>NC_089701.1:8886200-11345200 GCF_031753505.1 Anomalospiza imberbis | reverse complement strand
CAACCTCCAGAGATGTCACAGAGCATAAGTGGAGCACAGATGCTCAAAAGCAGCAAAGCTGAAGAGCCTGGCTCAGCTTCACTAGTGTGCAATTGACTGACTGCGAAAAACAAAGCAGCAGAGCACCGGGCTTCTGGGCGCTGTGAAGGCAATTGCCAAAACCAGGCAGCTGCTCCTTCCCAAGCACAGGCAGCTGCCGATGTTCTTGCTTGTCGACAAACTCACCGCTGCCCTTCTTTTCAGCAGCTGCCACCGTCTTCTGTGCATCTCGGAGCCTCTGGCGACGAGCAAGACTTGCCAAGGTGGGACGCATCAGGACCAAGTCAAAACCCAGGCAAGTTGTCCTGGAACGCCTTCCATTCGCTTGCCGAGAGTGAATTCCACAGGCAGGAGAGCGGCAGCCACCGTCCTCCAGCAGTCTGAAGGCTTCGCACACAAGCCCGCTTCTTTGCGGCTTCGTTCTTCGCCTCTTCCAAGCAACCGCCATCTCTGCTTCTCGGAGGCGAAGAAGCGGCTAATTCGCGCACAGCTCAGTAGAGCGCCAGCGGAGCGCTCCGGAGCGCCGCTTCAAGCCGAAAGACGCCGGGAAGCGGCACTTTCCTCTGGATAGCTCCGGAGCCGCGCTTCTGCTTCTCTAGTCATCTCTATCTTAGCGAAAAGCTTTCCCACTCCATTTGGCAAGGGAGAGTGTACCTGCACTGCACACTAACCGCGGTTTGCAAAGAAAGAGGATTTGCTGCACATTCCAAGGACACGGCTCTTTCCGAGGCAATCTGCAACCTGCTGTCAGATGGAAGTGCTCTCTGCCCTCTCCTGCCCAGCTCTAGGTACTAGCGGGCACTTGCCAGCCTGGCCGAGGCAAACAACCTCCAGAGATGTCACAGAGCATAAGTGGAGCACAGATGCTCAAAAGCAGCAAAGCTGAAGAGCCTGGCTCAGCTTCACTAGTGTGCAATTGACTGACTGCGAAAAACAAAGCAGCAGAGCACCGGGCTTCTGGGCGCTGTGAAGGCAATTGCCAAAACCAGGCAGCTGCTCCTTCCCAAGCACAGGCAGCTGCCCTATATTCTTGCTTGTCGACAAACTCACCGCTGCCCTTCTTTTCAGCAGCTGCCACCGTCTTCTGTGCATCTCGGAGCCTCTGGCGACGAGCAAGACTTGCCAAGGTGGGACGCATCAGGACCAAGTCAAAACCCAGGCAAGTTGTCCTGGAACGCTTTCCATTCGCTTGCCGAGAGTGAATTCCACAGGCAGGAGAGCGGCAGCCACCGTCCTCCAGCAGTCTGAAGGCTTCGCACACAAGCCCGCTTCTTTGCGGCTTCGTTCTTCGCCTCTTCCAAGCAACCGCGATCTCTGCTTCTCGGAGGCGAAGAAGCGGCTAATTCGCGCACAGCTCAGTAGAGCGCCAGCGGAGCGCTCCGGAGCGCCGCTTCAAGCCGAAAGACGCCGGGAAGCGGCACTTTCCTCTGGATAGCTCCGGAGCCGCGCTTCTGCTTCTCTAGTCATCTCTATCTTAGCGAAAAGCTTTCCCACTCCATTTGGCAAGGGGAGAGCGTACCTGCACTGCACACCTAACCGCGGTTTGCAAAGAAAGAGGATTTGCTGCACATTCCAAGGACACGGCTCTCTCCGAGGCAATCTGCAACCTGCTGTCAGATGGAAGTGCTCTCTGCCCTCTCCTGCCCAGCTCTAGCTACTAGCGGGCACTTTCCAGCCTGGCCGAGGCAAACAACCTCCAGAGATGTCACAGAGCATAAGTGGAGCACAGATGCTCAAAAGCAGCAAAGCTGAAGAGCCTGGCTCAGCTTCACTAGTGTGCAATTGACTGACTGCGAAAAACAAAGCAGCAGAGCACCGGGCTTCTGGGCGCTGTGAAGGCAATTGCCAAAACCAGGCAGCTGCTCCTTCCCAAGCACAGGCAGCTGCCTATGTTCTTGCTTGTCGACAACTCACCGCTGCCTTCTTTTCAGCAGTTGCCACCATCTTCTGTGCATCTCGGAGCCTCTGGCGACGAGCAAGACTTGCCAAGGTGGGACGCATCAGGACCAAGTCAAAACCCAGGCAAGTTGTCCTGGAACGCTTTCCATTCGCTTGCCGAGAGTGAATTCCACAGCAGGAGAGCGGCAGCAACCGTCCTCCGGCAGTCTGAAGGCTTCGCACACAAGCCCGCTTCTTTGCGGCTTCGTTCTTCGCCTCTTCCAAGCAACCGCGATCTCTGCTTCTCGGAGGCGAAGAAGCGGCTAATTCGCGCACAGCTCAGTAGAGCGGCAGCGCAGCGCTCCGGAGCGCCGCTTCAAGCCGAAAGACGCCGGGAAGCGGCACTTTCCTCCGGATAGCTCCGGAGCCGCGCTTCTGCTTCTCTAGTCATCTCTAGCTTAGCGAAAAGCTTTCCCACTCCATTTGGCAAGGGGAGAGCGTACCTGCACTGCACACTAACCGCGGTTTGCAAAGAAAGAGGATTTGCTGCACATTCCAAGGACACGGCTCTCTCTGAGGCAATCTGCAACCTGCTGTCAGATGGAAGTGCTCTCTGCCCTCTCCTGCCCAGCTCTAGCTACTAGCAGGCACTTGCCAGCCTGGCCGAGGCAAACCACCTCCAGAGATGTCACAGAGCGATAAGTGGAGCACAGATGCTCAAAAGCAGCAAAGCTGAAGAGCCTGGCTCAGCTTCACTAGTGTGCAATTTGACTGACTGCGAAAAACAAAGCAGCAGAGCACCGGGCTTCTGGGCGCTGTGAAGGCAATTGCCAAAACCAGGCAGCTGCTCCTTCCCAAGCACAGGCAGCTGCCGATGTTCTTGCCTGTCGACAAACTCACCGCTGCCCTTCTTTTCAGCAGCTGCCACCGTCTTCTGTGCATCTCGGAGCCTCTGGCGACGAGCAAGACTTGCCAAGGTGGGACGCATCAGGACCAAGTCAAAACCCAGGCAAGTTGTCCTGGAACGCTTTCCATTCGCTTGCCGAGAGTGAATTCCACAGGCAGGAGAGCGGCAGCCACCGTCCTCCAGCAGTCTGAAGGCTTCGCACACAAGCCCGCTTCTTTGCGGCTTCGTTCTTCGCCTCTTCCAAGCAACCGCGATCTCTGCTTCTCGGAGGCGAAGAAGCGGCTAATTCGCGCACAGCTCAGTAGAGCGGCAGCGCAGCGCTCCGGAGCGCCGCTTCAAGCCGAAAGACGCCGGGAAGCGGCACTTTCCTCCGGATAGCTCCGGAGCCGCGCTTCTGCTTCTCTAGTCATCTCTAGCTTAGCGAAAAGCTTTCCCACTCCATTTGGCAAGGGGAGAGTGTACCTGCACCTGCACACTAACCGCGGTTTGCAAAGAAAGAGGATTTGCTGCACATTCCAAGGACACGGCTCTCTCCGAGGCAATCTGCAACCTGCTGTCAGATGGAAGTGCTCTCTGCCCTCTCCTGCCCAGCTCTAGGTACTAGCGGGCACTTGCCAGCCTGGCCGAGGCAAACAACCTCCAGAGATGTCACAGAGCATAAGTGGAGCACAGATGCTCAAAAGCAGCAAAGCTGAAGAGCCTGGCTCAGCTTCACTAGTGTGCAATTGACTGACTGCGAAAAACAAAGCAGCAGAGCACCGGGCTTCTGGGCGCTGTGAAGGCAATTGCCAAAACCAGGCAGCTGCTCCTTCCCAAGCACAGGCAGCTGCCGATGTTCTTGCTTGTCGACAAACTCACCGCTGCCCTTCTTTTCAGCAGCTGCCACCGTCTTCTGTGCATCTCGGAGCCTCTGGCGACGAGCAAGACTTGCCAAGGTGGGACGCATCAGGACCAAGTCAAAACCCAGGCAAGTTGTCCTGGAACGCTTTCCATTCGCTTGCCGAGAGTGAATTCAAGAGGCAGGAGAGCGGCAGCCACCGTCCTCCAGCAGTCTGAAGGCTTCGCACACAAGCCCGCTTCTTTGCGGCTTCGTTCTTCGCCTCTTCCAAGCAACCACGATCTCTGCCTCTCAGAGGCGAAGAAGCGGCTAATTCGCGCACAGCTCAGTAGAGCGGCAGCGCAGCGCTCCGGAGCGCCGCCTCAAACCGAAAGACGCCGGGAACAGGGACTTTCCTCCGGATAGCTCCGGAGCCGCGCTTCTGCTTCTCTAGTCATCTCTAGCTTAGCGAAAAGCTTTCCCACTCCATTTGGCAAGGGGAGAGTGTACCTGCACTGCACACTAACCGCGGTTTGCAAAGAAAGAGGATTTGCTGCACATTCCAAGGACACGGCTCTCTCCGAGGCAATCTGCAACCTGCTGTCAGATGGAAGTGCTCTCTGCCCTCTCCTGCCCAGCTCTAGCTACTAGCGGGCACTTGCCAGCCTGGCCGAGGCAAACAACCTCCAGAGATGTCACAGAGCATAAGTGGAGCACAGATGCTCAAAAGCAGCAAAGCTGAAGAGCCTGGCTCAGCTTCACTAGTGTGCAATTGACTGACTGCGAAAAACAAAGCAGCAGAGCACCGGGCTTCTGGCCGCTGTGAAGGCAATTGCCAAAACCAGGCAGCTGCTCCTTCCCAAGCACAGGCAGCTGCCTATGTTCTTGCTTGTCGACAAACTCACCGCTGCCCTTCTTTTCAGCAGCTGCCACCGTCTTCTGTGCATCTCGGAGCCTCTGGCGACGAGCAAGACTTGCCAAGGTGGGACGCATCAGGACCAAGTCAAAACCCAGGCAAGTTGTCCTGGAACGCTTTCCATTCGCTTGCCGAGAGTGAATTCCACAGGCAGGAGAGCGGCAGCAACCGTCCTCCGGCAGTCTGAAGGCTTCGCACACAAGCCCGCTTCTTTGCGGCTTCGTTCTTCGCCTCTTCCAAGCAACCGCGATCTCTGCTTCTCGGAGGCGAAGAAGCGGCTAATTCGCGCACAGCTCAGTAGAGCGGCAGCGCAGCGCTCCGGAGCGCCGCTTCAAGCCGAAAGACGCCGGGAACAGGGACTTTCCTCCGGATAGCTCCGGAGCCGCGCTTCTGCTTCTCTAGTCATCTCTAGCTTAGCGAAAAGCTTTCCCCACTCCATTTGGCAAGGGGGAGAGTGTACCTGCACTGCACACTAACCGCGGTTTGCAAAGAAAGAGGATTTGCTGCACATTCCAAGGACACGGCTCTCTCCGAGGCAATCTGCAACCTGCTGTCAGATGGAAGTGCTCTCTGCCCTCTCCTGCCCAGCTCTAGGTACTAGCGGGCACTTGCCAGCCTGGCCGAGGCAAACAACCTCCAGAGATGTCACAGAGCATAAGTGGAGCACAGATGCTCAAAAGCAGCAAAGCTGAAGAGCCTGGCTCAGCTTCACTAGTGTGCAATTGACTGACTGCGAAAAACAAAGCAGCAGAGCACCGGGCTTCTGGGCGCTGTGAAGGCAATTGCCAAAACCAGGCAGCTGCTCCTTCCCAAGCACAGGCAGCTGCCGATGTTCTTGCTTGTCGACAAACTCACCGCTGCCCTTCTTTTCAGCAGCTGCCACCGTCTTCTGTGCATCTCGGAGCCTCTGGCGACGAGCAAGACTTGCCAAGGTGGGACGCATCAGGACCAAGTCAAAACCCAGGCAAGTTGTCCTGGAACGCTTTCCATTCGCTTGCCGAGAGTGAATTCCACAGGCAGGAGAGCGGCAGCCACCGTCCTCCAGCAGTCTGAAGGCTTCGCACACAAGCCCGCTTCTTTGCGGCTTCGTTCTTCGCCTCTTCCAAGCAACCGCGATCTCTGCCTCTCAGAGGCGAAGAAGCGGCTAATTCGCGCACAGCTCAGTAGAGCGGCAGCGCAGCGCTCCGGAGCGCCGCCTCAAACCGAAAGACGCCGGGAACAGGGACTTTCCTCCGGATAGCTCCGGAGTCGCGCTTCTGCTTCTCTAGTCATCTCTAGCTTAGCGAAAAGCTTTCCCACTCCATTTGGCAAGGGGAGAGTGTACCTGCACTGCACACTAACCGCGGTTTGCAAAGAAAGAGGATTTGCTGCACATTCCAAGGACACGGCTCTTTCCGAGGCAATCTGCAACCTGCTGTCAGATGGAAGTGCTCTCTGCCCTCTCCTGCCCAGCTCTAGGTACTAGCGGGCACTTGCCAGCCTGGCCGAGGCAAACAACCTCCAGAGATGTCACAGAGCATAAGTGGAGCACAGATGCTCAAAAGCAGCAAAGCTGAAGAGCCTGGCTCAGCTTCACTAGTGTGCAATTGACTGACTGCGAAAAACAAAGCAGCAGAGCACCGGGCTTCTGGGCGCTGTGAAGGCAATTGCCAAAACCAGGCAGCTGCTCCTTCCCAAGCACAGGCAGCTGCCGATGTTCTTGCTTGTCGACAAACTCACCGCTGCCCTTCTTTTCAGCAGCTGCCACCGTCTTCTGTGCATCTCGGAGCCTCTGGCGACGAGCAAGACTTGCCAAGGTGGGACGCATCAGGACCAAGTCAAAACCCAGGCAAGTTGTCCTGGAACGCTTTCCATTCGCTTGCCGAGAGTGAATTCCACAGGCAGGAGAGCGGCAGCCACCTCCTCCAGCAGTCTGAAGGCTTCGCACACAAGCCCGCTTCTTTGCGGCTTCGTTCTTCGCGTATTCCTTTTTGACATCAGGAATCTGTGCTGGCCTCCTTTCTTTCCCAGGGACAATGGCCGGTCTGTGTCTCCAGGGGCCTGTGGCTTGAGTGGCCAGCAGCCTCCAAAAAATCCAAACAATTAAATATGTGTCCCAGACCCAACCTGCCCCGAGCTCAAATTTTTGCTGCCCTGACAGTCCCAATGGAACCCTAGAAAAAGAAAGCAGAAACTTGGGTGGCCCCATTTCTTTCCAAGAAATAAAGGCTGGTCATTTTCCTGAGGGGCCTGTGGCTTTGAGTAGCCAGATGCCTCCAAAAAATGCAAACTCTTAAGGATATGTCCCAGACCTAACCTGACCCCACCTCAAATTTGTGCTGCCCTGACAGTCCCAAGGGAACCCTACAAACTGACATCAGGAACCTGGGGTGGCAAGTTTTCCTTCACAGGGAAAAGGGCCCGTCTTTGTCTCCAGGGGCCTGTGGCCTTGACTGGCCGGCCGCCTCCCAAAATTCCAAATGATTAAAGATATGTCCCAGACCTAACCTGCCCCCACCACAAATTTGTGCTGCCCTGACAGTCCCAAGGGAACCCTACAAATTGTCATCAGCAACCTGGGCTGGCAACTTTTCCTTCACAGGGAAAAGGGCCGGTCTTTCTCTCCAGGGGCCTGTTGCCCTGAGTGGCCAGACGCCTCCAAAAAATGCAAACGATTAAGGATATGTCCCAGACCCAGCCTTCCCCCACCTTAAATTTGTGCTGCCCTGGCAGTCCCTGGGAACCCTTTAAACAGACATAAGGAACCTGGGCTGGCCCCTCTTCTTTCTAAGAATAAATGTCCGGACTTTGTCTCCAGGGGCCTGCGTCCCTGAGTGGCCGGGCGCTTCCAAAAAATCCAAACTATTAAGGATATGTCCCAGACTCAGCTTGCACCGAACGTTAATTTTGTGCTGCGCTGACAGTCCCAGGGAACCCTACAAACTGACATCAGGAACCTGGGCTGGCAACTTTACTTTCCAAGAATAAAGGCCAGTCATTTTCTCCAGGGGCCTGTGTCCCTGAGTGGCCGGACGCCTCCAAAATATCCAAACGATTAAAGATATGTCCCAGACCCAACCTGACCTCACCTCAAATTTGTGCTGCCCTGACAGTCCAAGGGAACCCTACAAAATGTCATCAGCACCTGGGCTGGCAACCTTTCCTTCACAGGGAAAAGGCCCGTCTTTCTCTCCAAGGGCCAGTGGCCTTAAGTGTCCGGCCGCCTCCAAAAAATCCAAACGATTAAAGATATGTCCCAGACCCAACCTGCCCCCACCTCAGATTTGTGCTGCCCTGACAGTCCAAAGGGAACCCTCTAAACAGACATCAGCAACCTGGGCTGGCAAGTTTTCCTTCACAGGGAAAAGGGCCCGTCTTTGTCTCCAGGGGCCTGTGGCCTTGAGTGGCCGGTCGCCCTCCAAAATATCCAAACGATTAAAGATATGTCCCAGACCCAACCTGCCCCCACCTCAAACCTGTGCTGCCCTGACAGTCCCAAGGGAACCCTACAAACTGACATCAGCAACCTGGGCTGGCAACTTTTCCTTCACAGGGGAAAAGGGCCCGTCTTTCTCTCCAGGGGCCTGTGGCCTTGAGTGGCCGACCTGTTATAAACACCAATCACTTGTTTCAAAAATTTAGAAAAGTTTAATAAAAATAAAATGGTTATAAAAATAAACAAGTGTAGTAATAAAGGTTACACAATTAGAGTGAGGACAATTAATGAGACAATAACAGCAAAGAGTTACAGCCGGGCTGGGTACCTCTTTCTGGACAAAAGTGAGCCAGGAAAAGGACCCTGTTAAAAGAAAATTTACTCCTTAAGAAGGGTAATCTGTTGCATATACAAAACACTTTATAAATATGCATATATTTTATTTAAAACAGAAATCCATCTGGTACTTGTCAAGAATTTTCTGTAATCCCCAGGCGCCTTCCAGTCTAAGTCCAACTTGAAGAAGTTCGTTTCTGTTGATAAGGAAAACCATAAAACTCCTCTCCTCTGGAAAATGTATGGGTTTCTGTAATTGTTATCCCTCTGCGAAGAATTTTTTGATTATCTTCTCCTTTTCTTGAGCTATTAAAAGAATACCTTACACACATAATTCCTATTTTAACTACTAAAGCTTAATTTTAATTACAAAACTGCATTTACTATATTATTAAAATGTTAATACAACATAACTTTCCAACCTAGCATAATACATATAGTAAATATCTGCGTAGAGCCATATAATATGCATTTTTCACAATCCTTCCTCTTTCTTTTTTATAATTACTTTGGCTCGAGCAATATTTATTGCTTTCTAGCCTTCATTTTTCGTTCATTTTCTTCACAAATCAACCTGGCTTCCTGAAAGGGGTCTTCTATATTATTTTGTTTCTTTAATACCATAATCCTTTGCACCATTTTTGTTGTATCCAATTTTTGATCCATGGTCACTATTTGCATGCCTTGAACTACAATGGTGATGAGTGGAATGAAACAGGGGATCAAACAAGGAAGGAATATTAGACCAGCTGTAGCGCATAACAGGAAGAAGCCTAGCTTTTTCCACCATTCTATTCCCAACACGTTATCCCACCAGCCAGTATTCAGCATTGATTCCCACCTTTTGAACTGGTACATGGGCTATTTTTCTGATATCATTGACTATATCTAGGACAGCATCCCCGTTACCATCTATTTTCAAACAGCAATCTGATGTATTGAATTTTCCACAAACACCCCCTTCTTCAGCTAATAGATAATCCAAAGCCAACCTATTCTGATACACAGATGCTCTGATTTGGGTCTGTTGTCTTGACATTAATACCATTGCCCGACCAGTTTTGTTTGTTATTATCTCTACAGCTGCTTGGAGCCTTATAATATGATTTAACATATAAATTGGGGTTCGATATCCCCAACTCCATCTTGTGCCCAGGTGGCTGGCCCACATGTTTCCAATATACGTTCAGGGGGCCATTCCTTGTCTCCCCATTTTTGGAATCCTCCAATTATCTCTCTTGTTTCTTTTTAGATCTTTTTCTTTTTAGATCCTCATAAACTGGTATCCCTAAGTGGTCCCCTTCAGACCCTGGCAAAAGAAAAAATCCTGGCTGTATGACTCCCAGAGTACAGCTCCCTTTCCACTGAGAGGGGAGTTTTGGGTATGCCCTTTTTCCACATATCCAGAATAAGCCATCTGGGGCTTTCCAATAATCAAATTTTTGCTCATCTATATTGTCCCAAAATTTAGAAATCTCTGGGATGCCAACGTAAGGATTTTTTCCTGTGTCATTTCACTGAAAAAGTCTGATTTTATTATTATACTTACAATTTCCTTTTTTTACTTTTTCCTGGGTCCAATACATGGTGGGTTCTTCTGGGAGCCACCATACAGAAGTTCTATTACTGACCTTATATCTTTTACAGAGAGTTTTTCCTACTTCATGAAGGACCTTTTTCCCATTTCACCAAAGACATTCTTCCCCTATGACTACTGAACTCAAAACCACCCCTCTGGTCAGTTTTCTCCCCTTATAATTGTCTGGTTCCACTTGAGGTGCTCAATTGGGCCTAAGCTGCTGCCTTTCCATGGCCGTTCTTCTGACATCAGAGCCCCTCCACAGACCCCACAATTGGTTATGTTAAGTTCCTTACTTATTCTTTCTCCCAATTCTACAAACTGATTTTTACCCATCCTTGAAATATATATTTCTTTTTCTAATTGTTGTTCCAGTTTTATACACAAATTGTCAAGTGAGATTGGTACAGGTTTAGGTGGTGGTGCCAGCTTAGCTTTTTTGTTTATCACTTGCTCTTTTACCAAATCCTGGGCTTTATTCCCAATAGCGTATGTGAAACAAATCCATTTCTCCCCTTTTGGGCATTCACTTCCCATCCTATTACCACTTATTCCTAGATTCTCAGTAATCCAGTACTTTTGTCCATTGTGCATGCAGTTTCCTAATTTAGATGGGTTATAACAGTGACTGTTGACATGAGTGTGAGAGATAAAGAAGGAACCTCGGTGTCTTTCCATATACAGCTTCCGGTAACACCTGTAGCATGGCTTTGTCAATGTCCCAAAAGGGAAAAGACAGAAAATGAGTGACAGAAAAAGGAGAGGTCCAGTATGGCTTATACTCCCACCTCCCATGCCTATGGGGTTGCAACCCACAGCAGGTGTATGTGATCTTCTTGGTGGCGATTATAGAGGCCAATCTGGTCTTGCCCTCTCTTCTCTTGTCACTTTCTCTTAGCTAATTTCCAGGCAAATCGTTTTTGACAGTCCCTTAACAGTGGTCTCCCACTGTTCCTCAGCTATTTCCCATTCAACAGGCACTAATAATTCCCATCCACAAACAAAGTTATTATTTCAGTTGCTTCGAGCTCTACTTGGATAGGGGATCTAGTTGGCACTCGACACTTCTGCAACAAGGCGTCGCTTGTGTGAACTACAATACCAGTTTTTCCTACAATTCAAACATTTACATTTAACTTAACTAACGTGCCCAGTATTTGGGTGAATCAAACAGGGTATATTACGTGGCACTGATTGAGATTGTAATTCACCCTCCTCTTTGTATAAATCACAGGCTAAGGGCAAAATACAGGTGTTTTCTGTCCGAAACAGTCCTGATCCTCCTGTCTGTGCTGGCAGTATTCCTTCCCAAGGAGGATATCGGAGGGCCTCAAAGTTTGTCCACGCGGTATTTGAAACCACTGATGTAAATTCGGTCTTACTCCCCAGTCAGGTGTGATCCTGGGTATATTTCTTGGATCATTTGGGTCTTCCCAGTTCATTACCACCTATTCCCCATTTAAGAGTCAATTTTGTATCACCCGGTTCAGAGGTTATCGTCCACTCCTTAGGTTCTTCCACAGGTTCTTTGATTTTGCTGTCGTGAATTCACCCTCTTTCTGTGGTTCAGATTGCTGCTTTAGTGGTACCTGGAAAGGACTTCTTAATAACACAGTGTTAAAAGAAAGACAATACTGCATTAACTTTTACCATTAGTTTTCTTCAAAACTTGCTGGGTTTAACTAAAAGCTTTTCTACAGCCGCTTCTTCTTCTTGTATCCAGCTGTTTTAATAGCTGCAGAGGCTAATTCTTCTTCCTGTGAGCTATAATTAGTTAAATAAAAAGACCAGGCCAATTTTAACACGACATGGATCACATCTCTTGTTTTTTACTTTTTGGGCAACATTTAACTGTTTTAGTCTTACAGACCCATTCTTCAGAACAAAAAGCCTCCTCTTCTTAAAAACAAAAACCAGAAAGAGAAAAGAGTTCTTGCTTAAACAAATAAATCACTTTGTGAAAGTCAGCTATCTCTGCCTTGATCTTATCTCTAGTGGTGGTCCCTTTCTTTTATTTATTTATTTATTTATTTATTTATTTAACAGTCTTGCAATTAACTCTGTCCTTCACCTGCCTCTCTCTTTTTCTCTCCTCTCTTTCTCTCTTCACATTTTAACATCTACATTCCAGCATCAGTCCACCTTCTAACATCAGTCCACATTCCAATGTCTCAGAGAGGTAAGTCTGCCAATCACCCCTCCCCCTTTTTCAACTTCTTTACAAATTAAATTACTTTTGTTATGTGCGTTCTGCAAGCATGCAATTCATGGCACTCTCCACCAAGGCTACTAGCCACTCACAGCTGACACAGTACTAAAACTAAAGACTTGTTTTTCTTCACAAGCTCAAAAAGGTTGTAGGAACAAGGTAAACAACAACTTACTTCCAAAGTGATCCTGCCTGCACTAAAAAATTTTAAGACAATGCTAGTTAGTGCAATGCAATTTGCAACAAAGCCAAGGTTTGATTTGGGAAGGGCATCTGAGGACACAGAGCATGAGTTTTACAAATCCATATTTTGAAGAGAGAATGGACAAAACATGAATACAGTGGGGGGAGACAGAAAGTAAGGAATTTGTCTCTGCAATACCTTCTCTTTGACTGCTAGGAAACGCTGTTCAAAGAGGCTCCTGTGCTACAAACAATATATGGATGGAAAGAGGCACTCTTGAATTTAAGCTTTAATGTCACAATAGGAAACAGCACCCGAACACTGCAGTGGTGAAGCACCCTGCCTGCAAACTCACTAGAGGCAAGCTACTGCTGCCGCGCTGCAGGGCTACCTGCAGCACAGAGGGAATCACGACCAAGCCCTCCTTGCAGGTTTGGGTAAACCACACAAGGAACCCACAACTTCTTCATAGCTGTCTAACTTATTCCAGAAATAAAACTACAGCAAGCAGAGATTCCCCCCCACCGTGGTTTTTTTTGTTTTGTTTTGGTTTTTTTTTTTAATGTGTGTGTGTCACACACCCACAGTGATGCTGAAAGTAACAAATTAACAGCTTACATTAGAAGATACTGAAACCTTTTCTTCATCCAGCTTTGTGTGTTCCCATTTATATATGTAGCTATCTCCAATTCTTAGGTCAAAAAAATGAGCCCTATTTTTCAGAAGTGCTATGCATGCACAACTCTAGCTGCTGTTCTAGGTGCACTGCAAGTAGTAAGCACTTCCAGGAACACAAACAAAACAAAAAAAACTAAGAAAGCAAAACACATTTGGGTACATGTAAAAGGACTGGCTGGAAGAAAAAATGTTTCTCATTGACCTGGCAAGCAGCTGGTGTTACCTTTAGTTTAACTTTACACACTGAGAACCACTTGATTGAACAGCTTCACATAAATTCAAAATAAATTAAAAGTAGGTTTGGCTATGTCACAGCTGTAAACTAGTTTTTCAACCTTAGAGTATAGCAAGTTACAAATTTCAAGATGAAAAATCACAATGCAAATTTGGAAGAAATAATTTAAATTACTTGTACACAGTAAAGGGAAAAGAATTAGCTGAATTAACAGCTCAGTGAAGACATTTGCTCAGTATGAAGCATCCTCCCCTATTTCTTTCTCTAGCCCAAACTTCCTTGTTAATTTTTTTTTTCTTGTTACTTTTACAGTATCTTTGCTCACACTATAATATTTTGGAATATTTAGCAGACAGGTTCTTTTTTGTCCCTGTGTCTACTACAAATTCTAATTCTTTTTCTTGGGGACCCACTTTTAAAGTTATCACAGATTCTAGATGGTATTTTTCCCTTAAAAAAATAGAGCCTCTAACATCCCTATTCTTCTTCTTTGCTCATCTCTTAGAAGATTTTCAGATCTGTTGCTCTCTTAGGACAATCTCTCTTATCATGTCCTTTGCTATTACAGTAAAAGCAGACATTCCTGGAATGCTCCTGAGACTTGGTTTGTTTCTCACATCAGTCTCCGGATCCATTCTGGAACGTTGCCTTATATTTCTCCCAAGTCTGTCCAACCATTCAGTTGGATCCTCCCCTTTCCCTTGTTGCGCCTCAAAAGTCCCTTCAGCATTTTGCCCTCGAGATGATGCCCCTTTTATTCCCTTGATTATTAAATTACAATACTGATTTATATGTTTTCTCCCCTCCTCATTATTTTGACTCTGCTCAGGAGGTGCATTTGGCATTTTGTCCTCTCCGGGGGGGGGGGGGGGGGGGGGGGCTGTTTTTTTTCTTTACTCCCGGCTTCTTTGCTTGCAATTTTGATCATTTCCCTTTCTTTTGGAGAAAACAGTATCTTTATTATCGACCACATTTCTTCCCAGGTATAAATGCTTGAACTTAAAATTGGTCTAATTGCTCAGCAGTGCTTATGGGATCCTTCAAAATCCCTTTGATTTCCTCTTTAAAATTCCTGACCTCAGAAGGAGTTAAAGGAGCATTTACAAACTCAGTTCCACCCCCTGCCATCGGGACCTCTCTTAGTGGAAACAGATCCCAGTCTTTTTCTAGAGCCTTTCTCCCGTGTTGTGAGGAAGAGTCTGGAGAATGTTGTTTTCTAACTGAACTTCTCGTGTTCCTATAAGGGGCGTCCTCCAGGTGCGAGTTTGTTTTTTTTTGGGCTGCAGCTGCGGTTACCAGGGGAACGGAGCTCAGGGGAGCATGGGCAGGGTTCGCTGCCGGAACCGCCAAACGAGGGGGCATTTCCAGGGGATACCAGCCGGGAATGTGGTTAATGGCGGCTGGGTCAACTGTTCCCAGCAGAGGCGAAGCAGCAGCGGCGGTGCCCAGAGCAGCTGGCACGGTCTCAGAGTTGCTGGGGATGGGGCAGAGGAAACAGCCGCAGGAGGAGCTGTCAAGGATGGGACAGACGGGACGGACGGGACGGACAAGAGCCCGCCAGGCGCGGCCGGCAGAGCAGCCACGGACTAGCCGGGTGGGATGGGGGCAGGGGCCGGTTGGGCAGCCGCGAGCAGCGAGACGGGGACTGGTACAGAGGCTGCGGGTGGCGAAACAGGCACTGGGACAGGCGCCGGCACCGGGGCCGGCGGAGCTGAAGGGAGCAGCTCGCTGGGACCCGAAACCGGTGCTGGGGCCGCAGGCAGTGCAGGTGCGAATGGGAAGGGAGGAGGCAAAACCTGCAAAGGATCCCATTCTTTTTCTTTTCCTCTTTTTTCCTCTTGCTCCCCTCCCTTCTCTTTCCCTTTTTTCTTTTCTTGTTTTGTTTTGGGGATTTCTGATACCTTAAAGATTTTTATTTTCCTAAAATCCCCTGTCCAACACGTGGCAGATTCTCTTTCTTCTGAATTAAATGATTCCTTTGAGTTTACAAATACATTTAGAGCCTGACAAATCCATCTTTCAAAAGAACCATATCTAGGCCAATAAACGTGGTCAGATCTTATTTCCTTTGTTGGCCATTCAAGCATACAAAATTGTATCATCTTTGCTTTGTCCTTTTTCCTTCTACAAGGGGTTTTTTTTCCCCAGTTGGCTAACATAACTCCCAGGGGACTATCTTGGGGTATCTCTATTGATAATTTCTTACTCCTTTTTTTTCTTTCCTGTATTTTCCTTACTGGATTTCTGTCCCATTTTTCAAGATCTTATCTACTCACCCCGTGCCTCTGTTTTTCACTTTCCTCCCCCTACCTAAATACCACTTTTCTTTTGACTATATTCTCAAAAAAACCCCTCCTTTTTCTCACACTACTTTTCAATACAATACACTTTCCTCCAAGGAACTATAATAAAGCTTAAAATAAACAATCTGCATTACATATACTTTCATTCGTCCCCATTCACTCAAGTTTATTTTTCACTTACTCACACACACAACAAAACAACCACAACAACAAGGTACCTTTTATTTTTCAACACACCTATTACACTTTTAGGTGTCCCTGGCCAGTCCCGGTGTTCTTGGATACCCCTCAATCCGGCTGTGTTGTTCCCAACCCCAGATTCTCTCGGGTGTACCCTCACTCCGGCAAAATTTTACTCAGTCCTGGTTGTTCTCGAAGATTAATATCTCAACCCAGCAGCAACGCTGGGTGCTCTTGAAGATTAATATCTCAACCCAGCAGACTTTTATCCAACCCTGGGTGCTCTTGAAGATTAATATCTCAACCCAGCAGACTTTTATTCGACCCTGGGTGCTCTTGAATATTAATCCCTCAACCCAGCCCATTCAGTTCAACCTAGCAAAAAAAAAAAAAATTTAAAGGCCCCTTCCACACATTTTACCTTCTTATTTTCCCCAATGGATTATGCCAGGAACACCCTCGGCTTCTTCTCTCCAAAGGGTCCCACTCCTTCCCGGAGACGCAATGCCAATTTTCCCCAGGGGGATTCTCTCACTCTTATCATTCGCTTCGTCTCTGTACTGGCCGCTTTTCTCGAGAAAAAGACGGAAACGCAGCATAAGAAAGTTCACAATCGCTTAGCAGGTCTGGGGTACCCAGCCCACCTCTCTTACACACACACACACACTCATTCCCCCCCTTCGTCTGCCCCCCCCACTCCAAGCAATTACTCACCTCTCCTTTGTCCTTGGGTCTTTGTTCTTCGTGTACACGTTGATCTTCGCAGCTAATTACCGCGGTTTAGGGAATTCTTACCCCTTTCTTTGCTTTATTGTCTCTTTTGTCCCTGGATCGTTAGCTGCGTTCTGTGGTCACACCAGGGAAACAGAGCGAGGCTGCCTAATCAGGACAGGACGCGTCTTCTCACTCTAATTCTCCTGCAGCACCCACAGCGAGGTATTAAGAACCATCCTCTGCCACCATTTGTTATAAACGCCAATCACTTGTTTCAAAAATTTAGAAAAGTTTAATAAAAATAAAATGGTTATAAAAATAATACAAGTGTAGTAATAAAGGTTACACAATTAGAGTTAGGACAATTAATGAGACAATAACAGCAAAGAGTTACAGCCCGGGCTGGGTACCTCTTTCTGGACAAAAGTGAGCCAGGAAAAAGAACCCCGTTAAAAGAAAATTTACTCATTGTGAAAAATGCATGTTTTATGATTGGCTTTTCGCAAATATTAAATTGAATACTATATGTATTATGTTATATTGATTAGAAGTGCTGTATTAACATTTTAATAGTATGGTAAATGTAGTTTTGTAGTTAAAATAGAACCTATGTATGTGGGGTTTTTTTTTACTAACTCAAGCAAGAGATGAGATAATGAAGAAACTCTTCACACAGAGATGACAATGATGGGGGCCCATAAAGAATTACTGCCTCCTTATTGGAAAAGACAAACATTCTTCCACCTTCTCTCCGTCTTTATGGAACCACCAGGATTAAGGGGAAGAAGTTGACAAAAACCAGAAAAGTTCTTAATTTGCAAGGAATTTATGCATCATGTATGAGATGTATGAATATGCAACAGGCTACTGCTTTTAAAGATTATTCCTTTGTTCACAAGGCATGCTTATTGGGCTTAAGTGCCCAAGAGCATCCGGACGTCCGTAATGCTTTGCTTTTTATTGTCTTGTAATTGTCCTAACTCTAAATTTTCATTACTCTAATTGAATTACTATTTTTATAATTATTTTATTATTATTAATCTTTTAAAATTTTAAAAACCAAGTGATAGGCGTTTATAACACTCCTTAAGAAGGGTAATCTGTTGCATATACAAAACACTTTATGAATATGCATATATTTTATTTAAAACAAGAAATCCATCTGGTACTTGTCAAGAAATTTTCTGTAATCCCCAGGCGCCTTCCAGTCTAAGTCCAACTTGAAGAAGTTAGTTTCTGTTGATAAGGAAAACCATAAACTCCTCTCCTCTGGAAAATGTATGGGTTTCTGTAATTGTTATCCCTCTGCGAAGAATTTTTTGATTATCTCCTCCTTTTCTTGAGCTAATTAAAAGAATACCTTACACACATAATTCCTATTTTAACTACTAAAGCTTAATTTTAATTACAAAACTGCATTTACTATATTATTAAAATGTTAATACAACATAACTTTCCAACCTAGCATAATACATATAGTAAATATCAGCATAGAGCCATATAATATGCATTTTTCACACAGCCGCCTCCAAAAAATCCAAACGATTAAAGATATGTCCCAGACCCAACCTGCCCCCACCTCAAATTTGTGCTGCCCTGACAGTCCCAAGGGAACCTTTTGAACAGATTTCAGAAACCTGGGCTGGCAACTTTTCCTTCACAGGGAAAAGGGCTGGTCATTTTCTCCAGGGGCTTGTGGCCTTGAGTGGCGGCCGCCTCCAAAAAATCCAAACTATTAAGGATATGTCCCAGACCTAACCTGCCCCCACCTCAAACCTGTGCTGCCCTGACAGTCCCAAGGGAACCCTACAAACTGACAGCAGGGACCTGGGCTGGCCACTTTTCTTTCCAAGAAAAAATGGCTGGTCTTTTTCTCCAAGGGCCTGTGTCCCTGAGTGCCCGGACGCCTCCAAAAAATCCAAATGATTAAAGATATGTCCCAGACCCAATCTGCCGCCACCTCAAACCTGTGCTGCCCTGACAGTCCCAAGGGAGCCCTCTAAATAGACATCAGGGACCTGGGCTGGCAACCTTTCCTTCACAGGGAAAAGGGCCCGTCTTTGTCTCCAGGGGCCTGTGGCCTTGAGTGTCTGGCCGCCTCCAAAATATCCAAACGATTAAAGATATGTCCCAGACCTAACCTGCCTCCACCTCTAATTTGTGCTGCCCTGACAGTCCCAAGGGAACCCTACAAACTGACATCAGGAACCTGGGCGGGCAACTTTTCTTTCCAAGAAAAAATGGCCGGTGTTTCTCTGCAGGGGCCTGTGGCCTTGAGTGGCCGGCCGCCTCCAAAAAATCCAAACGATTAAAGATATGACCCAGACCCAATCTGCCGCCACCTCAAACCTGTGCTGCCCTGACAGTCCCAAGGGAACCCTATAGACTTCCATCAGGATCCTGGGCTGCAACTTTTCTTTCACAGGGAAAAAGGCCGGTCTTTTTCTGCAGGGGCCTGAGGCCCTGAGTGGCCGGTCGCCTCCAAAAATTCTGAATGATTAAGGCTGTCTGGGCTGAAGGACTGGAACCAAGCCAGCTTCTGTGAACGGAAGGGTGGAGAGCAGCCAAGCTGCTCTTGTCATTCTCCCCCCCAGAGGGATGAGACAGAGAGTCTGGAGGGAAGGAGAAAGAGGGGGGGAGGTGCCCCGTCTTGGCCTTGGGAATTGGCTTCTGGGCGGAGATTTCAGCTGTCCGGGAGTCTGAACTTTTAACCCTTTCCTGGGAAATGAAGGCTTTGTAAAATACTACTCCTCCTTGATTTAAAGTGCAAGAGAGACAGTCTGGGGTCTGAGATGTTAGAAGAAGAATTTTTTGAGTAGGAGGAGATGATAGAGTGGCTTGTGGCTGGACTTTTCTTGTTAACCATAGACTGAACCCAATTCTCCTGCAATAAAAAACTGCATTTTACTGGAATGCAGTGGTGAAGGAAAGAGACCTGCTTCAGCAACCACCAGCGCAGAAATGGAGAGAACAGAAGAAAGCTGAGGAGGGAATGGTGACGCCCTCTGTCTTCAGGAAGAAGATGATCTCTGTTCTTAGACCCTCGGCCCCAGGGGGAAAATGGGGGGCGGGGGGGGAACGGGACTGTAGTCCCAAGAGGAGATGCTGAACTGTTGTTTCTTTTAGTGGGTGGCAAAGCATCCTTAAAAGAGCCCTATGAGCAGTCTGTCCATGCATGGTGGTGAGAGCACTGTGACATGGAAAAGAAAGTGTCACACTGGCAGATTTTCTCCGGGCGGTTGCCATGTGTGACGTGGAAACACAAGGGTGGCAATTGTGTTTCCCGGGGGAGTCTGTGGTGCAAGAGAGACTTCTCTCTCCTTTGAGGTTCTGAGTGTTGATTATCTAAAGGGTGGCAACTTCATTAGGAATCCTGGGTGGTGTCTCACTGTAAGTTTGTTTAGAAATTGAGTGGAAGGAAGAAAAGTGTTTGGGAGAGTCTTCATCCTGGATTTAGTGTCTGTGTTTTTTATAGTAGTAGTAGTTGAATAAAGTTTTTTTTACTTTTGTTATTAGGCTTGGGCCTGCTCTGCTGTGTTCCTGATCACATCTCACAGCAATTATTTGAGAAGGTGCATTTTCATGGGGGCGCTGGCATTGCGCCAGTGTCAAACCATAACAAATAGCCTTTACAATCTCTAATTTAATCCTTCTTGGATCATTTTGTCTTGATTTGCTAATATTTGCGTAGGCTTTTTTTTTTTTTTTGGAACACTGGGAAAAATTCGGCCGCCGACTCTCTCCGAAGACTGTCTTCTCCGTCCGGATGTGGCCAGCTGTCCCTTGAAGGTCCAAGGCGGATGGCCAGTCCTCCTGGGTCCTCGTGGGCGTGGCCTATCCCGGACGAGCCCCCAACTGATGTAAACAAAATGGCCAGGAGACCTCGTGCTCCTCTCTTGATAAGGCCTTTATTTAAAAGATAGCCTAAGGGGCAGGGGTACGGGGTTCGCGACGCCGCCACTACTCCCAGGTGAGTCGACGTCCCAGAGGAGGGGTAGACGATCCTGTCGATTACAGCAGGATCGGAGTCTTCACCCTCAGGGGATACGTCCAGAGACTCGCTTATAGCTCGTTAGTCTGAGGGGGTGAGTCCGTTCAGACCTCTCTGAACACATGGCGACCGGCTCCAGGGGTGCCGAAGGCCAGCTCCGATTCCCTGACATCTCCTTGTCCTGGAGATGTTGATTGTTGAGCAGTCCTTGCCTTTGTTCGCAGTCTGGGTCCAGCTCTAGTCCTCTGCTGGAGTCCGGCCATTAACATGCAGCACATGCTAAGCCTTCTGGCAACCAGGAAGTCACCTCAGGGAGCAGCGGCCGAACTACCCGACGCCATGAAGGGGATACAGAGGGCCCAACTCGTCAGGCACAAAGGGGTTCCAACAAAAAGGGGGGGCTAACCCCAGGGCCTATACATATAGTGAAGCTAGAGGGATATAGCCGGAGTGGGGACTGGGCACAAGGGCTGACACACCAAGTAGGAGAAACACGAACAGGGGTAAAATTAGTAAACACATTCAAGCGAACTGTGGAGCAAGCAGACGAATGATTTTAAACTGTGGAATAAACAGAACAATGGTCAAACGGTTAAACATACAACCCAACGGTCAAATCCCGAATTTATTCCTAACACTGATCACATCTCACAGCAATTATTTGAGAAGGAGCATTTTCATGGGGGCGCTGGCATTGCGCCAGTGTCAAACCATAACAAATAGCCTTTACAATCTATAATTTAATACTTCTTGGATCATTTTGTCTTGATTTGCTAATATTTGCATAGGCTTTTTTTTTTTTTTTTTTTTTTTTTGGAACACTGGGAAAAATTTTCAGAAATGGTTCAATTGGCTGCTCTGTCGTTTAATATTAGAAAGCATTTCTGGTGTTGTTTCTAGAAGGAAAATGCACTAAATCCAAGAGTATTCCATTATACTTCTCCACTATTTTTCCCACCATCGAGCAAAGACAATTTTCTATTCTTTCCAGAATCCCAGAACACACTCCTAATTTATCAAACAGAGCTTCTCATCAGACTTTTAAGAGCAACATGCTCCTATGTTTATTTCTGCCATCTTGCTTGAAGGGCACTTACCCCACTATTAAAAGGCATCTCCTCATCCACCATCTAGTTGTTTTTCCTGGTGAATTAATTTGTTGCTCTGATATTGATTGTTACAGATTTTGGTTTCCAGTCTTTGTCAGAAAAGTCAAAATATTTAGGACAAACAATTCCACATTGACAAAGCAATGGAAAGAATTCTGCTGGAAAGAAATAGTTACTCCCAAGTATCTAGAAACAAAGGTGTACAATTAGTTGGTTACAGCTGAAGAGTTGTTTCATGCTGCATTCTAGGCATGAACTTCTATCAAAACTGCTGTACATTTTATGTACTTCCCACATCAAAACCTATCTCCTGATAGGGTTAATTAACATTAGAAGTGAGAAACAGATCTTGTGTTAGAAACAATAGCAAACCAAGGAAAAAAAACCCAAAACCACAAACCCCCCAAAACCAAACAAACCGAAAAGCTCCAACTCACAAACACACTACCAAAGAAACAGTTTCTTCGGTTGCTACTTTTTCACTTCTCTTCCGCAATGTAAAGGTAGCTCTTGACGGTTTAAGGAGTAGAAAGTACCCAAGTCTATTTGAAACCAGATTGCTTCTGAAAATCTTTTGGCCTGATTATTGTTGCCAATATGATTTTTTCTTCTAAGTAAGCAGCAGCGCTTTCTTCTATGAGTTCTAATTGAAAAGAAGATTTGTCATTATTTCTATGGCTTGAAGCAACGTAAGATGGTTTGGTTACAGGAATAAAATACTCATTTTTATTGATGCATATATATATGGGTCTGTAGATGATTGTACAAATCAGGGCCGTTTCTTTTCATTAGTTTTGTTTGTTTCATAGACTTTTCTTTCCTACGCTCCAAATTTCACTGCTATGTTTTGACAATCACTTTGCAAACACCTGGCTGAAGAAGCAAGCCTCCCAATCAATTCCTAAGCATTTCCTTTTGCAAAGGAGATTTCCATTGAGTCTAAATAACCAAGATGAAAGAACCCCATTTCCCCCTGAAAGTCAAGCTTTGAAAGGGTAAAAGAAGGACATTATGGAGAACAATCTTTCTTCTCGATCATTCATAAGATCTAGTGGATGTTGTGATAGACAACTTGCCTGTTTCTGATGAAAACCTTTTCGATTTTGCAAAGGAGAAGGGAAGAAGGATAGTGGGAAAACCACTTCCTTATCTTGAAGCAATTGCTAGGCAAGTTCCTTGAGTCACTACTTAGCGCCCCTGCAGTCTGTAGCAGAAGTTCCCCATATTCGAAAAGAACGATTTAGAAGAAATGGAAAGATCTGGAGAAGGTCATTTCAATAGGTGTGCTCAGTCACTATTGAAATGAAGTTTAAAATGAGCTTCCCACTCAATCAATTTCTGCCAGATGAGGACAAAGAATTGCAGGGACATGCAGCAGCCCAGCCTCTGCTGTCTTCTCTTCAGTTATCAGCCTTTGAAGAAATTGTCATTTCTACCTGATTTTCTAGTGCGCGCTTTGCAGAGATGTTGCATGTGCTGTAGTTGCAGATTTCTAAGAATGGCTATTGAAAGCCCGGTGAACAGAAAAAAGATAGTCCCTTCTTTCAGAGCCAAAATCACACATCTGTTTGCAGGGGGAAGAGGTATAACTGTGTGTGTGAATGGGAAGTATACTCACCCACCAAACAGATCCAATTTTTAGTAACCGCCATCTAGTAAGTGAGGATGCATAGAATTTTCTGATCTTTATTTCTCTTTTTTTTTTTTTTTTTTAAGATTTTCTAGTCAGTTGAAAAATTCTGTGTTTGTGTGAGACTAGAAATGTCCATAAAGCTTACTGTGTAAGGGCAATTCTTTGTACTAGGTGATGAATGTTTAGAATATTGTGTTTTCATCTGTATCAATCCATTTCCTTCTTTTGGAAATATTTTTGTTATCTAAAGTAGTAACCTTCAAGATGTATTTTTAGAAGGTGTAAAAATGGAGATCATCATTTGTATCAAAGAAAGACAAAGAAAACCCCCATCCATTCCATCATTTCAATGTTGTGTGTTTGAATTTTCAATACCTAACTCGAATTCTCACTTTAAAATCACTTTTAAACACTCTTTCTTCACACAAATTTGTTATTGATCTATTTCTATGCTTTAAAATGATGTTGAGGGAAGAGTCAATTAGTGTAACTACTTCACAGTTTAGAAATTAACCTCAAAGTTGAAGGAAAGAAGGAAGGAAGAAAGAAAGAAAGCAGGAAGAAAGGAAGGAAGGAAGGAAGGAAGTAAAGAAAGAAAGAAAGAAAGAAAAGATATTTTTAAATGTCAGAAGTCTTAAAAATTATAAAACATTTGTGTGTGTGATATTGAAGTGCCAGGACTGTAACTAGATATAGTCTTCTTGCATTATCACACTCGTAGGGCCTCTCCCCAGTGGGAATCTTTTGGTGGCTGATCAGGTTGGCACGCTGCCTGAAGCTCTTCCCACATTCCTCGCACTCATAGGGTTGCTCCCCAGTGTGGATCATCTGATGGTGGATCGGGCTGCTGCTATGTCTGAAGCTCTTCCCATACTCCCCACACTCACAGGGCCTCTCCCTAGTGTGGGTCCTCTGGTGCCTGATCAGGTGAGAGCTCCTCCTGAAACTTTTCCCACAATCCACGCACTTGTAGGGCTTCTCCCCATCAGGAAGTTGCTCATGAATCACCAGCTCCGAGCTCTGGCTCGATCTCCGGCCCAGGGTGGGTCTTTCCTCCTCAGATATGTGTGATCTGGATTTGCAGCCCAGGGACATTACCTCCCATTTAGATTCCTGTGCTGTGGAACCGCTCAAAATGGCCTCTTCCACGAGGTTCTGCCTCAGGAATTTGTCCTCCCTGCTCTCCATCCTCAGCTCCTGCTCTGGGGGAGGAAGGACAAGGAGAGGATGGGATTTGCCTCCGTGCCACAGGGAAGGGCAAGGAGATTCCCCTGGAGGTAAGCTAAAATACGACAAATTAAACAAAAAAATTGATCCATGAGCAAAAGGGAGACTATAACCAAGAGGGATGGGCCACCATACAAGGAAAATTAGTTATACCCTCTTATTTATTGTGGTCCCTAATAAGGGAGGAACACCAGAAAACACATTGGGGTATTGATGCCTTATATAAATATCTAAATGAAAGGATCATAGCTAGACATTTACAAGCAACTATCACACAAGTGACTCGACAATGTGACCTTTGCCTCCAGACCAACCCCAAAAACATTCCCAAACCAAAGCTTGGCCAGACTGGGAAGGGTCATGGGCCAGGGCAGCAATAGCAGATTGATTTCACAGAATTTCCAAGAAAAAGGGGGGTATAAGTTTTTACTGGGGCTAACAGATACCTTTTCAGGATGGCCAGAAGCGTTCCCCACCAGGACTTCTAAAGCTCGGGAAGTAACTAAGGTATTGGTACAGGAAATCATACCATGCTTTGGAGTCTCGGCCACAATCTCCTCAGATAGAGGACCACATTTTATCGCAAAATTAGTGCAACAGGTTAGCCAATACTTGTGCATAGACTGAGAACTTCACACCCCATATAACCCACAATCAAGTGGTCAGGTAGAGAAAATGAATCATTTAATCAAACAACAAATTGTACAATTGGGACAAGAGGCTAATTTGTCATAGCCTCAATCCCTCCCATTAGCACTACTGCAGATCCAAACCAAACCCAGGACTAAAGAAAAGCTGAGTGCCTTTGAATTGCTTTATAGGAGACCATATGGGGTGCAGAAGAGAATGTCTACCCAAAACGTGTCAGTAACCTCCTATATGATCACTCTTAATAAACAGCTCAGAGCAGTTGAAAAATATGTGGCCGGAACCCGGGGTACAGGGTTCGATGCACCAGTACATGACATACAACCTGCAGACAATGTATATGTTAAGTCTCTTACAGAGAAGGCCCTAAAACCACAATGGGAGGGACCATACCAAGTGCTCCTGACTACTTTCACTACAATCAAGATTAAGGAACAAAATGCTTAGATCCAGCACAGCCATGTTAAGAAAGCTCCAGAAGCCACTAGGAGAATAACACTGGGTGATAGTGAACTGAAACGGAAATGGAAACTGAAACTGAAACTTACCCAGACAAAATGAATGTAACATAGTAGGTTGTCGTGGTTTGACATGGAAGTGATTTTTTTTTTTTCTTCAGGAAGTTGGGTCAAACCAATCAGTGGTCAAGTTTGGATATTGGCACCTGAAGTGACCACTGAAGATAGGGATACGCCTCTGAGAACACAGGGGGTTAAAAGCAAGAACTCCCAAGAGCTCGCTCTCTTTGGTTCCGGTCAAGGTGCTGTGCGGACCTCCCCTGCCCAGCCATGGGGCTGGGTGGGGGAGGGGAAGCCATGAGGCCTGGTCGAGGTGAGCCGAGGGGTAGAAGGACTGGAACCGAGCCAGCTCCTGTGGACGGAAGGGTGGAAAGAAGCGGAGATGTCTTTGTCATTCCCCCCCCAAGAGGGAAGAGATAGAGAGTCCGGACGGCACCTGTAACTTTGCCGGTGCGGAGGAGAAAGGGGGGGGGGGAAGGCGCCCAGCCTTGGCCTTGGGAATCGGCTGCTGGGCAGAGATATCAGCCGTCCAGGGAGTCTGAGCTTTTAACCCTTTCCTGAGAAATGAAGGCTTTGTAAAATATTACTCCTCCTTGATTTGAAGTAGAAGAGAGACAGTCTGGGATCCGAGATGATGGAAGAAGAAATTCTCGAGTTGGAAGGAGATGATGGAGTGGCTTGTGGCTGGACTTCTCTTGTTAGCCATAGACTGAACCAAATTATCCTAACAGAAGCTGCACTTAGGGTGGTGCGTTGGTGTGCCAGGAGACCTGTTTCAGTGATTACCAGCAGAGGAGTAGAGAGAAGGTGTGGAGAAGCCCTCTATCTTCAAGGAAGAAGAAGAGGAGAAGAAGACCTCTGTTCTTGGACCCTCAGCCCCAGGGGAAAATGGGGGGGACTGTAGTCCCAAAATGAGAAACTGAACTGTTGTCTCTTTTGGTTCATGGCAAAGCATCCTTAAAAGAGCCCTGTGAGCAGTCTGTCCATGCACGGTGGTGAGAGCACTGTGACATGGAAAGGAGAGTGTCACCATGGCAAATTTTCTCTGGGCGGTTGCCATGTGTGACATGGAAACACAAGGGTGGCAATTGTGTTTCCTGGGGGGGGGGTCTGTGGCACAGGAGAGACTCCTGTCTCCCTTCAAAGACTGAGTATTTGAATATCTGAAGGGTAGAAACTTGATCAGGATCCTGGGTGGTGTCTCACTGTTGGGTTTGTTTAGAAATTAAGTGGGAGGAGGAGGGGTGTTTTAGAAAGTCTTCATCCAGGATTTAGTGTTTGTAGTTTTTTCTAGTAGTAGTAGTTTAATAAAGTTTTTTCCTTTGTTACTAAGATGGGCCTGCTCTGCTCTGTTCCTGATCACATCTCACAGCAATTATTTAGAAAAGCATATTTTCATGGGGGCGCTGGCATCGCGCCAGTGTCAAACCATGACATAGGTGAAGATTTTTGCTAAAGTGTTGTTTACAATCATAGCTGCAATCCAAAAATTAGAAAGTACTCCTAGCCAGAGCAATGCTGAATGGCCTTGGTCCCAAGCCATTACTCAATACACCGGATCCATGGGGAAATCTTCCGATTTAAAAGGTTTAAATCTAACAACTCTGGTCATGCGCAGTAACCAAATATATAAAAAGCAGGAGTGGCAGAAACAGAGGTTGTAGTCACTTCAAGGGACCATAGGGGAGGTAATTAAGATAGGATGGCAAATGATTAATGGGACTACCCATAGTAAAGCAACTCAAATCAGTGTGAATAAGCGCCGGAAGATTTGCAGTCGTCCAAATTAATTAGACTGTTGGCACAACTTCACATTAAGACAAACTGTCAATGTGGTTTGCCTCTGGGTCTGCAACACTATTATGCTGTCTTTCAAATTTATAATAACTGCTATAGCCAAGCCCGTTACAACCCAACCCAGCACTCAAGCACAAACCCAAAATATGCCATTTAAGCTTGAACCTAAGGTTTATGAAATCGACCCATATGTTATAAGGAATAACAAGAAACCAGAACTGTTATTTAACCCAGAATGGTCCCTTAAACGTGTCAAACTGTTAATGCAAACTAATATCTCAACGGTTCAGCCAGCTTGCTCCCCTTTCCTAAGGTCATCCTTCGAGGGATAGACAAAATGGCTGCAAAAACAAGTATATTTCAGGGACAGAATGCAAAAGGATTTAAACAGGATATTAGGGACTGGGTTAGGAGTTTTGAATGGGATTGACTCCAAAATATTAATGAACAAATTAGCTGTAGCAACTAGCAATCTGATAAAATTAAAACAGTCTTTACAATCATCTCTATTAGCATTAGGAAATAGTCAGTGGCAAGTCTCAAGGGTGCTGCCAAGGTAGAGAGAAATTGAAGATCAAGACCATAGCTTACTAGTAGATGCATTAAAGGGAGCACAGGATAACATATCTTTAGCCCTTAGCTGTATACAAACACAATTATGAATACAGTCAACAGCTGCTTTAATCATAAGAGAAGGGAGTGAAGGGGTGTTTCCAACTGAAGGACAAAAGGTTGTCTGGGACAGTGCTACAGACTTTGAGAGAAACTTCCAATCTTGGTGGACCATGGTAAATTTTACATATAATCCCACCACTAACACAGCTACTGCCTTTGTGCTCACTATACGTAATGCCACAGTTCACTCTATTCACCCCATTGCTGCCTTAGGGTTAAGTCATGAAAAGTCGGTATTATACCCCTCAGAACAGAGGGTATGGGCTTAGAAAATCCAAGGGAAATAGCAAACCGTTAACTTAGAGCCTTACATTGCTCAGGAACAACAGGGATTCATCTGTAAGAGTAATCTGATTAGTGCTCAAGACATATGCCTTGACATTGACCAAGGCATTTGCCACTTTGAGATCCACCCAGACACCAACCAACAAACTGTACTAGTGTATATAGTTGATGACTGTGTATGTTTAAGGACTGTGTGGGATGTCATAGAAATTGATAAGAACAAGGTCCCCTTATCTGTTAAGAATCATTCAAAATTTTGTATTTGCAACTTTATTAAGGTTACTGGATGTGACTTTGTGTATTCAGCACCAGTCGCATCCCACCAGTTAATCAAATCAAACTACACGACATACAAGAAATTACCACCCACATCCATTGGAATTAATTTAACCCTGGTAAAACAATAATGAAACATCAAGATCTAATCAAAACTGTAGAAGAAATTCAAAAGAAAGGGCAGAAAACTCTGGTAACTGTCCATCATGGCATAACCAAAATAAACAGAGTCCTGCAAAGAGTAAAACAAGACACAAGTCATAACTCGTGGGATGCATTATTTAGATGGTCACCAACTGCAACTGGGATCATGAACACTTTATGTCACCCCATTCTAGTTTTATTAATTTTAGTTACTATAAGTTTAATGATGTCTATTTTAACACTCATGTGGAATTGGAGGATGTTAAAACGTGTGGCCATTCTGACTTTATTCTCTAGAACTCATGGAATCCTGCTGGAGGAGAACTGTCATGGTAGGTCAGAATTTAAATCAGGATCTCTGTAGTAAAAGAATTTACTATATTTTAAGAAAAGGGGGGACTGAAATAGAGATTTTTGGGGCTCACTTAAGTTAACAAAATGAATTAAGCATTTATATTTTAGCTTGTAGAGTTATGTGTTGAATTTTAACCCTTTACTTAAGAAACTTCTGACATGGTACAAAGGGCATAAGAAAATGCAAATTTCTAAAGCTTCTTGCATAAAGAACAATACCTAAGGATGCAGAGAACCCAGATAAAGAAGCTCCTCTGTCTCCAAGACTATCAAGACTGACAGATGTACTCAGATAAGCACCAGAGGACCAAAAGCACACGTGCAGAGGGAAAAAGTTCAAAAGTTCAATCATGAGGAAGACCACAATCTGCACCGAGAGACCCCTGTACGACCACCACAGCAAACCACGCGTGCCCAGAAGGGCATGGACCTATTTAGCATGAGAGGTGAGGACAGGTGGGGCCAGGGGTTAAATATGCATGAAAAAGTTGTGTAATGTATTGCATATGGAACACTTTTGTAAATAAAGGTGTGGGTCAGACTGAAGCTCCGTGCACAAGTTTTTGGAGAGATATCTCGCTTGTGCCGGGCACCGACAGTACATACCCACTTCATAACTACCTGAAGTTGTAGAGTATATTTATTTATTCTGTGTATTGCTTCAGGGTGAACTCCCTATGGAATGCCATTTCCAGCAGCCTGGTCTGCTGGAAAAAGGAGGAGGGGAAGAGGAAATGTGGTGCCAGAGTTGTGCTGTGTCCTATCTGGTTGTATTTCCCTCTGGGGACAGAGATCTGAGTCTCTGGGCTGAGGTGAAATTGCTGAGTGCTTGGTTGAGCAATCCAGGGAACTCAGAATCGCAGGTGCTGATGGAACTATTGGCTTAGTTCTGCTTAGTTTATGTCTGTGAGAAGTGGGATTTGGGCTGGAGAGGTGATGTTGGGAACAAACGATGGAGTAAATCCACTTCGGGGATACGCAGTGAAGGACTGAGTTGCAGGGAAGGAGAGTGTTTATAAACTGTATCAATATTTCCCTGAAGCTGGGGCTGGAGCAGGGTTTGGTTTGGGCCTTTGAGGATGAGCCATAAACAACTTAACCAAGCCCCTGAACCCGCAATGGATGTTTGAAACACTTCCACAGAAAGGCAAAGCAGTAATGACCCCAGAAGAAAAATTATAGGTGATTGCTTACCATCCATGGGGAATTTCCTTTGGAATTATCAATCAGAGAGTGTATTGAAGGAGAGCACATCTTTTGGCTCTTTTTCTGGTCTGTAATCTCCTCTCTGGCTTAAGAGTTTTCTGTGCTCCTGTGGGCAATAGAGAGATGGGGACTCCATGGTTTGCATGCATAAAGCCAATTTATTAATTCCAAAAGCTCAGTATATATACCTTTTCAGCTATAGCTAAGAATAGCAGTAATCACAACATTTACATTTCTTAGTAACATTGTTCAATCATAGCTTTGCACAGACTCATACAAGCATGTATGGTCCTTCATTATTTCTCTCACTCCTGAGAGAGACGCCGCCGAAGGCAGCCCCGCTCCGCTTGGGCTGGCAGCGTGCCACGCCGCGGGGGAAACTGTACCCCTCGCACCACTCGCTGCGGGCCGCCGCGCCGCCTGAAGCCGACTCATCAGCAGCGACTTCGCTCTACGATTCGCCGCCGGCAACGGCAGGCAGCCCTGTGCTAGACAACACATCCAGCCTGTTTGTTACAGGGCCTGCATCCAGCCCATCACTCCTGCTTCCCCCAGACTGCCCCGAGCTCTGTCCCACTGAGTTAGAGGCAGCGGGAGGGAGCACCGGCTTGGTCCGCAGCAGCGCCACTGCTGCTGGTACCGGGGATAGGGATGGAGCCGCGATCCAGTCCATTGGATCCTGCGGCAGGGCAAACACACTGGGAGCGAAGAGCAGCCCCTTGTACTGTGCAGGCATAAGTGGTGCCAAGATCGCCGAAACCAGGATGCAATTTTATATTCCCAGGAAAATCTCCCCTGCCCGCGCCCCGCGCATCCTGCTCCTGTTCGCAGAGCGGGAGGAGCTGGGTCCCGAGAAGCTGTGGCTTGATCCATGGCCAGGTGAGGTGGGGGGAGGGCAAAAAGCCGGAGGAATTGCCGGGATTCTCGCAGCCTGGTTGGAGCGTGCACCGAAATATAAGGTTGGAATGGGTCGCCCATCTGCAGGTGGCCATGGAGTGTCCCAGGGACCACAGATTCAGGGGCCCCAAGTGATACCTATGAGAAGCTGGGGGGAAGGACCGAGCCGCGTGGATCTTGGCTCGGCAGAGAGCCTGGGTTCTCCGTCCCCCCGGCCAGGTTTGGGACGCTTGGCCCGGCCCCCTGGACCGGGTCCTCCGCCTCGCCGAGCACCGCATGGTCCTGGCTTTTTTGGAATTAAAAAAAAAAAAAAAAAAAAAAAAAAAAAAAAGTGCACACACCTTGCAAAAGCAATTTGATGAATGCCAACCAAGGCTTGACCTGCTGCACCTTACTGGCTGGGATAAATCCCAGAGGCCTAAAGGCTTTGCAGCTGTGGCAAACAGATGTTACTCATCTTGCCAAATTCCGAATTTGGCTGATTTTGGTATGTGCACATGTTTGTTAATACCTTCTTTTCTGTCATGTGGGCATCTGCTCACACTGGGAAATGGGTTTTGACAAGTTGGAGTGCCAGTCCTTTGGCAGACTGACAATGAGTTTTTACTATCCTAGAGTTGGTAACTGATTTCTTGAAATTTATAATAAGAGTTTGGAATCTCTTTGACCGTTCTGAGCCAATATCCAAAATGAGGTTTTGATTGATTGGAATTGATAAAACTCTCGAGCTGTGTTTGCTCTCTTTCCTGCAAGGGCCCTGCTGGAGTGCACAAACACCGCCTTTTTCTTTTTTTCCTTTTTGTAAACGTTTCAAATGGAGGAAATGTGGATATTCTCAGTTCAGTCAGAGAGAAAAAGAGAAGGTTTTCTAACCATCCGAAAGCCTGGGAGACAGTTGGGAAAGAATGTAAATATTTCTCTAATCTATCTTGTTGTTCACATTGTTTATAGATATGTTCTGCCACTGTGCGTCATTCACTGTACACCAATGGTGTGAGATGTTTTTACTCTAAGAGCAATGAAATTAGTCTGCACGATGTTCCCTATAAATAGAGCGGTGCATTTGAAATAAATCAGAAGCGTTCATTCTCTTGCCTTTGACTTGGAGTCATTTCTGTTCCCGTCCTGCTCAACAGCAACAACATCCACCTCCCCATGCCATCTGTATGAAGTCTCCCAGTCTAGACAGCTTTGGTCCGGCAGGCCATATATCACAGCCTCTTCTCCCTCTATGAATGTTTGAGCAGGCAGAGGGAAGCAAAAGAAATTTTATAGCTTTCCATCTTCCTCACCTGTCATCAACACTGGCAACCCTCACTGTGGGGAGGTTTCTAGCAGAAGACATTTTTCCATGTTCCCTTGTGAAGGAGAAAGACCAAAAAAACAGATGGTGGTTGATCTGATGCTTGCCAGGTCCCCCAGGTTGGAGGCAGTTCATTAGTATTTGAATGGTTACACTTAATGAAATTGAATAATATTCCTGGCAGTCTTGGAAGAACAGGTTCAATAGCAAGGTATGGTTTAAGAGCAGATGATGACCCAGTACTGGGAAAAAAAGGAAACCTTTAAAAGCTGCTGAAGGAAATATTATTGCTTCAATAAAATGTGTAGCATGCCAGGCTGCAGTATCTGGGACAGGTTTGCCAAGGCTGTACATGTGGGACAGGTTTTCCCAGGGAGATCAAATGCTGCATCCTAGCAGCAGGTGATGCAAAAGCCAGTTCAACAGGAGGGACTGTATACACTGTGACTGACTCTCTCAATTTGAAAGAGAACATATACAGCAGTCTTTTTCTTGCTAAAAGTAGCTAATTATAAAAATGCACTGACTCTTGGCTTTGTAGCAGATCGGATGAATAATTTTGTTAATCATGTTTTTCAAAATTTGTGTTGTTAACTCACTCCTACCCTTCAGAGAGTAAGGATTTTAAAAGCCCATTTGTTCAGGGAATTGATAGCTGTAGATTTTTTTTTTTTCTTGTGAGTTTTTAAATGACACCTGGGTTTAGGCAATTACTCAGAATTAACCTATCCAAAAGTTCAGATAAGGCAGCAGGAAAAGAGGTAGGATGGAGATTAATAGAGACTTCTTTCAAGTCTATCCATGGCAATTTTCTTCTTGTTCCACTAGGAAAAATAACATCCAGTTATTTCCATGTTGTAGTGTTCTCTTACCTACCCAGATTTCCTACATTGGCTTATTAGTGGATGTACCTCATTATGTAGATAACCTTCCTGACAGCCTGAGAAGGGATCTGTGGAACTCATGCCTGCTAAGAGCTGTATGCTAACAAAGGCTGCATATAAAATATCCTCATTTACTGAAGCCTAATCAAGTAATTCCAAATTAGGCGTTCAGAACCAGTGAGTACTTTGACTGGTGTAGTCTCCCTGAGCCTCAGATTATAATACAGCTTACTGGTCTCACAGAGTTCTCATGAAGGTTAGTTATTTAATCTATCTGAAGCTCACAGTATGTAATTAAGTCTTCAATTGAAAAGAAAGAAATCAATAATGCTGGATGCAGGGACTAATTTGCAGCAGGATTGTTCTAATACTCTACACTAAACATAGGTGGTAAGACCAAATACTAAAGTCTGAGAGCTCTTTGTTTTGCACCCTCCGAGAGGCAAGAAAAAATATCAGATGGAATTAGAAGTAATACACTGTATAACCACCTGAGGGTCAAAATAAGGCACTCCTGGAGCAGCTACTCACATGTAATATACACTTTTATTAGACTATCTTATATGACTGATTCTAACATCTTCCTTTTTTATTTTCACAAAAATATTTTAACCTTTCAGTCACAAAGCTAAGGCAGATAGCTTGCAAGCAATATCAGTTTGGATAATTATTTGAAATGGCACTAGTACAGCCCTAGTCCTGCAAATGCCTGTTGAAATACCAACAGAGGATTTGATCACTTTTCCTTTCTCCCCAACAGCATTTTTCCATGCAAAGTGAATGTTATGGTTGCATTTCTGTGTTGTTCAAGATTTGCTATTTTAGTCTTTTAAAGGAAACAAAGCTGGGCATTAGCTTGCTTTCAGTGTTTCTGCTCTAGCCCTTGTAATTTTTCCTGTTTCCCCAGCCCTCAAGAATTAAAACTGGTTTCTGCAAATAGGAGATAGCCCAGAACAGCTTGCAGGAAAATCTTGTACCCTTGTGTGTTCCAAAGGCCAATGCTCTATCAGCACATGCTCTAAATAATGAACTACCTTATCAAGGGCTCTAAGCCAAATAAGTAGTAATAAAGAAAATAGATAGAGGGCTTGAGAAGGTTGCTGTAGGAATCATGGAGGAGTTTGGGTGTAAGGAGAATTAGCAACATTGCAAGGAATGTTGGAGACAGGAATGCAAGGAGACAGGAATGGTGGTGGGAAATTTTAGGGGCTTTAAGAAGATTTTGGTATCTGGGGAGAATATTCTGAGGAGAAATTGGAGAGATGCCAGTAAAAACCACAAGCTGCTGCTTGCAAGTTCCCATTCAGGTACTGCAGGGAGGTTCTAGATGTTCTCATTTCATAGCATTAGGAAACCATAGAAAGACAAAACAAGCGAGAGCGTGGTTCCTGTACAGCTGCACTGCCCTGCAGCCAAATGTGGACACATGTTCATCCTATATCCCTATTCATGTCTTGTACCATTGAATTTAAAGATAATCTCTACGAGACAAGCTAAGTAAGGAATTTAAATCCTGTAAAATAGAGATAGCTGGTATCTCCAAAAGCCATGTTTGCTGAGATAGTTACAATTACCATTTTTACAGAATGCTGAGTTACTCCTTTAGGCTGCATTTGAACTCAGATAAAGCAGATCGCCTTCCTAGGGACCCACTAGAGTGCACATGGCTTGTGGGGTTAATTTTCATAGCAGACAATTGCTATTTTGGTTTTAGGTCCCTGGCAATCTTTCAGAAAATACCCATGGACAAAGTTTTCTCCAGCAAGAGAAGTAACTTTATTTTTTATCCTACTTTTAAAGGAAAAAGCCAGGTGTTCCAAATGGAAAGTATATGGCCTCTAGCTAGGAAACAGTATGTAGTTTGTTGTACAGTATCACAAGCTGGACTTTTAAGCCTGGAGCAAATGAAAGTTACGTCTTACTGAAACTCCCAAACTCTGACAACAGATGTTTCACTGCTGTTCCTCTGCCTAGCTGCAGCTTCTAGATAGCACTTCGGTGGTGAGTGGTCTTGTACGTTACTAAGGGGTGCTGTCATACACTTGTTTAGACTATCTAGGTAGGATTAGTTTCTTTTTTTTTTTTAATGGTTTTTGGGTGGGGGGGTGTTTTTTGTTTGGTTGGTTGTTTTGTTTTGTTTTTCTCACTGCTGTAGACTACCTCTTTTGCCCATTTCTGAGTAGAATCAGAGAGCTGGAGACTGTTTGTTTATGTTTGTGTTTCCATCACCAGTCCCCAGAGTGAGGACTTCAGCAGGGTGGTTGCTAAACAACAGCTTCCGTAACAGAAAGTAGAGGAAAAACAAAACCTTATTCCAAAACATTACTACATATAGCAAACCTTGTCTTCATTGTACTTCTCGCCAAAATCTAGAGGAGGTATGTCTTGCAGTTATCCTAGAAGTGAATGATTGTGGAAGTTACACCAATGTAAACCAATTAAATTAATTCTAGTGAGCAGTTCTAGAAAAGTTTGATTTTCTATTTCCTGGCAAGTCACTCATTCCTGGAAGGATCAGTATGCCTTTTTCCAGAGCAGCAGTGAGGCTTGCTGTAATATAAAGTAGCCTCTACTTTTCTAGAAGATGAAGGAGACATTTGAACACTATGTAACATTTTCTACAGTCTCTTGTATTTCATTCTGGAATAATTTTGGATTTTGTCTTGGAATTACTATAACTGAAATGCATAGAAAGCTTCACCAATGAGCTCAGGACATTCTTGTAGTGGATGAGGCCTGGGTGGGAAGAACAAAAGGAGTAGACTTGCTTTCTTGGTCCTTTTAGAGGCTAGCCCAAGCATGCATGTCATTAAGGATATTATTTAAACCTGTTTTATTTTAAGAAATGTTCACAGCTATTGCTAAAAACTACCAAGATGAGGTGTTCCCTGCTGAATGAAGCCATCTTTGTATTGGCCATTTTTTCCATGAATATGACAACAGCCCATACACTAACGAAGGTGGCTGTTGTCCTTACTTTTGATCACTGCAAACAGCCAAGGGGCGTAGGTGGCATTCTTCTGGGAACCTTCTGACAGGAGCAGTTTGTTCCAGAGTAACAGCTCCTGGCCATCACACAGGCATGAGTTTTACAAAGCTGAAAATGCTGTGTTAAGCAGGATGGCCTCCTTAGGTTTCAAGAGAAGGAAACTCTCAGTTTAAGGCTTCCCATACTGATCTGTGCTGGCACATTGAATCCCTTGATTTCAAAAATTACCACTTCAGTGGGTGATTTTGACATGACACTTTCACTGTTAGGATTGCAAAGCACTGAAAACCCAACAACATAACCACCAGCTTCCCAGAAAGAAGGCAGGGTTTTGGTTTTTTTTTCCACATTGCTTTTTTATGTATGCAAAAATATGTTTGAAATACTTTTTCCTTAAATTGTATTTATACTGTGCTACATGCTATTACTTCTTTATACACAATCGGTCTTCTCAAATAAGCAGAAATCTAACAGCATCTAGGTTGGCAGTGATGACGTGAAGCTCATGGGAAGAAGTGGGGACTGAGAAAGGTATTAAAGCTGTAACAGAAACGTTCATTCTGCATTTATGTAACTACAGGTTTGGTTGCTATTTCAGAGACATTGCAATCAATTTAATGGTCTCTTGTTCTTTCTGTCAAGAAAACAGGGTGGATTTGTAATTGAGAATACAGACTTTTAAAACAAGGACGGTCAGAGATTATATTCTTTTGCAGGTGTTTTTGATAGGCTTCCTCTGTACAAAAAAGAAATGAGAAGGTGCTCTCCTCCTTCTAGAAGAAATTCAGAAAGTGGCTCTAGTGACCCGAAGTCCACATCTTAGCTGGCAAAGTAGGTATCATTGTCTCTGAGCTGCCTAAGCTAAATCAAGAGTGAGGTATGATAGCAGTGGGATAGCAAGGGATCAGGCAAGGATCATCAAAAAAGGGACTTGGGAGTAGATTAAAACCCCACACCCTAAGATCAAAGTAGAGGCTGAATAGACCCAGTTTGTTACATTGCAAGGCCTTTGGGTAAATTGGGGCTACACTGAAGTTGAGGGAAATGCTGGTTTAGAAAAGACATGACTATGTGCACATGGCTTGCTAGTAAAATTGCATGTTAGAGCTCAGGAACCTTATGCATGAGAGGGAGAAACCCAGCACATGGGAATCATAGGTGAGTGAGTTTGTGGTTTTGAAAAGGTGTATGTCATGTTTCATAGCCTGCCAGTGCTATAGAGCTACTTGTCAGGCCACATATTACATATCACAATGCAGCTGGATGTTGATTTTGTGATGGGTGGGTAGGTTTAGAAAAGAAGCTGAAAGTTATCTTATTTTGAGCTATCTTCTCTACCTTGAAGCATCTGGGAAACTGAATTTCAATAATTTGTATTTTGAAACTTATGTGTTCTGAAGTTTCCTACAAAATAGCAACACTGAAGAAAACAAATTAAAATGTTTTCGAAATAGAACATCATATTTTTCAAAATCATGTTTTTTCTTTGGTAGTGTTGCAAAATGTGTAATATGTCAAGATTATCTGAAGTCAGGATGTTCCTTGATGTAAGATCTTTGTATACTTTCAAGCCTAATCAGTCCTCTGCAACCATCACTGGCAAAAGTGAACGTTTTCCCAGTGAACCTTCACATGAAGAAAAGCAATTAAGGACATATCGATCTCTGTGCCTATTTCAAAATCTACCCTCAGGAGTCTGACCTACTTTGGACTAAGCTTGTTCATTGGCAGTTTCCTCCCTGCTCCCAAAAGTAGCTGTATCAACAAGGACACTGCTGCTTTCCCAGATGAAAGTGGGGAGATATTGATGTCCCCCAGGCTGGATGGAGCCCACAGCTGGTAACACTTATGGGTATGCATTAGTTCTGGGCAGATATATCACAGCTGCCTTCATAACATACATTCTCAGCCCAACCCAGAGCTGGAACCTGCTAATGGAGTACCTGGAAAAACCTGGGGAAACCTTTTTTATTTACTTTTAGATTTGTCAGGACAGATCTAGCCTGGAGTCCTAGAGAGACTATAACTATGGAGTAATCTGCAAGGCCTTTGCTTTTTGGAGTAATTTACAAAAGGGAAACAGATGAAGGCAGCACCTTTTGCCTCCAGTTGAAACAAGGTGTTGCAGCTGTTTCCACAAAGAGAGCAGAGGCACTGGGGCAGGAGAAGGCTTCTCAGTGCGGGGGGTTGGCTCTACATTACCTCCACCTGCCCCATAGTCCAGACACCAGTCCATTGCAGATGGACAGCACAGGCTGTACAGATGAGAATAGAGGTGTACAGTTCCCAGTCACCCTAGAGCTGTCCTGCATGGATCTCTCCCTCCCTAGTACCTGCCAATCCTTTTTCTCTATCCTTCTGGAGGCTTCCTCCTGAAGGAAGAAAGGATCTGATGTCATTTTGTCCCAAGAACTGCAACACAGCAGTTGCCACAAGTGAGATGCTTTTTCTCATGTAAAGCAAAACCCAAACTTGAATGCAGCCCATTTTGTCACAATTCCTCTGATTTTCCTGCAAATTTTCCAGACAGGAGAAAGAAAATAAGGGGTGCATTTCCCTGCCAGAATTGTTTCTTAGGAATTAAAGTAACTGCAACATCTACTGGGTTGTTATTTTATATTATTTCATATATGAATAAGAGCATGTGTATAAGTGTATATCTGGGCTATATGGGGCATGCTGAATTTAGGTGGCAATCAAATACTTACCTCTCCCTAACCTTCTTCCATTTGCTTAACATTAAACTGTCATGTATCATTGGAAGTTGGGCTTTTAGAGGCACGTTATGATAGAAGTGCTTGAGGGGGAGCTGTGTTCTGCCTCTGATATCCTGGGGAAAAAATCTCCAATAAATTAGTCTCCTCTGAACTGGGATGTAACAATAAGGAAGAAAAATGTAAGTTTTGCCCTCTACTAAAATTCATACACTTTACAGGCTCTGGGTCAGAAAAGAATATGATGAAGCAGACTGGACCTCTAATAACCTGCCAGAAATGAGCAAAGCACAGGGTGAAAGAAACCAGAAATCCTGCTCACTAGTACAATGAACAGTGGGGGGCGGGGGCGGGAGGGGAATCAAACATGCTCTGTCTGCCCACCCTTGCCTGAGTTTGAACTCTGTCATTCATGAATCATGTACAAATGGAAGCTTGAAGGGCAGCAAAGTGGTGCTGGGCTGCCAGGCAGGAAGAGCATTGGAATGTTAGCCAGGCTGTGTAGCCTCTCTCTGCCACTGGCCTCAGCTGACCTTGGGCTTTAGACTCCCAGTGCCTCAGTTTCCCCATCTACACAGTACGTTCTACTCTTCATAAAGGGCTACTAGCAGGGAGGATGGGGGGAGCTGTCTACACTTAGGTAAATATGGTTTTGCTGGTTTATTTTCTCTAGAAATACAATATGAGAAGGGAAAGGCATCCAAAATTTGCAGAGGACAGAGATGAGGCAGGCTGGGGCAACCAGGCAAGAACTTTCCAATCAGACTTTTGGCAAGCAGCTTATCTGTGAAACAGCTTGAGACTCAGCCAAGCCCCAGACCTGAGAGCAGCCAGTGGGCAAGTACAGAGGTGGAGCTTGCGCTGAGGCTCTCTGTTAGCTATAAAATGCTTGGATGGGTCAGTGCTGACCACAGCATGCGGGAAGTGGCTGTGGGGAGCTGTGCAGAGAGCAGCACTGGCCATGGGGACAGCAGCCCCAGCTCTTTTGGTACTACTCAGCCTAAGACTGACTATTTGTGACACTGAGGACACCTGCTCAGGTGAGTAAAGCACAAATCTTACTGCCATCTCACTGAGACAGTCTGTTTCATCTCCCCTGATAAGAGAAGGAGGTTGCGAAGGGAGGGGGAGAAGTAGCATATGAATTTTTTTTTCTTCTATGCTTTTTTAAATGCACCTGCCAGTGGGAGGAGAGTAATGGGGAGGCTGAAGTCTCAGCAGCTGCTTAAGAAAGCTACTGGCTCCAACTAGTGATGTAACATTGTTCCCTCACCAGCGGGGTCTCTAGGAACAGACAGCCTCCAGTGAGGTTCCCCCCCATTTGGGTTTTTTTTTTAGTAGGGCCTTGGTGCAGTTACCAAAGGATACAGAGCAATATAAAGGATCAGTCTGGGGATGCTATGCAGCACAGCATTCTGACTGTATTCCCCAGGAAGGCCTGGGGCAATTTCAAACAGGCCTGCCATCAGGAAATTCAGAACAACTCTTACCCTTACTCTCCACAGATCCATCAGTGTCACTTACTCTGCTATCAATACCCCATTGGGGCACCTCTCAGCTTATGTTTTATTAATTACAGTATATTTGTCATGCATGCAATGTCATCTATATCAGCCTCCTCTCTCACTGAACTCTCCCAAAGCCAGAGAGATGCAGAGTCTGGCTCCTCTAATATGTGAAATCCTCAATGCCATCTGTCAATCCATGCAACACCTCGAAACTTCCATACTCATTGCTTTTGATTACACTGTTTCTCAACTTCAAAGGATTTGGTTTCCTCTCCAAGACATTTCAGAGCCTTAATAATCTTCACAAAAACTGTCTTCATTTCTCAGAGGTGAGAATAGTGGGACTGGGTGAAGCTGACCGACTTGCCATTCTTCAAGGATGTCCAGGGATCCCAGGTGTCTCTGGCCCAAAAGGAGAAGCAGGTCTCCCAGGAACAAAAGGTGAGGCCCCCAAAGCCAGTGATGAGCACCCTGAGATGAGATGGTTTTGTTGCTTTGGATAGGGGAAGCAAGCTGAGGCTGGAGCAGTAGCTGGCCTGGCACTGGCTGCTGTGAGGAACTGGAGAATTGGAGTGGAAAACACCCCAATTAGACATATGCTGGTACACATGGAGTGACCTGTTTCTTCCTTGAGTCCTGTCCTGTCAATCTGATGTGATCTTGGGGTGTGAAGTGTCTCATTTGTTTCTTCTACAAAAAATCATCCATTTATTTTTGGGTCTGTATCCAACAGTCTGGGTGGGAGGGAGGCTGAGATGCTCCTGCATTTTTTTTGGGGAACAGTGTGGGAAATGTACTGGCAACCCCTATTCTGGGGAGCAAGGGAGATGGGGGTCCTTCAGAGTTTTCATAGCCAACTCACAGAGAAGGTGAATCACATCAGCTGAGCGAGATGATCCACCACAGCAAAATCCATGGACTGGCTCCATAATGTATCAAAGCTCCTAAGAATTCATATGTGAACTGCAAATTTAGACTTTGAATGGCAGTACCAGTGTAGTAAGGCTTCAATAAGAGTAAAACTAGGTTACAAGATTGAGTCTGATTACTTAGGCTCCCTTGTTTCGGTGAAAGCCAAGGCCCAGTTGCCCAGGCTTTCTGTGACTCCCCCCTCTGGTCAGTTTGTAATGTGCATATAAAAAAATGAGTCTCTTTGCAGGAGAAATGGGAGACCAAGGATTCCCTGGGAAAGCAGGACCACCTGGTGCAAAAGGTAATGTGTAACACATGCAGCTCTAATCCATAAATGCCCCCAAGCTCGGCATATGCACTGGGAGACTGGGTCTACAGAGATGATCTGCAGGACTGGCCATAGGCTAAGAAATGGTGCTGAAGTAGAATAGGAAAAGCCTGATTTGGGCTATGGCTCTTGCATGGAGTGAATACTAGAAACAGTTTCCTTGAGTGTCTGGGACCACAACACAGAAGAAGATAACACTCTTCTCGAAATTTCTCACTGACCCTAAAAGCAGACCTCTCCCCATTCCCCACTCCTACCCTAACCTGCCTCCAGCACAACAAGCCTCCCCAAATGCTCCCCAGCTCTGAGGAACTTTGGAGCTCTCTATGGAGCTTCAGCCCAGAGGCCTGAAGGCAGAGGCCTGCAGAGGCACTATGCTGAGTGCTTGTTCTGCCAATTTAAAGAACATACCAATGGAAAGAATGGTGTTATTTTACTATGAATATAAAGGCAACACAAAAGTAAAATAATGCATTCAATAAAACTACATGCTTGGCTTTGGCAACAAGCAAAAATTAGCAAGGTAATGCACCTAATCATTACTATACGAGAGACAGGATAGTGATTTAGAAGGATACATCACCAATTGCCTAAATACTTTAACATCATCCACTTGCTGGGGAGCCCCATTTCACAGAGAGGACTTGGACAACCTTTCCCGGCAATTGGGAAAATCCTACATGGTGTGTTCATAGATGAGGTCTCCGGATTTGCCCTGAAAGGGAGTCCAGTGTTTATAGGCCCAAATCAGCAAGTCAAAGTGACTTGATTTTATTTTTAGCTCAGGAATGCCTGGGTCTGATGGCATGCTTTCCGTTTAGCCAGGGCCAGTGCTCAGAGCCCAGGTCCTGGCTGGGAGCGTTTTCCCCTAAAATACCTTACAAACAAGCCTCTTAGTTGGAAAAACTTCTTAAAATGATACATTTCTTGCAGACAGTTACACAAGGTTATAAACAGCTAGCATAAGCATCTTTGTTATCTATTTTTAGGTAAATAGTACTGATGGTGTTAGTCATACAATATTCATGATCCATCTTGTAAGTCCACTCTGGCTTAGGCCTGCTGCTCAGGCCTAGGCACATCATTGCTTTCAACAGCCTCCAGCCTTCAACTCAGTGTGCAGCGCCCACTTGACCACAAAAACGGGATCAAACAATGGCACAGGACAAGATTTCCTTTGTAATGGGATGAACCCCTGAAGAGGACAATGTCTGTTGAGAAACTGGCATTCACTGCCCAGGCTTTCTTAGGACCTTCAGCAGGACACGTGCTGCAAACACTGGAAAAGTGTCTCTTCTAAAGAATCCAGCTGCCAGCACAAGGGAACTGTAGGGACTGAGCAGCACTGACTAGCAGGGAAGACATCCCTTTTTACATGCTGAATATGAAGCTATTTCCTGGCCAAAAGCACCCAAGACTTGAAATGAAATGCCAGCAGGAGATGGACAAAACTACTGAAAAAACCCTGACAAACCCTATTGATCAAAATCTCCTAAGTGTCTGACTGTAAACAGAAAGCCCCCACAAAAAGTCACTGAAATGGAACTGTGAATCCCCCATACATTCTAAGAGATGGAGCAGCAGTTCTCTCTCCTCTGTATCCTGCTCTTCTTGCTGTTCCTGAGAGATACTGCTGATCAAGAGAGCAGCCAGGCTGAGGCAGCAGCACCACCTCGGACATTCAGCCAAGCACTGTAGCTTTGCACCTCTTGACAGCCTCTCCTGTACATTTGAGACATATTGAGGGGTTGGAGCAGCCATTTGTGGAGGCACAGTAATTCATTTGCATTGGATAGTCTGTGATGAGCATTTTCCTCTTGTATTTTGTAGGAGCAGCTGGAGAGCCTGGCTTCCCAGGACCGAAAGGTAAATCATGCTGTGCTGAATTTATTATGTGAGCTACTTTGTAAACTTCCACCCTGCGCTGTTCTCCTAGAACACAACAGATGAGAGCAGTTACAGAGACTGGATGGGACTGTTTGCTGACAGTTTCACCTCATCATAGGCTCTACCCTGGCGCAGGTGCTGTGGGTAGTCCTTCTCCCAAACCTCCCAAACCAGATGTTCAGCAACAGGTGCTGTCCTCAGCTCAGGCAGCTGGTGTTGCCGCCTGGCATCATCAGCTGCAGAAGCCACAGAGCTGAGGGACCAGCCAGATTTGGGCAGAGTCTTAATATTCTCATGCTATGGCAAAATGCAGAGGCTCAAATGAAATTCAGTTGCTGCTAGTGCCAGAGGAACATGTCTCTACCAGCACTAGCAAAAAGGAATTAGGAAACATGGGTTTTTTCCCTTGTGCCATCATCCTGCATGTGAGGGCCATAAGCACCCACCACTGAGTACCATCTGCACTGTGGCATCCCTCTCTGGAGTTTGGCTGGTAATCACTGAGTCCAACACCACTGGTCTGGCAGATGGTTCTAGTGCTCCAGTTGTCACTGCTGCTCCCAAACCACTGGCTGAAGCCCTGTGCCAGCAGCAGCCATTCCCCTGATGGGACTTATAACTCTGCCTTTCCAAGGTGCATTGCTTCCTCCTTCCCACACTCACCCACTCCTATCCCACATGTCCTAGCCCAATGAGACTCACTGGCACAAACTGTTGGTACACAGCTCCATGGGCTGGGCAGCAGCAGGCAGAGCAGCTGGGTCCAACAGAGACATGTCCTCTGTCAGTCTCACCATTTGGACCTCTAAGCCCTAAAACAGATACCAGCAGGAAATAGATCATGCCAGGTCCAACAGGCCAAGAAAGGCAAAGCTGCTGCTCTTTGTGCATAATGTAATATAATATAATATAATATAATATAATATAATATAATATAATTAATAATATAATATAATATAATATAATATAATATAATATAATATAAATATTTTTTGGGTTTTTTAAAATTTATATTTATAGTGCACCGCCCTGTGGCCACCCCATGTACCTCCTGGTCAACCTGGAGAGCTCTTCCCAGTGTGTGAAGCAGCTGGGTGTCATTGCTGTAGTTTACAGAAGTTTGTGACTTGGCTTCCCACCTGCCTCTCTATGCTTTCCTGGGTCTGTGCAGATAGGCTGGTGGGTCTCCTCTGGTAGGCCTGGTAGCAGCCAGGACAGCTTATACTGAGCAACTCTTCCTGCCTGGTTTTTCTATGCCTTTCATTTGCTTGGTGCAGATGAGCCAAGCACTTCCTCTAACATAACAGCTCTCCAGTGCAGCAGGATTTGTCTTGGCAAATCTCAAGTACTGGGAAAGGGAGTGCTGGGTGTGGAAAGTGGGGAGGAATTGATGGTGTTGTTTGTCCAACAGGAACAAAAGGAGAGCCTGGATTTCCAGAAATATGGGGTAAGTTTCATCCTAGGTCTTCACAACACTGGTCAGCTTTGCAGAGTGGATGGTGGTGGACTACCTGCACCAGAAATCAGGACAGGATAGGAACAGAAACAAGTTCAGAGTGACATTGAAGAATAGAATAAGGAAATATCACTGTTGTCTTTGCTTCTCACAGACACATGCAGCTTCTGTGGGTCTACTCTGTACTGCAGCCATGCTGGGAATGTCAGGTCCTCTGAGCACTACTTAAATGTCCTCTCCTCTGTGTGTCCTGGAGGAGATCTATCTGAATTTTTCAGAGACTTGGTGTCCTGATTTCTAAGATGAAACCACTACAAACACCTGAATGGACATGTGGCTACTTCAAAGGCAGTTACTTGCAGTGACACCTTTAGTACTTGTGGAGTTCATGTGTGCAATAGTGTTCAGATTAATTTATTCATTGGAAGAAAAGAAGAAAAATAAAATAAACAATTTTCAGTTGCCCCATCTGTCTCCATGAGCTAAAGTTCGAGGTGAGCTACAACCTGCTCTGGCTACAACTGGGTGCTGTAGGGCCATAATAAAGGCTCAGACAAATCAAAGCTGCTGTAACACCTGACAGACTGGCATGCCACTGAACTGGTTCCTTGCTGCCCCAGGCACTTCTCTGGGCATGTAAAAGATTTGACTAATAGGAAGGAAAAGGAAAAGGCCAAGTCCACAACCATCTCCCTGCTAGGGAGGTCACAAGACAGCCTGGTACAGCTGTGTATCCATGTATCACACACAGCACACTGGGACACCAGACCACTACCTCTCTGATCATCCCCCCCCCAGGCTTTCCCTACAACAGCTATTGATGCGGCTGTAGGTTGGGATGTCTGATAGGGACCATTCAGTCTCCTGTTAATCTGAACTTCTGTCAACAGGTATGGTTTTGGGGAGGGAAAAAAGTATACATAAGATGTATATATATGTATATGTATATGTATATATATATATATATATATATATATATATATATGTACATGTTCAAAAGCATTGTTTGTCTTGGAGAGACCTCAGTGTGGCCTTCAAGTACATAGGGGGTGCTTATAAAAAAGCTGGAGTGTGATTTTTTTGCATGGGCACATGGCAGTGGATGCAATGAGATGAGCTTTAACATTCCTTCCAACCCAAACCGTGGGTGATTCTATGATTCAATCCATAGAGGATGAGCTGAACACTGTTCACTGCATCACAGGGAGCTGCCCTGTGTCACTAACTCCTTTGCTGTCAACTACCCACACACTCTCTGTGCCCTGCATACATTCTGGAGCTGGGACAAATTTCTGGATCATGAGTTTGTCATCTTTTTTAGAGCTGCTCCATCATCCAGACCCCCAAAAGTCATTGCAGATGAGAGGAGTCTCAGCACCTTAGACCACCTTTCTTAGAAGAGGCTCATCTTCCCTGCAACATATGAGCCCAGAAGCCATGGCAGGGTTTGGCTCCCAGCAGCTATATATTAGGATCCTACAGTACAAAGAGTCATCTGGGTGCTGAAGGGCTCAAAGGCTCAAGGCTGATGTGCTCCTGTGATCAGTAAACACATTATAACTCTTTCCACTTGATCTCTTTGATTTGCACAGAACCGGGGAACTGCCAAGAACTGTTGGCCAAAGGGAAGATTTTGAGTGGCTGGTACACAATTTACCCCCAAGACTGCAATGCCACCACTGTCTTCTGTGACATGGACACGGATGGTGGGGGATGGATTGTGAGTAGGATGAGGACAGGGAGGTTTACATGTTCCTACGGAGATTCTTGTTAAGGCTGCAAAGGATGGCTCAAAAATAGAAACACACAGCTGAGGTTCACATCTCTAAGCCAGAGAGAATCCTTCTGGATAAAGGGGATTCCCCCAAGACTTGTCTCTGGAAGCAGGCTGAGTGCCACAGACCCTGCTTAAATCAGCAAATCATTTCCTCCTCATTTCCAAGGGCATATGGAGGAGATCATTGAGTGAGGCATTCTTGTGGGGTTTGCTCCCCAGACACCCACAAGAGTGTCCTGATGCAGGGGAAGCATTTACCATGGTGGGCGTGTCCCCGAGGCGCCGTGGATGCTTTTGAATGAGGGATGGGTTGGTGGGGCTGAGGGTCTCTTTCAGGTTTTTCAGAGGCGCTGGGATGGGTCAGTGAACTTCTTGCGAGACTGGGATTCATACAAACGAGGCTTTGGCAACCAGCTGACAGAATTCTGGATGGGGAATGACAACATCCACTTCCTCACCTCTCTGGGTAAGGTCTGCCTCTGTCCCGGGCTGGAGCCATCTCCTATACCACATTGGGTCATTGCAGACCTCTGAGTTTCTCATATTCATCTGAGGCCCCCACTAATCCCAAACAGGATGCAGGCTCTTTGCAGCCTACTGCATACAGGAAATTGCACTCTAAAAAAAAGCAAAACTAGAAGTCAGGGAAGAGAATGAGCTGGCTGCATGATCTACCCTGGAGACAGGTCAACACATCTTCCTACTTGGACTGTTTGTGATGGCATCATCTGGTCCACATACAGCCTTGGAGTTCCAGCTGTGTGCAGGACTCCTGCCCATGACCACCCAATATCATATCTGAAAAGGTGCTTCCCTAGAAAACCATCAAAGGTACAAGGGGCTCTGCAGGAATTTTAAATAAATCAAAATCTCTCAAGTAGTGGCAGCTCCTCTCAAGTTAGCTTAAACACTCCACCCTGAAATCCAATGGCATACCCACCATCCGCCCTGCACGACTGCTGTCCATCTTCTCTTCTAGGGCCCTGTGAACTCCGCATTGACCTGAGAGACTTTGAGAACAACTACTATTTTGCCAAATATGCTTCATTCAGAGTGTTAGGAGAGTCAGAGAAATACAGACTGGTTCTAGGAGACTTCCTTGGTGGAAATGCTGGTAAGTTTGAGGCAGCTCACTGGGAAAGTCTGTTTCCTAGAGCATTTCAGAAGTGTTCAGCTTCTATGCAGAGATGTGTCACGCATACTCCTTGTATCAGCTACATTTTGGGTCAATTTTTTAAAACTGGCCATAGTACCTCAGGTACTGAGTGACCTCTGGGTACAGGGATGGAGGGGGATACCCATCACCCAAAGAAATGTGACTCAGAGCATCACCTTCAAGCCCAGCCCTATGGTTTAACAGCAAATGAGCCTGGTCCTGAGCAGCTCCCAATCCAACTGACCTTCCCAACAGCTCTGCATCAGCCAAGTCAAGGTCTGCTTTTGGTTACATTGGCAGGAGACATTTGCCTTGCCCAGGAGGTCTGGTATTTCCAGGGCTGGGGTGCTGTTCAATACTTGCAGCATCAGCACTCCATCCTCTTAATATCTGATTTTTAATTATTTTTTTTATAGTAAACGAATCTTCTTCAAAATTCAATATCCATCATTCAGGAATGTGTGAAACAAACACCTGACAGAGCAGTGCTCTGGGTTTTTGTGGCTTTGCACACTGCAACCCTGTCTGGTAATTCAGACCTCAGCGTATCTGCAGAGAACCTGAGCATTGCAAGAGAAATGACACCTGTGTAGCTGTGAAAAGAATCTGGCCCATTTGATTCACAGGCATAGATAAATTCTCCATGTGTTTTAGCAGAGCTCAGGATACTTTTGTCCAAGACAAGGAGGAAACCTGGGCAACCTGGGCAAGAGAGCAGCAGGATTTATACAACCTGCCTTGAACCTGGCAAGGGCCACTGGTGCCCAGCAGGGGTGCACAGACACATCAGTGTTCTGTTTGTGATCACTACTGCAGTAACTGTGAATGTGTGCTCTCTGCAGGAGACTCTTTATCGTACCACAGGGATATGCCATTTTCAACAACAGATCAGGACAATGACATGAGTTCCTTTAACTGTGCCACAGAATACAAGGGAGCGTGGTGGTACAATGACTGCCATTACTCCAACCTGAATGGGATGTACTGGATGGGTGCACATGGGAGCTATGCTGATGGCATCAACTGGAAGACAGGCAAAGAATACCACTACTCCTATAAGCGAACGGAAATGAAATTCAGGCCAGTTTAACATGTCAACAGGGTGCCTGACTAGATCCAAGAGGTGCCACTCACCCACCAACAGAAGACACAAAACAATATCATTTGGGGACAAAAATGCACCAGAAAGGATATTACAGGTTGTGCCCTCTGCCTAGAGCAGGATTTTTGAAGACAGAAGATATCGGTGCTGGTTTGAGCTCCTGTAAGCACCAGACCCTGACCCTCTCTCACCCCAACTACCTTCAGCAGCCCCACTGATGCAGACTGAGCCCAAGCACCTTTTCAGAAAAGTGCGTTACCTTGATTTAAAGACCAGGTGATGGATGGGGCCAGTGCACCGCAGTGAAGCTCTCTGATATTATTACCCTACAGTACAATCCATGTATATGAAGACTCCAATATGCATGCAGCCTCTTTCTGTTAGACCCAAGAGCCACCCGAAAGGCACTGAATTCCTGACCTGTCCCACTCTCCCTGCAGGCTGTGATGGAGCCACAACACAGAACAGCGTGGAAAATACTGAGCTTCCAGCACCGCACTGTCAGCACTACCAGTTTCCCCCTTCCTTCCCCACGTGTTCCAGGACCTCAGGTGAGATCCCAGCTCCTGGAACCACAGCAGAGTTGCTCAGCACTTCCCACCAGGACACAGCTGCAGCTGGGCCCAGAGCCAGCTTTAGCCATTCTTCCAGGGCATGTTTCTAGATCTCATTATCTGCTGTGGACCAAGAGTTGTATGCAAAACAGTCTGTTCAGCAGCATGTGTGGTATCAAGACACTACAGCAGTTCCAAGTCAAGCATTGCACATGTGGTCATCATATACAGTGCCAGTACCTTCCACTTCATCTTGTTTCCAGTAGCATTTGAGGGTGGGCTATCTGCTCATCGGTGGACACAGTTCATCCTGTTCATGTATTGTATTTGACTATCAGCAGAACTAGATCTCTTCTTCCTGATATAAAATTTTGATAGCCAAACTGAATTTTATTTCTATATATTTTATTTTTAAAAAGCAAGCAAGCAGCGCTGGGTGGCTGGGGAGTCACTGCTCCACTAACGGCACTCACCACTTAAAAGTTTGGCAAAGTATATATACTGCTTTTAAGCCTACAAAGCATTTTCCAATATGCTTGGTTAGTCCAAAACAGCAAATATCAATAAGCTGGGATCAGCAATTTCATAATCTTTCCAGGTGGTCATTGGCCTCCTGTCCTTCTTGTGGTCGTCTAGAGGGAGGCCTTACACTGGTGTCTGCTACATGATTTTGTCAAGTGCATCAAGCTTTTTGTTATTCATAAGCATTTTAGTTGCTTCGTTGCAATATCCCTTTAGCTTTATCACAACTTCCTCTATTTTATTATAAGCATCAGTCATTTTGCTGCCTCATCTCTTTACTATACTTCTTCTATTTCAATGCTTTATTTTGCTATTCAGTCAGAAAGTTTCAATTGCTGATTCCTTTGCCAATTGACACAAATCACAAAAACATTTTTTCACATTCCTGCACTCATGCTGCTGTACTCCTCACCACAGCTGACAGAGGAGAGCTGAGGGCTAACTCTTCACTACAGGGATAGACAGAGACAGTGGAAATAGAGTATTTCTTTGTGTTATGTTTCTAATGGTCCCAGGTTTATTTCACTATATGTTGCACATAATAGTGTTTATTTCACTATATGTTTCACTATATGTTCACTGTATGTTCACTATGAGCTGCCCTACTATATGTAGGAAGGGCAGCTCCAGCCCTACAAGATAGAATCCAGACCTTGTGGGTGAGAAAAATGAGGAGGTCACTCAGCAGGTCACAGCAGGTCAACACAGCAGGTCAACACCACAGCAGGTCAACAGTGTTCTAAGAAATAAACCTGAGATTTTGCATCTCCCCACTCACTATGTCCTGTCTCTGTTTACTTCTTTTCAGTTACATAAGAAAGAGTGTGTCTGAGCAGAGAAGTGCACACTGAAGGCCCCATAGTTACTTTTCCCTCTTCAGGAGCTCCATCTTGTTTTTCTGCTACTTCCAGTAAGATTCACATGCCCTCACCAGGAGCAAGGTCCCAGAGCATTCAGCTGTATCTCACCCATCAGCTGCTGATGCTGTCTTCCAGGAGTAGCTTCTCAGAGGTCCAAGGTACTACCAGAGACTTCTCCGCAGAGATGTATAAGCAGGTGCTGACATACTCAGCTATAAACTAGCTAAAAGTTTCCCCTTTCTCTGCTCACCTCTAGCTTCTCCTCTTACTACACAGAAACCTTCAATGTTTAAAGTTTGCTTGTAAAGGACACTGATGAGACTTTAAACAGACTACTTACTACACAGAACTAAAAGAACTATTAGTAGATAAAATACAGTGCATGATAAAGGTACCTATATTACATCTAGTGAAGAAATAGTATAGATTAAGATTCAAAGTAATTTACCACTAAATGGATGATGGAGTACACATCAAATTCTTCCTCTCAATTCCCAGGAAAGTAACCATGGAATTTGAGTCCAAACTCCAGGGAGAAGTCCTTGCCTGTTTCCAGGGGTATGTAGGAGGTTTCTACCTCCACAAAAATTAGTGTAGCTTTTATTCTTGTAAAAGCAGTGTCTTTCAGTCAGGAATTCCTAGCTTATCTCCACACATCTGTTTTCATGCCCAGTTTTTTATTGGGACTGTGCATGCTTCAGAAAGAAAGGTTAAAAGTGCAAAGTGAGGAAGACTAGCAGCCTTCATCAGAACGACCCCTAAGGAAGACTCAGAGCCTTCCTCAGTGCGTCCACCAGAGTACACTGTACTTGCGTGTAACGAGCGCAGGTCTCCAGGATGGTTTGGATGGATGAGAGATCTCTGAAGTCAGGTCTTGGAAGATGTGGTTTATTAAAAGGGGGAAAGGCCCTGCTTGGAGTTGCCAGGCGCAACTTGTGGCAGGCCCAGGCTGAGAGGGAGAGGGAGAGAGAGGGAGCGAGGGTTCCAGGTGAGGGTCCCAAGGGAAGGTCCAAGAGGGAGTCTGGTCCCTCGGGCACACCTTATCAGGGGGCTTCAAGGTGGGCTGGAACAGGACTTGGGCCAGTGGGGTCACAGATACCTGATACTTCAGGGGAGGGTCACAGGTGTGGGATGAACCATACATTGGGGGTGAGACAGAGCATTCCATTTGACCTTTGGACCTATCTGCAGGTAAAGGGCATTGTTTAATCAGAAGGGGGATTGCTTTCAACCTGGCTATACTATTGTTTTCTAGTTATTCAGTAGTCAAGGTTTGTTATTTCAAATCTAGTTCTCATCTCAATGTCTGTATTTTCCAAATCTTTTGCCAGGCAATCATATTTATAAGGTTTTCCTATTTCATCTTCCCCAACACTTGCGTATTACATATGCTAATGATATTAATGATTTCTGAGAAGTAATTTGTATCACCACTCCAATCCCAAGGAATGTAATGAATATGATTGAAATTTAGCCATATATTGTGCTGTGTAAAGTGCCGAGTGTGTTAGGAGGAGCAATCCCTCATGTACCCAGCCCCAAATAAAGCAAATACCCACCTCACTGGGTCAGTCTCTGAGGTGACTCTTAGCTCAGCGTTGGAGCAAATCAAAACAAGAGACCTGTCCCATAGTGTTCTCCTGGGCTACACCAATTCTGCAACCCTGAAGAAATCCAGCTGTTACTTGAAGGCACGGCCTCACCTTCCTCTAATTCAGCTGCCCCTGCCTTCCCTCCTGGGGCAGGCACAGGCCTCTGCATGGACTCTCTTGTGAGCCAGACCCAAAGACCACTCCCTCAGAAAATTAATTCAACAGAAGAAAAGCATACCTCCTTCTCAGCTGGCTCAGCTCCCCAGTCCTGCTTTTTATGCAACGGCATGAACCTGTGCTTGGGAGGGACCACAACAAACACCTGATTGGGGAGGAGATGCCTCCTTCTCCTAGCTCTGACCTAAGTGTACATAGGATGGAGTGGCCAGGTAACCTTTACCAGAGGTGCAAATTACAGCACTAGCTTCCCACATCTGCTACCTTTTGTGAAAAATGTGTATTTTATGATTGGCTTTTCGCAAATATTAAAATGAATATTATATGTGTAATGTTAGAAAGTTATGCTGTATTAATTCTCTTAAGTAGCATGTTAAATATAGTTTTAGGTTATAACATAATGTTAAAATAGAAACTATGCAATGTAAGTTATTTTTTATTAGCTCAAGAAAGAGATGAGATAATCAAGAAACTCTTTGCACAGAGATTACAGTGACAGGCCACATAAAGAGTTACTGCCTCCTTATCAGAAAAGACAAACATTCTCCACCTTCTCTCCGTCTTTATGGAACCACCAGGATTAAGGGGAAGAAGTTGACAAAAACCACAAAAATTCTTAATTTGCAAGGAATTTATGCATCATGTATGAGGTATATGAATATGCAACAGGCTATTGCTTTTAAGGGTTATTCCTTTGTTCACAAGGCATGTTTTTGGCAGCTCAGTGCCCAAAAAACATCCGGACGTCCGTAATGCTTTGCTTTTTGTTGTCTCGTCGTATCATAATCCTCATTGTCCAATTTTTTATTACTCTAATTTTATTAGTATTTTTATAGCTTATTCGTAATAAACTTTTAAGATTTTAAAGAAGCAAGTGATTGGCGTTTTTCACCCTTTTAACCTCTGCACTACGCAGTGCAGCGGCCCCCTCCACCCCCAGTAGAGTCGGGAGGCGACGGCCCGGCCCTGCCCGCTGAGAAGTGGAGCCGCCATTACGGACCCGCGGCAGGGGTGGCGCTCGCGTGGTCACGTGAAGGGACGCTGGGTCTGCTCGTGGTCCCCAAGCGGGGGGTCACGTGACCGGTGTCTCTGCGGACGTGCTCGCTGTGCGGTGCGGGCGGAGCGGCTGCTATGGAGTCGCTGCTGCTGCTCCCGCTGCTGTTCCCGCTCCTGCCCCCGCCGCTGCCGTCCGCCCACGCCGCTCCCGGTGGGTGTTTCGGGTGTTCCTGCCTGTCCCCCTTGCTCCTCGGGCCGGATCCCTCTGCCTGACCTCCTCCTTCCTCGGCTAGAGCCCCGGCCCTCCCATGGACGGGACCCTCAACTAGCTTTTCCAGGCCCTGGGCAGGACTCCGAACTAGCCTCGCTGGGCCGGAGCCCTCAGCCAGCCTGGGGAGCACCGGGAGGGCGCTCCGAGCTCCCCGGGTCCCGGTTCCCAGGCTGGGTTGTGCCGTACCGGGTGCCAGCGCCTGTTGTCGGTTTCCCCTGTGCTGATGATGCCCCCTCCAGCTGCCCGGGCCGTGTGGCCCAGCCTGGAGGAGCGGATCTTTCCGCAGGTGCGGGACCACTTCAGCTTCGAGACCTGCGGCAACGAGACCTTCCCGCAGCGGTACCTGGTGTCGGGTAGGTCCCGTGGGTGCTGTGACTTCGGGCTGGATTCCTTTCTGCTTAAGCTTTAACTGCCTCTGTTCCGAGGTAAAGTAGGAGCTAGAGCACTGGGTAGCCAAGGGCCAGCCCTGTACGAGCCAAGCATTCCCCAGCATTGTGTATATCCTCCTCTCCTTTTCCTTTTCATCCACTTTTTACAAAGACATGTACTTCTAGAACAAGGAGGCCTGGCTTTAAATTGAGAGTAGGCTTAGACTGCACATCGGGAAGGAATTCTTCCCTGTAAGAGAGTGGGGAGGCCCTGGCACAGGTTATGCAGAGGAGCTGTGGCTGCCCCATCCCTAGAAGTGTCCAAGGCCAGGTTGGACAGGGTTTGGAGCACCCTGGGGTAGTGGAAGGTGTCCTTGCCCACAGCAGAGGGGTGGAAGTAGATGGAACTTTAAGGTCCTTTCCAGCACCAACCAGTCTGGAATTCACTCCTTGCCTTCTGTTCTTGCTGTGTGGTGCAGAGTTGATTGTGGGGACAGCCTCTCTGGAGCAAGAGTAGCCTAGAAGCGGGAGCTATGTTAGGCTTGCACCGGAGCTGGCTCTTTGTGTGTGTCTTCAGTTGATGCCAGCATCTCTTACAAGTGCATGTAATTCAGTGTTCTGAATGCATCAAGAAAATGAGATAGCAACTGAAATGTTTCACTCTGTATCAATCATTTTCAGTAGTAAAGGTAACTCCTCTTGGTTCAGTGGTTTGCATTATTTAAAATTGTGCAACTGTACATAGCTTAATCCATGCAAAAAAATGAGCACTGCCAGCTGTGTCTTACTTTTGTGTCACTGACAGTAAAAGAGAAAAGGCCTTTTTAAACAGCATGTGACTAAAAATAGAGCAATTTCCATAACCAGTGTCACATGTTTTTCAACCCTGCCTATACAGAGGAATTGGGGAGCAATTTGCAGGGAGAGCGCAAAGGTGGACTTGGGAATAGCAACACTCATGAGCACTGCCCAGCTTGGTGCCCACCTGCTGCATTGGGGTTTTCAGATGCTGCAGCTCACCTTCACATTGCCTGTTGCTCTGCAGCTTGTTCAGCACTTGTGCCAAGTTGTGTGTTTCACCAGGCATGAATTCATTAATTTAGTTCAACCCAAAGATATGGACACACTAGTGAATTTTGAGAGCATACCCAAGGCTGCGATTTCACTAATTAGGTGGTCCTTTCTGAACAGAATTTTGGGATTACATGGTTTAAAGCACTGTGCAACTTCTGTTTGTTTTCTTTTAAAGTGTTATGTTTTATCTGTGAGTCCTGGGCAGAACTGAATAATATTTGTGAGGAGCAAAATATTAACAGTGTAGTTCTGCTGGTTTATAGAGAGTTTCTTACTCAAAATTCCTGTAATTCCATTTCTCTCTACTGTTTTTTGTGCAATGAGACTTTTCAGATTATCAGCAAGAAAATAAAAACTAATTTCACAACAGGAAATCTGATACTCTTGAGTTTAGCTAGCAATTCCCCAGGATTTCAATCTAAAAATAGATACCTTTCTAATGAGCCCATCTGGTTTGGTTTTGGCTCCTGTGATGGTTGTTTACTCCAGGAGCCATTAAGCCGTATGAGAAGAGCCAGAGGAAAGAGAACACTGAGCACTCTGGTTACCTACCCAGTAGCCAAAGCAAATGTATCATAGTCAGTTGGCCTCTTTGTTAATTAAGAGGAGCAGTTTCACTAATGAGAGGTTTCAAATCCCATTTCAAACTAAATCTGGCTTTGTCAATTCTGTGCTGAGAATTCCAAGAATTATATTTGGGCCTCTCTGTTCATGGAAACAGCTTCATGTGACAGCAACATCCATGGGACAGCTGCTGTGCAGGGTCTCTCTTTGGATGATGTGTCGAAATCGGCACTTAACTGACGGTCTGAGGTTTGTCATTGAAGGAAACTATTTATTAGCCCTTTTAATTACTGTGCAGTTTATGACTAATCTAAAATCAAATGTTTGTTAAAGTCAGCAAGCATTAGAGCAACTGTTTGCTGGATAAGCCAGTGTTAGCATCACAGCTCAGCTTGTCCTGCTAGACTCAATTTGCCTTCAGTTATAAAGTGATCTGAGGATGAAGCACATCATCTTCCTATATCTTCATATACATGTACACACACAGACACATATGCATGTGTGTTACATATTGTCTTTGCTGTTAAGGAAGGCAGGAGCCTCCCCTGAACTGGAAAATATAAACCCCCTCTCTTCAAATTGTCACAATTTGGAAATTAAGAGGGCTCTCAGGCAAAGGTATGGGAGGAGGAATAACAGTTCTTTATTAGGGAAGAAAATAAAAATAAAATAAACTGTGCAGTAATACAAAACAACACTGACAGAGTCAGAATACAGCCTGACACCCTGTTGGTCAGGGTGTTGGTAGCAGTACAGTTGAAATGGTGGCTGCAGTCGTCCTGGAGTGGCAGATGTGGTTCTGTTGAAGCAGTGAACTTGTAGAAGGATGTAGTCTTCCTCTGAAAAATCCAGTGGAGAAGACAGCTGGTCCTCTGGGAATCCAGTGGAAAAGCCTCCCTGTGGTCTTCTATAGCTCTGATTATATCCAGGTAAAAATGCTTGGCTCCTCCCTCTGGGTGTAGCTTCTCACAATGGGATGTTAGAATTTTATCAGTCATGGTGTGGCATTCACTGGCCCATTAATAGCAGATGTCTCCCCAGAAGGAGGATTGGTAATGCAAGAGATAAAGAAAACTGCCCGATTAACAGAAGATAACTGCCCCATCAGATAGGAATAGAAGTCACCCCCCATTTCTAACCTAAGACACATATATAACATATATCAGCATATCCTGGGCTCCTCCTCACAGCGTGGGCAGCAGGTGTGGGGGGGGATTCTGTCCCTCTGCTCAGGTGGGACCCCACTGGTAGAACTGCCTCCAGGCCCAGGGACCACAGTACAAGAAGGGTGTGGAGCTGCTGGAGTGAGTCCAGAGGAAGCCCCAGCAATGATCTGAGAGCTGGTGTAGCAGAGTATCTCACCCTCTCCCAAGAGCTTATCTGTTGTTTTTTAGCCAGTCAGGTATCTCAAACAGGACAAGCTGTGTTATTGTGAAGTTTTTTGGGCCCATGGGTTAATACTGGTCTGGTATTTCCCAATGGTAAGATACCTTACCATTGACATGAGATCTGACAAGATAAGCTGGATTTTGACTGACTGATAGCCGTTCACTTTACAACTATAAAAGCCACCCCAAACTTTCACAAAGCAAAAATCTGCTAAAAATATATATTTTCTGGAAATGTGTGGAGTTTCTCCCATGAGCAGGTACATCTGCTTCATGGTTACTCCCCAGGGGTTGAGTGAAGGAATCTCTCTATGTTATAGCCATTTCAGTAGTAAATTACATTTGACTCCTAATCAATACTATTTCTTTTGCCAGTTTTAATATAGATACCTTGGTATAGTGCACTGTTCTATGGTTTACTGTTATTGACTAGTAGTTCTTTAGTTTTATACTGTGGAGTGAATAGGTCTGGTTATGATCTTTTGTCTGTTATCTCTTGTCTGTTTAATAAATAATTCATTTTTATAAGTAGATCTGATTTGCTTAGAACTGTGAGCCGGAGTGATTCCTTAAATTTGAAATGTTGCCAAAATTTGAGGCTAAGGCGAGACTTGTCTGAAGCTTTCCCTCGTATCGTGACAGCTGGAACCCCTCTTCTCTGGAGATAGGTTGGGAGAGGGGGTTTGTTCAGCCTGGAGAAGAAAAGTCTCTGGGCAAACCTTATTGTGGCCTTCCAGTACTTAAAGAATGTTTGTGAAAAACAGGGGGAGTAGCTTTTTACCAAAGCCAGTAGTTATAGGACAAGGGCCAATGGGTTGAAGTTGACAGATGGTGAATTTGGATTGGTTGTAAACAGAAGACGCTCTTTCCTGTGGGAGTGGTGAGGCCCTGGCACAAGTTGCCCAGAGAAGCTGTGGCTGCTCCATCCCTGGAAGTGTTCAAGGCCAGATTGCACAGGGTTTAGAGCAGCCTGGTCTAGTTGGAGGTGTCTCTGCTTGTGGCAGGGGGCTTGAACTGGATGGTCTTTGATGGTCCCCCCCCAACTCAAAGCATCCTATGATATGTAATTTACAACTTTATACATCACAGCAGGAGTATCAGAAAGAGGCAGGCAATTCCCTTATGTCAGTTTTGTGGGAAAATTTAGCTATGCAAATGTTTTGGAGTGAGTTGGGCTAAAACGGGTATATAAATGGGAAATTGCTCTTTTGGGGGGCAGCTGTCTGCAAAGGACTTATAGAACTTGAGAATTTAGGTATTTTTCAGGCAGACGTGAAATTTTCAGGCCATGTAGTGATTTTATGGAAGCTCTTATTTACCCCCACCCAAATGAGAGATTTCTGGAGCCTTGCCTTTCTAACACCTTTGTGTCCCAGATCAGGTCTCAGGAATCAGCCTGTTCATGGAGTTCTTCCTTGTTAAGCTCCTGCCCAAAACAAAAAAATTGACTCATTTAATGCACATATTCTTCGTTGTGTTTTTGGGAGTATTATGTGGGTTTTGTGGGTTTGGGTTTTTGTATTTTAATTTTTATTTTCTTTCTTTCAATTGCCTCAGCAAAGTTCTGGAAGAAAGGATTTGGACCCATCTTTTTCTATACTGGCAATGAAGGCAACATCTGGACTTTTGCTCAGAACTCTGACTTCATATTTGAATTAGCAGAGGAACAGCAAGCACTTGTCATTTTTGCTGAACATGTGAGTATTTTAGTCATTATGCATCCTTTAGAGTCCAGTTCTGTTCAGTGTTACCAGATTCAGCTTTCTGCAGGTCTGGAATAGCGGTACCATTTCTTGCCACGGACCTGAGTCAGACCAATAAGCTTTCTCCCTATGACAGCAGATCATCTTTCCGTAATCATGGCTTTGGAGTAATTTTTTACTATGCCTTCCAGCCCTCCAGGATGCAGACTGCTGTTTCAGTACAGCCTATGCCTTGAATTATTTGCTTTTGTAAGTAGTTTCTACAGGCCTTAAACTCCATGTTGGAGTAGAGAGATACTTTGTTTGGATAATATTTAATCTCTCTAACCTGCAAAGTCCCAAGCCAACCTTTCCCACACTCCTCTATTAAATTTACTACCTATCATTTTAGGCATGAAGAGATTATCCTGTTCCCTTTTGTAGCTGGGAACTTCAGGAGAGATACATGTGCTGAGAACCCACTTGGCGCCCACTGAAGCAGCTATCATGTCCTGGCCATCCACTCCATGATCTGTCCTGCAAGTGTCTGTGTATCAGATGCAGGAGACAAGGCACTTCCTCAGTTATGGACAAGTTAGAGGACGTCTCATACTCTGTTATCTCTTCGTATTAGTGCACACTTAGCCCAGCACTATGGTGAAAGTAGAGAAGACCCAGACCAGCATTGCTACAGTGTATCTCTTTTGTTTCAGAGGTACTATGGGAAGTCTCTTCCCTTTGGACTTGAGTCAACACAATTGAAGAAAACTGCTCTGCTCACCGTGGAACAAGCCCTTGCTGACTACGCAGTGCTCATTACTGAGCTTAAGCAGCAGTTTGGTGCTGCAGACTGCCCGGTCATCGCTTTCGGAGGCAGGTAAGTGTTGCGTGGACTCCTTCCTTTCTCTGCATCCTTTTCCAGCCAAAGTTATGCTGCTGTAGGTCTCTTTTGCTCTCAAGAAAGTTCTCAATGCAGAGCTTTAGGCTATCCTTTTGAGAGCAGATATGCCTGTGCCTCAGCTCCCATGAGCTCATCACCTGGTCCCACTCTTCTTTCCCATCAGGAATTAGTTTCCATTTGTGGTTGCTTTGGAGAAGCACCCCTGACTGGATGTTTCTTTGATATCTGAATCATCCAGAGCTGCAGAAAAAAAAAAAAAAAAACTCAGAAAGGGTAAAGGGAAAATAGCAGCCTTCCCAGTCATAAGCAATGGGATGGTGTGCCAAAACCTGAGGAAGCAAGCACTAATGGGGTCCCTCAGTCTGCTTTCACGAGGTGTTGGCTACAATGAACCTTGCCTGAAATGTTTCTACACTAACGCATACGGCATAAGGAACAAAAAAGCTTTGGCCCAAGCCCAGAGATTTGGCACCACAGTTCTTAAAGGAGCAGAATTGGAAAGATACCCTTCTTGATCTACTGCTTGTCAACAGAGAGGATTTTGTGAGCAAAGTGGGGATTGGCAGTTCTGGCCACTAACCATGATGCCATCGAGTTTAAAATCCCTTTTGACAGGAGGAAAAGTGCCAGCAAAACCTCAACTCTGGCCATGAAGAGAGACTTCAGGCTGCTCAGGGAATTACTGAGTAAAGTCCCCTGGGAAAAGGTTTTTGTAGGTGATGGGGTTCCATCTGTGTTGATTACCTTTTAAATATCACCTGTTAAGGGCAAAGGAGTAACAATTCCCAAATGCTGAAAGTCAAGCAGGTGAGGCAGAAGGACAGCTTGGCTGAACAAGGATCTTCTCTTGGAAATAAGATGAAAAAGGAGGTTGTATGCCCAATGGAAGCAAGGTCAGGTGACATGAGAAGAATACAGAGATACTGCTCCCCACTACAGGGAGAAAATTCATGTGATTAAAGCTTAACTGGAGTTGAAACTGCCAATACTGGAGAATGATAAAAAGAGTTTTTTAAGTACATTAATAGTGAAAGGAATGTAGAAATAACATTGGCCTGTTCCAGGATGAGGATGGTCACCTCACAAACAGGGACAGAAACAAGGCAGAGGTGTTTATTGCATTCTTTGCCTATGTCTTCACCATGGTTGACAGACCAAAGGGGCCCCAGTGCCTTCAGCTGGAGGACCATGTATGCAAGAATAATCAGCTCCCTGTTGACCCTGAACATGTGCAGGATCTGCTGCTCCATCTGATTCCCTACAAATCTATGGGGCCTGTTGGGATTCATCCAAGAATCCTCAAAGAGCTGCTGATGTTATTGCAAAACCTGTCTTGATTTTTGAGCAGTCTTGGGAATCCAGAGAAGTCCCAGCTGACTGGAAGCTGGCAAACATTGTCCCAATTTTCAAGAAGGGCAGGAAGGAGGACCCTGCAAACTACAGGCCTGCCAGTTTCACTTCAGTGCTGGTAAAATCTGGGAAGATCATGGCAAATATTATTCTGGGAGATATTAAAAAACCACCTGGAGGGCAATGCAGTCATTGGTTGCAGCTAGGTTCAGGAGGGGAAAGTCATGCATGTTGAACCTGATTTCTTTCTATGATGGGGTAACCCACCTGATTGATCTAGGAGAGCCAGTAAATGTCATTATTTTGGACTTGAGCAAACATTTGATGCTATCTGTCCCAAATATTTTTCTGGGCAAAATGTCCAGCATATGATGGATGAGCAACTGGCTCACTGATTGGCACAAAGAGTTACAGTGTCTGGGGTAACACCAGGCTGGTGTCCAGTCACTAGTGGGATTCTGCAGGGCTCCATCCTCAGCCCTCATCTCTTCTACATCTTTATTAACGACCTTGATGCAGGACTTGAAGGAATACTAAGTCAGTTTGCCAATGACTCTTGGGGTTCTGTGGTCAAGATGACCCTGAGATCATAAAAAGTCTTTTCCTCCCAGCCCCGCAGCCAAAGAAGAAGTCCAGATGTGTCGGTTTTGCTTCTCAAGGTTGTTTATTTTCTCTTATCTATAACATTCTTTCTCTGACCTGCAAAGCTCTGTCTAGCAGATCACATCGTGGCATTCTGTCTGCCCTCTAGGGTGGTGTTTACATTTTACACTATGAACTACGTGCACTTTATTTACAATTAATTTCCAATACCTATCACCTATGTTAGTGTGTCTCTACTCTAAACCAATAAAAAGTGTCACCATCACAGTGAAAGATGGAGGACAAGAAGAAGGAGAAGAAGGACAAGACACCCCCAAATTCTTCCATCTTGCCTCCTGAACCCTGTTCTAAAAAACCCCAAAATTCTACTTTTTCACCCTGTGTTACATTAACTCAAACTCTTGTGACCTGTAAATCTTCACACAAAGTTGGCAGGTTTTGCCACAGGCTAAAATCGAAGCCACAGGTGTTTTTGACTTTGTGCCAAGGTCTCTGAGCCCCCTGCCAGGGTCTCGAGACAGCAAGGGCAGCCAGAGGGATGTCCTGGGTTCCCACAAATGACTTGAAGGAATGCTAAGTCAGTTTGCCAACAACACTAAACTGGGAAGAGCCGTTCGCTCCCTTGAAGGCAGGGAGGCCCTGCAGAGAGACCTTAGTAAGTCAGAGAGATGGACAATCACCAACTGTATGAAGTTTCCCAATGGCAAGTGCTTGGTTTTTCACCTAGGATGGGACAACACTGGCTGTGTGTATGGAGTGGGGAATGAGAGGCTGGAGAGCAGATGTGGGCAGGGACCTGGGGGTCCAATAGCATATTGGATGCGAGTCAATAGTGCCCTGGCAGCCAGGAGGGCCAACCGTGTCCTAGGGGGCATCAGGCACAGCATCACTGGCTGGGTCAGGGTGGCAGTTATCCCACTGTGCTCTGCACTGGGGTGGCATCACCTTATTTAGAGTACCACAATGTAAAAAATACACTAAGCTATTATAGAGTGTCCAAAGGAGGGCCATGAAGATGGGGAAGGGTCTGAAGGGGAGGCCTTATGAGGAGTGACTAAGATCACTTGGCTGTTCAGCCTGGAGGAGACTGAGGGAAAACCTCACTGCCCTCTTCAGTATCCCACGGAGGGATAGCACTGATCTCTTTCACTCATGACCAGTGACAGGACTCAAGGAAACAGCATGAATCTGTGTCAAGGGAGGTTTAGATTGGATATCAAGAAAATGTTTTTCACTCAGAGAGTGGTTGCGCACTGGAACAGGCCCCCAGGGAAGTGGTCATACACCAAGCCTGTTTGAGTTCAAGAGTGTGGACAACACTCCCAGGCACAGGATGGGATACTTGGAGTGTCCTGCATAGGCCAGGAGTTGGGCTCAATGATCATGATGGGTCTCTTTCAGCTCAGCATATTCTATAACTGTATGAAAATGAGAAATTCTTCCTGAAGGATCAGAACATTTTACATTGGAAACACAAGCAAATAATAATTGGTAAAATATTCTTTTTAGGGGCCACACAGCTTTTTATTAAACACAGCCTCTTTAACAGCATCCAGCCATTTTCATTGTAGGCCTTTTCATAATTCTACTGTGCTGCTCTTTGGTTCCTTGCAGCAGTCCTTTCTCAGAGTGCTCACTGTGTTACAACTGAGTGGATGTCCTTGTTTCTTGATGGATCTCCTCTCTTGTAGTAGAGAGATGCTTCCCTCCAAAAGTCTTCCAGAAGTACAGGGCTTTGAATTCAATTGCAGTGAGCTAAAAAGCATTTGGCATGATAGTTATCATTAAGCCTTCAGCTGGTTGCAGTGTGGTGACTGAACTGTTGATCTCACGGAGATTTATACTGTGACTATCAGGACAGTAGCTAGAATAGGAAGGCCCAGAAGCTGTCCTGGGATGGGAATATGGGAGAGGGATTCAGCAAAACCTCCTAGCTGGCTGCATGTTAGACTGCAGCTCTCTGTGTGTAATTGAGGGCTCAGTCTGCAGCAGCCCTGAACACACTAGACCCTAATGAAGAACACTGAAATACGGCAGTGCTGGAGAAGCACAGCATTTCCCGGGTGAGAAAAAAAAACTTCTGGTGCTTATAATTGTGCCATATTAATCTGAAATTACTTGCAGCAGGTTTCAGGTAATGCCTGTCTCCAGGACCAGGGCTAGAGAAATGCAAATTGCTTTACACATGGGTGTTGGGGGAATGGTATTTACTGAACCACTTGAGGTGGTGCTGAGGGAGATTGAGTGCTTTTAAGCTTGGAGGTAGACCAGGTTTAATCTGTGTTTTGGGGATGTCATTTACCACCCCCAATGGCCTCAGAGGAACTCTGCAACCATCAGCAAATTAATGACTGCTGTCATCTTGGGTCTATCTTGCAGCTTTTGATCCATGTGTAGATTGTGGCCCTGGCACTGAAGCTACCAAGGTAGCTTTGACTTTTCTTGTTGCATTTGTTAACTTTTCCCCTTCCCTGTATCTGTGCTGATCAGCTATGCAGCTGTTATTTGGGGTGTCCAGGGAGGATAGCCTCCACTTTCCAGGCGTCAAGAGGGCTGCCTGTTCTGCCATGTTCATGGACACCCTTTGCCAAAACCCTGGCAAAGTTTTGACTAGTTCTAACTAGTTGTTATCATTCTGTATGCAAAATGTACAGTGTGTCTTCTCTCTTTGAACAGTGAGTGCTTCACTCAAACCCTGGTTTGCTCTGCTGTGAAGCTATCAGGACATGCTCAGGATGGTGCAAAGTTAAATACTGAGGCCGGATTTACATTTGTCTACAGAAGCAAACTGAGCTGCTGTGTTCCCACCAGAGCTGATGTGAACATTTGGGGAAAGGCCAGTAAGAGCACTATGTGCTGCTCATTGGCCATAACTGGATCAACATGAGGATGAGGCACAAAGCATCACTGGTATCCATGAGCATCATGCATATCACAGAGTATGTGTGAAAACATGAGGCATCACAGATACCCATGAGCTTATTGTTGCCTTGGTTTAAGTGAGCCTGTAAATGTTGGCCTGAACTTCTGAGTTATTATAGTAGAAGTTGTCTGTTAAAGGAAATAACTCTTGTCTCTCCTTGGTAGCTATGGAGGAATGCTGAGTGCTTACCTGAGGATGAAATACCCAAATGTCGTGGCTGGAGCATTAGCTGCCAGTGCTCCTCTGCTGTCTGTGGCTGGGCTTGGCGACCCCACCCAGTTCTTCAGAGATGTCACAGCAGTAAGTAGCATCTCTTTTCAGGAGCAGTATTTTCTTCGTTTAGGAATGCTGTTTCTTTTTTATTTTCCAGGTGTTTAAATAGATATCTGTCTTCACAGCATCACTGCTAAGCTGGGAGTGCAATTAAATGGCAACCTGAAAGGAAAAGCAGTAGCTGCAGGATGGCTGAGCACTGTCTCCACTGGGGCAGCTCAGGGTTCAAAGGTGCTGCTCCAAGAAGCCCAACTCCGTACCTTTAGTACCACTAAGAATTGACTTTCCCATTTCTAGTGGCTTGACTGTATTACAGCCTGAAAGATTTCCCTTGTGCCTGGCTGAACTCCTTTTGGATAATTTATTTTTCAAATTCTCTCCCAAAATGCTGTATTGGTACCAATGATTCACAGCGCCTCCTTAGTCCAAGGTGATTGTATTTCAGTGAAGAATTTGGAAATCTTCATTTCATAACTAAAAATGTGCAAGGTGTCTTGGGATCACTTAAACTAAAATTTAAATGTGGCTTTCGCAGTTTAAGGCTACGAAAAGTTGGTGTTAGAATTGACTTAGATTTATCTTATAAGGAAAGAAAGGTACTAGCTGGTTGTATTGAAATCTTGTGATGGTGTCTGTTCTGCCTCTTTTTTGACATGAATTTGAAGATCTGGGTGACACAGATGGCTTTGTATTAACTACTTTTGTTGTCCCTCAGTTGCGGCTGAAGTCTGTGCCTGGTGCAGAAGCCAATGAGCACACAGAGCTGAGACCTTTCATGCTTTTCTGCCCAGAATTATCGCTAGGCTATAGTTCAATGAAGATGGCACCTCTCTTTGGGGCATTTGCAGGCTTTTATACAAGTTACAACAAAGTAGTTGCACAGAACTTGTTCAGTGGTCAACTTAACCAGTGCTTTTCTGCACATGCTCCAGTCAGTGTCAGTTCACTATACCAGGGTGGTCTGACATTAGCATGAGATGTCTCAGGGGTGATTTTTACCTTGCTCTTAGTCTTAGGTTACCTTTGGGCTACCTTAGCATTCTTCTCCCCATCCCTCTGGTCTGGAGGTGGTTCATCTTTGTTGACACATTCTTCTATTACTTTGCTGTTACTCTCCACTTTAAGAACCACACTTGTGTATGTAACTTCTGGTCTCTTTGTTCTTATTTATATACATGAACAACTTGTTTCTGTGCAGACTTACACAACAGATAGCTTCACCAGTAAGTATAAAGACGAGATTGTTATATGAAAATAAACACATTTGAAACTCTTAAGTGCATAAAAGAATAATAGACATATTGTCTTAGTTACACATTTTCAAACAAAAAATGTAATACAATTTTGTGTGGAAAAATTAACAGTGCCAGAGGTTTATGTCCAAAAAGGAGACAGAATCCTGTAATTTTATTCTAATAAAGGGAGAGGCCATGAGGCATTTCCCAAGGGGTCTTTCAAGTGGTTGGGGGATGCAGCCCCCTTTCTATCCTAACTTCCCGGACTCATCACCCTCTTCTTTTGCCCATTGGCTGAGGTACTTGGAAGGTACAGATTTCCTGAATCACCTGCTCTATGTCCCCCTTTTCTGTGTGCCCCTCCTTTTTTTTCTTTTATATAGCAAAACACTATTCATAATTCTGTTAAGCCTTTGTTCTTTTTCTCTAAGTTCAGGAATTTAACATGACCTTGGCTGAGCAATGGTCCATGTCAATTAGCAACATTTTCTAGAACTGGTAGTTTCTTCTGTTACTTCCCTATCTATAAGTCCCTGGCCCTATCTACAAGCACATTTACAGTCTGTAAAGACACATTCATCTTATTCCTTTCAATTTAGTCAGCTAACAAGCCCTGCAGTGGGAATTCTTCCCTGGTTGAAGCTAATTTCCTTTCAGCATCCTTGTCTTGCTTCAGCTGTGAATATGCTGGGAGTCATTGCATACCCTCAAACTTAGGGTGTGAAAAAAACTTTCCAACTAATTTAAAAATGTTTTCATGTGAAAAAACTTTCCAACTAATTTAAAAATCTATTTTCTCTGCAGTAGTAAGGCAAGCTCTGGGCTGAGCTCTTATTAAGCACTACATGGTTTCAAAGTACTCCCTTCCATCTTCAGTGTGGAGGTTGCTCTCATTTGCAATTTATGCATCTGAAATCTGATTGTTCTTGCTGAGAACACCCATGAGAGCTATTAATCCCAATGAAGGCACATGGAATGACTGCAATTCCTCCTGCCTCTGCTAAGCTGAACTGTTTCTGGTCTGTAAGGCTCCTCATGCCGGGCAATGCTTGGCAGCAGCCCAGCAGTGCATAGAGGAGAGCTCAGCCATCACAGCAGCCAGAGCAGACCTGCTTGTGTGTCCCAGGCCAAACAGTCCCCACATGCCAGTTAGAGCCATTAGCAGGTGAAGATCAATAAGCACATCCAGAAGGATTTTTTGAACTCCTAAAGGGATGCTCAGGTAAACTGTGGAAAACTCCAATATTATTTATTTAAACATAATTATCAGTCAAATTTAGAATTAGGAAGAAAAGCAAGGTCCCAAATCTATTTTTTAGTTGAGGGTGGGTCTTTATAAGAAAAATGCCTAGCTAATGATTTGTGGTTACTTACCTTGCTCTAGCAGGGTAAAGAGACCTCAGAAGAACCCTAATAATTCTTCTTGTTACAAAACACTGGCTACCAGCAGATCCAATCTGCCTTACAACTTGAAAGAGGAGAAAGAGCTTGAGCTCCTAGGGCCTTCAATCACAGAAACAACTTGATCCACCATAACCAGCCACAGTTCTTCAAACCCAACTTAAAGTGCTTTTTCAGGATCAGTATTGGTTTTCCCAAGAAAAAGGACATGGTCATTTGGCAGACCACTAGCAGGCTTAAGAAGAAAAGCAGATCTTGGTCTTGTACACCCAATGCATAACTGACTTCTCATATGGCTCCTTCTCACAGACAAAGTACAGTTCCAAGGACTCTGCTCTGCGTTTAAAAACAACAAACCCCTTATGACCCTTGCAGCCTGCCCCCCTCTCTGAGACATGCTTCATATTCTCTTGCTGCTTCATGTTCAGCCTGATGCTCCATGAAGGGCAGACTGTTCTTTCTGACAGGTCATCCCAGCCAGACCTGGTGACACAGCTGCTGCTTGGCCTGAGCTGTCCAGAGTGTTGGCTTCTGCAGAGACATGCTGAGACTCTGAAGGACAAGGCAGAAGCACTGGTGTCACTGGTCATGGAAATGCAAATGAGGTGCTGACCAGCGGGCCAGTAACCCGTGTCATCTTCTGGTCTTTCTGGCAGTTCTTTCTGTTGCAGCCTCTTAAATATCTCCTGTGAGAAACTGTCATCTCATACCTTTTCTGTCCCTTCAGGATTTTCAGAAGTCCAGCCTAGGCTGTGTCACAGCTGTCCGTAGAGCCTTCCAGCAGATCAAGGACCTGTGCCTGAGTGGAGGTAAGAAGAGAGCCCTGCAGATGGCTCCCAAGGGCAGCCAGCATTCCCAGCCATGAAGGGAAAAAGTTGGTACAGCTTTACCTCAGCTAGTTGTTCAGATAAATCAGTGCAGATGCCCACATGGCTTCTTCTTTCTGCTTGTACAATTTTTTTTTTCTTTTATTAACAGTTTCAGTTAGCATTAAAATTGGTAACCAATGCTAAAACATAAGTAGCTCTGTGGAGCTTTGCACAGTGTTAATGAAACTATTTTTTCTGCACCAAAATGCAAAACCACTTGCAGGGGAAAACCACCTGTATAGTATTTACAGCTACTAAAGCCATGTTTCACCAGATACTTGTCCTCAATATCCACATCATGAACAGCTGTTCTGGTGGGTATGACAGCTGTGTGACTCAGCTCACTGGACAGATCTGAGAAATATGTGGAGGGCAGTGTAGGTCCTGAAGCAATCATCCAAGTCCCTTCCATCTTCAGTCTTGGACAGTTAGGACAGACTGGTTAAGACCTCTGCAATGGCTCCTAAGTAGGCTGGACCAGATGCCATGGGCTGTTGCAGCATCTCCTAGAAGCTGTGCGTGGTGTTGGGACAGATGTAGTGGCTTCTGGGTCTGTTGTTAGCCTTGGTCTTTCATGCTGTGTGTCAGGAGCTGTATGCCTCCCAGCTGCTGCTGGTCTTGGAACTGCCAGAGGAGCCCAGGGATCAAAACCTCATTTTAGTTTTGGCTCACAGCAGGAAGAATGTTATTGTTAACTAGTCAAGCTCTTCCAGCTCTGCCTGGGGCCGTGCTTCCTGCAGCTGGGGGTAAGGTGGTCATATTTAAGGCTTTGGCCCTCAAGTGTTTATCTGGAGTCAGGGCCCAGGCTGTGGGTTTCCAAGCAAAAGCAGCCATGCTCTAGTGGTCAGCTGTAGAACAGGATGGGGACAGGATCTGTGACTGCAAAATGTGGAGGATGAAAATGAAGGGAGCAGCTTTCTGCAGCAGAAAAGCAAAGGTGTATGGGTACATTTTGAAGGAACATCTTTAAAGATGTGTTTCCTGGCTCCAGCTGACCTCTGCATCCCACTGATATTTGAAGGTATGTCTTGAGATCTTGAGAATCCTTTATGAGGACTGTTCTCATCTGGCAGTTCTTACTGCAGATGCACCCTCCTCTCAGGAAGCTGTGTTGTTTTTTTTTTTTTTCTTTTCCCTGGGTGGGTGGTGGTGTTTGTTTTTTTGGGGTTGGGTTTTTTGTTTTAAATTTTTTTAGTTGTTTTTTTTCTTCCCTCTGCCAGTTTTTCCAGCTTTTGAATCTCACTGGGTCATATATGTTGTACCTTGCTCTGCTGCATGAGAGCTTGCCTGGGGAGCCTGCCTTGTGGGACACAGCAGCCCTGCCAGGGAAAGGAGCATGAGGCATGCTCCTGCAGGGAAAGGAGCTCATGCAGGCATGAGCAGGAGCAGCCATCAGGGCACTGCAAGGACAGGTTGTACCAAGCTGCTCTGCTCACTGTTTCAGCTGGGACCAGTTCTGTCCTGGCACGTGCTGATTCCTCCAGGTTCCCCAGGGAAGCTGTGCCTGAATGTTCTGTTCACGTGTGTAAATTTAGATGCAATGTGTCCTTTCCACTAAAAACCTCATCTTATGTTACAGCATCTTCTTACTCCTGACTGAAACAAGATGCTGAAGCTTGGTATTGCTTTCCTCTGTTTAAGTTTGTGTCTTTTTTTTTCCTTTCTTTTCCAGCCTATGATGAAATCAGCAGCAAAATGGCCACGTGCAATAAGATCTCTAACAAGGAGGATGTTTACCAGCTGTTTGGGTTTGCTAGAAATGCCTTCACCATGATGGCCATGATGGACTATCCATACAAAACTGACTTCATGGGTGACCTCCCTGCCAATCCAGTGAAGGTGAGGACATCGGTGTGAGTGGGTGACTGGAGCGTAGGACACTGTCCAGCAGACACCATTGGTGTTGGTCACAGGGTGACAGGTGTCACAGGGTGACAGGGTGTTGGTCACAGGGTAACCAGTAGTGGTGGATGTTGCAGCCCTTCCAGTCTGACAATAAATCTACACAATTGAAACTTCTCTGTGATGGTGACTGCTGTGACGTTTGCTGGAGTCACTCCTCTTCTGCTCTGCCTTTACTTTAGACACAAACACCTGTGCAAGCTTGTTGACTTCAGCTTTTAAATACTAAAAACTTGTAGCTTTAAAAAAATTAAAAAGTAGTTCTGTTGTAGCCCATCTCAACATGCTTTCAGAGAGGTATTTTTCTTGGTGGGTAGGGATGGAGATGTGAAAATCAGGCTCTTTTGAAAGTATTGCCCAGGAAGCTGACATACCTCAAGTATAGTGCAGAAAAAAGCCTGCTGCTATGGAAGCTGGGAAACGGGTGAACTTCCCAGAGAATCACAGATGGTGTGGGAAAAGGACCAAGTTCTCAGGGGTTTACAAAGACCTCTAAGACACCAGCTGCTTTTGAAAGGTACCAGCTTTGATCCCAGATCACCAGAGGCTGTTGCAATTCTTGGGGTTTTCTGGTGTATTGTCAAGCCCATGAGACTTCATTTGCCTCTGGCTTTGTGGCATTTAGGGTTCTAGTCCTACCTGGAGCACACTGTGCAAGAGGTCACACAGGTTCTGCTGCACTGGAACTCTGGACATGCTGCCCCTGGCTCCACGGGGCATCCAGTTTCCTTCCAGGGTCTGTTCGACGACCTCTAAAATGGAAATAATTATTCTGCACATTCCCCCCACTCCCTGAAAAGGGCATTGAAATATTCTGATTGTAGGAGGAACTGTTGTGTATCACTGTTGCTCCTCCACAACTCCCTAACTTGGTGAAGGAACTGTCAGCTCTTGTCCTGTCTCCTTGCTTCTATGTATTTTGTTGCTACAGGGGAGGAGGCAAAAAACTTCAAGACCTGTTGCATTAGGCCTTTGGAAAGCTACTGAACCATAAAATATGTAAATAATAATTTTAATGAATCTTCCAGCTTAGCCCTTTCACAAAGCAACTGGTAACTGTTCTGCCATTTGCCTGTAATGTGTCTTTCCCAGGTTGGCTGTGAACAAATTATTGCCCATAAAGACCCAATTGAAGGCTTGGCTGCTCTTGTTGGTGAGTTAATATTATCAGTTTGATCTTTTATGTACCACCACATGTTCTAGAAGCACCTATCAGTAGATCTGTCATGTTGCTGTGTCAGGGGAGTTGGTATGACTCTGATCTCCCTCTGGGACGTTTTGCCTCCTGTTGATTTTGTCTGTTGGGATGTCTCACAGTGGCCCATAGGTTCATTCTCACACCTTTCCCAGCTTATTCTTGTCATGTTTCTCAGGCATTGAAGCCCCATAGCCTGTTGTCTGTCCATGAGATGTGGACTTCTGAGATACTTAGTTCTTTTTTAGAAGTTTACCAATACTCTGACTCCAGAGTCACGGGCTCAGTGCACATTCACTAAAGGAAGTTTTCTGGTCTTCTTGTTGAGAACAAGTCCAGTGGTCTTAATCCAGGGCAAGGTAATCTTAAATACATCTTGTATACACACATATACATTTATCTCTGTGAGCACTTATTTTGTCAGCCAGCAGTGTTTGTAAGGGAATTATTACTAGAGATAGAATTCAAAGAACTTTTGAAGAGTTCCTAATAAAATCTCTCAAGTTGCTTATTAAAAATGAGTTCTACCTTGGTCATTACTCAGAAAAACAGGTTCTGAGTGGCACACACAAAAGAAAAAAAATTAAGGAATTCTTACAGATTTAATGCAATTTAGTATGACCGGGAGCTAATTTTTTTTTTCCAAATGATGTATGTGCCCCAAGTCAGAAATGTACCAATCCTTAATCACTGCTAAAGATACTTGGCTGGCAGCTAGAAGCTTTCTTAAAACACTAATGTCTTGGCAAACACTGTCAGATCTGAATACTGGATGTATTCACATGCTACTTCTTCTGTGAGGAAGAGTGGGAGTCTTGTTTCTTTGAGATGCCAAGGGTGGATTTCTTCCTCCCAGTTCCAGGGGAGCACCTCATGCCTCTCCCTGTCTCCCCAGCTGCATTCACTTGGTGGACTTTAATCATACAAGAGGAATGATCCACCAGAACTTTAGGCAGGAGACTAGCTTTCCTCCATACTTAACCCTCTGTGTCATACAGGAAAACATTTTCTACACGTGCTTCATCAGCCCACCTCCAGCCAGGTAGAGTGTAGTGCCATGGGCTGTGATGCTGAACTGCAACAGGTGATGGGAACAGTGTGAATGGGGACACTGATTGCTTCCAAGGCAATAATACTCCATATTCTTAATGTGAATCCATTCCTCTACCTGCAGAGAACCAGACCAGCACTTACCCGTCATATCATGTCTCAAGTGGTATTGCAGTCATGTCAGGTTTGCTTGGTTCATGATAAGGGAAACTAGTGTCCCAACATCTGTTTGATCATTATAGAGCTCAGGGTGCCAGAGTTTTGATCCACATTTAGCAATTAGAGCCTCAAAATAAATTGAATAAAATACCAGAACAGCATGGCTTGGAAGGAGTTTTCTTCTTGGGAAAACAGAGGAGTAAGCTGAGCAAGATGCCACAAGGACCTGTTCTACCTGGCATAGCTGAAGCCCTGCCTGCTATCCAGGCTTTTAACCCATTACAAAGGAAATTGTCTAAATGGGACAATATTGCATTGAATTGGGGGCAGTAAGAAAGTTTGTGTCATCTGAAGGAATTTGTCAGCCCCATGTACAAACTTTGCCATAAAGCTGGATTGTAACCTTGCACAGTTCCAAGCTCTGTGAGTTCTGTCCCATCCTTGCACACTCACACAGCCCTTGGCTTGGTTTTGGCCATGAAGTTCATGTGGGAGGTGGTGAGTGAGACAGCAGAGTTAGTGACTGGTTTTGTGCTGTGTTCCCACCTGGCAGGGGTGTTCTACAACTCCTCTGGCTTGGCACAGTGTTATAACGTATACCAGCTGTACCAGTCCTGTGCTGACCCCACAGGCTGTGGCATCGGCTCAGATGCAGAGGCTTGGGACTACCAGGTAAGGGCCCCCAACAGGTTTCAGCTGCTGTCCTGTCTATGCCCCTGCCCCATGACAGCTCTTGTGCTTCTCTTAGGTTTGCACTGAGATCAACTTAACGTTTAACAGTAACAATGTGACAGACATGTTCCCTGAGATGCCCTTCACAGAGGCTATGCGTGAGCAGTACTGTTGGAACAAGTGGCGTGTGAGGCCACGAGTACACTGGCTGCAGACAAACTTTTGGGGAGAAGGTGAGTTGTTCCGATTTCTTGTCCCTTTGTGTTACCCTGTAGCTGTTTCCCTCAGTCCAGTTGAGCCCCATGAGGACAGGCACAGCAGACTAATGAGTCCTGGCAGAAAGTCACAGCCTTGTGCTGACTTGAGCCAAACATACCTTTCTGTATCTCTTTGGTACAGAAGAGGAAAACAAAAAAAAAATACCAGTAATTTGTTCAATTATTTGATGTTTTCTGTTCTTGGCCATGTTTGCTGCAGTAGCCAAACATATTTGGATAACTGAGCAGGAAGAAGACCTCTGAATTACGAACTCTCTGAATTTCAGACCTGAAAAGTGCAAGCAACATCATTTTCTCAAATGGAGACTTGGACCCATGGGCTGGAGGTGGGGTAAGCATGTGCACTCCTGTACCCTGAGCACAGAGCAGCCTTTTTACAGATGGCATACTGCCCTCCCTCCCTTTCAGAGCAGCACTGGCAATTCAGTTTTAACCTGAGTTTCTGTAAGCAGCTGTTTCATGGTGAACCACTGGGGACTCTTGGGACACTAATGACGGACACATTGAGTAGTGTCCATCAGCCAGGAATACTGATGGAACAAATGTGGCTTCACTAGTGCAGACATGGCAGGACCTTCCTTACCCCACACCCAGGGTCTGAACCACAACCTGGTGTGTTTCTGTGTTCACACGTGGTCTCAGTGCTGCCAGCCATATGGTTCTGGCTCTCTCCAGTCCCAGCACACTTGGTGAGACCAGGTGGGTGCTATGAGCAGCAATGCAAACTAGGAGATGTTTTGGCTTAGATTCAACAAAACCTCAGAGTGCTGTCAGTGTCCAGTCTAAAATTTAAAAACCCAGGACTGGATTTTGTGTATCTTGAGCTCCTGATTGGATACAAAAGCTCAGTGTTTCAGACTGGCTTGGAATCCCAGGAGGAGCAGGCTGCTTAGGGTGCATGGGTCCAAAGGAGACCTAACTTCCAACTGCCTGTACTGCAATCAGCTGAAAGTGCCCACTTTGCGGAAAACATTCCCTTCCTTTGGGACAGGTGGTGTGGTTCATTCAGACTGTTAGCTGCAGATACCAGCCGTGCCAAGGATGTCTTCCCATGCTTTTCCTCAGTCTTGCCCAGATCATGTTCCAGTTTTCAGAACTCATGTTCAGTTCTTCCCAGTAACTTGGTGAGAATTGGTATTTGCTCCTTCTTCTCCCAGATAAACAGCAGCCTCAGCCCTTCACTGATTGCACTTACCATTAAAGGAGGCGCCCATCACCTTGATCTCCGGTAAGTCCTGAACTTTCCTTTGACTGGCAAAATCCTGATGCCCTGGGTATTTGATCTCAGCAAGCCACAGCCCAACTAACCAGGAGATACTTTAGAATCACAGAATCATAGAGTTGTTGAGGTTGGAAAAGATCTCTAAGATGGACCCAACATCACCACCATGTTTACCACTAAACCATGTCCTCAAGTGCCACATCCGCAAGTTTTTTGAATGCTTCCGGGGATGGTGAATTCAACGCTTCCTTGGGCAGTCTGTTCCAATACTTTACAACCCTTTCCATGAAAAAAAATTCCCTATTCTCCAGTCTAAAGATCTCCTGGTTCAACTTGAGGCTGTTTCCTCTCATCCTGTCCCTTGTTATCTGGGAGCAGAGCCTGACCCCCACCGGGCTGCAATCTCCTGTCAGGGAGTCGTAGAGAGCAAGATGGTCCCCCCGAGCCTCCTCTTCTCCAGGCTGAGCCCCCCCCAGCTCCCTCAGCTACTCTTGGTGCTCTAGACCTTTCCCCAGCTCTGTTCCCTTCCCCATACACGCTCCATCCCTTCCATGTCTTAATTGTCAAGAGAGACCTAAAATTGACTCAGGATTTGAAGTGTGGCCTCACCAGTGCCTAGCACAGGGCAAGTACCTAGAGAGGATGGGTACAAGGCTATTGCAGCCCAATGTGGAAGAGTGATCTTCTTCCCCAGCACAGGGCTCTTTCAGCCTCCAGGGATGCTGAGCTGTGCAGAACTTGACACTCAGCTCACCTACCATCATTAGATCATGTTCTTGCACAGGGGTTAGCACAAGTGTGAGACAGCCTGCAGCAATCAGTCACATGAAGTAGTCCAGTGCCATCTGGCATTAGCCATCTGCCTTTGGGCCTGGAGCAGAGGAGGCAGCAGCCAGCAAGGGCAAGCTTGGGGCTGCTGCCCACCTGTACTGGATGGAAATCAGACACTGCAATTTGCTTTCCAGGGCACAAATGTGAAGCACAAACCAGTCAGTCTCTGTTCTTAAAATCAGACTCTGCCTGTGCAGGAGGCAAATACCCACTGTCCAGTAACTGACACTGCTCTCCTTTCCCTAGGGGACACAACCCAGCTGACCCTCCATCTGTCAGAGAGGTGCGCAAGCTTGAAGCTGGGATCATCAGCAGCTGGGTGAAATCTGCAGGCATGGAGCGGGTGAAGGAGCAGCGCGCAGGAGCTGCAGCAGGCAGCCAGCCCTGAGCCCTTCCATCCCCACAGCCCCTGGGTGCAGCTGCCACAGGACACAGCAGTCTGCTGCACTGGTTCTACTAGGCTGGCTGGGACACTATTCTCTCCTCTGCCATGATGGTGGGAACTCCCTTTTCCCAAGTGTCCCACTTACACCTCATTGAGCATGAAAAGAAATGCAAAAGGCCAAATCACTGACAGAAGCCAAAACCACATTTTCTGGGCTCCATGCTTGCCTGCTCAGAATGAGCTGTTAAAAAGGGCAGCAATACGCAAAGCTTGCCCTGAACAGGATGGTTGCGTGAGGCACCTTAATGTTGAAAATAAATTATTTTTAGAGAAAAAGGAAATATTAGAGGGTTAGAAGAAAAGCAGAGGTATAATTATGACTGACACAGGGTCATGGTGAGCTCTACTAGTGACCAGTTATCTAAAACAGGCTGTCTTAGCCAGAGCTGTAGGTTGGGGCTGTTCTAGTTTTAACTTGTCAAAGAGATTCCAGTTGCTGAGATAAAGATTTACACAAAGGAATCCTGCCATGCACTGCTGTCACTCAAGGGCTGTGTATTGGTGATCAGTAAAGCACACTTCCACTGAGGCATCTTCAGAGCTTTTTAAAATCAATTACAAGTATATTAGAGTCTGTGATATAAAAGTTTATTTAAGGGTGTGATATAATTTCATGGCTCGGTAGTATAACCAATGAAGATTAAAAAAAAGGTTCCTTCTCACCTTCCCAGGTCAATCTTTGTGCATGAACAGGTGCTACTACACTAACTGAGCACCAATAATTACTAGCATAACTGCGGAAATACTAATTCCTGGTAACTGGCCGTCTCAGTTGATTTTACTTTACAGTGATGAGTGAGTGAAGAGGTTTCCTGAATCCCCAAAGGTTTTCACTGTTTGTGCAGCACAGTCACAGTGGTGCTTGGTGTCATTGTCTGCACTGCTGGGCCCTCTCTGGTCACAGCAGGACTGGTTCCCAGAGCCATTGCTGGTGTTTCACAATATTTGGGTGCTGAGATCTGTTCAATCCACCTCTGCCCTGTTCTTAACAAAAGACCAAAGCTTCTGGTCCCTCCAGCCAGGGATGCTGAGGAGAGCAGGAACAGATGGATCCGCTGATCAGCTATTTCAGATACGTGTAAAAGAAGGACAACTTGGAAGACCGAATTAATCAAACTCCAGTCCCTACATAAGTTGCGCTAAGACTGCCAGTGGCACCACATCCTCGACCTGAATCCTCTCTGTTCATGCTGATGAAAACCTCCATGGGTCCTGCTTAGAGCTGCCACTGTTCTCTTTGTTCCTGCTCAAGTCAGGCTTTGGCTTTACTGCTGCTATATCAATCCTTACTGAAGTGGTCATCCTCTGTTGGGCTCAGAGCCCACAACTTTTCTGAATTCAGATTTGCTATACCCCAGCCATTATTCAGGATTAACACATTAGGGAAAAAAAGGAGAGAGCAAGGATTGCATCCTGCTTTTATTTCCCTTGAAACAGTACCCTTCACACCTGTAAGCAGGTACCCAGTGATCATCAGCCTAGCAATGTAGGAACACAGCCAGGTTCAGGGGCAAGTGTTTCAGGAAGTCACTGCAAGCCATCCCAGCCACCAGGGTGGGGTTTGTGCTTTGAAGAGAAAGGAGGCCTGGGTGTCTGCTGACCTTCCAGAAGGACAAGTTTTTTAATCCCCTTCTCTTGGACTATACTGAGCCCTTTTTTTCCTCTTACAGATAGTTCTTATTCCCAAGGAATACACATAGTTTGACTGATACATAAGGATAAACTAAAAGCTTTCAGACACTATGGCAAAGAGATAATACACATGGGCATCCGGCACACATGAGCAACACCATAAAAGAAATCATGGCACAAGTCTGAAACCAGTGTCGCCAACATCCATAATGTTTTGAATCCTTTGGCAAGCAAGCATGGGAGGTAAAAAGAAAACCCTCTTGTGTAGTGCTGTCTGAGCTGAAGGGAAGAGCCCCAAAGCACCACTCTTGAGCATCATGGGAATGCTGCTCCTGCTTGAACTTCAGGGCCACACAAAGAAAATGGCATATAAGCAGTGAGTGACCCAGACCAGACCATGGGTGTAGGCCCTGTGCTTAAGGCCTGCAACAGTGAGGTTGCTGAACAAAGTCTCATTAGTTCTATCATCATTTACAGACACAATGAGTGCAGCCAAGGTGGGAACATTGTACAGAACAGGAACTCAGTGTTGGGCTCCAGTGGACGCAAAGGCTTTCAGCTTTGGACAGCAATCCCCAGAAGTGCTTCAGAGAACAAAAAAACCCAAATCTTTCTTCCCAAATCCAAAGTCAGAAAAATCTTAACCCCTTCTCTTGAAGCAACAAGCTTCATGGAGCTACCCTCATCATGTCAGTTTTACTGATCCTGTTAATTATACTGAGTGTGGTACTGGCAATCAGGAGCTGAATTCCCTTGCAGGGCTATTTCTAAGAGGCAAGTTCTGAAGCACAGGAAAAATTCACAAAACTGTAAATGCGTTATTGCAAAAACCTTTCCTGCCTTCATCTGTCGTCACTGCCAACATCACGTTCGCATGGAACAGTAAACAAGGTGTATTCTTTGGAGGAGTAAACAGAGCTGTACCTGAGCTTGGCATGGAATGCTGAAAATCCTGTTAAATGAAAGTCCTGCAAAACACAAGGATCCTGTCAGCCAACACCAGGGACCTTGCAAAGCTGCCAGTTTCTGAAGACCTGTTATGAGAATTCAGCTTTCAAAAGTTCAGGGACTAGATGGTAACTGTGCCCCATCCATCTGCCAATTTTTTTTTGAGAATACAGGTCAGTATTTCCTGAATGTGGCTCAAAGCCCCAAGTGTGAGACTCCCAAGTCCGCAGTCCTGCAGTTCTCTGTGGCTCTGCCCGTGCCCGGCTCTGTTTCTCAGTGAAAGCCAAGGCTTTCTGTTGTGAAGGACAGAAATCCCTGGCTCAGTGGTGGCCTTCCCACAACACTCCACTTAAGCCAAAAGTGTCCTAGCATGTAGAAACACCAAAGTGGATTACAGACCCAGCATTTCAAGCTTTGGAACAAGGAGCCACAAACTGAGCTTCAGTTGTGCTGGAGGAGCACATTATGGAACAGACATAGGCTGTGGAGCTCAGAGACTGATCTGACCCAACAGTTTGTTAAGGAAGTTAAAATAAACAAGCAATTAAAATGACCTCTGCAGAAGAACAGGAAGAACAGCTGACCTTTGTTGAGATTATTTAGTTTGTGCCATTTCACACGTGATATAGATGTCTGAAACAAACATTTGTTCTCAAAGGGAGTGAGAGCTAACAATCTGAACCTCAGGTTTAAAGGCTGAGGACAGTAAAGCCACATTTTGAGGAGACTGCATGTCCCAAGAGGAACTAGATAGAAATCAGCTGGACCAACAGGCTCAGCTAAAAGACAAGACATGTTTGGGAAAGTGACAGTTTATTCTTCTCTCCTTCAACTCATTAGGAAATTATTACTCTCAAGCCAATCATAAGGCAAAGAAAGTATCACACAGACTCCCATAGTCCCATTTGTAAAATCGATTACATTAAGACTTGCGTACAACTTCAAAACCAGAAGATTTTTGGTAAGCATTTATTCCATTTTCTAAGAAATCTCTCTTGCCTCAGTCAGGCAGCTGTCTGGTGAAACACCAAACCCTGGAAATTTTGCAATCCATAGCACAGTCATAATCAAAGGTTCAAAATTCGCTTTGTTCAAAGGCACATGGCCAAAGCAACACAGGTCAGCAGGACCTGGGTAGTGTCACTGAATTTATATTTTTAATTTTTTTTCTTTAGTCTCCTATTTTAAGCCTTTAGCTTTTAGCCAAAACTCAGCTCCTCAGCAGCACAAACCTGCTTCATGAACAAAAAAACTGAAGGTGCTTCCTTCCACATTTCTGCTGCACTATCCTCATTTGTTGTTGTGCCAAAGAAAACAGAAGCCTTGGCAGCAAATCGGTTGTGTAGCCAAAGGCCATAGTGACAGGATTCCACTGCACTTGTAAGTGAGAAGCTTGTTCTCAGAGTTACTGCTGGCATGTGAACAGGAGGAACATTAACATTCTGCACTAATTAGTTATGTCCTGTCAATCCCAGGACAGGGTCCCTCTAATGACAGAAGAATGTGCATTTAAATAATTCCTGAAATTTCTCCATTTCCACTAGTACATGGAATGATAAATACTATATAAAGACTTAAATACTGGTCCCAAGAGTAACTTTTTAAGTCCAGCAAACAGAATGGATCAGCATAAAACAAATAAAGATACATCTTACTTTACAAATCACACGTTACAATTACTATAAAATACCTCCCTCAGCCACAGGAAAATGACTATTAGAGTTAAATTCAGTCAGCTCCATTAATGGCCAGGGACCCCTGGATTTAGTGGGGACTGGCCCTGCCCCAGTCCCCACTAAATGACTCCCACTGCCATAGGGGAAAGACACTTTCAGTAAGACCAACCTCTTCTGGAAATATGAATAATCACATTTGTGAGATCTTATCCATGAATACAGGACTGTCCAAGTCCAAATCCAAAAGGAAAAGCACTCTAGAAAGCTCATTTCCAAATTCATGGCTTAAAATCTGTACGTGTGCACATATAAAAATGGAAGATCACAGGGCTCCTGTAAGATTCTTAAAAAACCTGGGTCTACTTTGTCTTCAAGTAACTGAAATTAATTTCTCCAATTCTACTGGGGCCTAGAACTGCTGTAGACTGCTTTTAACACTACTGCTGAAAATACCTACTGTACTCCTAAGGAAAAAAAAAAGACAACTTCTCCATGGTCCAAGAAATTATGAATAACAAGAACTTTGATGTACAGCTGCAAGCTTGTTTTGAGTCAACAAAAACCCATGATGTGATATCTGAACAGGAAGGGATGGAAGAAGGCTGATACCTAATATGCTCACAAGCTTTCCCAGTGCCCAATCTCTGAAAAGCTGAAAGCAGCTTTCAGTCAGAATACCTGAGTCTAACTGATGCAAATAAGATATAAAATGCACATGTAGTTTTACTTGCATTTCACATTATCTCCTGCTGTCCTGCAGGGAAGTTAAAAAACTGCAATACTTCTACAAAATTATATATCACTTTGAGCTAAACCAGCAGCAAATTCTCTTTCACCATTCATTTCAGCCACAACTTGAATACTGTTCCAAGTGCTCTACAAAACTAAGATGCTATACAACAGATACTCTGCTGCCTCTTTCTTCTACCATGATGCAGCATATCTTGGGAGTTTGGAATGAGATCAGAGTACCAGCAGCAATGCTGACAGCTTCTCCCTGGGATAGCACTATAGCTCTTCCTTTATTCCACTTTGCATCTGAACCACTGTCAGTCTGACAAAGGAATGGCTCTGTAATCCAGTGTTTCAGTGAATCCAGAATAAAGCAGAAAACTGGAGGCTTATTCCTGCTCTCCAGGAAAATGCTGTGCCCCAAGCCAATTTGCTGCATTCCCAATAACTAATGAGCATTTAGCAACACTGACATAAGTGAATCAGCAATTAAGTGGGTCATCAGAGCCCCGAGAATGTCATGGTCCACACTACAATTACCTTCTTAACCTCATCACCAGTACCAGAGAAACCAGCTTCATATGGCACAGCTTTGCCCATCCCAGAACCAGAGATTAGATTTAAGACTGACATGATTTCTTCAAGCCAGAAATGCTTTTCCCAAGCTTTTGTCTGTTGTTTGAAGTCAAAAAAGGTTCATTATAGCATCTCTCCTCAAACCCTAAAAAGTAAAGTGACTTGAAGATAAAAATGCCACCACTGGAAGATACACTGATGCAGAGTCTATGCTGGTACCCAGATAGGGAGTGGATGAGCCTCTGTGTTAAAGATGTATTTGTCAAGGTTGATTAAGTCTATGTCATCTGAGAACAGCAGAAACATGTATTTGAGTGTTTCCCCAAGGAAGAAGCTCTCCATTTTATCCCGTGGCTCTGGATTACTGGGATTCTGAACGTTGTTAATGGAAGTATAACCACCTGTAGGAACCTGCAGGAAAAAAAAAAATTATATCTTTGCATAACCTAGAATAATTTTTTACTTCCTAACATCCAGATGCACTTGGAGAAGATAACTGCTAAGAACAGATCATGTTTTCACTTCATACTTGGTTTTCAATTACATTTAAAGCTCCATTAATGAAAAAAAAAAATCTCATTGCATTTTAAAAGAAGCCACAACAATAAATGAAGCAAAATATCCGTTTGTGCTCAGGGTAGAGGGGTATCACAAAGAACATCCCTTTGAAGTTTCTGGACATATATACAGAAAAGAACTAGCGATTTTTACATTAGAGCTGACCCAAGCCTTGTATCATTTTCTCTTAAGAATTGATATTTGGTGCCCACACTTTCACAGCATATCAGTGACATCTCCACAAGCACTGTAGTCAGAATGAACAGAAAAATCTTCTATTAAGCCATTAATGCCATTTTGTGCTATTTCTTTTTTCTTTGGCAACTTTAATTGAAGAGTTCTTTCAATCCAGCCATGCCCTTCTCAGCGTCTTGTAGTCTAAAAACTACAGATTCTAACACTTTGGTGGCCTTGCCTACAGCTTCTGCATTTCACTTTTTCATCAATGTAATAAAAGTTCTTTCACTATATGGGTTAAGCAGGGTATCTCCATCTGTAAGAAAACAATTTTTCTGTATATACTTACAAATTCCCCCACAGTTATCTGATGAATCTTGAAATGTAGTATGTTTTCAAAGTTGGTGTTAGAAAGCAACTGAGCAAATACAGTCCTGACAGAACAGTTTATTAGAAACTGGCCTTACCCTGGTGTATCTGTTGAAATTCTGCAAGATTTCCCAGCCCCAGTCTTGGTATTTCTTATCACCAGTGAATCTGTACATATAAAAAAGGCTTTCCACAGTTTCTGGTCGCAATAAATTGTGCCTGTCTGCAGGCTGCAAGAAAAAAAATGGCAAGAGTATTTCAGACAGGGAATTTCCTCAAGGATACATGCAGGGAGAAAAATAATTATTCACATCTCCATCTGCTCCCAAGAGTTTGCTACGCATAAATCAGCTTCTAAATTTACTGCCGGGGTAACTAAAACCAAAGCCTCGGGTACAGCTAGAAGGCAAGGCAAAGAAAGAATTAGCTGCTCCACGACAAACCCCATCCCTAATATCTGGCCAGAAGTTCAACAGCAGAATAGAGCTACAGAGAAATCGGGGAACTGGAGTTCAGGCCAGCTATCTGCTCACCTTGATTTCTACATCCTTATGGCCCTTCTGTGCATGGAGGTTGAAGTGTACGATCTCTGGGCTCAGGCCTGTCTCTACTTGAGCATACATCTGGTAGCAGGTTTCTATAAGAGTTTCAGCCAATTTCATATGATCAGCAGCCAGTCCATTGTGAGCTCCCAGTGCTAAAGTACCCGGCAAGAAGCAAACCAAGTGATCCTGCAAGACAAGACAACTCTTACTGAGAAGTTACACATCAAACAGCAAGGGGAAGTAAGGGGGCACCATCTTTTTAATTTTTGATTCTTTCTCTTCTTCAAAACACACTTCTGGTACAACACCTTGAGGATAACTTTTTAACAATCTCATGTAATGTAACATGAGGCAGGCAGCATTATTACAGAAATCATTAATTTCAAAAATGTACAAGAATGTGTTTTTATGACAAGTTTCTGAACAAAAGGTCTCAGGTCATGCTGAGAGGAAGGAGGGTGTCTTTTAGTTTACCAGATTTCATATCAGCTCATGCAGGTCATCAACAGAACCACCTAAAGGCTTGGTGTCCTTATTCTGGAGCTAATCTACCATTGATGTAAGAAAGTAAGCACTGCAGATTAATGTCACATATGGGATCTTTGATTCAGAATCAAAGCTCAGGTCTCATCACCCAAAACGTAGTAAAACCACTCCGATGTCCCTGTATGGACCTTTAAAATCTTTGTCCAGTACTTAAGGAAAGTGGAGGGCTGTAAAGGTTAGCATAGACATAGGAGCCAAACATCCCCCACTGTTCCAGCTGGACAGGGTACGAGACCTGTCCAGCCTTTCACCCAATAATAATGGATTAAAACAAAAATTCTGACTCCCTGAAACAGAAGGAAGTGTTCTGACATGTACAGACAACTAAGCCAAATCTATATGTCTCAATTCAACTCTGTTCTATCTTGGAATGGGGCAGCCCCCTCTACCCAAGCCCCAGACTCTGGTCTTACTCACAGCAGGTTTTTTTGGAGAACTTTTGAGAAATTCAGATCCAAGAAGCACATGCTGAAAACTAGAACTGATTATCTTAAAAATACTACATTAGGAAAGGCTATACATACATTAATAATACATCACTCGTCTTTCAGACAAGCCACACATATATACAATAGCTGCACTGCATGAGATTTTTAACTGAAAGATCTTAAAATACACAAATTGGGAACAGAGGGTTAAGATCAATCAATTCTCCCGGCAGCAAACAGCATACTGTTATACCCAAGAATCTTCCAGGTAGGAAAATAAAGATGTCATGAGTGGACAGAAACCTCCAAAATTATTAATTTCTTTTTTAACCCCATAATACAGTATTAGATTACATGCTTCTTTTGAAGGTAAATCTGAAAACACAGTTGTGCAAGTGTCTACATATATTTTTGAATTATGGAAAAACTAGTAATACATAAAATAGGTATTATCTCAACAATTTAGGGCACTGGAATTTTATGACTAAAACAGAAAAAAAAGGAAAAAAAGAAAGAAAATTTAATTCCAGCACCAAAATGTTCAGTCTTGAAGGAACAAAATGGGTTTACCAGAGTAACTCATACAGAAGGCCCTTGGTTTGTACATGTGGTTAGTATATACAAGGCAGTTACTCATTACTGCCATCACACGGGACAGATGTGTATGTATATATCATCTTGTGTTTTAGGTTTTTGTTGGTTTTTTGTTTGTTTTTGTCAGGGTTTGTTTTTGTTTTTTGTGAGGGAAAAGCTTTGCATTTGCCTCTGTGTTGGGTTTTATTTAAATTTTATAATGGTTTTTCTGTTTTCTTTTGCAGCTGTATTTCTTACCATCTTGGCACTGAAATGGCCATGAGCAAGCTCTCCTACAAAAGTAAGCTTCTTGGGTTCCGATCTCTGAAGAAGATGCTTTTTCACTCCTTCTATGGCTCTCATATAGTCTTCCAACAGCCTGTGAAAAACATCATCCCCAGTTAGCTCACATGCACACAGTTAGAACATACTTGATCATAGGTGATGTTCAGCACAGTCGACAACTGTTACTTCAGTCCACGGAGTAATATTTAACTAAATGTGAAAACTTTAAAAACCCCCTCAGTAACCATCAACATGACATTAATCAGTTGTCACTACCATGTACAGCAATACTGGGTTTACTTGAAAAGTAAATAATAGTACTTTAATACTTATTCAAATATTAAAGAAAACACCTGCAACTGTTTCTAGGCAATAACCAGATTTTATTTCAAAAATCCTTGGAAGCAGAGTTATTGAGATCACAGAAAATCTAGGCTGGAAAGGACCTCTTGGAGGTCTCTATTTCAACCCTCTGCTCTGAAGCAGATTCAATTTCATCAGGTTGTCTGAGTGGTTACCCAAGCAATTTTTCAGTACCCCTATCCAAAGATGGAGATTCAAAGAGTTTGAGCAATCTTTTCCAATTGACCTTTCTCATTGTGAAACATTGTTTCACAGTATTTAATTTCATTTTTCCTTGTTTTCATGTACTTTCAATATGGAAAACAACCTGTTGATTGTGAGGCTCATAAAATGCCATTGTGGTCCCAAAGACACCGGTTCTCCATTTACAGTAAGGTAAGCCTTGGAAAGAGCAGTGATGAAAGCTTTGTTTGCAGAAAGGCATCTGCTCTCACACAGGTATGCCTCCAAAAGGCACATTTTTGCTCTATCTGCATTAAACTCCTTAAAAATAACAAGGAGTCTAACAGAATTAGCTTATATGCAGACTTGTCTTGAAGGAAAGTATCTTTTCCAACATCTTTAACTCCTCCTTGTAAACACTCTTCCACTAATGCAGTACAGATAAAAGGAACATATGAGACTTGAAGAGGGACTTTTTACAAGGGCATGTAGTGATAGAGCAAGGGTCTTTAAACTGAAAGTAAGTAGACTGATACTGGATATTAGGAAGAAATTCTTCCCTGTGAAGGTGGGGAGGCCCTGGCACAGGGTGCCCAGAGCAGCTGTGGCTGCCCCATCCCTGGAAGTGTCCCAGGCCAGGTTGGATGGGGCTTGGAGCAACCTGGTCTAGTGGAAGGTGTCCCTGCCCATAGCAAGGGTGAGACAGGATGAGCTTTAAGATCCCTTCCAACCCCAACCAGTCTGGGATTCTGGAATTAAAGAGAAGATAAAACAAACAAACTTCTGTCTCCCTTCTCCTTTCACTAACAAACCCATAGCAAACACAGACATCGCTGTCCAAAGGAAATGCCCACAGTATTTCAGAAGTGTCTAATTATGCTCATCTCCTTTCTGTGACACTCCTCACATTCAACAACCTGAGGAAGAAAAGGTTTTTGTGGAGAGGGAGTTTTAAGACTAAGGCTAACTCTCCTTGTGTCCTTTCATCATGTTACTACTGTAACATGATGCCTCTCTTTCTGTTTAGCTTGCTTTTAAAAACAGTACTTAGTTCAGCTGACTCTTGGGTACATGCATTATTTTTCTTTAAGCAGCAAACTACAACAGAGAGTTTTACAGTTCACCTAATTATCACACCAATATGAGAAGTGTAAGGAACTTACTCATTTTCTTTCTTTCCACCCTGAATCCACTGCTTGAGCAGATACTCGTAGTAGCTGTCAGCTCTGGCTCCCAGAGTGTAGACTCCCAGGTGGGTGAACTGCCCGCTGTTGGTGTTGATAAACATAGGCACTAGGCCATCATTTTTCCCTGAGAGGATGTGAACATGCTTCATCACCTCATCTACAGCTTTCTACAAGAAAGAAAATGGAAAACATAAATTTTATAGGTATGAATGAGGTACAGAACTGTGTCTAGTCACTATAGCACAGTAACAAACTTGTAACTTTGCTTCCCCAAATTAGCATCAGGGACATCAAGTTCAGCTAGAGCAATATATTAAATTCAAGATTTGAGACTTCTGGACTCTCAAAATATGATGTTCTGGTTATGTTCAAGTACTCTGAAGCAATTACAACTGCTTCCTTTCCTTGAAGGAAAGCCCACTCAAAAGCGAGTACTACAGTACTCAGATTTACTCAGACTTGCAAAGTAGAAGTCCAGCAAAAAAATCAACTACATGAATCTATTTAGCAATAGCTAAGGTTCTTTAAATTACTTCATTCTTCAACACCGAGCTGTGAATACAGTTCAAAATAACAACATCAGCAAACAAAAAGAAAAATGGAAAATACTATTTTCTCTGAATTTCTTTTTATTTCAACTAACTTTTCCCTATATGGTGACCTGCTCTCAAGACTCTTAACTATTGAGTGACATTTTAGTTCCTTGGATGGTAACATTTCAGTTTTGTTCTCTGCATATAGAAAACAGTATCAAGAAACCACACTCAGAAATTTTTATTTTTCTAATTAAAAGCTGTTTCTGAGGAAGAAAAACAATTACTCATCTCCTACTCATCTCCTACTACTTTTGGTATTCAGTAAAATAAAGGAATATTTTGTTTCTTTTTCTTGCCTTGTCTAGAGTTTCTCAACTTATTTATCATAACTTATAGACTCCTGAGACCGTGAGTACTGATGGAGAGTCAGTGGTGGAGCTGCAGAGAAATGGAAAAAGAGAGCGGTATCAACCGATTCTTCCATACCCGGAATTTCTCATCTCCAGTCAGACGAGAGAGCTCCCTGAACTCCAACTGAATGCTGGTCACCTCCGCCACAGTGCTGTCAGATGTCCAGCGAGGGGGATGTGCGGTGCCCCGACCAATGTTGACATCAGAATATGGTATCTTGGAGGGGGTCTTGAATGCTGGCATAAGTCTGTTTCCAATGTCTTTCTAAAGAAAACCCCAGAGCACAGGACAAAACAACAGTCAAACCAAAAATAAATATATATAAATGGACATCCCATTAGATTTTCTTCACAAAGCAGATGGAAAAAGATAGAACAGCAGCTTAGTTTTAGATGATGCAAGCAATTAAAGAAATTTAAAAAGTCATTAACTTATTCATAGTAATGAGCAGAGCTTCCACCTTCTCTTTAGCACTGCAGGCATCATCTGAGGCTGCAATCCCTATCATGCAGTCACTGGCTGATCTAGCTAATCTGATGAAGTGGCTGATGCTGTTAAGACATACAGAAAGGGCAACAAAAAACTATTACCCTTTGCCAATCATTTATTTCTTCTTTTGTTTCATGAACTTTATGATGGTCAGCCATTAATCAGCAGAAGAGCAGACATACAAGGAGGTGACAAACACAGCAAAGTTTTGAGGTTGTACAGAGAGCAGTAGTGCAGGCTTCAAAGCTCAACGGTAAATGCCTTTCCCACCACTTTATGAAACTGTTAAAAACCAGCAACATTTAACTTTCTGAGGAATCTTCCCTCAACTTTGTCCAATATGGAATACATAACCCAGTTTGATTTTTAAGGCCAGACACTCACAGCTTTTTCCAGGAAAAGGCTATCTCCAGAGAGGTGGTAGGTGCTCAGCAAGCCACCCAGGATACGGATAGTGCTCTCAAATAGGTTCACATCCACATTTTTATCAAATACTAAATCATTTGCTACCCATTTTCTTGCTTCGTCAAACTCTGCAAAGCATAAAAGGTAGTTCAGTTATGAACTTCTGGCATGTTCCGACAACTGAAGACATGAGTACTCCATATATCCATAACAGTTACTTGTACTTGTCTTACAGAGATGATAATTTGAGGTGGAAAATTAAAATGAAGAGCACACGCTGGAATAAGTTTCATTACCATTGGCTTAATTCTTATTCAGCACACACCACAGATGCATACAGACAGAAATATCCACCAAAACAGAAAATCCTTAATAGTTTAAGAAGAAATAGAATAATTTTTTATTAAAATAGTCCAGTCTTTCAAATCCATCCATTTGACTTGTCAGATAATTAGTTACACTTCCTTCTAGTTTTAGTTAAATCTTTTTCAACCAAAGCTGTTGATAACAGGTAACATTTTCAGTTAATAGCTTTAGCATAGCAATGTCCTCAGGAGCCTGCTTCCTGCAAGATGTTGCAATCTTTTTCTCTAGAAGCAAAAATGGTTGTTTATCACACTACTAATTCAAAAGAAAGGTTAAAAGAAAAGCTATATTAGGTTCATCAAACAGCTTAGCAACAGCATCACTCAATGACTGCTTTGGCACAGGGTCTCCATGGTGCATGTGAGTCAGCTCAGCACTCACAATTGGAGGCTGAGCTATCTCAGTGATCTCACAGCTTCTGGAAACTCCTGCTTGTGAGAAGCAGAACAACCAGTTTGCCAGAAATGGAAGGCATTCCTTAGGAGATAAACTCTAAAGGAAATGGATACCTCTGCACCCTTCAGTCTTGGATGCTGAGCAAATACAGGATGTTGGGCACATTGAGAAGAATTACTAAAAATCTTCAGTCCAGTGTTGTCAGCAGTACAGTAGCAAAGGCAGAGTTTTCTGCCCCAGAATCTTTTGCATTCATCAGCTGATAAGAAAGACTAGCAGCCTCAAACAGAACTTTCATTTACATAGCATTTGTTATTCAGAAGAAACCCCAGGAGCTCTCTAAGGCAGTCAGCAGAACTTCTATAAAATAGAAAGAATCCCTCACCAAAAACCCATTTTCAACACATCTCTAATAATTTATTTTAAAAAAATCTACTCAGTTCAAAATTAATTTTTTAGGAAAAAAAAAAAAAAAAACTAGCAACATACTGACAACTTGATTAAACTTCAAGATAGCCTGTGCAGGCCTAGAGCTGCACACACACAACATATTATTTTACAAAAACTTCAAAGGTAGAAGAGGCAGAACCATGAAATACTTTTGAGTATTTACTGTACCTACACTGGCAGATCTGTTCTTCCTACCATGACAGAAAAATCTGCAAGTTTAATAGAAGTTTACAAAGGTGGTTATTGACCATGGTTAAATAGATACAGTTCCAGACATTTTTAAATACCATTAAAAAAACCTCTGCATCACCAGAAAAAAAAATCCCAAACAACTATCAACAAAAAAATGGTCTTAAATACTAATTAAGCATTAAAGTTTTTTGCAACAGAATTGCAAAATTTTTGGCTTAGTTTTTAAAATCTGTTCAGAAGTTTTCTAGCATGGTCATGTCAAGAATAACTCTCAAAAATACAGACAACAAAACTATTCAGGAAAGAGGTACTGAGCACTCCCTTTCTCCACCCATAGATTCCCTACAGAAACAGCCTTCTTAAATCCATATATGAAATACTGGTATTGGGTGTGAGAAAACACGAGCAAGGAATATAGAGACAAACTACCCAAGAGTGATGGTCGCAAAGCCTCCACCAGCTGTGTAATGGCACAGAGGTTTTAGTACAGAAACAAAGACCAGGAAGTTTATTAAAACATCCCTCAAATTCTACCAGATACATACATACATATGTATACACAATGTATGTATGTATGTATGGATTTACCCTCACAGAGAAGCTAAATTTATAGGCCACATGTAATAAATATACCCCTCAAAACTCTGAACAGGCAGTGCCTGAAGAGAAATTTAAAAATTATTTCAAAGGAAAAAAAATGGAAGAGAAAAAAAAAATACCTTCTTTTAAGCCTAAAATCCACATGGTATCCAAGGCATCAATTAAGGTAAGCCCAAGTCCAAACCACTCACTGTAGGACTTGGACAAAGGCTTCAGCTCATCATGACCCCAGGCAAAATCCTTGTACCCTTTCCAGGCATGGCGGAAGGCTTCAATCACAGCCAGCTGGCGCTCATTGATGGGCACTGCAAAGGAGAAACAGCACCTTGCTCAGGACTTCCGCAGGGCACTGATGGAACTCTACTATGCACCACTTTACTGCATTCCACCGAAAATAAAATTTCTTCCAAACTAACTGATCAGTGCAATGGAAAAACCACCCTCACATTATTTGTTTCAGAACAGCCTTTCCTCTGCAGAATAACCAGTCAGTGCTTCCAGTCAGCAGTTCAGCCAAATTCTCTGGAAGCGTGAAATCTCTCTGGAAGCAGAGATTTCTCCCTGGCAACAAAACTGTCACATCTGCAAATAAAACATTAAAATAATCATATGCACAGCTGTAGATGAATATCACTAAAGCTCAAAGACATGAAAGTCAGGAAATATCAGATTAAGATCCATGGTAATCCAGGTGCTGAATACATATGCTTAACAATAAAATCCTCAGCTAATTCAACACATAACATCTTTTCTTCATCTTCCCTCTCTTACTAACTGCTTTCTGTTAAATTTAAAATCACTTCTACAAAATTATTTCTGTTGAACTTTCTATTTAATACCAAAATAGAAAGAAAATTTACATTTTCCATCTTGGCAAAATCATGGGTTTTTTTCCATAGTTGTACTGATTTTTTGCTTGCAATCTGCCATGAAAAGGAGCTTACACATTGAACATGAAAAATTCCAAGCCATTAGCTGAAATTTTGAAAAATTATGAGCAAAGACTTCTAGAGTGGGAAACACCAAGCAGCACAACTAACCCCATAAATTTTAAGCTTTCAGAAGTGCAAATACATCACACTGAAATATGCCACGTTTATCACACCACAACTTCCTGGTTTCTTTTCTGAACTCAGGAAAAGGAACAACAGGTTCTTAGGTCCACAAGCGCAGCAACTTGAAAAACAACTTCTGCAGCTTTGTGGTGAGCCTTAAAAACAGTTCCATTTAGTTCAGGGAGGAAGTCACTTTCCCTGTATTGGCAGAACAAAAGGAAAGGCTGAAAACGAAGCTGTCTCTTTCATGCCCTCCTTCTTTAGGTTATCCTGCCTCTTCCCAGAGGCTGTATTTCTAAGATTTGTCTCTAAAATTTATTTTCAAATTCTGAAGGCTAACAAGCATGAAGGCTGGCATAGTGAAATAAGAACACTGAAAAACCAGGATATTCTAGGTAAGCAATCTCCCCTACACTTTTTGTTTCCTTTAATCTAAATAAATTAATTAAATAATGTGTATGGGGAGAAATTGCACAACTTAAACTATAAAAGCAATCAAACAAAGGTATCATTAGCTGTCCTATTTACCTGGTTCTTTCTGGTCTTCAGCTTCCACAGATGAAGGTTTTTCTGGTTCCGTTATTTTACTGGATGGTGGTTCAGTGCTTTGGTCAGGTTCTATCACTGCTCCTCTCCAGCTGCAAATACAAGGGTCTTATTTTGGTCACAGAAAATCATGCAAATGAATGGGACTTATCTCTGTATTTCCGTTATTACACAATACTTTGATAAAACAGAAGTTAGATTTTGTATCAAGGATCAAAATGATTATGTGGCCCACTAAGTAAGTGTTCTGTTCAAATAAATTTTCTTTGCAGAGAAATTTGCTTGATTAAGAAATGTGTGTTACAAGCTCTTGGAATTTCATTAAATATCTTGGCAATGCAATTTAATAAAAAACATCTTAAAATAAACCCCTGAAAATGCTGTATTACAAGCAATTTGTTATCTACCAGCTCTGAAATTACCACAGTAGCTGCTAATGCTAAATAGTACCATGTGGAATCCTTGGAATCCTTCCTCCTGAGGGAAATCCGCAGGGCCTTGCCTTGGAAGAATATATCATAGAGTTTCCCCACCTAGGCTGATAGAGAGGACTCAGCCCATGGTGCTCTGCAGCACTATTGTTAATCTACATTAGATTGCTTCCCCCATTGGCTAGTTGACACTGCCCCTGCCCACCCCAACTATTCATCCCTCATTGCCCCTACAGGTTGCTGCCCTTTGCCCTGTTCTCGTGGCCTTACTCTCAGCAGCTTTTGAAAGAGATGCTTCAAAGAAGGTTGCAGCATTTCTACCACCCTGCCACGCTGCAACAGTACTACATAAATTATGATCACCAAAACTCATTATTAAGTACAAAGGATGAGATGCTCAAAGTACTAACTCTGCTGTCAAGGGATCACAAGCCGCGTTTTCCACCACAGATGCGTAATTCAGTTTTTACAGGTTTTCATGAAGATCTCTAGAAGGAGAAGTCTTTCAGAGTGGACTTCAAGTCAGGCCTAGTTCATATCAAGATCAAACAATCTCAACCATACCATTTAATATATAGGTATGGTGCCTTTGAGTCCATTATATGCTTCCTAAGGGAACTGGGCTTACAGGACCTTTAAAGTCTATAGTGTTTACTTTAACAGTCTAACTGCCTGCAGTCAGCATATCTTCTGACTTAGATAAATGCCATATTTAATTTCTTACTTTCATTCTTTAAATTTGTAGCTAGTCTTCACCATGTTTTCATTGCTCTTGTAAGTTCTCTTGTTACCGCCTGTTTAAGTCTGTGATTTACAGCAAAAGCAAAACAATAAAACATTTTCAGACAATATTGACAGCCAAAATGCTGAGCCAGGCACAGTTCTGATACTATCATCAGCTCATCTGAGCAAGTGCTAAAGAGAACATAAAACACATAAAACCCCCAAGCCTCGTGTTCCAAATCTGAAGAACCTCTGCTGAACTTTTGGTAATCTTTTCTATACCCCCATTACTTTCCTTCACTTATTCCCAAACCAAAACACTTCCATAACCATAGAAGCACAGACCTTCTGTTAAAGATACTACTAGATCTGTACAAGGGATGACATATCTTGTAAGAAAGAAGTAAGCACATGGTGTTACACGCACACAACTACATACACATCTATTGCTTCTGCCTGGTCAGTCTGGGCTGGTCAGTCTGCCACTGATTTTAGTGGCACCAATCCACAAGCAGCACTGACACTGCTATCATTTTCCAAACCTGCCCCAGGACAAAAACACTTGTAGCAGCACTATTACATTGATACTGTTACATTAACATTTATTACAACAAACAGGAGAAACCTCTGGACACCGAGAATCCTGCTGAACATTAAGAGTGTCTAAGTGCATTAGAAATACAGCCAGTCTCGCAGGGCTTCAAACCCTCTGCAGTTGTGTGATGCAAACAGTAAAATCAGAGAAACTGCACATTCATCGAAATTAAATATATCAGCCTAGTAATATCAGCAGCTGCCAGGCCTGAGAACAAACCCATGCAAAGAAAGAAAATAACCTCGAACACATAACAAAAAGCCCTTAAAATTTTCACTCTAGCGCTCAATGGATCTTGGCGGGAGCAAGGGGGAAGGAAGCACTGTACCTTGCCTGAAACGTTTCTACCTGATAATGGATTTCTCTGTTTTCTCTACTTTATGCGCTTCGACCAGCTCTTCTACAGCTCTCACGTTATCATGTCGGGTCTTCAGCCTCATGTCTCTCCGTGGTGCCTTGATCTGAAGATTGGAAGGACCACGACGAATATGAGGCGGTCTCGGTGGTTTCTGAGAATAGGAAAAAAAAAATGTGCTTGGTCAGGTGCAGAGATAGTCAAACTTCAAACCACAAATCAATATCATTCCAGTATTAAACATAAATTCAGGTAAATCTTATTTTGTTTGTTTTGCAGCAGGCAAATTCTGACCTGAATGGAATGTATGCTAAAGACCTTGTGGTTTTGTTTGCTTTAAACTTTTGGTAAAATCATTCCATTCTTAAGTTTACATTGATAAATTACTTCTAAACTACCTCTACTGCTCCCAAGTATTCATTTAACACAAGGCAATGACATAGGATTGTAAAGATATTTCATTCCATTTTACTAGGCATAGTAAATTTTTGAGAATTTGCAAAAAGAATGCCAAAAAAAGTTTCCACAATGCCAGTGTAAATACCAAGAACTACTATACAGTAATACATGTATATTTTTGCATGACTAAGAAAAAAAATTCATACAAAATTTTGTATTCATTAACTGAAAATCCCTGAATTCATGAGATAAATTAATGACAAACACACTAACAGTATTCCTTTGCTCCACTAATTCACAGTCAGTTGATGTTCCTTTCCCAATGCATTCCCCACAAACATAACCATTCAAAACCTCCTATCATCTGCTCATTCTGAAGCTATTTCTCAAGCTCCCAGATAAACCATGACTCCAGGCTCCTCACAAGAGTGGAGACTAATTCAGACAGCACGAGTAAAGCCTCAGGTAGGAGTTCACTGCGACATGAAGTCCTGGCACTCCTAGGCAGAGCAGTGAGTAAAAAACAGCATACAGAACATGTAAATAAAAAAGATAAAGCCAAGAAGTGCTACACCAAAACCCTCCCTGAGAGGACAGTGTTCCACCAAGAGCACAAGTTTATTGCAAGCTCTAACTCCTTCCTCCACAACAACTGTTGGAACCAAGCACTATTTGCCTTCACAAACTCTTTGTGGCATTAGAAAACTAATTTCTTTTCACATTACCTGCAGTGAAAGCTCAGGGTAGTCTCCATGGTTGGCATCTGCTTTCTGGGGTGCTGGTAGAACAACTGGATTTGCCAGTTTCAATCTAGGAATTTCTTGTTCTGTTCTCTGATCATCCAACGATTTATTTGTTATACCTAGACACACAAAACTACTCAGCACAAGGAATCAACAGTTAAGATTGCAGTTAGAAATTTATAACAATTTGCTGTATACAAGTAGTAGATGCACCTCCAAAAACTGTTTGCATTCACAAAGCATTGATAAACACACACTAATTGTTAGATACAAAGTATATTTTGGTATTAATCCTCTCCCTAATATAAATGGAAGCTGCTAAAGGGCACATGGGGATTTTAAAAATTGCTAGTATTTCAGTTTTTCAATACAATTAATAAGATTATATCAGAGGTAAATGTGCGTTAGTATTACCCAAATGCTTAGAATTTCTAAACTGACAGGCAGTCAAAACCAAGAGAGAATTACCTTATTCTAGTGATTAGGTTTGAGCTACCTGCAGCTACATACAAACATAATAATAAAAAAAAAAATCCACACTCAAAGCCTTCAGATCTTAATCAATTGCCATAGTTTAGGAATGGTACTTCCCAATTCAGTGTTCCCTGACCACAAAAACTACACTGCCATTCTCTTTCCCTTTTCAGTTTTGCCCTCCCTCTTCTCCTTCCCTCTGAGGTGGACGAGTTGAAAATTGGAAGCACAGAAGGCAAAGACCACAGGTTGAGATAAGAACAATTTAGGGGAAACAGCAATGAAATAAGAAACAAACAGTAAGTTCAACAGTATTAATAACAAAAGGTATAGGAAAAAGAAACTATTTACATGAAGGCATGAATACAGACTGCTGCCCCTGCCATGTTTCTCTACCAGAAGGAGCCCCTTCTCCCCAGCACAGAGAGTCCCTTTCTTCCCCCATCCCATACCCAGCAAGGACTGAGGTAGTACAGAATAGCATCCAGGCCTTAGCTACACCCCCTCCCAGCTACTTCAACAAATTAACTATCCTGGCTGAAACCAGGACATCAAGTAAAACAAAACGTTGCTCTAGTCAAGATAAAGAAAGAAAAGGCATACAAAATATATTTTTGAGTAAGCATTACATCATTCAAACACCACATAAAATCATCTCAGAACTGCACTTTAATGAATACATCTAGTCATTACCAATGGAAATTAAAACTGGTTATAAGACCCACAATCATCTCCTCACTCTAACACCTCATTCTGGCAATTGCAAGCTGTACAAAACACATACTTTTCCATGTTTCCCCCATGCTTGTGTACGAAATTGCTCCACACACTGCCAAGAACGCGAACAGGAAGAGAACGACACTCCGCTGGAGTCGGGACAGCTGCTTCCATTTCTTTAGGAGAGAAAAGAAGTGAAAGAAAGAATATTTAGCATAACATTAAGAACCTACTTGGTTAAAAATAAACTCTTATTGGTTCATTCAGATTAAAACCCACAAAATTGACTAGGTTTAATTTTACCCTGTTAATTTTACCCTGTTTTACTGCATATATCCTTTGTTTATTTTCTTTAATGACAGAGAAAACAGAAATCCAACCAGCTGGCACAAGAAGCTCACAAAAACATAAGAGCCACTTGCTGCAAGAACCTCAGAACCTGCCAAATGCCAAGACTCTCAGCTTCGACTACAGCTGACTTCAATCACAATCTCCATTGGCTGACCTGAGCACCTGCTCAGCTATCAACTGGGAAATCAGCCAAAAGCCTCTTTCTTCCTGGCTGGAGAGGGACTGCAGAGTGCACATGCAAAATTAGAAACGGAAGAAAATGGCAGGAAAACTAAAAATGTTACTGCAGCAAAGAAGAAAGGCTCAAAATAAGCTGAGCACCAATCACTAGCAGATCATGGGTTCAGATCCTTGTATGGGCCGTTTGCTTAAAGAGTGGGTCCCTTCCAACTCAGAATATTCTGTCAGTCTGTGAAGGAGAAGTCGGATATCCTGGCTCTGACAAGCATAGGATCTGTCATACAGAACGAATTCTGCACCACAAAAAAAGAGGCACCAACCTGCAGCAATGTGAAAATTAAGTAAAATACCACAAGGGCAAACAAGACAAACCCACAATATTTTCAAGTTTAATCCTGGGCAAAAATGTATTGTTAACACTAGATTATATGCAATAATCACTGAAAAATTGACAGCAAATGACATTAACCTGAAAGAGGCCACGGTACATTAGCCTCCATTTACAGTGAGAGTTAAACACCAAGGGCTAAATTGCCAACATTACTTTTCCAACAGTCCTCCTGAAATTCACTAATTCTGGGTATACAGAGGGAACTTCATTGCCAGTGCTACACTTGGGAACGACCCTTCCTACAAACCACACAGTACTTCCCACAGTCCTCATCCTCTTAGCAACAGCCAGAGGCCGGGAATGTCTCTGTGCAGAACTGTCAATGTGCTCACACTGTGAGTCCCACAACACAGTTTCCTGCCTTCCACCTGCACTGTTGACTGTACAGGAATACTGTATACCACTCTCTGTGCACACTGCAAGATGCTGGTCCCACTGTGTCATCTTCAGTTCTACCTACTTAGCAAAATCTATGACCCTCTACCCATTGCAAAAAGACGCTTGAAATCCAGCAGTCCTGCGGTTCAACAGGGTATGACGAGAAAAGAAGCTTTAATTGTGGTGCCTTGCAACGGGTAGGAGTAAGGCACAAGAATATGCAAGGGCATTCACCACCATCTTACTGGTTTTTTGCTCACGAAGAATAAGTGTAAAATGAAGGGTGATGATTAGGACCCATATCTCTCTAGATGGTAATAAAAAGAGAACTGTGGGACTGTGTGCCTAAACAAGCTCTTGATACACTTTATCTGATGACCTGTAAAACCTCTATAGGTGACTATACATCATCTCCTATCTGTAACAAGGGTTATCTTGGCCCTCTGACTCACTCTTTCCCACACAAGACTCTCCAGCCCAAGACTCCCATCGCACATGAAGCTGTCTGCCCATGCTACCCACAAGCAGAAAAGGTCACTTCCCAGAGTTCTGCCAGAGGACACCTCACACTCAGCTTTCATACTGTTCCCTTTACTCTCCGTGGGCAGAAGACAGGACTCTCTCCCCTTAAGCCTTAACACAGAGAAGAAAGGCACAGAGACCAAATCTCATTGTCCTCATTCCTGTCCAGAGAGCACAGCGTTGCCCCTCAAATGTCCACTAGCAGAGGGCAGGATTTTACCGTATGCCCCCGGTCCCAGCTTTATTGGTGAAAATTAAGACATGACGTGGAGACACCTCAGCCAGCCCTCGCCTTACACACCCCCACCCGCGTAGAGCAGCTCCGCGAGCACTCTGAAAGCAGAGCCCAGAGCGGGGCCGCCCCAGGGCCCAGGGCCCACAGCCGTGGCCTCTGCCCGACTCGGAACTGGGGGACGACGCCAGGCCTCCCATGACATTCCAGCTGCACCTAAGCCTAGGGACATTTCTGGCCACCCAACAGCCTTCCCCCATCACCAGGTGCCCCCCGCACCCAGCCCAAGGATACCCCTGTACCGCACAGCTCCCCGCGTGGCCCTCACCCGCCAGCAGGAGCGCCGCCGCCAGGCCTTGCTGTTGTTGTAGCCACCGACCCCGACCGCCTCCTCCGGGCCGAGAGTGACGGAGATGAAGTCCCGGCGCGGCGATCCCGCGGCGGCGGCACCGGAGTACATGGCGGCGCCTCAGGGGCCGCCCGCCGCCATGGCTCCGCGGGACGGAGCGGCTGCTTCCGGCAACCACTTCCTGTGGCGCTCTGGTGCCGGCGCGTCCGCGCTCGGTGGCACCAGGGCGAGGCGGGACCCAGCGCGCCCAGCGGCGCCGCGGAGGCAGTGGCCCAGAGGCAGTCGGGACGGGCCCTTTCCGCGGGCGGGCAGGAGGCGGTCTCAGCCCGCGCTGTCCACTCGCCGAGCCGCCCCGAGGCCGCAGCCCTCGGCGTGGGTACGGCCGGGGCCCCCCACCTACTTCACGGGTTCCGGCTTCAGACCTGGGCGCGGGAGCTCAGGGCTGCTTTGATTTTGCCCTTGCCTCTCGTTGTCCCAGCGCACCTCGCCGAACCGCGCCCTGCCCAGCGAGGACAGCAGCTGCCGGGGTCGGCAGTGAGACAAAGGAGAGGCTGGGAATCCTCGCTGTTCTTTGGTGTCGTGAGACTACAACATAGAGACCAGTCACAGAGTCATTGGCGTGGAAGAAATGTAAATGAAGACGTGTATGTGGCAGATCATAAGGAAAATCAGCTCAGTAAATGGCCTGCAATTCCCCATGGAGCTGGAAGTAGGCCGCTGTGGTGAGGTGCAGCCCCGGCACAGAGCACTGTACCCGGACCCGTGGAGGGGGTACGGCCACTGCGGCTCCTGCCGCCCACCTGCAGAGTGAGCACGGCCGGGGAAAACCCCGAAGTGCTGCTGCCTGTGAGAGGACAGGGAAGTGCTGTGTGATGGCATTATCACCTGCCACCGAAAAACTGAGACACAACAGTTTTCCAGCAGGCAGTGCTGGAACACGGGCTTGAGAGCAGACAACTGGAATCTGTGAGAGGATGTATGTGAGTGGGTGAAAAGCAACTTAACCAGTTGTGTAAATAGACCCTTCCATAAGACCTGGCACTGAATTTTGGTATGCTGCAGGAAGCATTCATCCCACACAATTCCTTCCTTCAGCTGCTCCTCCACAACCTCCTAGCCCTGTGTCACTCCCTCTGCAATTAAAGATTTCCCTGCGGAGATGGAGGGACATACTCAGCTGGAGTAGGGAAGAGCATTGTTTAGTGATGTACACATTCAGAGCCATAGCATAGCAAATAATAACTTCTAGTGCAGGTTCATAGTCCAGTAGGTAGAAGGCAGCACTGAAGCAGCTGCTTTAAGACTGCTGCTCTAAGTGCTGGCAGTGAATTCACCTCCACCATCATTTGAGCCTTTATATTTGGAATCCACCTCACAGTAGATTTCAAGATAAAACTGAAAATTTTGTGTTTTCTGAGCATTTAACAATTAAGAAAACTAATGAATCAGAAATCCTGGTAGACACGAAGAGCACATAAACAAGCAGAAGAACAATTTAAGATGCCTAAAGCATGCATTCATTTTTAGTATTAATTTTCCTATCACAGGAAACTTCTGATTTGTGTAAACATATTTAAAAACATATTTAAATCTCCAGCAGCCTTCACATGGGTGTCAAGAGAGAAACAGGGGGAAAGAAGTAAGAAAGGAACATTTGCTTCTGACATTTGCTCGGTTCAGCCCTAAACCCCCAAATGAGGGCAATCTGTGAGGTATTTCTGCCTTTCCCTACTGATTGTGCTATAAATAGAGCTGTGTTTAAGAAGTGCCTCTCATTGGAAAGCAAAGTAAAGGTTGCATTGCAGCAAGTGCTCATTACCTACACACCAGCTGTGAGACTGACTCAGAACCATATTACTCAAATCGACTTGAAATAAGACAACCACCACCTGCAATTAAACTCACTTCCCTCAATAAACTAAGCTGAAAAGTTTGGAAAAAATGTACAGCATTGGAGACAAGAACATACTATTCTGTTTTCTGATGAAAAAATAGATCCCACAATGTCAACTCCCTTCAGGAATCACCCTCTGCTCAGTTCCATATGCCCCTGTAATCTGAAGAGTGGGCACTGCAGTCTCCAGATGCACCACCAGTGACACCATCCTGCAGCTGTAGTAACATTCACAGGGACACAGACAAGAAGTGTGATTTTTCTCACATACATGAAAGACAGACAAACACATAGAAATCACAGTAACATCTTTATTGTTAAAAATGCTTAGATGTCCAGAAGTTTTGGGAGTACTACAGGTCTCCCCTTTGTTTCAGGTACTTTTTTTCATTTTATAATGCGTACAAAGACTCTTACATACAGGACAGAATTTTTTTTTAAAGTTCTCTCAAAATTGTTTCTATGTTCCAGTTTAAAATGTGAGGAGTCATAGAAAATAAAAAACCCAAGAGACAAGGCATTTAGCATTCTAATTTAACTTCTTGAAAACCACGTCAGCCGCTCTGTTCTGTGTGCATTGAAACTGAAGCTTCAAAAGAGAAAGAACTTTAGAAAAAGCAAAAGAAATATTTCTTTATAGCACAGCACAGTATAAAAGAAGCATGTGCTTGAACTGCTGAGCAATAAAAATTTACAACACAATTTGTTCTCAGATATAAAACTTGACTGACAGAAATGGAATGTGTCATAGAAACATTGCAAAAAAGACTACAGAATTGGGTGACAAGGACAAATGCTTAATTTATACTAAAAATGTGAATTACTGGCTGCACATGCCAACTGAGGTAGTCGGAACCAGTCATTAACCAGTCTGCATGTGTGAAAGGATCATTGCTCAAGTTCATGCAGAAAAACTTTACAACCAAAAACTCTGATACTGATATTTAGATGCTTTCTTTGGAAAACTTGAGTATACTTACAAACTGTATTTACTCTCAAAGTAATTTTTATATTTCCCCATTCCCTCCTCTATGATTCTGAATAGAGCTTCACATCAGAAATTGCAGAAAGCCATGGAAATTAATTATGCTTAATGAAATAGCATAAGCAATTCCTCAGTAGAAGCTGATGCATGAAATAACATTTCAGATTAAATGTCTTTCTCGCTACCTTCCCTAATACTATGTTTTGGGAAAGAGTATGGAATATTTCTGATGCAAAGGCCAGCCACCAGAGTGCAGCTGATGCATCCTCACCAAGGCTGAAATGAGTCAGGTATGCTCAGCACAGGTTCTACATCAGATGGGCATGAGCTTTCTGGGGCAGTGTCCAAAAACTGAACATGAAGAATCACTGGTAGGTCAAGGGTCAGAGCTACCCTGAGACCCCTTGGCCAGGGCTGAGTTCACATGCTACATATGTTCTGACAATTAGCGTCTTTCATTAGCTGACACTTATCTTTACATTGTGGTTAGTAACATATCTTAAAGAAAGGCATCTATGGAATTACTTCCTAAGTGAAAGAGTGCTGGAACATCACCTGGGGAAAAACTGTAGAAGCGGAGCTGGTGTTTTATTGTGCACTCTGTTGAAGCTGAGTCTTTTTTTTATTTATTTTGGTTAGGCATTAAATTCTACCACTGGGATTTGTTTCTCTTACTACTTTCAGGTAGCTCAACAGACCCTTGTCTGAGGGATATGGTATATATTAAACAGGAAATGGAAAGGAAAACTTATAGTCAGGAAGGGCAGAGGGTTGAGAAAATATTCTCTTTTTTTTTTTAATTAAAAAAAACCAAGTCACTACAAATGTAAGGAGCAATCAGACTAGGAGGCATGGTACCAGTGAGCCCAGATACAAAACTAGTCTGTTCTACTTTGGACTCCAAGCCTCAAGCAATGCTTAGGCACAGCAACATCCCTACATACAGCAGACTCTGTATGATCTGCTTAGAGGATGCAGTTGCTGAATTGGATCTTCTAATCAGCACATGATTAGGGAAAATTTGACTACTGGAGGGAAACCTCAATATCCAAAGTCCTTCCATATTTTTCAGGATGGGACCTCAATCTGACTGCAACTGTGCACATGATTTAGAAACAAAACCAAACCAAAAAACCAACCACACCAACAAAAACAAGACACCTAAAAAGGCACTGAAGAAATTGAATCTTCTTGAAGGCAAAGCTGATTTATCAGGCCTTGACTGGCTCTTTTCCATATTCATATGCAACAGTAAGTAAGAATTGTAGGATCTGTTTAGCACCCAGAAAGTGTTAATCCACAAAAGCAATTTTTTTATAATGTACTTCATAGCTGACATTTTAGTACTGTCAGTTCTTAAAATGGATCTGACAAACATGGATCTGATTTGAGAAGGAAAGGCTTCCCACTTCAAGAATTTTCCAGCATTTCCACTTTGTTTTCATCGAGTACAAAGGGAGAAGGGAATTCTTTGTTCTTCATGTACACCTCCAGACCCTGAGAACGTGTGAGAACAGTATTGTTAGGCTGTAAATGAACTATTTTAAGTCCTCAAGTGACTGACAAAGGTCAGGAACAAGGCAAAAGTAAGTTTCCCCAGTGACAGAAAATGTTTCTGGGGTTCAAGAAGCAGAGGTGCTAAGGAAACCTTATGTCAGAAGCAAGCTTCTTGGGAGGGCAGAATGGGAAGGTGTGTCCTTAACTGACATTAGAATAATCCTGGCAAAGAAAGGTCAAATTGCCTTGTTTTCATTTTGTTCTGACAACCTATTGATTGCAATGAGTTCACCACCTGCACATATTGAGGAATACACCTACTGCAGGTAGCTGGCTTGCAAGTTAACACACATGGAAACCTAGCAAACAGTGCCCACACATTCTCCTGCAATCTACTATTTGTCACCCTGTCCATCCAATCGGGAAGCTCCTATTCTCATCATTAACTGGAAGCAGGTTTCTCAGGATCAATTCTTTTCAGAGAGACAAACTTGAGAAATGGCTTCCCTAAAACCAACACACACATTTCTCAGTCAGGATTCACTTACTGTGGGATATAAGCACAAATAAGCACACAACCCATGGATTTTCTAATTTGAATATTCTGCACTTCTCATTAAGATATCAAAGTGCTCGCAAATCTTAATGAAACTGCAGTCTTGTTGCAAATCTCATTTTACAGATGACTAAAACTGAGAGTGAACAAAGTGCTGAAGAGTAAATCATAATGGAACCACATTATGATAACACAGAGCCCAAGTCCCTGTTTCCTTGATCTTACCATTTCTCAGCAAGCCCAGGCTAAAGAAACTACCTCTGTTTGGAAGGAAGTCAGATGCATACCTGCACACTTAAAAATGCCTCCATAGATAGTTATTCTCACCTCTCCAAAATAAGACACTAATGGAGAAATCTCACACACAGCCGGAGGATCTTCAGTTCCTGAGAGACTAAAGAAGAGAACGCAGGATTAACTTCCTGCCATGGTTAAAAAACAGTGCATCTTCTTCAAAAGATTATCCAGAATAGGATATCCAGAAGGATAAGACATTTGTTAAAGTCACATGCACCAGACATTATGTGAAAACAAAGTGTGAAAATAAAAAGGAATTAACAAGTCCCAAATGTTACTCAGCAAAACCAAAACACCCCTTTTATAGAGATGCTTTTCAAGTCAAATGAACAACTTGTGGGTCTATTGAACTATGAGTTGATGAAGTAATGGCCCCATGAAATAAAAGCAGCTTTCCATTACACATGATGCAGAAAGGTATCCAAACTGGTAATCATTCTAACAACCAATCCTTAAGACCACCTGAGAATCCTGTTAGGGACACAGAAAAGCTGTCAGAGCCTACAAATTAAAATTCCTAGCATTGCTGAATCCAGAGTGATGGAAAAGGCTGCCCCTGTCTAACAAGGTGCTACAGGAAGGGCCAACTCATTACTCCAAGAGCAGGGATCTACCAGAGAGAAAGCCCAGAGCACCAAGTGCTAACTATCTGGAGCACCCACAGCCATAAGAGGAGCAGGAAGTGTGATAGACATCAACCTGCATATCCAGAGAGGACCAGCTGAACAAAAATCTTGCTAAGACACCCTGTGACTACACTAATGCCCGGTTTTGGAGAGCCCAGCATGTGCCATTGGCCAGCTGGCATAGCTGAGCACTTTGACGAGAGCAGCTGCAGAGAAGGTCACAGATTTATACCTGAGTTTTTCTGGTATCCTGCAACCATTTTCATCCACAAATCTGGCTCCAGCCTTGAGAGCCCAGCGGTAATGCTGGGCCAGGAGCGCTTGCCGAGCAGTGGTAGGAGTATCTTTGTCAGCTGTGTCTGCATTTTTTAGTGGCGAGAATTCCTCTTCTCTCAGAACTTCAAATGCCACAAAATTCCTACCAGCAAAGGGAAGAAAATGATCATGAAAACCAAAGCTAGTCATCAGCCCCGCTAATGCAACAACATTCATGGTGAAAGGCTCATATATATTTTTGGGAGAAGCACTGTATGCAGCCTGAAGCAGTCAAGTCAAGGGAAGCCCACTGCCCTTCTGAAGAGCCAAGGAGTACCAGGGCTGTAGAATGGAAAAACACAAGAAGCCTTATCTCTTTGGGAAATTAACAGCAGCCTCCCAACCTACCAAAGCTGTGCTCAGGGGAGAGAAAAAACAACAGTTCAGCAGAAATGCCATAGAAACATCTTTAAGCAGTGGAAGGTTCTTGGACAAGACAGCTCAGAGCACAGCACGACAGAGAGCACAGCACTGTCCAGAGGTTGGGCACAGCATGAGCAGTGCACTCACTACAGAGCACCCCACCATGCCCCAAGAAATGCCCCCTGCTTGGGAGTCTGTAGTTAAGGACCCACTAAGGACACCAGCTACCAGGGACAAACAAGCAACAAGGGAGGCCTCACAGGTGATTGTGAAGTACAGCTGTTTACTAGAAATGGGAATGCAAATTAAAAAGCCCCGCAGCAACATATGTGCATTTCTGCACTTCGTGTGTGAAGCACAGCTGCCAAGGTGGTTTTGAGCTGTTAAAAAAACACAAGGAACCACTGCTTGCAAATGAGTTCTGTCACGGCTCAGAACTCAGCAGTGTTCCCATCACCCTGGGATTTTGGTTTTGTCTTTAGTTGATACTACTTTATTTAAGACATGCTAGGAAACAGAGACAGGTTCAAACCTTGAGCTCTCTATTCTAAAGGAAATAATATAAAAAGAGAAATAGTATCCCCAAACAAAGATAAGTTAGTTTGCCTGAGGCATTTATTAAAACTGAAAACAGAATCTTCACTGCTGAATTTGAGACTTTGGAAAAATAGATTTTATAACAACACTTATGCTTAATTGCTAAAATCCTATATTCCCTAGACACAAGTACCCCTGACTACATATGTCACAGCACTCCCAGCTATGTTGCAGAATTTGGAAAGTAAACATTGGTAGTTCTATTTGGCCCCACGATGCTGAAGTAAACAGTTTTCCGAGCACAAAGGGTATGAGCTGAGCCCTCGCTTAACAGCACCCAAAAATGTAACCAGAGCTGCAGTTGTCATGGAAGCCAAAATGCTGAAAGACCCAATTTTTGAAAGTCTGAATACTCCAATATGGGCTTCATTGGCTTTGCACTCAATTTCCTTTTATTTTTCCCAGGCTGGCAGAGGCCAGGCCAGCCAACACATCCTCAGGAGGATGACCAGTCTGGGAGCAGGGTTGGCACAAGCACTGAGTGCCTTGTGAGCTCCCCTTAGAGCCTGCAGTGTTATGGTTGGATTGGAGCTGGGTGTAGATCCAACAACCTTCCTAACAAGGCACCCACAAACCATGTGCTCCCTGGGATGGCTTGTTTCAACCTACGGTCATTCAAACAAACACTGAGAAGGGGAGGAGAAAAGTAAAATTATGTCTGTCACTAACTTAGAGAACTGGAACACATCAAACACAAACTTCTCCAGCTTTATCCCGTTTGGTTTTAGTGGTTTTACCAGATTTCCCTCCTTGTCAATGTAGGGCACCTTCTTTATGGCTACATGATGCTTCAGCTCTGACTCCCATTTCCTGCAAAAGGAGAAGAAATCAACCATTTTATTTAGTTCAAGCCCACTTAGGAAAAAAAAGCAATACACTTGAGGGAAGCAGATGGCTCATTACTCCTCTGGGTCAACTCTCAGCTGTAGCCTCCCAAGTGATCCAAGTCACATCCAGGAAACACTTCCCCAAGAAGAGCAGCCTGGCCATGGGCTCTCTCTGTACCACTGGGACATGACAGTCAGAGGAGAGAGAGAAGTTTGCATCAAGCTGAAATTGCAGGCAGAGGTTACAAAAAAAAAGAGGCAACCCAAATTGATACCTGATTGGGGTGAAAACGGAGCAGAGCAGATCCGTCACCCAAAGATGGTTCAAGCTCTTCAGGAAGGTTGTACAGCTGCTCACTGAATGCCCAGCATCACATCCCCATTCCCCAACACCAAGGTGCAGAGTCCACCCACAACTTCACCCTCTCCCACAAACTTTGTTGCCCCAAGTGTTGGCGTGGCTGACATTCCCACTAGAATTCCATGGTATGAGGCTGCATCACTGACCACACTGCAGCCTTCACAGCTTCTCACCCTTGAAGGCCAAGGAAGATGGTGCACTGGTATATCTCAGTTGATTTAGTTACAGTGAACCTGGGAACCTCTTCCTTGGGTAGGGCCTGGAGAGTATGCTGGGGCTGCCAGAAAGGGGACTTAGGTGTTTGGAACTGTTTGGAAGAGAGAGGAGATGAAAGGCAACACAGAGGATAACCATAACTGAAATTCCAGAGAGCAAAACAGGAACACCCAGTCTTGGAGGTATTTCTGGGCTGTACAGCTACCTAGAACGTCTGCTGGGACTTACTGGGCCACTATTTCCAGGAACTCAACAGTGAAGAAGTGGTTACAGATGTTGCCAGCACTGAACATCAGTCCCCCCTCAGGGCTCTGCTGCTGTGCAGTCTCCGGGCTAATCTCGCTGTACTCCACCACCTGGTACACTCCATCCACACAGCACACCACCCCAACAGGTTCCGTGGGGTAGGCCTTCTCCACTACCTGCAGCCACAGGACACAGATTTATGACAAAAAGGAAGAAAATCCCAGGACTATTCCAACTCCCAAGTACAAACAATCCCACGGGACTGCTGCCTACTGATCCTCCAGCACCTCAGGGCTGCTAAGGGGCACAGAGCAGTCTGGAAGCACATTTTGCCCAACAATTCAACATAAACCCCAGTCCTCAGCCACTTATTTTGACAGTTTCTCAGAAGACAGTTAAAAGCAATCTGCATAGTGGGGGGGCACTTTTCTTACCAAGGACTAGGATCTGGCTTTAAAAGAAAGCTGCTTGCAGCTATTAGCCTTACAGAGCTATTAGCCTGAACAGCTAATTAGCTTACAGAGCTATTAGCCTGAACAGAGCTAATGACTCAGGTAACATAAATTTCTCTTCAGGCACATGCTGCTTTAGGTTAACAAAATCCAGGCTGTAAAGGCTTTCCCCATCTTCCACCGCAGAGTGTAAGAAATGCCTCCATTAGACTTAAAGGTGCATTTATAAAACACAACCCAGTCCAATATGGCTTCTAGACAGACCAAGTGCCTTTGTAGAATGGGCTGGGCATAGGTGCAAAGCAATTCCAGCATGCAGTTTCCTGTGCAGCTATACTCCCTGCTCTAACTGAAGTTTATTTTCCACAGTACTCTGGGAAGAACAGAGGACACCCACGGGTAGGAATTTGAAATGCTGTGCAGGCAGCAAGGAACTCTAAACCTGCTCAGAGTGAGCTGCTGATGGGCAAAGGGTTGAATTCCACAGGTCATGTAAGCTCCCCACAACCAGCGGCTTCCAAGTGTCATCAGACCCAAACTCCCTGTGGGAAATCAGCCGAGTGCTAGCACTGCTTCACCTTTGCACCGCAGTCAGCCCCTTTGGAAATACAGAAACCTATGAAGACTGGATCTGCCATTTTCACGAGGATATTGTCCACACAATATACATGGACATACTGGATTCCACGCTGCTTCATATCATTCAAGATCTTATTATCCATCAAAGCACGGTATAAGCCACCATTTCCATCTATAATGCAAGAGAAAAGAGAAAGTCTTGGTTCATTTGTGACTTTGGGGTGGGTTTTTTCTAGCTAACAAAGCAAAAGCAGAAAGTACTGAACTAACTTTCTTGAATGGAAGAATGCTTTCTAGCCAAGAGCCAGTGGTACCAGGTTTTATTTCCAGTTCTGCCACACAGTTCAGGGGTGCATGTTCTTCTTTTCACCCCAGTTCTCTCACTTGAAGAGTGGGACCATGGGGACCAACCTCACTGAGCAGCAATATGAGACTTTATGAAGGTTAGTAAGATCCTCAGAGGGAGAATACTAAAGGGCAAATCTATGCAGAGGGTGGGAAAAGTCTTTTACACTTCTCCTCCAATATGGGGCAAAAGCATATTTATGCTCTTTCTTGGAGAAAGGCCAAAATAAATCTTATTCTCTGTTTGTCTTCCCCCCTCCAATTTCTCAATGCCTTTTCAAAGGCTTGAACTGCAGCTCTACAAAAGACACCTGCATGTTTTATCACAGATCACCCATTTACAGTTCCTCCTGGGATGCCCCTGTCAGCTTGGGAGAACCACTCTGCAGCTGCAACACAGTCTCAACTGGGCTGCCCTCACCAAGACTCTCACCATGTCTAGGTTAAAAGAACATTACAAGGTGAGACACTGTTGTAATTTTGAAAAGAGTTCATCCTCTTGCTGCTTTTTTACCCATTTCCAGCTAGCAGCCTTAAGCTCCTGACCTTCACCACAGAAAGCAGCACTACAGAGACCTCATAGAGAGTTCTGCTAATGCACCTTTCTCCTACCCTGCAGCCACAGCACTCCTAATCCTGCCAACACTCCCAGACTTGGATAAAAAACATGTGCTGTGGTCAAATGTCCAGCCAGAACTAAACAGATGTATGCTCCTGATTACCAGCCTGAAACATTAGAGAATCTTTCCACATTAACTGGAAGCATTAACCCTGACCACCAAAGCCTGCTCTGTGTGCCTAGGCAGGCTGATGGCCCATAGCAACTACCAACACACATGACAGTACTGCAGTATGGAGAGCAAACAGCAGGTACCTGGAGCCATAGCAATTTTCCCCTTCTCCTCCAAGATGGCTTTCCCATCAAAGGTGACAGCAGGCAGCATCCTCTGTTCAAACATGACAACGTTGCATCTATCCAAGTTGAAGTAGTTGTGTTGTACAAAAAACTCTTCTGTTGGCCCCAGCGTGAACTCACTTGTCATGATGTACCTGGGCAGGAATGGGGGCTTGGCAATGAGAAAGAACAACACAAGCAAAAGGCAAAACAACAAACTGAACAGAAAAGAGAGGAATCCCAGGAGAGTAAAATGAGAGACACGGCAGCATCCCATGGTGAGCAACTGTACACGAGAGCTCTCCTCCAGAACTCATCTTGCGGTAAGGCTGTATGGGGTCCTATGACCATATCAGAGCATGATCCTACCCTGGCCTAGCTCCAGCCAGGACAGAAGAGCCTTGCCCTAAATGTGAACAACATCTGGATATCTGGATGAGCTGGAAAACAAGACAAAGGGCAGAAAACAGCCTCATTCACTCTAGATTCAAACTGATGTTAAATGTCTATTAAAACCCTGACCAATTCACTCTATCAGCACCTCTTCAGTGCCAAGGCAAACAGCAGTCTTTCCATATGTTGGCTGCATGTTTGTTTTTGTCATAAGTTTTTCTATTTCCTCCTTTCCTTTCAGCTCCACATTGCTTTTGTCTCTTCCTCCACTACTGTCTAAAAGCCATCTTGATCATCTACCTGTCAAACTCTTCAACAACTATCAGCATAGGGGTACAGGGTCCTCTGTCAGCATGAAGAAACAACACAGAAGAGCCTGGACCTCAACTGCCCATCCCCAATTTACATCTCTGTAGCACACCATAGCCTGGGCCCAGGTATACTGGAACAGCAAAATGTTTCAACTGCCTCCTTGTCCCCGGGAGGGGAACTGGAAACAGATGTGGCATCTTGCAAATAATCCATCCTGGCTTCCAGCAGAACCAGGAATGATGCATTTGCAATTCAGGTCCTGTATACAAGGCTTCAGGAAGAAGCACAATATGGACTTAATGTAGGAATCAACTTTGACCTCAAATTTGTAAAACAACGTGGCACCCTGAAGTCCTCAGACACCTGCTCTTTCACTGCCAAAACCCTGCCTCAGACCAGACACTGATTCCATAAGGGTATTTCTACATAGTCCTCATGGTCTAACAGAGAACATTTAGCAGAAAACATTTCCAGATTGTCCCAGATTGAGAAGCAAGATGTTTTGTATTGCCATTTGTGTAGCAGGTGTTTTCTGTTTTCTGAGCAGTCTTCCTTATCTCTCACAACCAATCCTCTCTCAGGGGATACATGTGCTGATAATGGGCTATTGAATGTCACTGTGTGACTGATAAGAACTATAACATCGCATTGTGAGATGTTCTGCCCAGAGGGAGGAACCAAGCATTCCTAACTGGATATAATCTGGGTTTTGGGGACATCAGAGGCAGCCTTTCCACAGGTTCCCAAGAGGAAACAGCTGGGGTTTTCCACTGGACCTTCAGAGGAAGACTACACCCTTTCTACAGGATAGCTGCCCCAACAGAACCACATCTGCCACTCCAGAAGGACTGCAGCCACTCCCATTTGGATGTTGGCCAAAGGGATGTCAGGTTGTATTCTGACTCTGTCAGTGGTTTTCCTTCTGTATTATTGCATGTATTTTGTTTCTTTTCCCTTTTCCCAATAAATTCTATTTCTGACTTGGAGTCTCTCACTGGTTTTGCTTTGAAACCAGAACACAGATACATCTGCAGTGCCTTCCTCTCACCCACCACACCCCATACAGAATTCACATTTTGCATTTTGCCCAGAGCTCATCTCTTTTGAAAGCCAGGAGCAGTCAGCAGAATGGGCAACTGTAAACAGTGACAGCAGGAGGTGGCCTGCACACAAAGCAAGAGTTTTTTTGCAGAGATTATGGACAAGGGCAGGAAGAAGGGCTTGGAAGGCAAGCTCTAGGTTGTCCTCCATGCAGGAACTTGAGAAAGCAGAAATGGATGCAATTTCTTGTAAAGCATCTGCAATAATCACTGAAAAGTGCTGTTTACAGTGTTGCCAGTAGCTGCTTGCAAAGACAGCAAGGTACAGCAGCTAAGGATGTGGTCAGTGATACAAAGGCAGTACTCAATCCCTCAGGTCTGCAGACATGCACCTGCCACCTCCCATCCCTCTGCACCCTCCTCCAGCCACTGCCATCGCAAATCCTGCCAACAAAAGGCTCCTCTCAACCTGTCTCTGTACAGCACGCAGCTCAGTGCTTCTTGAAGACAACATGGGCAAGACTGGAATGCAAAGAGCCCTGCACAGCAGGCCTGGCTTTAGGTCACTTACCAGGGAATGACACACTTGCAGTGGTGTCTCTTGCCAGCAAGCTGCTCCACTTTGCGGATTCTTTCTGCTTGGATCTGATACAAGTTCTTGCCACTGGGCAACCCCACATTGTACATGCCCTTGGGATAGCTGACTCCCAGGCGGGTTCCTTGTCCTCCAGCCAGGAGTAGCACTGCCACCTTGTTCTGTGAAATCTGATGTAAACCTGTAGGAAAAGAAGCCCGAAGGAATATAAGAACCCCCAAAGCAATCAACACCCCATGTTCCTCTCCTGAGCGTTTCTGCAGAGCTCAGGCAACAGCCTGAAGCTGACAGTTCAATGCTGGCAGCTCAGAGAGAAATATGCCCTTGCACACAAAGGAGAAAATTCCTTTCAACTCTGGGATGCAGCAGTTTCTTCACCTAAAGCAACAACTGGTGCAAAACCAGGCAATAGTCATGAGCTACAGCTTAAGAGATTCAAATTAGGATACCAAATCTTTACTAGGGAGGTCGTGCAGCACTAGAAAAGACATTCAGAGAGGAAAGAATGTTCTCTAAGGTTTTCAAGGCTTACTTTAGTAAAGTTGTGGCTGACCTGGCCTCAGGCTGTTTACAGTTCTGTTCCAAATGGGGGTTGGATTAGAGACCTCCAGAGGTCCCTTATCATTTCTATATCCCAAAGAAGCCAAGTCTCATCATCTTGAGTAAAGCAGGAAGATTTCTGGAATCTGCCTTAATCAATTATCTGTACCTGTGCTCCAGCTTCAATAGAAGCTGAACACAGCTGCAGTCAGCTGCTAGTAATACAGCCAAGCCTGCAGGAGCTACAGCTTCCACAATCTAATTGAAATCAGTGTCAGTGCTCCTGACAAACCAGGGAAGTCCAGAACGTGGGGAAGAACCAGAGCACATTATAAACACTCAGCTCACTCTCAGACTTTGGTTCCCTTCTCCAAAGTTAGCATCACAATAATGACTGACAACTGTGAGAAAGATTTTTCATTAGGGAACACTTTGAGTTTCTCTGGGAATGCAAGGAAAATTAGGCTTGCCATGTCAGATGCCACAGCTCTGCTGCAGGTAGCTATCAGGGCCTTCTGCCATCGCACAGCACTGAACTGTGACTGCTCCAGCAGCCAAGGACAGCCTGTGGAGCACCCCAGCCTTCAGGAAACACCTCACATTAACCACAGCTGAGGCTAAAATATTCCTGATTTGGACTGAAAGATATGGGGACCAAAGAAATTGAATTAGAAAAAAACAGGATTGAGTTTACACTAATCTTTAAATAACTGGTTGTTTAAATGAACAATAGAGCAAAACTACCAACTGCTGTTTTAAAACCCTGGCTCAATTTTAATTCTCTTCAAAACTGCAGCTTCTAGCAATCTTCTCAGCAAAGACTTAAGTTGTCCATGATATTGCAGTAACACCATTCCCCTTCCCATGTTTACAAGTTTCAGTCTTACCACACCAGTAACACAAGACTTTCTCCCTAAACACATCCCTTCTAAAAAGACTGGTGGTGTCCTGGCACACAGGGGGCCAATTCCACAGCCATGGTTCTGTTGTAGAGTAGCCTCTGGGGTCACAGGGCCACAGGAGTGAGAGCTGGAAGCCACCTCTGGAGATCTTCAATCCTCCAAGTGGAATTAGGAGAGCTCCCTAAGAAGAAACCTTTCCTGTGTGTGTAAATCCTGGGATTTCTAAGTTTCAGGAGGTCCTTGGACAGCAGGGGAAGGTTAAATAGGTTTATATTGGTAATGTAAAAGACACGGAGGATCTGAATGAGCTGCATGGTGATGCAAATAAGATATCCATCATTTCACAACAAACCACAAGCAATAAATGATTCTTTTGTGCCTCCACTGAGCTGCCTATGACACGCAAAGTACAGAGCAGAGGGTCTCAGCTATTACTTACAAGTATTTGCCCCAGTCCCATCACATGGTTTTCCTGCATGCTCAGCTGTTTGCCAGTGCAGGGCATCACTGCAGGAGAAGGGAAAGAGCTGAATGGAGAGGCACCAGAGCATGGCTCCAAACCTTCTCATGCCCTGGCTTGGGTGGTGGCTGTTTCCCTACTGGGATCCAGCACAGAAAGAATTTATGGAGGGGGAAAAAATCCTAAAAAAGTTGCCCTGTGGGACACTTCCAAAGTGTTCTGCCTCATCCCTGGAAATGCTCAACGCCTGGTTGGACAAGGCCCTGAGCAATCGCATATAGTGAGTGGCATCCACACCCATGGCAGGAGAGTTAGAACAAGATATTCTTGTCCTTAACATCCCTTCCAACCCAAACCATCCTGTGATTCTGTGAAATAGGCAATTAAAACATTTTTATATAATTATTTTTCTTTAAAATAATCTAGAATTGAAGATTGAGCTAAAGTATTTCACAGCAATTTAAACCAAAGCAGCTTGAGGTGTGCTGGTCTCAGCTGCTGCAGCATGGGGGATGCTGCTTTAGAGTGCAATTGAGATTCACCCACCAGTGGAAGAAGTCGGGCACTTGCCCTGCTGCATTTCCCCCCTGCACTGCCAGCCTCACACCAACACACACACTCACATTCTCATGCAACAGACCACATCCCACAGATTCCAATTAGACGTTTCTGCTGAGTAACAGATTGTGTCCAAGAGCATCATTTACATGACACTCTGAAGCGAACACTGTATTGGGAAAGTCAAGGAGGTCCCCACTCTGCCCCACAGCATCAAGGAGCTACAATTCTCACCACAGCTCACAGGTGCCACAGCTGGTGTCACCCCACTGAAATGCAGATGCCTGACAGGAGATAGCACTTCTCAGAGGTTTTCCACACAGTGACAAAGGGATAGGGTCTACCCAAGGGGGAGTTGCCATCTCATACCCATCTCCTGGAGGGGCCTCTCACTGCACAGACTGAAACCTCAACCTCAGTGGGATAAACTCAAGCCCAAAGCAATATCACTGATAACATCAATTATGTCACTTTTTTTACAATCCAGCAGACTGACAGGGCCATATTCCAGGAGGGCTCACCATGGTGCACAAGAACAACCCAGACAGGGGAGTACATCACATCATTCATGGCATTCTCAGCATTTATGATACAACCCAACAACCCAGACAGTTTTTCCAAGTTCTGATCTTAGGTCACCATGAAAACAAAAAACACCAAAAATTTGAGTAAGTAGCTCTGCTCTGACTTCCCAACTGTAAAATTACCAACATTCACAACTAAACTTCATAAGAACTGACTCATCTGGCTGCAATGGAAAGCTCTATCCCCTTAAAAAAATCCACCTAATTTTCTGAAGCATATGAAAGACAAACTAAAGAGAAAACGTGTTGGCTGCAGAGAGATACCCACCAATGCTGCAGCTGCTCCTACTCTGCATAAAAAGTTAAAAAACAAAAATAGATTTTGTAGGAGAAACAGACTGGTCTTGCAAGAACAGACTGAATTCTCTTACTGAACAGGCACATCAGTCCCATTACAATAGTCAGTAAGAGAAAAAGACTCCAAACTTTTCAATTCTGCAGAGCAGTCAGATAACCAGAATGGCTCATCAAACTCTCAGATGAAATGGGGTACACCTCAGCCCATGGCCATGACTTAGATTTCATTAATAAAACACTGACAGAATGGAAAAGTGCTTGTGTCTGTGTTTGATTTGGACCATCATTCCTAGGGCTGCCTGGAAAATGTGACTGTTAAATGTCAGTGTTTAAGATCTGAAAGCAAATCTGAACAGGCAGTTCTGTTGTCTGAGACACAATAACAATAGTATTTGTTTTTTAACTATTAAAAATATCTCAGGTGTCCCTGTCCCAGATTAAAATGCAAGATGTATTCCATTTGCCACCTGTATGGCAGTTGTCTTGTGTCAAGTGGACAGTTTTTCCTTATCTCATCGGCAATCAATCCTCCCTCCGGAGAGACATCTGCTAATAATGGGCCATTGAATGTCACTGCATGACTGATAAGAACTGGAACATCCCATTGTAAAATGCTCCGCCCAAAAGGAGGAGCAAAGCATTCCTACCTGCATATAGTCCTGAGATTCTGGCCCACCAACGCAGCTTTTTTCTGCGCTGGATTTTCCCAGAGGAATGGCTGCCTCTTCCACTGCCTCTTCAGAGCAAGACTGCACCCTTTTCTACAGAATCACTACTCCAACAGAACAACACCTGACACTCCAGGAGGACTGCAGCCACAATTCCAATTGGACTGCTACCAACACCCTGACCAACAGGGTGTCAGGCTGTATTCTGACTCTGTCAGTGTTGTTTTAGTTTACTGCATGTTTATTTTATCTTTTTATTTTCTTCCCTAATAAAGAACTGTTATTCCTACTCCCATATTTTTACCTGAGAGCTCCCCTTAATTTCAAATTTATAACAATTCAGAAGGAAGGAATCTACATTTTTCCATTTCAGGGGAGGCTCCTGCCTTCCTTAACAAACACCTGTCTTTCCAAACATAGACAGTTCCCAAGGCAAGTTTTCAGTTGTCTCGTTCTTATCCATAATTTTTTATCATAGAAAAAGGGGGAGGGGGGAGGAGGAGATATTATTTCAGCTGTTCAGTCTTTGGAGGATGCAATGTAGGTGGAAGCTGTGGGGAGCTCAGACACCCACAGACAGAGCACAGAGCATCTCAGCTCAGTGTGATGATGACCCCACAGCCACAGGCTGTACCAGCCATGCAGTCTCAGGGACACTGGAGAGCAGGTTGGGATGGCTCATCTGCTCCAAGCCTGCTCAACACACCGCAAAACAAAGGCCTTTCAGAGCTGCATTCCCTCAGAGACCCACAATCCCGCAAAGCCTGTGCCCATGACGTTGGTTCCACTGGGAAATGCCATGCAGGGATGCTGCCACATCTGCAGGGACACACAGCAGTGCTCAGGTTCAGTGGTTTGTTCCACTGAAGTCTTTGCTCCTGATTGCCCTGTTCCAGGAAATAAAATCCCTTTTCAGCCTTAAACCAGATCATAAAAACAAGCCAAATGAAACAGAACATCTGTGTGTACCCCTTCTGATAGAAATTCAGGCTGCCTGCAGGGCTGAGGTTGGCCTGGAGCCATCAGACTTTAGAGCCAGATGATTTGGGCACAGCAGCAGGATCCCAAACACATCAGACCTGGGCTGCTGCAGGCAGTGCTGGCAACCAGCAAGGCCAGCCCACACAGGCAGCCAGGCCTTCCTTTCCTTTCTGTGCTGTGGCCAGTGGCACAAGGCAGACACACGAGCTCCTCACTTGCCTAGCTGGCTGGGGGACAAGTGACCCAGCCCTGACCCAGCCCCATCTGCCTCTAGGGCTCAAAGAGTCCCTTCCTCCTCACTGTGACACCCTCAAATAGCTGTGACAAGACGGACTTGGGGGTGTGGGTGGATGAGAAGCTCAATATGCCCTGACCAAGTGCACTGGCACCCAGAAAGTCCCTGTGCCCTGGGCCGAAACCACAAGGGGCAGTAAGTGAGAAGGGGGAATTCTCTGCCCTGCTCAGGCGAGACCCCACCTGCAGTGCTGCCTTCAGCTCTGAGGCTGTCAGCATGAGAAGGACATAGAGTTGCTGGAGCGAGTCCAGAGGAGGCCATGGAGCTGCTCCAAGGGCTAGAGCCCCTCTGCTCTGCAGCCAGGCCTGTAGAGCTGGGGGTATTCACCTGGAGATGAGAAATATTCAGGGAGACCTTAGAGCCCGTTCCAGGGCCTAAAGGGGCTCCAGGAAAGCAGGAGTGACACTGGGGACAAGGGATGGAGGGACAGGACACAGGGAATGGCTTCCCACTGCCAGAGGGCAGGGATAGATGGAATACTGGGAAGGAATTGTTCCCTGTGGAGGTGGTGAAGCCCTGGCACAGGTTATCCAGAGAAACGGTGGCTGACCCTGGATCCCTGGAAGTGTCCAAGGCCAGGTTGGACAAGGCTTGGAGCAACCTGGGACAGTGGAAGGTGATCCTGTCCATGGCAGGGGGTGGCATGAGATGGTCTTTAAGGTGCCTTCCAACCTAAACCATTCTGGGATTCTATGAATCACTGTACCAGCTTATGTTCCCTCCATCACCACTCAGCCCTATGAGTGGAGTCTGACACAGCAGAAAAGCTCCTCTGCCCTGTGACCCTGATGCTTCTCTTTCTGTTTCTGCTTGGAAAATTTGACTCCCCTGGCCACACATCCTCACCTCTTTACTGGCAATGCTGAGCCAAGGCTGTGCAGCCACTTTTCAAAATTTAGGCAAATATCTCTACAACCCAGGTGGATCTTTCTGGCTTTCTTTTTTTTATTAAATTTTTTTCTAACAGTTCTGTTATGTTTTATAAAGAAAGATCCAAGACACATAGGAGCCCTTATAAATAGTGTGCACTTAGAAAAAAGCATAGGACATCCATGCAAGATTTACATGCTGTGGGAAGAGCACATCCAGCCACCATCTCCCCCATTACCCCAGCTTCCACAGAGCTGCATCTACCAGGTTCCAAAAACCATGGTTTATGGACTTTCCTGGGCTTCTCCCAAATCCCATCAGCCTCCTGCCACACATGACACAGCATGGATGGGGATCAGCACCTGAGACCAGCCTTTGCACCTGTTGGTGGGCTGGGAGCTCATCCTCCAGGCAGCTACCCAGCTCAGCAGCAAGGAAACCCCCCATGCTCCCACCCTCCCCAGGGACTCATAGTCATAGAATGGTTTGGGTTGCAAGAAAACTTAAAGACCATCTCATTCCACCCTCGACCAGAGGCAGAACACCTTTCACTACCCCAGGTTGCTCCAAGCCTTGTCCAACATGGCCCTGAACCCTTCCAGGGATGGGGCTGCCACAGCTTCTCTGGGCAGCCTGTGCCAAGGCCTCACCACTCTCACAGGGAACAATTTCTTCCTAATATCTAATCTAACCCTGCCCTCTGTCAGTGTGAAGCCATTCCCCCTTGCTCTGTCACTCCAAGTCCTTGTCCAAAGTTCCTCTCAAGCTCTCTTGGAGCCCCTTTAAATCCTTTAGTATTACATTTTTTCACGACAGATACTGTAAATCATTTTGGCAGAACAACCCTATGCCCTCTAAACAGTATTGTGTCATGTCGACTTGCTTTTTGAACACTTCTAGGGATGGTGACTCCACAACTGCCCTGGGCAGCCTGTACTAATACCTGACCGCCCTTTGAGTGAAGAAACTTTCCTCAATATTCAACCTGAATCTCCTCTGACACAACTTGAGGTTCTTTCTTTTTATCCCGTCGCTTGTTCTGTGGGAGAAGAGACTGAGCCCCAGCTGGCTATCACTGTTTGTAGAGATCTTATGATCCGGCCAGGCACGGCCGCGGGGCCTCGGCCGCTGCATTTCATAACGCAGCGTGAAAACTCAGGGTGTCTCAACCAAAGTTCCCCGGGCCGAGGACACCGGCTGCCAGCGCTAAGGGCCGGAGTATAGCCGTGACCCTGCTCTCTTCCTCCTTGCCCGACCCGCCGTGCCTGCGGCTCCCATCCGCGGTGCCGGGGATGGACTGCCCAGCGCCCCGCGGTGCCACCGCAAGAGGCGGCTCCTGCCCCGAGGCCCCACCGGGGGCGGTCCCTGTCCCGCACCGCCCGGGGCTCGGCGGAACGCGGCTGCCCCCGAACCCCCGCGCCGGACCCCGGCAGCCCCGGAACGGAAGGGACAGGCGGCCTCGCGCCCCGCTCACCTTCCGCCTCCCAACGCTGCAGCGCGGCGGGGCCGCTGCGGCGGGCGCTGCCCAGCAGCTCGGGGGGGAGCGGCTCCATCCGGCCGTCCAGGCGCTCGTGCGGGCCGCGCTGGCGGGCCCCGGCCGCCGCCGCTAGCCGGCAGTGCTCGCCCAGCCCCGGCGGCAGTGCCGCCAGCAGCGCTCCGCGCTGTGCCGTATCCAGCTCGGCCCAGAACCGCAGCAGATGGCCCTGTCCGCACCGCTCCAGCCGCGCCCGCACCTCCTCGGGAGGGTCCATGGCGTGGGGAGCCCGGTCTGAGCGGCGCGGGACGCGGCGGGATCGGGCGGGGTAGCACCGGGCTGGGGCGGAGCCAGAGGTGTCATCCCGCCGCCCGGAGCCCCTCCCCGCCGCTCGCGGGTCACGCGGTGCCGGGGGTGCGGCTCCTTCTCGCTCAGAGGGGTCGGGAGACGCTTCTCGGCTCGCTCCACTCCGGGCCCCGCAGGAACTGCGTCCAGCGCAGGTCTTCCCCCATGGAAATTAAATTAACAGGACTAATGCCTTTATTAAAGTGCAGCTCTTTATTAAAAAAAAAAAAAAGAAGATCAGCTGGGCAGGGGGCCCGAACGGAGCTCGCCCCTGTTATTGTAGCTTTCGCAGGTGGCCGAGAGGAAGGAGGCGTGCAGAATCTGTCGCTGAAGTCCAGAGCAGCAGCTATCCCTTCTTCTTCTCTGTGGCATAACCAGTGCCTAAAGGGTGAGAAGGTGCAGCGTGCAGAGTCAGTTGTTGAAGTCCAGAACGACGGCTGTCCCCGCTCCTTCCCTGCTGGCAGCACCAGGGGGCTCTGTCTTTTTCCGTCTCAATTTCCCACAGCCTATTCTAGTCTAGTATTTTAGGTGATGATGACGGACAAAAGTCAATCAGGGGATGTGTTTCCCCTCTTCCTCAGCTAGGGCATTCGTCTATCCCCCTCTACTGTGTTTAGTTCTTTATTTAGGGGTGTCTTTATCCCCTAAAAATACTCCCATGATCCCAGGGGGTTTTCTTATTTGCATTTAAGTCCCAGAATGTCGGCAAGGTGGGGGGAGGCAGGTTATCTCCAGGTAGTTTAGAGAAAACAAACAGAGCAATTAGCTAATTAGCATTTCAATATCGGTACTCAGCTAGAGCCAGCAGCCATTCCAGTGTTGTCATGGGAACTAGGAAGGCCCTGCCCGCGTCTCTGGGGAACACCTGGAAACTTTGTTCATTACAGAAACACAGAATAGTCTGAGTTGGAAGGGACCCTAAAGGATCATCGAGTCCAACTCCTGACCCTGTACAGCACCATCCCCAAGGTCACACCATGTGCCTGGGGGTGTTGTCCAGACACTCCTTGAGCTCTGTCTGGCTTGGTGCTGTGACCAATTCCCTGGGGAGCCTGTTCCAGTGCACAATCACCGTCTGGGGAAGAACCTTTTTCCAATATCCAAGTTGAACCTCCCCTGACACAACTTCAGGCCATTCCCTCAGGTCCTGTCCCTGGTCACCACAGAGAAGCCATCAGTGTCTGTCCCTTCTCTTCCCCTCAGGAGGAGGTTGTCGACTGTCAGTCTGACCCTCAGTCTCCTTTTCTCCAGGCTGAACAGACCAAGTCTCAGCCATTTCTTGTACAGCTTCCCCTCAAGGCCCTTCACCATCTTTGTTGCTCTCCTTTGGACACTCTCTAATGGCCTAGTGTCCTTCTTATTTTGTAGTGCCCAAAACTGCTATCAGGGTTCGAGGTGAGGCCACCCCAGCCCAGAGCAGAGTGGGACACTCCCCTCCCTTGACCAGCCCATGATGCTGGGCCTGATGCCCCCAAGACACAAATGTCCCTCCTGGCTCCAGGGCACTGCTGACTCACATTCAACTTTCTTTCAACCAGGACCCCCAAGTCCCCTCCTGTGACGCTGCTCGCCAGCATCTCATTCCCCAGTCTGTTTGTATATCCAGGGTTGCCCCATCCCAAATGCAGAATCTGGCATTTTCCCTTGTTGAACTTCATATGGTTGGTAATTATGCGCGACCACCACAGCAAACCACGCATGCCCAGAAGGGCGTGGACCTATTTACCATGAGAGGCCAGGGGTGGGGCCAGGGGTTGAATATGCATTAAAAAGTTGTGTAATGTATTGCATATGGAACACCTTTGTGAATAAAGATGTGGGTCAGACTGAGGCTCGGGGCACAAGTTTTTGGAGAACTATCTCGCTTGTGCCGGGCGCCGACATACATACCCACTTCATAACTACATAGAGTTGTGGAGTCTATTTATTTATTCCGCATATCGCTTCAGTTGGTGACCACGAAGGGACGACTCTGCTCACCCGCGGGTCCGGTTGGGGGCAGACGCCCTCAGGCGCCGCGGGGCTCTTCCCCGGAGGGACTCTGCGCCTCGGCTGTACACTGCGGGGAGCAGACCACGGCCCTGCGACTGCGGCCAGAAGCGGTATGTATTAATTTCTTTTTTAAGGTCGGGACCTGGTAAAACGCGTTGAGATCTCTTTGCATGCAGGAATACCCAGGGGCTTGCAAGCAGAACGCCAGCGGGGGAGACACCGGCGGTGAGAGAACCCCCCCCCCCCCCCAGCTGATAGCGCAGCTCGGGGAGGGAGAAATCGCGATTTCAGTGTGGTGTGTTGTGATTTCAGTGTGGTGTGTCCCAATTTCGGTGTGGTGTGTCTGTTACGTCCGGACGTGTATGCTTCTGTGCGTGCGTGTATGTGTGAGTGAAACAGTAAAGCGCAGTGGGGCGTTACTAAGATACGTAGACGCGGCGCGGCGGTGCTGGAGAGCGCAGGCGCGGAACAGCTCCCAAACCACACTGCCCGATGGAGCGGGCAGAGCGCAGCGCGGGGCAGCTCCCAAACCACACTGCCCGATGGAGCGGGCAGAGCGCAGCGCGGGGCAGCTCCCGGCCCGCACCGCCCGATGGAGCGGGCAGAGCGCAGCGCGGGGCAGCTCCCGGCCCGCACCGCCCGATGGAGCGGGCAGAGCGCAGCGCGGGGCAGCTCCCGGCCCGCACCGCCCGATGGAGCGGGCAGAGCGCAGCGCGGGGCAGCTCCCGGCCCGCACCGCCCGATGGAGCGGGCAGAGCGCAGGCGCGGAACAGCTCCCAAACCACACTGCCCGATGGAGCGGGCAGAGCGCAGCGCGGGGCAGCTCCCGGCCCGCACCGCCCGATGGAGCAGACAGGCACATTCGCCTGATAGAGCAGGCAATGCGCATGCACAGCACGGGCTGTCTCTGGCGAGCAGGGAGAGCGCGGCGCGGGGCTTAAGTCGGGGCTTGCAAAGGTGCTCTAGGCGCAGCCTAGCTGATAGTGCAGCGGGCGCACGAGCACAAACCGCGGTTTGAGGAGCTGCTTTGAACGCCGCTAGCTGATAGCGCAGCTGGTGAGAACGTGGTACAAGTTGGGACTTGCAAGCACCACTTACAAGCATCGCTGGTTGATAAAGGGCTTGCAAAAGTAGCCAGCGAACCCGGCTGGGCTAAGAGTTAAGTGTTTGTTGTACGATAACACTGCCCTTTAGTGTAAAAGCTGTCACTGGGAGATCCTTTGCATTACGGGGTTTGCTGCTTGGTTCTTGTTACAAGTGAGAGGCGATCTGCCCACAGTGGCTGCCGAACTCCAAGCCCTGGCCTTGTCAGCAGCAGGAGAATGGAGTCTGTGATAGGACAGAGGGATTGCTAGATGGAGTCTGACTGGAAGCCTTGCAGCATCTATTGGACTTTCATTTAAGCTGCAGGTGATTCCCTCTATTTAAACTTTCTGTGCTAAGACTGCAGGAGAGGTGGCATGGTGAGACAGGATGCAGTGGCTCCCATTTCCTGCTAATACCAGTTCTTGCTCTGTGGACTGAAGTGAGCAACAACCCACCACTCTCTGGGCAGCTTATTTCAACAGCTCACCAGCTTTCCTTCTCCCAGCCCTTGTGACAGCCTCTGAGCCACCGGACATCTACCAGACTTCCTGCTTGCTGACCTTATGGGGGGAAAAAGAGTCTGGAAGAGAGAAAAGATGCTTTATGGCAAGTGCCTGGCCCTCAGCAAGGCAAACAGAGCAGAAAGATGGAAAACACAATGCCATTGCAGAGCTGGGAAGATCGAACAAGATATCCCTTCCCAAAGGGAAAACTCTCCCACCATGCTCTCCTCGCTATTTTTAGTCTCTGCTGAGAGGTCTCCTTGGAGACAGATGCATTTCCAGATTGGCACTTTGGTACCCCAGTGGAAGTAATTCCCTGCTAGCTTTGAGACTGAAAGAAGAGTTAACACCAATTGTGCTTAATTGTTCAGTGACAGGAAGTACCAGGACTTGGCACCTGGACTGTTGTTGGCACAGCTCCTGGTCCAACCAACTGTGCCAGGTGGTGTGTTTGTTTAACCAAGCCCCAACCAACTGTGCCAGGTGGTGACCTTGCACTGGCCAGGAACATACCCATTCTGGATGCAGCACTGCATGAGCCAGTGGCAGTGCCAGCTGTTCCATGTGCCAGGTAGCAGCATGCACACATTGAGTCCACAGACCTCTGGCTGGTTCCCCGCCAGACCTTGCTTTCCCCTGGGAAGATGTGGCAACAGAGGTTCATAGCATCTGCTTGGACACGGTCATCAGGAGACAACCTCGTGGCTGTAAGTCACCATGTGTCCTCTGCAGCATCAAGATATATATGTGAACACCTACCTGCTGCCGAAGCCAGCACAGGGCTCAATCAACTGCTAAATCACCTACCAGCACCCTTCCATAGTCAGTATCATGTAGAAAGGTGCCCCAGTCTCCAACATCAGCATTTCTTTACCCCAGTACTCTGCTGAGGTTTGGTGCAACTGCTCTGGCCTCTCCTCACAGAGGTGGCAATGCTGGTTGGTGGGACAAACTGGACTGCCACCAGCCTCCAACAGATGCCCTGTGCCCTCCCCAGAGAGGGGCAGTGATATGTTGGGTGTCACCACACCAGAGCCGCGTGTGTGTCATTGCCAGTACCCGCAGGCCAGCAGAGAGGGAGGGCTGGGCCAGGTCTGAATGGCAGCTGGTGCTTCCCAGTAGCTTGAAGGAAGGAGAGCTGAATAACTGCATTGTTTATATTTAAAAAAAACAAAGACATCTCTGTTTGTCAGAAGAGTCTGGGCTGGCCCCAAGACAAACTATATAGTGAGAGAAAATAAACCCTCCCCTAAAAAAAAACAAAAAACAAAAAAAAAAAAAAAAAAAAACCAACAAAAAAAAACCGCAAAAAACCAAACCCCCAAGAAGTCTTTTCCAAGAATATCCAAAATCTCCCTAACCTCATCCACTAGACCACCCTGAAGATGGAAATGTCAACCTGTCTCAAAGCAGCTTTGTCAAAGGCACTTTGGTACAGAAAACGCAGTAAGAGCAGGGCTGCCCTCAGCAGTTGTGTCCCAGCTCCTTGTGCTGGAGCAGGAAGCTCCACATGGACAGCAGTGAGAGTACCTCAGCTGAGCTTGCAGACACAGAAAACACCAGGAATTGTATCTGGTATCTCTGGCTCACTTTCCTGGTGGGATAGAGTGGTTAGGCACAAGACACTAAGGTAGTTCTGATTTCTTCGTTTTTCCTGGCTGTTCCTGCAAAGTCAGAGATGGGGGAGGAACCTAGGGGAAATCCCCTTTTTTTTGCAGATCAAGCCTTTGCTGAGCAAAACAACCCATGTGCTGATGCTACCAGAGCTGAGCAGCACCATAGTGACTACCTTGTTTTTGGAGTAGGAAGCAAAGGGAAGCACTGATTCCTTCTCTCCCTATCCTGAGCAGGGGTGAACCTGTTCAGTCAAACACAGCTAAGCCAAGCAGACATCTCAAACAGGTAGGATGGGTCTGGGAAATTTATGAAAAGAAATGAGTTAAAGAAAAGCAGACTGTGAACAGCTCAGTTGCAGCATGGAGAGCAGGACCTTGGTAGAGAAAAGCCCTCTGAGGGTTTCCAGAGGCTGCTGTGATTTACCTGGCAGCCTGGGGCTGGCAAAGCTGAGTCTCCATGGAGAAGAGAAGTGGCAAGAATTGAATGAGAAGCCAGAAGTAGGACCAAGGTGCTGAAGACACTTGGATGAAGTCTGACCTGGACAGGGAATCTGATGGCAAGTGGAGCACAGCAAGGGCCAGGTGGGTGGGAGGGCTTAAGCCCCAAGTAGCTTCCACCCTCTTCCTTTGAAGCCAACTCAGAGCTAAAGGGAATCGCCCCTGGCATGCATGTGGCACAAGAAGATGTCTGTGGCACAGGAAGATGTCCATGACACAGGTAGTCTCACAACCTGAGCACCTGGACAGTGGTTCATCACCTTTCCTGGCCATCATCCTTCTCCAGCAGGCTTGCTCCCTGATGCTTCTCTCAGCATCATGAGCATCAAACCAGGGTGGGGAGTCTGGAGGTGCCGGCACGTGGCTGCCCAGAGCCCCATTGAAGCAGGGGATTTAAGGGTTAATAGAGAATTTTAGAATAGTTTAGGCAATGGATACTGAAACATGTGGTTTACATTACGATACTCGTACGGGAATAGAGAACCCCTTGAAGAACAAATGTTACCTATTAAAATAATGCTGAGATGGCAAAAGAGGAAGAGGGCCTCTGATAAAAATTGCTGAGCTTGCAAAAATGCGAAGCAAAGGACTGTGTATGCGAAGATACCTGAATTCGAAAGTTCAGTGGTGAAGAAGACTATGGAGCCTTCGTCCCACCGCACCCCAGCCTCATTTTTGAGACCACAGATTCAATAAAAGAAAGAACTGCGCAGTCACAGCTAATTTCCATACTCTGCAGAGTATGGGCGGAGATAGGTATTGAATATGTATAGGCGTTATAGAATATGCATGATATTATGAATAAATAAGGGAATCGGGAAAGCTTGGATACACAGGATTTGGGAAGGATTTCCCCCTGTGTCCAGCGCTGAATAAAATACGTACCTACTTTACAACTCTGGTTGTGAAGTTATTACTGCAAATCACCTTGAGCAAACTGAAGCGCCTGTGATATGGGAATCATGACAACAGGGCTTTGCAGTCTGCTGTGTTGCAATGGACTCTCTGATGAGGGGGTTTGCAGAGGAGGCAGCACCTTGCACTAGGATTAATATGCTGCTGTGTCTAACAGACACAGCAAATTTCTATGTAAAGTAGAGAAACTCATTCTCTTACCAATGCCAGTGCATATTAAGTTTGTAAAAGATAATATCCAAATCCCGTTTCTCTCACTTTTGTCAACACTGGTGGGATTTTCCCTCTTTTTTTATGTCTGTGGTTCAATAGGGCCCCTACCCCATCTCCTGCTGGCTGCTGGCCACTGGTGCCTTACCAGCCACGGCATTGGGAGGATGGGATTCTAGTCCCTCTGTCAGTATTTATTTCCCCCATGGCAGCAGACAAATACACCACATAGGACTTCTCTGTGCTGGTGCACTACAACCCCCTCCTGTAGGGATGCTGCATTCACTGACACTTCTTGGATGTGTTGGCAAAGGTGGCAGTAAGAGTGAATACCATCGTTGGGATTTTCGTTGTCCCTGTTCACTAATCACATTGTCTCTGAAGTCTTTAGAAATTGTGCTGGTTTTGGCTGGGTTAGCATTAATTATCTTCACAGTAGCTGTTATGGGGATAGGTTTTGAATTTGTGCTGAAAATATGGAGACCAAAATAGAGTGTTGACAATACAGAGATATTTTTCTTGCTTGTACAGACCCACGGTCTTTTCTGCTTCTCACCCTACCCCACCAGGTAGGGAGATAGGGGTGCATAAGTTGTTGGGGGGGATACACAGCCAGGACAGTTGACCTCAACGGACCCAAGATATATTCTGGACTATACGACATCATGCTCAGTATATAAAGCGGGGGGAAGAAGGAGCAAGGATTTGGCGTTTGTCGCGGTCCCTCGTCCACAGGGGAAGGCCGGGCTCCCCCCGCAAAAGGAGCGGGACCCCCGCGACCCGCGGGCCCTGGGCGGGGCGGGGCGCCGCGTGCAACTCAAATCGCCGTGCTACCGCTCAGCCAATGGCCCGAGTATCTTCCCGCCACCAGCCAATGGGAACGCGGCACTCTTCGCCGCCAGCCAATAGGCTCGGGGGGCGGAGCTTGGAGTAACGCTCGGAGCGGCGGCGATGGCTCCGGAACGCGGTGACCGCTCGCTCCCCGCCGGTACCGAGGGTCTTCCCCGGGTTTTCCTGCAGAGCCTGCGGACTCTTTTCGATATCCTGGATGACCGGCGGCGAGGCTACGTGCACTTACGGGAGATTGAGTCGCGCTGGCGGGGAGCGGAAGCCCAGGAGCTGCCCGCTGGGGTGATGGAAGGGTTGCGGCAGGCGGCGCCGGCCAGCGGGTACCTCACCTTCGAGAGGTTCGTACTGGGGCTGCGGGCGGCCCTGCCTGGGACTGAGCCGCCGGTGGAGTGTGGCAGCGGCGGACAGCGGAGCGCGGAGAAACCGCCAAGCCCTCGCTCTTCCGAGGAGCGGCGGGGGAAGAGTACCGGACAGCGGGAACCGGGGCACGGCCAGCCCCGAAGCCGCGGTGAGTGGCGGGACTGGACTGGGGGCTTCGGGCTCGCGGGGGTGATGGCAGCGCCAGGGCCGGGGACTGGCGCTCGGAGGTCGGGATGGGATCCCGCGGCTCACCCCGCTCCCCTGTGCCCTCCTCTGGGCTCAGAGCCAGCCGTTCCCGCAGGGCCGGTGTAAAACTCCCCCAGAGTTACTGTTAGTACTGGTTTGGCTTCACTGAACTCCGATTTCGGTGCGAATATCCCAGCGCCGCCGCCCGCCCAGGGCTGTGCTCCCCTCGCGATGCGCTGGGCTATTTATAGCGCTGACAGGAGGAATTAAGGGCTTTGCCGTAATGTGTCCGTGGTTGTCCCCTGGCGTAGAGACTGTCCTGACCTTTCCCGGGGGTGGGTGGCACAGCTGGGCGTCTCGGAGAATGGCTGGGTCCTGGGGACCCCCAAAGCCGAGCAGCTTCGCTGGGGTGAAGCTGCGGTCACGGAGCGGACGTGTGCTCGGTGGGCTTTGCGCTGGGCTGGCTCTCAGGAGTGATTCCTTCACGATGTCATGCATGGTTTAGACAAAAAATGCAAAACCTGATCCAGCTTTTTGGTTTGGGTCATTCCACGGCACTATTCCCAATAACAGTTAATCAATGAATAAATGGGAGAGCAGTACCAGGACGTTGTGCTTTGCTGTCCTAGGCTCTGTCCACAGAGCTCACCTGTACATCCCTGTGGACTCTGCCCTTTCCACGGGATCTGTGCTGGCTCTGCCAGAGCCCTCCAGGGTGGTACACTGACCTTAGCATGGGGGAGACTGTTTCACTGGCATCTTGATTTGTTGCTAGTCAGTAGAAGATGTTATAAGGAAACGAGGCTTCTGGGCTTATCTGGGTAGGTAATAATGCTTTATCTAAGTTTGTGAAGTGCTTTGAGATCAGAGGAGACAAAGTCTGTGTGCGGAGCTGGTACGTGTTATTGCACCACCTGAGTGCAATGACTTCCTCCACCTTGGGAAGGTCAGGCTGGTTTGCCTTCCCAACCCAGTCCCTTCTGCTGGGTGGAGAAGAAACTTTTAACTGTGACTGAGGTTCTCTGCTTTCCATTTTTGCCTCCAGACTAACCACTGGAGCAACATCTAAGGGAACATTATTAAGCAGACTAGCTTTTCTGTCATCAGGAGTGTAAATCTGGAAAAACCTGAAAAAAATCTGGCTTGGTGAATAGACAGCAGGTTGAAAGCTCTGCCCTGGGAAGAAGAAAGCAGATGACTGCAGCAGCTTTGTGCTTGCTGAGGATCTTTCCATTACAGGGTGATGTTCCATAACTGTCCAGAGCCTGTGGGAAGGGTTAGTGCCTCAGCCCTTGCTGCCAGCATCCCACACTGCAGGGCTGTATTTTGGCAAGAGGCCTGAGTTTCAGGTTTATTTGGCAGCTTAGAAAATGGTGCAACTCAGTTACTCCATCTCTTTTAGCTCTAGATCCTGCACAACTGCCCAGTGTGCCCCTCCACACATGGTTTCCCAGGGTGCAGTTGAGCAGCTCAACCCAGCACTTTTAAGTAACTGCAGCAAAAAAAAAAAAAAAAAGTGTTTCAACATGTGTTTGTCCTGCAGCTCCTACCAGAAGTGCTCCTGGCTTTGCCTTGGGATTCTGACTGTTGAGAGTATCCTTGGTTTTGGGGCTGTTGCTCAGTTTTTTGAGCAGGACATACTACATGTCCTAGGTCTGCTAGGACATTGTATGTGGTCACACCAGTCTTGCTAGGTTCCTCCCACATAGATTTGGGTGTATGAAACCAAAGGGAGCTGGCACAGCAGATGGATGGGTGATATCAAAGACTTTGTGTTCACAAACGCTTTGTGTTCACTGATGTGCTAGAGACCTGTCTGTGCCAGAGTACTTGCTGGGAGGTGGAGTGAGATACTGTGATGGACCAGGAGGACTTTGCCCATGACATGGTGACTTCTTTCCCCAGTGACACAAAGTGACAAACTGAGGTGTTGCATTGCCTGCGGCCCCCAAGCCTGTCTCCTATCCCTGAACCAGTGTGACTGTGGCAGCAGAGGCAGCCCTGGTACAGGGCTCCCACACCTTGTACCTTCAAGATGAAGAGTGGCTCCCGTGGCCATGGCTGCCCTCTCCTGCCTCATATCGTTCCTCTCTCATGTCCATGTGCTCAGCTGAGGAAACTTGTGAAGCAGAGGGAAGAAAAGTGTCAGCCCCTGTGGTGCTGCGCACCCTGTCCTGGGACTCACAGCCCTTCATGTGCCTGCTGCAGGGAATGTGCCAGACCTGAGCCAGGCAGCTCTGGTAGGATGTGCGAGGGGTGGGGGTGCCTGGCAGATGCGTGGGGAGGTGTCTTGGGAAGAGGGCGTTTTCCCCAGCTGCCTGCCATCACTTGCCGGCTCCCTGCTGCTCTTCTTGAAAAGCCAAGTTGGGAATGGAACTCTTGAGGAAGCCTGTGTGCAGGGAGCAGGCAAGCTGTGGGATTGAGGGGGTGCCATGAGAGAGGGTATGCTGGGCATTTGGCTGGGGACTGGGGCAGGAAGGTAGTAGCACCAGGCTGTTATCCAGACTTGCCTGTAGATGTGCTGGCTGCACCCCTGGCTGCCCTGATGCTGTGGTTTGGGACGATGGGGTGTCAGGGTTCTGCTCTACCAGCTCACATAGCAGTGGATCGGAGCTGGCTTGGCTGTCACTGCAGGGCTGGGTTTCTGCTGAGGGTGGGCAGTGTGGGGCTTGTATGGCCTTCACTGCAGGAGCCCAGGAAATTCCTGCCCTGGCTGATAGGCAGGAGGTGCCTGATCCAGCCTGGAACCTGCCAGTATGAACTTAATCTTCAAAAACAGGTTATGCATAGATTTGCATCAGCACCATGTGTTTTTAGTAGATTGGTCTTTTACAGGCTAGGATGTTGGGGTTTTAATAAAATATTGGAAAATCTACAGTCTGATTTACTTTATGGTTGCATCATAGACATAGTGTCTGGGCTGGATATCCACATGGCCAAGTCCATCACCAAGCAAGAACGGCCTTCAGGAGAAGTTGGTTTCCTGACAGAGCTGATGACACCTGAGAGGAAGCAAGGTGTCCCATGAGGACACGTGAGGCAGGCAATATCACTAATGGTTTAGTTGCCCAGGCTGAGAGTGGATCAGCTTTTCCTGGAAGCTGCTTGTTTTCTACAGAAGATGACTGAGATCTGTTGCCAGCCCAGCACAGCTGAGTCAGTCACTCCTGGCATCTGTTCTGCCTGGACAAAAACAGTAGCAGGCACTCAGGCTGGTGGTTTGCTCAGTCTCTCCCTGTTTGCAAGACCACCCTGCAGATCATCTCACAGAAGTGGCCCTGGGGAGGATTTTGTTGAAAGTAGCTTGTGGCCTCCTGCCTTCCTCTGTTCCAGGTAGTGATGCAAAGTCTGCTGTGCAGCCCCAGGAAGACAGTGCCTACTCAGGGGCTGGGGACACTCGGAGGCATCAGAAAGGCCGTGCAGAACATCGGAGACACACCATCACCAATGGCGTGGACTTCAGCATGGTAAGGGAGTGTTGTGGGCTCCCATGAAGGGGAAGGTGGGTTGCAGGGGTCCCTCATTGCTGACGCCATCTCTGGGCTTTGGCTTCCTCTCTGCCCACCCTGCATAAGTGAGTTGTGGGACATAAGGCAAATCCTGATATTTGGATATGAAGGTCTGTTGATGTGTGTGGATGTATATTATTTCCAAGGTGCTTTCCTGAATAGTGCCAGACAGGAAAGAGGTGGATCCTTCCCTCAGAATGGGGTCAGCCCATGAAGCCAGTGTGCTGGCTGCCTTCCCCGTGGGCAAGGTCTTGAGAAGAAGAAGACAAAGGTGGAGGTGTGGGAACAGATGGATCTCTGGGCCTTAAGAGCACTCCAGTGAGGGTCATGTATGCTTTGTGCTGGCAAGCAGTGGGGCCAGGCTATGCCCCCTCCCAGATGTTCCATGTAGATCAGGGCTCAAACATGCAGGTCCTCTTGGCTTCGGACAGACTTCTTGCTAGCAAAGCAGAGAAATCCACACTGAATTTACCAAGGCAGCCCAGGATGGAGGGGTCTGCTCCCCTCTCTCCAACGCTGAGTGGAGAGATTTGGATCAAATTGCCTGGATGATCTCATTTGCTCCCAGGTGGAATGGAATAGCTGCCTGGGCATGTTGTCCACAGGCTCAAGCTAAATTGTCCTGGGCAGAGAGCCAGAACCAAGCTTGCAGGATGAGTACTTGGTGGCACTGTCACCACTGCATTTTCACCCCTTGCACCCTGCTCCTGCAGCCCAAGAGGCCTGACCAGCAGTGCCCAGCCTGTCGCTGGCCTTGGGGGACACAACATGCCCCAGTGCCAGCCTGAGGAGGGGATGTTTGTGCAGGTAGTTTGCTGGGCTTGAAGCCATGAGAAGGACCTCTGCTGGGAGGTGCTGATAAGAAGTGATAAATGTCACTCTGTGTGTCTGGGATTGAGGGCTCTGCTTCTTGAGGTTTTGGGGGTTGGGGAGATAGGAAGGTCTCTGCTTCCCTTCCCTGTGTATGCAACTCTGGGCTGGAGTACATCTCAAGGTCCCAAGCTCAAGGTCCTCTGTGAGGGGAGTATTGGCCACCATGTCTGTCTCCAGTTCTACTATAAGCACTTGTCACGGTTTGACACTGGCGCCATGCCAGCACCCCCATGAAAATGCACTTTTCCAACTAATTGCTGTGAGATGTGATCAGGAACAGAGCAGAGCAGGCCCAAGCTTGATAACAAAGGAAAAAAACTTTATTAAACTACTACCACTATAAAAACCACAGACACTAAATCCAGGATGAAGACCTTCCAAAACACTCCTCCTCCTCCACCCAATTTCCAAATGAAACCACAGTGAGACACCACCCAGGATCTTGATCAAGTTGCCACCCTTCAGATAATCAATACTCAGTCCATCAAGGGAGACAGGAGTCTCTCCTGTGCCACAGACCCCCCAGGAAACCCAACTGCCACCCTTGTGTCTCCATGTCACACATGGCAACCGCCCGGAGAAAATCTGCCATGGTGACACTCTCCTTTCCATGTCACAGTGTTCTCACCACCGTGCATGGACAGACTGCTCATAGGGCTCTTTTAAGGATGCTTTACCAAGGACCAAAAGAAACAACAGTTCAGCATTTAATCTTGGGACTACAGTCCCCCCCATTTCCCCCTGGGGCTGAGGGTCTAAGAACAGAGATCTTCTTCTCTGAAGATGGAGGGCCTCTCCACACCCTCTTCAGCTTTCCTCTGTTCTCTCCATTCCTCTGTTGGTAGTCACTGAAACAGGTCTCTTGGCCCACCACAGCATCCCCCTAAGTGCAGTCTCTGTCAGGAGAATTTGGCTAACAAGAAAAGTCCAGCCACAAGCCACTCCATCATCTCCTCCCACTCAAAAAGTTCCTCTTCTAACATCTCAGACCCCAGACTGTCTCTCTTCTACTTCAAATCAAGGAGGAGTAATATTTTACAAAGCCCTCATTTCTCAGGAAAGGGTTAAAAGTTCAGACTCCCTGGACGGCTGAAGTCTTTGCCCAGAAACCAATTCCCAAGGCCTTCCCCTCCCCCCTCCCCCCCCCCCCCCCCCCTTCTCCTCCACCGGCAAAGTTACAGGTGCTGTCCGGACTCTCTCTGTCTCAATCCTCTGGTGGGGGGGACGACAAAGGCATCTCCGCCTCTCTCCACCCTTCCGTCCACAGGAGCTGGCTCGGTTCCAGTCCTTCAGTCCCCCCCCCCCCCCTCCTCCCCCGGCTCACCTCGACCAGGCTGCATGGCTTCCCCTCCCCCACCCAGCCCGTGGCTGGGCAGGGGAGATCTGCACAGCACCCTGACCGGAACCAAAGAGAGCGAGCTCCTGGGAGTTCCTGCTTTTAACCCCCTGTGTTCTCAGAGGTGTATCCATACCTTCAGTGGTCACTTCAGGTGCCAATATCCAAACCCGACCACTGATTGGTTTGACCCAACTTCCTGAAAAAATTCACCTCCATGTCAAACCACGACAGCACTCTTGCTCAGGGCTTGTGTTGCCCTGGTCTCTATTCCCCCAAGGTGTCATGTGGGCAGTGGGGAAGGATGTCCCCTCCTGCCCTCTCTCCCTATATGTTGCCAAGTGCTGCACTGCCTTTCTGTGCTTTTGACCCCAAAGAAAGGGTGTCTCAGCCTTCCTTGGCACCCTGAGCACAGCCTTAGGTGCCATTTCCAAGCCTACAGAGACAGCTGGAACAGGTTTGAGTACAGCAAGGACTGAATCTTTGTATTGTCACCTCCCTTACCCCTCCCTGCCCCAATGTTGGGCTCCCAAGGAACAAGGAACTCTGTCATTAGACTAATTTGCCTAAAGCCCTTGGGGAATGGGAGCACTGGTGTCCATCCTTCATCCCGAGGTGCACCAGGACTGGTGCCGCCTGAGCAGGGAGCAGAGCTGTGGAGGCTGTGCTGTAGCCCCAGGACCCTTTGCACCCTTTCATCTTGTGCTCACTCGCTCAGCTGGTGTTTTTCCAGCCAGTCCCTTATCTGTTTGCGTTATTTTCCCATGGCCATGAGGGTGGCTGGGATGAGACCTTCCCTGAAAGGTGGAGCACTGTCATTTGTAAGCAGCCCAGGGCACAGCTCTGTCCCCTCCCCTTTACAAGCCACTGAGCACCAGCCAAGTACAGTGCTTTGTCTTTTTCCTGCCCCAAGTGTCTCATCCTGGGGAGATGCTGCCTGTCCCACACTGGGCAGGGCTGGCAGCTGGGCTGCACCCCCAGCGGGATGGGGGTCCTTGCCACATACAGCACCTTCTTCATGCCCCTCAGCAACAGCACTAAGGCTCTGCACTTCTCCTCTGGGTACGTCCCTTTGGGCCATTGTAGAATGGTGTGGGGGTGGGGAGTTTTTGTGTTGCAAAGAGCATTTCCAGGAGCAGCAGGAGCAAGAGCAGCCCCATTGTAATGGGTGGCAGGTATGGGATGCAGAGAGGCTTTGGGGCTGACAGTGGGGATGTGGAAATGCTGATGGCCTGAAGAAGGTCTTGGTATGGTGCCACTTATCCACAGGGTTCTGTTCAGGGTCACTTCTGAGCTGCACCACTCCTGATGCCCTCCAAAGGAGGAGGTTCTGGTGCATCCAGCATTTTCTGGGTGACCAAAGTCTCTGGTGCCCGTGGAGCCCAGACTGTGCTGTGGGTGAAGGCCAGGCTGTGTTGTGGCAAAGAAGGCAGAGGCAGCGAGGTAGGAAGTTCCCCATGCCCTTGGGAGCTGGGGGAACAGCCTCATATTGAAAAGAGGAGAAGGGCTGTGGGGTCACAGGGTGAGGGTGATGAATGGGTCACTGCATCAGTTGCTCTGTTCCCCAGGGATGTCCCCTCATCCCTCTCCGCCTTTCTGATTGCCGATACCAGCGTGGTGCCGGGGGGTGGCAGGAGCAGAAGGTGACAGTGGAATGAGGACCGTGGATCCCCCGTGGATGTGGGTGAAGCCCCCTGCTCTGCAGCAGTCTTGGGTCCTGCTTGGCCTGTTCCAAGGGGTTGCTCTGGGGACAGAAGCCCCAGGCACCCTCATAGCAGCTCTCCGGGCACAGCAAGGCCCCCACTGCTCTCCAGGTGATGCTGGTGCTGGAACCTGAGCAACTGGCAGAGATCTTCTGCAGAGAGGTGTGGTGTACTATGCTCTTCTCAGCTTCATGTGCCTCCAGGGATGAGGCAGACTGGGGAAACAGGGCTGCAGTTTTTCCCTGACTTCCAGCCTGCACGGTGAGCTAGACTCTTCAGTGCTCACCAAAATCCAAGTGTGTCTATTCTGGGCCTGACACTCACACCCCAAAGAGAGCTGGGGGCAGCTGCAGGCTGCCTCCCTGGGTAAATAGGTGAAGAAACCTGTACCTGCAACAGTGAACAGGAGGATAAAGGTGACCCAAGTGTCCTTCACACAGTTTGATTGTTCTCCCAAACTGGAGAATTTTCTTCCAAAAATCTTCCTCCAAAGCAGCATCAGGCAGCAGTCATTATCCTGCTTCTCTTCAGCTTTTCTTGGGGAAAGGGGCTGAGACCCTTACCTGTATCCACATCCCCCCATACCTCATGAAGAAAGTCTGGGACTTGAGAAAACCTTGGTGGGGAGTGGGTGACATCCATGTGCTCTGTCCTGCAGCTGAAGTACATGAAGGAGCTGGAGCAGGAGAAGGATTTCCTGTTGCAGGGCCTGGAGCTTATAGACCAGGCTCGAGAGTGGTACCACCAGCACATCCAGCTCATGCAGGAGCACCAGCGGCTCCTGGGGAAGAGGAGAACCAGTGCTGTGAGTCTGGGGCTCCTTCTGGCTACATATGGGTTGGGAGAACAGGGCTGGGAGGTGGCTGACCCCATGGTAACCTCCAGCCTCTTCTTCCTCCCCATCCTGCAGGATTTCCCTGAAGGTGGCCAGAGCCACCTGAGGCGCCTGGTCCCCAAGCTCCAGGAGGTGAACCGCTGCCTGGGTGACCTTCTTTCCACTGCCAGCAAGGTGAGAACTGCTCATCAGCAGCTTGAGGTTGTTTCTGTGATCTTAGGACTCATCCTGTCCCTCCTATGTTGGTGGATGGGCTGACATTGGAGCTGCCAAAGTTTCCCCCAGCTCTGGAAGGGTGATGGAGGACGGCCAAGAGGACAGCACAGCTGTCTTCGCCACACTCTGAAGTGGGCTGGAGGATGCTTTGGGGGTCTGAAGGAGATCCCTAAAAAGGAACAGCCACTGTCAAGGGACTAAGGAGCCCGACCTCCTGAGGTGCTGAGTCAGCCAATTCAGAGGTGACTGTCCTGCTGGGTAGAAGCCAGGCACACTGGCAGGAATGCTTCCCTGTTCTGCCCCATTCACAGGGCTGGAGATCCTGTGATGGCCTGTGCTGGGATTTTAATCCTCTACTGGACTTCTCTCAGTTCTTTGAGTGGATATTCTCAGTTCAGTCAGAGAGAAAAAGAGAAGGTTTTCTAACCAGCCGAAAGCCTGGGAGACAGCTGGGAAAGAATGTAAATATTTCTCTATCTTGTTGTTCACATTGTTTATAGATAGGTTCTGCCACCGTGCGTCATTCACTGTACACCAGTGGTGTGAGATGTTTTTACTCTAAGAGCAATGAAATTAGTCCGCACGATGTTCCCTATAAATAGAGCGGTGCATTTGAAATAAGGGGGAGTCCATTCTCTAGCCTTTGATTTGGAGTCTTCTCGTTACGGTCCTGCTCTGCAGCGACACTTTGTGTGCCATAGAAACATCTCACCTTGAAGAAGGCCTGGGAAGGGCCACAGGGTAGAAGGCTCAGTGTCTCATCCCTTCATCTTCTCTACAGACAGCAAACCCCTCCTCAGCACTGAGCAGGTTGGTCCCTGTGACATCCCCAGCCTCCACAGGCTCCCAGCAAGCCATCAACATGCTGAAGGAGCAGAATCGGCTTCTCACCAAGGTGAGTGGAGGTAGGGGTGGAGGAGATGTCCTTGAGGGTGCTGGGAAAGGAACGGGATGGAATAGGGTTGGGGAAGGAATGACAGGCAGTGGGAAGTATTCCTTCAGCTTGGCCAGACTTGGTCATCCCAGAGAAGAGGGTGTGGGCTGTGTGGAGACCCTCTGGCGCACAGCTATGCCCAGCTGTCTCCAGCTGTTTGCTGGGTGAGTCAGTGGCAGGGATGGGGCAGTCCTGCCAGAGGGAAAAGACTGTGACAAATGGAGATCACAAGAGGATGCAGAGGCTGCAGCTGGGGACTGTCAGGGAAGAGATGGTCTACCATCTCAGGCCAGGGCCAGGCTCACTGCTCACTGGGACAGGTTTTCTGTCCCAGCACTTGGCCACAAAGAGGCTCTGGGGGCTGGAGTCCCTCTGCTCTGAAGCCAGGCCAGGAGAGCTGGGGGTGTTCACCAGGAGAAGAGAAGAGCAGGGAGACCTCAGAGTCCCTTCCAGGGCCTAAAAGGCCTCTATGAGAGCTGGAGAGAGACTTTGAATAAGGGACTGGAGGGATAGGACAAGGGGGAATGGCTTCCTACTAACAGAGGGCGGGGTTAGATGGGATAGTGGGAAGAAATCCTTGCCTGTGAGAGTGGTGAGGCCCTGGCACAGGGTGCCCAGAGAAGGTGCCTCATTCCTGGAAGTGTTCAAGAACAGGTTGGACAGGTCTTGGAGCAACTGGCTCTAGTGGAAGGTGTTTCTGCCCCTGGTTAGGGGCTGGAATGAGATGGGCTTTACTGTCCTCCTACCCAAAGCCTATGATTCTGTGGTTCTATGAAATTTTACCAGCAACACAACCAGTTGCCAGCAGTTTCCTCCTCTAACCAGCATTTTCCTCCCCTGTCTTGTGCAGGAGGTGACTGACAAGAGCGAGCGCATCACCCAGTTGGAGCAGGAGAAATCTGCCCTGATCAAGCAGCTCTTCGAGGCTCGTGCCCACAACAACCATGAGATGAGCCAGCTGGACTCCACCTTCATCTAGTACATGCCTCCCCTGCCCCATCCCCAAACTTACCTGGGGGTTTCAAGGAACTCTTGCCCCAAATTCATCACACCTGCTGCTCCAGGTGTTGTGTCTCAAGGTCTGGGGCTGCTGGTGGCATCTCTGTGCGAGGAAGGCAGGACCCCTCTTGGGGAGCATCCCTGCCCTGCTGATGGCTTATCAGCCATGCTGCTCTCAAGGTGCTCCTTCCTTGGTTCTAAGTGGGCTGCAGGGATGCTGTCCCCAGCCCTGTGATGCCCAGCATGCAGGAGACATGGCTGCTGTCTGTGCTGCCTGTGTGGGGTGAGTTGCTGTGGTCTTGCTGACTTAGGCTGGATTTTGGTTGCTCTTGGGAAAAAGTGATGTATCTTCAACACTCCAGCCAGCATCTCCAGACAGGCCTGGCCCTTAGAGGGTGCTGGCTCCTGCTTGTGTTGCTGTTGGAAGACAAGATTGGAAATTCAAGGAAGCATGCCTGGCCCCTCTCCGCTGCTCATGTTCTGCCTGCCAGAGTCACTGTCCTGGCCCTGTAGTGCCCAAACTGGTGGTCCTCATGGCAACCGCTCTGTTGTGTTTGTGGTAGTGATACCATAGTTGCTGTTTACATGTCTGTAGGCTTCTGTAGGGAATGAGCCATAGGCCAAACCAAGATAGCCTGCACCTCTGAGCTGTTGTTTTGGGCTGTTGACAAGTTGAGACAGATACCTTACTCTTTACTTGGCTTTACCTGGCAAATACTTCCTGATATCTGCCAGAATTAGATTACTTTCATGATGACTGTGAAAGGAGAAGTGGTGTTCCATAGCCTGAGGATGCTCACATCAGTCTGACCTCACAGAGGGGCTTTAGAACTTGGTTTTGTATTTAACTGAGTGTGGGACAGAGCAGAGGCTGACAGGCTCTTCCCTGTGCACATCTCCACATGGAGAAATGGCAGCTCTGCCTCACATGATTGTGGAGGCTACTGCCAGGGATGACATCCTGACTGTGAGTTGCACTCCTCTGCAGGTGTCTTGAGGGGTGGTGGTGGTGATGGTGGTTCAAGATGGGATCCTATTAGATGGCACATCTCAGAACTCCTCCTGCTTCCCACCCAGCTCAGTGATGATGCTGGAGCTGAATGACATTAGACTGTGGCTTGGTGCCTGGTATCTGTGGTACTTTCGCTGGAGATCCCATTTAGCACAGCTTGGCCCTCTGTATCCCCAAGGCCAGGACCTTTCTCTCTGGTGTTGTTTCATGGTCTGACTCTCCAGGCATGATGCTGGGCACTGAGCTGAGCTGGGCAGAAGGTGCTGGCTCTGCCCTGAGCTGACACATGCAGGCCAATTCTGTTCTCACTTCTGTCAGGACTCTCTGTCCCATCCACCTGTTCTCTTTGAGACTGATCCTGGTCTAAAGCTCACTGCAAGGCATGAATCCCTGGTCTGCCCTGTGCCTGCAGCTGGAGTGGGGATTAGCAGAGTACCATGGAGATGGTGGAGGAGGGGCAGCAAGGCCATGGCTAGTCATGTCCCCTGTCTGCAGGGGTGTTGGGTGTTAGTTGTCCCCTGGGCATCACTGCCTGCCATTCTTTTTGTGATGCCTCCTCTAGTGTCCAGTGCCTGTTTTGCCTGAGGTTAATTAGAACTGACCCTTTTTTATGAGGGTTACCTGTCTGTAGGGATAATAAAGTGGGGTGACCTATTTAATTTATCCTTCTGGCTCTTCCCTCAGTTGCCCCATCTACTGCTGTCAGCCCTGAAGTCCCTGCCTGTCCTGTCTCTCAGAATGCAGGGGGAGCTGAAGCTGCAATCTGGTGAGCAAACAAAGAACCCAGAGGTCTCTGCACCCGGACATGTTTCCATGTCCTTTCCCATCACCTCTGGGCTTCCCAGGGAATGGGGATACCCTGTCCCCTGCTGTGGGGCAGGGTCTTAAAGCCACCTGCACCCCTTCCAAGTGCTGTAGCCTCATCTGTCTACTCCTCCAGAAGCTGTGCTTGGGGCTCACACTGCTCAGGCAGTGCTGGTGCAATTCACAGCTTCTTGTTTACTTTTAAGTACCCTTTCTCAGAGCTGCCCCACAGTGGTGGCAACAGTGGCTGGTGCTCTACAGTGACTCCTTCCCACAGGGTCAGCCACAGGGGACCTGAGTGGAATGGCATGTGTGGCACGTGTCCCTCTGCCCTATGCTGAGATGGCAACTCATACAGGGTGAACCTGAGGCTCTGCACTGATTGGGGCACCCTCCTTTCCCAGGCTGTGGGGTGAAACCTGCACCCTGCAGAGGCTGAGCCTCCCCTGTGGGGAGCAGAGCCAAGAGGGAGACCCCAGTCCGCTTACTGGCAGCTGGCAAAGGAATCTCTGCCATGGCCTCTTCCAGGTGCTGCTTAGGGCAGCCACTTAGTTCCAGCTGGGGCAGGAAGAGGATTGGTAACTGCCCTTGGTTCCCATTTCATGCCTTTGCTTGGGTGAGGAGCCCATGAGGGCTTCCAAAGAAAAAAAAAGTCACGTTTCCCTTGCCAGACTGCTTCAGGGCAGCTCTCTCTGCCGCAGCCCAGGGGGGCTGTCCCTGGACAGCAGAACTGGCCCCCGTCTCACTTTCTGTGAGACTGCAGCAGGTTGTGGGGTAGCCCTGGCAGTGCCACAGCCCAATGGGACCAGGTTTCCCCTGAGAAGTGCGGAGTTCACCTCACACTGTCACTCTGGCCTGGCCACGCTGTTTCTAGGCCCCTGATGGGCCTGACCCTCCCCTGTGAGTCTGGGCTGTGTCCACTTTGGCAGCCTTAACTGTGGGGGCTGGCTCAGGAGCCACGAGACCTGCGTTTGGGGCCAGGCCTGTAAGTGATGTGTATGCTGGAGCACGTGGGTGAGCATGTTCCATTCTCTTCAGGCCTTTTCCTGCTGGAACTGGGTTTGCATAGGTCTGTGTCATGTCCAGGGCTCCGATAACTGTTGGAACACGCTGTGTGAAGCTGTGGTTACACTGGGAAGAGATGGAGCAGGGCTTTGCTATCCTCAGCCAGGACAGCTCCTGCCAACCCTCCTCACCTCCCCACAGCCCTCCATGCTGGAGGTTGTCACACACAGGTGCAACACCATGGGGTCAACATGCCTGTCACTGGGCATTTATGGTGGGTGCCAGGGTGACATTGCATGGGGGGGTCCCCCTGCCAGAGCCTGGAGCTACTGTCTGAGCAGAGTGAGCCCTCTCCTGAGCTCAGTCTGGAGGGGTACCTGGCCCCTGGGCTGCCCAGGGATGCAGGGTCTCATCCTCTGTGTGTCAGCTGTGCAGTTTGGGAAGGATCCAGTCACCCAGGTTTATCTATTCATACTTTCTCTCTTCTCCTGCCCAGCTACATGCCCTTTACATGTCCGCTGAGCCTGGACTCCATGCCCAGCTGCCCCTTCAGAGAAGGGCTGTTGTCCCAGCAGAGCAATTATCCTACGTGCCAGCAGGAACAGCTGCATCTTGGGCCCCTGACCTGAACATTCTGTCTTTTTTGCTTTTCTTCCCTGCCATGTGATCAGCATTGCTGGGCCACCCGTCTCTGCTGCCCTGGCCCTGCAGCCCTCCTGCTCTGCACCTGTTGGCCTTGCTATTGTCAGTGCAACTCCCTGGGAAGCAAACTGAGGATGTGATGACCGGAAGAAGACCCTGGGTCCTGGAGATGGTTCTCATTGGCATGGGGAGCTGGGCCATGCAGGGCTGACTGGACTAAGGAGGTGCCTGTTGCATCTCACACCTGCAAGTGAGTGCTGATCATACCTGTGATCCTTCAAAGTGTTCTCCCTTCTCAGACCATCCTCGTGCTGTGCCGCTGCAGCCCTGCCTGTATCCTGGGCTCTTGCTTGTGTCCCAGGTTTTAAAATGCCAACTCTATTCTCCTCTTGGCAGGGATAAACTGCCTTCTGCTATAGGAGCATCACCTGGTGCTACCCAGTGCTCCCTGTTCCTCTTCCCTGCCCATGGCTGACATTTGCAGCACTGTGAGCAAAGGCCCACTCCCAGGTGGAATGGAGAGGGTCTGCCCTCCCCAGTGCAGGGTATGGTGGAGGCTGAGCCTCTGCTCACCAGCATGGTTCATTTCTGGGGCAGTTCATTTCCCATCCTGAGGGGATCAAGCCCAGCATCCATGCTCTGCTTCAGTGTCCCATCAGATCTCTTCCAGAGCCAGTGATTCACTGTGGCTGTGATCCCAGCCTGCCGTGGGTGTTCACCTCTGCCTGCACAGCTCTGTTCCAAGGTACAACTGATTGAAGGCAGATGCTCCCTCCAGGAGACCCCTGTGATGAGGAAGAGTGAGGCTCCCAGAATCCCTGCTTTGCTCTGCAGCTGTGTACCACAGGGACCATGACTTAAACTCCCCCACATTACAGAAAGAGGCAGCAGCACGTGGCAAATAGCCAACCCTGAAAAAGCAGCTGTCAGGGAGCAGAGCAGGGGCTGATGTCTTGGCCAACACCCTGGAAGACCACGTGCACTGTGTGGGTTCCCTTTGTGGGACACCCGTGTGGCAGTGGGTAGAGGTGACCCCATCCTCCTGCTGTGCCATTGGGACACCTCTGGTTGCTCCTCCTGGGAGATGGGATCATGCTCTGGGTGGGAACAGGCAACTGGAGGGACAGAGCCTGCACTAGGTCTGGGCTGCAGTCACATCCCAGGGAGCCATCAAAACCCACTCTCCTTTGACTGCCCTGCCTCAGCTGTAGACGAGGGCTAGTCACATGAACCATTGAATCAGAGAATAAGAATTCCAGATGGTTTTGAGTTGGAAGGGATCTTTAAAGATCATTTTGTTCCACACCTTCTCATGGGCAGGGACACCTTCCACTGTCCCAGCTTGCTCCATGACCTGTCCAGCCTGGCCTTGAACAATACCAGGGTGGGGTAGCCACAGCTGCTCTGGGCACCTTGTGCCAGGGCCTCACCATCCTCACAGGGAAGAATTTCTCCCTAATACACTAACCCTTGAGACCATTCTCCCTTGTGCTGTGACTCCAGGCCTTTGTCCAAAGCCCCTGTCCTGCTCTCTTGGGGTCTCCTTAGGCACTAGAAGAGGCTCTAAGGTCTCCCTGGAACCTTCTCTTCTCCAGACTGAAAAAGCCTAACTTTTGCAACCTTTCCTCAGGAGAAATGCTTCATCCCTCTAATCATCTTTGTGTCTCTCCTCCATGGACCAGCAGGTCCCCAAAGTTGAAAGCCTGGACTATTCCATAGGCACAAACGGCCCAGCACTTCACTCCTGTGTATTGCTGCTGTCTGCCTCCCTGGACACAGGGCAGGGGAGACACGACTCCCACTTTGCCCTGTGGCTGGATCCGGGGACAGCACTGAGAGTAGCAAATCCTTTTGCCCTGGAGCCTCACCTGGGCATGTGCCCTCCTTTTACCCCCAAAGTTTCCCTGCTTTGGGTCTAACAGAACCCACAAATGGGCCATGGGCATCCAGGGACAACCCATCCTCAGGCAGGTCCAGGCAGGCAGGTTTGGTTTATTTTGGCTACTGAAAACAACTCCTGCCCATGGAGGACATCTGTGAGTATCTGCAAGCCCAAGAAGACTCCAGGTAGGGACATGATGGCAGTAGACATGTCCTCTGGCCCTTTTCCTTGGGGGTAAAAAAAATTCCAATTTTTATTATCTAAATTATGACATCTTTCTGTCAAGAACCTGAGGGTAGTCAGGGCCGCCTGCGCTGCTTGCCCTGGGCATCATGCAGCTGCCATGGGCAAAGGTCACAGCCACGTCCATGTCTTTATGCCCACAGATGGGGACCCTGAGGGCAGAGTGACACAGCAGTGACAGCCCGGTGCAAGCAGGATGTCCTAGCCCCGGGTCACCCAGGCATGGCCTCTTTGCTGAAGATCACTGCTCCCATGTGATGCTGCTCAAACTTGGAAAGAAGCACTCTTTTGTCCTATTCGTTAAATCAAGAAACCCCAAAGACATTGCCTTGGTCCCTAAGGTTTTGTTTAGCCCTAGATGAAAATGCTTTGCACTGAGTTCAGTGCAGGTGTTTTAAACACTTCCCTTTTTTATTTCTGGAAGCATGAGTTCTGCTGAGCAGAAGGCATACGCTTCTTTGGGATCCTTCCAAAATCTCCATTAGCTCTTCAAATGTTCTAAGACCTTCATTAGTCCTCAGGCTGAACCACTTTTTGGACAAGGCCTTGTCCCATGGGCGGATCAACCATCTCACTGTGCCAGGCTGGGAGCCACCCCAGACTCTGTGTCCAGTGTCCCATCCCCTTGTGATGGTTGTACCATGGCCAGTTTGGACAGGCCTCAGCTGGTTCAACCAGGAAGGTAATAACCAAATAATCTAACAATTCCATCATTAAATATTTAGTATTGATGGCTTAGGAAGGAAATAATTTGGGTTTGTGAGAGACATCGTGGTGCTGATGCTCCTGCACCAATGCTAATGCCTTCCCACTGTTGGTTGGTGAGTGCCTGGGTTAGAGGGACCCAGCATCCCAGCAGCATCCCTGGCACCACTGCATCCATGAGAGCTGGAGGCATGTGGCTGATTCTGGGGACGTTCTTGGTGAGTTCTGCAGGAGCAGCTTCACCACTGCAGTGTCCCAGACTCTGCACTGCCTGGACATCTGCACTTGTCAGCTCCTGTTTTATTTCTCTATCCCAAATCCTAAGGGGGTTTTCCAAACCCAGTCATTTTTCACATTTTCCTTGGATAAGTAGACTGTTGCATCAATTGCCAATTCCCAAAAAGTCATAAATCTCCTTAACCTTCAAGGATCAAGGAATTAAGAGGAAAAAAACACCCAAAAACCAACCAAAAAAAAAAAAGAAAAAAAAAACCACAAAAGCAGCTTTTGTAAGCAATACTTTTAGGAGAGGATGTTTATTTCTCTCCAGGCTCCTCAGCCTTCATAGCTCCCTTTGCTCAGCTTCTCATGCAGCACCCACCTCCAGAGTGAGTCCAGAATTACAAAAATAAAGGGGATACGAAAAAGCTAAGTATTGCAAAACTTAACTGGGTTGTTGGGGCTGAGAGGCTTGGAGCAGCTCATCCCACAGGATCCAACACCCCCAGGAATGACCCAATTGCTTTGCATCCCGCAGGACAGCTGTGCCAGGAGGGTCTGAGGAGGGACAGAGCACCCATTGTGACTGCACCATGTCCTGGGAACAATGGGAGCTGGAGTCCCTCGCCAGTTCCTGTGGCTTTTCCAGGGATTTCCACCATTTCAGTGGGGGCATGAGCTGCTTTTCCTCAGCACACAGCTGAGGAGCACAGCAGCACAGCTGTGGCTGTAGATGCACATGCTGTGCCAGGCTGTCCTGTGGACATGCACATGGTATGTGTGCACACGCTGTGACTGTGATCGTGCCATGTACATGCAAGGATGCTCATCCTGTATTTGTGCCCACATCATGCTTGTGGGTTGCACTATCCATGGTCACATGTATCCATGCTCACACTGTGGCCATGGTCACACCGTGGCTTTGCTCAAACTGTGGCCCTGCTCTCACCACACCAAACTGTTCCCCTCTCATTCCTGGCTCTTCAGCGAGGCAAAGATGAAAGAGGCCTTGCATGGGCAACCAACCAACTGCTGGGGCTTGTTGTCCTCCCCTCCAATGCCCCCAGACACCCTGGATGCATGAGCACTGTTGCTGCTGCACAGTAAACCCCCCCAGACAAGGCTGGGGGAGGCACCTCATCCTGCAGCAGCCTGGAAAAAACGGGCTGGGGATAAAATTAGCTGGAGTTTTTATTACTGGGATTTTATTTTTAAAAGCGATGGAAAGTACATCACTGATGGGAAAACCCTGGAAGTCAGGGCCAGCCTATGGGATAGTAGTATGCCTCTGCTCTGTAGTGGATATCCTGCTCACCCCAGGAGGGATGTGAGGTGGGAGCTGGCTGTAGGAACAATCAGCATGGCAGCAAGGACCGTGAGGGGACTGATCTTGCCCCCTGGAATGCACCAGGGTGGTGCAGTGGCACATGAGGCAGCAGGGACAGCTGGGTCCTGCCAGGAGGCATCACATGGCCATAGGGTCCCTGGGAAACTCTGTTGGGAGGGACCCTTCCTGTCTAAGCAGTACTGGTCCCTCCAGCCAGAGAAGATAGAACTGAGGGTCTGCAAACTCAGGACAGTCCTGAGATTGGAGAGGAATGGAGGCACTAGCTCTTCTAGGGTATGAAGTGAAGGTAGAAGCCAGATCTAACCCATCCTAAAGCAGGCAGCTCCCCGTGCTGGGTTTCAGCAGCTCCCTGATGAGGAGGAGTGCTCCAGGAGTGCTTCTGGAGGTTCGCCTGCACTGCAGTAGAGGGATTTTGACAAGTACAGAGAGGAGGAATCTACTGAAGGGTGAAAATCAGAAAATCATGGCTGGCTCAGGTCACCCCCCCAGCTGAAAGACAGCTGGAGACAGGGAGAGGGCTCAAGGAAAGTGTCCTATATGCTGTCACCTTCTTCATTCATGGACACCTCTGGGTGGCAGGAGGGCATGGTGGGAATATCACAGCTGTGTTACTGCTGGTTGCTCCCAGGCTTATCTGCTGGGAGTGATGTGTGGTAGCCAGGAATGTGGCTGGCACGGGCTCCAGCTGGATTCTGACATTATTTTTTAAACAAATGGAACTTGAACCTGTAAAGATCTCACCTGAAAGCTTAAACCTACTGCTAGGAGCCTAAGCAAGTGCCTGGTCCCCTGGTGAGCTGTCCAGTGACACCCAGGAGACCCGAGTTATTCCAAACACTGGAAACATATCTCCTTGTGCAGCAAACCCACTGCTGAGCCACAGAACCAGGCGTCCATCCTCTCCCTGCCCCTCAGGAATGATAGTCCTGGCAGATTATTGAGAGGAGCCTGAGCAGCACCGGCAGCCTGGTACAGGGCTCAGGCACTCCATGCCTCGGGCTGGAAGTGGCTGGGATGTGGCGGCTGACTGGCAGCTCTTCTTGACCCTGGGTTGGGGAAGTCCTGCTGTGATTGGGCACCCCCCTCAACCACAGAAGAACTGACATTGCTCATCTCAGGGCTTGCTTCCAAAGAGAGACATGTGGGGTGTTGGAAAGGGAAGCTGAATCCTTTAGCAAGGCACATAAATTCTTCCTGCATGATGAGGTGACTGTAGGAGACAGTGGCAGCCAAGCAGGCTCCCAGCACCAGTTTGGCACTCAAACCAGCCCTCAGAGGCTGAGCAGGCTCATGCCATGGGAAGGCAGAGGTGTGGGATCTTCCACGGACTGCAGGTCGGTATCTGCTCCACCATGGACCTCCATAGGTTTCAGGAGCACAGCTGCGTCTTCATGGTCATCCCCACAGGCTGCAGGCAATTTGTTCTGGCACCTGGAGCGCCTCCTCCCCTCCCTCCACTGAACTGGGATCTGCAGGGCTGTGCAGTGGTTTTTACTCTTTCTTAAAAACATTATCCCAGAGGACCCCCCCATTCACTGCTGGCAGGCTCAGCTTTGGGTGGTAGTGGGTCCAACACAGGGACAGCTTCTGGTGACTTCTCACTAAGGCACTCTACAGACCCCCCACTGCCCAAACCTTGCCAATGCAGTCCCAAGGACACAATGTCCCCCTGGCAGGATGGGGACCAGGCTAGAGCAGAAGGGGGATGCACTGGAAGCAAGATGTGGATGCTCATCCATAGCAGCCTCTGCTCAGCTCCTGTCTGGTTGATACACACTGGACAGGACCATGTCTGTCCTGACAGAAGCTTTGCACACCTAGCTTGCTGTTGGCTCTCCTGAGGACACACCAACCTGTGCAGCTGCTCCAGCACCTGGTGCAAGGGAGTTTGAGATCTGAACCTCACCATCTGCTCCTCAGAAAGGAGACAAGTGACTGCTCAGTGCCTCTGGCAAGCTGCCTGCACCCCTAGGTGCTGCCAGATTTCACACTCATGCACTGTTTCTCTACTGAGGGTTTAACTTCAGCCCTACCCAGGGACTTTGAGCAAAAAGAAATTACTCCAGCAAGGAAAGTTTTCCCTACAATAGGGTTGTGTTTCCCTGCAGCACCTGTCATTAGCCCATGAAACCATGATTGTTCTTCCACCTCACAAAAACTAAAATCCACATGAAACTGGAAAATTTGCACTCAGTAGTTTAATCCAAGTCACCTGTTGAAACCTGAGAGCAGGAGGTGGCATAAACATCCTTTCCACGCTCTCCCTGGGCATGGCCGCTCTCCCTGGGCATGGCCGTATCCCTGCAGGCACAGAGGAGCACCTGGAGGTCACTGCCAGTTTCCTTTGAATGAACCTGGGTAGGTTTTTCTTCTCCTTTTGTCCTAGGCACAAAGCACAAATGTATCTTAAAAGGGGAGGGCCCTGGCCTTGAGTGAAGCATTAGCAGCCCTGAAGGCCTGAGATCATCCCAGAGCATAGCTATTCTCTATTTCCTTTCCCCTTCGGGTGACTCAATCACCTCTGCAATCTACTTCAGCCTCAGAGATGCGTTTAACTGGTGCCATCGTTTAACTGGTGCCGTCGCAGGTGAGGGTCCTGATTGCTCTCTTGTCCTGCAGCAGAGAACATTTGTCATGGGACCTTTTCTTCAACATATTTTGCAGATCAGAACCATAGAATGGTTTGAGTTGCAAGGGACCTTAAAGTCCATCTTGTTTCACCCCTGGCCATGGACAGGGACACCTTCCACTGTCCCAGGTAGTTCCAAGACCTGTCCAACCTTGCCCTGGACACTTCCAGGATGGGGCAACCACAGCTTCTCTGGGCACCCTTTGCCAGGGCCTCACCACCGTCACAGAGAAGGATTTCATCCCAATATCCCATCTAACCACTAAGGCCATTCCCCCTTGTCACTTCCAGGCCCTTGTCCCCACTCCCTCTCCAGCTCTCCTGGAGCCCCTTCAGGCCCTGCAAGGGGCTCTGAGGTCTCCATGGAGCCTTCTCTTCTCCAGGTGAGCACCCCCAGCTGTCCCAGTCTGGCTCCAGAGCAGAGGGGCTCCAGCCCTCAGAACATCTCTGTGGCCTCCTCTGGACCAGTGTTAGTGAAGGAGGGGGCTGGACTCCAGAATGGACTGGAACCCTGCCCAGCACTGAGTGTGATGCTGTGCCATGGGACATGGGAGCTGTAGAGCTGTCCCAGACTTACTTTGTGCTGAAGCAACATTCTTCATGTTTCAGAGGTTTGCACAAAGCCAGATGACCTGTCTGAAGTGGCCTTAAGACATCCATGTGTCTGTTTTGGGACAGGAACAGGTACATGCAGCCCTGGGGCCTGTCTGCGGGTGTCCCTCTGCAGCAGGAGAGATCCCTATGCATCCTTGGGAGCATCCAGCTGCACATCAGTCACATTGGTTGGTAGCACATGGAGGAGGAGGAAATGAATGAGGCTTCCCAAGGCTTTTTAAGATTTTCATAACACATGATTTTCTCACATTTAAGCTGGTGGCATGCCACAATCAGCTCAGAAGCTTGAGTTTCTCCTGAAAGACAAATAAAAGTCCAGTTCTGCAGATATGTCCAAAACCTGAAAAGTATGACCATGAAAATCTCTGCCAGTCATAAATGTTAGAGGTTTTTCATTGTCAGGATTTTGGATTATCTGACTCCCATCTTTGAGTTCTGAGCTACTTGAGAAAAAGCTCTTAAGATAGCTGGGGGGCCCTGGGGTGTACCAAGAATTCAGGAGAGTTCGTACAAAAGGTTCCAGATTGGGAAATGGTAGTGAAGCAAGAGGGTTAAATCTGGGGGAAAATGGGATTAATAAATTGATTAAAGATGAATAATTTCCTGGCCAGGGTATGATTTAGCTCAACAGTAACAGGTGATTTCACTGCAGATGTACAAAAGCTCATCCCTGTTTCTGGGCAGCCCTGTAGAGCCTTGGTTTTGCTGGAAGGAGACAAGTCTGGCTGCTGGAGGTGGATGCTAAGGGATTGTCTCTGGGAAAGCTAGGTCCCAGTGGTCTTTGCCCAAAGTGGGAGCTGTCAGCAGCTGGGAAAGATCTTCTGTCCTTTGACCAGATGTCAGCAGGTTCAGGTGGGGATCCTACAGGGTCTGGGCATCAGGAACAGGGAGGGATGCTTCCAGGAAGCACCCAGGGCTGAGAGGCAATATGGACAAGATCCCTTGGCTGAGCCTTGGCAAAGGGTCACAGCACCTGCTCTCCTGCCCTTGCGTTGCAGCAGGCCCATTGCTGCCAGCCCTGAAACAGGGCTCCTGCAGCCAGTCAGGAGCATTCCAGGCTGTTTTGGGCACCTCACACTGCCCTCCCTGCCACAGTGGTGGGAAATGAATCTGTGCTCTGTGTGCCACTGTCTGCCCGTGCCATCATCTGCGTGTGCCATCACCTGCCTGTGCCATCACCTGCCCTGCCTATGCATCATGCTGGCATTGCTCTGCTGGACACAAGGGGTTTGTTCCGGTACCAGGAGCAGTGACAGCTGGAGGCAGGAATAGCAACAGCCTGTGACATCCCCAGTGCTCCCTTCAGAAGGGCTTCTGTACTCCTCTGCCCCCACCAATGACTGGGAGCCCTGGGATGCCTGGGAGCACGTGAGCACTGACTTCACAAGGGCAGTGGGAGCTGAGTCCTGGAGGCCCTGGGCAGTGCATTTGGTTTTTGGCTCTGTCAGCAGGATGGCACCAGGAAGTTCTTGTCCAGGAACAAAGGATACTCTTCTAGTCTGGGTCCAGCATGGGTGGCTTCGAGTCATCTCCTGATCTCCAGCAGTCAGCTGGCTGAGGCTGCACACTGGAATCCCAATAGGCAAGGAAGGATCTGGCTGGGATCCTTGGGTGGGGAGAGGGTGGGAAAATGCCATTTGGACTAAGGCTGGGAAGAGAGTGCACATCGTGTCAGCCATGGCTGGAGCCCTCAACTCTAGCAAAGGAAATGGCTCTCCTGAGATTTCTTGCTGCATTTTGGGATGTGTAAAGGACTGGAAATGAGCCTGCTGGCTGGAGGGTTGTCCTTAGGGCTGTGTACCTTTGCATGGAGGCAGTGACCATCTGTCACAAGAAAAATCCATTATTGGGGCCACAAATTTAACTTTAGCATTGTTAAGGCAGTCACTGTTTTGACAAAGGACTGCTCCAGGCTTGTAGGGAGATCTGAGCCAGTGTGCTGGAGCTGCTCTCATGGCTCCTGATGGAAAACAATGGGAAAAGAGACAGGCAAAACCAAGGAGTCCAGACAAAATGTTTCTGTGATGCAGAGCTTTCCGCAGAAGGACTGTAGGGTGGGGAGGAGAGGGAACGCTGCAGGACAGCTCTTCTTCGTGTTCCCCACCTCATGGCGGTGGGAGGGGGGAGCACACCAGGAAGCCCCAGATGTGCTGGGAGCCTCTTTTTTATTGAAGTCCTGACAAAGAAGAGCAGCGACCTTTCCATTCCCACAGGTGGAGTTTCCAGTATGAAGTCTTGGATCAAACAGGTATAGTTTGATGCCAAAGATTTGCAGGAGCCCTAGGACAGGATGAGACAACTTCTCCAGCTGCAGTGCTGTGCTGCAGCATGGAGGGACAGAACGTTACCACTGGCAAGTCAAACCCTCTATGGGATACTGGTCCTCAAACCAACTGTCAGCATCAGAGGGAAGAAAGATGATTTTGCTCAGTGCAACATGGAACCACTTCCTGTACCCTTTCCCAGAGCTCAAGAAAGGGGTGCTGGAGCACTGTCAACTCGTTGGCTTGGGACTTGCTGCTGGAGAGCTACAGTATAGCAACAGGAAGGTGGCTTATGCCCTAACAGAGATGTTCCTGCCTCCTGAACTTGCTGCTATGGCACAATGCGAGGGTGGGAGATGCTCAGAACCCTCCTAAAATGTTTGCTTTTCCCTAACAACTCTAGAGATTTGAGGGAACCTTTGGGAAGAGAATTTCTCCATGCATCAGCAATGGGAAAAGAGCAAATTCACTGCACAGAAGAGCTGATGCAGAGACACCTATACAAACCATATCCTTTCGGGTTACTTGAATTCTCCTTGCAGATCAGTCCAATAGCTGAGCATGGAGTAATAGGTTCTATTTGGAACTTCAAGGTACACAAATCCCTCATATAGCCAGGTTAAATGTAGATAACTGGGGAATAAGAGACCACTTCATGTCAGAAAGGATGTGGTTTTTGGGGGACAGTGGACAACAGTGCTTGTACCCACCCCAGGAAGAGAAGATACCCCCACACGGCCTACTTCCCCATGCCCTGCTGCCTATCATCTTCTTACTTATGGGGACCTTTGCAGCATCCCAAGGCCCTGTTCACTTCAGGCTTCTGTGTGATGAGTAGCAGGGTTGGCAGAAGTGCCCCTCAGCTGCCCCCAACAGCACCCTGTTCTGGCAGAGCCCCCTGATGCTTTGGTGGGGCTCAGCGGGGACAGCCTGGGTGTCTCAGCCTCCCCCAGGGAGTCCATTCTTGCTGTGGGTCTCCATGGGGCTGTGGTGATGGCCATGGGCTACTTCAGTGAGTCTGTTGCCCTGAAAGCCAGGCAAGGGCTCAGCCTCTGCATGGCCCAGCTGCTCACCGTAGCTATGACCTGTTGCTTGTGGGGATGAGCTGAGATTGTTCAAAATGTGGTTTCTCACTTGGAGTTGGAGCCTGTGGATAGTGTTGGCCAGTTTAAGAAAAGTGACAAGCAGTTTCCTGCTTTTTTCCAAGCAGAAGATAAATTTCCCCTCCATCCTGCCAGCTCTGTCCCCACCCCACCACCATCCCCTCCCTCACACTGAGGATGGGGATCAGCCCCTTGCCGCAAGGCTGCCCAGGAGGATCTGCGTGTGGTGCTCCCTTCCTTCGTGGCACATGCTTCGCTCATGTTCACCCAACCTGTCCTAACAGGCTTAGGGACAGGTGAGCTTGCAGTGGCTGCATGGAGCCAACAGGATGTGACTATGACCCTGGTGCCAAGGACACCCCTGCCCTGGGGCCACAGCGTAGGGGAGGGATGTTCTGCTGGCAGGTGTGCTCTCCTGTGCCAGCATCCACAGGCTCATGTCACAAGCATGGGGAGAGAGTTCATCAGTTGTGCCAGGGCTGTGGGAAGAGGGCTGTCAGCCTGAGGGGCTGCCTTGTGCCTTGATACTTCCCAACCCTCTGTCCTGGCAGGAGAGAGCTCCGAGCAAAACAACCAGGAGAAACCAATGGGGCTTTTCTGGAAAAGCTACTTACTTCCTGGCTGATTCAATGCCAGGACAAAAGTAATCCCTGCTCATGGACCCCCTCAGGGCTTGCATCACACAGACACTGTCCTGGAAAACAGGGAACAAAAAGGGTTTAGAAAGTGAGGCAAGAATAGAGATTTGTACTTGGGTTTGATTTTCCTTCCAGGCAAGGATCCTTGCCAGGAGGGGGATTATAGCCTTGGATACACCAAGATCCTTCCAGACCTTCAGTGTCTCTAAGAGGACAAGATCTGGGCTTGGAGCCAAGGCTGGAATACATCCGTGGGCTCCCACTCACAGGGTGCAGAGGCTCAGCAGGAGCTGCACTCAGTCAGGAGTGAGCTCCTGACTGAGGGAGGTTGTTGCATTCCCTTTTTTTTTTTTTTTTTTTTACTCTACTAGTGTAAACACTGATTGGATTTGCATGTTTACTGGCCACAGACTCAAAAACACCCCAAAATGCCTCACATGTGTGTGCTGTGGCCTTAGTGCTGGGACTGGTGTGGGCATCCCCAGAAATTCCTGACAGATCCTGGCTTCCATTCCAGTCCTGTCTGACTCCAACTTCGTGCAGGTGGAGATGTGGGTAAATGCACCCTGAGCAAAAACATCTTTCTGGGTCTAGGTTCACACATCTCTGCTGGAATGCAGGATAGACCCAACAGGAGGAGAGGCAGCTGGGAGGTTTCCTGATACCCCATACAGTATTGTGATTCCTCCATGTAAGGCAATGAGATAATGGGGAGTAAGCCTCAGCAGCTGGGGAAGCCCAGAAATCCAAGTCCTTTGGTTGGTGCAGGACTCACCCTGTCTGGAGGTCCCTGAGAAAGAGACACTTCTGGGCTTGCACAGTGGCCTGCATTGGTCTGCACTAGCCAAAAAATACACCTGATGCCTCAGCTGAGTCCCAGGGTACATCAGTCCAGGTCCTAACTGGAGTCACAGAGTCCTGAGGACTGAGAGCAGGTTCCCACTCCTCCCTCTGGCTGTGCCTCCAGTGCAGCTCCCAGGCAGAGCTGAGATTGGGAATGGGAGCGGGATTGGGCTCTGGATTGAAAACAGGGCTGGGAGATTTCTCCCATGGACCACAGCCTGTGGACCAGTGAGCAGCTTCAGCCCAACCTGAGACCAAAGGAACAAGTCCCTGCCCTTATTCCTTGGTCTGTGCTTCAGAGGCAGATGGGGGCTGTGCTCCTTCTGGGAACACCTTTGCAGCCTCATGCTGTTCCAAATGTTTTTCTGGTTGCTACAGGCTGCCCTCCAGCCAGTCCCTCTCTGTCCCTGATGGTTCTTGGTCTGAGTGCCTGTCCTAGGGTGACTTTATGATGCTTGTATCCCAATCATCTGTTCTGTTTATGCTGGATATTCTATTCTGTGCCTTCAAGACTGGTTCTGAGAGCGTAGGCAGGGAGAAGACGAAGCACGGAGTTTGTTATCAGAGGCTGCACTCCTCTCAAAGCAACACTCCTCCACATTCTGCGCTGGACTGTGCTGTCTGGGCACAGTGCTCTGTGCTGTCTGGAGCAGAACAGAGCGCTCCTTTGCTTTTTAGTTAGTTCAGCTAGCTGAGGCGGAGAAGCTTTCGTTGGACTGTTGCTTTTTCTTTCCCTTTTCATGGAACTGTTCAAAGCTGCTCTGGACCGGGACCCGGGGAGCAGCGAGAGCTTTCACTTTGTAACCTACTCTGGGCAGCAGCCTTTCCCAGTGCCGGAGGGACTGATAACAGAGCGAGCAGCCACAGGAGAGACTTTCTGAATTTGTCATCTCTTCAGAGCACCGAATGAGCTTTGTCATCTGGTATTGTTCTTTTTTTTTTTTTTCTTTTTTTTTTTTTCTTTTTTTTTTTTTTGTGCTGGGGAGTGCTTTGCTTGTTAAATAAACAGGTTTTTTCCACTTCTCTCCGAGGAAATTTTCCCTAAACCGGCTGGGGGGAGGGGCTGTGGGGGTTGGCTTTCTGGGGGGGGCCCCTTTCGGAGGTCTTCTCCTACATTTGCCCTAAACCAGGACAGTGCCTCTGCAGAGGAATCCCACTGGCTTCCAGTGCTCCCTCAGGAGCAGGTCAGGACCCCCAGGGCTTCTGCCAGGGCGGAAACCAATGTTGTGCTGCTTCAGCTCTGGAGTCTGTTGTGGGATTGTTTGTGCATTGCTCAGGCCAGGCCTGCGCTGGACCAATCCCAAAGCTGTGGAATGTTTCTGGATTGAATGGTCCCCTGCACTTGCTGTTGGCTGAGGAGCTTGCAGATGGGAGCAGAGAACCCTGTCCCTAACCCCTCCCTTTGGACCGCAGCCTGTTGCAGTGTCTACAGGCTCATTGTGTTCTTCCTGTTATTACCCAACCACATATGAAGCTGCAGGGCCGCCCACCAGTGCTCTCAGATGTGCTTATCCATGTTTTACAAAGCCATTGAGAAGCCCCGAATCCCACAAACAGCGAACCCCACCTCTCAGAGCCACCAGCGAGTTACTTCTCCTGCTCCAGTGTCTCCTTTGATCCCTCATTCAACCCTGCAACCCTCACCCAGGTGGCCCCACCTCCGAGCCTTTTTTTGGAAGAGATAGATTAGAAAACCTCTCTCCTTTGGGGAAGTGGAGGTCCCCTGCACTGCTGGGTGACTTAATGCACTCACAACCTCCTCTTTGTACTCACATTCCACTCTGCCCCCAGGGATTGTTTCCCCTGCTCCACGGTAGGAACAAGCTTTTCTGCCCAGCTGGGATGGGTGCCAGCATGCCCTGTCTTTCCTGGGAGTCTGTGCCTGTGCGTCTCCTTAGAGGAATGCCGTGTCTCCCTGAGTCACTGAGCTGAAGCCCATGTCCACGCTAGCTGCAGGGGATGTAGAAATACAGACAAGAGTCTTCAGGTGCTTCAGGCATGCTGGTGCCGCATCCTTATCCAGCTTTACCTGGGATTAAGCTCTCTGTGTTTATCCAGGTATGGGGTGATCCAAAGACACCAGTACAGTAGGGAGTTGGAGCTCCTGAGAGATCACTCCTGTGAGATCAGACAGGTTAACTTGGTCCCTTGCTGCTGTGGCCCCATCACGGTGGTGACGCAGGCTGTAATCATGAAAAATTGGCATTAAATTGTGGGGAACTTACTGCTGCCCCACAGCAAACCCTGCTCCTGCACTTGGTGGATTGTCTGGTTATTTCAGGTTTCAATGCCATTTTCATATCTGGTTATGCTGAGGGGATGTGTCCCTCCCACTATCAAAGCAGTTCCCTAAAAATTCACGGCGTACCTCTGTCCCTGAGAATGGTCAAGGCAGGATGAATGTATGGAAAGCAGCGCTGTGGAGATCAACAGAGGTGACAGAGGTGAGACACTGGCAGGCAGACAGATGGCAAGCAGAGTGGCAGGCAGATAGGTGACAGTGTGGCAGGTAGAAAGGCGGCAGAGTAGTAGTGTGGCAGGGCAACCCAGCTGTGCTGGGCTGGCTCTCCACACAGCTGCTTGTTCATTGAACCTGTTCATTTGGGCAGATTGTATGCTTCACAACCTGAGTCCTGCAGAGGTGTCATCTGTTCTTGCCTTTCTTTGATGGTACCCAAAATCCACATTCCTGTTTCGTCAGACAAACAAGGCTGCTCTCACCTCAGCCCCTACCCCCTTGGGGCTGGAAAGAGGGTAGCAAAAGTGACCCCATGAAGAGGAGGAGCAGCCCACCCTGGGGAGGGAAGGGATGTCAGCTCCCATTTCAAAGCCACCCATGGACAGCCTGGGAATAGGATGGCCAAGTCTGCGCAAGACCAAGGAATGGAGGATACTCACATCTCCCAGGATGGGTCCCACCACATCAAGGACCACCTGACATATAGGAACTTGCTCCAAAGTCCCCAAAACCAAAAGAAGGATGAGGAGCAGGGGGACCATCCCTACTCCCACAGGGCTCCTCCAACCCTGTTTCTGCTCCCTACCATCTAGAAAGGAGATTTTGTTTGTTCCTTTTTAGTCTTTGAAGACCTCATTGCTTGTCCATCCAAAGATGAAACAGGAGGTTTGAGAAAGCGATTAAGTGCAATCCAGAAAAGATCTCTCTATGATAATGCCTGGTGCAGTTGCACTGTGCAGGATGGCAGATGACTGCCTCAGAAGGTGAGATGGGCAGCATGAAGAGTCAATAATAGGCAGGTATTTTTCCCATAGAAACTTGAGAAGAGTCAGCCTGGGAAGGCAGAAAGGCAGCGGAAATGATGCTGTGCTGAGCCTCGGGGACAGGACTGTGGTTTCCTGCAGCATAATCAGCAGCAAAAGGAAATAATTTTTTCACATAAATTAATATATTAATGTCTTGGAATAGATTAACAAGGATTTTCCAGGGTTAAGTGCTTAATGAATTGAAGTGAGGAGGTAAACCCCTGCAAACAGACTCACAGATTGAACACGGCAGTCCTGCAGAGAAGCCCTGCTCCACAGTAATGGGCACTGCCAGGGTGAAGGTGGAGACAACACTGGAGCTCATACCCTGTGGGACCTCTGGCTGTGCAATAGAGTGGCACATCAGGGCTTGCACCACAAGCCCTGGACAAGGGCTTAGCCCCATGAGCACCTCAGCACCCCAATACCACAGTGATGGGCAGGGAGCTCTGCAGAAGATGCAGTGCTTGCATGGGTCAGCTGTGAGTGGCCGGAAAAGCTCCTTGCTTCAAGAAAGTGAGGAGTGAGGCAGGTGTGAGGAGCCTCAGCTCACACCCTCAGTGTGAGGTTGTGACCCTCAGCCTACAACCCAGCTGCTCTAGGAGCCCTGACCTCCAGCCTTCTCTCCTTGTTTATTGTTTTGTTCACTGTTGTATCCCACTGCGTAAGCAAGCTGCAAATGTCCTTCTCAGAGGAAGGAACCAAACCTCCTTTGGCTTGCTGCTCCCTATGCAAATGCATCACATTATTAACTTGTGACCATATTGAAAACAGCCTCAATATATATCTGGGCTCCTCAGGGCTGTCACGAAGTTCTTGGGATGATTAAAAGCACAGCCACAGCTGTTCATCATTGTAGATGAGAGGTTCTTGGAGCTTTTCTGTATCTCAGGATGCTCCCACGTCCCACTGAACCCATCTAAGGGCTAAGTCTCAGGGAGGGGGCAAGATGGGGTTGAGCCTGGAGTCAATGACCATGCCCGCAGGGGTAGATGGGGCTGATCCCAAGGACACAGGTTGTGCCCAGGGAGGAGGGACAGGATTGGGCTGAGCCCTCCCAGTAACGGTGATGCTCGAGGGACAAAGTTGATTCTGGAGCCGGGGCGGGGCTGATCCTGGGCAAAAGAACCGTGCCTGGGGGAGGTAGATCGGTCTGGTCCAGGAGTGGAGGGGGCAGGAAGATCTGAGCGCGGGTCCGTGGCAGCCGCAGGACTCACAGCCCGGGCCGCCCCGCGCAGTGCCACGGAGCCCGGTGTCCCGTCCGGGTGGGCCGAGGCGGCGGTGACTCAGCCGGGAGAGGCGGGCGAGGAGGAGGCGGGGGAGGAGGAGCGGCAGAAGCTGCCGCTGCCGAGCCGCTCACCTGCCCGGCTCCGCCATGGCCCGCCGCCTGGCCGCCCTGCTCCTGCTCCTCGCCCTCGGCTGCCTACTGGGCATCCTCGTCCTCCTCCTCGGCTCTGGGGACACACGGGGCCCGCCGGGCTTCAAGGTGAGCGGGGCGGCGCGGGGGGACTGGGCGCGGAGTGGCGGCGGGCACCGGGAGGTGCTGGGCTGCCGGGAGCTGGGGGAGCCGCCGTGGGCACGTCGGTGTACGGCATTCCCGGTGCGCGGGAATACTGGTGCGGGAGAGACGCCGGCAGCGGAGCATCCCCAGAGTCACGAGAGGCGCCGGGGCTGAGGAGTCCCTCATCTGCGGGGAGGGTCGTAGGGAACAGCCCCCGCCGGGAGCGCAGGGACGGAGCTGCCCCAACAGCGAGACCCGTTGCGTGGCATCTCCGCTGCGGGACCCCCTGGCTGCGGGACCCTCGGCCGTCCCTTCCTTGTGCTTTAAGACGTGCGCTTTGGGAGGGGAATCTGTTGGACACACTGAAAGATAGCGGCCCCCCAGGTTAGAGCAGTCGAATCAGCATCTGCTGCTTCTCTGCCTGGGCCAGGGCTTCCCTGCGCACCCCAGCATCTCCCTCCCCGGGCTCCACTGCATTGTCTGAGCCAGTGCTGCTGGGTGACAAATGCACTTTTTTTTTTTTTTTTTTTTTTTTTTTTTTTTTTTTTTTTTGCTTTTTTTCCTTTCTCGTTGTAAATTCTGATAATGAAAGAGGTTCCTGAACAATTTCTTCTTGGCCAAGTACTCCCTTTGCAGGACAAGTCTTTTGTTTTTAAAATAGTCCCAGGCTCTTGTCCTGAAAAATATTTCATCTAAAACCCCCTTTTCCCCATCCCAAGCAATTTACTTGGAAACTTTGTGAGCCAGCCTGCATGCCAGATGTGCTGCTGCCTTCTCTCTGGGTTTGTCAGATGTAATGAAGACTAGAATGAGAAGACAAGCTGGCTTAGCCAAGATGACCCTTTTTGCTCTTAGTATAATTTCCAGTTTTTAACTCCTTCTCTGTGACACCTTTCTTGGCCACCTGTTACTACATGCTGGGGCATCTTGGGCAGTGCCCTGAGCTGGTTTCAAAGTGAATTTTATCTTTTGGAACATGGAGGAATTAGATCGGTACCAAGACCCCCAGGTAGCACTTGGATCAGCCTGGAAAGCCTTTCTTCTTCCTGGTTCCAAGATGGACTTTTGGTTTTAAACCAAATTAATTTCCAGAAACTTTTCTCTTGTTGTGGTTTTTTTTGGTGCTTTTTCTCCCTCTGAGTGGTAGCACCTTCTAGTCTGCCAGCACTGCTGCGGTTTGGGGCCAAGCATCCCTGAACATCCACCTGGGTCCTGACCCTGCTCTGCATAAGGCTTGGCCCAGGGACTCAGGGTTCCTGGACATGCCAAGTGCTATGAGGTTCAGCATGGTGTGTGCTTCGGTGTCCAGCAGTGCCTGTTCCCATTGGGCTGGCACCAGGAAGGTGCCGAGGAGTTGCTTTCAAACAAAGCCCAGTGCTGTTTGGAGAAAGCAGAACTTTGTGTTATTTTAACTCAGTCCAAAAGATACCCACATGGTTTAGAGGTCGGTCCTGCTATGGGAGACCCTGGGCACATCTTCTGATGGCCTGGACAAGATGTGGTCCATGCTGACTCAGTGCATGTTAGCCGCTGGATAGTGCTGTTCACTGCTAAGCTACAGCTCCACAATTTCCCTTTCCAGCTCCTTTGCGTGGAATATAGCCCTAAAACCACCCTGGATTAGTTATCTTGCTGCTTAGGGACCGATCCTTCCCTCATGGGTCCGCAGTGGCGCTCACAGCCTGACTGCCCTGAGCTGCTGCCTGCTCTTGACAGCCCTTTTCTTTCTTCTTTTGGCAAATGTATCTCTGGCAATTTCTACATCCTGTGGCTGCTGTGGCTACTGCAGCAGGATGGAAACCTGTCACAACTCACTGCAAACCTGGGTGCTGCGTGACCTCACCACCCTTCAGAGAGGCAGAATGGTGGGAGGCCAGGGATGAGCCCCTCATGCGACAATGGGGCAGCCTGGAGGGATGGGGGCTGGACTCCTGGGCATGGCCATGGGGCACAGTGCCAGGCAGCAGTACATGGGGCATTCTCAATGTCCTCCTCCCCTGGGCAGAGCCATACACTGATCAGGAGCCCTAACTAAGCACTACTCATGGCCTTTGGGAACATGACTCTCTTCTGTGCCCCCTCTGCAGGGGCTTCAGGACTGAGCAGCCCTAACTGGGGCTGGCCTGAGTGATGTTGCACTGGGGCAGAGCCCTTGGGACCATGGGTGACCTAGGAGGCAGCAGAGATAGGGCTAGCACTGGAAAACCGTCCCAGTTTGGAGACCCCTCTGTGTCCCCCCTGCCTCTAGCATCATCAGGTCTGGTCAGAGGGTTCTGTTAGAAAAATCCCTGTGCCACCAGGAGATACTGATGTTGGGGACTGTCCCACATACATGAGGCCCTGCCAAAGCCCTGGGCGCCAGCAGGCAAACATGCTGAGGCAGATGAGAGGGGTGATGGAAGCCAGGTGCTGGCATGGGAGTGCGCCAGAGCATCCCTGTGTCTTCCCAGCCCTCATTTGCAGTGTGCTTGTTAGCAGGTGCAGGGCAGCTCAGCTGGCAGAGCTGAGGGCAGCACTTACACTGCAAATCACTATCGGGGTGGGCTTTTATCCTCCCTCCTGGGGCTTCCCACCTGTAGGGCCCCTGGAGCCCACCTGCCCCTCCCATGGCTCAGCTGTGACTCAGACCCACACAGCAGCGCACTCTGCTCTGGGGAATGCAGTGCCTCTGATGCCCAAGCCCATGTTCTAGGCAGGGACAGAAGCTAAGACAGGGAGAGGATCTGGGGCCAGGGACTGGCACCATTGCACACCACTGTAGGTGACCTCATTCATGAGTTCTGTATGAATGCTGGAGGCATGGGGTACCCTTGGGACTGGAGGAGACATTTCTTCATCACTGGGAACATACTAGGCTGCCCATGTCTGCCTTGGTGCTTTCATGCACCCTGAGCACGATTCCCACCCCTGCTTACCACTCCCAGGCAAGTACGTCTTCTCCACAGGGACAAGCTGGGGTGCCAAACCCTGTGCCCTCAGGAGGGGCTGGCACGAGCCTGTGGTGACTCCTCTCCTGCTGGGGTGGCTGTGGGGTGAGCTGTGGCAGCAGTTGGCCAGGCACTCTCTGCAGAGGCAGCACCATGGTGTTGCAGGACCTTACCTCAGCCAGGCCAAACGCTGCTGCTGCCATCGCCAAGGCTGGGGGACCCACGGGATACCCCTCACTCACCACTCCACACCTGGTGGCAATGGGCTGGGGGTCAAAGAGGAGATACCCTCACCCCGACCCACAGGTGTTGGCAGCAAAGGGCACTAGGGTGTGCCTACATGGCACAGCCAGTTCTGCATCCTGCCCCAGCAGTGCCACTGTCACCCCAACATGTCACCTCTGCATGGGGCTTGCTCTGGGTGCAGGCTCCGTACTGCCTCTCACTGCCTGCACTTCCCTGGGCACACAACGTGGTATGTGTGCCCACACACACCTATGCGCACGCCCCTCCTAAATACATGTGTGCCGACACGTGCACCCATGTGCACACACGTTGGCACACCTATGTGCATGCACACCTTGTCCGTGCATGCCCACATGTAAGCACACACCTTTGTATGCCCATGCACACACACACAAACATGCGCAATCCTGCAGCATGTAGACCACATGCACACATATATGCATGCACATGTGCACATACATGTGTGCACCTCTCTACGTGTGCAACTCCACCCCAGGTATGCACCCCCATGAATACATCCTGGTACCAGCTCTCCATGGGCTGGGAAGTGGGGCAGAGCCAAGCCAGCCCCGCTCAGGGCAGGAAGAAACCCTGGAACTGGCCTTCCCCCTGTCACGGGTGGTGGGTCTCCTCCTGGTCACCCTAGAGCCAGCCATGTGGCCATGTCCCTTTCTGCCATGGGGTGAGTCTGGTGTCCCAGACTGACCCCACTCCTGGTGGTGACACCAGGTATCCCTGGCACTGCAGGTCATCATTATTGTTTCATACTCCAGCATCTCTCAGCCCTTGCCACCGTGTAGATATCCCTGTCTCCAACCTTGTCCCTCTCTGCAGACTTCAGCCCCTCCATGGCATCTCCAGGCTGGAATCTACTCCTAGGGTCTTGGCTGTGCTCAGCCCCGGGTTTGGGGGTGACCTGTCGATGCTTTCCCACTGGGGACAGCCTTGTCACCCTGTTCCTGCTAGTGTCACTCCAGGTGATATTTGGGGTAATGTGGTGCCTTGTGAGCAAACCGGAGACATCTGCATGGTAACTACAGGGTGTGTGGGCACATGTACCACTGAGGTGGACAGAGGGGGTCCCCTGGGGCTGGACCCTCCTCAGACTCCCCTGTGCTTGGTCACTGACTGCTTACCTGGGGACACAGGGGTGACCATGGGACCCCAGGGAGGTGAGGCAAGGCAGAGGTTGCTCTGGCGAGAATGGACTGGGATGCCACGTGCTGGGCAAAGAGGGTGTTGAGAGAGAGCCCTCTAAGCCCGCCTGGAGCACTCACCCCAGCACCCAGCCCAGGAGGCTGGGGTGAGGTGCTGGGGGGACTTGTCAGCCTCTTTCCTCCTCTCTGCAGTGTTTGTCAGGAGCTGAAGCTACTCCACTGTTCCAGCCTGGGCACAGAAGGGGATTCTCTGCTGGCTTTTAGCTTTTGGCCCAGAGCATGAGCAAATCACTGGGCAAGTCTGGGAGGGTCACCCACATGAGATGGTCCCCTGAGGGAGCAGGAGGTACCACAGGTGCAGGGCCATGGGTTCATGGTGTAATTGAGGCTACTTAAAAGTAGAGACCTCAGGTGTCCCTGACACTTCTGTTGCCTGAGCTGGTGAAAACCAGGTGATAGGGACAGGGATAGCATGGGGCACCCATGGCAGGCAGGGCTGGGGTGGCTTCCAGAACCGGGCAGGGAGAGGAGCTGCCAGCTCCAGCCCTTGGCTCTATTGAGTCTGGGCAGGGCAGGAGCAGAGAGGGACTCATAGGAGGTTTAAGCCTTAGATAGCTTCACCCCAGAGATGCTCACTTGGGGTGGTGCTGGGTCCTGCCTTGCTTTCCCCCCATACTCATAGCCCTGAGGGGGAATAGTGGGGGCCAGCATGGGCAATCCCAAGACCATGGGCAGCAGGGGCCAGGCAGAAGGGTATGCCCATGGGTGCTGCAGGCAGCATGTATGGTGTCCCCTCCCTGGGAGCTGGGTAACCTTGTTTGGCAGGAGAAGCAGGGTTATTTATAGCCAGAGAATAGCCAAGCCATACAAGGGAAGGAGGAATGAGGGGCCTGCCTGCCCTTCTTTGGCCAAGAGCATCCCGAGGAGCCATTTCAGGTGTTTCTCCCCACCACCAGTCCCAGGGACCGGCTAGCATGGCTCAGCAGGCATCCAGGAATGATGGTAGCCTGCAGCAGGGCAAGAGCCTCCTGAGCTGCACTCAAGGAGTGCACCCCTTACCCAAAAAGCCAGAGTCCCTGTGCTGTTCCAAACAGCATTCCAGAATGGCCAGTATCCCAATCCCAGTGACATGCCAGGCAGTGCCCTCTTTGGGCAGGGGTGGGCCCAGCAGTGCCTGGCTGGGCTGAGCAAAGCCTGCCTCTGCCAGATGATGCTCTGGAGCTGCTGGGCACTGACAGGGTAGGAGTGTGGACTGGTTGTGCACTGAGCCCAGTGCCTTCCCTTGGTAAGGGCTGGAGCAGCCAGGGGACCTTCAGCCTCCAGGTCTGACCCACTGCCTTCCCCCTGCAGTATGGCATTGTGCTGGATGCTGGGTCCTCCCACACCGCCATGTTCGTCTACAAGTGGCCTGCAGACAAGGAGAATGACACCGGGGTGGTCAGCGAGCACGGCATGTGTGATGTGGAGGGTAAGGGCTGCCCTGGTCCGGGGTTGGTGACAGTGTCTGTTGCATCCCTGTGGCAGGGCAGCATGGTGTGAGTGCCTGTGCCATGCCCAGCTGCCTCCCTCTGTATTTACCAGCACACTGACGTGCCCTAAAGGGTTCAGCTCTATTCCTAAAATGTTTCCCAACTCCCCCCAAGGCTTGCAGCTGTGCATGCTTGTGGTTTATATTTTCCTGGCAGGTACTGTGCCACCAGGGAACAATCCAGGTCCCTGCCTAGCCCAGTGAGGAGCCAGGGTCAGTTTTTCACTCTCCATTTATCAACCTTTCCAAGTCTGTCAGCCAGCAGGGGTTGTGGTGTGGGCAGGGAGATATGGCTGGACCCTGGATGGCTCCATGCCCACAGAAAACTGCCTTTTGGACAGCCTGGAAGGGCCAAAGCTGCTCACCAGGCATCTTCCCACTGAGCATCATCCCCTCACCAGCAGGGAGCAATGCTGTTTCCTCTTCACAGGTCCTGGCATCTCCAGCTACAGCTTAAACCCTCTGGCAGCTGGGACAAGCCTGGAGCACTGCCTGAACCAGGCCCTGAGAGATGTGCCCAAGGAGAAGCACGCAGGCACCCCGCTTTACCTGGGCGCCACAGCTGGCATGCGCCTGCTCAAGTGAGTGCTCAGGGGGGTCCTGTTGTGCCACTCTGACATGCCAGGTTGTCACACACAGCAGGGATGGAGGTGGTGAAGGATGGCTGAAGTGCTGCCCTTTTGCTGGGAAAGCTCTTCACCACCCACCTGCCCCGTGCTGTGTGCCCTGCAGAAATGGTCCTGCCTTTCAGAGCAGGATATGCTCTGCAGGGCACAGCCAGCACACTGCTAGTGGGGGCTGGTGGGGGGGCCAGCACCAGGATAACCCACCCAGACTTTCTGGATGCTAGGAGGAAAACCTCTTGCACTCACTGCCAGCTTGATAGGACATAGTGAGAATAATCACCCCTCAAAAAGCACACAGGGGGAGGTGTTGTGCTCCCCTCACTCAGCCCAGGCAGGATGGATTCCATTGTCCCAGGCAGGGAGGAACACACTTCATTCCTGCTACCTGCCTCCTCCAGCAGAGAGAAAGGGAATTAGCTAGTGGTTTTTTGGGACATGCCTATGAGTACCCAGGCAAGGGCTCACCTCTCTCCTGGGCCCTGCTATGGCAGTGCTGGCCCTCAAGGGCTGTTGGGACAGGGAGGGCTCTGCAGCACTGTGGCATGGGTCTGTCACTCTGCCCTCTCACTTGGCCCACAGCATTGCGGACCCACAGGCGTCGGACACTGTCCTCAGAGCTGTAGCATCCACACTGAAGACATACCCCTTTGATTTCCGGGGAGCAAAGATCCTGTCAGGGGAAGAGGAAGGGGTCTTTGGCTGGGTCACTGCAAACTATCTCCTGGAGAACTTCATCAAGGTGGGCAGATAGTGACATCCAGTGGGATGGCTGTGGTGGCTGGGCAGCTCATCATATGCTTATGCCTGCTCTTGTCCTTGGCTCAGCGTGGATGGCTCGGAGAATGGATCCAGCCTCAGAAGAAGACCCTGGGGGCCATGGACTTTGGAGGTGCTTCTACACAGATCACCTTTGAAACCATGGACACAATTGAAAACCCCAGAAACGAGGTGATGTTGAAGCTGTATGGCCAGGCATACAAAGTGTACACGCACAGCTTCCTCTGCTATGGGAGGGACCAGGTCCTTAAGAGGCTGCTCTCCAAGTTCCTCCAGGTACAGTGTGTGCTTGATGTGGATGCTGGCTGTCACCACCCCACAGTCGCCCCCCTCACCTCGGTGTTTACGCTGTCCCTCAGCCCTGGACCAGCTGCACACCTTTACCATCCAACTAGGGTTTTGCCCCCAACCCTCTCCTGTGTTCCCAGGGCTTTCTCCCACTATCTCCATTAGATGATGCAGCCCTTGGCTAGAGCCAAGACACCCCAAGCCATTTTGAGATACTTTTGTCAACTGCTCTGTGTCTGGCTGCTCAAGCTCCAGGGGAGCTGTGCTATGCACAGCTCATGCACCCCATGTGTCCCTCCTCTAGCAGGCTGAGAGCTACCAAGAAACTGTCTCCCATCCCTGCTGGCCTATGGGCTACAACAAGACCCTGCTGATGAGCAGCATCTATGACAGTCCCTGCACAGAGAAGGAGAGGCCAAGCCTTGCCCTCAACACCACTGTTACCTTGGTCGGCACTGGGAATGGGAACCTCTGCGCTCTACATGTCAGCAAGCTCTTTGACTTCACCAACTGCTCCTTCTCTCACTGCTCCTTTGATGGTGTTTTCCAGCCAAAGGTTTCAGGAAACTTCATTGTAAGTCCCATAAGAGGAGGGTGGTGACCCGGCTGCTGGCTGGGCAGCTCCCCAGCATCATGTCGCAACAAAATCAGACCCCCAGCTCTGCAACAGCAGTTGTTGGTGCCCACCAAACTGGCCAGAGTGTCTGCTCATGGTCAGAGAGTTTACTCCTAGCCTGTCTCACAGCTGCTCCTTTCCCTCTATCAGGCCTTCTCTGCCTTCTTCTACACGGTGGATTTCATACAGACTGTGATGGGAAGACCCGTGCACCTGCCCAGCGACCTGAAGGATGCTGCAGAGACCATCTGTGCCACCAGCTGGAGTAAGGTGGGCTCCCTGGGCATCATGGGTAGGACGGGGCTGCTTCATGTGGGGTATCACCTAGGCTTTGAGACAAGCCCTTGAAGGTCGCTGGGTTTCCTGCCACCAATGGAGTAGGAGGAAGGCAATTGATGGCTCCTGGCACTGGGAGGGGACTCAGGTGGGCATGGGTAGCCTTGGCCTCACAGATGTAACCACTCTGAGCTTCAGGCCACAGACACAAGCCTGGCCACTGCTGGTTTGACCCCTCTTCTCTTTCCCTCTGTGCATCTCATCCAGCTGCTCCTGAAAGCTCCAAAGCTGGAGAAGAGGCTGCCAGATTACTGCGCTGTCAGCACATTTGTGTATTTGCTCACCACCAAAGGCTACAGCTTCAACAACCACTCCTTCCCCAACATTGCCTTCCAAAAGAAGGTGGGTAGCACCAAAATACATCCCCAACCCATGGGATCTCTATGGAGTTAGGCCAAAGAACCCTGCAGGAGAGATGATCCCACATGGAAAAAGAGCCAAGCAGAATCAAGGAACATCTCAGTGAATAGGAGCAGGATGGAACTCTCAGCTTTTGGAGGGATCTCCTAGGGGATGGAAACAAATTATGTAGCTGGCTGTTGGGGTGGTCATGGGATCAGGTCCTTCAGCCCTTCCTTGGCCCTCAAGACACCAGCCATCCCAAACAATGCTTTGCTGAGGCTTTTTGGGAAGTTACTTCAGGGCAGGAGGCACTTTTGTTTGCATATGCTATGGGATGTGCAAGGAGATCAGGACTGGCCTGAGCATACGAGGTTTTACTCCCAGCAGATGAGCCCAGTTCAGCACAGGATGGTCACTGCTCTGTCCCTGGGCTGGCTGGACCTATGGGCAAGCAGAGGCTTGAGGGGGCTGTGGGTTCCCCCACACTCTTCTCCCTTGGGCTGACACTGAAGCTGTCCCAGAAGGGTCTGGAACACAAGTCTTATGAGGAGCAGCTGAGAGAGCTGGGGGGACTCAGCCTGGAGAAAAGGAAGGTGAAGGAGGACCTTCTCACTCTCTACAACACCCTGAAAGGAGGTTGTAGCCAGGTGGAGGTTGGTCTCTTCTTGCAAGTAACATGTCAAAGGACAAGGAAATGGCCTCAAATTGTGCCAGGGGAAGTTTCAGTTAAATTTTAAGAAAAATTATTTCATGGAAAGTGGTCAGGCATTGGAACAGGCTGCCCACGGATGGCATAGTTACCATCCCTGGAGGGATTCAGAACATGTGCGGATGTGGCACTTGGGGACATGGTTTAGTGGTGGCCTTGGCAGTGCTGGCATTACTGGTTGGACTCCATGATCTTAGTTGTCTTTTCCAACTTCAGGGATTCCATGATTCTATGGTCTCCTGAGGCCCATGCAGCTGGGCTGGCTGGATGGTGACCATGCCATGCTGTTTCCACAGGCAGGAGAAACCTCCATTGGCTGGGCCCTGGGCTACATGCTGAACCTCACCAACATGATCCCGGCAGAGAAGCCCTCCTCCCACAAAAGCATGCTGTACAATTACTGGGTCATCCTCATCCTGCTCTTTGTGGTCACCACCCTGACATCCCTGGTGACTGCCATCTGCCTGCTCCGGCAGAGCAAGTCCAGCATAATCTGATGGCAGGGACAGGGTGAGCCATAACTGCAGGACCAGCACCATCCTACCTGCTGGAGGCTCCATGGTATGAATGCTTGGGATGTGGCAAGTGCTCAATGTCCTCCTCCAAAACCTGACACCATCCCAGAAGAATAGCTGTGTCCTTTTGTCCTCCCCTTGACCTCAAGCTGCGCGAAAGGAAGGACAGAAGAGGATCACTGGCCCTGTGGGAGAAGGGCTTAAATGTTTCCCAGCACTACTCAGGGATGGACCCTGGAGCAGGCTTGGAAATGGGACATTCAGAGCTAAGACATCTTTTTGCCACCAGAGCTGAGGTGAACTGGATCAATGAGCCCAAGCAACAACAGGATTAATATTCATTAATTTTCATGTGTATGTGTATGAATGGGGAATATTACTTATACTAGTCCTTATAGCCAACCTCACTAGACTGTCCCTGGAGCATCAGCCCTGCCTCCTGGGGAGCTCTGGGGATCACCCAAAGCTCACGTTGTCTTCCTGGCTGATGTACAAACCCCACTGACCTTCCTGAAGGCAAGGTCTTTTCCTTGGCCATTGGCCTCAGCTTTGGGTAAGGACTTGGCAACAACCAGATGTGGGAAGATGGCAGCTTCCAGGTCCCACTTCAACAAGCAGACATGATGTCTTCACTATCCCCGTGGTTCCTATGCCAGACTTGTCTGTGCCACAGCCAGAGAATCCTGCACAACCCGGTTTCTGCAGATCTGTGGTGCATGGCCATGCTGGCACAGAGCCAGTGAGCTCCCGCACTGTGGGGCTTTGCTCTGCACTGGGATTTGAGCCTGGCAGCACCCCACACCAGGCAGCTAGGAGGATGCACCTTCATTTCCAGTTGAGTAAGAATAGGGATGTAAAAACATGAAGAAGGTTTGGTTTTGTTTGATTTTTTTAATAATCTGAAATAAACCTTTGTAACCACTGCTATGGCTCAGTGGCTTGTGATCAGCAACAGGCACTTCAGCCTGGCTGCCCCACGGGGGCAGAGCCCCTCAGTCACATCCACAGGTCAGGCTCTGCCCAAACGTCTCATCCCTTGCAGCCTGTCCAGTGCTGAGACACCGTCACAGCTCTGTGCACTCTACCAGCCTGGAGACGACCTTAGATAGACCAAGGTGAGCGGAAAACCTCACTCCAGACCCAGGCCCACATGGAGGTGGAGGAGCTCCAGTCAGCCACAGTCACTAAGCTCGTGCTTCCCCAGTGCTGGAGGTGCAGTCACCCCAAAGCCAGGAGCAGGCAGCTCAAGCTGTCCCTCACTGCCACAGTCCCCAGCAAAACAACCTGCCAACAGCCTCCACTGCCAGGGCCCAGCACTGGTGCTCAAGGGCGGCAGCAAAGCAAGCTCACATTTGCTGCTGCAGTCACTGGCAGCTCAGGACATACATCGCAGCACTCAGCAGCTGCATGGGACTGGTCCCAGCTCTCCAATCCTTTGAGAAGCCTCTCCCTGCCCTGCACATTCCACAAACACTAGAGAAGAGTGGCTGCAGGGAGCTGCAGTTTTTACCACCCTCTTTGCTCCTGCTGGCAGCACTAACTCTGCTCTGTGGGTTTGCTCGCTTCCCAACACCCCTCCCTGCTCCAGCTGAACTCCTGGAATGCCATGCTTGACTTAACACACCTGTTCCCTGCAGCACTTTACTTTCAGCTCTTCCACTGGCTGCTCTCCATCTCTCTGCACAGGGCAAACCTGATTCCAGTTCAGAGGATGCTATGAACATCCAAGCCCAGCTTCCTCCCCAAGCTCATCTCCTCAGTACAGGGACTCCCTCCTGTGGTGACATTCAGGGCCTGTCTAGTATCTCACATGGAGAAGGCACTTCTGGTTCCTGAAGCTGAAACACTGCTCTAAGAACCTGGGCAGTTCCCACAATACAGGCTGGGTTTCTTCTAAGAAATTCAGCTGCAGCTGAATCAGAGCTGGATGTCCACCAAGAGCAGACAATTTACCTAGTCAAGACTTGGAGTATGAGATGGAAAAACCTCACATGCCCCACTGTGTGCATGGGATTCGAGACAGTACCATTACCTTGCCAAGTAGTTATGAATCTGGATGGGCAATCTCGGACTAGCCAGTGACAGGTGAGCACTGCAGAGCGGGGCCCTGGGCACATGGTCACCTCTGTTGCAGGGGAAGGGGACACCCCAGAGGCCAGACACCCCTGAGTCCCAGCTGTGGGACTCGGCTCAGGCCTGTTCAGGTAGGTATGAAAAGCCTTGCTGCTGTGGTGGAAGGGACATGGGGACTGGCTGGGCTCAGGAAACATAGGTGACACAGCAACAGCTCTGCCCTCACAACTTAGCCCAGATGTGTCTGCACCTGCAGTCTCAGAGCAATCCAAGTGCTGACTGTGACTGCCATCACTACAGAGGGACCAGAGCTCTCTGCTCCAACATTCACTGCAGAGGTTGCCTCAGATTGACATTCACCACCTGCTCTGCCCTTCACCTCATCCACAATGAGTGCATTCAGCTCTGAACTTTTATTGTACCCCCAGTGCAATGTGCAGAGGCCATGGGGCAGGCAGCAATCCCCTGAGGTGCCCCCACCATGCTCTCTCTCTTGCAGGATCAACTCCTCTGAGATTTCCAGAAGTGTCACCAAGCCCACCACCCTCATGGTGAGCAGTGTGATGGGCAGCGTCAGGTTGGGTAGACAGGAGAGGGTGAAGCAGGACACGGGCACGGCAGTCTATGCTCTGCTGTCTACTCCACCACATCACCGTACCTGTTCCTCCTCACCAGTGTTGCAGCGCCGTCCCTGTCTTCTGCACTAGTCAGGTTTTCTGCAACAAGAAAGAACAAGTTCCCTGGACCTCCAACTACCCTGGTGAGTTTGCCAAGCATGGGCAAAGAACCACAGAGCCTTGGGGAAGCCCATAAAGCCTCTTCAAGTTGGCCTAGCTTTGGGAGCTCAAGGTATGTAAGGGAGAAAGCAGCGAGCAGCAATAAGAATTGTCCAGCAGCGTCTGTCTTGATGCCCTTCCAATTCCGCCCACCCTACTGAGCAGCAAATCCCTCCAAACCTCAGTTGCTCTCTCCATCCCTTACCTTCTCCTTCCTCTTCCAGCAAATAGCCTTTTGTGCTGGCTTTCGTGAATACCCAAAACAGGCAGGGCAGAAGGCAGCAGCAAGTGCACCCAACCCACATCACCAGCCCTGCTCAAGAACCCACTGTGCACCTGGCACAGTTGGACAGGGGAGGCATGAAACAAGGTAAGGAGCTCCACCCACCATGGGTGCTCCTGCTCCCATCCCTTGGCTACAGGGTGCCAGTGTGGGACTTAATAATGATATTTTGGCAATGACACGGTCACCAGCTAAATTACAAGACGGGAACAGCAAAGTAACTATTGCAGCAGGGAAGAACGAGGCACAAGAAGCTCAGGCAAAGCAGTAGGAAGATATGACTGTACCTGCGGGCTGAGACACCCCACCAGTCACGGCAAGCTCTTGTAGGGACTTGCCCGTCTCCAGAAAAATCCAGAAGTTGGAGCATTTCTGCGTCTCAGCTCTGGTTACCACGTAGCTTCCGAGGGACCCTGCAGCTGGGGCGGCCGAGGTGCTCCTGGGAGTGCCAGCAGCACCACGGTGGGGACAGCATCTGCTGCCGCGAACCCTCCTGAGCCCTGGGGACCGGGGCACAGGGAGGCGGCTGGAGCCAGAGACGAACCGCCACAACAATGGCAAACAGCCCTCTGTACCGCTCGGGCTGGGCACTTACCCGCAGCCAACAGCAGGCTCCACTGCGGGCTGTACGGCAGTTTCTGCCGCGCCATCTTCTGCACCACGAAGGCGGCCCCGCTGCCTGCTGAGACCGGGGCCAAGGTTAAAGGACACGGCCGGGACGTCCCCGCTGCCCCCAGGGAGCGGCCCGGGGGATGCCGGGGTGGCTGGACCGGCCCCTACCTGCCAGGAAGGTGCCGATGCCCTTCATGAAGGCGTGAGACTGGCAGGCCGCGTACTGCTGCAGCGCCTGCGGGAAGGCGTCAGCGCGAGGGCCGGAGGCCCACCGAGCCCCCTCATCCCCAGCGTCCCCCGCACTCCCAGGCCCCCCAGCCCGTCCCCCGCGGGGCGCACCGGGTGCTTGGCGGCTACATCATCCTCCACCCACCGTACGCCCAGATTCACCATGGCGAAGCTGCCGGTCCCGGCCCTGGGCAGGACCCGTCCCTTGCGCCCGCCCCTTCCGCCGCGGCCATGGCGGAACCGGTAGGGCCTTTTCATGTGCTCCGAACAGGGACAGGCCGATTCCGCTGCTACTGCGGACCCGACGGCACCGTCTAGTGAAAGCGGGGCGGGAGAAGGAGCAGGTGGGAGGCGAGCACGGGGCCGGGCGGGGGTCGAGCAGCCCTGGCCTGAGCTGCTTCCTCCCGCAGTGTGACCGACGCGATGGAGGTCTGGGCCGGCGAGCTCGGTGGCTGCCCGGCGCTCGGCTTTGTATGTACCGGGGAGAACAGGGGGCGGCGGGAGAGCCCATGGCTGAGACCCGGGGTGCCGGCGGGGCAGGGATGGATCTGGACCCAGGCCAGGCCGTGTTGGACGCGCTCTCCTTCTCCTCTCCCTCTGCAGCGGTGCCCGCCGGAGGAGCTTGGCGCGATGCTCAGGTGGGTGCCACTGCCCTGCGACCTCCCTCGCTACGGGCACCCTCTCGCCCGGGCTCCCCGCCACCCTCGGTCCCACCTCGCCCGGGCCCTCCCCCCCCTCTCCCGCTCCCCTCACCCTCGCTCCCCGCAGGGCTGCCCTCGGTCACGGGGCTGCCGCGCTGAGCCTGGGCCCGGGTTCGGCCACGCTGCGGCTGCCGGAGGAGCCGCAGTGCCCGGCCCTGGCCCTCGTCCAGCTGCCCGCCGCCGAGGCGCGCAGCCAGCTGCAGGCGCTGGTCTTCGGCATGGCCGGCTGCATCGAGAGCCTGGAGAGGCGCCTGGAAGGTCCGTGGTGGGTTTAGAAGAGGGGAGGGCTAGCAGCTCCTGCCACTTTCATGGGGTGGTCACCCCCACCTGAAGTGCCCTAGGTGCCCCAGTTCAGCCGCAGCAGGAGAGGGCTTCACCCCAGGTGGTTTCTTCTCACCGGTCCCAGTAGGCCGGCAGAAGAGCTGCTGCCCGTCTCTTCCCTGTTTGGGCTGGCCCATTCTCAAAGCACCAGACCTCCGCAGGCAGAAGAGACCCTGCCTGGGCCCAGAGGATACAGTGGTATGTCTCTGTGTGGAAACATAGCCCTTGTCCTCATGGCCAGCACCGCACTAGCATCCTGAATGTGGGAATCATCTCACAGATATCTTTCTTTGAGGGGTCTGGAAAGATTTTGGAGCAGCAGCAGTCTGGATGGAAGTGCTAAGAGGAGAATGGGGCTCAATTTGGCTGTGGAGGGAGCTGGCTGGGGAGGCTTGAAGTGCTGCATGCGGAATTGGGGGGTGTTGTCACAAGCTTTGTCTCTGGCTCCTGTCTCAGTAGCAGTGGAGAAATTAGCATCTTCCTGCAGCCCTGAGAAGAATGCTGCCTGGAGTCAGCGGCTCTTCCTGCCAGGTAGGCACTGCCAGGGGCACCTGCCCTGCTCCTGCAATCTTTTGTCTTCTCCCTCCTGGAGGCTGCTGGTCCTGTATCCATGTGCTCTCCTGGACACTCTGAGTGCCCTCAGCTGTGGCTGCTGGCAGCCACCCCTTGTCCTGGTGCTCTTCCAGGCAGAGCAGGGGCAGGGCTTAATGTGGTTGCTCTCAGGGTGTCTGGGATGCTCAGGTCAAAGGCTGGGCATTGCCAGCCTCAGAAGGAGGGCAGGTTTTGCTGTGCTTCCAGACTGGAGGCTGTGGTGGATCCATGGCTCCTTTTGGGAGAGGAGGCCATGTCTGGCCCTTTCTTGCCCCCTGTGGCTGCTGGTCCTGCCAGGCTGGGCTCCCGGCGGTTCCCCTTGGCCGTGGAGGGACTGGAAGGGCTGCCAGAGCTCCTGGGTAACCTGTAATTTGTGTCCTGCCTGTTCCTGACCAAGGCAGATCCCAGCCCCAGGAAGAGTAAGGCTTCTGGCTCAGCTTTGCCAGCCAAAATGAAGGTACCAGGGGAGTCTCTCATTAACCCTGGTTTCAAAAGGTCAGTGCTGGGGCTGGATGCTGCTCACTGGGCACCCTGCGGGCTCTGCTCCGAAGTTACGTGGCAGCAGGGCTTGGGGCTCGTGACTCTGATGTTTCCTCTGTCTCCTTCCAGCAAGAAGGTGCCATCTGGAGTGAATTTTGAGGACTCCTGATGGGTGCTGTCCTGTGCCTTGATGACAGCCCTATGGACCCCTGTGTCTGAATGAGGAGGGGTGTCCCTGTTGTTCCGGACCTGCTGAGCTCCTCGACAGCAGAGGCAGCGGTACCTGGCAGCCACCCCTCAGCTTTCCCCTTTGGGGGAACAGTTGGAGCAGAGGGGACACCAGCATGGTGGGGTTTTCCCCTGCAGCTCTTCCCTGCTGGTAGGGACCAGCTCCTGACTTCACTTACCATGAACTGGTGGAGTTTGGATGGAGCTTTGATACCGTGGAATGGAAAGGTCACTTGTGCTTTGCTTCTTGCCAGTAAAGGTGTTTTTAGCCAGCCGGTCTCTCTGTGTGTGTCTGTCCATTCTGCCTCTCCCGTTCTCAGGAAGCCTTGGGCCTGTTTCAGCTGAACCCAGATGTCCAGGCCTCAGAGAAGTTCCCTCCCCTGCCAGCTTTTGCAAGTGGGCTGACAGTTGTGTGGTTAGAACCTGGCCAACCTCTCTGGAGAGCTGGGAGGGTGGGTTCTGCTTTGCTGGGCACTGGGAGAGGATGAGGATGTCAGTACAAAGCCTTGTGAGGGAGGAGCTGCTGGGGTGGTCACTCCAGACTCACACCGGTCTTACTTGCAAAGCTTTTATTGATTTCCGGGAACTCTGAAGCTTAGCTTGGGCTTTCCCTGCTTCACAACCCCCAAGTCTGTTGAGAGCTTCCTTAATAGTGAGTTTTGGGGGTGCTGACCTGTGCTCATTGCCTGTGCTATCCCCCTCCAGCTCTGTTCCTAGCTCTCTATGGCTGTGCCAGGTCCCCTCACCTGCAGGTGTGAGGGCACCCTGTGGTGCCTGCTGCCCAGGTGTGTGGCACAGTGTGCCTGCCTGTGCAAGTGGCTGCAGGGCAGCTTGCTGTCCCCAACTCTGCTCCTGCCCTCAGCTGGGCACAGCTATGGCACCGATGGTGCCCGTGGCTGTGCCCCCTTGCCCTCATTCTCATGTTTGAGGGGCCACAGAGCTTGTCCTGGTTTTGAGGAAGGGTGGGTGGCACAAGAGTCACTGCAGATTGCTGCCAGCACCTGTGTGCCAGTGAAGGGAATTTGGGTGCAAGGGGCACAGCTCTCCTGAGCCCCTGCAGGCAGGAGCAGGGTGGGCACTGACCTCCTGCCTGACCACAGCCTTGGCCCTGCACCCACCAGGGCATGTGCCCGGCTCACTGCGGTGCCCGGACCACGGAACGATAGGCTTGTATAATCTCTTGGCTATTGGGGCAGGTGTATTTGAACTCCTTGGTTTCACTGGCACTGTTGAGGTACCGCCACACACCCTGCAGGTCCTTGGGGATCCCAAAGTGGCGGTAGTGCTGGCACACAACCTGCAGGTACAAACAGGGGAGACTTGCCCGATACTGTACCAAGGAGGGCTCTACCACCAGGGCAGGCACCAGTTGGGGAGGGTGGCAGGGAGCCAGAGACATTCATAGCACTGTACAGTGGAGGGCTGGCACTCGGGATGCAGAGAGGAGAGGGATCTGTGGGAGGGCGTGGTGCTGGGCAGTGGGGAGAGGGATGCTGGGGGGCACAGAACTGAGAGACCAACTGGGAAAAGAGCAGGGACTTGCTGTAGGTACCAAGAGGCGAATGAGGGCATAGGGATGCCAGGGAAAGGAGAAGGGCATGGTGCTGGGATGCCCGTGGCTTACCTGAACAATGTTGAGCTTTGGCAGCAGGTTGCAGTCAGCCAATGTGAGGTGGTCTCCATCAAGGAAATGGCGCTGGGAGGCCCGGAGGTGGGGGTCCTGGGCCAGCTCGTGTGCCAGAGGGGTGCTCAGGTACTCATCCAGCTTCAGCAAGGCCCGCAGCAGGCTCCGCTGCAGTGCTGCAGGGAGGGTGGCCAGGTCACAGTACAGCCCTGCTTGCGGGTATGGGGCCCCTGCTCTGCTGTGGCCTCCTGCCAGCCCAGCCCAGGTGTCCAGGCAGCACCTCTCAGCCTCTTCCCACCTGGCTCAGGCTGGCACCTGCCTCTGCCCTCCCACAGAGACCTAGCATAGTCACACTGGCCCATGTGGAGAGGGCAGTGCCTGGACAGACCCGACTGGACTGGGTGAGGGGACTGGGAAACCTCAGTGTGACCAGGCTAAGCTTTGGGGTGTGGCACCCAAGAGGTTGCATGGGGTGCTCCCCCACCTGCTCCTCACCCTCATCCTGGGCAGGTACCGGGTTCTTGATGAAGGCAGAGAATTTGTGGAAAATGTCATTCCCAGCCAGGCTTGACTCTGGGTACTGCGGGACCAGACTGTGGGGGACAAGGGCACAGCTGAAGCAGGTACCAGAGGCTGACAGGCTCATGTGCTGTCAGCCCCCTCATCCCTCAGATTGTCCTGGCCTTCTTTAGGGGCCCCCCTTCCTCCTCTCAAGACAGCACCAGCCACTGACATGGGGGGGCCCAGCTGGTCCTCCAGGAACTCCTCAATGGTGATGGTGTCGGTCTTGGGCTCGCCGTTGTAGAGGAGGACGGGCAGCTGGGCACCTGGTGCGAAGTCCTTCAGCACATCCAGCGCCCTATGGTAGATGGGTACACCACTGATGCCTGGCATGTCCAGGGTTCTGCAGGGCACCGTGTGTGTGTGTGTGTCCACACTGTGCAAATGTCCCAAGCAAAGGGAATTCTGGTGGGCTGGTGCACAAGGTGGTGCCCTCAGGCCCCTTCTGCCTCAGTGTGTGCCCAAGTAAATACCTCCCAACCTCCCCCAAGCACCAGTGGTCACCTGGGGAGGTGCAAAAAGCTTCATGCATCCCATAGTGCCCACCCTTCACATCCCTTCCCAAAAGTGTTGGGGACCTACCAACCCCCCATCCTGCACATGATCCTGGCCCCAGGGCTGGCACCCCTTGGGAGGGGGCCACCACTCACCTCTTCACGTCCACAGTGGTGAGGGTGAAGGGCACCCCTTTGAGCAGCAGCACCATGAAGAGCCGCTGGCAGAAGGGGCAGTGCCCTATGCTCTCCCCGTCCTCGCTTGCCTGTGGGCACAGAAGGAGAGCTCAGATGCCCTTTCACCCTGGCACGGTCTCAGTGGGGTCTGCCCCAGAGGATACAGGGTGAAGGTGACAGGGCACATGCCCCAGCCCAGCCTGGCAAGCTGTGCTGCTGTCCATGGCACCTGCTATGTCCGGCAAGGCGCCAGCTCCTGGCCTCTGCCTGCTCCCAGAGCCTCAGTGCCACACCCCAGAGCAGCCACCTGGCAAAGCAGGTGCTAGACGTGGCACCCTCTGGGGACAAGGACCTCCCAGCTGCGGCAGCCTCACAGTGCCAGTGGGACTAGGGCTTGAGAGCAGTAGTGGCAGCAGGGGTGGCAGGGGACAGTCCAGCAGCAGAGGGGTGCCAGAGGAAGGTGACACAGATACTGGTGGCCCTGTCAACCCCAGCCACAATCTCAGATGAGCCCTGTCCTGGCCTGCACAGCCAGACAGATTGCCCTGGCCAGGTGGTGGCTGGGAAGGGCCTGACAGGTGTAGGCAGATGCTGTGGTGCTGGCCTGCTAGGCCCTGCTTTTGCGGGGGAACCTGGTCCAACCTCCCCAGGTTTAGCCCCCACAGCCCCTGTGCCTGCAGGGCAGGAAGCAGCAAGCAGTGTGCCCTGGAGAAGAGCTCGAGCTGCCCGCTGCCTGTACTGCCTGCTGCCTATCCCCCCACCTGCCTGCTGCCCCTGCCTGCCCCGCTGCCTGTTGTCAGCCTCATTGCCTACCCGGTGCCTGACCCGCTGCCCACTGTCTGCCCCCCTGCCTGCCCAGTGCCCCACATCTGGGCACTGCAGTGGGCAGGGGCAGCCCAGCCACCCCACCACAGCACTGCCAGGGTTGGTTGTCAGGGCCTGGGGCACTGACCTGAGGACCCCCCCTTACCTTGATGAAGAGCTGGATTTGGGGTTTTTTGGCCATGCTGCGTGGCGGCTGCTGCTGCACTGCTGGCTGCATTCTGAGTGCCCCAGCTGAAACCACCGCCCCTCCCAGCCCACATTCCTCCTCAGGGTGCACCCGCTCCCACCCACGCCTGGCCCCATGGCACAGACAGGATGCCCTGCCATGGGGCCCTGCCACCGTAGTTGCCGCCAACCCCAGGCCAGTAAGTGCAGCTGGTGGCATTGCCAGCTGCTGCCACTCCTGCCTGTACCCCAACCACCCCACACTGCTTGAATGATGACAAGCACTAGGCACAGACCCGTGTTGTGCCCCAGCACTCCCTGCCCCTAGCAGGATCCTGCACCCCCACCCTGGGCACTGCCATTCTCCTCCTCAGCCCAGGCCCTCCCAGGCACCCAGCCCTGCCATTTCCCCCATGCCCAACTACACAGCCTCAATGGATTCAGTTACTATTTTTTATTTAAAACGATCATTATTTTCACATTTCATCTTCTTTTTGTTTGGTAGCAATATACAGGCAGCTCCAAGACGTCCCCACCCCCAGGGGCCCCACACCTGGGGCTTAGCATGGCACTGGCGCCATGCCCGTGGCTGGTGGCCAAGGACGTGGAGGGGGAGGCAAGGCTGGAAGCGGGGCCAAACTCAATGAAGTGAACAGTGTTAAGGCAGCAGCCACCCCTGCCCTGGGGTGCTACCTTCCTTGGACTGGTAGCTACCTACCACCCTTGGACTGACTCTAGTACAGCGACTGTGCTCGGGCAGCACTAAGCCCACAGCAGGTAGGCCACTGTGGCCACCCAGGCTGTATGGGCACCTCCACCAACCCTCAGAAGCCATGCGGATGACAGCATGGTGGCAGGGGAAGGACTGGGTGGACTGGGAAGACACTTTGTGACTGGGGTGCCAGTGCCCTTCTGGTACCTGGAACAAGAGTGTAGTGTGGCAGGTATGGGGCAAGGATAAAGCCCAGAGCACCCTGGGGTGCCCCAGGCTGCCACCAAGGTGACAGCTGGGGACTCAGAGATGATGCTATCCCTTCTCCCTGATGGCAAAGGGCAAACTTTGAGCTGGCTTGTCCCCCAGCATGCCCTGGGAAGGCAGAGTGTGGCCAGCATAGGAGCAGGGGCATACTGGTGGGGGCTGCCCCCCTGTGCCCTCCAACCCATCCCAGATCCAGCCAGTTTCCCATACGCCATAAAAAAAAAAAAAAAAAAGGTCTGAAAATAGAGCTTCTTCCCCCAGTTTTCCCCCTATTGAAAATACTGTATACTATATCACAATCCATAGCAGGTGGTATTTGGGCCTGATAGGACCAGAGGGCATGGGGACAGTTGAGGTCAGGCCCTGCTCCTGTGCCCAAATGGGGCCAGAGCCAGCCTCTCCCCACCTCCCATACCAGCCAGCTGAGGTGCCTAGTGCTGCTCAGGCCCTCCAGCCAAGCCTGTGCCAGGGAGGCAGAGAGGGCATCAGAGCACACAGGGCAGACAGACCATGGCTGCTCCCCAGGAAGGTGCATAGCCACCCTGGGGTGTTGCCAAAGACTGGCACCCAGCAGTGGTGGGGGCGGGGTCAGCATCACAGGCCCACCTCTGGGCACAGCTGCAGCTTGTTGAGAGCTGCAGGCACCAGCCATGGTCCCTGTGAGTGACAAAGCAGCAGGACCCTCTGCAAAAAGGAGGGGCACTGCTGACAGAGGGTGTGCCCGCTGCTGGCCAGTGACACTGCCAGTCCCACTACTGCAGTCCATCCTTCCCCCCCCCCCCCCACCACCCCAGGCACCTCTGCCAGGCTGCTGGCACCCACCCTGACTGTCCTGACCTCGTACCTTAAGGCCACCCCACCACCAGCTTCCAAAGCCAAGTTGGGGTGCTGCAACCCCTCTTCCAGTACCACCAGTGACCCAACAATAAGAACCTAGTGCAGCTGGTTCCTTGTACAGGGCTGGACACTGAGGAACAAGTGTCAGGGCTAAAGCAAAGTGGAAGGGGACACAGCAGAAAGGTGGCAGAGCTGCAGCAATACCCTGTGAGAGGGCAAGCAAGTGGTGAAGACAGGAAGGAGGCAGGATCAGAGACTTGAGGGTGAGGGACATGATATGGGGCAGAGGGGAGAAACAGCTGGTGCCAGCATGTGAAATACCCTGTGAAATACCCCTCTGCCCCACCACGTGCCTCTGCAACAGCACTGCTGCCTGGGGACGAAGCCAGTGCCCAAGGCCAGGCAGGGCCAGGGCGAACAGACCCCATGGTGGGCAGGAGGTACTAGTGAGGCCGAGACTCCCAGTGACATCCCACTCATGACAGAAATCGGTTATAGATGAAGGACCAGAGCATCTGCCCCAGTGGTGCCCAGGGCAGCATCAGCCAGGGGTGATGAGGAAGCAGCCATCCATCTTCTAGCTCCACGGGGCCAGGCCTGGGGAGGTAGCCACAGCCAAGGGTCCCCAGAGTGAGTGCAACATTGGTGTCCAAAGGCACCACTCACAGGCCTGTGTGTCTCTGCCCCAAAGCGAGTGGGGCTGGCAGTGCTGGCACCAAGCCATGTCTTTCCCTTCACAGTCTCCATCCGTGGCATGTTGAGGACCATGCCCCCGGCACCACGCAGTGATGCTGCTCCAGAGGAGCAGAAGGGGGCAAAAGCCACCCCAGTGGTGGCTTCCGAGGTCCATCCAGGCATTGCTGTACCCACTGCGTTCTCCCTGGCATGTGGCTCCAGCTGCGGCAACTCCACTCCACAGGGCAAAGGGGAGGAGAGGCCAAAAGGGTTTGGTGGCTTGACAACATGGTTGTCCCCCGGGTCTCAGCACAGAGTGTCCGTGTTGAAGGAGAGCTGAGCCTGAGCAGGGAGACAGGCAGGGCTCAGGGGCTGCCCACTTAGCCAGCGTACCCAGGGCATCTGGGGCCAAAGTCTGGCACAGGCAGCAGAGCAGAGAGCCCCTACCCCTCCCAGGTCCAGCCACTCTACTGTGTCACCTCTTTGGTGTCACAGCACCCAGTCCCAGGGCCTGTGGCACAGACATAGGTGGGACCAGTAACACCCAGATCTGGGGACAACCTCTCACCCTCTCCTCCTCAAAGCTGATGAGGCCTTCATCATCAGTCTCCAGGTCCTCCTGCTCCTCCACCACAAGGGCCCGCAGCTCAGTGGGGGCGGTGCGGGGGCGCAGCAGGCTCAGCACATGCTCCAAGGGTGACTGCAGGACACTGCTGGGGCTGGTCTCCTGCTGCTCCAGGTTGTCACTTTGCTTCTTGGCAAAATTCACAAACACCTGAGGAAGGAAGGGGCAGGAGACTCAGGTATTTGCAAGCACCTCCACCCCACGCTTGCCAGGTCAGGACCCAGGGCATCCTGCCGTGCGGTGGTTGCCACCACGTTCCCCATCTAGCTCCAATCCCTGCCCCAAAGGCAGATCCTGACAGTCCCTGGGGACAAGCATCCAGCTGCCCATGCTGTCTCCAGTCTTACATTGTCCAGTGTGGTTTGGCTGACAGAGTAGTCTTCAATGCCCAGCACATCCACCACCTGCTCCATCTTGCTGAAGACCTGTGCCAGTGAGATCTGGTCCGACTTCAGCTGGTACTGGGCCTTGGTGTGATGACGCTCCTGGGGGGTGATCACCGAGGGGGCACTGAGTCCTCACTCCCAGATTCCCTCCCATCACCCCATGGAGGACGAAGGCTGCTTGTGCCCTGAAGTGGGGACTGGCAGGGGACAGCATGGCCACCATAGGCAGCTCACCTTGAGGACAGCCTCAGGGAAGTTACGGTTGAAGAACCTCACCACCTCCTTGACATTGAGGCTGGACTTGGTGCGCACTGTGATCATGTAGCCATCACCGAACCTACACAGGAACAAGGCACTGAATGAGAACCTGCCCCCTCATCTGCACCCCCACGACCCTATGGAAGGGGACGATGCTCTCAGGCAGCCACTACTGGACACCAGAACAGTGGCAAGACACTTCAGTGACCCCGTTCCCTGCCCACCTCTAAAGCAGCACCCACAGAGGGCTGGTATCTTGTCACAGATGCCACACTGTCACCCAACCATGGGGATCCAGCCCCCTCCTGCCCAGTAGCGCACACAGGCTGCTGGGCCCCATGCAGGCATTCTGAGCTCCTGCCAGGCTCTTACCTGTTCTTCAGGTGCTGAATGCTGCCAAGACACTTGAGCCGCCCATTCACCATGATGGCCAGGCGGGTGCAGAGGGCCTCACACTCCTCCATGCTGGGGTGACAAAGGAGGGTTCAGTGGAGGGCATCAGAAGACAATGCCAGGGCTATGGTGGGGGTAGGTGGAGAGCTAGGTCTCCCAGGCCATCACCCAAGTGCTGTGGCCCCACCACCAGGGATGAGAGAAGGCAACAGAGGGTGTCCCAGGCTCCCCCTGCTCCTCATGCCAGGGACCAGGGAGCCAAATGCTGGAGAGCCCTCTCCCTCCCACACAGCACCCCAGGTGCTCGGAGTCATCATGGGAACAGAACCCCTCTGGACCTGTGAGATGTGAGCACCACGGAGCGACCCGTTTTGATGACATCCAGGATGAGGTTCCAGAGGAAGCGCCGTGCCTTGGGGTCCATCCCTGTGGTTGGCTCATCCTGGGGGATAGACAGCACCCTCAGACATGCCAGCCCTGGGATGGACCCTGCCACGCCCTTTCTGTCCTGCGTCTAGCTCAGGCCACCATCCCACACTCCAGGAGATGCATGGTGTGTGGTGAAGCAGGGGGTGGGCACCTCCCACCCAGAGTTATTTTTCTACCCTCAGGGCGCACCAGGAAGATGAAGGCTGGGTATCCGATGAGCGCGATGGCTGTGGATAGCTTCCTCTTGTTGCCCCCGCTGTAGGTGCTGGCAGGCTTGTCTGCGTACTTGGTCAACTCCAGCTTCTTCAGTGCCCACTTGACCACCTGCAAGGCATGGGGGACTGCTGTCATCCTGCCAAGGCCACGGGGCTGGCAGAGCAGGCAGGGGTTGGGCTTCCTGGCACATCAGCTGCTGAGGGGACTACTAGCCATGTGCCAATCAGGGAAGCCCCATGTCAGCCCCTGGCACAGCCGTGAGAACTGGTGGGGACCTGCGATGGCATGTGCCTGGCTCTGCCAGCCCATGTGGGCACACTGCTAGGGTGGCACTGCCGTGAGAGCAGCAGCACTGGCTCAGGCTGCCGCTGCTGTCCAGTGACATGCCATCCCTGTGGCACAGCACCAGCCCTTGGATACTGCCAACTGCTTGCTCAGAGCCCTACCCGCTCCTCATCCTTCCAGGGGATGCCACGCAGGCGGGTGTAGAGCTCCAGGTGCTCCTGGGCCGTCAGCTCATCAAAGAGCGCGTCAAACTGGGGGCAGTAGCCCAAGCTCTGCTGGACCTGCAGGAGCTCCTTCAGGATGCTGTGGGAGAGAATTGAGGGTTTGTGGGAAGAAGGAATTATTTTTGTGAGGACTGCTGCTGAGCCCCCTTTCACATGCCTTTACACTGGAGCATCTTCCCCCAGGTAAAACCCCACTGGGCAGCCTCAGCACAGGGCCACTGTCTCTCGACCCACATCCCAGGTTGATGGTCACCCAGGAGGACACAAGGCTGCAGAGTCCCACTGGGACACACAAGCTTACTCATGCTGCTTTATCCTGGGAGCCCTCCAAGCAGATCCCATCCCATCCCCAGGAAAGCAGGCAGCCCCCAGGCTCCCCTTACCTATGTCCATTAATGAAGGCCTCTCCACCTGTGGTGCTCTCATCCCCTGTCAGCATCTTGAATGTTGTGGTCTTGCCCGCACCGTTGACGCCCAGCAGCCCAAAGCACTCCCCGGGGCGCACACCCACACACAGCCGGTCCACAGCCAGGATGCGCCCAATTTTGCGGGACTTGTACACCTGGCAGGGAAGGGGATGGGGACTCAGCCCACCAGAAGCCGCCTGTACCCACTGCCTCACCCACATCCCTGGGCTGGGCTGGTCCCTGGAGTCTCCTTGCAGCCTGTTGCAGACCCCACCTTCGTGAGGTTCTCGATCTTTAGCATGTCGTTGTCGGCGTCACCACGCAGGACCCGGTGCCTCTCATTGGCCACATCAATGTCATCCTCAATGGGTTTGGTGGAGACAGGCAGGCGCCTGTGGGAGAGGGCAGAGGCAGGAGGGAATGTGGGACCAGGAGCTGCACCCCTGACAGGACCGGGCAGCTCCCACGCAACACTGTCAGAAGGGCAGCCTGAAGCTCAAGGGTCCCAATGGCAAATCTTTACCCCAACATCCCTGCCCTGTGCCACACTCACTGGGGCTTCCGGAAGAAATTGTATTGGCACATGATGGTGATGAAGAAGCCAACAAAGCCTTCAATTGTCATGGCAACAAGCCCCCGTGTCACGATGTCCCATTCGAAGGGTGATTTCATTTTATCAAACTGCCCTGAATAGGAGGAAGAGCAGAGAGCAGCTGGAGACACCTTCCCATGGAGACAGCTGGGTTGTCCCTCCTGAGCTGACCCATAACAATGACACTGCTCCCATGCTCACCCACCACAGCTGCCTGGGCTGACCACAACACAATGCCCTCTCAGAGCATGGGTGCTGTGGAAATCATCTGGCAAGTTTTCAACCTCAGTAGGATGAATCAACACAGCTGAGAGTGGAATCAGGGGGATTTGTCAAACCCTGACACAAAACTGTCCCTCACAATGTCAGCAGCACCTGGATTATGTACAGAAGCTGCTCAAAAACCAGAGAGCAGGGGAGCTTCTGAGGCCAGGATGAAGCTGTAAGTGGCAAAAGGCTTGTGTTGGTTGGGCAGCGCAGCCCCCAAGAAACTCTGTCTGTAAGGAGAGTCCCTGCAGCCCCCATACCTCCTGTCACAGCACAGACCCACCACGGCCCACCACACCTACACTATGCCGCCCTAAGATCCACCACAGCCTCACTGTGGCCCACCACAGGCAGTGTGCAGCAGCAGCAGAACCACACACCTGTCAGAGCTCACACCATCTTCTCCCCATGGGGCTGCTAACAGGGATGGCCCAAGGAATGCTGGCACCATGCCGCAGCTGACCCTCAGCCATGTCTTTTTCTGTGCCCCATCTAGTCCACCCCCTTGGCTTTTTGCTCTGGGCCTCAAGACACCCCCATGGGGCAGGCAGAGGGGATGTGCCAGCATCGTAGTCCCCTCCAGCTCCACATGCCCTGGCACAAGGGAAGGAAAGAACAAGAGGCCATACCAATTTTGGCATAGTACTCATTGATGTATTCATTGTAGGCCATCTCCATCAAGCCGTGGCCCAGGTTGTAGTTAGGGAACACAAGGAAGCAGCTCTTCAGGTAGCTGTTTACCACCTTCAGGTCCTGTGGGGACAGCAGAGAGAACATAACCATCACACAACCCTGAGTGAGTGGTAGGATCAGGATCCCCAAGATCCAGCCCAGTCAGGTCTCATGGCTGATACTGCTGGAAACAGAAACCTCCTGAGGTCCCTCCCAGCCTGAGCCACCCCACAAACAGATGGCAGCATCACCCTTCCTGGTGGCCCTCAGCAGAGCTGTGAATGCCGTACCTTGTCGTGCTCAAAGAGCTGCAGCAGGAATGTGGCGACAGTGGCTGTGATGCCAATGAAGAGGTTGATGACGATGAGGAAGACGTAAGCAGAGCTGGGCACCTCAAACCAGAAGGAGGCCGGGTACATGATAGGGGTGATGGACCAGCTGGGGAGGTGCAAAGAAGCAGCACACGTCAGTGTGGCAGCAGAGGGGCCCCCAGCCTTGGGCAAATGGGGGCCCCTCCCAAATGGGCACTGCCCATTTCCATCCTGCTGTTCCCAGGCTCTCCCACCCCAGCCCTCACAGCCACTGCCCTCCAACCAGCTATGGGGGCAGCAGAACATCACAGAATGGTTTGGACTGGAAAGAACCTTCCAAGGTCATCTAATCTAGTCCCTGGCCATGGGCAGGGACACCATCCACTAGTGCTCCAAGCTGTCCAACCTGGCCTTGAACATTTCCGTGAATGGGGCAACCACAGCTTCTCTGGGCAATCTGTGCCAGGCCCTCACCACCCCCATTATGAAAAATTTCTTCTTAATATCTGGTCTAAATGGCTATCTTTTAGTTTAAAACCAGCACCCCATAAGACTCTGGAGGCATCCCTGGTGCCTCCTGACCACCCCCCTCTGAGCAACATACCCATAGAGCAGGAAGAGGGAGAGGACAGCAGGGAAGTTGGTGGGAGAGGTATATGCTGGGAGGTCAAACACAAACAGGATGATGATGCAGCACGTGGCTGGCACCAGGTAGTTTAGCTGAAGAAGACAGAAACTTCTGTGACTGCCCACTCCCTGGCAAAGCCCTGGAGGCTTGGCCAGTGGGGCCACATGTCCTGCTTACCATGTCCCACATGTAGTTGGCCAACCAGTAGATGACGGGGTCACAGCCACTCACAAACTGCAGGTGTTTGGCCTTGGTGGCCTTTTCAGCCACCAGGAATACCACAAAACTGGCTGGGACGAAGGACATGGCCACAATGATGAAGATGGCAATCACCACATCTGTGCCTTGCAGGCTGGATGGGGAGCAAGGAGAGCATGGACTCCATCACACTCAGTAGGGACAGCCACCCTCCCTCAGACCCTCTCCTTGGACCTACAGGTAATCCAGGGACAGGCTGGCACTCGTTTTGTTCATGGGGTGATTGGTGACCGTGATGCCTGCAACAACGACCAAGAAGAAACATGGAAGCATGAAAACTGGCATGGGACACAGACCCGTCCCCAGTCTGCCTGGTCCTGGCTGTGAGCAGGATGGGCTTCCAACCTGAAGCTCAAGAGGAGCTGGGCCCTGTGAAGCAACTCAGCACCTCAAGGCCAAACCCTCCCCTCACTGGAGAGCACCCCTAGACATGTCACAAGCCCAGGCACTTTCAGGCAGCACTTCGGGACATTCCAGCCCAGGCCTGGCAAAGAACTCATCCCAGCTCTCGTATCTCAGAGCTGAGGTGTGTGAACCCCTGTTTCAGCTGGACACTAGCCTGCTTGGCCCAAGGTGGACACTGCACTTTGGAGCCTGGCTGGATCATACCCTAATGCTGTTCCTGACATGCTCCTGTCCCCAAACACTTGCAGATCCTCACCATAGGCAGCAGGGTTGCCCTTGCTCTTGGGCAGGTTGGCTCTCAGGATGGCGTTATTGAGGGCATTGAGGTAAGTGGGCATGCTGTGGTAGCCCTTGTTGTTGTAGAAGACCTGGAGGAGGAGAGAGGAACAGTGGGAGATGGCAAAAGAGCTGGGCCCAAAGATGTACTGGGAGAGAGGGCTAGGATGGGATGGACAGCCACCCACAGGGCAGGCGTCCTGTGCTCAAGGCTACAGGGAGAATAGGCCATTGCTGGCTCTGCTGGGCCAGACTTGCTGACCACTCCCCCGTGGCTGGAGCCTCCCAAAGCACTTGGAGAGCAATGCAGAAGAGCAGTTCCAGGGGTCCTTGCTGCCCCCTTTCCTCCCCACCTATCTCCCCTGCCCTGAGGTGCAGTGCTGTCCCACCTGGGCCGTTCTCCGCACAGCAATCTTGCGCACTGTGGCGGGAGCCCTGGCTCCGAAGGAGGCCGGGATGGATTTCTGGACGTTTCCAAACGTGAGTGCTCCATACCTGTGGGACAAGGCTGCAACTGCTATCCCCCCACCTCCAGGGGTGGAACCATGCTTGAGCATGTTGCTGACTCCAGCCAGCACCCTGGGGCAGGTGTCCCCAGACCCCTGGTTCTCACCCCTGCTCTAGGGTGCAGGACAGACCCTCCCAGCCTCCCCTCTTGCCTGTGCAGCCGGAAGCGGTCCGAGGTGTACAGCAGATACTCAGAGACGTTGCGCCCTGTGATGTCTGTCAGGATGTCCCCTGTCACCACCTTAATCTGTGGGGGATGGCCCCCCACGCCACTAGGGCAGGAGAAGCCGGTCCCCTGCATGGAGCACGTGCACTTGATGGGCTCATGGATGATGCGGGGCAGGGCAGGGGCTGAGGTCACGGTCCCTGAGGAGCAGAAGGGGTGGCTCACAGACAGGCTCCTGCCTGCTCCAGCTGCTGGAGACAGATTGAAGGTCGGGCAGCTGGGCAGGTAGGGTCCTGGTGACCAAGAGATAGACATGCAAAAAGCTTTGGGGGAACAGAGGTTCAGAGGTGGGCCATGAGGCGTGGCTGGAGAAAGAAAGGGCTGGGGACCACATCCAAAGGTGACACAAGGCTGGCCACAGGGCTTTGTGACAGTGTCACCATCCAAGGGGCTCTACTGGCATGGCTGGGGCTCAATGGGGACAGTGTTCCAGGGCCAAAGCCACAAGTTCTGCCCTACAAAGCTCTGCTGTGTGGCCAGGCCAGACCACAGGTACTCCCAAGGGTCCCTGGAGCCAATTCTGTGAGGAGAGGCATCACTTCCCTGCTGGAGACAAATCCCAGACAAAAGAGCAGCCAGCATAGGTAATACCTTTAACAGTGGAGAAGGTTGTGGAGTTCCAGGCATGGAGCAGGTCCTCATCCACTGACATGGGGTAGTCAGAGGGAGCCGGGGATGGAGGTGGTGGCACAAAGTTGGAAAGCGGAAGGCCCTGGGTGAAGGAGTCAATGCACATGGCATCGAAGTACTTGGCTGCCAGCATTTTGGACTCATTGCTATTGAGGTTGAGGGTCTGCATGGGCTGGTCCAGTGTGTTGTTAAAGGGTGTCTTGAGCACGCAGGTGGCCCCCACACCAGAGGGCAGATGGAAAGTGTTCACCAGCTGCTGAGGGCTGGCATCAGGAGACAGCCTAATGCTGCAGGAGCAAGGAGTAGGAGACACAGATCTCAGTACTATGGCTATCTTCTTCCGGGACCTCCCTGAGGCCTTGGCACTTATCATGGGCACACACAGCCTGTGCCTGGCATGACTGAGCTGCTAGTCACAGTGTCAGGACTCGTACCTCTCCCAGAGACACTCTGGCCAGGACAGAGGTTGCTTTCTATCAGGGGACATGGCACTAGCCAAGCCTGAGCCAGCCCTGGCACTAGGCCTACTGTGGACTGCCCTCCCCACTTGCCCCCCTTACAGTCCCACAGATGGGCTTTGGGCACGGGGTGCTGGTCACCAGCAGTGGCAGCTCTCACCGGTACTCGTGCCGCTCCTCGTTGGCATAAGGAATGAAGTTGCCCTTGGGCTGAGTGTAGTTGTGGTATTGGGATGGCGAGAGGATGAGGGGTGGCAAGTCACCTGTGGGGAGACAAGGACAGAAATCTGCTCATACCCACAGCACCACTGCACACAAGGGAGACTGTCTTGGCCTTGTCCTCCTGCAGCCAGTGGCCACACTGGGAGAGGAAGAACAGGTCGCCCAGCATGCAGGTAGGTAGGTGGCTTGCATGCACCTATTTCGGGCACGGAGAGCGCCACAGTCATGGCCACGCAGACGAAAAAGGCAGGCAGGAGGATCTGCGAGAAGAGGGCCTTGGTGTTGCGCTTGGCGCAGTGGAAGCGTTTGATGATCAGCCCATGGAACTGGCGCAGCTTCAGCCACGAGCCTTCCAGCTTGAAGCTTCCCCGACCTGCCAGATCACGATCCTCTGCTTCCACCTCTGCTTCTTGCTCTGGGAGGGAAAGGGACATCAGCCCTCTGGCACAGCTGCTCCCACACCTGCCTGGGCTCCCAGGAAGCTGAGCCAGACACCCAGCCCAGCTCAGCCACCCCAAGGGTAAGGGCAGCACCCAACCCCAAGTGTACCACTGAGCCACAGCAGCAGTGCAGGCAGAAGCATGGTATCTGGCTGGCAGGTTCCTCTTGGCCCCAAAAGGAAAATTTAGACAATAGTTTAAAAAAAACAACCTAATTTGGTGCTTTTTCTAGGACCCCTCAATTTTCTCATCAGCTCTGCCAGCTGGTGGGGGGTCAGCACAGTCAGGAACAGGGGACAAAACACAGGTGGGAGTCCCAGCGAGACAGTGGGAGCTCTGTCACAGCACTGTCCCAGCTCTGCCTCCCACAGCGCTGGTGGGGGGGAAGAGGTGGCACATCCCTAAATTAGTCACAAGAGTTGTGAGATAATCCAGAACAGGATCTCTGACTACAGCAATAACCTTGAGGCAGGTGCCTGCACCCTCTCCATCCAGCAATCCCAGCATCCATGGGGGGAGAGCCTTGCACCTGGGACAGGGTATGACAGGTGAAGCCATCACCTGGAAAGTGATTCTGTGCCCAAGAACCAAGAGGAGAAACCCAACTGGTGATAGTGTGGGAAGAGGCCATGTTAGTGGGGCAAGTCTGCAAGGTGGCACTGAAGACACACAGGAGGCACAGGCAGAGCTAACACTGGCTGCTCTCATAGCTCCATGCCTTGGCATGAGACCCTCATGCACAGCCTACCAGCATGGGGTGCAAACTCATGGAAAGAGCCTGTTCCCAGCCCTTCCACCCAGGCTGTGTCTCTCTGGGTGCTGTGTTGCCGGATGCCCCATTAGCCCCCTACCCATGGGCTCTCATCCCAGCAGTCACAGCCATCCATCTCAGTCACAACCAGATACCCTGAGGGACCGGGTCAGCTCTGCCCACCCTGGGTGAACCCTCCATGTCCCAGCTAAGTGCCTTCCCCGGCCCCTGCCACTGGCCACCAGCAGCACCAACCTTGCAGACTGATGTTATCGGGGTCCTGTCGGTTATCGAACAGGGGCGCGTAATCCCCAAAGAATTCAGAATAAGCCCCACCTTCATCGCCACGCACGGAGCCCACTGAGGACACTGAGCGCAGGGATGCCTGTGACTGCGCCAGCTTGGAGCAGGTCACCAGGTTGCTGAGCTCCACCTCGGGCTTCTCTGGCATGGCCGCTTCGGCCAGGGGCTCCCCGTTGGCTTCAGACTTTGGGCCCAGCTCAGAGGCAGGTGGCTGCAGGGCATCCTTGGACTCCTTCATGTCTGGAAGAAAAAATGTGGGTTGCCACCAGCCATGCTACTCTACGCTGCAGCATGGCACCAACTGGGGATGGATCATATCACAGAATCAGACTGGTTTGGGTTAGAAGGGACCCCATCTCATTCCAGCCCCCTGCCAAGTGCAGGCAGACCTCTCACCAGACCAAGTTGCTCCAAGCCCGATCCAACCTGGCCTTGAACGCTTCCAGGGATGGTGGACCCACAGCCCCTCTGCATGACCTGTGCCAGGGCCTCACCACCCTCACACAGGGGAGAATTTCCCTCTAACATCTAATCTAAACTTTTCCTCTTTTAGTTTAAAACCATTTCCCCCTTGTTTTAACACTATCTGCCCATTTAAAATTCCTCTCTCATTTTTTCAAGCCCCCTTTAGGCACTAGAAGATGCCATGAGGTCTCCCTGGAGCTTTCTCTTCTCCAGGTCAACACCCGCAGCTCTCCCAGCCTGGCTCCATGGCATAGGTGCTCCAGCCCTCGGAGCATCTCTGTGGTGTCCTCCGGAGACCTGTACTGAAGACACCAGAGCTAGCCACTATTCCAGGTGAGAGTAAAGCCAGAGTGAAGCAGAGGCTGTCTGCCTTTGACCAGGATGGGCTCTGCTGGAAATCTCTCCTCTACCTGGGACAGGAGACTCCTGCAGCCACCAAGCCCAGCAAGATCACACAGCCCTTCACTAGCCCCAGCAGCACCTTGTGCCCCCACAAAGCACCCGTACCCACGTCACTGTTCTCCAGAGACTGGTCCTCCTCAGACACCTTCAGGAAGACCTCCTCCAGCGTGGTGTCCATCAGCCCAAAACTGGTGAGGTCCAGCTCTTCCAGGTTCTGCTCCAAGTGCTGTGGGAGCAATGTGCTGTGTGAGGAGGGCAGATGTCCACAGTGCCACAGCCCCTTGCCTGCCCACTCTGCCAGCCCCTGCAGGTACCTGGAAGAGCCTCTCAAAGCAGCCCTTCTTGACAGCCTCACTGGGCAGGATGTAGGAGAGCTCTGTGTTGGTGTCTGAGATGAGGAGGCAGGAGGCCACATACTTCTTGATGAACTCGGAGACACGCGGCTCAGAGCAGGGGCTGACAGAGGAGTGACTCAGGGGACTGTGGCCTAGCTCTGGAGCAGAGAGACAGTAGCCATTGGTCAGTTCACACCTGGTCTCCCTCCAAGACCCCCCACATTTCCCCTACTCCCCAGTGCCATAGGGGCTTCCTGGTCACCCTGACTGGCCTGGGGATGGTCTTTTGCAATGTGACCCACACTGGACATCTCAATCCACAGGGCAACCCACAGGCTTGACAGAACCAGCACCCAGAGAAAAATGCCATTGTGTAAGGTCTGACCAAAGACCCGGCTGGGAAAAATTAAAGCTGAGCAATGGGACCTCCTACACCCCTGCCCCATCCCCTCTGCCCTCCACGTGGCCTAAGGAGACTCAGGATGGGAGTACTTGGGCATTGACCTCTCCTTTGCTAGGCTGAAGAAGGGCTGGTGCCATCTACTCCTTTAACAAAGGGTCCCACTGCTCCCAAGACCTGTGCCATTCCTGGTGTCTGACTGCTTCTTCACCACTGTCAGCTTGTAGCCGTCACCATAGGTGCTCTTGAGGAACAGTGGGGAACCACAGCACTTGAGCTTGCCATGGGAGATGATGGCGATGCGGTCCCCCAGCAGGTCAGCCTCATCCATGTGGTGTGTGGAGAGCAAGATGGTCCTCCCTGATGGCAGCACAAAGCCTCAGCAGAGGGGCCGTGGCCGCCACAGAGGAGCATGCTAGGCTCTGCCCAGCTCTGCTCACCTGGCTTGTACTTAAGGATGAGGTCCCAGATGGCCCTTCGAGCATATGGGTCCACACCAGCTGTGGGCTCATCCAAGATAACAGCCCGCGACCCACCCACAAAGGCAATGGCCACCGACAGCTTCCTCTTCATGCCACCTGAGAGAGTCTGCACCTGGCAATGCCGTTTGTTGGAGAGTTCCAGGTCCTCAATCATCCTGGGGACAGGGCAGAAGCACCAGGAATGCTGGGGGGGCTGTACTGGTGCCCAGCACCTGTGGGGAGTATGTAATGCCTCCTCCCCACATGGTATCTGCAGCCTTCGGCTGCTGGGATTGCTGAGCTGCAGTCAGACTACGAGACTCTTCTGCTCACTTCCACAGCCTGACGCCCCAAGGGTGGGAAAACACTTGGTGGAGCTGCTCCATGGGACACCTCTGCCACCAGATCACCCCCCATAACACAGCCAGCAGGAAGGAGACTCACTCATGCCAAAGGCATGGATGATGACAAAGGAGCTGGAGGGTGCCTACTTGTCCATCTCCTTGCGGATCTCCTCCTCTGCCATGCTCTTGAGCTGCGAGTAGAACCAGAGATGCTCCTCCACTGTCAGCCTGTCAAAGAGCACGTTATGCTGGGGACACATGCCCAGGTTCTTCCGGATCTTGTCCATCTCCGTACGGATATCATGGCCATAGATGGTAGCAGAGCCCGATGTTGGAGGGAACAAGCCAGTGAGGATGGACCTGGAGGGATGGAGAAAGGCAACAGTGTGAGGGAGCTCATATTCCTCAATCTGGCCCCAATCCCAACCACCACCTCTGAGAGCATCTGCTGGGCCCCAGGCAGAGCAGTATCAGCACAGGGCCATGAGCCTACTCCTGTCCCATGTTTGTGCCAGCCCCACCCCCACACTGCTGCCCTCTGGGCATGGTACCAGCTGTCCCAAAGCCCCTGCAGCTGGCCAGAGGAACACAGTCGCTGTCTGCCTGGACAGGCACTCACATGGTGGTGGTCTTGCCTGCACCATTGTGCCCCAGGAAGGACACAACCTGGTTCTCGTAGAGGTTGAGGCTCAGCTTGTTTAGCGCCAGCTTCTTGTCTGTCTTGTAGACTTTGGTGAGCTTGTCAATGCAGACGACCAAGGGGAGGTGGGTTGGCTCCTCCTCGATGCCCCTTGTCTCCTCTGCTGTGACAGTAGGATGGTGAGGAACCAGGGGAGGGCAGGGAAGCCAGGTTTTGAGTGGGGTTCCCTGGGAATGAATCAACCCGCCTCCATCTCATGGTGGCTATGCTGGCTTGTGGTCCCTTTCCCTCTGCTTCTTGCCAATTTTCCCCCTCCCACACCACAGTGGCAGCTCCCAGAGGCCACAGTGCTTGGCCCAGCACCCTGCCCTGACAAGAGCACAGGGGTCCATGGCCAAGGCAAGACCCTGCAGCAGAGCCAGGGCCACCCTTGTGCCACCTGCTGCCACCCCCAGCTGCTCTCACCCAGCCTCCGGCTTTCCATGGCACAGGCCTGATCCTCCTCCATGATGCTGAGGCGAGTGTTGCGTGACCATGGCCAGGTCCACTCCCAGGTCTCCACGCGCCCATTGCCCAGCCAATAAGACTTCTGGAAAGGGAAGTACCAGGGCCGTGGCAGGCCGAACATGCCTGCAACCACAGCCCCAGGGAGTCAGGGCCAACCCTACACTCAGGGTCATGCAGAAGCTGCTGAGGACTGGGTCAGAGATTGGTATGGGCACGGGCTTCGGGGTTTTCCCAGGTCAGGTCACCACTGCAGTGTGCGGGCTGTGAACACTCCAGCCAGCTGGGTTCAGGGCAGATCTATGGGCTGTGCCAGGAAACAAATTCCTTTGGGATTCAGGTTGGGTTGGCTCATGCTTCAGCTTTACAATGAAAAAAACAGGGAGCAACTGAGATGCTTCCACAAGGGGAGGATAAGGGGGATTGGTATCTCAGCTGTGGGACATCTGGCTTTGCTACAGCCGGCCCCTGAATTGACACACCTGGCTGACACCAGCAGATAAGGACACGTGGGCAGGTGTCCCCCAGCAAAGAGGCTCCTATAAATTCTGGGGTTCCCTCATGCCCCTCTGCCCACACGTACCCGGGTGCACGGCCTCGATGTACCACGTGAGCACCCCATACACCATGGCATCCACAACCAGCATCATCATGGACAGCAGGAGGTTGAAGTCATCTCCTTCCACGGGTGACTGGCTGAAGGTGTGCCACTGGATACCCACGCCAGCCACCTCATACAGCGCAAAGTACTTGGAGCCCAACCCAAAGGCCGTGGTGGACATGAGGGACTGTGAAGAGGTGGAGGGAAGGGAAAGGGAGGTCAGCAGGAACTGCAGGCCAGCTCCAGAAAAACAGGTTGGGGTGGATTCCTACCTAGTGCTGCCCCACCCAGCCCTGTGGAAATGCTCCTGGCCCTGAGAGGCACCAAACCTTCTGGAGATACCTCCAACGCCCCACAGGGAGTTGGTTCATAGAGGCAATGGCTTGCCCAGGGCTTGGTGACAGCTTGGTGGCTTTGTACTGGACATGAGGTACCTGAGGCAAACCTGGGACTGTGTCCCCAGCTGCTGCAAGCCAACTCACCGCAATGCACTTCTCAAAGGCCGTGATCTTGTCATGGGCCACCTCCTCCCGGATGGCCACATACATGTAGGGCACGTAGCTGAGGAAGTAGATGATGCCACCACAGGCAGAGGCCAGCTTGGCCTTGGAGTAGAGCACTGACACCAGAAAGCTGCAGGGAGGACAGCATCTCCTTGGATTCCACCCCACCAGGACCTTCCCCATACCTTCTGTTTTTGGTGATGTTAAGGCAATAAATTGGCTCCCCAAATCAGCTGCTTGGAGGGACTTGTGCCCCTCCACTGTCCCTTGCCCACATAGCTCCCAACAGCCTCGCTCCATGGCACTGCCCACGCCCCTTTACTGCCCAGCACAGACCAGGCAGCTCACCAGAACATGATGGTGGCCACAGCGTAGATGGCAAGGAAGAGCCATATGATGAGGACATCGCTATGCATCAGGACCTTGCCGTACTTGAGAATGGCAGTGAGCGCTGTGACCGAGATGGAGAGCTGGACAAAGCCAGTGATGAACCAAGCCACCCAGTGCACCGCATTGTTCAGGCCCATCATCTTCATCACCTGTGAGACCAAAACTACTCAGTGGGACTGTTCCCAACCCTGTGCACCCCTGCTTCCAATCTCACTGGGCTGGGAGGGCAAGGGGTAGCACCAAGGGAGCTGCTGGGAGTGGGCAGGATACAGCACCCTCTACTGGGATACCAAGGAGCTCAGCTCCCTCCAGTACTGGCCAGGGATCATCTCATGCTGGGGACACTCACAAGGACCAGCTCTGCCCAAGGATTTGGGATCTCCATCTGCTCTAGTTCATGTAACCCAGAAATACAAGGAAGGTGACCAGGGACACAGCACAGAATGTAGGGCACAGATATGCCCACTCCTCCCCAAGAATCTCTTCCACCATCCCTACCTCTTTCAGGCGATGCTCCTTCTCTGTCACGATGTGCTGGATCATCATGGCCACTGAATAGACCCAGGAGATCACCATGCAGAGGGGCATCATGTGCTCAATGACAAAGAGAAAGCTGATGGGGTAGAGGAAGAAAGGGGAGAACTTGATGGTGGCACTGCCACAGAGACCTGCAGAGACTCTGGGGCAAGGGGCCTTGGAGGGGCTCTCTCACTGCTCAGGGATAACCAGTCTCTAACCCAGCTCCTCCTTAGTGCCCTAAAAGAACTTCTCCAGTGAGTCCACAGACAATCCAGTGTTGTGGCTGGCAGGCCTTTGCAGGCAAGTAGTAGCCATGGGCTCTGCCTAGGGCCCTGCCTAGCCTGGTGTGGATGGGGCCCTCTCCAACCTCCTGCCCAGGAGTGTTGGTGGCTCTGGGACTTCTATAGGTGCTGCCACCAGACTACTGTAATCCATAACCACCAACAGATCCACGTGCCATTCCTTAACTTTCCCCTGCCTTCCTGAGCCTGGTAGCCCAAGGAATTGGACTTAACTGGTTGCTCATCACTCCCAGGGTCACCAATCTCATTCTGGCCCCCAAACTTGTTTCCTTTTCCCAGCTAAAGTATCCTGGCCTGCAAAGTGGAAGGAGGAAGGTCCTGCAGGACTCACTCATCTCGGGTATAACATGGGTACGGGAACATCTGTACATAGTTGCCAGGCTCCACCACATCATGGCCAACAAATGTGTTGATGAGGGCGCGCTCCATCATGTCTGCGGAAGAGAAGGAGAGGCCAGGCTGAGCGCAGAGGGGCCAGGAACATGGGCAGCTGTGGCAGGGTGCTGACACTTACCCTGGATCCAGACAAAGCCGTAGAGGAAGTAGAAGCGGCCGCCGGTGTTGGGGCCAGGCCGCCAGTATGCCCGCCGGATCTCGTTGGTCTTCTCTGTGAAGCTGGAATTCTGACGGATCTTGTACGTGACATGGGGAGGCAATGAGCCATCCCTGTTAGTCTGGAAGATGACGCCTGTGGGCAGCAGAAGAAGCAGGGAGTCCACAGGGGCCAGCCACATCAGCTGGCCCACAGCAACAGGCAGGGATGGGGAGGGCACAGTGAGGTTGCCATGGATGAGATGGGTGGCACAGCAGGGGATGTGAGACCCCCATGGGATGCGAAGGCACACAGACAGCAGGCTCTGTCAGTGGGAGAGCCAGGACAGCAGCATGGGGTAGAGGATGGGCACCACGAGATACTCAGCCCCCTCATCCACCCAACATGTGCACCAAGGGACCCACATCCTGAAGCCAGTGGCTCCAGGGCACAGCTGGAGAAGGGCAAAGTTTGTTTCAGGGACCCCTGAAAACAGCTGGTTCCCAGGGACATACTGGCAAAGACCGTGACATTGTCCTGATAGGCTTGGTTCAGCGTGTAGTTGACAATGCTCTCCTCATCCGGGAAGCCTTTGAAGATGTCCACGCTGACCTAGTGGGAAGAGAATCATAGAATCACTAAGACTGGAAAAGCCCTCCAAGATCATTGAGTCCATTAACCCAAACACTCACTGGGTTAATCAAGCCCAGCATTAAACCATGCTCACCAGGTGTCAATTTCACACATTTTTTGAACACAGGGGTAGTACCACTGCCCCAGGCAGACTGTTCCAATGCTGACCACTTTTCCAGTGAAGAAATTTTCTGTAAAATCCAACCTAAACCTCCCCTGCTACAACTTTAGGCTGTTTCCTGTTGTCCTGTCGCTTGGGAGAAAAGACCAACCCCAACCTGGCTGCAACACTCTTCTAGGTAACTGCAGAGACTTAGAAGGTCCCTCCTGAGCTTCCTTTTCTCCAGGCTGAGCTCCCCCAGCTCAGTTCCTCCTCATCAGACTTGTGCTCCAAAACCTTCCCTGGCTCCACTGCCCTTCTCTGGACATGCTCCAGCAGGGTAGTGAGATCTCAAGCCCCTGGATGGGTCCAGCACGGAGAGCCTGCAGATAGTACAGCATGTGCCACCCAAAGCAAACCCCAGCCCCTGAAGTCAACAGTGTGTGAGCACCTCCACCCTAGACATCTACCCCAAAGCTCTGGACACTGCAGGAGCCACCACCTTCCCCAGGGCTCCTGTCCCACGCTCTTAAAAAGGTCTCAGTGGATCTGACCCTCTTCAGCCCAACAGAGCCTGGCTGTTGGTGGTTCAACCTTCCCACAGATGTGCTCCACCTCACCTTGGCCATGAAGCGGACCCAGCCACAGGCAGCATTGTCAATGGTATCCAGCTGCTGGAGCAGGATGCTGGCATTGGGCAGGGAGAAGTTGCCATTGAGAAAGTTGTGGAGAACATCACTGTCAGAGACATTCAGGATCTCTGGGTGCTTGTGGAGGTCAGCAGTCAACTGAGACAGAGAGGAAGACATGCAGGGAGAAGTTGGGGTATGCCCTGCCTCTGAGGTCACTGTCCCCCGGACACAGGTAGGACCCAAATCTCCTTCTGAGCTGATGAGGAACAGTGTGCACACTATGCAGGGATCCAGACTAGTCTCCTAGTGGAGACAGGTGGATAACAGGGAGTACCCCATGAAGAAGTTACAGGGTATCTGGGGGGAGGATAACCCCTTCTCCACCGCCAGGGCAGTAAATCCCAGGCAGGCTCATCCTCACCACACTGTCCTACCTGCTGGAGCCAGTGGATGCGCCTCTGCAGCCTGCCCTCCTCCAGGTAGGCTCGGATCTCAGGGGAGATGTTCAGCCATGCCTTGGCGTAGTGGGTGACGTTGCCCACAAAGGCGAAGGTCTCGTTGGCCTGGGGGCCAGGCAGAAAGTCGTACAGCGGGCAGAGGCAGGAGCTTCCCGCTCTTTGGGATGACTAGCAGTCATGGAGATACCCGCCCACCTCCCACTGCCTGTGGGAGCTCCCTGTGTCTGGCAGTCAACCTCTTCCCTACCGCACAGCCCATCTGCAGAGCAGGATGGTGGGAGAAGGAGGACAGGGGCCCCACCCTATGCATCCTCACCTTCAGGATGACCTTGTCAACTTCGGTGCCCACAGGTGCATACAGGATTTTGGGGTTGCTGGTCATCAGATGCACAAGGAGGCCCAAGTTTCGCTGTTCCTTGCTGGTGAAGCCCAGCGAGCTCATGTTGCCCTGCTTCAGTGCCTCAGGCTCAATGGTCCTGCAAAGAGAGCTCGGGCTTTCTACTCTGCTTCAGGCTCAGCACCCCTTGCTGCAGGCAGCCCCCACCCCTGCCCATGACAGGCCTTCAAACTGACTCCAGTGCCTGCGTGGTGCTGCCCAAGACAGAGAGCATCCTTGGCTGCAGGACAAGGCTGCAGTACAGCACCCATCCTACCTGCTCAGCAAGGGGTGACACCACTGGCCTGCACAGGGAGAACCTGGAGCCATCCCCCAGCACTCCTACCGGTTGTTGCCACAGAGGATGGGCTGCAACCCCGCCCAGAGCTGCACAAATGCTGAGAACTGCCCCTGGGGGCTGTCAATGCCAGATGGGCTCTCCCCAGCGTCCTCTTCCTCCTCTGCCGTGGCATTGCCAGCCGTGGCATTGGTGCTGGCCCAGCTGGTGCTGTTGGCCGTAGGTGGCATGGCCTTGCTGGCACAAGCTCCCCTGGGCAGGAGCTTAGCCAGTGCTGAGAGGATGTCCATGTCCTGGAGAACCTTCTCCATCTCCACCAAGTCCTCGAGGAGGGCACGGAGGCGGTGCTGGGTGGCTGTGCTGTTCACTTCCTCCAGCTTCAGCTGTGAGTATGTGTGGACAAGGAGTTACTCATTGCTGGGACAACAGGGTCTGCTTGCCTTTAGGAAGGGACCAACGAGGACCCCAAGCAGCAGCAACTCCATTTTCTTGGTTAAAAGGTTGGAGCTGTGCTGAGGTAGGGCCCTGGACTCATTGCTGTGCATCTGCGGCTATGAGGCAGTGAGAATGGTGGCAAATGCTGGCAAGGACTTGCATGAGGACATGAGATAGCACTCAAGACAGGAAGGGTGGTCCTCTGTTCCTAAAAAAGGACACATCGAGCTTGGGTGGGACAAGGAGTGGGACCTCAGAGTCAGGCTTGAGTTGTACCAGCAAGGGCTTTGCCGGTTCTGGGGAGAGAAGCCAGCAAGGACACCTAGGAAGATGCTGCAGACACCCAGTCCCATCCAATAGGCAGGGGTCCAAGCAAGTGCTAGAGGGGAAACCACCTGGGATCTTACCATGGAGCTGGGTGGGTGGGGTACTCATGTCAGAGAAGGGGGTGACCAGGAGAAGCCAGGCCATTTAACTGTTCCCCATCCCAACACAACACCAGCTGAGTTTGAAAACCCTTCCCAAGTTCATCCCTGCCACCAGCCTGCCCCACCTGCCCCGCTCTCACCCTGCTGACTATCTTGGGGGTGTCCAGCTGCTTCTGGAGCTCAGAGGCCAGCTGGGCAAAGCGCTCCTGGCGGATGGTCCGGCTGCCATTGCAGGCCAGCGCCCGGTATGCTGCCAGCAGTGGCTGCTGCCTGGGTGACACGCGCAGGAGGCGGTGCAGTCCCCCTGGGTACTGCTCACATGTCAGCTGCTCCAGCACTGGCCCAGTGAAGAGGACATTCTACAGGGGAGGAAGTTGTAGGGACAGCGCTGCAGTGCCTGCTCTGGCAGAGCAGCCCAGGGTGCCCCATGAGGTGCTCACCTCCATCTCGGTGACAACAGCCTGGGGGCTATCAGAGATGGCAGGTGCCACAGCAGTGCTGGTGAGGCCCAGAGCCTGGGAGAGCATGCGGAGCAGTGCCGGACGGTGTGGGGCTGCCACTGGGTCCTGCAGCACCCTGTGAACCAGCCCTTCCTGCAGGCTTCTCCAACCACTGGGTAGACTCTTCTGCAAGATGAAGAATGGGGACAGCTGGACAGGGACTCCCCCCAGGTCCCCCTTCTTGTGCGTCCCCAAGCATACATGAACAGCCCCACAGCATCCATGGTCTCCACGGGACGGGGAAGAAAAAGGACGTGCAGATGCAGGGGTCCCCTGCAGGCCAGACACAAGGGGGAAACAATTTCCCCTGTTCCCTCCACAGCCACCACCCAGGCAGCGCCAACCCCCACTGCAATGGCAAACCCAGGCATAGGTACTGGTGCATCTCATAAAATTGGGAGAACTGGTGGCAGCACCAGGTTGGACCCCAGACATCCCTGCTGCTGCTCTGCCCCCTGACAATGTTCTGTCATGGCCCATCTACTGGGATATGGAGGGGACAAGAGAATGGGCTCTACCCTATCATGTCCCCTGCATGCAGGACCTCTCCTCACCTCCAGCTGTGTTATCTTCTTGCTGGGGCCAAACCCATCCCACAGGTCTCGCTCATGGGTCTCATCAGCTACCAAAGGAAAGGAATCAAAGAACTGCCGGTACACCTGCACCAAGACGAGAGCATGACTGCCAAGTGTGTCAAAAGTGGAGCACCAGTGCTGCACCTGCTTGCCCAGCAAGGCCCTGGCATGGGGTGGCAGGGTAGGACAAATCCAAGCTGGGTGCCATTCACAGGGTAGCACAGACCCCTGCAAAGCTCAGAGGTCACCCACCTCCCGCAGGTCAATGCTGGAGCCCAGGAGCAGCTCAGCCGTGCTGTTGGGGAGGGAGAGGTTCTGCATCAGGAAGCGCCGTAGCTCACCCTGGTCTTTGGCTGCCCACGCCAGTGTGAAGCTGGACCCTGCCAAGGAACAAGGTGGGAGGTCAGAGCAGCCCACCAGCATGAGGGACACGGCATGGCCCCAGAGCTGGCTCTGCCCAATGCAGCAATGTGGGACAGTGGCAGGGCACTACCACAAACCATCACTTTGCTGGGTTCTGGGCCAGCTGGCACTATCTGTCCCTGCCCGAACAGGTAGTGAGGGCAGGCAGAGCACAACCCACCTGCTTGGCTGCTGAAGTGGGTCTCCATGGAGCTGGGCTCAGGGCTGCTGAGGGCCTCCAGGTGCCGGCGCAGCGACTCCAGCTCCTCCTCCAGTCCTGGATGCTGCGGGTCGAAGAGGCTGCTTTGCTCTACTGCCTCGCTGAGGTGTTCCAGAATCTGTGTCACCCTGTGAGAGCCCAGCACCACCCTGGCTTCAGGGACAGAGGAATGGGGACACCTTCCCCAGAGCTCTGGGGGAAAGAGCCCCTCAGGTGCAGGGGACAGCAGTACTGCCTGAAATGTGGCACCACTGCCCTTGCCTGCGCACTGAATCCAGTGTGCCAGGGTTCAGAGAGCACCTCAAGGTGTCTCAAAGGGCCACCTCTGTCCTCCTCCCAGCACTGAATACCTGGGAGGCCACAGCAGAACAGACTGAGGTGTCCCCTGCAGCAAGGACATGGTGGTCTGCACCCAAGCAGTTTTGGGGGATGCTAGCTTCTGCCTCGGCCCCAGGGTGGCAATGTCAGTGTGGAAAGGGGAAGGCTCTGTGTGGGAGCATGAGGGGTAGGAAAGGAAGTGCATGGTGAGGGCAAGACTCACGTGGAGTTGGAGTACTGCAGAAAGCCAAACTCATCACGCTGGCCGTCAGGGCACAGGGACTGCATGACTGGCAGGATCCCGGCTGATGTGAGTGGGGCCGCCGTGTAGAAAGCTGGAGCCAGTAAGAGTGCAGAAGAGGCCAAGGAAAGTGCAGGCAGCAGGGAGGAGAGGCAAAGAGGCAGGGAGGGGGAAGGGACCACCAGAGAAACAGACACTCAGTTCACAAAAGCACACGCTGGGGTCTGTGAGCCCATGGGAGGCTGGCGGCCACAGTCAGAAGTCAGCAGATTTCCCACCAGGGCTGTCCTGGCTGGTGACTCTGTGGGGCTGCAGGCAGCTCCAGCACCCCTGGCTCCAGCCCTCTTGCCCCCATCCACTCTTCCCTGGGTGATGGCTCCCTTGAGCCCCATGACAATGCCAATTTCTGCCACTTCCCCCCAAAATGGCCACCAACCTCCTCCAGGCTCCTGGCCCCTCCTGTTAGTAGCCTCAGAGGCAGTGGTGTATCTCCAGAGGAAAAGGAGGAAAAATACAACAGGGAAAATAATTTGTCACCTGCAGCTCCCAGAGCCCCCAGCCTCCCCCCAACTCAGCTGCCCCAAAGTGCAGTGGCTGGAGGTAGGTGGAAATGGAGACACGGAGTGGGAAGATGGGAGAAACAAGAAGCAGCAAAGGGATGGCAAACCTTCCCCCCTCCACTGGCACTGAGCCATCATTCCTGCTGGGACCCTCCCGTGTTCTTCCCCAGGGCAGGGCAAGCCCAGAATGCCACTGCCCGATGGGGACCACAGGTTGTCATCGGGCCGTACCAGTCAGGGACCCTGCTTTCACCACCCTGCCGATGACCCTGTGATTAGAGATAGGTCAGTGCTGTTAACAAGGCCACAATCAGTGGGCACTGGTGAAGATGGGCTTCTGGCAGGAACAAGGGACAGGTGCAGCATGGGATAGGCCAGCAGCCTCTTGGGGTGGTGGAACCCACACTGGTGGCCATGCCACACTTTGGTGAGAAAGTCAGTGCATGGCATCTTGCTGGCCTTGAGGCTCTAGTGCCACATTCCAGCTTGTCCCAGCCATGAGGGACCAAGACCCTGGTGGTGGGACCTGGTGGTGGTGCTAGTGTGGAAGCCAGCCCCAACCCCTTAGCAACTGGGCAATACTGGATAATCACAGGCAACCACATGGGTGATAGGACCCAGCAGACTTTGCTCCAAGAGGCAGGCAAGGAGGAGGAGTAAGACAAGCCTCCACCTGGCCTGGAGAGCCCTATTCAGCCCAGGAGGCTGGGGACATGGCCACCAGTGGCCCCAGCATCTGGGGAACCCAGCACCATCAACCAAGGGGGTACACCATCATGGCTGGTCAGTCCCCAGGCAGAGGCCATACTGTGCTGCTCAAACTCATCTTCACCAGCTGTGGAGGAAGGCAAGGGGTTTACAGAGGCATAGATTAGGCCAGAATGAGTTTATCTAAACCAGGCTCTTTCTCCCCAGACTATGAGGCCAGCACTGGTAAGGGAATGGGGGGAGGCACCCACCCGTCCCACCAACTTACAGACTGGTGCATGCAGTTGAGGCATGAAGGGCAGGCGGGCAGGGGAGATGGTGGGAAAGAAAAAGAAAACATGAGCAAAAAGGAACAAAAAACCAAACGAAAAACCACACAATGCAGAGCATATGTCAGCACCAAGGCAGGAACCCCGGCAGCGCCTTGCTGCAGCCGGACCATGCTGGCAGCTGGGCTCTTCCTCGCCGGGACACACTGAAACACAGGCTCAAACCACAGTCACATGGGGTCACCTCCAGTGCCCAGCATCTCCCCTGGCCCTGCTGTGCCACCTGTACCAGGGCATCCACCAAGGTGGGCATCCATGAGCCCTTGCGAGTTGACAGCTTCACTCCACTGCCTCCTCCCAGCTGTACAGCTCGCAGCCACCAGAGCCCAGGCCAAAGCTCCAGCTGGAATTCTCCCAGAGCCCTCAGCTCCAGTCCCATCAATTTATCATCCTGCCAGACCTCTGAGCATACCAGGGCCAGGCGTAGGGCTTCCTGTAGGTCACTTTCCCCCACATTGGGGAGCCCTTCCTAGAGCCACTCCAGCTGACCCTCGACTACTTAGGAGGACTGTGGCTGTTTCAGCACCATCGAGCTCGCCCTGCCCCATGCAAAATGTCCATGCCAATGACAGCCACAGGCTGGTTGGTGCTGCAACGCCCAGGGGAGCCTCCCCAGGCTGGGATAGACTCTGCTACTTCCACCAGTCCTTGGCTGTAGCCCCTGCCCAGCGCAATGTCCCCCAAAAGGCCTCTCTAGGTCCCCCCTGCCCTCAGGCTGGAGCACCTCCCCAGGGCCTCAGGGTGCCCCCAAGTGTGGGAGTGCCCCAAGCACCGCCTCGCTGGGACTCACCTTCCTTCACAGGGATAGTTGGCTTCTTCTGCCGCAGCCCCAGGAGGATGAAGAAGAGCACCAGGGGGATGAAGATCTCGAAGGCTAGCACCCACTAGGGATGACACAGAGCAGAGGGGACAGGATGCTTAGGGACAGAACACAGCCACCTGGGAGAAGCACAGGCAGTACAGGGGCCCCCAGGCATTGGTGCAGTGCAGCACTGTGTCCACATATTGCAAATGGCTGGTGGCTCTGTCACAGCTCAGCCAGCAGCAAACAGGTTCCTAGGCATCCCACAACCTCCTGCCTGCACCACCCTGTCCAGAGCACTGCAGGACACGGCAGGGTATGCAGAGGGGATGGATCCATCTTCCAGCAGTGCAAACAGGCTGCTGGGGCTTGAGCTCAGCCTCGATGGTTCACCATAGCTCCATAGCTGGAGCTACCCAGGGAGAAGACCTCAAGTTCTGAAGGCTAGTGCCCTCATGGCCTGGAGCAGCATGATGTCCCCTTGTCACCTGTGCCACTGTTGGATCTCACAAGGCTCAACAGCTGAGTCCAATAGCAGAGTTCAGTTCAGCCAGGCCCTGGCACCAGCTCCAGGTGCAACTGGGCCATCCTGGTACCCATTCCACACGCACCTAAAAGGCTCTGGCTACAAGGAATTTCCACTGGCAGCATACAGTAAATAAAAGCAAATCCCCAGGAATTCCTGGCTACAGTGGCTCAGAAGTCCAGGCTAGGCTCTGTGCCCAGAGGCCCTGGGGATAGGCATCAGCATCTCCAGCTATGGGCAGGAGCAAGCACCTGGCACACTGCCAGCACAGCTGCTACCACTTTGCACTTTGCACTAGAGTGCCCAGAAATGGCACAGCCCCGCTGCCCAGCAGTAGGGAACCACTGCAGGCTCAGAAACTGAGGCACAGTGTGAGGTGAGCCAACTTTGGCTCACTCCAGGGCCAGATCAGACCCAAGGCAGCTGCTGAGACCCTGAAACTGCTGCCACCCATGGGCATGGCAGGGCCCAGCTCCACTACTGGGAAGGTGCTTTCTACACGACCCACACTGGCCTCCTCCCAATGACCAGTGCAAATGGGCAAGCTCGTGGGGAGGCAAGAACGGACTTTAATCTGAAGGATGCAGCTGCCAACAGGAGACAGGGTCAGGCCCTGTGTCTCCAACATTACCTCCATGCTGCCTCACTCAGGGGCTGTCAACACTCTGTCAAAAAAGTCAGAGCAGCCCCAGATGGCAGTGAGCAGAGGGAGCCCTGCACCCAGGTTGCTGCCAGCAAATGGCCACAGTGCTACTTCTGTGGGACGAGCACATCTGCACCCATGGATGCTGCTCATGCTGCACTCGCCATGCCAGAGTTCCTGGTTTTGGACAGGAAGAAGAGCTGAAGGAGATGGGAAATGGCCCCAGGAGCAGTGCCTGAGAACCATATCTTTCTGATAACACCAGTCCCAGGGATAGTCCCTGGCGTCACTGTTCCTGCATAAGGCAGGATAGCAGGGGACACCCTGATACACACTGCTGTCCCGTGGCCCCTGCCCCACCCCCTGTCTGTTTACCAGGCACACAATGGGGCCTCTGTGCCCAGGCACCGGGGGGACCATCCCCACACACCCACGCTGGCCTGTACCAGGCTCGTGTGGGGACTGTCCTTGGTGGCAACAGCTTGCTGGAATCTGCTTGTTGTTATTTATTTTTTCACTGTTTTATCACTGTTATTTTATTTTTTTGACAGGGGTCATTGACTTTTGCTCATCTCCATCCTCAGAGATGTCCCTTGTCCCCACCCCTTGTTCCACAGCAGACTGTCCCACACATTTGGCACCCACAGTGACATGGTGAGGGACAGACATGGTAGCAGATGGCTATCTACCAGGCTGCACCTCTAGGACTGACCCTGCCCCCCTGGTCCCCAGGGGCACTGGCATGCAGCAGGGCCCAATGGAGCCTCAGACTTCCAGAGAGGCACCAGGTGGGTACACCAGCACAGCCTGGGGATGGTGGGGTCCCTACCTGCAGGTGCAAGACACTGGGGGACATTTTGGGATTGTGAGAGGAAGCAAGGAGGAAAGGCCAGGATGCAAGGAGCTGAGAAGGAAATGCTCCCCAGTAAGTAGGAAAGGGCCAAGGAGAGGAGAAGAGAGGGGCCAGACCCTGCCAGCAGCTGGCATGATTGCACCAGCTAGTCTGCCTTGCTCTGTCACCCATCCCCTGCCCCCCTCTTCTCTTGACGAGGACACAGGTGCAGGACTAAGCGTGGGACACTGGTCCCAGGAGCCCTTGTACCAGGTGACAATGGCTGTGGGGGCCACGGACAGGTCCTGGGCGGTGGCATTCTCTTCTCCCACATCCCCTGCCACATGTTCATTTCAGCCTGGTTGTATGTGAGCAGGATGAGGTCATAGGCACTGTCCAGATTTGCACAAGTGCTGGGTGTCCACCTGCCACCCTACAGACAGTGGGATAACTTGTCCCATGTTCAGCCCTGCCCCTCGACTGGAGGCAGGGGTGGGGGGGGGTCCTGCCCAATTCCTCCAGCAGAGAGGCAGAGCTGGGTGGGCGCTACAGCAGGGTGCTGGCCCCTGGCAGGGGAACATGTCTTTCTGGGAGCACTGGGACACTGATTCAACGCCTGTGCCCATCCTCTGCCATGCTGTCAGATGGGAGCAAGAGGCTGCTAGGAGGCCAAGCAGGAGGCAGCAGTGCCTGCTGCAACACACAGCTCCCACACAGCCAGGTCAAAATGTCAGACAGGCACCACAGGACAGTGGTGCAAACAAAACAGAGTAATTGGCCCAACCTACCACCATGCCCACCCTCCAGCCACCACTGGGACAGGTGGGAGACGTGCTGGAGCCAGGGTCAGCACAGACATGGTTGTCAGATCATGGACAACTGCACAACTCCACTGGTGTCCCCAGGATGTGGCAGCACTCATGTCCCAGTACCCCAGGGGGCAGTCCTCATGGGGACAGCCAGGCCAGGCAGAGGCAGCTCTGCCTGTCCATTGCTGTCACCCAAAAGTCCACTCAGTTCCCTCCTGCCTGCCCCCAGCAATGCATGACACCCACAAGCCACAGCCTCCAGCCAGCATGGTGTGGGAGAGGGCAGTCAGGGGCTGGGCACCCCCATACTAAGACTCTCAAGCTGGCAACTCCAGTGACACCCCTGCATCCCAAACCTGCCATGTCAGCCCCCCTGCACACAGCCTGGCATCTGCAAGGGGGTTTATTGGCAACATCAAACACAGCATTCAAAATCCCCACACATACTGCCCAGAGGACAGGGGAGGGTCTGCCTGTCCTCCTCATGGGAGGAAGGAGCTGCTGCCTACTCCATGCCAGCCTCTCTGCCCATGCTAGTGCTGCCCACAGTGCTAGCAGGAACCCTGAGGGATGAGGCTCTCAAGTCCTGCAGGATCCAACTCTTCCAATAGCATTTTAAGGCTGCAGAAATACCTTTAAATTTTCATGGCTCCACACTTTAATCACTGCTAGATGCCCACTTTTGCCCACAGCCAGAAGGTAAAGGCAGGTAAAGCCATGGTCACTGGGAAAGATGAGCTCGAGAGCTCTGAGGCAAAATAGGCCCCAAAATGCATGAGGCTGTGCCAAGCTGCCCAACTCCAGTGGAAATCTGACCATGGACTGATGGTCACCACCCAGGTGGGGCCTGAGAGGCTTCCTCAAGGTCACCTGCCCCACAGGGACAGACAAGGCCAGGTCCAGGGGCTACCAACTCCCATCCTGCCAAGGCCTGGCCACCCTCACCTCTGGTCACTTCCAGTTATGTCCATCTGTCCCACTACCCCCTGCCTCCAGCATGGACACATCCTCACCCCGACAACCCTGGAACAGCAGCCTGGCACTCAAGGCACAGCCAGCAATCCCCAGGGCTGCCATGGGCATCCCCAAGAGACCCCACAGCCCAGGCTTCCCTCTGCCAAGAGCCACCGATGCTGTTCTGCTCAGACCTTCATCATCCCAGGGATCCTGCCTGAATTTATGCTCTGGGAAGAATAAAATCGGGGCCACACCCCATAGCAGTCCCTGGAACAGCTCAGCCACACTAGGCAAGGTCCAAAGCCACCATGGGCTGGGAACAAGGCCTTACAGAGGTGCCACTGACCAGAGACAGTGCCTGGTCATGCTGCAGGTCTCCCTGCACCCATCATCCACCCCTAAGTGGCCTGGCCAAGCCCTCACCTAAATAATGAATATTATTTACGAATGAATGAATAAAGCCTATGAATATGAAAGTCTCTCTAAACTGTGAATAAAGTCTGTCCCAAAACCATGGCTGTACCCTACTGCAATCCTGCTCCTGAGCAGCCCCTGCTGCCAGGGACAATAGGGACACCCCCAGGCCACCAACATTCATGGGCAGAACACAGAACTGCTCCAGTAGTCAAGTCCCAGCCCAGAGGCCTCAGTCAAACCTGGAGTCTCTGCTTCCCACCCCACCCTGCAGCACTGGATTTGCTGCTCCATTTATTGCCGGGGGTGGGGGGAAGCACATGGTGGCAAGGACTGACCCAGGGGAGCACCTGCAGCACTAGGCTGTGCCAAAAGGCAGCTGCTGGCACCCACACTCCTTCTCTGAGGCTGGGAGAAGTCCAGCAACCCCCAACTCTGCCTGGCCCTGGGTGAACACCCAGCAGCTGCTCCAGTCCCCCAGCCTCTGGCTGCTGCATTAGGATCACCCCAGCGGGAGCTGGTTTCCCACAGTGAAACATTCATCTGCGGCCATTGCCAGGACAGACTCGCACTGGGGAACCCACTGCTGAATGCCAGGCACAGCCACCACACAGGACCTGGCTCTGCCCTGGCCAGCCACCACCGGCAGCTCAGACCAGCACTGCTCAGAGAGGGCAGAGCTCCCCACAGAGTGGGCAGAGTGATGGCCCCTGCACGGATCAGGGACAGCAAGTGACTCTGGGATTCACACACAGCAGTAGCACAAGGAAGGAGGTGATATACACAGGGCACACGCATCCTCAGGGCACAGCTGTCCTAGGAACTGTATCAAATACATCCATGAGCACCCGCGGCACTGGGACCAGCTCTAGTCCTGGCTCACAGCTGGTTCCCTGCACTCACGGCATCGCTGGGTGGGCAAGGAGGGGCTGCTCCATACCCTGCCACCCTGCCTGAAGCAGTGGCAGTCCAGCAACATGTGTATGGACTATACACATGGAGGTGATGGGGCCTGGGCTCCTCATCCTCCTCCTCTGGCCACAGCTTCCTGCACTGCACCCCCGCTGCTGCCCACAGGGGTGAGCACAGAGGGAGGGTCACAGAGAAATGGGTCCCCAAAAGCTGTGTGCACCCCCACTCTGTAACCCGATGGCCGTGGAAGCCAGGGCCAGGTCAGCCGGTGTTTGCCAGGGCCCGGCTGCGCCAGGCTGCTCATCCTTGTGGGCAAGGGTCCAGCTCAGCCCCTGCTGTGGCCATGCAACTCTGCCCAGGGTAAAGAGGGGAGATGACTCAGCCAAACAGCATCATCCCCCTCATCCATTTTGGGGGCACCGGGGCTGTCAGTGCAGGGAAACCTGCCTGGAGCACCAGGCTCATCCCTGCTCCTGTCACAGGGGCCTCTGCTGCTCCGGTTACCGGGACACGGGGTCTGGTGCTGGCGGCTGCCGGTGAGGAACAGCAGGATCGGGCCTGCGGGATATTTGGGAAGGGAAAAGAAAAGCGATGCCAGCTTGCGAGCAGCAGCCCGTTCCCCTCCCCCACCCGCTAAAAATAACCGGCTACCTCGGGCCACGCACCCACCCCCTGCCCACAGCTGCGGGATCCCTCGGGGGGCTGATGGATGACCCCACACATGGAGCCTGCGACAGGGTGGCAGCAGCCCCGAGGCCCCAGCACGGTCGATGCCATCTTGCCCCTTCTGCCAGCCCGGGAGGGACACACACCAGCCCCCCGGCCCCCAAGCCCACGAAGTTGCCTTTTCTCCAGCCCACGGGAAGATAGGCGGCTCCGACCCACATATGGACCGAAAACCTATTTATACCCGGCGGGTATCGGGGCTTGAGGAGCGATCCCACCGGGGGAAGGGCGACATCCAGCCCCGGTCCTGGGCTCCACCTGCGGCCCCCGGGACAGGGCGGCCTCACGGACACGACAGCGAAGCGGGAGAGCCCCAACTGTTGCTGCCACATAGGGACCCGGGGGCGCGCCGGGCCGGAGGATTCGTGCACGGGTGGCCCGAGGCAGGCGGACATCGCTGGGCCGAGGGACTGGGGGGACCCTCCGGCACCACTTCCGCGCGGGGCCCGGCCTTGCCCCTCGGGGCTGCAGGGCCCCCCCGCCCCCGCTCACCGGGCTGCGCCGCTTCAGTGTCACGTTCTTCCAGAGCAGAAGATGGAGCTGATGCAGGAACCCCATGGTCGGGTCGGGCTGGCCCCGACGAAGGGCCGGGCCGCGCCGCGCTCAGCTCCGCGGTCACCCGCCGCCCACCGCCATCCCCTCCCAGCCGGAGTCCACTGCCTGCCGTGGGTTGCCGGCCTCGGCCCAGGCCTGGCTCCGCCGCACCCGCCCCGACCCTGCGCAGCACCAGCACCACCCCCGGCCCGCGGCGGCCGCCCCTTAAAGGCACCGCCGGACCTGCCCGCTCCGCCCGCACGGCGGCCTCGGCACGGCGCGGCCCAGGCCAGGCTCATCCCGGTAACAGTGGTCCCGGTGCTGACTGTACAGAGCGGGGCTGCTGCCCCAGGGGCCGGGGAATCCTCGCTCCCATACACAAGTCACCTCCGCGCTTCTGCCCCTGGTGCTCCCCCAGGACAGGAAGGACTAGCCCGTGGCTGCGGGATCTGTGTACCAAGGTGCCACGGCTGTTCCTCCTCTTGGATGCTGCCCACCCTGCTCCTGCCTGACCTGTCCCACGGGCATGTGCTGGGTGGTTTTGGATGGACCAACCCGCTGCCACATCTGTCTCCTGGCAGCTCTGAACCCCGGGCTGGATGCCCTCAGCAGTAAGGACTGAACCAGGCCAGCTCTCCTCTTTAATTCCATCTGCTCTTCTTCTATCCATCCTTCCATCCATCCTTTTTCCTGCCATTCATCCATCCTTCCTCCTATCCATATTTCCTCCCATCTGTTCATCTATCCTTCCTTCCATCCTTCCTTCCATATTTTCTTCTTTCTTTTCCTCCCTCCCGCCATTTTTTCTTCTTTCCATCTGTCCTTGCTTCCATCCATCCCCCCATCCTTCTTCCTCTCCCTTTTCCTGTCCCTCTGGTTCTCTCCATTTTCCACCTGTCCCTCCCTCTTCCTGCTCTCCCTCAACCTTCTCTCCCCCTTCCCTCTCCTTTCCTCCAGCTCTCTGTAACCATCTCACACTCCATGCTCTTCATGGGCCAAGTGTAGCCAGCAGCAGTGAATCCCTCTCTGGCTGCCCTGGCCCCAGTGGTGCTGCCAAGGGTGCCTGTGCTCAGGGCAGGCCCTTTGGCAGCTGCCCGGGGCTAACAAAAGCTCTCCTTGTCCAACACAAAACAGCATTATTCCCCAAACTTCTGGGCAAAACACTGCTGAGGTCCAGGAGGACAAAGGATGCCTAGTGATGTGGTGGTAGAGAGGCTCTGTGTGCCTAGTTCCATGCTCTGGTGAGGATGACTGGTTTGTGAGGGTTTCTGGGTGCGCGGGCAGGGCTACGTGCAGCAGAGATGCCCAGAACTGAGGGGAGCTGGGCTTTTACTAGGTCCCTGGGGAAGGAGGGATGCAGTCACCCTAGACTCCTCACAAAGAATTGTGTGTGGTTTGCCCACAGCCCACACAAGGTGCATCTCCAAGCTCCTGTCCTGCAGCAGGGTCCCCAGCTTGGAGGGGCACAGTGGGGGGACCCATGGGTGGGTCAAAGCCCTGACCTGGGTCCCCTGCACCTTCCCTCCTGCTATCCCTGGGTGGGTCTTGGGGAGCTTCACAGTTGCTCTTCTGTTTGGCATGGCCATGGAAACCCCAAGAAGCCAGCAAGGGACAGACCCAGCAGTGTACCACGGGGCAGCACAGTCCCAGAGATACTGTGGCAAAAATCCTCCAAAGACCCAGGGCCTGAAGCCCAAGGCCCAACCCCTTCCAGGGCTAGAAGCTCCAAAGACCTTGTGGCCTATGGACAAGGCCCATGGACAAGGGGTCCTGAAGACTTGGGAACATGGAGCTCTGAGCACCTCTCAGGGGACTTCCTTGCAGGGTGACCAAGCTCCTGTCTCTGTATGAAGTCATCTGCAGATGGCAGTACCCACACATACACGTCTCTCTGCTCTGTGCTGGTGCTGTCCAGTATTCCTGATGGTCTCATGGCCTGGTCCCTGGCCTTGATCTCTGCCCAACCCACCGGGAAGCACTGGCCCTGGCTCCCTGCCTGGCTCAGAACCATGTCCCTTGGGCCACAGGATCAGGGTGTTTGGATCCACTGGCTGCAAGTCCTCCCAGGGCATTGTCCCTGCACACAGGGTGTCCTGGGGCAGTACCCACACATGACAGCTATAAAGTGCCAGGGAAAAGCTCCCTGCTGCTCTACCAGCCATCCTGAATACCCTATGGAAATGCTGTCTCCAGTGCTGTCCTCCATGGAGGGAAATGACCCCAGCCCATGTGGCCTTGGGTTCTCAAGCTATGGGGCAGCAGCAGGATGATGCTGAATGCTCCAGCCAGGCAGGGACTACTGCCCACAGACAGCAAGGCTAGGACAGGCAAGGCTGGTAATGGTGCCCTGGGAATGGACTGTAGTATCTGGGCTCTCAATCGTTGCAGGGAAAGAAATGCAGAAAAGGAGTGAGAAAAGATGACAGGAAATGGACATGGCTGTTGAAGAAGGAGCACCCTCCCTTGGGGCTGCAGTTGGCCTTTGAGGACTCCTGGGGTGTCATTGAAACCACAGAGCCCTGCTATACCGTGGCATGGCATTGTGCCCAACAGGGATCCCAAGAGGCTAGCAGCCAGCAGGAATGAGGGTGCAGATCCCAGGGGCACTGGAGCAGCCTGAGAACCCTGAGGGAGTAGTTTGGAGCCCTGTTCCCAGCTCCGTGTGTGTCAAGGCCTAGGGCATACCCTTGCCAGCTTCAGGGACAGTGCTGCACACCTTGATGCTCCTCTCCTTGCCTCTGCCTCAGTTTCCCCATCTCATTTTGCCTGCCAGGGCTTTCATGGAGACTTGGGTGCTGAACAGCAATGGCAGCAAAGGACAAAACTGTGCCAGACATGGAGCAGGGCAGAACTGAGACAGAAGCAGAGAAGGCAGCTCTCCGTGTGCACACTGCTGAGGCTCACACATGCCTGCTTCCCCTTTTGGCTGGAAACATCCCAGACAGGACAGGACAGTGCCCAGAGCTCGGTGGCACTTCAGGGCTGTTAGTTGATGTTTTCAGGATGAGTCAGTGGGAGTTGATATCCTGTTTGCAACCAAGCTGCGGGTGGCAGGTGGGTGGCACCTTGTCAAGGCTGAGGGCACCTACCCAGCCACTGGGCACCCATCTTGTTCTGGGCCATGCACCCACCATGGGGTGCCCATTTGGCCAGAAGGTACCCACCCTACCATGGGGCACCCACCCAGTCACAGGGTACCCACCCCCCAGCGCAGTGCAGGGGAAGTGCTGGGAGTGGGGTGTGCCAGCTGACACATGGGGCAGGAAGGACCTGCTCTGGGGCTAGGACAAGGCAAAACTGAAAAAAGAGGAAGCCCTCGAGTGCCCCAGCTCAGCCCAGCAGCACCCAGGCAGACTCATCTGGCACCTTGCACAACTCCATCACAGTAAGTCTGAGTCCAACATTACTGACCACCGAGGGGAGAGGGGCTGAGAAATGGGGTGGCCCCTGCCACTGCTAGAGCAGGGGTTTTCCTTTCAGAGCATCCCCAAAATGGGGGCAACATCCCCAAAACAGAAGCAACATTCCTGCTGCTGGGGACAGAGACCTGCAGCACTGATGTGCAGTGTGGGGAACCAGCAGAGTTTTCCCAGCTCTTTCTGCTTCCCATGCCAGATTTGTCTGGAACTTAAACTTAGCTCATGCATTTTAGCAGGACAGACAGACTGGGTCAAGGTGGGGAAGGGATTTTTTGTAGCCAAACTGCATTGCTGGGGTGGGTGGGAAAGTAGGGCACTGCTGTCCAGGAGACCCCAATACTGGAGGCACTGGCTTAGCCCCAGCTGGCAGCAGGGCTCAGGCAGCCCACATGTTTCCAGAGGTTTCCACAAAAGGAGAAACCACCTGTGGTGCTGAATGCTCTGAGCCCTGCAATGGGACCAGCTCTCCAGAGGGGGCTTAAGCTGGTGGTGGCTGGTCCCCGGTGCAGCCAACCATCTCCCTCTCCACCTCCACCACTGCTCTGCTCCCAGCAGTGCTGCTGGTTAAATCACAGAAGCCCGAGGCAGGCCAATGGGCACCCTGACAGGGTGAGCATCCCACAGCTGGGGGGCCCATGTACCTGCAAGCTGAGCCCCACCAGTGGCAGCCCCAAGTGCTGTACTGTCCTCCCTGCTCTCCCTGTCCTCCCTCCCCTCTGTGCCCTCACAGTGGGGCACTGGCCATCTCCGATATCCTAAATATAAATTGTGAGTGTTTGGGCCTCAGCCTGCTGGGGCTCCTGATGCCCTTAGGGACTGGGGAGTGCACCCTGACCTGGGGAAGGCACCTCGAGCCTGGGAATTTCCTTGCCATTGTCACAGAAGAATGCTAGGGTGAGTTGGCACTTCTTGGGCAGGACACTGCCAAACTTGGCCCTCATCAGAGTTTTGGACTTCAGACAGTCACCCCATTTCGCAGCTAAGGCATCACCGTGGGGCTATTCAGGTGGGACTGGGACGTTCCCTATTGTCCTTTAGTGCACAGCAGTGGCAAGGCTGGCTGCATGTCAGGTTTGACCTATTCTGGGCAAAGCAAGAAGGACTGAGACTGTGGTTGTGTGTCAGGTGGGGAAACTGAGGCACAGAGCAAGCAAGGACTGCCTGTAGTGGGGCCAGCCAGGTGGGGCAGAGGGGCACAGGTGGCTACTTCCCATCAACTCTGCACCTCCCAGCAGCATTTGTGCTCCCCCAAAGGTCACTAGGGACTACAGGAGCATGAACAAAGGCCACCCTGGGGCGACACCACATGCATGGGGAACTCTGTGGCACAGGGAAGCAGAGGGTCCTGGGGTGATGCTGAGGCCCAGGGTTCATGAAGAAGCCCTTTCTCTGGCCTCTCTGGCCACTGTGCCTCCCCATCACTCCTCGTCCCTGGCAAGCTGAGCTGATGGTCTTCAGTGGCCTCTCCTCTCTCACAGGTGTCAGCTCTGTCACCGGATGAGGGGACAGCCAACCCACCAGCATGCCCTGGGCATTGCCACTGCGATGGTCACCATGGGGACGGCCTGGTGTGAAGGTCTTGATCACTGCTGGGGTGTTTGTAACCACCCTCTGGAACCTGAGGTTCTTCCTCAACCCCTCCAAGGGCTCTGGAGAAGATTCTAAACACAGGGAGCCACTGGTGATCCTGGTGTGGGAATGGCCCTCCAAGCAGGTCCCCAATGTCAGCAGAGACGTGTGCCATGAGCTGTACAGCATCACAGGCTGCCAGCTCACCACAGAGCGGCAGCTCCTGCACCAGGCCGATGTGGTGGTGTTCCCCCATTCCAGGCTCCAGCCTGGCCGGGACAAATTGCCCAAGGAGAGGCTGCCAGGGCAGAACTGGGTGTGGGTCTCCCTGGAGTCTCCCTCAAACACTAGAGCTCTAGCAGCATGGAACAAGACCTTCAACTGGGTGATGACTTACAGACAAGATTCAGACATCTTCATCCCCTATGGCAAGCTTGTGCCTAACCCGTCAGCTACTGTGAACATCCCTGCAAAGACCAACTTGGTGTCCTGGGTTATCAGCAACTACCACAGGACTCAGAAAAGAGCTGAAGTCTACAAAAACCTCTCCAGGTACCTCCATGTGAATATATATGGGAAAGCAAACAACAAGCCCCTCTGCAAGGACTGCCTCTTGTCAACAATATCCAAGTCCAAGTTCTACCTGGCCTTTGAGAACTCCATCCACCGGGACTACATCACAGAGAAACTCTGGAGGAACTCACTGCTGGCCGGCACCGTACCTGTGGTGCTGGGGCCACCCAGGGCCAACTATGAGCAGTTTGTTCCTGCAGACTCCTTCATCCATGTCGATGACTTTGGCTCCCTTGAGGAGCTGGCCACCTTCCTGAAGACCATGAACTCCAGCCGCTACCGGCAGTTCTTTGCCTGGCAGAGGAGGTTCAGTGTGAAACTCTACACCGACTGGAGGGAGCGGATCTGTGCCATCTGCACGGCCTACCCCCGCCTGCCCCATGGCCACCTCTATTCTGACCTGCAGAGCTGGTTCAACTCCTAGTGTGTGCTGGGACCCTTGGGATGAATGCAGGCAGGGGTGGGAGATGCGTGAGGCATCCCTGCATGGCTGCATCTGTGCATCCCTGCACACAGGATGTGAAGCAAGGACCAGGACCCCCCACTCTCCTCCCAACCCAGCTGTTGTCACACCACAACTTCTAGCAACTCCCTATGACTTCATTTCTTGTGAAACAGGACTTATCACTCCCACCTAACACTGAACACCTTGCCAGGGTGCTGGTAGGACCAGGTGCTTTGAAAATTAATGGCACAGTGCTGCTGAGGCTGTGCATGTGGGGTGGGCAGGGCAGGGGGGTGGTGGGTGGTTCAGGGCTCCCCAACCTTCCCCTGTGATCCTCAGTGTCCCTCCAGCACCTGCTGAGTGCCAAAGTTCTGGCAGCAGAGGCCCGGTGGTGACATTTGTGGCTGGGCTGGAGGAGCAGGCTGCAGCCCAGGGGGGTCCCCATGGGCAGGGAGGAAGGACAGCATCTGCTCCCCCTCTTCCTGGCAACACCCATTTCCTGTCCCCCACCCCTGAGCCATGGGTGCCACTGTGCCAGTGAGGAGCCAAAGGACAGCGGAGGCTCTCAGAGCAATCTCAGTGCTGCCAGGCAGGCAGAGACACTGTGGTTTGTCACTCCCTGTTGTGACAGGAAGCCAGTGAGCCGACAGCCTCTGGAGGCTTGCACAACCCCAAAGCAAAGCCAGTCCTGTGGGCAGCTTGCACATGCATACATTGCACTGGGGAAACCCTGCACTATGGGCACCCTGCACACCCGGCACAGAGGGCACCCTGCACCACGGGCATCCCAAGAGGAAGTACCCATGTGGGATCAGTGGTGATATCAGGGCTGAGTGACAGGACAAGACATGACTGCTCCATCTGTGCCTTGCTCTTTGCCCCTCTACTCAGTGCCATCGACTCCCTTGATATAAACAATTATTTTTGTCACAAGCTTCCTTTCCATTTTTCTTTCCTCTGGCCCTGAAGTCACCAAACCCCACCTCTACCACCCTGCGAGCTGCTGGGTGCCCAGAAGGACTGAGAGTCAGCAGAGGGGACATCCCTTCCCTGGCACAGCTCTGGTGAGGTGGCAGCTGGATGAGCACACAGTGCTCTTCTGACTTCTGTGGCTTCCGATTTCCGCTTTGTTTTCTGGGTCAACCAGAAGCGGAACAGGAGGGGCTGTGGGTACCCACAGACAGATGCTGGGTACTCATGGGCAGGGGGTGCCAGGGTAGCAGGATGGGGGAGGGGGGGGTCCCATGGTGGGCTGCAGCTCTTGTGTGGCTGCATGCAGAAAATGAGACAGTGAAAGTGTGGAGAGAAGCAAACCTTTGGGAGATTACATCTGTCTCATATTTCTACTCCTGACCCTGCCAGCTTCCTGCACCCCTCAAGTGCCAAGCAGCACTGGGCAGCAGCAACAGGGGGCAGTTTCCAATGGATGCCACACACGGCTGTGCCCCTACACTGTAGTCATGCAAGTAGGAGGCTCTGGGGAGCAAGCAGGGATGCAGAAGGGCGCTGGCCCTTAAGGCTGGAATCTAGCCCAGCCTTTTGCAGGGTCCCAAGGTGCCCTGTGAGCAGCTGCCTTCATTGCCCATTCCAGGCAGCCCTAGAGAGCGAAGCCCCAGCTACCACTCTTCAAGCTGAAAACAGGGCTTTCCAAAAGTTTCCCTTACAGGCTTGATTGGGTATTTCATTCTGCTCAGAGGAAGGGGCCTCGAGAGAATGGACTGGGGGTAAGCCAACTGAGGGACTGTGGTGGGAAAAAGTGAAGTCATCCCCCAGAGATCCCCGCTCTCACCAGCTCAGCTCCCAGCGCCCAATGGACCTGCATGGCTGGGTTATCACCCCACCAGAGACTGCCTCAGCTGGACCACATATGGGAACATCCCTCCCTCCCCTGTCAGCACCTTACTACAATGAGGACAGCCCCAGCTTTCCAGACCTCTTCACTACCCACCCTGCTACATCCTCCTTAGTCCTTCTCTGTCCCTGCCAGCTGCTGGAGCAGCCTACAAGTAAGCTCACACTGGTTCCAACCTTCCCAGAAGCAGTTACAGCAAACCAGCAGTTTGAACTGGGTGGAAGATGACCACCTCCCTTCACTTTTGACCCCCTTTGCTTTGGGGGGCAACAGCTCTGACAAACTGGTACCACTCCAGGGCCAAGCTGCCACCAGTTGTGGAGGGAGACCAAGCTGCAGGCAGCCAAGAGCTGAATGTTTCTGGCATGATGGGGACATGTCCACCTTCTTAGGGTGCCTTGCTCCAGCCCTGCTGTGCCCCGCATGCAGCCAACCTTTAACTGCTGGGCTGCAGGAGCAGGGATGCAAGGAAGGCAAGGAAAGGGTTAACTCATTCTTGCCTCAAAGAACTCTGAGGTTTATTTCACTGCCAGAGGGAATGTGATTAAGAACAAAAAAATTAAAAATCATCATTAACTACAGCAGGCTGGAAGGCGTGGGGTGCTAGCAGCATGGACAGGATGGTGTAAGCCCCCTGGGCTGAGCCCTCCAGGGAAAGGGGATCTCTGGGCAGTTGGGATGGGGCGGGGGACAGTGGCTGGAGAGTGGCGGGGGGACCCTGGGGGTGATGCTGGGTACAAAGCACTGGGGAGGACCCCCCATCCCAAACAAGCCTTATCAGCTGCCCCACAGAGCAGTGAAGCTCTCTTGTGCCACAGGGTGAGGGGTGGTGGGGGTCTAATCTTCTCCTCTTGCCCCAGCCCTTGGCTCATCATGGCCGCCCAGGAGGGTGGGCAGAGCCACCAGAGCCATTGGCCCTGGGCATGGCACCCCAGCCATTCTCTACATGACAGGGCGGAAGGAGACACCTGGGAAACTAGATCACTACAAAAATTTTTGCTTTTTAAAAACTACAACCAAAAACCTTAAAAAAAAAAATAAAACCACCACCTCCCCCCACCCTTCCCAAAATCTAAAAAATACATTTTTCTGCGTCTCGCAGAAGAGCGGCTGGGCTGGGGCCAGGCACAGGCTCAAGAGCCCTGGGCACATGTGGCTTCAGAGGGTGCAGTGGGGCAGGAGGAGCTGCCCCCAGGAGAGGTCAGAGGGGGGCCAACGCTGCTCGGACCAGTAAGCTCAAATAACAGGGAAGGGCTGGGAGCATCTGCAGAGAGCAGGCACCATCCCTGGGTCAGGCTCTCAGCCCCTCGCACCCCAAAAGCCACACACATCAGCCCAACAAGCAGAAGCAGGGCTATGCCTGTGTGAGCCAAAGGCAAGGGGGCTGCCTCAGAGCCCCAGGCCACCTGCAGTGAGCCCACAGCCCCTGGTTCAGTGGCTGCTGTTACTCATGGAGAGCCCAGGCTGCAGCGCTTGTGGGAACATCTCAGCTTTGTGAAAGGCTGGCATGTAGACAGGAGGAGAGGGTGCCAGGCTGTAGCCCTGGGACGTCACTGGGATGGGCAGAGTGGAGGGCACCAGGGGCTGGCTCATGTCATACATCATCCCCTCTGCCTCGTTGCCGTAGGGCAGCAGCAGCCGTTTGCCTTTCTGACGCCGGTTGCAGAACCAGACCCGGACCACCTGTGGGAAGGGAGACAGAGAAGGGTGAGGGGGTGACCCAGACACAGCTTGTGGGTGACAATGAGATCCTTCTGCTGGTGGCATCTCCACAGCACCCCAACCTGCCCGTGCAGCTCCCTCCCTGTCACAACTCCTTGCTAGGCTCAGTTCAAACAAACTTCAGTCATGACCACTTTCCCACCACTTCCAGAGTTGAGAGATGACAAAAATGGCATGTTAAATAGGAAAGAAGATAACAAATCAAAAGAAAGACTTCTCTCCAAAGGCTGGTAGCATAGCCAGATGAAGCCAATATGCAAACTTGTGCATTGTTAGTGGTTTGTGTTTTTTCTCTTCTGGTGCATGTCCACTTCAGAAGAAGAACATTGTAACTATCCATGTGGGTTCCTGGGATCAAAGATCAGCTTCTCCAGAGATTAATTAGTACCAAAGGATTACTTTATCAGATTTCTTTCGCATATTTATGTACATATACACAAACACAGATGACTGTAGTTGGGTCTGGGAACTATTTCTGTCTCTCTTAAGTTTTAAATATTAAATCTGTGAACAAAAGCCTTCTCTGGAACCAAGTGGGTTTTTCTTTTTCATATTGATGAGCCATATATATCCTAACTCTCTGGCACAGCTAAAGGGCAGTTGTTTACATCTCTTCATGTGTATTTTATTTTGCTCTGAGCTAAAGTATCAAACTGTCGGTGCTCAGGAGCTGGCACCATTAGGGCACCCATCCTCCCCACCCTCCCAACCTACATCTTTATCCAGGTTGAGGTCCTCAGCGATCTGGGAGATCTCCTGGGGACTGGGCTTCACACATTTGCGGAAGAAGCTCTCCAGTGTCCCTTTCACATTGGTCTCGATGCTGGTCCTGCGTTTTCTCTTCCGGGCTTGTGCTAGTACTTGCTCTGCATTGCACATCTGGGAATGAGAAAGGGATAGTATGTTTTTACCAGGTGGAAGAGTCTCCACCAAGCTTGGGACACGTGTAGCTGGCTGCAGAGCTTGGGGCACAGATTGTGTCCCTGTGACTCTCCACTGAGCATCATTCCACTGTGACTGGGGCCATTCCCAGTGTCCCAGCACTGCCAGCAGTGAGGCCGGACACATATTTCTGCATCCCCCACAGGTTCCCCAGGGAGCAGCAAGTGGCACAAATCAGTCTATCTGAGATTCCAGCAGGACCTGGCTACTCAAAATGGGAGCTGCCACAATCACAACGTGTCTGCAGGGGGATTGGACTTCCTCCCCCAGCCTGACAGAAGATGAAACCCAGTGGTTTGCCCTCAAGCCATGCAGCAAGATGGTGCTGTGGCACAAGATGCCTTCTGTTCCCCTCTTCTCTCCCTGAAAGCACCTGGGAGAGAGGGAGGAGAATGGGTTATAAGCAGCTACCTGGCTCAGGGCTTGCAGGTACCTAACTCCCAGCCCCCTCAGCCCTGCACCTCTTGCATGTTGTCTGTATTTTCCGCCTCGTTGAGCCAGCGCTGCAGCAGTGGCTTTAGCTTGCACATGTTCTTGAAGCTGAGCTGGAGCGCTTCAAAGCGGCAGATGGTTGTCTGGCTGAACATCTTCCCTGCATGGGCAAGGCAGACAGAGCATTACACACCACACAGCTTCCTTCGCCAGCAGCTCCCCAGGACCACCCCCAAGACTGCCCTGTTCCTGGGAGATCAGGAAAGGGCATTCTCCCTGTTCATTCAACAGGGATTTAAAGCCCTAAAATACGTCTCAATAAGCAACTGTAGCTATTTTAAACCAGTTCCCTGTGAGCTCGAAGCTCACCGCAGACCTGGAGATACCCCTCTCCAGGAGCCCCGCCCCGGGACTGGGGAGTGATGCCTCCTTTGCAGGTCGTTAAGGAGCAGAAATCATTATCCCAAGTGATTTCAAACCCCTCGCGGGCCTCTCCCTTCCCACCGGCTATGGGGTAACGCAAGGACCTTCCGCCCCCCCCCACCGCCACCCCTCACCGTAGAGGGTGCCCAGCGCCAGCCCCACATCAGCCTGGGTGAAGCCCAGCATGATGCGCTTGTGCTTGAGGTCCTTGGCGAACTGCTCCAGCTCTCCTGAGGTTGGTGCATCCTGGCAAGGGCAGAAAGACACTGAGAAGGGACAACTCGTGCCCAGGGTCCAGGGTCTGTTAGGGTCCCGAACGACAGCGGCAGAACAGGGCTCGGCTGAGCCCTCGGGAGCACTGACACTGACCCGGATCATACAGGATCCATCCCGACCGTGCACACTGCTCAGCTCGACCCAATCTGGCACGGCGGCGGCCAAGGGTAGCACAAAGGCACCAAGAGTTCCTGCTCTGGCTCAACACGCCTTGGAAATGTTCCCTTTTTCCTCTGGTTCGCTCCCTCTTGGCCTGGCCAGAGGCAGCACAAATGATCACATTGGCTGAGTCCTAGGTTTGCCTCATTCTCACTCATCCACAACACGTGCGCACGGGGACGTTCAGTTCTCCCGCGGCATGGGCCACTTCCCCACGGCTCTCGGGCTGAGGCAGCCCCTCACCGGCCTCTCTCCCGCCTGCGTCCGGAGCAGGGAAAAGACTCCCGTGAAGAGAGGGACAAAAGCACCCCTGAGCCGCGAGAGATTGAAGCACCTCTTTGCTACCAGCCGGCTCTTCCGTTCTGGCAAGCGGCTACCCAGGCGCTTTCCACCTTTCCTGCCAGGCAGCCTTCAGCCTCTACGGGGTCATTTTGAAGCCTTTTACCCAGTTTACACGTTTTCAGCGGAGTTTCGGCTTTTTCAGGAGTTTTCCCTGTCACCGAGCCACGGCTATTAGTTTCTGGCGTATAATCGGCACTGGTGAACCACATCACCACCCCGCAGCTAGAAAATACCATTCATGACCACTTCCCAGCCAGAGCGGCCAGTTGCGGCCCGAGGACGCACACGTATCGATCGTGGCGTGGGATCTCCCGCAGCTGCAATGCGAATTCTCCCAACCCCATCAGGTCCCCGGCATCGGCTGCCGCTGCTCTTCCCGGGGCGGGATCGCGATACGTCAGCATTGAAAAATATTAAAAACTAGCGCAAACCACAAATTTAGTCGTGCCGGGAACCAGCCCTGCTGCCCCCGTCTTCCTCCCGCCCTTATCTCCGGGCTGTCTCTGCCCCAGCAAACTTCAGTGCCCGAGGAGCTCCGGGAGCAGCGGCCGGGGACGCAGCCGACCGAAGGGGACTGAGGGAGCTGGCCAGGAGCCCTCGGTGACCGCGCTGCGCTGCCCCGAGTATCACGCCGGAGCCGACCTTCGACATCGCTACCCGGGACGGCCCTGCCGCATCGCGTATGGGAAACTGCTCTCCCGAGTTCCCAAAACTCCCCTATCTTACCCCAAAGCAGCCTCCCCAAGGCTCTCCCTCTGCGGAGAGTCTGACACATACGGGACGAGCCCCAGTGCTGGGTCAGGGCATCTCCCGCGGGCACCCGACGGTGAGCCCCGAGAGTCTCGGCGGTATACGAGAGCAGCCGGGCAGCTCTTGCCGTCGGGGCGGTGAACCGCGGCTCCAGACGGGAAGGAAAGCCCCATGGCCACACTGTGTGCAGACGGCGAGAGCGGTGCAGGGCAGCCCGCCCCCTCCCCGTCCCGTCGGGTCTCACCTCCTCACCACTGTCGCTGGAGTGTCCGCCCTCGCTGGCGGCGCCGCTGGAGCTGCCGCTGCTGCCCAGCCCCGACGGGCCGCCGGAGCCCGGCTGCAGCGCGGCGGGGCAGAGCTGGGGGCCAGGGAAGGCAGGGGCAGCCGGGCCGGGGAAGGGCGGCCCGGGCAGGGCGGCGGGGCCGGAGGGCGCCGGGCCGGCCCAGGGCGGGGGCGGCCAGGCCGGGCCGCAGCAAGCGGCGGTGCGGGGCTCGGGCTCGGGCTGGCTGCAGGGCCGGCCCGGCCGCGCCTCCACCTTGGCGGGCGGCGCGGGGGCGGGCGGGGGCAGCCAGGCGCGGGCCGGCGGCGGGTCGCGGGCGGGCTCGGGCTCGGCGGTGGCGGCGAAGGGGAAGAAGAGCGGCTGAGCGGGCGCCCCGTCGAAGCTGCCGCGGGGAAAGGGCGGTCCGGCGTCGGTCAGAAGGCCGAAAGGGGCGGCCGGCAGCCCCCCGTCCGGGCTGAACATGCTGTCCACCGCCCGCTGCCCTAGGGCTCCATGCGGGGGCTGCCGGCCGCTGCCTCCCTGCTGGGTCGCCGCTGGGGCCTCTGAGAACGGCGGGGCCGGGCCGGGCCGGATGGAGATGGGCCCCGGCCCCATTGGGCCCCGCATCGGTGGGTCGGGCGTGAACTTGATCCCCCAGGGGGGCGGGGGGCACAGAGAGAAGGTGCTGTGGGAGGGGGCTGCGCCGGCGGGGAGGTGGACAGGGCGGCCCCGATGGGACAGGGAGGGGGAGGGTACCGATCTTGCCGCGGGGCCTCGCACCCCTCCAGTGCCGGGGTACTCGAGGACACCCACGTCCCTCGCACCCCTCCGGCCCCGCTCTGTTCGGGGGGCACCGCGCCAGTGGTTAGGACAGCAGCAGCCACGGGGTCTTCCTGGGAACCCCCGACACCTCTGCGGAGTCTAGGCAAGAAACGAGATGGCTTTGGGGAGCTGTTGGCGGCATGAACCGGAGCCAGGGGCTGGTGTGAGGCAGCCTATCCAGCTGTGGCAGCCACTTGTCCCCAGTACAGAGGACAAGCCGCGCGATTCCGGTGTCATCGTGCACTAGCAGGGGTGGTCCAGGGCTTGACCATCACCTCTTGCCCCTCCTAATGCCTGGTGTTCTTGACTGAGCCTTAGCTCCTTGGGGAGCACGGACAGAGCTGAGGCCCCTGAGGCCCCTTACAGTGTCACCATTCCTCTCCTCTTCCTCACTCTGCAGAGAAGGGTTGTGGCTTGGAGGAGCGTGTCTGTCCCTGGAGCCTCAGAGCTCGGAGTATGCTGCCGGGGAAGGAATTGCAGCCCCAACTATCTCGTCCATCGGCTCCACAATGAAGCACGCTCCATATTTTCTCTTACAGACTTTCCCTTCACACTGCCCTTCACAATGGCGCTACCTGGGCTGGCTCCAGTCATTTCCCCTTTCCTTCCCCCCAGGCTCATCACCGGGAATCTTCCCGATCCTGACACTGCCGAAACATCAACCTCTGCTTGGTTCTGCCCGATGCCAGTTCCTGTGTACAGGCAGGTACCTACAGCATGGGCACCCTCTGACCTCAGCTGGAGCAGGGCGAGGAGTGCTCCTTCTGTCAGCACCCCGTGATCCCAGCCGGAGCAAGGCAGGGAGTGATCCCGCTGCCGACACTGCTGCCAGTTTATTAACCCGGATTACTGGGAGCTGCTGCCGTCTCGCACTGGAGATAATGGCGAGAAGATAGGCTGGAGCAGCCTCCCCCGCGGCAGGACGGGAATGGGGCTGTGGGCGGGGGAACTCAGAAAGGTGCTTGATGATGTTTATGAAGCACTTGCTTTGGCTGCCGGGACGGCTGGAACCCAGGGACTGGCACCCAGGGAGCGATGCCCTGGGACAGGCACCCAAGGGCTGGCAGACAGACTCATATCCACAGATGGCATCCGGGGACTGGCGTCTAGGTACGGGTATCCACAATGCCAGCAGCAGCCCCTGGCCCAGCACATGGCACTGCTGCTTGTTAGGGGAAGTGGAACAGCTAAGCCTCCTGGTGATATTCCTCTTAGGGAAAAAAATGGCCTGGTGATGAGCTGGAATTAATATGTGTTAATATGTGTTCCTGACGCCTGGCAGGACACGTACCGGGCTGCCCATCCTGGCTGTGCCAAACTGCTCCAGGACGGAGGGCAGCCCCAGGAAAATGAACTAAGTATTCAAAACCCCTGTCAGTGGGGACATGGGCAGCCCTGAGTGAGCCCTGTGGCTTCTGGACCTCGGGGGTCCCATGGGCAGAGTGGTGAAGCATCTTCCCCAGCAGGGGCTGGGTTCAATCTGCCAAGGGACTACCTGGACCGTGCTACTGAGGATGCTGGACCCAGTGCTGTGCGGGCAGACCTGCCCCCTGTCTGCTATGCTGCTGCCTGCCCCACTGCCAGTGGGCAGAGGAAATCTCTCTGCGGGACCCCGATGGCAGCCATCAGCCATGCTCCTCCCGGGCTCCTGCTGCGGCCCAGGGTTTCAGAAGCTCCTCGGCTAGGCAGTAACTCCCTTTCCTTTGATTTATTGTTCCCGGGCTGGACCCCCTCCTCCTGCCAACCTACTTTTTCTCTCCATCCCCCCGGGAAGCCTCCCAGGGCCCCCTCCCCCCTCCACCTCTCCTTTCCCCCTCCCCGACCCTCAAACGCATTCCTGGTCCTTTCATATACAGACGGAGGGGAAGGGAGACGTTGACTTTGAACCGGCCCCTTTGTAGGCACGGGGGCCCATTGTGGCAGTGATGGTTTTAGCTGGGGGATGTGGAAGGAGTCAGTGGGGTTTCTCGGTGTGTGCCCCCCCCCATACATTTCAATTATTTTGGGTGACTGGGGGGGGGGGGTGCTGTGTGAAGTTATTGTGTAGGGTCTTTGAGCACCAATGACCACATCTCTTCTGCCTGCTCCAGAGGAGATGGATGGATGCATCCTTCCATAAGCCCATATCTGGAACCTGCTAGTGTTCCAGGCTTGGTCTGGCTCTGTCTAAGGCAGCCAGGGATCAGTGGGATCCTGCTAAGAAAATGGGAGCAGGAAGAAATGTGTCTGCTTTACTGGCTCGCTGAGATGGCAGCAGGCTCGCTGAGATGGAGTGGGCTGAGATGTACATCTGCTCATCCTCCCTTTGCTGAGTGTGATGGTATGGCACTGGCGCTTGGGATTTTAAGAGAGTGGGTGAGGACGGATGATGTTTTATTCATGGTCAGGCCACCCTTTTCTGTGGCAGATGATGTAAAGGCCATTTGGGGGGGGCTGTACTGGATATGCCTGAGTTGCCCACCAAAGGGGGGCTGCAGTCCTGCACGTGGTGGGTCAGGGTCCCATGGTGAGGGAGCCACTCCAGAACCATCTAAGGAGAGCTGGACAGGGAGTTCATCTCCAGAAACCCCATGCCTGGAGGAACGCCGATCTACTCCCTGTCCCTTGCTGGGCTGCAGCTGGCCTAGGAGGACAGCATAAAGTCAGTGCTTCCAAACCTATCGCAGGGGAAAATCACAGAGGTCCAGTTCTGTCCCCTTATTACAAAGGCCCGGGGCTATAATGTGGGTCTCACCCACACCACCACAGTGGCTGAACACTATAGTGGGCTCACCCTACTATGTTACAGCTGGGGGAAGTGAGGTGGGGGCTGAAGGCCTTGGATGTCTGCATCAGGTGCCATTGTCCCTGGATAAATGACTCTTCCATGCATGGATGTGTGGTAGGGACAGGGATTTCCAGGGCACACAGGGCTCCTGTGGCCTCCATGCCTGGAGCGAGGGGGTCTTCCCAGGCAGAACAGTCAAGTTTTACTTTAAGCTAGAGCTTCCCAACATGTCTGGATGAGCTCCAAGAGAGATTACTGGGTTGTGGGAGCAAAGGAAAGATAAATTTGGGGACCTCTGCAGAGAGGAGTAGGTTCCAGGCTGGGTTTTCCCAGGACTGAGCCCTGGGGGCATCTCGGGTTATATGGGGTGTGCATTGCCCAGGGGTGCAACTGGAGACTCCCATGAGAGAACCATCCTGGGTGGGTGCTTTGGCGGTGAGTCAGCACCCACCTCCGGCTGCTGAAACCTGGAGAGATGGTATCAGCCTGATGGGGGGGCTGGCGTGATCAAAGGAACTGGGCTACACACAATGCAGGGACTCGATAGCCCTTATCTGTCATCCCCGAAGTGCTAAGGACCCTGGGGGCAAGGGGCGGAGGGGGGGGGTGGGTGCTTGCTGCAGGGCTGGGTGCGGGGGGCTCCCATCCGACCTTTTGCTGGAGAAACTTGGCAAATAGTGAGAGACAAGAAAATTATCCCCGGTTCTTTATGTGCCTGGGATAACCCTTGGGAAGGGTTTGAACACTCCTCCAGCTGCACAAGCAGGATGGCTGCTCACTGTTCCCTAGGGAAGGTTTGGGGACCCACAGCATCCTCCCTCCTTGTCCCCTTGTCCCACCCCGCTGTCGAGAGGAGCCCTCCAAGCCTCGGGCCCCACACCACACACTTGCATGGGTCTTAAACATGGTCGTTTAATAAAATCTCCTTTTAAAAGAACTACAATTCATACAACAACAACGAGAGGTGTGGGAAGAGTGGCAGCAGCCCAGGGGAGGGGGAGCACAGGACAGGGGGACAGAATCTGAACCGTGATGGCCTCCGTCAGCCACTCCACCAGGGACAGGGACGGTCCCATGCCACCACCACTCACCAGCACATCCCTGTCACTGCTGCCTGCCCTGCCCATGCTTGCCTGAGTGTGCAATGGCTCCAGTGACCTGTGGCTGTGACAGTGCACAACAGGGTCTAGACATGAAGCCACTGTGCAAAGTAACCCAAACCCCGTTCTGGGCCTTCCACTGGAGGGGTTCATGGCCTGTGCACCCAGGAGGGTTTGAGGAGCAGCACTGGGCTCCAAGCAAGAATATGTTGGTGAGGCTGGACGTGGGCAACAGAGGGGTGCAGGGGTGTCTGAGGCCCGAAAGGTGCCTGGGATAGAGCAGTGGAGACTGTCACCTGCCACAGAGGGATACTCAGAGAATGCACAGTGCCAGGCTCTGCAGGGATGCTGCCAGGGCATGGGCTCTGTGGGGTTTGAAGCAGCACAGCAAAGCCCCCCATGCCTTGGCTACCCCTCTAAAGCCACCCCAGCTCCCTCCAGTCCTGTTCCTTCCTCCCCCACAGCCACATAAGCTTAAAAACAAAACCTGGAACACTTTTTCTGAGCTTTTACTCCACTGAGGCCTGTGGCAAGAGAGAGCCCATCCTCTGCCAGCACAGACTTATGTGGGCTCCCAGGCCACAGTGGCACTGGGACTGTCCTGAAGCCCAGCACTCCTAAAGGGGTCAGAGTACAGGGCAGCATCTGAAGGAGCAGCCTGGGGAGTGATGCCAGTGCCTGCCTGAGCTGCTCCTGCTTCTGCCACTGGCTTCCAAAGCACTATCCTGCTGCCAGGAGCTGCCCAGGCTGGGGTGGAGGAGGCAGAATGGGCACTGAAGCCCTTAGTGATGCCACCTGCTCCAGGAGAAGGCTCCATCCCTGGCAGAGGGGCTCTGGGCAGGCTGGCAGCCCTGATTCCAGACATGAGCATGCCCAGCCCTCCTGGCCCTCTCCTGCTCTCTGACCCTCTCTCTGGCTCCTTCCCAGCTGCTATGCATCACCCTAGCTTCAGCTAGGGCAGCAGCCCCCTCCTCAAAGCCAACTACAAAGGGACAGTGCCGCAGCCCCCCACCCTTCCCCCACCAATTTCTGTGCCAAAGCAGCCGTCCCCCTGTGCCCGCAAGAGCTGTGAGGAAACGGCAATGCAGGGACATCACAGCAGCAAAGAGGACAAGGACGCTGGAAACGGGGGCGACCCCCCGCCATAGCTGTTAGTGGGTGTTTATTGGGCAGGTGTTGAACAGTCTGGCAGCGTCCCTCGGCCCAGCTGCGGGTGCTCCTCCGGCACGGCCACCCCGCCGGGCACGGCCGCGGGCACAGTCTGTAGCAAGCTCAGGCGCTGGAGATGGGGTGGTTACTGGTGCGACTTGGGGTTGGAGGGGTGTAAGGAGGAGTCGTCAAACAGCGGGTTTCTCACTTCCATTTCTCCGGTCTGCCGTGGTGGCGGGAGAGGGATGGGGGAAAGAAAAGGCAAGAGGTCAGAAAGCAGTTGGGATTCAGCTGCCCCATCCCAAGGGGTGTGGGTCTGAACCCCAGCCCGGCAGGGAGAGAGGGGAGGGGGGCGACCGAATGGGCTGCAATGGATGACAAACACCAGGACTCCCATCACCCTGGAAAGGTGCTGCCTCCCTGGCAGGAGGGAATGAGTTGGGGTGATGTGTAAAACCCAAGGTCTTGGGTGGGAAGGGACCCCACAGCTGGGCTGGGGACCCCAGGACAGCAGTCCCAGCCTGGCTGGCAGGAACAGAGTTTCTTCTCAGACTGGAGACCCCAGGATGGGCCCTTCAGCACGGCTGGCAGGAATGGGGTGTCCTGCCCAGACTGCCTGCCTGCGAACAAGTGCCCTTTAATGGGCCTGTAAAGACCCACTGATGACCCTCGATCTAGGCCCTGATGGGCGCGCTCCACAGCTATTACCATGTAAAAGGCTCCTCTAAGTCCCTTTGTGCTCTTTGTACCCAGGGCTGTTAGGAGCTGCCCTTCCCCGAAGTCCCCTGCTAGCCAAGACACAAGGACGAGCCCCCCCAGCCCGGGTGCTCAGGAGCGGGTCGCCGCAGGGATGGTGGATCAGGTGTGCAAGGGCTGCTCCAGTTATCTGCTCCCAAGGAAAGCCTTGTGCCAGGACATGCACTCCTGCCCACTGGAGAGCTTCAGTGGGAGCTGGCCAGGGACATGGCAGGAGGAGAGGGGCAGAGGTTGGACCACCTCAAAGTTTGATGAAGAACGTGTGGAAAAGGCTCCTCAGACAGAAGTGCACATCCCAGGCACATGTTGGACACCCCCACATGCACAGGGACCCCTGGCTCTTCTGCACCCGCATACCGGAGCCAGGCCGGGGCACTCATACACGGTGAAGTCCCCATCCTCATTCTCCTCATCAGATGATGCTGAGTCCGGCAGCTTGGGCTCCTCTTTATGCCTGGGGGGAAGAAGATGTAGAGAGGAGGTGAAGCTCAGTGGGATGATTAGAACCATCCCAGTTAATGGCAGGATACCCTGTCTGCTACCAGGCTGCTTACTTCTCCAGGCAGAGCATCTGCTGCTTTTGGTGCTGGTAGTGGTACATTTGGGCACTCTGAGCCAGCGTCTTGTCCCCAGGCTGTGGAGAGAGCAGGAACAGCTGTGGAGATTGGGCTTTGGAGGGCCCCAGCCTGGCTGGTGGAGGGTCTCCACCATGTGGGAATCCCTCCAGCAGAGCACTGAGGCCCAAGTGCCAAACACCCCACAGGGAGGGATATGGGTGCCTTACCGAGATCTTGTCATAGGGCAGGGGGCTGGCTACTCGCTGGGCTGAGTAGTCTGCTTTCTGTGCCAGCCTGACCTCCTTCTGCAACCTGCCAGGGAGGGGCATTGGAATCAGGGAATCACAAAGGTTGGAAAAGTTTTCTAAGATCAAGCCCAGCCATTAACCCAGCACTGCTAAAGCCCACAACTAAACCACGTCCCCAGGTGCCACATCCACATGTGCCACATCTACGTGTTTTTTGAATACTTTCAGGGATGGTGACTCCACCACCTCCCTGGGCAACCCTTTCTAATGCCTTATGCCTGACCACCCTTTACATGAATCTTCCTTAATATCCAACCTAAATCTCCCCTGAGCCAGCTTGAGCCATTTCCTCTCATCCTGTCCCTTGTTCCCTGGGAGCAGAGCCTGACCCTCCCCTGGCTGCCCCCTCCTGTCAGGAAGCTGTGCAGAGAACGACCGTCCCCCTGAGCCTCCCTTTTTCCAGGCTGAGCCCTCCCAGCTCACTCAGCTGCTCCTCATAAGACTTGTGCTCCAGACCCTTCACCAGCTCCATTCCTTTCTCTGGACATGCTCCTGCCTCTCAATGTCTTTCCTGCCATGAGGGGCCCAAAACTGAACCCAGGATTTGAGGTGCCTCCCAAGTGCCCATTGTGAGCACAATGACTTTTCTAGTTCATCCTAGAGGATGTGAGGAGCCATAGGAGCAGATGACTCCATTCAGGAGCCAGTGACCCTTGAGGGTCAGCCCTGTTCCCTGTGATGGCATCCATGACAGGCATAGCCACCTCCATCCTACGGGGCCTGGGCACAAGGCACCAACGTGCTGGCAGTGTCAGCACCCAGCACCACAGCGATGCCCACACCAGGTGCCATCTGCTCCCAGGAGACTGCATCTGGCATGGAGGTGTCTCACTACTGTCCCCCTGCCCCAGCCAGCTGATGCCACACCTTGGGGGGACTACTGCCTCTCTTCCAACCCCTCATGCCTGGGAAGCATGGGAATACACTGCCCTGGGCACAGGGTCACTGAGGGACTGTCAGCAGCCCCAGCTCACCTGCACCAGCAGATGGCTGCCACGATCAGCGCTGAGATCCCGGCCACTGTGCACACCAAAATCAGCCCTGCACAGGTGGAGAGGACAGCAAGGGACAGCAAGTGAGCTGGCAGCATGGTGACACCAGCCCATGCTTCCCTGGTGAGGGTGTGAAATCCCTTCCTCTGAGTCCCAGGGTCTCACCGAGCACCATGTTGTCATTTTCAGGGATGGGGGATGCCTCCACCGGGTACTTCTGGACCGTAGCAGTGGTGGGGAGGGTGGTGGCTGCCATGGTGTCGGCAGGACCCTGCTGCAGATGCCCCTCTCTCAGCCCAATGGCCACACGCCGTCTGCCGCCATTGGGCACCAGGGTGGCTGCGGGAGAAGACAGAGCAGTGGTGAGTGGTGCCCAGGCAGCTCCAGAGGGCAAACTTGCCTGGGGTGCAGGGTCTGGCTGCCATGGGGTCCCTGGCACCGCTGGGAACAGGGATGAGCACTTACTCCTGGGTCTGCCATCCTGTAGCGGGTGGTGGCGAGGAGCTTCCTGCCTGGCCAGCACATCCGCGAGGAAATCAATTTCTGCCTCCAAGCTGGGAACAGAGGTCCGTCCTACAGGAGAACGGGTGTGAGACAGGCACTGTGGGGTGCAGGTGTGCGTCCACCCCCAGGGTCAGACCAGTACCCCCAAGAAGGGGCTCCTGTCCCAGCTCCAGCAAACACGAGTGGTGTTCAGTCTGAGGCCCCTCAGACACAGCTCTCCGAAAGCTAGGACCCATGGGTGTCCTTGCTGCTTTTGTGGGATTTTCACCCCACAAATGCTGGAGGATCAGGAGCAACAGCATCTGCCCTCGTGCTAGAGGCAGCAGGTCCCACAGACTCTGTGAGAGAGGGCAGGGTGCCAGCACCGAGTGTGCAGGACCTGCCCTGTGTCCCTGCCCCTGGGGTCACACAGCAGCTCCGAGTGAGGAGGGCTGGGAGCTGGACCAGGACAGATACTCCCCAGCTGCCTTGATTCCTCAGGGGTGAGGGGTAGCTTCAGCACAGTGAGTTACAGTCAGAGGACACCTGGTTTCACACCAAACACTGGTTTTCACCCCAAATTCACCCAAGTCCTTTATAGCCCAGGGTGGCTGGAGCCACCCCAGAGCAGGGCTCAGCTTGGCTGTTCAGCAAAGCATGGGAGCCCTTGCTCCAGTAGAGGGGTTGGTTCCTGCCCAGCGCCTGGTGGGATGCAGCTCCTTTGGGAGCCCCATGCAGCGAGGGATGTACCCCCAGGGGCTGGCCCCAGCAGCATCTCACAGGTGGCTGCCCAAGCCCAAGCCTCAGCACAGTGACCACCAGGTACACCTGCCCCTCAGGGGACTCTTGCAGCATATCAGGCACAGGCAGGACTCCCACTCGGGCCTGAGGTGACAGCATTGCAGCAAGAGTGGAGTCGCTCTTCTCAGGCTCTTCAAGCAGAGTCAAGCTCTGACACTCACCACTGCTGTTAACAGGATTAAACTCAACTTCAAAGGCAGTAGACATCCCTGTCCCCATCTCAATCCCCATCCTATTCCTGCTTCCTTTGCCCATATTCAGACTGTCCCCTCAGAGAAGCCCTGGGGCCTAAATCCAGACACACTAAGGCAAGGTGGTACTGGCAGCTTGATTCTCAGATAATTCAAGGTTATAACAATTACATCTCCTCTGGAATCTGTCCTCACATCCGGTGTTTGGAAATAAACCCTGATTCCCTCTGGAGCCGTGCACAACCACCACCTTGCTGCCCCATGACTCAGAGCCACATGAGGCAAAAAAAAAAAAAAAAAAATTAAAAGGGGGACACTCTTGCTTTAAACAAAAGCACCAAGAGTCACTGTCCCTACATCCTCCATGCCCTTGTGTCCCCAAACTGCTCCCAGCCTCCTTCCATTGGCTAGAGCCTTGGGTTTCACTGGCTCTTTGCACCCTGTTATTTGCATCCCAGAGCAGCACCATGGTCAAGTGGTGCCAGACTGGGGCTGTGCCAGTGCTGTGCCCAATAGCTGAAAGCCATGGTGACAAGGTGCCAGCACGGGGCCAAGGTCTCCCAACGGGCAAGGGAGTTGGCATGGGACCCAGTGTGACAGGCCTGTGCCTTAGGGGGACAGCCTGGTGCCCAGGATGGGGATAGCCCTGTGCCAGGGGACATCCTAATGCCTGGGATGGGGACATTTGGCTCTAGCTTGCCTCTGCACTCTGGGAAAGGTCTGTCTCCATAGGGGACAACCCTGTCCATCCCATGTGTGCCACCACCAGGCTATGCTGCTGTTGGATGTGATGTGGCTGGAAAGAGGAAAATAAAGTTGAAAAAGCAGCCAGAGCAGCTGCCAGGACCCTCATCCTCCCACCCTCTGGGAGTGTATGAAGTGGCACACGGGAAACTGAGGCAGCAGTTTGGGGTCCCGGCATTGCTGCAGCGCCTGGGTTGTGCTACTTACATGAACTAACCAGCTTTACCACCAAATTCTCTTCAAGTGGCTAAAAGCTGCCCACCTCCCATTCTGTGTGGCAGCTAAACTTCCCCTAGTGAGGGGAGGTTTAGCTTCCACAGCTTCTACCACACATTTGAGGGCACTGAGGGCTGGATCCTGCCAGGCACTGTGGGTGTGTGAGATGCTGGCCCTGAGCTGCTCCAGGGAATAGGGGGCCGGGGTGAGCCCCAGTTCTTGCCAGACTGCCCCCGGAGCAGGAGCAGAGATGTCCAGGCAGGGCACACAGGGCATGGACGGGACAGGGCACACAGGACACGCACAGGGGCACTCGGGGGTGCAGGCAGGGCTCTGGCAGGGTGCGGGTGCCCCCTCATGGTAGTTGCCACCAGTGCTGCAGCAGGACGGCATGGCCGGGCAGGCACACAGCCCCCCAGTTCCTCTGCTCTGCCCCTGGCCTCTCCTCAGGGCTTCCACCTCCTCAGGGCTCAACCCTGGGACACACACCTATCCTGACAGTCTGGGGAAACAGGGACCAGGGAAAGACACATGAGGCTTCTGCCCTGGGCTGAGGAAACCTGTAACTGACAGTGTCCACAGGAGGGCACAAAATTCTTATAAATCCACTAATTTCTATAGTCCTGCCCCAGGATGGCTGATGTCCTCTTTGATGCTGGCAGCACAGCAAGTGGGAAAGGAGGAACACCCATGTCTGTGAGCTGAGGCTCCTTTTCCCCATTTTCCCAAAGTGCTTCCTGCATCCCAGTAGGGCTCCATGCTGGTCAAGCAGAAGCAGGGATGAGACCCACTATCTCAAAGCACATCACTCAAACCCATCACAGCACAGACACATGCAGCACCATGGAGCATGTGGGATTTTGAGTGGCTCAGAGCCCTGTGCAAGACAGCAGCAGCCAGGTGCAGACAGCCAGCTGTGGGATGCAGTGTACCCAGTGTACTCAGATTTCATGCTCCCATCTCACCTCTGTGCTGATGCTGTGCCAGGTATGCCGAGAGCCCTACGCATAATGGCAGGAACACTCACATGCCCTCCTGAGACCCCAAATGGTGCTTTTCAACTCAAAAAGCTGCTTTTGGGATAGGATCCTTAGCTCCTGCCAGGAACTGTGGGGATGGCACAGTGGCAGGATCTCAGGATTGGCATCATCAGCAGTCACAAGTGGCTCAAGGATGTGTAACCCTTTAAAGGGTCTGCCTACATAGCAAAAGGGCTGCATGTGCATTCCCTTTAAAGGCTTAGGCATCCTTGGGCTACAGCGGTCCCCTGTTTGCCTTGCATCTCCCCCTAAATGCAGCTATCACAGCCCCTCTTCATCCTCACAGCCCTCTCCAGTGCTGCTACCAGACAAAGGTACAGGCAAGATGAGAAAGAAAGCCCCCATGGAAAAATAAATGGTGCCTCCCTGCCAAGAGAAGCTGGGCATCCTCAGAATGCTAAAACAGGGGACCTGGGAGGGGATCCCCCTTTTTATTTAACACAGTCCCCACACTTTTGCTGCCACAAGCTAGTGGCATTGCTTGGGACAACAGGATGGAACTGGGAGAGACCTTGGTGTCACCATCCTCCCATGGTGGGTCCTTAGAGGATGGTACCATGGTCCTGCATCTCTCTGCATAAGGATGCAACTGTGGCCACATCCTTCAGAAAGGAGCTGGGTTGCTATGGAGATGCCAGCGCATGTGCAGTCCTCGTGAGAGGGGAATTTGCTCTCAAGACTTCACATAAAAAAAATGAACTATAAACAACTGCTAAAGCTATTCAGTGCCAGTGGGCGAAGAGCCCGTGGCAGGGGCACTGACTGCTGTCAAACACCAAGTCTAGACCCGATTCCTGTGCCATCCCCTCTTATCCTCCCAGCCATCCCTCCCATGTCAGCCAAAGGGTCTTGCTTTGGGGGTCTCCCCTCTGATTTACATGGTAATTCTCCTGCCAGGAGGAATGGCACTGAAGGCATGCTGGGTTCTGATATCCTCCATGTGCCCACCTATGCGCCATGGGTGAAGGATATCTCCAACTGCACCCCAATAGGACCCTGAACATGCTCAACAACACAAAGCAATCCCTTAAAACCCAGAGGACCTCTCCATGTCTGCATGGAGCTCAGATGCAAGGGGAGCTGCTTCTTTGGTTCAATGGCCAGTGCTTGTCCATCCTGCCTGGCATAGGACAAGCCACTCTGCATGTTTTCAGAAGCTCCCCAGGAGCTGGGAACCCCTTAGCAGGAGCCTTTTGGAGGCAGCGGGAGTGAAGAGCAGGTGGAGAAGGGTGGGCTGGGAGAGATACCAATACGTTCTGCACCAGGAGGTGACTCAGAGGTGCTCCAGAGTACCTTGCGTCCAGGCAGTCCCAAGCAGAACTTACCAGGAACAGCCTGAGGGCATGGCCAGTCTTGGCCTCTTCCCCAGCCACAGAGGCCACTCCACTTTATAGCAATAAATAGTTGTGTGGAGACATAATTATGGTCTTAACTCACCTGCGAGATGAGCCCATGATAAGGGGGCACAGAAATAGCTCTGCCACAGCTTTCCAAGCTGCATGAAGAGTTGACTGTCACACTAAAAAATGCCTATGCCTGGCCCCCAGCACTGTCTTTGCAGCTGAACCAGGGGCACAGGTGCCACAGTCGCATTGGGAGCACCCTTCAAGTATTGCAGTAGCAGTGGGATGGGTGACCATGCTGAGCCAGGCTGCCACAGCCCCTTAGATCCCTCGGGGATGGAGCCAGGAATAACATCCAGTGCAACCCTCAGTGCCCTGGTGTGCAGCCAGGGAGTGGTCCTGCCAGTCACAGCTGACTGCAGCCCTCCCAGGATGGATGCTGGGCATCACCCAAGGCGGAAACAGCAGTCCTGAACCACAGGCCAACATCTCAAACCAAAGGAAATCAGGCACTGAAATCCCAGACACTGGCACCAGCTCAGCCCTGGGATGGGTGAGACCGTGGGCAGCATTAAGTCACCACTTTGTGTGCTGAAGGCGGTTCCCCTGCTCCTGCAAAGCCTGAATCCTGGAAAGCCAGGCAGACCCTGGAGATCCCCAGAAGCCGCCTGTCCTACTCCTGCCCTTGGAGGTCCTAGGCTCCCCACGGTGCTGACAGGGCCAATCATCAGAACAGGATGCACATAGAGCAGGATGGGGTTGCCAGCCCAAAACCACCCCACCACCTGAGGCGAGTGGGGTGAGAGGGAGAAGAGCAGCTGTCCCCAGAGAGATACAGCTGCCACGGAAAGAAGGGAGGATGGGGGTGGGGGACCGTCCTGAGGCACAGAACCTCCCAGAGCTTCAGAGGTGCAGCGTGGGTGTGCAGGCAGAGGGGTAGAGGGTGGGTGCACCTACCACTGGGTGAGAGCTGCTTCTGGACACAGCGCCCACGGTCGTCCTCCTGGAAGGGGGGCAGGCAGGGCCCACAGGCACCTGACCCCGGCGGGCAGAACTCCCGGCGCTGCAGGGCACAGTCCAGGCTCCGGGGACACGACGCTGCTGTGGGGACAGGACAAAACAGCTCAGGAGGAGGAGAGGGGTCAAACACACCCCCAGGTCTGTTCATGGCTTTTTGGAGTGGGACCCAGCTGCCCCGGCCTGCCCATGGCTGCTCCTGCTGCAGCTCCTGGCTATCAATGGGCTTCACCACAGCTGCCCCAAGGCCCCGCTTTGCCCCCACAAAGCCATTACCAGCTGGAATTGACCATGAGCTTAATTACAGAGGAGTTGGATTCAATGATCTTCACGGAAGCCTTCCAACTTGAAGTAGTTTGTGACTCCATGACATGCACAAAGTAGTTGCAGTGATGAGCATGCAGTGCCCATACCCCTCAAGGGTCCCCAGACCCAGGGTGCCACCATCCTGTGGGACACAATGTGGGAGTGCTGCAGCACCTGCAGGATCTCCTGCCACTGCCTGCCCTGCATGGGGAGATGAAATCCAGCCAGCACAGACCGATGCTGGTGTGGTGACTGTCAAATCAGAGGTCCCAAACTCCCCCAAAGCCTCAGCGGGGTGTGACAGTGCTGGTACCAGCACTTAGGCTCCCATCCCTTCGGCATTCCCTGCAGGAAGCAGTGGGAGCCAGCCCTCCCTGGCACTGAACTGCACTCCAAACCTCGCTTGCAGTTTCATGGGGCATCTCATGCCCACATCAGGCCCAAGGAGTCTCCATTCCCTGGGTACAGGCATGAGTCCCCCAGGCTCCAGCCTCACCAACCCACTGTGTCATGGCAGTGCCATCATGGCTGAGTCTTCACCCCAGGAGGTGGATTTCCCTGGGGGACACAAGGTCCCCGTGTCCTACACAAACCTGGTCCTGGGCCAGGTGATGGTGGCAAACCATGTGCAGAGCTGGAGACAGGAACTGTGACACAAAGGGCCAGCATTCAGGTACCACCTGTGGCAGGGGGCTGTTGGGGGGGACACTGGGGTCCTGGCTTTGATGGTGACACTGCTGGTCCTGCGGCAGCTCGAGTGTCTTTCCCTCACAAGCTGGTGGCAGTGTGGAACCCGGTGCCCCTCAGTGCACCCAGCACTCAGGCTGGGCACAACTGCATGGGAGGAAGAGCCGAATGGGGCTGCACACACTGGCTGGCAGTGCGGCACACAGCTGCCCTATTCTACCCCTCACCTTGCCGTGCACGGCAACGCCCGCAGCATTCCTGCAGGCAGCAGCGGGCAGGGAGTAGGACTGTGAGGCTGCACTGGAGCAGGCAATGAATCACAGCAGGAGCAGGCTCCCAGCACCGGCCCACGCACCCCGAGCAGCCCCTGCCAGCCCTCGCCACCCACACCGGCACCAGCAACGCAGTGGCCGCCTGCCCGTCCCTGCGCCCGTGCCTGGGGACGGCAACACCGGGGACAGCCCCTGCACGCTCCACAGGGAGGGGCGCCACAACTGTGGGGGCTGTCCTGAGCATCCCCAGCACTGCAGCACACCAGGGGCGAGGGGCCCAGCACCCTGTACACAGTTGAGAGTCCTAAACAGGACAGAACCGGCAGAACACGAATCATGACAGTTCTGCTCCCACAGCAAAGGCGCAGGAAAGATATCACCCCAAAGCCACACAAGTGGGATTTGCAACCCCCTGTCTTTGCATGGCCATATTTCACCATCAAACTGCTCCCTGGAGAGTGCAGCTGCTACTAAGAACCCCCCAGCCTGTGCTCAGGCAACTCCCCACTGTACTCCATGAGGAAGTCATCACCTTCCTCACCTCAGCTGGCACTGGCAAGGGTGCACCAACCGTGATTTTAATGCTGGCTGACCCCACACCAAGCACAGCTGCCTGGAGGGGTGGGGGAATGTGCCTGCTGTGCCCATGGGAGCCGGGTTTTTTGCTGGACTGTTTACTCCTTGGGGATGGTGTGGGGCTTGGCCATGTGGCTGAGGTGCAATTAATGCTTAATGGGCAAATAATCAGATGTCTAAGCACAGAAATTGGACTTGGCTCCTGGCTTCACCTCCCCAGCGTTACTCTCAAGGCTGCTCTGTTTAAAAACAGGGCAGGAGGAGGACGTGGCACTGTGCAGCCTCAGGCTGGGGACAAGTTGCAGCCCCATGGGGCAGTGGGGAATGCACCTCTAGGGGCCCCTGTCTGTGCCACGGGCTCATGGAAACACTTCCTCCCAAGACAGGTGCTGCCAAAAGCTGATCACTGGCGGAGGAAGTCACCCCAGTGTGGGTCACCCGGCAGAGCCACCTTGTGAGGAGTGATGGGGGCAGAGCCCTGAGCCAGAGCAACTGGGTACATAATGCCCAGGCTGGATCCCAGTGAAGGCTGTTATCTCTGTTTGAGGAACGAGCTGTGCTTGCCCAGCTGTCACTGGCTGCAATTCAGAGCTCCCCATGTGTCACCAGCCAGTGACTGGTGAGCTGGCATCGCTGCGTGGGCACCCTGTGGATTGAGGGGGCCCACAGGGGCTTTGCCACTCCCTGAGCCCACCTCAAAGCCCAGCAGTGAGAGTTCTTTGCTGGTGGGAGTGGGCACCTCAGTGCCATGCTAGGTGATGGGAACTGAGCACTCTGTGTGCCACCACCCAGGTGCCACATGGCCACCTCCAGCCCTGACCACTGCCACCCTGTGGGGCTGTCAAATTGCACTGCCCCAGTGCTGCCCCACCCTTGCACACTCAGAGATTCCTGGGGGCTGGTGCCAGCTGTCCAGTGCTTGAGCAGGCAGCTGGTGGGTTCCCCAACGCTTTGGCCATGGGTCCCCCCTCCTGAACACTCACCCCGAGGCAGGGTACTGGGGCTGGCACAGCATGCTGGTCCCAATTCCCCCCAGCTGTTGCCATGTCACCACCATGCCACCCACATGTTACCAGTGCCAGCATATCTGCTGTAGCTCTCAGTCTTGCCTCTGCACCTGCAGGGCTGCTGTTGAATCTGGGGAGTTTGGGATCCCCCCACCCCAGCCATGGTCCCTGCTTGGCACCAGTGCAGCTCAGCATGGCCTGGCCACAAGTGGGATGGGCAGAGGGACCCAAGCTGGGGTCCTGCGAGGACCCTAACCCTGCATGGCCCTGCCAGCATGACAGTACAGACCAGAGGAGCAAGCCGTGAATGATACGGAATGTGCAGCCAGCACCAGACACGGCACAGCCAGGATGCTGCTGTCCAAATGCGCCGGGGGTGTTCGGAAGAGGGGGATGCTCCAATTGCTGTCATTGGCCTGCCATGGTGCTCAACTCCTGTGCAGGTGGGCAGGGAGCCCAGAACAGCACAACTGGGGTGCCCCTTAAACTGAGCTCAAGCCCGGGCTGAGCTGCCGGTGCTGGAGGAGCCGAGTGACTCCCTGCAGGCAGGACCCCAGCCCAAGGCCAGCAGGTGCATGGGACACAGCAGTTGGCACAGACAGACAGCAGGTGGGCATGAGCTGCAGATGCGCAAGCAGGAACAGACCTGTGCCCAGGAGGAAACATGGTCATGTGAGCAGCAAGGCCTCTGGATGTGTTATCCAAGGGGGAAAGCTGAGCACATAGCTCCATCCCCAAGGACTCAGCCTGGGGAGAGCTGTGCTGGGCACCCAGGGTGGCACTCAGGATCAGCAGAGTGCTTGTGACAGGGGGTGCCCAGGCAGGGCATAGAGCCACTGGCAGTCACAGACTGGATGGAGCAGCTCTTCCATACTCATGCCAAAACATACAGGTGAAAAAGAAACAAAAATAAACCCGAGGACGACATTTGTGTGGCCAGGGAGGCAAGGACTGTCCCCACTGCGTCACTGCTGCAGATAGAGAGATAAAAGTGAACGTAAGAGGATAATTAACTAGCGCCGAGCACTGGTGTGAATGTTTAAAGTTCTGGCAACGCCAACACCCAGCCTCCCTCCCAGCTGCCAGCCCCAGTGCCAACAGTGGAAGCTGGCAGAGCCCACTGGGCACTGGCTGCACAGTCACGTGGGCATAAAGCAGCCTGCCCAGGACCACTGGGTCTGGCCCCTCTATGGCAGCAGGACATGGCCCTGGGTGGGACACGGGCAACTGAGGGGGATATCAAGGTGTCTGGGGAAGAGGGTGCAGGTCTCACTCCCACGTCGGGCCCTTGCACACTGGTGGAGGCTGAGGGAAGACCACAGCGAGGCCATGACAGAGCCCCAGCAGCAGCAGCAGCCCCTGCAGGGCCTGCAGTGGCGTGGTCTCTGCCAGCTCCACTCCAAGGTCATTCCTTCTCCTCTTCTTCCTCATCCTCCTCCTCCAGCCAGATAATGTGGGAACTGCTGAGGGCCCTGCCTACAGCTTGCCCTCCCAGTACTTCCACTGCCAGCTGGCACTGGCCGTGGCTCCCTCCCAGCTCTGTAAAGTGCTCCTGGCTCTGAAGGAGCACTCTGGAGCAGGCCCAGGGCAGGCTGGTGGGCAGGCATCAGGCAGGCAGGCTGGCACGATGCCCCCACCAGACCTCAGCCCTCGAGGGCTCGCTTCCCCCGGTCCAGAGCCTCCCTGGGCAGGGGCAGTGCTGCTGTCCAGTAGCAGGCAGGAGCAGGGGTTGCTGAGGCACCCCAGCACCTCACCTGCACTGCCCCATGCCCAGGGATGTGGCTCCTGAAGTGAGTCAGCGGTAGTGACTGCCAGCAGCTGCAGTACAATGCCAGGCTGGATGCTGTACACACCAGCCACAGGTGACACACACCAAGCAGAGGTGACACACACCAGCCACAAGTGACACGTAGAGTGACTGCAGGATGGACACCTTGCTGGTGGCTGCGACTTGGTGGGCTTCCTGACCCAGCTGCATCCCCCTGCCCTGCTGTCTCTTGCACTAGGAAGCAGGTGGATGAGGACTGGGCTGAACCCCTGGAGAAATGCTCACTCCTGGACACAGCTGGCACCACTGCTCGGGCAGTCCCTGTGTCACTGCCAGCAGCTGCTCACATCACTGCTGTGCTCCTGCCCCTGAAAATGCAGCAGCCAAGCCCCCTCCCACCAGAGCCAGCGGAGCAGGGCTTTCTGCAGTGCTGACACAGCAAGCCAGGAGTGGGGGGATGCTGGTCACATCACGTCACTGCTGGGAACAGAGCATGTGGCACAGCCATGGCCACCTATCTGGCCCCATGTCCTGCAGCAGCACCGGTGTGTGCTAGTCCACCAGTGAGGGAGCAGCTGGAAGTGCTTCTTTGTGCTTCAGCAGATTTGGTCATGCCACCAGCTCCCATCCCTGAGGCCAACGGGGCTTGTGTCCTGGCCCCCGGCTTCAGCTGGTGGGTGATGAGGTCTGGCCCAGCTGGCAGGGACGATCTCCAGCACAGTTTCTGTCAGGGCCAAGAAACAGTGCCAGCAGCCTTGTGCCACAGGCTGGGGACAGGGAACAGCTGTAGGGAACCCCTGGGAACAGTCCCTATGCCTGCACAGCAAACACCTCTAACTGCACCCTGCTCCCACCGAGGGGTCAGTCCCACTGATGGGACAGTCCCACCAGACACAGCCCCACCCAGGAACTATGGAAAAAGGCCTCATCCTCACCACTCCCCCCACTCCCACCCCCATCCTCACCCAGCTGCTGCTGCTTTGGGGCCACCAGCCCAGAGCCCTGGGCTAGAGGCAACACAGACAGTGTGGTGGGCACCCATGCTGCAGCCCTGAGGCCATCATGATGGGCTTCCAGAGCCTTGTCCTGCTCCATGTTCAATGCCCAGGGGGAAAGGGAGGGTCAGGAGGAGCTGAGTCAGGTTCCTGCAGAGGTGGGAAGATGCCAAGCCCTCGGCATCCCCAAACACACTGCCTCCCAACCATCAGTGTTGCCCCAGAGCCTGTCTCTGCTCTAGAGGAGCACCCCAAAATCCCAAGCTGCTCCTGTGATTCCAGGCTGGGGCAGAACCAGGCAATCTCTAGCAGGCTGAGGGAATGGAATTTTGCGTCATCACTACTCAAAGCCCTTAACTGGACCAGAAAAATCCCCGTTCCTTGCCCTGGCAGCCTGCCTGCTGTGCAAACGAAACAGCTGGATTGGCAGGGTTGTAGGAACAGGAGATAGCACCAGGATGGTTGGAAACAGCTCCAGCAAACCATAAATCCAGACCCCAGCAGAGACTGGGCAGAGCCAGGAGGTAGTAGAGAACATGGCTCTCCTTGCCTGTGGCCGGTGAGGAAGGCATCAAGCCAGCGAGACCCCCCTGGTATCCCAGCCTCAACAATCCTGGATGCTGACAGCCCCAGCCCTGCAGAGGCTGCCACACCCAGGATGTGCACACTGCATCCCCTCCTGTGCCCCTGCTGTGCCAGGGCATGTCCAGCCACAAGTGGCTCCAGATATTCAGGAAGAGAAGAAATAATTAAAAAAGGCAAAAGGCAAACCAGGTGCCATACGCCATTCCCCCAGGCCTACCCGCCCAAATCTGCCGCTGGCTGTGCTTCGCTGCATGCACACCCACCCATGCTGAGGACCCCAGGCTGCCACCAATGCCACCTCATCCCGACGCATCTGGCTGCTCTTTTGCAGCCCGAACCACCCACTTCAAATCTTGTTTATCAGGTTTTTCTCAAGTAAATACCAACGAACTTTGCACATGCACTGAGCTGGCTGGGTCTGGGGTTGGGTTCTTCAATTCCCTTCTTATTGGGCAGGTTTTGCACCACATCACAAGTGAAGAGGCTGGTAGCCAGGGCTATGGTGCACAGCAAGCACCATCAAGGGGCCTCTCCTCGCACCCCTGAGGTGCTCCAGAACTCTCCAATCAGCAGCACAGCACTATGCTGGACCTTTGCTGTGCCAGCATCACAGGGGAGGGGCAGCCCTGGCACCACAGACCCACCTGAAGCACTGAGCAGTCTGAAAGGAAGGGGGTGGGGTCCAGCTCTCTCCTAAGGGCATTCCTGGGCACTGATCCATCAGCAGGAGAGCACCTCATGGGTACACACTTGCCCGGTGAGCTGCAGCAGAGCCACAGCCCTGGGTTAGCTCTCTCTGTGTGATGGCAGGGAGGTGGGAGAGCACAACCTATCCCACAACTCAGCACCCAAGGAGCTGCCAGGCCAGAGGCCACCACACCTCGGTCATCTGAAAGCAGCCACAGGCTCCCAGGCACTCTCACTACTGGGCTGGAAATATCCACCTGGAGCAGCAGCACCACTGCACCCTCCAGGGCCAAGATACTCTTTAGCAAAGCCAAAGCCATCCCACACCACCAGAGACATCCCGCAGCCTTTGGGAAAGAGGCACCAGCAAAATTTTGATGATGACTCCAGCAGCTCAGAGGTGGCATTGTTCAAGGTGAGGATTCTGTCTGTCTGTCCAGCTCCCTTTGTCTAAGCTCCCACCAGCCCATCACCCTAAAACAGATGCCTGGGGACATAGCTCCTCACCCAAGGGTGATGGAGCAATAGGAGCCAACCTTTATAGCTGTTGGAATAGCCATTAGAAGAACAGCCTTTGGAACAAGGGCAGGCAAGGGGACTCCAGGTGGGCACCCTCCATGCTGGTGAACATGCAAGAGCAGAGGCAGGCAGAAACGCAGAGGCTGCAGCACCCACCCCCTGGGGCTGCACCCGCAGGTACACCCGCACTGATTCAGCCACCACCAGTGATAAAGACCTGCAGGGCCATTGTGTCCCATGGGACAGAGCCCAGAAACTAAGAGGCCACATCAACACACAAACTGGGTGTCCATGGGATGCACAGCTGCATCCTAGGGGTGCTGGTGCATGCAGCATCCGAGGGCTCTTGATAAATGCATGCAGATGGTACCAAAAGAGCTGGACCCAGACATTTTGGGGTATTTGCTGCATAGGAAAAGTCAGCTCAGGAAAACCCTCTCCTTCCTAGCCAGGAAGCCAGGAATGATGGCTGCAGGATGGGTCACTTTTCAGCAGCTCACTAGGCTGCCCTCTTTTCCAATTTAGGGCCCCCTCACTCTCTCTGACAGGTGCGAGATGATGAAGTCCCCGAGGCAGAGCAACTCTTCGCCCACAAGAGAGCAGCCATGGGTGCTGTGGGTGCACTGGAGACCTGTACCTTCCACACCTCCTGCCTCCACCTCCACCACAGTCTTCTTTCTATAGGAATGGAAGAGGGGCCAGGAGCCCAGGGAACCCCTGTATCACGATGAGTCAGGGTCCCTGCCAGCACTCAGCTGACATGTCACCTCTCATGTCACCCACCCAGTGCGATGGGCTCCCACTCAAACAGCGAATACCTCTCAAAAGCTTTGCCATCCTCTATCTGTGCAGGAAGTACCCCAGCATGTACCAGAGTGTGCATGGGTTAACATGGGTGGTGGCAGTCCACGTGCAGGATAAGGCAGGGACCAGGACCTGCTCTGGCTGTATTTCCTTCCTCCAATTCAAAGCTCACTCCAGGCACTTAACGGCCAGTTTCTTCCTGTTGCAATTCTCGTTAGCTCACAAAGTGGCTAATTACAGACCTGCAGCTGCCATTTGGAGTGGCAGCAGCGCTGGGTTATGCCCAGGCACAGGAGGGAGATACCCCAGCGCTGGCAGTGGCACTGGGGCCAAGCCCAAGGGTTTTGGGGCCAGCCAGCCCAGGGAAGCCACTACCCCCCTCAGGGACCAGACCCTGAGCTCTTGGTGGAGACCAAGCACCAGGGCACAGTGTTTATGGATTTAATGCAGGGATGGGACTGATGGCACCTTCTGTCCTCTGTGCCCAGGGACCCAGCACCTTGCACATGGGGAGAGGCCATCCCATCAGCCCTCTTGTCCCTGGGCACCAAACCAGCCATCCTGTCCACAACATGCCCATTGCTCTTGTCCGCAGCAGCCCCCATTAACTTTCTCATTCCTGGAGCCTCCACTGTGCTATCACCCCTCCTGTCTCCAGCATCGCCACACCTCTCCTGTCCTCAGCACACTGTCCATCCTGTGACCCCTTTTGTTCCCCCTGCCACACTGTCACCCCTGATATCCCCCATCACTCCTCTAGTCTCCAGCATCCATCACCAACCTCTGTGTCCCCAGTGCCCTGACCACACGGTCACCCTGTGATGCTGTGCCCCCCGGCAAGTACCCGGCAGGGCTAAGCCGATTACCTCTCTTAATACCCTCATGGCCCAGAAGAGACATTTCAGGCAAACATCAATGCACCTTCCCCTGAGCTGTGGGAAGACTTGGGCTCCCTGGGGACTAAGGGATCCCTGCAGTGGGGGACCAGTCTCCAGAGCTGCTAGGAAATCGCAGATCCAAAGGACCCAAACCTGCACAGTGCAAGCAGGCCCCTGGCTCCAGAATCCAGGGCTCCCCACCCTGATCTCCAGCTCCCCACACACCGGCACTCCCAGGGTATTGCTGGGGTGCACATGGATTTGTGAGTCCCCACAAAGGTATAGCAAAAGGGATGAGGGACTTTCACCCCGTCTCTTCCATAAGCTCTTCCTTTATGCTGATTCTGCAATTGGAATTATCAGGCATTTTTCCACCCATTCCCCCTCCTCAGGCCTGCAGACGGAGCCCTGCCCATGTCCCTGGCACGGGTACCAGCTCCTTGGAGCCCCGTGGGATGCCTGTGCCCCACATCCCAGCTCCTCCACACTTCATGCCCACAAGGGCTCCTTTCCCACAGTGGGAACCAGCTGAGCACAAGTAACCCCAGATAACAAGGTGGAGACATTATCTCCAAGAATAAAACCACACGGGCAGCACCCCAGCTGCTGCGTGGAGAAACACTTGGTCTGCACCAGTGTGGCAGACGACACCCACCACATGAGGCTTGAAGGGATGGGGTGGCTGAGTGGGACTACTGCCCACCACAGCCACCACTCCCAGGAGGGACCCAGACAACCTTTCCTGTGCGTCAAGAAAAAACTGGTGCTGCTACCTGCAGATCGACTCACAGGATGTTGTGGGGCTGAGGTCACTCCCTTCACTCGGCAGGGCAGCCAGGCCCCTGCAAGCACCACGGGTACAGCACCAGTCCCGATGTCTTGCTCCCAAGAGTGGCTTGGAGCTGCCGCAGCTTCAGGGCTCAGCATGGGGGTCCCTGGGGCTACTGCACCCACTGTGTCCCAACCCTGTTCCCAGGACAAGCAGGCAAGGAGGAAAAGCTAAGAGATGGACAATCCTACCACAGGCTGAGTCTGGGAACTTCCCAGGGGATGGCTCCTGCTTAGCCATAGCCAGCTGGGAAGTTTGAGCAGCACCTGCATCACTGCAGAGCAGGGACAGCCAGTATCAACACCAGCATCTGTGCTCCCACCCATGTCCCTGCGGAGCGGCATAAGGAGGAGCAGCGGGGCAGAGCCAGCAGGTCAAACGTGGCCAAATGGGTCACTTGGACTGGAAATAAAACTCAGATTTTGATGAGCATCTTCTCCAGATGTCTGGGATATGAACTGATGGCCGTGGCAGCAGGATTCAGGATTATTAAAAAATGGGGTTCTAGCCTGTCATTCTATTTGGAAAACTTTTTTTTTTTGTTTACAATAATAACAATGATAATAATAGATGAAATTTGGCAACCTAGTTACTCAAGAAGCAGGGAGAAATATGGCTGTCACTCATGCTCTGGGAAATGAAGCCAGAAAACAAAGCAAGGCAGGGCCTCTGCCCAAAGCCTGGTGTGATGCATAGAGACACATGGGAGAAAAAAGCCCAGTTGAGGAGCAGCAAGTAAACCTAAACCACCTGCAGCACCTCCAAAGCACTGCTGCACTTCCTCTAGCTCAGATCAGGCTCACAGCAAGATGAGGATGTTACTGAGCCACGTGCAGCTGCATCCCGGGAGATGGCATCTGCTGCACGGGCTCTGGGTTGCAGCGCCAGCCAAGGAAAGTGAGGAGGAGGAGGAGGAGAAGGAGATGCCAACCCCCATCTGAAGAAGCTTTGATGGAGCTGCAGAGGCAGGAGTATATGGGTATGGTGCTGTAGGACCTTGTCCCTGGCTCCCTCCTTGCCAGGAGCCAGTTTCACCACAGAACAGGAGTTGCTCCTGGGCTTGCCACATCCGCCTCACAGCCACCCCGAGAGAAAGCCAAGCTTGGCCCCATCTGCTCAGGAAAGGCAATTATAAAGTTAGAAGAAATAGCCAATGCTTCCTGTGCCCCACTGCACTCACAGAAAGGTGGTGGGGTTGGGACAGAGACTCCTTTACCTGCCCAGCATCCCAGGGATATTTCTTCAGCCATCCCCAGGAGAAACCTACCTGGAGCTCCCCACTGCCACATGCCATACATCCTCGAACTCCTGGCAATGAGAGCTGCTGTTGGAAACAGTGCAAAGACACTGTCCCCAGCTTCTCTCGGGGGAAAGAGGCTGAGCTGAAAATCCAACCCCACATGTGCCAAGAGCATGCAATATCCCAGCATTGGAACAGGCTGCTGATGTGCTGCCAGGCTCCTTATGCTCACCTCACCTCCAGCATCCTCCTAGGGCTGGGAAGGGAGGGGAAGGAAAGGGGAAAATGTCACCATCCCCTGGCAGCACCTGGGCACAGCCACCCCAGCAGCCCCTCAAGGGATGCAGCCCAACCAGCACTGCCAGGCCAGATGACCACACACTAACCCCTAAATTCAGGAGGAGCAGAGATTATGCTGGATCACGGGTGGCTCATCCGAGCCGCCCGGATCTCCTTCCTCCCATCTCAGCCTGTATCAGCAGTACCTCTGGAAGGGCCACCTCAGCCTTGGCTTGTGGGAAGAGGGGGAGTGCAGGAGCATCCCCACCTCTCCCTCCAACCCTCCAATGTAGAGACACACAGACTTTTGACTCACTGGGAGATTTAAAAATTATTGCAGCTTCTCGCCGTCTCTCAGAGCATGCAGAAGCATGGCGAGGCCACCCGGGATCCGGTTGACAGCAGGCTGCCTGCCCGGCGTCCGCCTGCCCGGCGTCTGCCCTGCCGGGAGCCAAAGAAGGGAAACAATATCGGATCCGCAAACAATGCTGGGAGCCAGGAGGCCCTTCCCGGCTCCTGCGCCAGCGAGGCGGAAAGCACCTGCCCGAGACAGGCCGTACCTAGGCAGGGACACGGCACCTCCCCGGGCCGGGCAGCCACAGCCTTCCCCGCAGGCAGCAACGGGGCCTGGGGCTGGCTGGGGTTTCTGGGCCGTTGTTTGTGCCCGTAACAGCCCCGCGCACCCCAGCAGTGCGCACAGAGCGCGGGGACACGGAGCATGTCCAGTGCCAGACGGCCCAGGCGGGGAAATGTCCTAACCCAGACCCCGAAACTCAAACAATTCAAACCTGAACGCCCCGAAACAACCCTTCAGCACACAGCCGGGCAGCCTAGGGCGGTGCTGCACGGGAGGGCGTGAAGGCCACCCATTCCTTCTGCCACGGCGGAGAGCAGAAATGTCACCGTCACTGGTGTAGCGGGGCGATGCTGCGGCCGCTCCCGGGGCAATGAGGCAGGTGGGCAAACAGGGCTCCCTCCAGCGCAGCCCCCGGCGGCTCCCCGGGATGGCTCGGTCACTGCAGCACCCTTATTTTTTTCTTTGTTTCGGTGTTTTTTGATGTAGTTTTAATTTTTTCCTACCAATAAAGGTGCTTCATGAGGCAGCTCTCATGGCTGTGTGCTCCTTCCCCACTCCAGGATCCACATCTGTGGGTCTCTCCAGCCCCCTCAAACAGCTGCTGGGGACCAGCCCTGCGGCGCTGCCACCCGCTGCCAGGCCCTGCCTGCAGCAGCGGGCAGGAGAGTGGCGGGGAGGCGCTGCCCGTCCCCGGGGAGCGCTGCGGGGTGTGAGAAACCCCCGTGGGGCTTTGTGGCGAGGGCACCTCCTATCTTGCTCCACCCAAGAACACGAACACCCACGGATGCTGATCCCTGGTGGGGATGGGGATAATGAGGGAGAAGAGGGGGGGCAACCGCACCAGGGTTCGTCGTGGGAGAGGACACGAGCATCCGCGGGGAAAGGGAGAGGACACGGATACAGGAGTGGGGGGAACGAAGAGGTACTCACCGGCACGGGCGAGACGCAGACGGAAGGATCCGAGGGCGGTGAGCAGCAGCAGCAGCGCTCCGCGGCGGGCGGCAGCGCCCCGGGCCGCCACCATCGTCCACGGACGCGGACACGGACACGGGCGGGCGCGGGGCCGCGGCGGCTGCGGACGGAGGGGCGGGGCCAGACTGAGGGGGCCAGGCGGGGCCGGGGCCAGACTGAGGGGCGGGGCTCGCCGCATTTGGGCTCCACCCCCGCCGCCAAGGCCCCGCCCCCCGCAGCCCCGCGGCGGGACCGCTCCGGTGCCTGCGAGCCGGGGCTGCTCCCAGCGCTGCGCCTCCGAGCCCGTTCCGGTGCCTAGGGTGGCTCCAGAGAGCTGGAGAGGGACCTTGGACAGGGGCCTGGAGTGACAGGATAAGGGGGAATGGCTTCCCACTGCCAGAGGGCAGGGTTACATGGGATATTGGGAAGAAATTCTTCCGTATGGGAGTGGAAAGGCCCTGGCAGAGGTTGCCTAGAGAAGCTGTGGCTGTCCCATCCCTGGAAACGTTCAAAGCCAGGTTGGACAGGGCTCTGAGCAAGTGGCAGGTGTCTCTGCCATGGCACGGGTTGGACTATATGACCTTGAAAGGTCCCTTCCAACCCAACGCAGTCTGTAATGCTATGTTGGGATCTGGTTATTCCCCAGTCCCACATGAATGGCATACACTGGGAGTGAGGAGCTGGGGAATCTCACAGGTGGGTAATGTGGCTGCTAGGGTAATGTTCAGGCTGATGGCTGGAGGTGTCTCATGCCTGCCTGCTCTGCAGCTGTGGCACCTGGCTTTGAGTGCTGCGTTCGTCAGACCTCATCTGCAGCCACTGGCTTTGGATAGAGGCGTGCACTGCCAAAGCACCCCCTCCCTTCCCAGTCAGAGCCACATTCCTGGGTCACTCCCTTGCAAAACCTCTTTCCATATCCTGGATTAGTCTTACATCTGTAGGGTTTGCTTTTCAACCCCTATGTCCTCTTCAGAGTACAAATGTCCTATCTGGCTGCAGGACAGTGGGTGCTCGGTGGTGATGTGCCTCCACAGCCACAAGCCCCAGAGAGGCCACGTGGACACCCCAGTCACACCAACAGCCACGTCCAGCAGGAATGTCAGGTTGTCTCTGTTTGCTGCAGAGCTCCCAGGCCACCCAAGGTTTTCCCCCGTGGAATCAGGGGATGCTGTGCAAAATCCTGGCATCCAGTCTCTGGCCCCATGCTCTGGGCACAGACCTGAGGCCTTGGCACAACCACAAAAGACATGATGCTGTATGGGACCTGCTGTCTGGGATCCCGCTGGCCAGCATGTGCTGCCTGATTCTCAGCGTAGGGATTCCCGTGCCTGTGCCGTGCTGCATGGCTGGGCTCAGCCCCAGCCGACACGCTCGCAGCGGGAGCCCCGTTAGAGCATTGGCAGTGCCCTGGCAGGCTGTCAGCCCGCTCTGAGCCTGTTCAAGGAATGCTGAGAGCGAGCTGCCATGGTGTGGTGTGACAGGGATGTCGGGCCTGGCTCTGGAAGGAATTGCCACCTGCTTGTGGCTCCCCCTGCCACCGTGGCTGAGCAGGAAGGTGCCAGGTAGAGGTGGGTGACAGCATGGCATGGGGCCAGCCATGTCATCTGCTACCAGAAGAATTGTTACCTCTTAAATTTTCTTTATTCCTTAATTTCCTTGGCCTTTTGCTCCTGTGAAAGGGACTGTTAAAAAAAAATCAATCCCTGTCTGGGATTTTACTTCCCCAAGAAAAAGCTGCTGTCATGGTTTAGGAATGGCACTCCTCAATTTAGTGCCCCTGCCCAAGACTCTCCCAAACCACATGCTGCTCCCTCCGTCCCTTCCTCACTTCTCCGACCTCCTTCCTGCTCTGGAAATGGAGTTGAGAACTGGAGGCACAAAAATGTGAGTTGAGATAAAAACCATTTACTGGACACAGCACTTCTATGGGGACCTGTCATAGTTTGACATGGGAGGAATTTAGGGAAGTGCCCTCAGCACTCCCCAGCATCACACTCAGCCATGGGGCAGGGGCACTATTTCTTCATCTGGGAGCAAGTGGTGGGTGGGGAGATGGATGGGGCCATGGGAGCCCCGAATACAGTGGGGCTGAGTTAGATCCTCCAGCACTGATCCATCAGGGATAAGCAGGACTGGCAGCAAGGTGGGACCTGATCTCCTGGTAGAGCCAGAGAGGGACCCACTAAAGCCATGGTCACCAACCTGGGAGCTTGCAAGATCCTGCTGGATGAAAGCTTGGGAAACCACCTGTGCCTCTACCCTGACTGCAGGCACTTCCAGCCCTCTGGCAAGAATGTCTCCCTTTATTCATAAGTTATATACATGTAGATTGTAAAACATACACATTTTAAAAATATAAGATAAAGATTTAATAAACACTCATTCATAATATTATTTTTTTATGCATTTGTATATATTTGCACTAAATATATAATACCAATATATATTTGCCCAAATATACTTTCCTCCTGCACCCTGATGGGTTATCCTGTGTACCCCTGGAGTTGCATGCACTCTGGCTTCCCTGGAGGAAGCAGGGGTCTCCCCTGAAATCTGAGAACAGGATTTCATGATTCTTTTATCCCTAGTGACACTGCTGGTCCTTTCAGCAAGCTCCACCAGTATGTATTGTGGTGTGGTCTCATCTATCAGTGTCTTGAGTTGATGAAGGCTAAGCACAGACACAGTTGGGACACACGGTACCCAGCCCGTCCCTGCCACGAAGATTCTCCATCCTCCCCCTCTGCCCATAAGATTCAGAGGTGCATTCCCAGCCCAATACTAAAGCTGTTACACTTGGCAGGAATGACCAATGAACTCCCAGGTTTCCCGGGCAGTAGGAGAGCAAAGGGATTGCAGATTGCTCTGGCTCACCCCTGCCCTGGGAATCATGGCTAAAAAGGGATGGGAAACTCCCATTTTATTTCCAAAGGACCTGCTGATTTTGTAGGTGTCTTAAAATCTGGGCTTCTCATCAAGCCTTGCCTCGTCCATGTCTTCTGGGAGGATGTAATGCAGCCTAACCTGAACAGGATAAAGCACGTTGGGTTCCCACTGGGAAATCCTGGCTCCATCAATCACAGGACACTAGTTTCCATAATTTTCCTCAGTAGGATTCTTACAGAGTTATTCTTGTAAAGTAATCCCCACTGGGCTGAGGTCCAAGGAGGACAGATTTCACTGTATCTGTGCCTGGATCTCCCTGCACACATTGAGCAAAACATCCATCCCCACCCCTTTATTTACAACCACCTGGTATCACCCTCTTGGCTCTTGGTTTAGAGTCCCTGAACCCTTTCCTGAAGGCACATCGTGAACCAGATCCATCTGCTCTCCCACTTGCACTTCTGCTTCATGGCCATTTCACATGTGGAAGCAGCTTCCTGTTCCCAGGATTAACTTTCGGCTTCAGAAACCATGAAGATCAGTTCATTGACAATGGTTTTCCTACTTATGCATATTTTATTGCATTAAGGGAAAGACATCCGGCTCTGCAGTGTCTGCAAGTTGAGCCCAGACAAGATTATCCAGCACTTACCAGGAGTGCAAACAGCTGAGTATTACTGCTGTGCTTTGCACTGTTTCACCTCAGAAAGGGCTCTGCTTCGGAATAAAAGCTCTTTCCAGGGAACCTGACAAAGCCCAAATGATTAAAGAAAAAAGGCTTAACCAGGGGCATCGGCATGCCAAGGCAATGTGTGGACAGCCAACACAGTTTGTCCATCTGGGCAGTATTTATTTCTTATGGAAAGAGTTCCCAGAATTGCTTATGGGAGAACTCCTGTGGCCAAACAATTAGCAGTGTTAAAGAATCCCCTCCTAGTCTATCCTGGAGGATGCTACATGCCATCTTTCTGCCACCCCTCTGGGAGGATGAGGAGCTGTGCTGTGCTCCACACTGATACCCAGCTTTATGGATGGGATGAGACCCACCTGACCCATTGAGGGCTGTACCTGCAGAGCCGGGCTCTCTGGAGCTGGCACTGTGAGTTCAACCCAGCACTAGGGGACTTTCAGTCACGGAGGGAGAGGATGCTGTGAATTAGGGACCCAGCCCCTGGGTCCCCCCCAGGCAGTAAGAGGTCTGGATGTGCTGGTGAGTGGGAGTGAGAAGCTGCCAGCTGTGCCCCCACCATCACTGCCTGACCAGCACCCCCAGGCTCTTCCTCTGTGTCAGGTCACTGAGAGACCTGTCCCTGCTGCCAGGAGGGTGGGGGTCACTCGGTGTCTCAGGTCACTCAGCTGCTTCCTCAGTGACATCTTTAACATCTAAAAACATGGCAGATCTGTATTGTGGACATACACAGGGCTCTCCTGATGGTCCTGAACACTGTTAAACAAGAACAGATGCAGTAGTAGGAGAAGATCAGGGAACTGATGCAGTAGCTCCTCTCTTCCCTCCAGGTTTCCTGGCCTGCAACTGGAGATTGGTCTGAAGATCCCACAGAATGTGACAGGTCAGAGCCTACCTGAACAGCTGCTGCCCTTCATGGGAACAAATTGTGTTTACACCTTTAGTGAAGATACAGAAAGGTGTCCTGTTTCTTGCCCTCTCCATCACAGATTGTGGAAGCAGATGTAAAAAAACCAAACAAAAACCACACACAAAACAAAACAACAACAACAACAAAACAAACAAACAAAAACAAACCCAAAAAACTTTAAATGTTACAAAGTGCCTGCTGGCCAATACTGCACTGGGGATGTCAGCCTGTCAGCCTCATGTTTGCACTGAGAAGACAACATGAGGCAGGTACCTCTGAGAGTGTGGAGGACCAGAATGGCATCCAAAGGTGACTGTGGTTCCATCAGGCTTGAGAGTGGCAAGGGAAGGCTGAGACACCGGCCTGCAGGAAAGGCTCTGGGTATAACAAGAAACTGGAGCCTAATGATAAATGAAGATGAGATACAGAATATTTTGAGTGTGAAACTAAAGCTACTGAATTCACAAGAGGAGCAGGCCAGGAGATGATCAGTGATTCACACAAGTCTGTAAGAACTTACTGGTGCTGACAGAGTTGTCATCAGGTCCTTCCAGAGAGAAGGGCGGGAACATCTGCCAGGAGCAAAGAGAAGGTGGGTGCCAGGCTGAGAGGATTGAGCATCCTCAAACAACATTGCAAGGGCCCTCCAAGAGGGAACAGGGCAACCCTGCCACGCTGTGGATGTGCTCTGCAATGCAGAGGTTGGGGGGGCTGTGGGTTTGTCCTGGTGCCCAGCAGTTGGGCAGCTGGGGGTGTGTGAGCAGCCAGCCCAAGGCTGGTGTGCCTGAGCATGAATGCCATGGCATTCATGGACACACTCTTCAATGCAAGGAGGCATGCCAGTGGGATGGGAGACACCTTCAGGGATGTGATGCAAGGCTCTGAACCAGGAAGAGAATAGAGACTGAAGGAGAGGCGTGTACTTTACATGATGGTTTGGGTTGTGATGAAGAGTAGGAGCTGGTAAAAAAGTGTGCAACCACAGAGAGACGGAAAGAACCTGAGGGATAAGAGCAGCTGGGAGACCAGTGTGGGCTGGTGCCTTCACATCTGGCTCATGGGACAGGTAACAAGAAACGGTAGCCTTGTGCAATGCTGCTGTAGAGAAACTCAGACTATTTCATGGAGCTGCCCACGGGAGCAGATGTTCCCAGAGTCACAGAAGCAGGTGGTGTGAGCTGGGCAGAGGTGTTGGAGCACTCGGGAGGAGGGATAGGAGCGTGTGATGAGGAGAGAGACCAGCACAAGACATTGAAAGGCATGATCAAAAGATCTTCCTGGACCTAAACTGCCTTTGTAAGGAAGGAAAGGAATTTCTGCCTAAGTGGTGTTGGGAGCCCATCACAGATCCCCCAGCCAGTTTGGGGTGAGGACAAATTACCAGGAGAGAAATCCTTTAGGCTTAGGCTCCAGTTTCTTCCTTCCAGGAAGAATAGCTCTTTGGAGGGGCGGAGGTGCTATAATCACTTGTCTGCAACGGTATTCTAGTTATCCTTGGATATGAGGAGAATATAACCAGCATAAACTGAGCTGATGGGGTGGGTTTTTTTGTACCTGTTCCTTTTGGTTGTTTTTAGAAGAGCTATTTGGCAGAATAACTTCAGAGCTCCAGTAGGCAGGAGTCGATGTCATTTGGCGTAAATGGGAAGATCAATAGGGGCAGATTGGTGGCTGTTGCTGAGAACAAACACAAATCAGGAGAAGTGAGGCAAGCTGGTTCCTGCAGCTGGGCAGGTTTGGGAAGATGAGCATTCAAACATAAAAGAGAAACAAAAGGCATCAAAAAATCCCTTCTAAGCACAAGGGAGAGGCTGGTGAAACAGCTTCTCCCATAGCAAACAAACAACATACAGACACCAAGGAGGGACTCTGGAAAGAGTGGAATGTCTACAAGGAAAGAAAAGAGCCTGTACTGGAAGATGAAGGAGTGCAGGGAGCCTGTGAGAACGGCTTGCAGTGTTACATGGGATAAATATTCATCCTTCAGCCATGTAGGTGGGGACAGACAGTCCTGCTGTATCCTTAGTACAGCACCCTGGAAGTCAGATATCTCCCACTCCCAATGTTCCAAGAGGACAATGACAACTTATGACCAGTGACAACATGAGGGCACTGGGACAGCAGCATTAGGGAGGGAGGAGAGTCTCCAGAGATTTGCTGAGGGAGGGAAATGTGGCTGCACCTGGACTCAGGAAGAATGAACTTGGTGTCTGTATGTTATGTATCCAGCAGTGAGAGTGCAAAGTGTTTTTGTGATGAGGGAGAAGAGGAATCTGACTCCAGACATTTGCAAGGCTTCAGGGGAAAGAAAGAATATTTGGAGAGCACAAGAGCTCTGGGAGTGCAGAGCAGTCTGCCTGCCTGCAGGATCCTTGACTGGAGAATTAGGGGAATCTTGAGCCACCAGTATGGCACAGGATGCCAAACTGGCCATGGGCACAAAAGTGTTCCAGTCTGTGTGGGAAAACATTGATGTTGTGCTATGTTAGTGAGACCTTTCTGGGTGCTGCACAGGAACCCACTTGAGGAGGAAGCTGAGCTGGGCTGTCAGGATGCCTGAAGAATAGAGCGTCCACTGGAGAAGATATGGTGCAACATGGTCAGCCTGGAGAAGCAAATCCCAGCTGGGAGATGGCTGCATCAGGAAGGAGAGCCCTTTGCCCAAGCATGCTGCTGTGGGCCACTCTGGAGCAGCAAGCCTGCAAGAGCTGGCAGCTGAAACCCAGTGCCAAAAATGACTTTGACCCAGGAATTAGCTCCTTAGATCTAATTTACAAGGGTTTGGACAGGGTTTGAGATATCTGTGTGGTTTCGATATACTCCTAGGTGTATATTGAAAGGGGAAAGGCTCTTCTGGGCTCATAACTGCCAGATCCCAAGGTCAGTGGCACTTGGGGAACTCTGGGGTCTTGCACAGTGCCTTTCCATGAGATTTTAGGCCCAAAGTGCTCACTTAATACAAATTAAGAAGGTGTTAAGGGCAAATACAGGAGGTGTTTGGGATCCTAAATCCATTTGTCATCACTGAAAACTCTTCCCTTTACCTAGAGTAAACCTATTTTAACTACAATTCCATGTTCACAGAGCCTATGAGTTGATTCGATGAAGCAGACATGGAACACTACACGGCTGGTCCTCTGGGAAGGTTATCACACAGACACACCCAGCACAAGACCTCTGGGGACACCACCCACCCTGTACCCTGTCACCTCTCCATAACCAAGGGCATAGCAAAGAGCTGGTATCCCCAGGACAGCACCACAGTCTGGGCTACCAGAAAACCAGGCTGGTGTTGCAGTCTGTGGTGGTGGTGGACAAAACCTTCCCCAAGAGCATCTTGTGCCAATGGGCAGGAGCCACGAGAGCAGCAGCACAGACAGACAGACACAGAAACACAGACACACACAAACACAGCAGCTTGGCAGTGAAGACATGGGAAGGCTCCAGGTATGGAGCTCCAATGTGCTCCATGGTAGGGAAAGGCTGAAGGGGTCCAGGGCACAAACACAAAGGAGGGGCCAGGGTATAAATATATGGAAAGAGGGGGCAGAGAAGAGCCTCAGGGATCCAATGGTCTGAGGGGTCAGGGGTGGTACACAGGTAAGGGACTAATAGGGAATGCTAGAGTAGATGGGCAGGGTTACATAAACCAATGGGAAAACAGGGAAGGGAGAGCTCTCTAGAACATGAACTTATTAGGGTAAAAGGGAAGGAAGGCCAACGGGCCAATGGGGAGGGCAGAACTGGGACAAATTAACATAGTGCTGCAGAGCACCTTGGGGGAAGCCTCTTTTCTTGCCCTGATCTGTGAGGAATGCCCAGAGCCTACAGTGCATCTTTCCAGGGTATTGTCATTACTGTATCTTCAGTGGGCTCATGGGCCTCCATGGGTTGGGTTCTTTGGCAGGAGTTGCTTTACTGGAAGTTGGAGGGCGCAGGGGCATGAGGCACAGCAGATTCTGTGTCCCACCACAGTGAAACTCCTCTGCCTGTGAGCCAAGGCAGGAGAAACTGTCAGAAGTGCTGTGTGAGTGGGATGCAAGTGGCATCTTCATTTCATTCTCCGATAACTGTAGGGCTTTGCAATTACATGTGCGGATCTGATAGTCATTAGGGAATGATCAGCCAGCCATTGGCAGGGGCTGTTTCCCTTTCTGCTAATTAAGTTGCATTTGATTTGCAATCAAATCTAATGAATCAAGTGAGCTTGAGGTAGGCTCAAGGGAAGCACAGGCCAGCTCTACAGCCCTGCTGTTCATGAGGAGCCACATCCCAGGGACACTGCCAGGAACCACCCTGTGACATAGGGCAATGAGGGACACGTCTACAAGGTGAGCAGACCGTGGACTTTGAGACATGCACCAGTGTATTGGGTTGGCATGGCCAGGCTTCGGGGGGGGGGAGGGGGGAGGGCTATAGGGGTGGCTTCTGCAAGAAGCTGCCAGAAGCTTCCACTATGTCCAGCAGAGGCAATCCTTGGTGGCCCCAATGATGGACATGCCACTGGCCAAGGCTAGGCCAATTAGGAGTGGTGGTAATGCCTCTGAGATGACATATTTAAGAAGGAAAGAAAGAGGGTTTTGTGCAGTTGTAATTGTGGCCAGATAAGAGCAGGGTGAGAATATGTGAGAGGGAAGCTCTGCGGACATGAAGGTCAGCGGAGAAAGAGGGGAAGGAGCTGCTCCAGGTGTCAGAGCTGAGATGCCCCAGAGCCTGTGGTGAAGACGATGGTGCCCCTGCAGCCCAAGGATGCCATAGGAGTGCAGAGATCCACCTGCAGCTCCTGGAGGAGCCTATGCTGGAGCAGGGAGATGCCTGAGAGGAGGCTGTGACCCCATGGGAAGGCCATGGTGGAGCAGGATTCTGGCAGGAACCTGCAGACCTGTGGAAAGAGGAGCCCACAGTAGAGCAGGTTTGCTTATAGGAGCTGTGACCCCGTGGGGGATCCATGCTGGAGCAGCCTGTTCCTTGAAGGATGGACCCCATGGAAAAGTGACTCACATTGCAACAGTTTGGCTAGGACTGTTGCTTGTGAATTGGACTCACATTTGAGAAGTTCATGGAGAACTATTCCCCATGGGAGGGAACCTATCCTGGAGCAGGGGAATGACTTCTGTCCCTGAGCAGTGTCCCATTCCTGTCTCCCTGCACCACTGTGGGGAAGGAGGTAGAGCAAGTAAAGAAGGAGGCATGGGGGGAAGGTGTTTTTAAGGTCTTACTTACTTTTCATTATCTTGCTCTGATTTTGTTAGCAGTAAATTCAATTAATATCTCTAATTAGAACCTGTTTTGCCTGTGATGATATTTGATGAGTGATCTATCCCAGTCCTTATCTTGACTCATAAATCCTTTGCCATATTTTCTCTCCCCTGTCCAGCTGCAGAGGGGAGAGATAGGCTTTAGTGGGTGCCTGGGGTCCAGCCAGGGTCACCCCACTACAGCCAGACACCCTGGGCTGGCATGGAGTGTGCTCCTCTGGCTGCCAGGCCAGGAGAGAGACAATGAATGCAGCCCTGACTGCTGGCTGTGGAGGAGGGGCAGGGAACAGACCAGGGCAGAGACCCCAGCATGGGGCTGCTGGCTGCTGCTTCTCTCCTGCACCTCTCTTCACAATAGGTGTGCCTGGCAGCTTCAGTGGTTTGGAACACTGGTGTGATTTCGAGAGACCCCTGGACGTGTATTGAAAGAGGAAAGGCTGTTCTGGGCTCACACCCACCAGACCCCAGCAGCACTTGGGGAAACCTGTAGTCTCGCTCTGCACCATCCAAGGCAGATAGACAAGCCTGGTCCTGATGTCTGCATGTTGCCTGAGTGACTCCTGCTGTGGTGACTACACCACTAGCTGGTGGCTGGTGCTGCACCCATCACATGCAAAGGAACATCCAGGAGCCTCTAACCCATGACTGCTCCAGGCAGGCTGGTTGGGCACCCTTGCACTCAGGGTTTTTTTGGGATCAAGAGCCCACCAAGATCCTGCAGCAAGTGGGACCTGGCTCAGAGGCTGAAATTAAAGTGTCATCCTTGTGCTAGCTGGTGCTGTTCTTGCAACCTGAGATGATCCCATACAGTCACATTTTATTTTCAAAAAGAGAAAAAATGAAAAGTCAAGAGGATTAACTATCACATATGGCACAGAGATTGTCTGGAAAGACCAGCTTAGCTTCCCTCTGAGTGCTTAAGCTGATATTAGCAAATACAAGCCCTGAACAATATTGGGAAGCCTAAATGGAACACAGCACAATTGCATCAATTTAAAGAATCTGACTAGAAGTAGCATAAACATTCTGTAACTTACTGAAGACAGCTGAAGGCAACAATGCAAGACAAACAACGAAGACACCAGCATCTGGCACCTTGCTCCTGTCCTTTGAGAAATGACAGCTGCACTTTATTCAAAGTCTCTGGTAGCAGGAATTTAACACTAGAAAATATTTGAAAGTAGCTGGTTAAATTCAAAGAAAATAAGCTGATAGAAAAGTGAAGAAACCCTGCATCCACCTTGGCCAAGAAGTAGCTTTGGTGGATCCTCAAAATGGACAATCTTCTCTGCAAACACTTCAGAAGTACTGTCCTACCAATGGAGAACGACAAGTGAGTAATAAGACAGAGGAGATGACATTTCCAGACAAAACCACTCAAACATCACTGCAGCACCCCATCTGCCACATACACTCCCTTTGGTGTCTTCTAGTTTTCACCAGACAATGAGAAGAGGAGAACTTGCCAGGCTCTGCAGAGGTGGTCAGAGGGACAACAGATAAGTAGGTCCCCTCACAGTGTAGGAGGTACACACAAAGGCTGCAATAAATGCCAGATTTGACTGATGTCTCGGCAAACTATGACACAGGGCAGACTGAATGCAACTTTTGCGCTGGAAAATCACACCTCAGAAATACAGCTCTCTGGAGGAGTCAACAAGACATGGGTGTTGGACATCCCCTGATCACCTGGAAAGAGTCTATCAAAGCTCGCAGGGGACAAGCTGGCACAGATTAGGGAAGAAGATCTCACTAAGATAAATCACAGAATGATTCAGGCTGGAAGGTTATCCAGTCCAACCTCCTTTCTCAAGCAGAGTGCCCCAGAGCAGTCACTCAGGATTGTGTCCAGACAGGTTTTGAGCTCCTCCAGATATGACTCCAGAACCTCTCTGGGCAGCCTGTCCCAGTGCTTGGTCACCCACACAGTAAAGAGTGGCTGAGGAAGGGAAGAAAGTAACCCAGGGAGGTCACTGTGCTGACTGACAGATATCTGGTGAAACATCTCATCCACGTGCAGTGAGTGGCAGAGGGGGCAGCATGAGGAGATATTAGATGATCAGAGAATAGCACAAGGCTCCATGTAAACCTCAGTTGTACCCTCACCTTTTCAGGGAGGTGAAGGTCTGGGTCTGGCCATGCAGCCCCAGCAGGGACATGGCCTGAACAGGGGAAGGAGAGAGCAGGGTGAGAGGGGAGGCTGGGAGGACAAGGAGGCTTGACAAAGATTTAAGATGTGGAACAGCATAAGGACCACAAATAGGGGAGATGATCTTGCATCACCCGCAGTCATCAGCTGCCAGTCTCAAACTGCTCCTCAGCCATCAAAGGCTGTCCCAGCACTTCCTTTGCCCCAACTGCTCTCTCCCCCTCTGCTCTCTCCATCAGTTTTTGGGACCCTGGTGTCTGGGCTGATCCCCACTGCACCAGCCTGGTCCCCACCAGCCCTGGTGTGTTCCCATGGCCCCTGGCTGAGCAGCTGAAGATGGAATCAGTATGAGGAGCAAGAGGGAGAGCAGAGGCAAGTGAAGCCCCTTGCTGCAGGATGCCACCATTGCTGAGTAGGTGCCTAAACACAGGAAGTCCTTAGGAACATTCAGGGAAGAAAAGACCCTTTTTATCAGATATATGATGACATCTGGCCAGATTTGTGGGGGGGATAAAGGAGCATTGGATGAGCAGCAGAGATGGATACAAGCTTGATGGAAGGGCTGAGGGACTATGGAGGGCTGCATGGGGACCCACTGCCTGCTCTGCACGGATAGGATTCACACCCAGAAAACACTGAACTGTCAGGTTGTGTGCCCTGGGATCCCAGCTCCAGCAGGGCTTTTCTCTGTGTGGTGGCCAGGGGCAGAAACCACCAGCAGCTCTCCAGATTTGGCTCCAGAGGATTCAGATAGCCATGTTCCACAGCAGCTTGCAGTGGGGCAGAGAGGTCCCAAATCTGACTCTTGCCCTGCCTTGGCTAAGCCTCAGCTGTTGGATGAGCTCCTGGGGCTCCCAGGGAGCAGAGAGCTGCAGCCACTGCAGGGCAAGAGGAGGCTAGGTGGTGGATGGTGAGGGTGGATGCAGCCCTCCAAACTCCAGCCTCACTGTCAGTGGCCTTTCTCCATGCATCCCCTCTTGCCCACAGGATTCCCAGCCTCACTGCACCCTTTGCCTTACCTCTGCCTGGCCTGGTCCTGCCCCTCTGGGAGGCACCCAGGAGACAAAATCTTGTGGCTCTGAAACAGCCCTCACTTGGGCAAGCTCAGCTGGGATCACTCCTGGCTGTTCACTGTCCACAGACCCCAGGAGGACAAAAGGAGGGACCACAGGGCCCAGCACCCCAGGTTCTCCCCAGACAGCTACACCAAGACCTGGGGAGGGTTTCTGTTTATTTGGCAAAAAGCAGGGACTGCGTGCTGGAGGAGCAGGGGCTGTGTCTGAATCCTGACAACAGAGCTTGGAAGAAGGATGGTAGAGCAGGAGCCTGGAGCTTCAGAGCATGGGTCTTGCATTGCTTGGCAAGAGCATCCACAAGCCAGTCTGCACTTTCTGGAAAACAGGTGGGAGAGGTGGTGTCTGGGTGAGGCAAGGAGACCAGTGGGACTCTCCATTAGGATCAGTGCATTCTTCTCCAGTTCTCCCCAGATTTGTAGGGTGAGGCATCTCCAGCAATGGATTTCTAGTAACCCCTACAGCTGTGTGGTGGGAAAGCACAGGCTAGGGGGGCAACAGCAAATATGGTTTGCATGGTGAGACACCAACCCACTGTGGCCAGGTTTGCCAGTCCACAAGCCCAGGGTCCCTTTGGCAGGAGCTGGTGTCCTGGCCCTCACTGCTCAAAGGGCTGGCAGACATTTCTCTGGTGGTTTCAGCTCACGTGCCCATGTTCAGTGCCAGACACTTCCCACTGGGGGTCTCTGGACGCTGCTCCTTGGGAGTCCCTGGGTACTGCTACCCGGGGATCCCTGCTGTAGAGCAGTATCCAAAGGAATGGTCCTACCTGTGTGCAAGGTCCTGCACCAGTCCAAACAGCTCAACCCCAGAGAAATTCAAAGAGTTCTTGGTGGCCCTTGCCTTGGGGGCACCAAGAGGGTCGATTTCCAGGAGAGAACATTGCAAACATCGTTTTGCACTGTGGCAACTCACCTACAGTTCACCAAGTCTGCATTCCTCTGTGAAAACAAAGAGAAAGCCTAAGTCTGGCACTGTGGTCTGAATAGTCCCATTTAGCATCCAAAATAGACTACTCAGAAGGAACTCGTGGGTTTCTTCTTGCTCAGTGTGCCCAGCCAGAGCATCGCTGGCTGCCAGCACTCCATCCTGCCAGCTCAGACCACAAAGTGGTGGTACTGATGGGCTGAGCTGGTCCCTGCCTGCATGTCCCTGTACTGGCCCTGGGCAGTGCTCACCCTGCCTGGGCAAAATCCAGATTGTCTCGTCGGTGAAGCCATTCAGCTTAGCAAGTCTCTTGAACAGCAACTTGATTTTGGGTCTCACCCACTGGGTTCTGCCTAAAGACAAAGACATGAGTTAGCTCCAGGCTGTGCCTGACCCTGCATCTCCGGGGAAGCTGGTGAGTGTGTCCAGCTGAGGGTGGGATGGATGGCAGTCCCTGGGAGAATGCTGGAGGCACTGGTGGAGGTCCTGGACAGCAGTGGTGGCCAGGCACATGAGGCACCCCACCCAGGGTACAAGATGAGCCAGAGGTCCTGACACCAGCACAGGGACTCCTCTCTTGGTTCCTGTCCCCACTGATTCTGTTCCACCTGTGCAGCAGGACCCCCACTCTCCACCCTTCTCCACCAAGCAACTTACCCAAGGCCATGGACTTGCAGCACAGTGCTAGGAGCTGGAGCCCCAGCCTCCCCTGCCACCCCAAACCACTGCTCCTTCCCTGCCACACAGGGAACACCTGGTAGTCCCTGCCCTGCTCCTGCACCTCACCCAGGGCAGGAGTGGAGAGAGAATGTCCCCTGGCTCCTGGCCTTGCAGGACCCTCAGAGCAGTTCACCACTGCTGGCTACGCACTGTAAAGTCTCAGCATGTGCAAGGTCTTCCCGTCTTTCTCTCTGGTGGCAAAGACAACCATGTAGGAACTGCTGTCGGTATCCACCAGCTGCACCGTCTTATTGCCTCTGTCTGCAAAAGGACGTGGAGAAAAATTAATTACCTCCTCCTGAAAACTCCCATGCTGCAAAGGGGCTGTTAAAGAGCATGAAGCCCACCAAGCCTGTCTTTCCTTGATATCTCCCCATCCTGATTTTCCCTCTTGCTAGGGTTTCTCTGAAAGCCTGGGGAGCCCACAGACCACAGCAGAGCAGAGGGATGGGGAGGCGAGGGCAGAAAGGGCTGTGGATGGTCAGTGCAGGCTGTTGGCCAGTGTCAGACTGCTCCTTGGACTGGGAATGGTGGAAAACCACTCCTGCTCCATCCCCGTGGAACATCCACTCACAGCCTCTTTGCAGAAGGAACCTGCTTTTCCCTAGGGTTTAAGCTTGGTCTCAATGTGTTTATCCCAGAGGGAGGGATTGCGGGGTCTGCCATGCTGCTGGGCCACCAGCCCTGGGGTGTAACTGGCTCCTGGACACAGCGGGATGTCCCACCCAGGATACAGGAGGGGCAGGCAGTCCTGAGGGCCATGTCCCCAGGAACAGCCAGCTGCTTCAGACAGGGATGGTGGGACATGCCTCTATCCTGCCCCAAGAGCCAGGCACCCCCACTCACCAGAGCTGTAGTATTCACCCGGGGTGTCTGTTGGCGTGTAGATCGATTCAAACTTCATACATCTCCCAGGGCTGCAGAACAGTGAAGGATGCTTAGCTGAGGCGAAGTGACTCCCTTTCCCCTCCCCTGTTCAAGGGTTGCTATCCCAGCTGTGAGACTTGCTGTTCAGAGGTGGGATGGTGTGGCCAGGGGAGGAGGGGACAGATACGACCCTTGAAACAATGGGTACCTGGGCTGGCAGGGGACAGTGCTGGCACTTGGGGATTATCGATGCCCTCACTCATGCTCTGAGCTTCTTGAATGAGGCTGGTTCTGCTGGGAAAGTTGTAATTGTAGGGTCCTGTCCCACCCTCTGTGGTGGCACTGGTCCTGGCCAGTGTTGCCCTGATCCTGCCCTAAAGACGGGGTGCCCACAGCTGTCCCAAGCCTCTGGTGTTCCTGTCTCAACCCCTGCCTAGGTCTTTGGTGAGTGCACTGGGGTGGAGACCCACCAGTGAAGGTCCAGGGAGGAGGTTGGTCAAGTGAAGCCTGTGGAGAAAAGCATGTAGGACTTACGTGGGAATTGCAAAGGAGACCTTCAGGTCACCATTCCCCAGGACCTCAATGTTGGCCATTGCCATCTTCAGTTGGTCCTTGTTTTGGAGGTAGCTCTTGGAGTCAGAGGCCATAGCAGTGATGTACCATGTCCCTGCAATCTGGCAGTGAGAGCAGGCTGTGAGACCAGAGGAGCAGTCTAGAGTGTCCCCTCCTCGGGGACCAAGCCAGGACAACCTCAGTCCATGGAATACCCACATCCTGTTCAGGCAACAAAATTCCCTTAAGGACACCTATGCAGGAGCTTGGATGACTGTCCTCACCTGGATGTGTCAGCAAAGCAATGGTGGCTTAGTGACTCCAGCTGTCCCCAGTAGCAAAACACCTCTACAGTCCTCCCCACTCTGTGGTGACTAGAGGACAAACCCTTCCCTTCCCTTCCCTTCCCTTCCCTTCCCTTCCCTTCCCTTCCCTTCCCTTCCCTTCCCTTCCCTTCCCTTCCCTTCCCTTCCCTTCCCTTCCCTTCCCTTCATGCTGAGGGTCACCTTGCTCTCGTCCGGCTCCGCAGTTTCCAGGTCCCCAGCCTGCACATGCAGCAAGCACAGCAGGACCAGCCCCAGGCTCAACCCCACGGTCCTCATCTCGCCTCAGCTCCCCTGACTTCACCAGTGGGATGGGGAGTGGTGCCGGCGCTGTCGGATTTATAGCTCCGTGCTCCCTCCTCCGCCGCCCCGCGCTGGAGCCGTGCCGAGCCCCACGGGAACGCTCTTGAGGTTGGCTTGGGCAACGGGGTGGATCCGAAGGACAGCCGTCAGCCAAGGGTGAAGAAACGCCTGGGGCAGAGCGGGGCTTGTGCCTGCCAGCCCCAAAACGGGGTTACCGGAACTGTTGCACCACTGCTGAAATTTGGGATTTCCCCCGTTCTTTTAGTTGCTTGTGAAAGAACAAAGCGAACGGTTGTTTCCCAACGGGCTGCCGGAGGGCTGCCAGGAGGAGCGGGACGTTCTTCCCGGCACCGGCCCCGGGGCAGCTCCGTTGCCCAACTCACCAAGGCCCTCGGTGACCCTTTCTTCTGGCCGGGGTGAAACGAGCCCCAGGGCAGCTGCTGGGATCCTGCCCAAATCCAGTCCTCCGCAGGCACAGCCTGACCCGCGGTGCCTGCGCCGGCCTCCCCACCTTCGTTGGGGCACGCAGGGTCTGCCGAGCGGGCTGCACCCTGAGCAGGGCGGGCCGAAGAAGAGGTTCGTGTCGCTGTGGGAGTGTGTCCCTCCTTCCCAGAGTGTGATGTCCCCTGTGGCCTGGCTCTGCCAGGCTCCTGGGGTCGCAGCCCAACACCTGCCTGGGCACTGAGGGACTCCGGGGCACGGAGGCAGAGGGGGGATCAGAGGCTGCCTTTGCTCTGAAGGAGGTGGAGGCAGATAAAAACTGCCCTTGGGGCTCATGGTAGCATGGCCTTGCTTTGGTGAGATGGGGGACCAAGGGAGGTGGCAGGCATGTGGGTTCCAGTCCTGCCATAGGTAGCCCTGATGACACCCCTCTCCCAGCTGGGTGGCCCGGGAGAGGACTGAGCAGGGAATGGGGGTTCCTGGGGGTGTCTCTGCAGCCAGCACTGGGCAGCCTGACTGCTTAACCCTGTCTGCCCAGAGCTACTGGCCACCCAGCTAGGCTGTGCCAGCCCCTATCCACCCTGGCTCAAATCTGCCTTGCCCTGACAGCTGCTCCCCTGCACCTTCCCCATCCTCTGCTCCTCATCCTCCCCATGCTGGGCACAGCAAACATCACATCTGGGGAGCTCCCTAAAATCTGTGGGGGCCTGACAGGAAGGGTCAGTTCCAGGACTGTTGGGCTCAGGGTGCCTGGGGACACTGGCAGCACTCTGCTCCCACCAACAAAGCACTGAGCTCTGGGGCACCTTCTGCATCTATTTATTTAGGAGGTTGAGGGTGATCCTGGTATGGAGCAGGGGGTCTGGCAGAGCCTGCAGGATGGGAAGGAGCACCACGGAGTGGGATGCAGGGCCCATCGTCCACTAGGTCTGGGGGACCTAGGTCCTTCAGCTGCAGAGGCAGGACAGGCAGATGACTAGTCAGAGCAGGGCAAAGCCAAGATGACAGAGCCCCAAGGCAGGTGGGGGATCCCCCAGGGCCTGCAAGTCCCTGCTCAGCCCAGGCCATGCTGAAAGGGAGTCACAGCTTTCCCTGGCCACACTCACCTGATGTCCCTGGTACATTGATCTGTTGGAAAGCAAAGAGAGGGGTGAGTGTGCAATTGGCAGCACCACGAGCCCCTGCGCAGTCCACATGCAGAGGGGTTGCAGCTGCCACCCTGTGCCCTTGGGCCACTCACCTGACTTGGGCAGGATGGCCAGCATGTCCTCGGTCAGGCCCATGGTGGGGATGAGCTCCATGAACTTCTGCAGGAGCTGCGGGCTCATGTCCTGCTCCCTTGCTGCAGCCACACACCCAAAGTGGGAGCTGGTGAGTGCAAGGAATCCCAGCAGCCAGTCCCACACTGGGGGTCCAGGTACTGCGGGGCAGCAGCTGGACCCCAGGGAAGGGCCAAGGGGAAGCAATGAACATGCAGGGTGGACACCAGGCAAACCACGGCTGCCCTGTGCTGGCAGCAAAGGGGCACAAGCCCCTTGGGATCAGCAACCCATTTGCTTGGTGTGGTATGGGATGGCTGACAGGCTTAGGTTGCTGCAGTTGGGCTTGCACACTGCAGGGGGCTCTGGTCCAACCCGCAAACAGCTGGAGATTTCTTTAGTGCAAGGTTTCATTCACCCGAAAATGAATTCCCTAGGTGATGGGGTGCTGCTGGTGGTGGCCCTGGGTAGTGGTGGGGAGCCCAGCCCCTGCCTGCTGCTGGTGACCCCATCCCCTCCCAGGAGCCAGGTCCCCACTCCCAACGCACTGAGGAGCTGCAGCGCCGTGCTGGGCTCTGCCTCGCTGTGCTGGACCTCGTGCAGGACAGCATAATGACTGTAGTCTGTCTCCATCACACGCAGATTCCTCTTCTCTTGTGCTCCTAAGGACCCCAGAGGTGAGCGGATGGGTAACATGGTACAGTCTGAGCCCTCCTGGGCCCTGCTGAGGCCCACAGCTCAGTGCTCAAGCCTCAAATTTGCCTGAGGGGTATATGAGGAAAGAACCCCAGCTCAATGTGGAGGAGCCAGGTGCCCACCCACCCACAACCTCTCGCTGAGTCGTGGAGGCAGAGGGACCAAACCCACCTCCCACTACTCCTGAGCATGGGGGCTGGAGATGCCCTCTGTTTCGGGGTACCCATGGCTCCAAAGCCCCTCACCACACATACCCATGTAGTGCCCCGCCTGCCCGCTCTGCTGGAAGAGCAGCTCAAACTTCTGGCATTTATCCATCCTGGAAAAGGAACATGAAAAAGACAAATGTGTCTAGACACCACATGGGAAGGCAGCAGGGTGATGGGCACAGGGGGGAGCCCAGCCTGCCCAGGGGGATGCACAGAGGCAGAACTGGGCAACCCAGAGCAGTGGGGGAGTTACTGTGCTGTGGCCCACAGGGAACACGGGGAGCAGGACAGACACTTACAGGGGCCAGACCAACTTCATGGCCAGGTCCCCTTCTGGCGTGAAGCTGATGATGACCATGGATGACTTCATCCCATCCTTCATCTTCAGGAAGATGGAGCAGTTGGAAGCAACGGCTGTGACATACCACACCCCTGCAAACTGCAGTAGGACATCACTGGTGAAATTTGGAAAAGTTGTGGGGACCTGCCAGGGGGACCTGCACTCCTCCATAGGGGACTTGAAGGCCACTGCAGAAATTTGCCAACCTGCAGTGGATCTGCCACTGTCTGTGGGGACATGTCACCCTCTTCGGGGACCTGCCACCATCTGTGGGGATCTGCCCTCCACCATGGGGAGCATGACAGCCTACTGTAGAAACCTGCCAGCCGGTGGTGGCAGACCTGCCACCCTCTGTGGGGACCAGCCAGGCAAACATGGGAACCTGCCACCTCCATCCATGCAGAACACCCTGTCCTGCCCCATGCTAAGAGTACAGGTGCAGCACCTGGCCCATGTTCCTGGGAAAGTGCCACACCCTTGCAAACATCTTGGCCCCACGTGCTGGTGTCCTTGCAGTGGGGCTACTGTTGGTGCTGGACACAGCAGCCAGGACTAACCTGGTTTTGCGCAGGCTCTCCTGGAAGTGGCCCTGAAGCTGGCTCAGGGATGGGGCTGGCAGGTGCCCAGGAGTGCAGCACAGGCCCCGTGCCCCAGCCAGCCCCTCCAGCCCAGGCAGGATGTGCCAGGCAGCACCCTGTGCACTTACCTTCTTGGTGTCCAAGTTCGGCTGCACGGGGACCTGGGCTCCTACCTGCAGCAGGCAGAGCAGGGCCAGAGCCAGGCTGGGCACTGCTGCTGTCATCCTCACCCTGGAGTGGATGTGGGCAGGAGAGGCTGCACCCACTTTATAGCCCCCACTGCTGGCAGCACTCCTGCCCACGCTGGCTTTATGCAACAGGTTACACAAGAGCAAGGATAACCTGTGCCTGGCTTAGGTGACAGTGCTGGCCCTGTCCCCCCCCCAGTTCCAGATGAATGCAGCCTTGTGTGAGACCCAGCCCAGAGCACACCAGGACCAAGTGCCCGCTCTGTGTCTGGGGAGGATTGTGACATGCATCCCAGGGCCCCCTCCTGGCTGTTCCCATTGGTTCTAAGGTCTGTCACTAGTGGGACAGATTCTGCCTCAGGATCCTCAGTGCCAGAGAATGGCTGTGCTGGTGTTCTACCCCAGGCTGAGCCACAGCCCGGTGCCCTCAGAAGGGGTGGTGGCTTCTTAGGCTGGTGGCAGCAGGCTCAGGCCCCAGTGCTGGAGAGGGTCTGGGTTCGTGGGATAGAGCCCAGGAGGTGGCTGGAATCAAGCCACACCCAGAACTCAGACATCCTTCTTCATGTCCATCCTTCCCCAAACTTCTGGAGACCTCCTGATTGCCCATTGCCCCATTCCTATGCTGCCAGCCTGCTCTCCAGCAGGAAAACCAAGGCAGGGAGGTTGGGGGAGCCCAAGGGGCAGAGGGGGAGCAGATGCCCCAGCGGGTCCTAGACTCAGGGACCCCTTTTTGTGGGACAGGGTGTGGATATTCTCAGTTCAGTCAGAGAGAAAAAGAGAGGGTTTTTTAACCAGGCAAAGAGCCTGAGAGACAGTTGGAAAGGAACGTAAATAATCCTCTAATCTATCTTGTTGTTCACATTGTTTGTAGATATGTTCTGCCACTGTGCATCATTCACTGCACACCAGTGGTGTGAGATGTTTTTACTCTAAGACCAATGAAATTAGTCCGCACGATGTTCCCTACAAATAGAGCGGTGCATTTGAAATAAATCGGAGTTCATTCTCTTTGCCTTTGATTTGGAGTCTTCTCGTTACGGTCCTGCTCTACAGCGACAACAGGGCAGGTTCAGTGGCCAGGCAGCACCATGGGGCAGGGCTGTGAGTGCACATGGGGTCTCAGCCCAGCAGCTCCACAGCCAGGAGCTGGGGTCAGCCCTGACCACTAACCCCAGTCCCAGCCCTACTGGCCATGCATTCCCCTTCCCATTGCCTTGTTTGGGCCTGCCCCACAACAATCCAGCAGGCAAGGGCTATTTTTTTATGGGCTTTAATCGAGACAGGGATACAGGTGTGGGTTGTGAAGCCAGGGAGTGAAGGCTGCTGTGGTGCTGGGGGGCCACTGGGGGTCAGATGGGGCAGGGTGGTCACCAGCTTGCGGTGCTGTTGGGGCTCGGGCTGGCAGCAGCTGGTGGGTCTGCCTGGAAAAGATGAGGGGTGAGCATGGCTGAGCTGTGGGAGACCAGGTAACACACAGGTGGGACATGGACCTGGTTAGCCTCACACTGAGTGGGTAGGCACCCCACAGGGCTGGGTGGGGGATCCCCAGTTGGTGTGAGGAGAGCAGCAGCCCTGGGAAGGGTTGTGGAAGGGCTGGGGGCTCTGTGGGGTGATGTGGCTTTAAGCATCCCCATACCATCCTGCAGGGCTGGTCTGAGCCCCAGTGAAGGCAGGACTCACCTAAGCAGCATCTGCCATGCATTTGTCTGCAGGAGGAAGAAACAGGGAGATCAGCTCCTCTGGGGGCTGTGGGAACTCAGCCCCCCTGAGGCATCCTCAATGGGGGCACCCCTTGGCTGGTCCCATAGAGAGGCAAGGACAAGCCAGCAGAGTTTCCTTCCCAGTCCCCCTGTGGTATCTCACCCCCTACTCCCCGACACCATCCCTGTGCTCCCTGCTCACCCGTCTGGGGCAGGATAAGGATCTCGTCGTCTATCAGGCCCTGCTCCCTGGAGAACTGGGTGAACATCTCCAGGCGTTTGGGACTCAGCTCCTTTGTCCGGCCTGCAGCCAAGAGCAGGGTGAGAGGCAGTCCCCCCACACCCACCAGCACAGGGGCACAGGCAGCCCTGCAAGGGGGTCCTGACCCAGCCATCATCCCCCCAAGGTCACCCCAGCTTGGGAAATGACCCTAACCCTGCCCTTCTCCCATGGGAAAGACAGACATCCGGGGGGCGTGGACAGCACGGGGGCCTGGGGGCAGACGTACTGTAGAGCAGCACCATGGTGGAAGAACCAGTGCTTTTGGAGATCTGGGTGGCCACCAAGGCGTACTCTTCGTAGTTGGTCTCCACCACATGGATGTTGTGCTTGCTGCCCCAGCCTGTGGGGAACACGGGGCACAGCTCAGCCCTGAACTCCAAATTAGCCACAAGGCAGGAGCAGGGACAGCAGGATTGTGAGCATGTCCGGGGCTGCCCCACGGAAGCTGGGCACTCACGTGGGCTGGTGTAGCTGAACCGCCCCGGCTGCTCCGTCTTGGTGTAAAGACTGTTCCTTGTCACGCACTGGTCACCCCTGGGAAGCAGAACAGCAGGGGGTGCACCAGTGGCCACCCCCAGTACCCCCTCCCCGCTCACCCTCTCCCCATGCCCCATACTTGGGATATGTGGAGGTAACTTCCAGGTTCCCCTCTGTGGTGGTGGAGATGATGGTGGTGCACATCTTCATCAGGTGCCTCTTCTCCTTGAACCAGTTAGAGTTGGAGGCCAGGCCGATGCTGTACCATCTCCCCGTGAGCTGCACACAACCTCCACTCAGCCCCAGCTGGGCACAGACCCTGTCTCACCCCTCAGCCCCCACCAGCCCCAGCCCACACCATGTCCCTCTCCTCTGGCAGCCCATTCCCTACAGCAGGACAGTGTCCCAGGGTCCTCATTTCACAGGGAGCTGCTACAGCTCTTGGCAACCACAAAACCCAGGAACAAGGAAATCCCTGTTTCATGACGTCCTTCACTGCCCTTGGGTGTTTGCTTCCTCTTCACCCCAAGCCCAGGGAGTGTGACAGGACTGCCTGGCTCTGAGATACCATTTCCATCCCTCTGGGGGTGTGAGGATGGGTCAGGGCACTGTGTCCAGCATGGCTCATTCCAGTCTGGTGTATGGAGCCAGCAGTGTGATACTCCTGAGGGGAACTGCCCCCCTTGGAGAGCAGCTGTGCTGGGATCACCCTTGCAGCACATCCCAAACCCTTGCCCTTGCAGGAAGTGCCTCCCTCCATCCCCATCACCTCTCTGGGGTGGCTACATCCCCCAGGACCTTTCCAGGGGAGAAGGGATGTAGGGGATATCCTAGCACAGCAGCCCTTGTTTTTTTTTTGTGGCCCTGGGCTGGGGTCTTTGTTGGGGAGGGGTTCTCATGGCCCATCTCTGTGCTGTCAGACTAAGATTGCATTTTTCACTCTCCCCTGTAAGATCCCAGTGCATCCACACCCACTCCACAGCACAGCAGTAGCTTGGACCCATGCCTAACCCGGGGTCCTGCCCTACAGCCTGGAGCCTCGATGCTGGATCCCTTCCGGAGCCACCAAACCCAGGTGCTGGGAGGTCCCCAGAATGGGAGGCTGCATGTGCACCAGTGCGAGCCTGGGCCCCCATCCACCTGCACCACCCCCTCCCCACATTTTCAGGGCAAGGATCCCCCAAAACACCCCAAACCTCCACAGAGGTGATGCCGGTTAGCCTGGGTCACCTTGTCCTGCTGGAAGTCAGCCTGGACAGGAATGCTGTCCTGGGCGTGCAGTGTCCCGAGCAGGGCCAGCCCCAGGATGCCGAGCAGTGTGGTCTGCATGGCAAAAGCGAGCCGAGCTGAGCTGAGAGCTGGAGGCAGAGCGCTGCAGTGCTGGAGAGTTCGTCGAGCCCCTATTTATCGTCAGGCGTTGCAGGGGCCCCTGGGGAGCCAGCCCTGCCGTTATGCAAGCTGGAGCAGGACAGAGTGCTGAAGCCAAAGAGCAAACAGGGGATCCTGTGAATGCTTCCCTCCTGTTGATACGACATATTTGCTACAGGGTGCCAAACTGCTCTGCAGTGAAAACAGCCAGCGGCCAGCGCAGTGGCCGCCCTGCCCCCAGTGCTGCTGGGCTGGGGCAGGGAGCAGCCCACGGAGAGGGGCCAGCGCTGCCCCATCCACCCAGGGTGGCCTCACTTGGATCCAGAGTGGGGCTTCAGTGAGATGGAGGAAATGTCCAGTGCCTGCCAGGTGCCAGCTCAACCCAACCCATAGGACTTGACACCTGCGTGCGCTCCTGCAGGACGCCCTGCTTTGCCTTGACTCAAGTACCTGCATCACCCAAGAAGTATCTCAGCTGGCCTTAGCACCCTTGGGGTGCGTCCCACTGGTGAGCCGGGGAGCCCCATGTTCAGCTCCCTTGGGACCAGCATGCAGCCAGATGCACCCTAGAACTTGACACCCCAGCCGCCCCACCACCCTTTGCCAAGAGGGGCTGGAGACGCCCTCCCCCTTGGTTTGGGGTCACCAGCGGGTATTAAGGTGCCCCCCTCAATCTGGGGACGCCCCTGCAGGCTGCCAGCAGCAACGCCCATGGGTCTGGCAGGGTTTGGGCAGGGCTGGCCATGCCGGGCAGAGCTCCAGCCCCGCGGCACAGCCCTGCCAAGGTGCTTTACGTAAGGAGCATGTTTTCAGAGCAGCTGGTTTTCCCCTGGCAGCCCCCCCCTGCACATTCCCTTCCCCGCGCCCTGCTGCGAGGCCGCCCTGCCCTGCGCACCCCCCGCCTGCCCGGCCCCGCGGATTTATGAAAACAAAACAAAAGCTGAGCAGGCAGGACTCGACATCACGAGAGCCTGGCTGGGGCCTCGCATGCTGGGCTGGGGCTCAGTCTCCCCCGGAGCTCACCCTCAGGGTGGTGAGGGGCACTCTCTCCATCGGGCACAGAGGCAGGGAACACCCGGGGTGTCACTGTCATCTGGCACTGCAGCAGGAATACAAAGTCCCCCCTGCTGCCAGGTACCCCCAGCTCCCTGCCCAGGTGCCAGGAGGGGGTGCCCGATGGATATCCGGGTGGTGCTCGGCTGTCCTGGGGGTGGCAAAGCTGGGAGCCAGCCCAAGGACTTGGATGGCAAAGCTGGAGCACTTGGGGGCATAGGGGAACACACCAACGGTGGAAAGGGGCAGAAAGAGCAGTGCTGGGGGCAGGACGGGCTGTCAGGGCTGTGAGTCCCCGCGGGGGCTTGACACAGACCCTGGGTGTTTGCACCCAGAAATGGTTTAGCCCCAACGACAGATGGGCTGAGCCGGTATGAAGGGTGTGGAGAATCCTTGGGGACCAGCCCAGCTCCCCGGGGCTCTCCCCTTACTCCCTTATCCGCCTGCCCGCTGCTGCCACTTTGGGGTGCAGATAAAATGAGCTGGACCCACCACAGCACAGTTCTGTCAGGCTCGGGGGCGGCCGGGCTGGACACGGCCGCCCCACACCTGGGTGGTGGGAACAGCGGCTGGCTCCGGGCACATCACGTGGCTTCCCTTACATAAGTCCCTGATAAACAACATGTGTTACCAGTTCCCGCTAGGATTGCAAAATGCTGGTGCTGGGGACAAAGGGCTGCTCCCCCCGCTGGGGGCTGCGGCAGTGGGGGGGCCGGGGCTCCGCACTTGCCTGCTGCCGGGCTGCTCCCTGTCCCCTCCTGAAGCCAGTGGCAATGGGCACCGCTCACCTGCAGCGCGTGCCAGGATGGCCTTGGCCAGGCTCCACACACAGGAAGAAGGGGTCGGATGAGGAGCTGCAGCACTGACCCTGCAGCCCCCCCAGTCCCCTGCCTGTCTCTGAAAGGCGCTGGCTGTGCAGGCGGGAGTCCAGCGCGGGCAGCAGCCCCTCGGGGAATGAACTCTGCAGGGCTGGGGCAGGGGAGTGTTGGGAGTGTTTCCCAACCCTGGAGATGGGAAGCAGGATTGTGGGACTAAGATTTCCTCCCCTGGGGTCCCTAAGTGATCTCTCAGCTCTTTGGGGGAGAAGGCAGATGCTGTGCTCTACCTCAGTGCCCCTAAGTCCATGCCCCCTGTGACCCCAGGCACAGTGCTGTTCCCCTCTGTGCTGGGCCCTCCCTTACCCCTGCGAGCTGGACCAGGAACCACCACAATTCTGCCCTGCTGTCCCATGGCTGAGGAAGGCTCACAGAAAAGGTGGCAGGGGTCTGCATGGAAGGGGGCTGCACAGCCCCCCAACACCCCCATGGCACCTTCCAGCCAGGAGCACATGTCCAAGGCACTGTCAGCCCATTGTGGAGGCAGTGCTGGCCTGGCTGGGGCAGACCAAGAGGTGACTGGCCTGTATACAGGCTGTTCTCTGAGATGTTTATTGGGGTGTTGCTGGCTCCTGCAAGAGAGTGGGGCACAGAACAGAGGGGGGACACAGGACAAGGACAGATGCAGCTGCCAGCACAGCTGGAGGGCTGAGGAGGCCCAGGGCTGGCTCCAGAGCTGTGGGGCAGCAGTGGGAGTTGACAAAGTGTGGCTCAGGTCTGTGTGGCCATGGGCAGCTGGTTGAGGTGAGGGCTGAGCTCTGGGACCCCCTGGCAACTCCATCTGCACCTACAGCTTTGTTTCTGGAAGGAAGAGAAGTGCTGAGGGGCTTGGCGGGGGGGGGGGGGTCCAAGCCCAGACCCAGGGCTGGAGACCTACCTCTGCCTCACCAAGCACCAAGTGATGGAGCTGTCCCCAGGAACCCCAGCCTTCACCCCAGGGTGCCCCTGTACCAGGACATCTCATCCAAGATCAGCCCTCACCCCAGGAAACACCAATATAGATCCATTGAGCCCAGTCTGACCCACATAGGGGGTGAGTGGGGTTTGCTTTGCCACGAGGTACCCGATGCCCATCCTGAGTGACGGTTTGCCACAGAAGGGCACAGGCTCTGTTCTGGGGAATGGTCTGGCATTGCCTTTCCCGTGCCAGCCTGGCCCTCTCACATTCCTGGGGCAAGACCACACAGTCACGGTGCAGCATGGATCTGACCCAGTGTGCCCAGCCCACTGCCAGGACAGGGACACCCAACTGGTGCCCAGTATGGGACCAAGCCTGGCACATGGGGGCACCCAGCACATCACCCAGCATCCCCAACTCACCATCCAGGACGTGAAACTCATCTGTAGAGTCACAAAACCCTGCAAGAAACAGAGTCCAGGGGGATCACCTTGTCTGGGACCTGGCAGCCTCCAGTCCCTGCACCCCCAGGACATTGCAGGGCACAGCCCCATCCTTGCATCTTTGTCCCTGGGGTGGCCAAAGCATCAGGACAGAACCCACACAGGTCTCCCTGAGGACCCTGTGCCACCCACCATAGGTGGGGAAGTAGTAGGTCACATCCTCACTCAGACCCACAGCCCTGGCGCGCTGCTCGAACTTGTCCACGACGGCGTCACTGACCAGGCTGGTCCGACCTGCATGCAGGGAGACACCATCAGTGGCTTCAGGCCCTACCTGGCCCTGGCCCAAAGCCCCCCATGTCCCTGCAGAAGGCTCAGGGCCAAGGGGCCTTTCAGCTCAGAGAAGTGGGTTCCCAGTCCCCCCCCCACCCGCTCCCCCACAGCATCTGGGGACAATTCTTCAGCTAGGAGTGACCCCCATTCCAATGCCGGGTCCTCCAAGGCTTCAGCTGGCCTCTACAGAGTCCAGCACAGGTTTCCCACCCCTGTCCTTCACCTGCCGTGAGACCCTGAGCCCCAGCCTACCATAGAGCTTAACAGAGATGCTGCGGCCCTTCTGGTAATAGAGGATGATAAAGCTGCTGGGGTCAGCCTCACCCACCACCACATCCACTTTGCTGCTTTTCCTATGGCCTGGGAAGGAAGAGAGGATAGCCCAGTTAGTCCCGGTCAATCCTGGTTAGCCCCGGTCAATCCTGGTTAGCCCCAGCATCATCCAGGGGCTTCATTTCACCACAAGCCGGGTGTACAAGGGGAGAAAATCAGAGCCAGAGTGGGACAACCCCACAGGCACCAGCCCGTGGTGTCACCTGTGATGGAGTCCGGCACTTAGAGACCCAAGACATAAAATACTGGGAGTGCACTGAGAAGAGGGACATTGGTACCAAAACCCTGATGAGACCAGGACTGGGGGCTCCAGCAGCCTCCTGCCACCCCAGACCAGTCTCCCTCACCCTTCAGCAGGAAGTGTCCGGGGGCCTGGGCAGGAAGGTAGTGCTGTCTGATTTCCCAGCACATCCTGTCCCTGCATGGGGAGAGGAGGAGGAGATGTCAGTACAGGCTGTGGAGGATCTTCCCGGATCCCTGCCCGCCCTGTCTGCCAAGGCACACATGCTGTCTGTTTCCTTGGGACTTTGTTTTCTCCTCAGGGAAAGATGTCCCAGAACACCAGGGAGGCACTGGGAGAGATGTTGAGCCCAAAATCTGCTGAGCCCAAGGAGTCCCTGCCACATCCCTGCAATGCTGAGCCTGCTCAGGACCTCAGGGCCCACCAGTCTGGGGAAAGTGCTCACAGTTGTGCTGAAGGTTCCCATCCTCAGACACGCTGCCCCTAGGATAGTCCTAAGAGCCAGTCCTGGGCTGGGCAGCCTTGGAGCCACCACATGTCTCAGTTTTGCCAGCCTGGCTGTCCTCACACTTACCTGGGCACCCCCAGCTCAGCTTGGGCTAGTGGATGTGGGGGTGGTAGGGTGTCCATCATGACCAGGGTGCACATCGTGGCCAGGGATTTGACTAGAAAATTCCTTGGAGGGTATCCCACCCACACCTGGCTCTGGGGCAGCTCTGTCCTCTTTGGAGCCTGTGGCCAGGGCACTGGCACTGCTTTCAGAGTCCCCATCCTAGGGCACTAGTCCTGCTCTGACCTGCCTGCAGCATCCCTGTCCCTGCCCACGGCCGTTGTGCCCGGCATCACTCACAGCTTCCTGAAGGTGCTGATGGCCAGGCTCTGCCCATCCAGGATGGTCATTGTCACTGTCGTGGCCTCCAGCTGGTGGCTGTGCTCTGCCAGGTAGCTGCAGTGGGAGGCCATGCCAACCAGGAACCACTTCCCTGAGAGCTGCAAGGCACAGGGCAGCACCATTTACAGGGCCACCAGCTTGGGGTGCCACCACTCAACTACCCTGAGCACCCTCCCCCTCACTTGGCACCTCTGCCCACAGCCTATTCCTTAGGAACTGTTCCTCTTCCAGCCTTGCCCACAGGGCACAACTGCCCTTCAGGTGCTGGTTGGTGGGATGGCAGGGCAGAAGGAGCCAGGCTGGGGGTGTGTAGGGGATGTCCAAGGCACCTGCCCATGACTCACACTGCCCACAGCACTGCGGGCAGCCCAGTGCCACACTGCGTGTGTGCTGGGCATCACATTACGCTGCAGCCCCAGCTCGGCCCCGCCAGCAGAGCCCCGAGCTCAGCCCAAGCCCCAGAGTGAGGGCGGCTGCACCGGCCCTCCGGCAGCTCCAGATGGGTGAAGACGGGGGTCCCTGTGAGGCTCCGGCCCCAGCGCCTGCTCTGTGGGCAGCTCGGCAGGCAGTGCCGGGGCTGAGCTTGGCTCTGGCAGCCCTGGCTCTGTGTGTGGGGCACTGAAGGGCTCGGGCTTGGGGATGGGCTGGGAGGCCGAGGCTGGGGAGGACAGTGGGGTCAGACTTGGAGGGGGACACGGGTGGCAAGGGTGGGCCTGGGGAGGAAGGGCACAGGGTGTGGGCGCTGGACGGGGATGCAGGAGGATGGGCTGCAAAGCCGGGTCTGGGGGGGACACCGGGGGTCAGCCCTGCAGGGGCACACGGAACAGAAGCCACCGCGGCCCCCTGCACCCACCCAAGTGCGGGGGCAGCGGATGCCCACAGACCCCTCTGCCCAACCGCTCACCTGGTGGAGGCTGAGCCCCTCCTGAGCCACCACTTTTTCCAGCGCACTCTGGGGAGGGGGCGGCCGCCGCCTCTGCGCCGCCCTCCGCCCCCGCGCCATAAGGAGCAGCCCGAGGAGCAGGAGGGTGCGCAGGGCCGCCATGTGCTGGTGCGCGAGGTCGGCGCTGCCGGGAAGCGGCGGGGCCGGGCGGGCACGGCCGGGAGCCAGAAGCCCTCGTGGCGGCTGGACGGGGTCATGGCCGGGGTCAGCGCGGGCCGGGCGGGAGCCCAGAGAGCGGGCCCGGACGGGGTGGGTGGCTGAGGTGGGCCCGGGCCGGGGGACTCCCGGGGTGGGCGGGGCCTGCTTGGGAACGGGGCGCGGCTTAACGGGGCGTAGGCGTGGCGCACGGGGCGTGGTCGGGGGCGTGGTCTATGGGGCGTGGTCTGACCGGGCGGGGCGGCGCCGCCGCTGCAGGGGCGCTCGTGAGCGATCGCGCCGCGCTCGGCTCGCTGCGCCTGGCACGCTGCGGGGAGCTCTGTGCTCGAGCTGTCGGGGCTGCGGCCGGACGCGCCCGGTGATTGGGGAACGCCGGGAGCGCCGGCCGGAAGTGGCGCGGCGGGGCGGGGCCAGCGGAGCCGCCGAGGTGCGGAGGGACAGCGGGGACACCGGGCACGGCTCGGGGGGAGCACCGGCCATGGGGGGCACCGGGCACGGCTCGGGGGGAGCACCGGCCATGGGGGGCACCGGGCACGGCTCGGGGGGCACCGGGGAAACCGGCCACGGCGAGGGGGGGACGCCGGGCACGGGCGCCACCAGGGCACCGGGCACAGCACGGGGGGAGCCGCGGGAAAGGCTCGGGGGAGCCGCGGGCTCTCGGCGGGTGCGGGTCCCCGTTCCGGGCCTGACACCAGCACCCCGCTCGGTCCCAGGCGCGGCGGCAGAATGACACGATGGACGCGGGCTGCCCCCGGCTCCCAGACCCCGTCCTGTTCGAGATCTTTCTGTACCTGGACCACGCCGACGTGCTCTCGGTGGGGCTCGTCTGCCAGCAGTGGCGCGCCGTGGCCCGCGACGAATTCCTGTGGAAGGAGCTTTTCTACCGCTACTACCGCGTGTCCCGGGATGTGCCGCGGCACCCAGGTGCGCTCCGGGGCGCGGGGCTGATCCCGGGGGCGGTGCCTGCCGTGAACCCGCGACGGAGTCTGCGCTCCCCCTGCTCTGCCCGCCGCTGTTGGGGTGGTGGAACCCCTGGACCACGTTGCCTCAGCTGTGTCACGGTGTCGTGGGCTGAGATGTGCTCGGGAGGGGCTCTGGGTCTGCCCAGACCCTTCAGAAACAAGGGTCTGAAGGGCTGAAAATGCTGTGCCTTTCCCTTCTTTTCACAGAAAGGTTTCCTGAGCTCTCTAGGCAGGTGCTCTCTGTAGCTGATATCCAGGGAGATTCCGGGAGTCTTAGTGAGTCACCAGATGCTGCTGCATCCCAGCCTTCATGGGGTCTGTGGAATCACTGCGGGCTTGGCCTTTCCAGGGCTTGGCAGCCCCTCTGCTGCAGCTCTGTCCATTCTCCAGCTGGACTGGGCACTGCCACAGGCACCGTTGGCTGCTCCGGGGGTCCCAGGGGCTGGGCTGTGCAGGGACACCTGTGCCTGTCTGTGGGATATATGGCCCTGTGACAGCACTGGGGACATGTGCTGAGTCAGCAGCTGCCCCACAGCACCAGGGCAGGTTGGACTTGATCTGGTCTCACAACAGGAGCTGACAGAGCCTGGCAGGGCTGTCCCTGGCCGAGCTGTCCGAAGGCTTGGGGGTGGCAGTCGTGTGATCACAGCTCTGCTCCCTGCTGAGCATCCAGTGCTGGAAGCAGTTTGGTGCAGTCTGGAAGGATGAGCCAGCTCTGTCACACCAGCTGAGACCTGGCAGCAGAAGCCCTTGCTGCCCAGGGGGGTTTCTCTCCAGACAGCCCATTGCCGGTGTGTTGCAGGGTGCGGGAGGGCGGTGCAGGGGGCCTCCAGCTGTGGCTGAGGGAATTGGATCCTGGGTTGTGAGTTGCAGTGGCTGCAAAAGGGCGAGAAGAAGTGCCAAGGATCAGGCAGTGGGAAGCGATCTCCTTGCAGCAGGAGCACCACTTCAGAAGGGCTCTCGGGGGAGGTGGATGTCGATGGGATTCCTCCAGGCTGTGTGACTTTGCTCTTACAGACCATAGGAGCTCCATGGGGCTGAGGATGTTCACTTTAGGGTTTTTCTGAAGCCTTTTGACCAGGATCGTTCCCTCCCAGCCTTCTGGAGCTGCTTAGTCAGCTGCCAGCCCTGTTCTTGAGCACTAATTAGGATCAAGCAGTTGGTGTAGCTCAGTAACATATTCAGGCACCTCCCTGGCTGCTGGAGCTGTGGGCACCCTGCACAAGGCAGCAGGACAGGGACAGCTGGCAGGCGTGGGCAGGGGCTGGAGCATGAGTTTGGGGAATATCTCTGCCAGCCTGGCTGCCCTGGGCAGCCCCATGGTTAGAGGAATGATATCCAGTGGTTCTGTAAGATGAAATGTTGGGTTTTCTTGGCCAAATGGGGCCTGCCCAGGCTTTTCCCAGATGGATGGGCTGGGACCAGGAGGTTTGGAGGGGGTTGAAACCTCGAGCAGCAGTGGGATGTGCTTGGCAGCAAGCTGGTCCCTGCCTGCAGTGTGTTCCAAAAAATCCTTCAGTCCTGTTCAGTGTCATTAGGAAAGTTGGCCCTTGTCCATATACATGTCTAATCCTCTTTGCTTCTCTGGGATTTGCTGCTGCAAGAAGTCTGTAGGCTGCCTGGCTGGGCCCTTCATTAAAATTTTCTTTATTTGTTTTTTATTGTCCATCAGTAAGACTTCTGTGAGTGTGCCCCAGGCTGTGCTCAGCACACTATGCCCAGCTTCTGTTCTTCTCTTTCATTTTTTCAAGTCTTACCTCGTGGAGATGTTTTTTTCCTGGTCCCAGACCCTTTGTGGGGTCATCTTAATTCTGTGCTAGACAAGACAGAGGTAATTAGTGCAGAGCTGGGTATGGTGAGGAGCAGCTTCCCAGCTTCCCTCTTGTCCCACCTGGTTGATTTGGTTCTGCTGGCACACGTGTTCCTTCTCAGGACTGTTTTGTCCTGGGCAAGGTGTTGGTCTGACAGCCAGCACCTCTGCCTGGGCTGTTCCAGCAGGGGCTGTGCTGGTTTGGGAAGCAGAAGCGTGGTGCAGAGCTGTGTGTGTACTGGAAGAAAGGGGTTTTTGTGTGTGGGAGTAGGGAAGCTGTTGAGGAAAATGCTGAGGGCTGGTGGCTGAGCTGCAGCCCTGGGTTGGTGCCCCAGCAGAGCTCCTGGCATTGCTCTCAGGAGCCAGGATTGGTTTATTAAAGCCTGATGCCATGTTTAGCCCAGCTCTGCTTCCCTCCACTCATGCTGCTGTGCCATGTCCCTGCTCTGTGCTGCAGGTGCTGTCTCGTGGTACGATGAGTTCCAGAGGCTCTACGACACCATCCCTTGCGTGGAGGTGCAGGCCCTGAAGGAGCATAATGACCAAGTTTTGCACCTGAGCTTTTCCCACTCTGGCTGCCTGTTTGCATCATGCTCCAAAGACTGCACGGTCAAGGTAAAGTGGTAGGTGCCCTGTCCAGCTCTTGGAGCCTTGGTCCAGTGGGGCTTAGCCCTGAGCAGCCTTTGGGAAGTCTGTGGAGAGGTTTGACCAGATGTCCCTGGACTTGATCTGGTTCCTGTGGGCGCTGAGCTGTCTTCTAAGCCATGGAACTAATGACTCTTGCAAATGTAGCCTTGAGGGCTGTGTGTTCCAGCTCCAGCCTGAATGTGTGTGGAGGTGGCCAAGGTGCTTTGCTTTCTAGGTGCAGATCAGTGTCCTGTTGTGCCCTGGGTCTGATGAAGACTGGGGAGATAATGATGCACTGCAGTGGATCATGTCTTCCCTGAGTGCTTGTCCTGGGAGCAATCTGTCTGAACGTACTGGGAACCCAGCTGTGATAGCATCATTCACTGCCTGAACACCTTCTCCTTTGGCCAGTGGAGCAGCAGTTCTCCATTTGGCCCCTCTCCATTTTCTGTCAGGGGAATGGACAGGGATGTGGTGAGTGGGAGGCAGTTAAATGGGGGTTTTGATACTGTTTGTTTTTCATGTCCTGGTGAGTACTGGCAGAATAGATAAAGCAGGACCACTCTCAGCCTTCTCAGCAGCTTCCTGACTGCCCATCTCTCTGTAGATCTGGAGCAATGAGCTGGACATCTCCCTGCAGCACAGCTCCAACATGAGGCCATACAACTGGAGCTACACCCAGTTCTCGCAGTTCAACTCCGATGACTCCCTCCTGCTGGTATCTGGTGTCTTTGTGGGGCCTCACAACTCGTCCTCGGGGGAGATTGCTGTGATCAGCATGGGTAAGTGGGGCTTCCCTGGGGCTCCCTGGGGCATATGAGTGCTGGGTGAGGGGGTTCCCTTCTCCTTTGGGTGGGCAGTAGCCTTGTCTCAGCTCGTCCTGACTCCTGAGCTAAGGGGTTCCAGTCACAGTTCTAGAGGGAAAACCTCACAGACAGCCTTAACTCTATTCGGGTCACACAGCAGCACTTCAAGGCAGTGTTTTGTGTATTTACCCTCACTTCTCTTCTAAGTGCCAGCCTGGGCAAGGGTTATCCACATCACTTATATTGAAGCCCCTGCCTCTGGCATATGTGGTGCTTGGCATATAGCTACAAAAACTCGGAATGGTTTGGGTTGGAAGAGACCTTAAGGCTCAGCTTATTCCAACCCCCTGCCGTGGGCAGGGACACCTTTCACTGTCCCAGGTTGCTCCAAGCCTCATCCAGCCTCGCCTGGGACAGTTCCAGGGATCCAGGGGCAGCCGCAGCTGCTCTGGGCACCCTGTGCCAGGGCCTGCCCACCCTGCCAGGGAACAATTCCTTCCCAATATCTCATCCATCCCTGCCCTCTGGCACTGGGAAGCCATTCCCTGTGTCCTGTCCCTCCATCTCTTGTCCCCAGTGCTTCTCCAGCTCTTCTGGAGCCCCTGTAGGCCCTGGAAGGGGCTCTAAGGTCTTCCCAGAGCCTTCTCTTCTTCAGGCTGGACACACCCAGGTCTCTCAGCCCATCTCCAGAGGAAAGTGGCTGCATCCAGCTCTCAGGTCACCTTTGTGGCCCTAGTCTCACCCTTAGGTCTCACAGGGCTTTCTGAGGTGTTGTCACCTGAGCCTGTTTCACTTCTGCTGCAGCTCTGTGTATGAGGCTTATCCCCACTGTGTTATCTCACATCTTTGTGCGGAGTCCCACAGTACCAGCAATCAGGAGTGCAGCAGGAAGCAGGAGTGCACAGCTGCCTTGGCTGGAGAGGCCCCAGGCTGCAGGGATGGGAGGGAAATTCTGTATGAGTTTAACTCATTCTTGACCCCAGGGCCTGCTCTGGGCCCCGCTCAGGGAAGGGGCGGGAGGTTGAATTGCTCTGGCTCTGTGCACTGCCCTGTTATTTGGTTTCCTTTGTGCAAGGTATCATCACACATTTCTGGAGAAAAGAGAAATAATCAGTCTCTGTAGCAGTGATTGGGAGCTGGATGGGGGTTGGCCTCTCCTACAAAGACCTGGATCCACTTCCTCTGTCCCACAGAGGAACTTGCTGGAAGTCACTGCCTCACACTCATGTTTCACTTCCAGAGAACTTCACGCTGCTTTCCAGGGTGAGGAATAAGCCCTATGATGTGTTTGGCTGCTGGCTGAATGAAACCAACTTGATATCAGGCAATCTGCATCGGATTGGGCGCATCACCTCCTGCTCGGTGCTGTGGCTGAACAATGCTTTCCAGGTGAGCTGCCTTCCTTCCAGCTTCACAGGCAGTGCAGCTTCCTGCTGGCTCCTGGGGGAGGGAAGGATGGCTCAATCCTCCTGTCCTCCCTGTTTGTCTCCTCTGACTTGCCCTCAGGATCCTGAGCTCGAGGCAACCCTTGCATGAGGTTTCTCCATACTCAGTGTTGTGATACTCACTGTGATACAATATTCTAACTCTGCCCTCATATCTCATTAACTTTTGCTACATTAATTAGGCTGAGGTGTTGGCTGCAGTGCTCCATAGCATGCATTGCCCAACAGCAAAGCTGCTCAGGTCCTTGGTAGTCTGAAGCTGGTCCTGGGACTGCTGTAGCCTGGCATGTGTCCCAGCAATGGCCCTTCTCCCACTTGGTAGCTCAGGGTGTTCGTGTGAGCTGGAGGCTGAGCTCAGTCCTGCCTGGCCTTGCTGAGGTTTCTTGGGCCAGGTGCTGCCTCTGATTCCATGATGAGACTTGGAGAGCCGTGTGTGCTGGCCTCAAACTGCTTGTTCACTCCCTAGCACTTGGGCTGCTGAGTCGTATTCCCCATGTTTTGCCTCTGTTTCAGTGCCACACCTGCACATCCCCATGTTTTGTGATTTTAACAATATGCTGACCCCATGTAAAATCCTCTAGTAGCAGAGACCCTTCCCACAGTCACATCTCCATGCTACACTGAGGCATACTCTAGCATTACACCTTCCATCCCTGAGAGGCCAGGAAGGACCTTGCCCATAACAGGAGTGTGGGAGTACAGCTGCAGGCTGGGAACAGTGAGGCAGAGAAGGACCTGCTCTGTGTGTCTGGAGCAGATACCAAGCTGCCCCTGCTGAGGGGTACAAGCACACTCCAAGAGCACAAGGATTCTCTGCCACTGCTGTTGTGGACCAGAAGGATCCCACTTCATGCTTATCACAGAGGCCTGTTCCTGAAATCCTTGTCAGTCATAGAATGTAGAGTATCCTGAGGTGGAAGGGACCCACAAGGATCAAGTCCAGCTCCTGGCCCTGCATTGTAAAGCACCAGGTGGCACCAGCTGATCACCTCAGGGTATGGTGGCAGCAGGGCTGCCCAGCTGCTGTGCTTCCTCGCTCCACTGCTGCCTGCCTGCAGGAACGTTTTCTCTCGCTCTGTCTCCATCCAGGCTAGGAAGGAGCTCAGTAGAGCTGGCAAGCCTGAGGCCTGTTCTTGTGTCAGTGCCCCACACACAGTGTGGAGGGATCCGTGGGGGCCAGTGTCACTGTGCTAGCTCAGGTCTTGGTTTGAGCTGTGGGAGTGACTTGGGATGGTTCCTGCTTATTTCTCCCCTCTGCTTGCAGGGCATTGAGTCTGAGAATGTGAATGTAGTGAAGAGACTGTTCAAAATCCAGAACCTGAATGCCAGCACCATCCGGACCGTGATGGTGGCTGACTGCAGCCGGTACGATTCCCCAGATCTGCTCCTGGACTACGAGGAGCAGCTGGCTGCTTCCTCCACCTGCCCAGTCTTTGATCTCGGCAGTGACAGTGAGGAAGAAGGGGCCAAGCCCAAGCTGCCTCCGGAGCCAGCCGTACAGGAATTGCCGGATGCCGGGGGTGTGCCGGCAGAGCACGGGCTGCAGCAGCTCTTTGATGGTATCATGGAGGGCCGCGTGAGGCCTGCCATGACCGAGACAGAGCTGGAGACAAAGGTGGCTGAGCTGTTTGTGCAAAACAGAACTAAACCGCCCGAGCCAAACCTGCTCCCCACAGACAGCAACAGCAAGACAAAGTACTTGATCTTTACCACAGGATGCCTCACCTACTCCCCGCACCAGATAGGTAAGGCTGGGTCTGAGCCTGGGACAGCCAGGACTCCCTGGGGGCCTGGGCTGCAGCTGCGCTTGGGATTTGGGTCAGGAAAAGACTTGGTCTTTCTACTGTCAGTTTGTGAGGTGTGAGTTGGGGTTTGCTCTGGGTTCTAAAAGGCCCCATCACTGAGGGGAGTTTCACCTCCTCCACTTAGGCCTGAGGGTTGTTTTGTTGCTGCCAGCATGACACGTGGCCAAAGTCATGGCAAGGGCTGAGCAGAAAAGCAAGAAGGAGCTTCTGGTTAAGGACACCAGCCATGAGCAGCAGTGGGTGCAGGAGCAGGACAGCAGTTGCCCTGGAGGAGTATGTGGAGGGTCCTGTTCTCTTGTGGGGGTAGACAGGGCTGGTCTGAGCAGCATGGAGTTGATGTGTGAGTCACTTGTGCAGTGCCACTGCCCCTTGCCTGCCTCCCCTTTGCCGTGGGTGGGAGCACCCTTATGTGGGCATCCAGCCTCAGTGAGTGGGGAGGTTTCCAAGGGGATTATTCACTGCCCCAGCCAGTGTTTGTGTGGTGAGCGAGGTTGGGCAGGTTGCAGCCTCCTCCGTTGTACTAGTGGGGTGCAATGTGCAGTGGGTGCAGCATGCGCCAGGCCGTGGCATTGCTGGTGACTTTGTCCTGTGTTAGGATGTCACTTGCTCTCACCTCGGGCACTTCTGTTATGACAACAGGTCTAGCAGAGCCTGAATTTACAGGAAATCCTGCAGGGAGCTCCTCAGTGGGGAGCAGGAGCAGGGAGACTGGCTGTTTTCCCCAAGAGACCCTAAAGCTGGCAGAGAGGTGGAAAGGACCAGGAGTGTGGGGAAGGAGGGAGCTGTTCCCAGACAAGACTGCTGTGAAGCCAGATAGTTTCAGTTCTTTTCACCGCTTGCACAGTTACAGCCTTGCTTTCTTGCTCTCCTGACTTTCCCATGACATGGTCCCACACCAGTACAGCCCAGTAAGGTGGGGGAAGGCAGTTTCCAGTTGCTGTAAGCAACTTAGTCTTTGCCCACCTCAGTTAGGAGTATGACGTGGACTGAATGAGCTCTGCTTCATGCTCCTGCCCATGGGCTGGGTTTGCAGACAGCCAGGGTGGCTCAGCCCTGGGCTGAGCTGAGGTGCCACCTGGATTCCTTGGGTTGAGCCAAGGCTACCTTGCAGACTGCAGCCTGCCACACACCGAGGCCGGGCCTTTGGGCTCCCGAATTCCTCCGCAACCTCCCAGGTCTGAGGGATTTGTGTGATGCCTTTGAGCTCTGTGACTCCCTGTCTGGCAGCCAGCACTTGCAGCACAGGCTGCTGCTTGGAGGGCTGGACACTGGCTCAGTTCCTGTCCCACCATGAGTCACTGCAGTGTCCTTTGCCCTTTGGTTTGTGTGCAGAACTGGCCCTGTGCACCTGCTCTGTGCCCACAGGACCTGAAGGAGCTCACTCTGTGCTCACCTCTCACTCTATGCAGTGCTGCTCCAGTGTGAACTCCTCGAGTTCCCATTTCTCATGATGATTCCAAATTGAGCACCCTGTCCTGCTGACTCATGTGTGTTTGAGTTTGTAACATGGAACATGGTGCTGTGGAAGTGAGGATGAAGATGCTGGTGAGCAGCACCAGTGGGGTGGAAGAACATCAGTCCTGTCCCAAAGGTCCCAGGCTCAGGGGCAGAGATATTTGGAATGGCCTTGGACTTGAGCTGTAGTGGGGTGTCACCTGTGTCTTGTTGGGCTGCAGGAGAGGGCTAAAATCAAAGGTGTTGTTAGCAATTCACGCAGAGGGGCGATGGGATGGGCTGGGCTGGGCTACCTTCCAGCTCCCCCTGGACCTGCTGAGGATGAAGTCTGTGTGTGCCCAGGAGCTACTGAGGCTCACGGGGGTCCTCCAGGAAGCCGTTGGGGATGGATCATTTGTGGATCTTGTCTGTGTTTTGGACCTCTGCAGAGCTGGAAGGGGACAGGGCTTGACCCATCACTTGTCTGATTTAGTCAGGAGGCTCAGAAGCTACAAAGCACTTGAGCACAGTTTGGGTTTAAATGTCTGTTCTTTGAGCTTTCTGGGACAGATCCCCACATGCACTTGACAGTGTCAGGGTTAAATCCCGCCACAGCCAGTGCATCTGCTGGGCTGCTCCAGGCTGGCTACTGCAGAGAATGGGCCCAGCCCAGGGAATCATTTAGGAGAAAAACCCTTCTACAACTGTCACGTCTCCTGGGCCAACACAGCTTCCATGTGCTCCAGAGAGGGGCTGAGGCAAGGTTTGGCTGTACCTACAGGCACTGGGATCTCCCTGTTTGGGGTTGGATGTGCCAGGACCTTGCTTATGGGCAAGATCCTGGCCCAAAGCCCATCTGATGAGCTGAAGGAGCCTGGCCAGGAGACAGCAGCCCTGTCCCAGACCTAGCAAGCTGGTTCTCCTTTCTTAGCCGCACCAAGGGAAGCCCCTCCCTGAAGCCTGGGAGCTCCCCCTGCGGTGCTGGCAGCAGCCTGTGGAACTGCCTCCCTCTGCTTTCTGTTCCACAGGGATTAAAAGGATCCTGCCCCATCAGATGACGACTGCAGGGCCAGTGCTGGGGGAGGAGCGGCGCTCGGATGAGTTCTTTGACTCCCTGGATCACGTCATCGACATCCACGGGCACATCATCGGCATGGGCCTCTCCCCTGACCACCGGTGAGCACAGAGGGCTTCAGCAGCTGCCAGGGTGGGCAAGAGCTGTTCACAGGCTCTGTAGGGTGACCAGGACATGAAGTGGTGGATGGATTGGGTGCCTGCTGATCCAGGTGGTGATGGTGTGTTACTGCTGAGCTTTGCCCCCAGCTGTGGCAGGAATGTGTTCCTGAGCCAGCTCAGGACAGGGTGACTCCTTCTAAGAGTGGAGGAGCTGCCCACACCAATGTGTCTTGTTCCTGAGGTAGATCATCCATAGAATTCTAGGATGGTTTGTGTTGGAAGATAGCTCCACCCCCTGCCACGGGCACGGACACCTTCCACTATTCCAGGGTGCTCCAAGTTCCATCCACTTGGCCTTGAACACTTCCAGGGATGGGGCAGCCACGCCTTCTCTGGGCAACCTCTGCCAGGGCCTTCCGACCCTCATAGGGAACAATTTCTTCCCAATATCCCATCTAACCCTGCCCTCTGGCAGTGGGAAGCCATTCCCTGTGTCCTGTTTCTCCATTCCTTGTCCAAAGTCCCTCTCCAGCTTTTTTGGAACCCCTTTAGGTCTTGGAAGGGGCTCTGAGGTATCTCTGGAGCCTTCTCTTCTCCAAGCTGAGCACCCCCAGCTCTCCCAGCCTAGCTCCAGAGCAGAGAGGCTCCAGCCCTTGGAGCATCCCTGTGGCCTTCTCTGGAGTCCAGCATCTCCACATCCTTCTTGTGTTGGGTTCCCAGAGCTGGAGGCAGCTCTGCAGGTGGGGTCTCACCTGAATGGAGCAGGGAGGCAGAATCCCCCTTCACGTGCTGCCCAGAAGACAGCCCCATCCTTAAAGATGGTTCCAGTGAGGTTAGAGAGGTGTGACCTGACCCCTGGAGTCACCTTTCAGGTGCAGTGGTCCTTTCCAGACATGGCCAGGAATGTTCCAGCATCCTGTTTCAGCCTGGATTTCAGTGAGCTGGGCTGCAGGTTCCATCCCAGCTGTGCCAGGGGGCTCTGTGAGTTCTGGTGCAGTGCAAGTAACCCCTCCCTGCCCTCCCCAAGGTACCTGTATGTGAACAGCCGGGCCTGGCCACGGGACTGCGTCATCTCGGATCCGATGCAGCCGCCTCCCATCGCTGAGGAGATCGACCTGCACGTGTTCGACCTGAAGACCATGAAGGAGGTGAAGCGAGCGCTGCGCGCACACCGGGCCTACACACCCAATGAGGAGTGCTTCTTCATCTTCCTGGACGTCAGCAGGGACTTCGTAGCGAGGTGAGGGGGTGGGCAGGATCCTGATCCTGCATCTAGGAAGGCCTGGGCCTGTTGCTATGGTGAGGCCAGGTGAGCAGAACACTCCTGTGTGTTGAAAGCAGAGCAGGGAGTGGGATTGGAAAGAACAGAGGGACTGGCTTGGAAAGTGCTGATAAAGGGTGGCTGCCCTGGTCCTGCTGTAAATCCCTGAGGAAAGGGTAAATCTGGGTCTGTGGTGGGTTTGGTGACAGGTGGCAAATTCCCTTCTTGGGGCTGCAGGTGCTGTGGAGTGAGCCGAGGGGCTCTGGATCCCAGAGGGAGCTGCCTGAACAGGATGAAGCTCATGGAGACAGGGGCTCGGGTGTCCTCTGCCCCCATCCCTGCAGAAGGACAGGGGTGGGAAGGGCAGGGTGTTGGGGCTGCTGGGCTGACACCGGGACCAGTGGGACACCCTGACCACTGTCTCTCCATCCCAGTGGGGCAGAGGATCGACACGGCTACATCTGGGACCGGCACTACAACATCTGCCTGGCCAAGCTGCAGCATGACAATGTGGTGAACTCAGTGGCATTCAGCCCGGTGGAGCAGGAGCTGCTGCTGACAGCCAGCGATGACACCACCATCAAGGTGTGGCGGTCCCCACGGGCCGTGCGCATCCGGCAGGCCAGGAGGCCCCAGCCCAGGAAACTGCTCTTCTCCTGGCTCTTGAACCAGAAAAGCTGAACCCAGGTACATCTGCTCCTGCAGCTTCCTCACTGCAGCACCTCCTTCTGAGCTCACACAGCCCTGAGCCCTGCACAGAGATGAGCTCTAGGCACATAGATCCTATGGCTGAGCCAGGAGGGGCCCTGGCAACAGGAATCGTCTCCTCCTTGAAGCATTGGCTTCAGACAGGACATAAGAGCTGGGGCCCTGTTGTGGTTCTGTTGGGCAGCAGCTGAGCTGGTCACTGCAGGGTGGGCTCCCACAGCTTCTCACCAGCGTTGCTACTTGGGCATAGCTCTCTGGGCGAGCTCTGGGCACAGGGGTCACTGAGGCACGTCCAGGGTAGGTCTGTGTGAGCTGGGGATGTGGCCAGCCACACTGGGAGCCGCCAGCTGCAGAGTGCTTGGCAGGAGCCACGGTGCAGCTGTGCTGCCTGACTGCAGGACTCTCTTTATATTGGCATTTTATTAATGTGTGTTTGTCCCAAAGCTCCACGGGCAACTCGTCTGGCTGCTGCGGAATGTCAAGTGCCTCTGCCCCATGGCACCTCTGCCCAGGAGGGCAGCAGGGAACTGGGGGCAGTGAGGGGGCAGCAGGGCCAGAGTTGAGAACCTGACTGGCCCCAGGGTCTGTGTATTGGTATTGCCAGTTTCCAAACTTGGTGGGGGGGAGGGCTGGTGGTCACATGGCTTTGCCTGTCTTCCTCTGAGTAGCACTTCAATAAGCTATGGATCAGGAACGTATTTATTGTGGGGGATCCACTGTCCCTTTCTGGGGTACCAGGAGGCCTCAGCTTAGGTACCCCAGCTTAAGGGTACAGCTTACCTCCTGCCCATGCTACCCAATCGTGGCACTTTAGGTTCCTTTGGTATGTTCTCTGTGAATAGGTGTAGGCACCCACAGGTGCTGCAGGTATTCATTCACCTGCAGGTGATGGGGATGGAGCCCTCCTGCCTGCAGTGACAGCTGAATAAGCTCCCTGTCCTTGGGGCTGACCCGCCATGGAGGGGGTCAGCTCCTCCAGGACCCCACAGGCAGTGGGGACAGTCACTTGGAGTTATTATGGACTCAGTGGTGTTCACTGTCTGTCCCTTGAGCTTCTGTCCCTGTAGCAGGTACCCAAATGTCAGAGTCTAAAATTAAGCTCCTAATCTTGACCTGGCCTAGATGGGGCCCCAAGGAGCTGCTGTCGCTCCTGGAAGCTGGGCTGGGAAGGAGCTGCAGGGGGAGGCATTCTGGGGACCCCGGAAGGCCCGGGGCAGGTGCCTGTGCCATTCCCAGTCTGGGGTTGCTGATAGACCTGACGGAGGCGGCAGCTTCTGTCACAATGGCACTGATGGCTTTAGCAGCCTCTGCAGCAGGAGGGTCAGCACCTGTGTCCTGCTGTGCCCCAGCGTCATCCAAAATCCCCATACTCAGGTTTTCTGTCATGAAATTAGGGGTTCTTTCCTGTGTGTGCACACAGGCTCCACATCCTGCTCTGTCCAGTCACACAGTGAAGGAACAGCCTCCCCTTCCTCCCCCAACTGTGAACTCTCCACCTGTGGCTCGGTGCAGCAGCGAGCAAGGCACTGAGGTGTTGTTTGTAATGAGTTTTGCTCTTCACTCTGGCATTGAATAAATACTCTGCTAAAGCATCTCTGCAATGTGAGCTTGTTTCTCCAAGCATTGCTCTGCTGAGGCCAGGACTGTCACAGGGCTGGGCTGGAGCACTGCAGGAGCTGCTGCCCAGCCTGTGGTTACCTGCCCTGGCCAGGGCAGTGTGGGTAGAGAGCTGTGAGCAACAGGAGAGAGGCAGGGGATGGCCAAAGGGCAACAAGCAGCCAGGGCTGAACACTGCAGGCTCCAGGACAGGCCAGGGGCTAGATCCCTCCTGGATTTATGTTTTTCCAAGCACTGACAGGCACAGGACAGGTAAGCAGAGAGCTCTCCAATGCTGTCTGGCATTCCTGTGCCACAGCAGCCTCCTGAGCTGCAATGCCACCGTCCCCTCATTGCCCCTTGCATCTCCCTGGTGCAGCAGCTGCTGTGGTACTAAGGGGGTCTGGGGGCTTCCCAGAGGGGACAGGCGCCCCTGGGTCATCCCTTGGGTGTCTCTCTTCCATACACAGTGAGTAGAGGCCACCAGGCTGCTGCCCCCACACGGGTTTAGTCCCTGGGTTGGTGCTGCAGCTTGAGACAGGCAGGAACAGGCATCCTGCAGGCCCTGGGCTCCCAACAGCAGCGAGGGAAAAGCGGGCTGTTCTGGAGGAGCTCAGAGCTATTACAACCCAGGAACAGGAGTGCTGGATTTGCCTTCACAGCAGCAGAACCACTGGAACCACTGGCCCAGTACTGCTGCACTGGCTCCCACTGGCCTTTGGCCCAGTAGAGCTCCAGCAGCCAGACTCCAGCTCCTTCCCTTCCAATTACAGACCCCCCTGTTCCCTCTTTGTTTGGGAATGCTCCTGTGGGGACGCAGGAGCTGGGGAGAGTTCCCAGCACAGAAACCCCCCTACCTTGATGCAATCTTTCCCCATGCTGTGCCCAGGATCCCCTGGCTCATACACAATGATGCTGTTCAAAGAGCTTTTATTAGTGGTTCTGACCATACTACACCCTCAAGAAAAACAAAACCTAGTTCACAGTGCCAGGTTGAGATGGTGTAGTCAAGAGGAAAAGAAAAACCCACAAAAATCCAGCGGTGGCTTGTGTCCAGTGTTTGTCCATGTGGCTGCCAGAGCTGTGCCCAGGAAGGGGCTGGGCCCCTGCCTGCAGCACATAAGCACAATTCCTGTTGCCAGCTCCAGAGCTGATAAGAGCCAAAAAAGGCCCGGACAGCATCAGCAGTACCAGAAGGGTGGGGAGGAAAAAGCTCCTGGCAGGAGGGGCTGACAGCCCATCTTTCCCCTCCAGCAGTAAGCCTGTGGCCTGAAGAGCTCAGTCTGAGCTTTGCTGTAGCACTGACTCTCCCACAGACCTTCCAAACATGTGCTGGGGCAGGAGGACCAGTTCCCACCCCGAAAGCAGCTCAGCGTCTCCACAGGCCCTCCTGGCACTACCTGGCCAGAGACCCCAGCCCCGCTGCAGGCAGCACCCCACAAGCAGACATTCTGATCAACACAGAACAAGCTCCCCCCCACATAACACTTAATTCCCAGCAATTCTAGGAGCAGAGCTGACCTTCCTCTCCCTTCCCAGGCATTTCCAAGCATCCCTGGGGAGCTGCTGTAGATGGGAACAGGGCTTTGCTAGCCTGAATTTTCCTCATAAGGCACAGGGTGAGAGCAGCAACACAGGGCTTGATCTGTCCCTTGGGACAGGCTGGAAGGGGCTTGCACAGAGGGAAAGGTCCTGTGACCCCACTCCCACCTCAGGCTGTGCTGTCACCAGCTTCTGTCCCCCTCCCCCAACAGCAGGGGCTGGGTCTGTCCCCAGACTCTGCACACATACATGTGAGAAGATCCATGCAGCGATTCCAAAGGGGGCTCACAGGTCACCCCGGCACCCGTCTGGAGAGCCCCTGGCCAGCACAGCAGCCGTGGGTGCAAGAGGTTCAGCTTGGGCCAGGGTCCAGCTCCGCCTGCAGGGCATTGGGTGTGCTCACGGCTCAAGTTCCTGGTTCCATGCTCACTGCTCCAATGTCAGGAGGGTTAGAGGCCCCTGAGTTCCTGGGCAGCAGCAGGGACATTCCAAACAGCCCCAGGGGCAGGTCAGGGCAGTGCCAGCACATGGGGGGGACAGCCAGACAGGGCTCCCTGCCAGGGCAGAGCCTGACAAGTGTTCAGGATCGCTCAGGGTGGCTGTGCCAGAGCCAAGGTGTGAGCAGACCACAAGCCTGGCAGGGTCTGCAGCCATCAGACCTGGGCTGGGCACCTGGCAGGAGCTGCTGGCAGTCGAGGGCCAATCCCTTGCAGCCATGGAGGAGGCTGACCACGCTCCAGCCCCACTGCCCGAGGAGCAGCGCAAGAGCCAGCCAGGGTCCCTGATCATTGCAGGGTGGTCACAGCTGGTTCCTGTCACCAAGAAAACATCTCCTGTGGCACATTCAGCCACTGACAGGGATGTGGCAAAGGAGGCAACAAAGCTTCGAGTGCACCCTGGATCAGGGCCCATCCAGAGCTACCCATGGCCACAACAAAGCTGCAGAGGGCACGATGCAGGGATGTAGCAGCCAGTTCTTCCCCACTAACACAAAGAAAGACCTTCTCATGGTTGCTGAGCATGTGCTGCCCAGAGGGAAGGAGCCCAGGGACAGAAAGGGGACAGCACACTTCACTTCTCCAGCCCCCAGATCCTACCCAGGTGGCTGCAGGTTCAGTGTGGGGCTGAGTGAAGGAAGAGCTCCAGGGTGCTGACACCTGGAACCAGGTGGCCCATGACTCCTGAGCTCAGGGATGGGGAGGAACAGTGAGGGAGACCTGCTGCTGGTGACTGCAGGCACTGTGAGAACTGGCCAGCAAGGGCTGGCCAGCAGTGCCCACTGCATGGGCAGACAGTACCTATCCCACAGCCCAAGGTTGCAGTGTCCAGACAGACACGGCAGTGTGGCTGCAGATGGACGTGGAGCTCAACAGCTGCAAGAGCCCTGGGAAGGATGGTGGAGCTGTCCCACGTGGGAGCGAAGCCAGTTCAGAGTCTGTGAGCAAAGACAGCTCCCAGGACAGCACCCATCCCACCCAGTGTTGCTCAGCCCACGTGGCAGAGAGGGGGAGGGCTTGGAGCTCTCAGGGTGCACACCGAGCTCTGTGTCACTCTCCTCTCCTGGCAAAGGAGGGACAATCTCCACAGTAGATTCACTTCTCCTTCCCCACAGGCAACCTTGGTGCTGCCCCATGGTCCCTCCTGGGCAGCAGCACCTCCTGCCCCATTCCACACTCCAGCACACACCAGCCATCAGACACCCAGCAAGGGCTGGACTCAGGGCTCCCCTGCCCTGCAGCTGGGCTCAGCACTCTCCTAACACACCAACGGCATCAAACCAGTCTGTGTCTCTCTTGCCCATCTGGCATTGCAGCTGTCACACACCCTCCTTGTCTCCCAGGGTGTGGAGCAACCAGCAGTGCAGAGCCATGGCACCCCACAGCGCACAAGTTCCAGGAACACGGAGATCTCAGAAGGAAATCCTAGACAGCTGAGCCAAAATCCACAGCAGGTGGAGCTCAGGCAGGGAAAACCGCTTTTTTACTACAGAGAGCTGTGGATGTTGGCTAAACTGGTAGAGCAAGAGCTGCACTGGTTTCCACTGGAGTCCAGACAGCAGCAGTTCGGACATCCAAGTCCCTGCAGGGAATCTTCCATATTCCACAGCCTGCCAGTGTCCACCCAACCCTCTCCTCAGGAAAGAGGGCTCCCATCAGACACCTCTCCACCATCAGACACTTTCCACTCAGAGCAAAAGTCCCTTTTCAGGAAGGGCTTTTCCCCTCTCTGTGCCCCCTCCTCTTGCTCTGAGACCCGCCTGAAGTGCAGCACAAGCGGGAGATGCCCTGGGCAGTGCTGGCTCCATGCTCACTGCTCCAAGGTGAGGAGGGTTAGAGGCCCGTGAGATCAACGATGGCTTTAATAAAGATGGCATCATCACGCACGTAGGAGTTCTTGGCTTCCATGACAGACACAGGGCAGAAGAGGGGGCAGCCACTGGCGATGTTCATCTCCGTGACAGGGCGCTGGAAGGATGAGGACGTCACGTCAGGGCGGAAGGCGTCGATGATGTGCTCCCGGTTATTCTGGTCCAGAAGCATCAGGGTGACCTGTGGGGAAAGGTGAAAGCATAGGGGAGTGGCTGAATAAAAGACACCTGGAAGCCCTGCCCAGCGACCTGCTGTGATGCATGCAAGTACCAGCAGCCACAGCCACCCTGTGCACCTGCAAATCAGAGAAATACCTCTGAGTGGGACCAGCAGAGAACGTCACCTCAGTAATGTCCTGTAGAAATCTTCCCCATCCCCACCTCTGCCTGTCACTGGAAACCTCCCTGTGGCAGCACAAGTCTGTTGGACTGACTGAAAACCTACACTCATCTCTCAGAACTGACACTGCACTCAGGTATTTCCCTGAGCCAGGGCTCTTGTCCTCTCTGCATCTGCTTGTGCCCGCTCACTCAGCCTCCACGTGTTCCACAAACCTGCAGTGCCCAGGAGCTGGGATCTGAGCTCCTGACAGGGAGTGAGCACCTGCTGTCCCCGAGCTCGAGGCCACCACAACCTTCCCTTGCCCTCAACCCCTGCAGAGCCTCTGTGTGGTTCCAAACAGCCCATGTCACCCCCTTGGCCCACAGCATAGCCAGTGCTCTCAGCACACCTGGGGAACCCCCAGGGCAGCCAATACAGAGCCCTTCCTCTGCCTTGCCAAGCAGGCTGGAGTGACAGTACCGAGAAGCTCGAGTGGGTGCCAAACCAGAGAGGCCACGGATGGACACAGTGGGCTCTGATCCAGACCCACCTTCTGGTTAAAGGGCCACCGCAGCAGCGCGTCGTTAGGTCCCCTCATCACCACAAAAAACAAGGACAGGTGGGTCCCGCGGCCGGTGCCATCCCCGTTCAGGTACACGCGCAGACACATCTTGTAGCCGTACTTGCTGGTGTAGAAAGCTGTTAGAGAAGTGTGGGACAGGCACAGTGAGGGTCCAGTGCAGCACAGCCTGGCACCAGCAGATCTCTCTGAATTCTGAGGGCTCTGAAGTTTGGAATCTGGGAGAAGCAACGTCTGGGCTGCACCAGAGGTGGTCTGGAAAGCCCAAGGCCAGGCAGTGCAGCCCCTGGCCTGAGCAGATGCTGTGCACAGAGAAATTGCCGGTCCCCTGGCTGTTCCCTCACTGCCAGGGGAGATCTGCCCCAGAGCTGGGCCAATCCTCCTACACCCCAGTGCTGAAGGAGCTGTGGTTCATGGCAGTAACACTGGTGAGCAAGAACAAACCCCTCCATAAAGCACCTGGCTGGCAGCAGAGCACCCACAGCACCCCTACTGTGAGCTGGTGCCTCTGATCCGGGCAGGGGCTCAAGCAAGTAAACTTTAGTTCTCATTTGGATCCCCACGGCATGGCTTGGGCATGGCCAGGATGGGATGTCAGACACTTTCCTTCCCCAGCAGTCCTGGGAATGCCTGTGGTGTGACACTAGACCTGTGTGGGGTCACAGCTTGGAAGGGGACCTGCCACAAATCACCCTCCCACAGCGGCACAGAGCAGTGCATCTGGGACTGGCGAGGATCAGCAGGCACAGGCAGAGACCAGGGGTCACAGCCAATATTTTACTGAAGGACTTGGTGCTTTTCCCAACAGGCAGACTATGAATAGCTGAGACACTGTGCTCTTCCACAGGGTGAGGAGCAAGAGATCGGGTCTTTGTCACTGTGCCCCTCTTGGAAATCCCCAGCTCATTTCCTCTATTCCTTTCTCCCCACCTGCTTCACCCAAAGGCTCTCAGGACAGATTATCCCTTTGCTAGTCCAAGGAGAATATCCCCACTGGCCCCTCTGGGCCTTCTCAGCACTCCCATCAGCCTTTGAATGTAAAACCCTTCGAGGAACAGAAGGAAAGATGGCTCCAGAGTGGTGGGAGTAGCCAGAGAGAGGGACCATGCAGCTGGGCATCCTGCTCTCCCTGGCTCAGGCAAGGAGCAGAGCAAGAACCCAGTAAGGCCATCCCCCTCCCCCCCCAAGACTGATGGACTTCACCCTGGCTTGTCCCGGGTCAGGCTCTGAATGAACCTTCCTTGTACAATTTGCTGTTTTGAACTCAAGATTTTGCCGTTTGCCAAACCCTGTGGCAATCACTCTGTCCTCACAACACTGCAAGCAGTATCAACACTTCCTTTTATTTAACACAGGTATCAGCTGGTATTTCCTTGCCTTTACATTTAATGCAAACCAAACAATTACAGCCAATTCCCTTTCTCATCTCATCCACAGCCTGCACCTCTCTCCTCTCAGCCGTCTCTTCCCTCTTGGAACAGCACTGCTTTGCATGCTTCACTCTCCCAAGACAAAACACCCCCTTCCACATGGAATATTTTTTTTTTCTCTGCCTGGCTTTGGCAGCATATCCCAAGCAAAGGACCTGCCATGAGACTCACATGCAGCTGAGATGCAAAAGATTTTGGGGATTTTGCACACCTGGAGAGAAGATGGCAGGAGAGCGGCCTGTTATCGCCTCCTGACGCTTCCGGGCAAACTCTGTTATCTTCCAGATGAAAACTCCATCGTAGGTGGAAGCCTCCATGTTGCGGATCTTCTCCTCCATCTCAGCCATGGCCAGGTCTTTAAGCCCAATGCTCCTCTCCAGCTGCCGGACCTGCTCCGTGGGACACAAGGTGCAGGTTAGAAACATGCAGGCTCTGGGGCCTGGGAGAGCCGGCAAAACCTGACAGACCCCGGCATCCCCTCGGGACTGCTTCCTAGTGAGAGACCTTCTCCAGAATGGACAGGGAGTACAGGAGGGAGAAACTGAGCAACATAAGCCAATTCACTGAAGCTTCCTTCTGCACCCTGTCACTCTGGAGAAGATCCAGCAATACAGCTTAGTGCTGGAGCTGGGAGCTTTCCTGTAGCCAATACAGGAAATAAAACTCCTTCCAAGGAGCTGCTCCATTGGCTGAGCAGCACAAGAAGTGAGGATGGGGGAAAAAATCCCAAATAACTCAGCATTGTGACAAAATAAATTGAGAAAGAAAAGAACCTACACCCTCTGGAAGGTTCGTCCCTGCCGGCTCACACACGGTCACACCAGATCAGTTGCCCAGAGAGCACAGGTACGCTGCAAACTGCACAGCTCCAGGTGCCAGGAACACTAGGAGCCCTCCACAGGGACTGTGCTGGAGCAGACTGGTGGAGGCAGCTCCTTCACACCTCCAGTGTCTTGCTGCAGGCAGCAGCACTGATGGCACTCCTTTGGCAAAGGCAGCACTCCTTTGGAAAGGTCTGGAAGGTGAGCAGCCCCACAGATTCAGTGAGATGCAGCAAAAGGAGATGCAGTGAAATACTGGGTGCTCTGGCTCTTGTCAGAAAACTTTGCTGAGGAAGAACCTCTCGGTATCTTGCCCAGTTTAATAATTAACAGAGATCTGATGCTTTACACAGGTCAGTTAAATTCCAAGCTTTTCCAGGGAGCTGATGAGGGTTGGGCACAGGCACAAAGGGTATTTTAGTTCTGCTTTCAGATTTGGGGAATTTCAGGGCCGAGTGGTGAAGCTCTGCTAGCTCAGGACACGGAAAGGGAACAGGAAACAGCCTCTGCTGGGAGTGCTGGGAAGCCCAGACAAACAGTTACCTTGTTGCTCAGGGTTTCGATTTTCTCCTGGTCCAGCCGGTGCTGGCGACTGTAAGCTTCAGCTGTCAGGGACACTCTCTCCACCTCCCGGTTAAGCACACAGACAATGTTCTCAAAGGTAACTGTTTTCCTCTCAAGGGCCTCACACCTTCCCAAGAGCTCCAGGGACCGGGAGAGCTCTGACTCCGAGCACAGTGAGTTTGCTGCCAGAAGTGGAGAGCTGTTTTGTGATGAGGAAGGGACAGGAAGGGGTTTCAGGTCCCCAGCACCAGTCTTGAGGCTGAGCACAGAGCTCAGAAGCATGTAGAGATGCTCTGCCAAACACTTCCTTTCATGTTCGGGGAGCTTTTCATTTTCCACCTGCATGAAGAGAAATACATCACCCATTCAGCATATGCAATCTACAGTCACCATCCACAGAATAAATTCCTCCTATCCAGGTCACAACATCAGCTTTAAATTTATAATTTACAGGGGGAAAAAACAAAGAAAGAATTAAAAAATGTGTTTTGGTGAGCGTGGTTTGGATTTTTGTTTAGTTTTAGAAATGTTTCAAATCACATACAATGAGGGATCCTACACGCTTCCCCCAGCTGTACTAGTCTGCTCTGCCTTCCTCCAACCCCTCCCAGAAAAGCTCTGTCAGATGTACCTAGCAGCAACGAAGGACAAAGCCTCACATAACCTCCTGGAGGAGGCATTTATTTGAACCAGTGGGACCTGCAAAAACAAAGTGACATGGAGAAATGACCTGGCCCCAGTTCTTACAGAACCACTGTAATCACAAGTCATTACACACTTGCTTGGATTTGAAGAGACCTTAAAGCTCATCCTGACCCACTCCCTGCCCTGGGCAGGGACAAGGCCAGTCCAGCCTGGCCTTGGGCACTTCCAGGGATCCAAGGACAGCCACAGCTCCTCTGGGCACCCCATACCAGGGCCTCCCCACCCTCACAAGGAACAATTTCTTTCTAAAAATCTCATGTAAACCTGGCCTCTGGCAGTGTGAAACCATTCCCCCTGAAAGAAGCATAACTGCCACAGTTCCAAAGCACTAAGGGTGCTCTTAAAGTAGGAGGAGATTTCCTTCCACAGGAATTTAATTCCTGGGATGCCCAGACTCTGCACAGCAGATGATGTGAAGCTCCATGTGCAATGGGTTTAATCAAATACCTGAAGAAAAACAGATGTGACAGTTTGGGCAAGAGCAGTTTGCAGGCGAACTCTAATGCTGGGACTGAAAAACCCCAGGGTAACCCAAGAGAGAAGCCCTTACCACCTCAGCACAGCCCACAGCCTCAAACCGGCAAGGTACTTTGGATCTGCCACACGTCTTCACATGGTCCCGAAACTAGAAAGGCAGGAAGGAAGGCAGTGTTAGATCTTATGCGTCCCTAGTGCTCCCTTTCCATCCCACTGACATTTGGGAAACTACAGCCAAGGTGAAGAATGCCCAAGCTATTGTTAATCACCAGCTGTCATAGTGCCCACTAAACCTGGGCTCTGCCTGCCATCAGGTGTGACTTTCACCGGAATACAAATACAGCCCTGACACCTGAAGAAAGCCCAATTTCTCCTTCTCTTGATGGCTAGGAGGTCTCACTGCTCACCTGCACATGCAAGAGTGAAAAAGCAATGTGTACAGGTACAAGCTGTGGATGCAGAATAATGAGCTTCCCTGAGGGCTAAGGAATGGGAGGCACGGGCAGCAACCCCATGAAACATTCTTTATGGGCACTTCACACAACTCTGCAGCACGTAAGGACGTGCTACAGGTTGGTATTTTTACCTCCATCCCAGCATTACATTTCTGCAGAGGTGCCACTAACCCCTCAGCACGGAGATGACTCGTTCAGGTTCCCACACAGTGCATGATTAATCCAACGAGCACTGTCACAGCTTCAGCCAGGGTGTAGTACACCACTCACCTTCAGGTACCAGAGCTCTGTTCTGAACAACCACCATATTCCCTCCCCACTTAACTCCTACATCTGCTACAACAGATGTCAATTAAAACTGATTTTAAACCACTTCTTAAAAGCCTTCTAGATCCATCTGGCTTGTGTAATGAGTTGGGTTACTCAGAGTTAACATGGCAGCAAATAATCAACAAGAGTTTGAGAAATAAACATGGGAGTTAATATTTAAACAGAGAGTAGATCACCCATGGGGACCCCATGAACTAGCTTCCTGCAGGGCTTCAGCTCCCACCTGCAGATAAGCCAGGCTGTACCCCAAACCCCAGCCTGCAGATAAGGTGGGCTGCACACCCACCCCTAGCCCCTCCTTATGCTGCCCATTTGGAAGAACACTTTTGCTCCTCTTTTCGCTGTCTCTGTTCCCCTGCCCTGTTAAAGGGCTTTTTCCAACACTGCTACTAAAAATATTTGCCTGTAGAAAGCAAGATGGTTTCAGATGAATGTGCTTTTTGAAGCAAAACTTGAATTTTTCAGACTTTTGAGCCTTGCCCCAGGAGCCAGCAGCCTGGAAATGCTATAGGCATGGATTCCATTAGATTATTACTTAGATAACAATTAATGTAGCTGGAGATGGGTTCTCTTTCCAAAATGCAGCAGTAGTTGATGCAGTTGCTCTACACAGAACATAAACCCATGAGTGTGCTTTTCCCACAGAGGCTCTGCCCCCACACATGGTTCCAAGGGAGGTAGCAGTGGCAGCACCAACACTGACCTGTGAGTGCCCCTGAGCCACATTACCTCACACCCATCCTTATGGAAAATTCACATTCACATTAACAGCTGCCACTCAGTTGTTTTCCCCCACTTCATTTCCTAATGAACTCTCTTCCTCCCTGCTGCCAGAGCTCAGCCCATCAGGACACCAAATATCCCCACGGCACAGGGTTGGATGGATACCTTCTCCCTGGGAATCTTCTTCCCACAGCCTTCACAAGTCAGCGGGAACTCAGGGCAGACTTCATCATGAGCCTGTGAAAGAACATACAGGAGATATTTGTCCTCAAATAAAAGGCCCATGGAGGTTCTGTGATGGGCACAATCCCACAAGGATGGGTTTATAACTTATTACAGCTGAACACTGGATTTACCAACCTACACTCAGACCTCAGTCACACTGATCCCTCTGAGCTGCTGATTCATTGTGTGACCTCCTGGCTATGCCAATTTTCGGTGCCTACAGAGCCTCAACCTCTATTTAAAATATGCTATAATGATTTTTACAAAAATCAAATTATTCCTTTGATGGCCAAGATAATTAACGGGAAACTCCATTAATGGCTCTGCCAGGAGAAGACACATTGATGCAGGTTGAGTGGAGTGAGCCACTACCACAGCAGGATACTTTGGATCGTTTTTCCACTGTAATGGTTATCAATCAGCTAAGGCATAGGCTCCGTAACAGCTCATCACATGCTGGGCTGAGCTGTCTGATTGTATCTTCCCAATTGAATTAGAATACCATTTTTCAACCAGAAAAAAAAATATTTTTAAACTGTTTCATTTACCAGTCCCTGCATACAAGCAATTGCCTCTGCAGCCAGACTCAAGGGTTGGATGATGCCAGAGAGGTTGAACAAACGACCAGGGCAACATGATCCTCTGTCCTCAGTAGACTCTTCAGCAACAATGCTGGCTAAATGGAATGCTGGAACATGCCACTGCTTCTGTGCCATTTCCACACTCCTTAATCCTTCTTGTTATACACCCACCAGTTGAAACAAGCCATTGGAAACACCATGATGATGCAGATCAAAACTCAAATTAAAATATAAGAGCACTGAAGTCTCCTGCCATGGTAGGGACAGAAAAATAAACTAACCAGGAGCATTTCTAATGCAGCCATGTGAACCCAGATATTTGAAATCCTGGTCACAATGAATCTCTGTTGCCTTCTAGGGGAACACGGACAAACCTTACCCTGTCACACATCAGGAAGCGGAAAGTGAAACCAACAGTAACTCCACCGTGGCTTCTTGGTCACTCTCCTTTTTATGCTTTAAGTGAGTAACTTAAGCTCAGAGCTTCACTGGTGTCCCTGGAGAGATGACTGGCCAGCCAGCGGGGTTTGGAGGGCACTGCTGCCCGCAAGGACACTGCTGCTTGCAGGGATGCTGCTGCCTGCAGAGGAGAAGGAGGAGGCCAAGTGCCTGCCTTTATCCCACTCACTCAGAGGGACTGAGCCATTTTTTCTACCCACCTACTGCTCTCATGTTCTAGAAACACCCAACATCTACCCCATGACCCACAAAGCACCGGCAGAATAGATGGTCTGGCTGAAAGAAGAAAACTTCACTGCAGAGGCAACTATTTTAAAAGTGAGTATTTTAAACTTATGGTCTCCCATGCTGACATGTAGGTGTGAAACTACCACCCCCTCAACACTCCCCACCTCCCAGCAATTATCTTCCATCCTGATTCCCCTCTGCACCACGACATAATGCCCAAGAGTGGGCAGCCCTGCCTGCAGCACGGGAAGGAAACCAGCCCCGCTGAGCTCAAAGAGCAACTGTTCTTCTGTATGTAAATAGTTAAAGACAACCCAGAAGCTTCAGCTAGAGGAGATCCAAACATTTCTGTATAAACAGTTTCAGGCTCTTCTGGAAACGCCTGTTCCTCCTGCCCCACGTGGGTGTCAGAACAGAGATGGATGGTATCACTACTGGAAGAAATCCAACCCACCCTCGAGCCAAGAGCAGGGGTTGGCACTCGAGCCTGATCTGCCACACTCCACTCCCCCAGCAATGGGGCAATACTCCTGTTTATATCTTTCCCAAAGCCACAGCTGCAGCTTCTGCTACAGGGATAAGCACCACTCACACCCAGGCACTTGCTCGGAAAGGTTTTGGGAGCTCTAGAAAGCCATCCATGGCTGTGAGTGGGACTAGGCAAGAGCAGGCACTCTCCCAGAGGGAACCAGAGTGGAAATCAAGCTGGACAGGCATCGGAGAAAGGGGACAGCCATGAAAAAAGTTAAATGGAGCTGGAAGACAATGGCTCACCCAGCAAGGCACACACCAGCCTGCAGCGTCCAACAGCAGGAGCAGGAAAATCAAATGGGGCAGAGTTAACAGCCTTCAGCAACACCTGGTTCTTCCCACTGAATTACAACCAAAGCTGCTGATTGATCCACACATCCATTTCCTTCCCTAATAATAAACAGTGACACAACCCCACAGCAGCCTGTCCATCACCTACCACCATCAAACAGGTCATTCTCTGGGAGCTCACCAGAAAGGTTAGAAAATCAGACACCACTGCCCATGGAAGGACCAGGGCAACTGAGAGGATCAGAGTCAGGGACTGTGTTTGAAGGAAATCAGAATCACAGAATAACGGAATTGTTTGGGATGGAAGGCACCTTAAAGCTCATTTCATTCCACCCCACTACTGTGGGCAGGGACACCTTCCACTATCCCAGGTCATTCCAAGCCCCATCCAACCTGGCCTTTGACACTCCCAGGGATAGGGCAGCCACAGCTCCTCTGAGCAACCTGTACCAGGGCCTCACCACCCTCACAGGGAAGAATTTTCTCTTAACATCTAATCTAAATCTCCCCTCTTTTAGTTTAAAATAGCTGCTGCCCCTTTTCCTGTCACTACCTTTCCATGTAAAAAGTCTCTACATCTTTTTACAAGCCCCTTTTAAGCACTTACAGGCTGAGGCTGAGGTATCCCCAGAGCCTTTTCTTCTCCAGCCTGCTCAAAGGTGCTGAGCTCTCCCCTCTGCCTGCAGGCCCACTAGCAAATGGAGCTGCCTGTGTGCACTGGGAATCTCCCACCTCAGTATCAGGAAAGCAGAAAAGCTGTATATTATTTAAATTTGCAGGTTAAGTTCTCTCGGGACACTCCAGCAGCAGGATGAGGCTGTTTCAACCTGGACAGCAAGGGCAGCACTCTGCACTGCAGCTGTGCAGGGCAGTGCAGTCATATAGAGGGAAAAGTGGGTTTTAGTAAGGGCAGCTGATTCCTGGAGCACATAGTGATCATTCTTAAGGAGGCTGAGGGCAGATCTCACTGTGCTCTGAAGCTTCGTCATGAGGGGCAGCTCTGATCTCTGCTCTGTGTGCCAGTGACAGGACTCAAGAGAATGGCTGGAGTTGTGTCAGGATGGGGTTAGAATGGATATTACGAAAAGGTTCTTCCCCCAGAGGGTTCTCAGGCACTGAACAGGCTCCCCAGGAGAATGGGCATAGTCCTGAGGCTGCCAGAGCTCCAAGAGGGTTTGGACAGCACTGCCAGGGATGTCCAGGGTGGGACTGTCAGGGTGTCTGTGTTGGTGTCCTGTGCACGGCCAGGAACTGACTGCATGATCCTTGTCGATCACTTCCAGCTTGGGATATTCTCTGGTTCTATGCAATGCCAGGATGAGCTGCTTCCCTACTTCTCCCTCAGCCAATAGGGAAAACTGCAGTTAATCTGATCACCATTTCACCTCAGGGCGTCGCTAAATTCAACTTCAACTCTGGAAGAGGCTTCTGCTGGAAATCATTATTTCCATACTCTGGTGGCAGAGCGGGACATGCCCCTGCTGCCTGGCTGCTCCATCATAACCTGCCACATCCACACAGGTCCAGGTTTTTTTTGGAGGTCTTGTAACCATGCTTGGAATCATCGGCATGACACTGGGCTCCCCTTCCAGCGAAGGGACAAGGCAAGCAGCTGGCAAATGCCACTGTTGAAGCAGCTGCTGTGAGATACCTCTGCCAGAGCCTGTGGGAAGGTCACAGCAAAGGGCAGGGCTGGCAGTGGGACAAGGGACAGCAGGACAGGCTCAGAGTGAGCTGAACACTGCAGCTCTCCTGCAAAATCCCCTGGTCTTGGAAAGTCACTCCATTAGTCTCCTCTGAGCATAGCAACAGTAACCATAAGCAGACAGCTCAAGGGCTTGGCAGCTGGAAAAGAGCAACAAGAAGGAAGCAAAACTGCCAGGATGGCAGAGGAAAGCCATCTGCCATGACACAGGGCACAGCAGTGGCTATGAAGGCTTGGGTGGTCTCCAGCCCCAGCACTGCCATGTGCAGCACTTGGCTTCTTGGAAACAGTAGCCTGGCTACAAGGAAAAGGGTGGGCCCATGGAACTGTAGAGAAAACACTGAAAATGGGTCTCCAATATAAAAGAGAATTTTGAGGGAACCTGAATCCTTTGTGCTAAGAAGCATCAGTTGCTCTGTGCACCTCTGTCAGTTTCCCAGGGGCTCCAGAGCCTGCAAGATGGGAATGTGCCACACAAGGCAGGTGCTTTGGGATGCCCTTCTGTGCTGCAGCTCCTCCTGCCAGGGAAGTCCTAAGTTGGTTCTATGCCAGGCTTGCTCGAACCTTTCCCCATACAGGTGAGTCAGGCTGCAGGGTGACCACACACCCACTCCTTGTGCTTCTGCATGGAGCCCAGCAACACAAGGCTGGAAAGCAGGAACCCAGTCTGTAATTCCCAATGCCAAACAGGAATGAAAGCTTTCTGTGACCATCACACAGGCTTGTGCCAGACACAAACTTCTCCCTTGCTGGAGCATGCTGTTGACAGACCCAAGCAAGTTCACTTGGCATCAGTTCAAAGAAACTGTCAAAACCAAAGATGAAGTTTGCATCACCAGATACTGTTGGCTCCAGCTGGGCAGGCAGTGAGGGCATGGGAACCCAACACACCCTCACTGCTGCTCAGTGCCCTGGTGCACACCTGAGTGAGGACAAAAGGCAGCAGAAGCCTTGTGGGGGTTCCTGTAGGCCTGGTTCACGCCTCTGTTCAGACCCAGGGCAGGAATTCTTGTTTTCAGTGTTGAAGTTTTGTTCATCAACTGTTAGGGCTGATCTGGGGATTGCTGGCAGAGGGACACCAAGGCAGTGTTTCAGGTATTGAAGACAAGTGTGAAGGCAAGAGCGATTTCTTAGGGCAGAGGAAAATACAAAATGCATTTGAAGCAGCAGCAGGTTTTCTGCCATTTTTAAAATTAGGTTCTGCCACTCCTAGTTGCTTTCAACTATGAACAAGCATGAAGTGGTGGTATGTTCCAATATGCTTTTTTCAAATCCCTCCACAATTCCCCCAACTGCATTCATGGTGAGGGGTTTCCTCACAGTGTAGAACCATATGAACCACACTTAGCACTCACCTCCACTTCAAACCTTGTGACTTACAGCTTTTCATTCTCCAAGGAGCAGATGTCAAAACTATTAATTTTTGGGCCACCACAAGAAGGCTGAACTGGTTTCAGAAGTGAAGAGCTGACCCTCTGCAGCCGGGGCTTTCCAATCCCCTCCCACGCATGCTCCCCGGGAAATCGCCTCGTGTCTGGGCAGCCAGTTACACCAGCAACTGTGGCTGGGATGTGTTTGTGGGCCGCAGCTCCGGCTCTGGAAAGTATAGGTGTGTTTGATCCCTCTTCCAAAAGCAGAAGGTCCTTTTGGTCACCTCCATGTGCAAGTCAGGGATTCTCTCACCAGAAAATGGTCTGGTCCTGCTGGTCAGGCTGGAGCTGGCTGCAAACTGCACTTCACCACCAGCCCAGAATTTGGAGCCAAAACCTTCAGGAGAAGCTAATAAATGCTCTACTGGGTTTTAAAGAGAAGGCTAGTCACCCTGCTACAGCAGCACCAAGTGTTCCTGCCACAGCACCTCAAGCACTGTACCCCACAGAGACAACAATGATACAACACTCAGAGAACAACTTTGTGGAGCAGCAGACAGGTGAACGAGCTTCAAAGACCAACAGCTCTTCTCTAAGCAATGTGCAAAATCCTGAAGATGAAGTTTCAGCCTCAGCTGAAAATCACCACCAAAACCTGCTGGGGTACTCCCGGGTTGCAGCTGGGAAGAAGGGGCATGACACGGTGCGCACCCCTGGCTCAGGGCCCCCAGCAGCACTTTTGAAGAGGGAGTTTTCCCTAGATAAGGTGCAGTAGGGGCTCTACAGCATCTCCTAAGTATGAACAGTGGGCAGAAAGGAATGCCTGGTTATCCTGTTCTTCTGGTGCCAGGAAGCCACATAGCCCAGAAGGGGCTGCAGACGTCCTTTCTGACACCACAAGCTTTTGAGTAACATCACTTGGGTTCAGAGTTTTGCACCTTCTGCAGCCTTCCAAGTTTCACTTACAAAGAACTCTCTAAAACCAAAGTGACAACAACAAGCTTGAGGAAAGCGCATTCCCTCCAGCATGGATTAAGCCAGCTTGTTCCCACACCTGACTGTAGCTCAGCCTCAGGAGCTGAGCTGATCTGAGCCCCACAAAACTTAGTTTAAACACTGATGTCATGTTTAAGCTTAAAACTTAGTTCTCCTTCCTAAAATTGGCCAATTTTATTTCTTTATGTCTCAGTTAATTCTGCTTCCAGCTGAAGAGGGCTGAGTTAAATCTCCTGTCTGGGGTAACCAAGGGGAATGCCAAAGCTGACCATGGGTGTACCCCTCCTCAGCCCCCTCCTCCCATCCCAGTCCTGTGGGGAGGACACAGGAAGGGAATTGGTGGGATGAAAAGTATAAATAAAAGGTGTATGAAAACATGTTGATAAACAGGAGAGGGACGTGGGCAGCTAGAGGTACTGTAAGGTGGGAGGAAAAACACACCAGAACTGAGGAACCACAAACTCCCTCTCCTGGATATCACTGGGACCGGTTTTGAGGTTTTTCCTTTTGCTTTAATGGGCTGGGTTTAATTTCTGCAGCCCTTCTCAGACTTGGCTCTTGAATCTAAAGGCTCATGCCCACAGCCTGATTTTCGAAATGCACATGCAGACAGATGCATCAGGAAACAAGGTCACTAATAAAAGGAAAAATCCTTCAGCCCCCACAAAAACTACTTTATCCAAATGCCACAAAATATTTTAAAAATGCAGCCATAAATCCAGACTTAAATATTTTATACGGTCCACACAGCTTGAAGCAGAGTGCAAGTCATGTCCAAGCAGACTGCACTCATTCCATTTTGTGTTTCCCTTTAAGAGCCAAACTTTAGTTCACCTGAACAGAAAGCAAAACCGAAATCCATTTTACTCCTTTTCTCGAGGCTTAAACTTTCCAGCTGCAGAACATTTTTCCCTTGTGGATACCTTGATAAGATTAGCAAACCAGAAGTTACAGTATCTCTTAATTTGCAAGGGGAGAGCAGCCTCTCTCAGCACAACACACGATTTTAAAATTAGCAAATAGCGAATTCACTCTGAGGGACTTTCCATGTCCTGTCAGAAATAGCTCTGAGGTACTTTCCAGAGTGGGAGTGCTGAGCTGCTGCAGGACGTTACCCACAGTGCAGCTACGGATGCAGCTCTTCTGCACCAGGCAGCTCTGCACTGTGGCCCTGAAGGCTGGGTTTAACCTTAGCCCAAGGTACCATGAGGCTCTGGGCTAACACAGCCATTCAACGCCTCCTTTCCCAGCCCTCTTCAGTGACACACATGGCTCCGGCAGCGTGGGGACAGCCAGTCCTGATTAAATGCCACAGCTCTTTGGCAGACATATGGGAGGAGATAACACAAGCCAGACCTTGCCTCCTCCCACCAGTTCCTAGGAAAGAGCCAGCTTTTCCTGAGAGGGCACAAAATAACCTCCTTCCTTAGGCTGAATGCCACCAGGGCAGGCAGGAGAGGTGACTCAGCCCCTGAGAGGAAACAGCCAGCACTGCTTCAAACCCCCACACCCCCTGTACCACACAGGACTCCCCGAGACTCCTAAAAACCCTTGGCAGGGAAGATGTCACAGATACAACAAACTCACAGCCCACACACTCCAGGGCCACACCTCTATCAATCGTCCTTTGTCCCAGCAAACTCTAAAGTGGGGCTAGGGAAGATCAAGCGGAGAGTGAAAACAAGGCACAGGCTCATCCATATAGGAGCTCTTCATCAGCTGTGTGCAAGGTTCTGGGGCATTACATGCTCCTGCAGCCCTGATCCCAGGACAGCTCGCTGCCCTTCTGAACTCCCAGTGGGAGCTCTGGCCAGACTCAAACACTCTAACACTTGTCAGAATACACAGGGAGAACCATTGACAGTGGAAGATTTTTTGCTGAGCTCTGCAAGAACATGTTAAGACTTTTTTTAAAACCAGAAGAAAAAGTTCAGCACGACTCATCAGCCATAGCACAATCAGCACTGGAAGTTGCTGACAGGTAATTTGGTTTAGTCTAATGAAGATGAGCTCACTTTAATCATTGCAGAAGACATTGGACTTCTGGGCACCGGCAGAAATTAAAGCATGGAGCAAAAAATCTGCAGACACCACCAGCACAGCCTGAACCTGAAACCTCAGGGTACCCTGTTCCTTGACATGCAATCCCCAAACTCTGTGCTGTAGCAGTGTTAAGCTTTTCACCTGACACTTCTTCAGTCCCACATCCACACCACGAGCCTCTCACAGATGTACAAATGGGGATTCACAGCAGCAGAACCATTTAGCACCAACATCCTCATCTCCTGGACTGAACTTTGAGCACACAGCAGAAGGCTCAGACAGCAGGACTAGGAAGCAGAGCTGCAGAAGCATCTCCCTGCTAACAGTCAGAGGCACAGTCTGGGCAGAACAGTGAGGCCTGTTGCTTCTTCCTTCCACTTTGCAATGGCATCATCGAAAGAATCCCAATATTAGCCTGGACAGACCAAGGTTAAACCTGCTCCTGAAATACATCTCAGTCACTGCCAAAGCTCTGTGAACCACCAGGCTATGATCTTAATCTGGAGTGAGTGTTAGAGGGAAATAAAATGTATTCCTCTTATCTCAGGCCTCCCGTGTGGTGGTTCTGCCATTACAAGAGGGATAACACAATTGTCTTGCAGGAGCCAAAAGCTTCACGTACAGTCACACGCTACAGACCAAGCACCCCCAGCCACTACTAAAACCTGGATTAAAAAGCTAGTGGGCTTCTCGAGGAGAAATGATGTGAAAAAAACCATCCTGTCCAGCGGCCTTGTGTCCCAGAACAGCTTGGGGTGATGGGTGACCAGACTACCCACTGTCCAGTCCCACTGCCCTGGTAGCTCTGGAGACAGCTGAAATGGGATCAGGTCACTTTCTGTGAGCTGATGGAGTCTGAAGAGTTTTAGGTTCACATAATGCAGAGAAATTCACAACATTTTCATGGCACAGCAATTTCCTGACAGTCTTTTATAGCAGAAAAGAGCTGCAAAGAGAGCAGGTGGTTCCCATCATGGAAGGAACATGCTCACAAGCAAATCTGAACTGATCTCAGTCCAGCCTGTGCCCTCAGCAGGGCAAACAAACCCTCACTCGGGGAACCTCTCCAGCTGACAGTAAAGTCCAGGGATTTGACAACTTTCCCCCACTGTCAGAGAGCAGAGACAACACCCGAAGCCTTCCCCAAAAACAGAGGGAAGAAGGATGCAGATGTGCCAAGCCTTGCTTTGGCCTGTACCTCGTACTCTTTGATGGTTCCCTTCCAGGTGCAGCCGCTGTTGATGCAGACAGCAGGCAGACTCTCCACTTCCCGCCGCGCCGCATTGTCTGGGAAAGCCTGAAATGGACAAAACAAGCAAACCGCAATTATTACTGAGGGGTTGCAGTTTTGATCAGGACTTTGAATTCTTTCTGAAAACTCCTCCCAGACCAGTTGCCCCATCAACCCCCGGAGGTGTGTTAACAGCAACCAAATCGCTGTGACAGCTTTAAGTAGGGCACCACTACACACACGTGACCTGGATTTCAGCACCGAGGAGTCCAACACAGTAATCACCCTTCTCACTGCTGAAGAAAAGGGTTCCTAGGAATAAGGAGTTCTCAGAGCTCATGTTTTAAACAAAAACTGTAAATGGTATTACTGACACCACTGATCTCTTAGGTTTCTTTCAATGCTTTTTTCCTTACCGAGCTTGTTTCCAAAATAGAAATTCCTTCTTCATATATTCCTTCCTGAATACAGCTGGCACACTTTTGAGGTCCAGCACTATCAGACAGAAAAATAATAATCAAACACAACAACAACAAAAAATTATGATTTAAACAATAAATTGATTTCTGGTAACTTTATGAAATGACAGTGTTTTCTTATTTTTAAAGCAACACATTGAGCCTTTGCTTGTGTGTATTGTTGATGCCTATTTCTAATTGTTTTCTTCTGCCAATTTAACATTCTATTAGGCTTTCCTCACACAAAGGTAGGAGTAAGGTAGAACACATGGTGACTTATCCGGAAGCCAGCTTGTGCTTAAATCTCTCCCATTTTGACACAACAATGAAATGATGACTTTATGACTGTGATGATGGAGATGGGTGATAGACCTGGACTACCTCCTCAGTGGCAAAAACAGTGCAGGGGATTCTGGAAAAGAGAACTTTGAAGCATCAACAAAGGCAAGTCAGAGATTACACATTCCCTTAGAGAACAGATGATGCTGAACCTCAGTGATTGAACATGGCTCCCTTACTGAGAAGGTCCTGAAAACGACACTTCTCTCTGCTTTTGTTCTTGAAAATGCTTTTTCAAGTATTTTGCCTTCCCACTGGAGGCACAGCAGTTACCTGATGATTTTCTTCAGGCAGTAGGAGCAGTAGCGATGGCCACACTGTGCCTGGAACGGCCGCCTGAGGATGTTCTTGCAATCGGAGCACAGGTATTTGACCTCCAGTTTAGTTCCCAGGATCTCCTTTGCAAACCCAGGCTGGTTTAGATCCAGAGAACCAGGTGGAGAAGAGTTTGCTGCTGCCATGTGAATGAAAAGTTCTGGCTGTATCTCCATAGACTGAAAAGAAAAGTATTTTCTCCATCTGATTATAATTGCATGGGGGTGATTTGTCATATAAACAGCGTTACTCACAGATTATTAGACTGTCCCCCAACACAAGTAAACATACTCACGTAAACCACACCACAAGCCTTCCTTCATCTCCCAAATATTGGAGGAAACTTGACTTTTAGAACTAAATCCAGAACACAGAGACAGGGAGGACAGACCTAATAAAACCCCGAGATGACTGAAATGCAGCCTGTTTAGAGATATCAAGTCTTCTTGCTCTAAAAAAGGTAAAACACTGTCTTAAAGGTGAAAAGAAATAAATATAATAAACTCAATTCACCAAAAACCTGTTGGCCACCACAGCCTACCAATGCCTGCTTTCACACTTGTCAGCTATCAGGAGGGACCAGAATTCTGCCCAGAGGCAGCTGGCCCCAGATGTTCCTGGGGGGAAGCTGGGCACACAGTGGAGCCCAGATTTAGTGGTGGTGCCCAATCAGGCACAAAGGGTTCTCCAGAGGGATGGAAAATGAGGACACAAGAGGCACGAGCAAATTGGAAAGAAGGCAAAGAATAAAATGCTTTTGTTTTAGCTGCTTATTCATCTCATACCTTCATTCCCTGTGACTACATGCTACAGCCACCTAAAACACCTAAGGAGCACATCTGTGGAGTCCCGTGGTTTGGGTTGGAAGGGACATTAAAGCTCATCTTATTCCACCCCCTGCCCTGAGCAAGGACATCTTCCACTTTCCCAGGGCGCTCCAAGCCCCAGTGTCCAACCTGGCCTTGGGCACTGCCAGGGATCCAGGGGCAGCCCCAGCTGCTCTGGGCACCCTGTGCCAGCGCCTGCCCACCCTGCCAGGGAACAATTCCTGCCCAACATCCCATCCATCCCTGCCCTCTGGCAGTGGGAAGCTGCTCCCCCTTGTTCTGTCATTCCATGTCCTCGTATCCCGTCCCTCTCCAGCTTTTCTGGAGCCCCTTTAGGCTCTGGAAGGGGCTCTGAGTTCGCCCCGGAGCCTTCACCAGGCTGAACGCCTCGAGCCTGTCTCCGGGAGGAGCCCCCACGAGCAGAGACATCACGAACCAGAGAAGAGCCCAGAGCTGCCCCCGTGTGGCCCGGGCTCCTCGCTGCCAGGAGGGCTCTCTGCCCGGCCGGGCCGGGCTCCCAGCGGAGCGAGGCCCGACCCCCGCCGCTCCCTGAGGGCCCCGCACTCACCGGCCCTCGCTGCGCGCCCCGCACCGGAAGCCCCGCCAGGCCCCGCCCCCGGACACGTGTGGCGAGCCCGGGCCCCGCCCACCGCTCGGGAACGGCCCCGCCCCACGGGAACGGCCCCGCCCCACGGGAACGGCCCCGCCCCACGGGAACGGCCCCGCCCCACGGGAACGGCCCCGCCCCACGGGAACGGCCCCGCCCCACGGGAACGGCCCCGCCCCACGGGAACGGCCCCGCCCCCCGACACTCCCCACACCCCAACACCATCACCCACCCCTGTACTCCCAACACCCCCACACCGGCGCCCTCGACCGCCCAACAACACCCACCCCTGCATCCCCAATGCACATCATCACCCAACACACCATCATCCTTCCCTGCATCCCGGACACCCCGACTCCGACAACCACCCCACTGTCACCTACATCTGCACCCCCAACACTCCCACATCAGTCCCTGTCACCACCCCCACTACCCCACCGTCACACCCAGTTATGCTCCCTGCCACCCCCACTGTCACCCCCTCAGTCACCTCCCCTCAGCTCCCCAGTCACGCCCTTACCCTGTCCTCTGTCACTTCTTCCCCAGCACCACTCCTCGCTGACCTCCCCCCACCGTCCCCTGCCGTATCCCTGCCCCAGGCGACCCTGCTGGGAATGAACCCAGATCCCCGGGACTCCCTCACGCTCCCTCAGGACTACTCATCTACCCGCTGGGTTCCCTCATCCCTCCTCTGAGCCCACCCCATCCACGTCCTAGGACCTCCTGGGTGCCCTCGTCCGTCCCAGGTGCTTCCCATCCATCCCCTGGGACCCCCCCCATGCATCCCCTGCATTTGCTGGAGGGGGACAAAGACGGACTGTGGTGCCCAACCCGGAGCCACCTGACCCACCCGGGGTCGCATCGAGGACAGCCATCTCCCGCTGCACTCCCCCAGGTGACCAGCCCCTGGTCCCTTGGAAATGGCCCGGAGCGAGCCTTGGCATCCTGAGGAATTGTTTTAAAGTCACTTTTGGCCATCTGGGTACCAGTGGGCCCTCGCCTACCTGCGCACAGAGTGTCATGGCCACCTCGCGTCCCGTGGCGCCGGCTCGGGGACAGGTGGAGGCCAGCGGTCGGGAAGGATGGGCGGCGGCAGGACGGAGACGGGAGGACGGCGATGGCAGGAAAAATGCCGTGTGGGGGAAACGCGCGGCGTAGCCCGCACTGAGGTCACGGCGAGGTGCTTTTCGCAGAGGAACTTGTTCGGCAAAAGGTCACAGCAGCAGGATTTGCCACGCGGGCTCCCCAGCCTGCCTGCCCCCCTAGCCTGGCTCCGGCGCGGGGGGCTCCGGGGTTTTCCCGCCTGCTGCGCCGGCGGGGCGGGCATGGGCGGGTTTTCACTGCGGGGAATTCACCCTGTGCCGGGGAAATCCTCGCCGTCAGAGCCGGGCGCAGTGACCGAGCAGTGACACAGCGGCCAAGGTGACTCTCCCGGAAGCCTGGCTGCGAAGACGGGGCCGGAGAGAAGCGGGTCGAAGTGAAGGGCGCGGCAGGGCTGTGGAGTCTCAGGGACACCGAGCCCTTGGAGAGGGGCCAGGTGCTGCTCAGGCACCGTCAGGGCGGGATGCTCCCCGTCAGGGAGCCGGGGACAGTGCACCCCTGCGTGTGTCCGCACCGGGAATGGCACGGGCACAGCTCCCCTGGGATGGCCACCGCTTCACCCACTGCACTGCAACAGCCCTTTTCCCAGCACAGCCGCACTGGTCTGGGAACACTGGCATGGAAAATTTGGTGATGTCATCCATCGAAGAAAAATCCTGTCTGCATTTCCTGAAACGACCGTGACCTGGCAGCAGGACATGCTGCTCCCAAAGAGACAGGAAACCTGCACCAGGGGCTTGCTTGGAACGCCCGCCGCAGGACGGGACCATGGGGCTGCTCCCAGTCCAGCTGTTGCAGCACCCCGGCTCGACCGCACGGCCCAAGGAGAAAGCCTTGCACACCGCTAATGTCCCACCGCCGGAGCTGCTTTCTCCTGTTCCCTGGGAGCCGGGGCCAGGCATGTTGCAGTGACAGATGACAAATGCAAACCCCCCGGGCAATGATTTCCGAGCAATGCCTGGATCATCACTGTGACTAGGATCTGGCCACTCGTCCTGCGCTTTGTCATGGGAAGACCCCATAAAAATCCACCCGGGGACTTGAACTCTGTGTCCTCTTGCTTCAGAAATGACAAGAGCAGGAGCAGCTTTTCATGCCTTTACTGTGACTGCGATAGTTTCTGGGTGATTCCGGTGTAGTTTAGGGATTTTCATCGAATCACAGAATATCCCAAGCTGGAAGTGACCCATCAGGATCATCAAGTCCAGCCCCTGGCCCTGCCCAGACCCCCCCCAACAACCCCACCTGGGCATCCCTGGCAGCGCTGGCCCAACGCTCCTGCAGCTCCGGCAGCCTCGGGGCCGTGCCCATTCCCTGGGCAGCCCGGGCAGTGCCAGCACCCTCTGGGGGAAGAACCTTTCCTGCTCTCCAGCCTGACCTGCCCTGGCCCAGCCCCCGCCGTTCCCTGGCTCCTGGACCTTTCACAGCCAGCAGAGATCGGAGCTGCTCCGCAGGAGGAGCTGAGCTGCAGCCCCAGTGAGGTTTGACCTCTGTATAGCCTTCTCTAGGCTGAACCAACCCAGTGCCTTCAGCTGCTCCCCCCTTGCCCCCTCCGGACCGCCCCCATGCCCGTGTCCGTCCTGTGGGCGCTCTGCCGGGCTCCCCGCAGCACGAAGGCCCCACGGCACATCCCTGCCTGGCCCGGCCGGAGGCGCACCCGGTGCCAACGGGCCGGGACAAACCGCCACGGCGAAGCACCGCGCGGCTCGGCTCGGCTCGGCTCGGCCGAGCGGGTCCACGGCTCTGACAGGGCCGCAGAACAAACCAATCCATGCCGGGTGACGGGGGACTGGCAGGGCCGACAGCCAATCTTAGTGTGTACAGGTACGTGCCGCTCGCCCCCAGGTCGGCGTGGGCACCAGCCAATCACGTAGCGAGGAAGCTGATTGGCAGGGAGCAGCGCCTATCAAACGGAGTTGCGTCCCGCCTGGGTGCAGTTAAGCCAACAGTCCGTGCAGGAACCTAGGCCCCGCCCGCTGCGCTCGCGCCTGCCTCCACCTATGAGCGCCTGTCTTTCCTGATGGGCGTGCGTCTCGCCCTATCGGCGGGCGCCGCGCGGCCGCGCCCCTGGAGGCGGGCACGGGGCGGTGCCCGGCGGCGGGCGCGGCCCGGGCGGGGTCGGAGCGATGGCGGAGAGCGACTGGGACACGGTCACGGTGCTGCGCAAGAAGGGCCCGAGCGCGGCCCAGGCCAAGTCCAAGCAGGTCAGCGGGGGGAGTGGTGGGGGGCCGCATGCGGGGCCGGGCGGGCGGCGGGCCTGGGCTCGGCGTGGTCGAGGCCACCGCTCCGAGTGGCGCCGTGCTCACCGCGCACCTTCGCTTTTTCCCCAGGCGATCTTGGCGGCCCAGCGGCGCGGGGAGGACGTGGAGACTTCCAAGAAGTGTGGGTATCCCGCGCGGGGGGCCCGGTCCGGCTTGGGGCGGCTGCCTGGGATGGGGAGAGCAGGCAGGAGGCGGCACCGCCCGGCTGAGCCAGTGATCCCGAGCTGGGCCGTAACGATGATGGCCCTGGAGCGGCCCCTTCGCTTCTGGCTGCTCAGGGCAGAGATCTGCCTGGTTTCTGCAGAGATCTTGGAAGAGCTTTTGTGATCACAAAATTTCAGCTCCCTGTTTTGGTAGCTTACTTCTTTTGCGAATTTGAATGGCTGCCGATCTTCCTATGGTGCTGCTCTTTAAAAATGCCTTGTTTCTTCTCTGATGTAAATTGCCGGGTTCTCTCATTGTAGGGAAGCTATTCTCATGGTTGGAAATAGAGAGATGATCCTTGAAGAAGGTTAATCAGCTTTATTGGGACACAGAATGTCAGAGACTAATGTGAGAGAAAGGATTCAAACTAGGGCTTAAATACTATATCTAAAATGAGAAAAAGCAATGTTTTTGATGCTGTCTTTTAGCAAAGCTAAGTAAAATTAGACTTATCAAAGATGGCAGAAAACTGCTTAAAAGCTACTTACTTGTGGTGCCTCATACTGAGCAAGCACAATTCAAGTTCAGGTATTGACCCCTCTGTGCTGCAGCACAAATATGTGTCTGCAGTAAAGTTAGAGCATTAAATCCCCAACGAAAAGCAAGCACCCCTGCCTGGAGTGAATTCAGGTGTGAAGTAGGGAAAGGGAAGAGCTCTGCATGGCTAGGTGTGCACAGCACTATGAACAGGGCTAAGGTAATGTTCCCTGATGGGCAGGAGAATTAGGTGAGATCAATGTTGGTGTTGGTCTGTTGAAATCCTGACAGCGCCCTGGGAGCCTGGGCAGCTGAGGGCTTGGAAAAAGTCCTTTGATACTTTTTGGCACAGCTCTGAACCTTATTTTGTTTGTCCTTGGTTGTTTTTTCATTCTTGCTTCAAATGACAGGGGCAGCAGGCCAGAACAAGCAACACTTCATTACAAAGAATACGGCGAAGCTTGACCGTGAAACAGAGGAGCTGCACCATGACAGAGTTTCCCTGGAGGTGGGCAAAGTGATCCAGCAGGGCCGACAGAGCAAGGGCCTCACGCAGAAGGACTTGGCCACGGTGAGTGGAGCACCTCTAGGTGAGGGTGGGCACCTTTCCCGTTCCCTCATGGGCAGCTGCGGTGGGATGGTGTCATGGGCTGGAAGTTTGAGGAATGCAGCATCTCTGGTGTCTGATGTCCTGGCAGCTTCAGTTGTCTGGAAAAAGTTTTGAGGTTTGTCTGTGCAGCCCCTGAGCCCCAGGTTGGAGGCAGAGCCTGTCTGTGGCTGCTCAGCTGGTAGGAGGCTGCTTCCTGCTTCCTCCCAGCAGCTCACACCAGCCCTAGAGGTTGGTACCATCTGGGCTGAGCAGTGTTAGCAGCTCTATGCTGTCTGAAGGAACAGCAATCCCTGCTGTTCCTATTCCTCCTGAGAAGGAGGGAGGTCAAAGTCCCTTCGGGATGGATGTCACCAGCACCAGGACACTTCAGGGAGGTGCCGGTGGGGATAGAGTCAGCCTGGGAGCAGCACTTTGTCATCTGTCCTGGTATAATGAGGGGCCATTCCTTATCTGTGTGAGTCCTGGGGGGCTGCTGCTGAGCATTGCTGTGTTTGAGACTCATCCTCTCTTTTCAGAAAATCAATGAAAAACCACAAGTTATTGCTGACTACGAATCAGGACGAGCAATCCCCAATAACCAGGTCATGGGCAAGATTGAAAGAGCCATTGGTGAGTTAAGGGAGACTTCAGAAATACTGCCAGTGCTTGGAGGGGTGGTTTGGGGGAAAGTACTTACCTTTTTCCTGTGAGGAATGTTGCTGGCTGGAGTTTATTGTGGGGGTGGTGCCATTAAATCATGTTCTGATAAAACCTGGATCTACTGACTGAACCAGAGCTGGGAGCTCTTGATCATTGTCTGTACCTTCATGCCTGCAGCTGTGCCCTGGGGACCATCCCTGTGTGCTTGCCCCCAAAACCTTTGAGCTTCTGAGACCCATGGAAGCCTGATTGCACTTGTAGAAGGATTTAGTGTTGGTTTTACTCTCCCGGGCTGCTTCAGATCCCATCTGATTGGTTTTTGTTTGAAGTTGGTCTGGTGCTCCTAGACACTAAAGTAGGATTCTCCTGAACTCTGGTTGCCCTGCTCTCTTTCTGCATGTTCTCTTCCTTAAGGCTAAATTTGGTGGAAATAAAAATTGTTGGGTGAATGATTGAGTGCTGATGGTGGTGGTCTCCTTTGTCTTCTTCCAGGCCTCAAACTGCGTGGAAAGGACATTGGAAAACCGCTGGAAACTGGCTCCAAAGGGAAATGACAACAAAGCCTCGAAATCAGTTTGCTCAGACTGATCTGGTTCTCCTCAACCACTCTGCATATTGCCAAGCTGAACAAGAGGGTTTCAGACTTGCTTTGGGGGGAAATCTGCTGAATTTGTACCTGCTGTAAAAAGGCAACCTTAAAGAAGCAATTTTCCTGATGTTTGTTTTTCCTTGCTCCTTTTCAGGGATTGAGGATCTAAACCCCAAGAAAAACCCCAAACCCTGCCTCTGATTTTGCTAGAAAACATGTACATTGTGGTGTTAGCAGCAGCTGATGTTAAGGCACTTAGGGTGGTCTGAAATGTGAGGATTTAATTTGAAACAGTTTGGGGGATGGGTGAAATATATTATATATAAATAATTTGGGAGAGTTGGGGCTTGATCAGAAATGATGACTCAGTCACTGTATCTCAATGAGTTTGGTTTGTTCTTTCCAGCCTGTTTTAAAGAGATCTGTAATAAAGTTTGATACCCTTCAGTTGCCCAGGGGAGCTGCTGCATGTGACCAGCTGGTAGTAAATGTTGTGGCTGGGTGTGACTGGAGCTGCATCACCTCTTCCTCTGGGATTGTAATTAATGGATACCTGGGGTGCCTGGGATGAGGGCCAGCACTGTCACAGCCCTCCTGGCTGTGTCACCTCTCCCTGCATCGCGGATGGTGCAGCTTGGCCAGCAGCCTGGGGCTGGAATCAGTGCTGTGGAGGTGAGGGGAGGCTGTGGGGTTCTGCAGAGCCAGGCAGGTGCAGAGCCATCAAGTGAAGCCTGAGCCCTCCTTGCCCTTTCCCAGCTCTCAGCTCTCTTGGGCCCTCATTTCTGCAAGCAGGACAGGGCTGTGGGGATAATGCTTGACATGACTGAGGCATCACCTAAGGGGGACACAGCTGGGTGGGAGGGAGACAGGCTTTGGTCACAATCTGGGAAAGCAGGATGTCCCTCCAGCTGGACATGGGGGCTGGGGGTAGCAGGATACTCGTTGTGCAGGAGCTGAACTGGGCTGTGTGTGGGGCTGGGTTGGGAGTTCAGTGTTAAGGTGTGAAAGCTGGGGGTGAGGGAGGGGTCTTGGGCTCGGGTGCACGGGGTACAGGGTGGGGTCCAGGCCCTGAGTCCAGCCTGCACCTCAGCCTGCACTGGGTTTTGCAGTGACGTTTATCAAGTGCATTTGCAAGGTGTGTGGGCAGCAGAGTGGGAGCTGCCTGCTGCCCTCAGGGGTGCTGTGTGGTGCCCCACTCTGCTCCCTGCTCTCCCACCCACCACTCACCCTCCCCAAAACCAGCAGAAGCATTGAGCTTCCCCCCCCCTGGAGTCTCTGTGCCCTGGGAGCTCTTGTGCTTTGTCCTGGGCATGGGAAGTGGCTTACACCCTCTGCAGCACCCACTGCTCTTCCCACACTTCATCCCAACTTCCATGGCCAGAACCCTGTTTGGATGAGGACAGCCACTGTGAGAAGTCCCACTCGTCTCCCCTGACAAAGCACGGGCACATTGCTGTGTCTTGGAAGCAAAACGTTCACGTTACAAACAACACAAACGCTTTCCCCGAGCACTGGGAGGTAGCGATGACAGCGGCGTGTCCCTGGCCGGGGCAGGCTCCCCGGGTCGCCAGCTTCCCCAGTGCCGGGGGTAGAGAGCAGGCAGCTGATGGAGTGTGGGTTCTTGTCGAGGGGTGGTCTGTCCGGTGGGGGGAGTGGGCAATTCTTGCTGCTGGCTGCTAATTTCAAGACTGATCCCCCTCCCTTGACGATATAATGACCTTGTCCTGCAAAGAAAGGTGAGTGGGAATTGGTGACAAACGTGGGCTGTCTGCTGTGAAACACCAGGATTTCTTCCAGGCTGCAGCGAGGACAATCCAATCTGTGACCCCGGCAGAGGCAGCAAACCCCCAGTGTGCGCAGGAGGCTCCATGTCTGTTGCTGGAGTCCATGTTGGGGCTGGAGGCTCTGCTGCAGATGTCATGGCACCAAATCTGTCCAAGGGACCTGCAGCTTAAGCCACCTTGCACTGACTTGAGTGCTGGCTGAGTGAGGATGAGCCAGGTTTGCCAGACCCACTTCCCACAAGACTCTGGGGTGGGAGCACACTCAGCTCTTTCTGGAGCAGCTGCCTGGTGGCAGCAGCACTTTTAGGTCAGTCCTACAGCTCGGGGTCACTTGTTTGTCAACAAGCAGATAAGAGGCAGAGCCCTTTGCACCTCCCTGTCGCGTTGGCGGAATGCGGGGTCAAGGAGAGCCTGCTAGCATTTGCTGAGCTTTTAGGAAAACGCTGTTTTAGCACAGCTGGGGTAATCAGGGAAGTCCTTCACCCTGTCCTTACATCTCGGAAGGTGATGTTGTCGAAGCCCTGGGAACTGTTGCTCTCTATCAGTGTCCTGCTCGCCAGCCTTCGCTGTTTCAGCCAGTACCAGCCGCCAGCAGCCACCAGCGCCACAATGACGACGGCCAGGAGCACACCAAGCACCACCTCCGCCACGAAACTGCCGAAACTGCTGGAGGGCTTCTCTGCAGGGGGAGGAAATGCTGTCAGGCTCGACCCACTGCCCAGAGAGCGGCCTCCAGCCTCAGCCCAGCACCCTGGGCAGCTCTGGGTTGACCTTTCACAGCCAGAACTGCACACACCCCCCTGCCCCAGCTTCCCCGCACCTTCCACTGGACTCTCTGGACTGCAGTGGCAGCCCACCCTGGTGCTGTACATGATGTCATCCAGTGCCACTGTCCCTTCCATCGGCCACCTCCGTGTGCTGATCTCAAAGCTGATCTGCGGGGGAAGGTGGGATCTGGGGGGCTGATGCATGCCCGGAGGCAGCCTGCACCCCAGAGTGGCCCCACTTACCTGGAACTCACTGGGGCTCTGCACCGGCACCACGGCGCCCTGCCAGCCCCGGCTGCGGTGCCCCGCCACGCTCCACACCGTCCGCTGCCCCGTTGTGCCGTGCAGCGTCACCCGCAGCTCCCCGCTGGCTGCAAGGAGGGGGCACAAGCATCTGGCATTACGAGCCGCCCCAAGCCCACAAGAGCCACCGAGCCCTCCCAGCCATGCCATCCTCTACTGGGATGGCAGCACCCAGAGGGAATGGGCCATCGCCACTGCCCAGCTGGAACTGATGCAGGGTCCGTGGTCCACAGGTGGGGAGGACTGAGGCCCCCACTCCCATACATGAGAGCCAGGGACCCATGGACCCCTCCTCCCTGCCCCTGCAGTGCTCACAGAGGTGCTCCGGGATGTCCATGTGGTACCAGAAGCGCAGGCAGGAGTCGGTGGCTGCGGGCAGGGGTGGGCTCTCCAGCAGGGCACTGGTGCCCCTGGCACCCAGCACGCTGGTGTCGAAGTGCATGTAGTGACCTGGGCAGGCAGGGACAGAATGCAGGGTTGTCCCCCAGTCCTGCACCCGTTTGTCTCACCCCGCTTGTCCCACTCTTCCCCCAGATGCCCAGAGTGATGCCTGGAGGACAGCACAAACCAGCCCTGCACCTCACTGCCCTTTGGGCTGAGCTGCCCCTCCCAGGCGAAGAGGGGACAGGGATGCTGTGGGGCCAGGCCCCACAGACTGACCCCATCCACCCCCAGCTCTTCTTCCTTGCTCTGGCCATGCCAAGGTGCCCAGGCAGGGATGGGTGTTTCCTACCATTCCTTGTACCCAGGGTGTGATCCTGCTCAGGGCCAGGGTACTTGGCCAGGGTGATCCCACTCTTCCAGCCCCAGGCAAAGCTGTGCAAGCGGGGGTCCGAGGGGCTGCTCCAGCCACAAGTGCCTTGCTCGAAGTCACAGGATGCTGGGAGGAAAGCAGGGCTGTGAGACACCCAGTACTACCTGGCAGGAGATGAGGCACCTGAGTGGTACACACCACCCCCAGCTTTGGGCCAGGCCAAGCTCAGGGCAGGAACAGGTCTGTCCCTATACCCATGGCTTACATGCCCCCACAGGATGTCCCCATCCCCCCCCTCTGATCCATAGTGCCCCTGAGGGGTAGGGTCTCACCTGGCTTGGGACAGGCTCCCTCTGACATGTGCAGGTCGTCCAGTGCGATGTATCCATGATCACCCCCAGCTCCCACTGCCTCAAACACCACCTGGGCAGGGTGACATGCTGAGGCTGGCAGCCTCCACGTACCCCTCATCACCTCCAGCTGCCCCCAGCACCCTGCCCTGTCTCACCTGCCATTCACCATTGGGCTGGACAGTGACATGGCTGCGGTGCCAGTTGCTCCCTTCCATGGTGCTCATGCTCAGAACCTTCCTCCTCACTCTGCTCTGCTCCACAAACACCCTGAGGGAGCCTGCCCAGGGCACCCAACATGGAGGAGGGGTCCAGGGCTGTGTTGCTTGGGGCCCCCACCTATCTGGAGGTGCCCCCAGGGGTCTCAGGGCAAGTGGTGCTCACCTGGGGTCCCAGCGCTCAGCTGGTACCAGAAGGCCAGGCACTGGGCAGACACGGAGGGCTGGTAGGGCTGGGAGGTGAGGGTAGCCGTGTGCCCAGCAGGCAGGGAGACCCTGCCCGTGTTCACCACCATGTAATGGCCTGGAGGAGAGAAGCCCCTGTGCTGTGACCCCTGCCCAGCTCTGCTGGGGAGCACTCGGGGACAACTGGGGCTGGGATTTCCTGCCAGGTCAAGGAGTCTCTCCAGCTTGGGAACCTCCCCAGGATTAGGGAGCCCTGGGGCTGGGAGACTGCATTTGGGGAATTCCAGGGCTGGGAAGCCCTCTGCAGTATTGCCTTCTCATCCTGGGGAGGGCAGGGAGGGCAGGGCAGGCATGACACAGGAATAGCAGGCAAGGCTGGTGTGGGGTACAGGCAGGATACTCAGAGCAGGCAGAGGAGACACTCAGCGCAGCAGGGAAGCAACAGGGCTGCCATGGCCCCGTACCTGTGGAGGTGCCGGTGGTATGGTCGGCCACAGGGCCAGCGGTGGTGCCGGTGCTGTTGCTCTGACGCTGCCAGGTGCCCTTTCCACTGGCTGCCAGCCCACAGCCCTCCACCTCGAAGGAGCAGGAGAGCTTGGCCCCACAGGGTCCCGCTGTCTGCGTGATGTCATCCAGCCCCACGTCCCCCAGGAAACCGTCATGCAGCACCTCGAAAGCCACCTGCCCCCAGGCAGCAGTGTCAGACACCCTGTGCCTCGCTGGTGCCAGGGACATGGGAGGCCTGGTCCTCACCTGGTACCGCTGCTGGCCCGTGGAGGGCAGTGTTGCCCATGCCCGGTGCCAGAGGCTGCCCTGGGTTCCTCGGCAGGTCCACAGCACCACCTCCTCCCCTCCCTCTGGCCACAGCTTGAGGTTCAGGGTACCTGGGCAGAGGGGGGCATGGGGGCAGCCATCCCAAAGCCCTCGGGGACCCCACTGTCCTCAGAGTGAAGCCTGGCTGGCGCAGCCCTGGGAGGATGCCATGGGGCACGTACCAATTTGTGGGCCGGCCAGGCGGTACCAGAAGGAGAGACAGCGTGGGGCAGCGGCCGGCTCCTGGAGGGAGGTGAGGAGCTGGGCCCGCTGCCCATGGCTCCAGGGCACAGAGGAGTCCACAGACAAGAAGTAGCCTGAATGTTGGGGACAGCCAGGGTGGAGGGGTCGTGATGTGAGTGTTCCGCATCACCCCCAGCCCAGGTCTGGGTGCTCCCAGGCTGCCCCAGGTGAGCTTGCTCCGTAGGCATGGGGCTGCTGGGAGTGTACAAGGCACATCTTGGCCCTGGGGATTGAAGGCTGTGGGATGCCCTGGGCTCTTGGGTTCCCCCAAAGAGCAACCAGCCCCTTACCCGAGCCAGTGGTGTGGTCAGAGCCCTGTCCCTGCCCTGTGCTGTGGACCCATTTGAAGTCACTGGACAGATCCTGGTACCAGCCACACATGCCCCTCTCAAAGTTGCAGGACAGCTCTGGCCGGAGAGAGGTGACAGTATAGAGGTGGAAAGGGGTAAAGCATCACAAAAGCAAATGGGTCCCCCAAACGTCCTTTCCCCCTGCCCCCCTGCCCCCCTCCCCGAGTTTACCCCATTAAGGGGGTCCCATGCCAAGGCAGGATATGTGCTTGGCCTTCGAACTTGTGCACCATGGTCCTGCTCTTGGACAGAGCAACAGCCACCAGGCAGCCCCCATGGAAAGGGTGTGGGGTTACCTTCCCTGCCCACACACCCCTGGCCATACCTGCAGCTGTGGGTGACACCACATCAAGGTAGCATTGCTCGAATGTCACGTTGTCAACACCAACACTCGCTGAGCCCTGGAGATCCACCAGTGCCAGCAGCTCGACCTGAGGGCAGCAGCCATGAGCCTGGGGTGCCCAGCAGCACTGGCACTGTCCCACTGAAAGCCCTCCAGGCTGGTCCCTGCGCATCCAGCACACCTGAAAGGCCCGGCTTCTCTCTCCCAGAGGGACACGGACATGACCCCCAGCTGTACTGCCACGATGTTGTGTCTGCCAGACCAGTTGGGTGGTGCCAGTGGTGTGATCTGCGACACTGATGGCAAGGAAGCCTGGAACAAGAGGTGGTGCAGAGGCTGTGGGCACCCAAAACCCCTGGCCACCCTGTGGGAGCCCACCATGGCACCAGCCCACGGTCACCGGGTGCAGGGACACGGACACCCCAGCTCCAGGATGATGTGATAGGGCAAAGCAGGGTTGGGAGAGGCAGCAAAGGCAGGTGGGCATGGGGAGTCTGGGGCCAGGAAGCAGGCAGGGCACCCTGGGGGTGGGCAGGAGGTTACCTTGGGGGTCACTGTGGATGTTGTAGCTCATCTCCATGGTGCAGGAAGGGCCAGAGGGGCCCAGTGGAGGCGATCGTGCCTTCGCAGGACCCACCATTTGTCCTTCTCCTGTCTGGAGGGCCAGGAAAGTCCCTGGGCACAGAAACACTCTGTGAGGTGAGGACTGGGGTCCCACATCGCTGGTAGCACCCCCAGCCCAGCATCCTGCCTGGGCATCATCTCCCATTGTGCAGTGGCACCCACTGGGAGTCCTTGCTCTGGGGGCTCCCATGGTGCTGAGCACTGAAGAGCTTTGTCTGGGTGGAGAGAACAGCCTCACCTGTGAGGAAGATGTCAGATTCAGTGACCTTCTGCAGACCCCAGCGCAGCTGCCCCACGCTGACGTCGTGCCAGCCCCCAGCCCCTGACTCGAAGGTTGTTGTCCCTGCAAAGTCAAAGAATTCCAGAATCCCAGAATGGTTTGGGTTGGAAGGACCTTAAAGCTCATCTCATTCCACCCCTTTGCCATGGGCAGGGACACCTTCCACTATCCCAGGGTGCTCCAAGCCCTGTTCAAGCAGCCTTGGACACTTCCAGGGATGGGGCAGCCAGAGCTTCTCTGGGTAACCCAAAACTCCAGGCTCAGCCTTGCCAGGCCATTGTTCTCCCAGAGGCTGTGCAGGCACACATATGTCCCAGCCATGCCAGCCCAGGGGTGCCTGGTCTCCTCCTCTGCTGGGGTACTGGTGCAGGTGCCTGCCTTGGCTCTCACCACAGCGCTTCTCGTCGGAGCCATCAGCACACGTGTCAGCGAAGTCGCAGGCCAGCTCCGCGGCAATGCAGTCCCCACTGTCACAGGCCACCTCGTCTGCTGCACAGGGGCTGGCACCAGCCTGGCTCGGCAGAGTGACCAGAGGCTTCTCTGATGTTGAAACATGCCAGGATGGAGAGCAGTGATGAAAGGGCCCAGAAACAGCATCAGTGTCAGCTGTGACAAACCACTGTCCCATGAACCCAGGCATCTTCCTGCTCTCCATTTCCCATCCCATCCAATCCCGTCCCAGCCCAGCCTAGCTGCCACCAGCTGAAGGGGACAGAGGGCCTAGTAAGAGCTGCTTGTATGACACATTTTGATGCGGAAGATGGAGTGTTACAGCCACAAGACAGACACCAGCACCCCAGGGCAAGTATTTGCTCTGCTGCAGCCAGGATGGTCCCTTTGATGAGCAGAGGGACAGGCAGACCATGCCTGTCCTTTAGGCATGGTGCCATAGGCGTATGACACCTGGGACAGCTGCCAGCACTGGAGCAGGGTGAGGAACACTGCCCACCAGCTCACCCTGTTCCTTCACACAGCCCTGAGACAGGATCAGGTCATCGATAGCCACAGTGCCCCCACTGCCAGCCACCCCCTCGATCAGCACCTGCAGGAAAGCACCATGTCAGAAACATCAGCAAGGGGTCCTGCACAATATGGGTGGGGGGGTTGGGGTGACACCAGGGAGCCATGGGATGGGGGGAGCCAGAACCTGTCATGGACTGACTCACGTTTTCCCCAGGAAGGGACTCAGTGGGAGCAGGGGCAATGCTGTGGCTGACAGGGGTGCACAGCGAGGGCTGGCATGGCCACAGTGGGCCTGGGGAGTGGTGCTGCCCCTGTACACAGCTGTGGTCCCTGACCCCGGGGGCAGCCCAGCTCCCCCAGCACAGCACGAGCCCACCTTGAAGGGATCTGTCACGTTGAAGTCCACTCTCTCCCGGACCCAGCAGCTGCCCAGGTCTCCTGTCCTTTCCCTCATCAGGTGCTTGGTAGAGTTGGTCACATAGGAGATGCTGAGGTTGCTGGTGGCTGAGCCATGGAGGTGGCAGTACAGCACGAGCTGGGAATTGGGAGGAGGGTGAGCCCTTAGGGCAGGGGCACACAAGCCCCTGCATCCCACAGAGGGGCTGTGAGGAGTTCAGAGCTCCCAATGAGCACCAGAGATGTCACCAAACCACCCCCAAAAACATGATGCCCATCCCCAGCAAGGGCCAACCACAGCCCCAGCCCTGCATTAAAGTCCCCAGAGTTGGGAACCCCATCTCCTGTCACCACTATGCCCACATGAGCTGTGACATGAGGTCCCAGCTGTGACTCACAGAACAGGAGTTGGTGGCTTGGAAGGTGGGGCTGCTGAGCTGAGCTGTGCCACCAGCCTGTGCATTGGGGTCACTGCTCACATGGAGGAAAAAACCTGCAGGAGATGCTGGGGCTGAGTGGAGCCAGGCAGATGTGTGGGTGCAGGACACCGCTGTCCTGGCACAGCCTTGAGCAGAGCCCTGGCATGTGTCACCCCAGGGCATGTCCACCTGCAGTGAGGCTCCCCTGGGGCACTGGTGCCCTGCCACGTACCAGCCCTGCTGTTGTTGCTGTGGTCCCGAGTGGGAATGCTGTAGGAGGTGCCCAGGTTCAGGCTCGTGTTCCTGCCCCACACTGGTGGCCCAGCCGCCATCTCCCAGTCACAGAGATCATAGTCAAAGGAGCATTGGGTGAAGTTCTCTGTGAGGAGAAGGGACAGCAGTGATGCAGAAACTGGGGTCCCAGCACTCTCTTGGACAGGAAGGTCCCTGCAATGGGCTGGGCTGATGCCACCCCTCTGCAAACCCTCAGGGTCATTTTGCCCTCCTGGTGTGGGACAGAACTGGGTGGACCCCTGCCAGCCCAGAGCACAGCTTTGCCCCACCAAGGCAGACCCTCAGCCCATCCGCAGGACTCCTCCCCAGGGCCAGAGGTGCTCACTGCACTGCGCCGTGCCCTCATCCGAGTTGTCCCCGCAGTCGTCGGTGCCGTCGCAGAAACGACGCTGTGCCAGGCAGGAGCCGCGGTGGCAGCGGCTCTCCTGGGCCCCGCAGGCCTGCTGCCCGACCTCTGGGGTGGGGGGACACATGTCAGCGAGTGGCTGGTCCCACAGGGACATGGTGAGCACTCCCATATCATTCCTTGAGGTGGCTCAAGGGATGGGTTTTCACTGCCCACCTCATGCTCTGGCCAGGGCTCGGTGCCCCAAGACAATGGGAGCACTGAGCAATGGGAGAGTGCCCCTGGGTCTTGCATCCCACCCAGCTCCCCCAAGATCCCAGCTCACATCCCAGCTGATGTGGGACTCACCTGGTAAGCCACAGTTCCTGAACATGATGTCATCAAGTGCCACCTCTGCCCCGCAGGTGGGTGGTTGCGTCAGGGAGAAGATGAGCTGTGATGGGAGGATGAGGATGGCATCAGCTGCCTGGACCAGGTCTCAGAACATCGCCCAGCTCCTCTAGTCCCAGCTTATGGGGACAGTGCCCAGGTACCAAGGTACCAACACTGTCTTACCTGGAACTGCTCCATGATCCGGCCAGGGTAGGCAACCAGCTGGTGCCAGCCCTCACTGCTGTGCTCAGGGCTCTGCCACAGCTCCACCACCTCATCCTTGTGTGCCACAGCCAGGCGCAGCACCGGCCGCTCTGTCTGGTTCAGCCCTGAGGGAAGCCCCAAAAGTGCCCTTGGTACAGGGCATCCTGGGGTGCCCAAAGCAACAAATGGAGCCCCGCCAGCTCTGGCGACTGGAGCTGGGACTCCCAGGTCCCACTAGCTCTGTGTGTGGAGCATGGAAGAGGTAAACAGGATGGCAAGGACCTATCTCAAGGTGTCGGTGGTTCTGTCCCTGCCACAGGGGCAGATGGCCCCATCCCTTCCCACTGCCTCCCATCCTCACTGCCCAGTAGCCGATGCTGCCTGTGCCCACCTTGGGTGCTCTCACAGCTCCCTGAGAGGTGATACCAGGCTCTGATCTCACATGTGGCAGCTGCTTCCCGCATCTCCGGTGACCTGAGCCAGGCTGTGGCTGTGGTCTTTGCTGGGGGGGACATGGTCACCAAGAACCAACCTGGGGAGGGCAGAAAGCAGAGCAGGGGCTGCAGCTCCATGGGGTGGCACCAGAACTGCGCCAGCACTACTCCTGCCCTCCATGGGTCTGCTCCCTCCCCTGCACCCAACAAAGATGGGTGTTCTGGCACCTCGACTCCAGTGGAGTGGTGCTGTGGGTGCCCAGAGCCTGCTCACTAGCAGCTCCCACTTACCCAGGTCCGTGCCCACGGTGTGGTCTGAATGAGGCCCCATGCCCCACATGGCCAGGCTGGCCCGGCCTCGCACCCATCCATACATCGAGGTGCCCACGTCCTGCCAGCCACAGTCACTGTCCTCAAAGTCACAGGTGAAGGGGGTGCCCAGCACTGCTGAGTCCCGTAGGTACCCTGAAGGTGGGCAGATGGGGGGTCAAGGCAGGTGTGGGGCCACCCTGGGGACCTGTGCCTACCCCAGGGAACTGCACCCATCCCGGGGGGCTGCACCTACTCAGGGGACCTGCACCTACCCAGGGGACCTTGCGCACAGCCTGGGGTCCTGCACCCACCTGGCAGACTCACCTGCACCCAGGTGACCTGTGTTCACCCTGGACACCTGCACAAGGGACTTGCCCCTACCCCGTGGATCTGCACCTACCCCGGGGTCCTGTACGAATCCTGGGGGACCCTGCATTCGTCCTGGGCACCAGTACCACCCCAGGGACCTGTACCCACAACACCCCCCACTGCATAGCCTGCTCTCACCCCAGGAGCACGACCTGAGGGTGGGTCTGGGCCTTGGGGAGTCTGAGCACCCACCACACTGGTTCTCATCCGAGCAGTCGCTGCAGTCACAGATGAAGTTGCAGAGCTGCTCAGCCACGCTGCTGCAGCTGTTGACGACCACGGATCCACTGGGGAGGACGGTTCTGGCTACGAGAGAGACAATGGGGCTGAAAACCCCGCAGGGAACTAGGCACGGTGCCCACAGCAGGTGATGGAGGGCACGCGTGACCTGCAGGTGACATTTGCCTGGGCACCTCGGTTTGGGACCCTGCTGGGGCAGGTACTGAGCTCTCAGTGGCATCTTCCCCAGGACGACTCCCTCCCCACCCGTCACTGTCCCGGCACTCCACATCTCTCACACGGCCACCTCCCACCGTCAGCCTCGGGGTGCCAGAGCCTGCCGGGGCACTGACTCTGCTGTATCACACCCATGCTTCGAGTACCAGCCCCCTTTTTGGAAGAAGCAGGAATATCTGGACATTCTCTGTCCCATGCTGAACAAAGCCACTGGTGATCCTCAGCCCACTGCTGGGGGCTCCAGTGCCCGCTCACCCTGGGCCCCCCCGGCTGAGTTCACCCGCAGAGCCCAGTGGGCTGGCCCAGTGCTGGGGCAAACTGCTGTAGGTGACCAGAGTGGAGCAACCAGCACGGAGGCCCCTTCCCTCCAGCGACACAACCCCCGCCAGTGCCAGCAGAGCTCACCCAGCAGCACCAGGAGGGCCAGCATCGCCTGCCTGCCTTCAGCCATCCCGGTCACCGCGACGGTAAAAGGGAGCTGGAAGAGGCCACACTGTGAGCCCCAGGCTGGAATGTGCTCCCCAGGAGCCGCCTGCGTTGGACTTCAGCCCCGCTGTTATCGGCTCCCTGGCCAGGCAGAGGGTTTATGGCGAGGCTGTGCCGAGTGGGACAGCGCAGCGCGATCCAGCAGCACCGCTGGCACCTCAGCAGCGAGCTGGAGCCAGGTGCCCCATGGAGACCTTCGGCTTTTCCCTACTGAACCTCTCTTCTTCAGCCCGTTTTCCACGCAGAACAAGACGGTGGGTGACACTCTGACTGGGACAGGGCACAGCCCGGTGGAATGCGTCAGCTTGGTGAGGGATGAGGACGCTTCCTGCCGAGCCAGGGATGCTGCCAGCCCTGTGAGGGAAGCTGGCACCTCTGCCAGGGATATGGGGGCTCTGCCAGTCCCTGTGCATAAGGAGAGTGGGAAAGACTTTGGATGCAGGGCTTTCAGTGGGCTGCACTCCGGCCAGAAAGAACAGCTGAGCTAGGAGTCAGCTGTATCTCCAATATTCCATCTTACCCCGCCCTCTGGCAGTGGGAAGTCATTCCATCTTGTCTTGTCACACCAAACACTTGTCCAAAGTCCCTCTCCAGGCTCTCCTGGAGCCCCTTTAGGCACTGAAAGGGGCTCTGAGGTCCCCCTGGAGCCTGGGGATCCCAAGATGCCATCAGGAGGAGCCAGCCTTCACCCTGCCTGCTCCGCTCTGGCTGGCAGGAGCATCTCAGCACCCAGCTCATGAATGCCATGGGGTGAAGGGGCACAGCTCCAGGGCCACAAACAGGTAATTCCTGGGACAAAACATTCCTGGCAGAGCTCCAGCAAGGGCTGATGAGCCTGGAAGAAGCACAGCTTGGCAGCCAGAGCCCCACAGGTCACCACCAGTGTTGCCTGGTGATGGCAACTACTGACCCCACTGGTTTCCTTACCTGGGCAGGGGAAGGGGCAGGACCCCTCCCCTCCACAGGACCCCTCTCCCCTCTGCTGCCGCAGCCTTTGTCCCTGAGAGGGGCCCTGTTGAGCAGATCCTCCCACTGAGCCAACGGCCTTGGAAGGCAGATTGCAGTGGGATTGCGACAGGGGCAGTAAAACACAGGCTCAGCTCTTTCTCCCAGTGCCAGCCAAGCCCAGTGAGGACTAGCAGCCCCACATCCCCCAGTCCAGGCATGCTGGAGAGCAGGAGCCCTGCCCAGGAACCTGGCAGCACCAAGCTGGCCACTGGCAAAGTAGCCACTGGCCTCCTGGGTGCCATGGGCAGAGCCTCTCTCACAGATCTGACCCCTCCCCTTGCACTGGGGATGCTGGTGCTCCCAGTATGAGATGTGGGCATACTGGAACAGATGGAGTGATGATGATCACAGGATAGTAACAGAATGGAAGGCACGATGGTAGGTCACCCCATCCCACCCCTCTGCTCCACAAGGGTTCCCTGGAGGATGTGTCCAGATGGTTTTTGAGTATCTCCAGTATCTCCACAGAAGGATATTCCCTGATGATGATGAGGGCACTGCATCTCCCTCAAGGAGAGGCTGAGCTGGACGTGCCCAGCTTGGAGAAGGTGTAGGGGCATGTCACTCAGCTAAGCCCTGGCAGGAGGGTGCAGGGAGCCAACCCTTCGAGCAGAGAGTGTCCCAGTAAGGACTGAGACAAGAACAAAGCAAGAACAGCAAATGCCACTTAAAAGAAAATTTTTTTTTTTCCTGTGAGGGCTATCAAAACCAGAGCAGACTCCCAAGCTGCTGGGAGTCTGGGAGATTCTCAAACCCCACCTGGTCACAGCTTCCAGCAGCCTAATTCTAGAACAGAATCATGGAACTCCCTGTGTTGGAAGGGACCCACAAGGACTACTGAGTCCAACTCCTGAGCCTGCAGAGCGTATCTCAGCAATCCCACCATGATGGACCCACTGAAGCTGGCTCTGCCAGGCCAGTGGATGGATAGGACATCCCAGAGGTGCCTCCAAGCTCCAAAATCCAGTGACTTGCAGGTTTGCAGCTGACTCTGTGTGACTTCTGGGTAACATTCCCCTCAGCACAGGGGAGAGTCACACTTTGCAGAATGTAGGACGAGGCACAGCAGAGCCATGTTTTTGCCTGTGAAATTCATCCTCCCACTGGATGCCCAGACTTCCTTTGGAGTTTGGGCACAGGCTGAGCTTTGGACACAGGGCACAGGCCGAGTTTCTGCATGTTGAGCTGACCCTGCATGGCTCTGGACACATAGGAAGGAGCCCACATACCTGAAGGCACGAGGTAGAAGCAGCCACAGGGAGCATGCAGGGTCAGAGTCTGACAAGGAAATGGGGCTGGGACTGGGCTGGGAGAGTCCTCCAGCCCCAGCCTCACGTGGGACAGTGACTGAACCAACCCAGCCTGCACATCTCCCTGGAGCTCTCCGGCCACGGAAACCCCCAGCAGCTTTTCTCAGTCTCCCTCTACTGCTCCTCACTTGGAAGCACAAGCAGGGAGAATCCCTGGGAAATTCTGAGCTGGTCCTGGGTGGCTGCAGGGATGAAGTCAGGGAGGATGCTCTTCCTCAAGATGTGACCATCTGCCAGAGTGGGAATGGGCATGTTCTTCCCAATCATGCTCCCAGGTAGCTCAGTTCCCTCCCTGCAGGAGATGGGGCTGGTCTCTCCCCCAGGTCCAGCCTGCCTTTCCCTCTCCCAGGCTTGAGCACTGCTTTCCTCTCTCCTGCCTCAGCCTTTTCCAAGGCACTTCCTTGGCACTTGGATACACTTCCTGCTGTTCCCACCCCAGACTCTGCCTGCTCCCATGTCAGGCCCCCCTCAAGTGGTGAATAACCTGGGGGGTCCCTTCCACTGTCAACAGGCCCAACCCGGAGCTGGGAAGGAGCAGCCAAACTGTGAGCATGGCCACCAGAGCAGCTGTGCTCCTCCAACGACTTTAATTCTCAGATACACGTGGATAAGCCCCTGGCACCGGGAGGCTGGGGCAGAGCAACCACTGGCTTCACCAGCTTTGCCATGCCAGGGAGGTGGGAGCACCTGGCACGGGGACAGTCCAGTAATAGTGGAGAACGGGCGAGTTCAACACGGAGGAAAATCAAGAGAGCCTGGAGCACGGCCGAGCATGGGGAGCCTGCTGCCACCACCCCGGTGCTGCATACAGCTGTGCCAGTTCTGGGCTGGCACCACAGACAGAGGAGTCAGTACCCTTCATCTGCCCAGGTGATCTCATAGTCAGGATACTCGGCCTTCAGCTTCTCTGTGGTCACAGCGTGGTCAGCTCGTCCAAAGCCCTGCACAAGAAAAGAGGATTCCCAAGGAGAGCTGGTGGTAACGTGCAGAGAAGCCCGGCAAATCCCCAGGGCAGCTCTGGCAAACCCCAGCAGCAGAGAGGCCACAGAGCCTGTGCCAGCCCTTCCTGACTCCAGCCGAGGCTGGTGTAGCACCAAGGCAAGAGGACAGTGCCACCCTGAAGCTGGGAAAACTGCATTCACTGTGGCCCAGGGACCACCACCCTGCCCTGGTCACAGCTGGTGCTGCAGCACAGCCCTGGGCTGGGATCAGCATCCAGGGACACACCATGACAGTGATGTCTCCAAGGGTGCCTCCAGTCACCCTTACAAGGCCCCTACAGCACCTGACACTCCTGCAGGAACGTCCCCAGCACACACAAAGCAGAGACAGGGTTCTTGTGCAGCCCAATTCCCCCTGGCAGCACCCAGCACTGGGTACAGCCACTGTGGGAACCCACGGGACCTCTGGGGACTCTGGGTGTGTGGCAGCCCCACAGGCAGGTGCTGGTGAGTTCATGGGGTGACCCTGCTTTGGCCAAGCACCGCTCTCCTGAAAGGGCTCTGCGAAGTCTCCCCTCCCTGGGGCACTCGGGAGAACGCCCAGGAGCCCCGGGAGCGCCGCCCCGCTCACCCCTTCCACCCCCGAGGGGATGCGACGCCAGCTCGGCCGCCGTCAGTGGAACCTACGGTGCGAAGGGAGGTGCCGCGTCCACGCGTGGGTCCCCCCCGCCTTCCGCTTACCACCGAGTACCCGTAGACGTGGATCTTCCTCTCTTCGGGGCGGTGGGACAGGCGGCCGCCGCCCAGGCACTCACAGCTCAGGCCGTGCCGCGCCAGCTCCTCCGCGGTGCGCTCCAACAAGTCGGCTGCAGGGAGGGAGCGGGGGTGGCGCGGAGACCCCCCCCGCCTCAGCCCCCGCCCCGTGACGGGCCTGACGCCCGGCAATCCCCCGCCCGTCCCCGGGGCCCGCAGCCGCTTCCCTCGGCACCCTGGGCCAGAGCCCCGCCCCGCACTCCCGACGCCCCTCACCGTGGTACTCGGCCCAGGCGTGGCCTCGCACGACGTCCTTGGCGGGCGCGCCGGCCCCGCGCACCCGCAGCAGCACGTACTTGAAGACACCATCGCCATCGATCTGCACGTCCGGCACCCGCGACAGCGCCGCGCCCGCCATCGCCGCCGCCCGCGCGCCGCGCCCGCCTCCTCCGCCAGCTCCCAACGAGCGCCCGGCCCCGGCCCGTGCTCCCGCCTCCTCCGCCCAGCGCCCAACGAGCGCCCGGCCCCGGCCCGTGCTCCCGCCTCCTCCGCCCAGCGCCCAACGAGCGCCCGGCCCCGGCCCGTGCTCCCGCCTCCTCCGCCCAGCGCCCAACGAGCGCCCGGCCCCGGCCCGTGCTCCCGCCTCCTCCGCCAGCGCCCAACGAGCGCCCGGCCCCGGCCCGTGCTCCCGCCTCCTCCGCCCAGCGCCCAACGAGCGCCCGGCCCCGGCCCGTGCTCCCGCCTCCTCCGCCCAGCGTCCAAACAGCGCTCGCGGAGCCCGGCCCGTGCTCCCGCCTCCTCCGCCCAGCGCCCAACGAGCGCCCGGCCCCGGCCCGTGCTCCCGCCTCCTCCGCCCAGCGTCCAAACAGCGCTCGCGGAGCCCGGCCCGCGCGCAGCCGGCGCGGGGTCCCGCCGGGCAGGGCTCTGCTGGAGGCCGGTGCCGGGATCGACAGCAGCGAGGGGGCCGGGCAGGGCGGCGCGGCCGTCCCGGGTGACAGGCCTCGGCCACGACCCCGGCTCTGCCTCCCCTTCCCTGATCCCCGTCACGGTCAGTCCTCACTGGCGACCACCCCCGACCCAGGTCAGACACCCCCCCGCCCGCCCCCCGCGGATCCCTCACCGCCGCCGTTCCCCCCCCACCCCCGGCAGCGTCCAGAGACCCCCCAGCCCTGCCCCGCTCTGTGCCCAGAGCCTGCGTGGGATCCCGGGGCCCCCCAGCACCTGACGCTCCCGCAGTAACACGCGCAGGCCGCACAGACACGGTGAGGACACGGTCCTGGTGCAGCCCAGTCCCAGGCGCTGGGTATGGCCGCTGTGGGACCCTCGGTGCTGAGGGAGCCCTGGGGCAGGCCCGAGGGGCTCTGGGTGTGCGACAGCCCGGTGGGCAGGGGTTGGGGAGTGTGGGGCGCCCCTGCTCTGGCCAAGCACTGCTCACCCGAGAGGGCTCTGCAGGGGTCGCCAGGCTCTGGGCTCCAGGGCAAACTTCGGGCTGTGCTCCCGTCAACCCCCCAGCACTGCCGGCTGCCCGCAGCCCCCTCCCCTTGGTGTTATAGCCGAGCGGGTTCTGACAGGACAGCACGTATCTACAGAGGGGGTGCCCCCCGCCCTGCGTTCACATGATGTCGTCCAGGAGGTTGGGGCTGGCCACCCAGTCGAGGGTGCGCGGCTCAGAGGCCGCCATAATCATGCACATGAACTGTTTGCCCGTCCTCTTGTCTATGGGGTAGATGGTGGTGGGGGTGAAGCGCTTGTTGCTCTCCACAAAGTCGCAGAGCTGCTCGTAAACAGCGGGGAACTCGTGCCGCAGGAAGACGCCACGGATGCGCAGCTCCCGCTGGATGTTGATGAAGCAGACCTCCCGTGCCTTCCGGCCCTCCTCCCCCTCCTTGTCGATGTCTGCTGTGCCGGGCGGTGGCGTCAGGATCAACGTTTCCATGTCCCGCTCCTTCTTCAAGATCTTTTTCTCGGGGCTGGAGGAGGCTAAGGCCACCTTGGCATATTTCCTGACCGTCGGCACCTGCATCTTCGGTGATGGCCTCTCTGGCACTTTCTGAGTGACGGCCACGGTTACATTCAGCAGGAAACATTCGTTGGGGTCGTACTGGTTGCCTGTCTCCCGCAGCTCCTGGGCATACTCCCCCAGGTTGTCCGAGTAGCTGTCCAGCTCCCGCAGGGACAGGTACGTGGGGGACATCAGCAGGCTCTCCAGCCCAAACTGGAGAAAGTTCTCAGCGGAGCCCGCATTGGGGAAGCCCAGGAAGAGGACGCCGCGGCCGCGGGAGAGGTATCCCACCTTGGCGATGCGCGAAAAAGCCTTGTGCACCTCGGTGTTCTCACGGCAGAACTGCAGGACGTGGCGGCAGACGCTGCCCACCCGCCCATAGACGCAGCTGGCCTTGTGCGTGTCCCAGTCCTCGCGCCGGCAGTGCCGGGAGCAGTAGTAGGTGTAGCAGCTGTGGCACGATTTGAAGTAGAGGCAGGCGTTGAACATGGTCTCCGTGCGCCGGCACTTGGCATTGGAGCACATCATCATGTCGTCCTCCTCAGCGCTCAGGTCGGGTGAGCAGTTCTCCGGTGACTTTTCGAAGGGGCCGGTGGCTAGTGGGCGGCGCGGGGTGCCAGCATGGGAGCTGGGGCCTGGCTGCTCCTTTGTGGGTCGGGGTCCCTCGGGCACGTTGGGAGGGACCCGCCTGCCCTCGCCCCGCCGGGGGGGCCCCGAGGCACTACTGCTCAGCAGCTGCTTGAGCTGCTCTGCGAGGCTGTCCCTGTCCCCAGCGCGGTGGCCCGGTGCCGGCTTGTAGTCAATGACAAGGTCGGTGATGAGTTCGTCCAGCTGCTCCAGGCTGCGCTGGCGCCCCGAGCTGCTCTCCCTGGGGCTGGGCTGTGGGGCACAGGGCACAGCGTAGGGCCTGCACTCCCGCCCCGCATCCAGCATATCCCAGCTGGCTGAGCGCCTCTCACTCCGGCCCAGCCCCTCGGCATGGATGTCGTTGTCGGTGATGGTGATCTCCGGCGTGACGTACCAGGAGCGGCCTGGGGCCCCGCGATTGCCGTCGGCGTGTACCCGCTCGAGGATGGAGCTCTCAGAGAGGGACAGGGCCGCGTAGCGCTTGGGCGAGCTCGACAAGTTGATCACCACAGGCTGCCGGCGCTCCTCGGGGGATAAGGCACGGTGCTGTTCATGGGCGAGCAGGTTCTCATAGCTGCGCCCACGCTGCATGGCCTCCTCCCTGCGTGCTGCTGGCGCCAGGATGTTATCCCAGGATTTGGAGTAGTGCTGGGTCTCCCAGCCCAGCCGTGGTGGAGTCACACCATAGCTAGTATGCCAGGAGGAGAACATGGCCTCACGCCCGGCCGGCTGTGGGGTGAAGCGGGACAGTTGCAGGCTCTGGTAGGGCAGCGTGGCCCGCTCGGGGCAGTACCAGTCCCCGAAGTGCAGGGGCTGTGCGCTGCGGGGTGGGGGGCACGTGCGAGACAGCACCTCCCGCTCCCGGTACTTCCCATAGTCCTCGGCATAGAGCAGCCGCGGGGAGGAGCCGAGCGCTGGGTATGTCCGAGCCTCCTCGGTGTAGAGGGTTTTCACAGGGGTCCCACGCGGGGCGTAGTAGCGGGGCTCATCCCCATAGAAGGTGCGGGCAGGTGCCTCCTGCACTGGGTAGCCTCGTGCCTCCTCCACGTACAATGTCCGGGGTGGCATCGTGTGAGCAGCAGCCTTGGCCGGGTCCTCGGTGTAGAAGGGCTGGGGCACGGCTTGGCGGCTGGGGTAGGGGTAGCTGGCATAGCCAGAACTGCGGAGGGGCATGGCAGGGCTGGGGCACCGCGCTGACTCCTCTGCGTAGAAGAACTTGGCCGGGACGCCGGGGGCTGAAAAGGTCATGCAGCCCCTGTCGGGGTACTCCCTGAATTCCCGTGAAGCTGGCACGGGCACTGTCTGGTATGCCAGTGCCCGGGGGTCTGCCTCGTAGTACTCACCGGGGTAGGGCAGCAGCAGAGGGTCCCCGCTGTAGGAGTCGCTGGGGGTGGGTGTGCGGGACGCGGACGCCTGCCGGCTCCCTGGCACAGTCAGGCTGCGGGCGGCCCCAGGGGTGCGGGGCCAGCGCGGCGGCTCCGGACGGTTCGGAGCTGCCCGCAGGCTCCGCGCTGTGTGCACCAGCACTGCCTCGTCCGGCTTGATGTCCACTCGGCACTTGACGTGGGGGCTGGCGCCCACCTTCGCCCCCGGCCCTTCCTCGTAGCAATTGCTGCCCAGGCAGAGCGGGGAGATGCGGCTGACGCTGCTCCGCTGTGGCTGCAGCTTGATGGGGTGAACCTCGTTGGCCAGCGCCCGCAGCGGCATCGAGCCCTCGCGGCGTGGCGAGGGATCAGTGTGAGAGGGCTCCCGTGCCACCCGCAGCACCTCCCGCCCACGCCGGGCTGGCGGCGGTGATGCTGCCACGGTGATGGGCACTGGGGTCAGGGTGGACTTCACCCGCGGGGCGCTCTTGGAGCGGGCTCGGCGCTTCGGCTCACTCCGCGGCGCGGGGGCTCTGCCGCTGTAAGGGTCTGACTTCGGTGGCGCCTGCCTGCCTGGCGGCCCCGGCGTGGGCTCGGGCATGCCAGGGCGCGGACAGGCACGCTCCATGGCCGAAGGGGTGCCCAGCTCTTCCAGCGACTCAATGAAGTCGAAACTCCTACAATGGCGCTTGTTGAAGGGCTGCGGCTCGCGGGACAGGGAGGAGGACATGGAGGCATCACATTGTGCTAGGGGCTGACAGACAACGGAATCCCCAGGGGCTGCTGTCGCCACCTTGATGTCTTGGTACACCGTGGACACCAGAATGTCAGGTGGGTCTGTTCGTGTCATCTTAAAAGCGACTCTTCTCCCACCAGTTCCCTGTCACACGGCCTCAGAGGACGGTAGCCCACCCTGCAAGAGAACACATGAGGTGCCTCAATCCTGGAATGACCTCGTATCAATCCTCACAGCTGCCTCAGAGCTGGGGATTGGCCATCTCTTCAGAAATGAAGGTTTGGGGTCATCCCAGCCTCCACTGCTGCTGTCGATAGTCAGTCATCTGGAGGAAGAAACTGGAAAAAGTCTCCAGATCCAGGTTGCAAATCACAGAGCAGCTGGCAGGACACGATGGGAGCAGCCAGGGTACTCTGCATACCAGCTCAGCACAGCAAGAAGAGAACACAGAGTACTGTGCCCTCTTCTTGGGCCACAGGGCACAGGGACTGTCTTGCAGAATCACATGAATTGGCAGCTCTGAGCAGCGTTGTGAGGGTCCAACACTGGGATTTTCCATGAGGAGTGTGTGTTCAGCCCTGGTGAGAACACCGGAGTGGTGAGGGATCTCCTGGGACTGTGTACCCATGTCCTAGCACCAGCACTGTAGGGAGAAACAGGGCCCAGGGACAGGCGCCATGAGCACACACCATGGTGGCTGGGAAGCCCCCACGGTCTGGGGCTCTGTAGGAGGCAGGAGCCACAACCCCTCCCTGTGGTGGCTGCACCCACTGTGGCCCACAAACACCTGTATGGGGTGGTCACAGTGCTGGCTACACAGTTGCATCACTCCCTGGGTCTTTCAGACGAGGGGTGGCAGAGGGGTGCTGTGGTGGGTGCCCCAATCGACATGTCAGCAGTGATTCCTGCATCACCACTCTGTGCCAGAGGGGCTGTGCTGGCTCAGAACCCACTGGCTTTGTCGTCTTCTGTGTCCCATGGCTGTGACACGTCCCCTGGGCTGGAAAGCGAGTGTGACGGTGGCTTCAGGTGCTGTGGGACATGGGGTCTGACACCCACTGTGTGCCAGCACCAAGCACCCCAGTGCTCTGGGACAATGCTGTTGGGTGGCCAGGGTGGGCAGAGTCCCCAGCCACAGTGTTGACACAGCTGTGTGACAATGAGGACATCAGCACAAGGTTCCCACAGTGCATGGTGGGGACAGAGGAAGGGGTCTGCCCACAGGACTAAGTGGGTTGTAGCACTGACCTTCCCCACTAGCCCTTCGAGAGCTGCCATGGGTTGCCACCAGCAATGGGAGGTGTGCACCTTCTCTGCCCACAACGGGGACCCCCCCAGCTGTCACCTCACCACGTCCTCTGAGCTTTGGGTGTTGTGGCCACCAAGGGTCTGGGTGCACTGGTTGACGCTGGCTGCTCTGTGTTGGACTAAAGATGGGTGGGCTCTTGGCTTTAAAGAGCAGCAGAGGACCACAGGGAGGATGTTTCTTGGAGAAAAAGAATTGACTTTATTAGCAAGAAGCATTGGCTATGCAGAGATGGGTAGGGGACTTGGGCTCCTCCTCATTACCTGCCCCAAAGCTGGGGGGGTGCAGATGTCAGAGCTGAGGTGACTCCAGTGGCCTTGGGATGTCTGTCCATGTGATGGGCTGGGGAGAGCAAGATGCCATGAGAAAGGAGACGGGGGTCCCAGTGCCTCCCTGCAAAGCTGGGAGGTCAGGTTTGCCCCTAAAAAGGTGGCCCAGTATTGGCTCTGTTGTGTTACAGTATGTGGGAGCTGGGCTGGATCTGGCAAGGCAGCATGCCACAGCAATGGTGACAGTGGGACTGGGAAGCCCATTCCTGTGGTATTGGGGTGGCTGGTAGGCAGGGAACTGTAGCCCAGGGTCCTACCTGGTCCAGCAGCAGCAGTGAGGGGGTGGGTGGGCTGAGGTGGCCGAGGGGCCTGTGGTGGCTCCATCCCAGGGCTGCAAAACAAACAAGGCATGTGAGGCTCCTGGGGCACCCCCATTGTGGTGGAGGTGTGGCTGCCGGGGCCATGGATGCCTTGTGAGCACATGGAGCACTCCCAAGAGACCCCTGCAACCACAGCCCTGCTGAACCAAAAAGAACTGTCACCCAGCAAGGCCACTGTGTGCATCCCTGTGCGCTGGGGATGTGGGTGCTGCATCCCACAGACACCAGTGTCTTCCACCCACCCAGCAGCACCCACTGCCGGTGGAACTGTGGGGTTGCCATGGTTTCTCCAAATTATTCCTCCTCTGCGAGGACAGCGTGGGTGAGGACAGCGTGGGTGCAGGAGGAGGCTTGCACGGGGAGCTGGGGCTCTGTGGCAGTGCAGGGAGAGCAGAGCCCTCATGCAGCTGCAAGAACCCCCTGCCTATTGAGGGGGGCAGAGCCGGGATGGCCCCCCAGTGCTGCCAGTGCCATTATGCTCACATGCCCACCAGCCTCTGACAACCGAATCTGCAGGGAGAGGGTTTTGCATCTCCCCTGCTCTCCAACCCCTGGTTGGTGGGCACCTGGTTGGTTGGATGCCCCCTTTGCCCCCAGCACTGCCCACTTTCAGCAGGCACCAGCCTCCCTACCCGAGGTGCCCACACAGTGTCACCCCGTGGATGTGACACCTGCCGACAGTGCTTGCAGAGCAGCTGGTGGCCACGGAGTGGATGGGAGCTGCCCTCCGTGGGGTCCTGCCCTTGCTCCTGGCACAGGCCCACGCACTGCTTGTGCTATGCTGCCCCTGAGCACTGGGCTCCGGCAGCACAAGGGGCTGGGCCGGGGGCTACCCCGCTGCCAGAGGGGCCCATGGAGGATGCCAGGAACTGGGTCGCTGTCTGCATGTGCCATGTGTGGGTTGTAGGGGGTGGGCTGCAGACCCCCCACCACCGCAACCCACACTGCCCACACACTGCAGTACCCTGCCTGCCCCATAACCACGGCGGGCACTGCACACTGCCCCCACTTCCGGGGCACTGCCCACACACTGCCTGTCCCTGCACATGGCAAGGGCTGCTGCCTGCCCATCCTGTTCTTGGTGCCTTGCCGGGGCACTGTCCCGTGCACCCTGCCTGCACACTGCCCATCCTTGCCCGCACACTGGCTGGGCACTGCTGCCCATCCTGCCTGCTTGCTGCCCACACAGCTGATCAGGCAGGAGTGCTGCAGTGGATACGGTGCCTGCACGCTGCCTGCACATGCAGTGTGCTGAGCACGCTGCACTGCCCCCCCCTGCCACAGCAGCCCCAGCACACACTGCGCTGCACCGGGCCCACTGCACACACGGCCCCGCGGGCATGGCCAGCAGCCCCAGCGCTGCCCGCAGCACTGCCCCGGCCCTGCCCCAGCCCTGCTCCGGCATTGCCCCAGCCCTGCTCCGGCACTGCCCCAGCCCTGCCCCAGCCCTGCTCCGGCGTTGCCCCAGCCCTGCCCCAGCCCTGCCCCAGCCCTGCTCCGGCATTGCCCCAGCCCTGCTCCGGCACTGCCCCAGCCCTGCCCCAGCCCTGCTCCGGCATTGCCCCAGCCCTGCCCCAGCCCTGCTCCGGCGTTGCCCCAGCACTGTCCCGAGTACTACCCTGAGCGCACCAGCAGCCCCTGCATCGGGACAGGCAGCCAACGACAGCGTCCTACTTCAAACACTGCTCGAGCAGATGATGCTGGAGGTCCCACCAGCAGCTGCCGTGGGGGCAGTGTCTGTGCCCGCTGTGCACAGCCAGCCCTGCTGCACAAGGGCCTGTGCACCGTGTGTGTGTCAGCAGGACACCGATGGCCGCTGCTGCCTGGGCACTTCCTGCACCGGGAGCTGGCAGCCGACACGGTCTGTGGTGAGGGAGCCCACTGTCCACCCTGTCCCTGCTTCGTATGGGTGGCAAATAGACACTCCCCCCCGTGCCAGCCCCAGGATACACACATGGTGCCCTATGCCCCTGTGGCAGTTGCCCACCCTACACATCAGAGAGCCCCTCCACGCTGTGCTCCCCAGCCCCGTGTCTCAGCCTCTCTGCCCCTGGCACTGCCACATCACCCCCAGTCCCTGTCCCAAGCCCACCAGGCACAGATGGCTGCCAAACCCGAACCCAGCATATACCCCCGGAGGAGTCATCCTGCCGGGGGGAGCAGCACCTCCGGCCCAGGAGTGTCGCCCTGGTGCCGGCATCCAGGTTGAGGTGAGCAGCACCCCAGGGTGAAGGGGACGGCCTGATCCCTGGCTCCTCTAGTCCCTCAGCGTGGGGGGAGCACCCGCAAACGGGCCGGGGAGGCAGGGGAGCCAGAGGCAATCCGGGAGCGTGAGTTGTGGGGTCGGGACTGGGTGGACGGTGCATGGGCGGCCCCCGGTAGGGGCAGGACTGTCCCAGGCGTTGCTGCAGACGCCGGGGCGGTGGCCCCGGCCACCCCCACCTCGCTGCGTACCGGCACCCGGCGGCACCGGGCCCGCTGGGCCGCGCAGGGAGCTGAGCTGGGCAACGGGGGGAGGGGTGAAATGGCCCCGCTCGAGCGCTGCGGTGGGATGGGACGGAGACGAGGATGGGGTTGGGGCTGGGAGATGAGGATAGGTATAGGGATGGGATGGGGATAGGGCACACGGGAGTATGGAGAACCCCGAAATACCGGTGCGATGGGGTGAGATGACTCGGCTCGGGAGCACGGGATGGGGATGGCCCCGGTGAGGCTGGAGGAATGGAGTGAGCACGGATAGATGGGGACGGGTATGTAGGGCACGGGACGATGGTGTGGGGAACCTGGGGGTTGGGATGCCCCGGGAGGATCTTCGGGGAATAGGATGGGGATGTGGTACACGGTGAGGGGCAAAGGGGGAAGATGAGATATGATGCGAGGCGATGGTCGAGGGGGAACCCGCGAGGGGCTGGCCCGGTCGGGGGCCCCCGGGGGTACAGCAAACCCCAGCCCCCTGCCCGGGACCCCCTTACCTGCTCTGCGCCAGCCGCTCTGGCGGCTCCCGCCGCATCCCCCAGCCGCCGTCGCCGCCGCCGCCGCCGCGCTAGGCTGGGGCTGCCACCGCCCAGGGGACCATGGCCCGGCTCCACCCGATCCAGCAAGGCACGGCACGGCACGGCTCGGCTCGGCCCAACGCTCTGCCGCTGCTTGTTTTCCCATAAATACGGCAGGCGGAGTTACCGGCGGGGCCGGCACTGGGACCGGAGCCTCCCCCGGCACCGCCCCCAGACCGGTCCTCATCCCCATCATCCCCATCATCCCCATCATCCCCATCATCCCCATCCCCATCCATCTCCACTCCCTCGCCCGGCTCCGCTCGGCCCCGGTTCCCGGCCCCACTCCCGCCTCTCTTCCCCCTAAACCTCCGGGCAGGGTCTGGGGGTCCCCGCTGCCATCCCTCAGGGGGTGTCCCCGCACCGTGGGTGTGAGTGTCCGCGGGACCGCCGGTGCCCGCGGGGCACCGCGGCTCAGCCCCACACCGTGTACAGAGACCCCACGGCCCCCGCAGGCACCTGCCCTTGCAACGACAGCCCCGCAGGCCTGTCCTGCCTGACCTTGCCCCATCATCGTAGCCCTGCGCGGCCGGGGCTCACTGGGCAGCGAAATCCCCTGCTAAGCTCCTCCATGGAATGGCTTCGTTTTCCCCGAGCCTCCGGGGCTGTCGCTGCCTGTGGTGGCTGGAGCCCACAGGGATGCTCAGTGATGGCGACGGGTGAAAGATGCACAGAACAGCTCCCGGCACACTCAGGCCCCAGCATCTCCAGCACAGCACATCCCCTGAGTCACAGCTGTGCCTTAGTTTCCCCCTGTCACTTCCTTGAGCAGCCCTCCACTGCCCACAGTTCCGGGGGCAGCCCCAGCACCTGTGGGTGCCCTGGCAAGGGGCCATGGCTGTGGCCCTAGGACCCACCAGTACCTGCCATGGCTCCAAGCCCTGATCCAAGGCTGCTTCTCTCCATGTGTTTCTGCATGGCAGTGCACCCTGGGATTTGCTTGATTCAAAATCCCTGTAGCCAAGACCCTTTTCTTCTTCCACTGCAGCTCCAGGAACAGCCTTCCACTGTCTCTGGTGCCTGCACCAGGCAGAGCAGTGCTGGCGGGCCTGTGGTGGGCTGGCACTGCTGTGATTCCTGCCGGAATGCTCTTGGGAGCAGTGGGCATTGCTGAGCCCACTGGGACCACAGCGGTATGTGCCCTGGGGGCCAGGCTGAGCACCAGGAACTCATTGCACTGACGAATGGCCCAGGAGCTGGAGGAGGAGCTGGGAGCAGGGTGAGCCTGTCCCTGCCAAGAGACCCCCGGGACCGCCGCACCATGTTCAGACGGGCCACTCATCCCCCTTCCCTCGCCCCCCACGCACTCCCCGGCACTTCCATATTCCTCTCTGCAGGACACAGGACTCCGGCTGCTGGTCCAGCCGCTCCCGCTGCCGCCGGCTTCCTGCCTCCGCGGTCCCCGCCGTGCTGCTCCATCTGTTCCCGCCTGATGCCAGCCCCACGCCAGCCAGCCCCGAGCACCGCCGATGTGGCCGCTGATGCACGCCGGAGCAACGGGCAGGCTCCACATCGCCCGTGGGTTCAATCACCCGAGCGATGCAAGACCCCCATCCCTGTGGAATGCAGAGTCCCGGCATGGAGGAGTATGCTGCCCTTAGGGCATCCCCTACTGTGCCACCCTCTGTCCGTGCAGCTGTGGCCCTGGGTGACACCTGCATGGATTGAGGTCACCTGTCCGGAGCTCTGGGCTTTGGAGTGGCCACAGGTCCGAAATCAGGGAACAAACGGCTTGGACCATGTCCCCCACGCCCCAGGGAAGGGATTAGTAGGACCATCTGCTCCCCGTGTGAGGCTTCTATTCCAGGCTGGAAGGTGCTTAGGGATCCAAATGGACCGCGGGCACGTCTCCACGTACCGGAGATGACAGCGCCATGTCATGTGCTCAGGGCAATGGGGCTCTGGACACTGCCTTTCCTTCCTGCTCCTCCTCCTGCTCCTCCTCCTCCTCCTGCTCCTCCTCCTCTTCCTCGAGCCAGTGGCAGCCTGTGGCAGAGGAGAAGGTCCCCCAGAGGGCTGCAGTCGTGCTGGCTGCTCAGGGCTGTCACCTGCCCCGAGCACGGGGCCGTGCTGCTGCTTTGGGCTGTGACACCCTGGGTTCCCAGTCTGCGGCACTCATGCAGGGGAGGCAACCCCAGCCCCACAGGAACTGAGAAGGGGTGGGTGGCAGGGCTGGGGGGCTGCCCCTGGCCTTGTGAACACCACCTACAGGGGTGGCAGCCCCTCAGATGGAGGGGATCCCCTTGGCACAGCCATGTGGGCAGCAGGACTCAGCAGGTTGGGATGGGAGTGTCCCCTATCCCTGTGTGGAGGACAGAGGTATTGGGCCCCTGCCATGGCTCTGTGGGTCCAGGCTTGTCCCTGGCTGAGCTGCCGGGGCCTCTGTTGTGCCACAAGAACATGTGAGTAGCCAGAGGGATCCCACAAGCCTGACTCTTGCAATCCTACAAGGAAAAGGCCAGCCTGGTGCTTGTCCTTAGGTAGGATCAGCTCCTGTCCCTGTGTCCAGGCTGCCCCACTGTGACTTGCTGTGAAGGCCAGGAGCTGCCAAGCTGGGCCAGTGTGGAGACAAATCCCCCTTTCTGTGGGGCCTTTGTTTCCTCGGTGCAGAGTCCTCCCCCAGACCCCACGGGGAGCAGAGCCACAATGTTCACTGTGTCCCTGTGACTCAGTTTCCCCACCTGCCCCTGACAGTGTGTACCTGGCCAAGGTGTCTGCAGGTGACAGATTTAGTTCTGCTGGGCCCCATCCAAAGGGGAAACGGAGGCACAGAGGAACAACATGTCCAAAGGTCACCCTGGAGGTCTGTTGTGACTCTGGACACTTGGTGAGACCCAAAGCAGGGCAGATCTCATCCTGGGAGGGACATCGGGGGGGGGTCACACCTGTCCTACACAGCTGCAAAGCTGGGGGAGGGGGAGGGGTTGGGGCCTCCCAGCCCTCCCCAAAGACTGATTCATGGAGGCCATGCTGAGAGCTCGCTGTGAGATTTGACATTAACCTGGCACAGGATATTGGATCCCCTGATCCAGCCCCGTCGTGACCCTTGGTGCAGCTCAGAGCAGGAAGGGGCCACCCAACACAGGAACCCCTCACGCCTGCTCTGGGGATGCTGACCCTGGTGGGGCTGGGCATGATGGCAGGGGCCAGTCCCCAGACCTGCTGGGCTTGGGGGTCCCCTGACGAAGCCCTCATGTCACACCAGCAACTGGGACTTGTGGAGGCACAGCAATGAGGTCAGGGACAGGGGAGACTGGTGGGGACCACAGGGATGTAAGTTGCGGAGCACAGCTCTGACTGGGCCAGCACGGGGCCATTTTGAAGCATTAGCAAGACCTTTCTGGGTATATGCAAAACACTGCCAGGAGGGCCAGAGGTTCACCAGGAGGCAAATATGGGCAGGAGTGGGTGGGCAATGAGAGGAGGCCTCCAGAATAAGGGTTTTCTCCAGGATGCCTGTGGAAGCAGCAGCTGCCCCAGCAGGCATGGAGGCCTTCCCAACACTAGGGCCAGCCATGGCACCAACTGTCCCTGGGCAGGTTGACCTGTCAGCCCTGTGTGACAGCTGTGGAGGGACAGAGGGTCAGACCTCAGCCAGGGTGGGCTGACAGAACAGAGGGCTGGAGCCCTTCTGCTCTGGAGCCAGGCTGGGAGAGCTGGGATTGTTCAGCCTGGAGAAGGCTTTGAGGAGAGCTCAGAGCCCTTCCAGGGCCTGAAGGGGCTCCAGGAGAGCTGGAGAGGCAGTGGGGACAAGGGATGGAGGGACAGGACACAGGGAATGGCTCCCACTACCAGAGGGCAGGGATGGATGGGATATTGGGAAGGAATTGTTCCCTGGGAGGGTGGGCAGGCCCTGGCACAGGGTGCCCAGAGCAGCTGTGGCTGCTCCTGGATCCCTGGAAGTGTCCAAGACCAGGCTGGATGGGGCAGTGGGAGGTGTTCCTGCCCATGGCAGGGATGAAATGAAATGAGCTTTAATGTCCTTTCCAAAACCAGGTTGTGATTCCATGACCTGACCACAAGGCCCAGTAGAGGTCAGTGGAGCCCATCCCCCTTGGAGCAGCAAGACCGCCATCAGAAATTCTGCCCATTGGTTGGGACACTGCCCAAAGGAAATCACTGAGGCTGAGAGCCCTTGCCTTACTGGGGGAGTGATTGCAGATTCTGGGTTAGCTGTCCTAAAAATCTTGGGAATTCTCAAGTCAGGCAGTACCAAACCTGTATTCAAATGTTTCTGGAGCTTTAAGTAGTTTGCCTGCTTTATAAAATAAATATCATTTGAATATACTGTTTGTCTAAATTTTGTAAGATCCTGCGACCCCTCTGGCAGCCCCAGTTTGGCAGTGGGACAGGGGCACTGGTGTGGTGATGCCAGGGGAAGTCAACATGGGCCACTCTGAGAAAGCAAAAGGAGGAGATTCCTCAGAGAAACTCCGAAACCAAATGGGGAAAAATACCTGGAAGGACGTTAAACACAAAAAGCCAATTTCCACCTCTGCCCTGTGCTGGGCGCGTTAATGAGGAACGGTGGGACGGCACATCCTCCCTGACGGGCGGGGCAGCCCGCCCAGGCCCGCTGCGCTTTGGGATCTGCCCAGCGGGACGTGACCGGCTGGCAGACGCCAAGCAGCCAACAGGTCCCCAAAACGCCCAGCCTGGGGAGCCGAGTGCCAAGCTGTTCTCTCAGGGGTGCCCTTGCCAGCCCAAGGGACAGGGCAGGCTGCTCCTGCCCGCGGGTGACCGGGGCTGTCTGGGGGGGAGGATGGGTCTGTCAGACCCCACCGCCAGTTTGGGGCTCCCTGTCCCCGGCATGGCGATTCCCAAGCTGGCTGTGCTGGGGAAGGGCCGGGTGACCCCGATGGCAGAGCAGAGTGAGGGAGTTGCTGCGGAGCTCAGCACGGGGCACGCGATGGGAAGCGACAGCGCGGCGCTGGCACCACCAGCCTGTCCCCGGGGCCACCTGAGAGACGGAGCCGGTGTCAGGGCAATTGCACCCGCGGGGTGATGACTGCGCCAGGAACGGGCTGGGTCGCGCCTCGAGTCGAGCGGGTGCCTCCCATGAGGCAGCTCCCGGCTCTCGCTCGGCTTCCCGAAAGCAGCCCGGAACGGGTCAGGGTGCCACCCGCAGCACGGGAAAGCGATGCTGGGTCCGTGCCATGCTCCCGCTAAGACGTGATTCCATGGGAAGAGGCTGCAGCTGGGGCTGGCCAGGCCTGTGGGCAGGAGGTGGATGCTGGGTCCCTCGCCATGGGTGCTGCAGCCACCCAAGCAGTGGTGGCTCCAGCACTGAGGGAACGGTGTGGGGCACCCCAAAATGGGGATGGGGGGCTGTGGCACCCACCTAAGCCCACCCTGTGGGCTGTGACACCCCTATGGGAAATGAGGGTGACTGCCCCACAGTGATTTGCCATGCTGGGGACTCATAGGTGATGTGGTGACTTTGGGAAGTGTTTGGGCTCAATTCACAGCAGGGATGAATATTTGATAATTTGATACCTTCCCTTTCTCCCAGGCTCTCTGTTCCCCATCCTCCCTGTGTGGGCAGCCACAGCAGGGGGCACAGGGTGGCCACAGAGCACCTACTGCAGGACCAGACTTGAGGGAGCAGAAGGGGCCTGGCAGCCATCCCACCCCTGCTCCTGAGGAAGGGCTGAGAAGAGCAGCACAGGCAGGGCTGGGGGCACAGAGAGGGCAGGGCAGTCCTGTGGGCATGGGCCTCTGCCTGCACCGCAGGCAGCACCACTGCAAGCTGCCGTGAAATCCTCTGTTTCCAAGGTAACGTGGGGATCCCACAGCTGGGAGAGGCAGAGCTGGAATGGGATGAGATGCTGCTTGCACCCTGCAGCTCCTGTCTGCGGGTGATGCTCTCCTTTTCCCAAGATGGCTGGCATCAGCGTGATGCTTGGCTGGGGGCAGGAGGGTCTCTCCTATTCAGCTTCTCTCCTCTCTCCCTCTCATCCCCTCCCTGTCTCCAGCTCTGAACCAAGGAAGAAATCAGGCCCTGCTGCCCTCTTGGGGGCTTGGGGAGGGAGCTGGACCCTGCCCTGCAGGCTTTTGGGCTTTCGTGGCACTCAAGGGTGAGGTGAAGTCTTTTGAGCAGCTACTGAGAAGTCCCTGCCTGCACAGAGAGCTGTAACCCCACATTCCTGTTGGGGTTCATTGGGAAGGACCAGTTAGTCCCCAAAGGCTCACAGGAAAGCAGTTTAGGGGTCAGGCTCAGGGCATCCGTCTGCTGACCCACAGCAGGGCCACAGGCAAACCCTGTTTCAGATACCCTTGTGCCCCACAGTGGCTGTGAGGAGGGATCTCGGTGTTGCCCTGACACCAGTGCACTGGGCAGGATGCTGAGCCTCCCTCCAGTTCCCCTCAGTGATGCCACACAGCAGCCTGGTCACTTGGGACCTCCCATAGCTGCAGGGGTGCCCAGACACTGCTAATGGCCTCAGCAGGTGGGAACACCTGCCATGGAGCTGCTGCCTACCAAAGCCACAGGAAGGGGTGTTTCTCCTGCCAGCTCCAGGGAAAAGCCTGCTCTTTCCCCAGCTGGCTGACTCCCTCCTGCAGCCAGGATGCAGACTCCAGTTTGGGCTGCAGCTGTGGTTGCTGCACAGGCCAAGCCTCAGGCACTGGAGTGCTTTCCGTGCCATCCTGGAGTAGGGACAAGCGGGACTGACATCCCGCAGGTGTCCCCTGCCACCAGGAGGCACAGCACCCCCATCCACCTCCCATCTCCCCTCTGTGGCGATGGAGAGCTGCACCATTGCTTTCCCTCCTTGCTCCTGCCCTAAGGCAGAAACTGCCAACAACCTGGGGGCATCCAGGAGTTTAAGGGGTTCCCAGACTGGCTGCCTCATGGCAGTATCCCCATGTAGCTCCAAGCAGAGCACACATGCAGGCAGACAGCCCTGCTTTAATGGAGCCCTGTTTCCCACAGGCTGCCTGAGTCCCGAGTTTAGTTGACCTCATCACACGTCCCCTCACCAGGGTCTGCCTGAGCCCCTGGAATGGCCCAAGATTGCTCACTGAAGGTACCAGAGGATAATTCCCTCTGCTCAGCAACCACCCCGCCATGGGGTTGGGAGAGGGAGCCTGGATACTCACCGTGGAGAACCTTTGGGCCAGGAACACTCCAGACATGCCTCAGATGCTCCAGCTTTGTTTTGGAGGCAAACCCACCAGTTAAAATGGCTCAGCTACTTGCCCTGATATCTTTATGCAGCAGACTGAGCCAGCACTAGATTAATTTTATTATGCCATGATTGAGGCTGTTGCTAGGCTACAGCCCTGCTCCCTAAACACATCCTACTGCATGATTTCCCCACCATCACTTGTCTGGCTGCTCTGGGGCATCCCAAAGGACAGGGAAGCACTATGGGCTCTCCAAGCAGCTGGACCCTTGGATGCAGGGACATTGCAGGCAGAAAACCCACTGTGGCCCCAACCCAGCCCCCACACAGGTCCATCCTGGTCCATGGTTGGAGGCAGTCAGGTTGCCCCACAGCCCCCACAAAGCCTCCAAGAGCACTCACAGCTTTGCACATTCATTTTGTGGCCTGCTAAAATCCAAGTTCCGATGACCTTTTCATGTTCACTGCTGGGAGGAAGGAAGCAAATTCCCACCCTGGGCCTTGGCAAGCCAGGGAAAGGCTTGTCATGACTTTATGGGAGCAACAGAAATAGGGCAAAGCTGCATCTCTCAAAGGGCACCATGAGGGCACTCCTTGGCATTGACCATGGGGAATGAAGAAGACTGGGTGCCCTGGTGACACAGGCTACATCTGTGGAAAAGGCCAGCCCATCCCAGAGTGAGTAGGAGAGGGATTATATGGGAATCATGAAGAACCAGCCCTGGCCAGCAGGACAATGGTGGAGCAGGGACAGAGCCCCATTGGTAAAGGGCTGTGAAGAGGCCGCAGCACTTAAACAAGAACCCTGGAAAAGTAACAAATCAGCATAAATTGTCCAGGAATAAATCTGGATGGCAGTTCCTGAGTGCCAGGGCAGAAGGTAATGGACAGCTTTCCACAGGGATCATAAAATCATGGAGTGGTGTGGGTTGGAAGGGTCCTTAAAGATCAGCTGGTTTCAACCACTTGCTATGGACAGGGAAACAGCTGGAATGGTGGTGGCACAAACTGCAGGGACCTGTCTGCTTGTCCTGGTGCTGGTTCCCTGGTGGGGTTTGACAGGAGGCAGCCACAGGCCAGGTATCAGCCATGGTCCCTTTGGCACAGGCCCTGCAGGGCTGGGGCAGGGAGGAGTTTTATGTCAAACACTAGGACAGACAAATGTAAGGAAGAGCCTTTTCAGCAGGCTGGGCCAGCCACCTGTACCAAGGAGACCTGGGCCATCAGGAGGGCAATGCTGTGCACACAAGAGGAATCCTGGGGACAGCAGGCACAGAATGGAAGAGGTGGGCAGCTTCAGGCCATTGGTGCAGGGCAGCTGGACAGTCTCCCCAAAACTGGCTCCCAGCTGAGGAGCCACGAGGCTATCAGGCATGGTGGAGCCTGCTGGGCTCGGGTCATCGTCAGTCTGCTCTGCAGTCTGACATCACCCACAGCCCCGCACAGCACCCACAGCCCCTCACAGCACCCACTGTCCCTCACAACACCCACTGTCCCTCACAGCACCCACAGCCCCTCACAGCACCCACTGTCCCTCACAGCACCCACAGCCCCTCACAGCACCCACAGCCCCTCACAGCACCCACTGTCCCTCACAGCACCCACTGTCCCTCACAGCACCCACAGCCCCTCACAGCACCCACAGCCCCTCACAGCACCCACTGTCCCTCACAGCACCCACAGCCCCTCACAGCACCCACAGTCCCTCACAGCACCCACGGTCCCCTTGCAGCACCCACAGCCCCTCACAGCACCCACTGTCCCCTCACAGCACCCACAGCCCCTCGCAGCACCCACTGTCCCCTCACAGCACCCACAGCCCCTCGCAGCACCCACTGTCCCCTCACAGCACCCACTGTCCCCTCACAGCACCCACAGCCCCTCGCAGCACCCACTGTCCCCTCACAGCACCCACTGTCCCTCACAGCACCCACTGTCCCTCACAGCACCCACAGCCCGTCGCAGCACCCACTGTCCCCTCGCAGCACCCACAGCCCCTCACAGCACCCACGGTCCCCTCACAGCACCCACAGCCCCTCGCAGCACCCACGGTCCCCTCACAGCACCCACTGTCCCCTCACAGCACCCACAGCCCCTCGCAGCACCCACTGTCCCCTCACAGCACCCACGGTCCCCTCACAGCACCCACAGCCCCTCACAGCACTCACAGCCCCTCGCAGCACCCACGGTCCCCTCACAGCACCCACAGCCCCTCGCAGCACCCACTGTCCCTCACAGCACCCACGGTCCCCTCGCAGCACCCACAGCCCCTCACAGCACCCACAGCCCCTCGCAGCAGCTGCACTGTCACACACCAGGAGCTGCTGAGTGACAGCAGCTGTGAACTGTCACGCTGGGTTGTCCCACTCCAGGCATGGGTACAGCAAGGATAAACACCCGCAGAGAATGGGAGAGCACCTGGGCCATCCTGGCTCAGAGGACACTGGGTGACAGCAGGGGCCCTTGGAGTTCTCTCCTGGCTTATCCCGAATGCTCTGGCTCCAAGCTGGCACAGTGAAAGCAAAGACACTTTGGTGGCCCTGGAGATCCCAGGCAGGCAGGGGAGCAGGCACTACCCTGTCCCTGGTGGATGAGGCTCCCCATGCTGTGCTGGGTAAACAGCCCCAGCCAAAATGCAGTAATAGATCTGCACTTTTCCCTCCTACTGCTTAAACCCAGGCCCTGCAGCTCTGGCCAGCACTAGCTCCAAGAAACTGCAGCTCCTCAACCTCAAGCTCTTGATTTTTTTTTTTTTTTTGGATGAGTGATAAAATAAAAAGCAAATACCCTGGTACCTGCAGAGATGCTTGCAGTAACTATTTATATCATTGTGATCCTGCAGAAGCTTCCCCATAATGACAGGCACGTACATACTTTTTATATTTAGCTTCTTTGAAAGGATAGCATGGGAAAGCCTGGCTCAAACAAGGCCTATTTCCTTCTCCCCTCCCTGCTTGCTGGCTCTGGGTCACAGCTCACGCTGTAGCTCAAACCAATTCAGCATTCCCTGGAAAAGGGTGAAGCCCAAGCATAAAAAGACCAGGTTGGACAGGGCTTGGAGCAACCAGGTCTAGTGGAAGGTGTTGGATGGGCAGGAGGCTGGAATGAGATGAGCTTTACGGTCTCTTCCAACCTAAATCACTCTGGGATTGTGTGCATTATAAAAAGAGTCTTTGCTGCTTTTTCCTTCCACACTCCCACTTTACCCACAGGGTGGGATTTCTCTGGCCTTGCTGCAGAAGCCAAACCATGCCACACACCCTCCTGTGGCTCGAGTGTAAGTAGGGCCAGCTCACGCATCTGCTTTTCTCTTTTACAGGAGTATTTTGGAGCAGAATGACTCATCTTTGCTTGTTTTTGCCTCAGCTCTTGTGCTGACAAGCTGCAGGGAATGTGGAGGCTCCTATGGCAGCAAACCTGGCACAGGAGCCAGACACATCGAGGCCAGCACTTGTGTCAGCAGGGACTGGCCATCAGTACAGCCCCCTGTACCCACACCTGACCAGAACCCCCGCCCCCTCCATGCTGTGGGAAGCAACAGCTCTCTCAGGGAAGACATCAGTTCTGGAGAAAGAACTCATAGGTTTTATGTTCAGCTCCTTTTTTTGGAATGGATTTTAATTCAGCACCCCGTCCTGTGAGGTGTGAGAGCACAGCAGCACAAGGAGGGACACACAGCTCCTGAGCCCAGGCACAGGGGCTCTGGGGTAGAAGAAGATGTGCAGAGACAAGTGTACAACAGAGCTTTATAGTCAGAACGGACTGTACCAGGGTTTTTCAACGCAAAAATGGAACATGACCCAAAATCCTGATGGAACAGAAGCACTTTCAGGACTGTGGAAGCTGAGGCTTGAACTTGCACCTGCCTTTGCCCAGAAGGGCCACAAACTGCTCCCGCCTCAATCTTCCTTTTCCTCCCTGGATGTGCAAAGTTTGAACTGTCCCACGCAGTTTCCCCACAGTGCCACGTGGAATGTTCAGTGGCAAATGCTAATGGCAGACAGACTTGAACAACACACTGCTCATGCAGCAAAAAACCAGTTTGTTTTATAGGAAAATGGTTACAAGTGAATTTTGCGCACAAGAAAAAGAAAAATGGAGCAGGAAATGCCTGCTGGTCAAGACAGCTCTGGAGTGGTTAATGAATCAAAAGAACACATTGCTTTATAGAGATGCAGAAGGAAACTCCAGTTTGGATTTCATGGGTGGTACTTTACAACAGAAAGGGGTGAGGGAGAACAAAACCAAACCTCAAATCAACTTACAAGGAAGAGGGGAATGTAACGCACAGAACCTGGAGGAAGCTTCACCATCTGAGCTGAGCAAGGGACTCCAGACCCAAACCAGGAGGGGTACAGAAAACTAACCAGCTCCATCAAACACAGGGACTGCTGACTGCGACACAGGTGAGTGCCAAGGGGTGGCCGTAGTGCCCGTCCAATGGCTGCTGAGCAGGTACTAATCCATAGATTTAAGTTCAAAGCAAAAACTAAAAGACCTCCCAAATTCATGGGACAGAGGAGGCTCTCTGCTTGGGGCAGGAAAGGCATCACACTGGCTGGCTGCAGGATGGACAGGACTGGAGCAGAACGGACGCTGCTGAGCTGCAGTGCTGGTCCCTCTCGGCACAAAGCAGCAGCCAGGGTTTACAGCCTGACTGGAAAATGCCTGAGAAGCAAATGCCTTGCCATGCCAACACTGCCCTGTAGCCAATTCTGAAGCTCTGGGTATCTTCATTTCCACGTAGAGTCATGTCCCTGAGAGGTCCCAGCAGCAGGGGATTCTGGAATATGCAAATTCAAGGGTGGGAAATGCAGAAAAGCACTGATTTTTCTCTTTCTTTCAGGTTAGCTTTGCACTTTTCATTGTTTTCCCAAACTGCATAGCAGCTTACATGTAGTGTCTGAGACACTGGGGCCACGGAAATCAATGGGCTTCATGAATTCCAACAGCAGCACCAGTGAGGGCTAATTAAGCTGCTGTGCAGAAAGGTCCTGTTCAAAGGACTTCAACAATCACACTCTCTCTCACACTGTCCCTGTGCCTGCTGCTTTAGGGAGTTGTACCATAGCATGATCTGCTTGACTTAAAGCTCATTAACTGCCAGGTGAAGCAATGGCCAATATAATCTTTCTCCTTAAAAAAATAGGAAGGATAAGAAGTTAAGGACTTGAGACAGTCAAGCATGATGTGTTCATGCAGCATGTTTTGTTGCACTCCTCTTAACAAGACAGGAATTTCAGGTGTGCAGGAGTGGAATGCAGCAGGGACGGAGCAGGAGGCAGGTCTCCTCGCCCCATAGCCTGCCAGTGACTGGATGGGGCATCTCTGCAAGGAATAAAACTGACAGCCTGGCAGCAGGCCTGGGAGCCATGCCCTGAACATTCCCCTGGCTCATGTACATCTCAGCTTGGTTTTCTTTGTGTAACGATGCACCAGAGCAGCACACACAGATGTAAAGCTTTTGTTTTGCTCATTCTGGTTTGAGAGACCATACAGTGAAGGGCCAAAGCTTTACACATCTGTGCCTGTCCTGGGGTGACTCATCAGAGAAGATGGAGACAGCCATGGTGCAGAGTCCACTCGCAGCCAAACTACAGCTCCTCGTAGTCCCCCCCGCCCTGTGGTTTGCTCATGCTGACTCCTCCTCCGCCAAGAAAAGCCTCAAGTTCATCTATCTCACTGCTTTTCTCCTTGCTCTTCTTTTTCTTTTTCTTTTTCTCTTTCTCCTCTTTGCTCTCCTCCTTCTCTTTGCTCTTCTTGTGTTTGCTCTTCTTTTTCACTGTCTTGTCCTCTTCCTGCAAAATGAGAACATTTTCATTAGCAAATGCTCTGAGTGTGCCAGTGACCCAGGATGTACTGCCCTGACACCTGACTCTGAAGAATGGTTTGGGCTGGAAAGCACCTAGCCCAACCACGTGCCAAGGGCAGGGATGTCTTCAACTGAATTAGGAATCTTACTCAGGTTGAAGCACCGAAGGCCCTTCTCTAAGTTTGGACAGAAAAGCAGACAGACCATTTGGGTTATACAGGACACTGGTCTTTCTGACAGTTTGTGCCCAACAATACCATGGTACTGGACAGGCTTAAATGGCACAGACAAAGCCTCCTGCAGGCTTCCCTCACTATCCACGAGATATATGTTGTGGGCACCCCTCTGCTTGAAAATCATGGTGCTACGAACACACAGTCCAGCAGAGAGGCACTGCTCTTCCTCATCCTGTATTTTACAAACTCACACACTCCCTTTTCAAAATTCAACTGCTCTACAAGCTTGCTTTGAAGTTCAGTGGTCTGCAGAGCCCAGGAGGCACAGATCAGAGGTGCAGGATGTGAGCATGGGAGTCCACCAAGTCCCTTTTCCAAGGAGGAAACCATGGAAGGCCATGGACCATGGAAGGTCCTTGGCAGGTGGGTAACACAGCAGATCTGTTTAACAGTACCTCTTTGCTTTTCTTCTTCTTCTTCTTTTTCTCCTTAGAAGCTTGTTTATCTGTTAAAACAAACAAACAAAAAAACCCCAGAAACACTGTGTTTAATTTAAATGGTAAGAGCTGTAATTCTGCCCTGGCCCCATTTCTGAGAATGAAATGCTCCATCCTGGGCATCCACGGGCAAAGGCAAGGAAAGTACCCCAGGCCAAACTGTGCCCCTTTGGGAACCAACACAGGCCCCAGCACTCACACCCTGACTCAACCATATCTGTCTTGTTTAATTATGAGCATTATATGATCTGTGTGATCAACACTGACCTAATGTTCACTGTGTCACAGCTACTAAGAAACATATCTAGAGACTAACTCTACAAACTGGTCCAAAGGCCAAATTTGGGACTGGATTGTTATTTTCAGAAATGAAGAAGAGCTCTTGGGAACAGTTCCCCTCTGATGGAAATCCTCCTCGTCCTCTGAGGACACGGTATCAGCAGATGGGACACCCTGGCAGGCCAACACTCACTGCTGCTCACACTGTGTATGGAAATTACATCCCCAAAGCATCCCTGCTGCAGCACTGCTCTACAGGGGTGAATACTTTCACACTACCAAATGAGTCCCAGAGTCCATCCCTGTCACATGTGTCAGATATGACTATGGCTGATGACTTGGTTGCTGAGTGTCCACTGCCTTTGCACAAAACCTCCCTGAACAGGGGAGTACCTGCTTGGCTGCTTCACAAGAGGCTTCACTGCAGCACCCCTTTTCACATGTGCTGTTTGACTGTCACTCTTACCTACACATGCCTTTTTCCTCAGCTGATGTGTAAATGCAGCCATGGAAAAGCCTAATTGCCAGTCAAGCTCCAATCACTGACGACCGAGAAAAGGTTTTATATTTATCACCAAAAGAGGAGATAGGAGGAACCAACATTTAATTATTTAAGAATCTAAACTGAAGTTAAATTATTGACCTGGGCCTCTGCAGATGCACTTATAGCTATTTCAAGCTCTGCTGTTCAGCAGCTCTGAGTGACAAGCTGATGGAACCATGGCAGCCTGTGACACCTTCCTCACACTTTTGGAACAGCTATTCAAGGAGCTCTCTGGTGCTGCTCACAGCTATTTTCCTTCCTTAAATTTTTAACTTCCCATCTTTCATGCTGACATTGGGGCAGGTCTACAGGAAGTTGCTTTTCAGTAATGCCTAGACAGCAGGAATTATTTGCATGAATAGGATTTGTTCCCTCAGGGAATGGGGGGGGGGGCAAAAAAATAAAGCCCGAGGAATGCTTAGGTTGTGATTAGGATCCCACCCCATCCTTCCCAAAAACAGAAGAGGAAATTGGCAGGGTATGTCAGAGCATTTTGTTCAAGTTGATCCCAATTCTGGAGGGGGTGGACACTGAAATGCAATGCTGAACACCACTTCCCAAGTACATAGGGCTAAGCAAGAAGGCTTACACAGCAGCAGCTTGTGAAGGATGTGCTTCTGCTTGCAGCTGGGACAAAAATAACCCATGGCTGGTGCCAGGGACAAGCCAAGTTCTCATCCTCAAGGGGAAAAACTTAAAAGCTATTTGTGCTGTGTTAAACCAGATTATAGACTCACACAGGGCACCGTATGAAGTTAGAGGGTATTTTATTTAGTGCAAATTGGTTTGCTGACACCCTGGAAAGACTTCAGAAAAAACAGATGCCTGACAAACAAAAGCAGCGAGAGTGGAAATAAGGTGTGAGCTTTACCTTCCTCGCTGCTCTCCTTGGGACCAGCTTCTTCCAAACCCAAGCCAAAGAGATCTGAGTCATTTTTCAGTTTAAAGGAGGGGACTGTTGATTTCACAGGTTGGGGTGGCTTTGCCAGTGAGGTATCATCATCAGATATTTCAGAGAGATCTTCCCGCACTGGGAATTCATTCTAGAGAAAAGCAAAGGCAGACAACACTGACAAATGCTTCAACCAAAATCTCTAACAACTTTGTATACAAAAATGTCAAATGTCAGCAGGTGGGGAGGAGGGAAGGAAATGCCAGCGGAACTGAGCTGTTATCACCTGGAAATCAATGTCCTGGATCTCATGAGCTCTAATTTTTGCCTTGGTCAAATGCCTCAGTTGCACTGGTACTGGCAAGGGTGTTCTGAGAACTTCGCACTGGGGCTGCTGAAATCAAATTCCCAATATAAAGGGATTAAATGAGACGTTCAACTCTGTTAGCTCACCAGCATCAGCTTCCTCTTGCCCTGGGGAGGCACCTCTGTTCTGGGAAAATCCAATCTAATAGACTGAAAACTCCCCTCCAGCCCTGAGCAACAAATGCTTTCTGCTGTGCAGCTCTGTGGGTCTCAGGTACCAGAGGCAGCAGGGCTGAGGAAGCAGAGTGTGTCTGCAGAATAGTTCCCTTCATCAAGCCAAAAGGGAATGTGCTCCCAGGGCAAATCTGCCCCTTCAACGTGGGCTAAAACCCAGGATGCTGCAGAGCCTGGAAATTACCCCAGAATCCTTTGTCTCTGCACGATGGGAATGGAAATTCAGTTTAATGATCTTCTGCCAACTGATCCTCTTCAGAATCTGTTATCCTGCCAACTGCCAACTGATCCTCTTCAGAATCTGTTATCCAACCTTTTCTTGTATCTTTGTACACGGATGGAAAACGACCCCGCTGTGCTGCTGGTCAGGCAGTGCCTCCACCCTGCTAATGGTGATGGCTATACTGGTTTGCCTGACCAGTACACCCTGCAGTGGGAAAGCATTCACATGCTATGAAGCATTCCGTGGGTCAGGCATTCCTTGACACTGCTGCTTCCTCATCAATCCCTTCTCACTGGAGCATGCAAGAGATGGAAACTTGATCCAAATACTTTTGGTTTCATAATAAGTTGTGAAGAAAAGCAGGAAGTTATGATGTAAAATGAATAGAAAATTACTTAATAAACAGCACGACAAATGAGTAAGGTCAAAGAAACTGGGACAACAGTCCTTTCAACAGGATTCCAGAATGATGCCAACACAGGGAAAGCCCCTGAACACCAGCAAACCCAGATATCAGGACACCCTTGAACAGCCACTGCCCATCCCAAACCACTGCTAACAGTTTCAAGAGACTGCTCTGCAGGTTGTGAGTAGAGGTCACCAAAATCAGGGATATCTCAAGCCATGCAGCAAGTTCTGACCAGTTCAGAGAAGAGGTGCAGGACAAGTGCCTTCTCCACCTGTAATACAGGGTAGGTGTGAGGGGACTCCTGGTGTATTTATTTTAGTGGACACCTGCTGGCACGTGCTGAATGTCACAGACATTCACACAGGACAGCTACCTCTGCTGTCCTGGAAAGTCCTTCCTAAGCACACCTTCCTTCTTCCCTTTAAGCTTTGCCAAGCAAATTTTGTGATGGCCTTTTTATTGCTGGATTGACTGCAAGGAGCTCACTCTTTCTGGCAGACACACGCTTCTGCATGTTAAAGTTCACGTGAAAACCCAGTAGCTTTACATTTTGTACCTCCCACACTGCTGGACTGGCTAAGAGTAAACAGCACAGTAAAACACACAAGCACAAATCTTGTTTGTGTTTGTAAACACAAACCTCATGTCAGGGAAGGTCTAGGCTGGATATTAGGAAAAGGTTCTTCCCCCAGAGGGTGCTGGCACTGCCCAGGCTCCCCAGGGAATGGGCATGGCCCCGAGGCTGCCAGAGCTCCAAGTGCATTAGGAGAACACTCTCAGGGATGCCCAGGATGGGATTGTTGGGGTGTCTGTGCAGGGCCAGGAGCTGGACTCAATGATTCTTCTGAGTCCCTTCCAGCTCAGGGTATTCTATGCATCTGTGATTCTATGGGATTCTTGCTGCCAGGTGGCTTCCATACTCAGAGCATTACTAGGTTTGTGCTCACATCAAACTCTGCAGGTTGCTTAGCACCTGCCTTGATGCAACTGCTGCTGAGGGAGGGGAGATCAGATGAAGTCTCTGCTCATGGCAATGCCTCAACCCTTCCAGCTCAGCTTGGCACAGCTCACAGCAACATGGGCTTGTTATTTACCATTTTTTTCTTCTGGCTGTCAGAATCTTCACTTTCAAAGTCTGGGTCATCCATAACAAATGAGAGCATCTGAGTAGCTATTGGTCCCTCTTGATCACTGTCAGACTCCTCAGGCTTCTCCTCTTTGACCACTTTCTGCTTGGAAGCAAGTCCTTTGCTTTGGGCAGTGGCCTTTGAGGCCTGGGCTGCTGCTGTGGGGGCAGCAGCAGGAGCTGCCAGTCTCATGTTGCCCTTGCTGCTGTTGTTGCGTTCAGACCCAGAACGGGGAGGTAAGCTGTCAGCAGGCTTCGGGTCAGTTGCTTTGGTCAAAATTGCTTCACTCTGAGGTTTCAGAGAATTTCTGGAAGACCTGAGAAGAAACAAGTTGTCAGAGCCTGTCCACCCTATTCTGTGGAGCAAAGCACAGTTAACAGCTAAGCCTGCCTGAGGGCTGCATCATGCATCCCACTGGGAAAGGCAGTGCATCCTATAGGGGTGTGGAGTCAAATGCATCACTCATGCTGAGGAAAAATCTCGTGTCCCTAATCCTAACTCTCACCCCACAGGATGTGGTATGTGGAGAACATCACTGTTCCCCAGCACAGGGTGTAGTGAGTGACTCCACTCCCTTCACCCAAGACTTGATTCCTCTCTCCTCCCCACACCACCACAAACAACCACTCTGGTGCTTAGTTCCAGACTTTTGTTCAAATTTGAGGAAAAGCATGCAGAACCGCCCCAGTGGCACAGGAGCGCAGTGCTCCAAGGCATGGGGTAGGACACACCACACATAGCAGTTATACCTACAGTAACTAGAGCCCCAGCTGAAGAACAGGCAGACAGAGACACCAAGACTTCCCAGAAGCCACACACAGTCAGTGGCAGGATGGAGGAGAGATCCAGGTTTGCCAGCACAACCCCACACTTCAGTCTATGCTCTGTACCTTTTTTTTTCCTGCTCTGTGTTTTTGTCTCCATCAGATATGAGGATGACCTTAGAGTCCTTCACCTCTTCCTCTTCCTCACTGGAGAGGGTGATGTTCTTGCTTGGCACCCGTTCTGCTGCCAGCACTGGTCTGCTGGGGATTTTGTCATCCAGATCCAGGTCGTCTTGGAAACCTGCCACCATGGGGTTCTCTCCAGGCGCCTCTCCATCACTGCAACACACAGAGTGATCAGACACGGTGCCTCAGGAGGCGCTGGACAGACCTGCCTCCCCCTGCACAAAGACTGAGACTGGCCTGGCTTGCACAGCCAACTTCTGGGGACATGTCCCCAGCCTGGGGCAGCTGATGATTAAAGGGCCGGAGCATCTCTGCTCTGGAGACAGGTTGAAAATGGGGATAGTCAGGCCTGGAGAAGAGAAGGCTCTGGGGAGGTGTTAGAACCCCTGTCAGTGCCTAAAGAGGCTCAAATAGAGCTGGAAAGGGACTTTGCACAAGGGTCAGGAGGGACAGGACGAGGAGAATGGCTTTAAGCTGAAGGAGGGCAGGGTTAGACAGGATATTAGGAAGGAATTATTCCCTGTGAGGGTGGTGAGGCCCTGGCACGGGGTGCCCAGAGAAGCTGTGGTTGTCCCTGGATCCCTGGAAGTGTCCAAGGCCAGGCTGGACAGAGCTTGGAGTAACCTGGGATAGCGGAAGGTGTCCCTGCCCATGGCAGAGGCTGGAATGGGATGGGCTTTAAGGTCCCTTCCAACACAAACCAGCTGGTGATTGTGTGATTCTGTGTGCTGCCAGCCTTCCCTTGCCACTGCCCAGCTCAGGCTGGACCTGCCCTCTGCAGGCTGCAGCAGTGGCACGAGCCCCACATCAAGAGGGCCACAGCAGGATGTGTCACAGAGCAGTTGCTGCCCCTCAAGCTGGAACTGTGTGGCTGGAGAAGATGAGCCTCAGAGGTACAGAGAAGCCTGTTGCCACAGCTTCATCAGAACATGGAGCTCCATCTGCCATGCAAGGGTCAGTCAGTCAAACCATGGGACCTGTCGGTCTTCATTGCCACATCCTGTAATTAAACCTGATCATACACTGTCACTGCTACGGGAGCTCACTGGCAGCTATTAGCTTCCTGGAACCATCTCTATTTCTGCAGTGCTCCCTGAAGCAGGCAGATACACAGACACTATAGCCAAGCTTTAACATTGCCCAAATTAAATTAACCTAACAACATACTGCCAGAGCTGGGAGTCTGTCAGCCTCCATGGATGTAGCACAGTTCTGTGTTCAAAGGCAGCTTGAGAGAGCTTTGCAGCTGAAATTGAGGATTCTTGTCCGAATGTCCCTAGGACTCAATTTTAATACTTTCTGAAAAATCTGCTCATGTCAGGAATACAGATATTTTCCCCAGGCTCAGCTGATGAGCCTCTGCCATCACCTTTCCTTGTTCTATTTGTTTCATCCACAAGAGATACCCAGTTCCTTCCTGAAAGCCCCACACGCAAGTCTCTGCCCTTTTAATGATGCCACCTGGATGGTACAAGCACAACCTTCTTTTTATACAGAGACAAAAAACTTATTATAGCTTGGAACAGATTAAATTGCACAGACATAAACAAAACCCTTAAATCTTTTAACTGGAAGTAAGTGGTGCTCCCAGCACAGGACAAGCACTGGAAGACAGTGGAGTATGGTGTGCTGGTGAGATGAGAAATATCATAAACACAGTTGGGATGATGGCAACTGCTTACTCTGGCTCTTTGATATGGCTGGGTACTGCTTGACAAGATAGTTTTAAAGAGTTAATACATCTGCCAACAGACAATGAAGTTGTTTGTGACAATGGGATACCAGTGATCACAACCAGTGCTTGTCTGGGCTGGAGCGCTAAGACCTGGATCAGGCCCTCCCTCTGCTCTTGCTGTGGATCCCTCTGCTCTCAGGATCTGCTCTCAGTGCCATTCTGAGCAGGGCTAGGCTGCTGAAGAGCCCCTTCATCACTAACACTGCTGCTCTGACACCATGCCAGGATGGAGGCACACAGCCCAGGCACACAAAGGAGAGGAAAACTGGTGCCCAAGCAGCCCCCAAGGCTGGAGGAATGACAAGTGAGTGATTCCTGAGGTTTTCAAAGCACTGGCAGGGTTTTCTCTTGAAATGCACTTAAAAGAAAATGGAATTGCATCCTAAAAATGGCAGGATATTATTCTGAACTAGACACACTACCTTTCTTCAACACATCACTGCTCTATTAGGCACAGGGGCTCTTAAGAGATTGCTGCCACTGTTCTTCCACACTCCACACAGACTTGCAGCATTTTCAGCTTTTCCAGACCAAATGGGTGCACACCCCCACATGTATTTCACCTCACCAAAGTGGGTCACATCCTTCCACAGCCAACACAGATCGCTGAGTGACAGCCTAAGAGCAGAGCAGTGGAGTGAATATACATCAGGAAGATCACTGCTTCAGTATAAACAAGCTCTGACAAGGCAAAACTAGGATCAGCTTGTGGTCCTGAGCTTCCAGCTGGAAGGAAGGCAAAGCATGCAAACCCAAGCACATTGCACCGCTCCCTGCAGCCCTTGAAGCACTGCCAAGCTGGCATGAGCACTGAGCTAAAGTGTCTGCAGGTGCAGGTACCCCCGCAAAATGATGCTGCTCACTGAGGTCCGCTCTGAGCTAGTGACCAGAGAGCCTGCTCAGGTGTCCTCTGTGAGCCTCCAGTGTGTTACAGATTGGCTGCTGGGGAGGAAACAAACCCTGCTGCAACCTGAGCTCACAGCCTCAAACCTGGCTGGGCCGTGTTCTCACAGCCCCAGGAGCTCAAGGGCTCCTGCCACATCCTTCTGTGGGGCTAAAGAAAGAGAAAAAAACCAATTTCTAATAAAGCAGGTAAGCTGAGGGAATCCCACGCTGCAGGATGAGCCTGTGTGGCTGTTCTAGGAGATGTTGGTCTTTTACTGTGAACCTTCCCTCCCCTTGGGCTAGCACAGCTGGGCACCACGGAATCCATAACAGATCCATAAAAGCAAAGAACCACTTCAAAGCCCTTCAGATGTAAGGACACAGACATCTAATAATCTAATCCATGTTTAAGATAAATGTCTAAGGATGGAGAAAAGAAAGATCAGGAACACTGTCAAGTAAAGCATAAAATGGCTTTCAGACATCTTCAGCCCCCCCCCGGGACCCAGGCCACGTGACCCAGCAGGAGCCAAGGGCGAGATGCTTTGGAGCCAGATTAGGTCCTCTGGTGCACTCACATCCACGCTGGCTCAGGGCAGCAAATTAAGTTCTGAAACTGCAAATTGGGAGACTGAAATACCTTCCTAATTAACTGGTAAAGAAACTGATTCTGGGAGTTCTCTACTGCAAGTCAGAGAACCACAACATGCCATCGAACAAAACCCAGGACGCCACTGCAGGCCTGGGGCATGCCAAGCTGAACGAGGTGCCCCTGCTGCCAAGAGGGCCAATGGTGTCCTGGTCTTCATGAGGCAAAGCACTGCCAACAGGTCAGGGAGGTGATGCTGCCCTTCTGCTCTGCACTGGTGAGGCCACAGCTGGAGTCCAGTGCACAGCAAAGAGAGAGTGAATCCAGTGAAGGGCCATGAGGATGATTAACTGACTGGAGCATTGCTCACATGAGGAAGGGCTCTCCCACATGAAAGCCAGAACTGCTTAGCCTGGAGAAGGGGGACCTTATAAAGGTATTTAAACAGCTGAAGGAGGTACAAAGAAGGCATGGGACACTAACTGTAACTCAGGAGGTTCCCCACAAACATCAGCAAACACTTTTTCCACTGAGAGCATGCCTGAGCACTGGCATGGGTTGCCAGAGAAGTTGTGGATTCTCTGGAGATATTCAAAATCCATCTGGAAACAGTTCTGGGAAACCAGTTCTGAGCGGCCCAGGATGAGGGGGAGGTTGAACTGGATGGCCCCCAAGCTGCCTTCCACCCTGTGAATGCACCTCAGTACACCAAGGTGTTCTCAGAGCTCCCTGCAGGACTCCTGCTCACAGTCACCAAGGCGATTCCTCTTGGGTAGGAGATGTAATTTCACAAATTCTCAAAACATGGCCCATTCTTCTGCCACATCTTCAATGACACTTCAGTCCTGGAGCTTACCCTTGGCTCCAGCACACCCAGGCATGTTGCTGAGCTGTGTAAGCTCAACACTCAGGTATCTGCTTCAAAATGAGCACGAACCTGAATGCATCTTGCTGGGACATTCTCAGGCCTTGTTCTTCACTCAGATACAGGGGAAAAGCAGCTTCCAGGATTCAATTTTTTAAAACCAATAAAATCTCCCCGAGGTTTGAGTGATTTCACAGATCTACCGTGTTCTTTAGGTCAGAGATAAATTTCTGCAGCAGATTTTATGGGAATTGCAACCACCTCCTCACTGCAGCAGAAGCTGATTATCAAGTACAGTGCTTACAGAACTGGAATGTTGTTCCTAGCTACAATGGGGCTGTAACTGACATCCTGAAAGAAAACAAATATTGCAGGTGATGGTCAGAACCACAGCTGCATCTCTGAATTCCTGCACATCTGGCTTATTCTAGTAGGTCCTTTTTGGCAAGAAACAGAATGGAAAATTGCCAGACCACTGAGAAAACTGTGTGACATATAGAAGAAACCAGAGCAAGCCATGGATGCCAGGTTGCAGAGGAGTAATGAGCATGTGAATTTGCAGGGATGTGCTGCAAGGTCTCCTCCCAGGGAAACAGAGCTATTGTGACTGCACTGGGTATCACTGTGAGCAAAGGATAAACTATAAACAAAGGAGCAGGGTTCTTGCACCCCTGTCCAGTTTGACTTTTTATACAGTTTAACACTTATTTGCTTCCACTGACTGACACTCTGGAGCACAGAAGCCTTTGTGAAGGATCAGCCTCCCACCCACAGGAGAACTGCAGCTCCAGAGCTCTGAGGGCACCTCAGGACCCAGTCCCTCAGAAGGTCAGGCTTGGCTCTTCTGACAATTCCTTGTTAAACCCAGAAAAATATCTCAGCTCTGCCACAGCCATGAGCAAGATTATTTGTAGGCCAGCATGCTGCCAGCAACCACCACTTTTTTCTTGCCTTTTTTTTTTTAGTTTTAATAAAACATCCACGTGTTCTGCCATCACAAGGGATGATGATTCAGGCTGACCTGCATCACACAGGCATTGAGCCTCACAAACAGCACTGATTTAAAGTTGCTGTGGTTGAAGTAGAGAACACTGGGTCATGACAAGGATGTCAAAAGAGACAGAATCCACCACATTCACAGATGAGCAGTGTCCATGCTTAATTACTCTCCTGGTTAGTCCAATGTTGATGACAAGAGGCAGCAGGCAAGGAATATTCTGAGCAAAGGGATACAGAGCCTGAGAGTATGCTTAGGTCACCTCTTAAGAGACAGTCTGCTTTCAGATGGCTCATTGCACATCCTCTTGTCTGAGCAGCTCAGTATACACAATCCCCTCTTCTTTTTTTTGGTTAAAAACCATCAAAGCTAGGAAAAGAAAAAAAGGGGGGAAAAAGAGATAATACAGCTTATGGCATAAGCACAGCTCTGCCATTTTAAGGAGATAATTATAGAATCACAGACTGGTGATTGGATTTGGGTTGGAAGGGGCCTTACAACTCAGCTTGTTCCAACCCTCTGCACTGAGCAGGGACATTTTCAACTGCATCAGGTTGCTCAGAGCCCCATCCAGCTGGACTGGGAATGTTTCCAGGGATGAGGCATCCACCACCTCCCTGGGCAACCTGTGCCAGGGCCTCACAACTCTTGTTGTATAATCCTTCTTCCTTATACCTAGTCTGAATCTTCCCTCTTTTAGTTTAAAACCACCATTTCTTGTCCTATTGCAATAGGCCCTACTAAAACCTTCACGCTAATCTTCCTTTAAATACTGAAAGGCTGCAATAACATCTCCCCAGAGCCTTGTCTTCTCCACGTGAACACCCCCAGCTCCCCCAGCCTGGCTCCAGAGCAGAGGGGCTCCAGGCCTTGGAGCATGTCTGTGGCTTCCTCTGGACTCTCTACAGCAGCTCTACATTGTCCTGATGCTAGCCCTCAGGGCTAGAGGCAGCTTTGCAGGTGGCTTCTCACCTGAGCAGGGCAGAACTCCCTCTCCCCTGCTGCCCGCGATGGGGATCCGCCCAGGGTACGGGGAGTTTCAGGGCTGAGGCAGGTCCAGCTCTCACCCACCAGCACCCCCAGGTCCTTCTCCCCAGGACTGCACTCAATCCCTTCACCCTCCAGCCTGGACTGATCCTAGAGGTTGCCCCAACCCAGGTACAGCAACTTGAGCTTGGCCTTGGCAAACCTCATGAGGTTCCCATGGGCCACTTCTCATGTTTTCCAGGCTCTGGATGACATCACGTTATTCAGGAGCATCACTCACCCTACTCAGCTTGGTGTTATTGATAAACCTGATGAGGGTGTCCTCAATCCCCCTGTTTCATGGATGAAGTTCATGTCCCAGTACAGATCCTGAGGGACACCACCCATCTTCAACTGAACATTGAGCCATAGATCACTACTCTCTGGATGTGAATATCCAACCCATTCCCTATCATCTATCAATTCTGTGTCTCTCCAATTTAGTGAGAAAATACTGGGAAGAAACACTAGACACAGAGAAAAAGAAGTAGAAACTCCATAAGAGTTTTTTTTGATTCTGCAGGCAACCATGCAGTGACACTCCCAAAGAAGCATGACTTTCTCCATCCTTTCTTCCTCACAGAATCCCACAGAGCTATAGAGCGCTCCCCAGTGTCCTCCACCAAATCCCTTTATAGTGCCTCAGGAATGACATTACCAAGTCACAGAGGAGCTTGGCCACACTTTGTGCCTCTGCAGAAGGAAAATATTCATTAAGCAAAACATAGTATCCCTGCAAAGTGAACTATGTATCAGAAGGAAAATATCTCAAATGATTCGGTGTGTTCGGCCAGAAGAAAAATCCCTTCCTGACCCAGGAAAGGGATGGAAAGGGCCCAGCGGTTTAATCTGAGCACAAAGCAAGACAGCAACACCAGGAAGGTGATAATCTGCTTTTCGTGACATTCCTCCTTCCCAGGGAGCAGTGTGTGTCACTAAATGGGAAACAGTGGATGCTATGACTGACCATAGCAGAGCCAGAAAGCCTCTGAGGCAGCTAACCGCTCTGGAATCACTGAATGGTTGCACCACATTAGCCGGGCTGCACATCCAGGTGTGTCCCTGCTGGGGACCTGCCTTCCCTGCTGCCACCCTCCTTTCCTTACCTGTCACTATCCACACGGTGCTTGGCCTGTGGTTTCCCTTTGTCCTTCTGCGGCGCTGGGTCTTCCAGAAAGCTGTGGTCCAAGCTGTCCTCAGGAACAAAGTCCTCCACGCTCTGTACCTTGGTGGGGGCTGCAGGGTTGGGGGGAGGAGTGGCAGCAGCAGGATCTGCATTAGCAACAGGATTTGTAAAACATTGGTGTCACCACAAGCAAGACAGAAATCGGCTTTTTCCAGATCTGTGCTGCCCAGGGTGGCAGCAGCCATGAGGCAGGACCCTGGCTCCACAGTGAGGGAAGAGGAAGGTTATGAACAAGATATAAAACAGCCCAGAGTCTGACATGAAGGCATTCACAGATCATGGCTGCTGTGGTTTAGAATGCACCAGGCTGACCCAGGCTTTTGGATGGACTGAAAACCTCCCTGGCAAGGGCTGGCTCTGCTCTCCAGGGAATGCTATGACTGACTGTACCACAGGTTTTATTACACCCGTGCTATGTGCACTGCTCCTGGGGGATGTCCCTTCACTATTCTCTTACCTTTTCCAGACTGTTCAGCTCACCCTCTCCTATCCTCTTGCTTTTTTCAGTTGTAACTGTCCAAGGCAGAATTGTTCACATTGTGCATTTAGATGTTTTGCAGAAACAAAAGCTCAAGAGCTACCTCAAATAGAGAGTGACTTTAATACAATTTATCTGTAGAAACATTTTTACCCATCTTCAAGGTATCAGGATGAAAACTCATGAAATTAGCATAACTAAGAAGCCTGAAGTGATTAACCTTTCCAGAATTTGCAATACTCAATGTTTTTCCTCTGCTTATGCTGCACTTCACATCTAGACTTTTCTTTTGGATAAAATAAGACTTGTGCCTTTTTTTTTCTAGATTTTGCTCTCCTTAGCACAACTTTCAGACCACTTCTGCATACCAACAGTACCACTAATGCCACAGAGTAGCACTGGTGTAAGCTAAACCACAGCCAAAAGAATTACTACTCCAAGACTACAAGAGAAGTCCTAAATAGTAGCTCCCAGAAAAACCAAGTATTACTTGGTAACAATGATTTTTAGCTGCTTTCTAGTGAACAGGTGCTTGGGTACATTCCAGTGGAGGTGCAGGCCCTTGGCAGACCACTGAAACCTTGTAACACTGACACACCAGCTCTTCCTGGCTGCCTTTTACAACTGCCTCTAAACATTCTGAGATATCAGGGCTGAAAGTCACAAGCCCAAAACATCTGTCAAGGTAAGAAAGAGTTAAAGAAAGAGAAGAAAAAGAAAAACCCCAAACCCAATCACTGTAACACTGGTAGTAGACTACTTGTCTTTTTTTCTACAGATCAAAATGATAAAGGTTTTTTTTATCAACAAGGAATTTCTAACATCTGCTCCCCTCTTTGGTTTTTGTTTTGTTTTCTCTGGGTAGGAAGAGTCATAAACAAACCAAAATGGGTGCATTATGTCATATCTGGGAAGAGGCACTGGATGCAGAACACTGTGTGTTGTTCTAAAACTAGACCATTTCAAAATCTGAAATTGCAACCCATGTCCCCAGCACCTCCTACTTTCTCTCTGTGGGTGTCTCAGGAGCACTGTGAGCCAGTGTGAGAATTATTTCCAAAGGGTGACTCAAACCATGTCATGATTTTTAGGCAGTGCCAGCTCTGCAGCTCCAGTTAGTTCTGCAAACAAAGTGAATGTGACAGGCAAATTATGGTCCAGATCAGTAAAATTACATGCAACAAACCCTTGATGCCTCTGCCTGGCACTCTGTTTGGCAGGGTCTGGACCAAGGCTGCGCTGCTCCAGCAAGTACCAGTGCTGAGGTAGCAGCCGAGGGCTCCTTGCTCCCAGACCTGCTCTGAAGGAGCAGATTTCCCCAGAGGGGGATCTGCTCTGCAGCCTGGACCTACGTGACCATTTCTGGCTGAATACCCTTTAAACCCAGTGCTCTGCTTCTCTCCGTTATGCACAGGAGCCCCTGTGGACTGCCACATGTGTGCAAGGATGGCACTTCAAATAGCTTCTCTGGTAATTTTTTTGCTATTCAAGAGGTATTTTTGCTCCTGGTAAGAACTTGACATTTTACTTATTTTATTAGTGTCTCCTGTGTCTTCAGGACCTTCCTTTTAAGCATGCTAACAGCCACCACCCAGCTGGCTGGGCACAGTCCCCATCCAGCACCGAGACAAACCAAAACGCTAATTAGGAGAAAATAGAGAATGACAGCCCAAGTCTTCCTGGACAGCTGCTGCACAAGCATGGCGTCTGTGGCCTTCCACACCTGTCTGCTCAGCCTCTCGCAGGGAAAAAATGAAATGACAACTGGAAGGGTCACATCCTGCCAGGACACGGCACCAGCACCCACCTGGCTGGGGAGGAGCGGGCTCAGTCGCTAGGGATGTCCCGAAGAGCCGCGCGATGATGCCACGCTTGGGCGGGGGGGCTGTGGCCGGGGGGGCCACGGGAGCTGCGGTGGCTGCGGGGGGCTGCGGGGCCTCGGGGACAGGCACGGGTGAGAAGGATGAGGTGGGGTCAGGAGACATGGTGGCGCTTGTGGTGAGTGGCAGCGGCGGCTGTGGGGTGCTGGGGCTGGAGCTGCCTGTCGATGCGGAGCTCGGAGGTATGATGGGTGACTGGGAGCCAGAGGAGGGGCTCTGCCCGTTCGTTGCTAGTGGTGATGTGTGTCCTTGGCTTCGGGCTTCCATCATTTCCAGGAACCTGTGGGGAAGATAAATTACAAATATAAGGAATGGTGAATCTCAGAATCCCAGACTGGCTTGGGCTGGGAGGGATCTTAAAGCTCGTCTCATTCCAACCCCTGCCATGGGCAGGGACACCTTCCACTAGGCCACGCTTCTCCAAGTCCATCCTGGCCTTGGACACTTCCAGGGATCTAGGGGCAGCCACAGCTTCTCTGGGCACCCTCTGCCAGGATCTCCCCACCCGCACAGGGAAGAATTTCTTCCCATCCAACCCTGCCCTCTGCCAGTTTAAACCATTGCCCCTTGTCCTGTCACTACCTACCCATATAAAGAGTCCCTCTCCTTCCTTTATATAAGCCCTCTTCATCTGGCTGTGTGCTGAGCTGGGAGAGTATGGGTCTGCTTCCAGCTGGGTTTGGGAGGGTATGGATCTGCTTCCAGTGACACTGTGACTTCCTGGGTCACAATATATCTGGTTTACCCACATGAGTTGAACTCACCCCATCTGCATTGAGGTGTGGAGAATCCCAACCTGCTCTGCACTACAGGATGAAAACTATATTTGCAACACTATTGGAAACTCCCTGAATAGACAGTCTATAACAGCATGCCAGGGCTTGAAATGCAACCTGAAGTCAGTTGTTGGACATGTCTCTAAAGGAGTAAGTGCTGTAGGAATGGTACATTTTTACATTCTGCAGAATAAATCATAGTACTCAAGAAAACTGCTCTAATAACCTTTTTATCAGCCAAGAATGGATTTGAGAGGAGAATCCTTGAATATCCACAGAAAAGAGCTGTCCTGAGGGCTCAGAGAAGACTGACTGCCATTACCCTTCTCGCAGGGTGCAGATCCACATGCAGGCTCTCCCCTGCACGTACTCCCCCTCTGTGTGAGAGGCCCTGGAGCCAAGTAGCAGGAGCTCTGGAAAAGGTTGTGGTCCTGGCTGGGCTCCCGACTGGAAGAACATTAAAGCCTGTACCACTATAGAGAGTGAAAAGCTCTTTCCTTTTCCAAAAGAAACCCAAGCCTCCCTCTGCAGCCCGCAGGGTCAGCAGCCTGTTTCACACACTGTGCAGAGAAATGTGGACAGAGATAATATTTTGCCATGAAATGGTCTGAAAAACAGATCTGTCACATGCTGCACAGCTGAGAGATACAGAGAGGACACCCAAAGTGAAGCATCCTGTGTAATATCCAGCACATCCCAATCTTGCCTCTCATTTCATTAAGCTTAATGAATTTGTGCATAGAGGCTCTGGGTTCAGCTGGTTCTGCAAGACAGACTTTGGTTGTGCTCCAGGCAATGAGAGTGTGAAGGGAGAGCCTCCTCTCCCACACAAAGCATGACCTTGTCCTTCAGGGACCTGAGCCAGCCAGAACCTTCCCTGGACTGACTGCTGAACAGAACGCAAACAGTGGGGGTTAAGAGACTCTAGGCCTTGAGATATGATTTCCTATTTTAAGGCTGTAACCTGATATACTTTTAAGGAACAAAATAATATACTTTGTGACCAGCAGTGTCTGGAACCCTAGGGAACAATAGCCCCAGGAAGCTGTTACTTGAATTGGAAAACCAGCAGTCCTTCCCAAGTAAGTAACTGGCTAAAGTGGAGATCAAGGGCAGCACTAAAAAGCAGAATTAGTTAGGCAACATAGACAGGGACAAGATATAAATAGCAATAGATGATCCCAAGTAACAGAAACAGGAAGAAATTCAACAGTACAAACTATATAGTCATCTACTCAAGGGTGAGGAAAAGTGTTCTTGCTCCCAGTTCTCCACGTGAGAATGACTGGGAAAGACTCGCCTCACTCATTTTGGAAGTCTGGACTAAGGACTGCAATCCCAATCATGCCAGAGCCCGGCTGTCACATGCTGTCCATTGATATCCAACCTATACCTGCCCTGATGCAGCTCCAGCCATTCCCTGGGTCCTCTCCCTGATCACAGAGAGCAGAGATTAGTGCTGCACCTCTGCTGTCCCTTATGAGGAAGCTGCAGACTGTCAAGGCACCTACCTCAGTGCCATGCTGTGGTGTTCTCACTGATGCTTCCACCAGGACCTGGGCCAAGACTATGTGCCTATTCCACCCAGAACACTGGCTACACCAGCATAAGCTCCCAGCAGAGCTGAGCTCAGAGTATGTGATGCAGCATCCAGTCCCTATCCTCCCTCTCCTGGGGCGAGCTGCGCGACAACACATTCCACTGAAAATGATGCATGGATTTGTCATGCACCAGATTAAAAACATAAAGGATTTTAACTCCTGCACTGAGCTCTGTGGAGACTGCATCAGGTTGGTTTGGAAGGTGCACAATACATCACACATGCTGAAAGAACATGATAGCTGTGCTCAATACCTCTTTGTCACTGCCCTCCCTTCCTTAGGAGGGGGGGCATGGCTCCACATCCTCCAAGCAGGGCACATACGGCGTCTGTGGGGTGGGAAAGAAACCACGAGGCCCTGCAATTCAGCCCTTGTCCAACAAAGCTAAGGCTCTTTATCCCCAAACCATGTGAATTGCCATGGCCTGCAAAGCTGTTTGTGAGCTTTGCCTGCATACAATGTGCAACTTCTCGGCTCCACATCACATGTGCTGAGCGCTGAATTCTGCCATTCCTCCTCTCCCAGCTTTGATCCAGACCTTCTGGTGAGCTGAAGACAGGAGAGCTGAACAGCTCTGCTTTGTGGAACTCACTCCTCCTCCTCCCAAGACCCACTCAGCGTTAAAGACTCCTGCCTCCCAACTGTGAGGAGAGATTAATCCCAGATGATCTACAAGCACCCCTGTTCCTGTTTATAGCAACAGCAATCCTGGATGGAAGCCTGCGAGCCTGGGCACTGCTGCATCCAGCAGCCAAGGCACTGCTGCCAGCAGTACTTGCTCTCCTGACTGTCTGTGGGAACACCTAAATCACCAACACGGTGTGAAACCAGAATGAACAACCTCTGAGCCTCAAGTTGCTGAGTCCCACCATCGAGGCAACCAGCTGACTCAGGTAGGATAAGATGATTGTACACTGAAGATTTGGGAACAAGGAGACACAAAGAATGTAGAGTCACATCAGTATACAGAATATGAAGCTCAAAGAACAGTTAAAGCTGGACTCAACAAAGCACAGGAAAATCTTAACAATACCAGAGTATTTTAAGATTTACTGTACATGGTTCTACCAAAGCTGCCCATTTGGGAAACAACCTGCTTTGTTCTGGGAAAGTAGCCAGCTCCAGAGGGAGGGAAGGCTGTGACTACCACCTGTTTCTCCTCCAGAAACACATGAATTTCAGAGCTGGAGGAAAAAAACCCCGCTACTTAACTGAAGTATAAAGAGTGTCATACTTCCCTCCAGTGCAACCAGCAGGCTTTGTCTGCACCTGTGCTCCTGTACCTTTGTTACCTGTGGTGTGTGAAGGGCATAAAAACAGGAGACAGTAAGTTCTTTAGTAGGAAGATAGAAATGGTTATTTGGGGACAGCACAACACAGACTCTTGCCCCTGCACAGCACTGAGGACAGCTGTGACATGTGTGCTTCATGTCACCTTGACCAGCTCCAACTAGACACGTGGGCCAAGCCTTGTGCTGTGACACTGGGGAAATCAGGGTGGTCTGACACTGGTTCTATCTACACAGGCTGCATAAACCAGCTCTGCTGAGTTTTTATAGCCAGATCTTCTGTGAGGGAGGTGGGTGGAAAACCAGCACACATTAAATGCTGCCAACAAGCTCGCAGTAATTTCCAGGATGGAGGTGTCTAAGCATCCTCCACACTTTGAAAATACTACATAATGCATGAATGCTTTCTCTGGCTTTACACACACTCCTCAGAGGCACAAGTGTGGCTGTTTTGGGAAGACAACAGGCCAAACCTGCCATGTGTCTGTTTTTTCTCAGATTCTACACAATCTGTCCATTCCTCGTTCTATCTATCAGTCCTTTGGAAAAGGACTCATTCAAAACCTTACTGCGGAATAAGCAGCTTTGTGCCCCCTCTGGACGTAGCAGACCAGGTCCTACAAGGTGAACTCACACCTGAGCACCTTTATTCCGTTGGGATACAGAGACTGCAAATATACCATGCACGTCCAGGTGGGTCATCTGTCCTCACTCACAGGGGCTCCTTATTTACCTTTCAATCCTTCCATTATAGACCAAGTAACAAGTCCAAAACATCCTCAAACTCCTGAATAATTCACTGGTGGTTGGACCTGCTTGCAAGAGGAGAGTTTTATGCAATTTTGAAGATGAGCACGCTCTGTGGGAACAAAAATTCACCAGGGCCTGAGGTTACTGCTGCTCTGCTCACAGGGCAAACACAAAAAACACAAAAGGACTCGTTAGCCTGACAATTCCTAAAATTGTCTGTGCTTGTGTTCATTTAATATTGAAGACGGGAGCAGACTAAATTAGCTTTTTGGCTCCTGGTTCTAACATGCTGTGATAAATTGTTCAAGTGTATTTCATGTGGCAAGAAAGGCTCTGGGTTATTTTATTAATTGTGAAAATGGAGATTAATCAGCTGGATGACATCATTTTAACTGGGGTTAGCAAGGGTTAGATTTCCACATGTTTGTTTTGGGCTCATTAAAGGTACTGCCTCAATTCCCCATGCCCAGGTCCCTGAATGTAGAATCAACGGCCAAGCAGGTTTAATTCCTGCTGTCATCCTGTTTTCCACCTGACAAAATGGATGCAGCAGAATAACTCCCTGCTCCATAAAATACAGGACATGCTCCGTGTCCCCACTTATCAAGCAAGACTGATTGATGACAGGCTTAGATGCACTTAATTCTCAATGTAGCATCCCCAAAAAACATGACCTAGATAGAGTTCCATTCCAGTACAAGCTGGCTCCTGACCTGTCTGATGACCACAAGGATTCACAGCAAGTGGAGAAGATTAAAGTGAGGCAAGGGGAAGAGAAAGCAGGAGTGGGCTTATTTTCCCATCTGGTAATTCAGCCTGTAGCTGGTGTAGCTCCTCCTGCCACTGTGCAGGTGTTACTCAGCATCACGGTCTTCCTGAAATTATGAGCTATGCTCAACATGGAAAAAAAACAACCAAGCAAATAAAACCCCAACCCCCCAGCCAATGATTCTGCAGTGACTAAAACTGTCTCTCTGGGGAATGTGCCTCCCCAAAAGCAGAGTCCTCAGCAAGAGAGCCCAAATGCCTGTCTGCAGTCACTGGTCTGGCATCCACATGGTGAGAGGAGACAGCCTCAAGTTGTGCCAGAGGAAGTTTAGGTTGAGTAGTGGGGAAAATTTCTTCACCAAAAGGGCTGCCCAGCCCTGGCACCCTTCTGTGGGGGAATGGGCACATTGAACATATACAGGTTTTCCTTGAAAACAGAAGGTAAGCTGGGTCCAATTAATAATGGAGAAATAGAGCAAATTAGGTACAAATTCAGAACATCATAAAAGTCATTACTGTTTGTTTAATAAGAATTCAATAACTCAGAAAGGGCTGAAACGTTTTTTTAGCAGCATTGAAAATGTAAAGTCTGAAAGCACAGGGACAGTACCAGAGCCAGAGGTGTGTCAGGCAGTGAGGAGCCTAAACACAGGGAAAGAACTGGAAGCAGATTGTGTCTCCCACAGGCACATCCAGGCAGTGGCTGCTCAGGCTGGCTTACGTAAGGTGGAAGAGGCAGCATCGTGTGCCACCTTGTGTTGTCTCTGGGATCCACATTTTGGATCAGTGACGTTTTGTCCTCAGGTCCCCCCTGCTGCAGTAGGAGGAAGAGTTCTTGTTCTCTTTCAGTTCTCACAGAGCCAAATTTAGCACTGGTCATTGTGACAGAGCAGCTACCAGACATGCACAGGGGTGAAGGGAATAACCGAGATGTCCTAGCGCTGTCACCGCGCTGTGCTCTGTGCCCTGATTTTATGGGGGGACAGCAGGAATGGCCTCCAAAGAAGTGCTGCAGCAGACACACCATGGCCTGCGGCCCCAAATATCTGCGGTCATCTCCCCTTGCTCTGCAGTTTGGGTGACCCACAGCAGAACTCCCAGTGCTGTCTGAACTGAAGCAACTAACACAAAGGCCTCATGACAGGAGGTATGACAGGTGGGGTCTTGTGACAGGAGGTGTGACAGGTGAGGGTCAGGCTCCTCCACCAAGCAATAAAAAGGGAAAAACAAAAGAGGCCTCAAGTTGCACCAGAGGAGGCTCAGGTTGGATATTAGGGAAACTTTCTTCACAAATAGGGCAGCCAGACTTTGGAACAGACTGCCCTGATAGTGGTGGAGCTATCATCCCTGGAGTGTTTGAAAAACGGGGATGTGGCCCTTGGGGACATGGTTGCGTGATGGCTTTGGCAGTGCTCAGTTAACAGCTGGACTTGATGCTCTTAGAGGGTTTTTCCAATCCTAAGGACTCCTAAGGATTCTGTGATCTGTCAAGGGTCACCAAGTCACACTGCACCAACACATACACTACACAACAGGGTGAGTGGCAGCAGACAATGTACCAGGTGCTCAATTGGACGTTCACTGATGCAGCATATTAAACCTGGTGTCTTAGGTTGGAAAATGCAAGATGTGGCTAGGGGTGTGTATTCTATTGCCATCTCTTAGGGTGGGGCAGTTATTGGTTAATTGGGTCACCTGTTAAAACTAGGGGGGGCAGTTTTCTTTTATCTCTTCCACAACCAATCCTCCCTCTGGAAATATCTCCTGTTAATGAGCCATTGAGCCTCACTGCATGACTGATAAAATTCCATCATCCCATGGGGAGAGGCTCCACCCAGGGGGAGGAGCCAAGCATTCCTACCTGGCTATAATCTGACATTTGGAACACCAGAGAAGCCTTTGCCCACTGCATTCCCAGAGGAGCAGCTTTCTTCCCCACTGCATTCCCAGAGGAGCAGCTTTCTTCCCCACTGCATTCCCAGAGGAAGCCCAGGCCCATCCACACCAGCCCTGGAGCTTCAGAGGAAAACTCCACCCTTGTGCAGGATCCCTGCTCCAGCAGAAGCACAGCTGGCACTGCAGGAGGGCTGAGCCACCATGGGATGGGACTGCTGCCACCTCCCTGACACACAGGCTGCCAGGGCATGTTCTGATTCTGGCAGTGTTGTTTTGTATTACTGCTTTTTTTTTTTCTATTTTTTTTTCCTAATAAAGAACAGTTACTCCTACTCCCATATCTTTGCCTGAGAGCCTCTTTTTGAAATTATTATAATTTCAAAATTATAATAATTCAGAGGGAGGGAGTTTGCATTTTCTGTTTCAAGGGAGGCTCCTGCCTTCCTTAGCAGACACCTGTCTTTTCAAACCAAGACACCTGGTAATCCCAAAATGATGGGCATCTGACAAGCATGGATGCAAGGACCATCCCAAGCCCTAATAATGAGCACTGCAGACCTCCCTCACTGCTGCAGGCTCTGATTCCTATCACACACTGTTGTGTACACATGTACTCTGTTTCCCATCTCAAACTGTTTACTAAGCTTGAGGCTTTACCCAAACCTGGGTTCTCTGACATATGAATGTGAGCATTTCTTTAAATTAGATCTTTGGCTATAAAACTTGAGCCTGGAGACCTCCCGCAGGGATAAAAACTGAGTGTAAGAAGTGCATACCTTTCAACTCTGGGGCTGAAGTAACCCCTCTGCACCTCATCTGTCCCACAGAGGTGCCATTTAAACAATCAGACTCTCTGTTTCTACCTGGGGTGCAGAGAAAAATTTTAAAAACCCTAAAATAGCACTCTTAGTATGATCAAAGCACTGACACATGACACTCCCTGGTGCTTTTCTTTTGGGATCTGTGCCTCTAGCCAGAAAGCATCCAGGGTATTTTAAAGCCCTTTCTCTAAAGAAGTGTTACTTTCTGAAAGTGAAGAACTTTGGCTTCAGTACAGATATGAACATGCAGGAGCTGGCTAGCTGCATAAAGATGTCACTTTATTTGCTAAACCAGAATCCTAGAGAAAACTCTTGCTTTTAATATTTCAGCAACTCCTCCTTTGTCAGGCTCTGATATTTCTCAGGCCATGTTAAGCTAATCTGCAGCCTAACAGTGCCGACAGCCTCCCAGCAGGGCAGTATGGTCACACTGGGTGGGATGATCCAGTTTAATACCTGTTGCTGGAACTAGGAGGTCTGACCATCCCTCCACCACTACCACACTGCTGTTGCTGCCTTTAAGATCTAAATCTCTTCTCAGAGCCAGCCCAACACAGACTAACCCTGAGGTCGATATAGCAAAGACAGATTTTACAGTCACAGAGTCTCAGACGAGTTTGGGTTGGATGAGACCTTAAAGCTCATCTCATTCCATGCCCCTGCCACAGGCAGGGACACCTTTCACTGGACCAGGCTGCTCCAAGCCCCATCCAACCTATTTTTCTGCTGGATTTGTGAGCTAAAGTGACACATATGGAGACCCAGCACACGCTAAAGCTGCTGGAAGGGCAAGAGATGATGAAACAGCAAGGTCTTGTGCTGTGAATTTGAAACAGCTCTGCCAACTCCTGATTCTATTAAGTATCCCCCCATTACCAAAGCAGTACAAACCTAAGTATGGAAAACCATCTGACAGCACAGCCCATGCAGCCCAGTCCTTTGAGTAGGGACATCAAGAGAAGTGCTGAAGGCATGAGGTGACTAACTAGTCCCTCAGGAGGAGAATGAGGTGAATGCTTTGGAAACAGCACTGCCTTGTGTGAATTGGGGTATTTCAATGCCCTCCAAGGAAAACATGCTGAAGAAGGTTATAGAACTTGAAACTTGGTCTGAAAAATGCTTGTCCAAAAGCCTGTGCATGAATATTTCATAATCATTGATTCCAACTTCCAAACAAAAGCTGTCAGTAAATAATCTTTTTCCAATACATTCTGAGGCTGACTTTTCTGGCTGGCACACCACTGCAATAAAGGCCTTGTGACAGGAATTCACAGAACATGGATTCCTGTTCACTGTGCTACAGGTGTATTGGCTTTATGGGGCTAAAGCTGGCAAGCACCATTACAAGCAGCCAAGCACACAGCCAGGGTGCAGAACAGACACAGGGCAGGGGAACCAGTCACTATTTCAATCCAGAAATACACCAAGGAGTTCAGAAGTGCTCAAAGGGAACAAAAGACAGCAGTGCTGTTGCTACCACTTTCTACTGTCATAAGACACAAAATACACAGGAGTGCAACAGCCAGGAGAGGAACCAACCTGTGTGCTGAGCAGCTGAGAGATGGAAAATATCCCCTTCCAGCACTTTATCTACTTCAGCATGTGCTGGCTCCAGGTGTGCTGCTGAGCCCCACCCACCCTGCCCTCCCCAGTCACATGCCTGTAGGAACCAGACTGTTTCACACTGATCCCCAGGTGCAGGCTTTTCTTCAGGTGATGCCATTCAAAAGCAACATTTTATCCAAAGGATCCCTAAATGTTACTCGCTAGACCCTTCAACCTGGCCACATGCCACAGCTGGGGCTGCCCAAAATTCATGTGACACCCAAAGCAGTTAGAAAAGACAGCTCAGTGACATACAGTTCGTAGTTTTGGTCTTCAGTCTCTTGCTGCACTGACAGCTCCTCCAGAGTTGCATCAATATCCAGCTGATTTGTCTCCAGCTGCCGTAGCAACGTCTCCCTCTGAGGAAAGGAAAACAAGCTGGGTCTGAGCAGAAGGGGCATTGTAACAGATCTCTGTGCACTGAGATCCTGTGTCACCACTTTACCACAGAACCATATGCAAAAGAATCATGATGTCCTGGCCCTGATCATGGTGTCTATTTAAATACAGAGCACAAAGGGAAAGTGAATAAAAAGTAGATAATCCATAAAGTCTGTGTGTAAGAAGCACCTTGTTCTGTGAGCTGTTCTCAGCCATAAATCAATAATGTGTTATTTCAGACACCACAGCACCAGTTACATTTGGAGAACGGATTCAGCCCCTGCAGAGATCAGTTGTGCAACTCATTCACTCAGGCCCCTTTGACTTTCCCTCTGCTAGATCAGCCCCTCTGGGAGCAGAACCCAGCTGAATGCAGACTCTCCCAATATTTTTTTTTTTGTTGCTGTTGTTAGGGGAGATGAGGGAGCACAACCTATCACTTCAATGACATTTCAGAAGTCCTTGCCCCTCTGCCTCCAGCTGCTGTTCCACAGATGGGGGACAGACACCCTAGCCCATTTCCAATGGGCAATAAAGTGAGTTGACTGCACTAATGTAATCCAGGACTGCCTCACTCAGTCCTTCCTTTCCCACATTTCCCTTAGAACTCAAACAAAAACCTCAGCTGAGGGGAAGGGCTCTCTCGACATCCAGATGGCAGCAAGGAGAGATCAATATCCACAGGCACAGCCAGCTCCCTCAGTGGCTGCAGCCCTGCAGGGCTGACACAGCATCCACTCCTGCAGAAACATCATTCCAGATCCCCTGGACAAGACTAGAGCTGTCAGTGGTGCAAATCCTGCCCCACAGCCCCATCCCCTCTGCTCAGGCACAGCTGGCTGGCACACAGCTGGGCACTGGCCCTGCCCATTAGCTCACCTCCTGAATTTTGGAGTCAAAAGCCACATGTTTGGTGCCTGAGGGCATCAATCCTTCCTCTCCCACTGCCTATGCACTGGGTGGCATAGGAGCAGGGCCAGCTTGTGCTGAGCTGGGCTGGTGACTGCCAGCCCTGCAGAGTTCCCATTACAGCAGGTCTGTGGTGCCACAGGCTGTATCCCTGCCTAGGCAAGGAGGACATGCAAGAGAAACCCCAGGCTTCCTCCAAACTGCCAAGGTTTTTGCTTTGATAACTGACTTAACCTCCAAGTACATTTCAGCTTTGCTCTGACAAATATTTTTGAAGGCTAGCATCAATAACCATGGTGAATTCTTAATTCCCTGTCTGACAACACTTGAACTCACTGCAGAAAGATCCCATCAGATTAAAAGCCCATAAGGAAATCTATTACATAATTCCCAGAATAATCTCCATCTGAGAAGACAAACATTTGCATGAAGTGATGGTGTTCAGTCGCTACATGCACATGCTGCTGGTATTATGGTTTCATAGATGTGACAACTTTGAAGCTATCAAGCCACTGCACAGGTTTGAAGAGCAATTAACTCATCTGGCTCACACAAACCACACCAAGTGCTGTGTTCCAGGGAACGATCACAGCACAGCCTGAGCCCTCCATGGAGCAACTGACTTATATCAAATTCTACTATGACTGAAATCAGCAAAAAAGTTTAAGTAATTTTTATTTTGTACTCTAAAACCAGGTGACTCATCACAGTTGATAACCCTAATTTACTGGAAGACATAGCCCTTATTGAAATGCAAGGGCTTCTGTGATCATTTAAGCTAATTTACTGCTTCCAAGGCATATAGAGTCTTCATGTTTACCTTTGCCATTGTGTTAAGAGCTTGGAGCAATCCCTCTTTTCTTTGCTGAGTAATTTTTATTCATCATATTCAAGTGCTCTCTGCACATGGAAACTTGACTTTAATTAACATGTATGCATGGAATTACAAAGTTATTACTTCATGCTAATTCCTTTATTGTCGTTTACAGACAAGAAAGATTCAGCAAAATATGCTACTCATATTTAAAGTTGCTACCTTAATCAGAAGTACTAATGAGGACTTTAGAATTCAAATTCTAGATTTCAGAATTCAAGAAAATGAAGATCTCAGAAGCAGTAGATATTCATCATTTTATTATAATTATTAAATTATTTTATATTATTCATGCAGTAAAAGCAAAAATGAGACAAAAAAGGGCAAGTCTGCTGCTTCTTTGTCCCTAATTTCCTAAGACAGGTGAAATACATGCTGAGCAAATTAGCTGAACAAACAGAGACAGAAGGGCTACTGCTCTCCAGTGCTTACCTTAGTCTCTTTGATAATGACTTTAATTAGACTTGTCTATTAAACAAGTGGTGTGCCTTGCCTTACACTTTGGCACTGAGACATACACCAGTTTTAATTATTTCAATTTTCAGAGATTACAAAAATCAGGAATATATACTTAATAGAGAGTTGCAATCAGCTTTGTACAAATTCATCACTACTAACAAACTTCCAAATACTTCAAAAAATATATTCTATTTTACCACGCTGGTTATTAAAATATTAAAGAAACAGCTTATTTTTTGCAGTGACCCAAAAGAAGGGAATAAATCATGCGCTAGAGACCAGTGCTTTAGCTGAAAGGCACTTGCAAGGGCTTCCTGGGAAAAGGCAATCTCAACTGTCTGCAGAATCCTGTCTCCTTCCAGCACAGCATCTGGAGGCCTGGGTGACCTGATCTCATTCGTGGGTTTCCAGATATACCTACAGCTAAACTGCATCCTCAGATTTGCCAATCCTGCCCCAGGAAAGGAACTGATAAATAATTGAAGAACTCAGTCTGACAGAGAGAATGAGCTCTGTACTGGGGGCATGGATTTCAGCCCTTGCTTTCACCACGGAAGATGTGTGACTGCAAACTGAGCACAGGAATGTGCCACTGAAAACCACACACTGACCCCAACCCTGCTGAGGGACAGCCTGGGACCTTGGATACAGCTGGACCACTCTGCCCTGGAAAGCTGTGGAGGGCAGGCTGAGAGGCACAGAAACATCTGAAGCTGACTAAATCCTATGTGCATTTTATACCAGACAGCATCCCTCTCCTTCAATCCTGCTCTGCTCCAAGGAGAAAAACTCCTTTCTGGAGCCTGGTACTGGCAAGGATCTCGGAAGGGATAAGAAGAACCTTCAGGATTTAAGTCTAGATGTGACTTTCCTACTAATTTCAGTTCATGCTGCACTGGATGTTGAACAGGGCCAGCCCCGGTCCCTGTGCACTCCAGCACAAGGTTCCCAGTGAGTGTCTGGGAGCAGTGAAGTGCCCCAAGGCAGCTACTGCGGAGCACCATGAGGCACTGCCCATAAACCTGTGGCACAAGTGCAAGGGGCACTGGAGAAACCAATGCAGCCCATCTTAGGTGAAGTTTGACATCAAGTAAAGCCCCAAAAACTGGGTGGAGGCAACCAAAAGCCTCCAAATGTGCAGTGTCATAAACCCAAATATTTCACCAGCAACATGCTGACAGATTTCAGTCTTCTCCACTGAGCAGCAGGTTGGATTTACAGCTCAGATTCCTACAACCTCCCCCTCAAAAAATGGTTTGACTTGTTTCATGGAGGTTTTATACATTCAATTCTCTTACCCTGGTTCTTTCTGTTCTGCAGCCTGAGGACTTTGCAACATTCACTAATATATCTCAGCTCCTTCTAAACTGGCATTTCACTGGGGATTATTTATATAAAAATACACACATACACTTCAATTATTGGTGAAAGATAATAAAGATCAACTGCCTGGGTTTTTCCCATCAAATAGAAAACAGTGACACAACATCATGTGTGCCCTCAAAAAGCATAAGCTACTCATTCCAAAGGACCCCCGTAGGATCACCCCAAAAGGTGATCTTCGAAAGGCCAAGAGATGAGGATCCCACCCTTCGCAGCCTTTGCCCTTCCCTCAGCCCTCCCAAGAATCCCCAGATACGAAGGAAATATGAGATTGGATCCATGTGAACAGGATGCAAGCACATGGATCTCATATATAACGCCCTTTACCATTAGGGAAAAGATTTTCAGCAGAGGTTCCTAACTACTCAGATAATGGCCTAATCTCTTCTCAGCCGAGTTTTAACTGAACAGAATTGAAATTCAAAGTTTAACAGATATGTGTATTTTACATTTTTGACTTGGTAACTGCACCACTGGATGCCGTTTTCATGCCAGTGAAAATGGAGCCTTTCTCCAGAGGTCAGCATTGGGAACTCAGCACAGCTGACTTCTTGCAACCAGAGACATGTTTAAATCAGTCACAGGCACCAATGTTCTCACATAATTTTGTTATACCAACTCTAATGAAAAGAAGAATCTACTCAGGATCCTTTAACAGCAAATGAAACCCCAAATACCAAATTCCTGCCTTAGAAAGGAAGCAAATCCAATCTGTCCCACAAACTGAGCACATCAGGATAACTAACATCCCTGCCTTACCTGCAGCTGCAAGAAGGGAATGTTGAAGAACTTGTGCAAGTACTTGAGGCCAAAGCTGTTCTTCATGGAAGACTCAGCATAGCGGAAATAGGAGGAGCCGGGAGGCCTGTGCCAAGCAGAGAGGAGAACACTGTACCCAGCACAACTTGCAGACCCTGAACAGGACTGAGTTACACTCCATGAGCCACCCCACAAGCCAGCCCCCACCCTCAAATGTAGCCCAGGGCATCATTCTGCTTGGACTCATTATTTTGTTCACAGCCAAAATTCACACTGAAGGGGGGCAGAAGGTGGCTGTAGGTGTGTGACAGTGTCATGTGCCTGCCAGGCTAAGAAATACTCTGTCAGGACACCGGGATGTTGGTTTTCTAAACTGGGGATTTACAAGTTGTTCATTTCACAGTGAAGGCTTTTGTTTTAAAAACCACAATCGGACTGACAAAAATAATATACAGAAATTATTTTGTAAATAAATTATTTCATCATGGATAAAGTCTTAAAACTGACACCATTTCTTTGTGCCTGACACAGGCATAAACAAATAAAGAGATGAGGAAAATGAAAAAATACCTTTAAAACATAAAACTACATAAAAAGGTACCAAATACTGAATCTTGACCAACAAATGCTATTTTATACCACGTAACAGAGCACCTTAGATCTCTGCTTAAGGGAAATGCTTGTCTGGCTGGTGAGGGACATGTGACTTGGCCGTGCCCCGCAAGTGCTGCATGGGGGATGCTCAGAGGCAGAGCAAGGACACAGCTGCACTGGCTGGCTCTGTGTAGCTCAGTCACTAGGAGCAAGGAACAGCTGTGCTGTCGGGAGAGGACTCTCTCACAGGAGAAGGACTGTCCAGAAAGAAGATGACTTGTTGGGAACAGCACTTCTGAAAGGCATATGCTGCCAGGCACTCCCTGTTTCCAGGAGCATGGCAAACAGTCTGCGCCAGATCAAAGGGCCATGGTGTCAGCGGATGCTGCTTGAGAGACACGGGGTGCTCTGGGAGCCCAAGGCAGGCGCGCAGGACAGAGGGCACGTGTGATATGGATGTGAAACACGGCAGCGACACAGTTACTGACAGGTGATGGCAGGGAGCAGCTGAGGCCCGCTGCCCTGCCCGCTCACCTGTTCAGGTTGTCAATGAGGTCCCGCACGTCGCCAGGCAGGATGACCCGGTGCTCCCCCATGTCCCGGTAATTCCCAAGCACACACACTGGAACGTGGGTCGGCACTTTAGGAAGCTCCCTCAGAATATAGTTAAATGTCCTTCATCAGAGGGGAGAGAGAGAGCAGATGAGTGGGAACATCCTTCTGTTAGCAGTTTCATGCACAAATCACAAAGAAAAAAAAAAAAAAAAACAACAGGAATTTTTTTTCCAAAATCCTTCCAAGTCTGTGGCTTCTTTACCCCATCAGAGAAATACATTAACCCTCAATATGTTTGCATGATTCTTTATTCAAAATCAACTTCAAAAGCTCAATAATCCACTTTCACCAGAACCCTCACATCTCCTACAGCAACCTCAGTCATGAAAACTGTGGGGTCAGCAGAAGGAAAGGATTCCCTCCCTTCAGCTCTCCACAGGCTCACTGACCCACACCAAACCTGAACAACACCAGCCTAAGTAATAGCAGGAGCTCTAACCCCCTCCTCTTTCCACTCTGGATTCCTTATCTCTCTCACTCTCCTCAGATGTGCAAAACCAACAGTTCATTACTTCTGTAGATTAATGCAGCCCGGGGCCTCTAAATAATCCTTACTAATACCAGCTTCTTGGGAATATCTCACAAGCATCTTCCTTTTCCTTGTGTTCTGGGGAGCAGGGGTTTGCAAAATGCACTTTGCACCTGTGATAGCACTAATTATCAAGCCTCAGCCAGCAGCATATCAGCAATTGCAGCACACAACCCACTGGGACAATGCTTGTTTGGAACAAGCCCAGGAGAGGAGTGTATTAAAAGCCATGTCATAAGATAAAGCTTTTATTTTAAAGGATACAAGCTGGCTCCAACTCATTAGGCTGGTTATCAGCTTCCAAATGCAACTAGGAATCTGGAAATCTGCAAGTCATTTGTTTTGCCTGAACAAGGGAGAATCACATGGTGCCAGTAAGGGTCTCTTACCACTGCTTGGTGATGTCAAACATCATAACTACACCGTTGCAGTTCTTATAGACATCCAGGAACTCTGCATCCAGAGCCATTTCTGATTCTGCCTGAAGAAATAAAGGCAAAGAAGCAGTAAATAACTGGATTCAACTTCAGGCTGATACAGGACACAATGGATACAGTACTGACTGAGTAAACTTTCTGAAGTGACAACCACTGTAAGGAGTACCCATGGATTTCACACCACTAGCACTGAAATAAGATCCTTGGTGGTTCCCAGCTTCCATTTCCCATAGGAACAGGACGTGAAGCACCTGATGGTCTCTGACAGCACATGCTAAAACCCGCCCCTGTCCTTTCCCCTGTGCTCCCAAATCCTGTGTTGGCAAGAGAACTCCATACAAACCACAAACGGAAGGACAGAAGACGCAGCTCCCATTCCATCTTTTTCCAGACTCAGATATTGGTTCTACTCTTAATGCTGCTGGTGTCCAAAAGCAGGAGGCAGTTTCTCCCATGGAGGGCTGACAGGAATAGTACCCAATTGGTTTTTCATCACTTGGACTCTGCATGCTGCTAAGTCCACATAGGTACCAGCTTGGTCTCCATGGTCCCAGCTCAGTCTCCATGACTCCTACTGGAATTTGGTGCCTGGGAACAATTCTCACTCCTTTCCCAGGAGTGGAAAATGCACCCACATTTGCAAAGGAAGAAACAGCTGTGGTAACTGTTCTCATAAAGGCTTTTCCCATGGGAGAATATTTTGAGGAAAATTCTCCTCATCTGAGCCTGAGCAGATGGGTACCAGTGAGAGTGCAACAGCCCAGCTCCGAGGAGCAGCCAGAGCAGGGCATCATCACTTCTTCAAGCCCCACAAGAAGGCCCTGCAAAAGGAATTTCTGCCTCAGCCCACAGAAGACAGGTACAAAGCTGCTGAGCAAACATCTAGGGCACAGTCATTCCCAGTGACACAATGGAAAACAGCAGGGAAGTTGCAGTGAGGGCAGGAGCAGGGCTGAAATGCACAGAGCAACGAATGAAGAACATTGGCATCACCCACTGTCCCTCATCCACCTGTCAGGCAGGCCTTAGAGCAGGAACAAATAAAGAACTTGCTCCCCATGGACCAAAGGTGGACAAGAGGCCTCAGACCTCTGAATTCTAGGTGACTCACCTCCTGAGGGTCATTCTCCAGTTTCAAACCATCTCCTCGTTTTTTGCATTTTCCTTAAAAAGAATCGTAAAAAACATAAAAAGCATTACATTGGACAAAGAACTGGACGATGAGTCTGGACAGGTGCACAGCAGTTTGAACATAACCTTAAAGCAAATCCTACTTCTACTGTAAACCTGGGGGATAAGGAGGGGTGGGATAGGCATGCCTTGCTGAAGAATCCCAGCTAGTCTATTCAAAAATGAACAGTAAAGCAATCCTAAGACAGAACTTATCCAAGAAGAAATCCAAGAGAAATCAAATAAACTGTGGGAAAGGAGTTCTGGAGATGGAGAGACAGCCTACATGTGCTCCAAAGGCCCTAGCCAGAGGGTCAGGTCTGGCCATCACTAGTGAAGGCACAGAAAAGAAATCCTCCAGAAGCACCACCCAAAGCACACAGTAATAAGCCAGGTAGCAGGTACAACTCTGATTAGGCTCCCAGAAAACTGCAAGAAGCAACGTGCCTAATGTATGTAGAATTCACTAGAAAACCACTCTAGAGACTTGCTCTGCAGTCCCACAACCATGGTCCCACCTGCAAGAATCTAGTGGTTTCTCTCCAACTCATCTGCTTCCCCTAAGGCAGTTAAAGGGCAGCCCCTGAGGCTTCTCTCTTTCCTGACACCTTAGGGAAGCATTTTTCTGACATTTTAAAGTATCACTGGCATTTAACTCAGCACTCCAGAAACTGAGTGTTTTAAACTTCAGCCTCCCTGGAAACTTTGTGTCAAATCAATTACACACTGACTGTGTTTCCAAATCCTATAGACCCGAGTCTCAGCAGAGGTGTATCTATGATTATCCAGTAGCCATCAGCTGACATGACTTTCTGGTGTAGACACTTGGCTCTAAGGATTGCCAGGAATCCCAACATCTTCTGTCACCTCCTGCCAAAGAATTTTAGTGTGGACACACCATGAAAAAATTTGGCCTCTTGTTTAAACTGAATGTTCTGAGTTTCCAGAATTTTATCAATGATAAGCATTGCACAAAGAATAACCCTGCAAGATCAGGAGTTATGTCTGACAGATACCGAGTACCTCCCAGATGTTACTGACAGCATTTAAGAACTGTACTTCTGAAATAACTTTGTTGTGTATTTTCCTAGTCTAAATAATGAAGAGTTCAGTAAATTATACTTGGCACAGAAATTTCCTGTGTCGCTGATAACAGAAGGTGTTGACAGCTCAGATGCACCTGAGAAATTTTTGCCATTGACTCTGTAAAAGACTATGTAACGCTGAGGACCAAAGTAGCTTCCACCAGCTCTTCACTCTGCTGAATCACACGTGGAATTCAGGGTTCTGCCACATGCTGCATGTGAAATGTTTTTCCTGCACACAGCTCAAGGATAAATAGTAATAAAATACAGTTATTCAGAAAAGCTCTAATGCTGCATGCTACAGCAGGCGATTCTGGGGGTGCTTCTGTGCATCACTACAAAATGTTTGCCCCACTCATGTCAGCTTACTGCTGACATCTGAAAGTAGCAGAAATACTAATTCTGATCCCTCCTCATTTGGGCAATGAAACTGTTTCCCTGAAGGATCCAAGTATGGGCTCTGATTGTTCCCCATGCAGCCGAAGGTGTGGGATGTCTAGGCCATGCATGTCTTTTCCCTCTTCAATTAATTTCAAGTGAGTGACATTTGTGTGGCTTTGAATATCCAAACATCGCTATTTCTGCAGTCACTGCTGAAAATTATGCTTGGCATGACCTAAATTTCTAGGTATTAAAAGAGAAGCCCAAGCAACCACAAATACCCTCCCATCAGTCCTCCCATCCTGAGAAATCAAGGTGTCTGTCTAACCTGGGCACATTGACAGTCAATGCTTTGAGACAGAATATACAGCCTGCACACCTCTCCCTGCTCATGGTTTTCTGTGTGTATCCAGAGGAATGAGTAATATTCCTGCACACTGCTCATCAGTGCTGCAAAGGAGGTCACCTCAAAGGAGTCATAGAGCTAAAAAGCGCATGTGTGTACAGATTCATGCATAAGCTCTATTTTTGGAACCCAAACTGCAGGATGAACCAGACAAAGATAATATCTATGCAGTCACAAGATGTAATTCAGCCTGTAAAGGCAAGGGCACAGTGAGAATTGTGTCACTGTATGCATGAGGTCCAGATTTTGAGGTTGTACCTATGTGTAATGGAGGAGCTTCAATTAGAAAACATGGGTGGGCATGCTGCAATGGCTCAGGTCCCCTCCCTAGAACGATGGCTGCTCCTCATTTACAGGCATAAGAGCAACTCTGGCACTAAATACACTTGGCAGCTGTGCCCTGGAGTCTACAGAACAGCTCCGACTGGACAATGGGGCTGTGATCATCACTTGAGTCTCTGCAGCAGTATGTACCATCAGTTTTGCTGCAGGATAGAAGGATTTGGTACAACTTGCCAACAAATGCAGTCCACCATGCAAGGGGGCTGCTTCCCTTCACCAGTTTAAAATACACATCTGGAATAGCTGCATCCCTTGTGTTATCTAACTTGGAACATCTGAAAATAATAGAAATATTAATTCTTATCTTTCCTCCTTCTTGCAGGACATGTCTGGGAGGCAGAGGGGGTGAAGGTGCAAGGAGGAAAGGAATCTTCAATTCAAGGGAAAGTGTTTGTCTATCTTGTGGGCAACAGAAAAAAAATATGATTTGATGCCTTCAGTCATGTATCAGAAAATATGTGGGAACCAAAGTGGCAGAAGTTACAAGACAGGAATTTACAACTGTTCCTGAATCCCCTGCATTCAAGCAGCTTCTCTGAATTCAAGATCTGTTATAGCTTTATGACCTGCAGCAGTTACACAACTTGCTGCAAAGCCAGAAAGATGAGTCAGGATTGGGATTTCTGCTAAGAGAGATCTTTCCTGTGCTCTGTCAGTTGCAAGAGCAGCAAAGGAGATATTTACTAAACATGCCACAAAAAATCCAATACAATCCATGGCTGGAGGCAAGCGAATCTTGGGAAGATTTTAACAAATGGCAGCTTTCCAGACATGATCCCAGCTCCCCGAGCAGGCCCAAGGAGAAAGCAGCAGGCAGCAAGGAAGTCTGGACTCCAGGGGGATCTGTACATTTTAAAAAATAATCCCAAATAGTCAAGAACAAGCCAAGAGGAGCAGCACAGTCTGACAGCTGCAATTCCTCACTGCCTCACCACACTAACCAACCTCACAGCTTTTAAGCTTTCACAACAAACCTCCCCACATTTCCAAATTATCATCTGGATGCTAAATAACCAATACCAAGCTAAGTCACCATCCAGGCAGGGCCAGCATAGCTGCCCTCTGCATCCCAGTAGATTTTGGAGGGAAAATCCACATTGCTGAACCAGCAAGGACAGGGAGCACACTTCTAGGGAGCACCAGGAGAAACACCACTCAGGAAAATCACTGTTAACTTCAGCCCAGAAATGCACATCAAGTTTTCAGGGTGCAACTCCTGCAATTTCCCCAGCCCCCTGTGGCTGCAGAACAGCAGCACTGCTCAGCAGGCGAGAGCCTAAAGCTGCTTTACACAACTGAAGCTGAAAACTGCAGTTCATGGATGCTCCGGTTAGTTAGTTAAGCTATAACCCACATCAGGGCTTTCAACACAGTTTCCCCCCTCATTTAAACAGAGGTCTCCTAATTTCCTCTGAAAATGAAACAGGGAAATGATGGCAAAAGAATTTCAGCCTGGAAAGCTTCATGTTGATGTGTGTTCAGAACATGCATTTTTTGACAGTTTCAAATGCAGCCTGATAAATGCAGTGTTCTGCCCAACTCTAAATATGCACATGAGCCAGGATCTGGCAGGCAAGGGAAAAAAATGGAGGATCTAGTCTTGTCAGCACTATGCTACAGCAGCACTGGATACTTTACTACTGCAAGTCTACAGTCCAGTATGGCTCTCACCCAAAGCACCACGCAGGAGGATTTTTTGTCCTAAGCATACAGAAGGAAAACAAAAATGTCATTACATTAGGATGAAAGTTAGATATGAGTGAGCTCTTAATGCTTAATATGAACATTTTCCTAAAGTTATGCTTATCAGGAATCCACAATGCTATGGCAGTAGGAAAGGATTTGATTTCATTAACATCATGATGATCTGATTTTTACACTGCACGGATTGAGCACAACCGATTGCAAAAAAAATACATATCCGTGGTCCATAAGTACGGATCTTAACAGAGTGAGTTTTGTTTCAAAAGAATACAAAGTGAAGGGAAGACAGTCCTTTAAGATTTCCAACATAGGCTCTGCTGTCAGAAATCAAAGCAGGACCAGAAGAGCTGTTATCAACATCTGTGCTTAGCACATCCTGTCCCCTTCACCAAAAAAACAAGTCTCTAAGTTGAGAAGATGACTCTACTCAGAGAAGCTATTCACAGAAATAAGTGCTAGAACCACATGATTCCCAAATTAAATGTCTATCTATTCATACCAAAGCTGCAAGGCAGCGAGAACACAGATGTTTTGCTCAGATTCCAGACCTCCACTTGTTATCCCACTATCTGAAAGCCAAACTAATCAGACTGACTTCAGCAGTAACTCTGGCCTACGCAAGGATTTGTCTACCCTGTGAAAACTGGGGCTTAAAACACTAAAAAGATAAAGTGCTCAGGATTTTCATTTAAAGTTCATGACTCAGGTTTATCCTGAAGGCTCCATTAGGTATCTGAACTAGAGGTGCTACTGCTAATTGTCTTTTTTCCCTATTTTAAATACAGTTCAGCTGACATGAAAAACTACGTTTCTCCTTTTCCCTATTGTACTTTTAGTTTTTGGTGTAACACAAGTATAAGTTAGACAGGTGATGCTTCTGAGATGCCACTCCACCGAGGAATGCCTGAGAACACGGATTCCAGCTAAGGCTGCAGGAAAGGCAGCACCAGACAAACCATCAAAGCTTGAGTTTCAATGACTATGGCCAAAAAATTTGACAGACGCCAAACAAGAAGCATCACTCACAGAACAAGAGCTGCTCACCTGTGCAGCTGCTTTCCTGACCATACTCACAGACTAAACCAGGAGCCTGGCTGGTACTAAATGCCTCTTAGAAGCCAAACAACACCTGCATTTGGGGCTACAGAATGGGCTGTGGAGATTTACATGTCAACCCCAACCCCCTCCAGGAACAGATCCCACTGCATCCCATTTGCATTGCATCCAGACTGTGTCTTCACAGATGTTTTGGTTTTGCTCTTTATAAAACAAAAGTTTATACTCTGACAAAAATTGAAAACTAATGACAAATGTATTTATATATCATAAAATTTTCCTGGCTAAGCATTTAGAAATGCACATATTGCATTTTCTGTCCTAGTGAATTTAAGTAATTGGCTTCTCTTTCATCCTTCCACCCTGCAAACATTACCCACTGCAGCTATGGTTTTACCAATTTAACAATAGAATGCCTTCACAAAAACAGCTCCACAAGAACTTTCATAACCAGAATAAAGAACTCAAAACTTGTCTAAACATTAAAGGAAACTATAAAGGGGAGAAGGTGAAGTTTATTCAGGAGCTCAGAGAACTGGAATACACAGAGCAGCAAGTGCTTCATCTGTCATAAGCACGTAGAACAACTGCTTCTGAACACTGGGTTTGATCTGAAGTTCAGATTCCAGATAATGGGTTCTAGCATAGGGGGCTCACCTCTCCTTTCCTTATTCTTTCAGGAAGTGATATAATAAATACAGATTTTTTTAAAAGCAGAAGTAAGCAGGTATTTCTGAATTCCATTTAAGTTTTTAATTAAAACTGAGCAAGAACAATGGATCTTCACTAGAAAGGAAGTTATAACTCTTACCTTTGTCCACTACATCCCAGACTTCAACTTTCACAATGTCATCAGTGGCTGGAAGCACAACAGAACACAAAGGGTTAGAAAGTTTCAGTAAAACATTCATCACTCAGAGAGCCCAACCCAAATCCAACATGGAGGAATGTCAAAGCATAGGAATGTCAAAAGCAAAGCAAATTATATGCAAGAAAAAAAACCCAACCACAAGAAGGCAGTGAGCTGTTGAAGGTGCAAGCTGTCCAGCAAAACCAAGCTGTCTAAAGAACTTCATAAACACTCTTAGTCACATAAGTGATGGCTGGATTTCCTTTCTGGTTCATGTCAGGTTTGAAGCGTGTTGTAAGTATTTTGCGTAGACTGTTTTCATAACATACAGAGGTTTACAAAGCCTTTCAGAAAAGATAAAAATCTAATTTTGAGAATAAAGTCTGGTTTATAAACAAGGCATACAACTGGCAAAAGGAATACACACATTTAAGAAAGATCAATCACAGCATTTCCATGACAGCCAATGCACAGTCCTGCAGCTAGAGAAACCCATTCTCTCTGCACATTTCCAGGTATATTTTGTGAAAAGTAAGGTCTCACTAGCAATTTTGCTTCCTAGAGCTGCAGTATCAGTAAATTGTAACCAGCAACATCTATTTGAGTTGCTAAAATCTGAAGCAAGACATGCAGAATTCTAACTCCAGTGATTGCTGGTACCCACAGGCAGCCAATTCACATTCAGGTGGCCTGAAGGTTGAGTAGCTCTGGATCAATATTTCCATGGAATACAAATAAGAAGTCTGATTTTCAGGAAGATGTCCCAAGAAATGGCTGCTTTTTGGAAATATCACAGGCTTTGAAGCAAAAGCTTGTACTTGAAGCAGCTCTGAATATAGAGCTGGAATAGGAGGACAATGCCTCAGAGTAGAAAATAAGATCATAGGATGGCATGAGAGTTTATCTAAGTGTCACTATCAAACCAGGAGGCATTTTCTATACAAAACTCACTCTTGGCTTAATGAAATGTTTCAAAATATTGTACAGACAGATTATGACTAAAGGAAAACTTTGATCCTTTGCTTCTGGAGAAATACCTTTTTTTTATATTTATGCATGAAGCAACAACAGCCTCTGTTTTTCTCACAGTAATTCCTGCTTAACTTCCTATATGCCAGCTGGGCAGGAGGCACTGGATGAACAGGAGACTCCCCTGGGTCAGCCCAGGCAGTGCCTCACAGGACTGAAAGCACAGGGCAGTACAGCACCCACAGCACAAAAACTTCTGCTCAAACCACTACACCCCACTAATTAACTCAGTCCCTGAATATTTCTACAGATAATCAAACTGGGTAGGCTAAAGTCCAACCTGTGAATCACTTACCTGGCACCCAGGTGAGCCAGCTCCTCCCGCCAGGCACTGGCACTGCAGGAGCTCTCCCTGTGCCCCTGCAGGTGCAGGGACACAGATCAGCTACTGGAGGTCTGCACCTGATTCCTGCCCTGCAGCTGGCAAGGCAACCGCAGTGCCTTTCCACAGTCAAGATTTGCTGCAAAAGGGTAAGAGATATTTACCTTCCCCGAGTTTTGTATGGGCTCAGGAGGAGCCCAGGAGGCTGTTTGATCTTTCCAGAAGTGCCATGTGAAGCAGTACACCAGGACTAACGGTTCAGAGGAGGCAGCCCTTAGGTTGACCCTAGGGCCTAGCACTGGCACTTTGCTCCTGAGCTCTCCACCCCCTTCCCAGGAGCCAAACAGGCCCTCAGTTAGGATGTGCTGGCCTGCTGAGTGATTCCCACAGAACTGACACCCTGCTGAGCAGCAGCAGTCCTGGCAGCTGGGGAGCTGAACCCCCTGACCCCACAGACCTGCTTTACACCCTTCTGGCTGAGGGGAAGGGCAGAATTTCTCAAAGAAAACCACTTGAGACCCAGGAAACACATATTTCCACACTTTTCTTGCTAGCTCACAACCAGGAAGTGCTTCCCTTTCATCACCAGTGTCACTCCTGATTATCCTGATCATGCAAGAGGATAATTGCTTTAGTGCTGCTTCGTTGGCTTTGGTATGTGACTCATACCCAGCAGCATCTCACCCGAAGGAGCTCTGTGATAGCAAAAAGAATGCAAATTTATCCTTTCAACTCCCTAACTTGGATTAGCACAAACCACGGATCAAAGTACTCCAAAGATCTGTCCTGAGCTGCTATTTGACCAGACACTCCATGGCCAGTGGCACACTGAGCACTGCTTTTTGAAAAAACGATGGAGAGCCATGAAAAGGCTCCAATTGCAAGAAAGCTCATTTAAAACTAAGAATTTTCACACTGTAGGTGGGTTCATCACCAGGACCGCACAGGCCCTCAGACATTTTTTTTACCCTCATTCAATGACAGGATTTACTTCCTGTGCTCTGGATCACAGATCCTACAGTGCAAAGCAACTCTGCCACCCCTCATTCCCACCCCTCACGCCTTTGAAGGATCTGAGCACAACTATTTGTCAATTTTTATTTCAGACTCCCTTTCTCAGGCTGCCAAACTCTGCCAAACAGACCAGTATAATCCAAAAAAGTGTTCCTTAGGGTCAGGAATGGTAATTCCTTACTTGGACACAAAAATTACAAATACCTATTACAACTGGCACAGAAAAGCAACTTTATTCATTCTGAATAAGAAGTAACTCAGATTCTGCTACCTTTATTAATGCCTCCAGTATAAAATTTCTGAAGGTCCTACATTTTGCATCTAAAATGGAATTCTTCTAAGACCAGGCAATGTAAGAATCCTTCAATATTTGATGATTAAATTAGCGATTTAATTAACATCTGTAAATATTTGCCAACTACCAACTACCTCATAATGTTTATTCAAGGTAGCCTGAGAGCATGAACATAGGAAAAACAAACTTTATTTTTCCTCTACAGATTAACATGGCCAACAGGGCAGGATTTAGACCTGAACGAAGTACCCTGAGGGCCTATGTCACCAGTCTTGGATGGAAACTTCTCACAGCAGGAAACAGACTTCACAATGTCTTTAAAATGGGGGTTATCTTTTGAAATGTATCGTAAGAAAGTCAATGGAAAACATCCTAAATTAGTGGAAATTATTACTAAGACAATAGTACAGTGTTTTACAATGTAAAAGAAACAAATGAAAGGCACAGTTTCAGCTACAGCTTTGCAAGTAGTTTTACAAGGTAAGCAACACTTCACCTTGAGAAAAGTCCATCAGCATCTGTACACACTGCTGTCAGCTCTGGCTGGGGAGCTCTACAGAAATGCAGCACACCAAGGTTAGAAGTGGGCCCTAGAAATAACCTATACACCTGTGGGTCTCAGCACACAGCAAAGCCAGCCTCAGGTGCAGGTGTTTTCTACCCTAGGATTGCATCAGTGTTGAAAAAGCAGTGCCTGAGCCTTGGCTCAGGGAAAGAAATGCAGATACAGGTGAGATGACTGGATCTTCCTCCAAACACCCTTTTGCATGTACACATTTTGTACCTGTTCATGGATACAGTTAGATATGAATAAGCCTCCTAAAATAAATGCCAGACTCCCAGGCTGTATCCAACACAAGTGTTGTGTTACCTGCACCTATCAGAGAAGAAACCCAACTCTGATGCTTTAATGCATGATACTGTAGAAAGGCACAATTAACACTCAGTGATTCTTTACACTTGGGTTTCTAGGAGAGAGGAATTTTTTTTCTTACTCTGATCTAAGTCTGTTTAGGCTGAAGCATTCAAATTTGATTTTGGAGATAGTTTCCACCGCCATCCAACTTGTAAGCTCTGTGTTCATTCCTGAGTAACTGATGTGCAGACATCCTGAGAGGAAGGAAGAGGAGTGAGGGGAAGGATGCCACAGCTAACATACACCATACCAGAGATTTGGCTGCAGATGGGAAACACCTCTGTGTGACCACAGCAGATCTGCTGGTGAACACATCCTGTGGCTCTGTGAGCATTATCACGAGACTTGGGCATCATGGTATCACCTGGCAATTCAAATTTGGTGGTGAATTAGACACAGCACTCAATTTGGTGCACACCCCACTGCACAAGGTGTTCTCCCAGCTGGGAGGAGTTGGGTAGAACCTGATTCAACAAAAGATCAGAGTGAGGCAGATGGACTATGTCTGATAATGACAAACAACTGCTGACCTTTTTTGTACAGCATACTCAGTCTTACAGAGCACTTGCATAATGAATCAGGAGTTCATCCCACAAGGCTGTGGCATTCTTGATCAGCAACCTGAAAGCTGGAATTAATGCACCGTTGAATCACAACCTTACGCAACTTCATTGCCTGCAGTGTCTTTTCCAGGTGGGATGCAGGGCTTTCACAGCCACTTGCAAGCAGTAAAATAAAAATTAAAACCACACCTGATCACTCAGACTGTAGCAAAAACTTTAAAAAGGCACTGACACTTCTGTGCTTCAGTAAGCCAGTCTAGATCTAACAGTACTACAATAATTTTTGAAATCCTCCCCAATCACCAGAATCTCTTTATATTTTCATCAGTGAAATTCAGTTTGCACCATGTATCCACTTCTAGGCAACACAGTAACACCCAAAACAGAGTGGGCTTCAGAGACAGATTTATACAACAACCCCTCCTCATTAACATGTCAAGCATATTCCAAATATTTCAAATACTTCAGACCACCTATTAAACACTTCCCTTAAATTGTGGCTTCCACAGACATATTCTTTAGCATTTATAACATAGAGCATCTGACAAAAACATGCCTAAGAAACTATGAAAAATTAAAAAGCATGAAGAGAGACCATTTTGTTTCCCAAGCAGACAGAGAAGAAAAAAGCAAATGAAGCTGCGGTGGAATTTCCTCCCCCAAGGCACTGTCCCATGACTGTCACTCCCTCCACCCTCTTCCGTCTTACTTTTGTAATTCCAGTGGATGCTGGTGACTTGGATCTCCTGAGTTGGAATATATTCCTCAATAAACTTCTTTCCCTGCAGTCGGTGCCAGAGGGTGGTTTTCCCAGTGTTCCTGTCCCCACGGATGACAATTTTCACTGAAGAAAAGAGCAAGCAGACAATTAAAGTGATTAAACACAACTTGAAGAATGCTGTGAAAAGCATGCTAACTTTTTGCAGGCATTATTCAGCTATAATTAGTCCTCCCATACTACACAGGCATGATGGGGCTCATTAGAAAAAATGAGCCTCAGTCATTTAAATCAGTGTTTATTCAGTAACTCACACCAGCTCAGTAGAACAAACCAACAGCAAGGTTGAATCTTCAGAATCTGCACAACTCCAGCCAGCTGAGCCTCTGCTGTTTGACAGACACACTTGACCCCTTAAGCAAAACAGCAGCAGTTTGGTTCAGGCTTTAAAGGAAGCAAAGGGCTGAGCCATGGCTGGGCCAGACCAAGAATTCCTCTAGGAAAGGCAGAGAGGAGCAGTGACACAGCCAGCATTAGGGCACATGAGCTTGGAACACCACACCAACCATGGATTAACACAAGAATACCAGGTGGCTTTTCCAAAACTCATTTATCAAGGAACAAAGAAAGATGTGGGTACAAGGAGTCTCCTGCACACCCTTCCCATTGAATGCAATCAGACTATGAGCCTCCACGTTATCCCGTCAATATGACAGACGGGATGAGCCTATGAGCCTTCCCTGAGCTCTCCGTGCCCAGCGGTGCGGCTGCATGGTGGGACTTCTCCTGAAGCTGGGACACCTCTCAAGCTTCTCCTTGAGGCAGAGACCTTTTAGCCCTGACAGACTGGGAGTCTAATCTGAGCTCTTTCTGAACTGCAGCTGGACTGTCTGCCTGTGAGTCTCCCCTTCAACTGGAACACCTCTCTAAGTCTGAGGTCCCTTACCTGGCAATAAGAGATCCCTCCTTGCCCAACACATCCTCAGTAAGGAAATGATGGCATGTGGAATTGATACTAATGAAATTGATACTCAGTATTAATTATTATAAACTCTGTATAGATAAGTCCATTAGACACAAACTGTCCAAGTCTGAGACTAAGATCGGACCCAGAAGCACCTAAGCTCCATTAAAGAATTTAGAAAGGGGGGGTCCCCTCTGAGCCTCATAACTCAACAGGAGGGTCTCTGTGTCACTCATTCCACCTCGATTCTAAGTCGATTTTCCTCGGGGTGTTTCATGCATGTGGTCAGTAACAGAGTGAACATTGCCATCGACCTTTGTCAAGTTGCACTTGAACAATATCATATCTGGACCACTTTTGCTTGTACAGCTGCTGTTCATTCTTTAAGTGATCTGAATCACCCATTTGCAACAACCTCCCACCCTCCTGCCTTCTCTACCTCTCCCTGGCCCTTACTCCTACTTTGTCATACCCTTTTCCATTGCTGGCCTTTTATGACAGGCTCTTCCTTCCATTATCTCCTCTATCATTTCCCTTTCTCCTTAAACACTTCTTATGCCTCGAGAGACTAGAATCATAGAATGGTTTAGGTTGGAAAGGACCTTTAAGATCAACTATTCCAACATTCCCTCAGCACTGCCAAGGCCATCAGTAAACCATGTCCCCAGGTGCCACATCCACGTGGTTTTTAAATCCCTCCAGGGATGGGGACTCCACCACTGCCTCGAGCAGCCTGTGCCAGAGCTGGACAACCCTTTCTGCAAAGAAATTTTCCCTAATAGCCAATCTAAACCACCCCATGTGCAATTTGAGGTTGTTTCCCCTCCTGTTACTTGTTAGAGGAGGCTGATGCTCACCTGGCTACAGCCTTCTGTCACCAGGCCCTTGTGTTGGTTGCTTCAGTTTAGACAGAAACTCTTTCAAACTCTTCCAGGGAAAGCAAGTGTCCAAAATAACAAAAATTGTAGCAATTAATATCATGAACTTTCCAGAGTCAATTAAAACGTTATCTTGCTCTTTCTGGAAACACTACCTCGTATTTTCTAAATTTTCTGTTACATTTTGGAAATTCTTTTTTTAATGCCAACTTTCTTTTTACTGGCAACCACATAGCTACTGGAAAACATAAGCTGACCAAACTGAATTTTTAATATTGTGTTTTGATTTGGAGCTATGATCCCCTGGAAAATGGGCCACCTCAGAGACATCTAATGGCAAACAGGTAATTAACATTAGGTTATGCATCCTTATTTGGGCAAGGAGATCTGAGACAGAAGGCTGCCTTCTGGTGCAGCTCAGGAGCTGCTGCAGTCATTTCAGAAGAGCTGAAGAGGTCAACTTGAAGATAAAGCACACAATGTCTGAGGAGGAATTCTGTCTATTGCTGCAGTTCCTTTGTGCTTTTTTGTAGTAGACAGAGGTTTATTCTTTTTCAGAGCTGTTTATTCTTTTTCAAAATTATTTACCACACCAGGATAATAAAGGCAAAAATTAACACAGTATTTATAGGCTGACTTCACTTAAAGGTCCCAGAGCATCGGTGCAGACACAACAAACCAGTTCCTGCATTTCTGGTCACCTTGTGTCTGGTTGTTTCCTACTTACAGATGGTAAAACAATCAAGCCAGTCCATGGCATAGGCAGAATGAGATTCCATTTGTCCCCTTTCAAACCCAAACCTTTCCAAGTGCCCTCACTGCCTGCCCTAAAATGTTCAAATTCATATCCCCCCCTGCCCCAGAATGCAGCATGAGATACTAACACAGTGAGTTTTAAGGGACAAATAGACCCTTCCCTAAGCAGTCAGGCTGCTTTCAAGGTGCACTTTCAGGATCACTACCAGATGATGTGGTTGTGAGCTCACCCCAGAAGGGACAGTCTTACTTCATGCCAACACCATTTCTTACGCACTTAAACATGGAGCTGGATCAAGAAACTGAGCTGGCTGAAAAATAACCTCAAAACTATCCATTTTCAGTTTTCTTCTCTAGCTCCACTGCCCAGCTGAATGAGCAGCGTGAGCAGCACATGGAAGGCAAGGGAAGCACAGTTGGAGTGCAAGGGAATCCCCCCCAGCCCTAATTGGCTCACGTTTAGATCAGTGCAACGTGCTTGTGGCACCACATGCTCAGTCTGAGCAGGTCCAAGGACCCCTTCCAGCTCCAGCACTCTCCACTAGAATCTCTCTTCTCTTACATAGTGCACAAGTTCCCACTGACTCTTCTCCTGAAGAAAGAAAAAGTCTTCAAAAATGGAACAGGAAGAAGGCAGGTGACAGAAATCGCTTTTAGCAAAGCAAAGTATGTATTTGGGACTTTGGCTGGGGCAGGTGTGCTCAGTGACAGGCACCTGCAAGGCAGGAAGGCCTGAGTGAGCTTCCAAGCACAGTCAGACTGGTGCATCATAGGCCTGGGCTGTGGCTGAATGTCGAAAGAGGAACAATAATTATAGGCGAGGGTAATTCTATCAAGCAAAACTGTTGCCTTATTTTCATTTGAAGTTAAATCAGTACCTACTGCAAACAGCCAGAGGTTTGTAGCAAAGACAGAAGAATTATCTGTGGGGAGAAGGGTAGGGATGGGGAATAGATCAAGAGGCAAGGAAAAAGCTAAACAAATCACTTTATTCATATTGTCATTGCATCAGGAAAACCAGAGGGATTTCCATTCTCCAGATGGGGAAATGGAAGCAGAGCATTGACAATACAGGCCCAGGGAACAGATTTGAGACCAACTCAGAACTAGAAATCAGGAATTCCCAGCTTCGCCCACATTCCTCCGGGACTCTGCAGCAAAGATCCTGAAACTAATAACCCCAGGGAGAGAGGGTCATAACCTTACCCTCATTATAGTATTTGGGATTTCAATTGAAATGCTTTGAGCTTGTTCTGCTGCCAAAAGCAGCACTACCTGCTCTGCAGAAACCCCCCCAAGCACATTTCCCATAGGAAGCAGCAGGCCAGCAGCAAGCAAAGCAGGGCTGGCACGTGCTGCACAAATACCTGTGTCAGCCATAGGAGAAAACAAGAGAAGGTGGGAAGCGGCAGCAAGAGGAGAAGCCTTCCTTTTGGGAGTCGTGCTGAGTGAAAATACTTAACAATGAGTCTGGGAACTACAACTCCAAAGCAACACAAAAGAAGTAAGGACTATAATGCTTACTGAAAAGGTACATGGTATTAATTAAGTTTTGGCTTTTAAGGAATATGTTAGGCAGAAAAAATTCATAAGGAGAGAGAGCTGGGGGGGAATTCTTGGAGCTACTGCCTTTGGTATCCCAGCACTGGTGACTGTTCAGCCTGCGCTCCAGGCACACACAGCAGTGGGGTTTGTCAAGGGACACTCTGGATGCAGTGTGTAAAGCTCAAAGCAAAGGTTCCATGTCTGGGGAACAGAATGGATGAACATTTGGCACCTCCCATGTCTTTTGTTCCGGTCCCTGATCAGCAAATCCCAGGACCATTGTTTGCCCATCACTGCCTTACATAGATGGTCACGTTTGAGCACCCTGGTGCTCAAAATTAAGTTCTGCAACTGCTCTTGTAATTTGTTGAAACAAGCAGTGCTGCCAAAGGGATGAGAGCCACTTCCGCTTACTTGCTCTTGCCACGCTCCCTCACAGGGCCAGCACAGCCCTTAGAACAGCAATGCAGCACGCCTCATCCAGGGTATCCCAAGCAGGAAAACAAGAGCAAGTTTTCACAAGGACTGGTTCCCAAGCCCTGGAATCATGATCCCTTGTAAAGATTCAAGCCATGACATACGTGGCACAGACCCACGTCATTTTCAGCTCTGTGCTTTCTGAGTACTCAGGGAACTCTGGTGTTAACTGGATGCAAACCACAGCAGCTCCATGCAGATGGTACATAGTGTGTGTGTGCTGGAATGCAGTATGGAAATGCTTCTGTTTTACAATAGGATGTCCCAAGCAAAGGACATGACTGCTGCCAAAGGCTGATACTGGTCTCTGCTCTCATAATTTCATTAAAAATCTAAACCTTCCCACCCCACAATGCTCTTCCTTTTGAAAATTTGACTGCGCAGGAGAGGGACCATCAAAACAAATCATTCAGGTTCAACTTAGTGCTCTATTCTACCCAGGGTCTGTAACTATCAGTGCCATTAAAACACCTCACAGCCTTCAGCATCACCTCAAACATGGGGCTATCTGCTACAGAATGTACCTGAGAGCTGCAGGGCTGGCACAGCAGGGGCTGCTCTGAGCCCTGGGAGGAACCCAGAGCCAGGTACAAGGCCTGTATCCCAGCCTGCTTTATCAGTGAACAACCCAACGTATTCTCAGGATACTAAGTATATTTCTGGGGAGGAAACAGGCTTCATTCAGGATCTGTAGAGGTCTAATGCAGCAAAGAAACATTTCTATAAAACAAATCACAGCGCCCCTTGGTTTAGGTTCAGGCAGTTTCAGGGAAACAGAGGAGCTGTAAAGGTCTCTGTGTGCTAACAGTGGCTCCAAATCACATCCTGCACTCCTCCGCTGAATGTCAGGAATTTGCCAAGAAAGGAGAAGTGGCAATGCACAGGATTTGCAGTTCTGCCCTTCCTGAGCAATGGCCCTTGTAATGACATTCCTTCACAGCCCACCTTCAACTGAGACCACCTCACCACACTGGAATGATCCCCATCTCCCCAGTGCTATGGCTATGGCGGGGGGGTACCCTTACTTTTGTAAGCCAGCCTGTATCTCCTATAAATATTATATAACAGTGATGCTGGGAAGAGTTACTATGGAGACTGGAAAGCTTGCCTTAAGGCAGTGACAGAAAGCTGGGGGTTTCAGCTATAAAGCGGTAACTAGAACACAAGTCCTGGCAAGACAGAGCACAAACCAAAAATCTTTCCTGAGGCTTTCACTAATAAGACAAAAAGCAGCGAAGCCACAGTTAGCATTTTTCGCCTTGCACGAACGGCAGGCAGGTGCTCGTCCACAGGTCTGGCATGATGCAGTCACCATGGAGCAGAGCTGGTCCCATCCTGTGCCAGCAGGATGCAGCTGATCCCTTCCATCTGCAGCACAAATCTCCCCTGTCTGAGAGGCCAGCTCCTGGCTCTTACATAATTCACAAGCTGGTATTAGCTACCTGATCTCTGGCACTCAATCAGCTGCCCATGCAGCATGCAGGTCTTCTGGGCTGTGGCCACATCAAGCCTCTGCACAAACCAACAGTCTGAGACCAGCAGATCTCCAGTACATGTTTAAGGATGCAGTGCTGTGTTCCAAGGCAGCACCTTCACCCTCACCTCCATCTTTCACTGGAAACCCAGTTTCAACAATCACACTTCCATTTTTCACATTCAGGATTGCTTGCTAAGACACTAATTTTATAAATTAAACAGCACTGGCATATCTGCAGATGTGCTAGGGATAAAGGCACCAAATGCTCTCTCTAGTAAAGCAGAGCACTTCAAAACCTCAGTCCCAAAGCACAGCCAACAGCCATAATATTAAACAAAGAAAAAAACACCCCAAAATCCAAAGTGTAACTTCTCCATCACATTCTGTTTCAGACCAAGATCCAACAGAAGCTCTATTCCTCCAACATGTGTGCCTTCACAGAAATTACCCAGTGCCACATTCACAAATCAGTCTTTTTCCCACCTGCCAATCTCTCAGCCTTCTGCAATCTGCCTCCCCTGCCTGCCGGGATCCACACAGATGAGCTGGTACTTGCAGCACTCCCTGGAACCAGCTCTATTTTCAGCAGGAATGACATAACTGCTGTCCCTATCTCACAATTGTTACTTTGGGACGTATTTCACATACTTGCAGTGCCCTCCTGAAACACTATACTAGAAATCACCTTTACTGAGCTCCAAGGGAAAAATGCAGGCCTAAACCTCAACACTGACAGAAAAAGAATTCTGAAAGTGTTCCTCGATAAAAGAGCAAATGTATCAGTTGCAGAAAAGGTAGTCAGGATGAAATGATGTACCAAGGGCACACAGAGGTATTCACTGTCACTAAAGCCTGGCAGGGCTGAGTTTTTTAACAGACGCTTATCATACAACCACTACAGCTTAATTATAAGCACCATTCACCTGTGCTGCAGGGAAGATCACCCACGCACTCAGGGGAGTTACCCTCTTGATGCTCGAACTGACACACACTGATGTACCAGGCACTCTCTCTTGCGCCACAGCCGGCAGGCAGCGCTCAGGGACGCTGCTGCACCGCGGGTCCCGAGTCCTGGGCCGAAAGACAAAAGTTTCCCATCTCTCACTCCTCTAATGACCTCTAACATTTAATTCCAAACTTGGCTTTGAGCGAATACGGATAAAAGCACTAACCTGCCCAAAGAAAGCACACGCACTCCCAGCCCCTCTGCGGTCCCCGGGCACCCCACGGGGCACCAGACAGGGCCGCCCGCCTCCCCCCGGGCTGGCCCAGCCGCCCCGGCCCAGTGCTCCGACTCACTGTTATACTGGACTCCCTTGGCGAACCTCCTCTGCAGCGCCTGGTTCATGGACTGCAGCCCCGCAGGGATGTTTTTGTCGCGGACCGCAGCCTGGTCCGAGCCCACCAGCTTCTTCAGGGCCGAGAACATCTTCGTGGTCCCACACCTGCACCCCGGGGAACGGGCCGAGCGCGGGCGGCCGCGGCGGAGGCACGGGGCGCTCAGAGCTGCGGCGGGGCCGGCCCGGCCATGCGAGGCGGAGGTGTACGGGCCCGGCCCGGCAGGAGGAAGCTGCGCCGGGGAAGGGGAGGCACTATCGGGGCATGTCCCGGCGCGGGACGGTGGAGCCGGTGCCGAGGTCCGGCGCGGGGCGGTGGGGCCGGGCCGCTCAGCCCAACCGGGGACCGGGGCCGGGCGCCGGGCGTGGGGAGCGGAGGCGGCGCAGGGCTCCCGCCGCCGCCATCTTGGCTCTTCCGCCTCACCGCGGGGGGCCGGGGCACGCGCGGCGCGGGTACGGCGGCCGGCGGGGGACAGAAGGGCGCGGAGCGCCGTCGCCGCCGCGACCCCCGGGAACTTCCCCCCGTGACCCCCTCGAAGGCCCAGTGCAGCCCAACACGCCCGAGACCCCCGCAGCGTGACCAGCGTAACCCCGGCTGTGCCCTCCTGGGGCCACCACAGCCCCCCAAGACTCTCGCAATCCCCTCTTGGCAGCTTCAGAGCCCCCCGACCCGTGACGCCCATTACCCCTCAGGAGGCCACCGCAGCATCCCTGGGACTACCCCCAAAACACCTCTAATCCCTTCCTGGGACCCCTGTGCCCCCTGGGACTGCCATCACCCGTGTCGTCTGCTCCTATGCCAGCCCCATTTTCCCGTGACCCTCGCAACCCCGTAACTCTCCTTTGACCCTCGGGGTCCTCTCCGACACGCCGTAATGCCATGCTGCAAACCCCATATAACCCCTCCCGTGCTTGCCCACCCCCCGTGGCCCCCATCTCGGCTGTACACGGGTCTCCCCGGTAACACCGTAACCCCGAGACAGCTGCAATTATTCCCCGTTAGGGAGGAGCAGACACTTGTAGCCTCCCTCGCTGTCCCCTTCCCAGCAGCCCAAGCCCATCTCCTGGGAAATGGGGCCTGGAGCCCGTCCAGCGGGACCCCGAGCCTCTCGGTGCCCCCCAACCCTGTGTGGGCAGAGGGCAGCAGCCTGAGGAGGGGCCAGAGACCCGGTGGGGAGATCCCAGTAACCCCACAGAGGTGGGGACACCCACCAGAGAGGACCCCACAGCATCCCCTGCCCCTCCTGTGCCCCCCACCCTGCTCCCCACCAGCCTGAGGATTGACACTGGGCTCTTCGGTCACATGAGAGACATTTACTGCTGGAGGTATCTCCTGGGCTGCCACAGCTGTCAGCACTGTCCTGCAGGACCCTGGTGCTGGATGCCGGCCCCTCAGCCTCTGCCTGCATCAGTTTGAGAGCTGCAGGAACTCCTCGTCCTCTGCAAGTGGAGAGATGCAGCAAGTGATGGACAGACCCCCAGACCCCTTATCACCCTGCAGTCACAGATGGTGGATGCTGCTTCCCACTTTGTCCCTGCCCGCAGTGATGGATGAGGGCAGCAGCCTAGACCATCTGTGCACGCCCATGCTGTTCTGCGCTTTGTGTCCCACCACGCGCCATGGTGGCATTAGTGTACTTTATATTGCTGGCAGGGATTATAAAAGATGGGTTCTGCCCTAAGACAGGCTCCATCTCCCATCTCTGGGGTCAGGCCAAGTCCCCAGCTCCTGCCCTCCTGGGAGCAGGCACGCCCAGGGCTGGATAAGGTGGAAGACACCTCAGTCTGCAGGATGATTTTCTCTGCCACACTCCTGACAACCTGATCATCATTTCCCTGGAGGGATAAATGGTGCCTCTTGTGTCTCCCAAGGAGGTTCAGTAGGGAAACCCCTGCACTGGCTGGAGCTGGGGGGCCTGGCAGGTATCACACCCCTGACAGGGACCCTGGGTTGGTCCTTAGTTGGTGTCAGGGTTCCTGCACCACCAAATCTTTCAGCCCACGGCTGTCACCTCCTCTGCTCCCCACTGCACCCCAACCTGCCTGGAGACGTTCCCCACTCATCAAGACCACACTGAAGTTCAGTCATGGCCTCAGCATGTCTGCAGCTTGCCCAGCCCTACTGTGCCATTACTGTCTGTGGGTTAATGGCCATATTCCCTACCCAGAACAGATCCCTCCTAGGCACAGCACAAAACCATCCCACACCCATGACAAACCCATCCCAGCCCAAGGACACACCCATCCTGGGTCCATCCTGACCCAGAATGACCCCTCCCAGGCAGAGCACAATACCAATCCAGACCCATTCCAGAGCCAGACTGATCCTTAACCCGTGACAAATGCATACTAGGCCCATGATGGACCCATCCTGGATCCATCCAGAGTCAGGACAGACCAATCCAGAACCAGGAGAGCTCTGTCCCCACCCCAGGCAGACCCAGTGCAGGACAGGAGATGTTGCAGGCTGCTGCCCTGGGGTGGGGGCCAAGGGGAGTACCTGCCAGCTGAGGAGCCCCGCAGTACTCCTTGCACTCCTTCTCCGAGTAGAACTGGTTCCCGTTGCCCTTGCAGCCCCCATAGCTGAAGGTGATGCACTTGCCCTGGGCTTCATCGAAGGCCCAGCGTGTCATCATTGCCTGGCAGGGACCTGGGACAATGGGCAGCCTGCAGGCAGCTACAGGGACAGGAGCTGCGTGAGGCAGGGGGTCCAGGGACCCCCTCACCTCCCACATGGATGCCAGACACGTGGCATTCGAGGCAATGCTCAGATCCTTTGTGATGCCTCAGCAAAGGCACCTCCAGTGCCCCAGCCCAGCTGGGATTCTCACCCTCGGTCCGGCATGCCTGCAGGCACTCCTTTTCTGAGTAGAAGTTGTTGCCGTTGCCCAGACAGCCTCCATAGTGGAAAGTTTCACAGGCCATGGAGGAGGAGTTGTAGAAGAAGCGGGAGAGCATCCCGCTGCAGGGCCCGGGGTCCTGGCTCAGCCGGCACGAGTCTGGGGACCAGCACACCACGGGTCACAGGCAAATGGGAGTGCAGGCCAGGGGGGTCCCGATGCAGCTCCCTCCCCTGTGACCTACCTTCCTTATTGCCAATGTAAGTGGGCAGGGGTCCTGCGGCTGAGCCCTCCTCCAGGGGTAGGACTGCTCTCCGTGCCCTCTGCACCAGTAAGGAAGCACAGAGCTGCCATAAGTCCCTGCCTGTGGGACCTGCTGCCCACCCCATTGTCCTGAGGGTGGGCTGTGGCAGGGGCACCTCGGGCTTCAACCCTCCTCTGTGCTCCCAGCATGTCTCCAGTCACTCTTCCAGGGTGGGGTCCACAATCCCAGGTTGTGGATTAAGACACCTAAAGTGCTCAAGTCATGCCTCGTGCTGGGGATGTGCCTCAATGATGTGTTACCTGCTCTCGAGTCAACTGTTGTTGACTCAGACATACAACTCAGACATACTCAGTCAACCCAGACATAGGGTTGTTTCCACTATGAAAGTCCCATTCCCCCTGGAAAATCTTTCAACACTCAACCCTGAGAGACTGGGAGGTGCTGAGTGATGGAAGTTGAAGGACCAGTGGGTGCTAAGCTTCCCCATCCCTGGAGAAGGGGCCTACAGCCTGGCTGGGACACACACAGACAGGCAAGGAGCATGGAAACATCAGCAACCTTCACACTGTGAAAAAAATCAGAGTAGGAAAAGTCTTCCACCTGGAAATAAGCTTTTGTGCCCACCTGGCCACCAGGACCCTCCCCCTGCAGCCTGCACCTGCCCTGCCCCCATCCCTGCAGGCAAAGCCCATCAGCAGAGGTGGAAAACAACTCTCAAGATGGTCAGTGGAGCCACTGCCCAAAAAACATATCCTGCCCATGGAGCCTTCTCCCTGGACACCCTATCTCCAGTGAGTTTGGCTTGGAAGGGATGTCTCTGGCCTTGATCCTCTTCAGAAGGTCCCAGCTGGCCCACTCACCTGGGGAGCATTTTCAGTCTCTTGAGGAACACATTCACCTGGCCCAGAAGCAGGAGAGCAGATGAGCAGTGTGAAAGGTGAGGTGTCCTGACAAACCTCAGTGAGTCCAGCATTGTGCACATGCAGGACCCTCGGCAAGGGGACACCCTCCCAGTTCCACCCAACGTTATTCCCCTCTTTCTGCTTTCCACCTCCCACTCACAGAAGCACCATCCTAAAATGCCCATCTCCCTGAAATCCCTACACCCCCCTGGGTTCCCCCAAAACCCTACACACACACCCACACCCACGCTCCATCATGCTAGCCCCTTCTGAACCCCAGACTGAGCAAGGAGCCTCCCAGGTGCTGGCAGCACCCAGCCTGGGGACCAGACACAAGTGTCCCATGCCCTCATCCCAGCACAGTGGCATGGTTGCACTGACCTGACAGCCCAGCACGGACCCCTCTGGAAGCTGATTTCTCTGGCAGAATCCTGATACATGGCCTTATTTCCTTTTCATCCCATGCTACCAAAGCATTTGTCTCTCCTTCCTTCCTCCTGACCATCCCCCATCTCCCCAGCTTGGCAGACCCAGAAGGAGCAGCTGGAGTGCTCTGGCAGCATGAGAGGCATGTGCCCCATGGGAGTTTACCTCTGTTGGCCAAGATGAAGATGGAGTCTTCAGGGATGCCCATCTCCAGAGCCAGCTGATGGAAAGACTCAATGAGGTCCTCCCGTAGCTCCGGACTCCTCCCTGGGAAAGAGAATGGGCTGTGAGCAGGGTCGGTGTGGGAGTGCAGTCCCCAAGAACCCACTGAGATCAGGTGGCTGCAGGCAGGTGCAACACCAGACTCCTGGTCCTTCCCAACACAGAATCAGGGAAGCAAAGATTGAGCCCACCCATTGACCCAGCACTGCTATGTCCACCCTAAAACATGTCCCTGAGCTCCACATCTACATGTTTTTTGAACCCTTCCAGGCACAGTGATGTCACTGCTTCCCTGGGCAGCCTGCTGTTCTTGACCAAGGGCTTGGACAAACTGGGTTTAATGTTTCTTAATCATGGAAGACAGCATCTCCTGCCACTTCAGGGCTAGGTTTCCTCTAAGCAGATATCACCACCTTCATCCCAAACATGATGCTGGTTTGGATGTTCACATCAGTGCCTGATGTGGCTCTCATGGAGCCATGAGACTCCACCTCTGCCATGCCAAAGATGAGGTGGTCTAAGCCACCATTTCCAAAGCCCACGGTCAGGTCCCTTAAGGCCAAAGGAGCTGAGAGAACCTTAGGTGGTGTTTTTGAGCTGTGCTGGTCCACCCTAGAGCCTGCTTGCCCTGAAGTGCCATGGCCAGACATACCATACAGCTTCAGGGTGGTGCTTGGACCAAAACTGCTTTTCTTCTTCATCAGAATGACAGCATATTCGTCATAGTTGGTACGGAGCACGTAGGACTGGATAGACACATCCCATCCTGGGTGAGACAGAGACACAGGGATGTCATTCCTGCCCCTCATGGTGAGATGGAGCAGTGTAGGACAGCCCCAAAGCTGGGGGCTGAAATCAAGCATCTAATTAAAAAAAACCCATGATTTTTGGGAAGCAGACTAAGATACAACCATGAGTCCCTTTAGGCTCACCAGTGTCTTAGCTGAAGGGATTGGAAACCAAGAGCTGCAAACAACTGAGATACCACTAATGCTTCTGAAGTGTGGCTGGTCCCTGCCCCAGCCTGGGACCCTGTGGACAGGAGTGACCTGCTTCAACATCTCATAATCCTGTGGCTGGGCAGGGACAGTGCTCAAACAGCACTTTCCTGCAGCTTTACTCTATACTTTGGCTGGAAATGTCCACATGAGTGGCCACTCCACTCCACTCCACTCCACTCCACTCCACATTGTGGAGTGGCCTCTGAGCCCTGCTCTTTTGAATCCCTTCCACCTCTGTCAGCTGTCCCCAGAGCTGCTCCCCATCTCCCAGCCATGCCTCACCCCAACTCACTGGGGTTGTAGTAGGTGTATTTTCCAGGGGTGCTGGTTTTCTGGTACTCCCCTGAGACTAGTGTGCAGTCACCTTGCCTGGAGAGAGGAAGAAAACAATCAGCTACTTGGAGGGATTATTTTCCCTGGTTATGGCATGAAAATCATGTCTGGGGCACCAAGGACATGGTGCAGGACCCCTGAAATCATGCTGCCCAAGGTGTTGGGTATTTGAACCCAATCCATCCCCTCCTCAGGGCTTGGAGGCCAGGCAGAGCAAGTAACCCCCGTGTCTGTCCCAACCCCTGGGAGAGGGAGCACCCCTGGGTGGGGTAGCTTTGGAAGTGGCTCCAGCACCTCCAGCAGTGCTCCCAGCAGTGCCCCATACCGCAGCCTGGTGCTGGTAGTGCTGATCTGGTCAGCACTGGGGCCGGGGCCCAGCACCAGCGTGCCCATGCTGAACTTCTCCTTGTAGTTCTTCATCCATTTGCAAGTCGTGCCGATAGCGATGTCGAACCACTTCCCGTGCATCTGCAGGGAGAAGAGAGACACGTCTGCACCATGAGCCCTCCTCACCAAGGTGGGACATCACCTGGTTTTGTGCAGAGTCAAAATATTCCTGATGCAGGGAGAAACTGGGAGGTGATGATGCAGGGTGCAGAGGCCAGAGCTGCAGCAGGATTTGGGAAGTGTATCAGCACTGAGCAGAATTTTCCTTGGTTCCCTGACTAGGAGGTAGGGCTGGGGGCATCAGGCTGGCATCCCCCCATGTATACCAGTGAGACCCAGATCTGGGCACACGTGCAGGGTTTTATGAAGCCTGGCAGGGGACAGGGTGTGTTGTGGGGGATCTCCCAGGCAGCCTGCATCCCTGCATGCCGAACCACAGACTTTCCACAGGACTCATCTGCCCTGGGGCTCCGACTGCAGCCACCCTGCCTGGGTTTGCCAGGATGAGGCCACCCCAGAGCCTGGCACCTGCTGAGTGGCACCCAGGGAGTGCCACACTGCCAATGGCTGTCCCACGCAGCCTGGCATGGGCATAGGCATTATTGCCCTTCCTTCTGGAGGAAAATGAAAGAAAGCTTACCCCATCCCTTTTGCCCCCAAAATGAAGGGACCATAAGCTGCCATTACCCGCTCAGCCTCAAAATTCTCCTGCACTTGGATGTCTTCATCCTGGTCTCCGATGGGGGTTCCATGAGCCACAGTGAAGAGGAGGAGGGAAAGGAAACCCCAAGTAATCATGGCTGGCGGCTTCGGAGTGCTGCTGAGCCTCAGCACTTCAGTGGGATCCCGGACTCTGCACTGCCCCCACTGTGCAGCACTGTGACCTTCAGACCAGGGCCAGCGGGGCCGGCCACCCTGCGGGGGGGCTGCCGGGGGAGCTGGGGTGTACGGCCCGGGGAGCACCACTGCCCTTGGCAGTGCTGGGGATTTGCAGGAGTGGAGCACCCTATCAGCCACACCAGGCTGAGCTCCTCACCCTCGCCTGTTCCTACACCATGGGGCCGGGAGCTGTCTTTCTCCTTTATTCTATGTTGAGATTCATATTCCTGCTCTGTCATCCTACAAAGAGCCCCCAGCCCTGATGGACCAGTCTGACCCTGTGGTGAGGAGAGCACTGAGGGACGCCCAGCATTTACCCCAGGCTACCTAATCAGTGTCCATAGGGAACAGAGCCTGAGTTTCCTGCTCCCCTTTTGGACCACTTCCAGGCAGTCCCAAGCTGATGGCCAACATCCAGGATCCGGCTGGGTGTGACCCATCCCACAGTCGAGGGTCCCTGGGCCGGGAGGAGCGGGAAATGCTGGGCCTTCCTTAACCCTTCCCAGCAGTGTTTACCTTCGTAGGATGATTAACAGAAACCAAACACCCCGAGGGAAACTGCAAACAGAGCAAAGGGCAGGAGCCCCTCTCCAGGTGGCCACGGCCCAATACTTGTGGAGAAGGGCCAGAGCTGGCGGCACACTGGCAGAAGTCAGGCGGACTTTCACCCTCCACTCCCCCGCGGTCACTGACGGTCTCTTGGATAAGGACTAGCAGGTGCTGCTGCCTGGGCATGGGGCTGCTGGTGGTCATGGCAGAGATAGCCTGGACATCCCCACAAACAGATCTTCCTGCCACATCCCGGTGTGTCTGGAGCGCGGGGCAGGCGCGGGGCAGACGCGGACCTGCAGCACAGACGCCTTCGGTAGCCCCCCTCCTCCTCTCCCCGCCTACTCTCTCTTGAGGAGCGTCCCCGGCGCAGCAAAAGCCTGGGCTCCAGCCCCCAAGCCGGTGATCCCTCCCCAGAGTCCCCGCTGCCCCGCTCCCTCCATCACTAGGTGGCAGCCGGCGGTAAGGAATGACAGCCTTGCTCTGGCCCCCGCCGCAGTCACGGGCGGGTGGAGGGTTCCCCTGAGCCCCCTTCCTGCGCTCCGGGCAGCGATGGCCACCGGGGAAGGCTGTACTTGAAGGAGGCTTGTAAAAGACAGGGAGAGTGACTTTTTACACGGGCAGATAGTGATAGGACAAGGGACAGCTGTTTTAAACTAAAAAAGGAGAGATTTAGATTAGATATTAGGAAGAAATTGTTCCCTGTGAGGGAGGTGAGGCCCTGGCACAGGGTGCCCAGAGAGACTGTGACTGTCCCATTCCTGGAAGTGTCCAGGGGCAGGTTGGAAAGGGCTTGGAGCACCCTGGGATAGTGGTAGGTGTCCCTGCCCATGGCACAGGGGGTAGCACTGGATGAGCTTTAAGGTCCCTTCCAACCCAAACCAGTCTGGAATTCTATGACTTGCAAGAGGACATGGTTATCACGGAAACCTCAGAAGACACTACCTTGTGTCCCATGAGCCACAGAGTGCTTGGGAGCACATCTCTGATGCTCCTCACACAGGAAAGTTGAGTGTTCAGCAAAGGGCAGAGCAAAGGGAGACAAGGCTGGACTGGAGAGGGAAGTGCAACCGAAATCTGAAGGCTGCAACAGACCCAAATCACCCCCGGCTCAAAGGAGGCCTGGGGGAGGGTGCACAGAGATGTCCCTGATGGAGACAGGATGGGACTGGCTCCATTTTGGCCAAGGGACTCATGTTCTCTCCCAGTGTGTCCCTTGGCACTCGCCACCCATCAGAGCTGGAGGGCAGCTGCCAAGCTGCCGGTGTGGCACTGCTGAGCTGCTGATGGGTGGCAACAGCATGTGATGGCCTTTGTGTCAAGACTGGTGCTCAGCCACATCTGGGCACATGCGACGGCAAGAGGGATGGATGGTAGAGTGAGAGTGCAACTGGAGTAGCTGGTTCCCCAGAGCTGTTCTCTGGGACATCCCCTGGGTATGGCCATGCAGGTGCAGAGGTGGAACCTTCATCTGACTGGGGTGGCACTTGGAGCAGCATCTCAAAGTGGAGATGGCACAGCCCTGTGTCCATCTGGGAGCTGTGTCAGCACCCTCGGATTGGATGTCGGTGTGCCGCTGGGTGTCCCACGTGTGCTCTGAGCTGCCTGGTCCCTGTGTCTCCAGCCAGAAGCATCAACCAGGCTTCTCCGTGCCCGGAGATGTGGGGACACATCTCCCCACACGTCTGTCTGCACAGTTCTTCCCTGACTGGCCCCTCCACCCCAAAACCCCGGGAACCGCCCTGTCCCCGTCCTGGCGCCCGCCCCGTGCCCGAGCTGTCGCTCGGCTGCCCGGCCGTGCAGATGCTCCTCCGCCGCGCCGGGTCGCAGCCTCCACCCTCACGTGCGTCTGCTTTTTGTGTCCTTCTCGCTGCGGGTCGGGCTCTACCCCGTCCCTCCCGCCCCTCCGCCGCCCGCGGCCCCCGGCGCAGCCCCCACCGGAGCCAACCACACACACAAGTGAACTTTTCTGCGTTTTCCAGCAATTAAAAAGAATAAAGCAACAGTTGTCTCCAGGCAGGGCATGGATCCTGGTGACCCTGATTTTCTGTGTGGCTGGGCAGGGTGAATGGGGCTATTGAGACCCCGATGACTGGCATCTCCACTCCAGGATTGTCTCCCCTTCCAAGTCCCCCTCCCCGCGTTCTCCTCCTCCCCACCCTCCTCCTCGCTTTTAATTTCCTTCCTGCAGAGAGCTGCTCATCCCCTTCCCATTGGCCGAAGGCCTGAAAGGGAATGGAGGAGACAAGGGAAGGATTAAAGACGCTCTGCTTAGGAGCAGGCAGCCTGAATACAAGATGCACCGGCTGGGAAAGAATGGAGGCTTAGTGGGGCACCAGATCAGACCCGCCTCCGCCGCATTCAACACGGCCTGCATTCCTGCATTGCTAAGCAGGGACCTTTCTCCCTGGCCAACCCCTCGGAGGGACGCGCCGACCCCTGTCCCACCTGCTGCCCCAGGTAGACCTGCCCAGGATGGTCCCACCACACCCCTCGAGGTGCAGCCATGATGGAAGACAGCAGTGCTTGCAGTTCTCCTGTGTCAGCCCGTCTAGCTCAGGACACAATGTCCCCAGCCAGACTCACAAGGATGAGGAGGCAGCTGGGGCAGCCCTTGGAGCAGTCTGGGAGCAATGTGGGGCAATTCATATCTCTGGGACATTCCCAGCCCTCGCCCCAGCAGAGCTGGAGAAGGGCTGGGGCAATTCCAGCCACAAACTTGGCAGCAGAGATGGTGGTGCCTCAGTGCTTGTTAACTGTGTTGTTTGATAGAAGATTCCCTAAAACCCCACAGTGTCCCCTGCCCTTCTCAGCACCTCCCAGGGCCATGCATGTCGGGGTGCAGATGGGGATGCTCTGAGGGCAGGTCTGGGGCAGGCTGGTCCTCAGGACGGGCTGGAGCAGAGTGAGATGATGGGTGGGCTCAGGGTCACACTGGGAATGAGGGGACCCTGAGGACAATGGTGGACCATAGCAACCTGTCACTGACCCATGGAGAGACACATGGGGAGTCACCCAGCAGCAGGACTGTGGTGTTGGCAGCATCTGGAGCTTTCCATGTCTGTCCATGCCAGGGCAACCCTTCATGTCCTGCCTCAGGTGAGGTACAGGTAGAAGTGAGTCCCCTGGTCAAAGCAGTGTGGAACGGGTGCCCACTGTCTCTGCCCAAGGACACTCCATGGAGACTGGAGCAGCACAGCCCCTACCTGTTTCTGATGAGCTGGCTCCATCTGTAGTTTGCATGCAAGTTCCCCATGCAAGAGACCTTCTCCATGAACTGGGAATTTGAGGCTGACTCCTGGCTAGAGCTGGTTTCCATTGTGGGATAGGGGAGGTAATTCTCAGAAACCTCTCGGGGTCCCTGCTGACATTTACTCTAGAGAGCTGATTGCTGGGGGAACACATCCCTTGTGGAGCCCAGAAAGGTCCCAGGGTGAACAAGATTCTCTCTGGCCTGAGGAGCTGGGTGTTCAGCAGTTGGAAGCAGGAATGGGGTGGGTCAGCCAAGTCCTACAGCCCTGAAATCTCACCTGTGAAAGCATCTCAGGGATCCCACACAGAGGATCAACTTGGGGAGCCAGTGATTCCATGCAGGGACACACTCCGGGCACTGCTCACACAGCTTTGGGGTCCTGCACTGCAGGGACAGGGGTCTGAGCTCCTGTGTCCCATGTCCCATGTAGTGGTTAACCTAATCTTCAGTTTCCTGAGGTTTGTCCCACCTCTCCCCATTTTCTGATCTAGATCTCTTGCTGGTCTGGTCCCTCATGCACTCCAAATCTGTGCAGCACCTGCAGTGGTCAGCATGGAGCCCTGGTGATCAAGTAAAAATGAATGTAGAAGCCCAGGGTGGGATATGGCTGAGCCCATGGAGGTGGCCTGTCGGGGCAGCCTTGATCATCTTCCAGACTCCTCATTGTACTGGTGCAGAGCAGGATTCAGGCACCAAAAGACAGCACTGTGTGCCAGCTGAGATGCTTCAGGGTGCCCAGGAGATGGCTCCAGACCCCGGGGCAGAGGCCAGGAAGGACATGCCAGGACACCACAAGCAGTAAAAAAAGCTTAGGGAAGCTCTTTGTCCTGCCATTCTTCCTCTTCTTCCACAGTGGAACCCAGATGCCACCTCAGATGGACCCCCATGGTCAGAGCTGAATCCCACCCCACTGACTAAGTTGTACAGGAGGGTCCCAGGTACTGCTGCCTCCTGAGCACCGCAGGTGACCATCATGGTCTCCATGGTCCAGCTGACATAATTTATTCCTAACGCTAATTTAACATGTTAATGTGTTAAATCCATGAATTAAAAAAAAAAAAAAAAAAAAAAAAAAAAAAAAAAAAAAAAAAAAATCAGTATCTGGTACTACAAGCCTCATCTCCTGAAGTTCTGTGAATCCAGCAGAAACTTAGTCCCTGAGAAGAGCAAATCCTTCCTTGGAGGTAAGTGTCCATTTCCATTCCAGAAGGCAAAAGAAGAATGTGCCCACCTCTTTTTCCTCCAGAGAAAAGTCCCATCCTTTCAGGCATCTCACCATCAACTTCAGCAGTTGATAGGGAGCCCATTGCACACCCACCTCTATCCCTCCCTCATCCTGCTCAAAGAATGAGATCTGTGGTCTTTGCACCAGAAAGCTGCTCTGACTTTAGGGCAAAATAGACATGGTGGGTATGAAATCATCAGTTTTGGTATAAGGGATCTCTGTTATCAGCCCAAGGCATCTGCTTATGCTGGGAAGCCATCGGCTGTGGTGAGACAGTGGTGGCTGGTCATTGCTCAGGGGCTGGTGGGCACCATCAGAACCCCTTTGGCTGTGCCTGGCCTGGCAGGAGCACTCTCCCTCCTCACCTGTCACTGGGATCAAAGGAGCTGCCCTTGCCTGGGGGAGATCTTCACCACGCTTTAATCTGGGCGTCCCCATTGCCCTGTCATTGCTGTAGCACTCCCCGGCATTGTCAGCGGGCAGGAGATGTGGGGGCCCCCATCCTGCTGCACCCTCAGGCTCCAGCACAGCCTGGAGGAACCAGGGGCTCCATCCCACTGGAGAAGCCCAAGAGCCCCATGTGGGGAAGAGCCCTGAATCTCAGCGGAAAGGCAACTGGTCTCCCTGTGTGGTGCCAGAGGCTTTTGTCCTCTCTCCGCCGAGCCCAGGGGCCGGAGCTGGGTGATTCCCAGCCCAGAGGGGATGGAGAGCCCTTCCCTCTGCCCGGCCGATGGAGAGGGACCATTCTCTTTAATGCAATGCTATGAATACTCGGGGTCTTTCTGCTCGCTGTTTAATGGATTTGAATGTGAAAAGGTGGTGGAATTGGGAAGAGGGGAAGAGAGGGGGGAGGCCAGGCCTCTTTGTTCAGGGATGCTGCTCCAGCCTTGGATTTATTTAGCATTTGGAGGGCTCTGGGGTCTTTCTCTCCTCCCCTACCCTGCAAAGGCTCGCTCCCTTTTCTGCCTCATGCTTATTAGCATAGCAGCTGCTCAGGAGAGGGGCTAGGCAGGAGAAAAGGATCGAGGCGTCCGGGAAATGAATAGGAGGGGAGAAAAATAGCTTAAAAGGACAGAGGCTTTGAATGAGGGGGAGCAGTGAGTGGAAAATGGGACGGGGGCAGCTCAGAGTTGTCACCATAGCTGTGAGTGTGAGTAAGGAGAAATGTGGGGACCCACTGGGGACAGGCTCCCTGTCTGGACACTGTGCTGGGGGTCGAGGCCTGATCCTGGCACTGTAGCGTGAGGCCAGGGCTGCCCTGTGCCCCCCAGCTCCTGGGCACAGGCGGGCGGTGGGTGCTGAGCCAGCGCCTTCCTGTACCTCCAGCCCAGCTGAGGCTGGGTTGGGGTCCCCCATCTGTGACCTCCAAACTGAAGCCTCCAGCGAGAGACCCAGTAAATGTCACAGCACCTGCCAGTTCCCCAAGGGTGGTAGGCTGCTGGAAATCCAGCAATCATCTCCCGGGTGCAGACTGGGCATGGGATAGGGCACTCAGTGAAACCTTCACAGCACACTGCAACTAGTGCCTCCAGCTCCTCCACCCACTCCAGGAAAAGCCCTCCAGCCACTTTGTGATTGAGTGGTTTAGGCATAATTAAAGGAAATCAGGAGTACAGGGAGCTGCCACCCAGCTCCTGCCCCAGCTGGAGGGGTGACCACACTGAGACATCAGAGTCTAGTCCAGGGCAGGAAACCCTGAGGGCTGCATGCATTCAGAGCCTCTTTGTGCAACTGCATTCATGTGTGAGAACATTGCTGGGGACTGCACATGGGTGAGAAGGGATTTTTCACCTGGAGAAAACAAGAACAGAGGTCGCAGTCTTGGGGTGAGAGGAGGTTGCAGATTCACTGCTTGCAAGCAGAGGCTGTCCTTGATTGCAGGGTTCATTTGAAGCCAGGATCTGTTAATTGTGCTGTCATGTTCCAGAGCACAAACCATCAGTCCCAGGGTGCTGCTCAGGCTCCCTGTGAAGGCTCAGCCTCAGCTGCCCCCCAAATGCATCACAGCAGAGCCACCACGTGTTGGCCAGCCAATGTCCCCTCTGTCCATGTCCCCTCCAGCCAGTGCTGTGCAGGGCTCTGCTCACTGGACCCACTCTGCCACTGCTCTGTGCTCATCTTCACGTCCTCCATGCCCCACTGAGGAGGAGTCAGCAGAGCCATAGCCATCCTGCTGGGATAAACGTGCAGCTGGTTGGGGAATTTTCCCCTTCTGGGGAGCCTCTTCATAAAAAGAGCCAGGAGGACACCACCAGCACAGATGGGCTGAGATCTGCCATCACCTGACCCTGCTGCTCTCCTTGGCTTGCCCTCAGGGTCTGCTCCCAGCCACAGAACACTCTTGGAGTCAGGCTGAATGAAGAGTTCCCAGTTAAAATGGTTGTCCCAACCATGCCCAACCCCATGATCCCTTCAGCTGTCCAGCTTTGCCTCTCTCCATTCTTCTCCCCGTCCCTTACCCATCCATCCCACCAGGCCTCTATTACCCATCCCTCCCAGCCAGCCCCTCTCCCTGCATTCTTCCACCCCTCCCTGTCCCCAGTGGTCCCCCAGGCCCTCTACCATCCCTCAATCCCTCCAGCCAAGCACCTCCCATCCTTCCGGATCCTAACCGCATCCACTGTCTTCCACAAAACCAGCCAAATCATGATGTTGTCCTGCTTGACCATTTCTCCCCAGGAAGAGAAACCTGTTAAAAAGGCAAGAATTCCACTGAACCTACAGGTTTGTGTCCCACCCAGGGTGAGACCCAGAGGTCACCTCTCCTTGGGCACCCTAAGATGGGTGCTCATGATGGCAGAGGAACATGGCAGCTGCAGAGGTTTTGGGAAGAGGTTTCTCCTTCCTGCACAATGAAGCAGTGTCATTCCTGGGGGCGTGATGTGTGCCCCGGGGAGCGCTTGCTGCACCAAGGAGAAATTGGAGCTGCCTACACTGTGCTGGGAACATCTTGGGGAGGGCACAGTCCTCCAAGCATGGGGGTCTGTAGAGTGACAGTGATTTCAGGGCACGGCGGGATGGCACTGAAAATCCCATGCTCACCTCATGGCAGTGCATCAAGCTCATGTACACCCCAAGAAGAGCAAAAAAATTACTCCATGCTGCGGGAATGTGGTGACCTGGGGGGACGTGGTGATATGGGGGACAGGACCTCTGCACCCAGTCCCAGCACCAAATACTGCAGCAGCTTTGGGTCAGCAGCAAAAACAGGCTGAAACATCAGCTATCCTGTCCTGCACAATGCACTGAGGACCCTGGTGCTGCTGACCGACCATCCATCCATCCATCCATCCATCCATCCATCCATCCATCCACAGGGATGGAGCCCAGAATGCCTTGATAAGGGGGCAAAAAATTCTGAAGTTTGGAAATGAGGCCAGCCTGGCTGGGCAGCCTGAGCCACTGGCTCCTCACTGACACTGAACAGAAGTTGATAGTGATTCTTTTTTGTTAAAAAAGGTAACTCCTCTTTGGACTGTCGGGCTGTGGCATTATCATAGTCATACAAACGCCCAACAAAGCATCTATTTAAAATGTCCTGAATTTTGATTACAGCCTGTCCCCTCTTGCTTGCCTGCTCTCTGTCTTTCTTTCTCATTCATTACTTACTGTGTTAAGCTCCCTGAAATTCAAATAAAATCCCACCTCCTCCCCCGCATCCATATGTGACGGCCGATTCAGTGCGATGGCCGGGCTTGACGGATGAAGGGCGATAGAAGAGAAGACAAAGCTGTCAAACCTTGCCAGACCGTGTTGACTTCCCATCGCCTCCCAGCCGGAGGGGAGCCCGATCCATCTGGTTTGGAGTCAGCAGCCCAAACAAAAGCAAAAGACAATGGCAGGAAGCACTTGAAAGTTCAAATTCTTGCTTTGGTTTCTCTTGGAACAACAGCACCTACGTAATGCAGCCGATGGACAATGACACACAGCCAGGGACGGGCAAAAATGCCAGAAGAATGTGCTTACACCACCAAACCATCCAATATTTTTGTGTTATTGGAACAAAAATAGAAAAGGGAAAGAACAAGGGGGTAAAAAAAAAATAAAGTCTTTGAAGCTCCTAGACTTCTTGGACAGGGTTTCTGTCCAAGAAAGCTTCAAAGTGGGGTGGCCATGGGCCTTGGGAGGAGCCTGGCACCAGGGCAGCTGCTGCCCAGGGCGTTTAGCCCTGTGGTAGGGGTTCAGCTCTGTCCTCAGCACATTTCCATAGCTGGGGCCATGACATGTGGGGAACACAGAGGGGCTTTGCTGGGCTTGGCTCCAGGGGGGTGCCCAAATAAGGGACTGCTGGAGACCCCAGCCCATCTCATCCATGTTGGGGAGAGGAGTCACACACAGCAATGCTGTGTTTCCCCAGAAAAATCCATCCTTGAGGTGGTGGCTGGCCCAGCTCAGCTCTCTGGAGCCCTGGGACAAGATGAAGAGTAAGAAGCTGCAGGGCTGAGCTGAGCCAGGTGAGCCCAGCTCTGTGAAATCCCAACACAGGCGCTAGGATGAGGTTTTGCAGCATTCCAAGTGCAAAGGGATGAGGCTGGGTTTATTTCCACCCACAGGTGTAACACCGTGTGGCCTGGGGAGTGCAGCCACTGCGAGGTTTGACGGCAGAGGCTGGTGGTCAGTGTCACACAGTGCCATGGCTGGAGAGGGCAGTGGTGCTCGCCCCAGACCCCCAACAGATTTGGAGGCAGCAGCTGCCACAGGACCCTGGGTGAAGGAACTCCGGGACCACCAGCAGTCGTGACTGATGGTTTTGGCATCATCTTTTTTCTCCTGCTCAAATCCATCCGGGTCACTTGGTGCCTGTATTGTCCACACTGGGCTGCTGCCCAGGTGGTTGCATGTCTCCAGGGCACCTGGGGACAGCAGCTGCGTCTGTGCCAGGCACTGGCCCGTGCTGGCAGCAGATGGCATGGGACTTGGCACATTGGAGTGGAGTTTGGCCAACCTGGAAAGATCACACTGAGCCTTTTCTCCAGGTTTCCCCCCGCTCTGTTTGCAGGACGCCACTCCATGCATCCCTGGGAACCCACACCCAGAGCCAAACTGAGCACAGCACAAATTTCCCTGGGATTTAGGCATTTGCAGAGCTGGCAGAATTATTGATAGAGAAAAAGCCTCATGTGACTGCCCAGTAGTACCAGCGAGGGAAGCTTGTCTGCATGGTGCCTTCAAAGCCCCGGCCTCGGGCAGGACCCAGCAGTGCAGGCTCGGGGCTGTTTCTGCTCTTCCCCTTCCCGGAGCAGCCAGGTCCTGCTGGAAAGCCTCCAGAGAGGGGCACTGCTCCACTCTGAGCCATGCCAGAGCACAGAGATGCTTTTGGGGATGGAGAGGCCATGCAGACCCTCACCCTCTGCCCCCTCATTGGGGCAGCTGACGACACCACTGACCCCATCCCCGCAGCCTGAGGCGCCTCAAACACTGCTTGGGCCCAGGCTGGAATCAAAAAGCTGGGAATGTTCACAAAGAGCTGTGGGGTACTCAGCCAGACAGGCTGGGGCTGCAGCCCCAAAAATGCACCCCAATTCCCCCATCCCAGGACTGGCTGTGAGCTCTCCCCTCAGTCCCGGGGAACAAGTAGCTTCTTCAGGAAGATCTCAAACAGCACATGCCCATCCAGCACCAGGGTTTGGTCTGAGTCATCACCCCTCTACCAGCCTCTGAATGCTGGGATGGAGCAAACCAGGACAACCCTGAGCCCAGGGGACTTCCTCCAGTCTGTGGGAAGGAGCCACACTTCCCCCCAAATCCAGCCCAGCCATCCCCCTCCAGCAGTGCATGCAAACCCAGAACAGCTGCAGGTTTGACACCAGAAGAGACACCTGGGGTCCCAGCCAGCCATCCCCCACCACAGAAAACACCCAGCATTACCAATAACCACGTGAAAAAGAACAAACAAAACAGCCTTTTTTTTTTATAAAAAGATCAATGAAAAATTTATTTATAAATTTCGCACTCTGGGGCTACACGTCTATATCATACACTCAGGAATATGCTGTACTGTACAGACTTTATCCAGTTAGAAATGATCATATAGTGACCCACATACAGCTTCAATATAAGCCTAAAAATTCTTAACATTAATTAACATAATTAAAAAAGGTATTTGCATCTAAAGAAAAATCTACAGAAAAACTCCTTTCTGGAGCAATCTGTGCATCAGCTTCAATGTCTGCTTATTTCACTGACATTATCAATATATTCTTCTTACAAAAATAACAATAATAATTAAAAAATGACTGTTCGAAGGCAACCAGTCATGCACGAAACAGCCTCCCCCACCTGCCTCTTTTTTTTTTCCTTGTACTCCCCGTTTTGGCGTGAAGGGTCAGCAGCACGATGAGCCAACAAGGGGGGTGGGGGGACCCTCATTTCAATTTGAATCAATCTGCATCCCTTTTACTTCTCAGGATCAAGAGAGACGGGGGTGTGGGGGTTGCATAGAAAATTGAAACTCTAGGGACTAGGAAGGGCAGCAGCTTTTCAGTAAAATACAAAGGGATGTAAAAATACATCAACTCACAATTTCAGAGCAAACCCCCTTCCCCAATGTACAGTTTCCCAAAAATCTCAGCGTGTCTAAAGCTCCAGGAGGCTGAAAAGGAACAATACTTTTCTTAAACAACTCACCCAGCAATTCACACAGGAGATTCACAGTCTTAATAGGTATTTTATAAAAATATAAATATGGATTACATCATGTTGTCTTTACAACACTGGACAGAGCTCCCTTTAGACTGGGTTTATAACCAAGATTTCTTTTTAAAAATCCATCTAGAACTTGGCTTTACAATACACTTTTTAATATCATGTCATAAATGTTATGACATTTCATTGTGGCAAATCCATTTACGTAAAAAAAAAAAAAAAATGTGCAACCATCTGGTAACAACGATAAAACCTCACTAGGAAAGGTCTTGTTCCCACCCCGTAACTATCGCACAGAAGCACCAGTGGAAGTGCTGGACACCCCCTTCCATGCTCACAGAAAGACTTCGGCCAAGCAGTTCCTTGCAAATTACAGCAATAACAGTAGACACATTTGACAGGGCTTTTTTTCTTCTTTAAATCTGGAGCTTTTAAAGTCATCTCAAATTGTTGAAGTGGGGAAAGAACAAAAACAAATGAAAAACCCAACAAAATGCAAACAACTGCAGGTGAAATTATCAGAGACAAAGCAGAATATTCAGTGCAATGGGAAATAATCAGGGCAGACTCTAGGGTGTTTTTTTTTTTTTTTTTTAGTTTTAAGACTAGGAAAAGAAAAAATGAACAAAAAAAAAGCATATATCCCAAACCATATTTTTTTGAATCACTCACCATCAGCTTCAAACAAAATCAGGCTCACAATCTTCACCCACAAATATATACAGACATGATAAATAGGTAAGACACAACCCCAATAAACCAGCAGGTAACTATTTTCTTTTCTCTTTTTTAATCAGAATGGTTTGGATGCAGGGAGCAAGAGAGGAAAAAGCAGGGAGATGGCAGTGATACGGATGGCTTTAGTGCAGATGAGGAGAAGAGTGCTGAAAGACCAGCAGGAGAAAGGAGACTTCCGAACTTTTCTGCATTTTCCAAATGGATGTTCTTGTGCCATAGCAATAATAAAGCAGCATTTGCGATTATACGTGCAGTCACTTCAAAATGCGCCTTCGGGTGGCTCGCTCTGCTTCCTCCCTTTCCTTTATAAAGATATATACGGTGGGATATATATCTCCTATAAAAGGCGGGTGAGTGTACGTACGTCAAGTGAATCGTCCTGCATTGAGAAGTGTTATCCAAGTTTCACCAAAAGAAAAAATAAAAGTTCCCAAACTCTTTTCAGTAGTTTTCCAGCATCTCTGTAGGCAGCAGAGAGCGCTCGTGCCCCTTTTCTGTGCAAAAGCAAATCCTCTGCCTCTACAGTTTTTTTTCACTTTTTTTAAAAGAAAAAAACAGTCCAGGATTTGCTAATCCCCCTTTACACACAAAACCACAAGGACTCAATGTCTTTTCCTGGGATCTTACGTGTGCTGAACAGATTCATGGAGCGGGTGAGGAAGCAGACTTTCTTCAGACACCCAAGGAAGAATCAAAGCAGAAAACCCAATGCAAAATCAACCAAACCCAGGAGCAATCGGGGTGAGAAAACCACGTCTGCCATATTCCAACGGAGTTGCCTCGACACAAAAAAAAAAGAAAAAAAAAGAAAAAAAAAACCAAAAAAAAACCAAAAAAAAACCGGTGGGAAAACACTGCGAAAACCTTGGAGAGGAAGAAGACTTTCCTGCTCTTCCTCGCCAGGGAGGCCGCGGCCGGCCGGGAGCCCCAGCCCATGGACGGGGCATCGTGCCCGGGTCCGGGGCTGGCACCGGAGAGGGGACCCCAGCAGCAGTGGGGGTCTGCGGGGTGGCCTTTGGGGGGAGTTGAAATGAATTAGCTTCTGAGCCAGAACACTTTAAATGGGAGGGTCGGGAGCGAGGGGGGCGGGGAGGGGGATTAAATATTAGCGGAGAGGGAACGGGGCGGGAGTGTTAAAGCATCTGCCCAGATGTCAAACTGAAACCGTGAATACTGTGAGTGCAGCCGAGGTAGATGGAGGAAAAAAAACACGTTACAGTAGGAAACAACCCTTGGAAGATTAAAAAAAACCAAAACAAACAAAAAACCAACCAACCAAAAAAAAAAACCCAAAAAACTTAAAAATGTGGCGTGTTCTGCGTGGGGCCCCAATCTTCGCCAAACCCGCCCCGGGCGGGGGCGGGAGCAGCTCTGGCGGCCGGGGAAGCGGGGAGGGTCCCCGGCATCGCGGGGGGAGCGCGGAGTGGGGGGGACCCGGCATCACCGGGCGAGCGCAGCGGGGGCAGCCCCGGCATCACCGTGCGCCGGCGGAGTATTTGGCCTTGGTGATCAGGTAGAGGACGATGTCCTGGTGGCCCCCGAAGGCGGCGATGTGCAGGGCGCTCCAGCCGTCGCGGTTGGCCAGGCGGATGTCGGCGCCGAACTTGACCAGGAGCTTGACGAGCTCGAGGTTACCGTCGATGACGGACTGGTGCAGCGCCGTCTGCCCCTCGGGCCCGAAGGAGTTGACGTTGAACTCGCAGTTCGTCATGTTCTGCAGCAGCGACTGCAGCTCCTTGGTGTTGCCGCGCCGCACCGCCTCCTGGAACACCCGCTGGCTGGGGGGCGGCGGCGGCGCCGCGCACGGCGACACCTCGCTCTGGCTCATGCCGCCGCCTCGGCCCCGCCGCCCCGCATGGACGGCGACGGCGGCGCCCGCCCGGGCATGCGGCTGCGGGCGGGCGGTGCTGCGGGCGGGCGGTGCTGCGGCCGCTGCCGGGGCTGGGCTGGGCTGGGCTGGGCTGGGCTGTGGTGGTGGTGCCGCCGCCGCTGCCGCGCCCCGGCCCCGCCGCTCTGCGCTCGCTGCTCCGCTGCCCGCGCCCCGCGGCTCTGCAGCGCCCCGGCCCGCGCGCGCCTTTTACCCGCCCTTTTATTTGCATAACAATGGCACGGCCGTGACGCGCCGCGGGGGCGGGGCCGCGCGCCGCGCGCTGATTGGCCCGAGCGGGCGCGGGAGGCGTGGCAGAGCGGGGAGGACACGCCCCCTGGCGGGCGGAGCGGGACGGGCGCGGGCGGCGCGCGCGCTGCGAGGGCGGGAGGGGGCGATGGGGGGCGCTCCCGCCTCGGCTTTGCTCGGCCCCGCTCGGGCTCGCGGCTCCGCTCGGCTCGGCTCGGACCCTCCAGCCGGGACCCGCAGGAATGGCGGTCACCAAGGGGCTGCGGCTCCCCCCGATTTGGGGTGACACCGTGTTGCTGCGGGTTTGTGTCCCCGAGAGCCGACAGGGACGGGTCACAGAGCAGAACGGGGCGTTCAGCTCGCGGGGTCCAGTGCCTCTGCAGGCTCCCACAGGGGGCTGCACCGGGTTTCAGGGACCCACGGGTGAGACTGATTTAAGGGGGAAAAGATGCAGCCTCCACCATGTACTGCCAGCCCTGGAGTGGCTCAGTTCGCCTGCCTGGGGCTTTATCCGGGGTCGGACCTGCTGTCCAGCCGATGACCATGTTCCTGGTGCGGGAGTGCTGGGAGCTGTGGACACCACAGGGAGGTGGAAAAATGGGGGGCAAAAAATCCCGAAAGCAGTGCATCAACCAAGAACGGTGCTGGGGGGACCTTCCGGGGGGGGGCCTTTTGCCCCCCTCCCCCCACCCCCCAACCCTCCTCCTGTTCCCGTTTGGTCCCCGGGAGCAAACGGCGAGTCCAGGTGGGAAGCGGCGCTCCCGTGCCAGCTCCCACCGCCTCCCGGCCATTTGGTCAGCAGGAGAGGGCGGGAGGTGCGGGGAGAGAGGAAGGAGCGTGTCATAAACCGAGGTGACAGCAGCCGCGCCGGGGCAGCTGGGTGGCAATCTGCTGGCACTGCTGGCGTGTCCTTTCGGGAAGGGAAAGGGAGAAATCGGCCAACTGCTAAATTCAGCCCCAGCTGATGAAATGTGCAATCACGGAGTGTCTGTCGCACAGCTGGAGGACAGTGGCCTTGAGCTCCGAGTGTGACTTGCCCCACGGCCTGTTCCCCTGGCTTTTCCCAGCAGCTGGAGTAGTCTGGGAACACTCCTGCCCCATCTGGGTCCTTCTCATCCCACTTGGATTTAGGCTGTAAAGAGTTGTTGAAGCAGCTCCTCATTCTCCTGCCATAAGGGGTCTGCTTTTCTAAGTCAATTTCTGCAGCTAGTTGTTCTCATCCCTATCCCCATTCCCATCTTCACATCCATCCCCATCTCCCCATCTCCATCCTGTCCTTGTCTCCACCCTCATCCTATGCCTATGCACACCCTCATCCCCATCCCCATCCCATCCCCATCTCAACCCACATCCCCATCTCCTCACCCGTGCCCATCCAATGCCCATCTCATCCCAATCTCTATCCCAATTCCACCTGTCTGGTCTCTGTCTGACTGTTTGGCTTCCCCAGGCCAGAGCTCTCCCGGCCACACCTCTCTGATGTGGGTGTGTTGCAGTCCACCGTTCTGGTGTAATAGGAAGGACTGGAATGTTACTGCTGCTGGGGGCTGCAGACCCCCTTTGCTGTCCTGTGCCTGTGCAGCTTCTCCCAGGATGTCCCTGTGCCGCTGGGGCATCTGCAGCGCTGGCACAGGGCACTGAGATGGGCTCAGGGCTTGAAGCTCTGAGGTTCCGTGCAGGAGCCAGGTTTGCCCGAGGACAGTGAAGAGGAGCCACCCCTGCCTCTGTCCCGTACCCCTGCGGGCCCCGTGCCGGGCTGCAGGCGGTGGCTCTGTCCCCATCACCCCAGCCATGGTGTCAGCGGGAATCACCAGCGGCAATCCCTGTCCTGTCTCCTGAGTCGGCTCGCCGCGGTTAGCGGCGGGACGTGCTGTGGCTCACGGTGACTCACGGGAGCTCCGGTTGTGCCCGGGGGCCGGCACAGCCCGGCAGTGCAAACAGCGTGCAGGGAGCACCGGGGCCACCGCAGCCTGTGACCGTCCGCTGGCACTAATCCCGGCAAACCATCACAACAAAGCTGGAAAAGGGAATGCAGTGGGGTCATGCGGCAGCTTTGCCGGACGTAGGGGCGATGGCCTGGGTGTCGGGGCTCCGCTCTTCCTGGCTCGCCCTCTCCTATTTACTCCTAAATATCCCGGGACAGCTGATTTGTGTCTTTACTGGCCGTATCCTGCGAGGTGTAGAGAGCCCTGTGAGCGAGCCGTGGGAGAGAGGGAATTGCTCACACCTCCCCGGTCTGGGACTTGGCCAGAGTTACATCCTTGCAAGCAAATCTGCATTTGCCAGTGACACTGGTGAGAAAAAGAGCGCGGGCAGGGACCCAGCCATGCAAATATTCGGGACTGGCAGGTGGGGGCAGGACTCGGTCTGGGAACGGGGCCAGAGAGGGAGGGGAAAGAGCAAAAAAGCAAGGGAAAAAAACCCGGGAAATAAAAAGACAGATATGAAAAGCTGCATTTCAGCTCCAGTTTGTACCCAGCTCTGTAACCGGAGAGGAGCCGAGAGCGGTGTGACGACCGGTCCAGGCTCCCTGCATGGCTCCGCTGCCCGCCGGCTGCGAAGGGGCTGTCAGGGGCCGCGGCCGGCGCTGGGAGGCCCCTGCCCTCGCTTTATGGGGCCCTGCAAAACCAGTAGACCCACCCAGTGATTTACCCGCTCTCTTCTGAGGCGAGGGGAAGACGTGTCGGGAGGCGGGGAAGGACCCCGGAGCGGCGATGCCTTAAGCGAACGGTCACGCCGAGAGGCGCGGAACAAATTTCCCCTCCTCAGGAGACGTGACGGCCAAATTTCCCCGTGCCCGTGAGAGCCTGCGGGAGGGAGAAGGGCCGGCTGCCACCTTCGCAGCCCTCTTCCAAAAAACTTCAGCGGGTCATGTCCGTCCTCCCGGCCAGGCGGACACGACGGCAGCGAGAGTCCAGCCACCCCCCGAGGCCTCCTTGCAGGGAGCCGGAGAGCCGGGGGGACGGATCCGGGGCAGGCGGCGAGGGGGCGTGCCCCCACTTAATTCATTAAAATGTGTCGGAGAGCGTGGGAAAGACGAGAGCTTTTCTTCCCAGCGCAGAGCCGCCGCGAAAGGCGTGCGAGGGAGAGCGCCCTGCCCGCTCGGCTCCCCGGAGCCGGAGGAAGCGCGGAGGTTTCCTCCGCCGCTGGCCACGCCGGCGCTTTGCCTCCCGGCCGGTTGGCAAAGCGGCTGCCGGAGCCCCGATGAGGAAAGGCGGGGCTCGGCCAATGCCGCCTGCCCCGCTGCGGAGATGTGGGCCCTGGGGATGCAAGGGGCCCACCCGGGGCTGTGGCTGCTGCGTGGGAACAGTCTCCCTTGTACGGATTCACTTCTGGGGACAAGAAAGGGAATCCCTGTGGGGATGAGATGGGGAAGAGGTCGAGGGGGGGTCTCAGAGGACACCCGTCCTCCGTGTGATCCGAGAGCGGCACAAGCAGGGGCGTGGCCGTGGGATTGCTCTCCCCATGGACGCATCACACACCAGGAGCCTTTGGTGGCACCCAGACTGCCTGGGTGGGCTGGGACCCTGCCAGCCCTGCAGGCAGAGCTCCTGAGGCCAGAGCTGGGGCTTTGTAAGGGAAACCTCATGCTCTTGCAGTGAAGACATGTGGGTGCCCTGTGTCCTCTGCAGGGAGCACAGCACCACAAGGAAAGCTCTCATGAGTGGTTTGGGAAGTTCTGTGGACAAGGGCATTCTCCTGGGACTCCCACACCACAGGGGCCACTGCAGGAACATGGTCTGGGGACTGCCACTTCCCACGCATGTCACCGTAGATGCTGCTCTGCATGGTCCCTCCCAGCCCGTGACAAACAGGGTTTAAAACCTGAGTGAGACTCAAGCAGGGTCATAAAACTACAAGTAGTCATTGTCCTCTGGGGAGCACACAGGCAGGGGTATCCCTGGGCTGAAGGATGTGGTGCTGTGCTGTACAGTTTGGGTTATCTTACTGCAGCTTGGCCTTTAACCACACCAGTGCCCTATCTTGTTAGTCCTTATCCTGCTGGAAATGCTGCAGCTCTTCTGAGGTAGCCTGTGGTCTCAGTGTCTGACAGCACAAAAATACTCCTGGAGCAAAAGGCCACCAGCTAGGACACACTTGGAACTGGAGAATTCCTGCCTGGTGCCACAGGCAGCGATCTCTGGCTGCACCAGTGTCTCAGTGTTGCCAGGCCATGCCGAGGCATTCCCCTTGACTGATGTCCCTGTGGCCACTGAGCACACATTCTCCAAACTGCCATGGCTCCAGCCCGTGTTCTGCTAAACTGACACCATCACATTTCCCTGACCTGGTGTGCTGGCAGCTGCTTGTGCGGGTTCCGGAAAACTGGCATGTGGAGGGACCATAGCTTCACCTTGCAGGTGCTGATAGAGTTGGTTGCAGACACACACCTTGGTTTTATGTGCCCTGGGCCAGCCTCCCCACCTTTGGGCCATAATTATTTTGTCCTGGATCATCTGAATGAGCTCCAGGATTGAATCCAGTGTCAGTGCAGAGTTTTGGTGCCAGGAAATTGCCATCTCCCGAGACATATGGTTCTTGGGCCACTTACCACAGAATCACAGACTGGTTTGGGTTGGAACTGATCTTTAAAACTCATCTTGTCGCACCCCCTGCCATGGGCAAGGGCACCTTCCACTATCCCAGGGTGCTCCAAGCCCCATTCAATCTGGCTTTGGACACTTCCAGCGATCCAGGGGCAGCCACAGCTTCTCTGGGCTAATCTGTTTGGTTGCACTGCATGGCCGCTCCTTTGTGGTGGCTGCGGGATGGGGATATGTCACCCCACTGCTCCCACTGCGCAGTTCCCCCAGAAGACTCATTACAGCCCACCAGGAGTGGCATCTGTACCTGCTGACTGCTCCGTGGGGACAACCCTGGGATCTAAGCAGGCTTGGGGGGACACGGCCATAGCCCCCATGGGACACATGCCTGGTGAGTGATAGAAGCTCATTTGCCTAAGGGTCATGCCCACATATTGGCAGGTTGATGGAAAAGGTCTGGTCCCAGGCTATTCCCCAGGGAGCAAACATCCCCTGATTGATGCGAATGTCCCTCCTCGACAGACACAGTTCTTCTCTCCCCTCACTGTGAGCAGTGACCCTGCCCTGTGGGAGCAGCATTCCCGTGGTCTGGGGCAGCACAGGGGCCAGAGCTCACAGCCAGCTCAGGCTGGATCTGTGTCCAAAAATACACTGATTTGTTTGAAAATGGCAGCCGAGCAACTGGGAGCTCAATGGGAGCATCCGGCTGGAAGAGCGGCTCCAGGATGAGGATGGGCAGTGATACAGCCCCGCTCCTCCTCCTTCTCCTGTGCCTTGCTGGCTGCCTTAGGGACCAACCAGCCCTAGTTCAAGACACAAAGTCATGCCAGAGAACACTGAGCTGATTTCTGTGAGCCGGTCAAATATGTGGCGAGGTTTCCGCTCCAGATTACAGGAGGAAGGAAGTTTGCTTGGAAGGGGATGGGGATAAGGTGGGGGAGAAGGGAGGGAAGTGCATTCCTGCCTGATGAGGAACAATGTTGATATATTCATTTGTAAACTAAAGCTGGCCTGAGCGTCAAACACCTTGTCCCTGTCAAACTCTGAAGGATGTGCGGGAGTACACAAGGAGAGGCGAGGAACCGTCTGACATCCGATGCAGCATGTGGTTTCCCAGGGCTGAGGGATGGATGCTGCTCAGCCAGATCTCATTCATGATAAAAAGCAATAAAACCCTTCCTCAGTGCTGTTTTATCCCAGGGTCCCCTCACGATCACATCCTGTCACGCAGAGGCAGGAGCTGAGCACAGGTGAAGCAACCGGGGGATCCATGGGCTCTGGAGCGAGCAGCCCACCCAGAGCGCTCGTCCCTGCCACAACACTGCTGGAGCTGCCCTTCCCACGCAGGATCAAACGGCGCCATAAAACCAAGGAGGGTTCATTACTGCCCTAACAAATGTCAAACATTAGCATGACACAGACAATGGCATTTGTAATTATTTTTTTAAGCAGCCTGATAAGGAAACAATATTGCAGGCTGATTAGAAAGCTGCTTTAATTCCCTTTAATATGTATCCACCATTCAAAACTGGACAATTTATTACCTCCTGGATGCTCCTCAAGGCTAATCTGATGTGGAATTTGCTGTTGACAAATTTGCTGTGACATAGCACCTCTGTGATTGGAGGTGACCTTGCTGCACACTTCCCACCACGGCACCACCTCCTGTGGGCAGCAGGAAGGAAGAGGTGCTGTTCTGGGTCCCAGCCACTGCCCCTGTCCCCAGGAGCTGGATGGAATCCTCTAGGAGCTGTTTTGTGCCATGTCCACAGGTACACACCACTTGCTGGATTCTGCCCTGGGTTGGTGTCCTAGAACAAGTCCCAACCAAGGGACCCTGCCCGTGCACAGCCCTGACTGTAAGCACAAGAGCTCACCCCTAAACTGGGAGAGCTCTCAAGCAGATAAAATCCTGGAGTTGACCAGGAGGTCATCTGTCCCCAGGGATCAGAGGGAAAGGCACTTTCTAGGCAGCTGGTGTCCCCAGGTGAGGGACACGGCGGTGTGTCCCCATCTCGTGTGAGCTCCCCTCCACAGCAGAAGCAGTGGCAGACAAATGTGAAACCACAGCTCTGGAAAACCCAGTAAGCAAAGGCCAAATGTGCCCATAAGTGGTCAGATGTACATGTGGCTCAGCAGCTTCCCCTAAACAGGACCTGGAAAGGTTAATCCCATTTTGAAGAGGTTTATTTCATGGCATGATGAAGCAGCACACACCGTGGGGGCCAGCAGTTGGAGGCTCTGCACCATTCCTGCTTTGCCTCATGCCCAGTTTCTGCCCTCCCAGAACAAATCCTGAAGAAGCAGGATGCTGACACAAGGATGAGTCTGTGTGGAGCCTGGAGGATTTGGGCTGCTCAGCGCCTGGTACTGGCAGTGTGGGGATGGTTGCCTTTTAGGGTCACTTGTACCAATTAATGCTCAGGCATTAATATTGTGGAAAAAAAGAATATTTAAAGTGGAAAAATGGTTTGTTTCTTTTATTAAAGCATTGAGCCAGAGGGTGAGAAGGACCCCCTGGCACCGTGTAGCCAGGACCTTTGGAAGAAGGAAAAGGAGTCCTGCATCGCAGCCTGAGCTGCCTGGGCAGGTGCTTCGCTAGCTCATAAATGTCACACCTCAGCCAAGAGCTCCTCAGGCCCTCTCAACAATAACAGCAGGGCCTGGCAGATAAAACACATTAGAGGAGGAGTTTTGCAGACACTCCTCTGTTCAGGATGGAATAGTGTGAGCCTGGCCATGGGTTGGAAGGCACTGGACAGCAGCCCCCTGGAGCTGCAGGACCTGGCTGGGATCTCCATGGTGAGATGCAGCCTTCTCTGGTCAGTCCCACCAGTGATGTCAGTTCCTGGTATTAGTGGGCCCACACACCTTATTGCCTCTCCTGTGCAGCCTGCACAGAGCCTGGGTACGGGGCTGTGCTGAGGCGCCTCCCCAGGGGAGGAGGAGGAGGCTGGCAGCTTTGGCAGCAGTGGGAGCCCCCAGGACCAGCCTGGCCCTGCTGGGGTATCCCAGGCGGCAGCACAGGGGGTGCAGGTGCCAGTGGGCATTGTGGTACACCCAGAGACTCCCCTGAGCCCAGCAATGCTCAGCCTCCCCAGACCTCCACGCCTGGGCCCACCAGCTGCCTCCAAGGAGTGCTGGGAGCGCAGGGTCAGGGTGAGCAGGATGCTGGGGATGGGTTGAGGCTTGGCACATGTCCCACAGGCTGGGAGTGCTTAGGATGCTCTCTGCCCTGTGCTGCTGGTTGGGGATGCAGCTCCTGCTCCCCATGGGTGAGTGGGCGGAGGGGCACTGGGATGTGTGGGTGTGGTGGGGTCGGCACTGCTGGGGTGGTGGTTTTGTTCAGCAGAGCCCTCCCACCATCTCGCCATGTGCAGTTTGGAGAGGGGCAGAAATAAAGCAAAAGGTCCATTCTTCAGCCACCTCTGCTTTAATGATCTCATGGAGGCCATGTATTTTTGGGCTGTTGCAAACCACTGGTGCACCTGTGACAGTGCTCTCCGTGATTGATCCCAAAATAAGAGCTCCCACCTCCCCACTTCCAGCCTCTCTCTGGAAACACACGGACCAAAACCTGCTGAGGTTCCCCAAGCAGTCCCAGTTCTTCTGTGGAGCCCCTGTGCTTCTACTCAGCTCAGCTCAGCTCATAGATGTTCCGTGTGTCCCCAGAGGCCACAAGAACATCCTGAAACTGGGAGACGATGCGTCCAAAATGGGACCCTTCCCAAAACACTTTCCCACAGCAGGTGCAGCAGTAGAAGTCGGTGAGCTCTGCTCTGTCCAGCACCCCGGGGGGGATGGCAGTGATCTGCAGGACCGTGTCCCCTGCCAGCACCACGGCTGCCTCGCACTGCTCCATCCCCTCTGCCTGCTCGCTGTGTGGGGCGCAGCCAGGCTGGGCTGTGTCACAGACTGGCACGGTGACACTGCAGCTCTGGCTCCCCAGGCAGCCTGTGGAGAGAGGAGGCAGCAGATAAACCACCAGTCACTGGTGTGATGAGCAGAATCTGTGCTTAACCACGTGAGCAACCCTTGCGAGGGGCCTGTCATCCCTGAAGGGTCCAGGCTCTGCCCTGCATCCCAGGGAGGAGCATCCCCTGAATTCGGGAGGAGGTGGTTGGTCACCAGCATCCAGCAGCTGCCTGCTCTAAGTGTGGCACCCGTGCAGCCACTTGCTCCCCTGCAGCCACCTGGCACCTCCTGCAGCTCCTTTGCCGTGTCTTGGGGTCTGTTCCAGTTTGGGTAATGGCTCCAGTGCTGCTGCTGTTCCGGGTGCGGTGGTTTTGCCTCCTGGGCACGGGTCAGGCCAGGCTGCTCTGGGAGCGGGGCTGTGCCCCCACCCCAGGCTGCGTTATGGGGCAAACAAGCAGCAGGGAAACCCCTACTGCTGCTTTAATTAAACCGCCACCGTGATCAGCTGCTCACAGCACCCACGAGTCTCCTGATCTGCCCACGGACACGGGGCTTTGGGGCCCATCCCCCGTGTGCGACCCCCCCCACCACGTACCCTGGGCAAGGGGCACAGTGACGCGGGGCCGCGTCCCCTGGAGCTGTCCCCGCACGCCCCAGCCCCGTCCCCGGGACGAGGGATCGCTGCCATCGCACACCGAGTGCCCTGACCCAGCAGGTCCAGCAGCCGGGGATGGCTCTCCCACCCGCAGCGGGGGCACGGCAGGTCTCCAGATCCAGGCAGCGGAAGCCGAGGGCTGAGCTGCCTCCCATCCATCAGGGACCCTGGCAGCCGGGAACAGGCTGCAGTTACTGCTGCGGGATGTCCCCGTTTTGGCAGGGGGATCTATCCTGCTCAGGCACCAATTAAAACAACAAAATGCATCCTGCATCGCTCTAGTGGCACTTCTGGGGTGTCCACCCAACCCTTTTCAGGATCACAGGGACCCTGTCAGGAGCCAGCTGGGACCGAGAGGGCCACCAGCATTCCCAGCTGGCCCTTCCCTGCATTCCAGAGCTGTCAGAAGCTGGGACATGCTGGGGTTACCGTGGGGGAATGCATGGATGGGAACAGCCCTGAAACGGCCATCCCATTCTGGCAGAGTTGTCCTGTCCTGGCAGAGTCAGCCCCAGCTGTGTAGCAGGGTCTGGGCCTGCCCATTGCATGAGCAGAAAGAGTCACAGCCTGGGGGAGGTGTGGAAGGATCAGCTCACACCAGCCCCTGGTACAGGGAGGTTCCCCAGACACCCCCAAGACTTTCCACACCTCTCCAGGGCAGATTACCAGCCTGAGCTGGTGGGGCACAGTCACCCCCAGCTCCCAGCACACCAACAGCCATGCTCAGGGTCATGGCTGTCACCGGGGATGTTCTCACAGGGGATTTGCAGGCCAGCCCTTCACCACCACATTGACCAGCAGCACCACTAGTGTGCGGTTTGCTGCCACAGCACAAGGGGAAGCAGCCCCAAGCCCCATCTGAGACACTGGGCAAGAGTAGGGTTCACCAGGGCTGTGCCCTGAACAAGTGCCCCATGGCCTCACCCACAGATAAGCCTTTCCTTCACCCCCTGCATCTGCTTTGGGCACTAGCATCTATCCTTAAAGGGAAAACAATGACCTCACTTTCCCATTTTCTCCAATTTCTGGCAAGTGGTGAAACACCCAGGCTGCTCTCTGGAGATTCCTGAGCCACTCAGAGCAGGGATGTGGAGGAGGAGTCCATTTCCCAAGGGTTTCTCCAGGATAAAGCCTGCCAGCGGGTGGCAGATCCCCAAGGCAAGAACAGCTGCTCCGTCCTCACCCTGTTCCCACCTCCCTCGGCCCTGTGCCACTCCTGTGTTTGGTGCCTCAGCCTGGGCACCCTTTTTTCTCCTATCTTCTCTGCTCTCGAGCACCAGACCCTGAAGGGAGGGACATCGACCTTGGGTGGGACTTTTAGATCCAATGCAATGAAAATGAAACTGACAGCACACAGCACCCATGGCCGACGGCTTTCCACATCACCTAAAATTTCCCTGGCCAGAACATGGCACCAGCACACTGACAAGACACTGACATTCTGTGTGCCTGCAGGGATACTGAGTGATTTGCTCTCTCTTCCAACACACTCCCTCCGCTGTCCTGCTGCTGATGGGCAAAGCCGATGGCAAACCCCTCCTTCCCTGCACAGGGGGATGGGAAACCTCCAGCTCCCCCAAACACCCCAATCTCACCCCCGGGCTCGGGCTCGTGGGAAAAAGGCAGGAGGGAGGGAAAGTTCATCCCTTAAAAGCCTGAGGAGAGAAAGGCTGTGATGGTCACCCCGTAGTTTTGCCTTTGCTTGCATCAGCCCCCTCCTAATTGTGGCTCTTCAAAGGGTTGAAAATGCTACATCACTTCAAAGTGACCATTTCTGAATGGGAGCTTGTAAAACCCCTTCTCCCCCTCCCACCAAATTCTTCCCAGGGCTTTTGAAGATGCCTGTGCTCCCCTCACCGACAGGGTGAAAGGGCCACCAGGCGTGAGGCACAGGATGCCAGCCGGGCACATGGGAAAACTGAGCTGGGAAAGGCTGGATCCCCCCGAAAAACAGGGGTTTCCAGGGGAAGGGGGGGGTGGCTTGAGGGAGGGGCTTTTTCTCCCCTTTCAGACAGGCAGAGGCCTCCTCAGTGGAGCCATGGCTCTCCTGGGACTACATCCCAGCTTGCCTGGATGCTGCACACCCCGGAGTTACACCAGAGCTGGAGAAAAAGGCATTTGTAGGGTGCATGGGGCTGTGGGGAGCCCAGCGTATCCTTCCAGTGTGCCAGAAGCTTGTCAGATCTGTGGCTTCCAGAGCTCTGCAAGGTTCACACCAAAGGCTGGATTCCCATTGCATCCCCGTGGAGGAGAAAGGAAAACGAATCGATTCGAAACACTTCTTGGGAACTAATAATCCCATTATAAAACATCTTGAAAATAAAACCCCTTTGCCTCTCACTCACCTCTTCCCCTCTTGGCTGGGTCTCCCTGGGGATGACAGAGCCTGGGTGAGGGGCTGAGCCCTGCAGCCCCCAGCCCCTCAAACCTGAGCACCCACCCCCACATGTGTGCTGCAGAGATCCACGGGCAGCAACAGTCATCCCCCGGCACTGTCCCCAGCTGGGCAGTGCTCTGAACAAGAGCCATCTCCTCCTGGCCTCGTACATGCTGCCCACTCACAGCTCCTGCCCACCCCTGCTCACCTGTGGGAATTAATCCCACGGGAACAGCAAAACCTGCTGCTCTTCCTGCCATGATGTCTTCCCGCCAGGAAATGCTGCCACGTCCAGGGGAGAGGGCATACTGCAGCACCCCCATTCTGCTTATTTCTGCATCAAGTTCTTTCCTGAGCTAAGCAAGGCCACTCTCAGTGGTGGGATCCCACCTCTGCACGCATTTGTCACCTCTGCAGCAGCCCTGCTTTGTGCTCAAGCTCTGATGTATGCCCCAGGGTGGGGCGGCCCTACACTCCATGAGGTGGGTGCAGCAGGAGCTCCCCAGCCTGGATTGGATCCCTTTCTTTCAGCCCCCAGTCACCAGCACCAAGACAGTGGGGCAGACCCGTGCCAGAGGCCCATCCCACACCCTGGGCACTGAACAGGCTCTGGGCAGTCCAAGGGACCAACAGTCCCTTCACCTGGGGGGACATGGCAACATCTGGGACCCACAGCCACCGGAATCACTCTGGTAATCCCACAGAACCCCTGAACTATTGCCACAGGGAGGCTGTGGGGGACAAAGCAACTTGTCCCAAGATAGGGACGAGACAAGAGCTGCACTGCATGTGCCCCACTGCAAGGTCCTGCTCATGGACACGGGGCTGAGCCCAGTGGGACGGACATGGGACAGGACAGAGGCTGCCCACTGTGGGCAAGGGCACGCACATTTCCCCACACAGAGGGGCTCTTAGTGGGGGTCACATTGAAAGACCACCGTGATGGTGACACTGGTGACCTGTAGTCCCGCTAGCCTATTGTGTCAGCCGCAATGCTGGAATGCTGGGTCAGCACTACTGCGACAGCACTGGGACTTCCACAGCAGGACAGGAGGGCACAGCAGGGCTTGGAAAGATGAGACAGAGCAGGATCAGGGCAATCGTCTTGTGAACCTGTGCCCGTTCCCCTTTCCCAGCCCACCCAGCCCTGATTTGGCTGGGAACAACCTGTCCCCACTGTGTGAGCCCTGGGCACCCCCAGGGTTTCAGTGTTAGGTAGCCAACAACTTCCCAAGAAGCCAGGTACTTCTGCCCAAAATCCTGCCCCACGGGCCCTGTTTCTAGCCCAGGTCCCTCTGTGTCACCCCTGCCTGAACCAAGGCCTCGGGGTGAGGAGCTGGGCGCCTGTCCCGGCTGGCTCAGGCAAGTGCACCTGGCAGCTCCTGCTTTCTCTGGAGAGGCTGTGGGTCCGGCAGCCCTGTGCCAGCCCCGAGCCCTGTGCCAGCCCCGAGCCCTGCGCCAGCCCCGAGCCCTGCGCCCGCCACAGCCAGAGCCATCACAGCGGTGTGCGGGGCTCAGCCGCAGCCAGGGCTGGGGGGTTGGGGAGAAAGCTCACAGCTTTGTCGAGGCTTTGCATAAGGCTGAACAGACCTGGGAGCATTCTTGGAGTACAAAGGTTCATGGGAAACCTCGGCCTCGGTGAGAGATCAGCCTGATAAGAGGAGTTACGAGCCTGAGAAATGTGCTGATTGCAGGGCACTGAAGATGGCTGGTTATCTTTTCCTCCTCGATAAGGCAGATAAGCAAAGGACAAAGGACCCGGGATTGTGCAACCTGGGCTGCAGCAGCCTGGCCGTGATCTTAAGATGTTCCCAGGGTGGAGGAGGGAGGATGAGCTCAAGCAAGAGGCAGCTCCAGCTGCTCTCATCTCCCCGTGCCGCTGTGAAGGGAACCCTGCCAGCCCCTGTACCCAGTGCTGGGCAGCAGCACGCAATGGCCCCCGGCTCTGAATGGCCCCCAGCTCCTGCCCGGGGCACGCTGGGCGCAGCGCCCCTGTCAGCAGGCACAGCAGAGCTCTGCAAACCAGCACACACAAAAATGCTACCGAGTCCCAGCCCTGCCCTGCTTTTCCATATGAGCAAGTGAATTCCACAGAAGAGGGAAAGCTGGCAGAGCAGGACCCAGCTGAGTCTGGGGGGTGTTTCTGGCTGGTCTCACCACTGCAGCCCTTGGTCCCATCACTGCTCTGCTTGGGCACGTGAAGATGCTCCTGTTAATCTGTTGCACCCTGGAGAAGAGAGAGCCTAAATGCATGGGGCGGCTGAAGGGGGCAGGGGATCCCCTGGATCCAGGGGTGCAACCCCTCAGAAACTCATCCCCTTCCATGGAGAAGTATTCAGAACAGCCCAAGACAATGGGGGAGCCTTGGCCCCACAAATGGAGTTTGGTACAAAGCAGTGAAGATCCATGGGTGCAAGAATACTCCCGGGACAGCACAGGGATCGATCTCACATCTTTCCCACATGGCAACAAGACAAGTGTGATGCTCACAGCAAAGCCAAATACTGTAGACCAGGGAAGCCTCCAGCTGTAGGGCTTTGGGCATGCAGGGGGCTCTTCTTGCTGTCCATCAGAGCTCCTGGCTAAGGGGAGTGGGTCCCAGCAACCCATGCCCTCAGCTGCCCCAGTGTGGTGGCTGTAGAGGAGGGACTGTCCTGCTGCCACCCCAGCCTTCCCCACGCTGTGGCCTGCAGCCCTTCCTCCAGCCTGCCTTGAGCCATCTCTGCTGGCTTTTCCCCAGGCTTGGGGTGGAGCCAAGGGCTGAGAAAGGAAAGAAACCCCAAGTCACTGCTCAGGCTGGCAGGGGCACAGTGGGTGCCCCAACTGCCCGATGCCATCCTGCCACCCAGTGCAGGGACACTCTGGCTGCTCCTCCAGCCACCGCTGGGGCCATCGGGACTTATCCTGCACCTGTGTCCAGAGCCCCAGCGCTGGCAGCTGGTCAGGGAGGGTGCCCACCCAGCATGGGAGTGGAGGCTGCACCCTGCCTGGTCAGCACCACAGACCCAAGAGCAGCAGGATCCATTGTTTTCATCTTTTGCAGCACATTTTCGATGGCGAGGGGAGATTTTGCAATTAAATTCACCTCCTCTGTTTGGCAGCTCCCAACCCAATGGAATGTGCTACATCCTCGCCTTTCCCAGAGACCAAATTTCATCTGGCAGAGCACCCATCGAGCTCTGGGGTCCTATGCCAGCTGGTTTTACTGCGCTGATTAAGCAAGAGTTCCCCATACCATACGAGAGGCCGGGACACAGCCCATTCCCCTGGGTCACCTGGGAGCCACAATCTGTCACTGCCTCCAGTGAGGACTTGCCCATGCCCCGTGGTGACCCACAGCCCTGCTCCCCTCTCTGCCCCTGTCTGCTCCAGGCTCTTGAGCTGCTCAGAGCATCCCGCTGGGAAATCACAGGGCAAAGCTGTCTGGGCTTGAAACTATTTGCAGCACTACTGTCAAAACCCTCATGCAGGGAAAAATGTGGCTGTGTCAAGGATTATGTTCCCTAAAACCTGTGAAAGTCCTAGGTCCAAGTAAGAGTGAGCTATTACAGGATGAATAATTGGCCTTTCATCACTTGGAAGTCCTGCTATAAAAATCCAGGAACCAAAGGAAGCAGCACTGGCTGCAGCTGGATACCAGGACTTGGGAGCACCTGGGCCAGATGCAGACTTGTGTTGAGAGGTGGTCCTGAAGGATCTGTCCCCATCACCCATCTGCCCCAGCACCCACTAGCTCCTCCCTGGAGAGGTGAGGCCCTCGTGGGAGGAGGTTCCCTCCTTTCCTGGAAGCAGGAGCAAGGAAAAGGCATTTTCTTGCCAAGCAGCAGCACCTGGCCATGGTCTGAGCCATGCACAGGGGCATGACAGGGACAACACGGCCTGGGCTGGAGTCATGGGACAGGGGACAGTCCAGGTTGTGGGCTGTGGGTGCTGAACACCCCCATGCCATGTGTTGGGCCATGACAAGGGCAGAACAGGTCCTGCCACCAACTCCTTCAGCAGGAAAATGTAAAGGAAATCAGGGAATAGGTGAGATTTTTCTTATTGACCCACTTCTGTGGCTGCCCAGTCTGTTCCAATGTCCCCACCAAGCGTTGACAGAACACTGTCAGCAAACCCTTCCTATTTGCCTTCCTGAATATCTGACCTAAGAGGCAACCTAGTCAAGCTCACACTTGCAATCACTGCAGCTCCTAGCAAAACCCAAACAGAAATGGAACTCCCAGGATGGGGCCAGAGCCCTGGGTCACAGGGAATTCTGCTGGCAAGTCTCCAGCCCTGCTGTGCCCACCTGTCTGGGAATCACAGCTTCTGTGTCATGTCTCCACCAACCCTCTGGGGATGCTGTGGCACCTTTGGTCCCTGCCCCTGCCTGCTCCGGGGCAGAGGATGCTCCCCATTGGAGGACACTCCCCGAAAAGGCCATGAATGACATGGCCAGCGCAGGGGTCCCACCTGCTCCTTCCCCATGAACCCCCCCAGGTACCTGGGGGACCCAGCAGGAGACTGCACGGCCCGATGGGGACACGGGGTGTTGCAGATGGAGTGTAAAGAGTAGAGCAAGGTCTGAAAGAGTCTGTGTGGGGGACCCTCCCAGCTCCATCAACCTCATCCCGAAGGGGGAAGGGGAAACGGCTCACTCTGAACACAAACCACAGCATTTCTATTTCCCATACTCTGAAACTGGCTGAACTGGCCCGTCTGGTCTCTGGGTACACAAGCAGAGAGTGCCCTCACCAGAGAAACCGCTGGGGAGGATGTCCCGGCCTCTGGGGAAGCACAGCACTCCCAGGCTGCCGGCACCATGGGAAAAGCTGCCCCACCACGTTCCTCATCCCCAGAGCCGCACGTGCAGCTCCCAGCAAAGCCACAGCCGGCCAGGAGCACCCAGCAGCCGCTACTTCCCTTTGCTCCCTGCTGTCAGCAGACGGGGAAGTGATGCACCAAAGGGCTGGGGCAGAGCCCAGGCTGCGTTGGAGCTGCAGCAGGGCACATTCCCATTCCGGTGTGCCTGCCATGGGTGTCGTTTGCCACCAAAATGTGTCTCCCTGTGGGAAGGAGTGTGTGTGGGTCAATGCAGCTTGGGGTATGGAGGAGCCTTCCCTCCCCAGAGCCCGCTGGAGTTTGGCTGGGCAGGCGGCACTGACTCACCTCCCTGTAGCCTGACCTAATTCATGAGGCACTGGGCAGGTGAGGAAGGCCCTGGGCAGGTGAGGAAGGCACTGTGGGCAGCCCCAGCCAGGAGGCATTTCACCACCCAAGCTAAGTTTTTCACGTTCAGATGATGAAGGCCTCAGGCTGTCACTTGAGCTACTGTTGGCATGTCACCAACTCCCCGGGCTGGGCAGTCCCATGCATGACCCTGTGCCTTGCAGGGCAGGACAGGGCAGCCAGGGCAGAGACATAAACCAGACTTGAAAGAGCTCTGTGGGTCTGCACAGTGTGGCAGGGCACTCCGATCCCCCTCTGAGAGACCCCCAGGCCCAGGGGGATGGTCCCGCTCTGTGCAGGGCAGTGACTCCCAGGAACGGGCACAGGAGGGGGGATCACCCACCCACTCACCTGCACTGTGCTCCCCTGACACTTGTCTGCTGCTCTCCACCAGCTGCTTCATCGCCTCCCGTGAGACCTTCAGGTACTTGTTGCAATTGCACACCTGAGAGAAGAGAGAGAAGGAGGTCAGTGAGATGGCCATGGTGCTCCCTGGGCACCTCCTGCCTGCCCAGGGTTCAAACCCATGCTGGGCACCCCTGGCACAAGTTGGGCAGCCCCCATCACATGCACCACAGCACGGTGCATGGCCACAGGGCAAGGCCTGTCCCACTGAGCAGGGACAGGCACAGGCACCAGCCACAAGCCCAAGAACCCCCTCCAGAGGTACTCCCTCTGTGTGTGCTCAGCCACGTCTCCAGCGAGGCTGCCAGCACTGCTGCCCACCCTGGCTCCCTGGCCAGAAAACACCAGCAACGAGGCTGCCTTAAAGCATCAAGCAGACACCCAAAGTCTCAGCTGTGGCTTCAAGATTTGATCTCTCTTGTCTGACAGACACTGGGGATGATGGCTGTGGACCCCAAAACACTCTGGGCTCTGGCTCTACTTGGCTTGGCTCTGCTGCAGAACTGTGAACACTGAGTCACGCTTTCTACCCCACCTTTTGTTTGCCAAAATGTACCCAGACAGGTCTCTGAGTGCCCACATGTGGCAGATGCTGGACCCCCTAAAGCTCCCTAAATCCCACTGCTGAGGAGCACCCAGGGATGGAGCCTGGGGCTAAGCACAGGGTGCAGCTGGCAGCCAAGCACACTTGCTCAGAGTGAGCAGCACTAAAGCTCCCCGGGAGCTTCGCAGCCGGCTCCCTGACACCTTCCCTCTCCTCTCCCCTCCCTCCTGGGCTGGGAGCTGGTTGTTGGGATGTGCCACAACACCTTTTGTCAGCTGTTTGTTTTTAGGGGCTGTTTTCTGCTGGCAGAGTGTTCCAAGCACCCAAGGCAAGGAGAGAGAGAGGTGAGAAACTTCACTAACCAGAACAAGTAGCTCCCTGCCAGGGGCTTTGCTCCAGGGCCTGTTGAAACCAGAAAGGTTTTTCCAGCTCCCAGCCAGGCCCTGGTGCGGGCTTGGCAGCCACTCTGCTGGTTTGGGGCTGGAGCAATGCTGGGTTCATGGCATGGGGCAGCGATGGCCCTGCTCCCACACAGCTGCCTGCAGGAGGAACGGGGCAGGGTGATTTGTTTGGAAATGAGCTTGCCACCATGTCCTGGCTCTGCCTTGCAGCACGAGGTGATTCCCACTGGCAGCCTCCACAAAACCAGCACACACTCCCCATCTATCCCCATCCCAGCACACATCCCCAGCCTCTCGGCTGCAAAGGACACCTGGGCTTAGTTCCCTGAGGCCTCACTGCTCCAGCCTTGCAGAGCAGCAGCATGGACAGACAGAGATGGACAAGGGGTGATCTTGGAAGCACCCAAATGACATGGAAAACACTGCATCACTTTTAAAAGGGGGTTTTGTGGCAATCCTCTGACTTGCACAGCCGCACCAGGGAACAACCCCTCAAGCAACTGGGGACAGAGCCCTGTGCTGCTCCTTGCTCATGCTGGAGGCAAGATGAGAGCACTGATACCATGGTGGGGCTGAGCATGTCCCCCTCCCCTGAGCAGGGCAAAGCCCTCCTCGGTCTCACCCTCAAACCCAGGGACCTGGGAAATGCTTCTGGGTGAAAGCCCAGGGAAGCAGAATGATGCTGTGATTTGTGGGAACCTGAATTTCTGCAGAGCCTGACCAGACATTGGATGGTCCCTTTGAGGCCTGAGGACATCCCAGCTCGCACAGGCTGGACCTAGAGCCGAGATGCCACCCCCCAACAGGTACCCACACCCTCACAGGTGGGATTGCAGCAGGCAGAAGGGATGGGCAGTTGCAGGGGTCATGTGCAGGTCCCACTGCCCATGATGGTGACAATGGGCTGCATGCTGAAGAGGGATGTGGAGCCTGGAGGGGTGGGGGATGGTACCTCTTGGGTATGGTGGCAGCAATGGAGAGTCAGAGGTTTCCAGGAAGCTCCCAGATCACCTGTCCATTGAACTGCCAGCCAGAAGGGTGCAGCAGGGCCCAAGGACACCCTTCTCCCCTGCCCTCCCTGCTGGCATGGACACATAGGGGCTCCTCTGCCCTCTGTCACACACCAAATCCCCCAGGATGCCCAACCCTGGCAGCTTGGAGCCCACCAGCTTCTTGAGCAGCAGTGCAAGCATGCTGGGCACAGGCTTCTTGTCCTGCTTGGGTGCACAGAGTGACTTTGCACGAATTTCTCTGCTTCTCTAAAATTCATGACTGTTGTGAATTAGGGGCAGTTCACTCCCTGGGCCAGAAATGCCCAGCAGCATAGGAGTATCCTGGCATTTTCCACTCTCTGAGGCTGCTGGGCGCTGCCAAGAGGCTCTGTGCCCCATGCCACCCCCATAGGGCCTTCACCACGTTCAGCTTCCCAAAAGCAGGGTACGAGCTCAGGAAGCAGATAAGCCACTTAAGCAGCAGCACCAATTAGCTGTAATAAAAAATTGCAATTAATTTTTTTTAATGCCTTGCCAAAATGAGCCAAAAGAGATTAAGTGAGTGGGGAAGGCTGCCACTTCCACAGGCTGGGCTGCATGGCTGCTTTGCAGGGACCAGTGGTGGCCTCAGGCTTGATGCTTGGCTCCTGGGGATGTGGAACAGTTTTTTGTGTGGTTCTTTTGTATATAGGGTAGGGAACTGGGGAGCCTCTCTGCTGGAGAAGGGATGGTTGTTTCTTCTCAGAAAAGTTTGGTTTCTACAGATCCATCATGGCAGGATTAGTTGTGGCCCCAAAAATCTTCATGAGGTGAATCAGCAGGAGATGGCGGCATCTTGGAACACTGCCTGGTGTGCAACTGCTGTGAGCAGCGGCCGTGACCTGACAGAGACAGGTTTGGCATCTCTGTAACATCTCGGGGTCCTCCCAGCCCCTGTGCTAGGCTTGGGGTGGGGGTGACAGCTTCTGCCCACGCCTCAGTCCTGCCTGGGGGCTGATGTGCTGAGTGGGCTGAATGCAGGGGCTCTGCTCATGCCATCCTGCCCGGCCTCAGGGATGAGGAAAGGGCAGAGTCCAGCTTGGGAGGAGAGGACTGGGGGGTTGCAGCCCCCACAGGCTTCTGAGTGCCACCCGGTCCGCTGCCACTGGTGTCCCTGTGGCCCAGCAGGGTGCCCGATGCCCCGGGGCACTGGGGTGCGGGGCAGCAGCGGGCACACCTCGGAGGAGGAGCAGCCCTGCCTTTCTCACGCTGGGGCAGCCCGTGCCAGCACATGCTTAGTCACTGGTAAATCCCAGCCGAGATCTGCTCTGCCCTCTGTGAAATGGATCTTGGCTGCAGCCCCGCTGAAGCAATCCCGGCGCTCGGGAGCCATGGCGGGCGCGCTTTCCCACGGCAGCCCGGCCCCGGCTCCCCGTGTGAATCAGCCCGGCCCGGCTGCCCCGGCCCAGCGCACTGAGCGCAGCAGACCGGCGTGTCCCTGCTCCGATCCCCGCGGCAGCAGGGGCCATGGAGCTGCTGCGGAACTCAGGCTCCCTGCCTGGGCTGGGGGCCACGACTGCGACACCTCCCCTGCGTGCCCCGGCTCTGCTGCCATATCCGTGGCAAGCATGAGGAGCAGGTGCAGCTCGTGGCAGAGGAAGCCGTGGTCCCCGCTGCATTCCCTCACTGTTGTCCCTTCTCCCTGTGCCTGTCTGTGCATCCTGGCCAAGCTGCTGCACCTCGTGTGGGGCACCGTCACCCCCACACCCGTGTGCTCCTCGCCAGGACCTCAGGCCAGCATCCAGCGGGGCGCTGCAGCCCAGCCAGCTCTGTGCTGTCACCACCAAGGGCATGACATGGGGATTTGAAGGAGTGATGTCATTGGACTGAGACTGTCGTGTTATCACTGGCGTGGATTTGTGGTCCCTGAGCCCGGCGAGGTGCTTGTCCCCAGCCCCAGCAGCTTAAGCCCCCCTGCACTGAGGCTCTCCCTGCCTATGCCACCAAGAAGGATGAAGCAGGTGAAACGTCCTTTTGCAATGCTGGCAGCCCAGCCGGCGCCCTGGTTTTGTTTAGGATGATCCCTGCCTCTCCCAGCCCTCCTGGCTGGGGATTTCAGCAACAGTGACGCACAAACTTCCCAGGACTCGAGCAACTGGATGCTTGAGCCTGGAGCTCCAGGGCCATCTCAGCATACCATCCTATTTCTGCACCTCCACCCATGGAGCTGAGAAGCTGAAAGAAAACTCAAGTTCAGCAGATAACAGGAGCCAAACCTTCGTTGACTCCAAAAGGGCTGCAGAAGTCAGTGTGAGCTTGGCTAAGGCTGGCAGCATGAGCTCAGGCGTACGTAGGCTAGTACCCAAAACACCTGGAAGATGAGCAGTTCAGACAGCACTGGAGTCAGTTTTGCTCCTTCCTTTGATATCTCTAAAAGTTCCATCTCCAAAGTGTTCTGAGTCACCTTGGTGATGCTGACCTCTGCCCAGAGGAGCCACCCTGGAACAGCCTCTGGGCCTTAGGGAACCTTCCACCTGCTCTGCTGACAAACATCACAGGCCAGCATCACTGAGGGATCTCCTTGGCAGGGTTTTACCAGTGAGACACAGCTCTCTGCCTGGAGAGCTCCTGGCTTGGGAAATCCTCAGTGTAAAGGATCCAACCTGCTGTAAAGGAAAACAGTGCCCGGTGTGAACTCTTTGGGGCAATTCAGGGCAGCTCATGTCAGGACAATTCCTTGGGTGTCTTCTGCTCACTGTATCACAGGACTACTCAACAGCCACCTGCAGTGATACCTATTTTCCTACTCAACACCTACCCTCTCCTCTTTCTTCCTCTCTCCAAGATGGGTATCACCTGGTGAAAGGGCCACTCCTCCGGATGGAGGTTGCAACTCTCCCTTTGGTTGTGAAAGCACAGCCCTTGAGCATCCAGGAGTTTCTTTCAGGGACTTATCGAGAGTTGAAACCTCCCCAGATTGCACGATGCCCAGGCTCAGCACAGGCTGCCCTCTATTACCTCTGCCTCTGCACACCTCCTGCCTACAACCCAAAGCAGAGTGCCCAGGAAGGTGGGAGATGGTGGGAAGGGCAGTGAAAGAAAACCAGTTAACAACCCAGCAGATGTGAAGCAGAGCTCAGGAGCTGACCATGTACATCTGCCCACGTGTCCGTTTTCTCACATTTTTCCCAAGTGACTTCAGCTGCCCTTGCTGCACCCACAGCTTTGACCTTCAGACACTCTCCTCTTCCTCCAGCAATGCTCTGCCCTGTAGCGCCTTCGAGGTCCTTGCACAAAGAGCAGAAACTCAGCAATTCAGCCCACTGGAGATCTCCACACCCTGTGGGTGCAAAGGCCACCTCTGGGTGCAGTGCAGGGGACAGCCATCTCTCCAAGGGGATTTTCAGTGAGCAGCTGGCTGGGCCATGTCCCTTCCCCTAAATGCCAAGAGCTTTCCTCACTGATCTTCTCATCACCAGTGCCTGGGAATCATAAAGGTGCACACTGCTGCTCCTGCTGTTGCAATGGTCCAGTGCCTGTCCTTGGGTACCAGCAAACTCCCCAGCAGCAGAGGAGATACTGGGTGTGTCAGCCTGCCACTTCCAGAGAGCAAAGGCTCTCCGTGCACACAACAGCCTTGAGTGCCCACAGCACCAGGGCAGCTCTTCCTGCCAGGGCTTGGGAGTTGGGCTGTGATGCCCCCACACAGAAATGCAGCCCAGGCATCCTCTGCCAAACCTGCCTGCACAGCCAGCAGCAGGGATTTCATGGCCATCTGGGCTCAGTAACCTGCTGCCAGTGGAAACACAGGGCTGCCAGTGGGATCCTGGCACCAGAGGCCATTTGGTTCACAAAGAGGGAAGGGCTCTGTTTATTGAATCATTGACATCACTTCCCTCACTGCCAGGTAGGAGCCAGGCAGCCAGGTACTCCGAGCCAGGTACTCCGAGAGGTCTCTTAGGCAAGTGCTGACCTAGCCCAACCCTGCTAAGCTGGTAAGATGACATGGATCCCATGCCAGCCTGGTACTGTGTTCCCACTGCTTTCTCTGCTCCCGCTTTGCTATTAGTCATCCATTTCTGGAAGGTTTCTCATGCATAATAAATTGTTTCAACACTTGCATAAGCCAATTCTTCTCATCAGGAGTGACCTGCTGCATTTCCCAACACTTTCCCTAGGCAGCTCTTCCAACTGCCACGAAATATGGAGTTAAAACATGAAGTTTTCTATCCCCCTCGAGGCAAAAGGTGTGGGAAATCAAACAGATAAGAATGCCTTTAATTAGTATCATTTGCATAAGCTCTGGGAAAGGCTCACCTGACAGCTCCAAGGGCCTTGCTTGTCTGGGAGCATCAGCCATGGCTGAAACGGGCAGATTAGCGGAGCTCCTCTGGGGATATAGTGGGTCAGGGTGATAGAGCCCTGGAGGCTCCATGGGTACCCCAGCTCCTGTTGGCTTTCCTTGGGACACCCCAGCTCCCACTACCTCCTTGTCTGTGCAGTCCAGATGCTGCTGGCTCCCTTTCAGGTCCCCCCAGCTCCCACTGGCTTCTTGTCAGGGCACCCTCTTCTCCATTTCCACCTGTGAGTTTGCAGCTGCTCTGAGCAAAGAAGTGACTCGTGGTCTGGGGTGAAGGGCAGGGATGGGAAGAGAGGAGAGGAAGCAGAGGCAGATCCCTGGATAAGGCGTGGAGGCTGTGGAGCGGGCTCGGCATACAACAGGGATGGGAGCAGGCCGTGTGGCCTCTGCTTTTCTCTCCCCCGCTGCACTCCTGCTCCCTCGAGCGCAGACACTGCCAGTCCCCAACCACAAACCCCATCCCGCTGCCGTCACTGCCGGGGGTGACAACCAAAGCTCTTTTCAGTACCTCAAGGCCTTTACAGTGATGAGAATCTCACCCCACACTACACGTAAACCCACATGCAAAGCTGAATTTCCCAGAGGAAAAAAAATTATACTCAACCCGCCTCTTGCTGCACACATCCCCCCCTGGATCCCTCCAGCTGCCTCTCAGCTACCTCAAGTCTCACTTGCTCATCTTCCCTCCCAGCTGGGCTGGGTGCCCCAAAAAGCTGAAACTGCCACAGCACCCTTGACCCAACCTTCACTGTAGCCGTGAGCCCTGTTTATACAGCAGCCAACACATGGGTGCTGCTCCGGGACAGGCTCAATGCAAGTTTAATAACAAAGCAAAGCAGTAATAACTGCCTCCTAACGAGGTTTCTCAGCATCCCTGAAGGCTTGGCTTTAGGGTGAGCTCCGTACCAGGAGCTGCCAGGGCCGGGGTGTGAGCTGTCCCTTCCCACCCTCCTGTGGTGCCTCTGCTCCTCCAGCCCTACGCCAGCACTTTCCTGCCTTGTGAATGTGCTTTATATCCAACCCTGAGGTGAAGGTTAGCCCCTCCTGTGTCCTGCAGCTCCAGGACACCCATCTCCTGCTCCAGTCTGCTCCAGAGCCTGTGCCACAGCAGGAGAAGGGTTAACTTACCCAGCTCCCTGCAATGCAGCTCATTACTGCTCCTCTTTATCAAGCTACTGAGTTTTATCCAGCTGGAGGTGAGAGCTCTGCTCTTGGTCAGAGGATTCCAGAGGCTGATGAACCTCAGGGCTGGGAAAAAAACCCAAATCAAGCTCTGGAATTGCCTGGCACTGGAAACAGAGCGAGGGTCCATATCCTGCCAGCTCATATTCCAAAACTAAAATGCAGGTGGAAATCTGGCTACCAAGCAACCCCAGACGTTCAGAAGCAACATATTTTGGCACCAGAAATGGAAGAGGTCATTCAGATGCATTTTCTGCCCTTGAGAGTCAGAGCCCTGGAAACTGCAAAGGGACGAAGCTATTCTCTGTCTAGAGGATCCCCATGCTCAGGTCATTGACAGTCAGGCACCGGCACTGCTCTCCTCTGAGGGCTCACTGGCTGTGCTGTGAGCCGGCATCCTGCCTGAGCTGGGCCCCAGGAATCCCCAGGGCAGCCCATGAAGCCTCTTCCCTGCTGCACCTTCCCCTGGACATGCAGCCAAGCTGGGGGCTGTGTCTGTGCTCCTGGGGCTGGACAAGCTTTAGGAAATTATCTTTATTGTGTATTAAGCAACAGCCACCCTTATTCCAGCTCCTTCTGGCTTCCCCAGGCAGCTGTCCTCCCTCTGACTGAGGTCCTGGGACCAGCTGTGTGATGTACATCAGGAGCTCGTTCCCCTGCCTGGGGAAGCTGTGCCTGGCTGGAAGCTGTATCCTCAGCTCTCTGCTTTTCCCCAGAGCAGTTTGCAGCCCTGTGCAAATGGCCAGGGCCACCCTGGGCCAGGTGACTGCCCAGCTCTGCTCCTCCATGGCCATCTGGTCCCCGAGCACACTGCTGCCCTCTCCTCTGCCTTCCCTGGGAGGGCCTGGAGCTGCCCTGGGCTGGTTCCCCAGGCCAGCACTGCAGCTGAGTGGGGTGAGGATGTGTGGGCAGAGGCAGAACCAGGGAAGTTGGGCTCATGTTTCAGCTTCTATTTTTATCTGGGAACCCAAGTCTGCTATGCAGAGGCCCCCAGGGAACACACTGCCTTCCCCAGCTGGAACCAGATACCATCAGAGCTCTATCTGCCCATCCCTATCACCGTGCCAGACCTCCGGGTAGAGGACAGCATCACCCGAGGCACTGGGACATCCTCCTGGCTCCCAGCATGCTGTGGCAGGGAGGGAAGGAGCTGGGGAGCAGCTCTGCAGGCCAGATCCCCATGCTTCCAGCTGCTCTGAGGTCGGGAACACTTCATCACAAGTGGAGCTGCAGAAGAGCCCTGCCACACTCTCACCACGCTACCACCCAGATCAGCAGCCAAGTGTTGGTGTCCCTTCTCAAGCTGGACTTCAGTTCTGTGCCAGGGATGCTCAGGGCCTGGGGTCACGCCTGCACCCCCAACCCACCAGGTGCTCTGCAGGAGCCCGTGCTGACGCTGTGGGGCTGTGCCAGCCCCATCCCTTTCCATTTGTTAGAGCAAATAAACCCGATTTAGTGGCCAGAGCTGCAGGAAAATGGGAACTTGAGCCACTCCGGCCCGAGCAGCTCATGTGTAGCTGCAGGTTGGCCAGGGCAGAGGCTGCACTCGCTGAGGGAGAGCCCCTGGTGTCCTGGGCAATGCCAGTGAGCAAGGGGGCACAGCTGGGAGGAGGTGAGCCCCCGTCCCAGCGGGCAGCGCCTGCTACTTTAATTGGGGGGGAGAGTAGGAGCAGCCGCAGAAAACGGGAATATTAAAAAAAAAAAAAAAAAAAAAAAAAAAAAAAAAAAAAAGCGTGAGAAAGGAAATCTGAGCGAGGCCTGGAGCAATCTACCCAATCCAGCGGAAACAATGGCCCAGGAAGAAAAACCAGTTCCTACACATAAGGTAGAATAGGCTGGGAACGCTGGAGGAGGGGCGGGAGGCTCCCAGCACAAACAAGCCGGGCATTATGCGGCTGCGCTGCCCGGGGCACGGTGCCCCTTCCTGGCGTGGGGGACCCCTAATCCTGGTGTGCTGGGCTGGGCTGGCACCCACCCCAGGGATGGACAGCCAGCAACAGCAGCTCGGACTGGCGGGGCTCAGCACCCAGGCTGGGCTGGGCTGCATTCAGCGCCTGAACTGGGCTCAGCTCCCCGGTTTAACTCAGCCGGGCTCAGCATCCAGGCTGGGATCTGCCACTGGTCTGAGATTAGACCTGAAAATGGGATCAGAAACATTTTGCCCAGGATTAACCCACATTTTTGAGATTAGCCCCCAGGCTGGGCTCACTTCCAGGCAGGGTTTACTCCAGGATGGGCTCATCTCCAAACTAAGCTCACCCCCGGGATGGGCTGATCCTCAAACTGAGCTCAGCCTCAGGATGGGATGATCCCCACGGTGAGCTCATCCCCAACAGGGCTCAGCCCCAGGCTGAGCTCATTCCCAGACAGGGCTCAGCCCCAGGCTGAGCTCAGCCCAAAGGGCTGCAGAGCGCACGGAGCTGCTGGCTGGGCTCCCCCAGGCTGCTGGGACGTGGGTCCTGGACACTTTGGGGAAGTGGCACTGCTGGCAGCTTGGCCTCACCTCCTCAGATCCCACTGCGGGAAGCTCATTGTCCCTCTGTTCAGCACAGCCCGGCAGGCAAACCCTAGGCTGTGGGATGGGGAAAGCCCAGGTGGACAAATCAGCTCCACTTGGGTCCAGAGGCTGCTCCCTGCCCTGGCCATGGGCACCGATCCATACCCTTGGCTGTGTGGCAACAGTTGGGATGTGCCAGGGGGTTGTGGTCCCCACAGCTTGGAGAGCTGCATAGTTTCATTTTGAAGCAGAATCTTTAACTCCTAAAATCAAAACCACCATCACGATCCTCTCCATGAGCAGTGTGGCTGTGCCACTGGCACTGGAGGAGGTGTTTGGCCCCCCAGGCCATCCTGCACTGCTGGGGCTGAGGACAGATGGGTGTCCCCAGAACATGGGCCACTGATTTATCCTGGCCTGGCACCAATTCTCACTTTAGGCATAGTCCCGGTGAGTGTGGGCCTACTCCAAAAACTGCCACCACCTGGGCACAAAGAGTGTAGGGAGGGAGCCAGAGAGAAAAGGCAGATCCCACCCTGACCAAAGGGCAGCAGGGTCCAAAAGGGCTCAGTACCCTATGCTTGGCCAAGGAGGACTGGGAACAAGCTGGGGCTCAAGAGGTGTCATGGAGCATGCCACACTGATGGGGACATCCCTGAGCCGAGGACGACTGGGAGCCTGGGGTCCTGGGCAGTGGGCAGGGGGTTGCTCCCAGGCAGCCCATGGGCAGGTGAGGAGGAGGGGGAGGAGGAGGAGGAGAAGCCCTGTGCTGTGCTGGGTTTCTTTGCCCAGTGTCTCACTGCAGGTGTGCCAGCATCCTTCTCCCTAGACCTAGACAACCCCTCATGGGGTGGGACTTACACTGGTCACCTCTGGGATTTCACTCCTCTGGATGTGGCTGAAGGACATAGCATGAGGGAAGGCCCATGGGCTACCCAACATTTACTGAGAAACCTTTGGCAGGACGAGGGGTGGATTTGGGTGAGCCCCAGGCTATTGCCAAGCACTTTTGGAAGGCTGTCCCTGTCTGAGGCATGGGCTCAGTGTACCCTGAGGGTGCAGCTCTTCCCACAGTGAGCAGAGCATGACACTGCACAGCTGGGTTCAGGCAGCAATCCCAACATAGAGGGGCTCACAGGGACCACCACCCTCTTTGAGATCAACCATCTGCATCACATCCTGAGGAAAAACACCAGCTCTTCACACACAACTTCTCCGAAAGGCTCCCCAAAGCAATCTCAGAGAGAAGCCACACTGGCTGCTAGCTAGGACCAGCGAGAGGAAAACCCTGGGAGCAAGGGAAGAGCTGCTGCTGCCAGAATAAGAACAAACTCCAGGAAACCTTGGGCACTTATTCCCCATGTTCCCAGCCTGACACCTCCCAGATGTGTTAACATGACCCCAGCGTGTTGGTGACACGTGGGGTCACCATGGTGTGATGGGGGGGGCCCAACCCATCCACAGCTCTTCACCACAGCAGCAGGGGGTGCAGGGAGTGATCTACAGCATCACAGGCTTGTGTCACACACAAAAAGGTAAAAAGGGGCAATAATGTACAAATGGGGCAATTTTTTTTTGCTCTTGCTGGCCCCAAGGGATTTGCTGTCTATTGTTTCAGCGGCCAAGTGGAGGAGGCAAAGCTGGGGCAGATGATGGGAGTGATCTGACCCTGCCATATCTGGGTTTGCCCTTTCCCTGATGGACAGGACGTAGGCAGGTGAGTGTTGGCAGAACTGTAATTTCACCCCGCAGAAAAAAATACCTTCAAGTGAAAAATGCTGATGGGCAATTTGTGGGGGTGAAGTTAGAGCAGAAAGGTGTATGCTTCATTCCTCACATTCCTCTCCAGCTTCCTTGGGATAGTGGCACCTCCCAGTGCCCAGGGGGTGATGAAGCGGGCTGAGGATCCTGTCCTGCCACCTTGCTGCCTCCACCAGCTGGGCAGGGCTGAGCATCTTTCCCTCCTTTCCCATTGTGGGGGCGGAGGAATAGGACTGAGGTCTGAGTCCTGCTGGGGTCTCTGAAATTAAATCTGTGATCAGTGTGGGCTGCACCTTCAGAAACACCTGGGTGAGGGACCCTCACAGGCACCGCCGTGTCCCCAGGTCCCATCCTGCTGAATCCTGGCATCCTGCCACGTGCACGGCCAGCACACTGCCTGCCCGTGGCCACACCAGAGCAGGGCATCTCAGGCTCGTCCCAAGGTCCGAGCACAGACGGATGTCCTCTCCTGCAGACACCTCCCCGCGTCCCCTCTCCTGCAGCACCATCCCGAAGCACCGAGGAAGAGCCACGCTCCATCCCTGGCTCCCTCTCGGGCACTGCGAGGGCACCGTGCCAGCAGCTGATGGGAAAGTTCAGGGTCGGGGCGAGCACGGGGAGAGGCTCATAAAGGGCTCTTTGTGCCGCAGGTCTGCCCCGGCTCCGGTACAGAGCCCGCGGCCCCACAGCAAAATGCAGCCCAGAAATATGACAAGACATCTTTTTCCCAGGCTGCTGTTAAACTCTAATTAAACATTTCAGCACACTCGAGCAAGGGAATGTATGCTTCTCAGGCCTGGGCCATCCCAGCTGGAAATCATCCCCTCGGATGTGAGTAGGCTGGTGCAGGCTGACCCAGAAAGATGCTCCTTGGGCGTAGGGATGATGTGAACCCACACACCAGTGGGGACAACCTGCTCCTCTCCAACCCCTCCATGCCAGCATGGGTCCACTGCTGCCTCCCACTCTGGAGGAGGCATCCAGGCTGGAACAGCTGGAGAAGGGGACATGCAGACAGGTCCATTGTGGCAGTGCCACCCCTGGCACTTGTGCACTCCCCAACGTGGGAACTGGGATCCCTGTACCTGCTGGGGCAGCAGCCCAGGGTGCACAGTCTGCAGCAGCAGGAGGCAGCGGCTCCTTCAAGAAATGCTGTCAGAAAATCTAACGAGGCTAGAATTGTCATCCTGCTATTTTAAACAATGGAAGAAAAAGAAAATAGCACAAAAGAGTTGAACAGTGAAGCCATGTGGTTCCAGGAGTGAGGAGTCCTGTAAGGCAGCAGTCTGGGGCACAGCATCATGGACACGCCCCCTAAAATCATCTGGATGTCCAGGATGGGTCTCATGGCAGTGAGCTGGCACAGCTCTCCACATTATTAAACACTGAGTTTGGCCATTAATTGCAGCAATTCCTCACCACCTCGTTTCTAGCAGGCACAGAGCAGATGCAAAAATATCCCACCCCTGATGCTCTGGTGTCTGACCCTGCCTCATGGAGGGGACATGGTGGCACTGAACTGGTGGTACTGCTCTGCAGCATCCCTTGTCCCACCTGAGCACAGCCCAGTGGGAGCAGCACGCCAGGGACAGGCAGTGCTGGGGGCTGGGGAGCTGCTGCTTTCCCATGGGCAACCTCAGCATCAGAACCAGGTTGCTCAGGAAAGGATTACTCCAAAACTGTGCCATTTCTGAGATCAGTAAGTACTGGGAAGATGTCTGCCCTGAGACTCGGAGGAGTGTGACAGACCAAGCAATGACACTTGTAATTTGGCATCCCACGGGGTGGAATTTGGCAGAACTGGTCTCTCCTGCTCTGAGGACATTCCAGCTCCTGCATGGGCAGTCTGAACTGAACTCCTTCAATACATACAGCAACCATGGGTTTAATACAGCTCTGCCCCCTCAGTTAGACAAGCAGCAGCAGCAGCTCCTGGGGGAACTTCATCCTGGCCCATTGATGCCCCAGGGCCGAAGTTCCTGTCACTGTGCTGTCAGTCACCCCTGGGAACCCTCACTCTGGTGTTGTGCCTACCCTCACTGGATGCTTCCCCCTAAGAAAATGGCAACACCAATCTTTATCTGGTCCCCCTGACAGCATGTGACTGTGGATAGCTGACAGCCCTGGAGGGGGTCACAGCCACATGCAGGGCTGTCCCCAGGCGCCACACACTCACAGGGTTTGTCCTCCTTTCACTGCAGTGGGATGGGGAGGGAGGCTGGATTTAGAGACTTTTCTAGGAAAAGCAAGGCAGGCAGCAGGGTCTTTACATCGTCCCTGTGCAGCACCTGGGCTGTGCTGCACTGTCCAGGCTTTGTGGGATCTATCTGTCCCTGAATCCTGATCCAACCTGAGCGTGCCCCAGGTGGCACCGTGAGCCCCAGTCCTAGCGCAGACACGGCTGCCAGGCAGCAAGGGAGGTGACAGCCGTGGGGACACCGACTGGGGGCACCCACCCCCCGTGCAGCGCACACGCCAAGGGTGCTCATCCCTACGGCCCCCCAGACACCCCATTCCCACCGGGAACCACAACCCACACCCTCCCTGTGTGCCCACAGCTGGGGAGACTGTGACACCACGAGCCGGTGACAGGGAGCCAGATCCCGAACTATTGCCCGACTGTTTCCCAGGCTCTTCTACCGGCTTGTGAGGATGCGACTGCCAGTGGAGTGGGATCGGGGTGCGAGGGAAGCTGAGACAAAGGCGTTGCACCGCCCTCCTCCTCCTCCCAGCGCTTGGCAAGGTGGGGGGACCCTGGGAAGGGAAAAGGTTCCCAAGACGAAGGTGTTAAATACCCTTCTCCCGTGCTGCTGTCACCTCGCGGCCCCGGGGGTGTGAGAATCAGACCCTATTATCCCCTCCGTAGGAACTAACATACTGTACTAACCTTTTCACATGAAAGCTACGCTCTGTTTGCCAACAAAAGCCGACGCTTGGTTCCCAGGAGTGGGGAAAACCCAACCGCACAGCACTGAGCGGGGGCTCCGGGGCCAGCCCACCCCGCCTGCCCCAGACCCGCCAGCCCGGCGGGTGCGAGGGGTGGCAGGGGCTCTGCGGCTGGGGTCAGCCGTGTGCAGCCGCTGGGCTGGAGCAGGAGGACCCTCCCTAGGGTGAGGGATCCTTCTTCCCCATCCCGGGGTGCCTGGGGTCCCCCTGGCTTGTCCCCCGCATTGAGAGGTGGATGGGGCTGAAGGTGGGGGCCAAGGACAACTCCCTGTCCTGGGCTTTGCACTGCAGGGAGCCCTACCTCAGGCACACTGCCCCAGCTGTCTCCTGTCCCCAGGCTGGCAAACCCTCATCAGCTGCCCCAGGCTCCCCCTGAGCAGTTTGCAGGGCTCAAGCCGGTTCTTCTCCCACCACTGACCAAAGCAGGTCAGGCTCTGCAAGGTCTGAAACTCCCACTCGCTTTTAGGCTACCCTGAAAGGTGGGAAGCAAGACTAAGAAAGCATCACTGGGACATGGAAATGCCAATCTGCACAACAGCTGAGCCCCAGCTCAGCATTCAGAGTGGCCAGACAAGCACTGAGCACAGCAGCTCTGGCCTCCCTGGGAACATGGCAGCAGCAGGGATGGGACAGGTATCACCTGGAACTGGGACTCCCTGCCCCAGATGTTGGCAGACGTCTTCTGAGAAGATGAACAGTTGGGGTAGCAGCCTCCTCACTCAAGTTTTTAATTAAATGAGACCTGTCTAGGGCATTGCTGCTGCTCAGGGCTGAGATAAAGAAAGGGCCAGAGGAGAGGTCTTGAAGTGAAAAGGGTTTTTCTGTTTTTTTTTTTTTTTTTTCAAATTAACAATACCTGCTCTGCCTCATTATGGCTGGATACCCTCGACAATTTGGGGCAGTGGGCTTGAGAGGTGCCCAAGGCCACAGCAGATGCTGAATTCTTGAGGAGCCCCACACCGGGGGACACATCCCCTGCAAGACCCTACAAATTCCAGATTCTCATGTTGCCTTGGAACCTCAGCTAGGTTCATGCTTCTAATGAGGGAAGCAGGAAGAAGGAGGGATGAGTCTTTTCCCCTCCTCTCTATTGTTTCCTTCCATGCCTACCTCCACCTCCAGTTAGCTCTAGAGGCAGCTTCCTCCCTGACCCCACAACCTTCCAGTCATATGGGCTGTGAGGTTTTTCCAGGTCCCCCAATGAGCTGCAGGCCCACTCCAGCAATGGGACGACCCTCTGCTGCCCCAGCTCCAGCGGCAGATCCCGCTGCACACAGGCAGGCTGGTTCTGCTCACATGTTTACTGGCCCCAGCCCACTGAGCTGTTTCACACAGGCTGTCAGTGACAGCTCCCAGAGCCTGCGGAGCCGTCCCGCTGCTGTGCATCCCGCAGAGGTGCCTTGCAAAGTAATTGAATTAAAGCTAGTGAATCACTTTGGTGCTGCCTGGCTGCTCCTCTGTGCGTAGGTGCAGCAGCCCGGGGTGGCTGGGAGCACACGCAGGGGCTCTTTGGGCTGCTCTTTTTGGAGGGTCATTTCCCCTCTCAGTTGCTGCAGTCAGATTTGGGTCATCAGGTTTGATCTAAATATGTCAGAGGACTGGAATTCACGGGGAAGCAAAGGCACAATAATGCAGGCTCTGTCCCAGTGTGATTCTGGGCTGGTTTCAAAAGCTCTTGGTTCACTCTTAGTGTCCTGAGAAACCTAGGGCAGGTTTAGTTCCTCACCTGACACAGGTGCCTTGGTGCTTGAGAGGTGAGGGCAAACCCTGCCCTGCCCTGCCACGTGTCCCTGTGATGGAGACAAATGGTGAGCTGTTGCTAGCTACCCCCAGTTCAGAAGCACCTTTGAGCCAGGAACTGAGCCAGGGCCATGGTCAGGGCTATGAGGCTTAGGGCAAGATGAGAAGAGATCCTTACCAAGCATCCGGGGCGGACAAGGCAAGAGGAGGGAGAGTTGGTGCAGAGGGGAGGCACAGAGCGGAGCTGTCCCTCAGGCCACTGTCCCCAGGCTTCCCAGTGCCAAATGAACCCTGAAAGGGTTGGTGTTTTCCAGGGAGGAGGAGGCAGAGCACTGTCAGACTTGCTGCAGCTGTGAGAGAGGAGCTGGGAGGGTTTGTCCAGTGTCTTCAGCCCAGCCCAGCTCCCCAGACCTGCTCCCCAGCTCCGGGCATCCAGTGGGTCCAGCATGGGCCATGCACAGAGTGGTCCTCAGGGCAGGTGACAGCCCTGGACCTACCAGGGAGAGCAGCGATAAACAGGAGAGGAGACACGTTTGTGTCTCTAAACCAGAGGGCTGGTTTAGAGGGCAGCTCTGGATTTTCTGCTTCCCCACCTGAGGTCTGCCTGAACCCAGTCAAGGAGTCCAGGACCAACCAAACAACCCTGAGGCAATGAAATTGCAGACACAACAGTATAAGCTGCAACAAGAGACTCGCTCGATTTTTCAAGCCAGTCCATGAAGGGATGAACACATTGCAGTCTGAGTCATGCAGAAGCCAAGCTGGAGGCCTGTCTGGCTCCATCAGCACCTTCACCCAACTCTCTGTGGGTCCCTGCAGCCTGGACCCTACCTGCTGTGTCAGGGATCAGTGCCCTGTTACTCACTTCCTTTGCTTGTGGTCATAGCCAGTCAGGGCCCCTGGCCACCACAAATCCTGCAGCCCGGCAGAACTCTGGGACACACAGGGCCAGGGCTGGAGGATATACCCCTCTGAAGTATGTCTGAGCTGCTGGGGTGAGCAGACTTGGTGTTTGCCCTGGAGGTAGCAGCTGGGTGGGAACTGCTCCTGCTCAGCCCCATTTTGTGGGTACCTGCACGGTTGAAGCACCTCAAAGCAAGAGCCCAGACCCTTGTACAAGCTATTGCATCCAAAAGTGATACAAAGAAATAAAAAACAGACCTTCACCAGGTCCCTGGGGAGAATATTCTGGGAGCAGTAGCTTGCCATTTGGTCTTGGAGACTCAGCTTCAAAGCCCAAAGCACATCAAAGTCCAAACCTCCAGGTCCGAGGCTTCCTGGAGAAGGTGAGGTTGCCTGTCTGTCAGTGCCAGCCTCTGCTCTCTCTGCCCTGCAGGAGCCTCTGGGGACACACGGCTCTGGAGCAGAGCATCCTCAGCAGCCCAGGGGACACCTGCTTGGCTCATGGTGACTCTGGCTGTCCCCAGGATTACCGCAGCCTCTGTCTCAGAGGTTCTTTATCCCCCCATGACAAAAATTATGAAAAGAGAGATTATTATACCCCCTGCAGCCCTTCTCCTTCAGCAGACAGCCCAGAGCCTCCCCTCCTCCACGCAGCACCCCGATGGATGCTCAGCCCGGAGCCGGGAGCGGGCCCTGGGAACGCCTGGCGCTGGCTGTCGCTGTCCTGCTGCGCGGCAGAGATGAGAGCAAAAGCAACTCCCGGGGCTTCCCCTCCCCTCCGTGCTCGCCCGCCGCGGCCCCGCCGGCTCTTTCATCTCCCGGCCCGCGGCTCTTTCATCTCCGGCCGAGGTGCGAGCGGGCCCCTCCGGCCGCCCCCGCCCCGGCACCGCCCGGCACCGCCTTGGGCCCGGCGCTGCCGCGGCCAAATGGCCGCTGGCCCGGCCTGCCCCGGCACCGCTGCAGTCACTGCCGAACTGCTCGGCACCCCCAAGATTTGGCTGCTCTCAGGTGCCTGGAGAGAATCTGAAGGACCAGACTTCTGCTGGTTCGCCGGTAAAGCAGATGATGCCGAGCTCGTGTTGGCTCCAATTCAGCTCATCTCTGTGAATTTGTGCCCACACAGACCCAGCCCACCGGGCCGGGGTCACAGCGGGGTCGTGTGGGCAGTTGTCTCCGTGTCCCGGTGCTCCTGACTGCGGGTGGCACAGTGGTTCCCAAAGGAACCATGCCAACTCCCAGCCCTGCAGGGAGGGAAGCTCATCAGCATCCTGGCAAACAATCTGCAGCCCACGGGCCAGCCACGGTTTATCCCTGGATTCTGGTATAGGGCTGGCAAGGCCGCACCGTCACCACACAGCTCTGGGTGTCAGGGCACAGGGGCACCTCTGCCAAAGGGCAGTGAATCCTTTCAAGCAGCATGCAACAGCCTGCTTGGTGGGAATGAACTGCAAAGGGAACGCAGCTTGGTAATGGGAATAGCTGGGAGAGAAGGAGAACGAGAAAGAGAAGGGCCATGGGCTGGGCTGGGAGCCTGCTAGGCAGTGTCACTGCATGTCCGAGCTCTGGAGTAACAGTGAATGCAGCCCCGGGAAAGGCACATGTGGCATCAGGACATGTCAGCACCACTACAGCACAGAACTGCACCCAAACAGCCAGGAATTGACAGCACATTTCACACCAGCAAACAGCTCTTCTGCAGAGAGCCAAAGGGATGAGACATGGGAATGGAGCCACTCACAGGCCAGGAGGGGCTCAGGACTGAGGGAGGGCTGAGGGCAGAGTCACCACAGCTCCTGGCACGTGGGGCTGCCACCAGTGTCACCAGCTCAAAACCAGTGGTGGGGTTGGGATGCTGGGACAAGGGGAGCCTCAGCAGGACTGTCCTCCTGGGCTGATCCAGCCCTTCAGGAGGGAGGTGTCCATGCCTGAGCAGGCCCCACCTGTGCTGTCTGTCCTGGCTGATGTGTTCCATGGATGGTTGGAAGTGCTAGGAGTTTGCCCCATGCACCTCCACAAGTCCCAGTGAGGCATCCCAAAGAGCCCCTGAGCTCCAGTCTGCTTTCAAATCACAGAACCACAGAATCCTAGACTGATTTGGGTTGGAAGGGACCTTAAAGCCCATCCAGTCCCACCCCCTGCCATGGGCATGGGACACTTTCCACTATCCCAGGCTGCTCCAAGCCCTATCCAGCCTGACCTTGGACACTGGCAGGCATGGGGCAGCCACAGCTTCTTTGGGCACCCTGTGCCAGGGCCTCACCACTCTCACTGTAAAAAACTTCCTTATATCAAATCTAAATATCTCATCTGTCAATTGAAAACTATCACCTTTTGTCCTGTTACAACAGGCCCTGCCAAGAAGATTCATCCTTGTCCCCATTCCCAATCCAATCCACATCCCCACCTTCCTCCCTATCCTCATTTCTGTCCTCATCCTCATCCTTGTCCCCATCTGTGCGCTCTCCCAGGATCCCCAGGGACACCCTGCCTTGCCATATGCTGGCTCAGCTGTGGGTCAGGGTCTCAGCAGCATGGTGAGTCCCTGCACTCAGATGTGCAGGGCCAAGGAGCCACTTTGGGCAGGGACCCAAAAATGCAGGTGGTGACTTGCTTCTTTGACCCACCAGGAAGGACCGAGACCAGATAAAAATCCAGCTTCTTGGAAGCCATTCCCACTTTTTTCAGAGGTCTTTCAGAAAAACCCTGGCTGCAGCCCAGCCCTAGCAGAGCCATGCTGCCCTGGCAGCTCCTAGGCTCCCAAGTGACCTCCATGAGTATTTCCACAGCTGCCCAACAAGATTCCTCAGGAAGGGCAATGTGCATTCTCAGCAGTGAAGCAGCCACGGCCCCACTATGCCTGGAGCTGTGATTTCCCCATTTCTCTGGGGTAATCACAGCTCATAGGGGGAGCCTTCTGTTTTCCCTCCTGATGTGGTGGAATGCTGACACAAGACCTGCCAGCAGCAAATCTTTGTCACTCTCACCCTTTGCCTCCCTGCTGGACACAAAGCTTGTTGGTCCACATCCATATACACGTGGATATGGCTGTATAGACCATTTGGTTCAGCTCCTTTGAGCTTTTTTGACCCCGTGAGGCTCCCAGAGCCATGCTGGAGCCTTTAACAGCAAAATTGGGCTTCAGAGGAGGAGCGAGGGCTGGGAGCTAGTCCCAGCCTTGGTGCTCAGCTTGTTTTTTGAGCCTGGGCTGGTGGATAAACCATGCAGAGCCCAGCCAGGACCAGTTGCAGGGTTCAAGGTCACCTTCAGCTCCTCGCTGTCAGGTCACAGGGGGAAAAGGAGGGATTTTCCCAGCAGGCTCCCTCCCTGGCGTGCTGCCTGTCCCCAGATGCTCCGTGTTGCTGCTCCAGCCTCAGGATCAGATGCAAAGCAGCTGATCTGCATTTGGCTGTTCCAGGCAGCTTCACTGCACGAGCCCACAGTGCTCATGGGGAAATTCCCTGCTTGGCCTCTTCCTGAAAAGAGGCCAGAGCAGGAGCTGGACTAAGGGTCAGACCAGTCCTGGGCCCTTCTCCCACCTCTCTTGGGGTCTCCAGGTGGAGATTAAAAGCATCAGAATAAGGGATGCTCAACATAACAGCAGGTGTGAGGTGGGGTGGAAGTGGACACCACAGACACCCCAGGGACTCACAGGACTGGGTGGTCATGCTCTCAATCCAGCAGACATTTCCCTGAAGGAATTTTTTGGCAAGATCATCCCTTTCCTCTGGGAAATTTCTCTGATTAAAAAAAAAAACCACCCTCCACATTCCCACCCAGCTGTCTGCAGGAGGATCCATCCCACCCAGGTTCACACAGGGAGAGCAGAGCTGAGCTCCCAGGGACCCCCGAGCATCCCTGCTCGCCTTGGCAGACACGGGACAGGGCTGGGACCACTCCGGGCTGGCTGCTCGGGTTCCCACGTCCCTTCTTGACGTCACCCCGAAAGTGCTGAGTGAAAGGGGGGCCCTCGGGCACTGGACAATAGCGCTTTCCTTCCCATCAATAGCAGCGAGAGCCACGCTGGGCTGACACGGAACTGTGCACAACAAAAGCCAGTGTCCGAACAAATCTTCTCAGGAGCTGGGTTCCCCCGGGTGACCCGGGGTTAGCCCGGACTTTTGCTCCCGCCCGGCCCTCCGGAGCAGGAATGTCCCTCCGTGCTGCGCCATGGCTGGTTCCCACGCTTCCAACCTGCTTTCCTATTTATCAGCAACCAGCCCCTAATCCCCTTTGTGAAGGCCCGATTCAAGCTCAGCACAATGTGGCGAAAAGGGAGGGGGTGGGCGGGAGAAGAGGGAGGGGAAAATGGTCCCAGAGAATGAAAATCAAGCCCTTTACCTTTTCCCCCCAGTTCTGATGATGAGTCCCTAGGGACTCTTCAGGCTGTCACCTCCCTGGGCAGTGCCAGGCTACGGCGGGGCGCTGGCCCAGCCCGATGGACGGGGTTCCTGGTGGGATGTGCTGATGGTTAAGGAACAAGTAAACACACACATTCAAAGATCCACTTGTGTACCTTCACAGGTTACTTTGGCTTTGCTGCCCACTGCTCTCACATGATTAGATATTAGGAATTTTTTTTTCACAGAAAAGGTTGTAAAGGCCTGAAACAGGCTGCCCAGGACAGTGGTGGAGTCAGCATCCCTGGCATGTGAGGACAGAGTTTAGTGGTGAGCATGGTGGTGATCACGGTTGGGTTTGATGATCTTAAATGTCTTTTCTAACTTTAAGAGTTCCAAGATTCTGTGATTCTGTAACTCTGTGAACCTCTCCTTCTGTGGCTTCCTTCATCAGGGATGTGCCTGCACTCCCCATGTGTTCCCAATAGGATGGAGGTGTGTGTTGGAGCATCACTGGAGGGTGTCTGTGGGGGAACAGGGAATGTTCCGATTCACTCCTGTTCAGACACCTCACTGCAGCTCCTCCCTGCTACTGCATCCTCTCTGCTCACAAACTTCCTTGGGAGGAATAACCCATTGGAATTTCCCCAGCTTTGGGTGTGATGCTCCATGCTGGGCTCCAGCCTCCCTGGGGCTGATCCCCTTGGCCAGCCCCTGTTTGCTTTAGGAGAGGATTCACAAGCCTTCCCCAGATAACTTTGGAACAAAACAGTTTCCAAAGGCTGTGCTACTTACAAATGGGGGGTTTTGAGCTTTTGTCCCAAATCCAATGCTGTTTTCTCTGCAAACGGCGAGGGAAAAACGTAAAAGCAGAAGAGCTGACCTCAAATGCTAATCTTGTTAGGTTAAACTGTTCGCTAAACAGATGGAGGTGCAAGGCAATGGGATTTTTGTCTTTCCAAGGAAGGGGTTAGGCTTGGAGGGCACAGAGGTCATTCCAGGCAAACTGGCAGCTTTGCTCTTTGTGTCAGAAGAGTAGGGGGAAAGTGAAGGGGCACAAATGCTCCCAGCTGAGCTGGTCTGGTGGTCTCACAGGATGAAGCCCCCAAGCCTCACTCTAGGTTATTCAGAAGCCAGGTTATCCAGCACAAGGCCAGGGCACCCCAAAAGGGACACACTACCAAAGACTCCATTGCTCCTCAGGGCCACAGCATCTCAGCATTCCCCATGGAAGAACCTCCCAAGAGCCACCCTATGGCTACTCCGGTGCTTGGCCCTTTTGGAGCACTAGAGGGGTGGCATCTCCACAGAGCCAAGCCTCACCTTTCCCTGAGCTTTCTGTGGGAAGGAGAGGAAAGCCAAGGTCCCTGTGAGCAGGGAGGCTGCTGGTACCTGTTGGAGGCCCTGGTAGAGATGGAAGGTGGTGTGTCCCCATCCTGCTGACCCTGTGCTCCTCACCAGACAGAGCTAGCAGGGAATGTGGGCCTGTCTCTGCCAGCCCAGGGGCAAAGGCTCTACTCTGGGCACTGTGCTGTGCTCCAGGTCAATGATTGCTCCCAACTCCCTGCCCTTTCTGCCCCTCCTGCCCTTCCTGCATGTGCAAGCATATCCTCAGCCTGCCTTTACCTTGGTGAATCCCTGGGCTGCTCTGAAGGGCATGTGAGATGAAGCAACAGCAGAAACAAAACCACAAAAGTATGAAGAATTGGTCAAAAACCCCAAATGACACCATCTAGATCTGACAAATTGACAGCCAGACAGAAGAAATGGATGATCCACAAACAGGATCTGCTCCCCAACAGCAGCAGGGGATGTGGGAAGGAAAGGGAGGAGGTCCTCCATGTGGTCATGAAGAGGTCAGCTCTGATGGGACTACTGTGATGTTGAAGCCAGTAGGATGTGAGATCCCCTCCTGCAGCACACTGAGCCCAGGTTTAGTGACCTTGGAGGCAGAGAACAAAGCCAGACAACCACTCAAAGTATTCAAAAATGCTCCAAATTTTAGGCCTGAACCGCAGAGGACTCGCTGCATTGCTGACAAGACACAAGATAACCACGTGCTTGACCTGCTAAGGTGGCCATGAAATTCCTTGTTTTAAAATAAATGCTAAGGAGAGGGTGCTGGTGGGGTATCCTGTGGGTCCTAGAGAACTATCAGCCAGTCTGAGCATCACCCAGAACTCGAGCCTAACAAATCCTGTGGGAAATTAGTCAGGACAGACAAATTCCTGCCCAAGTGGCTGCTTCCAGCCAGCACCCACAGCAGCACAGCCAGCAGTGCCCACAGCTGCCCCTGCAGGGCTCCTGCTCTGCCCAGTCCAGCCCACAGCCACCCTGTGAGCTGAGGTTTGTTGGGGACAAGGGTCCCCTTGACTGCTCAGCCTGGACCCCCATCTGGCTGGGTCTGCTGGCACTGAACGGCAGGGACTGGGCACTCCCGGGGCCACTGGGAGGAAACACAACAGCCATGCCAAGATCAGAGGGATCCCACGGCCCGGCTGGGAGGAGCTCTGCTGGCTGCTCCCGCCGGGCCAGCCCACGAAGGGCTCCGTGTCCTCCCGGGGGCCGCAGCCACCGTGACCACCGAGCAGAGTGACCACCGAGCAGGGTGACCATCGAGCAGAGTGGCCAGGGGAGCAGAGTGACCACCGAGCAGTGTGACCACCGAGCAGAGTGACCACCGAGCAGAGTGGCCAGGGGAGCAGAGTGACCACCGAGAAGAGTGGCCAGGGGGGCAGAGTGACCACCGAGCAGAGTGACCACCGAGCAGAGTGACCAGGGGAGCAGAGTGACCACCGAGCAGAGTGACCACCGAGCAGAGTGACCAGGGGAGCAGAGTGACCACTGAGCAGAGTGACCACCGAGCAGAGTGGCCAGGGGAGCAGAGTGACCAGGGGAGTAGAGTGACCACCGAGCAGTGTGACCACCGAGCAGAGTGACCACTGAGCAGAATGACTACCAAGCAATGTGACCACACTCCCAGCAGGTGCCTTCACACCCCGGCCCTGCTTCACCCAGCGTGGTCCAGGCTGGGAATTCGCTGTGGTGTGTCCGTTTCCCCCAGCATTCAAAACAAACTGGAGATGTGAAAACACAGCATCTAGAAAAATGATGAAAACAAAAAGGTGAAGCAGCTGCTGAGCTCAGAGGCTCAACCGAGGCCCAGTGAGGCTGTGATAGTAAATAAATTACAGTCCTGGTGTGCAGGGATTTGTCACCTCGCTGTGTCCCACTGCCAAGGCTGGAAGAGGCTTTTCATTGGACACAGTGGCCACAGGATCACAGCAGAACCAGCAAAGGGATAGAAAGAAAGAGGAGCAGTGAGCCTGCTGCATGGCAGGAACTCAGCCTCCCAAATGGGGATTGGCTCCATCAGACCAGGTGTCCCTGCCATGCCAGGCCCCATGCTGAGGGCTGCCACCAGCACCAGCACTGGAGAGAGCCACAGTGCTGCCCATCCTGGTGGGGATGAGGCCATGGGGACGTGTGTGAATTCCCACCACGGCTGTGACACTGAAACCCTGCCACGAGCAAAAGCCAAAGGTACAAGGTGCCCCCAGCTCTGCAGGGAGGTTTGCTGGAGGCATGGGAGAAGTGGGGGCCAGGGCTCCGGTGGTGCCCCACTGCTCCTCCAGTGAGTGGGCTAGTGAGGGGCTGCCTTTATGCTGTCAGAAATAGCCAACTTGCCCCTTCTTTGCCTGTACTACACTCACAGGAGCAGCCTGGCACTGTGAGGGGAGCAGGGACTGCATTCAGACACACCAGCTCAGCTCTCTGCTCCATTTCCCCGACTGCCCAGCTGCACCACCACAGCACAGACGCTGGGCACAGGACTCAGAACTGCCTGAGTCTGGTGTTCAGCTGCATCCTGTGCTTGGGACTCCTTCCTTGTCTGTGGGAGAGACACCAGCTGAGGACAAAGATTCCCATCAGCAATTGGGGACATCCAGGATCAGACAAATTCCTCTCCAAGCTACTGTGGGTGAGTAGCCCAGACTGAAGCACCAGACACTTCCTAGTGTCCAGGAAGGTGCGTGAACCCTCATGAACTACAGATCTGTCAGTGGCTGGTTCCTGGGAGCAGGGTCTGTGGTGGGAACTCGGTGCCATGCAGAGCTGACACAGTTCTGGCATCTGCCAGCCACTACTGCAGGTCCCTCCAGGGTGCAGGGGCTGCTCTGGAGTGTCCTGAGCTCCAACACACAAGCCCAGCACGAGAATTTCCTACTCTCCAGTGCCTTCAGACCCTCTATTCAAACCAAATTAATCTTAGCCATGTTTTTCCAGCCATAAGCCCTCTGCAACCAGGCTGGAGTTGGGATGCTTGATCAGACAGGGAAGGGGATGTTTAGGCTCCAGGAGAGGCAGGGTTGGCCCAGAGCTCCCTCCTGCCCAAAGGAAATGTCCACCACAGCATGAGAGCCAGACCAGCAGTCAGGGGCACAACAGGCTGAGGATTTGTGCTGAGCCCATTTCTTGACCTTATTTCCAGAGTCTCTCTCACTCCCTGCAAGTTGCTGGAGGACTTGGAGATGATGGACTTGGGACCACACCAGACATGGTTTCTTCCACACAGTGAATGTCTATTCCCCCACTATATTTAACAAACAGAGAAACAACTTCTCAAAACTAGAAAAAATACCACTGCGTCTTTTAAAAATTATTATTTTGTTGTTCTCTGAGTATTTTCCCAGAGGAGAAATGAGAAACCTCCTATGTCAGACAGCACCGTGAATGTCTCCTGCTACTCTGCAAAGTCTGAAAGGAAAATGCCATCACTTGAGCCCCTGGAGACATCATGTGCACCCCAGTACAAAAAGCCAGGCCCCAGGCCAAACCTGCTGTCCTGGGAAGCTGTGACACCCAGCTCTGAAAGCCAGGCCTGGGGTCTCCTGAGGACATGAGTCATGGAAAGCTGTTGGATGAGAATCCTGTGGCTTGGCAGGCTTAAATGTAAATCCTACCTGAGCATCCATGTGCTGTGCAAGCATTACCCACGGCCTGCACTGCCCCTGCCCTGGAGCCACCTCACAGGGCTGGGCTGGGGTTGGATGCCCCAAAGCCTTTCCCTTCCCAGAAAAATGTAGATGTGAGATGCCAAAAGAATGAGTGAAACATCAGGGCTGGAAGAGGCTTTTCATTGGACAAAGATGGGGTGACCATCCCATTACAAACAGACTGATGAAGAGAGGGACACCAGCCAAGTCTGAACCAGAGGAGGCTGTTTGCAAAACAAGTTGAGAAATTCTCACTTGTTGTGAGGAACCATCCTCATCTCTCACATAAGGGGAAACTTATTGGGTGGCAATAACTTTTGCCAGTAAGGGAGAGAAAAAACTGGAAAGAACCTCCTGAAATTAGAAATCACATCGATGACAATCATAAGCTTTCCAGTAGGGTCAACAAACAAAACTCCCAAGCTGGAGGTTCGTTCTGCACAGCCCAAACTCCAAACTGCGAAATCTCCCTGAGCAGGAAGAAAACCTCTATTGCTGTGTTCCCCATGGCTCCATTATTGGTCTTGTCAATGGCAAGTTAATGAAGATAAAAGGTCCTGGATGACCAGCACAGTCCAGGGCAGCTTCTGCCCAAAGGAATCAACCTGAACAGCTACTGCTATCGCCAAAGAAAGGGTTTTGCTCCACATTTTGTAACTTGCAGCAGCCCACAACCTCCTGGATAATGTTTCTTTCAGCTCATAATTTCCTCAATGACTTTGCTACTTTGTCTCTGTGGGGATATCACACAGACTTCTGTGCACCAGTGGTTGTGTGTGATGGTTTCAATGCTGGAAGTGTGAGGGAGCCTCCAGTGCCCAGACAAGGCTGTTCTGTTCCCACAGAGGGCCAGATCTTCCTCACAGCAGCAGAAATTTTGGTAAACACAGACATCTCCCCCTACTCACCCATGAGAAGTGTTTCCCCAGGTTGGAGAACTCAACCCTTCCCTACAAAGTCCACTGCAATTGGACACACTTGGATGGACATTTTAAACAGCCATTCTCAATGTTTTCTCTGGTCTGCCTCCCTGTGAAGATAATTTTAATCAGGCAAAGCTCTGCGAAGGGGCTGCAGGGGTGAGAGCTGTCAGGTGCAATGCAGAAGTGCCTGAGACAGTGACCTGGGTGGGAGTGACTTGCTCTGATTTCACCCAGCATACAAAATATTCCCTTCTCCTTCATGACAGACATAACTTCTTATTTTTCATTGTGGAAAAAGCCATTTATGGGACTTTCTGACAGTGTCTGGGGAGTGACAAACAGGGGGTTTCACTGCCCTGCATGCTCCCTGGGTTATTTGCACTGGGTCTCGTGCTCTGTTAGGTACTCAGTCCCATGGTCCTGCTGCATTTTTGCACCTCCTGAAGGGATGGGTGGTGTCCCCTCCTGGGGACACCTATGGGCACTGGCAATGTGAGGGGTTTCAGCAGCACTCCTGGATGTCCCAGTTCCACCCTCAGTGTGATGCTGAGGACTTTGCTAGATCCCTCCCCACCACAGCAGTTACATGAGATGGACACAGCACAATCTGCATGTGCTCTTAAGTGCCAGCAAAACCTGCTCCATAAACATGATTGTCAGAGGCAGAAGAGTCCCCCTGAGCCTCCTTCTTTCCAGGCTGAGCCCCCTCAGCTCCCTCAGCCGCTCCTGGTGCTCCAGCCCCCTCCCCAGCTCTGTTCCCTTACCTGGACATGCTCCAGCCCCTCAAAGACTTTCCGTCACGAGAATCCCAAAACTGAATGCAGGACTTGAGGTGTGGCCTGAGCAGTGCCCAGTACAGGGACATGTTGTCCTCCTCCGTCCCTGCAGGGAGGGACATTGTCAAACCCTCTTTGGGACTCCTGAAGAGCCTGATTAGGGAGAGGTGCCAGGGGCAGATGGGCAAAGAGCACCAGGGACATCTGTGGGGAAGGGCTCTGACTGCCCACTGTGGGCACTGTGGGAAATGTGAATTTCCTTCTTTAAAGCAACTCTTCTTCCTGCAGGCATTGGGGGCATTTTTCTTCTGATTTGGAAGACTTTCACTTTGTTTTAGAGCTGGTTGAAAATCAAGACATTTTTTTCCAGGCGTTTGGGCGTAAAAACCATCATTCTTAGTACCAATATCTGACTGAAAGAGTAAGAATTAAAATGCCTATTTGTGGATTCCCCAGGAAAACCAAGCAAAATCCATCCTGCAGGTGGGGTTGGGAGGGACTGTGGAGGGGCTGGGGACTCTCAGCTCCCCAGGAGCTCTTGCTCCCCACCTCAGCCTCACTTCCAAAGCCCCTAAGGAAGTCCACTAAGTCCCCTCCTTCTGCTCACCCTGCTTAGCACTTACTGGGGCATTTGCTGTCCCATTCCCTGGCGCCTGCAGCCACAGGCACCCACACCCCTTGCTGTGGCCCTACAATCCCATCGGGTCCCCAAAATCTGGTGGAGGCAATGGGGCGGGGCTGGGGGCCATCTCCGCGGGACCCGGCTGCCCTGTCCCTGCGGGAGGGACCTCCGGGAGCCCCCATCGCCCCGCACAGAGCAGAAGCCCAGGCAGCCCGGAGGCAGGAGCGGCTGCGGAGCCGTCCGTGCAGCGCACCGAGGTCTCCCGGAGCGGGGAGCGCGGGGCTCCGCCCGGGCACGGCGGTGCCACCGCACTGCCCTGCGTGCCCCCGCGGGCAGGGTGCCTCCCGCGAGAAGGGCACGGAACAGCTGAAAACAAACAAACAGCCGGAGTTAATGGGGCGGCAGTTATTTTTGGCCTAGAGGGAGTTGACACACCGTGTGTTGTTTTAGCAAATAGCTGTGAATGGAGCTGGCGGCGCGGGGAGCGGGCCGGGAGCGGGCGGGCTCCGGGCGCTGCCGGGGCCGGGCTCGGTGCGCCGCTGCTAACAGGAAACCGAGCGCCTCAGCGCCCTTCGCACCCCGCCGGCACCGCGCTTTGATTGTCACCACATCCTTCGGAGGCCACATCAGAGGGGAGCGGGGGGGCGGCGCAGCGCCCGTGGGAAGGCGGCCCGGGGCTCTGTCCCCCGGCGGGAGGGGACGGCCCGTGCGGCCCGGCACGGGGCACAGCCCGCGGGCCGCGCCGCGGGGACAGTGCGCAGGCCGTGCTGCCATCGCTGTTGGCACTCCAGGGCCGGGCGAGGGGACGCAGGATGGGCTCTGGACGCAACCAGCACCGCCCCAGTGCCGACCAGGGCTGCTGCTCTCCTGTCCCCCCATCGCCCCGGCCAGTCCCGGCTGGGGCCCACGACAGTGTCGGCATCGCCCTGGGCCCGCACGCCCCAGGGGAAAGGCACTGCCTTTCTCCTGAAAGGAGATGCATCCTGCAGGAGAGCCAGCTTTGTCTGATGCCCTGGCTGGGACACTGGGGCCTCTGCACGTGCTGAGATGCAAAATTAAACATTTTCTTCGCAGCTGGTTTTTATTTTTTTTTTTTTAATGGGTGATTACACTCCCGGGTGTCTGGGATAGGAGGCCAGGTGGCTGCAGAGGGTGTGAGTGGCATTGGCTAAACTGGCCCGACTCCATAAACCAGAAAGGCTTTGCACCAGCAGAAAGCACAACCCATCAGAAAAACACATAAAATCAAGCCACACATCATCTCAGTAAAAGAAGGATAGTTAGAAACACCCCCCCTTGCACAGCCTGTAGACTAAGAGCAATAAAACTTGAAAATAAAAGCCAGCTAGCAGCTGCTGCTGGAGCAGGGGATGGAGACACAGGGGCTGAGTGGTGGCATCAGGCTCATGGCACAATTTCTGCACTGATGTCAGTTTAAATCTGCTGGTGACATTTCCATGGGGACCCGTCCACGTTGTGGGAAACCAGGGAAGCACAGCTCCAGTGAGGGAAGGGTGGAGAACGGTCTGGTGCCCCAGGAGCAGCTGAGGGAGCTGGAAAGGGGCTCAGCCTGGAGCAAAGGAGGCTCAGGAGGGACCTTCTGGCTCTGCACAGCTCCCTGACAGAAGGGGACAGCCGGGGGTGTGGGTCAGGCTCAGCAGATGAAGCCGAATGCTGGAAATCCAGGTGCTGGCTGGAAAATGGGCTGTGAACTCAGCACTGCAGGCAAAGCTGGCATTGCAGAGAGCAGCAGGGCACAGCCAAAGAATGCTGCTGCCAGCATCCCCCTGCCAGCTCTTGCCCCCCAGATTGGAAGCAAGCAGTGCCAGAGCTGAGAAGGGCTGAAGGTGGTTGCAGGAAGGCGAGAAGGACGCTGTGATGCTGGAGGCAGAAGGCAGCACCAATGCCATGGCAGGGAGCAGCCCTGCACTGGCAGCTTCAGTGCTAAAATATCTCTTGCATAATTTCAACGTTTTTGTGGGGGTTTGCCTGTGGGGAAATTCCTGTAATGAGTGGCTGGGGGATGATTTTCCTCTGAGTTTTTAATTTGTACACACAGAACTGAAGGTCTTTGTGGAACAGCTCTTCCATCTGGGCTCCATCCAGTCCCCCCAGCGTGGCCCAGGCAAGCCCTATTCCCAGCCCTCTGTGTGCAAATCACAAAATCACAGAAGCAGAGACTGGTTTGGGTTGGAAGGGGCCTTAAAGCTCATCTCGTTCCACCCCGTGCCATGGGCAGGGACACCTTCCACCAGACCAAGTTGCTCCAAGCCCCATCCAGCCTGTCATGCACCCAGTTCAGGAGCACAGATGACTGCAAACGGACTCATCTTGTGCTCAAATGCTTTCAGTGCCAGGAAAAGGCATTTGTAGCAGCTATGGCCATGGTTCAGAATCCATGCAGTCCCCTAGAAAGCCTGACAGTGGCTCCTGGAGTCATGGAGCAAGAGCTGCCAGTCCTGCCAGTCCTCGGGCTTTATCCACCTCTCTGGGGGGGACCTGCTGCTTCCTGCTATCATGGGGAACCAGGGTCACTTCTGTTGGATATCTCATCAAACTTCGGTTATATCTGCAATACAGATCCTAAACCCACTGTTTGTAGGCCCATAAAAGGCTTCCCTGTGGGGAGATAAGAATTGAAGACAACTCTCCTTAATGGTGTTGGAGAGATTTATGGGATCACCTTAGAAGAATTTATTGGAAGCTTTTTTAAATGAGCAAATAATTAGTAGATTTACCTGCTTTTAGCTGCCTTTCTCTTTTATGGCCTTAGTGAAATTGCTTTCTAGGGTTTTTAATAAATCCTGATTCTGCCCTGGCTCCTGGGGTCTGTCCTGGATTTCTCTGCCCTGGGCATTGTGAGTGGAAGGCAGAACTGCTAGAGTCACCCTAATTTTTAAGGGACAAATCATTCAGAAAAGGAGGAACAAGCCTGGCGAAAGTCAGGGCTCTGAAAAATTAATGTACAACCCCAGCAGAGCCTGAAGTCCAGGAGGGATCACAGAGCAGCAACTCCCTGGGTCAGAGCCCTTTTCCAGGGAAAGCAGCTCATCTGTTTCCACAGGGAGAACATCCCTGCCAGATGCTTTTTCCAAGAGATCTCCTTCCCCAGGCAGCTTCCAGCACCTCCCCACTTCCAGGACAACCCCTGAATCCCCTCCCAGGCCACGGCTCCCGGGGGCCCCTCTGGCTCCTCTGGCAGTGGGGACTTCAGCACGGCCACAGCACCTGGGTGGCCACCTAGGGACTGACCCCTGACTCCCCGCAGCCCTCTGCAGTCCTCAGGCCCTGCCCACGGCCAGGCTGTGCGGACCCAGGGGTTCAGGTCCTGGTGAGCCCCCAGCACGCTCACATCACTGAGCTCAGACAGGAGCTGTGCAGGGCCCAGCCTGGCACCCAGTGCCAAGGACGGGGAGCTCCACACAAGGGAAAGGAATTGGCAGGGCCTGAGGCTGTTACATGGCAGTGGAGGAGAAGGAGCAGCAATTGCCACAGACCCAGCTGAGCAAAGGCCGTGCTGGAGCTGCACATGGGGACACATCTGTCCCTCACATGGGAAGTGCCAACTGGGAACATCCCTGAGAAGGCTGGGAAGAGGCACATGCTCTGCCCAGGAGGAGCCCCAGTAAGAAGCAGAGGCACAAATCTGCAGGGTCATCAATCACCCAGAAAGGGGCTATGGGGGATGCAAGTGCTTGTGAGAAAAGCAAAATCCCAAGCAGTTGTGTCAGGAGCTGGCCCCAGGCAGGTCACGCTGTGGCCCAGCTCCCAGCCCCGAGCTCATGGACAGAGACCTTCCTGGGCGCTGGTGGCATCAGCCCAACCCTGAACAGAGCCATGGTGACACTCCCAGGGAGAATTCTGGTATTTTCCTGAGGTCTGGGGCTCCCAGTGAGTCAGCAATGGTCCTGGGGCCCATTGCCAGTGAGAGGTGAGCACCAAGCTCAGGGGCTGGGGGCGGTGCAGCTGAGATCCCGCAAAACCAGCCCCTCACTCCTCATCCCCCCAGCTGCTCACTGAAGCAAAACCTCATTTCCAGGGCTGGGGTATCCTTTGCTTTGTTTCACTTAAGCATGAACAGTACCAAAATCTCAAGTAAAATTCCACAGCCTCAGCACAATACAATGGGATCTAATATATATAAATATAGATATGTACACACATTTAGATACAGTGTGTATATATATATATATATATATATATATATATAATGAGCTAATATCTATATCCATTAACAATTTTAATACACTTTCATACAATAGAGACAGTGCTTTAATGTGGGAAGGGGATTTTTAGAACAAGCCCCCTGGCACTCAGAAAGCACCACTTTTCCCTCCAAATGGTTCAGGCTCCAGCAGAGCTGATTTCTCCTGGGACAGACCATCCAGTGTTTGGATTTTGCTGGCAAAGGGTGGCTGAAAAGAAAACAGTCCCAGAGTTCACAAGGTCTGTGAGAAGAGTCGAAGGCCGGAGCTGCACATGTTGAGTCGTTAGTGGCTTTTGCTGCTAATTGGGTGTGGGCTGCCAAGCTGGACTTATTCCAGTGGAAAAAGGAATCTCTTCCCTGCTTTTTCCCTGGACAAGTCAAAGGTCAGACACCTTAAAAGCCTCTACAACTACTTAAAGCTTTCGATGTTGGACTTAAAAGCTTTGCTGTGGAGCCCCTATCTCACCACTTTGCTTCCTCCCGCTGTGAAATTCCCTCTGGCTTAAAAATTCCCAGAGTTTGTCCCAACCCTGCTCCTTGCCTGCTACCAGACCCAGCCCACGCCAAACCTCTGTTGAGATGCTCTTTTGTTCTTGATGGCACATTGGGCAACCTTGAATTTTTTATCCATGTCCCTGACTCCTCCTGGAAAGCAGGAGATGTGGCTTCACCAGTCAGCTGTCCTACTTGATAAAATTCATGCAGACCAGCAGCACCTACCTTTTCCCCATTATTTCCCTGGAGAGAGGCTAGAATCATAAATCATACATGTCTCTAGAAATAGGTAATGCAAACAGGGTAACATGGAGGACAAGCACCCATTGTTTTAGAAAAGCTGGTGCAGAAATACCCCATGGCAGGAGGTGGAACAAGATAAGCTTTAAAGGTCCCTTCCATGCCAAACCAGTCTGTAATTCTATAAAATAAGTTGCCCTATTTTTATGCAGGTGATAAATTATAGATCGCGCATTTCCAAACCTCATTGAACACCATACATTGAGGATCAGGTATTGCAAACTTCCGACATTTGCTCTGGAAAACTGCAGGCATTGCTTGTCTGAAGGTGGGGCTCCTGTGTGCCAAGGCTGGCAGAGGTGGGGTGGGGGTCCTGCCAGGCTGTTTCAGTGCATGGCTCCCACCCCCAGCACATGGCACAGCTGCATTTCCCTCCCTGCTGCTGACCAAGAAGTTTTTGTGGACCAGAGTGGTGGGATCTGCAACATCCCTGTCCCTGCAGAGCTGGGGACTGTGAGGACCCACGGGAGCCATCCTGTAGGACACGGAGGGGACACACAGAGCCTTGCCTGCCACGTGGGGAGAGCACACCTCCACCGAGCTGACCTCTGCCAGGGAAGCCCATCCTGGGGCCCAGGCATCCTTCTACAGAGACAGGAGCCACTGGGAAAACAAGCGCTGAGGAGTCCTCACTGCATTGTGGGAATCAGCCTTGCTGGCTCCCTCCTTTTTATTTGCAGTACTGAGATAAGAAACCCAGGGCGTTGTGGGAAACAGGAAGACCTTATCTCCCATCCCAGGCTGCTTCTCCTGCCACAGCCTCGTTTTTTTTTTTCACATGATTCAGGTCAGCAGAGAGGGCTATGCACTGCTGTTCTGTGAGCACCTGGATGGCACCAGGAGGATTGGTTTATTACCAGGATCACAGAATCATGAACACACTTTGGATTGGAAGGGACCTTTAAAGCTCATCTAGTCCAAATCTGCAGTGACCAGGGACATTGTCCACTAGATCAGGTTACTCAGAGGCACATCCAGTCTGACCTTGAATGTTTCCTGGAACAAGGCAGCTGTCACCTTTCTGGACAACCTGTGCCAGTGTTTCACCACTCTCATTGTAGAAAAATCCACAGATAAACCCAGTGGTGCATCCTCAAGGGGCCTCCAGAAGCACAGTGGATGCCACAGTTGCTGGCAGAGGTGTCTGCTCAGGTCAGCCCCCAGCCTTGCAGGTGCCAGAGAAAAGTGCTGAAACTGGAGGTTTTGGAGCAGCCAACTCCTCAGTAAGTAAGGACCATGTGACACAGTATTAGGACAAGAAATACTGAAATTCCAAATGAAAGGGACTCGCAACTTGTGAGCTGCAGCTGCACTTCCAGGACCATCTAGAAAAAGGGACAGGTCTGCCATTTGCAGGATTCACCCACACTTCAGCCCTTAAGCTCTCACCCAAGCCTGGAAATGAGGATGCTACTGTTGGATTTCCAATAAAAACACAACTATTGACTCCTTTGATTTGGTGACAGTTGAGCACTTCACCTCATCGCTGCAATGTGGGCTGGAACCCACTGCACCAGACATTTTAATAGAGAACACCCTGGTGCCTCAGTGTTAGAGCAAAGTCTCTCACAAATCAGGACTAAACTCAGACACTGAATCTCTGTTCAGACTCTGAGAAAAGTGCCTGGTGATGCTGTGCTAGGTCTGGCAGTGGTGATATCTGTGTGAAGGGCAGGTGCCCAGCTCCAGCTCCCAGTGCCATGGTTCTTCATGGCAGGGCATGGCAGGAAGCACACTGCCTGGGTAGGGTCGAGGCCTCTTCTGGGTCCCCAGCCCCAAGACAAACCCAAGAGTGAAATACTGCCGTGGGACCCACGGGGACACGGGATTTCAGCCCTACATCTCCTTCGTCCTGGCAAAGAAGCCCTGGTGAGAGGTCCCAGTTGGGAATTCACCAGGAGGCAGAACCCAGCCTTGTCTTGATCCACCTCTGAGTGACCTCTCTTACACCTCATGTCTAATCTGGCAAGGGCAGAGTGTGATGTCACTGGCAGCATCTCCACCTTCCTGCAGCCCTGGCTTGGACCCTGCCCACCAGTGAGATGCAGCATGTGGGTGACAGGGACATCTCATCTGGATCAGGATTTATCAATAGCGACTGGGATGGAACCACCAGGGAAGGAGCGTGATGACAAGAAAGCACCCTGACCCGGGTAAGGAGAGGAGAAGGGGATTAAAGGGAGGGATTAGCAAGGGAGAAAACTGCAGGTCATCCTCAGTGAGAATGAAATGAGGCAGCAGCAGCAGCAGAGGCAGCTCTGTCTGGCTGCCCCAGCTGCCGCCAGCCCGGCTCCCAGCGGCAGCACCTCCTTTGTGTCTGCTGTGACCCCGGGATTATGAGTGTGGAAACAGGGTCGCAGGTAGCCTGTGCTCACTAAGGCCAGGGCAGAGCTGGGGAGGAGGAGAAGCAGGGAGGAAGGAATGGCTCCTGCTGTGGCTCCTGCCTGGGAGGCTGCTGGGTGCAGGGCTGGGGTGGAGGATGTCCCTCCTGCTCACCCTGTGCTTGGCTCTCTGTTGGAAACACCTCAGAGCTGCTGGGGCCAAAGCAGAGCCAGCACACAAGACTGTCCCCCAACAAGCCTTGATCATCTCCCACCACAATGCAGGAAATCAGAAAACCTGGTAAGTCAGAGCTCTCTGCGTGCAGCCCCAGAGGGAGCTTGGGCAGGAACCAGACTGGTGCACCCAGTGGGATGCCTGGGGATGTTCCTCACTGTGGGGGGAATGCTCAGCCTGGATATGTCTTGACATGGGCATTTCATCCTCACCCACTAGGCTCTCGAGATCTCAAAGACTCAAAACACTCTCCCAAGCCCTTCCTCTCCCTTTTTTCCCTACTCTCCAGGCAGTCTCCTTTGTGCACATGGAGCATCCTGGAGTCCCTCCTGGGACATGGCCAAGCCATGGGGACCAGAGCTGAGGGAGCAGAAAAGGTCTGGCAGCAGCATCAGTTCCCAGAACGTGTCAGAAAGTCCAGCCCGTGATTAACGACTAATTAGGAAATGTCTGTCATGATTATTATCCTAATGATCCTGGTAAAAAAGGCTCCTTACCTTAGGAAAAAAAATGGATGTTGGCTCCAACAGTCCCCAAACATAACAGCCCACTGTGGGAAACTCCAGACTTCAGTAAAAACAAATAGTCTTGGGTTTGCGCAGGAGATTTTATTTTTAAATAAGCCAAAGCCAAATGAGCAGTTTTTCAGGGAGTTCTGGAGCCTGTGGGCTGGTTAGGCCAAAGGGGAGGCAAAAGGGGGTGCTCTGCTGGGGGTGGCCACTGTCTCCATCTGGGAACTCAGCCCCCTGTCCTGGCCCAGCTGAATTTCCTCATCATCATTCAGTCTCCTTATGGGACAGCAACAGCCAAACCCCATCGCAAATCTTCCATTAAAACCATGAAGTGAAGCATAAAGCCGTGGAAAGGGGTCAGTGCCATGGCATCAGGTGATCCCATTCATCCTGCCCAGACTTGATACCAACCCACAGCAAAACTGAAGGCAGTGGGCTGCGTGTCCTGGTCAGTGTCCTGGCTGCATACTCAGGTATGTAACTGAGTTTTGCAATTCAATGGGGTCACTGTTAATCAGTCGCTAAGTATATTGGAAACATAGAGGTTAATGTGAAGTAAATTTTTGAGTATATAAAAATTTTCCTCGAAAGACATTCCCAAATAATACAATGCTGCTCTCTAATGAACAGGAATTATTCCAGTCTGGCTTTAAAGACATTTGCCTACATGCTACTCCTCAGTCTTTCCAGTAACTTCCATTAGCTTCAGGAGCTCAGCCCAAAGGATTAGGAAATAGATTAGTTAAAACCTGCAAAATGAAAAGTGCTCCATAATTGAGCCGTGCTGTGACAGGGATCACCACGGAGATCCTCCTCTGTGGATCAAGGCAAAGGAGGCTTCTCCAGTTGGACTGATGAGTATTTTCCAACTACGACATCAACAAAAACCACTCAATTTTTGTCAGGAATCACTGAGCACAGCCGTAGCCACGCAACTGGAAAGTCAAGAAATCAGTATTGCCCTGGGCTAAATACTCTGAGAAAACAAATAATGAGGGTTCAAGGAGTGCTTGGAAAATGCTCTCAGAGGTGCACAGGGTAGGACTGTTCAAATGTCTGTGCAGGGTCAGGAGCTGGACTTGATGATCCTTGTGGGTCCCTTTCAGCTCAGAATATTTTAGGATTTGAACCTGAAAGAAAACATACCATGCAATTGGAAGTTCAAAGCACACAGAGCAAGGGGGGCTCTGGGACTCCTCCGTGTCACCCACAGGTGCAAGGTCCCTTTTGTGCTGTGGCACTGGAGAGCAGGAGAGCTCATGATTTTGGAGCCCCATGCTCAGGCAAGATCTGGTGCTCAGACACTTGCCAAGGCTGAGGCCAGTGCTCAGCTTTCCCTCCTCTCCACACCTGACCTCAGCAGGGATTTCAAGCCTGTACCTGTGTCAGGCTCTCAGCAAGGGCTTCTCCAGCTCATTAAGTGCACAATTAGAAGTAATCAGAATTAAAATTTTGAGCAGTGGGAACCAAGCACTAGCCTGCTCTCTTCTTTCGAAAAATCCCTGGAACTGCTTGGGGCAACCTGATCTAGTGGAAGGTGTCCCTGCCCGTGCCAGTGAGGTGGGATGAGATGAGCTTTAAGGTCAACCCAAGCCAGTCCATGATTCTTTTATGCCGGCGATTCCATGGGAATCACTTTCCCCAAAGAGAAACATAAAAGTGTGTCCAACTCTGGCATTTCAAGCTCTTGCAGCAGAGCCCGGGCACCACCACATCCTGGCCCATCCCAAACACTCCAGCCAGACACGGAGTCCTGGTGCCAGCAGGTCACGCATGGCTGGTGGCAGATCCCTGGGCATGGGCACTCCACGGCTCTGGTGTCCCTTAGGAGAGGTCAGATGATGCTCACTGCAAACCATGCACTTCATCTTATGGATGGTGACTAATTCCATCGTTCAAAGAGCTGATGATGATGAAAACAAGTGGAGCAATCAGGAAGGAAATTAAAAATAGCCCTGATGTGGCACTGTGTCAAGCGCTCATGTTTAGATTTTAATTTTATTTTTTTATTCCGAGTTTCTTTGATAAAATATTTTCCCATGGTGACTGCCCTTGGAACGTCCCCTCCATCATGGCATTCCTGATGGATGAGCCAGGCTATTGCATATCCTATGCCAGAGCTGTATTGCCTCTGTTCCATGATTCTCACTCCCACATCCACACCTTTGGGACCTGGAAGTCATTAATCAATGCACCACAGTTGGGAATGCACCTCTGAGGGCAGAAGCCTCATACTGGGCACAGAATGGGAAGGAAATCATAGAATCAGGCACTCGGTGGGGGTGGAAAATACCTCTGAGATCATCAAACCCCATCATCAACACAGCACCACCACCATGTTCACCACCAAACTGTGTCCTCAAGTGCCACATCCACACAGTTTTTGAACACTTCCAGGGATGGTGAGTCGCCACTGCCCTGGGCAGGCCGCTCCAATGCTTTAGAACCTTTTCCATGAAGAAAATTTGCCTAATATCCAATCCAAACCTATCCTGGCACAACTTGAGGTCATTTCCTCTTGTCCTGTCCCTTGTCCCCTGGGAGCAAAGCCCGACACCTCCTGGCTGTCTCCTCCTGTCAGGGAGTTGTGCAGAGCTACAAGGTCCCCCTTGAGCCTCCTTTTCTCCAGGCTGAGCTCCTTTCCCAGCTCCCTCAGCCACTCCTGGGACTCCAGCCCCTCTCCCAGCTCTGTTTCCTTCCCTGGACACGCTCCAGTCCCTCAGTGTCCTTCTGGCAGTGAGAGGCCCACAGTGGAGCCTCTGACATCCAGCACCAGCCTTGCAGCCTGGCTCTTTGGCTCCTGGGGCTGCAGGTCAGATTTTCAGCAGGGAGGTTTTCTGGATGTGAGACTCAATGATCTTGGTAGAAAGTAGCTGTTTCTATCCCACTCTTTCCAAGTTCTGCATTCAGTGGAAACACCCGAAGGAAAATAATCTGATTTGATCTTTGAACAAAAATGTTTTTTCTTGTTTTAAAATTGCAAATCTAAATTACAGTTTTTAATTGCCTTTCTCACCGTGAACAATTATTTGCCTTTGGGGTTTCCTTCAATTTTTTTTTCTTTTTTCCCTTTCAGACTTTTCTCTTACTCCAGGCACAGGTTCCAGGCAGAAGCTGCCAAGGTCTCACGATGCAAAATTACTGAGTTCAAAAATAGGAAACACACCTCTGTCCCCAGGCTCCCACCACCCACTTACCATCTATGCAGGAAACACGGGTGCTCACAGCCTCTGGACTGAGAGGGAGGCATTAAAATCCCATTTCTTAAAATTGTTATAGCCAAGGATAGAGTGACTCCTGAAAGCAGCATTTACAAGGAAGAATATATGTCAGGCTGTTTTGGATGCTTCTGTGGAGGTGCAGAAGTGTGACTGGTGTCAGTGAAACACTGAGTGTGATGCCAGCCTGTGCCATGAATCTGCAGGGAGAAAATGCTCAGCTCCAAGCAGGGCTGAGGATGAAGCAGCCACATGCACCAAAAGTACTTACATTTCCTCTGACATGGTAGGCAGGGAAGTGGTGACCACCCAGAGTGGAAAGAAGGTTTTTTGATGCAGTTACTGGATGAGAATATATCTGCCTTCACAAAGGAGCAGGGAAAGCCCAGAGTCATGGAATATTTGCAGAAGGTACAGCCTGCTGCCATGGAGGGCAGCCCGAGGTGCTCATTCAGAGGCCAAGATCAGCCACCTCCAAATAAACATTTATACCTGGGCCACCTGCCCAGATGTTCCTGCTGATTGAAGCAGGCTGGTGGTTTGGACTGAAGTGGTCTTTTCCTGCCTGTGAGCCCATCATATCTTGCTCTGAGTGGGGAAGGAAGGGTAACTCCTCACTCATCATTCCTACAGGCAGTGGAGAGAAATGTTTGGAGCTCCTGCTCTGTCTTGGACATTGGATTTAGAGGCTCAGGAGGGACCTTGTCTCCCTGTGGGTGGCAGAGGGGCCTGAACAATTCACTCTCATAGAAAATCATAGAACTGTTTGGAATGGAAGGGGCCTTAAAGCCCATCTTGTTCCACCCCTGCCATGGGCAGGGACACCTTCCACTAGTCCAGGTTGCTCCAAGCCCTGTCCAGCCTAGCCTTGGACACTTCCAGACAGGGAAGAGTTTCCTCCCAATACCTGAGATAAATTTCTCCTCTTTTAGCTTAAAACCATTCTCCCTTGTCTTATCACTGTCTTCCTTTGCAAAAAGTCACTCTCCATCTTTTCCAGCTTGGAGACATCTCCAGTGGGGATGTCTGAAGCTCAGCCACAGGACTCCAGCCTGTTTCTCTTGGCCACATTGCTTCTCCTCACTCCATATCACCCTATTCCCACCCACCAAAGTTGCACCCTGTGTCTGGCTTTCACCAAAGGCAAAGAGGGTCCAGCTTGACCATTTGAAAGGTACCTGGGGAGAGGTACCCCAGGGGCCCTGGAGAAAGACTCTGCCTTTAAGTAGAAAGGCAATACCCTCTGTGCAGGGATCTATGCTTGTTTTGTCATGGGACACATTACCCTGAACCCAAAAGAGGAAGGAAAAAGGGGGGTGGGGGGAGCTTTTGCCTTTCTGGTGGGAACAGTGTTTGAACTAACTTTGTTTCCCTTGGGGAAAGGCACCAAAATAACAGAGGAAGGGGGGTGTAGTGGGGGGATGGAGCTAAAAAGGCTCTGTAGTCTGCCTGGGAAAAAACACGCTCCCAACAGTGCTTTTGAGCCCCCGGCGGCAGCGTGGCTGCCCGGGCCTGAGGGGACACAGCTCCAGGGGACACGATTGACTCCTGGGGACATGGCTCCTGGGGACACACATGGCTCCAGGGGACACAGTTGGGAATCAGTGGCTCCTGGGGACACGATTCCTGGGGACATGGCTCAAGGGGACATGGCTCCTGTGGGATTGTTCTATTCCTTTCTGCATTTTATTACCCTCAGAGCTGTGTTGGACAGGAGAGAAACTTTTATGGGCACTCAGACTGCCTATGTGCTGGATGAAATCCATTTCCCTTTTCAACTTTAATACCTACAGCAAATCAGTTTACTAAATGTCTTCGCAAGCCCTTGGTGCAATGAACTAACAATGACAGCAATGACAGCAATGCAAACAAGCCCAAGCTCATGTGGGTTCATGACATGATGCTATCTCTGGCCTGGGGAGTCCTTCATGAATTTAGGCTGGAAGATACTCACAAACCTACCACATCATATCTGGCATCTGTCCTCTTCTGAGCTGAAATAAGATGAAAAAAATGGTCCTAGCTAAGGAGCCCTCTTTTTTTTTTTTTTTTTTTTTTTTTTTTCTTAGAGAAATGAGAGCTGGAAGGGTTTTAGTAACTACAGATGTTTCTCCAGCAGCTTCTCTTCCACAAGTGAATGATTTGCATCTTTAATGAGTGGAGAACACAGGGCACATGTCACCACATCTACTGAGGTGTATGTGTAACTTCCATCCCATATCCAACAAGTCCCGTTGTTACGCAGGACAGTGGCCATGGGTCTGGACTGTGGGGCTCATCCTGGACCAGTCTCCAGTGCTTGGTTTGTCTCCCAGCATTATCTTCTGGGGTCTTACAAATTTACTTATAATGACTCAAATCAGTTTTTTTTCTGGGGATTAATTTAGGATTCAGCATTCTGCCACAAGGCTTTGGACAAATGGCCTATTAGATTTTTGCTTTCTGCCTTTGATGAAGATTTTAAGTGGCTGTTTCCAGTTTGTTTCCTTAAAAAGCACATAAAACCTCTGCCCTGTTGCTTTATTTCACAAGTGTTTTCACTAGCTCTTGGCTGGTGCTCCCCTTCCCTCCCAGCCACAGCCTTGGCTCCCCACCTGTGTAGGTGTTGCTGTTCTGAGCAACAAATATGTATGTCAGCACCCAAAGGGGGAAACCTCTTCTGCTTTTAGGAGGTGCTGGGGGGCAGGAGAGACAGAGGCCTTGGGAGACTGGAAGGATCCAGGAATCCCTTGGAGTGATTTGGCCCTGGGCTCTCACAGCCTGTGGCAGGAGGCTCCCCCTGCTCCCAGGGGGCCTCTCTCCCCATGCTATGGGAACTTGCTCACCTCCCTGCTCCTCTTCTTTCCGGGAGCTTTCCCACTCCCTGGCATTTCATTCTCTTGTGAAGCTTTGTCCCTCACAGGTGGGGAGATGACAGTGCTGGCAGTGACAAATGACACGGGAGAAGGCAAGGCCAGTGTCTGGACACTGCCATGTCACATTTGCACCCTGCTGGATTCCACCCTCCTGCTGCACCCCTGTCCCGCTGTCCCGGCTGTCTGTGCACTCTGCCCTGGGGCAGGAGGACCTCCAGGCAGCTGCTTTTGTCCCTGAGGATGGACACTTCCCTCTCACATGCAAAGCAGAGAGACTGGTGTTGGACTGGGAACAGATAAGGAATGGCTGGGGCACATCCCTGTCTGCTCCTTGCTGTGCCAGCCCAGCACCACACTCCCAGCTAAGGTGCTGTGTTAAAAAATCAGAGTGATTTGGGTGCAGACGGGGGGTGGGGACCACATCTGCACCCCGAGATGTCCTTGGGCTGCCCTGTGGAGCTGGAGAGAGCTGGAGCTGTGCCCCATTTCTTTCCTGGGGACATGGATCTGGTCAGGCCACTGAGTTAGATTCCCCATCAGTGGAGGGAGAGGGAAGGGACAGGGAATCTCCCTCCTGTGCTGTGCTTGGGAAGCAGCAGGGGCTGCTTGGCCATGGTGCTCCGTCACAGCTGTGCTGGCACATCCCTGGCTCTGGCATGTCCCCAGTGCTGGTGTGTTTCTGCCTCTGGCTGTCACCACTGCCCTGAGGTCCCCCCAGCACACAGTGCTGTGCTCTGATAAAGAGTTAAGGCGCTCTTGGAGGCGGTTCTGTGAGAACATTTCTCAGAGGGCAGTGCACTTTTATTCAAAATAATTTTCCATTCCATTTATATCTATATCATAGGAGGTGGCTGCGGGGTCTGAATTTTCCATCACCCCAGACCTCATCCCTGCCTGGGCCTGACCCCTGCTCAGCTTCCCCAAGAATAACAGGGAAAAGTTCAATGGGAGCAAAAGGGCTGCAGGGCTGAGCTCCCACTGCTGCGGGCACCCAATTAGGCTCCCTTTGTTAATAGAAGACATTATATATACAGAACATATACATTTATATGCATATATTATACACACATTATATAGGACAGAATATACATGCTTATATGTATATGGGAAAGCCCTGGGAAGAAAAGTACTTGGAAAGGGTTTTCCAGGCAAACAGGGCAAGATTGGAGCTCCGAGCACGTGTTGCAATCTGGTCTGGGTTCTATCATCACCTGTTTTCATAACTTTATTCTTGAATTTCAATAGTAAGGTGACAAAGAAAAAAACAAAGTTATCAAGGCCAAAAGAGGGAAAAACTCTAAGTAGCAGATATGGACAGAGAACCTCATCGCAGGTATTGATCAGATATTTTATGTGCTTCTGAGTGACATCGCTTGATAATGGAGATATTAGGGTTTGCTACTTGGACAGTGGTGATATTATTCTTTCTGCTAAAAATGTTTTGATTTAAAAATATAATTCTTATTAAAATATTTTTATTATGCTCAGAGAACTGTCCAACCTGGCCCGGAGCACTTCCAGGGACGGGACTTCTGGACACCAGAGTGTGGTATTTCCTCTTAATCCAGACGGTGCTTTTAGGGCACACCTAACTCCAATAAATGAACTGAAGTTCTTCACCTGACAGACCAGGGACACAGTGGTTCCCCACAGGGGACACCAGAGATGTGCTCCTGCTGCCAAGGGCCATGGTTTGTGGGTTTTCCCCCAAGGACTGCACTGTCCAGCAGCACCACAGGCGGAGAGAGAAAATGTGTGTCAGAAAAACAAGTTTATAAAATACCAGCTGAATCAGATGAGCTTCCATATAGCTCACGGGGAAGGGGAACATCTCATGGAAACCCTGTCTGGTTTTGTTGCCTCATCACTCTCCGTAGATGGAGTTTTTGCCACGAATGGCTGTGTGCGCACCTTTGAAAGCACTGGAGATGATTTCCAGCTCCCTGCAGGCCTGCAATGTTAGGAAGTCTCAGTTACCTGTTTCTCCCATTTCCCTCCCACACAGCTTCCTCCTGTCTCCTCCCAAAGAGCTCCAGGCACTGGAAGTAGTCAAGCCCATGAGGACAGCACCAGGTCCCAGGGACCAGCATGGGACAGAAAAGTCCTTCCCTCAACGTTTATTCAGTCAGGCACGTGTCACCCATGGGATATTTTACAACTCCGCTTTCCCAGCAGGAGTTCCAGAGTTCACATCACTGAACTTGGACCCGTCAAATTCAGCTTTTTGGTTGCACACCCTGTGAACAGCCATGTCCCACCTCCCCGGCTCAGTCAGGATCCTCCTCCCTTTGCTGCCAGGAAGGAATTGCTCCAGCATTGGCTCTGCATGAAACAGCGATTTCTTGTTTAATTAATGAATTGTTTGACATAATTTTTAGCTTCTGCACCTGCCTAGTTCTCTGTTCAGCACACATGTATTCCAATGTCATGGCTATGGATCCTCTCAGGTACCAAAGCTGCCAATCAGATACAGAAACCCCCACACAGAGGCTGCCCCAGGCTGCTTTGGAGGTGCTGAAAGAAAGACTGAAAGAAAAAGAAACGAAAAGGAATGAGTATGGAAAACTAATGGGCAAAAGGAGGGAGGAAGGGAAAAAGCAAAGAGATGCCTGGATGTGATGCTTTACACCCCACTGTGACGGGAGCTCTCCTCTCCATGGGAACACTCCTCTCTATGGGCTCAGCAGCTCCTGGTGACCCAGTATGGGTCATTCCTCTGCTTAAATCAGAAATAAAATTCTGAGAAACGCATCTGCCACCCCCACAATTCCATCACAAAAACACCTGCTGGACTGTGGCTGAAAGGGACAAACCTGACAGAGGACGTGTCTGTCCTGTAGTCAGCAGTGTGACCATGGGATGGGACACTGCCTAAGCTGACACCTGATGAGCTACAAATTCCTGAATTTTCAGTGGAGCCTGCTGCCAGGATGCCAGCATCCTCACAGCCCTGCACACCTCCACATCCCCACAAACCTTGGAGAGCTGGGCAGCTTTGCAATGGAAAGAGGAGCTGACAAGCTGGGATGGCTGGATCCAAACCAGAGATCCAGTGACTCCCAAATGAGCTTTCTGAGGAGCTGGGCGAGTGATAATGAGTGCTGACAACATTTCAGTGTCAGCTCACATCCAGATTCTCACTTACAGCCTCAAAGGACCCCCAACGCAGAATTAAAGCTGAACCAGAAATTGCCAAACTTGTAAATTCCTCCCCAGGCTCCTAAAGACATTTAAACTGATACTTGCAGAGCTGTCTCAGTCTTCCCTCACTCAGTAACAAGTTTTTTCCATGACAGAGGTTCTCTGAGCATGCTGGTCACTGCCAACAGACACAGCCCCACAACTCAGATCCTCCTTATTTGGGTTGGGAGGGACCTGAAAGATCCTCTCATTCCACTGCCTGCCACGGGCAGGGATACCTCCCACTAGACCAGGTGCAACTCATATCACTCCACTGCTGCACAGGTGCCATCACAAATCATCCTCTACCTCCTGAACAAGACTTTGGGGATGGCTGTGGGAGCATCCTTGCAGCTGGCTTCTTCTTGAGCCCCCTGATTCTGAGAGTTCTGACCAGGCTGCAGCCACTTGTGGACAGCACCTTACAGGTGCTGAAGTGATGGGAAGTCAGAGGAAATGTTGCCATTCTTGGCAGAGTTCTATATTTCAGAATTTTCAGTAACTCCACAAGATTCATGAAGTAGAAACAAAAACCAAGTGTGTTGCTGAGTGGAGAGGGATTGAGGGATGCAAGGACTGACAGCCTGTAAAGCTGATGGTGCCTGTAACCATGAATAACCTCAGCTCTGCTTTGGGTTTGAATCCATCTCCAGAGGACATGGTTTTCCCACTGTCAGGTGCCTGACTGGATGTCAGCCCACGTGTGTGTGAAGGTGTTCCCTGAGCCACACTTGCTCCCTGTGGCAAGATCCCCACATCTGCAGCTCCAGGTGCAGCTCAGCACAGGAGCTGAACAAGTCACAGGTAATGTTGTCACCCCAAATTGCAATAGCAGAAGAAAGGGGGGAGCACCCTAATCCCACACCAATGCCAGTGTTTTGCTTTCCTAACTCAAAGCAGCTCAAACTGTCCACTCTCGGGCAGGGAAGGGAGTCCTGGATGTCTCCTTCCTTCATCACACGGGGGTTGTCAAGTTGGCAGAGAAATACTAAACACTTCTCTAAACTTCTTAAATGTCAAGAAAATATTTACAGGGCCCACTTGTGCTGAGCTGAGCCACCAGCCCCAAGGACAGACCCGCACCCTCACCCGGTGCTGCCTGGCATGCTCAGGGCAATCCGTTTTATTAAACATTTGTGGTTTTCCTGCTGAAAACCCCAGTGGAAGATTAACGCCAAAAAAGTGACTCCTCTGAGGCTGAAACTGTCAGGGAGCCAGGACACAGGGAAGGATGGAGCCTGCCTGTCTATTCCTTCCCTAGTGTTTTATACCCAGAGAGATCAGCCCCAGCCTGGCCAGGACTGCAGCAGGGTTAGAGGCGATCTGGGCTAATGCTGACCATGTTCTGGGGACACAAGAAAACTTCAGGCTCTCACTTGTGAACATTTCCCCAGCAAATAAATGAATATAAAACCTTTCCCCATGTATGCTGGTTTTTGGCAGTTTTTTTGCTTTAAAACAGGATCACCATGGTGCCCAAATTTCTTCAGGCTGCAGTCACAGCTTTACAATGCCTGCAGCTGCTGAAATCCTGTGCTAGGCATGGAAATGGACCGGGCCCAGAGCTCAGCTGCTGGGGGCTCCCAGCAGGGCTGGAGCCATGCTGTGGTGCAGACAGGGCAGGCAGGCTGGCAGCAGCAGCCGTGCCACGACCTGGCCGGACGCTGCCCTGGCCTGGCCTGCGCGTGGGCGGCAGCGCCTCGCCACAGCACCAGCCCTCAGTTATTTCCAGCTTCGACTATTACACATTAATGAAGGCTTTCTAATGAGCTGTTTAAACAGTAATTAGAGGCCGGCACTGAAGAGGAAGATAAGTCTTGTGGGTATCTTGCCCAGCAAGAAAGGACTTGATAAGAAAGAAGTGAATGATTTTCTTCTGGGATCAATTCCAATGAGCAATTATCCCCTTGATACCATGCTGTTTAATCAGGAGCAGACTGAAAAAACACTTGACAGTGGCAGGCAATGAATGGGCCACTTTCCCAGCATTTTTCAAGGGAAAGCTGGAGGCTTTATGCCAGTACCTGAGATAGGAGATGATCCAGATAGTGCTGAAAGCTCATTTGATTTACATAAAATAATCATCAATGTTTCTTTTTTAAAAGCTTCACATAGATGGAAGAACCATCAGCTTTTCTTCCTTATGGGTTCCCATCACAGCTGCTCAAGGGATCTAGGTTTTATTTAATTTCAGGTGCTGGACTCCAGTGCCTGAAACACTGACTAGGAGCTTGGCATGTCCTGGCTGTGTTGGGCAGAATGATGGGGTTTGGCTTGAGTGGTTCTCCCTCGGCAATTACAGCAAGCAGATGAGCTGAACAGTGACAATGGTGCAGGTCAAGATGACTCACAGTCTTGGCTGAAAACTGTCTGGTTGTCTTCTGATGTTGTCAGAGAGTTAAGTAAACTTGAGCATTTTAATAGGCTTATTTTCTCACCATTCTACCGTCTCAGGTGATCCTTTGTGTTGCAACAGAAAATACAGTATCATGGGATTATTAAAAAAAAAAAGAAAGCGCCATGCTCAAACCATCATTTTCTACTGTCACCCTCTGCCAGTGCCAGTATCAGGTAGGGATGCTGGCACAGGGTGCACACAGCAAATGATGCAAATGGGTTTGGCAAAGGGCAGAGCTAACAGCCAGCAGGGATTCTTTTAAGGCTGGAGCATTACTCACTCCCTGTAGCCACGAGAGATAACTGTGCAGCAGGGCACAGGGACTGAGCCTGATGGCCACATGGGTGTGGGGTGTACAGCCAGGACACCTCAAGGGTGCAGCCCTGGCAGTAGGAGCACGTGGCCCTTCAATAACTGGCAAAGGCAAAAGAAACCCTGCAAACCTGTGCTCTGCCCAGGCACACCCTGGGGACAGATCCCACTTCTGAGAAGCCCTGAGCATGGGGTGGAAGGGATTGTGTTACCCAGGCTGGGCTTTGCTCCCACACTGCCTTGTCCCCAAGTCCTGACAGGAACTGAGGTGGAATTTTTTTTCCACCTGGACAAAGTGTGGAAAACTGTTTTCTGCGGGATTTAGAGCCTTCTAATTTGCAGACCGGTTTCACTCGTGACATTTGCACCTTCACTCCTGATGCTCTTGGCTCAGCTCCAGTCTCTCCTCCCCTATCAGGGGACAGCAGGAACAGCCCCTGGCAGCCAGCCCCTCTCCACAGCTCCCCACTCCAAGGTCTCCTCCTGTATGACAGTGTCTTCATTTTCCTGATCTGCCTGCAGATTTCCTTGCAGCTCCCATCTGTCTGTTTGGGACCAGAACTGGTCTCTCTAATCACACAGGGATAAACCAGAGCAAAGACTCTCCCAGCCCAGGGAAGGGCTGGGAAGGACACTCACTGAGCAGTGATGCTCAGGGTACAGCTTCCATCATACAGCAGAGCCAGCCTCAAAGCTCCCTGCTGCCAAGGAGGGGCATTTCAGGATCTCCACCTTCTCTGAACCCAGCCCTAGTGCTTGGTCACATCCTTGGACTGAGCCTGGCACAAGCTCCGATCCCACAGGAGCCATTCCCCTTGCAAACATGGAAATATTCCCCCTTTTTCTGGTGTTGCAGAGCACTGAAGCAGCTCCTTGGCTGGTCGGAGGAGCCTACGGAGAGCACGTGCTCAGCAGAGCACACCTGGGAGAGCTGAGGTGGAGCAGCAGCAATGAGTTAAAGTGAGTCAGGTAATCCCATGAGATCACATCCTGTGAGATGGAAAGGACAGCAGGGCACAGGAGAGTGAATCCTCCCCAGCCTTCAAGAACAAACACGCTCAGCACATTGGGGGACACAGAGGCCACGCCACAACATCCCACAGTAAAAGCAGGGCCTCTGCCTCATGTTTGCTTTCTGCACCATCATCCCACAACAGACTCTGGATGCAGCTACGCATCACCCAGGAACAGCAGCACTGCTTCCCCTCCTCTCCTCCCTCTGCCCACTTCAGGGACTCCAGGGCTGACTCATGCTCCAGAGCCTCTCGTGTTTCTGAATTTGTTGGACTCGGGGTGACTGTCATCTCCACAGACAGAACAGACTGTCATCTCCAGACTGTCACATCCATCACAGACTGTCATCTCCATACCAGAGCAGAAATCCAGCCGCACATCCCATCACTCCTTCACTCCCTCATTTCATTACATTCCTTGTTTTCCTTCTCTGAAGGGGACTTTGTGTGCAATTTCCTTTGTTTTGATGATTTCCAGTTACAGGTAATCACCAAATTTCATTAGCAATTTTTTATGTTTTGTGCCAAGACCATTAAAAATGTCAAACAACAAGGCAAATTTTTGAGAAGCCCATCTAACACAGTCCTCACAGCCTAGCATCCTCATCTCCCAATGTATTTAATATTCTGTTTTACTGCAGACCAGACAACTTAGATGTATCCTGTCTACTTTGTCGAGAAGTTCAGGTTCTTTATCTACTCTGGCATCATTTACTTTCAGAAAATCTGTATCTCATTCATTTTCCATGTTCTTAATTATTCTCTATTTTAATCTTTATTCTGAAGCTTTGCATACTCACAGATTCACACTAACAGACACCTACGTGCCAAGAACACCTTCTCCCTCCCAAATCCACAGGCCTTGTTTGCTGTTCTCCAGCAAAACGACTCAACCCCCGAGCTTTGACAGATTTATTACAAACCCTTCTTCCATTACTTCAGCTTTGTGTGAACCCTTTCTCATTCCTGGAGGAGAAGGTAGCTGTTCCTGTTTCCATGGTCAAAGCTCCTTGCCTGCTGATTCCTTGTTGGTTGTGGCACTTCCGATTCCCAGGCACTTGTCACCCTCCTCTCTCCCCTTTGGCCAGAGTTCCCAGTGCCACCAAAAACACAGGGAAAGTTTTTACGTTGATTTTTTTGGAACTATACATAGATTATCCTATGTCTTGGTCCCATCCTCAGCACATACCAGCCCCACTTCTCCTTTCCTGCTTCCCCTTTCATTTATATGTCTGGACAGTTTCCAAGAGTTGTGCAACCCATCCTTAGCTATTTCCTTCAATAACCTTGTCCAGGTTGTATTTTGCCATACTTTCAGACTTGCCTGCTTCACAAAAATTGCAAGAATTCATTTTTAGTACTGTTTCTTGGACTCCCAGACCTCCTTCAGCAGCATCTTCTCTTCCCAGCCACTGTCCCCGGAGCCCATTCCTTGTCCCTGCAGACCAGCACGGAAGCAGGCAGGGCTTGCTGTCAGCAGGAGGGAGCTGCTGGTGACTCACAACCTTCCTGGCTGCAAGGCCATGGCCATCCTGTTTGTGTGGAGCCAGGGGAGCGGGAGCCTTTGCAGGAGAGGTTTAATCCCACCTTGGAGCTGGCAGGTGGGCAGAGATTTTTCCTGCCAGGAGTAACAATGAGCCTCAAAACCTGCTCCAAGTGACCCATCCCACACCTGGCTATCAGAGGAGCTACTGGGTGGGTGCTTGTGTCCACCCTGTGCAGCTCCAGGGGCCAGGGCAGATTCCTGGAATCTCATAGAACTTGATAACCATCACTATTATTTTTAGTTCTTTCCTTTCAGCCTCTCTCCAAAGCAGGCTGAGGCTGTGTGAGCTGTGCAGCATGGAGTGCCTGCAGTGCAAACCTACAAATATCCACAAAATTGGAGGAAAGAGGTAGGCGGGAGGAGGGAAACCCTAGGAACTTGCCCTGGGAAACAGCTCTGTGCCAGATTTCCTCGCTGCAGGAAAAGTGCCCCGGTCACCACCAAAGGCTTTCCAAGCCTGCCAGAGGGTCCTGCCCACACCCTGGCTCGTGGATGCCCCGAGTCTCCCCAGGCAGGGAGCAAATCCCCTGGGAGCAGGACTCCAAACCTGTGCTTCTGCATGAAGTCACTCCTCTGGAGCACCTTTTCTGCACAGCTCTCCCCTCCGGCGAGAGGAGACACAGGAGCCTCAGTTGGTTGCATGCTCCAGCCACAGGCTCCTGGTGCACCAGGCTAGGCGTTTTGCTACCTGAGGAGGCTTTTACCAGAGAGGAGCAAATGAAAGTGCTTCAAAAGAGGACTGGAAACATTGCAGCTCTTGGAATGGCTCCAGCCTTGGCTGGGAAGTTGAGACATGCCTTGGAGGGGATGAGAGTCCCCTTGGAAGATAATCAGAGATTTCGAGTCTCTCCTGCTTCCTCCCTGTTTACAAAGTCAGGGAAAGCAGAAAGTTGGTTCTCCACCCCCACCCCACACAACAGCCTATGCTCATGGCAGGACTGAGGAACACCTTGATGGGAGTCTCCAGATGGCCCTCAGAAACGACTGTGGGGGAAGCATGGTTGGGCTTCAGGGGAGTTTCCAAAGCCCTTCTGTTGCCAAGAGCAGGACAGTGAGGTACAGTGCTGGAGAGATCTCCCCTCCTAAGGGCTAGTCCCCACCACAGGGCACACGTCCCATGGGCATGCAGGATACTGGGGCAATGGAGCCCTTGCAGCATGAGCAAAGACCACTCTGACATCTTCTGCTCAACCAGAGCTGTCCATGGTGTGCTCAGAGATGGCCCGTGGGTGGGCAACTGCCTGGTGCACTCCCCTCTCAGCCTCACAGTGACCTGCCCATGTCTGCGACCTCTCCGAGTCCCCACAGTGCTCTATGGGCACAGCCACAGCGGCTGGAAGGGCCTATCCAGAGCAACAAGTCCCATACCCATGAACCACCAGCTGTGCATCCTGGCTGTTCTGCATGGCTGCACTACAGTTCAAAGAATCACAGAATCCCCTGAGCTGAAAGGGACTCACCAGGATCATCCAGCCCAGCTCCTGTCCCTGCCCAGACCCCCCAACAACCCCACCCTGGGCATCCCTGGCAGCGCTGTCCCAACGCTCCTGGAGCTCTGGCAGCCTCGGGGCCATGCCCATTCCCTGGGGAGCCTGGGCAGTGCCAGCACCCTCTGGGGAAAGAACCTTTCCCTGATCTCCAGCCTAACGCCCCCCTGACACAGCCCCAGCCGTTCCCCCAGGTCTAAAGCTGCAGACCGTGGTGAGGTCCCCTCTCAGAATCCCCCTCTCCTCTCTGAACAAGCCAAGTGATCCCAGCTGCCTCTCGTATGGCTTCCCCTGTGATCCTGCAACAGGCAGACTGCACTGGAGGGATATCCCTGAGGGAGAGAATTTAACAGCCAGAGTTAATAGCTCCATGCGTGCCTGGGGGACATTCCTCCCTCTCCATACTACCCTTCACTTTTCCTTCACTACCTTTACTGAATAAGAAACCCCAAACATGTCTCACAATCTCAAGCTCCTGCAATTCCTGGCAAATGGAGTAAATCTAATGCAGAACTTCCACACCCAGCAGCAGAGGAATTAAACACCAGTGGGATGTAGGTGGCTGTGCCTGCTCCGTGCTTCATGACCAGAGCAACATCCTTCTCTGCGAAATGCTGGGGGATCCCAGTAAGAGCTCTTGTGTGGAGAAATCCAAGCAAAACCCCCAGAGCAGCTTAGGAACCTGGGATGCTTGTACAGAGGCTGCTCCCTAGTGACATTTCCTCCTGGTTTGAACCTCACACTGCATTTTGTAGGCAGCAAAATCCCTCCATTCACAAAGTCCCAGGGCCTTTGGGCTATGTCCATGTTGGACAGAAAACCAGAATCAGATTCCTCAGGAGAAGTCAGACACAAGCTCAGGGAATAACTGGAGCCTGATGATATATTATAGTCACGGTGATGTTTGCATAAAGCAGTAAAGGTCACACACTGACTAAATAACTTGGTCTGAGGGCAGCCAAGAGACACACACAGCCTCCCTGGCACCTTACAGGGCCCAGAGCCATTGCTTTAACTTCATGGGCTTCGGTTTCCCTGTTTCTACTGGCAGCTATAGGAACCTGGTTATCTTCCAGAGGCATGGAGAGACATCATTACCAGTGGCAAGAAAGTGGCTTCAGAGCCTCCAAGGGCTTGAGCAACACCAGAGGTTACTGCATGCAGCCTGAGCTATACTAGCCAGCCAAGCACTCCGCCAAGAGGGAAAGTTCAGTCCCTGCTGCCAGCACTTGGCAGACTGAGGGAGCACTGGCTGAGGCTGCTCAGCCCAGCTGTGCTGCCTTGGACCTCCCCCAGCTCCCACAAACACCACTGTGAAAGGAGGGAGAGAGGCTTCAAGTGCAGCAGATTCCCCTGGCACTGCCGTGGGAAGCTTCCAGCTCTCTTCACTGCTCCTATCAAGAACTCTTTTTCAGCCAGGAGGCTCTTCCAGCACCAGTGCACAGAGGCAAAGATCCATGGCAAGGCAGGAACACGAGCGCACAGGCTGGAAAAGGCTTGGACACTCATTTTCCCATCAAAGGAAGCACAACATCCTCCCTTTACCCACAGATGCAGATACACAGTCAGGTTGCTCCCTTAAATCCCAGGCTGCCCTGTGCCTGTCCCGTTCCCAGGCGGTGCTGTGCTCTCCGAGGGGTGAGTAAGGACTCAGACATGCAAATCCATAGGCAAGCATGTGCGTGTTGCAACACGGAGGAGGCTGCTCAGCCCAGGGACTTGGCTCCTCCTGTGAACAGCGTCAGGGAACAGGCTCATGAAAAACCTAAGTCTCCAAATATTTTATTTTGATCCTCGAGCCTGGCAAGATCTTCTGTGAACATCCACTTGGTTGGGACTACATGGGCCTCGGAGGAAGAAGGGGGAGTCGTAGGAATTCAGAGACAGACTTGAGCTTGGGCTTGGGTTTGGGAGGACTTTCACTCTTTCTAAATAAACACAGAAGCCTTGATGTTTAAGGACAAAAAAGCTTTTCTACTTGTGGTTCTTGGTTTGTGTGTTTGAGCAAAGGTTTCTTGGACATCTGCCAGCCGGACTGAAGAACTGGGGGTCAGTAACAAGGTGAATGCATCCCACTCGGCACAGATCAGAGCAGGGCAAGAGGTACCAGCTGGTAAGATGGGATGGAGCAAGACACATCCAATTTTGGCTACAAAACTTCAGAGAACAATAAAATGCCCTATCCCTGGAATTGTTCAAGGCCAGGTTGGATGGGGCTCGCAGGAACCTGGGATAGTAGAAGGTGTCCCTGCCCATGACGGGGGTGGAATGAGATGAGTTTTAAAGTCCCTTCCGAAGCAAACATATCTGTAATTCTGTGATTCTTTGAGTGATAACTGGAGAGACATTGCTCAGCTCAGCACCCACAACATCACCCATGTGGGACATGGATTCAAGACAGGCTTGTTTGCTCAAGTGCCAGTCTGTGCATGACACTGGTGGCTGGTGTTGGTGACTATTGGAACAGCCGCTGGTACCTGCAGTGCCCTGCAATAACTCTGCTGAGGAGAGCACCTTTGGATCCAGACTGTCAGCACAGGCACACAAAAATGGGAACTGGCAGATCATACATACAGGGATTGGATGAACCAGAAATGGGATGTAAGAAAAGGGAAAGCAGCAGGCCAGTCTCTTTCCAGGGAAAATCCAGAAAAGTCCATGGATGTAAAGAGCTGAGAAGAGCTGAGACAGTGGGAACATGAAATCCGCCAACTGTCCTTCTGCCCTGAGATATGAAATCCAAAGGAGGTCCTGGTGGGAATGAGAGGCGAGCTCATGCCAGGGTAACAATAACTGCTGCCCGTCCGCAGGGCTGCAGTGGCCACATTACAAACCAGTGAAGTCACAGCTCCAGAGAGACACAGAATGAGCCTGTGACATGGAAAATGCTGCCACTGGGATCCCAGTACCGTCCAGTTGGGTGCATTTTGTGATTATTGACCTCAGAGAGGGAAGCCCAGGCTGAGGAAATAAGCTAGTTTATTCCATGTCTCCATAAGAAATGCTGGTTACTTTTGCTGAATTAGGCTGCATATTTCCTGCCCAGAGTAGACTGAAACCCAGAGACATGTCCAGAGTCCAAGCCTCAGCTATGGCTCCATGGAATGGATTATTTATTTCTGTAGCTGAACACTAGATACGTCACTGATACAGAGACATTTGGATAAGCCTCAAACCCTCTCTCTTTATTCTTATTTCCTCAGTTTTTTTAGGTGTACAGGACAGCAGCAATAGGTGAATGATTTCATTATTTGGGAAACCCTCTTGGTAGACACACTCAGCAGGGTGGACTCAAGTGACCTCTCATTCCTTACTCTATGTTGGACATTTCTGTAGCTGTCTCATATATGGAAGAAAAATCTTTGTTTTCCTGTCAGCCTTGGAGTTTGTACATTTGCATCCTCCCAAATCCAAGGAGAAGCAAGGAAAAGCTTGAAGAGGTAAGGGGATGGACAGTGATTCCACAGTAGCATGACCACACCATCATCTCTCCTGCTAAACCTTCCATCTCCACCCAGGCTGCTCAGCTGCTTCTGCTCACAAGAACCTCTGGGGACAAGGTCTTGTTTTGCCTGCCTGGTCACCTGTTGGATAGCCACATCCTGTCTAATGACTCAGCTCTGAGTTGCTCAAAATGATGTTTCCCTATCTGACCCCACCAAGGTTTCATTGAAGCACAGCCTGGTTAGAAGGGACCGTAAACTCATCCCATTCCATGCCCTGCTGTGGGCAGGGACACCTTCTGCAATCCCAAGTTACTCCAAACCCTGTCCCACCTGGCCCTTGGACACTTCCAGGGATGGGGCAGCCACAGCTTCTCTCAGCAACGTGGCAAGGTCTCACCACCCTCACAGGGAAGGATTTCTTCTTCATGTTCCTTTCAGTCATTCCAGGAAGCCCCAGGCCATGCTCAAACCAAACTGGCTCAAAGGAGAAAGATGAAAGTACAGATGTTAGAACTTTAGCTATCAAGCTCTCCAGCCATGCTGGGACTTGATGGCAGTGTCCATCATAGCAGCTCTCCCTGTCCCTGCTTCTGTCTCTATCCCAGTGGATGCAGCTGTTGCTGCTTTAGTGGGGATCACGACTTTCAGTTAATAAGGTTGAGATTTTGTGGAGTTGGGCACTCAGACCTCACAAAGCTCCAAAGCACTTCAAGTCCCTGACCCAGGTGATTGCTGGAAATGCCCATGGGAGGCAGCCGCGCTGTGCTGGGAGAAGGGGCCAGGCGGTGCTGCTGTAGGCCTGGCAGTGAGTGCTGTCCCTGGCAGGAAGCCGTTTGTCTGCAGGCAAGGAAACAAGGAGGTTTTGGAGACGGCAATCCCATGCAGCTTCTCACTGCTTTTCCCAGCTACTGATCCAAGAGTGCCTGTGTTTACTTCCAGCCTTCCTCTCTGCTCTGCTGCCAAGCAGCCTCGCTGACCGGACACAAAGCGCTCCACCAGGAAACGCGCTGGGCTGGATCAGATAAAAAGGCCATTGCACAGAGACACTCTGGTGGCATTAACCCTGCTCCACCTGGTCCCAGGACTGTGGCAGCACAGCCAGCCCTGCTTATCGCCCGGTCTCTGCTCCCACAATAAAAGTTGTTGTCCCTGGGGCTGATTCCAGCTGCTGTCACACTCCTCAGTGTGACAGCAGCAGGAATCCTGCCCGTGCAGCACTAAGATGCTTGCAGGGAGGAATTGTGGGCCTGCCACGTGTGCTGTGGCTCTTGGTTCAGACCTGTGTGCCAGCTGCAGTGCCTCTGTCACAGCAGGGTGACAGGGAGACATGGGAGATAGTGCTGTGCCTGTGGGAACTGCAGTGCAGCCAGACCGACTTCACCAGGGTCTTTGGTCACTGGTCTGAGAATGCTTTCAAGGAGCAAATGAGATGGGACTGCCCCACGGATCACGGTGGCTCATGAGGAACAGGCCATGGATTGATGGGCTCTTGCTCATCAGCTCCTCTGCCAAAAGCAGGGGCAGCGCTGTCCTTGGGCTGTCTGGGCACGGCGGCACACTGGGCATGGCTGCAGGCAGCCCCTGCCAGGACCTTCCCCCAAAGGCATCACCCTCAGGGACACCATGAGAGGAAGCAGAGCACAGGACTGCCTCTGGCACAGCTTCTCCTCTCAACCCTGCTGTGTCCTGTCCTCATTTCTTGATTCCAAAGTCATCACTCCCCCAGGCCCATGTGCACTCTGCAGCACAGGGGGCCAATGTCCATGAGGGCACCACCACCTGTGGGATCTTGGACTCCACTTGGCTGGAGAGGGGAGGCAGGGAAGCAAATAGCAATTCAAGAAAAAAATGCATGTAACTGTCAGAAAATGTTTCTTCTGCAATTCTGCAGATCACAGGAGCATGGGATCATTAAAGTTGGAAAAGCCCCCAGAGATCATGAGTCCAACCACTAACCCAGCACTGCCAAGTCCCATGTGCCCATGTGCCACATCCACATATTTTTAAACACTTCCAGGCATGTTGGATCCACCCCTGCCCTGGGCAGCCTGTTCCAATGCCTGACCATTCTTTCTGTGAAGAAACTTTTCCAAATATCTGAGCTAAACCTCCCCTGGCTCAACTTGAGTTGTTTCCTCTTGTCCCATTGCTTGCTCTTTGGGAGAAGACACTGACTCCATTTGGCTACAACCTCCTGTCAGGGAGTTGTAGAGAGGCAAGTGAGAAATAACCCCATGAGTAAGGTTACACCAATGTGACAGTCTAATAGAGCTTGGAAAGAAATCTCTGAGCAATCCCTTCCTCCCACCTAATTCACCATCTTTATTTAGTTATACTAAATGTTCCAGTATAATATATATGTATGTATTATATATATATATATATATATACATATATACACTTCCTTGACCCACAATTATCCTGTCTCCTTTACTCTGCTGAGGCCTTCTTCTCCCTGATCCCAGCATGGTGGTTATCAGAAGGCAAATGGAAGGGAAAGAGCTTCTGCTCTTCCTCAGCTCCATTCCCAAACCAAACTCTATCTGCAGTGAGAAACTCCAATGTTTCCATTATGCAAGAAAGCAAACCTGAATTCCCAGTGAAGAATTTGGTGGAGTCACAGCTGGCTGCGAAGGGAGTGACAAGCAGCCACCAATAACTCATTCTGGTCATGTCTGCCCACATTCAGATGCACTTTACCTTCCCTGTGTTTCAAGCAGGATAAAGGGTATTTTCCAGTGCTCTCCCATCACACAGGGCCCTATTGCTGTACTGACTGGCTGGGGCAGCAGTTCACCTCAGCCTGCTCTTAGCTGTTACAAGGACCAATCATTGCATTAAACCGATGCATCCAAAACACAAATACTGCCCAGGCTTGAGGACTGGAGCAGGAGAAGGGCCATCGCCAGCATTTGGTTGCCAAAATCAAGGGCTGAGCTGCAGCCCCAGTCATCCCTCCTGTCTCCTTGGCTTAAAGCAAGCTGTACCCAGGCTCTGCAGATTCACCCCATCCCAGTGAGCAGAATTACTGATGTGGCAGAACTTCTGCACACCAACACCTGTCTGGGCAGAGGTAGGAGGCTCCCTTTTCTTGAAGAATACTTGAAAAAAAAAATCTATTTAACAGCTTTGCTGTACTTTAGTCCAACTGCTAGTCCTGCTCTGTTAATCCTTCCCAGTGCTTCTGCACACCAGCCTGGGTCTGCAGGGAAGGGATCCTGTGTTATTGTGTCTTGCTTGGTCTCACGCTCACTGGCTTGGGGCCAGTAGCAGAAGGACATAACCTTGAGCTGGGCTGGACCCTGCTGTTCCCAGCCACTGAAGTGGGAGAGGGGTTGGAGCAAGAAAAACAAGGAGGCAGCTTTTCCCTTTCTTTGGGTGGCGATCCCCTGGCAGCACACACATTCCTGACTCGGTGCCAGAGTGGACAGTGGGCAGCCCCAGGGGAGCCAACACCAGGTCCTGAAGGCTCCGCTGCGGCCGGGAGGAAACTGCAGCTGCCTGCGAAGGGCGATACGAGGCTCTGACTCAGCCAGCGCAGCACACACGGACCCAGCCACGGACACGGCCTCACAGAACCAGCCCTGGAGTCCATAAGGAGATGCACCGGGAACAGCTCAGCACCAGGTCTGCTCTGCGGTTGCAGCTTTGCATTTCTCCCAGTCCCCAACCTGCTCTGAGGCTGAGGCTGCAGCTCCAGCTGCAGGGACCAAAGCATCCAGCCCACACCTCACGGATGTGCATTTCCTCTCCAAGCTCCCTCCAAGCCGTCCTGCTTGCTGCCCCACACTGCCCCTCCTCATCACCCTCACAGCTGAGGGATGGTGAGAAGTTATGGGGACACAGAATCATGGAATCATCGTGGAAGAAACATCTGAGATCATCAAGTCCAACTGTTCCCGCAGTACAGCCAAGCCCACTAACCAAAACTGCCACGTCCACCCAGGATGGCGACTCCACCAGTAACTCGGAGCAGCCTGTTCCAGGGCTTGACAGTTCTTTCCATTAAGAATTTTCTTTCCCTAAATACTGGTCAGGGGATGCTCTGGGAACAAATGTGTGGCCTCAAATGGGGAAGGAGTTCTTTGAGAATCAAAAAAAAGCAATGCCAAGGCCATACACGATTTACAGAAACTGTAGCAAGATCTGCTAGGGTTTAAGGTCTGTAATGGCTCTGCTGCAGCAAGACCATCTTTGGCCATATTGACTGTCTTCTTGACCATATTCTCTGTAATTCTTGGGCAATGGTTTTAAACTGAAGGAGGGTCGATTTAGATTACTTATAAAGAAGAAGTTTTTACACAGGCTGGACAAAGAAGCTGTGGCTGCTCCATGCCTGGAATTGTTCACGACCAGCTTGGATGGGGCTTGGAGCAACGTGGTCTAGTGTCTGTGGTAGGAGGGCTGGAACAAGATGACTTTAAACCTTCCAACACAAACCAGTCTGGGATCTGACGATTCTTAAGACAGGAACTACAACCTGCTCCTGAGCAGGCACAGCATCCACGTACCATGTTCCAGAGACAGATCTGCAAGAAACTGCACAATATTCCACACATTTTTTGCAGGATTGACTTCACAGAGATGGTCCTGACTGGCTTCAGGTCAGGCATGCCTGGCTCTGCTGGCCGAGGTCAGAGAAGCAGCAAACATCATCCATTCCTCCCTTGGTACCAAGGCACAAGGGAGGGAGCCTAGGCAGGACTGGGACCATGGGCAGGACAAGGACCCTGAGCAGAACAGGGACCCTGAGCAGGGCAGGGACCCAGGGCAGGACAAGAACCCAGAGCAGAACAGGGACCCTGGGCAGGGCAGGGATCCTGGGCAAGCTTTGTCTCCCGGCTCAGGGCTGCCCCAGGAAAATCTGCCCGCTTCACTTGGCTCAGCTCGGCTCCGCTCACCCGTGCGCACAGAAGGACTTGGGAATGGGGATGCAGGGTCCTGGCAGCAGCAATCAGGGAAGGAAACACCAGGCCTGGGACACTTGCAGATGAGACAGGAAGGGATTACACATATCCCACCGCTCCAAACACGCGTCCCCCTTGAACAAAGCCGTTCCTGCCTCTGTGTGCAGCCGGGGCTGGGAACGGACTCCCAGCTGCTCTGGGAACACTGTGGATCACTTTCCCACTGTCAGCACCTGCTTAGAGGTTAGTTCCTATGACCTTCGGGGTAATGCTGTATCACGGTTTTACTGCCCTGAGAAAGAGATGGGGATGATAAACCAGGGCGAAGCTGAGGAGCCCCATCCCTCCCCCGATCCCTCCAGCCTCCCCGGGTGCCCGGGCCTGCCCCACGAGTCCCCTGAGGGCGGCCGGCGTGCACTCTCTCCCACCAAACTGCAGACCAGGCCAGAATAATATGGACACATATTTTTAGCAGCAGCAAATTATTTCTCTTACAGAAGGAATATTTCCATGCTGGGCTTTTTCCCTTCCCTTATCACAGATTGTATATTTAGAGCGTGAGAACTCTACCTCGCACAAACAGCCGTTGCCAAGCCCCGTGCTCAGGCAGGGAGCCACTGCTGGCCTCTCAGACCTGCCCCTTTTTGGGACCAAACCCCCCATCTTTGCTTGACAAGTGGGACCTGCCAAAGGGAGAGCTGAGTTTGGGATATTGTGTGAAAAGAAAGGGAAAAGGCACCCCAGAGAGTTATCAATCAGCACATTTGTGAAGTCATGGCTGCAGAGCTGTAGGAAACACGGGGCAGACCGTGAGCCCTGACACAGCCACCAGCAGCAGCTCAGGCTTCACCACTTCCCCTCTGGCTGCAGGTGCATGAGGGATCCTGAGGGAAAGCTGGAACAGTTGGGGACATCCCCAGGGCCATCTGGCTGCTAAAACACACTGCAATTGCCAGCAGAGTGTCTCATCCAAAGAGTGGCTTTACAGCCTGCCCTGCACAGAGCCTGTGAATGAAAGGCCATGGGTGCTCAAAGACCCTTCCTACTGTGGATGCACGTGCCAGGTTAAATGGAGTGGGGTGACAAACCACAGCACCCTCTGCTCTCCCATCCCTCTGGCATGCTGGAGGCTGGGTAGCCCAGCCCTCCTGCCTGCCTCCCTACCTGCTTCCCTTCTGCTTCCCTGCCTGCTTCCCTTCTGCTTCCCTACCCACTTCCCTGCCTGCCTGGCCCTGCTGGGAAGTGCTCTCTGGCAAGGAAGGCACAGCCAGCTGGCAGCCCTGGACTGCAGCTATGGAGGTTTCTCATTCCTAGAGAGGAGACTGATTTCACAGCCCGACCGTGGCAAACATCTCTGCAATTTTTGGAGTTTGTCATGGATGAGCTGTTAGGCACTGCTGGATCCACATGCCCTGCTCTGACAGGGACTGAGACAGAATAACTCCTCGTGGTTGATGGGCCCAACCTCTCCCCGTGGCCCCTCTAAGGCAGATTTAACGCATTTCAAACAAAAATGCATCAAATGCTGTATTTTCACGCCAAACATGGGGATTTCACGGTCTGGGTGACTTTCATGACATCAAGATTGATACGGACTCTTAATCATAGGTAACACTTGCTGCATGCAGCCCTAGGATGAGGACTGGGCATCTTGGATGCCTGCCTGGATTTGCCCATCTCAGCCTGGCCCTGTTTATTTCCTTCACATCTCTGCTTGGGCATCACTTTCCCAATGAGAACAACACATCGAGTCATCAGGCTTCTTGCAAATCGTGGCCCTGTGCCTTCTCAACTGTCCGGCATAACTCCAACAGCAGCATGGGAAGGAAACAGATCTGTCTGCTCCAGCACTCATCCCTCATGGGCAGGGGCTGTGGTGTGGAGGCAAAACCTGCATCGAGCAGCACATGCAGTGACCCAGGCATCTTTCACTCATTTCAGACAAGGAGTGACACCCATCCAGTAAAGACATCGCCTGCCGTCACACACCTAGGGTCTCGTACCAGCCTGGGTATCTGCAGTGTAACACAGGATCTTAGAATCACAGAATTCTTATGGTTGGGAGAGCCAAACACACACAAACACTGCTCAGTAGCTCTTCCCAAAGGAGAGGCTCTCAGGAGAGCCCAGGAAATGAGGGATGGACAGAGATGGGCACTGCTGGCTTCTGAAAGCCTGAGGTTAAGGGACAAGTAGGAGACTGGAATGCATTTACACATTTCTCATGACCTGAATTTCCAAGAAAAGTGGCTTGGCAAGGACCAACAGGCGGAAACTCAAGCCCTGGGTTCATCCTGGAACCCAGGGATCTGGATGGTTTGGGCTCTCCCAAAGCAGCGAATTTCCAGGCTGAGCCAGGGCTGTGGATGAGGGAATCATGACTGGCAGAGCAGCCCAGGGCCAGGCAGGCATTTCAGGAGCCACAGAACCCCAGCTACTCCTGCCTGAACACTTCCATCTAGAAAGATGCTGCACATGGGGGTAGGGGAGGGAGAAGCAAGAAGTGATAGCCAAAAAACAGAAGGAAAAGCAGATGCACGTTTGGGACAGGGTTTGAATTGAAAACCCAGACAGTGGGAGTGTTAAAATGAGATTTCCAGTCAGATGCCTTCTCTCCTGTGTGACCAGGAACAAAACATCCCATACTGGGAAATGCACGTCCACACACACCTCCCTTTGGATATTTCCAAACCTGCTTACTGCCCAGTCCCTGTGTGGAGGGAGGGTCCATTCCATTGGCACTGCTCTTCCTTTGTCATCTTCTTATTGTGGTGTTATCATCCCAAGGACATTTTAGTTGCTTAGGAAGGTAGTCCCTGGGCATGTGCTCCAAGAGCCAGGAGGAGCAGCAAGGAGCACAAGACCAAGTGCTGTGGTCACTGAGAGGCATGAACTCAGGAGCTCTGAAACACTCAGAATTAAGCCTGGATGTTTCAGGTTAAGCCTGAAGGCTGGGTGAAATAAAAGGAATGTTTTCACTGTTGAAGTCACCTGTGCAGGCAGAGCTGGTGTGAAAATTCCTGTTGTGAGGGTGAAGAGCCCAACCCATCCTGCTCCCCCGGCAGTGACTTGTCCCCTGTAGGGTGGTGGCACTGAGAAGTGGCAGGGGCAGGCTGGGGGATGTGCTGAGGGAGCAGGAGGAGGGCAGAGCTCCTGCAGGCTCGGTGCTGCAGCTGCAGCTGACAGCTGCAACAGGAACTAGATGGGCTGGATGGCAGGAGCAGAGCAGGAAGGATTTCCAGGATGAGAGGCCAAGAGGGAAGCAGGGTCTCTCATGAGATGAAAGAGCTGGGGAAGAGTCTCGGGAAGATCTTCCCGTGATAACCATCACTGTGGGACTGGAGTTGCTCTGTGGCAAAGGACAGGGAGGTGGAAGGAGAGGTCAAGTTCTCTGTGAAGAGTGTTCAGAAAGGATCAAGAGAGTGAATCAAGGTGTTAAGACGCAGTCCCTGTACAAACAGTCCCTGGCATTTAGAAGGTGAGTACCTTCTGCACTCCAGCCTGCAGGAGCCTCCAGGCAGCACAGAGGGGAGAGAAAAACTTAATTTAACCTAAACCAGACAGGTGTGATCAGCAGCACCTTGCACTGTGCCTGGGTCTAGTGTTCATTTATACTCCACTTAGTTGCTCTGCAGACAATGACCTTTCCTTGCTCAGGATCTGTTGTTTTACTTGCCTGCAGTGGCAGCAGTTTGATTGATGAATGTAAGGGTCATATCCAGCAGTTCACTCTGGATTTTCCCTGCTGCACCACAAGATCCTTGCTGACATGGAAGTTAGGAAAATCCCATGCAGTCTCCAGCACATGAGACCCCACAGGGCAGGCACCAAGGGACTATTCTCTTTCTGGAAGGATGAGAAACTCATTATCCCTGCAGATGGCCTGGCTCTTCCAGGCCTCGCGCCTCGAATGCCAGCCCAGCAAAGGCCACGGGCTCCCTGAGATTACAGCTACTCGGAGTTTATGAGGTTACATAAAACATTTACGGTGGGTGCATTAACAACACAGTGGCTTGTATTTATGGCTGGTGCATGCCCACTGCAGAGCAGGGATGACCCCCAGACTTAGCTGGAGCCCATGTGCTGTTTTCTGGATGGTTTCCATCAGCATCAACAGCTGGGCTCTGCAGAGTGGCCAGGGGCAGCTCAAATGTCATGTCTGTGCTCCAGCACCCACCCACGGGCTCCCTCCAGCACTGGGAGAATGAAGGGCTGCTCCCACCAGGATGGGGCTCCCATTGCCGTAGGAGACAAGACCTCCGAGCCAGCACGGCTGAGGTTTCCCAGCTCTCTCCTCCTACCTGCTGCACCCATCACCATCTGGCCTCCAGCACCTCGCATCACAAAGCATCCCCCTTATGAGAGTAAATGAAAGGGGTGATTGGCAAGGAGAGACACTTCCGAGGGCAAGGAGCAAGCCTGCCTGTCTGGGAGCGGGGAGGGGGTGGCAGCAGGATTCCCTGAGCACGGGGCAGGGTGTCCACACCGCCCGCTCCCCTCAGGAAGGAGGAGCAACAACAGGAAAAGAGAACTCAGACAAAAGATAAACAGACCAGCGAGATAGTGAAGGCAGAAGTTGCTAATTAACCTCAAATTGCTTCGGAAAGGACTCCAAGTGGAGCGCTCTCTCTGCAAGGAGAGGAGGCAGGGCTGTCGCAGCACATCTGCTGCCACAGCTCCGCTCTCTCTGCTGCTGCACTGCAGCTCCTGGGGCTGTTTTCCTCTCAGGAAGTCTGAGCTGTCCTGGGTGTGAAAGCAGGAGTCAGCAATCTGAAAACGAACAGCACTTGCTCTTCCCTCAGACCAAACCTTGTTTGGGTTCAACAAGGACAGGCTGGAGCCTTTGGTGCCCCCCACCAGAGACCCCCTCGCCGCACTCCCACCGGCACCACGTGGAGCACTGGCAGGGGCTGTGTCCAGCTGTGTCCCCCGAGCAGCAGCGTGCCCCCTCCTGAGCTGCAGCACTGCTAAACCCAGCACAGCCCAGTCCAGAATCCAGCCCTCGCCCCTGCAGAATGCCTGCGGGAGATTTACTGAAGGGGATGAAGCCCAGTTCCCTCAGGCCAAGGAAGTGAATGAAGGAGAAGAATTAAAGTGATTGCTGAAACCCAAGGGCCAGTCAGGAACAATCTGGGCTCCTTGGAGCAGGAAATGGCACTCACTGAACATCTGGGGGCATGTCATGAAGGATTAGGAGCCTGTCAGGAGTTAGACATCAGCTTTCTAGGATAATTACAGAATTATTACATGTGACAGGGCTGCCGTGGGCTCTGGACACCAGAAGCCCCATTGCAGGCACTGCAGCCCCAGAGCAGCTGCCATTCTCCTGCAATACACTCTTTCTTCTTTCTCTACTGAAGGTCCTCAAAAACCAACACCAACTGAGATGTCAGATTTGGTTGCAAACCAGGGCAGGTTTTCAAGTGCAGCATCTGGTGAAGCTCAGGGATGTGATCTCCCTACTTGGCCTATGAGGTGCCAGGCTGCCTCTGCCCCAGCCAGTTCCAGCTGTGTCTGAGGGTTATGGGGTAATTGCCATCCTGCAATACTCAAGGACAGGTTTTGGCACCAGCTCTAATGTCTTTGACACTTTCTGGGTTTGTTGGCCTAGACCCACATACACCCTTAGGTTTGGTGCTGTCCCAATATTTTTGGAGATTTCAACCCAGCTGATCTCCACTGCTGTGCTCTCCCTTCATGCTGTGTCACAGATGCTGCCCTTCCATTTTGTTTGTGGATTCCCTGGAAACTCCCAAACTCTTGTCTATAAACACATTTTGAGAGCAAGTAAGTCCACGTTATGGTAATAGCCTAATGCTTTCAACTTCTGGGCTTCAATCCTGCTGGCTGAGCTCGTTGCTCACGCTTGAGCAGTGCAGCACAAGCCTAACAGCAGGAAAACCTTCCCAGTGAGATGACACCGAGCCTCAGCAAATCCTGAAGAGTTGCGGTGGACTCAAAAGTGTTTTATCACAGTCTAAAATCCCTGTAAACAAATATTTTTTCTGTATACCTTCTATATGTACGAACATATAGACTGATTTCAGTGCAGAATCAGACACCTGGACCTTCTGACCAAGGTAAAGCACCCTCTTTTCTACGTCTTACCCAAATATCTCAAAGTATTGAGTGGGTCACAGAAGCTCTCCCAAAACCTGGTGGAGAGAGACAGGGACCTGTAGCAGGTCATTCACATCCCCCTGTGCCTCAAAGCTCATGGAAGTTGTCTAATTGTGAGGAGACCAAACCTTGGGGACATAAATGTCACCACAAGGATCTTCAATGGCAAAGGCAGCCTCTGTACTTACTTCAAAAGGATCTCAGTTGAACTCCAAGAAACATTTTGTGTAAGCACTTACAGCCCTTTTCCTATTCAGATCAAACTCATATCAATCCTATGGCAATGCCAGGGATGCCCTGAGGTCCTTTCTCACCTCTGCCATTGAAGGATTCCAACTTTTAGTTGTTCAAGCCTTTTGAGGAAAAATACAGCGAGGTCACCAGCAAAACAGGCAAATGTTTTACACCTTTATGTGGGCTGAACTATGTTGCTGGGATGGGACACCCTGCTGGGATGGTACACCCTCCTGGGATGACTGCAGCCTGGAGGAGCTGTGCTTGGCTGGTGGCAGCAGTGACAGGAGCCTGCCATGGGCAATAAGAGCCCTTTGTCTCATCTGCCAGTTAACAGTGCTGAGGTACCTGGTGTGACACAACCCGAGTAACCCAAAGGGACAGTTCAGAGAAGGACAGTAAAGTGATAGATAATGCCCAAATCTGGAGAAGTAACAAATGGGAAACTGGCTGTCCCACCTGGCAAACAAAGCTGGGGCTCTTACAGGGACCCTGGAGCCGTTCTGCCCATAAAGGGGCCCTGACTGAACACCCTGAATGTTCTGATTTATATAAACATAGGACCTATCAAAAGCTCATCAAATTTTAAATGCTCTAAAAGTATTTTAAAGATTTCTGTGATAGTTTAAACTTTCCTCAGGAAACACCCATTGTCTGAGCCAACCTGCTCTCTCCTGTCCCACCCTGAGACCAGAGTGTCCCATTTACCTCTCCCACTGAGGAGATCCCACTCACAAACCCACTCTTAGCAATGCAGGGGCCAGCACATGAATTTAAGGATGTCCTGGGAAGGCATCCTTAGGATGCCTTGTCCTAGGAAGGCCATCTCCTGGGGTACAACACAACTCTGCTGAAACATTATCCAGCACTAGATCATCTTCCAGTTTAAAAAAAGCACTAAGAAAATAAGGAAGCATCCCACTATCTGTCATAAAACAATAATTGATTGTACAATTGAAGGATGAAGCTCGGGTAAATGACTTGGGTATATGACAACTATGGAAGAGAAAAGTTTGGATGTGAGCAATCCCACTGGCTGAGAACATTCTCATGCCTGAGCGGGGATGGGAATGAGGCTCAGCACAGCACACAACTGCTATCACCACTTTGCTTCCTAAACTTCACTTTCTTTTATTTGGAAAAACAACCAAGAAATTAAAGCAAGCAAATCAAACAAACAAACCATCCTTATCTTAGGAAAATCCCAACGTCACGCTGAAGGGAGATAAGAAATGGTGGAGGAGTTATTGTCCTGCTGTCGATGGGAGCTGTAAGTGTTACACGGCAAGAAAAACAAACACTCCCTGTCGGATGGGAGAAAATGTTTCTTCTCAGCTGGAGAAAGAAAAACACAAAGCGGCTCAACTGCATCCCCAAAATTGTGCAATTTACTTTGCATATTTGGCAGCAGAAGTAGAAGAAGCAGTTTATAATCCAGGGTTTTCATGCAAATGACAGGTTCTTGGTTCTTGAAGGAGCCACTTCATTTTGGTATGCTTTTTTTAATTAACATTCTCACAGTACATTAGACTTAAAGGAACACCACCAGCAGAAAACTCACTGAGTGAGCATTTTCAGGGCCTGGTGCCCCAGCAATCCCTGGACTGGCTGTAATTGAGGCAGGGAACCAGCAACTCCCTGGATGGTTTGGGGTTTATATGGATATCTGCAGCATTTTCTGTTCAGCAAATTTCCCCATGTTCCTTGGCCAGGTAGTTCTCTCCTTCCCAGACAGGGAGGAGGAGCAGGAGATAAGGACCAGGCAGAAATCCATGATCCATCTGAAGGCTGTTGATGTGCAATACCTGTGAAATGCTAAATTTATTTAGCGTTTCAGTAGAAAGACATTAATTACTGTACATTTAATTATTTTTAAATGTTAATCCAAACCACAATAAGGTGGAAATTATGTATAAATCAACCTGAAAAGTTCCTTTTTCTGCTTCAAGAGTTGGTTCTGTGCTTCAAGATATGGAACAGCTGGTGTGAAACACATATAGAGAGACTGAATAGGGCACTGCCTGCCTGCAAAAACAGTTTTGAATTGGTGACAGCATCCCAAATAAGGTAATTTTTCAGGAAGGAGCCATATGAGGCAGCTCCCTGGGCAGCAAAGGGAACCAACTCTGCTGGCTCCAGAAAGGAAAGGGAAAAAAAAAAAAACCCACGAGGGAAGTGAAACTGTGACATTTTTTAAGTCCTGGGGACAGAGTCCTATGACTGGGCACAGTTCTGTGTCACATGAAAGGTGTGGGAAAGTGCTGAAGCATTGGTTACACTCACATTTCTGGCTTCATAAATAGCCTGAGAACCAAACCATGACTTCAGAGGTGGGGCAGCTCCCAGGGGAACGCTGCCAGGAGGGGCCGAGCCCCTGGACACCCACACCTGGCCGGGGCACTGGGACCCTCCCTGGCTCTCTGCCGTGCCACGGGACAGCCCCGAGCGCCTGGCTGCACGCAGACGGGGATTTCAGCTCAGAGGTAGAGGCTGGAGCAGTCCCGGTGAGTGGGGCATTTTCCAGTTACCTCATCTAGCCTATCCAACCCTGCGCAGGCTTTGTAAACTCAATGAAACCGCACACAAATTACACTGACACTAAGAACAACATTGCACAGGCTGCCCTTTGCTGTGCTCTCCAGGTTTGTTCTGTTTACAACTCTGTTTACTGCCCTCCTCTCCCCACATTACTCAGGCTCCAACACAAGATGTAAACAGGCAAAAATTTGGCTATTGGTTCTGAGGGCATGCATTTTTTATGAGTTCTGATGGGGATAATGAAAACAAACTAGATTTTTTTTTTCAGAATTGCCTGGGCTGCTGGAGCAGTGTGTGCCCTGTCAGAGAACAGCCCAAGTGCCTTGGAGGATGCTGCATGTCCCTCTGTCTTGGTGCTGAGCTCACAGCTCCCTGCCGTGGGATGACACACATTTCTAATCTACAGAACTCTTCTTCCTGCATGGCTGGAGCTCACCAGTATCCCACTTGGATGGAGCCCAGCAGAGCATCATGCACAGCTGTAGGGAAGCAGGACCTTGCCAGGCACAGCTCTTGATCCTGGTGGCACCAGCTCCATGTCCCCTCTGCATGGAGCTGGCAGCTCAGCCACCAGCATGGAAGGCAGCTTGTGCCAAACCAGAGCCACACCTGTGTCAGGCTGGGTACAGGCTGCAACAAACAGCAGTCATTGCCAAGGAAAAGATGGAAAATCTCCAAAAAACAAATATCACAAATACCTGCACAAACTAGCTGGGCTGCTCAGCCCCTGCGCTCACTGCCAGAATTATAGAATTACAGAATGGTTAGAAGGACTTTAAAGATCATCTTGTTTGCCCCCCCTGCTGTGGGCAGGGACACCTTCCACTGTCCCAGGCTGCTCCAAGCCCCAGTGTCCAGCCTGGCCTTGGGCACTGCCAGGGATCCAGGGGCAGCCACAGCCGCTCTGGGCACCCTGTGCCAGGGCTTCCTCATCCTCCCAGGGAACAATTCCTTCCCAATATCCCATCCATCCCTGCCCTCTGGCAGTGGGAAGCCATTCCCTGTGTCTTGTCCTTCCAGGATATTCCCTGGTCCAAAGTCCCTCTCCAGATTCCCTGTGGGCACCACAGAGGCACAAGAAACCTTGAGGAACACCGGCTTGGTGCTGTGGGGGGTGGAAGGGGCAAGTCCCCAAAACACTATGCATGTGGCCCTGCTCCCGTGTCCTGCATGCCACAGGAGCAGGAGGTGCTCCACACACACCAGTGAGTGTGACACCGCAAACTGGGTGTCCCTGCCGGGGGGGGGAAGGTAGCCCTGGCACTCTGTCATGGTGCCACCACTTGCACAGACACTCGCACTCAGAGTGCACTGCAAGTGGAGGGGCACTTAAAAGATAGCAAGGACATCCATAAATGTATGCAAAAAATAAGAAGGAGCTTGCAAACCAGATGCATCCATCAGCTTCAGATACTGTCACACAGTTCAGCTCCCCCATGTTACAGCCAGGTCATAACCCATGTCCCCAGGCTGCTTCTACACGGGCAAAGTGACAATGACGCTTCAGAAAAGGGAATAGTGAAGCAATTGTTGGTTTCTTGCAGGTGCAGTGATTCTCTGAAGGGGCTTTGCTCTCTGAAGGCCCAGGTCCATGTCAGTCCTTGTCTCCTTCTTTTGTGCCAGCTCAGGGTGTTCTTCCCCCCAGCCCAGCACACACAGCTCCCATGTTCCTGCTGACACAGCAGTTTGTTGGCTGCTGTGCTAAAGCATTCCAGTGTATTGTTTGTGTTGCATGCAACACTGCAAAAACACAAATTATTTGTCCTTTTTTAAAAATAGCTTTTCTTTGCATGCCTTAAGTAGCTAAATGCAGTTTGCCTTTTTCTCATTGCTTCAGCAGTGATTGAGCACCTGCTCAGCACACACCACCTTCCAAGGTACGTTTCTAGAAGTGGTTTTGAAAAATATGAATCTTTCAAAGGTCCAAAAAAAAAAAAAGCAACAGCATTTCCTCTTCAGAAAAGCACAGTATTAACTGAAAAGGTGACTCCTGCTAGAGACAAGGAGCACAGACAGCACTGATGCTAGATGCAACTACCTGGGGACTGGAATAATAGTTGTATGGGAAAGGCATGGTAAGGACTGGGCTCTCCATGGCCTTGGACCATCCATCCTTCTGACTTCTGGGGCCACTGTGGCTTCAAAGATATTTTAAGCTGCAACTGAAAGCGGTAAGTTCTGGTGTGCCCTGTGAGATGAGTTTGAAGCCAGACAGCTCAAGGCTGGCCACGAGCATGGGCTCAGGTTCTGGAGGCCCACAGAGGTCAACAGCCTTTGGTTTCTCTCTTCCTGTCTGAAAGGGAAGAGTATGAGGAAATATGCATGTTCTGGTATGATCTGAAACGCTGTGGGTCAGAGCCCTGGCTGATGATGGGAGCACAGACACTGTCAGACAGCTCTCAGATAGCTTTCAGCAGTTCATCCTTTGAAGCTGCACCCTGTTGCTGCTGGTCACAGGCTGGGTGACACAAACAGGAACAAGTGTCCTTTCCAAACCTACACTCCATCCCTTTGGGCTGCAGGCTCCTGGAGCTCAGGGAGCTGGATGCTGTATTTTTCCTGGCATGTAAGAGATGGCTCTAGAGGTTGTGAGTTCCCTTATTCTGTCCTCTCCATCACTGGCTCTTGCTTTCCCTGGATGTCCAAGCTTGGAACCAAGCACTGCCTGACGTGTGACACATGGCACTCAGAATGAGGAAAGGGAGTGAACAGTCGGTCACTCTTTTTCCAGTGACCTCATCACTATGGTTAAAAAGGGGGAACTGAGAGAAACTTTGTGGTCTAATACATAGAAATACCTATATTCCTTAGAAACAGAGTTTCGAAATGCGTGTGCAATGGCACACATCATTTACATGGACAGATGCCATGACTTGTTGCTCAAATCAGGTCTCTGCATTCAGAAATTCTTTGCTAATCGGGTGTCTGTTCATGCGTGGATTCACATTCCCAGTGCGTGTTTGCACTTGCCACGGTAACTCCCTGCAGGAATCAGGCACACCTTGTTTGCACACCCTTACCCAGACAGATGCATATTTGGCACAACTGTGCAGTCCAGAGAGCATTTATGAATGAATTAAACCACTTAACAGAATCAAATGTTTGGGGAAAGGACAGGCAAGAAGCAGCTGTGGTTTGTATCACTCAGCATTAAAAATACAGAGGATTGGCGTCTTCCCGCCTCTCCTCAGCACACTCTGTTCAGCATTTTCCCCTCTGGATGCTAAATGGAAGAGCTGTCAGAACACAGTACCTGCAGCATGCGAGTTAAACGTGCACATGTGTCTCTGCACACACTGACCTAAACTGGCCTAACTAATTCTTGTATCATAATTCTTAAAGCTACTATTGCCAGCATTACTCCCATGTATCCAGCTCATTCCAGCAAACTGTTCCGCCTTCTCAGCCATCAATCCTTCTCAGAGCCACTCACTGAAATTACAGATTGTTTAATTTCAAAACCAATTAAATGTAATTAGAGGAATTTCTACAGCTACTCCCTTTATGGGGTGCACAGGAATGATCTGTAAATCATCACCACTGGTGGTACCTCTGAAAAGGATGTGAAAGACTTTCTAAGAGGGAAAAAAATTCCATCAAGACAAATTTACTTCCTTTTGTACCTTATTTTATCTAGGGAAAGCACCTAACACAAGCACTGGGTCTTTGGGCGAGTAGAGGGGAATTTGGAGCATATTTCCAGCTCTGTGTCAGACAAAGGCCTGGGGACCTTCTGGCCACTGCCACTGAAACTCTCTGTGGTGACACAGCAAAGGCAGTTGGAGAGCTGTCAGCGACATAGGATGAGCCCAGTTTCTGTCCCAGCTGGCTCGGTGGAAAGCCGCAGGTCTGGCCCTTGCCTGGCTGTGGCCAGCAGTGAGCCTGACATGAGCACAGGCACTGGGCAGGATTTTTCACAAAATACCTCTGTCTTAAGAACTCCACGTGTCTCACCTTCCCAAGCACCACAGCTCACACTGAGCTCATCTGCATCCCCCAAACCTCAGTGCCCCTGGGCTGCCCCCACAACCCTGCTCCAGAGCCCTGCTGGAATTCAAACTCAATGAATTCAGCACAAATACTGTGAATTTTCAAAAGCAACCAGAAAAGCTTTGTGATCCAGTGAGAGCTGACTTACATCCACTGTCCTAATGCTGGCTGCCTTACCTAATCTCACCCTTGTTTCAGAGGAAGGTGGCCCCTTCCCAAAGAGAGGCTGGAGCTGGGCCAGTGCCAAGGATGGAGATCAGATGTTGTCGTGATGGTGGTCCCCAGCTCCTTGCCTGCAGACAGGCGTTTGAAAGGTAGAGAGAAAATCAATGGCCAAGCGAGAGCAGGGCCCCCTGTGGTGGCTCTGGGGAAGCTCTTCCTGCTGCAGCATCAGCATTCCCACCTGCAAGCCTCTGGGAATGGTGCACTGGCCTATACTGGTGCAGCACTCAGAGCTTCCCTGGGTGGGCAGGCATTGGTATTACTTGGCGACAAATGTCTGTGGATTATTTAACTCAAATGATCAAATACACTTCACACAGTATTTTCCATCATTCCCCACATGAATCCCCTTGCTCTATCATTTAGCAATTACTGGCAGACAATTTCTGGGAGACAGATATTAAACTTTGGGGCCAAACTACATTAGCCCTGAAATCAGATTTTTCTGTCCATAAGGTCAGATTCTTTTTCACACTGGTTTTACACAAGCACAGCAGTGACCCATGCTATGGACTTGGCTGTTCTTTCAGCAAGAAAAGCTTAAATCCAGTATTTGTATACACAGGCAATTTGGGGTTTCTGTGTAACACAGAGTACTACTGCCACATGCCTGCACTTTCATGCAGATTTTTCCTGACTCTTTTGCAGTTCTCTTTCCTATTTTGATAAAAGAAAGTTACTTTCAAAAGTAAAGGCTTATAATTTCTGGTGATCTAAACAAATGTGACTCGACAAAGGGGTCCATTGTAGGGCCATGTTAGTGCTTTATTTTTTAATGATGAAGGCTTTGGTTGTTTGTTATGGTGAGAAGTAGTTTCCCCTCCAGATAGCCCCTTGAGAAATTCATGAGAGAAAATCCAGACTGTGAAAAGTATGGCTTGAGAGGAATTTGAAATAACATGACAGGGGAAGCAAATCATTGTGAAAATCCTATTAGAGAAAGCCTGGGCTCATGTCCACCTCCAGTCCCTGCTCCAGGTGAGCTGTCTGGTGTGTCTGTGCCACGACTGTCCCCAGCCATCAGAACCATCAGTCAGGCAAAGCTGTCTGTCTTTCTGGAGAGCCACAAAAGCAAGGCTGAACTTGCCCAGAGGGGGCTGGTCTGAGCCAAAGACAAAACAAGGCATGAAAGAGTGAAACCACGGGTCAAGGTAAGGAGGGAAGAACTGGCAGCAGAACCCGCTGCCATTGCACAACTCTGGCTAATCAGACACAGATACAGATGCAAACCACCCGTGAAAGCTTCAGAGAAGTTTACATTTCAGCTGGGTTTCACAGCTGGACAGGGATGGTTTCACATGCAAAGCTGATTTGTCCAGGGTGCAGCTCCGGAGAGGGGTAACCCCTGTAGTGCCTCTGAAAAGCTAGTTTCTGACCCACGCTCAGTCTTGTTCCCCTTCCTCGCCAGCTTCTTTCCATGCATATGCTGAAGTGCTCTGCTCTACTGTAATTCAAATACACTTGAATAAATTTCAGTTCTCATTTAAGACTTCATTTTTGAAGATAGCAGAATAGCTTGGGTTCATGTCAGAATAGTTTTAAGGCCTCCTGCATCAAAAATAGTGTCGTAAATCTAAAAATACCAGCTTTTCAGAGAGGAGATGTGAGGTGCCAAGACATTTCACACACAGAGACAATCATGGGATTGGGCTTCAAGGTCCATTTGCATTTTTTCCATGGTTACCTAACGCTGGACCCAGTAGTTTGAATTGAATCACCTCGAGGGGTTTTATCTAATGGTCCCCCCCAAGTAGGGCTCACAGCCCTCAGCAGAGCCCATGTTTCCCTGCCTGCTGCAGAGATGATTCTTATGGCAGGATGTCCACCCAGAACACCACACTCCAAACTTTTGCGTGGTGCCCTTCTGGAGCTGAGCCACAGCCATGGCTGGACCTGGCCCCACACTGCACTGGGAGGGATGACCTCGGCACATGGGGAGGAAGATAAGCATGAGCACAATGAATCCACAAAACTGCCAGAGTACAGGAAATTGGCCAATTATCCAGCCCTGATTTTTAGCAGAGACCATACAAAGGGATCTTTATGGATGAGAAGATCACAGGATCAGAGAGGGGACTATCAAGTGTGGTGAACTATGAGTACTTATGACCATCCTCTGAAAGGGTGTTCCTGCCCAGCTTACAACTACTGACTAAATGTCAGGATTATTTAGGAGAACTTGTTAAAATAAACAAAAAAAAAAGTAGGTAAAACTGACAATATTCCAAATCAGAGCAGCTTTGTGTGGTGTAAGGACTGGTGTCCTTGCACACCATGGGGCCACAGCAGGGACGAGGGCAGGAGTGATGGGTTCATCAGCTGGTCCCCCTCACTGATATTCCTGTAGAACCACTGGCCACGGCATTCAGTGGCCATCAAACCTCAACACGTGGATTTAGACTAGAGCAGAATGCTTCAAAATCAGTCAAAAGGGATGGAGAGGAGGAGGTGAAGCCCAGCACCCAGCAGAGATACAATGGTTCTATGCAGACAGGCCCTCACTTACATTTTTGCTGGGCTGAAAATATTATCAGAAAATACCCATTGAAAAATTCCTTGTCCTGTCTGATTTTGTAAACACAAGTTCAGCACAGGAGACTCCATGGGATAAGATGGTTTTGATGACTTCCAGCTGCACATACACTCTGCAGACTCACTTCCCAAACAGCCCATTATCACTGTGCGGGCAGTTCATTTATCTGCTGAGAATTCTCATTTAAAAAAACCAATCAGGCAGGATTTATTTCCCTCTGATAAGGCACGGGAGGGCACAGTGAAGGGTCTGGCTCCTGCTGTTTGTCAGGCTCCTTGTCTGGAGGTTAATGTCAAGCTGACACCAGAGCAGGCCTCTGATGTGTCCCTCAGCCCCCGTGTCCTGGGGGTCTGTCTCTGGAAGCTGGGTCTCTGCCACCAATGTTTTCACAGTATATGAGAAGGATCAGCTCACTGCCTTGGTTTCTCCAGGAGTAAAAGTGAGATATTCCAGCCAAGCAGTCAAAAGGATGCAAAGATGGGAGTCCACCACTGTCAGGAATTGCTTGAGGCCTTAACCGAACACAGCATCACATCCCAGAGCGCCTGGAGCTGCCACAGGAAGATTCTGGGACAGCAGATTAGGGCTTGTACAGACAACCTAAAGCCCTTTTCCCTGCACTGGGCCCAATGATATCATCCTGGGGAAGCAGTACCAGGACCTGCTGCAGGGCTCATCCCACTCTTGCTTGGGAAGAAGCAGTGAGCGGGCCAGAACTCCCTGACACAGGGCCCAGATCCACGGAGAGCCGAGATCATCATTGGCAGATGCATCTTCCCTGGGGCTCCAAAATCTCTGTCAGCAAACAGAAAGCAACTGGAAGGAAAAAAAAAAAAAAAAAAAAAAAAAAAGACTGAAAGAAAGCCTGTATTTGAAATACGTTTTGTTTTCTTTTAAAAAATCCAGGATCCCATCCAGTTTGAAAGAGGAGGCGAGCGCTGAAACAAGCTCTTTGTTTTTTGCAGTAGTTCAAGAAGAAAATACTTTAAAAAATATATTCCTCTGAGGTTCTGATACCGCCTCTAGCCCCCACTTTTGGCAGACTGGGAGCAGGTCACAGGTAGTGCACTCATCCCTGGCCCACAGCTCCTCTCCTTGATCCTTTCCAGCCTGCAGGGGGATCTTCCCCCCACACCCCCTCCTGCAGCATCCTCCATTCAGCATTTCAGTCCTGGCACAGTGGCTCCCACACCCTCTCCTGGGGGACACCTCCCTCTGCCTCAGGGGGTTTGAGCCCCCCAGTCTCTGAAAACACAAATATATCAGTCTTGCAGGGAGCTTGGGGTGAGCCAGGGGCTTTGTGGGGTAATGATACCCCCCTGACCACCTGCAAGGACATGAGAATGGAGTCCAGGGGCTTGGAGCATCATGGCCTAGTGGAAGGTATCCCTGCCCATGGCCGGGGGTGAAACTGGACAATCTTTAAGGTCCCTTCCAAACCAAACCAGTCTTGAGATTCCATGAAAGAGCAGCCAAGAACTTTTCTCAGTCCTGCTAGGATCTGAAGACTCTCAAATGAAGTGCTGCTCTTTACCAGCTTCCAACGCTCCCCAAAAATGCCTGAGAGGTTAATTCGCATCAGGGCTGGTGCTCTCTGCCCACACTACAGAGGAGCTGGTTTATAATGGTCTCTCACTGAAGCTGCCATCCTGCAGTCAGGGCTGTGCCTGGCACCATCCAGGGGTCTCTGCTGCAGTTCCTGAAGACACAAACTCGCCCCCCATTTTCTCTTGGCTGCACTGGCTGTGCAGGTTGAAGCGTGAAAGGCTGACTGCCAAGTGTTATGGTGTGAAGCCATTTTCCATTTAAAGCTCTTGTTTTTCATGGCTTATAAGTTCCCGTTCCCCGCCTCCATTCCTTTGGGTTGGGATTTGTCATGCTTGTTCGTAACCCAGGGGAGAATTTCTTTAGGAAAGTTCGATGGTATAAGTAGCAGCAATTCCTCATCTGGCTTTCGTCATGGAAGATAACAGACTCTCACAGAAATTGGCTGCCTCTGTGAGGGACGCAGCAGCAAGAACCTCTGCCCCCAGCCCAGCACAAGCCCAATCCCACATATCCCAGGGTTTTCCAGGAATGTATCCAGCATCAATTGCCGTACCCCGACACAGACAAACGCCCACCCAAACATAAGCATTAACTGCAGCCCACAGGGCTGGTTTGCAGATGGCTGAGCATGTAGATGTGAGCAGCAGCAGCTCACTAAGACATTTTCTGGGTGCAGGTGGAAATTCCAAACCTTCGAGGCACCAATTCCTGCACAGGCCCAGGGAAATGACTGGGGGGTGGGGGTGGTGTGGATGAAAACTCCACATTCCTCGGCCACATACGAAAGGACCCAGAAACCCCCTGACCTGGGCTGATCCCAGCAGGGGAGGGGGACTCTGCCCGTCTGCCCAGTCAGGTGAGACCCCACCTACAGAGCTGCCCCACACCTGAAGCCCAGCACAGGAAAGACGTGGAACTGCTGGAGCCAGTCCAGAGGAGGCCACGGAGCTGCTCCAGGGGCTGGAGCCCCTCTGCTCTGGAGCCAGGCTGGCAGAGCTGGGGGTGCTCACCTGGAGAGGAGAAGCTCCAGAGAGAGCTCAGAGCCCTTCCAGGGCCTGAAGGGGCTCCAAGAGAGCTGGAGAGGGACTGGGGACAAGGGATGAGGGACAGGACACGGGGAATGGCTCCCAGTGCCAGAGGGCAGGGATGGATGGGATACTGGAAATTAGGAATTGTTCCCTGGCAGGGTGGGCAGGCCCTGGCACAGGGTGCCCAGAGCAGCTGTGGCTGCCCCTGGAACCCTGGCAGTGCCCAAGGCCAGGCTGGATGGGACTGGGAGCAGCCTGGGACAGTGGGAGGTGTCCCTGCCATGGCAGGGGTGGCACTGGGTGGGCTTTAAGGCCTCTGATGACCCAAGCCAGCCTGGGAGTCTAAATTTCACAACCAAAGCCAGCTCTATTGGCCATGCTGATAAAAACTTCCTGTGAGCTCCAACCCTGCTCTGTGCCAGCTCCCATGCAACAGAAGACATAAAGTAACTTTGCTTTTTGCTTAATCAAAGCAAGCAAACAAACAAACACCCCACAAGGAATGTAGCTGCAAACAACTGATGTGTTATGATTGAAATTTCACATGAACAAATGTCAAATGTGCAAAATGAGTCCTACTCTCTCCCACCTGCATCCTATGGCTCAGACTTCCCTGTGGGCTTCCCAGGCTGCCATGAAGTGAGGCAGAAAGGGGTTTCATCAGCATCCATGGAAAATACAGTTTTGAACATCCCAGTTTTGTTTGGTTTAAATCTTAACCATAATATTTACATTAATGCTATTTATTCTAATTTATTTTCATTTAAACATATGCACAAGAGTAAAATCAAATCAAGTCATGCTAGGCTATTTTAAAAACAAAAACCACAGAGCAGATAAGGATGATAGATGACATCTTTCCTGTGGAGAGATGGCTGGGGGTCACCAGGCACTGACACAAGAAACAGAAATTTGTTTCTACACCAAGGAACAATAAAAAGGCCTTTAAACATTTTGACAAGGAGTTGTGAAGGCAGAGTGGGGGGTGAGCTCCATGGGAAGGAATGATTCCTCACTCTTCCACCTAAGCACAAAAAAAAGCACACAAAAGAAACAAAAACCCACAACCCCTTCTCGGTTCTGTAGGAAGAAGTCTTTTTCACGATTTGAAACAGGATGTTGCTTTTTCAGATCCTTTAATTTATTTACCAAACACAGCATCTCCCCACAGATTTTAAGGTTAATCACATCAGTCCTCGTTCTGCTGTCACACCCCGAAGTGCCATTAAATCCCCAGTGGTGGGAGGATGCACCATGCTGGTACCTGGGCTGTCCCAATGATTAATCACAGGATTTCTCAGTGTGCCATTTCCCAGGAACTGCCAGCCCCAAACTCTTCCCTTCTGGAGCTGAAAGGGCCGATCTCAGATGAAGCAGACAAAAATAAATGCTAAAGGCTGCTAACAGCAGTAACTTAAACCTTTCAGGGGACTCCTGCAACTCCAAGGGGAAACATAACCCAGCTGTAGCAACCCCATGGCACTGCCAGGCCAGGTACAGCAGGAATGACTGGGAAAAACGCGCCAAGCTGGGGCAGCTTCACTTCTGCTCCCGTCATATTGTGACATTCCACTGCCTCTTACTGTCAGAGAAGCACTTTTGTCTTCTCACTTCTCAGGAAGGTCAGGACTCTGCAGCTTGCTGGCTGGACCTGTCTCCTTACACTCTCCCTTCTGACTTCATCCTTGTGCTTACAGAATAAATTCCACGGCGAATTTATCTGCCTTTTTGCCCTATGCATGTGCTTCACTCTCCACATTGCTACTACCCTGCTACCAGCGCGTTCCCCAGGAATGCAGGACTGACTCCATCAGCCCCTGCAGGATGGGGTAGGCCCCTCCTTTGCTGGGTGCTCACTGGTATCCTAGGGATTACCTGGAAAAGGAAGCAAAAGTAACTCAAGGATACACCCAACGGGCATCATCCAGGCAGACCCAGCACAGGCTGGAGCCTCATGCTGAAAAAAGATCAGCCAGTGATGGCCACATTGCTGAGCCAAATCTTCCATATTTAAACCAATTCCAGTTACAGGTCCCAGTGCTGCTGGGGGCAGACTGCTCCCACAGCCTGATGCTGCTCTTCACTGAAGAACTTCCGTGACCTCCTGGCTCCAGCTCCTCCCATGGAGAGGCAAGGTGGGAAGGAGAGAAGAGCAGAGCAGCTCAGCAGATTCGGCTGTTCCCCGTCTTTGGAGCTCCGCGTCCAGTTTCAGCTCCCGGACTACTGGGACTCAGGGAAAGTCTGAGCTTTCACGGGAAAAGAAAATAGTTCTGTCTTTTCCTGGTTGTCTACAAATGAAAGATTGTTTAGTACTACAAGTAAAAGATGAGGTTGCTTTGCCTCAACTCGGTATTAGATTTTAAATTCCCATCAGTTTTTAATTTTACCTCACCATTTTTAACTGTTCGGTGTTAACCGCACGAAACCTTTCAGCCATGGTTCTCATGACCAGAGCAGAATTCACTGTGTATTTGAGGAAACAAAAGGCCCGGTTAAAGATTTGTAGTCACTCCAGATAAAAGAAGATGGATATTTAATTACAATGGCCCTTCTGCAGATCATGTCCAAACCACATCAAATACATACAAATACTGACTGCAGGAAATTAAAATTGGAGACTTAAAACCATGAATAAATCAAGGAATTCTCACGCTTAACTTTGTCCCCTGACCCTCAAGGTCTTCTTTCCTGATCCACTTTCCTAACAGAAACAGAAAGTGAGTTGATCTGCCAAATCAGGCCCAGTGCTCACCTCTGCATGCCCACACAGCCCAGCAGCAATGGGCTCCCTCTCCTCATCACTGCCCCTTTGGATGTGCAGTACCACAGGATTTCTCCAGGCATGAGTGGTTGAATTAGTGCTACCCAAAAAACCTTGGCTCACAAGTCAGCTCCCATCCCCTTGCTGGGAATTTGGGTGAATGATGCCTCTCCCAGCCTTGCAGGACATCCCAGGCTGCTCACAGCTCTCTGGGGAGCTGCTCTGCTAAGCCATGCTGAAGGAGAGCATTGATTCCTCTTGGGATCTGTGCAGGGAAGTGGTGGGATCACTGTCCCTGGCAGTGCTCAGAAAATGTGTAGATGTGGCACCTGAGGACATGGTTTAGTGCTGGGCTTGGCAGTGCTGGGGGAACAGTTGGAATCAATGATCTCAGAGCTCTTTTCCTACAGTAATGATTCTATGAAAATATTCTGAGATAAAAATCAGTGCAGAATTAGGAGACTGCAGTAAACAAGAACAAACAAAATCATTCTGGATTGTCAATTGTTCATCTAATGCCAGACACATTAGAAAAGTCACACTCCAGTTGTACTGTGACAGTGTCAGAGGGAGGAACATGGCATTTCCACCCTGGAGAGCCAAAGGGTGACGGTGAGGAGGATGAAAGGATACCAGAATCAAGCAGCTTGGGGCAATAATTTCATGTTTCATATCAATACCCACCCTGCTTACCTTTGCTGAGCACAAACCAGAGGTGCTGGCCTGGCTGATGAGCCTTGACTGGCTCCAACATAATAGAGCAGGCACTGCTGCTTTTCCAAGAGGAGATAAACTGTCAAGTGAATTGGAGATTAACTATCCAGATGTAAATGAATTCATTGCTATGCAACTGATAGGGCTCAGGCCTGGTTTAGTGCAGGATGGAGTCAGGTTTGGAGAGCTCTCTCAATGGCCAAAGAATTTATAACCTGTATTCATGGCCCTCTGTAAAGGGCCGCCTGACAATGCCAGCGCTGGCAGCATTGTTCCTTTTGAAGGGCTTCACCACTCCACCCCCACTCCTCTGCCCCCAATTTACTCCCTTCCTCCCTGGATCCCCCACAACCCCTCTGCACCCTTCCCTCCTCCCGATCACACAGGAAGAAAGCTGGGGGGAGGTGACCTCTGCAGCAGAATTTGCTATTCATGTTCCGTTCCCCCTCACAAATCCTTAACTTCTTGTCTCTTTTTAATCTTTTTTCTCTTGAGAAAGAAAAGATCAAAGGGCTTGGGGGCTGATGCTTTCTGAGCTAGGCACTTCTTGCCATGGGAAAACAGCGATGGGGAAGGGCTACACAAAGATGCTTGGGACAGTGGCTAGGGGAGAGCCCAGGAGATGGGACTTTCTTCCATGGAGGTGCTTTCTGGAAGCCTTCACCTGCAGCCCTGGAAGGAGGATGCAGCTCTCCAGCTTCAGTCCCAGACTGTGGGGCTGCCAACAAGAGCATGTTTTATTTCAGGCCACACAGGAATTGCCTCAATGTCTTCCAGGAGTGAGGAGGGAGATCGGGAGTGTGTCCTGGGCTGGATGGCCCATGGGCACCACCAGCATGTGCCTCCAGTAGTCACTGGAGCACAGGACCAGTGTGGAACTTGTATGAAGACCACTTGTTTCTCCTGTGGATCCTCAGAAATGCATTAAGAGAAGGAGAAATCTATACACTCACATGACTGCTCCAAGCACAGGGAAAAAACTACTGACCTGAGTGGTTCCCTGGTCCCAAAAAGACAAATGATTTTGCTCTGTATTTTCATGTGAACCATCAGGGTATGGAGGAGAGTTTCCATGCTCACAGAGGAGTGATACAAAATAATACCATTTCCCCACCTGACAATGAGCATTTATCTCAAGGCAGGACTTTGAGGTCCCCAAGTATCTTACCAGGGAATATGGATTTTTCCCTCATTCAGTAATCCAGTTTGACACTGGCTGGCTGTCTCCTGCCAAGGAAGATGAGTCACAAAGCAGAACTCACACACAAATAAAAGACTTGTACCAAAGCATTGATATCAAATATTTTAGGGAAAAAATGCTCTTGGCCTAAAGGTTTGTGTGAGTTTCCAGCTGGAGATGGAACTTCAAAGCAGAGGCTTGAATCCCTAAGGAGGGAACCAGGCTCCTGAGAAACCTTTTAATACACAAACAATCTCCTGTTTGGAGGTCTCCTTCTTCTGGGAAGTAGCTGGTTGACACTCTTATGATTTGGAAAAAAATGTTACCTAGGCTTGAAGGGCTGATCTGAATGACATTTTTTACTCTAAGCCTGAATTCAAGGCTTGCTGGCACAGAAGTGGGAATCTGCAAAGTCTGAACTGCACAGGTTCAGCCCATCATCTCCTTTTCCCACAGCTAGCCCTCTTTTCCCACTCATCCACGCTGTGACACCTCCTGGACCCTTCAGAGGGAGGCTGGGTCACCAGGGCCTGGTTTTCCTCTGACACTTCTGCTCCAGTCCCTGTGTTGCTTTTGGCTTCTGCAAGAGCTCTCATGGGCTTTAGAGTCCCCTCATGGGCCATTGTCCTCTTCCAGCAGGTCCTCGCACCTTATATTCCACAACAATAAATCATTCTTATTCAAAGCTTATTTCCTCTTTAATTTTCAAACTTCTCATCTCACCAGGAAATGCTTCTCCAGAGCCTTCAAACTCACCATCGAATCACAGAATCCCCTGAGCTGGAGGGACCCACCAGGATCATCCAGCTCAGCTCCTGTCCCTGCCCAGACCCCCACCAACCCCACCCTGGGCATCCCTGGCAGCGCTGTCCAAAGGCTCCTGGAGCTCTGGCAGCCTCGGGGCCGTGCCCATTCCCTGGGGAGCCTGGGCAGTGCCAGCACCCTCTGGGGGAAGAACCTTTCCTGATCTCTAGCCTAAACCACTTCTGACACCAGCAGCGAGCAGCTCAGGCACAACTGTGTCACTGACCCTCCAGTTCTGGAGGGAACAGGACAGGGCAGGATCAGAGGTTTGCTCCATGCACTTAATATTACATTATTTTAGGCACAGCCTTACTTGTATCACACCGCTCCCAGCTTGTTTCCTGCCAGTTTACCCTCAAACCCACGGGCCTGAGCCCATGTCAGACGTCTGTCTCTGGGCCCTAATGACCACATGGCCACTCTCCCTTTTCATTCAGCAACGTCTGACTTAGCTCTAATGTGAGATTAAAATCTGTTCCATGTGTTGCGCTGTAGGTCCCGTGAGGGTTTCACTGACACACACCACGAATGCCCTGCAGCACCCCCAGCACAGCGACAAGTGACAGGTCTTACAGCAACCCTGACAATTCACATGGCTTCTCTGCCTTCCAAGCTGGCTTCCTGACACAGACTTTAAGAATGTGTTTCCTCTGTAGGCTCAACAAATGCCTGAAAGTTGCTGGCAAGCCAAGGGGAGCAGCTGTCTCCCTTCAGAGCTGAAATTCTTTCACCACCACCCCCAAAACCAAGCACAGGAGCGTTCTCGTTACTAGAGAGGATAAGTGTTTATGCTGAAAGAAAAATGTAAATTGCTTTAAAAATGCCAAATTAGCACAAGTGACCTGCAACCAGAAAGGCAAAAATTCTCCAGTGGAGATTTAAAGGCAGCTGAATGTCTCAGGAAGTTAGGTCTGAGGCTGTCCTGATGACAAAGCTCTTTTTGCACTTGGGCTATGTTCCCTATAAACCAGTTGTCGTTCAAAAGCATTTCTGATTAATTTTGCTCTACTGCTGAGGAAAAAAATGCAAAATGTCACCATCATAAAACTGCCACATGTGTCTGTTCACTCCAGTCTCAGAGAGCTTTCAGGGGACAAATGTCTCCCTTGTGCTCCCAGCTTTGCCTGTGTGCTGCAAACCAGTCTTTGGCATTTCTGTCGAGCCCTGGGTGGCTGTTGAGCCACAGTGACAATCCTGCTGCACTCGGAGGAGGTTCTGTGACACAGCCCCAGAGAGGTAAGTGAGACAGGCAGGGTGGTATGACAGTACAGCAAACCCAGCAGCAAAGCTTCTGCTCCAGGACCACAGGCTGGGCAGGGAGGTGACACGAAGCCTCACCCAGCACAGCCTGGGGAGTCAAGGCACTTATCTACAAAAAAAAATTCAACATTTCAAACTGCCTTGTCCTGACTGGCTTTGGGCTGGATGGGTGGTGCCTGCCACTGCTTCAGACACATCAGTCACATGTTGTCCCCTTCCATATGGCACTGGGATAAGTGACCCTGACTATGGCACCACTGGACAGCACATATCGCACCCCCAGCCCGACCTCGGCCAGGGACAGGGCCTAGGATCACTCCTCTCCAGCTGTCACCCCAGGCAACCTGCACCCAGGCCTCCGAGGAGGGACAATTCCTTTTTACACAGGTCTGTGAGCAATCATAAGCACCGGTGTAGGTGCCAAGTCCTCCTGGTTTTCCTTTCTCTAGTCAGTAAAGACTCTGTTTTTTCTCATGTGCACTCAGATAGAAGCCCAGCAACTCAGAAGTGCTTTCCATGGAATATTACAGACCTAAAGTATACAAAGCGTGGGCAGCAGGTCAGGGGAGGTGGTTCTGCCCCACTGCTCAGGTGAGACCCCACCTGCAGAACTGCCTCCAGCCCCAGGTCCCAGCACAGGAAGGACGTGGAGCTGCTGGAGCCAGTCCAGAGGAGGCCACAGAGCTGCTCCAGGGGCTGGAGCCCTCTGCTGTGGAGCCAGGCTGGCAGAGCTGGGGGTGCTCACCTGGAGAGGAGAAGCTCCAGGGAGAGCTCAGAGCCCTTCCAGGGCCTGAAGGGGCTCCAGGAGAGCTGGAGAGGGACTGGGGACAAGGGATGGAGGGACAGGACACAGGGAATGGCTTCCCACTGCCAGAGGGCAGGGATGGATGGGATATTGGGAATTAGGAATTGTTCCCTGGCAGGGTGGGCAGGCCCTGGCACAGGGTGTCCAGAGCAGCTGTAGCTGCCCCTGGATCCCTGGCAGTGCCCAAGGCCAGGCTGGATGGGACTAGGAGCAGCCTGAGATGGTGGGAGGTGTCCCTGCCATGGCAGGGGTGAGGCTGGATGAGCTTTAAGGTCACTTCGAACCCAAACCAGTCTGGGATCCTGTGATTATCAATCTGTCATGAGATCAGTACTAAAAGCACCCTGTGTACACACCAGGAAACACCACATCCACAGGACACAGTTACAGGCACAAAGAAGAAAAATGGCATGCACAGAGACAGAACCTTGGTAGCACCGACTGCAGTAGAGGCTCTTTGGGAACAGCACTCCATGTCTCCAAAAGCTGAAAAATTATAGTTGTTCCCTTTATTAAAATACTCCCTATAAGGAGAAAAGCAGGACCAAGGCTCCAAAGAGAAGCATGGAGCCTTGTTCCCTTTCTAAAAATGAATTCTGATGAATACATGACCTTCTGATGACTCCCTTCTTCCTAACAAACTGACTTCACAGAAAGAATGTGAATATACATTTGAAGCATATGCTAGCAGAAACAGCATTGGGAAGATGTAAACCTCAGAACCTCCACCAGAAACCTGCATTTACCAGTTGTTTTCATCCAGGCAGGAGACAGCAATAAACTGATTGATAAATTCAAGCACAAGAAAGATGTGGACCTGCCGGAACCAGTCCAGAGGAGGCTCTGGAGGTGTTGTGAGGGCTGGAAACTCTCTGTTATGGAGACAGGCTGGGAGAGCTGGTCAGCCTGGAGAAGAGTAGGCTCTGAGGAGACCTTATTGAGGCATTTTAGTGCCTAAAGGGGGCTTGTAAAATACAGAGTTTTTACACTGGCAGACAGTGACAGAACAGTATTAAACTGAAAGAAGAAAGATTTATGTTTGATATTTGAAAGAAATTCTTCTCTGTGAGCGTGGTGAGGCCCTGGCACAGAGTGCCCAGAGAAGCTGTGGCTGCCCCTGGATCCCTGGAAGTGTTCAAGGCTGGGCTGGATGGGGCTTGAAGCAGCCTGGGACAGTGGAAGGTGTCCCTGTCCATGGCAGGGGGAGGGACTGGATGAGCTTTAAGGTCAGTTCCAACCCAAGCCAGTCTGGGATTCTACAAATTCAACTTTTCAAACTCTGAAAATCCAGTGAGCACCTTGATGAACTTTAATGAAAATGCAAATTAAGGTTTGTTGACTGAGGCTGGATTATTCTCAGTTGCCCAGAGGAGAGGGATACATGAATCCCACTGAACTTAGTGGGAGCTGTGCTTCTCATGTCCAAGACACCACCAAAATATCCACATAAAGTAAAATTGCTATTGGTAGGAGGTTTGTACATTCTTCACTCTCAGAAGAAAGCCCTAAAGGACATTTAGCAGGTCCACGCAATGCCTGGGTGACCCTGCCTGCCGTGGCACAGCTCCAGTGCCCAGCCCAGAGATGGCACTGCCAATGTGCCTCCTGGAATGCACTTCTAGAATTGCCCAACTGTGCTTCACCAGCATCCCCAGAGCAGGCAGAAGTTCTCACACTGTCCCTATCCAGGACAGCAGAGAGCAGCAGACAGGGAGACAGGATGTGGAGGTATGAACTGCTCTCAACACATCAGCCCCAATGGAGCGGGCACCTCACAAGTTCAGGCCTGCTCAGTGTCCCTGGTGCCCTGAGCATGCTCTGACCTGTGAACACCTTCCTCTCTGGCTTTTCCTCCTCATTCCTGTCTCATCTTTCCTTCTTCACTACCCGTTAGGTGATGTGTTCACAGCAGCATCCATCACCACGGCATCCAAAGAAGACAAAGCTCCCAAAGGCTGAATTTCCTTCCCAACCTTGTCATTTTGCTTTCGCATTTCAATTATTTTCCTGACAACAGGCTGGGGAGGCTGAAGCTGGCTGGGGCAGGCAGTGAGCAAGGAGCAGAGCTGCTGTTACTGCACACATCTGCTGTTCCTCAATGGCAGCTTGGAAATTACAGATTCACAGCTCTTGTCCCAGTGTGCTCTCAGTCTGCCTTAGCCATGAGGAAGGTTTCCCATAAAAGCCCAGGGGTCTGTGGAAGAGCCTGATAGAATCTTATTCCCTCTTTAATTCCAAAACCCATTAACTTCTCCCTCTTATAACTGCCCTAGCTGGGAAGGACTTTGGAAATAAGCTCTCGAGCAGAGGAGCAGGTGCTGGGGCAGCCCTGGGCAGTGTCCCCATGCCCTGCCAGCTCTGCAGTGTGGGCCCTGCCTTGGTGGCTCCTTGGGTGAGCCTGCGGGCAGGCGAGCCCAGCTGGAGAGCAGTGGCTTTCTGCAGCCACAGGGAATTTCCTGGAAGAGCAGCACGGCGAGCCCAGTCCTGGATGGCGAGCCCAGTCCTGGATGGCGGCTCGCTGCAGGACTCCCTCTCCTTGCCTGGAACGCCTCCATCCCAACAGCAAGTTCAGAAAATAACGTAATGAAAACAGCCTTCATTTTTACTTTTTTTTTCTTTTTTTTTTTTTTCCATTGCTCATTTTACTTTTCTGAGCTACTGCATAAAGAGCCGAGTCTTTATTTTGGCTGCTGTCCTTCTGCAATATCGTTACCCGCACAGAGGAAAAGCCCTCTGGAGATTTCCAATCCAAACAGGCCCTTGTTTTATCTACAACTATTTGAGTACATGACCTCAGATAACCCCATGGTCAACTGTGTGCCAAATTCAAACTGCAGCCATGGGAACTTTAAATACAAAGAAGATTTTCCAGCTTCCCTCCAAAGGGAAGGTGCTGAGTGTCTCGCTCTGCTTGGGCTGATGGGGCTGGGGAGCCTGGCTGTGCCTGTGGGGGCCCAGCCATAGTGGCACTGCTGTGCCACAGATTCACCTCTGCCCGCCAAGCTGCACACATGAATGACCCCTGCTACACACACAGTCACTGTCCTCTCCTCTTCTCAGGGCTCTGCAACGGCTTTGGATTACTGGAAAGACAAACAGCTGCACTTGGGCCAGCAGCCTCATCTGTAAGGCTGTGTTTGGATTCCTCCGGACAGGGGAGTTTTTCATCTTCATTAGCTGCTGTTCACAGCCACATCCGCCATTACTCACTGGGTCAGAGCCTCCTGCTCTCTACTGCTGCTTACGAATCTAAATAAATCAATTAATCTGGTACTTTGAATGAAAATCACAAGAATTTGGCAGCTAGTATTTCACAGACAAAATGTGCATGTGTGTGCCTCACTCTGCAAGTCCTTGGAAACAGGAGCTCAGAGAATTTAGGCACCAGATTCGGGGAGGAGAATTTTTCATAGCAGTGCCTAATTTGCTTTTTCTCCCCAGATCAATACTTTCTCATGTATACATTAATATGAAGGAGGAGAATCACAGAATCCCAGAGGGAAGGGACTTTAAAGCTCATCCAGTCCCACCCCTTGCCATGGGCAGGGATACCTCCCACTATCCCAGGCTGCTCCAAGCCCTGCCCAACCTGTGCTTGGACAGTTCCAGGGATCCAGGGGTAGCCACAGCTTCTCTGGGCACTCTGTGCCAGGGCCTGCCTACCCTCACAGAAAAAAAAATTCATCCTAATATCCCACCTAATGCTGACCTCCTCCAGCTTAAGTCCATTTCCCTACATGCATTTCCTGCTACATGCACTTGTGAAAACTCTCCATGCAGGGAATGAATCTTAGAGCTGAATGCAAGCACAGAGGGAAACAATCTGTGCTCTAGTAACAGCACAGGAATTTGTCTTGACAGTCTCCGGATCAGTTTCTGACACTGTCACACTGAACACATGCCCATGTTATTTCCCACCGGGAACCAACCCTGCGAGTAGGGCACAGCCCAGCGACCCCGGGGGGGGGCTCTGCTTCTCCTCACTGGGGCTGTTATGTCCGTGGGATGGGGCACCGACCCAGTGGGCTGGGCTGAGAACAACAGCTCATTTCACAGGTGGCTCCCCCAGCCACCACCACTTGCTTCCTGGGGCCTGTCAGGCTTCCCGGGACCAGTCAGGCTTCCAGGCACCCAGGCTTGCCAGGATACACAGTCTTCCTGGGGCCCAGCACAGAAACACAGCTTTAAATAAACATCTTTGCAAAGGCAGTGTCCCACGGGGTGGGAGGGAGGATGAAACCCCAGGAATCACTCTGGCCCCCAGAGCAGCCCTGATGCTCCAGAGCAAGCCTGGGTCTGGGATCTGGGTCCTGTACCCCGCTGCCAGGGAGGCTGATCACACCCACCTGGGGCAGTTTTCCGCTGTATGCAACTATACATTCAGTGCATTATCCAGAGACCTTTGCATTTCAAGGCTATTGTTATTTTGATCTTTACAAACTCTGGAAAAAATGAGTTCAATTAAGTCTCATCATTAGGAATTTGCATAAGGTCACTTCAAGGTTTCAGCATTTCCTCTGGTTCAGATCTCAGTGCTCTTGGTGTTTCCCCTCCTCACTTATAACCCTGATGCTGTAGGGCATTCCAAGTAAATCATCCACCAGCAGTTTCCTCTCTTCAGCAACATACATCCAGTTTTTCATTCAGGCTAAATGAAGCTTCAACTGCTTTATACAGCAGGAGCCCAGTTAAAGGTACAGCATCACCTGTAGAGAGGGCAGCTTTCCCCTTAATTAAAAAAAAAAAAAAAAAAAAAGAAAACATATTAATTTGGACTCCATTAGTGGGAGGAAAGATTTAGTTGCATTTGGCAGCACAAGTGCAAGCAGTGAACCAATTCTTACATATTCCCTGGCAAATTCATTTGTGAAGCACGAAGAGCCCTTTTCACTCAGAATAATGGAGAAACACCCTTGGAAGCTGTGAGCTGTGCTCAGCCACCGCAGAGCTGCGGCGAGGGGCACATGAGCTCCACGCTGCTTCACACGCCGGGGTGCCTGGACACAGGGATAAACACCCACCTATTTGAGCTGAAGCTCAAATTTCAGCTAATCAGATTTTGAACTGCCAGGAGGGTCCAGAATGAATGGGTATCACCAGGGTAGGGCTGATCCCCCAGCCCCAAGGCTGGGGCTTCATGCCCAGAGGCAGGAGCAGGCAGTGCTGGAGCTGGGGGGCTCCCAGAGAGCCCTGCACGCACCGGCCACGTTGTCCCTGTTCGGCTGGGGCCGGGCACCGGAGGCTGGGGGCACGCTGGCCAGTGCCCTGAGCTCTGGGCTCGCAGGGCTGTGGCCAGCAAAAGCCCGTGCTGACCCAGCGCAGACAGAGCCCTCCCGCACCCTCCCCTCCCTGCACATCTGGGCAGCTGCACAGCGAGCCAGACGGGGGAGCTGAGCTGGGACAAAATGAACCATCTGGTTTTGACAGCCCCGTTTCAAGTGGGATCGGTTCCCTCATCCTGCAGCCCTGCAGTTAAACGAGGGGACTTGGGACGGGGGAGGGACGTGGTTGTGCTGGGACGAGGGAGGTGAGAGAGGGGCTGGGGCAGGAAGCAGAGGCCCGGCTCCATCCGGCTGTACTGGCTGCCTGCACCGACTTCAAACTGTCATGAAATCCTGGCAGGAACATCCCAGTCCCATTTCCAACAGACCCTGAGGGACCATCCGGTGTTCCTCTGGCTCTCCTTTGCAAATGGCTTGTAGGAGCTGGGCCCCCCGAGACCATTCACATGCCTAATTGCACCCATGAACATCACTGCACCATCACTGCACCCTGGGGACGGTGAATCTCGTCCTGTCTCTGACACAGACCCTGGCTTAAGTTTTCAAAGCCTTTAATATTTTTCCAAAAGGGTATTTTCAGCGTTAAAACACAATAATGCCTCAAACTAGTGGGGATCCTTCCACCTAACCTTTTCCCTGTATTTATTCCATGTCCTCTACTGACACAGCTATCTCCCTCCTGCTAAGCAACCGGCTCTGTACGCATGGATGACTCTTTGCAACGGAAAAAATAACTTGACTGATGCGGCTTAGGTAGGAGAATCTGAGTGTGTGCATTCCTTCTGCGGCTGGCCCCAGGAAAAGGACACCCTGCCACTTCCAAACCTGGGAGGTCTTTGAGAGCTTGGCAGCAGGCCCCTGGGAGGCCCGTCATTAGCCATTTCAAACTGGCTGTAGTGCGGCGCTGAATGGGAGCCCCGGACAAAGCCCCGCCGAGCGCTCGTCAGGAAAGGCTCCCGGGCCTGGCAGGGGCTGTTAACAGTAACAATGATGACAATATAGCTGGGATTTTCAGGGGTGGGGACTTCAGAGAAGCCCTAAAGAGGTATTTTTCATTAAGGAGTAAGAAAGCAGCTGAGTATTGCTTTTGGCACTAAAGCTGAATATGAATGTTAGTGCGGTAAGTCACAGATCAGCGACAGCATAAATTGGCACTGATTTAAATATGCATGAGCTGCCTTTCTGTGTTTCTCCCATTCCATCGGGCAAACCGGCAGCCCTTGGAGGTTCCCTCACGGACCCTGGGATGCTCCAGTGCTTATGAACACCAAGGAGCAGCCAGCAAGCCCCTGAGCAGCCCCTGAGGTGCCACTGCTGTGACCACACATCGACAGCACACCGGGGTGTCAGCTCAGGGCTCCAGCCTGAGCCCTGGCCACCCACAGCCTGCCCCCAGCTCAAACTGGGAGTGAGCCTGGGTCCCACTGGGCAGGAATCACAGGGACACCATGGCTGCAGGCAGGAGAGCAGGAGGGGCTGCTGGTCCACATGGCCTTTTCTGCATTTAAACTCCAAATCTGTGATTCCTTGCGGGTGAAAAGGAAGATGATCCTAAGGAAAAGTATCAGAGGGACACCATGAAGGATTTCTGTAACAGCAAGTCCTTCTCCTAACGGTGAGGATTTACTGATTGCTCTGCAGTTTCTGCATGGACCATGATGCTAGCCTGGGAACAGAGTGCACTGATAACAGCCTCGAGTTGTGCCAGGGAGTTTCAGATTAGAGATGAGACAGAATGGTCAGGCACTGGAACAGGCTGCCCAGCCTAGGGAGATTTAAGAGCTGTGTGGATGTGGCACCTGGGGACATGATTGGGGGAATGGCTGGATTTGATCTTGGAGGACTTTTCCAACTTTAATTATTCTGTGCTTCCATGATGAAACCATTACAAGCATATTCTGTCAGCAGCCATGGCCTGTCCTTGACAGCCTGGCGAGGTGACCGAAGGGCTCCCCAGAGCCAGACCTCATACCCTCCTCTCAGGTGACCCATTGGCTTTGCCAGGCCAGGTTTAGGAGTCTTGTGTGGCTCAGGAGCCCCGTCCCACTGTAACCACCTGTGGTTTGTGTCCCTTTGAGCCAAGCCCAGGGCCAGCTTTTCCCCCTAAGAGCCCAAGCCCAGAGCTATCATATCCAGCCAGCAGGGAGAAAGTGCCCACAGGGTTTGCAGTGCAGATTGACTTTCACACCTCGCTGGCCACACAGAAGAAACCCAATCTAAACAGCGTAACTTTGCATAACCGATTATTTTCACTGGGGTAATCTGAGCCCGCCGGAAAATGCCAGTAAATGCGGCTGATCCAGGGAAGGCCCCGCTCAGGGGAGGAACGGCCCCACAGCCGCGGGCAGCCGGAGCTGGCCAGGCCGAGGGAGGCTGCTCCTGGCTGTGGGTGGGTTTGGTCCTGAGGGCTGAGGCTCAACCCTTCACCACAGGGCACTGTCTGCACAGAGGGAAGCACCAACAACTTCTGAGTGCCCAACTCCTTTGCACAGTCAGTGACTGGAGTGTGCATAGCCATGCTGAGGAAAGCAGGACAGCAAGGCAGGCCAGGGGGCAAGAGCTGTCTAGCTTTACTTGATGTCTTCTTAACTTTCTTTTCTACAATGTTCCAGATATTTTGAGAGGCTTCAGCTTTCAGGCTGACTCCCCAGTGACCTATTATCCTTGCACATTGATCACTCCATGCTGTCACCATTCACATGACCTTGTTTGTAGGGAACCATATTCCTCCTCTGACTCCTCTGTCACCAACTTCCTTCTCTCCAACCACCAGCTCATTTCTTCCTGACAGGACCAAGCTCAGTGATCTCCCCTTCTTTAAAGTCCATGAAGTTAGACTGTCAAATTAAAACCCCAACAGCTGCAGAGGCTACTGGTCCACCCACACCTCTGAAGGGCACCCAACCAGGATCGGGCTGCTGGAGGTGGAACAGTCCATACCATCAGTACACCTGAGATGTATCTTGTTCCTGAGATCCTTTGTGACTACAAGGCACTGATCCAGCTGTGGATGGGATCTCCCATTTCAGCCAGATCAGTCTCAACATCTGGCTGCCCATATGTCCCCTCCCCAGGCATGAGCTGCAAATGTGAGGGATGGACAAATAGGCAGGGGACAAGGGCTGTGGCACCACCCTCCGGGCTGCAGGACACCTTTAACCACAACATTTTAACGTGCAGTAACAAAAATAAATCAGGCTGTGTTCATCTCAGACATCAGCCTCTCCCACTTCACTAAAATGCCTCAGCAGGAGCAGCTATCGAGAAATCGTCAAGAGAAAAGCTAAGCTGGGAATGGGAATTAGAGAAGCTTTTGGGCATGAGACAAAGCCAGGCTTTCACCTGCATCCTGTCCCAGCACTTCCATGAATAAAAGGGTGATCAACCCAGACTGTGTGTCTTAAATTAGGACAAGTAAATCATCCAAATCTCATTATCCAAATAAAAGATAATGATTCAAAAGGAGCGTGCACTGAATGTTACATTTTCCAACTTTGCCAAAACTCCTACACTGCCATTTTTCCCTCTGAGCTTTCTCAGACAGATCCTACCTTGGGCTTAGCTGCATTTCATCACAATAGCTGCAAAATATCCTCTTCATCAAGACTGACACAATGCATGAATTGAGAAACTCATTTAAATGCTTTCTGTCTCTGTTTGGACCAGTATACTGCTGTGGCTCTCCCTGTTTCTGTGTCCCTGTTTCTTTGTATTCCTTGGATGAGAGGGTTTGCACAAACACAGAATGGTCTCTTCCATCAAGCCACTCATTCAGACCAGATGCACCTTGTGGGGACAAGGCCTTCCTTCCTGGAAAGCCCAAAGAACCCCATGGATGTTGCTGACCATCATCACCAGCTGGAAATGCCTTTGCAGCAGTAGGTGCTGAAGAGAGTCCTGCACCACATCTCACCAGGACCCATGGACACACAGTTTTGGCACAAGGAGTCACCTTGTCCAATTAATACCATGAATAACAGATACAGGTTGGTTTATGCCATAGGAAGTGACACAGTTTAATGACTAAGGGTCTTCAGATAAATGCTGCTGAGCAATTACAGATTTGGCAAACTCTACATGGGAAACAAGTATGTGCAGCTCAGCCTGTGGTGCTTCCAAGGAAGGCTCCAAACATGCCTGGAGATCCCACATTCCTCCTCTGAAGGAACAAAGGTCTGCTGCTGGTACTGCTGTACACCAGGGATGGCTGCAGAGCTGAGCAGTCCCCACGAAGCACATTGCAGGAGTTAGTGGCATTTGCAACCACAGGACAATGGCTTTTGTGCAGGATTCTCAACAGGACTTGGGAGAACATTGGCCTGATACTGAGTTGTGGAGTGCTGGAGTCCCTCTGCTCTGAAGCCAGGCTGAGAGAGCTGAGGGTGTTCAGCTTGGAGAAGGCTCCGCAAAGACCTCAGAGCCCCTTGCAGGGCCTAAAAGGGCTCCAGGAGAGCTGGAGAGGCGCTGGGGACACGGGATGGAGGGACAGGATGCAGGGAATGGCTTCTCACTGCCAGAGGGCAGGGATGGATGGGATGTGGGGAATTAGGAGGGTGGGGAGGCCCTGCTCTGGGCAGCTTTGGCTGCCCCTGGATCTCTGAAGTGTCCAAGGCCAGGCTGGACGGGGCTTGGAGCAGCCTGAGACAGTGGGAGGTGTCTGTGCCCACGGCAGGGGGTGGGACTGGATGGGCTTTTAAGGTCCTTGCACCCAAAGCATTCCATGATCTTTGTGCTGCTCCAGCAAGTCCCCACTCCCATTCAAACACCAGGAGCTGGCCAAGCTACCCTCACCATGACATACAAACAAAGAACATTATAAGGGCACCAATTTCGAAAAGGAGCAAAAACTACACAGTGCATAAAACATGGGAATTTTGGCTTCTTGACACAGTCAATACACTGAACTGTGACCTCAGGAGGCACAGGGGACTGGAAACCAACAGAACTTAAACTGGATAAAAATCTCATTTTCTCATGACATTTGAGAGAAACCATGGGGACAGTTTCCTCAGGACACATGGGAGTTAGAGCTGTGTCACTGCCTGCTCCAGAGAGCTCCTCGTTTTCCTTACAGACACTCCATCACTGTCACTCGCTGACCCTTCATTACTTTCTCCCAGTGCACCAGCTTCTCTGCTGACCAATACACTTCATAGCCTGTCCAAACCCATGAGAGGAAGAAAAAGCCTTGTACAGGCTGTATAAAAGGACATTTACTCTCTATTACATTGTGTCTTCTTTTCTATGCTAGTCTAAATACAAGTGCTGTTTTCACTGCCAATCGTTGTTTGCTTGTGCTGTTTCCACTGGCTAAAACCAGCATTTTTCCAGCTAGTGTTGCCCTCCAGGAAAAACCACACATTCATACCTTTCTTGCATTTAGCACAGGAGAACAAAACTGGTTCCCAGGAATAAGGATGGCTTCCTCAAAAGAAAACATTTGCTGTCAGCTGAGGTTTGACCTCTAATGGCTAATTTGGAATCATCATTTTGAGCACTGGAATACATAACACTGTGAAAAATTAACAGCTTCCCCCTCCCAGCTGAAGTTTAATTTCTGCCTGCAGCTTTGCAAGTGAAAATAAAAGAGCTGAAATAAATACCCAAACCGAAACCTTGGTGCAGTCTCTCACATACATCCACAAAGAGAACCTCAAGACAAAGATCTGTAAGGGAAATTTCACTGGAAACCGAGCTTTTGCAGACACTGAGAAAGAAAGTCTGCAACATGAGACCGTCTTCCTTGAAGAAACACAGCTGATCCCAGCTCCGACTGCCACTGGGCTGTGTAAAACATAAACTTCACGCTAACCCTATGAAAACAGTCAACATGAGAGAGAGACAACAGTCTGCTCTGAGCTGCTGAAAGGGGAAAAAAACCTCTCAGGCTGTCATTCTCCCCTTGCTGTGACCTTCATGCTCCACTGAATTTCTGAAGATACTGAAATCTTGGCAGGGAAGTGTACAGTCTGTGGGAACCAGGCAGTGACGGCTGGGCTCACTGCTGAGAATTAGGCCCAGTCGAGCCCTTTTTTTGGGGACTCTGAGTTTTATGTGGCCAACAGCACAGGGCTAAGCCAACTCCAGGCTGGGAATTTTACAGAATTGGTGCTGTGTGCACTCACGTATCATGTTGCAAAGCCATCGTGGACAGAGTGCTGCCCTCCTGCCTGGCAACCACAAGTTGGGGCTTGCTCAGTGTCCACTGGAATCTCCAGTACCTAAAGGGGTTCCAGGAGAGCTGGAGAGGGACTTGGGACAAGGACCTGGAGTAACAGGACACAGCGAATGGCTTCCCACTGCCAGACGGCAGGGAAAGATAGGATATTGGGAAAAAATTCTTCCTTGTGTATGTGGGAAGACCCTGGCACAGGCCGCCCTGGCACAGAATGGGCTGCCCCTGGATCCCTGGAAGTGTCCAAGGCCAGGCTGGATGAGGCTTGGAGCACCCTGAGATAGTGGAAGGCGTCCCTGCCCATGGATGAGGTTTACGGTCCCTTCTGACCCCAAGCATTCCCTGATCTTTGCGCTGCTTCGGGGTGTCCCCACTCCCTGCGAGTAACAGTGACTGCTCACCCTGACTTCTCACTATCATTTCTAAACCATTAGAGGTTAGCAAATAAAAATCTCAACCAGAGACTGAAAAGAAGCAGAATTTGCCATTACAAATTATCCCAGAGTCTGATGGTATTTAATGACTGTCGTGTAGAGCCACTCCACACAAAGAGCTGGTCCCTCTCAGCTAGACGCAGTGCCAGGGCGAGGAGCACTTGCCACTCAGCCACTCAGCCAGCCCTGGACAAGTACCTCTGGAGGGCAATTCGCTCCTTCAACAGAATAATACCAGCTGTGCTTCCTGGCTGAAGCCCTTGCAGCACAGGCTGCAGATTACATCGGAATTGCCAAGCCCAGGATAAACAAAAAGATTAAGAGGGCCTCACCCTTTGTGTTGAACAATCACACTCTGAAGCAAGAAATCACAGCCCAAGTCGTGGGCAGGCAGCGGGCTGAGCCAGAGTTTGGGTGACTAGGGAGGAGTAAGCAGCTCACTCACACATCTGGGGAAACCACAGATGCTCTTAATCACAGGTTTTCCTGACCTGTAGGCGCTGACAAATTGCATCCTATGGATGAACCTTTTATTAAACCACAGAGGGTTTCCAAACAGTATTCTCTTTCTCAGCATTCCCAAATCATTGAAATCCAGCACATGTGACCCTTCTAAATTCTTCATTTGGAGGGTGACACAGCACTTTCCAAAGAGATTTCAGGGCTGAAAGGAAGTAAATGGGGATGTGATGTTACATCGGTGGAAGGCAGCTCAAAAGCTCAACCAGGGACTATGAGAACATTTTTTAATTCTTTGATGATATCTCAGCCTTACTGGAGCTGAAGATGCTTTTTGTCTTGAGTGACTCCCAAGACCAACCCCTTGCTGTCTGCTGGGGCAGAAACATCTCATGAAATACGTAGCCTTTAAATCTTACTGGTTTTTTCCTGTGCATGGGGAAGGACGGCTGGTATTTTAAAATGAATGAAATGACTGTTGCTCAGGCCAGGAAAGGTGACCACAAAGCAAAATTGCCCTGGTTCCACTTCCATGCCACGCTGGAGCAGGAGATAGCTGCTCAGCTCACAACTGAGTGAGAAAGACGATGCCTGGCAGTTCTCATCATCGTCTGGACCGACAGAGCAACCCACATAAAAGGAAGAAAAAAGCCTGCTGATCAGATTGGTGTGACAGAGGCTCATGAGAGACATGCACATTTTCAATCTAAACAACAGCTTGAGGGATCTATATTACTAATTATCAACTAATATTGCCAGAGTTCCCAGGCTGGCTTCAAAGGTTCTCGCAAAGTGCCCCAAGTACAGGGTTTCCATCTCATCATAAGGCTTTTTTCTTTGTCTCTGCTAAATGGATTGCTCCATCCTGGCCTCCCTCTGCGTAAGTCAGCTTGCACATGATGAGCTTTGCAGCAATGAAATTCGTTACCTTAACCACAAAAAACCAGAAACATTTGCTGCAACTGTTAGAATTCTTTTGCACCTAATTTAAAAAAAAAAAAAAAAAAAAAAGGTGGTTTCCTCTCTCCCTCCCCCCTCCTCCCCGCCTACTCCTAATCCCATGCTAACACCTTTGTAAAAACGGGGGTGAGTAGTTTGGAAACTGAAAGGGGGGGGGGGGTGCAAAAAAATAGAAAAATATATCAGATCTCCAGACAATGAAATTGAGCAGCTATCTCTCATATCCTGCAGTGCTTAGGCTGAGGTCGTAAGTTAAACAGGACATCAGAATAGTTGATGTAATTTGCTTATTTAGGATCAGAGCATTCAGTGACATGCAAGAGACAACCTATTTGAATGTGTAGTTAATCCCCCCATCAATGTGGGGCTGTTCAGATGCACAAACTGCAGCTGGAGACTGGGATTTTTTTCCCCTGCACATTTATTTTTGCAGGGGATATAATTGCAATCATTTTTCCTTGCAGGAAAGCCTTGAAACCTCACCTGGGATCAGCCTCCTGTTGTGTAAGGTATTGTTCAAGCGGGGTCCCTGCCCCAGCCAGCTTAAAGGCTAAAGGGTCAAGTCAAACAGAGGGTGGGAAAGGAAAGAGAGGCCCAGGGGAGGTGGGGGCAGCACAGCGGCTCTGCAGGACCCAGGTCCCCCAGCCCGCTCCCCCCCGTACCCGAGCGAAGCCTCAGACCCAGAACTGAGCTGAGCAGCAGCTACACTTTTCAGTAAAGCCCAGCACAGCTTTTCTGCAGATGGACAGGGCCTCCTGGCTCCAAACCCAGCTGCAGAGCCTCACACCAGTGAGGGTTTTACAGCAGTTAGAAACCTTTAACCACCAGGTTCTTCCAGATTCCAGGAGGAATTTCTTGGTGAGCCCAAACAACACTGAACACAGTTGTCCCTTCAAGCCATAGTGACAAACCCTTGTGATATAAAGATGTAAAGCTAACAACTTGCAGTGTTTATCTCCTCAGTTTATCACCATCCAAGCTGGGATTCCTCCCTGTCAGCAGTACTGCTCACCCCAAGCCTGCCAGCCCTGTGCCTCCACTGATCTCCACTGATTCCACACCAATGTTTTTTCACTGACACAAGCTGGCTGGGCCAGACACCTCAGCCATGGGAAGTGAAACATCCTGGGCCCTCGGGCTCACCAAGCAGTCAGTGACAAGGCCCTGGCACAGTGGCATGTTCAGAGGTGTAGTAGCCCCACACCTGCTTTGGGTGGACTTTCAATCACATGGCATGGAAAAGCAAGATGGCAAAAGTCACACCAGTCATCCAGGTAATGGATCCTGCCAAAACATGGCTGTTCTCAAGAGACAATTCATTCTCCTTTAAGAGACCGGAATGACATGAAGACATGAAATTCATGTTCTCCTGTTGCCCCACCAGGCCATACCCAAGTGTCACAGCAGGATGTCCCAGACAGGGACAGCACCAGGAAGGATGGGAGACAACCACTGCTGCAGCTGGGAGAGGAGCTGAATTTCACCCCATTACGAAATGACCCCACTGTCAGCTGTCTGTGCCCATGCACTGGAGCCCATGCCTTCTTCAGCAGGTTTGGGTGTTTTTCCTTCTTGAACTGCTAGTTCTGTGTTAGAATCTCCTCCAAGCTGTGGAGAACAGAGCATCACTGATCTCCTGGGTGAGTCGAGCCGGGAGCTGATTCTAAGGCTGCCCACAACAGCCTCCAAGAACTCCACAGAGATCTTCCTGACTACTGTAAGGGTTCAGCATATTGAACTGATCATATCTGAACACCCCAAACATTATTTCACACTGTCCCTTCCTGAAGGAAGTATTTCAGCTGTCTGAAAAGAAGAAAAATACAAGATCCTCAAATGCGTGCAGAGGTGACCGGCACGTGACATTTGCATTTCAAATACAAGGAATGGGTTTGTAACATTTTAAGGCTATGAAATGTAGAACTTCTATAGGGTTTTTTGCATGTCACCAAAATATAAAATTAATCTTATTTTCACTCAGCCCCACTAAAACGTTCCTCAACCAAAGGCACCACCAGGCCCAGCTACAGCTACTGTAGGGGTGGCTTCACCAGGATCATCACCGAGTCCTTACAATGCAGCACTTGAGGAACACATGGAATGAAAAGGTCATTCCTGCACCATCACTGACACCTTTGGCAGCAGTCTCCACTCCTGAAGCCTTTAACTGGGGCAACCAAGCTGAAGCCCAGCACAAGTGGGAGCAAAAATGCTGAGCAGCCCCAGGATGACACTCCCTGTGCACTTGCTGCTCTAGGTCAGACAGAGGTAGCCAGTACTGGCCATTGTTTTAACAGAAGCAGTATTTTGGCAGGGTTACAAAGCAAGCCCATTCTTTACATCTGCAAAAGAGAGCCCGTCCATCCCTGCTGAGGGAGCTGACAGAGGAAACGTATTTTCCAGCAGTCTTGGGTACAACATTGAATTGGGACCTATTTTTACCACGTGCTCGGCACTACACGCTTTAATTGTTATGACAACATTTGCTGCCATATTCACTCCAGTCATTTACAGAACAGAACCCAGGAGACAAAACAAGCCCCTGCTCCATGAGACAGAGGGAGCAGGCAGGATGCCACATTGCTTCCTGTGACACACAGCCAGGGCTGATGACACAGATAACCCATCCCGTGCTGGTAGGTCAGGCCCAGCTCCATGCAGGAGAGGGAGGAGAGGAGTCCAGCTCATGGGTCAGTACTGCCCATCCTCCTCCTCCTGCCTAGCACAGACACAGCAGCACTTGGCTCTTTCTGGAGCCCTGCTTGTGTGCCCACCATGTTCCCCCACTGTAGGGGCAGCCAAAACTCTCTGTCACCACTCTGTCACCCCTCAGCAAAGTGCTCTGCAAGGAGGAGCAGAGCTCAGAGCAGTCTGGGAGCCACAAGGTCTGTGACCCAGCTCCGGAGCAGCACAGACAGGCTAGCAAGCACAGCTCAGCAGTTTCAGGATCCGGCCTCCATCCTAATTAAGCCCAATTAGGTTTAGAAAGAATGAGGATGTTTTAGGAAGGATGTATAAAAGAACTGCTGAGGTCTCTGTAGGCCATGTGAGCCCAGAGCACCCTCCTGAAGGCAGAAATTGCCTCTGTTGATGTGGGCTGTCACTTTTCCATAGTGCTGGAGGATGATCCCTCTCCCTTGTGCAGCCCACGGCTCCCCTTGCACACAACCCCAGGAAATGCAGCTGGGAGAGCTGGGATTCTCCTCCAGAGGATCAGCAGCACATCAGCCAAATCTGTGCTGTCTGCAGAGACAGCTGAGCAAAATCTGCTCCAAAATGCCAAGGCTGTAAATGAAGGTAAATATGATTCAAAACAGGGAGAAGTTTGACAAATCAGCATCTTCCCATACTGAGGGGTATAAAACATGCAGCTGTTCCACCACCACAATTTACAGGGAAGGCATTTCTCCTGGAAGTAAGAGAACACTTAGTATATATTCCTAGCCAGATTGATTACCCCTATTTATATTGTAAACTAAGATAGCATGTACTAAACCCATGGAGTTAACCAGTTCCAGACCCTAGATCCTGGGTGAGGGGTCAGTTTTCCATTGTCTGCTGCACAGTCTCGTGCATTTATTAGAGACCACAGAGTTTCCTGCAGCATGGGTTTGTGTGTGTGTGTGCTTATTTTTGTGGTATTTCAACAACCATCAGGAGGAACACTGCTATTTTATGGGATGTCAGGGAACTGGCAAATCCATGAGGTTTTTTAAAGGTTTGTTTAAAACAGCCAAGAAGCCAGCGTGCCACTATAAATATATGTATGTATAACAACTGCAATCTGTTCTGGGACAATAAAACCACAGGACTGAAAGCAGTATCCCATAGCTGAATATATCCATTTATCCTGCAGCAAGATGAACCCCTGTTCTGTGGATCTGACCTGCAGGGAGTTTCGTCAGTCTCCTCTCACAGCCAACCTGCTCAGCTGGACAACTCTCCTTTGCTTTCTAAGTTACAGATCCAGTTTCAAGATCTGACAGCAGATATAAACAGAGGTTCAGGACACGCTCTCTCACCACTTGTGCAATTTCACTGGGCCAGGAGACCCCAGATCTCTACCATGAGGCACTGAGCCAGACTCATTGGCTTTTTTATCACTAAGAAAAAGCTAATTTTCTAACCAACTTGCTTCTTTTTCTCTCTTTAAACACTGATAAGGTGAGAGATGTTGAAGTTCCTTGTTGGTTTATAATGCAGTTTGGGAAGGGATAGGTTTCGGTATGTTGCTGTAACAAATACAATAGTGAAATTAGAAGAGATGGTGATTTGAGCTAACACAATTAAAATTTATTCTTAACAGCAATCCATAGATATCCTGTGCCAAACACAATCTGGAGCCATCAACTAGCATGGACATGAATTAACCTAATAGCTTCTGAAAAAAAAAAAGAAGTCCTATGAAAAAATCCTCCTATTAAAGTAATTAAGTGTTAACAGAATCACAGAGCCATAATTAAACATGGTTTATAATTAAAACAGCATGTGTCCTAGACAGAGAACACAGCAACAAAGAGAGTCCAACCATGACAGCTGATGCCAAAACACCGGCCAAGTACCAAAAATCAGAAAAACAGGCGAGTTTCTAGCAAAGCTGCAGATGCAGAGCCTCTGATCCTCTGACTGAGCCCTCAGCACTGTGACGGATGTGACTGCACTCAGAACTCCTCACGGCTTTTCCAGGTGCTGCCAAAGTTCAAGCAGAACTCTTGGGAACCAAGAAGACACCGAGTGCAAGGCCCAGGACACCAAGGCAGCGCAGGGAGCAGTGAGCGAGCGGGAGCCGGGGCTGGAGCCAGCCTCGTCCTACCTGGCAGCGGCTGAAGATGTCACCCAGGGACACCTGCACGTTGAAGTGCTTCAGCACTTGCAGTGCCTGTTCCTTTGCCTTCTCGGAGCAGTTCACAGAGAAACACCTTCCTTCTCCCACCTGGGAGCGCAGCTGCAAACCAGAGGCACCAGAGAGGTCGAGCGTCAGGGCATGTGGGGCTGTTCTGATACTCTTCGCTTGGTTTGAATTGGGAATAATGCTTGGAGTTAGTGTGTGTTTACAGTCTGAACTCTGGTCTGAGCACCACAACTGGTAACCTAACAGCCACTGCTGCAAGAGCTCTGACTCCTGAAGCACTGCATGATTTTATGTGTATGAAACATGACTTAGGCTGGAGAAAGGGAGGCTCAGAGGGGACCTTCTCACTCTCTACAACTCCCTGACAGGAGGGTGCAGCCAGCGGGGGTTGGTCACTTCTCCCAGCTAACAAGTGACAGAACAAGAGGAAATGGCCTCAAGATGCTCCAAGGGAGGTTCAGATTGGATTTCAGGGAACATTTCTTCACAGAAAGGTGGTCAGGCATTGGAATGAGCTGTCTAGGGAGGTTTTCGAGTCATCTCTGTAGGTGTTCAAGAGTCATCTGAATGTGGCACTTGGAGACAGGGTTTAGTGGGGACCACAGTGGTGATGCTTGGTTAACAGCTGGACTTGATCATCCTAAAGGTCTTTTCCAACTTAACAATTGGGCTTGATCATCCTAAAGGTCTTTTCCAACTTAACAATTCCATGATTCTATTCTACAAAATATACCCAAGTCCCATCAATTCATAATTTGGTGAGGTGGTGCAGACAGGGGCAGCAAAAGGAAACTGAATTCAGTGCCAGCTTTCTGATGAAACTTGGCCAGAACCCACAGAGTGTGCCAAAGCACAGTGATGGAAACAATGTCCAGCGACCACTTCAACCCCTCTGATTCACACAAGTGTTTCACCTGGAGTTCCCTGGTGGCCAAGAAATTTGAAGGGGTTGATGTGGGCAGTCCCTCAATGTTTTTTCCACACACTGCAGAGAAGTGTATCTGGGAATGAGCACTGGGGAGTCCCAGACACATCTTCATGACCATGCTAAGGACTCACAGGAGTGGGATCAGCTACACACCAGTAAAAGAGCCTGGCAGAGCCATCCCATCCTTGTGGAGGGCATCCAAAGGCAAGGGAACTGAGGGAACCAGACATTTCCCAGGAGTATTGTACCCTGGAAGCAGTTATTTTCCTTTTGCAATTCCTACACAGTACTTTGAAATTAGAGTTCTGCCAAACAAGATGATGCTGGATGCTGAATTCCCTATTCCACCAGCTGTAGGCCCAAGGAACTTGCAGGGTGGCTCCACCTGTCTCACAGTGTCTCATTATGGGAGGAGTTTTATTGCACACTCTGATTTTCCATAGGAAATCAGCAACCCCTATTCTGCAAATATTCTGACTGGCTGCCTGAGTAGCTGGGAGATTTTATACTGACAGTTTGTGACAACCAAGTCCTGCACCCTGGCTCATGTGAACAGAACTCCAGCTCATCCAGAACAGTTTCACTCTTCCAAATGCATTTTTGGGCAGTAGAAAGTTGCAAAGGACCTGCAACAGGACGTCACAGCGCTGCAAGCACTGACTTGGCAGGTTCAGCATTGCATTTTGAAGCGTGTCTGTGAACAGCTCTGAACAGCTGGTGCTGAGGGCAAGGTTGGCCTTTGCTTTGGCTTTTCTGTTTATCTATAGCAACACAAAACCTCTCCAGCTTCCACCAGACCCATGCTTGGGGCCTTCCAATCTCCCCCTTCCAAGCCTGAAGAAACGTCCCTGAGGGCTGGAACTCTCTCAGTGTGGAGCCAGCCAGCAAGCAAGAATCTCTAGGATAAAAAGCACAGAAATTGAGCTGCCTTTTCACCTGCCAGTGAGGCCAGACAGAAACACAGTGTTCTGGATTGTTTGGCTTGACTTCCTCCCCCACCCCCAATGGAGAGCAGTCGCTCTCCCCACCGATACAGGACTGAATATAAATATAAAAAAGCATTTCACCCCAAGCCTTGGTGGTTGAGAACAGCAAGCCTCTGAAGACCCTAAATGTAATTTTTAGTGGAGAAAACATCCAAGCCAGCTGTTGCATTCACATCTGACTTTTCCTCTTGTCTCCCCTGCACACCCCAGACCACGCAATGATCAGTGCCAGAAACACGCCAGCAGCTTGGAACACTCACAGTCTGATATGGGAGTCCAGAGGTCAAAATTACTCTTCCTTCCTGTCGGGCAATCTGGAAAAAACAGTAAAAATCCAAATGAACAGGGGCTGAAGTTACACTGAGTTCAGGCTTTACTTGCAGTCACAGAAGACAGGAGGTGAACTGGAGATATCGAGTGTTTCTCTCAGTGTCAGTCTACATCTGGCCAAGAGTTCCTGTCAGCGACAGCAGCTCAAGGTATGGCTCACCCCTTGTCCCCTCCCTGCCAATCCCTGCTTCATCTCCCATGTGCTGGAACAAGCTGCTGGTGCATCTGTACCACAGGTGGCCCAGGGAACCATTCCACCTTGAAACAATCCTATGCAAAAACAATATTTTTTTTTCCCCTTAACCCAGACTATTTCTATTTCCCCACTCTGGGTCACAAAGAAGGAAACAATTCTGCTGCACAGGGGAAAAAGGAAAAAAACCTAAGCAGGTAATTCTAGAAGGAAAATGTACCATGAAATGTGTCTGCAAACTTCATACCTTTAACAAAACTGCTTCTTAGAGAAGGAGAGTGTTATTGTCCTGGCAACCCAACACACAGGAATTATGCACCTTTCCAGGCTGCAGGGAACATCTCTCATAGAGTTTATCACTGCCTGACTTGGAATGCTGAGCTTTTGTCAGAAGTCTGGTTCTTCAAGGGGAAGGTCTGTGCTGAGTTCCCAGGGAGCTCATCACCTGCCCTGCTGACCTTCGCACAGGCTCGGGGACACTGCAGAGGGCTCGCTGCCAAAGGGAGACACTAAATCTGGAGCTGCAAGGGTGGAAGTGTGACTGACCTTCCTTCACATGATTGAATGACACCCCTCCCTCCCACCCCTCACCCTCCTGGAGGAGGGACAGAGCCTCATGGCTGCAGCAATAAGAGGATTCACAAGGATTCCCATGTGAACCAGGACTCAGCTCTGATCCTGCTGACAAGAGATCAGTGCTTTGAAGTATGCACAAGGTTATTTCTCTCCTCTGGCTTGGATTCTGTTAGAAGCCCTCATGTTTTTCACTGACTCCAGATGTGTGTCATGGAGGTCTCTCATCTGGTAGAGAGTGCAGCAGCTCTGTCTGGATCCCTCTCTACCCTTGGCAGGAAGATACATTTGGGATCAGAGTCCTGCTGCACTTCCCAGAGAGATACCAGCGAGCATAGCCAGGGAACACCAGACAAACCCACCACAACTTTTAAGCTTTGTCTTGGGTAGTCATTCTCTTAAGACTCACTGGACCTATGGCAACAGGAAACAAGGGAGAGAAGGCTCTGAAGGCCCCATGCAGGCAGCTAAACAACCTGCTTTTTCCCTTTTTTCCTCTTCCTGAGCTTTCAGGTATCCGCTTCCCTCCTTTAGTTGTGAAGTCACTCTTTGGCTGAAAGTTCTGCTCTGAGAAAGTGATTGGCAACAACTTTTAAAACATTTTTCTACAGGCAAAATTACTGGATTTCTTTCAAAAACAACCCACTCTCTCTCTATAAAGTAAAAAACATCTAAGAACAGGAGCCTTGAAGGGGCAGCACAGACACCCCATGCAGTCCTGCTGCTGAGCAGCCACCACAGCACCCCTGTGGCACAGTAGTGAGGGAGGTCTGGTAAGGCAACAGCAAAAGGTCACCACAGGGATTTGCCAACAAGGAAAAGGGATGTGAAATTCCTCCAGACCCATGTTTGCTTCAGGGTAAGTCTGAGGATTTCACAGCTGGAACACTCCATTCTGACTTTCTGCATCCAGGGTTAATTAGTTCAAGCTTGATAAATCCCCTTATCTAAATGGCTCTGCAGAGACAGGCAAAGAACATCAAATAAAAAGGAGAAAAGCAATAACTCTTCCAACATGTTTTTCTGCCTCTGGAACAATGACTGGGAGAAGCACGAAGAGCCAGAAAAGCCATGTGATAGCACACATCTGACTGAGACCACAGAGGGTATGTGCTGGAGAAAAGGGCACAATTCCTTCTTGTTCTCCAAAAGCAACAAGGGAAGGCAGCACTGGGACCATGGGGGGATGTATGGTCAGGGATGCAAATGAGAGGAAAAGAACACCCAGGGCAGCATTTTGGCATGGGTGTCAGGGACCTGTGCTCTACAGCCCAAGTGCTGCAGAGAGGGCATTGGCCTCAGTTTCACAATATATTACAAAGATAATATCAACTTCCTCTGGAAAAGGCTCAGACCTTCTGGATAGAAAGCACTCCCTAATCTGTTGGTATTACTGATTAGCCCTTAACGTGTCTGTCTGTTCAGCCAACTTCCATCCTGCAGAAATGAATGAACCCACAGGAATTACTGTCAGAGAGACCTGGAAGGGCAACGACTGAGGAGAGAGGCCCTTTGTTCCCAAGCCAGCACCAGCAGCAGGATGATTTGTGACAATCTAAAGCATCCTGAACCAAGGCCAAAGGAGGTTCCAAAAAACAGCAGCACAAGGCTGTGGATTTGTAAGTTAAACTTTGCCAAGTCTGTGCAAGACACATGTTGGGCAATGCCACATGTCCTTGACATGTACAGGAAAAGCTGTGTTCCCCTTGCAGTGATCCTGAGCCTGGGCCATCAAGGCCTCGCTTCAGACCAAAAGGGAGTGGACAGAAAGTGTCTGCCCCAGGATATGTGCTGGGAAAACACCCAGACAAGGATCTGCTAGAGAAGGGGATCACAAAACCCAGTCCAAATGCAGAGGCCCTCCCTGTAATCCCAGGCTTTTTTAAAAGAGACAGTAAACCAAGAGCTTAACAGCTCTGAGCATACGCAGTCCAGCTCTCCCAGTATTGCTACCCTAATCTTCTCTTCAGCATTCCTGAAAAGTATAAATTGCACAGAGTTATCACACAGTTTTGTAATGCGGCCTTAAGTGTCACACCAAAACCATCCACCCAGTTTTGTTTCTCTGTGCAGATCCATTTGTATCAAGGTCTCCAATGAAAGACCTTCTCCTCCTGCTGACCAAACATCAAAAGCCAAGTCTTGATCTTAAAAGCAACACAGCTCTTCATCTGCCCTCTCTGAATTTAGCTTCCCACCAGACTAAAAAGACCAGCAAACCTGGAGAATGTCATCTACATCAAAAATATGGAAAAAGCCAGTCAAAGCTGAGACAAGATCCAAGATTAGATTTCCCCATTAGGTGAAGATCTGCTCACTGCAGGATTAAAATCCCTTTCGTGCCACTTGGCTCCAAATTAGTCTAGGGCAATTTAGATCTGGGTGCACAATGCTCTATCTGGCTCCTGAGACCCATCCAGCCTGGCCCTTCTTTGCAACTCGCTGGTTCACCTGGAGCTTTGGAAGGGAGGTGTAACCTTGCAAGGGAATCTTCCACAGCATGGGAGCCTTGGGAAGCCAGCTTTACCTGCCTTCTGGTTATTAGCATACTTCAAAAGATACCAGGTTTGCCTTAGCATCAGATTATCCTTAGAGATGAGGATGATTTTGAAAACCAAGAGCAAAGTCCATTCAAAAAATAAAGTAAACCAACCCAGACCACAACTGAAGCAGCTTTGAGAATCCACTGAGTCTCTTATTAGAAACGTAAGGAACTAGGAACATTTTCTTAAAACCTTTTGCTCTGCCCCTGAGGTACAACATTGCAGGATGTACAGCAGTCACTCAGGCTGCTGGGTGATCCTGTAAGGTTGGTATGAGAAGGATGCCACTGCTTTGCCTGATTCTGCAAAACTGCAGAGAAAATAGAAGCATCCACTTTTCCATCTCCTTCCAATTATTTGGAAGACTCAAAAGATAGGTTTAAGATTCTCTGCAAAGAGAAGCTTGCAGAAGACAAGAGGGAATCATAGAACAGTTTGGTTTAGAAGGGATCTTTAAAAGGTCATCTTGTCCCAGCTCCCCTGCAGTGAGCAGGGACATCTTCAACTGGGTCAGGCTGCTCAGAGCCTCCATCCAACCTGACCTGGAATTTTCCAGGGATGGGGCATGAAAGGCCTGGGTAGGAACACAACAGACCCAGGGCACAATTTTAAGTAAATAAACTTGTATTAATTGCAAATAACTTGTTGCTTATAGGAGTAAGTGCAAAGGCAAAGGGTGGATCCCCCAAAACTGGCACCTGCACACTCAGAACCTGCTGCATCTCAGAGATGGAATATCCACATTCTTTACCCCATGGATTGCCTGGAGCTGGAATCAGAGTCCCTGGGGAGGAATGGCTGGATGCACACAGCCCTTCTTCAGAGAGGCCACCCAGCAGACAGCCAGGCTTGGGCCAGCCTGGGCCACTGCCTGAAGTCCTGCAAAGGCCCTGCCCGAGGTGCAGTGGGCAGTGCTGCTGGGGACAGCACATGGTGGGTCCCACCAGCTCTCAGTGCACAGGCTGCAAAAATTCTTAGGTAAAGGAGCATGTCCAGCACATCTGGAACTAATTCCAGCCCCAGCTGCAGACCTGGTGTGCCACACAGGTGTGTGCAGGTGCTACAGCAGGTAGGACAGCAAAGTAACATGGGAAAAACAGCACGGTCACCCCATCGAGTGAGAGGGCTTAATAAAAGCTGCCTTTCAGAGGCTGCTGCTCATGGACAGGAGCTAAAATGCTTCTCTAAGGACAGCCTGTGCGTTCTTTGCCTTTCACACAAGGACAGATTTAACCAGAGACATTTTCAGTATGGATTTCTACTGTTTTTCCATTTTTAAAGATTTTCTGTATCTGCATTTTGACAGGCAACTTTAATCAGTCACTTCTCCAATTAAGTCCTAATTAAATGGCATCATTAAATCAGAGACTGCAAGCTGGTAGCATCTCACAGCAGATAAACAGAACCACAGAATCACAGAATCATTAAAGCTGGGAAGGACCTTCAGGTCATTGAGTCCAACCACAAACCCAGCCCTGCCAACTCCACCACTAAATCTGGTCAGCCAGAGGGGATCCAGTGGATCGTGGTGCCAGAGGCCCTGCTCTCACACTTCTGCAGATCTGGGATGATAAACTCACCATGACAAGTCCAAGATAAAATATTTAGTCAATAACAACAGCACAACAGGAAGCATAACACAGGACAAAGGTTTCACATCCATGGGAACGGGGGTTGCCAAACCAATTCCTGCTACATGTGCTAGCCTAAACAAAAAAATAAATAAAATCCATAACTGCCCAAGCACAGCTGAGGAAGTTCTCAGGCTTTTAAGCTTGATCCCAAATAACAGAGGGTGAAGGACCAGACCCATCTGCCCACCAACACTTGAAGCCACTTTAACAAAGAGAAGGAATGAGAACAATAAGGAGCAAATGCCAGGTGTTGCAGGAGTTCTTGGCACAAGGAGAAGTGTAGTATGACTGATAAATCATTCGAGTGAAAAGACTTTAATGAAGAGCAGACACTAATGCTATATACTCTTAGATGTTCCTAGGGACACCAGTTTGAGACTGTGCTGGGACAGCACCCAAACCATCTGTCTTGTACTCAGTGACCAGGATCCAAACCCTCTGCTGGCCTTTGCAATAACATTCTCAAGTTTTTGGGTGTAGGGTGGTCAACATTCAACTTTGATTCAATCAGGACCAGCCAGATATGAGACAGGGTGGGAGGAGTCTATTTTTATCTTTGATTATCCAAGCCCAGATCAAAGGCTCTGCAGTACAGTAACACTCCAAGCGCTTTTGATAGTGAAAGGATGTTTGTCCGGTCACCATAGAGAAAGCAATGTCAAACATCCTGTCCGTGGCACGATAAGGGATGGGGATGAGAAGTGGAGATGGGGTCTGGGGGGAGGCACTAAGAACCAGTTTGTTTAAATAACTTGTGCAAGTTTGGCAGGGAGGAGATATTAATTATTTCTGCAGAAGTTAGAGCCTGCCCCGGATTCAGGCCAAGCAGACATCTGAAGAGGAAACATCCTGCACACCAGGCTGGGTGATCCACGCACATTTGATAGCACACACTGTGTGGCCTGGATATCTCCGTTGACTCCCTCGAAGGCAGGGGGGCCCTCTGGGAGACCTGGACAAATCAGAAAGCTGTGCAATCACCGACCAGAGGAAGTTCAACAAGGGAAAGTGACAGATTCTGCATTTGGGATGGGGCAACCCTGGATATACAAACAGACTGGGGAATGAGATGCTGGAGAGCAGCGTCACAGGAGGGGACTTGGGGGTCCTGGTTGAAAGAAAGTTGAATGTGAGTCAGCAGTGCCCTGGAGCCAGGAGGGACATTTGTGTCTTGGGGGCATCAGGCCCAGCATCATGGGCTGGTCAAGGGAGGGGAGTGTCCCACTCTGCTCTGGGCTGGGGTGGCCTCATCTCGAACCCTGATAGCAGTTTTGGGCACTACAAAATAAGAAAGACACTAGGCCATTAGAGAGTGTCCAAAGGAGAGCAACAAAGATGGTGAAGGGCCTTGAGGGGAAGCTGTACAAGAAGTGGCTGAGACTTGGTCTGTTCAGCCTGGAGAAAAAGAGACTGAGGGGAGACCTCATTGTAGCTACAGCATCCTGGGGAGGGGAAAAGGAGGGGCAGACACTGACCTCTGCTCTCTGCGATCAGGGACAGGACCTGAGGGAATGGCCTGAAGTTGTGTCAGGGCAGGCTCAGGCTGGAGAGTAGGAAAGGTTCTTCCCCCAGAGGGTGCTGGCACTGCCCAGGCTCCCCAGGGAATGGGCACGGCCCTGAGGCTGCCAGAGCTCCAGGAGCTGCCTGGAATGCCCAGGGTGGAATTGTTGGGGTACCTGTGGCAGGGCCAGGAGCTGTTCTCAATGATTCTTGTGAGTTCTTTCCAGCTCAGGGGATTCTGTGATTCTGTGATCTGCACTCCTGGGATAGCAGAAATGTGTCTGAAATGAAGCAGCATTTGTCTCTCATGCAGTAGGCAGAAGGGCAGAGTTATTAAGGGAGCTCAGAGCAATACTCATGGTCCCCTCTTCCTTTCCCAAATATCACTGCAAGTTGTGGCTGTTCACCTTTGAGTCACCTCACAAGGCCAGCCAGGATGTTACATGGCCATTGATTAAGGACATTCTCCCTTCTGTATGGAACAGCCATCTTTGGATTATGGTTCTGCCCAACTGACCTGGACACAAGGCAGACAAATACACTCCCTGTGAGCCCAAACTGGAGTGCATTAGAAATCTAAGCGAATGTTGGCTCCTTTCACTGACTTTTGTCTTGTTGCTAATACACAGCCTCCCCAAAGACACTTGGTCATGTCTTTGGGGGTTGGAGATGATCTTTAAGGCCCCTTCCAAGCCAAAGCAAACCTTTCTGTGATTCTATGATCTTTACCCTCCACTCGTGTTCTTCTCATGACTTGAGCTGCCCCAGCTGCCAATGACACAAACAGACACACCTAAGAGTGAGATCATAGCAATCTCTGCTCCCCTGCTGTCTCCTGGAAGTGGAGAACCAAGGCCACACACCACTGTTGATTCCAGCTGCCAGAGCTCAGGGTGACCCAAAGAGCTGGGACTCAGCATAAGGATGGAAGGAGGGACCCATGGAGCAGCTCCTGCAGCCTGAGAACCAGTGCAGCTTCCTAGAAAGCCCCATCACATCCCCATGGACATGGGAGCTGTGAACTCACCTCAGCAGCTTTCCTGTGGTCATCCTCATTGTCCAGCAGCCGGACATCCACGCCCAGGCAGCGCAGGTAGCGCCCCAGGCCCTGCAGCATGTTGTCACAGACCACGCTGAACTCCTGGGGGGAGATGGGGGCAGGGGGGCGTGAGGGCTCCATTCTGGGTCCTTGGCATTCCTAGAGAAAGGCGGGAGATCCATAAGGATCAGAAGTCTGATTCCCAGTATATTTGTGTTTTCACTCCCTGCGTTAGTTCACCCACCATGGCACATCCAACTGCCTCCTTCCACCTGTGTCACCACTCCCCCATGCTCTGCAGCACCTCTAGATCCTCCATCCCATCCTTTCCACATTGCCATCACCACCTGGGCAGGGGGCAGAACATGATGGGGCTAATTCTGAATTCACCATTCTCTCACTGACCAGTTGGCTACCTGATCCAGGAACCTGAAGCCTTTCCCTGGAGAAGTGCCAACCTGGCCTCCAGTGCTCTGCACATTCACCTTCAAGAAATCACAGAAACATAGTCAAGGCTGCTGTACCCCTAAATTAGTCTGCAATTAATAAACATGTGCTAAAGCTATGATTCAGGACAGAGAGAGGGAGAAACAGGTAGACAAAGCAACCACGTCAATTCTGTTATCTTTGGAAGGTTAAAAATAGGCAGTGCCTGAATTCTGTTTGTTTTATTTCAAATGTCTGCTGCTGGGGGAGTTCCTGCACTTGGAGGACTTTGGCTTTGGGAGGCTCCCAGAAGTACAATAGCTAAATTCATGGAGAAGGGAAGTTATTAAGGAACTTGCAATGTCCAGCTTTTGACTCCAGGAACTTGAATCAGCTGGGATGACTGAAGGACACTGCCTGCAACCATGCAGGGAGCCAGCACTGCAGATCAGTTCTGCAGGAGCTGGCCCCAGGCTGGGAATGCTGTGGCACACCAGGCAGCCCCACCTGAGCTCTCCATGGGAACCAGCTCAGGTCCAGGAGCAACACGAGTGTGATGCTGCAGTTCCCAGCAGCTGGTCCCTGCAGCCAGGGCTCTGCAGCACTGGGCAGACTGGGCTGTCACCAGCTTCTGGAGGACCCTGGTCGATGCAGCTGTGACACCAGAGCATGTCACAAGGGATGGAGCTGCCCCCTGAAGCTGAGGCAGTTGGAGACACTACCCCTGGCTGCTGCTGCTGTTCAAACAGATGTGCAGGAGCTGCAGCTGGCTCTCAGCCAGTGTTTATCCAGTGGCCAGCACTGTCATACAGAGCTTTCTTCTCACATTTCATGCCAGCAGAGAGCAAAAAGTTTATAAAGGAGAATAGAGTCATTAGCCCCACTTCAGACAAGGAAACACTGGGAAAGAGAGCTTGGAGTCCTGCAGGATGCAGTCAGGACAAGTCTGCTTTTTTTTGGTGTCCCAGTCCAGGTTTTGCCAACTGCCTCTTGGCTGATGAATCTGACTGTACAGAACACAAAGATGACCCGTGGGTTTCCAAGGTGATTGCAGCCTGAAGTGCTCACTTTTCCCACCTCTGCAGCAGCCACCCAGCTCTGCTGCAACACACAACATTCCCATGAACGCAGTGCTCAGGGAGCAGCTCTGTTCTCCTGCCTGCTGAAGGCCAAGGGATGCTGCATATTTACACACAGGTGGACACAGTCAGCAGCATCTCAGCCCAGCTGTGGTAAAGGGCACTGACTTCAGGAGCTCCACACACACTTGGGGCTCCTCAGGACACACAGATACACATGGTAGGTCTTCTCAGGCAATATCAAAATGGGATTTGTGCCAATGTTTCCAAAGGTGCACAAACCACTGATTGGTTCCATTTTAAATGTAAAATGTTATTACTGAGAGGCACCAGTCAAATTTCAAGATACTTAAGCAGAATTGCACAGCTCTGGTGGAGTTTTAAGGCTCTGCCACAAGACAAACTTCTGGGAGAGGCCTCTCATGGAATGTGGTGGTGGGCAGGGAGGCAGAGACAAGCCTTCAGCAGAAATACATTTTTGATGGATCATTTGCTTTTAACTTTGCAGACTTCTACTCCAGACACAGCAAAGGAGATATTCCCAGTGTGAAAGCAAAGTGTGGAAGCTCATAAAAATGAAAAGTAAGGAGGTAAGAGTTTTGAAACCTTGGCCACAGAATCCAAACCCAAAATTGGAAGGAGCATTTCCACGAGCAAGGCTCACTGGGCTTACCACACAGATCTGCACCCACACTCTGCAAAGACAAATGAACCTCAAAGAGCAGGGAAAGCTGGACCCAGGCAGGCCAAGGAAAGAGCAGTGTCCTGGGAGGGAGGGGTGAGGACGATGTTTGCTGCAAGAGTCCTGAGAACAGCCATGCACAGTGAATGGTGTGACTGAGAGCAGCAGCACGTGATTTGCAGGGGTCTTGAGCAACAAGGAGCTCTTTGAAGATGTTTACAAACCTGTCCAGAAGGTGATGGTGCTTCTTGTTTATTCAGCTGCTTCTTTGCCCTGGGTTTTTTGCTCTGTTTTCCCACCAGACTGTCTGTCAGGTCTGAACCCAGACCGAAGCTCTCAGGGTCCTTGCAGAGCCTCTCATAGATCTCCAGCAAGCAGTAGGCATCTGAGGCTGCAGGGAAGAGAATGAGCCTCAGGTCATATGAGGCTCGTTCAAAAGTAAACCAGAGGCTTTCTTGAGGCAAAGAAGAGCCCCCACCTTTGTAAAAGCCACTGTGAACAGCTGTGAAGCTGCAACTCCTTCAGGTCATACCCTCACCTCCAGGACTGACTCACTGAGCATCACAACTGAACCCACAGTCACAGGGGGTCAAGGCAGCAGCTCCTAAAGACAGGCTCTGCCATCTCCATTCTAACCCAATAACCCAATGTAAACTGCAGTGTGGCTCTTCCAACCACCACCAGGTAACTCCAGCCAGCCCCTGTTCCTCACCATTGTCCCCAGGCCTGCCCACAGCCGCTTGTCACTCCTCTTGACAGGAAGGGAACTTCCCCAGGAGATGCAATATCTGAGCAGGTACTGCCTGAGCTGTTTGCAATCACCTGCCCACATTCACTGCCGTGTGCTGCTGCTGCTTCCTGCAATGGCAACGGGAGAACTCTCCCAGCCAGTCTGACAGGTCCCAGTGATTAACTTTTGTGAGAACTGTGTCAGCTTCAAGCATAGTCGAATTTAACAAAGGGCTGGTTTGCATCAGCAGACTGTCCTTTGATGCACCAGGAAAAGATTTAGACCCAGACTTCTGACTCTGGGGTAATCAGCAATAAACTCTATGGGTCCCTCCACAGCCCTGAGTCTGTGCTGCAGTTTCTGACACCACATCTGCCCATTTCAAACTTGGCTCTAACAAGCACCTCACTGTGACAAATGAACATAGCATTTGTTTCCCAGGAAGGCTGTGAAATGAGGCAGAAGGAAGTGGACTTTCCTCTTTTCAGTTACTGAGAGGAGTTTCCACTGAGGTGATGTTTCATCAGACAAAATCTGCAAAGCACAGGAATTCCTTCATAAGGGAAATAATGAATCACTGGACAGTTTAAACTTCAACCATTAAAGTCATGTCCTCAAAAGGACAAACAAAACATGTGCAGACTCCTTTGAACAGGAACTAATCTGCAAAGCCATTTTCTTCCTCTGCTACTTAACAACCTTCCTGGGGACAGAGCAGCCAAACACAGCCTGGCCTGGGCACCTGCAGCACCCAGCCAGGGCCAGACCTGCATAGAGGATCTGCTCCTCCCGGAGCGGCCGCTTCTCCCAGTTTGACAGCTGCTCTGTTTTATCCAGAGGCTTCCCCAGCACATGCTGCACCAGGAGGCTGAGTCCCTTCTCCGGCTGCCTGACCCCTCTCTCCTCATGGCTGTGCTCCGGGGACAGTCCATCGACCTTCCGGCTGTCCTTCCCCCACTGCAGCTGATGGAAAAAAAAGATAGAAACCACCTGGTTATGAAGCAGCTCCCAAACCACCTCCTGTTCCAGCTGCTGGGGCCAGGCACAGCCCTGTCACATCCATAATCGTGCCTGGTGTATTGAACCCCAGCCCTCAGACAAGGGATGGGATGGCATGAGATGAACACGGCGTTGGGTTATTTCTTTAACAAACACACTTGCTGGAGAGAAATCTCTTCCATAGCCAAGGAAGGGGAAAAAGGACATTCTTGTATAGCCCTGCACCAGAACAGCAGGGTTGGGATGAGGCTCCTTAGGGGTCTGCAGGGCGCTCACCATGCCAGAGGCTGCTGGGCATCCACACAATAAAGGACCCGCAGTGGCAGTTCAGCACCTTTCTCCTCCTAGTCCCAGTGGGAAAAGGCATTCCTGTGACACCCTGGGCAGCAGCTCTCTCTGCAGCTGCCATTTCTCAGCTTAAACTGAGGCAATGGCTGTTGGCAGCTATGTCAGCCCCTGCAGCACTTCCCAGGTTAAGCTATCAATCCCAAAGATCTGCTTCACCTCAACCCACAGCCTCAGAAACACTCTGTACATTTTGCCCATTAAAATGGTTGTGCTGAACATTTTTGCAGACTGCTGAAAACTCCTGTGTGCAAATTCAGGGACAGCTGTGTTTCAGCTGACCAGAAATTCCTGTGCTGAACCCACCAGCAGCCCTCCTAGGAACATCAGAGTTCTGTACAAATCATTAACTCCACCATATCTGCTTCAATAATGCATGGCCTTGGAGTAGCAGAATTTCTACAAGAACTTCCTAAGTATAACTTGTGCTAAGAAACCTTGTCCTGGCTGAATGGAGCTGGGTCTCCAAGAGCTTTTCACAGCTTTTATAAAGGCTATGAAAAAGCTGTCAGTATCATAAGCTTTAACATTTTAGTTGATGAAAACAAAATGTTTCTGTCTTCCTTTACAGAATCCCAACACCTCAAACCATCTGGAGGAAATGGTCTCTTTACTCATGCAGCCATCTCCCTGCCAATCCAGGATGCAAACAGGATTCAGGACGGTTATCCACCAGCACATGCAGGAGATTTCCCACATCTCCATGTGTTTATCCTTACTTGTTTGTCCACTGCAAGAAGATCCACCACACCTTGCATTTGCTTCTCTGTGTCTTTCAGAGCAGAACATGTGGCTGCAAGGCTGCTGAGGTCTCCAGACATCCCATAACCTGGAGACAAAAAAAAGCCCAAATCACACAGGTAGGAAAACTCAAATCACACTTAATGCACTGCAGCTTCTTCTAGTCCAGAGTCAAAATGCTGACAAAATATTTATAAGCATTGGTGGGAAGACTGTTCAAGCAGGGAACAAGACTGGGTCCTGTCTCTTCAGTTCCCAAGAGACACTCCTGCAGATCAAGGGAAAAGAGAGGTGTGTGAAAAATGCTGAGTTTAAGATCAACTTACTTAAAATCAGGGGAAGGTATTTATGAATTTGCCTTTGAAATCCAGGTTTAGCAGCTCCTGATAAAAGCCTCCAAAAACCATGTATGGTAATTCAGAGATCTCTGGTGTCCAGCACAGCAGCTCTGGGACAGGGACAGCACACCCAGACAGCTCTGCCCACCAGAATTACCTGAACCACTGAAGGCTGGGTGTCAGTTGGGGATTAGCACAGAGCTAGGACAATCCCAAGTCTGAGAGTGCAAGTTATATCAGGAATCCTGGATCTGATCTGAAATGGGGAGATATAATGGCAGGGACCTGTGTCAGGGGAATGTAAGGCTGGATATCAGGGAAAGGTTCTTCTCCCAGAGGGTGCTGGACACTACCCATGCTCCCCAGGGAATGGGCACAGCCCCAAGGCTGCCAGAGCTCCAGGAGCGTTGGGACAGCGCTGCCAGGGATGCCCAGCGTGGGATTTTTGGGGTGTCTGTGCAGGGACAGGAGCTGCATAGATGATCCTGGTGGGTCCCTTCCAGCTCAAGATTTTCTGTGGTTCTCAGATGCTGTATTTCTATCACTCCCAGTTACACTAGTCACTGTTTCCTGGTCTGGCAGTGCCTGAACACTCAGGGCTACAAAAGCTGGTTCTGTGGCAAGTGGATTTAGGGAATGACAACACTAAGAGGCTCTAGGAATGACAAAGGTGACAAAACAGGCAGTTTGAAGTCCCGAGGTGGGGAAGAGAGAGGGGTGTTACCTAGTTTAGTGATGGTTGCATCTGAATAGAGCATCTGGATGCAATGGGGAAGCTTCTCCTTTTCCCCCTCAGCCTCAGCTTGCTCGAGGAGCCGCGGCAGGTCCAACAGGAACACCTCATCCTTCAGTGCAAGTTGTAGGAGGGCGACACGGGGCTTCCCCACCATGCCAAAGGAAGGCTTCCACTCCATGTCCACACCAACGACCTGCCCAGGCTGCAGCACAGACACTTTCTGCATCCAGAGCCTGTCTGTGCTTGAGAGGAGCCTGGAGAATCTGTCCAGGACATGAGCATTTCCTCCTCAGCACCAGCAGCTCTTTGTGCAAACCGCCACAGACACAGGGAACTCTCATAGCACCTGCGTCACCCAAGGGGACCTTCCCTGGCACAATTCCTAACATCTTCCCCAAACCAGACCAGATTAAAGGAGCAGCTGCTCATGGCTTGGGGAGGCAGGCAGTGGATGGCAGTGGCCACATCCAAATTTGTGTCTCAGCCTGACATGGAGTTCCAGCTCCCTGACCCTGACAGGCCAATCCCAGGTAACACTCACCTGCAGCACCTTCTCCCAGCACTGCAGCATCTCCTCCCATGTCTGAAGAAAGTGAATATTTTCCCGTGGAATAGGAAGCTGGTAATAGTCCTTCTTCCTACTGGCCTCATAATTATCTGCTTTTGTGACTTCTTCTACCCTGCACAGAATCAGATGCAACAGTTTGAAACCATGGAAGGCCAGAAGGAAATCCTGGATTGGAGCAAGAGGTTTTACTCCCCTTATTTCACCCTGACCCTCTCTTTCCCCATGACACTCAGTTCTTTCTCAGAGAAAAGAAGCTAATCAAAAAGATCCAGCTCCCTTGGACAGATCACACATTTTGGGATAGTCCCTCTCCCATAGAGACTTGAAATGGTTCATTATTTGGGAAACTATTAGTAACCTTATGTTTGGGAGGCTATGTGCCCAATTTTGCAGCAGAGCAGCTCTCCCTACACAAACACTCTTTCCTGTGGGTTTGTGTGCATGGGGAAGTCAATATTTGTGTAAAATATTTAATGAAGGTGTGCAGCCTCAGGTCTCCAGGAATATTCTCACCTGCAAAGCTCAGGAGCCCTGTGTGGTGTGACCAGACAGATTATGTCATTTATATGCTGGTGCCACCTTGTTGTGTGCAGCGTGAACTCCCTCTGGGAACCTGTGGCTGTGTTACTCAATAGACAGGGCAGCCAGACTGTTTTATGGGTTTCATGGCTCTGCTGACTTTATAGCAGCTACCACAGCAGGTATCATGACTGGATGAGTAAACTGCAGTACAAAGGTGTTTATTCATCCATCCCAGCTCCTCACGCAGGACAAAGCACACCCTCACCTGCCTTCCCTCCACAGCACAGGATTCCCACAGCACAGAGGTGTAGTGATGGGTTTTATCTCTGGATGCACAGTCTGTGGCTCAGCCACACACTTGTAATCACCCCTTTGTGTTTTGAGGGCTTATCCCTCATGGAAAAACCTCCTGGCTCCCAAGTGGTGTCTGCTGTGGCTTCAGGAGGGAGGAGGAGGGCAGGTCTGGCTGTGCTTTGGAGCGAGGTGGGAGCATATCCAAGACAGATAAGAGATTCCTGTGCTCCAAAAAAGCTGTGGACCCTCTGGAGAAGTGTTTTGAGGGTAATTACATCTGTGTTGTATTTCCTGAGGTGACACAGTGCTTGAACAAGTGCAGATCTGCATGAGGAGAAAGAGCAGATACACAAAACCAGGATCCCTGAACATGAACTGTTCAAGGCCATCTGTGAGACCTTCCCAAAATCATCAGCAGTAAAAAGTAATAATTAGTAAAACTTTGACAGATCTGCAATCACCTCAGTAAAATAGATTAGTATTTGCACTGTTGATCTGGCAGAGAAAGTGTAAGAACCCTCAGCAGCATGCAGCAATCTCACAGAGCTTCTATGTACTCAGGATGAGTTTAAAATGCCCCTTTCATGGACATTTCCAGGCTTATGACAAACAAATGCAGTGTGTGCAGGACCACAATTGGATCCAAGTATATGGAGGAAGTCTTTGCAAACTTCTGGCCCCATGGACGCATCACGGCAGACAATTTTAAGCAAATATACAATGTTTGTTGGAAAAGCAATCTGCATGGAAAAGGCACCAAACAGGAGATTTACCTGTCCTGGATGTGCAGCTTCTGAAGCTCCTCAGCCACAGCCTGAGGCAGCATCTCGGGGGGCACCCGGCAGTGCTGTGCCCACCGTGCTGCCCCGCGCGCGTCGCAGTGACGGAGCAGCGACTGCACCAGCTGTTCTTGGAGCCACCGGTTCTCCCCAACTGTGCTCTGCAAGGGCAGGGGGGAGGGCAGACTGTCAGTGTAACTTCCATCATCGGGGTTTCTCCTCCTCCCAGGAGGCACCCTCGTTGTAAAAACCTTATTCCTTATATCTAGTCTGAATCTCCCCTATTTTAGTTTAAAACCATCAGCTCAAGTTCTGTTGCAACAGGTCCTGCTAAAAACTCTGTCCCCATCTTTTTTATTGGCCCCCTTTAAGTACTGAAAGGTCTCCTTGGAGCCTTCTCCAGGTGACCACCCCCAGCTCTCCCAGCCTGTCCTCAGAGCAGAGGGGCTCCAGACCCTGGAGCATCTTCTTGGGATGGCTTTCTTAGGACAGACATTCCCTATCTCTGCAGGGCAGATGGTGGTATGGAGTCTCCTCCACCCTTGGAAGTATTTGCACGGATCGTTGCGATTGCCAGTCATCCATAGGTGACTATGGATGGGATTGCCAGTCATCCATAGGTGACTACGGATGGGATTGCCAGTCATCCATAGGTGACTATGGATGGGATTGCCAGTCATCCATAGGTGACTATGGATGGGATTGCCAGTCATCCATAGGTGACTATGGATGGGATTGCCAGTCATCCATAGGGCAGGGAGGGCACATCAGCGAAGCTTTCCTGAGTGGTGTTCAGAGCCAGGAAAAGGCTGACATCACCCTCCAGCCTCCTGCCCCCAGTGCTGTTAGATGGGGGCTCCGGGACCCCCGGCACCAGGCACAGCCACGGGTGGAGCCCAGGCTGGCAGTGGTGGCACCCTGCACTGGAATTCAGCTGGATGAAATGTGTGAGTCCCACATCCAGCTGGGGTGAACAGTGATTGCATAAAGGAGTTCTCTCTGTGTCTGTTCAAGGCCCCATGAGGTGAGAACTGGATCACTGCTTTGGGACAAACACACTCTCAGGTGTCACTGTGTCACTCCCTGTGTTCACACCTGCAAATAGGGAGGGCACTTTAGGACATTCCCTGCTCCCAGCTGTTCCCTGAAGGAAGGGAAGTGCCTTGGCTCACTGCAGAGCCTGGGGACACCAGCACAAACTCACCCTGCCTATGCTTTAAACCGAAACCCCAGCTCCGGCAGGAACATGGCACAGTGCCCACCCTGGCAGGGGTCAGGAGCAACTTGCAAGGGGCAGTGACAGTTGATGACAGCTGGATGCACTAGAGCTCTTCTGCCTTGTCCACCTCTGAGAGGTGCAGGTGTAAGAGGAAATACAAACACAGTAACACCGAGGGTCACACCAGCTCCATGGGGTGGGAGTTCCCTGCCTCCTCCCCCGCCAGCCCACATGTGCTGCAAACATCCCGGAGCCCCCACAGCCACATAGCAACTTCTCCTCTCTGACCTAGTCATGGATCTGCCCTTGAAGCTAATATTGTCAAGAAAACTGCTAAAACAAGCTGAATCCCTATATGGTGGCCCAGGACCTGTAGCTCTAGAACTGGCACTACAAACAAGGATTTCAGAGGAGTAAAATGCTCAGATCTGCACTGGAAGTCCATCCCCACCCTGCCCGTGCTGCTGCCATCTGCCCTGGGTGCCCATCCACACTGCTCAAGGGCCCAAGGCTGTTCCCAGGGAGGGCAGCACCTTGCTCCCTCTGCCCAGCATGTAGGAACAGCTCCCAGCTGGCTGGGAGGCTGTGGCCGTGGGGCCTCATTCCTCACATTCCTTCGGTAACTAAAAGGTGAGAATTTGTCTTCAAAGTAGACACAGAGATCAGGAAACAAATCTGTTGATGGCCCCAAGGTAAAAAGGAAGGGAAACAGAAAGCCAAGGAGAAAAGAAGAATGACCCCCACCCAGAGGTGCAGAAGGGGGCAGAGGCTCAGAACAGCTGGGAGGGATCTGGCACCTCAGGTAACAGCAGCCTGCTCACAAAAACTGCTGCCTCAGCACTCTGTCTGCACCCGGGGACTCTGCCAAATGCCAAACCACAGCTCTTCTCAGGGATATGTGGAGGTACAGCTTTACTGCTGTTCCCAAGGGGCTGGGGGCACAGCAGGAGCCAGGGGGAGCAGGACAGGGGTCCAGTGGCTCCCCAGGGGCTCAGGTACAAAAGGGAAGGGGCAGGGCAGGAAAAGGACAGGACACATTCTCCTGCTCATGCTTCTTGCCCTCTACATTTCCCCTGGCCATGCCAGTCCTGACCTTTGTGCCTCTCTCCCCTCTTTGCCTTCTGTGACTGAGCTCAGCCAAGCACTGAACACGTGAAAAGGGGCTGAGTTAAACCCTCCTGCACATCTGCCAAGCCACTTCTCAGAGTCCTTTCCAAAAAGAACATATTTTCTTACTAACATTGCAGAGCAATTCCCTCTTCTTGCTCCCCCTGTGTCCATCCTATTGTCTTCCTGTCTTTTTTCTAAAACACAAACTCTTTGGTGTTGGAGCTCTCTTCAGTTCACCCCGAGTCAATTCTTAATAAATCTCATTGTGGCAGCTTTATTTCTGGAAATAATGAGGTGCAGATTTTTTAAATATTATTTTAATGATAACAGATTTCTTCTTTCAACCACAAAAAACAACTCTGTAAAGAAGGTTAATCTCTCCAGAGATATCCCCTCTTGCATTCTGAAACAGAAAATAGCTTTGTTCATCTTTTTACTGAAAAAAAAGAAGAAAACCAACATTGCTCTAAAGGGGAAAGGCTTCCACCGCAACAGCTCTGCAAGAGGCAAGAATGTGGAAACTTTGGCCCCAGAGATGTGGGCACAGATGCAGAGAGCAATGTTTCACCAGGGATGACATTTCATGTGCTTTGCTGTCAGTAAATGAACACTTCTCAAGAGGAAACTGGCACGGGTGTTCTGATCAACATCAGCAACACCTCCGAGCAGGAAAAGATTCTATAGAGTATGAGGCTTGTTTACATCCCTCTTGGAATTCTAGACATATCATACATTCTTTAATCCATAGGAGCACACAGAAACCCCTGACACCAACAATAACCCATGATTAAAGCTTTCCACAGTGATGGCTGCAGATTTCCTACCCGTAAATCCTGTTCTCACCGCCAAGGCTTCACAAAGCTCACACCAACCACACAGGGCAAGCTCAGCAATGTCCTGACCTTAACCCATCAACCATTTCTCCATTGGTACCAATAATTTTGAAACCAAATATCCAATATCTCCCTTAGAAATCACCCTATCCAGCCCTAGATCAGTTTTATCTGTATGTGTTAAGCTGCATTTCAGTCCCAGCCAATTCTGCCCTTTGCCTCAACATCTTTTCCCAAAGAGGGACGTTATTCACACCACTGACATTGGCTATTTGCAGAGTCAGATTTTAATTTAACTTTTGAATGTCTTGGCCAATTTCCCCTGTTTTCAAGTGCTTCCAGAACCAACAAAACCCCCTCCTGCTAGTGTAGAGAAAATGTCAAGGAGAATATTTTAGAGTCAGCAATTTTAAAAGGGGCAAAAGAAAGCCAGACTTGAAAAGGACAAACCCCTGTCAGCAGTGGAGGGCACTGACAGCACTGCTGAGTTCCCTGTGGTGTGGCAGGTACAGACACCTGTGCTTAAACATTCCCTGAACATGCCACTGTGGTACTGTCACTGCAACTTTATTGGATTTGTGCTCCAGGTTTCTGTTTCAAAGTTTCCATCATTTGTGCTGCATGGGGAGATGCTGCAGTGTCACTATCAGATGTCACTGAAGGGAAATCCTTGAAGCATAAGGGGGGAGCTGGGACCCTCAGAGCCAGCTTAGACCACGGCCACAGTCTGTTCCCTAAGGGGAGGGGGATCCTGTCTTCTGGAGAGCCTACAGAGATCCTGGAATCCCAGAATGGTTTGGGTTGGAAGGGCTATTAAAGTTCCAACTTCCCTGCCATAGGCAGGGACACCTTCCACTAGCCCAGGTTGCTCCAAGCTCCATCCATCCTAGGCTTAGACACTTCCAGGGATCCAGGGGCAGCCAGCTGCTCTGGGCACCCTGTGCCAGGGCCTGTCCACCCTCACAGGGAAGGATTTCTCCCTAATGTCTAAAATAACCCTGCCCTCCTTCAGCTTAAGGCCATTCCCCCTTGTCTTGTCACTGCCTGCCCATGTGAAGTCCGTCTCCCTCTTTCCCATAAACCCCCTTCAAGTCTCAACAGACCACAGTAAGGTCTCCCTGGAGCATCTCTTCCTTTGGCTGGACACCCCCAGCCCGGCTTCAGGGCAGGAGGGCTCCAGACCATCTCTGTGGCCTCCTCTGGACTCTCCAACAGGTCAATGCCTTTGTGGTGCTGAAGACCCCAGAGCTGGACACTGTGCTCCACGTGAGGTCTCACAAGGGCAGGGTGGAGGGAGGAAATCCTCTCCCTTGGATAAAAGAGGCCAACTTTCCCTCCAGTCCGCCCTGAGCAAGGTTCCTGTGAAAGCAGCAGTCACGGCCACAGCCACCACCCACAGCCAGAGCCCGAGAACACCCTGAGAACATGCTGTTTTCTCATCATTTGAGCTGCTGTCTCACTCACAGGCACTGGGCACTCATTTATGAACTGGAGAAGAGCAGAAGAGGCTCCACGGAGAGCCCCGCAGCCCGGCTTTCCGATAGCGATCACTGCCGGAGCCGCGCTCCCCAGCGCGGCGGCCATTACCACATCAATGCCGGCCGAGGGGCCTCGTCCTCCTGCACAAAGCTCCGGCACCGCGGCTCCCTGCAGCGTGCTCGGCTCCCTGGGGCACGTTCACACCACCTCGCCCCTGCTTGGTGAATCTGGACACTCACCTTCCAGGCCGAGTGCCTCTTCCAACAGGCAATTCAGAGGAGCCTAACCTAGGATATCACTGCAGGGATCAAGGCAGAGGCAACTCTTAAAGTCAGCTTGCCTCTGTACTGGGGCTCCTCACAGGGAGCTGATTGTTCTGGGCAACCTGGAGGAAGCTGCTGGTTTGTGGTGAGCAGCTGAACAATATTGTGTGACAGGATGCATCTGCTCCATGTTCCTGCGTGCCTCACACAACCACGGCCAAGTGGCAGCCAAAAGAGACACACCACACAGCTTCTCTGGTAAAGCTCACCCCACAGGGGCTTTAAAGGTCCCTTCCAACCCAAACCATGCTGAGATTCCATGAGATGGTCACTGGGTTGGAGCACGTGAGGAGGCTTGAGGGAGCAGGGCTTGTTCAGCATAGGGAAGTCCGAGCTGGATGTAGGGGAATATAATCCCCTCTTTGATTTTATCAGCGGGACCATAGACAAGATGGAGTCAGATCCTCCCAGAAATTCCAGCCAGGCCAAAAAGTAAAAAAAATGGGACAGTGAGAGTGGCTAAGCACTGCAACAGGCCCAGCAGGGCAGTGGAACCAGGCAGGGCATGGCAACACCTTGTCCCACAAAGCTGGCCCTGCTCTAAGCAGGAGGGCAGGGATGAGCTCTCAGAGAAGAGCTAATTTCAAACTGAAATGAGGCTCTGATTGTGTGATTAGCAGTGCCCTGCATTCCCCAGGCTCCTCTCCACACAGACAGGCGGCTTCTTGCAGTAGCTGCTGCTTTGAAGTCCCAAGCACCTCCCGGGCGAAGAACACCCAAGATCTCATTTACCCAGAATACAGGATGGTCCTGATCGTACTCAACAACAGTACACAGAGATCCAAATACATTGCACTGGGATTCCTCCCAAATTTTTGTCAGGCAGCCCCCAAGGGAAGTAATTAATTTTCAACAGATTAAGTCATTTTGTCTCCAAAATCTACTCTGGCTGTCAGAGATGTGAGCAGGTACAGAGCAGAAGGAAAGAACCAATGCAGCTTTCAGAGGCAGATCTGGAGAGAGAGTATTTTCAAAAAACACTGAGCAAGAGGTTGAGACATTTCCTTCAACACATTGTTGGACATCCTCCATGGGCCTTCACGCAGCTCACAGAGCTACAGAACAGATGAACCTGCTGCTGGCAGCAGCTCCACAGGGCATGGACTCTTCCCTCCACAGAGATGAAAGGCTCCTAACAGGATGTTTCACTGAAGTGAATCTGGCATGATCATTCCCAGATTTCACTTCAGTAGCTTCAGTAGTGGATAGTAATGTTTCTTGGCTGGACAAAGCACAAACCCAACCAGAAATGGAGGACCATGGAACATCCTGAGCTGGGGGAGACCCACAAGAACCACACAGACCCCCCACCAACCCCACCCTGGGCATCCCTGGCAGCACTCTCCAAATGCTCCTGGAGCTCTGGCAGCCTCGGGGCCGTGCCCATTCCCTGGGGAGCCCGGGCAGTGCCAGCACCCTCTGGGGGAAGAACCTTTCCCTGATATCCAACCAAAAATGTCCCAACAGATATTTAACAGGTTTAAGAGGGAAGGTGCAATACTGTACAGGGACATTGCTCCCATGTGCCCAAGGAGCCATCTGGCACATAATCCCCCAGACACTTCAGGACAGGCTTCTGGATAAAGAGGGCACCATGGTACATCTGTGAGATAGCAAAGCTCATCCTGATGCTGCATCCCACTCGCCACTGACTGAAAATGCTGTCCTAGAAAATCAGCTCTTACTGCCCATTTGGCCACTGCTGCTGCACAGAAGGTTTCAGGGAAGGGATCTTGTCCCATTGCTGCTGTCACTGCAGACTTCAGACAGATCCCCAGAGGAAGGCAGCCTGGGGCTGTGCTGGGACCAGTCAGCAGTGCCACTTGTCTTTGGGGCCACTGATCAATTCCTGGTCTTGTTCAGCAGTGTCAGCATAGCCTGACACTGTGGGGACTTTTCCAGATCATAGTCTCTTATTTTAACCCATAATTAACTAATTTTCCTCAATTACATCCCACAGCTCCAGATATGCTGATATACAAAATCACAATTCACCTGTAATACTTGTTATCCCCTCCACTTAGCTGGGCAGGGAATGGCACAGGTGTAGCTCTGCAATGAGCTGTAGTGTCCAACTAACCCCATTAAATTAACCTTTGTTTGAAGAGAAAAGAACTGTATGACATCCATAAACCCCCCAAAATACAATTACATAGCAAATAGACTAAGGTAACTTTACCCTACTTGCTTTTTCAGATATAATTTCTTTTCCCTTCTCTTCTGTGTGAAGTCTATGCTTCCTCCTGAAATCTTTCTCACAACCACTGCAGAGGCACCTTCTGAATTCCAACCTAACCCTGGCCCCAGAGCTGTTGAATATTATTCATCCTAGGGATCAGCAAAGGACCAAGGACTTGGTCTGAATACAGAAGGCACAGATTTTTGATATGCTTCCAGATTTCTCACACCTCGGTCCCACGATGGCAGGCTGGAGATATTTTCTGGGAGCACTCCAGCACTTGACAAGACTGAAGATGAATGAGGATGGGGAAATTGGCCAAACTCTTTCAGAGCAGAGTACTGTGTTACTTATCACAGAAGATGCTTTGTCTAAGCCCAATGACACAGTGCATTGAAGACAAACTGGCAACCCTTATCTTCCCAGTGTATTTTGAAGTAGCATTTATCTCCCCGCCTTTTGTCATCGTGTCACACACACACACACATACACACACACACACACACACACACACACACAAATGAAGTGTCATGGGGCCAGTGGCAAATCCTGCTCTCCAGTTTAAGGAAGTGGAGGCTCCCATCGTGTACTGGGTGACCTGCACTGTTGCTGAGCCTCACTGAGCCTGAGCCTCCTGTCACTAAACATCGTATCTCTGGGCTTTCCATCCTCAGAAGGTTTTTACAATCTAGGCACTTCCATAAATGCTCTACAGAAGTCACCATCCCAGAACTCTATCTGGTTTGTATCCTGGAGCATGGAAGCTTGCACAAGGAAAATACAGCTCTCTGCTAAGCTCTGGGGCTGCCTGAAGGGTGCATGTCCAATCTGAGCATTCCAAATTCCAGTTTAGCAGCAGCATGTGACATCGACTTGTGCTACACGATCTGTCTGCAGGAATTCCACAGAGTGAGGAATTCCATGTGCTGCCAGAGCCGGGCCCACGGTGGGGACAGGGACAGGGCCCTGCAGCTCCACATCACTGCAGAGCTGCAGGTGTGTGAAGGAGTGAAACCACTGCCTCTGTGCTTCTGCTGGGACCTGAACTCACAGGGTGACACCTCGTCTGCTTGTCAGGATGTGTGTGAGCTGAGGTCACTCCAATGCCTTCTCGGTTGCTTTGGAGCCCTGGCATTAAACCTAACGAGCTAAACCAGTGTGCACTTAACCCACTAATAACTCCAGTAAGTGTTCCCATATCCAGTCACATACATCATGAGAATCCATAGGCTCCATTTAGGAAAAAAGTCTCCTCTTTTCTATTTAGGAAAGCCTTCAAAGTAAATAAGCAAAAATCCTGACAATGGAAATACTTGCTCAGGCGCACAAACTCTTCCCATCATTAGTGTATGGAAAAGAGGCCCAAGGGACAAACATGGGTTACCACTGATTTCTGTTTTGCCATGCCCAAACCTCCCTGGCTCAGAGCCAAAGCAATAATTGGTATCTGTACAAGATCTTTCCCAAAAGCAAAGCTTGGCAGTTAATTTTTCTCTACTTTAATCTCTTTTGCTACACTTTTGCTCCTGGTGGTTTTTGTTCTGAAGGAGAAATGCTTGAGAGGGTTGACTGAATGAACTCTGAAATTCACACCCTGGCAAATTGGACTGATTTCCTAAATCCATAATTACAACATTCCTCAGAGATATGCATTCTTTCAGAGTGAACAAGGGAAGATTGGTTTCCTGTTTCTTCCCATTTACATGACTTCTCCGTCAAGAGGAACTTTTTTGTTTCTAAACAATCCTCTGTTTATGTGGTTCTCTTCTTGGCAGGGAACTGGGGAACTAATCGTGCCTAAAAGTGTAATACAGCCAAACTATCAATTGCCAGCAGCCTGCTTATCTGTGTGCAAGGCAGCTGATTTGCACAGGCTTTAGAAGCCAGTATCCATCAGTGAGCGCTCAGACAGGGACCGATGGATTACAGAGGGTTTAAATCATCTGGGATGATTATTGAATGGCTGGATCATTTTACTGCGGGCTGGGTAAGAAGGGCAGAGAGGGTCTGTGTGTGTGTGTGTGTGTGTGAAGGCTGAAAACTTAGTGACACTGGCCAAACGGAGCCCCCACACCTGCACAGCCCCAGCTCACAGCAGCTCCCTCAGGGCGAGGGCATTGTGGGGCTCCTGCCATGGAACTGCAGGCAAGAACTGGCTCCCACCTGCCAACGGACTACATGCAGAGCCCTCCTTGTCTGCTTTGGTTTTTATCAGCGAATCCATCCTCTCCTTCTGTGCTACCCTGGGAAGCAGGCAAGCTCCATGTCCCATCTGCCCCCCTGCCTTTCCCTATTTGGCTGCACAGGCCAGTGTCGGGGCTCTTGACAGGGCTCCTTTGGTCCTGGAGCAAAAGCAGCATGAGGATTTGCCTGTTTGAAATGAGCCTATCCTCATTTTTACTCTGTGGAATACAAACAGGAGCTTTGGTTGTTCAGCTGGGAGAACAAAAGGCTCTGGGGAAACCTTGTTGTGGTCCTTTGGTACCTGAAGGGAGCTTATAGAAAAGACAGAGTGACTTTATACAGAGGCAGTGACAGGGTGAGGGGGAACAGTTTTAAACTGACAGAAGGAAGATTTTTATTAGATATTAGGCAGAAATTCTTCCCTGTGCTGCCTCTGGATGCCTGGAAGTGTCCAAGGCCAGGTTGGACAGGGCTTGGAACAACCTGGGATAGTGGAAGGTGTTCCTGCCCATGGCAGGGGGGTTTGAACAAGATGATTTTTAAAGTCCCTTCCAACTCAAACCAGTCTAGGATTCTGTGACTTTTACCCTGTATTTGCTGCAGTTTGCAGTCATTAACAGGTATCCTGGAAACCACTCTTGATGTTGATATGTGCCACGCATTTCTATATTCCTGTATAGTTTCCTACTCCTAGGATGCTTTTCCCACTTGGCAGAACTAAACCTCCCCCAGCACACCCCAGTGGAGTTGAACAGCTCACTGATGCTCTTAACTCCTTAATCTAACCCTGACCTCTCAACCTACAGCCATAAGCCAATTAGCTCTTCTTTATACCATACCAAATCTCCTTCTGATGAAGCTGTGCTGCCGACTGAATGCCTGCTAGTGACAGAAATGTAATTACAGTGCTTAGCAGCACGCTGGCCCTGGCTGGTGGCAGGGGGGGCTAAGGTCAGAATGTATCTCTAACACACCAAAACAATTTAAAGGAGATTTTTCCTCCCCAGTGTGTTCTCTCCAGTTTCCTCTCTTCACTCTCCAGTACTTAATTAGTTTGCACATTAAGGCTATTTGGCCATCAGCTTTAAGACTGAAGTCCTGAGCTTTCCAAGGATACTTTGCCAATCTCTCCCTGAAGCAGAATTGACACTCAGCTCTGTCAATCCCCAGCTTGGCCCTGTAGATCTACACTTCAGTAAATGGGGGCTGATTTTCTAAAGTTATTGAACAAACACCTCTTACATCACTCCAGAGAAATTTTAGCTGACTTTTAGAATTATTTTGGACATTTTTGACAATTTGGTAGATTGGACAGCAAATTATGGCAGTTTTTCTTGGCTTCTTTGTACCTACTGTAATATTACACCAGAATTCATCAGCATCTTTGTGCTTAACCACAATTTATTTATCTGGCAATGGCTGGATTTGTTATAAATAAAACCACTACAATTACAGTAGACACACCAGCTCTCCAGGTCTTACAGAGAATTAACACAGCCTAAGCCATGCAGGAAGTAGTTGGAAGTGTTTACATTTCACTGTACACGTCATCCTTTGACAGACTCTTCCTTGGCTGGGGAGGCTCGGAACACACTGCATGTTTGGCTTTTCCTGTGTGCTTCTCCCACAGCAGCTGGGGGTTTGTTCAATGCAAAGTTCCCATTTCTTTTAGCCTAGCAATGCAAACCTCATTAGTACAGGTGCACATGTGCCTGCTCTCTCCTGAGAGCAGAACGCAGCTGCAGAAGTGAATCACAGTCATGGAATCAGAATATCCTGAGCTGGCAGGGAACCCAAGGATCACTGAGTCCAGCTCCCGGAATTACAGGATGCTGTTCCTGAGATGGCCACAGACATGCCTGTTCTCTGCACCAGCCCCATCAGTCATCCTTTTGCTTTCCAGTAACTGGTGTTATTTCAGCTTCCAATCAAGATGTGACCCCATGAAAAACTGACCTGAAAAACTGAAAGAGATTGATACTTTGCCTCCCACTTTTCCTCCTACTACAAACTCCAGTTTGTCCATGGTTTAATATTCCCTTTAAACCATGCTGTGGCTGTGTGCTCTCACCAGAGACCTCCAACAAGAATAGTGAATCCAAAGAAAATGGCACAGAGAAAAAGCAGAATGAGCGTCAAAGCACTGTCACCCCCACTGAGCTCCTGCCAGTCCCTGAACAGGGGACAAAACGCAGGGAGAGGATTAGAAGGAGCAATGAGAGCTACGAGTGGGCACTGAGGGAAGAAAGGCTGCCAGTTCTGACCTGAAACAAAGCAATTACCCCAGTCCTGCCTTCCCAAGAGAGACAGCAGACCTGGAAACTGTCACTAGTCCAGGTATAAACACCAGCTGTTCTGCAAAAAAGGGAAAGAAAAATCAAACCTTCTCTTTTCTGCAGTGGCAGCTGTTAGGGAGCTGCTTAAAGCTGTGGAAAGATAAATGAAATTCTTTTGCAGATGGTTGAACTGGCAGACTGCAGGCAAAACCAGACCAGGAGCAGCTCCTGCATATTCACACACACCCCCATACTGGGAGCTGCTGGGCTCCAGTGGCTCAGCACCTCAGCACGAGCACCACTGGTGGGAGCATGACATTTATTTCAGCTGATGATTCCTCCCTCAGACTGCTAAGGCCAGAAGGAACAAAACAATCATCCACTGGTTTGATTTCCTGCTAAAGAAGTCCATAAGTACTAACAGGGGACTCCATTTGTTGGCTGGTTAAACTCGTTTGGGTTTCCACCTTCCAGGAAAAGAGCCAGTCTGGGTTTGACACTCGAGTGATGAAATCCATCCCATCCCTGAATAAACACTTCACTCCAACCAAAAGGAAAGACAATTTTGTATGCAGCTTTATACTGAGAGACATGTCACTTATTAATCACCTCCAGAGCATCGTTCCCATCTGCACAGCACACCCTGCTTCATTCCATGTGGATATTCAGTTCCTCACACTGCACACATTGCACTCAAACCAATTGGAAAGTTTCCTTAAACTCAAGGGTTCCAGGGAAGAACAGTAGATGTAGGTATTTGCAACGTGGTGTTTTTGACTCCTTGTCCTTATTCAAGACTCCCCAGAGCAGGAGTCCTGGCCAGGTGTTCTGGCCACAAAAAAAGCCTTTGAAAAAATAAATGGCATTCTACCCTTTAAAATCCCTTTAAAAATTCCCTCCTTGAGTGTAACAGCTTTTACATTTTATTCCAGAGGTAGCTGTGTTTTAATTGAGGTCAAAATGGTTCTGTACAGAAAGAATCTTGGCATCAGCCACTACAATTTAGAAAGTAATTGGTCAAATAAATAAGATTACATCAACTTCTTGCTGCAGTGTAAGGTAATTTACACCTATTAAGTACCAGGAATTGTCCATGTTTTTCCAATGTATTGCACAGAAAGAAGGGCAGATTTCTGAATATTGTCTGTAAGCAGCATAACAGCCCTTACAGCAGCATAACAGCCCTTGAACTGTAGTGGAACTGGAGTTCTGCATTTCCTAGGAATTACCAGCATCTGACCCCTACTCACCCAGAAAAGGAGCTGGCACAGTCCTTGATTTTCATGGTCAGAAATTTAAAAATAAATAAATTATCTCACTGTCCCAGCTGGAGGAGGACGGAGATCAGCTGCAGGCTCTCCCTGTGCAGAACAGGGGAAACAGCTGCCCCCAGAGCCCATCTCTGCATCCTCACAAGCCCAGAAGAGACTGAGGAGCTGCAGGATAGGGGCCTGAGGAAAATGAGGGCACTTTTCTGGGATGTGCATCCCTGCACCCTCCTCTCAAACCACACACCAAGGTCAGAGTGGACCTAAATAGTGCAGAATCAGCGAATTGTGGAATGATTAAGGTAGAAAAAGCCCTCTAAGATTATCAAGTCCAACCATCAACCCAGTACCAACACATTCACCACTAAGCCACGTCTCCAGGTGCCACATCTACACATTTTTTGAACGCTTCCAGGGATGGTGATCCCATCATTGCCCTGGGCAGCCCGTTTCAGCCCTTTCCATTAATTTTTTTTTTTTTTTAATATCTAATCTGGACACTCTCTGGTGCATTTTGAGGCTGTTTCCTCTCATCCTGAGCAAGAGGCCCCTGCTCCCCAGGAGCACTCAGAGAACAAGTGACATCTTTCCAAACAGAAGTGCTTTTCTGAATACTAGATTTGGAAGGGTTTCAGATGTTTAATTTGGGGAAGTTAAGGGATAGTTTCCCTGTGCAAACACTAGCACAGAACAGTTTGGGATGTAGCAGCAAAAAGCCCCTTGGCTTAAGGTCAATAAAAGTGAAAACCCCATTTCTACCTATTCCCTCTCCTGGACACCTCACAGTGGTTATAACACTGACAGTCCCAAATAAACCAGTGGGTTTGAACCTGCCCAGTGCTGCTTCCAGTCACTGTCCCAGCAAGAGCTGCAATGCTGGGCAGTGTCACCCAGTTCTGCTCCACAGGAGATGGAATTGCGCCGCAGGAAAGGCCAAACAAACACAAGGAGATTTCTTGGTATAGCTTCTTGGTATGTTTCAGATAACATTTTAAACTGATCTGGCACTGATCAGCCCAGATGAGTCTACAAGACCCTCAAAACACCGGTGAGAAAACAGCACTGAGAGCAGGGCAGCAGAACCATCCTACACCCAAGTTCTCTGTCAAACTGGGACATTTCAGGTCACCAAAACGCAGGTGTCTGGTGCTATTTGAGATGTTCCGGTGCTCCAACTGCCTTCTGAGCCAGAAGTGTCCCTCAGCAGGGCCCTTGTCATGCTGCCAACCTCCTGCAAGTATCTCAGACACAGTCTGACACCTAAACCCTGCCAGAGGTGACACCTGCCACCAGAGCCACTCCTCTCCCCTGCTTCTCATTGATATCACAGTTCCATGCATGTTTTCTTTTTGAAAGCCTGGCATGGAGAAACTCCTTCCATGGAGAAACTCCTTCCATGCTTTTTAGTGATTTTGTCCTACAGAATGTCCAGGAGAACACCTGCCCTCCACAACCCCTCTTGCTGCTAGCCCGCAGTTGCTGGCAGGACCACCCTGAACACATCTAAGCAGAGCCACAGTCCAGCTGTGCTGGGCTTGCTCTGCCCAACTCGACCTTCTTTGTGCAGTTGCTGAGGCCAGGACAAACACAAAGCACCACAAGGGCACACAGAAAGCAGACAGGAGCCTCATGCCCTGCCTCTTTTTCCCTGCCTGCCTCCCATCAATATCCTCCCTACGTTCCTTCCCCTTCTTGTGAGGACAGGCACTGCCTGTGTTCCAGCAGCCCAGGATCCCTTAGGAAGGGAATGAAGAGCAAGCAGCGGGCACTGGGCACAAAGAGTCTCTTCCCATCCCTCTGCCCTCCAGGCATCTCCTCTTGGAGAAGGTGCTGCAAGGGGCAGCTCTCCTGGCTGACCAGGCCTGCAGCAGCCAGTGGGGATGAGGGCAGCCTTCTTAGGGTATGAAGAGGTTTGGATCCCTCTCCTTCCCCTCCTGCCCCCTCTGCCATCCCTGGCTCAGCCACTGGGTGCTGGCAGGCAGAGGGGGCAAAACCAGTTTACTACAGGGCTGGAAACAGGTTTTATTGCCCCACAATTAACTCCTGAGTTTCTGCCATTTATAGGAGCAGTCAGGATCACACCTGGGATTCCTTCCACAGAGCAGGAACAGGAAAAATCTGTACTTGTACTGCCCAGGGTGAACAAAAGAAAATCCCAGTCCCAAAATGTCACTGGCCTGCAATGGCAAGCTCCAAACAAGGACAGTACCACCTTCCTCAGAGTTCCTGGTATCTCTATAAATCCTGATATCTTTACCTATATAACCACTAGAGCTAGTCATATCAATGTAATTTATGTCTTTTTTTATGGCTGCAGCAAAGAATTTGAAAAAAATGATGAAATTGAAAACTATCCCATGAAGACTTCCAACCTCTTTGAACTTCAAATTGAAAAAAGAATCCAAAAATGATCCAATAATTCTGACTGAGAGTCTGTCATCGTGGAATCTTTTGGGAGTTTTTTCTATTCCTCCAGGTGACCAGAGGTCACACTGTGTCTCATCCTCTGCCCCCCATCCTTAATAGTGCCTGACCAGGCAAAGCTTGGGAGATCCAAACTTTATGTGAGCCTGAGGTGAACACAGGTATGGGACATACAGCACAAATGTGAGGGCTCCTCAGCTCCACAAGGAGCCTAAGGAATTTTATTTTTTCAAACATGTCAGGTCACAGGTGAAGCTCTAACCTTTTGTGAAGCTGTTGCCCAGAGCAGCTGTAGCGCCCCTGGATCCCTGGCAGTGCTCAAGGCCAGGTTGAACGGGGCTTGGAGCAACCTGGGACAGTGGAAGGTGTCCCTGCCCATGGCAGGGGGTGGCCCTGGATGGACTTTTTGGTCCCTCCCAACCCAAACCAGTCTGGGATCCTGTGATTCTATGAAGCTCTGTGTGAACTTTGAGCCATTCCCTCCTGTAAAGTCCAACCCTTCAAAACCAATAAAGTCCTAGACAGTGTTAGTTTTTGCACTGAAAACCAAAACTTGCTCAAAGATCCTTCCTTTATTCCCTCCTTTCCCTGCCAGCACCAGCCACCAGCCTGCACAGGTTGTTATTTCAGCTTCCTGCAGATGCACAGGTACAGATTCCCATCACTTTCAACTGATGCCAGAGACAGGGATATGTGATAGCACCGAGTCAGGCTGATAAAAGGCAAGTTTCAGCACCACTCGGCTGATAATTACACAGTTGTGAAAAATACACCAGTTGGCAACAAGCAGGAAATACAGAGTTTGCAATCCTTTGGAAAGCAAGACAACCCTCTGCCCCAGTGCAGCATGCAGCTCTGTGCTCTCAGGGCTTAGCAGGCACCACATGTGCACTACCCAGAGATAGCCTGAGCCTCCTGTCTCCAGAGCGGGACATTTGGGAGGTTTATCCCACACTCCACCATCAACAAAGACCCCTTCCCCACACACACCAAAGCACATCCTGATGAGAGAAAGATGGAATCTCCTGAGTGGAAGAGACCCACAAGGGTCAGAGTGTCCAGCCCCTGGAGCTGCATGGAAGAGCCCAACAGTCCTCTTGCTTTGCTGGGGTGTCCAAACAGTGCCTCAGATCATCAGCCTGTTACCACGCAGAGCCCACGCTGACCCTTCAGATGGATTTTCAGAAATCCCTAATGGCTGCAGAATTCAACCTGAGAGGAGTCACAGAACAGCAGCAAACACTCACCATGGGGCTGCAGTTCCATGGCCATGTAAATAACCAATGCTGGTTTATCACCATGGAATTTCATGCTATTTCATTGTTACATTTGTATTTATTGTAGGATCAGGGCAGTAAATTTTAAATTAACGTCTCATATAGGTAGAAATACCAGGAACAAGAAATTATGAAAGTCTGATTTCGCCATGACTAGTGAGCTTTATGCTTACTCTTAAAACACAAAACTAAGTCTATTATGGGATAACTATTTCATCAGATTGTTAATACTGAATATGCATGTGTGTGTACAAGTATTTATTTTCACATAAGCATAAGCTCTTTCTTGCATGAAATGAGAATAGCTAGCATAGAAGGCCCAGCAAAAGCAAGAATTTTAATACATATATAAGAAATTTCTATTTAAAAATATAAAACCAAAACAAATCATGCCATGATTGCCTGAACTCCTTTGTTTATACACCAAGAAAAACCTACCCTACTCCCTTCTCCTTGTGCTGTTAAAATTACTTGTGTCCTGTAGCACAAGACAGAGAGGTCACAACATCAGTCACCTGTTGAAAATGGTCAGAGCATGCTCAGGGAATCGACCATTTATCCCAGTTTCCTCACACACCTTGCTAGCTGCTGAGGTACAGCCTCCTTTCCCCCTTCCTCATCATTAATCAATGTAAATATTTGTAGTGTTCACTTACAAGTGCGTGCAGGAAAGTAAAATAATGTACTTGATAATCTCATCTAAATCACAGAGCCATGGAATGTCCTGAGCTAGAAGGGACCCACAAGGATCATCCAGTGCAGCTCCTGGCCTTGCACAGACACACCAACAATCCCACCCTGGGCATCTGTGAGAGCTTTGTCCAAACATTCTAGTTTGGCTCCAGCCAAAAAAAAGCATTTTCAAAGATGTAAAAGGAGTTAAAGTACAAATGTTCTCCCTTGCCCTTCCTGCATTTGCTTTCAAAGTGTTGAGAAAGTGCAGACAGAACTGTGATAGCAGAACTACAACATCCAGAGCTGGATATGCTAAAACATCTTCAGATAACCTCCAAGCAAACAAGCCTGTGAAATCCACACTCACCTGAATGTGGTCTGCCCAATTCTCCTCAGTCATGGTTTTCTGAAAAGACAAAATCACTGCTGAGCCATCTCAGGAAAGCGGGGGGATGTTCCATACAACAAACTAGAAATGAACATCTTGCCTTGTCCCCACTGGCATCACCTATGGCCAAGGAATGCAACCTGGGACACACAGGACACCTCAGCTCCTCAGTGTCTCCAGCTGGGGCACGGCAGAACACAGCTTGGATGAGGGAACTCTTACACCACAGCACATGAAGCATAAAAATTCCTATGCAGGTTTTGCCCAAACTGTTCATCTCTCCAGCCAGCCATGGGGAGCCATCCTGAGGGCTCCAGCCAAGGGAGGGATTTCAGGGGTCATCAGCAAGGCTGAGCCTTCAGAATATAAAAATACCATTTTTCTCAACAGTCAAATAATGAAAAATCCTCTGGAATCGTGAGGTCTGGGAAAGAAAACTGATAAGCTAATATTCCCATTCTAATGCAGTTCAGAGCCAGACTTGGGGAGAAACTGAGGACGGGACCTGCTCTCCACTCTGCCAAGAACTGCATGAGACCCACCATGAGTCTCACCCCAGAGCTGGCAGAGGAAACAGGGAGTGTCAGTGTCACTTTTATGGAAAGATACAAGAGCAAACAGGGACCAAGAGCCTCAAAGAAAACAGCTCTGAGATATCCAAGCATGTAATTTAAATATTACTGAGATAAAGGAGACATTTAACCAGAGCTCAGACACAGCTGAGAATGGTAAACAGAGAGCACCAAAGAGCTCTCAGAAGAAGGGACTGTGTCCAGAAACAGCTGCCAAATGTACCTTAATGGAATTAACCGGCCAGCTTGGATACTTTAAAGCAAGCAAATTCTCCAACACAAAGGAAGTGGAAGGCCAGAGAGAGCAGAACACCGGATCACAAATCCATTCCCTCTGCTAAACAAATACACCTGGAGAAATGCTCTGTGCTCCCTCTGTGGATGACCACACTCCCTACAGTGATGTCATCCAACATTAAAGCTCTGAGATGCAGGAGGCTGAAGTGCTCCATCCTCCCCAGCTCCTCTGGCAGTGGGTTTGGCAGGCAGCAAAGACAGATCAGAGGCTTCCCTGATGGACTGGGAGGGCTTGGGAGCAGAACTTGAAAAGAAGCTTGATCGTAAACTATTAATACATTTTGATTATCTCAAGTTATTAAAAATGTAAATGTAATAAAAATCCTCATTCCTTACACACAACACAGCACATACCTCAACAAATCTCTTGTAAAAGAGGTATTTCAGGGTTCTCAAGTGCCGCTGATTTATGACATTAGGGCAGAGAGCTGAAAGAAGGAAAAAGACATTTAAGTACGCAACATTTCCTGGAAGTTTTACTGTCTAGACATTACACTTTTCCTTCCCCAGTGTCAGACTGGGTTTGTGGAAGGCAGGATGCCCTCACACTTGGAACAATGAGGGACAGACTCACACACTGTCGGCTTATCTCAACTATACACTGTTATTTACACTTTCATCTGTGATTAGCAATGCTAATTCTTGGGTCTGATATCTCTGCTTCCACCAACCCCTGAGCGATAAGATCCACTCCCTGGTTCAATATGCTCCACAGTCAATGACTTCACACCTTTAATTAGGCAGCATCCTCACATGGGCACCGCCTCAGTCTCTAGAGGCTGCATTCTTTCGGGTTTAATTGGACCCGTGTTGTTAATTCATTCAAGCAGTTGTGAACAGCACACTCAGGATGTAAACTTGTGGCTGAAGTTTATCCGATAAAACACAGATCCATGAAAGAGGCTCCACATCCACACAAAGAGGGTGGGGAATACTGCTTTGCTGAGCTAGCAAGCCACAGTTGTTATTATTTTTATTGCTGGCACCTTCATTAGATATGGCTCATTACAACTGCAAAACCCAAGATGTTCACACAGCACCTTGTTTTGAAATCCAGTGCAAGGAGAGATAAAGGCTGGAGATAAAATGAAGTGGCATTAGCATAGGTATCTGTCAGTTCCTGCTGGATGCTGGGCTGCCAGTACAGGGAAAGGCTTCACCAAAGCCTTCCTTGGGCTTTCAGATGAGGCCAAAACCACTCACTGGGAGCCAGAGGGAGCAGGGCCAGCAGTCACAAACAGTCACAGAGAACAGGAACGTGAAATTCTCTGTAGCCTCCCTTGAGTTAGCACCCACAGGGAGAAACTGATTCCTCATTCCTTTGTGTGCCCCACACAGGGCATGCCCAAGGACTAAACCCCAGGAGAAGAAAGAGTGAACTCTGGATATCAGAGCCTGGGATCAGAGGGGTGTGGATTGATGTCCCACTGGTTACAGCAGCTCCTCAGAGTGCCCTGAAACATCACCTCAGAATGTGAGCATTTCCATCTCAAACAGAAATGCTTAAAGCTGTTATTTTTAAGGTAATCTTCCACAGTGTGGCAACAAATCCTTCCCCTCAAAGTATCTGAGGAAATTTCTGCAATTATCACGTAGGATATTGCACCAGTAAATATGGTGATCTTTCATCGGGATATTGTCCGAGTATCTGGAGGAAAACTCATCAGCTCATGGAAAGGAACAGTCTCTAAAGAATATAAGATCAAGGTAAAAATAGTAACACCACCACCTAACTTAAGGTTTTCAAAGTTCTTCAGAAAGAACCATGGCATGACCCCTCCAGGCCACCCACAAGATCCACTGAACAGCTTTTTCTTTGAGCTTCTAAAGGAAATATCCAAAGCACAGGCTGTGGCAGAACTGGGGGAGTTGAATGCTTGGCTTCTGTATGGAAAAGACAGAGGAACATGGATGGACTGGAAATATGTTTGAAGGCACTGGTGACATACTTTATTCTGATGGAGCAAAGGAACTGAGTTTGAATCTGGGTTTCTATATTTTATTACAAAAACCAGAGAAGGATGAATCCAAAACACACAGAGAGGTAGGACAGAGAATAGACCGAAAGCAGCCCTGGGAGAAGGACCTGTGGGTGCTGTGGTTGAGAGCTTGACCTGCCCCAGCCCTGCTCAGGGGAGACCCCACCTGCAGAGCTGCCCCATTCCTGGGCCCCAGCTCCTGTTAAAATATGTCCAGAGGAGGCCACGGAGCTGCTCCCAGGGCTGGAGCCCTCTGCTGTGGAGCCAGGCTGGCAGAGCTGGGGGTGCTCACCTGGAGAGGAGAAGCTCCAGGCAGAGCTCAGAGCCCTTCCAGGGCCTGAAGGGGCTCCAGGAGAGCTGGAGAGGGACTGGGGACAAGGGATGGAGGGACAGGACACAGGGAATGGCTCCCAGTGCCAGAGGGCAGGGATGGATGGGATATTGGGAATTAGGAATTGTTCCCTGGCAGGGTGGGCAGGCCCTGGCACAGGGTACTGTGGCTGCCCCTGGATCCCTGGCAGTGCCCAAGGCCAGGCTGGACGGGGCTGGGAGCAGCCTGGGACGGTGGGAGGTGTCCCTGCCCATGGCAGGGGTGGCACTGGATGATGTTTAATGTCCCTTCCAACGCAACCAGTTGGGGATTCTATGAAAAACATGAGGGTGAAGGGTAACTTGTTAAGAGAGACAATAGAATGGAGAGCTGTGCTGATATTTACCACCTGAATTAAAACACTCTGGAGGAAAATCACCATGGAAGTCATGGGCAAAAAAAAGGGGAATAACCTCCTGCTCTGTTAAGTTGTACAAGTCATGCCCTTGTTTCTAACAGAGCATCTTCTGCACGGTGAGTGCTCCCAGGCCTCAGCGGGGGCTCTCACTGGTGACTGCGTGGACATGGGCTGGCAGGTCTTCGAGCCCTGAGGATGTGTGGCCAGCTGTGGCTCACCTGTGCAGCTGTGGCCAGCCGTGGCTCACCTGTGCAGCTGTGGCCAGCTGTGGCTCACCTGTGCAGCTGTGGCCAGCCGTGGCTCACCTGTGCAGCTGTGGCCAGCTGTGGCCAGCCGTGGCTCACCTGTGCAGCTGTGGCCAGCTGTGGCCAGCCGTGGCTCACCTGTGCAGCTGTGGCCAGCTGTGGCCAGCCGTGGCTCACCTGTGCAGCTGTGGCCAGCCGTGGCTCACCTGTGCAGCTGTGGCCAGCTGTGGCCAGCTGTGGCTCACCTGTGCAGCTGTGGCCAGCTGTGGCCAGCCGTGGCTCACCTGTGCAGCTGTGGCCAGCTGTGGCCAGCCGTGGCTCACCTGTGCAGCTGTGGCCAGCTGTGGCCAGCCGTGGCTCACCTGTGCAGCTGTGGCCAGCTGTGGCCAGCCGTGGCTCACCTGTGCAGCTGTGGCCAGCTGTGGCCAGCTGTGGCTCACCTGTGCAGCTGTGGCCAGCTGTGGCCAGCTGTGGCTCACCTGTGCAGCTGTGGCCGTGCGCAGCCCTCTCCTGCCCTCTGCTGCCCCGCAGCGCGGCGCTCCCGGCAGCGCGGGCCGGCCGGGGGCGGTCACACGGACGGAAATCCCACGTTAAACCAAACGGACAACTGGGTGCTCAAGCCAGGGAAACATTCCTCCTGGTCCATGTTGAAAAACCTGTGGAAGCCCACGGCAACCACTCGCTCTCAGCGCTCAGAACCGGAGGTGCTTTTCCGTCATTGTCCCAGCACAGCCCCCCCGGTAGCGGGGCTCTCGGGTACCCCTCTCTCCCCTCTGTCCATCCGCTTGGATCTCCCTCCTTGGCACGGAGGCACTAAGCCCAACAGATGAGGCTGTTACACTTCTTCGAGCAGGATCCTTTCTACCTCAGACTTGGGAATTGTCAACAAATAACAGCACTGAGCTCTCTCTGTGTCCTGGCTGTGCCAAACCACAGCAGAGAACAGACTCATCCATGCCAGCCCTGGGACAGGGCTGTTCCCTCACCTCTGAGATCTGTTTTGACTGAAACTTGCATTTGTAAAGTCGATCTCACAGGGTCTCCAAAGACTATTAAGTAATTAGCTTGGAAAAGCTACAGGCTCTTTAAGCCAGAGAACACTGACCCAGGTGTGAGGAAAGACTCTATAAACCTCAATTTCCTCAATCACACACCACTTCTGCCCAGCTTCTTCCTCCCCCAGTAAGGGTAATTAAATGAAATCCACACACAGTTTATTGGGACACATTTGGGACTCGGCAGAAAATCTCCCACTTCCCATGCCCTGTTAGGGAGTTAACAGGAATACTGAAATACAGCTCTGAAAAAGAACAGAAGGACTAATCTAAGATGATGGCATTGTTTTTTTTTCCCTGAGGTGTGAGATCTTTTTTTAATTGGGCCACCTCCTATCTGGCTCTGAAATTTAGGGCTGGCAGTTCCCAGGAGTATTCTCAGTTATGATGGACACCTCAGCTGTCTTTGGCAGTCAGTGTGATTTACTGTGAGTGGGCAAGAGTGAGCTCAAGCAGTGAAATCTCCAAGTCGATTTGGAGCTGCAAGAACTGAGTCACACACAAGTTTGCCTTCTCATACCCAGAAACCCCATCCTCCTCCAGCCCTTCTCATCAAAGCCACTTCCCTCCCTGCTGCTGCTCTCAGGCTCTCACAGCGAGTGGGACTCACAGGGAGGAGGAGACCGAAAGCAGCCACAGCATCAGATGAGCCCAGGTGAGGTGACAAGAAGTGTGAGCTCTGCCTCACCACCAGCGTTTGGGGGAACTGCTCAGAACAAGAGAAATGAGGGTTTCTTTTATCTGTACACTTTGCCCAGCCTGCTTACTTTTCGTGTGCTCTTCCCTCCCAGTCAGACTTGCTTTTACTAAAGAATGGAGAAAGAACACCCAGAAATGCAGCAAAAGGGAGGGGAGAGATGGGAAGACAAAGAAAGCCACATTATTCCAGCTGCTAGCATTTCCCAGTTCAGTTCCAGCACGCCCAGCACTAGGGCAGCAATTCCTCTGCAGGTATTCATCCCCTTCCAAAGCACTTCAAAGGACACTGACAGCCACAGTTTAGCAAGGTGTGAATTCCTGCTCGTGGTGTGATGTAAAAAATAAACTCCTACTGTCCTGCATGGGACTGTGGGAGTCACCCAGCACTGGTTTTAGCTGAAGTCCAAACCAGATGCCCACATCCCCTCTCACACCAGCAGAGGTGGGCAGCCCTCTTGAGCAAGGACTTGCTCTGCACTGCAGACACTGCAGTTTGCATGGGAGAAAGGGCTGGAAGGACATTTGTCTGGAAGGAATGGGGTCTGTATTTACCCCAAGGAATCTCCTCACCAGTGAATGGCTGTGGAGGACCAGAAAGATCTGGCCATTATCAGCAGCTACAACATTGGGAAAGCATCACCAGGTTGAAGCACGCTGCATCCCATGGAGTGCACCTGAGCCCAACACATGCTCCTCTTCTAGATTTTTCTTTTCTGTAATTATTATTCATCAGGATTTTGCATGTGAACAGTTACATCATTTCACCTCTACCATTACATCATGCCCTTGGTGGAGGAGCTTTCATAAGGAAAGAGGAACAAGTCTTTTCTCTTTACAGATCATCAAAGACAACACAGCCAACACTGTCAAGGAGGGAAAACTTGACAGTGAACTGAAAACTGATGAACTCCTGGGAAGCTTTTAATTTCTAAATAAATCATTCCCATATGTCTCAGCTTTCACATGAATGTGCTGGGTCTAATTATATCCCCTTCTCTTCCAGTGAGGGTTTGAAAAGTTTATCTTGTTAACTTTTGAACACCAGTCTGAAGATGGGAAGATTAATATGCAATAGTGTTGCTGACAGGTGTAACAAGCCTACAATTTCTGTTTAGAAAACCCTTTTCAGTCCAAGAAAAGAGAATTGCATACCTTGGGTTGATGATGGGAACCTCTGCAGGATAAAAGCTAATGGTGCACCTAAAAGGGTCTGGTGCAAGGCCCCAAAGAGAAGGAAAAATCAACAGTCCTCACTAAGAACTAAAGCAAGGCAGATTTTGTTAAGAGACCTGCTGGTGAAGCTGCTGGTGAAGTGATGGAAAATGTGCCCCTTCTCTTGCAAGGTTGCAAGAGCCTTAAAATTCCCCCCACCAACCCTAGTTTATGCAAAGAATACAAAGGGCTGTGAGGCTCCTGCTCCCCAAGGGTTATCTCCTCCCAGCTGACGCACCCACAGCTCAAGAAAACAGATCCCCAGTGAATAATGACTTGCCTCTTATGTGAGAGGAATGGAGTCATAACTCAGAGCTGACCATGGTGTGTTTATGCAAAGCCATGCTGAGGTCAGGATTTATTTCAGATCATGGCAGAAGCAGTCTATCAGTCACCAGCACTTCATTCTTTGACAGCACAAAGTGGTAATTCCCATAACTTGCCAGCTTTGTTTTTTCAATGTCATTAATTAAACCCTGAAATTCCCCAGGATAAACGACAGCAAAGATTCCTTGATGACCATGGAAGAAGACAAATTGACTTTGTTCTTTATTACTGAGATAACTCCACATTATGTTGTAATAACCCATACCTGAGTCAACGTTGAATCTCTCCAGGAGCCTGAAGACCAGCTTACTGAGCACCCTGCAGTTAAATTTTTCGGGTTTGTACTTGGACAGGCCTTGATATGGTCTGTAACAACATCATAGAGACACATCTGTGGCATCATCTACAGGATGCTTCCCAAATAGCAGACATTTAAGAGCAGAGGGATTGGGGTTTGCAGGATGTTGAGAAGGACAGGCCCCTGCCTTTCCCAAGATACAGTGAAAAGCCAACAGCACAACCACACAAATTTCAGGCAACCACTTGAAGCAAGTCCAGAGGCTCATTTTAAAGAAAGAGAAAGTGAGCAACTCCTTTTCATCTCTTTTTCAGAGCTGACAGCAACTATTGCAGATACACTGTGACTCTGACTGTGCTGCTGGCTCTGAGTGACAAGAGTTATTTGAGTGAGAGGCAATTCAGAAGTGAAAACACACACCATGAGTTGATGAGCACAGGAAGGTTAACCACTTGCATCTCTTGTTTTTCTGCCACTTCATCACAGTGTTATCTTCCTGCCAAACCTGTACAACCGATACTGAAAGTCACCCTTGTCTGCAGCAAAGCACAAGAGGCTGATTGCTCCAGCCTCCTCGGGAAGCTTTGATACTGCTCTGCTGCTGGGGTGTCCTGCACAGGTTTCATCTTGGCAGGAACGGAGCATCTGTCAATAGCAAGGATTCCTCTGTCCTACAGCCTGGGTCATTGGAGAAGGCTCTGACACAGCCACCAGAATTTTCCCTTTTTCAGCCAAAAAGTCAATATATTGCACTCCCTTATGCTGGGACACAATCACAGACAGCCAGGGAACGGACACACTGCTCTGATCACAGACAGTCAGCCAGGGGACAGACATACAGTGCTCTGGCAGCACCTTGGCCACAGCTGTTCAGAAAAACAAGTGTTTCTACCTTGTGATGTCTCTGATATTGAAGCTGGGGTCACACCATGAGTCCAGGGTCTGCAAGAGCTTCCTCTGGAGCTCAGGATATTCTGCCACGTATTCTTCCACCAAGTTAGCTTTATCCTGGAGCAGTAGTGGGGTACACATCTAGGAGAAGGAATTATGTTAACGCGCTGTGCCCTGCCTTTGAGCCCCATGGAGCATGAGCGCGAGTCCCGGCCCTGCCCAAGCCACCAGTGCTGCCTACAGGAGTGCTGTGACATTTGTAACACAAATACTATCAAAGCTTCAGTGCAGCAAAGTACTGATCTCTGCCTCAGTGATGAGCACAGCCAGGATTTGTTATAGCAGTGGCTGCAGCCAGAAAAACCAGGTAAGAGGTGTAATGGAGGCGAAAAAAACACTCTGTGCCTAACCTTGATGTAAAGGTACATCAACAACACAACAGGGACTTCTTGGGAATGGAGTAAAGCCTCAGGTGAAAAGCAGCAGAACTTGGAGGGCCCTGATGGATCTCCTGCTAACAAAAGGTGGATCTGATGACAGAGGAGCCTGCAGAGGAAATGACTCACCTTCTCTACATCTTGATCTGGCTGTAATTTCAGCTTAATACTCAGTATGGCTGCCTAGAAAACATGAAAAAAGTTGTGTATTTAGAAGAACCCTACAGTGGATAAATGTGCATTATTCCAAAGTGAAATAAAAATAATGTTATACACATTTTAATGTGTTAATTATTTCTGTTACGTTGTCAAGCACAAGTCCTGCAAACATTTGGCCACATTCATTCCACAAATGTACAAGAACACTCCTGGTAGAGCTGCATATCCTGAGTGGCAACAGCCCCTGGAGCAAAAATTAAAGATCAAATTGTTGGGCAGAAAGCAAGTGAAGTACTTGGACAAAATCAGCTGGGATGGGTATTTCCTATTTATTCCACACCCCTGAAAGCACCAGGGTCACCACAGGCAGAGAGATGGGAAGAACTGTATTTTTCCCTTTCATGGCATCTCCAAATCTTTGATAAGTCAAGACCTGCCACGTTCACAAACTGCCTCCAAATCAGGATCTTCTGGAACCTGCTGGGATGAGCTGCAGGAACTCAAGCTCAGAAGAGCTGGTTCAGCCACTGCCTGTCCCATCCCAGCTGGGGACCACAGGAATGGATGAAGCTCTAACTGGGAGGCACAGGCACAGATTAGGATTTACAGGAGGTGAGAGTGTCTCGTTTCTGTAGTGTGTGAGAACACTTGGATCCCAAATACAGGATAAGCACTTAATGGGTGACTTTAATATAGTGCCTTGTGCCAGTAACTGGGGCAATCAGGGCAAGGAGCAATGGAGCACCTCTGTGTGTTAGTGCTGAGGAGGGAACCAGGAATGAGGAGGTTAGACATGGAGTGTCCTTCCAACACCTGTGCCAAGTCAGGCTGCATCTTCCCAAAGGGCTGTGAGCAGTGCTGAAAAGACATCTGTGGCCCTGGCAGAGCTCGTGTGCAGAACTGACCAGCGACGGGATGGACTCCACTGAGCTCACAAACACCAGTTTGTTCAGAGGAGGATAAAGCCAGTGTGGCAGGGAGTGGAGGAAAAGCTCTTCTCTTCCATAGGTTTCTTTGCTCTTGGTGATTGAATTTGATTTGAGAGAAAGACCAGGAAAACGACGCATTTGTCAAAATGGATGCACGATAGAACTGTACTATTTGTTGGAATATAGAATAGTAAATTGGTTTGGGTTGGAAGAGGCCTTTAACTGGCAACCTAGTTGCAACCCCCCTGCAGTGAGCAGGGACATCTTCAGCTGGATCAGGTTGCTCAGAGCTGCTGTCCATCCTGACTTGGAATGTTTCCAGGGATGGGGCAGCTGCAGCTTCTCTAGGCAAGCTGTGCCAGGGCCTCACCACCCTCACTGAAAAAAAATCTCTTATATCTAATCTTAATCTCCCCTCTAATAGTTTAAAACCATCACCTCCTTTCCTCCACTCCAGGCCCTGCTAAAATGTTTGTCCCCATTTTCCTTATAGACCTCATAACACATAAACAAAATGCAGTACCAAGTGTGCATTTCCCCAGGGAAGGAAAACCCCACCATGACATGTCACCTGCATTAAACTTTTCTGGAAAAAAACAGAATAACCCAAGTGGGGGCAGGCAGATGCCTTGAAATCCATTTCCTGTGATCACTCAAGAGCAACCTGAACTCACCCCATCACTGGCAGCACGTGGCCTGCAGAGCCCCAGAGGCACCACAGACATCTCACAGCTCATCCCTGCTCACAGCAGCAGCAGTGGATTATGTTTCTTTCTGGGGAATTCGTGCCTGGATTTCACCCACTGCATCACAGAGCGAGTGTGCCAAAGCAGAGAACTAAGACGTGCCATGGCAGTTCAGCTGCTCTATCCTACTGCCCCACTTAGAAGTGGGAAAACAGTTTTTTCTGTTTGTTTTGTTTTGGGTTTGCTTTTGGGGAAGTTTGGGTGGTTTGTTTTTTTTTTTAACACTGCTTCATTGGAAGACCAGACTTTATCTTCAAAAGAGAAATCAAGAGGAGAACTTTAAGTAACAAAAAGAGGAATCACCATTAATGCAGGGACTGAACAGAAATACACAGGAGCATTGGTTAGCCCAGCTAAACCTCAGCCAAACCTCTCCAACTCCAGACTTTATGACTATTCCACAAGGCTGAGGCAGAGAGCTGCTTCTTTCCTCTCACATTATCAGTTTAACAATACAATGTTCAAGCTGAGTGATTATTCTCAGGTTGAAGGTTGCTATTTCTGGTGTGGACGTGAAAAGGGGGTTTGGGTCTCCAAAGCTTTGGCAGCTGGTTTTGCTTTCCTCCCAGCTCCTCAAGTTTGCTGAATCAAAAGAAATCATTAAAAAAAAAAAAAGAGAAGAAAATATTTGCAACTCTCCAGACCTTGTTTCATCATTTGATCTCATTAGTACCTCCTATTGTAGCCTTAGTTTTAACTGCAACATCCAACAGCTCCCTTAATGGCTTTTTAATGTTCAGATTAACCTAATTGCAGCACTGTTATCTACATGGCAGAGGTTTATCTCCAGCTCCACTAACTGTACAGGTGACTTCATCAGATGAACATGTGTGGTGTCAGGTTGGGTTTTCCTCTTTCCCTGGTTGGATATACCACCCTGTCCCCAAGGGTGCAGAACAACAGATGTTCATTTGTCCAGAGTGTGGGGAGCCCTCTCTTCCCTGCCCAGGGCTGGCAGATGCAGCTCCCCCACAGCAGGCCTGGAGGACAGAGGAGCTTCAATCACAGAGATTCATGGAATCCTCATGGTTGGAGAAGACCTCTAAGATGACTAAATCCAGCCATCAACCCAGCACCACCACAGCGTTCACTGCCAAACCATATCCCTAGGTTATTTTGAACATCTCCAGGCGTGATGACTCCATTGCTCTGGGCAGCCTGGCCCATAATCTGGTTTTTAACAGCAATTTAACATCCTCCAGCTCAAGCAGGAGCGGAGCAGGCAGAGCCATGGTGCTGCTGGCAGAGCCTCCCTGCAGCAGGGAGCACTCTGGGAGCAGGGCAGCTGCCTGGTCCATGCCTGAAGCTATGCATGGAAGGCGAAGCGTGAGCCGGGCACTAGAAACAGGCACCAGGCTGGATGAGGCTGCAGCTCCCGGGGCTGGGCTGAGCGGGAGGCCAGCAGAGATAACATCAGCCTGTTTACAATGGGAATAGTAAGAGAAGAGATATGAGTAACTGTAATAAAGATGAAAGTGCTTGGCAGCTGTGTCTGTGGTCTCAACTTCGAGCTATTTTAAGATTTTTGTTTTGTTATTATCGTGTTTTGAATTGTTTCACTCCACAAACAAGTTTTGTGTAAAACGAGCCTATTTTTAACAGTCTGTTTAGAGCCGATAAGATCTCCAGCAAAGCAACACCTCATTCGCAGGCTCATTTTGACTCAGAAAACAAACACTTTAATGAGGCTGAGCAGGCTGTAACTGAACGGGTGAGAAACCCCCTCCCCACTCAGTGCCAGCACTGCCCATCTGCAGTGCTGGGCTGGAAGGCGAGCCAGGGAAGCTGGAATCGGGCAATCCCGTTCGTGCAGCCGCAGATCCTCGGGCTGGATCAGCAGGGCTGCGCAGCTCCTGAACAGCAGGTACCCCCCGACTTCACCGGCTGGTCAGTAAGAGCCAAAACCCGAGGCAGGATGCAGGAACATGGGCAAGCTCTGGGGAATGCTGAGATATTGACACCTATCAGGGTCTACTCACCCCCCTCAAGCCCCAAAGATAATTTTATTGTCATGGCTGGTGGTACAAGGAGCCTTTGCACAAAAATATGTTTCATCCACAGAGTTTCTAGCATAATCTAATAACAGCAATAATTTTCATTATTGCAGTACATAACAGTATTCAACCTAAACCCCCACAGATGACAACAAACCAGGGGGAGGCTGGTCCCTCTTGCCTTGAACCCCCACGTGTACCTGGGAGCAGGATGTGATGAATGCACTGCATGCACTGCTTAGTGCAGGAGAAAAGCTGATGGCCATTGCCTGATCCATCCCCTCTCCAAGCTCCTGAGCCTCCTCATCGTTGAGGAGCTTTGGGCCCTTCTTTGACTTAATGATGGTGAGTGCAAAAATCCCATCTGGACATTTTGTAATAGTTTTGTATCCCAAGGATAAATCCCTAAAATACAGCAGAGGGCCGGTTGAGTCTGGGGAAGAATTGAAAGCTGGGCAACACTACATTGAATTCCACCTGACCCACGTGTACGTGCACTGACCAAAGGATGGGGGAAGTTTCCCAAACCTGACATGTTCAGGCCCAGCCATGAGCACCAGAGCACTCCTGCAGTCACGCGAATGCAACCCACAGCATGGGAAAGTGGGGAGTGCTCTGGGACACCCTGCACCTATACCTGTTCCTCACGGCTTGTTTTGAATGCAGTTGGCTCTGTCTCATCGAAAAATGACTATTCTTTCCACGTACAGTACGAGGTGCAGGAAGCCACACAAGATCTTATCTGCAAGGGCATGTGCACTTGGGTGGTGTCTGCACTGACAATTTCTGCAGTTTTCCCACGGTGGGGCTCGCAGCAGAGGAATTGCCTCGTGCAGGAGAACTGCTTGGAGTGCTGAGGCAGGACAGACACCACTGCTTGCTGATGACTCCTGCTCTTGGCTCTGCTGCAAGTGAGCTGGGACAGCACAAACACAGAGATGGCTGTGCCTCACTGAGTGCACTATTTCTGAACACACAGTGAGGGAATTTCTGAAAACCCAAAGAATAAACAAAACAACAGAAGGAGACTTTGCAGAGGAGGAACCAATGTCAACTCCAAGAAAATCACAGTGATCAAAGCCTGGATAATGGCAGAAATAATGCAGTAAAAGGCACACCAGGTATTAATCATCGGGCACATCTGGTTTGTGTTTTGGAATCACTCATTTCAAACTTGAGGCTAATCAACTTTGCTGAGCTCTCAGAGTGCATCGCTGCAAGTGGATGACATCAGGTTCGATGGTTGATTGCTTCCTGCTCAAAGGGCACTTCATACACAGCTGGCTGTGGGAAGGTCTGCAGAAACCAGGGAAACAGGACATTCCTCAGGTCCACACTCAGGAGACCAGGGAAGAATAAGACCATCAGCATGGAGCAGTGACAGGTTATTCCCAGGCAAAGAATTTGAGGTAGAGGGACAAAAGGCACAGGTGAGGGAAAGAGAGAACTGAAGCCAGCCCTCCCTGATTTGTGTCCCTCAGGTCCTTCAGCAGTTTTAGGTGGGGTTTAACTGCTTGGCTCATTCTCTGAGCATTGCCCACCTCCACCAGACCCAGACTCCGCACGCTGGATCTGCTGCACATCCCCAGGGCTGTCCCAGAGCCCAGAAATTCTGGCAGTAGGAGCAGAAATCTGCCATCTCATTTATGACCCCCAGCAATGCTGAAGCTCCTTCCCAGCATTCCCCAGGCACAGCCCAGGGCAGAGGTGGCTCTGAAGGCTGGGAAGGGCAGAAGTGGCCCATGGCCCGTGGGCTAGCTCCCTTTACTGCAGAGGGGCATCACCGGGCAGGCAACGTGCCACTACAGCAGCAGGGTATGTTCAGAGGAAATGGGGGTGGATACTGAAACATCATCATCTTTATGGGAGAAACGGCTGCTGTGACATTTTTCTTGGGCTTCTTAGCTAATATGATTCTTAATTTAAAAGAAAAAACGAAATACAAATTAACACACTTTAAAATATAGTAAGAGCGGAACATGCCTTTGTATAGTTAAGGTGGTGAATGGAGATAAGAAGCAATATCAGAGACATTTTCCCTGGCCTGAGAACAGCTCAGAAAGAGTCAGAGTGAGAAAATCAAAAATCTGATTATCCATTACTGTGCTCAATCAGTGCTAACACTGATCTCTACAACAGATCTGCAAAGATATGCTGCGTGTAGTCCAGCACCATGGATGAAGTAGGGCTACAAACACCAACACCCCTGGCTCTGTTCACAAAATCCCTGCACTAGAACTGAAGGTCCTGATGGGGATTTTAGACTTCTGAGTATTTGTGCTCCTTTAAGTTTAACTCTGGTCAATCACCCTTTCTGTTATGTCTGTAGCAGTATTGCTGACAAAACCTGAAATTCTGTGTCTACACAACATTTTCTCTGGGTAGTCCAACATATTTTATGCCAACTTTTAACTGAACTCTACCAGATAAGCCACGTTATCTTAATTGAAAGAGCAAATGTGAACCAAATTTAACATACGAGCCTTCATTATTTCTAGAAATTGATGGATAAAACATTAGAATTAAAAATATACTCGCTTTTGAAAACAGAGACATCTCAACAGAGCAACTGAAAATCCTGTTAAAAATAAAATCCTACTGGCTTCATCCAAAATTCTTTTTTAAGAACCAAAGTGATGAAGGGGAGAGAAACTCTGAATCACTGACACAGAGGCTGGAGTGGGAGGTCTCTCAGGCCCAGGAATATTTCTGGTTGTCAGAGGCTAAAAAGATTATTTATTGTTTCCTTCCTAAACCCAGCTCCACTGCCACCTGTTCAGAATTTAGTATAAAGCTGTTAAACAAGATGAGAACTTTGATGCTGACTGTGAAAACAAGTTTCACTGTATCTGACCCGAGCAGCACTCACTGCTGATCCAGAAGCAAAGGAATTTGATTTTTTTCTTTAAGCACAGCTATCTTTTTACCTTTATAAGCTGTTTAAAAAATGTAAATAAAATAACTCAGTGGACAATAGAGGGCATTCATCCCCCAGAAAGACAGCCGCCACCCTTAGACATGAAATATCGCAGCACATTAAGTCATGAGACCCCGCTAATCAAAGCTGACAGGGCCCTGAATGTGATTTCTGCTGAGACTTAGCGATATCATGGGGCACTGAAGCATGCACAGCCTGCCAGACTGCCCCTGTTCATGTGACAATGGCTTTTATTCCCCAAAGGGGCCTGAGAGTGACAAGAGTCCCCTTTGTCTCCGGGCTCCCGCATTCGCAGTGCAAGAGAGGTTCATTCAAGCAGCCCCAGACACTCTTTGAAAGGCTGAAGTGTAACATAAGATGACCATGAAACACTAGCTTGCCTTCTGCCTACCCCTCATTCTTCTCCAGCACAGCCTGGCCTATTCAGGGCCTCTCGCAGCCCCGCTCGCGCTGCATTACCCCCGGTCTGCTGAATCCCAGCATTGTCCTGCCGGCACCCAGCGCCCTTCCACACCAGAACGGGGTGTCCTTCCACACCAGAACAGGGTGTCCTTCCACACCAAACCCAGTGTCCTTCCACACCAGAACGGGGTGTCCTTCCACACGAGAACGGGGTGTCCTTCCACACTGCAACGGGGTGTCCTTCCACACCAAACCCAGCGTCCTTCCACACCAAACCCAGTGTCCTTCCACACCAGAACGGGGTGTCCTTCCACACCAGAATGGGGTGTCCTTCCACACCAGAACGGGGTGTCCTTCCACACCAGAACGGGGTGTCCTTCCACACCAAACCCAGTGCCCTTCCACACCAGAACGGGGTGTCCTTCCACACCAGACCCAGTGTCCTTCCACACCAGAACAGGGTGTCCTTCCACACCAGAACAGGGTGTCCTTCCACACCAAACCCAGTGCCCTTCCACACCAGAACGGGGTGTCCTTCCACACCAGAACGGGGTGTCCTTCCACACCAGACCCAGTGTCCTTCCACACCAGAACGGGGTGTCCTTCCACACCAAACCCAGCATCCTTCCACACCAAACCCAGTGTCCTTCCACACCAAACCCAGTGTCCTCCCACACCAGACCCAGTGTCCTTCCACACCAAACCCAGCGTCCTTCCACACAAACCCAGTGTCCTTCCACACCAGAATGGGGTGTCCTTCCCACACCAGACCCAGTGTCCTCCCACACCAAACCCAGTGTCCTCCCACACCAAACCCAGCGTCCTTCCACACCAAACCCAGTGTCGTTCCACACGAGAACGGGGTGTCCTTCCACACTGCAATGGGGTGTCCTTCCACACCAGACCCAGCGTCCTTCCACACCAAACCCAGTGTCCTCCCACACCAAACCCAGCGTCCTTCCACACCAAACCCAGTGTCGTTCCACACGAGAACGGGGTGTCCTTCCACACTGCAATGGGGTGTCCTTCCACACCAGACCCAGCGTCCTTCCACACCAAACCCAGTGTCCTTCCACACCAAACCCAGTGTCCTCCCACACCAAACCCAGCGTCCTTCCACACCAAACCCAGCGTCCTTCCACACCAAACCCAGTGTCGTTCCACACGAGAACGGGGTGTCCTTCCACACTGCAATGGGGTGTCCTTCCACACCAGACCCAGCGTCCTTCCACACCAAACCCAGTGTCCTTCCACACCAAACCCAGCGTCCTTCCACACCAGACCCAGTGTCCTTCCACACCAGAACGGGGTGTCCTTCCACACCAAACCCAGTGTCCTTCCACACCAAAACCAGTGCCCTTCTACACCAGAATGGGGTGTCCTTCCACACCAGAATGGGGTGTCCTTCCCACACCAGACCCAGTGTCCTCCCACACCAAACCCAGTGTCCTTCCACACCAAACCCAGTGTCCTTCCACAGCAGAACACGGTGTCCTTCCACACCAGACCCAGTGTCCTTCCCACACCAAACCCAGTGTCCTCCCACACCAAACCCAGTGTCCTCCCACACCAAACCCAGTGTCCTCCCACACCAAACCCAGTGTCCTCCCACACCAAACCCAGTGTCCTTCCACACCAAACCCAGTGTCCTTCCACAGCAGAACACGGTGTCCTTCCACACCAGACCCAGTGTCCTTCCCACACCAAACCCAGTGTCATTCCACACCAGACCCAGTGTCCTTCCCACACTAAACCCAGTGTCCTTCCACACCAGACCCAGTGTCCTTCCCACACCAAACCCAGTGTCCTTCCACACCAGACCCAGTGTCCTTCCACACCAGACCAAGTGTCCTTCCACACCAAAACCAGTGTCCTTCCACACCAAACCCAGTGTCCTTCCACACCAAACCCAGTGTCCTTCCCACACAAACCCAGTGTCCTTCCACACCAGAACGGGGTGTCCTTCCACACCAAACCCAGTGTCCTTCCACACCAAACCCAGTGTCCTTCCACACCAGACCCAGTGTCCTTCCACACCAGACCCAGTGTCCTTCCACACCAGACCCAGTGTCCTTCCACACCAGAACGGGGTGTCCTTCCCACACCAAACCCAGTGTCCTTCCACACCAAACCCAGTGTCCTTCCACACCAGAACGGGGTGTCCTTCCACACCAGAACGGGGTGTCCTTCCACACCAAACCCAGTGTCCTTCCACACCAGAACGGGGTGTCCTTCCACACCAAACCCAGTGTCCTTCCCACACCAAACCCAGCGTCCTTCCACACCAGACCCAGTGCCCTTCCACACCAGAACGGGGTGTCCTTCCACACCAAACCCAGTGTCCTTCCCACACCAAACCCAGTGTCATTCCACACCAGACCCAGTGTCCTTCCCACACCAAACCCAGTGTCCTTCCACACCAGACCCAGTGTCCTTCCACACCAGAACGGGGTGTCCTTCCACACCAGACCCAGTGTCCTTCCACACCAGAACGGGGTGTCCTTCCACACCAAACCCAGTGTCCTTCCCACACCAAACCGAGCACCCTTCCCACACCAAACCCAGTGTACTTCCCACACCAAACCCAACGTCCTTCCCACACCAAAACCAGTGTCCTTCCACACCAGAACAGGGTGTCCTTGTTACACCAAAACATCCAGTGCCCTTCCCACACCAAATTCATCCACAGTCCTGCTTGCACCACTTCTACTGACACTCAAATGCCCTTCCCACACCAGAATCACTCACCACCCTTCCCACACACTCCAAATCCACCAGCACCCAGCACCCTCCCCTCACCAAATCCACCCAGTGCCCTTCTCACACCAAATCCACTGGCACCCATTGCTCTTCCCACACTACATTAATCCAGGGCCCTTCCCATGGCACATCCTCCTGCACCCAGCACCCTTCCCACACGGAGTTCCCATTTCCCAGCCCCGTTCCCCACACCGTGACCCCTGGCTCCCATCGCCCTTCCCGCACCGCACTGGCCCGGCAGCGTGGCAGGGCTCTGGCACCTCTGGCATAGCCCAGGTCGAGGGTGGCTTGGAGCCATGGCTGGCTTCTGGGAAGGGGACAAGGCTGCTGTGCTTCGCTGGAACTCCCTGAGCAGGAGTGCTGAACCCTCCCATCTCCCCACGCCATGGGGGCCACAACGAGCAGAGCTGGGAGTTCCTCGCCATACTCAAAGCTCTCACTGCTCCTCCAGCAGCTGCACGCTCCCATCACAAAAGAAAGATAAAACACCAGACAGCCCAGACACCACAAAACCCAGTTCCACATCCCTACTTCTCCCCAGCTCCCAGGATCTGCCTGTTTCCCTGCATCCCGGGAGCACAGTGCCATCCGCTGGCGCTGCTCCCCGGCAGATGCCTCCTCAGCACAGCCCGTGCTGCTACACCAGAACCAGAATCTGTCCTAGTCCCCTCTCCTGTGCCCCGTGCCAGCACTCCCCCAAGCTCCAGGCTCAGCCTCTGACCAGCTCCCCCAAATCCAGGCGTAAGCGAGGACCAGAGGTGCTTCAGCACCAAACAACTGCCACGGCCATCCCCAGGAGCTCTGGGATCTCATTTTCCAAAGGGAACATTCTCCAAAATCTCCATGAGGGAAAGGAGCCTTAACTCCCAGGGCAGAGGACATTCATGGTTTCCACACCACCGACAAAGGGAATAACCTGCTCTAGAATAAATCACAGAATCCCCAACTGGTTTGGGTTGAAAGGGACCTGAAAGCCCATCCAGTCCCACCCCCTGTGCCATGGGCAGGGACACCTTCCACTATCCCAGGGTGCTCCAAGCCCTGTCCAACCTGGCCTTGGGCACTGCCAGGGATCCAGGGGCAGCCACAGCTGCTCTGGGCACCCTGTGCCAGGGCCTGGCCACCCTCACAGGGAGGGATTTCTTCCTGATAGCCCACCTAAATTTCTCCTCTTTTAGCTTAAAATAACTGTCCTTGTCCTATCACTATCTGCCCATGAAAAATGTCATCTCCTTCTTTTTTATAAGCCCTTTTAAGTACTGAACTGTAAAATGCCTGCTGTTTTATTGCAAATACAGCAAGAAAATAAATAATGACAGTCAGGATTTGTGTGATTTCTGGCCTTTCAGGTGAGAGACTGAAGAGCCAACAATCCTACATGTGAGTCTGCTTCACTGCCCCAGCTGAGAGATGGGGAAGAGAAGGTCAGATGGACACCCAGAGCCACTGCAATGCTCAAAGCCCCAGCTCCAGGTTGTTTGGGGTTAGCCTGATTTAGTCTCCAAGGGCAGTAAAAGACTTCCTGTTATTTTTGAAGAGAATTCTTTTCACCCTTCTGGTAACAAAAGAAAGCTAGAAGAAAGCTATGGCTGAGAGTGAGAAGCTGTTGAGGTTTCCTGTTCTTCACACTGGGAATGAGCAGTAAATGATCTCTGATGTGAAAGAAAAACAGAACAACAATTCCACCAAAAAAATCTAGAGCTTTCCAAAGCTGGATCTAGAAAGAATTGTATTTCTAATGAAAACTAATATCTTTGGAGCCATGAACCTAAAAATCCCGCTTGAATATAATCAAATAAGATATTTCTTCATGTTGTAATTGTCAAATATTCACATTCAAAAATTTTTTTGAGCACAAGACTGTCTCAAGCAGCTACCTGGGAACTTCAAACCAAATACAAAATATCTTTGTTTCAGTATTGAAAGAAATCAAAAAGAATGGGATTCCAGGATGTCACCTGGGAATTCAGCTTTACTGAAGGATAGGATTTTAAGAATGCTATTTGAGTTTTACTTTTGCTAAACAAGGTCAAGTTGTTATATACCATCCAAATGAACCATGCTTCTGGGAGAAAAACAAACCCTTTTGGCTTTAAAAAAGAAAGACCACAGAATGGTTGGGAGGGACCTTCAAGATCATTCAGTTCCACCCCCTGCCATGGGCAGGGACACCTCCCTCTACCCCAGGGTGCTCCAAGCCCTGTCCAACTTGGCCTGGAACAATTCCAGGGATGGGGCGACCATGCTGGAGATGCTGCGGTGCTGTAAAACAGGGTAAAACACACCAGATCAGGGTCTGGTGAACTCCTGCCTGTGTCAACCACCCAGACACAGATACAGAAGGTGTTACACATTTGGAATATGAGCCTCAGCCGTAAAGAGGCTTCAAAACTCCTCTAACTGAGACCTGAGGTTGGGGCAGTCACATGGGCCCAGTGAGGTTTTCCAAGCCCTCTGGCTGCAGGTGGGCTGGAGATAGCACAGCAGGTCTATGACCAAGGACTAAAATCCCTTCTTTTCTTGCTAAGGACAAGGAAAACAAAAAATAATACAACCATCCCCTTAAATTCTCCAAAATAAAGCCTATTAACCTATTATTTTCAAAGGTCAGCAAAGGAGTGGAGGGAGGATTCCCTGGCATTCTGTCCCCAGGCAGCAGAAAAGCCGAGGTTGAGCCCAGGCTGCTCCTGTACACGGGAAGAGCACGTTAAGCTGCAGCATTCACAGCATGCAGCTGCTGGGATGAAATGCAACTCACATTGAAATGCACCCAAAAAAAGGACATAGACATTCACAGAGAGCTGGCAAGGTAAATTTATTTGAAAGACATGACCCACCTCTTTGTAATTGCCCTGGAGATAAAGATGACTGACATGTTCAAGCAAATAGTTCCGGTCTGCTGTGTGGAGCTGGTAAATGCTAATCAGGGGGTCAAGCAGATTAGCTGGGCACTGGGAGAGCATTCCAAGCACACGGGCCTGCAGCTTCTTCAGCTTGGTGCTAGACTTCAAAAGACAACCAAAAAAACAATCAAACACAGGTTTGGTAAAGATGGCTGTGATTCAGTGGTGGTTGAAAACACAGCTTGTTTAAACAGAGTAAAACAGAGTAAGCGAATTCCTCTGGAAGAGATTCTCTGATTTCCCCATGGAGTCTGCAGGCAGAAATCAAAGCAATATGATACACATTTTTTCCACAGCACCCACTTTAAGAACATGAAATGTTTGTGGGGTAATTCTGGAGAAGGGATAGGGCCTTGTGCAAAAGTAAAATCTGAAACTGGAAAATTGCCCTCTGTGCTAACAGAGCTCTTCAGAAATCCTCCCCTCCAGTTCCCAGCAGAAAATCTTTGAATTCAGCAACTCCCCTCTAGGGAGATCTCACCTATCAGGCATAAGAATTCCATTTTCATTCCCAGGCTTGCTGCTGGGTGCATGAAGGGTAGGGAAAGCAAAAGCACCATCAAAAGATGCACAGACAGAGGTATTTAAATCCTTGTACTCCCACGTGATCATTCACTCATGACACAGGAATTTCAGTGCCTGTTGCACTTCGCTGATCCTGTAATGGCAGAGCTTAACATCGAACCAGAGCCATTTGGAAAAATGGGAAAGGAAGCAACACAAATACAAAAGTATCCTGCAGTTCAGAGCCAAAAGCTCACAGAGGAGAGAAATTCTCAGTAGGTCAGAATATCTGGAAGCAGAAGGAATGGTAAACATAAAGACATATAATCTGATGACCCAACTTTACAGAACTAATCATTCAGCTGTTGAAAAGGCAAGCTGTTCCCATTTTCAGCATTCCCACCATATGGCAGGAATTAAGCAATCCTACAGTAACTGGCTTCTATTTGCAGAGCTGGAAGAACACACAGAGCAGATTTCTGCAACTGGGTTTCTACTGACAGCAGGGATGTGGGTTCCAGTGGGAGAGCCTCCAGCCTGGAAAGGCTGCAAGAGCAATGCTTGACCAAGGTGCTTTGATCTGGAGAGAAGAAATCCCAACTTTGTAGGGGAAACAGCCCTGGCAGCACAGCTCCCAATATGATTTCATTTTCAGGCCAGCATGTCACACATAACATCTCACTGTGTTTCACACCTTCTCACACTCTCTATAAGGCTACAGAGAGGATACTGAACTGTGGGATAAAGTGAAACTAGAGATGCTGGAGGAACATTAAAATCAATTGCTCTCTCCTCTCTCCCAACTCTCTTGCTTTCTCTTTTTCTAACCTGTGGGACGGCAGGATGTGCTTTTATCCAAAGCTGCAGCTCCGTGGTGATGCAATACCCCAGGGAATGCCCTTTCCCCTTCCAATCACTGCTGCTCTCCAGCATGGCCAGGAGTCCTGCCAAAGGGTCCTCCAGTCTGGCAAAGCCCCGCCTGATTTCTTCCTTGAGCTGCCGAGATACAAAACCACATTGTCAAGTACAAAAAGATTAGTGAATCCTCCCTTCCCCCAGCTGAACACAAAGCTTTATTTTTTTTAATTTAATCTATTCAGAGAGGTAACTGTTGCTATTCAGCCACCATCCGCGCCTCCAGTGACTTTTCATGTCATTACAGATTCCTTCATGGCTCACTGCACCTCAAACCCAATGGGAAAAGCAGCAATTGTCCACACTAATTATCCCATAAAGACAGAGAAGTTGTTCTGTGGGGCAGACAAAGGGGCTTGGGATTTGGGGGAGGGGGAGAAAAGAAGTGAGCTGGAGACAGGGGTGTTATTGGGAAAATGGCAATATTGAAGGTAGAGAAGTGGGCTCAAAAGACTCCTGATCTTCTAAGATACCTGCAAGGTGTAGTACAAGAACCCCTCCTCATGGCTTCACCACAAACCTGCATATTTGACCTTATGCCTACTTCAGTCACAATAGTGCCCATAATCGGAATATTTGGGAATCTCAAATTAGTTTGGATTTTACACTCAGATCAAAGTGAATGAAATATCTGAGTTCAAATTCTGTCAGACTGTCATCCTCCAAATCTGTGCTCCTTCCCCCAAAAGCTCCCTGAGCAACTCCTGCCCCTGCACACCTCCATGAGCCTAAAGGCCACACAAAGGGGCTCAGAACATGGGAAAACTCCACGCCATAAATCTTAGGAATCCCAGGGTGATGTGTTTAGAAATGTGAAGGAATTGGACCCTCACTTTGTGAATGTTAATAGGCTACTTACTCCCCATCTGGTAGAAGTGATAAATTAGCAGTACTGAACAGTATCTCTATAATGTTTACATTAGAAGTAGTTTCCAGGGAGCTGGGAGGGTTGGCAGGGTGAGGAGGTGGCATCCTCAGTACCCACACAGGACCTCTCACTGCATGGTACATCATCAGCGAGGAGCAGGGCGAGAGCAGAGACAGAAAACAAGAAATCACTGAGAGCAGCTGCTCTCTTTCTTTTCTGGCTAAAAAGCCAAATCCAAAAGATGCTCATTCCTGCTGCAGCCAGCACTTGTAATTTACTGGATTCATGGCCCCATTCAGAGCTTCCAGTGGAAACAATATAAAGTTTGAAGAACAACATGGAAAACAAAATAAAATCTACAGAAAATTTGCCAGTGAATTTTTTCTTTTTTTACTCATCGGCAATTTTTACTGGAAGACAGTTGTTTTCCAGAGTGTCTTTCATGTCTGGAAAACCCACAGAACCTATGGTTTATGACAGAAACTGTTTCTTTCTCAGTGGGCTATAAAGACAGTATGAAAAAGCTGATGACTAATGGAGATGGGACTTTAGATAAGAGATTTCTCTCTCTAAGTAATTCTCCCTGTGGCAAGAGCTTGCCATGTTAAACACAGGCCTCCAACTTTGCTGGGAGATGCAGCAGAAGGCAAAGATGAGCTCTGATCCAACCACAAACATCCAATACAACAGCCAAAGGAAAACAAAGCAACTTGCCAACTCCACTGCACTGTTTGGAAATGGCTTTTTCCCCCCTCAAAAACCCCACTTCAGCACATTTGGAGCTTCCACCACCCCACTCAGCTCCTCCTTGGGCAGGAATCTGAGCCTGGGTTCTGGCAGGACGGGCTCCAGCAGACACCAGGTCCTGCTGGCACAGGCAGAGCAGCTCCCAGCACTGACACCATTGCCAGCAGCACGAACTGCTCTGAGTCTGGCCTTCGTACCAGTGAGACTGTGATGAGCTGGGAAAAAGTCTCCTTCCAAACCTCCCAGCAAGCCTTCAGCTAGGGCATCTATAGTCTGAGGAGGAAAGGCAGAGGACAAAAAGGGCACGAGACACCTAAATCAGAGAGGAAAGAGTGCTGTGCTGCCTGGCTCGTCCCTCTGCCAGAGAGGGATTCCTCTGAAACTTTTTTTGTAATTGCCATTTCCATTTCAATTGATTCCCATGGCAGGGATTGCTCCTTGGGGGGATTTCTACAGCCTGACAGATCATGGGAATAGGAAAATGTTGCTGATGCTCAAACTACACAGTCCTTTATTCAGCTTTGATCCCCTGTTTCTAGTCCCACAGCTCCAGGCAGTCTGCTGATGCTTCCTGATTATTCCCAAACTGTCATTCCTATGTAGGAAATGACCATTTCTTATACCTATGTTCCAGAACTGGGGTCATGCCCTGGCAGACACATTCCTGCCCATGGTCACTGATTTGAGACCAAGGGGCTGATTTACCCCAGCTCATGGACAGTACTGACCTACAGACACACAAAGTGAGAGGCAGAGAAGCTCCTGCCACTTACCTGGCATTGGAGCAGGCTGAGCTGGACTTAAGTCAACTTATCTCAGTTATTGGGGCTGGATATTTGGGTAGCAGCAGCAGCACAACCCAGCTGAGCTGCACACAGAGGGCAAAGCAGCCCAGCCCCTCAGAACAGAGTCTGCACTTTCTGTGGGTGCACAGCCCTGGGCATGGCTCAGCCCATCCTGGTGACAGCATGGCAAGCACAAGTCAGAACCCACTGGGACATTCCTGCTGTGGCCCCCCACAGCAGCTGGGCTCAGCACAGCCCTCCCCACTGCTCCAGAAAGGCTTTCCTTGAGCACCCTCCAAGCTGAGAAATACCCTCCTGCTCATCACACAGCCTGGAGAGAGGACACAGCTGCAAACCCCACTGGGGACCTGCAAAGCCCGGGTGACACTGGGGTGGCCAACAGAGGAAAGACGTGGAGCTGTAGAAATGAATCTAAAGGAGGCCACAAAGTTGGTCTGAGGGCTGGAGCCCTCTGCTCTGGAGCCAGGCTGGCAGAGCTGGGGGTGCTCACCTGGAGAGGAGAAGCTCCAGGGAGAGCTCAGAGCCCTTCCAGGGCCTGAAGGGGCTCCAGGAGAGCTGGAGAGGGACTGGGGACAAGGGATGGAGGGACAGGACACAGGGAATGGCTCCCAGTGCCAGAGGGCAGGGATGGATGGGATACTGGGAATTAGGAATTGTTCCCTGGCAGGGTGGGCAGGCCCTGGCACAGGGTGCCCAGAGCAGCTGTGGCTGCCCCTGGATCCCTGGAACTGTCCCAGGCCAGGCTGGATGGGGCTGGGAGCAGCCTGGGACAGTGGGAGGTGTCCCTGCCCATGGCACAGGGTGGGACTGGATGAGGTTTAGATTCCTTCCCAACCTAAACCAGTCTGTGATTCCACAGCTTCTGGGGATCCTCCAGCTTTTCCACCCCCAGCAAAATCACTGCAGTGCTCCCTGCCAAAGGACACATCTATGGGATGCTTTTTCTTTTCCAGAGTATTTTTTCTTCCCAATCCATACACATATCCCAGGGTACCCAGTGCAGAGATTTTGATGGTTTCTCTTTCCTGTTATTGTTCTGCGAGCTCCAGACCTAAAGGACAATTTTCTTTTTTTCTTCAACTCTAACAAAACCTGATGGAAAGCTCAAGGTTTCAGAATTGCTGAGCTCAAGTCTCTGTCAGTGAGTGACCATTTGGAAAGGCACCTCTCTCACTGGGTTTCCAGTTGTTTATTCCAGCTGGCAACCACAGACTAACAGTAATGGAAAGTCTAAGAGCAGCAGCCCAGGACAGTGAGTAAGCACTGCAGACAGCCAGGATGGAGCACGTCCACCAGGTCCTCAGCCACGCTGGCCACTCCACACAGGAGATGCTCCACGGGGTTAAGTGGGAGCTGCAGGGCTCTGGGCCTTCTAGAAAAGGAATCAATTCACTTCTGAATCTGCCTGAGTAGCACAGAGTTAAACATGGAAAACTCACCCCTGCATCTGCTGGTTTTGTTAGTTTTTAAGCTTCCAAACTTAGATGAAATATATTTTGCTGCCTATGAAAAATCTCTGTGTAGAGCCCACAGGTTGTTGTATAAAAATAACAGCACTAATTTTAGACAGCAGTGTAAATTGCATTCACCACTCTAAAAGGCAAAACCAAACCAATCAGAAAAAAAAAGAATACTTCAAATATGAAAGCTTTGATATATCCAGTTGGCAAAAAGCACTTCTCTACCAAATTAAATTCTCATTTTTTTCAGCTACTAGCAATATTCTTCCCCCTCCCCCAAGATCCTCCATTTAATAGACAAAAAAAGTGTTTAAAACAAAACAAAAGCAACTTTGATTTTCATTCCTTCTGTAACTCAGCCCTGGAAACTCCAGCCCTTTTCTAGGAGCCCCTGAGCTGCTCCCCGTCACACAAAGCTACCTTTTCTTTTCCCTTGTGGCTGCAAATGCAGAGGCTCTTCCCCTGCGCGCTGGGATGAAAGCAGCCGTGAAGGCTGGCGGGTCTGACCCCAGCAGCCTGGCCTGGACATGCTCTGCATCCAGAGGAACTGCTGTGTGCAGGGCTCAGCCTTACCTTCCCCAGCTCGTGCTTTGTCCAGAGAAGCTGAAGGGTTTCCAGCAGTACGAGTGGGTCCTGGCCTGGAGGAGGGGGAAGAGAGGAAAGGAGGGAGAAAAACAAAACAAAACAGATTTATTGGCTCTGTAGAGGCAGCCCAGACACACTGGGGCATTGTTTCACCCCAGAGAAATCTGCTGCTCCATGCTGGAAACCACCAAGCTCCAAGTGCCAGTCAGGATTAGCGTGTAAAACCCTGCACTCTGAAATCCTAACAAAATCACAGGCGGCAGCCAGGCACGGCTTTAACTCGGCAGCCCCTGGCTCCTGCACTCAGTGCAAAGCTGTGCAGAGCAGCTCCAGGCCAGCCCTGCTGCTGCTGCCCTGCCAGCCTGCCCGCCGCAAGCGCGGGCTCCTGCAGCAGCCAGCCCCGGCGCCGCTCCGGAGGGATGCTCAGCACGGCAGATTTCAAGGCACGGCTCTGCCGTGGAAGCTCTTGGCCAGCTGGCATGGAGCAGGGTGACTGTGGGCCAGAACAGGGTGTGCCAGGGTGGACAACAACGGGGCTGCAGCGGGATTCAGGGTGCCTGAGGAAGAGGGAAGATGAAAGGCTGCTGTGATAAGTGGCAAGACTAAACAAAGAGGGATCAAATATTTTAAAAAAAGGTTATTTGGAATTTTCCTCTTATTTTTCGCCTAGTTATTGCAGAACTTGCATTCAGTTGTTCTTTTGTGTGTTATCATTCTTCGTACAGTCATCATACCATTATTCATCATAGCAATATTCATCACACCAGTACTTCTAAAGCAATTGTTTAGGAATATTTCATTTTGAAAGCAGCAACATGTTTGATATCTGATTCTACTTAAATCACAATCATTTACTTACGAAACCACGACACAAATTATTCTGAATGAAAATCATCTGCAGCATCAACAGTTAAAATGTGAAGAATGAATTTAAAAATCTGAATGAACTCTCCAAACCAATCCTCCTAACACACTTCTTATGTTTTCATACAGCCAAAAGAAAAATGTTAAACTGAAAAGGAAACTTCCTTTTAATCACCTTCTGTGTTTTACAATTCCTAAAGAGCTCATTTCCAAATGCTAGATTTCATGCTCAGTATCTCATTGCACCTCATATTTCACGCCACAAAAAGCTCCTTCAGCTGTGAAAGGCTCTACCTCATCCAGCTGAACTCTGAGGCACTGTATTTATAAAATACTTGAAGTAGCAAGCTGATTACTGGTTGAGCCAAGAGCATGATAATATTCCCATTATCCACTAACCTCTGGGAAACACCAGCCAAATTAAAAATGCCACATTTACAATTCACAAGATAATATTTTCTCTCATCTCTGGTTGTTCTGAAATGTTGAACTCTCCAAACACTGGCTGTTCTCAGCTACTGCTCCTTCTTCGGAAAAAGAAAAGGCTCTTTTTACACCAAAACAGAAGAAAAGCCAGACCTCTTCTCCCCAGTAAATTAGCAAATTACAGTCAAATTCAGTCCATGTGTGTGTGCATATCTGCACACTCTCCTCTTGGCCTGACTCCCAAAGAAATTTATACACACAGAGGAAAAAAATAGGAATGCAGCGCAGTGTGTAACCAAATACACTGTAAATCTGAGCTGTAATTAATGCAGGGAACAGGCTGGAATGATACAGGAAATGAGAGCAGTTAGGAGAGCAGTGTTTCACTTCACATACAACCAATAATTCAACTTGTTAAAAGCTTTCTAAACCTCAGTCAACAAACCCAGCCCTTTTCTTCCTGACTCTTTCCTACCTTACCTCCCTGCCACTGAAACCCGAGCTGATACAGCAGAGGAAAACATCTCTGCAGTCAGTTGTCAGCAGGTCAGCAGTGCCAGCGTGGCACTGAGCAGTCACAGGGACACAGGGACACCTCCCTGCCCCAGAGCTCTGCACACACCCAGAGCTGAGTTATTTCCACAGAGCACCCCGGAGCACGGCACAGGAGGGACACGGACCTGGTGGAGAGGCTCCAGAGGAGAAGGCTCCAGGGAGAGCTCAGAGCCCCTTCCAGTGCCCAAAAGGATTCCAGGAGAGCTGGAGAGGGACATGGGACAAGGGCCTGGAGGGACAGGTCAAGAGGGAATGGCTTCACAGTGACAGAGGGCAGGGATTGGACAAGGAGAGAAACTGAGAAATCTGTTGGTGTCTGCACAGGGCTGCTCCCTTCCTCACCTGGTGAGGCTTCTGGGAATCTGAGGGTGAGACAGAGTCAGGGGCTAAACATAACAAAATAACCCACAAGCAGTTGCTCACAGAGCCAGACATAAACAGGAGAGCAAAGCCACCTCGTGCCCTTGTCCCATCCCACCAGAGGGAGGACACTGCAGTTCCTGTTGGGCCTGGAGCTATTTCACCCAGTTACTCTCCAGATGAGACAGAAGATGGAAATGTGAAGGTCCACATCGTTTGGACTCCCGAAAGAAATGAACAATTCATCTGCTCTGTCTCCTGCAGGACCTCCTTGGAGAACTGTCCTCCTCTCGGTTCTCCTGGCACCCCCAGAGAGTGAGAAATGAGTGCCTTTGACAAGGATGATTAATCAATAACTGCTGCTGTACTCTGGTGGGATACCAGAGAGGTATCTGCCCATCCACATCCGAGAAGGAAGAAGAGAATCAGCAACAAACTAATACCAGGACATCCAAGGAAAAATAACAGGACCATACAGGGAGTTTCACAAGTCTTCCAGAAAAACCTGGAGAGCTCCACACAGCAGGGAATGAGGGAGAAGTACAAGTGAAGGAGAGATAAAGTGAAGGTCAGAACTGAACCACAAGTGCATCTGGGCTCAGCTCTGGACAAGAACAATGCAAGTATGGGGCATGGTGGCCAGAAAAACCCCATCATTCCCACCAAGGACACCCAGAAGCTCCACTGCTAAAGAGAATTTCAATCCTGCGGAGTCTCCTACATCCTGAAGAGATATCCAGCTATTAGCAAGGGGCATTCTATCAGCAAAATAAAACCAAGAAAAACCAGCAAAAACAGAAACAAACAAACAAACAAACAAACAAAACCACAAAAAAAAAAAAAAAAAAAAAAAAAACCAACAATCCAAAAAAAAAACCCCCAAAAAAACAAACCACCCAGTGTGGAAAGTCAGAGAACACCAAGTCTCCCTGCTCCAGCTGTGAGCAGCTGAGGAGGGTCAGGAGAGGCAGCTGAGCCCTTCCAGTTCCTAGACTAAGCTCAAGAGAAAGTGCTCAGTCTGACACTGACCCTTCGCAGCTCCCAAAAAAAGGGGGTTGCAGACCTTAAAACAGCTGGAAAAGCCTCACCAAATCACGGTTAGAGCACTTTGGTGGAGATCTCAAAAAGACACATCTGCATCAGCTCCAACACAAAAGACCTCAAGTTTTGGCACTGACAGTTTCTCCCAATAGCATGTTCCTGTTTTAAACATTTTACATTGATATATTTCCTTTGAATGTTTTTCATTCTGAAAAATAATGAGTTCTGCCCTGAACCTGGTACCAAAATTGCAGGAGATGGTAAATCAAATGTCTTCCAGTTCTCAAGATCTGTGGTTACATTTCAAAACCATATAAACCACAAGGCTTGTATTTTTGAGTTAGAAAAGTGCCTTTGAGGAAAACCATAAACTACTTTCTGTTCATTCTCTCCATTTCCTTTGTGCATCCATCACTCAAACCCTGCTGTGATCACAACAAAAGCAGTGCCTGGGGGCTGGTGAGGTAAGCACTGGATTTGCTGGTGAGGTTTGCAGTAGTGTCCTTACAAAATTCTGCCGCATTATTCACCATTGCAGCCCTGGCAAGAGAATCCCCTGTTCTGACTGAGCCTCCTCCCACCTGAGGAAAGGGTGACATCCAACCTCAGAGGAGGAATTTCCCAAGGAAAAAAACTTCTGACACATTCTCTCAGTGCCCAAAGCCATTAAATGCCTTGTGGCCCAAAACCTGGAAGAATTACAGTCAGCAGAAGAAAAGATACTGAATGAAAAAAAAACAACCCCAAAGAAGGTGGAAAAAGTGAGTGAAATGCAGGGTGACATCAGACTGTCACAGCTGAAAGCCATGGACAGGAAAAGTCAAGAACAAAATGTTGATTATGAATCACAAATTTATGGAATCACAGAATCCCCTGAGCTGGAGGGACCCACCAGGATCACCCAGCCCAGCTCCTGTCCCTGCCCAGACCCCCACCAACCCCACCCTGGGCATCCCTGGCAGCGCTGGCCCAACGCTCCTGGAGCTCTGGCAGCCTCGGGGCCGTGCCCATTCCCTGGGGAGCCTGGGCAGTGCCAGCACCCTCTGGGGGAAGAACCTTTCCTGCTCTCCAGCCTGACCTGCCCTGGCCCAGCTCCAGCCGTTCCCTGGCTCCTGTCCCTGTCCCAGAGCAGAGATGGGAGCTGTCCTGCTCTGCTGCCCTACAATGGTTATGTTTTCTTTATGTTTTCTTTTCTTTGTCCCTCTGTCCTGCAAGTTAACCAAATTTTAATAAATGTTTAATGGAATATCCAACCCACCCAGTAGACAATTAGTGAATTTTTACTATTACTTATTGTTTTGTGTGCCTTCTGCCCTGGAATCTGTTCTCAGTGAAAACACCTTCTTATCTCAACACACCTTTGAGATGTATTTCTGAAAAGAAAACTAAAATTCAAGGTATTTCCATGTCCCCCTTAGGGCAGGCGGCCTATTTGGACTTTAAAACTCCAATACCTCAATGTGGACAATGCAGAAGCTGGGGGTTTGGGTGAGCAGAGCCATTTACCCTCTCCTGTTCCAGCAGCATGAGGGGCACACCCACTCTGGGTCATTGAAATTGCAGCTGAGGACAAACAAATTGTGTGTTATATGTGAATTAATCAAAGTCTCTTACCCAAACCTAGTTTGTCTCAATTTTGTTTAGAAGTGGCTGCAGCTCACAGCAAGTGTGTGCTGGTTTTGCAGAACAGGCACAGAAATAATATCACTTACATGGAGCAAAAATGAATGGATACATTTTCTGGTGCCTAAATTTGAACCTCTGAGGACAAGCTGATCTCACTAAAAAGGTACAAAATTCCTCAGTAGAAACCTACAGACCTACAGATTGTGACACCTTCCAGGTGTTCATGCTGTGCCCCCTTTAATGAGCACATGTAACATAAATAAACCTTTCAGTTTGTTATTGTGAGTCAGCACTTGGTGATTGATCCCAATCTCCACTGCCTGCAGTGATGAGTCCTTCACTAAAGACTGAAAGCAGCCAGAGGTGCTCCCTGCACTGCTCAGGTAGCAGTGCCTGCAGGGACAAGGAATGCTGCCAGGACAGGTTGCTTCATTTCCACCACTGAATCCAACAGAGCCAAATTTACAAGAGGATCCGATGTCACTAAACTATTTCATTTCAGAAACAACACATTGCTCTGCTTTAGCACCATTTCCAGAGCTCCAAGACTCTCTCCCCATGCCAGAAACCCATTCCTTCAGTGTGCCTCCCACAAAAGGCAGATATGCTTGAGAATGTCTAACTGTGCATTTAGCTGAACTCACGCAGCAAGGAAATGAAGCAAGAAGATGGAGAGAGTCCTTCGTTATTTGGCCTGTCTGTCTCACTGCAGCCTTGGCCCAGCGTCCAGTTTCAGCTGCTGTTTTCTCATCGACACAGCTTTGAACTCAGCTGCACCAAGCCCTTCCCATCTCGGGAGGGAAGGAACCACACCAGCGACCACAGTCCTGAGCTCCTCACACCACACACCTCCCCTGCAATTTTAACATTAAAGACAGAGCCTTTGGGGAGGTCTGGGAATCCAGGTTCACCAAGGGAAAGAAAGGCATTTCTTACTTGTTCCTCCAGCTCTTCATCCACACATTTGGATTCCCCTTCTGCACTAATGGAATCAGCGGGAGGATCTACATCAGACAGGAGGGGAAAATATCCCAAAATGCTCTGACTTCCTCACTTGCAATTACCTGACTTTGAACATCAGCTCATTCTCAGTCACCAGAAACCTCATATAAGATGAATAGTTCCACATTTCTTAATTTATCAACCAGCTGTGACTGCTCTGTTTCTCCAGCCCTGTGACGACCACCACCTCCTGCTCGCCAGCCCCTGCGGCCTCTCTACAGCAGATGAAGATTCCCACAGCTGGGATTGGTACTGAAGTAAAGGGGTCACATCACCTAACACACTGCCACAAGCTAGCCCAGGCATCCCTGGGAACTGCAGAAGCAGTTTATGTTTTGTTCATAGGCCAGATGGAAAAGTCAGCTGGGAGTGACAATCCCAGCCCAGCTCTCTGCCTGTATTGAGAGCAGGGGCAAAGCTTTATTCCAGTCCTACTGAGATGGCTGTTTCACTCAGCAGGAAATATTTGCTTCACTTTAGGGAGGAGGTCAGTATCTAGAGGCTTATCTTTTTGTGGCTCTTTATCATCTTCCAGACAGATTAGGTTTAACAGAAACTTCTAACTCAGTGATGCACCTTGCAAGGTACAGGCCAGCAATTCCTCCGTGACACTCTGGTTTGGAACTGCTCTGTTAATGTGCCAACATGCAATAATGTATCACAGAATTAGTCCTACTGAATGTGTGTTCTCTAATACCCTGGCATAAGCTTACACCAAGCACACAACCACAGAGTGGCTGGGGCATCTGGCTCTGCAGGCAATACTCATCTCATGTTCCTCACTGGGTTCTTCTAGACAAGAGCCAGAATTCCTCAGGTGCCATTAGCTGAGCTCACACTTTCCTGGAATCACTCTGTGAAGCCAAACCTTGGTCTGTGCTGTTGACTACATCATTATTGAAAAGGCAGAATTAGGAGCTCAAACAGAAATATGGGGGAGAATGAGGTGCACAGGCAGAACACAGAGAAACTGCCCTGCTGGAGAGGGAAAAGGGACATGAACAGTGTATTGAAAGCAAGAGAAGTTTTTCTAGAAAAGAAGCCAGCCTTTCTCAATGGCAACAAAAGTCATTCTCTAACTAAGGGCAAGTGAGATCCTTTCCATTCTGAGAAATTTGAGTTATGAAAACATAATAGGAACCCTCAGCATTTGGCTGATACATGCTTGATTTCTGAGTGAGTCAGAAGTTCACATTCTTCTACTGCAGCCTCCCAACTGAAAACAATCCCCACACTTCAAGCACAAGAATAATAAAGCACACATATGCTTCTTATAAAACAATCCTTACAAATAACCATGCCTTTTGTTTTCCTAATGGCTAAAATTCATCATTTCCCCCCAAAAAACCTGAGATCAAACAAAATGCACTCTCATTAAAAAAGAAGGCTTGCTTGGCTGAGCACAACAGGCAGTGACATTGCCCTGTTATTTTCTTAGTGCTTTTTGTCAATGGAGAGCCTGGAGAGCTGCTCCCCAGGCTCTGTGGGGCAGGGCAGGCTCAGCACAGCCCCAGCCCTGTGCTCCAAACAGGGGCTTTCCTCCTCCTCCCCCCACATCAGCCCCGAGAACATCCACATTCCTCTCTGTCCCAGAGTGCACAGACACCTGAGCAACAACAACAACAACAACAACAACAACAACACAGAATCCCAGACTGGTTTGGGTTGGAAAGGACCTCAAAACCCATCCCCTCCCACCCTGCCACGGGCAGGGACACCTCCCACTGTCCCAGGCTGCTCCCAGCCCTGTCCAGCCTGGCCTTGGGCACTGCCAGGGATCCAGGGGCAGCCACAGCTGCTCCGGGCACCCTGTGCCAGGGCCTGCCCACCCTGCCAGGGAACAATTCCTAATTCCCAATATCCCATCCAGCCCTGCCCTCTGGCACTGGGAGCTCTTCCCTGTGTCCTGTCCCTCCATCCCTTGTCCCCAGTCCCTCTCCAGCTCTCCTGGAGCCCCTTCAGGCCCTGGAAGGGCTCTGAGCTCTCCCTGGAGCTTCTCCTCTCCAGGTGAGCACCCCCAGCTCTGCCAGCCTGGCTCCAGGGCAGAGGGCTCCAGCCCCTGGAGCAGCTCCGTGGCCTCCTCTGGATCTCTCCAGCAGCTCCAGGTCCTCCCTGTACTGGGCCCAGGGCTGGGGCAGCTCTGCAGGTGGGGTCTCACCTGAGCAGGGCACAGGGGCTGAATCCTCTCCCTTACAACACCTGGGCACCACACCCAGCACGGGAGCAGAGGGTGCCCTTCAGAGCTGGTGCCAACTCAACAAATAAAATGAAACCTCACCAAGGAGTCACCCAGCTCTGGGACATCCTTGCAGTGCCTGGAATGACCCAGCCTGGGCAGCAGAAACTTCCCTTGCCCAGGAGTGAAGGAGCCTGTCCCACACTGTCACCCTGAACAAGGTGTGACATCACCTCAGACAAACAGAGGTCATTTGGTGATGCTATCTGTGCACCCTGGCTGGACAAGAAGTGCAGCAATCTGTACAGAAATAGCAATTCTGAAAAGAACACCAAGAGGTTGCTTTCTAGGCAGTTAATGAAATCCAACTTCATAAAAGCCTAGAAATGTAACAGTCATAAACCTTTTGCAGGTAGTTGTCAACACTCTCCCATGGTTTCCTCCTCTGTCAGAGGGGCTCTAAGCTCAGTGTCAAGGGCTCTGCAGCACGAGGATGACAATCTCTGGCACAGGACAGTGGGGACACACGTGGGAGGGGAGCACAGCACTGCAGTCCCTCATTCCCTTCCCATTTTACACCTGTCCCTCCACCCCCATGGCCAGGCACAGCCAGAGGGGTGGCTCAAGGCCCTGAGCTGGGTGGATCCCCATCCTTACCAAACCAGGGTCTGCACTCCTGTGTTCAAAACTGTTTAAACAAAACCCACAGTTTCATCTTACAGTTTTTCTTTTCCTTCAAAGATTCAGCCAGGCTACCCTTACTTCCTTTAGGCACCAGCTCCATGCCTTTTTCCAGTGATGAAGGGAATTAGGCTTTGTTCCCATAAACCAACTCGGTGTTGAGGGAAGAGTGAGGAGCAAGTCACCACGTTCCCAGGAGGAGGACAACAATCAGTGCCGTGGAACGAGCCCTTCCTCACATCCCACTGTCCTGCCAACCTCCTCGGGCCAGCAACAGGAGGATCTGTCACAGCCAGGGTGCCAGTTAATGCCCTTACACTGAGTTAATGGCACTTTCATAGAAATGGAAATTCACTTGAAAAACACCTAAAAGAGCATTCCAGAAAACTAACCATTTCTTCTTTCAAACTTATCCACTCTGCAAAAGGGAAGAAAACTGATATTGTCCAGGATAAAAGGGGAAACTTCTTAATTATGTAAGAGGCTGAGACTGCCAGGAACAGCAGCAGCCCCAGAGGACTCAAGCACAGGATGGGAAAGAATCATCAGATCCAGAGTACTATCATAGAGCTAAAATGATATCTGTTTTTTTGCCTGCAGACATCTCTGGAAATCCCCAAGTTCTAAACCTAACAACATTAATTGTGCGTCCTAAGTAGTTTTATATGAAAAAACCCACCTGGTAATTCTAAAAAGCTGTAGTACATATTTTGAAGCCATCCAACTTTCTTTTGAGAACAGTAACAATAGTTTGATTCTTGTATAAAGGACATTCCCAGCTTTTCTTCTGCCAGTTCCTCTCTTGAGCACATTTCAGCAGCAGCACAGATGCTGCATGGGGCAGGGCCTCTCCCGTTCCCAGGTCAGTGGGTATGGTGGTCCTGAGCCAGCCAGGCCCTGGGCAGAGCCAGGAGTGCTGGGCAGTGAGGGAGTCACCAGCCTTGCAAGTGTTCAAAAAAGGTGAAGATGTGGCACCTGGGGACATGGTGACATGTTTACTTGGGTAAACAAAGAGGAGGAGACACATCTGTCCAGGCTGAACCAAGCCCTCCAGAGGCAGAGGGAAATTGCTGCTTTGCTTACGTTGAATAAAACAATGGTTAAACCCCTAAGCTGAAAGAATTTCTCCTTCTTCCTCTGCCTAATTACATCTCAGAGTGGGAGATTAAAACTCCATCTCTGGTCGAATCCCAGACTAGTTTCTTGGAGGGGCCCTTAAAATCATCTCATTCCAGCTCCCCTGCCATGGGAAGGGACACCTGCCATTAGACCAGCACTGACACTCAGCATTATGAGAACCTTCAAACAATGTGTTCTTCATCCATATTTCTGCTGCAGCTCTTGAAAATCCCACCCTGAGGTTCCAGGGACAGTTCCAATCACATCCAAATCCTAAATCTGCTCTCTCCACACACAAAGCTCTCCAGGTCACCCTGGAGTGATTGCAGAACAGCCAGATGCTTTTCCCAAGGCTGGCTGGCTCAAGCCACTTCTCCAGGACACACTGCAGACATTGCGCAAGGCTCAGGCAGAACCTTGCCCAGTCCCTCACACCGCACTCCCACTGACTGCAGAGCTGCCTCTGAGCCCTTCCAATGCTCCCAGCACCAAAGCCAGGGCCAAATAAAAGATCTCACTGCTACTTAAGACAAAAGTAGAGATGGCTGTTCCCTTCCAAAATTTATAGCTGCACCTCCTAGATAAAAAAAAAAAACCCTATTTTTGACAAGTCCTGCATGTTAAAATCATAGCTCTGGGGAGGCTAAGTGGAAAATCCAGGATACCTGTCAGCTCAGCATCAATGTGTTTGAAGGGATTTGGTGGTTTCCATGGTGATGGGGAGGGTAAGGGGCTGCCTGGTTCCAGCTCTGACTGACGCACATCTCAAACAATCGCTCTCTTCCTGTTCGTATGGCACAAGAAAAACAGGATGCTGAGAGGTGTTTATCTGAGAGAGTGAGATAAGCAAGCGCACTGTGAGTTCTCAAAGTATAGGAGTTCACCAAGGAGATGTTATAGACTTTCTGTGGAAAAAAAAATCCCACTGCTGCCGTGCTGAACGTGATTAAATTATGCATGGAAAAGTCCTTTCCCTTGGAAGCCGCAGGAAACCGTGCAGAGCTGGTATATGAGCCCTGAATACCAATGGAAAGTCTCTTTAGTGTGTGGTACCGAGTTACAGCGCTGAATGAAAGCAGAGTGCCAGCTCAGTGTGTGATAGCTGCCACCCCAAGCCCTGCCTGGGGCCCACTGGGGGGGCGGGTACAGAGGGTGGGGGGCTGCCACAGCCCTGGGGCTGCACAGACAGCTCAGGCTGCTCTCAAGGGCTCTGTGCCCACGAGCAGCAGTTCACAGGCACTTCTCAGACCTCCCACCCAACCTGAGGCACTTCGCAGCATTGTAAATGTCCCTCAGTGCCTAGAGAGGGAATCTGCCCACTTCTTATCCCAGCTTCATCAGTGACAGAACCTGCAAACCACACCGTTAGTAATTACCTGCTCTCTAATCACCACAAGCTGGTACAGCCCAGAAGCACTCTGGGGTTTAGAGCTGAAAATCTCACGTCCAAATAGCACAGGGCTGGTTCTGGAGCAGGGGAAGGCACCTTCACACCCCTGTCACACGTGGGACAGGCAATACCCCTGTCCAGAGGCTGGGCAAAGCCATGGCACAAAACCAGGGCCCGGCTGGCCATACTGGAACTGACCTGGGTCACAGTGGCTTTAATGCATCTCTCCTGTTGATTTACAGAATCACAAAACCTCCTGAGCTGGAAGTGACTCACAAGGACCATGCAGCCCCAACACCAGAATTCCAGCTGTACCCATCCCATCAATGCGGCTACCAAAACTATCCCATCATAGCCAGGAATTGTTACAGCTCAGTTCTCTAAGTACAGGCAGCTGAGTTTTGCCACCTGTGCCACCCACACTGGAGGACACAGGGTAGGACAGATCTGTATGAGAAAGTGGATTTCTGCTTTATGCAAATTCTGTTTTCCCAGTCGTTGCACATATTTAAGACAGTATCAAAGGAACAAAATGGGAACCCAATCATTGTCTCTGGCTTGGCTGGCTTACAGATCAACTCCCAGCCTTTAATTCTAGGAAGTGAGTGGCCACGGAGCCTCCTGACAGCCAAGGGCCCCCTTTTTCCATCTGACTTGCTGTTTGTCTTGGAAGTAGCCAGGTTAAGGCTGTCCCATTCAGCCTGCAGCAGAATGTGGGGCAGATGGAAAGAGGGAAAGACAGAGACACTGCAAAAACTGAGACAAAGCCTGGTGGTGGGATGAAAGAGCATGGAACGAAGGCAGGGCCCAGCCAAGCCAAACAAAGTTTTCCTTGAGTGATTACATCTGCCGGAGAGTCCCCAGCTTGCACTCTCCTTGCTGAGAAATTCTTTTAATTGTGTCTAGGACATTTTAAATATCCCAAGAAAAGCTCCTCTGTAATTGTTGGAGCTCTGAACTGTGTGAACTTTTGTCGTGCTGAATCGCCAATAGCTCGCTGCAAACCTCTGCCACCGAAGCAGGGCTTTGCTGAGGGAGAGCCCTGGGGAGGGAAAACTGGTAATAAATCTCCATTTCTTTTTTCTCAAGGAAAAACAAATAATTTAGACAAATTCTTCTCCCTCCCAATGTCTGTATAGCTCAGTGTAAAGTGCATCCAGCAGAAAATGAAAAGAGATCCGTTCTCAGATTAGCCAAAATTAAGTAAGGCTAAACGAGCAATGTGCAGAGCCAAAGCCTACAGCCCTGTGAAATGGGCACCTTCCAGGGGGCCAGCAGGGATGGTGGATCTTCCACAGCCACCAGAGCCACTCCGTGCCGGGTGAGGGAGGAGAGGAACAGTGGGGCAGGAGTGTATAGCCAGCACCTGCAGCACACAGCACCACAGGGTGCCACGGGCAAGTCCTCGCAGATATGAAAATCAACACTTGTGAGCCAGAAAGACAGAGAAATATTAATCTTCAGGGCCCGTGATACTGCCTTGACCAGACACACTTCAGGTGTTACCTGAATGCCACTGCCCTGGGCTTCACGTCATGGGTCCAAATTCCACAGACCCTTGTCTGTGGCAAACCACCCTCATCTTCAGGCTTGTTTTCACAGCATTAATTTCCCTCCACCCCTCACTGTGATAAGCAGAAATGCCAGAGAGTTGACAGGCACCTCATTTCTCTCCTTCAGAACCCAGACATCTGCCTGCACACTCAGGTAACTGGGTATTTGTGTTTGCCACACGTCAGGGTCAGTCACTGGAGGTCACTACAAAGGCAAGGCTCAATGTCAAAGACCAAATCAAAAATAACAAGGTGGGTGAGCTGCCTCCTCTGGCCACAGTCACACAGCTCACTGTGCCACAGGGTGGGGTACCCCGGTAAGGAGGGAACACCAACACATCTGTGCCCCTAAAACAGCCACCCAAAGGTGGGCTTGTGTCTGCACATTTCCTCGAGCACTTTGAATGAATACCTGGCTGTATTGCATCGCCTGGCTGGTGCCAAGACATTTTACTTAGGACATGAGCTGTCCAAAAGTAAAGTGAGTCATTCTCATTCGAATCATGGAATCCCCTGAGCAGGAAGGGACCCACCAGGATCACCCAGTGCAGCCCCTGGCCCTGCCCAGACCCCCACCAACCCCACCCTGGGCATCCCTGGCAGCGCTGGCCCAACGCTCCTGGAGCTCTGGCAGCCTCGGGGCCGTGCCCATTCCCTGGGGAGCCCGGGCAGTGCCAGCACCCTCTGGGGGAAGAACCTTTCCTGCTCTCCAGCCTGACCTGCCCTGGCCCAGCTCCAGCCGTTCCCTGGCTCCTGTCCCTGTCCCAGAGCAGAGACTGGAGCTGCCCCTCTGCTTCACCTCCACAGAAAATGAACTTGGCCAAAACACAGATCTGCTCTTGCTGGGCCAGGGAATTGATGCAACTCAGTGCAGGCTCAAAGGTACCAGCACAGGAGCAAAGAGGTGACCCATGTGCCAGGACTGGTGCAAGGGCATGAGAGAGAAGGGCAGGAGCAAGACCTTTCTCTCGCAGCTGTGATTCAGCTGTTTGATCAGTCAGCACTTCCACTTGCTCCAATCTGCCAGAACACAAACCTTTCCTTATCACACAGAACCCACAGAACTGACTGCACATCAGGCAGTGACACCTAGCCTTCAGTGACCAGAGGTTTTATGTGCTCTGCCATGCAGAAGACAAGACTCCAGCTGAAGGCAAACTCATACATCAGCCCCAGGACAGGATTTCTCAGCTTGCTGCTCATGGGGGGGCCATAAGCTGATCAGCACCCTGAGCCCCTGGAGCAGAGCCATCAGCACTGCCAAAGGACTGGTGCCAACACACAGGTGGATGTCAGCATCATCCAGATTTGTTTTTTAAACAGTATGCCTTACAGAAACTTTAAAACAGTATCTGTAATTTTAGAACAGAATTTATCCTTACGATAGGCAACCTTTCCAGGCAGAATCACCTCCTCTCCTCCCAGACCCTGCATTTCAGAAAGCACAGCACAGCCAGGATCATGCCACGTGGAAACACCAGCTCAGTGTCTGTTGAACAACACCTCAACAAGGCTGAAGGAAACCTAAATGGAGAGAAACACCAGATGTGGCAGAAAGAAGGGGGACAGTCAGACCAGGTGGCAGCTCAAAGACACAGAGCCTGATCAGGACCCGTGAGCAAAGGGACTGGTGTCTCTCTAGGCCCCAGGCACAGGGAACAGTTTGAGGGCCAAGGAGCACCATTTGAGAACATCCACTGCGATAATCCCAGTCCTCCAAACTATGGAGGGATCCCTGAAAACCTCTAGTTTGCTGGGGAGGAGGTTGGGATTTTGTTTTATACTTATTTGCCTCTTGTTTTTGTCTTGGTAGATAACGTTCATTTCCAGTAACTGTTGACCAAAGTGGAAAAGGAGGATTTAACAATAAAGTGCAAGAGTCCATCACAAGTTAAGGCAACCCATGTGCTCTTATGAAACAATAACACACCAACATAAAATAAATCAGTGCCTTTTAATTTAACAATGTAAATTACCCTCCCACCTGCTGTGACTCTCCATAAGGAGAAAAAGCTGGCAGTGTATTTACCAAGCTGTCTATCCCAGTCCCATTCTGCACTGGCCTCCTGCCCTGGGGTTAGACTGTAGGACTCTGTCATCTCTTGCACTCGTATGACCTAAGAAAGGGAATGTGGCCTTTTTCCCACAAGCCCAGAGTGAGAACATCATAAAAGCTGAACTTTAGCCCCCTTTTTGGGCAGGCAGCACAATAGCAAGGAGGATGCTGTTACTCCCCAGAGGCTCTGCTGCTGAAAAACATCACCAAGCTCAAGTAAAAGGTCAGTAGTTAGGATTGCATCTCTTGTTTTCTTCAGTTTTCCTCCTCCGTCAAAGGCAGTTCAACATTCTTTGCACACCCCCCTCCCTCCTTCTGAGAAATGCAGGAAGGAAGTGCTTGCAAAATAGTTTAATTTAAAAGAAGGCACAATCACACACAGCAAAGCCTGCTGCAGCCTCTGAGCAAGACGTGTCCACTGCTCCCCATTCCCACTGCAGCAAAACGAGTCCCTCCCTGCCCACACACACGGGCAGGGCTGTGCTCCAGCACCTGGGCTGGAGAGCTGTGCTTACGTGCTGCAGGCAGCCCCTGCTCCCCCAGGGCACACAGCACATCTGCCCAGGGATGAGATGTGCAGCAGGACGAGAAGGTGCAGGGAGCCCTGCAGCCTCCCAGGGCACTGCATGGTACCGAGCACTGAGTGGCAGCACCATGGTCCTGGGCTGCAGGACAGTGTCACCTCCTGTCTCTCTCCTAACTAGTGCTTGTTTGATTTCACAGGATGTTCTTCCACCAAGGCTTGTTACCTGAACCTTGCTAGGGTTTGGGAAGGTATTTGGGACAGTTGGATTTAACTTGACCCTTTTCTTCACTAGATTTATATGAAAGAACCAGAGTGGGTGGAAGCAGCTGTTATACTCCATGCCTTTTTGCAAAGAGGAATGTAGAGACCAGGAGGCAATTCCTGGAAAACTCCCTCATTATCCATCAGTTTCTGCTGTATGACCACATATCCAATCTAAACATCATTCTTCCCAGGCACACGGTGTTTTTGTATCCCTGGGCAAACAGCACTTACTATCACAAGCCTATTTCTTTGTCTTTTCCAAGACTCTGGCCGTCCCAAGACTTCCCTTGAGCCATGAACCACAACAGCCACATGTCAGGACAGGCTGACAGTCCCTGCCTGCTCTCCCTTCTTTGAGAATTCCCAGTCCTTCCAGCCCAGTGTCCTGACACAACCCCCTCAATGCCTGCAGTGGATCCGGTCCTGTTCCAGGGTACCACATTCCCCTCATTGCTCAAGGGTTCATCTCCAGCTGGCATTCTTGGACTTCATGGGACACTGCCAAAAAAATCACAGTCCTGTCTCTCCTTTAACCCGTTGCTGTCACAGTGCATCATTAGGTGAATGAAGTAACGACGAGATCAGCGCGTGAAGGACCTGAGCAGAATCACCCCCCTGACCTGACCAGAATCACACCTGAGTGGTGCCTCCTTCCAAACAGGATGCCCAGGACTAGCAAACACACAATCAGTTATTTTCCAGAAGAAAATTTTAAAATGCTGCATGCTGTAATGTGAGCACTTTGCCGTGTACAGTCACACAGCTTCACAAAGGGGAAGGTTAACGCTCTCACAAACAGGGAAATGAGAGCACCAAATGCCACCAGCAGGCTGGGGGCTTGGGGGCTGCAGTAGGACCTGAAACCAGGTTGCTGAGTTTGGCTTCTTTTATTTTAAAGTTGACAGCTTCAACCTCCAGCATCTAGACCCAGCACTGAGCATGGGGAAACCTGCTGTTCTCTAGCTCTAGGCCAGATGGGTAAAATTTTTGGGTTAATGTTTTTATAACCATGCAGCCAGAGCTGCTGTTTATTATCCATCCCATCCCCAGGAACTTTTTACCTTCTTTTCTTTTTCACTTGCTTTTGCTTATGTGCATTTCTGATAGATTTAAAAATAAGTGTTAGCACTCCAGAAAGCACTGCTTTAAAATGAGGGTTCCATAATCCTGCATGCTTTATAGACCTTAAACAAAAATTTATTTCTGTCCTGTAGAGTGTTGTAAAGGCATTTACGGAGCTTACTGCCCACCCCATGCCTGCTGCAAGCCCAGACAAAGGACAATAAAAATGTGAAACAGAGGAGAAAGAATGAAAGAACCCCAGAAAGGCACATTTGGCTGGGAAGAGGAGGTGCTCCTGCAGGTAGTCAGCACAGAGCCTGACCACTCCTTCAGCGAAAAAAAAAAAAAATTTCTAATATCTAATCTGAACCTCCCCTGTTGCAACTAAGGCCATTTCCTCTCGGCCTGTCCCCTGGCACAGGGGGTTTGGTTTGTGGTTTGACCACCACCACCTCCCTACAAACTCCCTTCAGGTACTTGTAGGGAGAAATTCCCAGCTCAAGGTTTGTGAGGGTGCTAGAGCCATACTGAAAAATATAAACCTAAATAGTTGGTTGGTTTAAGGAATGGTTAAAAACAGGTTACAGAGTAGATAGATCTGAAAATATGACCCAAATATTGTAATGCAGCATTTAAACAAAAGCAGTGATAAAGAGAAAAAGGTGCCAGTTTGGTTCTAAGCCTCTTCTTGGAGAGAATCCTATGAAGCAAAGTTGATCCAGCCAAAAGTGTGGCCCTCACCTGACTTGGTTCCTCCTTCCTTAAGGCATCACGGATGGCTTTCCATCAGCACTGTCCTGAAGAGCTGACAGACAGCTCTGCCTTGTTCCAGCACCCACAGTGACCCACACATCACCCGGGGTGCTCTGCAGCCCAGAGCATCCCCAGCACCTCCTTGGCCCCAGGCCCCACCACCTGCCAGCACAGCAGCTCCTCAGCAAACATCAGCCCTTTGTCTCCCTTCATCCCTTTCTCATTTGTTGAGATTATTATTTGAAGGAGAACTTTGATTATTAAGATACTTAATGATAAAGGGAAGGACAGCAAATGTGCAGTGCCTGCTGCCAGGCCCAGCCCCAGAGGAGCTGGCTGGTGCTGGCTGCAGGGCTCTGCCCCCAGCCTGTGCCCCGGGCTGTGCCCCAGGTTCTGCCCCCAGCCTGTGCCCCGGGCTGTGCCCCAGGCTCTGCCCCAGGCCATGCCCCAGGCCATGCCCCAGGCTGTGCCCCAGGCTCTGCCCCAGGCTCTGTCCCCAGGTTCTGCCCCAGGCTGTGCCCCAGGTTCTGCCCCAGGCTGTTCCCCGGGCTCCGTCCCCAGTCTCTGTCCCCAGGCTGTGCCCCAGGCTGTGCCCCAGGCTCTGTCCCCAGGTTCTGCCCCAGGCTCTGTCCCCAGGCCATGCCCCAGGCTGTGCCCCAGGCTCTGTCCCCAGGCTATACCCCGGGCTCTGTCCCCAGGCTCTGTCCCCAGGTTCTGCCCCAGGCCATGCCCCAGGCTGTGCCCCAGGCTCTGTCCCCAGGCTCTGTCCCCAGGCTGTGCCCCAGGCTCTGTCCCCAGGCTGTGCCCCAGGCCATGCCCCAGGCTCTGTCCCCAGGCTCTGTCCCCAGGCTGTGCCCCAGGCTGTGCCCCGGGCTCTGTCCCCAGGCTCTGTCCCCAGGTTCTGCCCCAGGCCATGCCCCAGGCTGTGCCCCAGGCTGTGCCCCAGGCTCTGTCCCCAGGCCATGCCCCAGGCTGTGCCTCAGGCTCTGTCCCCAGGTTCTGCCCCAGGCTCTGTCCCCAGGTTCTGCCCCAGGCCATGCCCCAGGCTGTGCCCCAGGCCGTGCCCCTGGCTCTGTCCCCAGGTTCTGCCCCAGGCCATGCCCCAGGCTGTGCCCCAGGCTCTGTCCCCAGGTTCTGCCCCAGGCTGTGCCCCAGGCTGTGCCCCAGGCTGTGCCCCAGGCTGTGCCCCAGGCTCTGTCCCCAGGCCATGCCCCAGGCTGTGCCTCAGGCTCTGTCCCCAGGTTCTGCCCCAGGCTCTGTCCCCAGGTTCTGCCCCAGGCCATGCCCCAGGCTGTGCCCCAGGCCGTGCCCCTGGCTCTGTCCCCAGGTTCTGCCCCAGGCTCTGCCCCCAGGCTGTGCCCCAGGCTGTGCCCCTGGCTCTGTCCCCAGGTTCTGCCCCAGGCTCTGTCCCCAGGCTCTGTCCCCAGGTTCTGCCCCAGGCCATGCCCCAGGCTGTGCCCCAGGCTCTGTCCCCAGGTTCTGCCCCAGGCTCTGTCCCCAGGCTCTGTCCCCAGGTTCTGCCCCAGGCCATGCCCCAGGCTGTGCCCCAGGCTGTGCCCCAGGCTCTGTCCCCAGGTTCTGCCCCAGGCTCTGTCCCCAGGTTCTGCCCCAGGCCATGCCCCAGGCTGTGCCCCAGGCCGTGCCCCAGGCTCTGTCCCCAGGTTCTGCCCCAGGCTGTGCCCCAGGCCGTGCCCCAGGCTGTGCCCCAGGCTCTGCTCCCGGTGTTTATCCTGGCCGGGTGTTTTCCCCTCGCGCTCGCGATTGTTTGGCTGCTGCTGATGGATGGTGGAGAGGGCTGTGTCTGCAAACGCGCTCCTGAGCCGTCAGGAAGCTGAGGGGGCCTGTGCCAGTACTTCCTTCCTGCATATAAGGGGAGGACAGAATGGGAAAAACCTTGGCTGTCTCTCACCCTGAGAAAAGGTCTCCCCTTCCAGCTGGATTACAGTAACAGTATTTTAATCTTTCACAAGATTATAATATCCTTCCTCTCTAAGTATAGCTCCAGTGGCAGCTCAGAGAATGAAATGAACCAACAATGTAAAACTCAATAGGTGGTGCCGGAAGCTGAACAAATGGAGGTCCAGACTGGAAGATCCCTATCCTCAGTCAGGAAATAAATCACCAGCGATACACCTGTCTAAGCCAGGACTTGACTCCAACCAGGACTAAGCATTTCAACAGGAGGTGTAAAATGTTCATAAGTCATACATTGAAAAGGAGTTCCTCCAGACAGATTCATTCCTGTGCCTGTTTTAGAGAGTGGAGCTAAACTCAAACCACAACATTTATTACACCTACAAAAAAATAAGGCTGCAATGAGCAATCTATGAATATTCTGACCAGACATTTCTCACGAGCATCCAGGATATGTTACAGAGGCTTGAATGTCTTTTTCCCCAAACCCAGCCTCTAGGTCCTTCTGTGGATGATTCATGAATCTCCATGACATCCTGATGTGTCATCATCACCTGTTCACAGTAATAAAAGTACATGCTGAGTATTAGAGAATAGATAGTTCATGCTATCACAGGAATTTTTCTAAAATTTTCCATTTTTGAGTCCCAGATTCAAATCCATAGACAATGGCGAGGCTTTAGTGTAGGCAGATGTTCAGAACCCCAAATTGCTCTGCCCCAGCCATGTGGCCTGGGACAGCCAGAGCAGGGCACAGGTGGTGGCTCTGAGGACCCCTCTCCCTGCAGGTCCAGCAAGGGGAGATCCCAGCAATCCCCTCATTTCTCTGGGCAAGTTTGCCCAAGCGAGTCTGTAAAAGCAAGGAAGAAAGTCTCAGGACTCAACAACAAAAGAAAACTCCCCCAACCTGTGAGCAGACAGCTCTCCTAACAGCCTCTATTTCTGACAAAGGCATCAGACAAAAAGACCTCACCCATGAACAAAGAGTGGGGAACAATGGGAACTGTCAAAAAATAGCCTTCACGTCAGAGCTAAGAATGCCCCTTGACACTTCCAAAAAAGCCCAGGCTGAGCAGAGCCTGGGAGGCCGCAGGCACAGTCCCTGGCATCCGCCTCTCTCCGCACAAACTGCCAGCAGCACTCGGTGAGCTCCCACAGCCAAAGATGGGAATGGAAGAAGAGAGCAAATTTATGGCAGGTCTGAGCCAGAAGTAGCAAATTCCTGTCTATCCAATCTCTCCAGCAGGGACCCTGACCCTCGGACTTGATGGGACATACCTGACAATGGCGTGTGCACATCTTCCCTTACTGCAAAGGGTAACCAATTACCAAAGCAATTAATGAGAAAACTAAGTTAAGGCAAATAGCAGAATAAGTTGTGTAATACAGTAATAAAACCCCTGTGTTCTTCTGAACTGGTGAGAACTTCCAGAAAAAAATTACTAGAAAAATTTTTAACCTGGACTAGAATTCTAGGAATGTTGATATCCAGATGTGGACAGGAAACCTCAAAGATCCAATAATCTTTATGGCATGCAATTTGGCATTGATTCACATGTTTTGCTTTATTTGTGACTCAGCATTCTTCTCCAATAGCAGTAAGAAAATAAATGGAAAGCAAATCATGCTGAATGAAAACTCACCCATGGGCGGATCACTTGAGTAATTGTCCTGATTCATCCTCCCAAAGGCGGCACCAGATCAGGATGCTGAGCTTGGAGGTCTAAACTCAGAGATGCAGCCCAAGCTCTTGTTTCTGGAAAGAAAATGTAGAGTTACTGTCAAACTGTAGGAGCTTCACCCTGTGCGAGAAAGAGAAAATCTTGTGTGTGGTCTGTTGTCCTTGAACTTAGCAGGAGAGTGGAGAACCTACATGCATGTACAACTTGGTGTAGGAGCCATAGGACATGTGCCTGAAGATCAGAGAGTGCAATGGGAAACTGAACCGAGTCAACCAAGAACCACTGGAAAGTGGCATCTGAGAGCCCATGGAAGGTAACAACATGGAGTTAAAAACACAGCTGGGTTCCTGGAATAAACTGAGTTCCAGATTTGAACAGCACAAACAGGAGTCCCTAATGTCTTCACTGGAGTAGCCAAACAAAACTCCTGCACAGAGTGAAGAGCTGGACTCAATGATCCTGAGGTCCTTTCCAACTCAGCAGATTCTATGACTCTATGCAAACCCCAGATTTACCTAACCCCAATCCGGACTAACAGGCCATGTGAAAGTGTGTTTTTGCCACAGCTACACAGCTCCTCCTCTTTGTTTGCTTGCCCTTCCACTCACCATCACATCTTGACTGTGGTAGAGTTGGGAACAGAACTCCTGTCTCCCAAATCCCAGTCCAGTGCCTTAACCACCACATCCTTCCTGCTGAATCACACTGCAGGATTGTTTACCAGGAAGGAAATTCCCCCTCGAGAGCACTCACTCTGAGTGTGCTGGTGGAACACAAATGCTTAGAAAAACACAAACAGAGAGGCAATAACAACAAGTGATTGAAGTCCCTGTACTGGCTGGAGGCACAGAAGCACCTTGGGTTTGTTGTGGAGCAGTGGAAGCGAGGCCTCAGGGAGCGGGACACAACACAGAACAAGCAGTGCATCCAGATGGCCTCCCAGGAACAGCCTCCTGCTCTCCACAGATGATCTGTGACTCTGGAAGTCTCTTCCCCACGTTTAACACGAGGTGTATGTCGCTCAGGGCCATTCAAAAGGTTTGGACTCTAAGCAGGCAATGGGAGGGTCACCTTTGGGAGCAAATCTGCCAAGCAGCTGTAGATATGATCCAGAGAGTCAGAATTAACCTCAACATGTTGTGCAAGCAAAGGGCACTCGCTTTCTCTAAGGTCTTTAGCTCCAAAATTAAAAAAAAAAAAAACAGAAAAGAAAAAAAAAAAAAAACCAAAACCCAGGGCATGTATGAGGGGAAGATACCAAAAATGGAACAAATATGTTTTAGCCTAAACACACTTTATCCCATTGGTCTCCTAGAAAACAAAAAGGGCTGTAATTCATCTATGATTTGTCAAAAAACACAAACCCACTGAAATGGCAGATTCATGGTCCAGGACTCTGAAGAATTTGGCTCTGCTCAGCAGCTGGGCAAAGGGGAAGAATTTCCCCATTCACAAGCAGTGGCTTTCCAGGTTGTGTCCCACGGGACCCCACCACAGTAACCAACAAACACAGGCTTGGACAGATGGCAGAGCTTGGACTGGATCTCAGGACACCCCCTTCAAATATCATTGTATGGGAATTCCAGCAGGACCTGAGGACTCCTGGGGGCCAGGGAACCAAAGCCTCCCTCTCAGCAGCATCCTGGGGTCCCACCCAGATCTAGAGCAGCTCTAACAAGCCCCAAGATGGGGCTTCTACTACAGTAGATGTTTCTCAACAGAAGACACCTTGAGGCACTTCAATTCCTTTGAACAGTAAAAAAGTCACAAGTCACAATTTCTTCTCGGGGCTTCTTTTGACCTTGACATGATCTGAAATCCCTCAAGCCTCACTTTTTGACATCATATGAGAGTAATTCAGGAATTAACTTGAAATGTAATTCCATTGTTCTCCATTCAAAAGGCTATTCTCTCATTCCTTGCCTGCTATTTTTTGGGTCAGGATCCAGTTTGTAGCTTTTTCCATTAGGTTTAAATCAAGTGTGTCCAGTGGGAGAAGATAACTGCACGTGCTCAGTCCTGCAGGATGCTGTGATCAGAGTGCAGGGGTGGGTCATGGCCCACAAGAAGGCAATTGCTGACATGAGTGTCTCCTGCTTGCTTCAAAGTATTCCCTGTTTGGAAACCCAGCATGGAACAGCCAAAGGAAAAGGCTTCAGCAAAGAGCTGCCAAGCCGCTTCTCCAAGGACTGCTGGCTTTTCTCCAGAGCAGGTGTGGTCACTGACGAGCTCTTGATTGCGATGTCAAGCTCATGGCTGGCGCTATGCAGGATTGTTTTGGTTTGTATTCCAGCCAGAAGAGCTAAGGGTGCACATAGTCAGCCTGACTAACACCGTGCTGAGGCAGGAGGATGGATGGATGATGGATGGAAGGATGGATGGATGGATGGATGGATGGATGATGGATGGATGGATGGATGGACGGAGGGATGGATGGATGGATGGATGGAGGGATGGATGATCAATGGATGGATGGATGATGGATGGAGGGATGGATGATGGATGGAGGGATGGATGATGGATGGATGGATGGATGGATGGATGGATGATCAATGGATGGATGGATGATGGATGGAGGGATGGATGATGGATGGAAGGATGGATGGATGGATGAAGGGATGGATGATGGATGTAGGGATGGATGATGGATGGATGGATGGATGGATAGATGGATAGATGGATGATGGATGGATAGATGGATGATGGATGGATGGATGGATGGATGGATGATGGATGGATGGATGGAGGATGGATGGATGGATGGATGGATGGATGGATGGATGGATGGATGGATGATGGATGGATGGATGGATGATGGATGGATGGATGGAGGATGGATGGAAGGAAGGATGGATGGATGGATGATGGATGGAGGGATGGATGGATGGATGGATGGATGGATGATGGATGGATGGATGGATGGATATTAGATGGATGGATGATGGATGGAAGGATGGATGGATGGATGGATGGATGGATGGATGAGGGATGGATGGATGAGGGATGGATGGATGGATGGATGGATGGATGATGGATGGATAGATGGATGGATGGATGGATGGATGATGGATGGATGGATGGATGGATGGATGGATGGATGATGGATGGATGGATGGATGATGGATGGATGATGGATGGATGGATGGATGATGGATGGATGGATGGATGGAGGATGGATGGATGGATGGATGGATGGATGATGGATGGATGGATGGATGGATGGATGATGGATGGATGGATGGATGATGGATGGAAGGAAGGATGGATGGATGGATGATGGATGGATGGATGATGGATGGATATTGGATGGATGGATGGATGGATGGATATTGGATGGATGGATGGATGGATGAGGGATGGATGGATGAGGGATGGATGGATGGATGGATGGATGGATGGATGGATGATGGAAGATAGATGGATGGATGGATGATGGATGGATGGATGGATGGATGGATGGATGGATGGATGGACAGTGTCTGACAGCTGCCCTGCCTGCAGCTCACACCTGCCCCAGCGTCAAAGCAACCCCCAGGTGGATGGGGATGGTGTGAACAGAGCTCCCATTCTGCTTCCTCAGTAACAGCGGAGGCCACAGCCACTGCCAGACAGGGAATGGGGGCCACTGGTTTCCTTCTGAGTGATTTCAGTTCAAGCAGGGCCATGGCTGGGCTGGAGTGAACAAGGTGCTCCTGATTCATGCAGGGAAAAGCAGGAAGTCTCCCTCCTGACAGTCTGTTAACTCTCCACGGGATCAGCTCTGGGTTGGTACCGCAAGCTCTGCCTGAGCTGGTGCTTCCCTTAATGCTCAGAAAAGTGGTGAAGTGACCATATAAAAAATCTTATCTGTCCTCAGAAAATGTCCCCAAAACAAAAAAGGAGGTTTCTATTCTGCCTGGGTATGGAAAATATTAGAAACTATGAAGTGAGACTAACTTAAATATTTAGAAACAAGAAAACAAACACTACAAAGCAGTACTTATTTGTAGGTGTCTTCATACAGGGGTTTTGAAGCCTATTTCACATTTTTACGACGGTCCTTTTATTGCCTTGGTGTTACAGAACATACAGGCACACACAGCTAAAAAAAGATATACAGAATCCCAGAATATCCTGAGCTGGACAGGTCCCACCAGGATCATCCAGTGCAGCTCCTGTCCCTGCCCAGACCCCCACCAACCCCACCCTGGGCATCCCTGGCAGCGCTGTCCCAACGCTCCTGGAGCTCTGGCAGCCTCGGGGCCGTGCCCATTCCCTGGGGAGCCTGGGCAGTGCCAGCACCCTCTGGGGGAAGAACCTTTCCTGCTCTCCAGCCTGACCTGCCCTGGCCCAGCCCCAACTGTTCCCTGGCTCCTGTCCCTGTCCCAGAGCAGAGATGGGAGCTGCCCCATGGGAGGAAGCTGCACATTGCTCTGAAGTTTCCAGTGTCATGGACCCCTCCCCAGAAAAAAACATGAGTTAGGAGATGGGTGAAGGAGCTGTAGTCCTAGGAGTGCCTGCAAAAGCATCCTCTGAAGATCATGGGTGCCTTTTCATTGCCTTTTACAGACTTTGGATTCTGTACTCCAACCCAGTTTAGCTTCAATTTAGCTCCCATCAGCTACAAACCCAGCATTCATTCTTCACAAATTTCACACAAGCTTCATTCTTCACAATGTCCCAGCTAAGCTACACCACTCAAAATCTTTGCTTAGATTCTGGCATCTCAGGCTGCAGTGTGTCACAAATGACCAGCCTCCCGAGCCCTTTCACAAGCTGTGTCTGCAGTATATGTTCTTTCAAAGTAGGCAGAAGTGATGAAGAGGCTGCAGCCTCTCTGCATTTCAGGTTGAAATGCGAATCGCAGTTCCATTTAATTTTACAGACTTCCTCTTATCACATAAATCTTTTAACTACTCAGAAATAGAAACTTCACTTTGCTGTGATAAGGATATAGAAAAAAAACCACTGAAAGAAGCAAAAAATAAAAAAGAAAATTCAAGGCAGCATTCAGCCAGTGCCTGCCATGAGTCCGGGTCTATGTGAAGAACCCCAGGCTACGTTCCTTACCCTCCAGGGCCCTGAAACCAGCAGGGCTCCACGAGCTCCCGTCTGGACAGGGCTGCTCAGCACCACCAGGACCACTGGCACCACAGAAGCAAAGGGGCCAGGACACGACCCTGCCTCCTGTATGAATTCATTTGATTGGAGCTTATTCTAAGGAGATCACTTCACTTGAATGGAATTTTTATTAAATGATTATTGATTTTTGATAATTTATGGGAGCAATTTAATAATTTCCCACCATTCATGTCATAATAAGATTCATTGGAAGCACTGAAGGTTCAAAGCAGAACACTCATGGCAGAAGCCAGCAGAGCCACGCTGCTCCAGAGAACACCCTCTGCCTCATTAGCTTGGACATTAAAACTGGAAAGCAGCTGACAAAACATCAGCAGATGTCTGTCAAAGTTTGTTGGATTTTCAAGGCCATCCCCTCAGCATGGTGAAGCCCGCCAGCTTGACAGGAATGTAATTTTCATGGAATTCCTGTCCAAGTTCCTAACATCAATAAGCAAATTGTTGTGACCCCAAGGGCATAAGTACAACCTGAACCCCTGGAGGAAGTCCTGGATACCAAAGAATGTATCTCCCTGCAGAGTTCCACGACCCAGCTCTCCCTACTCATTTCACTCTTCTTACCCATCAATCACCTCCTGCCACTTGGAAAGCAAACCCTGGACACAACCAGCACACCCGGAGTGGCTCCGGGCAGCGCTGCCAGGGCCGTGCTGCGACAAGGCTGTGTCGCAGCCCCGGAGGCTCGGCGCTCCCCGGTGCGCTCCTCCCCGGTGCGCTCCTCCCCGGTGCGCTCCCTGGTGCGCTCCTCCCCGGTGCGCTCCCCGGTGCGCTCCTCCCCGGTGCGCTCCTCCCCGGTGCGCTCCCCGGTGCATTCCCCGGTGCGCTCCTCCCCAGTGCGCTCCCGTGCTCTCCCCGGTGCATTCCCCGGTGCGCTCCTCCCCGGTACGCTCCCCGGTGCGCTCCCCGATGCATTCCCCGGTGCGCTCCCGTGCGCTCCCCGGTGCATTCCCCGGTGCGCTCCCGTGCGCTCCCCGGTGCGCGGAGCAGCCGCGGGGCTCTGGCACCCTCTGCTGACAAACGCGCGCGGGGCCGGGCTCCCTTTGCTGCATTAATAGCTCGGAGCTTAATATCTTTTATGTGTCTGCTCAGCTATTTCTGTAAAATTACACTGATCCCAGCAGGCCCTTCTGCCCCGGGTTTGCTCTGCGAACCACGCACACCCCGCACAGGGACGTGCCCTACTCTCCTGTCTCCGGGGTCACCTAAACCCCCGGGTTACCTAAAACCCCTGTGATTTATCATCCTTTCCATCTCCCAGCACTACCCAGTTCCCCGCAGGCAGCATCGATCCTCTCCCTTATTTCTGAAAGGTTTGTACCTGGGAGGGGAGCCCTCATCCACCTGAGGGAATCATCTCTGGAAGGGAACTGTCTGAACCCTTCCAGTCCCACCCTCCTGATGCAAGATTCCCTCAGCAGTGTCCACGCCACCCATGGCACACAGCAGCTGTGACCCCTCCCTGTCCCTGAGCACAGCACAGGAGCTGTGCCTGGCAGGGGTCCCTGTGCCAACCTCTCCACCAGGGCAACCTGGCACTGAGGAAGGACAGGGAGGTGACCACACACACCTGGGTCATGTGTCTGATGTGTCCAACCCCCAGTGTGTCAAACAGAGACACCCCAAGGTGCTGACTGTGACCAGTGACACCCACCCTGCTAAACCAAGGCACAGCGTCCTGACCCTGCTGTGCTGCATGGGAAGGCTCCCGGGGAATAATGAACACCAAGAACAGAAACTTCTGTGTACAGGCAACAGTGAAACAGAAACCTGATACTTTGGGATGTGTTAACTTCAGAGGTTGATTTTCAGTCTTGTTATTGTCTGCATTTTTCTGATTCTTGCTTCTTCTGTAGGGAAGGCTGTGAGGAGGCGACAGCACACCCTGGTTAAGGCACAGAGAGCTCAGCTGCTGAACAGACTGGCACTTCTAGAGCTATTTCAAACCCATGCAGGCCATACTTAGCCTATCAAAGGGTCTGCACTTCAGAAGAATCTCAAAGGATCATATCACCTTCAAACCAGGACCTTAAACAAAAAAACAAACAAAACAAAACAAAACAAAACAAACAAACAAAAAAAAAAAACACCACAAGGAACAACTTTGGAAATAGGCAAAGCAGGATTTCTGCCAGAATCAAAGTGTAAACAAAAATTCTCAGCAAATAGAAAAATAGCTCAGTTGAAGACACTTCATGAGTTTCATTCCAAATTTTGGCTACCACTGAAAACCACTATAATATAGAAAAATTTGGAAAACTTTAAAATGTCAGGGGATTAAGTAATCAGGGTGATTGTAATAGTAACATGTAAATCCTTCTTATAAGGAGATCCAGCAGAGTTACTTTAAATGCTGACAACTCAGTCTCAGGATCTTAAGCTCTCTCACATTGGAAGAGCTTACTTAGATTGCTTTTTTCCTGTCCCAGAACAGCTTTGTTAACACTGTGAGCACAGCTCCTCTGAGGACTCAATGTAGGACTTCAGCACTTCCCAAAGAGAGCCAGGGTTGCGTCAGTGTGAGTTCTTCAGACACTTTGACTGCTCCTAGGACTTGGATTTCAAGTTTAGGCAGCAGTGTTAAGCCAGTATTACCAACATCTGTCCAGAGCTCTCTCATGGAGCGTTTGAATGTTCCCTCCTGGATCGCTGAGGAAACTTTATTATCTCTCATAAGCATATTGACTTTTTTTTTTAAGCATGAAGCATCCTCCAGAGTCTGACACTTCTAAAAGGCTTGTCTGGACAGGCTCTGGCAGCAGTGGCCATGGCAGCTGCACCCTTGTGTCACCAGATGTTTGTCCCGCCTTGCCCTGCCAGGACAGCCCAGCTGGCTGGGCGAGGGCTGAGCTCGCAGTTCTGGCTCATCAGTGAGAACAGTGGGTGAAAGGATTTGTACAAAACCACTGAGCTCTGGGCTGACACACAGCAAGGTACAAATGTTCGAGTGCAGCTGCTGGGCAGGGTCAGAGCAGTGCCACGGGGACACGGGCTGAGCCCACCTCTGGATGAATCCCACACCTTGGCGGGTGTCCCCAGGGATCACCCACAGACACTCTGCAGTCACATCCCCACTGCACAGGGTTGGGAGTACAGCTGTGTTGGTAAAAGTGAAGTAAATGCAACCACCTTCTGACTGACACATGCTCCAGCAAATTCCCAGGTGAAACAGAGAGAATTTCATGAATCATTTACAGAAGAAGGGAGGGAGGAAGGTTTGTCTTTGATGAAAGTACCTTTTTTCCGCCTTCTTCTTTTTATTTATTTTTATTAGTGTTGAAGCTTTCCTTCTCCCCAGGGTTTTGCTTGAATACCTCCAGATGCAGATGTAACACTAAACAAAAAGCTTTTATAGGATGGATGAGTAATTTTAGAAATCTGCTAAATTTTCTCCATCCCGATCTGTTTCTCTCCCTATCTGCCTTTCGATTGACTCACAGGAGCTGAAGCTCCACTGCGTGTATTCCTCCTTGATCACTTTCACTCCAGACCATGTCTAACCATGAATCAAAGCACAATAATCCAAGGATTTCCTCTCAAATCACCATTTCCTCTGTTTTCCCTGTTACTAGCAAATCCCTCAGATCCCAACTGTCTGCAGCTCCTCATCTTCCGCCCTGGCCAGGAGCTCCTCAGCAGCCGCAGCGGAGCCTGCCCTGCAGCCTGCACAGCTCCCATAGCCTCAGGGGCATGGGCAGATCCTTTGCTTCTTCCAGGCACTGCTATTCTGCCTTGGAAACCGTGCCAGAATTCAGAAGTTCCACAAGCTATTGGTGTTTTCATTTCCAGGTTCTTGTCACGATTAACTCAGATCTTCTGAGTTTTTTCTCCCTGAGATCTGATATACGGGGTCAATGACAGGCTTGTTTTAGTAAGTTTTGCCTGTTATTTCATTTCTGTTTGCCTTTTGCCCACATCATTGCCCGGGTGAGTCCTCCCCTGTCCTGCAGGGAGTATCCTCATTGCTGATGGCAGCAAGGAGAGGAATGCTGGAGGACGGAGGGTGGAGAAGCAGGAGCTGCAGCACCGATCAGCTGCAACATCTGGTGATGGCTGAACAGCTGCAGGACACTGTGGCTTTGTTGTGGCTGAAGATCCTGACTGCTACTTGGAATATAAATTAAGGGATGACTGATTGCTGGTCGGAGACCTTGACCAGTAGCTCTTGTTACAAGATCATGCCTTACAATGCACTGGTGGCTTTGTTTTCCCCACCCTCTGGAAAGAGCTCTGTCCTGAGCAATCCCACCCGCTGGCACCTGGGGGACTGACACCCATGCAATGTCTCTGTTCCCTCTTGTTCTTCCTGAAAAAGTTTAATTTCACTGTCATCACCAGATGACCTCAAGGTCATTTAAGGCTGCTTATCAAATTCAGTTAAGTCTTTGTCAAGCACGAAGCCAGTACCTGCACCACACTCTCCTTGTACACTTCCTCACACTCACACCCACAGCGAGAGAAACAACATTCTGCTGGAGAGCAGGAATAGTGTCCAATCCCACAAGGTCAGGAAAAAGCCAAATCACATTATTCGCCACACACTGTGCACTTCTCATCTCTTCCCAAGCCATGTCAGTGTTATCTCCACCATGCCTGATAATAAATTCCTTTCAAAACTCCTTCATGGGTATTTGTTCCTCATGTTTTATGTTCTGAACAAGCTTAGAGACCTTCTAAGCTCAGATCTAGAGATCTTCTCTAAGCTTATTCAGGAGGTAAAGGGCTAGGGAAGCAGGTTCTGAGTGCAGTGATTGATTAAGCCACCAGTGGGATAAACAAGATCACCTTTGGTGGCTTTTACAAGGGATGTTGGTTTGTAATCAAGTTTGTAGAAGATGATACTAAAGGAGGAAATAAGGAGAGTTGTGAAGTTGCAGTTTTGTTCTCCTGGCAGCACTCCTGGAAGACAGGCACAGAGAAACCACTCCTGAAGCTCCTGGGTAGGGAGCCAGGTTTTTCCACATGTCTGGAAGATGGGTCTCCAGCAGCCTCCTCCTCGCCCTTTGGTTCTCCTTACAATGCACAAGCAAAGGCTTTACCTGCAGCCTCCTCCTGCCTCACCCCCAACACTTGGGTCAGACTGGGGAACAGATACTCCAGTTCAAAGGCTCAGGTTAATTTTCACAAGCGTTTTGAGCAGCGACATGCACAGTCACTGTGAAACATCTGCTCAGATCAGGAGATTTCAGTAGCTACAGATGTCTCCACCACTGTCTTCAGAAGTTGAGAAAAATGTGGCCTTGCCCAGCTTTTGGACTGTTCCACATCCACAAACATTATTTACCTGAAAGGCTTGTGTTTTCTCAGTATGACTTACTAGCTGTAGTTAGAGTTGCAATGATCATGCTCTAATTTTTCGGAAAGTACTACAGTCTATGCATAGTTTTAACCACCTTTTGAAAAACCTTTAAGTAGTGATGAATCAACCCATAAAATAATACAAATGTCAGAAAAAACATATTATTCTCCTTTAGGCATGGGCAGGCATATCTGATTTTTGGCTGCCAAATTATTTGGCATCTGAACAACTGGCAACAAATTCAAAGTAAAACAGCAAAACTGTGGGCAACTGCTGGCAGGATTGGGATTCCTCCCCTTTGCTTTTGGACTTGAAATGCCATGTCTGTTCTGGGATGCTCTAATCTAATTCACTTGTTCACAGCACAGCAAATCAGCTCCATCAAGATAGTTTGTGTCTGCACTGCTCAGCCACAAAGCCAAGAGCACCTCTGCTGTAAAGCATGACAAATACACAAGTCCTCACTTGATCAAAGGAACCACTGGAGAGAGATCTCACCCTGTGGTTCTCTCCTGCCTCACTCCCCACTGGAGTCTGCAGATGCCTACCAGAAACTGCAGGGGCTGAAAAGCAAACCAAAGGGAGCCCTGGTGTCTCCTCTGGTATCACCAGCCCAGCCAGCCCCACTGCTGAGGTGGTGCTGGGTGACACCTGCTCATGGTGGGCTCTGAAGGACCAGGACAGCACGTGCTGTTATCAGCACATCTCAGCTGTATGGGACATCAGCTCCTCAGGTTCCTCCCTGAGCCCCCAGCAGGCTGCGTGGTGCACAGGGCCACCAAAGGATGGGATGGCAGCAGAGCTGGGTGCTCTGGATGCAGCCACAACACAAGGGCTGCATCTCCTTGGCTCCTCACTGCTCACACCACATCTCTTTCATGGGCACACGCTGGCATGGAAGCTTTGACACCAGTATGAACATGAGCAGCACAGCAATGTCTCTCCTGTCTATATTCCATGCAGCACAGAGCAGGGTAGGAAGTCCCAGCACTTCCTGCATGATGAAGAGAGATCCCAGAAAAAGGGCAAGAAACAGGAAAGGCACGAGCTGAAAAGATCCAGCACTGCTGCTTGTTACCGTCCTATGTGTTTCCTCATCTTGTTTGAGGTCACTTTGGATTCAGTGATGACCTGACTGCACCTCTGCAGGGGATCCTTTCTCCAAGCTCTGTACAACCCTGGGCTGCTGCCATCCCTCTTCAGGGACTTCTAGCAGGCTAACAATGGAAATAACGCGCAGGAAAATTGTTATTTAAACTCAGTTTTGGAGAGGAAATTTCTCACAGCCTAATGGCAATTAAGGAAAACATTATTTGGTGGCTGAGGAAGCCACTGACTTGGTTCTCAAATAGGGCTGGATTAGAAAGAACTGCAGCCTCCCCCACTCTGTGAAGGTAATCCTGGTTGCACAAGCACATTTCTCACTGTGCCCCTCAGCTTCTCCAAAGCCTCTGGGACGCAAAGAGGAAATCAGAGGTGACATGCTGCAAATGGAAAATTGCAATTTCCTAAAAATTATTAATCACTTGAAATGGTAAAACAATACCCTTTGTCAAAGCGTGGGTGGTGAAGTTGGCACAGCTCCTGCCAAAGAGGAACGCGACCTTCGCTGGTACAACAGCATGAAGCAGCATCCTGTGCTGATGAGATACTCGACCTGAATTTCTTTCAAGGTCCTTTTGCCACCTCTTTTAGCTTCACTCTGAGGAAAACAGGAAGAGAGAAGCAACCTGTGGCAGCAGTCACCTGAACCAGAGACGCAGGGGCGCAGCAAGAGGAAAGCTGTTCATTGACAGAAAGGCTGTTTGTATTTAGTGGGAGAAAGAACATCTTATAGAATGCTGTGCATCACCCTAGGAAGCTGTAATAGGAATTTAGAATCATGGAACGGCTTGGGTTCAAAGAGACCCTAAAGCTCATCTCATTCCAGCCCTGCCATGGGCAGGAACGCCTTCCACTGTCCCAGGCTGCTCCAAGCCCTGTCCAGCCTGGCCTTGGACACTTCCAGAGATAGGGAGCCCACAACCTCTCTGAGCAAAAAGTGAGGCACCAAGCCGGGACTCCAGAAACTTCCACGAGATTTGCAAGCAGCAGGGGTCAGTTGTAAAGTCCCTGCTCAGCTCCCCTGGGGCACTCTAAGCCCCACACTGATGGGTAAAGAACGAGCAGAATGGGGCCCCAAGAGCAGTGTCTGTGCCCTGATAACATCTTCACAGTTCCAGGCTGCAGCTATGTTTGTACATTTTAATTAACCTGGAGAAAGGCTTATTTTATACAGATTATTTTATTACTGAGAGTTGGGACACACTTGCAGCCCTCTAAGACTAAGAACTAAGCACTAGGAACACTAAGGGAACAAATCCTGTTGTCTGAGAGGGAGGAATTCGACCCTCAGCTTCCCTCAGCTCTGTCAGTGGCACTGCTGTCCCTGTCTGGAGCAGGCAGGACGCTGACACACAGCACACCTCCCCACTCTGCCCCACTCAGCACACACAGAGGGAGCTGGCGGCGGCCAGGGCAGTAACCGGCAGCCGCAATGACAGCCTGTCCCCAGTGCTGGACAGTGCATCTTGATGCACAACCCCCCTGTGAATTTAAAACGCTTCCTCCAGCCCCTCGCTGGCTGTGGTCAAACAGCTGATGACACACGCTCTGATAGAGCAGCGGGGTTTCTGCTGGGGCCACAGAACACTACAAAGTGTGAAAAGTCTCTCCAAGAAAAAAAAACAACAGGAGGCTTAAACCTTAAAAAATAATACAGATACAAAGTGGCTTCTAATGTTGACTTGAAAGTAAGATACAGCAACAGAACGTTTTTAGATTGTAGATTTCATTTAAAGAATTGCATTTCTACATTATTTCTTATTACCCAGAATGTGTTGTGTTTAATTATTTGTGAGGTATTTATTAGGGTACAAAGGCAGATAACAATTTAAATCCAAGCAAACCATTGCAAGTTCAGCAGGATGTTAAGCATAAATATTTCATGGCTGAGTTGGAATATTTTCTGAAGTACTGAATATTGATTTAAATTCTGTATACTCCTTGCTTTTGAGGAGTTACACAGATGAGAATCAACGTTAACACCAACATTACAATGTACTAGTTAAATCCACTCTCTACTCATTACTTCTGTATTTCAAATTGGATTTTATGGTCAAATTCAGAAGCAAGGTGAAGCCAGTGTAACACTGCATCCACAGTCGCTGCACACACTTGGAATTCCACTCTTCACACCCACTTGCCTATGCTTAATTAATTACCTCTTTACACAGATTCTCATTCTAGTTCAGTTCAGACTCTGTGGAATTTAGCTGGCAACGCTTGTCACAGATTAAAAATTAAGAAGAAAGGAGCAAGGGAAAAGCTATAACAGATAAAAGGACTAGTAATACCAGAATACACACATGAAAAAAGATGTGCTTCCAAGCATAACTCACATTGCCTCCCTCTTTTTGAATGCTCAGAACTAGTTCACAGGCAGCTAAATTATAATTCTGCTTCTCAGATAACAGAAACTCCATTTCATATGCTCAAAGTAAGCAGCTTTGAGACTTGGAACAGAGCTCTGGAGACCTCCGTTGCTCCTCGAGAGAAAGGAAAAGCCCAGGGCTGGCAGGGAGGACGTGCCTGCTGTACTAAAAGGCAGATGCCTTCAGTGCACTGTATGTTCAGTCATCTCTCTATCAAACCCTTAACTAATTAAACAATCCTCTTGTCAAAGAGGATAGTCATTGTTTGTGTGACCGATGCCCTGTAAACATAATGGGATAATCTGCCTTTCTCCCTTTTCTCTCCCTCAATTCTTCCAAACAGCTGGGGGATGCGCTGCCCGCTCGCCAGGAAGCCTCGGCTCATCTGTCGCTCCCCCGCTCGCGGCCGCACGCAGCATCAGAAGCCAAGCTTGGGACAATGACGCCTCTGACACTCCAACAATCCATCTGATCCTGTGCCATCGGAGAGTCCCCGGCCGCGGCAGGGCTGGGCAAACAATCGAGGGGGGAAAGAAGGGATTCCTGGATAGAGCTGACAGTTAAAACTGGATCGATCTGCAACGGCAAACGATGCTCCAGCAAAAGCATTTCCAGCACCCTCCTTTGACTTGGTCCCGGGGAAGAAACAATCTGCAAACACCAAAGCTTTGGTCAGATGGCACTAGGCTTGTTCTCACATCTGCACAATACAGCAGCAAAAGCTGTTCTTCAGCTGCTGGAAGCTCAGCAAGTCCCACGTTCAGAGACAGCTCCAGCCCCGGGTACCCAGGGGAACAGCTCAGCTCACAGAAACCCCATCTGTGGATGGAACATGACCAACAGCAGTTACAGAGGGCAGCTATTTTCTCATGTGAAACGAGGACAGTGTTTCAGTAGGTTGCAAAATCCAAAGGTCTGCCCCACTCGGTATTCCTGATGTGGGGGATGTCTTCCCCACAGTGCACTCCATTCATCCCTGTCAGCAGAGCTGCTCAGGTGTGTCACCCCAGGGGTAACCAGGACAAAAACCATTACCTGTCCGAGCCCTCCTTCATTAAAGTATCTGTTTTCTTACTCACACCACAGCAGCAGTCTCTACAGATTTACTGTAAGGAATTCAAACTACCCAGTAGGTGAATTTTTGAATTAAAATGCAGTACCTGAAACTGAAATTAATCACTATTGCAAGGTGCAGCTTTCATAGGGCTGTCATTCCCAGGAGTGGAGCAGAAAGCAGGTAGGTAGGCAGCCCTTCCCTCCCAGGTGAGGCTCCCCGAGCTCTAGGGACACAAGCTGGGACAGTTTGTCACTCCCTTCCAGTGTGCTCTGGAGCCAAAGGCCACGCAAGACTCCACTGACCAGAACTGGTGACCACGGTGTCTCTGACCTGAGGCCATTCACTCCTGTGTGCTGGTTTGACTAAGGAGGGAACATGGTGTTTCTGTGAGGAGTGGGGAGGAGGAGGAAGGGGCAGTGGGAAGGGAAGGCTGAATAATATCCAAATGTGAAAACCCTTCAGTGCCCATCAAAAGTGTGAAGTGGGCCTCAGGCTGCCAGAGTGTTTGGACAAAGCTCTCAGAGATGCACAGGGTGGGATTGTTGGGGTGTCTGTGCAGGGCCAGCAGCTGGACTTGATGATCCCAGTGGGGTCCCTTCCAGCTCAGGGTTTTTGGTGAAGCTAACAGAAAGCTTGAGGTCCTCCACAGTCAAATCCACCCTCAACTGTATTGTCCAAATTTCCGAATTCCCCAAACCTCCACTGAGGGAGGAAGCGTCTGACAGCGCAATTTCAGCAGAGAATGGGGAGGACAAAGGGCTTAGCTCAAGAACAACACTAATCTTCTCCTGAGCAACATCCCCCCTCACAGCCCAGCTCTGGGGGAGAATCCCCTCCCCTGCTTCTCCACAGAACACTTCAGACAGGGTTCAACAGCGACCTAGAGCCCCACTCCTGGCTAAAGGCAGAGTGAAACACTCCCCACTCCCTCACAGATCCACAGGGACAGAATAGAGTGACAAACTACATCCACGTGCACACCCTTTTGAGGAACTCAAGGACGTGTCCAGGTGTCCCATCTTCCCTCAGCTCTACCTTGGACAAGCTGCCACTTGGCTTAAAGCTCCTCCAGAGGAGACATAACAGTGGTGTGCCCCGTGTTCAGGAGGGAATGAAACCCAGGAGACAGCACGTACAACGCAAAGTCTTTCTTTTTGCACCTCATCTAGGCCACAGCAGGGGAAAAAAATAATGCAAAACTGCTCTATTTTTAACCTACCACCAAGAGACTTCACAGAGCTATGTTCAAATCTGAACAAGTTCCTCATCTCAATCCAAGTTAAATTCAGCAAGCGTAAAGCAAACATCCCAAATGGAATTTTATCAAAGCCAAAATGATGTTATCCTAGCAAAATTGCAACATTTTCCATATCTGTAACCAGAAAAAGAGTAATATCAGCCTTAAGGCTCTTTTTCTTGCTCTCTCCGTTGTTTGTTTTCTCCCTCCCCACCTCATCACTGCAGCCAAGTTTTAAACAATATCCATGAAAATAGCAGCTTTCAATCTGTTCCTGGAGCAGCCAAGTTAATGAGGCCACGTGGCATCCCAGGGCACTCCGGAGGGAAGGGCTTACACTGCTTGTTACTGCAGCCTGTGCTGCTCTCAAAAATGTAAAACATTTCAAACTGGTCCTTCTCCCCCAGTCTCCAAGTAAGAGAGATACAGACTTCCAAACACATATTGTGGAAAGAATGAAGCACTTCTGGAAAAAATGAAAGACTGGTTTGCCTTTCTAAATTTAAAGATTTATAAATCAATGCAAATCTTTTTCAAAGAAGAAAAAAAGAAAAGCCAGGAGAACACTCCCATGAGTTCTAGCACAGCCATCAGAGAGTTGTAGAAACAAGTACCTGTTTTTCCTGACCTACATTTGCAGGCTGGCAGGAAATCAATGTTCGTGTCAAATTGCAGCAGATTTTGAACAGACTTGCACGTGCCCTCCAATCTCAGCTATTAAATCTGTTTGGGCCCAGGGAGTGAATGTTTGGTATGAAAGGTGCCACTTTGTACAGTGACATACTATGTGAATGCAGGCACGTTGTCTTTTGGTTGTAACACTAAAAAATGGGAATGGATTTTCCATAGGAGTTGGTTCAGCTAGAGACATTTTCCTTTCCTTGAACTGCTCTATACATTCTCTCCTATATTTACCATAACAGCCATGCGGTTAAGCAGACACAACCACAAAAAGCCAGCGTGGAGCTTTGTCCCGAAGGTGCGGCTATGGAACAGCTCCACAGGCGAGAGCTGCCCGCGTGGGCTGGGGCTGGGGCTGGGGCTGGGTAACAACAGCACCCAGCAAACAACACTGGGGCTGAGGAGAGAGAGACAGGACCCATAGCCAGGACAGACAGGCAAGGGACAGAGCAGCCCAAGGACAGGCTCTCACCTGCACCACCCCTCACCCCAGCACAGGCAGCAGTCCCTTGGATTGTTGTTCTCCGAGTGGGGTTGTGCTTTTCCTGCCTCAGAGTGCAGCCTGTTCCTGCATCTGTCATTTCAGAAGGGGTCTGGCCCATGCCAGGCAATGGAAAAGGCTGCAGAAGTGGGAAGCTAACACAGCACCCCACTCAGTCTTTGAAATAAACCCAATCTTTCTTTTACAGCATGAGAATTTTTTTTCCACTCTAGACCACTGAAGCTATTGAAGGGAGCTGGGAAATGAGGCTGCTACTGATCTACTTCATGTTTGGTATTATTGCCAGGCCCTCATTCCTACAGATGCACCTTTGCCACAATAGCCCAGTGACTCATGACCTGTCCCAAAAATCAGGGTCTGCAGTGACAATGGTGAGTTCTTCCTGCTTCCAACTGGCTTAAAAAGCACAGCAGGAAAAGAAGGCCCAGTAATCCAGATTTTCCAAATATCCAGGGAAGATAGTACCCCGTGGAATGGAAAGGAATGGACATCTCAGCCAGTTACATGAACCCCCAAGTTCGGCATCTGCGATGATCTGATTTAATATAAGCTTGCAAAAACTGTGTGATGGAAACACATTGAAAGTTTCCTTTATTTTCATGCCCATTTTCAGATCTCTGTCATTTCACAACATCCATATTTCACTAAAATTAAAATCACTGTGTTGCAAAACACATTGAAGACAAAAGTTTCAATTAAGCCTTTTAAAAGATGCTTTTCACAATTGTAGCAGAAACTCTTTAAAACTGCATCTTCCCCGGGCCAAGTCAAACGTGCCCAAAGAGGCTGCAGATGCAAACCCCCGGGAATGCACTGGCAGCAGAATTCCCACCTCTTCACAGCCGTGTGAGTAGGAATTACCTATACTAACTAGCCCAAGCCTGAAAACCCCACGGTACCCTGCTGAATTCCAGTCACAGGCTGACATAAAGTAAAGGAGCCAGACATCCATTAGCAGCAATCTGAACAGCCCTGTGTTTTGGGGACTGCTGGTTTCGCTTATGGTTTTTGATTTATACCTCATAACTGCAAAACTAATGAGATTCTAATGAAAAGTGGGACATTATTCATTTGGGTTCCCCCCTGGAGGTTCAGTTTATTTCTAACAAGCATGCTGCTCATTAAACCAGGAGGTGATGGTTTTAAGAAGCTGAAACATGAACCTGTTCCCAAATGTGCATGGTCTGAAATGACACAGTGGTTTCTTCTGCAGTTGACAGTTTTACTGCCTTTATCTACATTATTTTCATCAGGCAAGTTTTTTTTTTTAAACTGGTGACTTCTAAATAAATAAGAAACATCTAATCTGAATATCAAGTAATGTAATTATTTTTAATAAATATTTTTTAAAAAGTCAACCCTCTGCATATTTGCTTCTTCCCTGCCCTAAACAAATCAAATGTAAATAATGACTAAAATATAAAACTGTTTGCAACTGTTTTTTAAAAATTGAACGGTACTTAATATTGAGAAACTAAGTAGGTGCACAGATCATTAAAAATACGCATCTGCATAGTTCTCGTTACTGAAAAAGCCAGAGACACAACCTCAGCTATCAAACACTTCCAAAGTGCACCCACAAAACACCAGCATCAGGCAAAGCGGCCCCTTTGAAAATCCTTTCCTTAGCGCCACACAGCTCTGTAGGACAGAGGTGAAGCTGCTCACCTCTGAAACTCTCTGGAGTAATTGTTCCTCAGCCATACACCTCCCATGTCCGGTCTCCAGATGGGCCTCATGGAATTCGTACGGAACCAGGAGTGCTTTGCATCACTGCCTTGCATGGCCAGTGCAGCTCAGACAGTGCAGTGCTCCTGTCCCTCCTACACCAGGGCTATGAGAAGTGAAACACTGAAGCAGAGCTTTTAAAAAAGCATTTAAATTAGGGAATGAGGTTTGGAACATGGAGCATTTGAACTGCCCGTTCATCATGGCCAAGGCACTGGGCCCACCAGTTACTGGAGGCAGGAACTCCAAATTGGCAGTGGTGGCTTTCCGGCATCCCATCAACCCCTGACTCCTCCAGACACAAACCAGAAATGCACCAACAACAAATTAGGGAGGGACAGTTTTAATAGTTAATTCATGAAAGCACATTCAGTTCCTGCCTCATGGCTGTATTGCACAATCCAATGTAAAAGATTTTGATTCCAGAGGGAAGCTGCTCTGGAGTTTAGGCTTACCCAGTCCCTCCCCTCCAGTTTCTTCTGGTGTCTCCTAAAAAGCCAGGCTGGGAGAACTGGGGATGTTTAGCCTGGAGAAGAGAAGGCTCCATGGAGACCTCACAGCCCCTCCAGTGCCTGAAGGGAGAGCTGGAGAGGGACTGGGGAAAAGGGATGGAGGGACAGGACACAGGGAATGGCTCCCACTGCCAGAGGGCAGGGATGGGGGGGATACTGGGAATTAGGAATTGTTCCCTGGCAGGGTGGGCAGGCCCTGGCACAGGGTGCCCAGAGCAGCTGTGGCTGCCCCTGGATCCCTGGCAGTGCCCAAGGCCAGGCTGGACAGGGCTGGGAGCAGCCTGGGACAGTGGGAGGTGTCCCTGCCCATGGCAGGGGTGGGATGGGCTTTAAAGTCCCTTCCAACCCAAACCATTCCATGGTTCTATGATTCCTTCTCTTCCTAAATGCTACAAGTTGGGTCCTAAAGCATCAGTGTTGTTCAAGCACTCCACCCCAGTCAACAGCATCACCTGGTGGCTTTAGGGGAGCAGCCAGTTCAATCTGCTAAATCTTAAATACCATTTTCTTTCTGGAGACGATAAACAGTTCAGTAAGTGACCCTGCAGCACTCACTAAAGATGAATGTCCCACAAAACAAGCACAAGAAAGATAAGTGGTTCCACCCATCTGAACAAACATTTCCTCCCAGTCACACCCTTCTGCACATAAAAGCAGGAATCTTTCTAAACTCACACTGAACAATTCTAGTGGAAGGTCACAAACAATAACAATGGGTAATTAAAACAATAATCAGGCTTAGTAAGAGAAAAAATTAAAAGTAAATTGCTCATCGTTTTTTTTTTTCAAACTGCCCAAGCCTCAGCAAGAACATGTTTTGGACAGAAGAGGATTTGAACTTAAAAGATTACAACAAGCTGCTGTTCATCACCAAAAGAAAAGTCTCCCCACTTTTGGTCCTGTGGGATTCACTGTGGAGCAAAGGGATTGTGTGGGACAAAGGAGGACAGACTAGAAGAGTCTTGCTGAAGATGTAATGTGCTAAAGGATTACACACAGGAAGGAATCTCCAGGCTGAACCCATCCATAGCTCAGAGCTGGATCGCTGCCCCCCGTACTGCCCTGCTCGGCTCTCAGAGCTCCCTCCTGGAGGAATGGCAGTGGGGATGGGAATGCCGGAGGGGAAGGGGAAGGGGAAGGGGAAGGGGAAGGGGAAGGGGAAGGGGAAGGGGAAGGGGAAGGGGAAGGGGAAGGGGAAGGGGAAGGGGAAGGGGAAGGGGAAGGGGAAGGGAAGGGAAGGGAAGGGAAGGGAAGGGAAGGGAAGGGAAGGGGTGTTTTCTTGAAAATAGAACCAGTATGTTGATTTGGAGTTTTCTGTGAGGAATGAAATCAGATGAAGAACAATTACAATTCTGCAGAATTACACCTGATTTTTTAAATTCTTCACAAGTGCTGCCACCTTCAAAACAGACGGAGATGCACCAAAAAACATCAGACTGAGACTGGAAGCCATGGCCTGGGAGTGTACCAGGTAGTGCTACCTCTAGTTTTACATGGCAAACTGAAACACTGAGGGAGACAAGGCATTTCCACTGCCACAAGGCACATGCACACCTTCAGCTCTCAGGACTGGGGAGTTATTTCTAATTTTTTAAAGCACTCAGATTAATATATACCCAAGGCATACTGGTACAGCTGTGTTGCTCCATGTTTGTCATTGAGTAGCTCTCACTAAACTACCCCAACCAGGTTGGTGGGAAAAACTATGAAAGATTTTAAGCAGAGCATTACACTTTAGGTAATGGAGCTGAAGGAGAGATTTTGTGTCATTTGAACCTCTCCCTCTATTCACTGAGGTTGCTTTACAGGTAATAAACTACTTATCTAGCCCTTGCCTCCCTAAAGAGAATCCCCTCATCACAGCTGTCCTTCACCAATCCTACTCCCTGGCACTACCCTTACTGCTCTCTATTCCCCAAATCCCTTCGCTTTTTCCTTTCAGAGACAATTTAATTGAAACTGAACATTGCTCTGAGTGTGCTCAGCTTCCAGACAGCTGCCTCTGTCTGAGATCTCTGTGGGGGAATTCAGAACAGAAGTAAGGTTTTTGTAGAACACAGAATTCCCTTTTATCCTGGAATACACCGCTCCATGCCCTCTGCATCCCCTGGCTGGGGTGACAAGTGAGGCACAACTGTGACAGACTTTCAGCTTTCTTAACTCCTCACTCCAGAGCACATCCATCTTCAACACTGAAAAAAGCAACAGTTCTTGGGGGAAAAAGGTTGGTATGTGGTCATGTAATTAAAGCCTGTCATAACTCACACCCACATTGTGGTAGGTTGGTGGTGTGCAGGCATCCTTAGCTCTGGCATTTCCTCAGTTTAGGCTCCTTGCATTAGAAATCTAAATACTGCTTTTATCGTACTGCACCATAAATTATTGCATAGAAAAAGCAGAATCACTAAAGAACGATTCTTCAGCATGAAAGCCCAGCTCGATGCCTTGCTAGAATGAAGCCACAATCCCTGGCTCCTCATTCCCAGGCCAGCCCAGCCCTGGGACAGCAGCACGTCCGTGAAGAAGCCCAAGCACACGAGCCCTCTAACGTTGCCTGAAATGCAGCAGATGACGGAGCAGCACAGCTTGCACAAACCACAGCTCCAGAGAGAACCACGGGCTGACATCAGCGGGAGAAACTGGAAAGCAACTGGATTCCTAAAGGACTCAGGCTGACAAGGCCGGCATCCGCGGAAGTACAGATCCCAACAGCCTTTCCGTACGCTTAGAGCAGACAAATGAAGAACAATATTGACGCCATCGGCGGCGAGGGGGAGATAATGGCACTGTTCCCTGGGGATGCTGCGGGCTGGGCGTGGGGGGAGGATGGGGCAGCAGCCACGGGGCCGGAGCAGAAGTGGTTGTTAAGGGAACAAGCAGGAAAGGTGAAACAATGCCTGAGATAAGAGGCATCTCAACAAAAACGCATCAGACTTTGGGTTTACGCTGCGAGGAGCGGGAGCTCGGTGCCGGCCCCGTGAGGCGGCAGTGCCCGGCCGGGCCGGCGGCAGCGAGGGGAGCGGGGCCCGGCTCGAGAGGGGACCGGCCTGGGTCAAACCAGAGACAGCAGGGAAATCACAGATCCCGCACTGCTCTGGCTTGAAAGGCACCTTAAAGCTCATCCAGTGGCAGCCCCACTATGGCAGGGACACCTTCCACTGTCCCAGGCTGCTCCCAGCCCCATCCAGGCTGGCCTTGGGCACTGCCAGGGATCCAGGGGCAGCCACAGCTGCTCCGGGCACCCTGTGCCAGGGAACAATTCCTGATTCCCAATATCCCATCCATCCCTGCCCTCTGGCAGTGGGAGCCATTCCCTGTGTCCTGTCCCTCCATCCCTTGTCCCCAGTCCCTCTCCAGCTTTCCCGGAGCCCCTTCAGGCCCTGGAAGGGCTCTGAGCTCTCCCTGGATCCTTCTGTTCTCCAGACCTAATCTCAATTCTCTCAGCCTTTCCTCCTAGGACAGGTGCTCCAGGCTGCTCTCTATCAAACTCTTCCTAAGAGCTCCATGTACAGACCTTTCCCAGCCTTTGCTCTCTAGGTGTTGTTCCAGTTAGCTCCATTAAAGGTAAAACTTTAAGATCTCTTACAAAGAAAGATTTCTTGGAAACAGTCAACTCCACTGTCACAAGATCCTGTCCAGTGACCTTCACCCAAAACCTCCTTCTTTCTAGGAATTAATGACAAATGCTCTGCCTGCCCCCGCTCTCACGGCTTTGTGCACAGGGCACACTTGGCAGTGGATCATCTGCTCCTGCAAGTCATGAGCTACAAATTGCAGAAACATACCAGGATCTAAAATCAGTTTCCGAGAACAAAAACAGCTGGTATAGAAACAAAAGCCAAATATTCTCCTGGCTGCTGGCTGCATTTTTTTAAAATTTAGCTTAAAACAAAAATTTAAAAATCTGCTTGGAACCCAAACAGTCTCTAGTTGAAAATGCCGTGTCTAGCCTGAAAAACAGAGGCTTGTGGACACCATGCCAACAGCACAGGATTCCCATGGACCTGGTGTTTCTCAAGCCCTTAATGTGGTTCAGCTTAGGCAAGTAGTTTCAGGATTCCCAGTTTAAAATATACATCACACATCTGCAATTCATTCTAGTTTTTTATTTTATTTCTTACTTCTCCAACCAGCTCCAAATGGTTTTATGAGTTCTCGCAATCTGGTACTAATCACTTACTCATGGTGAGGACTCCCCGCTTCCTCCGAAGGGCTCCCTTTGCATGGGGAGCCAAGCTGTGCATTTCATCAGCTGCATTTTGCCAGAAACAACAGCAACTACTTGATAAAACAAGACTGTTTGGAGTGTTGTATGCCTGATTACAGGACACAGAAAACTTCTAACACAGCACTGGGAATTTTCTACCCCTCTCCCATCAGCTCACCATGTTAAATTGAAGTGACTCCTCTACTAACGAGACTAATTTCACACTTTGGAGGAGGGGACTTCAAGTGGCTTCAGGGAAAACTTGTGAGAAATTTTCATCCAGCTGTATGAAAAGAATTCCCATTCAACAAACACCACTGGCTTAAAACTTTTAATGGATGTGTCCCAAAAATCAGATGGTCAGCACACACATCAGCCGTGTGAGATGAAACGCTGCAGACATGGCAGGTGAAGACAGTTACTCTCAGAAGTGATTCTGAAATACAAATACAATTATCTCTGCTTCCCTGCTCTTCTTGTTTCAAACACAACACACACACTGCACTCCTGAGCTGTGAGTGCATTCCTTATCACCATGGCACAGGAACCCCCAGACCTGAGGCACAGCAACTAGAACATTCTTCTTGCTGAATGAGGATTTTTTTTTTCTGGTAAAACAGCTGAAGACTAACAATTCTGTTTCTGCCCTTATGAGTTTCTATTCAATTCTATCCAAGCTATTATAATTAAGAGACCTTCACTAAAAAAAAATCTTTCAGAAGCTCTTGTTTCTCTGCATGGCACCCATGACAGGCACAGCTTCATAATTTGGGCATCTATTATTGCTGTCGGGCTCACGACACATCTGGCTCTGATCAGCACAAATGGTGGATAAAGATTTCCCTTTCTTGAGGCTGAAGGACTGGTTGCTTCTTTCAGGCTTTACCAGACCAAACCAGTGATTCTGATGTGGTCCTATGGGAGCAGACAGGAGAGTGAGTTTGTGGTTCTGCCAGACTGTCCCAGGAATGACAGCGCTACAGCCAGAGGACAAATGTGTCCTCCTCATCAGCCCAGCCTAACAAACAGCTGATAAGGGAAGGATAGACACTGGAGGAATGTCCCTCCAGTTTCCTGTTTGAGTAACACAACCCTCCCTGCCTGATCTCACACTCACAACATCAGGCTGCACCCAGGCCAGCTTTAGTGCTTCTTTCATGCTTTACTGTTTTCATCCTGCCTTCACCCTCCACGTTTCCTGTCTCCAGCTCCTGAAGGTAAATCATGAGCTTTGGCTATTGCACAACACAGCCTCTCCAGGGACCTTTGATATTCTCCTCCAGATGGCTGGGTGGATAATAACCTTCTTTCTACATCCTCTATACTCTCAGATTCTGATTGACCAATTTGACCAAACTGAAAATGAAATACAGATATAATTCCTTGATCTTCTTTATTTTTATTTTCATACTGGAAAAGGTTGAAAAATTCTTGGGAACAAGCTTGTTTTGATTATGCAGTATGTCACTGAATTTGCTTGGCAGTCCTGGTATGGTGGCACGTTCTCAGGCAGTTGCATCTGTGTGTCAATAATGAGTGGCAGGAAAACATTTGAGAATCAGAGAAAAGCAGAGCTGGAAGGGCTCTTACAAGCTCATCCACCTCTCTCGCCTCAAGGCAGAATTAACTCAATTTTCAACAGAGACTTAGTTAAATCAGATGTCTAAACCTTTACACTGATGTTTGACAGCTCAAGAGAGAAAGTCTTTCATTGGTAAAATTAACAAAAACAAAAAACTAAAAAAGAAAACCAGAACCTGCAAGCCAGCAGCAAACATGCTTCCAAGAGATCACTCTAAGCAATGAATCCTGTTTTATTACTTAATGGAATCATATACATGTCACAGAGTATCCTGATCTGGGAGAGACACATGGAAGGGAGGAAGAAGAACTCCAAGGGAGCAGAATGCTGTCAGGAACAGCTACTCTTGGGCCACACGTGGCAACGGGCAGGAGCTTGTCCCCCACCTTCTGCCAGAACCAGATCTCACCCCTGGCTGGTTACCACTAGGGCTGCCTGTGCCAGTGCCCATCCTCAAAAACCCATACCCAGGGAAAGAGCAGGAGGAGTTTCCTTTCCTCCAACTGAAAGAAGGCTGCAAAAGCAAAGGTGTTCAGCTGGTCTGCAGGTCCTGTGGAGTTATGCTGTGTACACTGTCTGGAACTGCAAGACTGTACAAACACTGATGTAAACAAGTTTAGACCATAGCTTTAATTAAAAAAAAAACCCAACCAAAACCCAACAACAACCCTCCCCATCACATCTATTTGCAGCTGCACAGCATGCTCTGAGCTCTGCAGTGCTGGGGAGCAGCTGTGCTTTCAGCGCCCTTCTTCTAAAGAGAACATCATGTTCCCTTCTGCAGGAGCTCCGAGGAGCCAGGATTTTTGCCCCTGTGAAAACCACATGCATGTAGCCCCCTTCCAGGCTACAACTTTTATGTATCCTGAAATGACTTCCCAGAGCGTTCTTTGAAAACCCTTCCATTAACATGAATGGCTCAGCCAAGAATGGACTTTTCTGGATCTCGCTCACAGACTGTTACTAAAAATTGCAGCAACACATTTTTCCAGCCTCTAGGAATACTGCATGTGACTGCCTTTTTATTTCTGTAAGGACTCTGCCCCAGGATAATTCTTAAAAACTACTTCCAGACTTTGGAAGCATCTCACAAGTAATGTCTTTCCAAAATCCCAGTATTAGATTATCACTGCACACAGTGGGTAAAAACTGAGACCTCTAGAAAAATGCTTACAAACCTATGCTTAGGAGGATTACAGAAACTGTAATGTGATCAAAATCTGATCAACACAACTTCACCAAAAGCTGACTCTAAATCATATCTAGTGGAAACTGTCCCTGCCTATGGCAGGGGGTGAGAACAAGATGATCATTAAGGTCCTTTACAACCCAAACCAGTCAGTAGTTCTGCGATACCATTTATTCTCACCAACTCTCACAATTTTCATGTGACTCTTGGAACAGGTTCCCAAGCTCCAGCTCAGAATGGTGCTGCTGTACATGTCTCACTTCCACTTTTTTGACAGAACAAATAAGTAACAAATTAAATGTATCCTCCATGGATAGGACTGTTCCTCCATGATCCTGGGTGGGCAGTAAATAGCATTATCTTGCAATGAAGTTAGGGGTTTTAAAAATGCATCAATGGTCTTTAGCAACTTTCAACACAACACAATCCAGTAGGAATTAACAGTACCTGGTATGAGTGTTTTAAGAGAAAAGGAGTACACGAGAGACAAAAAAACCCTTTCCTTTTGCACATTGGCTGCGGTGGTGGTGACACAGCAGCTCCTGGAGCCAAAGGGCAGCCAGAAAAGAACACTCATTTCCAGAAGCATCCTGACTGCAGAGCTTCTATCCTGTGCAGTTCCTCCCAGCACTTACAGCCAACCAGAACAAAGTCAGGAATCCTTCTGACTGGCCCTTTACAACATAATTCCTACTGTGTGTGTACTAGTGGAGTCTCACGTGGCCTTGAGTGACAGGAAAGCTCCCTCGTCCTGAAGGTGCCATCAGTACTGGAAATCCCATGGACAGCACTTAATTGCAAGCACAGGACAGGCAGTGTCCTTCACAGCTCCAGCTCCTGCAAATGAGGGATCACTAAAGGAAAGCAGGAGCTTAGGTTACCTAAAACTGCTGCATTTACAGCCTGAGCAACACCCGGGGCCAATGGCACAAGTGAAGCAGTGCAATTGGTCTGGCTGTCCTCAGAATCCCAGCCATCACTGAACTGAAGCAGTTTCACTGATTGTGTCACTGAAGCCTGGGATTATTTCTGCACCTGGCTCAGTTCAGTAACTTGGACAAAGAATCTCAGGTGCCATTTCCCATCTGCAAAATGGGAAGGATGTTTTCCCCCTGCATCCATGTGGCACATTGAGGGGGCAGGGTACAGAGGACACTGCCAGAGCAGATCTCCCAAAGCCCTCAGTGCCAGTACCTCCCCTTGGGAACATTGGCACTGCCTGGCTGCTGGGATCTTTCTGAATGCTGGCACAGACATGTTCAGGAATGTTGCATCACTCTTTTCAAATTGGGGCACTTCAGAATCTCATGGCACAGGCTTTGTATTCCTTTCCAAAAAACATGCATTTCAGTGAGCATACACATCAGCTCTTACCTGAGCACAGCCTAGGAAAGCCCAGCTAGAGGCACTTTTCCTCTGTACCAGCCTGGGCAAGAGGACTCCCAGGAGAGAGAAGGGCTTAACCTCACCCATCCCCACCACATGGACCTGTGCCTTTCCTCCCTTGCAGAGGGCACCTGCTGAACAGAAGTTCTCAGTAACAAGCATCCCCCATCACACACTTTTCCAGTGAACACATGGACTGAAATATTTTACTTCACTCTGGTTCTTTCAACACTTTTTAGAGGAGCAAAATTTTAGTTGCATAGAGAGAGAGCAAGAAATTTAATTTCAGTTCCCTCCTACCACAGCTTATGCTGATAACCTCAGCCAAACATTATCACTTCTGAAGAAATATTATCATGTAAGGCAGAGATAAAATAGACCAGTAAAAATAAACTGAAGGGGAAAAATGATTCACTATTTAACCTTGTCAGCAAAGGGAAAGAAATATTCTGGAAGCAGCTCAAGGCTCAGACACCACCAGTGCCCTTGCTGAAAGTCAAATTATTTTAACATACATGCTAAAAACAAAGATGGGATATGTTGTCCTAGCAAGCATTTGCTAGCTGCTTCTGTCCACACCTGTGGGCAGAAACACTCTGATGGACACATAAAAAAGAATGAGTTAGACATTAACTCCTCCATCTCTCCCAGTACTCTGCTTCTAGACGTCAGTGCAACACAGGGGTCAGTGTCAAAGCTGTTTTTTAAATCCTGAAACACTTTTCATACAGAGCTTGTGACATGACACCTAATTGCACATTTTTCTCTTGGTACCAACTAGAGATTTACATTATAAATTGAATGCTGATGAAAACAGTATCAACAACTTAATTCTTTATGGTTGCGATTGGCTTCAATAAATTTAGGATTTTTTTAAAGCAATCAGTGAACCACAGACAGGTTCCTGAAAAATAAACCTTACCCAGACTAACTCAAAGAATCCATTTTGTTTTTTTTTTTAACCAGCAAAATTCAGGTAAAACATCATCATTCAAAATCTTGTAGTTAATGTTTATTGAGAATCCTTTGGAAAGATGCTGCTGCTAGCTCCATCTTTCTTAGACAACTCTAAAGAACTGAAAAATACATTAAAAAATTGAGCAGATGATCCTTATTCAAATAATTTGGCAGACAGCCACAGAAACAAAGTAACCCCGTGTAACCTTCAAGCTTACCAATGAAAAATAAAGGAAGTCTATGAAAAAAAGTAAACTAAAGACACTGCAGAGAAATATTCTTAAATAAATGCATAACCAAGACCACATCTTCATGTGGTGGCTCCGGGGGGGTTCACAGAACACAGGGTGACACAGGCTCTGTGAAAATCTGTGCTCTGGGCTGCACACGTACACGTGCTCCAGAAGCAGATCCAGCTGTGGGGTCCTACATGCATCTCCCAAACCCTTGGCATCTCACCAGAAAAACACTGCTGCAGAGCCTGCTTAAGCCAACACCATCACAGAATCTCCTGAGCTGGAGGGACCCACCAGGATCACCCAGCCCAGCCCCTGGCCCTGCCCAGACCCCCACCAACCCCACCCTGGGCATCCCTGGCAGCGCTGGCCCAACGCTCCTGGAGCTCTGGCAGCCTCGGGGCCGTGCCCATTCCCTGGGGAGCCTGGGCAGTGCCAGCACCCTCTGGGGGAAGAACCTTTCCTGCTCTCCAGCCTGACCTGCCCTGGCCCAGCCCCAGCCGTTCCCTGGCTCCTGTCCCTGTCCCAGAGCAGAGACTGGAGTTGTCCCTCGGATGAAGCTCAGACTCTTCCAGAATCAGCAGACAGCTGGAGGCAGAACCGGAGCACAATGGGAGACCTGACCTGAAGGGTGCAAGCCTGGACTTCACAGACAATACCAAAGACCACACCAGCAGACAGGCATGGCAGCAAGGAAATTAACTAAGAGCAAAAGGTAGGCTGAGTATCTGGGAAAAAAAATTCTGAAAGAGTGAGAATCAATATAAGGAATTAGCCCTCAGGGAAAGAGTGGAAGCACTTTTGCGTGGGTATTTTATGAGAGACTGGGCACATCACCAACAAATGTACTGCAGGAAAGAATCAGACAATGGCAAGGAAATGGATTAAACGTGTTAGCAAGACAATTTCCAGATCCGATTTCTGTGAAGACCATGACCTCACCACTGGATTTGTGGTGTTACCATTAAGTACTGCCCCATATGAGCCCCAAGTCAGTCACTAGCATGGGTATGGTCTTAAGATAGACCACACCAAAGACTGAAAGGGATCTGGGAGTGTCTCTTAATTGTTATTTTATTTTCATATTAATGATGGGTCAGTTTATGTCCACAGATTTTGTAAGGCAGAATTCACCAGGGATACTGAGGAGGGCAAAACTGAGACACAGACTAAAGCTTTTGGGGAAAACAAGAGGGCTGAAGTTGATTAAAAGAAAAAAAAAAAAAGCCAGAGGAACATAATATTTAAAGACACATATGTGAGAGAAGTGACTCTTTTCCAAGGACACGTGGCAGCAATGGAAACATGGAAAATGGCTGGCTGGCCAAACTGCTTTTCTGTATTTGTCTCATCCTTTCCAGTTCAGTCCAGTTCACTGGAGCACAGCAGAAGTGCCAGCAGCTTTTCCTTGTGTAGGGTTCCCACCACTGTAACAAGCACAGAATCCATTTCAGCACCACCCAGGATCCGATCAGGCCTCTGTGAAGCACCATCTGATATCCAAATCAGAGCAGCCACTGCAGATGCAGCTGTGGGAGAAACCAAAGGCCAGAGCTTCCCTTTCACTTGTTGCCTAATGGGGGTTGGCCACGAAATCCAAATGAACTTTATCCCTTACTGAAGGGATAAAGTGTTAAATCCAGGGATGAGCCCTCTGTAAACACACATGGGCCCATTAAAAACCCTTCCCCTCCTGCAGGAAGGAACTGCTCCCTCATGCTGAATTTACTGGCACGTCAGTGAAGCAGCCCAGAAAATGATGGAGCTGATGAAGCTGGCCATCAATACAGAGGGCTGGAGCAGAGCTGTCGTGTTAAACCAGTGTAAAACACACAAACCTCATCTCAATATTCTCAGTTTCTGTCAGCTTTACACCAGCAGCTGCGCAGAATGAGGGATCCTCCTTCAGACCAAGGGTTCACATAAACCTGCAACAGTATCTTAATGATGAACACTTTGGGTAGGAGGCCCATCTTCTTGCCTAGAGATAATCATTAAGACTCTCTTTGATCTGTATTTCATCATGTCTTTATTTTTTTGTCATCTCTTTTTCTTTTTTGTTTGTGTTCCCCAAAGGTACCAGTCCTTTCTGTTAGTTCCTGGCTGGGTTGCTGCAGAGAAGACCATGAAGATGCTTCATGGGATAGCAGAGCATTTCCTGCCTTCCCATGGCCCTTCCAGATTGAAGAAGCATCGAGCCATGTCCTGTCTCCTAAGTTTTCCAAAGTTTGGCAATAGCAGATGCCAAGGGAATAGTAGTAAAACAGAGCATATGTGAACAGATACTTCCCTGACACTCCCAGCCTCTAGAAATCTGCTAGGCAGAGATGGAGATTGTGTTTGTAAAAGTCTTCAGTGTTTTTATTCCATCAGTTTGTTCAGTTGTTTCTTGAATTCACAAAAGCTTTAGCATTTGCACCACCCCACACCACAGCTTTCCACAACTCATCCCTGGTGCATGAAAAAGTATTTCCTTATGATGGATCTAGAGAGATCTAAACCTTTCCACTGTTATTTTGAAGCTCCACAACTCTGGTATTAGAAGAGATTGGTCACAATCCCTCCCATCTCCTGTTCCTTATTTCTCTAATAACCAACTGTATACAGCAGATGGGAGCTGCAACATCAAACCCAGCCCCATCCCACTGAAATGTCAGAAGAGCTGAAAAGCAGCTGAGAACAAAGAAACAAAATACAGAATTGAATGTTGAGAATGGACAGGCTTCTAAATTTGAGCCATTTTTCAGAGGAATGAAGTTTTGATCAGCAGATATTTCAGGAACACTGAAAGATCAGATTTTGTGAATATAAGGCTCTGGGGAAATTGCCTTTATTTTCTTTTGGCTGTTACATCAGATGAAAAACTCCAGCAATCTCTTTTGTTCTAATGTTTCCAGAAAAAGAACAGACACAAGCAGACCAGATTAATCCATTTCTGTGATTAAGCAGAATCTGAACATGGATGGTTCTGGAAAGCTTTGGGAAGCACATAGATTTCCAGTATCCCAGGCTCACCACATTTATTGGTACCTCTGAAGGATTTGGAGAGATGAATGCTGAGTTCTGGTGGAGGCTGTAAGAGAGTTCAGATCTTGCCCTCCTTTCCATGAATTTCAGCAGTAGTTGCTGATACAAGGGGATAAATCCTGATATCTTTAGGATAGTAGAATCATCAGGCATTCCTTGTAGCATTTACCAATAAACTTCTCTAGGTCATCTGCCCAAAAGCAGAAAAGAGTAAGGCTTCAGTTAAATAAATCTGCTGAAGTCCTCCATGCCTTTTTTCATTATTTTAATCTGTAGCCCAAAATGATGAAAAAGAAGTCCTCAGCCTTGGAGAAACTCCATGTGTACCTTCCTCTACATTTAATGCTGCTGTTTCTTGAGGAGTTAATAAATATCAAATGAATAGAAGAGCTTTGAGTCTGCTACCAGCATGGACTGTCGTTTAAATCCTTTCCAATTATAAGAACAATGAGAGCATGTGCCTGGAAAGGACTTCAGGGAGCCATATCCTTTTAACCTCACGCAGCTCTTTGGCCAAGGGCTCTCCAGGGAATTTGGCAGGTTTGGCAGTGCCGGGAACATCCACGTCCTGCACCCGGCCACAGCGAGCAGTGGGGCAGGAACACTGCCAGAAATGACAGACTAATTCCAAGAGAGGGCTTAATCTTCAGCAACAACGAGTTAAATAAGAAAAAGCCCTGGTCTCCATTTTATCTGGACTGCATTAGCCAGAACTGACTGTGCAACTGTCACGGAGCAAAGAAGGAAAGTCAAACAAACCGTTATAGAATTTCCATGTCCCACTGATTCCAATATGCTCCTTGAGGCCCCAGCAAAGCACCTCACATCAATCTGCAAAATTTACTTCTAAATCTTGAAGTTAAGAAATACTTGAAAGAAACACAGGTTTGGGGGCACTACTAGGTCAGGTTCAAACCTAGCTGATATCCTGCATTAATTTTGTTTTCCATTCCTCTTGCTCTGTTCAAGATAAGTGGATATTTGAAAAATGCACTTTATTCCTATCCTGCATTTACTCCATATCTCAATCACGAAATTAAGTAATGGAGTGATTTAGCAGCTTTGGTGTTGCTGCATTGTTATGGCTCCAGAAGGCAGGATGGATGCACTGGGGAGCACTCAGGAAGACAAGCAACACTTCTGCCAGTCACAGATCAATGAAAGACGACCTCTATACTACTCTCATTTTATTATTCTGTATATTCCTTTGTATTTTTTAATGTTCGTGAATGCTCCATAATCCAAGGCTGCAGTTTATTAATGCTTATAAACAGCACAAATATTTCCTAGTAATGTGAAGAATCTGGATGAGCTAACAGGAAATAGAAGATACCTATCTTCCAGAGAATGAAATGGAATTTCCATCTACAGATGGTTCAATGGCACTTGGGTACCTGCCAGCTCCTTTTTGGTAATTAGAGGAACAGTAAGAATAAATGAACCTTTAGGACCACCAGTGTACACCTGCTTATTCCATTACTTTGGCAAGGATGGGTTCAAAACTCCCAAGAAATCTCCTTTCAGATCTCACCTCACTAACACAGAGCACTTCAGCCATCATTTCCAGAGCACAGGCATGTCCAGTTCTTGAAAGGCACACTAACACATGAACGGGTGACCAGGGATGGGTGTCCCCTCCACCTCAAAACCCAACCTGGGCTCACTGAAACAGATCCAGTACATGCATCTACTGAACCACTTCAGCAAAACGTTGGCTAGGAGATATTGCACGATTTGTCAGCTGGAATGGACTGGAATCACCTCAGCAGAACCTTCTGTTGTATTCCACAGTCTCCTACCCCATCCCCAGGGCAGCAGAGTCACCAGGAACCTGCCTGTCTCCTGCTGGGCAGGGCTGTCTAACCACATCCCCATGGGGTTTTGTGCAAGCACAGATGGGAGATGGAAGGAAAAATGAAGCTTATTTGCTTTGCACCCCACTCTGCCTCAGGGGTTCTGGCAAATCTCCTTGCACATATGGCAGAGTTTGGTTTGTCCATGGTTAAACCTCAGCAGCTCCTTGACAAGTGCTGTAACAACAATACAGGGGATGGAAACCAATGCCAGAAGAGACAGGAAATGGGGAAAGCGCTCTCAAGGACTTCGCTCTGAAAGCAATTTCCCATTGTTTACTAAATAGAAACATTTGAATTCATTGATTTGGTTTTAGCCAGGTCCTTTTTTGGCAGGGTATGTTTCCTCGTTTTCTCCTCTACTTTGTTTAAGACATCTCCTACCGTTAGTCCTGTTGTCAAAGGACACACACTTCTAGGAGACCCTTCATTTTTGGATACAACTCATGCCCTTTTAGACTCGTGCCCTAGACACTTCTCCCTCCTGACTGCAAAGATTCTGGGCTGACCAGCCCTGTGGAGCACAGAGCCACAGGAGCTATCAATCTTACTCCCTCCCAGGGACTTCTCACTCCCTTAACCCAAAATGCAGTGTCTGGTCTCACTCCAGGCAATGGGAGGACATGCAGGACTCAGGGCATCCCTCACAGACCCTAAGCACTGCAGTTCTCCTGGACTGGAGCACCAAGGGGAGGGGTGGCATTTAAAACAGGACCCAAAAGAGACTAAAAAATCCAATGAAACACCACACCACACACAGAGGACAGCAGCAGAAGGCAAATACTGAAGCATGTGAACACAATGAGTTGATTCCAAGCTATTTTCCATTCTAGAAAAGGCATAAATCATTATAAACCAGGTTTACAGAACCCCAACAGCAGGACTGTAATGCCCTTGTGATCTGAAATTGCTCATAATTTAACAGAACTCTATCTCAGCGGGTATTTCCTTGATGGAAATTGCAGACTGAATTACTTGAGAAAATTCCTTCATAAGCATTTCCTCCATTTCTGAAGCACCTATGTTTTCCATACCCGGATGTGGCTTTGCCAGTCTCATTAAAATCTCTGAAAATCAGGCCAAGTTGAGAGTCCCAGAAAAACCTTAATTTGCAATTGCTCGGTGAAGAACAGCTAGAAGGTCAAACCTAAATTTCTTTGGTGGCCCTAAATTCCTCTTGCAGCCACAGCTATTGCTGTCACAAGGTGCTACTGACCAGATTTCCTTTATTGTGCCCTGCATGCCAAAATGCAGGACCAGATACTGACCACGGGAGGACATTTGAAGGTCATTCTTGTCCCCAGCAGCTACCACAGAACATTGCTGCACTCTTGTCATCATCATCAAACCTGAACACACACCAGGGCAGGGAATCTAAATCATTGCTCCTTCTGCCACCCTGGTCTGTTTTTTATTGACCAACAGGTTCTCAGTTTCCAGCTGAAGGCTGACCTCAGCCTAGGGCTGGCAGATCACAGGTTACCCAAGTCTCTTCCTCTGTCACAAAAAGCAGCACCTGCACCAGCGCATCTTCTGCAGACCCTGGCACACCAGCATGGCCAGGGCTCTCACCCCATCACTGAGAAACCATGGTTTGGGTAATATATCCTTTGAGAAGACTCTTCCAAGTCACCAGATTCCCTCACTCCTGAGCATCTCTCTTTCTATTGGGCACTCTGGGCAGCTTCCCTCAGAGGAAGTACTAAAAATATTAATCTGTATAAGTGACTTGAATTCTCAAACAAGTTCTTTCTTATTTTGATGACCATCCATTGGTCTCACCTCTGAGTTGAACCTAAACAAAGTCCCACATGCTCCTGACACAGTGTCACGGAGTCATCATGCACCAGCAAACTCCATGAGGTCCTTCTGGAGCATCCCAGCATCTCAATGCTACACACCATGGAATCAGTGAGGTGGGAAAAGACCTGGTCCAATGCTTGACAACCCTTTCCATGAAAAACATTTTCCTAATATCCAACCTAAATCTCCCCTGGCACAACTTGAGGCTGTTTCCTCTTGTCCTGTCACTTGTCACCTGAGAGAAGAGACCGACCCACAAGCTCCTGTCAGGGAGTTGTAGGGAGCAACAGAAGAAAAGCAAAGGCTTGTCTCCACCCTCCACCCTGCTTTTGGTACTTTGCACAGACACACCAAGGAGATGTTGGCTAACTTTAGCCAGGAACGATCAACAGGCTCCTGGAGCATCTCAAGGTTCTTCCCACACTCTGCAGGATTCTAGAACTGATTTCTTCTTGTACACAAAGGCCACAGGCTTTGCTTCGGTACTGGGCTCTTCTAACTTCATCCCACTGTTCCTATTTCATTCACTTCTACCAGTGATGAAAAAGCTGGGAATTGGAAAGGAAAAAAAAATGAGACCTAGCACAGTTTGCATTCCCAAATTAGCATGTTTTCACACAGAAGTCAAGGAGCAAACATCCGCCATGTCAGGACTCCCAGTAACTTCTTCCTGCAGTGATAAAACAGTTCAATTCCCCAGACAGAATCAAAAGATGAGGCAGAGTTTTACCTGCTCCATGGGAAAAGGTGGGGGGACATAGGCTGAGTCAGGAGACAGAGATGACTACTCCTTCCTGCCACTTACCCCTTCACCAACACTTTTATCTCTGTCGAGTTTACAAGTGCATTAATCATCTCACAGCACATCTCCTCAAACCTGGCTTTCTCAGCTTCAAGTGTGAAATTAAAACCATCCTCGAGGAGACCATCTGTGCAAGGCAGCCTATAGGAAATGGAGCTTGCACAGATGGGACTTATCACACACTCCCTTGTGTCATATCAACACACCAGCTTTGCAAATCTGCCCTAAATAAACCAGAATTGACAACACATTCTGTCTGAGGCCAGCAGGGCTGTGTAAGCCTAGCATGTACTTGGCAGGGGCTGGATTGTTCTCTCCACTTTTAACAAACAACTCTCATAAATGGAAAACTTGTGAACGTTCAAGTCTTGTGCTGTGTTCATATGTCTGGAGGATTGTGTTCAGCAAAGTCTCCTGGAGGGATCAACTAATTGGCCTTCAAATTCCTAGACATGAAGCTGTAGGTTGTTTAAAAACTAGCAGGACATGACATGGCCTCCTCACAACCCACAGTGGGGACAGACACTGGTCTGGAACGTTTTCTAATTCCATTAACTCTTCCCCAACACATAAAAATAACACTTTAAAGATGTTTATTTTTACAAGTTACATTAGGTGAAGAATATAGCTGAGCAATATGGCTGAACACATATGGAAATGCTTAAGCAGCAGCTCTATTTTCTGTCCAAGCAGTCTGTAGACAAACATAACAAACTGAAGTTACACACATGAAAACTCAATGCACTGTGTGAAAAAAAAAAAAAAAAAAAAGACAAAAAAGTGTATTTTCATAAAAAACAACCTCTTTCTTTTTTTTTTTTTTTTTTCTTTTTGGTAAGAGGAGCATCTGAGAGAGGCGAGAGTAGCTTGAAACAGGCAAGCACAGAAATAATAAAATGCAGTTCAGGAGAATAAGTCACTGAAGAGGAGCCTTCCCAGATCAGATCACACCTTCACCTGGCCTGTGCCATGTCTCAGACAGTGGCCTAAGGGAGAGAACTGGGACCTGTGTCCCCAGCTCATCCCCTGACTCTACAGTAGCCTGCAGTTTAAGATTTCCACATGCCAGGTCTTCTGTACTGGTACAACGCAGACTTTGTTGACCCTTTCTTCCAAGAATGGATCCAAGCACTTCCTGCAAACCCTCAGCACCAGAGTCGTGTTGCACCAGGTGCCACACTGTACTCAGCAGGCAAAGCAGTGTTTTTCTTTTTCCTGACCTTCCATTTGATGTTCATAATTTTGGTTAGGGAATTAAGGAGAAATGGAGAACAACTGCTTATCTTTTGTCCCACTGCTTTGTTCAGGCCCAGATGTTCTGCATTTGCAAACTGTCTCAGGATGTGTTCCTGGGGGAGGCAGTACCTCCATTAGCCATAGCGTTCTCACATGTTTCTCCACATTTACTGACCCAAAGTTTAACCTGCTGGTTTGCTTTCCAATCCCACAGGATCAGAGGGTAGGTGCTTCTGCAGCGTTAGATCTGACTATGCCAAAACTTTGAATTCCCTCAGACTTTGTTATTTCTCCATCCATTGCCTCCCTCAGGTCTCCTACACTCCCCTGTCATTCTCATGGTAACTGCTCTCGGGTATAACAACCACCACTGCTACACTTTTTCTCACCTTTTAACCAGTCTGGTTTGCTAAAGAACATTCTCTTATCCCCAGGAAAGCAGCTGCTCTAAGGGACTGTGACAAAGGACCATGTCAGAATATCTGAGGACACCACACACACACTGGAACACCCAAATCCAGATGTTTGTCCTTGAAGATTCCTCAAGTGCAACTTCCTTTTACAAAAGACATGCTGACTCCTCCACATCCATATAAAATCAAGTGCCAGCTCATTCTGATCTATATTATTCTTTTGACAATGCAGCACAGTACAAAGCCAGATTTCTGTCTGCTGCTCCCTAAGCTCCCTGGAACTCTCTTGCAAGTTAGCATCATATCAGCCCTGTCTGTTTTCCAATAGGAATGAGGAGATTTTAATTGAAAGGTTGCATACAAGTATTAATTATTCAGCAGTTCCTCTCCTGACTCCTTCCTGGGCTCTGACATCCTGGTCCCTGCAGGCAAGTACTCCTAATTTAGTAGTTGGGTTTGAGATGGGTTCTGCTAAGGAAACCAAGCACAATTTAGATGCTTCAGGAACTCAATGTTTCTTTCTGCTCCACCTCCTGATTTTTCACACCTGGGTCTCCACAGGTTTTTTCAAGCTTTTGGACAAACTTCTTATTCCCAACATATCTGGGAAAGAACTGTTACTTTTTATACTTTCTGGAAGCCTTTGAAAGTGTTTATTCTTTTCTATCTTCCTCACTTGGTCATGACTTCAGCTTTTGGAAGGATGCCCCTGCCTCTCCAGCCTTCCTTCCCTGCTGCTTCACATCAGAACTTCTCTCTCTCACAGCAATTGATAGAGTTGAGGCATTTCCTCTGCAGCACAGAGCCTTGAAATCAGCTTCAGCTCCCTACAAAGGTTTCATCCTTGTCACTGCTCCTTTCAGTTTCTTTTTAACCTGCTGCTTCATTCTGATAGATTTTCCCTTTGCAAATCAAGGAGTTTCACTTCTCTGAAGTTTTTGGCTTGGGTTACTTCTGCGGGATCTGTAAGTACACTTGTGTTCACTGGCAGTACAATTCTGCACCAAGTTCTGCACAGTTCCCAGAAGAAAGTCAAAATTATCTTCCCCTCTCTAGATTCCTTCACCAGATGTTTCCCAAGGATGTCATTCTTGGACTGGGGTACCAGTTTTCGCTCATTGTTTTTCCTGTTTTAAAGCTGCATACTCCTTATTATTCTATATTTTTCCTACCTCAAAAAGCAGGTATTTCAGATTATTGCTTGGTTTATCATGCTGCATTTTCTTTGTTTGTTCTACAGAAATTGTGAAAGCTAATGCTTCAAGAAAGGTAATTAGCATTTAGCTATTATTCATCATGTAAGTGCAGAATAATTGTTTGCATTGCTTCTATTTTGTTGTCCTTAATAAATATATAAACATCCAGAAAGATGAATCCACAAAACAGATCCAGTTCTGCTCATACCAAGGAATTTAAAATAATTGCTCTCTTTGGAATTTCAGAATGAAATACATCTCTGAATAAAACAGTTTCTTTAGAACCTCAAAGTAAAGCAAGAAATGACAAGACCTTGCAAGAAGTTTATTTTCATTGCTCACTGAATAATAGCTGCGACAGTTATTTAACCCTCACTCAACTCTTGCTGTTGATGTTGATGCTGATCATGTTTGACACCTCAAACCAGCATGTCAGTAAGAAAATAAGCTATAACTGAAAACTTCTCATTAAGTAAGATTTTGTTTTTTAAACACCTGTTATGGGAATAATACTGCCTTGAACTGCAGTGGGAAATGAGCAAGGTAAAGAAATTGCTGGAAACCTGAATGCTGGACAGAATGGTACAGATGGCATTTTTAGGTCAAAGGCTAAATCCTCACAGAACAAAAGACAAAGTAACTGCAGAGAGAACAAAAAGCATCAGCCCTAATATTGCACACACTCATTAAATGTGTCAGCTGGCTGTACAGAGAGGTAAGAAATGAGATTTAGGTACCAGTCAGTATCCAGTGCTACTGTTCCTTCAGCTGAGCCCATTTCCCTGCCTCTGTTCCTGAAGCTGCTGAGGTTATGGAGACAATGATTCCCTTATTGCACTTGTACTTCTGTGACAGAATCCCCTGAGCTGGAAGGAGCCACAAGAGAGTCCAGCTCCTGTCCCTGCCCAGACCCCCACCAACCCCACCCTGGGCATCCCTGGCAGCGCTGGCCCAACGCTCCTGGAGCTCTGGCAGCCTCGGGGCCGTGCCCATTCCCTGGGGAGCCTGGGCAGTGCCAGCACCCTCTGGGGGAAGAACCTTTCCTGCTCTCCAGCCTGACCTGCCCTGGCCCAGCCCCAGCCGTTCCCTGGCTCCTGTCCCTGTCCCAGAGCAGAGACTGGAGCTGCCCCTCTGCTTCCCTTCACCACAACGTTGTAACTGTGGTGAGTCTCCCCTCAGTCTCCTCTTCTCCAGGTTGAACAGATCAAGTGACTTGAGTAAGAACTACTGCCTTCTCCTCTAAATCACACAAGAGAAACCACAGAATCTGCCAGGCCATTCTCCAGTACTGACTCAGCACCAGAAGGAAAACTTTGAGCCTGCAGTTACACATTTTCCAGGCTTTGAGTGTACAATATCCAGTCATGAGAATAGAGAAAGGCAAGACCTCAGCAAGCCAGACCCCACCACTTCCTACGGCCTCTGTTACTCAAAAGAGTTACAGGAATCCCAAGATAGGCTTTCCATCACAGCTCTGAGCAGGCTGCAGGGACAGTGCCTGACCCACCCCACACTCACACAGAGCTCTCCTGCTCAGGATTCCAGCTGCATGTTTGAGCTCACACCCTCATTCTCTATGGATCATCAAGCCTACCCTGTAGGATAACACATACCCAAGGTGGGCAAATTAACATCAGAATAAAGCAACGTACAAGACACCCTGGGAACAGGTTTGAGGGAGAGGGGAAATGTTTTACATCATCTCCCAGAATAAGCTGATGGAATTCCCGAATCTCAGGACAAGGGAACTGGTAATGAGAGAGAAGTAAATTCTTCCACCTCTGGGTTGAAATCCAAGTCAGGCTGGTAGCAGCCAAGACCCATTAGCTCAACATCTGCTAGTTGTTTGGCAGCCCATGTGAAGTGAGTTATATTCCTCAGTGTCCACATCCCAGTGCCACTAATTGGCACCACATTGGCAATCTAAACACAGAGGTTAAGGTCTGAGCACACAGCAGGCAGCAGCCCTGAGATCAGGCAGCTCCAGTTTGGAGGACACATGTGATAAATTATACTGCTGGTATATGGAACTCCATTTAATTGCCCCGTCATCCTGTCCTGCCCCCAGAATAAAACTCTAAATGCAGGCGAGCCAGCGAACCCTGCCCAGGACACAGCTCCTGCAGCAGTAACACACATTGCTAGGTCCATTACCAGTCAAAGCAACTTAAACAACTGCTGACATTTTAAGCAAAATTCTGTACAGCATGAATTTAAGTATGAGCTAAAGTGTTTGGATAATAGTTACCAATATCCATAAAAACAGTATCTTTCCCTAAACTCCAGTATTTTAATGCAAAAATGCAACACTCACTAAAAAGGCAGTAACAATGTCATCTTACAGATCCCAAATAACAAGGCTATTTTCTTTTTGTCTTTCCTTCTCATGCAGCTTTCCAACAAAGAGTGCACAGGACCAAAGCTGATTTGAAAACACAACCCATTAACTTTTAGAGAATTATTCTTTTTATTGCCCCATGGTAAAACATTTCTGAGGACAAAAAAAAGTTGTTAGCTCTTAATACATAGTAATAAAGGACAATTGATTTTTCATATCATCTGAATATGGCAGCATAAAATAAGTCTAAACTATGAGGGAAGGAAACTCATGTTACAGTTTAGAAACTGTTCCTGATGTTTACACATCACTTCAGTTTAAAGAACTGCTTATGATGGGAACATGATGAAAGCTGTTGAGCATGAAGGAAGGGAGATGGAAATGAAGCCAAAAGAAACATCTTTGCCAGAACTCTACAAGAAAAGAGAATCAGAGTCAGTTAGTTTGGGAGGGACCTCTGGAGTTTTCCAATCCAATCAGCTGCTCAAAGAATGGCCACCTTCAAAGTGGGGTAAGGTTGCCCAAAGATATTGTAGATGAAAGCACAACATAGTACAGTGCCCTGCAAAATCTACCTGTAAAGACATTTTTCTTGCAAGCCAAATGCCCTTCATTTACCACTACTCTGGAAATGATTCCACTCTGAGCTGTCCTGAGAAACAATAGGGCCAGCAGCCATCAGGAACAGGGATACACTGCCAAGGGAACAGACCTAATCTGAGCACCCAGTAGGACCAAGGGATGGAGAACTTCAGATGCTAGAAGGCAGACTTGACGACAAGAGACTGAGAGAGCTTGGAAAGTCCAGTCCTCACACAAAACCACAAGATCTGTGTTTTACTTTATCTGACATTGGAGAGGTATGCTCAGCCTGAGAAAAGGGCAGCAGTGACACAAGGCCAGCGGGCACGAAAACAAACCCAACCCCAGTGTGCATTCCACAGCCAGGCCCAAAGGAGGTGTTTTCCTTCTTGTGCAAGGAACGCTCCAACCGTTCACAGCCAGGGGGTGATTGTCCCTCAGCTGCCTCATACAGGAACAGCCTGCTGCTTTGGCACAGCTCTGCCTGCCCTGCCTGGCACTGCCTGCCCTGCCTGGCACTGCCTGGCTCTGCCTGGCTAAGCCTGACACTGCCTGCCCTGCCAGCTCTGCCAGGCTCTGCCTGCCCTGCCTGGCTAAGCCTGACACTGCCTGCCCTGCCAGCTCTGCCAGGCTCTGCCTGCCCTGCCTGGCTAAGCCTGACACTGCCTGCCCTGCCAGCTCTGCCAGGCTCTGCCTGCCCTGCCTGGCTCTGCCTGCACTGCCTGCCCTGCCAGGCTCTGCCTGCCCTGCCTGGCTCTGCCTGGCTAAGCCTGACACTGCCTGCCCTGCCAGCTCTGCCTGCCCTGCCAGGCTGTGCCTGCACTGCCTGGCCCTGCCAGCTCTGTCTGCCCTGCCTGGCTAAGCCGGACACTGCCTGGCCCTGCCAGCTCTGCCAGGCTCTGCCTGGCCCTGCCAGGCTCTGCCTGCCCTGCCTGGCCCTGCCTGGCTCTGTCTGCCCTGCCTGGCTCTGTCTGCCCTGCCTGGCACTGCCTGCCCTGCCTGGCTCTGTCTGCCCTGCCTGGCTCTGCCTGGCTCTGTCTGCCCTGCCTGCCCTGCCTGGCACTGCCTGGCTCTGTCTGCCCTGCCTGGCCCTGCCTGGCACTGCCTGGCTCTGTCTGCCCTGCCTGGCCCTGCCTGGCACTGCCTGGCTCTGTCTGCCCTGCCTGGCCCTGCCTGGCACTGCCTGGCTCTGTCTGCCCTGCCTGGCCCTGCCTGGCACTGCCTGGCTCTGTCTGCCCTGCCTGGCCCTGCCTGGCACTGCCTGGCTCTGTCTGCCCTGCCTGGCCCTGCCTGGCCACTGACAAAGCCAGACCAGCCTGACTCCCACCAAAAGGTGCTGCCAGTCCTGAGGGTCTGCACAAGCTGTCGAGGATTCTGTTATCTCTTCTCCCCCTCTGCTCTGCCTTCATGAGACCCCACCTGCAGTGCTGTGCCCAGCTTTGGAGGCCTCAGCAATGGAAAGACCTGGAGCTGCTAGAGCCTGTCCAAAGGAGACCACAGAGCTGCTCCAAGGGCTGCATCCCCTCTGCTCTGGAGCCAGCCCGGGACAGTTGGGGGTGTTCTCCTGGAGAAGAAAAAGCTCCTTGGACACCTCAGAGCTCCTTCCACGGCCTGAAGAGGGCTTGTAAAATGGAGGAAGTCAGATTTTTTTATACAGGCAGGTAGTGACAGGACAAGGGGGAATGGCTTCACACTGCTAGAGGGTGGGATTAAATTAGACATTAGGAAGAAATTCTTCCCTGTGAGGTAGTGAGGCCCTGGCACAGGGTGCCCAGAGCAGCTGTGGCTGCCCCTGGATCCTTGGAAGTGTCCAAGGCCAGGCTGGACAGGGCTTGGAGCAACCTGGGATAGTGGAAGGTGTCCCTGCCATGGCAGGGGGTGGCACTGGATGGGCTCCAAGCTCTTTTCCAACCTAAACCAGTCTGAAATTCTGTAATTCAAGATGGACCAAGGGATTTGTCTGATAGAGCAGGACCTCTCCTTCCCCAGAGCTCCAATATCCCTGCCAGGCTATCCCTGCATCTGCTTCTGGCAGCAAGGACACAACACTCTTTTCCCCTTTACTATTTAAGGCTTAAGGGTAGATCTTGTTTTACTCTCTTCTATACTTCTGAGGAGTATAATAGGCTCATGACATATTTTTTAAATGCCAGACCAATTCCTTCTGTTTTAAGACACGTTATTAGCAGCTTCTTTTACAATCACACCACTGCAAATGAATCTACTGACACTTGAGGCAGGAGCTGCTGTGCTGACATCTGCAAGAGATATAAAGGGGATGTGATGATTGCCAGGAGTCCAGCACTAGCTGGAAAAAAACAGACTGGCACCAGAAACATCAATACTGCAACTGCTCTGCTTTTGGCAACATTTGGGTCCCAAGCTGCCAGTTCAGGAGGTGCTGAGGTGCTTCAGCACTAATTCCTGATGCTGCAGGACTGTGGGGTGACAGGGCCAAGCAAAGGTTATCATCATGTGATGTAGTGAGCTGCTTCACTGAGCAGCTCTCATGTGCACTTCTGAACCCTCATGCAAGTATCAAGCAAGCATTTATACTCCAAAGAAATATTTTTTCACAAAACCAAGTATAGGAATAATACCAAACTCATGAGTTTCCTGAGAATAATTCCTCTCCATTTAGAAAACAGGAGGGGTCCAAGAAAGAACTTCTCTAGAGGGGAGGAAGAGAGGAAGGAAGGAAATGTGAAATTACATACACCTCTAGATAAATTCCCCTTAAAAAAAAAAAGGAAGGAAATTAGAGTTAACTATAAAGAGCATGTTTAGCATCACTACACAAGCTGGGGAAAAAACCTCGGAAATCCTGGCCAAAGATAATGCTGCCTCCTCCAGTCCCTGCCAGGCTTGCCCCAGGCAGAGGGGAAAAGGCCATTTTTCACCCTTTTACCACTCTGAAGTTACAAATCACAGTCACCATTTGATGATCACCTCTCCCTATGTCATCCTAGGTTTCTTTGTAATAAGGCTGTTAAAAAACATGTGTTTTCACTTTTTTTTATTATTAATAATAAAGGATAACTTATAACTGAGCAAAGGCTCTGTTGATACAACAACATGTGGATTAAAGCTGAAAGGAGAAAGAAAGCTGTACTAATAAACTGACAATCCTGCTCAGAGGCCTTATATCCAGATGAGTGTAACAAATCATGAGGAAAGATTTCTCTTTGGCTGAAAAAACGATTTATTTAGGCATGGAACAAGAGTATTTTAAAATTGCTTTGGACGTTGTACATAAAAGACTTTCTCCATTTTTGTTCTTTTTGGTTCGTTTTCTGTTGAGTTTTAGCATATACCCAAAGTTTTGCATTTGCTTTACTTAAAGATGGTTACTTTTTGATCCTTAAACCTCTGACAAGTCAGCCAGACAGCACCACTGGGCTCCTACAGAAACAAGAGAGGAAAAAAGAAAGGGAAAAGTGGTTCTTGCTCCATTACATCATTACATTCAGTAGAAAACTGCCCAAAATTTAAGCTTTCCCCATTATGCTCCTCTCATGTGCTTTTACAGTTGCATTTGTTCCCTTAACCTCTATCAGCAGGGGCTTTTTCACTCTTTTTTAAGCAGGAGACACTCTGCACTATTGCTGCCTTCCCCTATCACACACAAATTGTCCCACAGTGGGTTCTGAGCCCAGCACAAGAACCTGCCCAGTCAGAGTGTCACTCTGGGCAGGTGAACAGCAGGGAGGGGCTCAGAAATCCCAGTCACACCACCAGCCCCAAAACACTGCCCAGAATCAGCACTGGGCCTCCAGAGCCAAAATCAGGGCTTGGCAGAACTTGAGTACAACACTGAACTGTAACTATAGATGAGTCTAAGTACTGCAACCATGTTTGTTAATAAAAATCTAATTTGTACCTGGGGCTGATTTCAGAGCTAAAGCATCTAACGATTCCCCTTAACACACTGTGCTGTGGGGATGGCATTGGCCAACTCAGGCAAACATGTCACCACAGAACACAGCTGTCTTCAAACAGTGACAAAAACCAAAACACCATCACCATAAAACAAAACTTTCAGTTCCACAGGAATGTTCTGTGAGGAGATATTACTCAAAACTGGCAGAAGGTGTTTCCCACAAGCAAGGTAGAGCTCCTCTTAAGTATGTTCTGAAATGTCCCTGGCTCCTGGATTACCATGACTTTTTAGAACATCCAAACTGTGGTAAAACACGAGAGGGATCTGGATATGGGATGGAGGATAACACTTAAAGGGTGAAGATTTTGGCTGAAGCCTCTGCCGTTCACAGTGTCAGTCCTGAAGTCACTTACAGAAATCACAAGAGTACAAGAAACATTCTTCAAACCCATTAAAAACCACAATCCCCAGCAGTCTCACAGACGAGATGCTTTAAGCTCAACAACTGTTTTTATCTCTGCAGAGGAGTCCCTGTGTATTCCATTCCACCTTAAAATCCATCTTGCAGCCAGACAAATAAAAGGTTCCTCAGGAATTCCAGCTGATGCAGTCACTGGGAGGCCATCCCAGCCTGCCTGCCTGCCTGCTGCTGTATTCCCAACCCTGAAAGGATCCAGGGGGCACATTTTAGCCCGGATCAGCTCTGGGCTGCTCTGTCCCCTAGCCATTCCCTTTGCCCAGAGCAGCTGTGGCACCCTCCAGGAGAGCAGTGGGAGCTGGGACATGCAGAGTGCTGCCTCTGTCGCAGGGCTGCTCTGCAGGACGCCCAGCCCAGCCCAGCCCAGCCTGCAGGGGCTGTCACCCTGTGCCATCAGGTGCCTCTCAGGCTGCAGGATCTCCCCAGGTGTGCTTCCCACACACCTGCAGCCACCCACGTGGCTCAGGCAGCTCCTGCTGCCTCCTCCTGTGCTGTCCCACTGAGGGATGCTGGAGAACCCCTGAGCAGGCAATCTCTCTGTGCCAAAAAGCTGCCAAGGGGATGGAAAGCTCTGGGGGGACAGAAAGGGAAAGTGCAAGAGGAGATTAAAAACTAGGAGAGGAAAAATAAGGCCAGACCAGGACTTTTTCTTATTATTCTGCTTTGATTGGAGAATGAAGTCTCGTGGCCAACAGAGTTCACAGAAGGCTAGCACAGTGATTCAGGACTCCAAAGCAAGTGCTGTCTCCTGGCTGAAGCACAGAACCTGCTCTGATAAACTCTCCTGTGGTCAGTGTTTGCTGTCCTTACCCTACAGACAATAGAGCTGCCCCTTGCAGTACAGCTCCCTGGCAGGGCACACATGGCAGTCTGGAGGGAGCTGCTCAGCCAGAGAGCTGGCTCTGTGCACGGCTGTCCCTGCCCTGTCACCTGTCACCACCCCATCCTCCTCTCCCATCCTGGAGAGGCACAGGAGCTCCCGGAGCGGTGACAGAAGCACACCATCCCTGAGAGCTGAGCCTTGAGCCCTGCAGGGAGGGCTCCAGCCCAGGAAACACGGCTTGGCTCCTGCCAAGCTTCCCCAGGGTGGGGATCAGTCACTGCTAATTGCTCACAATGCTTCTGGCTCCCACCGGTTTGGTTTGGTTTGGTAAAAGCAAAACAAGGTATGTTTGGACAAAGGTGAGATTATGTTTGTGTTTACAGACAATCTGACTCCTGCATATAAAGAATGCTGTTCCTTGGACAAAAAACTAAAAACATAGGGAAATCAAAAGTAATGCAAATGATCTGGCTCTATAATCTTGCCAGAACAGAAGCACCATGAAAGCAGTTGAACAATAATCATGGTCTTAAATTTCACTTCTATGACTCCTGCTTTGTTCAATATTTAAATTATATTTTAAAAAAATTCTAAACCACTTCAGATTTCAAAGCACATTTATATATATTGATTAATTCATGCAAGGTAAAAATCATTATCCTCTTTTTGACACAAGGAAAGTGAAAGGAGATGCAACAAACTGTTTGTCAAAGGCACAGATAGAACTGGTGGAAGGGATGGTACTAAACCCCAAGAGTTTCAGAAGCATCTTCTATTTTTATAAATGATTTACTTTTTTAAAGACAATAGCAACCAAAAAATATCCAGAATGGATACAGATTTAGGATCAGGACAGTTTATGGGGTAAAAGCCATGAGAAAAACAAGTTCATTCATTCACATTTGGAATACTGCAGTGAATACTCTAACAATTTTTGTTGCTATATTCCATATAGAGCACAAGCATGAAATCAACCCACAACACAGGCAGTCCTGCCTGGATTACCCAGGGTAATCCAGCTCCAGACTCCCACTTTCTGCTCTGGGGGCAAAGGACGTTGGCAGCAGGATTTCTCTGGAGAGCTGCTGGGGATTGCGGCTGCTCAGCTCCCTGGCTGATTCCAGAGTGCCCTCTAACGAGGCTGCAGCTGCATTTCACACACTCAGGGACACCAGGAAAACCCCAAGCGAGCCTTGTCTCCACTTGAAAACTGGAAAGCAGATGACAGACACTAACTGGTGACTGCTCCTGCACAGGTATTTTATATCGCCCTGCACTGTAAAAGCCCTCGCTGGTAAATACCTCAGTAGGCAGCAGGACTATAGAGAAAGATGGGAAAATTCACAGTTCTCCCATTCCAAGAGAAGAAAGGATGCTGAGTAAGATGAAAGTTAACCCAGTGCAGCTTTTTAAGATAAACAGAGTTTTACACAATCTGTAAGGAATTGATGGGTGACTTTTCAACATATGATGTATTTAAATCAAACTTTACAAAAATAAGTGAATATAATCAATGAAGTTCACAAATCAAAATGGAATTTCCTTGAATATATTCCTTAATACACTGGTGTACCATAAAACACTGACTATTTGGTCTGCACCCAAGAGTGGTAACACAAGCTGCAGTGGTGGAACAGGACTGGCTACAAGTTCATACAGCAGACACATGGTCTATTGCCCAATTCCCTTTCACCCACCTACGTAAACTAATAAACTATCCTGCAAACCAGAAAAGTTCTTATTGAGACACAAATCCCATGCTGATCCTCAGAACAGAAATTCAGTTTAACAATCTCAGCATCGCATTGTCAGGATGCGGCTGTTCCTTGCCCTTGAAGCTGTACCTACAGCTATGCCAGGAGAGCACAGCTGCTCACTGTCGGCTCAGAAGAGTCACAGCAGCTCCTGTGCAGCTCCTGTCCCCTCCCTCCCCCCATCCTGCACCAAGGCACCCCACTCAGGTGTCCCTCAACATCCCAGCTGGGAGCAGAAAGTGCACAATGATCCTTTTCCAAGCTCCTACAAGACAGAATGGAAAGGGGCAGAAGTTCCTGAAGTTGCACTGCCCCCATCCTGCCAGATGTGTGTCAGAAGCCTCTGAACAGACCTGGCAAACTCAGCCCAAGGGGCAAATTCAGGGAGGCAAACCCTGAGGGAGGACGGTGGAGGTGTCAGCTGCTGGGCCATGTCTGGGGGACCCTGCTGCCACCAGGATCTGCGAGGAAGCGAGCAGGCCTGTGAGCACTTGTACGCCTGGCAGCTCAACACCTCAGCCCCAGGGCCCCAGCAGGCACCTGGCTAATGCAGGTCAGGAGACAGACATTGCTAGGCAGCACATTCTTCCTTGAACCCATCTCACATACTTGCCAACTTCTTTGCTCCTTGCAAAGCATCTTTACTGTAATGATAAGATTGCGAGGTGCAATGAGGGGAGACCTCAGAGAAATCTGCAGCGCCTCCCGAGGGACAGCTCCCATCTCTGCTCTGGGACAGGGACAGGAGCCAGGGAACGGCTGGAGCTGGGCCAGGGCAGGTCAGGCTGGAGAGCAGGAAAGGTTCTTCCCCCAGAGGGTGCTGGCCCTGCCCAGGCTCCCCAGGGAATGGGCACGGCCCCGAGGCTGCCAGAGCTCCAGGAGCGTTGGGACAGCGCTGCCAGGGATGCCCAGGTGGGGTTGGTGGGGGTCTGGGCAGGGCAGGGACAGGGGCTGCGCTGGGTGATCCTGGTGGTCCCTTCCTGCTCAGGGGATTCTGTGATTCCATCTGGGTCACCAAAGACTAAGACCTTACCAATGTGATGAATGATGCAGGGAACCAGCAGCCTGACCCACACAGGTTATCCACTTCAACAAGCACAGCACCCCCAGGAATGCTCCACTCCATGCCTGCCATGGCCCAGCGGCCACCACTGCTCACAAACAGCCCTGGACAACACCAGCCTCAGCTGCACAGGTAACAAAAACCTGCCCTGCTCCAGCTGAAACTGTAGCTTGAGCCTGTACAGCCCAACTGCACTGCCCTTCTCAAAGAGCCACACTCATTTCCTTTCAGCTTCTACCAGTGGGAGATTCAAGTCCCTGAGGAATATTTTCCAAAACTGTGCAGGCAATTGTATAACCTGAGGAACCCACGTGGAGCAGTTTGATAGAGCCAGCGCTTCCCAAGCAGTGCTGAGTCCCTCCTGTGTGCTCGCTCACATGTTCAAACATTCCTCACAGCACTGCAACATTCCAGCCAACTCCTCCTGACAAAACAGCTTATTCCTTGAGGAGACTCAGGCAGAGCTTGACATTACAAAGATAAGCAGTGGGCAGACAGTCCTGGCTGTTTTGAAAAAGAGACTTTTCTTTCATGAACATGTAACCCAAACAAAGCTCAGTGAATTGGTGTAAAATCAAAAATGATTACACAGTCTCTTTTGAACCCGACCTGCATCCTATTCAGCACAGAATAAAAACTGTAAAAAAGGCAAGAGCAAATTAATCCCTGAAATGGGTAAGTGAACCACAGCTGTGTGCAGAGCTGTAAGGGTAACCCCTTGTTAGGCACTCTGCTTTTGAAGGCAAGCTGAGCAACAGCCAAGAATAAATCACATTGTGTGGGTATCACAAGCCATGGAATGAGCAAAAAAAAAAACAGTGTTACATTAATCAAGAGTCTAAAACTACAGCAGCCACACATTTAGACTTAACATGAAATGTGGCCATACCCTTGGCAGAGCTGGAGATGTAATAAAGAGGAAATGATTTAAATGCATTAAATCCATGTAGAGCTGGAGTGTCTCCTGCCCTGGCTCAGTAGTGTGGGACAAGGATCCCTGCAATGCCCAGCCCAGCAGCTGCACAGGAGCCAGAGCTCACGTGTGCAGACACACCTGCAGCTTTGCTCTCCCAAACAGACCCAGAGATGGACTGAAGCACTGCGCAGAGAATTTGGCTGCTGTATGACAAGAAAAAGAGGCTTGGATGCATTTTTTATGTCAGTTGCTACCACGACAAGCAGGGGCAGGTATGGCCTGCAGGAACAGCAGCCCCAGAGCAGGACACCGACAGGAACCACTCCTGATATGTCCGTTTCAAATTGGTTTCTGGGCTGCTACTGTTCAAATATTTACACAACAGAAATTCGACTTTTTTTTTTCTCTGCTTAATTCTTCCATTCTTCTTATTTATAGCTCATTTTTCTTCATTAGCAAATTCCTTCTCCACATTCAGTGTGGCAAGTACAAGGAATACACAACTTTGTCCATGAGACAGGGTCAGGGAAGGCACAGAACCCTCATGTGTTACAGGTGATCAGACAGAAATTGAAGAGTTTTTAACTGCTCCTGGTCTGATCAGATTCCAAAACAATTAGTCTTTCTTTACCTGCATTTCCACCTATTCCTTGCAGAAGAAACTGCAAAGAGGATTATTCTGTAAGAATTAGTAATACATGATTTTTCTGCTGTAGAAATGTCTTTGACAGAAGCAGTTGCCTCAACCCTCAAACAGGTCTGTTCAGAGCCAGCACGAGGGGCTGTGCCCAGTGGCAAAGCTGAGACTGAAGGAGCTGTTAATGACACAGGCAGGGTTTATTGCCCGATTCTCACCTGCAGCCCACAAAGCAGGATTTGCCCCAGGTCTCCCAGCAGGGAGTTCAGTCAGCACAGGTGGGAAAAGGACGCGCAGCTCCTGACCTTAAACTCTGGACAAGGCTCTCACCTGCCAGGCCCGAGTTCATGGCACTTGGTCTCATTGCAACACCGAGCCTCCACGTGTATTCCCAAAGAGTCAAAGTCTTTTATCCCCTGGGAAAACAGCTTTCCAGACTTCCAATATCCCACGTATACACACCCCCTTCTTTCATTTTTCTGCAAGATTTTTTCAGACGTTTATCACTGACATCTGCCATAGTTCCTCCAACACTGTATCAATTTATTACACATTCATTCAGATGAAGGATGAACATGCGAATCTGCAGGATGTTCAGCCCTTGGCACTTGTCCTGTTTCTGTTCCTCAGTTCCTCTGTGACCAGCCCTCCCTCCAGTGCCCCTGGTTACCAAGGGAGCTGCTTGAAGAGGTTGCCAGAGCACCAAGAATCCTCAGAGAGCTACAAAAAGTATATTTTATTTAAAGACATATTACACAGACTCAGTAATTAGCTTCTGAATTAAATTACTAAAACTCGGTTCAGAAGAACACTCTTAATTCCAATGAAATGTCCTGTCATTAGCTCAGAGGTGCCCTGTTCATTCCCTCTCCTCCCAGGTTACATCACTGCACACATCAGCAAGATACTTAATGCACATCTGGGTAAATTATTCATTCACAGGAGCAGCTGCTTTGGTTGTCTGGGTATAACTGAGCCTCTGTGAACTGGCATCCACCTCTGTGTGGATCCCTCTGCACCCCCTGAGAGCTGAGAACTCCCAGCACAGGGAGCTCACCTCTCTCCACGCTGCCTCTGGAGAATCCCACAAGTTGCACTTTTTCCAGCTGTGCCAGTTGCTGTTTGCAGTGGAAAAGAGCAGTTTGAAGTGTTCAGCTTAATCCTTCTGTGTCTGCACGGGCTCTGTGCACCCCACACTGACTGAGGGGCTCTGTGTGAGCAGCCTCTGCCCCAACAGAGAGGAGTGCTTGCACTGCTGAACTGCAACACAGCTCTGTGCAGGTGAGTGGCAGCATTCCTACTGGCAGCACTGTTGCTTTAGGAACTCCAGACAGAGATTTTCTGATGGAGCATTTATGTTCCAGAAGATACATTTTGCTGTTTTTGCTCCATGTTAAAATGTTATTGTTTCTGCCCTACTGCTTGCCCAAACTGGCCTGGCCCCCCAGTACTGCCCAGGAGCCTGCTCTGAGCACACCTTCAGCTGAGGAGCTCCCAACACTGACAGGCCTTCCCCTCTGCCCAAACTGCTCCTGTAATTAATTACCCTGCACCACTGCTGGGAAGTTGGGTCACATTTAACAGAATTTGTGTAGCTGTGCCTCAGTTACCGGATCCCACTGTGTGCTTTGGGAAGGCTGACAGGATCCAGCTGTGGGAGAACTTCCCACAGGCATGGATTTCCAGAGTGCCTGAGTCACTCCTCAACTCTCTTCTCTTGAATGTGCCTGAATAAGCTGAGCTTATTCAGGGCCTGTTTTCCAGAACTGGAGCATTTCTGTGGCCTGCCCTGAACTCCCCAGGATTTTTCTATCTCACTGGAGAGCTCCTGGAACCAGAGCTGCCCTGGCAGCCCGTTCTAACCACGAGCACACACATGGTCCCTGCAGCTTGATTTTCTTTAGAAAAACTGGAAACCACACAAGCCATCAACTCCTCCCCCAGCAGCACAGTTCAGATTGTGCCACTACTGATGCACCTGTGTCACCTGTGTCACCTGTGCCAGTCCCCCTGCACCCCCAGCAGTGGCTGTGCTGGGAAGCTGCCGTGGTATCAAGATCCTCCTGCCAGGTGGAACCACTGAGCCAGGCAGGCCAGCAGTACCTTGTCCCTGGCATGTCCCCTCTGTCAGCAGGGACCCCGAACAGCAAAGGTGACACAGCTGCTTTGGGCTCAGCAGGGACTGAAATAAGGTGTGGAAAGCAGCTGGTTCCCACCCATCCACAGCTTCCATTTAGCAGCTGAGGCACCGTTTGTCCTAAGGCCGTTCTTAAATTTTGTATGGCAACACCACCTGTTTAATTAACTCGTCAAGTTGCACGAGAGTTCAATTCCTAGGAAAATCCAAGTACGTGGTTCTAAGCATTCATCAGCTGACTCAGATGCTGAAATCCCTTCCCAAGAAGAAGCACCAGTCACGGGATCTCCTTTCCAACCACACGTGGGTTAGCCTTTAATCTTTACATTCATTGCATCTGCAGGATCTAATTAGACACAAAATTTTAGCCGCTCATTTTATTTCACTCCTGCTTCTGACATCACGTTAACAAACTGTTTTTCTTTCCCTAAACCACATTTTATCTTTCCATGTGTACCCGCTGTACTTACAATTCCACTGACTCTTTTTCCCATTCTCTGCGACATTTCAACTCAGCGGCATGGAGCCCAACGAGTTTGTTTCAGCCCGAACGCCCCCAGCAGGGCTGCCGCGGCTGTCTTCGGTTTGTAAACTCGCACTTCACTCGCTCCAGCCGCTGTGCCCGGTCCCGCCGCCCCGCGGAGCTGAAGGGGCAATCCCCGCCGCTCCTGACCCTGCTCTCTCCGCCCCGCTCCCCGCGGGCACCGGCTCCTCGGCCCGGCCCAACCCCTCAGCCTGGCCTGGCCCGGCCCGGCCCCGGAGCCGCTTCGTGGCGCGATGCGGCCACCAGGAGCGGCCACCAGGAGCGGCCCCGCCGGGCCGGGCCCGCTCGCCGCTCCCCTGGGCTCCGAGCCGCTCCCCTGGGCTCCGAGCCGCTCGGGCCGGGCCCGCTCGCCGCTCCCCTGGGCTCCGAGCCGCTCGGGCCGGGCCCGCTCGCCGCTCCCCTGGGCTCCGAGCCGCTCGGGCCGGGCCCGCTCGCCGCTCCCCTGGGCTCCGAGCCGCTCGGGGCCGGGCCCGCTCGCCGCTCCCCTGGGCTCCGAGCCGCTCGGGCCGGGCCCGCTCGCCGCTCCCCTGGGCTCCGAGCCGCTCGGGGCCGGGCCCGCTCGCCGCTCCCCTGGGCTCCGAGCCGCTCGGGCCGGGCCGGGCCCGCTCGCCGCTCCCCTGGGCTCCGAGCCGCTCGGGGCCGGGCCCGCTCGCCGCTCCCCTGGGCTCCGAGCCGCTCGGGCCGGGCCGGGCCCGCTCGCCGCTCCCCTGGGCTCCGAGCCGCTCGGGGCCGGGCCGGGCCCGCTCGCCGCTCCCCTGGGCTCCGAGCCGCTCGGGCCGGGCCGGGACTCACCTGGCTCCGCCGGTCCGCCGCTCAAAGCCTTCCCCCCGCTGCGAGCCGCAAACGTCAGCGGCCCCGGAACGTCTCGCGCACGGCGGCGCGCCCCCATCGGTCTCCTGTTCCAGGGCACCGACGCGCGGCGCCGCCAGGGGGCGATGTCGCCCGCGGCAGCGCGCGAGCCCGGGGGCGGGGGCTCTGCCGTATTTACCAGAGTCCGGCGCCGCAATGCCTACCGTACTTACTGTAGCTAACTCGCACTCACGCGGCCGTGAGACTATCTACTGTATTAAACTCACGTTAAATATTTTATTCAAAGAAGCTCCCAAAGCGGTATTTTGGCCGCTGCAGCGCTGGCCGCGGGCTCGCTTCTGACGGCTGGTCAGGTGCCCTCTGGTGCCCTCAGCCAGCAGCATCCCCCCAGGGCCCGCTCAGGTGTGGCCGCCACTCTCACCGGTCTGTCCCGCCGGGTCCGGCCGCCTGCCGCGGTCCCTGTCCCATTCGGGGCTCCGTCTCTCCCGGGCTCCGTGTCCCCCCTTCCCGGGATCTGTGTCCCTTCCCGGGGCCCGTGTCCCTCTCCCCGCTCCTCCCAGGTCCATGTCCCATTCCGTGCTCAGTGTTCCCCGTCCCTGGTCCGTGTCCCATTCGGGGCTCGGTGTCCCCCGTCCCAGGTCCATGTCCCATTCCGTGCTCGGTGTCCCCCGTCCCAGGTCCATGTCCCATTCCGTGCTCGGTGTCCTCCCTCCCTGGTCCATGTCCCATTCCGTGCTCGGTGTCCCCCGTCCCAGGTCCATGTCCCATTCCGGGCTCGGTGTCCCCCGCCCCTGGTCCGTGTCCAATTCCGGGCTCGGTGTCCCATTCCGGGCTCGGTGTCCCCCGCCCCTGGTCCGTGTCCCATTCCGGGCTCGGTGTCCCCCGCCCCTGGTCCGTGTCCCATTCCGGGCTCGGTGTCTCGTCCCGCCGCCCAGGGGAGGAGCGGAGCGGGCAGAGGTGGCCGCGCTTTCCCGCCCCGCCCCGGCAGGTGCGGCGCAGGTGAGGCGCGGGCGGTCGGCAGGTGCGGCCCCGCTTGGCTCCGTGCCCGTGCCCGTTCCCGTTCCCGTTCCCGTGCCCGTTCCCGTTCCCGTTCCCGTTCCCGTTCCCGTTCCCGTGCCCGTGCCCGTGCCCGGCCATGGCGTACCGGGAGCTGGTGCGGCGCTGGCACGAAGCCGTGCGGGCGGCGGACCGCGGGCACTGGGACGCTGCCCTGGACACCTTCGGCGGCATCGCGGAGCCTCCGGCCAGGATCTGCTTCAACGTGGGCTGCGTGCAGCTGCTGGCCGGGCGGCCCGAGGCGGCCCTGAGGGTGAGCGGGCCGGGGCAGCGGGGGTGTCCCGGCGACGGGCGGCTCGGCTCCCCCGAGTCCGTCTCGGAGGCAATGATGCTGAAACTAGATCTGCAATCTGGCGTTTGGTGTCCTGCGTGTCCAGCGGGAATGCGAGCGGGGATGTTGAAGGGTGAATGGTTGAACGAAAAGGTTTAGCAGAGTGAATCACAGAAAAGTGAAAAAGGTTGAACTTAAAAATGCAGGTGTGGCCATCGAGGACAGGGTTCAGTGGTGAACTCTGATGTCGGGTTAACAGCTGGACTCGATCTTTGAGGCCTTTTCCAACCTTAATGCTTCTGTGATTCCATGGTTCTCTAAATGCTATGGAAATCCAGATCAGTGGGCAGAATAATTTTGAGACAAGATAATAGAGACAGAGAGTACTTAAATTTGATACTGGAAACTGCATCCAGCAATGTACCTTAAGTTTTGTTAAAGTTAAATCAGTTAAAATCCTGTCCTTTAGGTGAACTTAGCTCATTACCATGTGAAAACCACACCTCTAAAGCTCAGCCTGCCTGATTCCAAGAGAAGACCTCAACCCACTGGGCATGCACAAGAAATTTAAAATGTACTGTAGCTTTAAATCAAAGCAGGAAAAAGATTGTCCAACAGCTGTTCTGTAGGCGTGGGTTAGACATGAGATGGGTGTATTTTGAAAGTACGAATATGTTGCTTGGCAGTGGAGACTGCCAGAACAAAGCTGCTGTGCTGGAAAAACACTGCCCTTAGGAAGGGAGAGGAGGTGCCCTGAGGAAAAGCCTTTTTGTGACAGCACCTGGTGTGTCTGCACATCCATCCATCCATCCATCCATCCATCATCCATCCATCCATCCATCCATCCATCATCCATCCATCCATCCCTCATCCATCCTTCCATCCATCATCCATCCATCCATCCATCCATCCATCATCCATCCATCCATCCATCATCCATCCATCCATCCATCCATCATCCATCCATCCATCCATCCATCCATCATCCTTCCATCATCCATCCATCCATCCATCCATCCATCCATCCATCATCCATCCATCCATCCATCCATCCATCCATCCATCCATCATCCGTCCATCCATCCATCCTTCCATGCATCCATCCATTTCCAGGGAGGAGATGCAGATAAACCTTTCCTCAAACAGCATTAGAAGGAGCTGAGGCTGTGCTGGAGGGGCTGGGGCAGTGCCAGCCAGTGGCTGTTTGGAACACAGTGAGCACATGGCAGTGGGACCATGGAGATGAGGGAGAGAGCTCGGGGGAGACTTCTGAGCCCCAGTCAAGGGGCAGTGACTGGGAAGAAGCTCAGCTCTACTTCCATGTGGATCAATGGTTGGTTGTTATTTCAGCTATGGCCCAGTGAGGCAGGTGTTCAGCAGGTGTGTGGGATCCCCGGGACTCACCTTCCCCTGCAGTGCTGTCCCTGTGCAGGGAGGGCTGGGCTTTCAGCACTTGTTATCCCCACGAGGTGTCTGCAGTGGCAGGGGAAGGAGCACACCCCTGATGCTGCCCCAGGAGGACTCCTGGCTCTCCCAGCACGCTGAACCACGAGCTGCTACCACAAGCACTGCCTGTTTTTAGCTGGGGCACTGAAGCAGAAGTACTGACTTAGAGCCCATTGTGAGAAGCCCTGCAGCTTCCTCCCTCTCATCCTTTCATCACCTCAACCTTCCCCAGCCTGGCCAGTCCCGCTGCTCCCACAGGCCAACTCTGCTTCAAGCTACAGTTTTCCCATTTTAAGAAGCCAGATGGCCAATGCAGCTCATTTATGTCCAGTCCGTTGTAGCAAGGAGGGATAAAAGCCTGAAGCTCAGCTCACACAGAGCTGACTGGGACGATGACTGGGAGCTGTGTCCAGCCCTGGGAGCTGGGCAGGAGCCCAGGGGCTGCCTCTGTGAGGGCAGCTGGGACGTGGCTGGCCGTGTGTGTGTGCCCGGGCACTGCCAGGACAAATCCCTGCAATGTGCCTGTGTCTTTCTCCTCAGGCATTCAATAAAACCATTGAGAAGGACAATTCCCTGGCTGTGGGCTACTTCCAGAGAGGATTTGTCCACCTGCAGCTGGAAATGTGAGTGAGGTGCACAGCCAGTGCAGTCTTTGGTTCTTTCCTTTCAGTCCTGCTTTATTCCTAAACCTAAATGATTCTTTGATTCCAAAATTCACTTCTTCCAGCAACCACATAGGGTTCACAGGGTCTGCTTTAGCCTTGGAAACCTTGTCACAAGTCAGGAAGTCTTATCTCTGGTAAGAGCTGCACAACTCTGGGGCCCCAGGGATGGCTGACACACGACATTGCTGTCCCCTATGCACAGAGACTCCTGGATGCAAGGCTGCCACAATGTTATGTTGCCATTCAGATTTTCTCTGTAAAGTTAAAAAAATATAATTGTGCTGCTTGGTGTGTCTTCACATGACACACATGAGTTTGGCCTTCCTAAAAATGCAGCCTGCACACTCTCCTGCCAGCAGACTTCAGGGGCCTGATCTCAGTCTCACTGATAAAATATTGAGGTTGCTCCAGAAGTGTCATGGGATTGATTACTCATTGTTTCCATGGTTAAATCACAGTGACATCCTCCTCAGGGAGCTGGGTGAAGTAATTTACAGATCTTGTCTTACCTTTGAGCTCAGTTATTTTCTTTCCCCTTGTTTCCCCCATATTTCCCAGACCTTAATCTACACAAAATGCCTGTCTTTATTTCTGAAAGGGAGTTAAAGTGAGCTGTTCTGGCTTCTCCAGTAGAGGGGCTGTGCCTGGGGCTGGTGGAGCCCCGGGCAGGGCTCTCTGGATCTGCTCCACCACCAGCAGAAGCAAATGTGCCCCAAGCACAGCCGCTACAGGGGCAGCAGAGCTGGCAGCTGCCTCCTGCCCAAAGAGCAGATGGCCTCCAGCCCCCAGGGCTCTTTCCTTCATCAGAAGCTGCTCCCACCCACCAACACCCACCTGGGCACCTTCTCTTGGTCGGGTGCCCACTGCACAGCCCTTCCTGGGCCCTTCTTTCACCACCTGCAGCCTCAGTGGGCACCTGCTTGGATTTCAGTTGCATAGCTGGTGTAAATTCAGACTAATACCCTCCTTATCCACAGAGGTTCTCTAAATTTCTAGATGTTGAGGTTCTAAATTTTGAGTTTCTCAGTTTTGATGCCCTGGCCATGTGTGTGCCCTCTCTGGTCCCCATCAGTCAGGTTCCCAGCCCTCGGACCTCCTGGGACACATGCTGGGACAGGCAGGGAGCTCCCAGCACTGGGTGACTTTGGTTCTTTATAACACATCTCTGGTGCAGCTCTCCTTGCACAGGTTGCAGAGCAGAACACATATTATTTGCTAGTGTGATTTTTAAGCTTTTTAAAGAGTCTCCAGTTGTTTTAGGCTCAGTTTCTTGTGTCACTCTGCATTGCAGGTATGAAGAAGCTCTCTCTGACTATCACATGGCCTTCAGTCACCTAAGAGAAAATCCCTTCATTGATTACAAGCAGCTAGGGCTGAGGCACATCCTCTATGCCTGGGAGGTAAGAGTCAGCCTGGCTCAGCAATCCTTCCCCACTGTTGGAGGGGTCAGTAGCAGGCATTAGTGACCCAAGATTTTTCCAAGAAAGTACATTAGAACTGTAAAAATATTCTGCTTGCACTTTTTTTAAAGTAACTTAATCATAAAAGTTGTAAACCAACATCATCTCTAGAAAGTTTAGCAAATGATGCAGTTTGAAAAGTAAAACTGTTCAGAGCAGGTGCACAGGAATTTCTATATTGAGGGGGTTTTATTTTCTCTATATGTGACAAAGTGGTGGCTGCCCCATCTCTGGAAGTGTCCAAGGCCAGGTTGGACGGGGCTTGGGGCAACCTGGTCTGTAGAAGATGTTCCTGCCCATGGCAGGGGTGGAACTGGGAGCTTTAAGGTCCTTCCCAACCCAAACCAGTCTGGGATTCTGTGTAATATTTACAATTGGATGTAAATACAAGTGTACTATTTACAAGTTTAGTGAACTCCTCAGCGCTCAGGGCTGAAAGAGGTTGAAACATTGACAGATGAGAACAGTGCTGATGCATAATGTAGGCTTTGGGAAAGTCAGGTGCATGAAAGCCTCTTTCCAACTCCAGCAACTGATCTTAATATTCCCTCTGTGCCTGAACTTACACCCCATGCTCAGGCTGTGTTTGTAATGTTTCACCCTGCACCTCTTACTGTCACTGCTCTGTTCAAGGAAGCTCAAAGGCTGAACTGATTGTAAATGTTTGTAATATTTGGACATATGTAAATGATTCCTAGAAACTGTGCTTTACTGGAAGGGTCCATTTTGTTTTCTCCGAGTCCACACACACAGATTGAAAAGCAGATACAGGAAAGAGGATTTAACTCCTTACTTCCGTGAGAGTGAGGAGTCATTGTGTAACTCCAGCCAAGCATCTCAGCAATTTTCATGCACCTTATACCTGGCAGGAGGAAGCTATCCTTGGCATCCGTGGTATTACCCAAACCTCCCTGGCTTTAACAGCTTCAGTGCCACGGCGCTGCCTTCTCTTGGAAATGAGCAGGGTTCAGGAGTGTCCCGAGGAGGCTGGGGCCCTTCCAGGTGTGGACACATGACCCCTTACTCCATTCATCACCAGGACATGCTGGCCCTCCAGACTTGGGATCAGCATGCTGATTCAGCTGTATTTCATTCTTACCTGGAGCTCATTTTTCAAATACATGAACATCATCCTCCAGCAGAATTGTGCCATCAGCTTTCCCCATGCATGGCCTCTCCCGTGCTGCAGCTGATCTCCTCGTGGGAGATACATGCATGCTTTGAAAATCCAGAAATATTTGCCTCTTTCAAGGCTGTGACACTTCTGACTGAGTGAGAACTGCTGCCTTGCCTCCCAAGAGGACTTGTCCCCGCAGATCCTGCACATGCTCAGGGTTGCCATTCCCCACACTCCCAAAGAGAGCCTTCTAACTGCCATGATTAAGGAGTAAAGGAAAAGCATCCTGTGAGCTCCAGCTCATCCTGCTTGTCCTGAGCAGGGCGTGCAGCCAGGTAAACACCTCAATTCCCAGCTGATAACCCTATCACAGGAGATAAGGAGTTGTCTGACAGTGCTCTGGCTGTGGCCCAGCTGGCCAGTGACAGGGAGAGATCTCCAACTCTCAATATAGACCACAGCTCCCCAGCACCCCATCTGCAACACTCCCACAGCCTGCTCTTCCCCAAGAACAGACTGACATGTTGCTGAAGGGTGGCAAGCTACAGCTGACAGTTTGCACATTCACAGCCCACTACAACATGAAATAGTTTCAGTTCAGATATTTTGCAGTGACAGGGAGTCAGGATTACAAAAATCATTACCTAGTTGCATGCAGATAAACACCCAAGGAAAGCTTCCTGGCCTTTTGGATGCAGAAAGGATCAGATTTAAACAGCATGGTACCAGTCTTCACCTGCTGTGCTCATGTCTCTCATCACCTTGACCAACAGCTCCAGCACACCCAAGCTTTTATTTTTCTTTTCTGCTTGTGAAATTTTCCCAGCTATGCTGCTCAGAGTGCCTCTCCTGTTGCTGCATTTTCGGTGTTTTAGTGTCTGTCCCTGTTTCCTGGCTGAGCTCAGGAGGATGTGTTGGGTGTCCCTTGTCCTGGCCCTCTGAGTGCCTTCCCTGTGCCCACTCCAGGTGCTGTACAGCACTGCAGCAGTGCAGTGCCACCTGCAGCAGTGGCAGGAGGCCAGAGTCACCCTGGAGAAGGCTGTTGTTTGGAGACCTGAAAGAAGAACAGCAATCCTGGAGCTGGCCCTGGAGCGGGTGCAGGTAAGCCACCTCTGTGAGTTCCTGGGTGCGTGCATCGGGCTGCGGCTCAGGGATGTGTGCTAAAAGTAGTCAGTTTGAGTGTTCCTGACACCTGCATGTTCCTGCCATCCACCCACCTGCTTGGCCACCTGCTAGCACAGTCTAAGCCATGTGCACATGATGCTCTGCCAAAGCAGGGCTTCAGGTGATTGAGGAACTCCATCACCCCCAGGTGCTTCATTGCCCAGAAACACCATAGTGAAGAATTTTGGGATGACCTCTGAGGCTGGGGACGTGGCTTCCTGGTCCCTCATGTTCAGGAGCTCTGTTCCATTTGTACTTGTCCTGCAAAACCAGTTGCCTTGTGCAGTGTTTCAAGTGCAGAACCCCTACAAGTGCAGGTTTGGAGAGTCTCCTTTTCGTGGCACTGGCTGGCTTCTTTTGAGTCGTTTTGGCCTCAGGAACAATTGGTGGAATCTCAGATATTAATGTCAATCACTTTTAGAGTATAAGTAGGGTGTGAAAATGTTTCTAGGGCTGCTTCTAACCAAAAGTTTCCTGTTAGACTCCTTTATGATCTGAAAAAAAATTTGCAGATCTCTGATTTACTCTTCCTGAATGATTCATTAGTTTGTTATCTTCATAGTTTATCTTCTGGCATCACATTTGTGCTTTTCCAGTGTATTATTTATATTTGCTATTATCACGCTACTCAGTGGCTGAACAGAAAACATCTGAAGTCAAACAGAAAAGCTGTTTGGAAGATTTGTTTGATAAACCTTCTTGCACTGTGCCCCTGCCCACCCTCCCCCTGCCAGCAGTGTCAGTCCCAGCAGTGTCAGTCCTTGCCTCCACGCTGGGGAGGGGCTGCTGAGCTCTCAGTTAGCTCATGCTTTTGGGGAGTCTGAGTGGCCTTTGTCGAGTTCACAGCCAAAATTTTTGCCCCAATGTCTTCCTGGAGCTGCTCTTGCACATCTAAGCTGTATTTGCTTTTCAGGGCTGTGATGTTTCATTCAATGCAAATTGATGGCTTTTTCTTTACCTGCTCTCCCCACCCCAGGACCACCTGTTTTTAGAGCCCATGCTGGTTCCTCTCAGGGAACTTTTCAGACCACGAAAGAAGGAAGTTGAGCAGCTAGATTCAAAAGATTTCCTGGGTAAACCCAAGGTAACAGGCACGTAATTGTCACAATTAACAGCAGCAGAAAAAAATCTTGCCTCTGCAGTGAGCAGTGTTGTGTGGGCACCCAGAGCAGGATGGGCAGAGCTTACAGCCAGTCCAGGCTGTCAGGACACAGAAGCCAAAATTTGTTAGAATTGCTACCCCCTCTATCAAAAAATGTACTTTGGCACTAAAATACCTTCCTAGTCTGGGTCAGTTTAAAGTCTGAGAGGGCTGAGCAGGTACTCTGGGAACCTGTGGTTGCCCTTTTGCTGACAATGATGTTTTTAAGAGGGGCATGTTGTCCCAGCATGCTGCTGCTCAGTCCTGCATTTCCAGGGGGACAGGTTGGCATTCAGGGGACAAATACTTTGTCCCATCCCTTAATACAAGGCAGCAGAGAATTTCTCTGACCCCTTCTGTGACCAGTGCAGTCAGAACAGAGTGCTCCAAAATGAATAAAGGGGAAGTAATAAATTCACATACTTTTAAAGAAACCTTGGAAAGACTAAAAAACTGGGACACAAATGGTTGAAGCTGTCTTGGGAATCCAGCTCTGCCTCTCCCACTGCATGCACAGTTCCATATTTTGCCTCACCTTGGGATGCCAGAAGGAAATGGGTCTGAGCAGATAATCTTGGATGAAGTTTGGAGGTCTCTTTGTCCAGCCTAGATTCACTCACTGCTTTGTTCTCCAACAGGTGATCTCATCCATCATTCCCAACGATGAGTACATTGGCTTTGAGCCTCTCAGGCCTCAGGTGAGCAGGACAGGGCTGTGAAAGGAGGAATGGAGCTGTCGTGGAGCGCCACAAAGGGGCTCAGATCCAAACCATCAGGGGAAGAGTGGACTCTTGGTAAAACCAGTGTAATACCAGCCTGGATCCACGGGGCTGTTCAGAGCCAGGCTCAGCACTGGCTGTAAGGAACTCAGTGATGGGAATTTCCAGCCCTTTAAAGATGCATTTTTGGCTCTTCACCATGTCAAAACAGCAGTGCTTTGCTGTGCTCAGCCAGTCTCTGCTCATCACGTCAGTAAACGTGTCAACGTGAGCACAGCTGCCTCCCACTGCGCTGGGAGTTCCTTGGAAGCAGGGGAGGGGGAAGAGATTGTCTTACTTCCTGATGAGATAAAGAGGGAGGGGAAGGAAGAGAAGGCACATCCTGGTAAGGTGTGGAGCAGCAGACTTTTTGTGGGTGGTGTGGAAGGACAAATGGGGTAAAGAATAGAGACAGAATATCCCAGTCAGGAGGTAAGGTGGCACTGCTGCTGTAGGAGGCACTGTTACAAACGGATCCTGTTATTTCTCCCACAGAAACAGGGCTTTTATGAACCCAGTGCCGATGCTCTGCGGTGAGTCTTCAGTCCCACCTTGGTCTTACCCTTCTCTCAGTACTGTTCAGAAAGTCTTTTATTCTCTGGCTTCTTTGTGTGAAGACTCCGAGGGATCCACACCCACTTCTGACCAGGGGTGGAGTGAATGACAAGCACACAAAGGCTCCTGTGGCTGCAAATGACACTGCAGGTCCCTGGCATCTCTGCAAGAGCCCCTGGGCAGTTTGCAGGATTGATTCTATGGTCTTGGGAGACAGGCATGGATCGTGGCATGCCCGGGGAATGGAAGCAGACAGAGGCTGTGGGACCTGCCCAGGTCTGTGGCAGAGGATGCTCAGCTTTCCCATCTTAATTCCCAGGACAATTCCAAATACTCAATACCAGCCCAGGTGTCCTGAGCCAAAATCATGTTTAAACCCCAAGAAAGGAATTAGTTTCGGTGATATTGCACCGGCAGTTCTTTGGGGCTGTGTTGAATAATTGTTTTGATCTTGACATTGTTTATCAGTACAATGAAAATGCAGCTGCATTTGGCAAATCAGTGCTTTCCAAGGCCCTTTTGTTCCCAGTTGGACCGAAGAGCAGCAATGCAAACCCCGATTTCCCAAGTCCCACGCCTTACAGCCCGTGCCAGCTGGGGCCGGTGCAGTGTGGCGGCCCGGAGCCATCAGCGCCACGCCGCAGGCCGCTGCAGCGCTCTCCTCTCCCCGCAGGGATGCCGAGTCCGGCTACCACCGAGTGCTGTCCCGGTACCGCCCCGAGGAGCCGCCGGGGCCGGAGGTGGCGGTCGGGAGCCTGGTGTTCGTGCTGGGCAGAGCGGCAGACGGCTGGGCCACGGCCATCCACGACGGGCAGGTGAGGGACACGGCCCCGAGGGTGTAAGGGACACGGCCCCGAGGGTGGTAAGGACATGGCCCTGAGGGTGTAAGGGACAGGGCCCCGAGGGTGTAAAGGACACAGCCTCGAGGGTGTAAGGGACAGGGCCCCGAGGGTAGGGCAGGGACATGGCTTTGAGGGTGTAAGGGACACGGCCCCGAGGGTGTAAGGGACACGGCCCCGAGGGTGTAAGGGACAGGGCCCCATGGTGTAAAGGACATGGCCCCGAGGGTGTAAGGGACACGGCCCCGAGGGTGTAAAGGACACGGCCCCGAGGGTGTAAGGGACACGGCCCCGAGGGTGTAAGGGACACGGCCCCGAGGGTGTAAAGGACATGGCCCCAGTCTGCTGAGGGACACGGCCCCCAGGGTGCTGAGGGAGGGACACGGCCCCGAGGGTGTAAGGGACAGGGCCCCATGGTGTAAAGGACACGGCCCCGAGGGTGTAAGGGACACGGCCCCGAGGGTAGGGCAGGGACACGGCCCCGAGGGTGTAAGGGACACGGCCCCGAGGGTGTAAGGGACACGGCCCCGAGGGTGTAAAGGACATGGCCCCAGTCTGCTGAGGGACACGGCCCCCAGGGTGCTGAGGGAGGGACACGGCCCCGAGGGTGTAAGGGACAGGGCCCCATGGTGTAAAGGACACGGCCCCGAGGGTGTAAGGGACACGGCCCCGAGGGTAGGGCAGGGACACGGCCCCGAGGGTGTAAGGGACAGGGCCCCATGGTGTAAAGGACACAGCCTCGAGGGTGTAAGGGACAGGGCCCCGAGGGTAGGGCAGGGACATGGCCCCGAGGGTGCAAGGGACAGGGCCCCATGGTGTAAAGGACACAGCCTCGAGGGTGTAAGGGACAGGGCCCCGAGGGTAGGGCAGGGACATGGCTTTGAGGGTGTAAGGGACACGGCCCCGAGGGTGTAAGGGACACGGCCCCGAGGGTGGTAAGGACATGGCCCTGAGGGTGTAAGGGACAGGGCCCCGAGGGTGTAAAGGACACAGCCTCGAGGGTGTAAGGGACAGGGCCCCGAGGGTAGGGCAGGGACATGGCTTTGAGGGTGTAATGGACACGGCCCCGAGGGTGTAAGGGACACGGCCCCGAGGGTGTAAAGGACATGGCCCCGAGGGTGTAAAGGACATGGCCCCAGTCTGCTGAGGGACACGGCCCCCAGGGTGCTGAGGGAGGGACACGGCCCCGAGGGTGTAAGGGACACGGCCCAGAGGGCAGGGCTTGGCCCCAGCCCCCCTGAGCACAATCCTCTGGAGCTCCTTCCCACACCTCCCAGATTTCCTGACTCTGGGCTCCCACTGGCCTCTGCCATTCACCTCTGTAGATCCACAAGGATGGCTTCTGGGCTCTCCACCGTAGGGGATTCTATTGTGGAGTTGTAGGATAGCAGACCTCACCAAGGACCACCATTTAGAGCAGGATTTATCCCCTGAGAGCTCTGATGGATCTGAGGAGATGGGCTGGTCCTTACCTGGTCTGTAGTGCCTCTGTTCAATGAACTTTGGGAAGGTTTGAGGAGGGTTTCAGCTGTGCAGGCAGGATTTATGAAGGGCTCTAGAGAAGTCCTAAGGACTTTGAGCCCAGCAAATCTGACATCTTCCTGCCAGCCAGAGAGCTGTAGTATAAACAGACTGAATAGAAACAGATAAACACATGGAAAGTCTTTTGTTGGCAGAAGCTATTTCTCACCTGTCTAGTTCACTTTTTGAAAGAGCTGTTGTGTACCTGCATTAGGTTCAGTGAATGTATTACCTGCCTGTCTTTCAAAAAAGGCACAAAATTCTTTATAAGACCACTATAAACCAGTGAGGTGTTTGAGCAATTGAGGCAGTGCTCTGAAGACTGGCAAAAATACAGAATTAAAAGTTGGGTATAAATGAACAGGTTTTTCTTCCTTTCACTTTTAAAAAGAAAGGATGTTCCCACAGCAAATGCTCTGTGACATAAGCATTTAGCATATTCCTAAGTGATATAGGAATAGGGGGAGAGCCTGAAGCATCTGGAGCTAACAGGAACGGTTACACGAGTATTTGGATGTGCTGGTTGACTGCTCAGTGAAGTGCCAGGTGAAATTCAATGTACAAAAAGTAAAAATAGACTCTCAACAGAAAAATAAAAGCATTGTAAGCAAAAAATTGCAATGCTCAGTTGAAATGAGCAGCAGTGATTGTCAGAAGACACAGAAATTCTGTTGGACTGGTATCCCTGTGCATCCTTGCTGCTCCCTGCCTGAGCATCAGTCTTGGGAGCAGGGGGTTTGGTGAGTGTTTGGTCTGTTCCACTGCAGCCACTCCAGCAGCAGCTCTGCTCCCAGCTGGAAAAGCTGCAGAAGGATCGTTGGATTTTGTCCAGCAGTTTGTGAGTGCTGGGCACGTGGGTGGCTGGGGGTGACCCCAGCCCCTCAGGCACATTTGTGTGGCCATAGGGTGACAGGCAGTGCTGGGGCTGGGCTGGGGTCACTGGGCTCCTCTCTCACCCTGCTCTGCTCCGTGTCCCTCTGCAGAAGCTGCACATCCCGAGCTCTCTCCTGGAGCCTGCCTCAAGCATGGATAAATGGGTAAGCTGGCAACCTTGCAACCTGGGGGAGGGAGGGACGAAGACATACATTTGGGACATGTATCTGTAAGATTATCACAGGATAGGACAACTCTGTAAGAGAAACATAGAGTATGAAACACTGACTATTGACTGAAGACCAAGTGCTCTTGAATGGGAACAACAGAAGAGTTAGGAGTAGGAAAAATCCCTTTGACTCAGGAGAACTTTATCTCTTGTCTCCACCACAGGCATAGCCACACATGATCCCAATCATTTTCCATCTGAGCCCAGTGTGGAAGGGTGCAGCTCAGCCCTCTATTTCCTGTGAGGGAGTTTTCAAGCACATGGCTGTTCTGATGTTGCTATGATTTTTTTAATTGTCATTTTTCCCCCTCCAAATGAATCCCTGGTACACACTTGGGCGTTTGCTCCATGGATATATCACTGTGAAGCAGCCCAAGTGGGGAGAGCCCTCAGCAGTATGAGCAGCCTCCTTCTGTTCCAGCACCAACCCAGCAGGGAGCAGGGTGCTAGGGAAGTGTCCCCAAACCTCTGCCCTCAAGAGCCTGATTGCTCCACCTCATCCAACCATTCAATGAACAGCTCTCCCTGGGGTGGACCCTGGGGTTACACACACAAGTCTGTAGCTGGCTGCAGCCTGTCACACACCAGCCTTGTCTAGGCTTCCATTTTCTGCCCTCTCCTTTGTGATGCTGTTCTGTTGCAGAAGATCAGCACTGGGATTCCCCTTCCTCCTGCCCAGGTGCCTCCCAGCCGCCTTCCCCTGAAGCAGAAGCCAGGTAATCCCTGGGCCCTCAGTGGGTGAAGCTGTGCCCAATCCCCGTTTTTTAGGGGGCCTGAGGAGGTGGTGGCCCCACTGCAGCCTCTGCTGACTGCAGGGCTGTTCCCCTGCCTTTGTGCTGTTCTGCAGATCCTCCTGGGGAAGAAAATGCCTCTGTCAATGATGCCAGTGCCCACATGGAGTTCAAGGTGAGGTGCTCCACAGACTGAAGCTGGTACAGCCTCAGGAGACCAGGGCTGGGGAAAGTGCAAGATTCTTGCCCAGAATTCCTGAGCTGCTCCCAAATTAGTGGGAAAAAATCTCCTTCCTCTGACCACTTTTCCATGCTAAAGAGAGGCTCCCCATGTAGTCTTTCCTCCCAGTTTGTGACCATTTCTGAGACAGTTTCTGAGACAGCCCAAGGCTGACCTTTTGCCACCCTCCGAGGCACCAGGAGCACCAAACGCATCAGAGTTCTTGTGCATGTGCTTTACAGCCCACTTTGCAAGAGGCAGTTGTCTTTGAACATGCTGCTGTCCCTTCCTTCCTCTTCCTGTGTCCCATTTTCTGTCCCTATCAGTCTGGATAGCACAGTTCATTCAAATTTGCCCTGTTGGGTAATGTCCTCTGAGGTACTTCCATGCCATTGCCAGCCCTTGCATGTGATGGCCCTGGAATGATTCCTGTGACCCTCTGGGAACACCACCTCTGTCCCTCAGCTGCAGGTCAGCTCTGCCACACCTGTTTTTAGGGATGTTGGCGTAATTTTTTCAGGTGTAGTTCAGCGAGAAGGCAACACTATAGAGGAATGTGGCTGCTCCTCTCCAGCTAGCTGGAGGAATTTGGGCCCTGCTCATATAATTTTGGGTTTAGGAGGTTGCTGTAAAATCAGAACCAAAACCAGAATTCCTGAGTCAGAGGAGGAGCATTTGATCCCAGGCTTTGCATCCAGAGCTCCCCCTTTGAAATTCAGGTCTGCATTTTGATGATGTTCTACTGCTACATGGCAGCACAGAGATGAGGGACTGTGTCTGTGTCACCTCTCTTGGTATGAGAGCAGATATTTTCAGTTGGGTTTGTTAGTCAGTCGTGGTTCTTCTTAGTCCATTGTTATAAATGAGGTCCCTATATGTCCAATTTAATAAACCACAAGATTCAAAATTTAGCAGCAATTTTAATTGAGGTATAAAATAATAATACAATCAAATATTGAGCAGTTACAAAAAGAAATTTGGTAGTGGTTCAGATAAAGCATAAGCAAAAACAACCAGGGTACGGGGAGGGCTTCCCACCCTGCCTCACGTACAAAAGGCAAAAGAATCCAAGCATAACTGTTACACTGTATGCTAATACATACTCATCAACAGTTCTTGTAAATCTCCTCCCATTTCAGATTCTTGAAATCTACGTCACTCTGCTGCACAGCGCGTGTGCCTCTTCTTGTTAAGGGGTCTCCTTGGCTCTTTGGTGGTCTTTTCAGAGGAAGGCTCACCATCTTCCTCGCTGGCAGGTTGTGCATGCACATAGAGCTTGGTGTTATATAAGTCAGCATTATGTTCCAATTGAGCCTTACTATTTTGTAGATAAGACCACTATTTTAGGTTCCCTATCTGGAATTGAGCCAACTTGATTCATCTCAAGGCCATTCCTGCCTAGGGAGTTATCTGGGCTTTCATTTGTCTTCAATGCCAGTACTGCTCTAGGAGTTTCCGAACTTTTCCTCTCAAGGCCATTTCTGTGTTAAAATATCTCAATGCTCCATCCTGTATCCTATTTTCTTATGAACATCTGCGAACATCTGTTTTGTGACACTAATTACATATCACTTTCCTCTATTACTTTTTAACAAATATTTTCTAAAATATTGATATAGTTACAATTATTAGCACGAATCATACTAATTTATCACATCCGTGAACTTCATAGTCAGTGTGGATTCTTCCCCCAGAGGGTGCTGGCACTGCCCAGGCTCCCCAGGGAATGGGCACGGCCCCGAGGCTGCCAGAGCTCCAGGAGCGTTTGGCCAGCGCTGCCAGGGACGCCCAGGGTGGGGTTGGCAGGGGTCTGGGCAGGGACAGGGCTGCACTGGGTGATCCTGGTGGGTCCCTTCCAGCTCGGGATATTCTGATTCTCCACTCTGACCAAGCCCGTCTCCCCACAGGTCCCCCCGAGGTGCGGGGAGGCCTCTGCGGGCGCAGACAGGCCAGCCGTGCTGCGGCTGCGCTGCGAGTGCTCGCTGGTGCTGCGGGCGGGTGAGGCCCCAGCCCTGCCGGCCCTGCGGGCCCTGCTGCGGGACAGGCTGGCTCAGCAGGCACAGCGGGGCACACTCAGGTACGGGGCTGTGGGGTGGGATGGGCCAGCAGCCATTCTCCTCAGGACACGGGCATCCAGCTGGCCCTGGGCTTCTGAGAACGTTTATCTGGGGCCAAAACCAGCAAAGATGTAAGCACAGTCTGCCTAGAGGGCAGACCTCACCGTGGGCTTTGGGTGGGACTACAACGTGATCCCCTTGGGGAAGCACATGCTGTTCCTCTTGCAATCCCCTTCCAGTACATAAAGGGCTCAGGGAGGGCTGCAGAGGCACTTATAACAAAGGCAAGGAGTGACAGGACAAGGGGGAATGGCTTCAAACTGACAGAGGGCAGGGCTGGATGGGATATTAGGAAGAAATCCTTTAATATAAGAGTGGTGGGGCCCTGGCACAGGTTGCCCACAGAGATTGTGGATTCCTCATCCCTGGAACTGTTCAAGGCCAGATTGGATGGAGCTTGGAGCAACCTGGTGTAGTGAAAGATTCTCTGCCCATGGCAGGGGGTTGAAACTAAATTATCTTTAGGGCCCTTCCAAGCAAAACCGTTCTATGACTCTGTCATTCTATGGGCCTGGGAAGCCTAAAGGATCTTTCCTAGGAAACTGTACCATGGTCAAGAAAAAGGGAGAAGAGAAGAAAAAACTCTGTGTAGATGCAGCTGCCACAGGTTGGATTTTGTCCCATTCAGCTCAGCCTTTGCAATAACAAGGATCAATGCAGAACAAGCTGGGACTCAGGCAGAAGATCCTGGCATGACGTCTCCCTGATTGTGACACTCCTTGGGACACACAGTGGCATCAGGAGTTTAGGGTCTTTCCCTCAAGTTCATGTGGGAGGAGGTGACAGTGCCACTCCCCACAGTGCCATTTCTGCTGCTGAGCATGTGGGGTGGCTCCATGTCACTGTGCAAGGGGATAAGCTTAGAACTGGCCTGCAAAGGGGACTGTGAAGACTGAGGGTGGCAGAGGGCTGGGCTTGCCTCCAAGTTTGCCTTTAAATGAGATGATTTGCTCAGCATTAATGAACCCTTGCAGCTACAGGCTCCTGGATGGCACAGAGCTGGGGACAGTGTTGGGACAGGAGGACCTGGGGAAGGTGTGGCAGCAGCTGACCGATGGCAGGCTGACACTCTGTTGCCAGGTACCTGGGCTGGGACAAAGTCTCTGCTGGGCTGAGCTCCAGTCTCTGCTTTGCTTTGCAACCTCCATGCTGGCTTTTTCCTGCAGGACTCTGACTCCCACTCGGGCAGACCTGTTCTCTACCGGATGCTGGCTCAGCATTCTTACCTGGCACAGGGACCAGGGGACCTGGAATTCAGCAAGGGAGATGTGCTGGATATCCTCTCTGAAGGTAACTCTCCAGTCCTGCTGCTGGGCCAGGCTTTTGGAGTCTGCTGTGGGGAGGCACTGGGGAAAATTTGGCCTCTCCAGTGCTGTCTCAGGTTCATACTCTCAGGAGTTACAGGCTTGCACTGGGTTTTTCCCAGAGTTAAATTCCAGCCATGAAAACTCTCACTAACTCCACTCATATGGGCCAGGGCTTATTCCTGCTTCTTTATGTTTTCCAGTGAATGAGGACTGGCTGGAAGGACGCTGCAATGGCAAGACTGGCATCTTCCCCAAATGCTTTGCTACCCAGACCAGCTGTGATGCTGCCTTCCTATAGCAAACAGGAACCTTTTCCTGCCTGACTGCACCCCCAGGGGTGGGAGACACTTGTCCCAGCTCATTTGGGCCCCAGCCAGCACAGCCAGGAGCTCTGCTGTACCTGGATAGGGGATATCTCCCCCTCAGATCCATGGGGTCTGTTCCAGCAGTGATGGCATTTCCCACAGCCTGGCATTTTTACCTTCTGCTTACACTCCCAAAGATGTGTCTGTGAAGAGCAGAGAGCAGTGAGAGGGCTCTGGGGCTTGCCTGTGGGAATTGTCCATGTGGCAACTCAGGCTGCTGGGTAGGAGGATGTTCCCCTGGGTGGGAGGAGGTTCCCCTGGGTGGAAGTCTTCATCCCCTCTCCCTTGTTGCTCGTGTTGTGGCTGGGAAGGCTGAGCCTCACTCACGAAGCCAAGGGTGGCTGTCTGGGAGCAGGGGGCGGAGCCCTGTTCCCCAGGCTCTCGGGTCACATAACCTTATCTCCACCGGCCAGAGATGCTGCTCTTTCAAAAGGCTTTTGGAACCAGTTTGCAGTGGGATTAATGGGATAACACCATGAGTTAGGACCACTGTCTTCCATAGCAAATAGCTGTGGACTTGACCATTCTTTGCCAGGTGCCTTGGGCACTTTTCTTAAGCCCTAAAGCCAAGGTGGAATCTTGGGGCACAGAGAAGAGGCAGTTGTGGAAATCCTCACTGCTCAGAGCAGCTCTGGGCTGTGGGAAAGCCCTGGAGGCCCTGGGGAAAGGGCTGACTGGGAAGTGCAGTGCTGGGCTGATGTTGCAAAGGCTGAAAGCCTTGTCCAATTCCTGCAACTGGGCTGGGCTGATCTAAATAAAACACTCAAGTGCCTGGAGCTGGAACCTGTTCTGGATTTGGTGTCTTGACAAAACTTGGCTATGTAACTTGAATATAAAATAAACCCTGAGCCAGAGTTGGCAACTCTTAAATCAACTTCCACTTGTGTTTTTCTGCTGAGATATGCCAGTAAGTATTTTTAACAACAGCTGACAGTGTCTTTGAGATGAGATTCTGTCACGTACTACAAAAATATTGCACATCTTGCACAGGGCAGGATACAGATGATGTCATCCCTCTGCTCAGAGTTAGGTGCCCTCCACTGCTCTCCATTGCCAATTGCCTCCCAGGACTGTTGGAATAGTAGCCCAGCAGGACTGGGAATGCCAAGGAAAACTGTGCTAGGCTGAGCAGTGACATTCATATTTGAAAAACAAAACTGATTTTATTTCTAGTTTGAATTTTTCTGGCTTCATCCAGCCAGCGAGTCTCAATCAGCTTTTGGCAGTCAGATTAAAGGAGTCTTCTTCTTGGAGAGAGATAAGTCATCTTCCACATTCACAGAGATGACCCAGTCAGATCTTCTGAGCAATGGAGATGGGTCTAATGCCTTCATTCTTCTCCACTTTCCACCTCTTCTGCACCACTTCCCTGCCTGGTTTAGTAAGCAGGATGCCTCTAGTCAGGAAGCAGGGACCTACTTTGTTTTCCAGAAACAGTGTAGGAAAACAGCCACCAGGCCTACCACGATGGCCAGCACAAGGAAGGAGACAGCCCCTGCCCACAGGCCAGGCTGGTGGCCCTTGACATGCTGCAGAGCCTCAGCAGGAATCATGTTGGTCAAGTTCAGCATGAAGCCCAGTGTCCACCCGATGTCTGTGTTTGCTGCCTGAGGGGAGACAGCACAGGGCATCATCCAAAAGCACCGCTCCCCGGCATCAGCAGCTTGGTGTGAGGGGCTGAGGGGCACCTCTCCCGTGAGCTGTCCCAGCTGCTGTCTCACATGGGGACCAGGCTGTGGTGAACCTGATCTTGCCAGCAGCAGTTGCACAAAGAGCTTTCTTCTCCCCGCTCCCCCACGGCTAAGGGACAGCTGAACATGGATGACTGCTCTGATCCAGGTGTGCCTTTGTGACCTGCCTTTGTGATTTTGGATCTGGGCTTTCCTCCATCCCCATAATCCTTCTAATTTGGCTGCAGAGTCAGTAAGGTCAGAAAAGACTTTTCAGATCATGGAGTCCAGCCATCAGCCCAGCACCTCCACCATGTTTATCACTAAGCTGTGTCAAGTACCACGTCCACATGTTGTTTGAGCACTTCCTGGGATGGTGACTCCACCAGTGCCCTGGACAGCCTGTTCCAAAGCCTGACCCTTTCCATCTTCATTTCCATGAAAAAAAAAAACATTCCTAGTACCTAACTAAGCTTCCTCTGGCACAACCTGAGGCTGTCTTCTCTCATGCTGGAAATATTCTGGTCAGGCCATACTCTGGTTCCAAGTGGTCATGGGGCCACCATCACCTTTGATAAGAATGTCAGAGACCAAAGTGGCCAAATCCTGCTCTGCTTTTCCCTGACCCCCTTAAAATCAGTTAAATTCACAGCAGGGAAAGTGAGACATGAGCTGGGTCAGAGGTTTGGGGGTGGCTAACAGAGAGCAAAGCTCTCCTGGGGTCCCTGGGGAGCAGCCATGAAACAGGGACACATCTCTGGCACAGAGGACTCCAGAGATGCTGCTCCTGAACATGTCCATCCTCTCCTGCTGCCCACAGGTGTTTACCTGCCTGCTGAAGTGGATGTTGCTCCAGGTGTGTTCGTTGAACTTGTAGCCATCGAGCAGCAGCGTCAGGATGTAAAAGGCCACGGAGCAGTAGGTGTGCAGGTACTTCAAATGCTGAGGGAAGCTCTGCACCAGCTGTAAGGCCATCAGGGGCAGAGTGCAACAGGGAATAAAAGAGAGGCTCAGAAACCCTCCCTCACCCAGGGAACAGCAGGGTTTTGCTCCAAGGGCAGAGATTTAGGGCAGGATAAGCACAAGACTCCTGGCTGCCCTTCACAGGGCTCTCACCTCTGCCCAGTTCCTCCTGCAGAAGGACAGGACTGTGGTGTTGACTTCACTCAGAGACTGCTGGCGGGTCAGGTTCAGGAAGTTGAAGGTGTAGTAGAACCCAGCAAAGGCCTGGGGGCAAGGGAACAAGGTGAAAAACACAATTCCTTCCTCACTTGAGAAAAGACCCGGGGGCCCCTCTTGCCTGGGGAGAGAGTCCGAAGTAATTCTCAGAGTTCTGCATCTGGCACCCCTTTGATGGTTTACCAGAAAGTCTCAGAGCTGGCTCACAACCCTGGGGCTGCTCTGGCACTCTGAGCTAGCTCAGACAGGCTCCCTCAGACAAGGTCTTCCCATTTCCCTCAGGGAAGGCTGGGACATGGCAGGAGACAGAAGGCACCTCAGAGCACAGAAGAGGTTTGCAGATAGAACCAGCTCCGAGGATCCTTCTCTCCCCACCCCTTTCCACAATCACTGGCAGAGGAGACTCCCAGTCTCTGCCTTCACCCTCCCCCAGGCGCGGGGACGGAGGCTGCTTACGAAGAACTGTCCCCGCACGGGGGGCTGATAGACCCCATTGAACCCGCACGGCCCCTGCGCCCCGCAGCTGAAGTTGAAGAGTCTCTGGACGGCCGTGCCACACGCGGCTGGGTCCCCTGTCCCCGTCACCGTGAGGACAAGGCCAGGGCTGGCTGAGCTTGGCGCACGCACACAGGGGCTGTCATAGAGCTCTGCCACGGTGATGTTCTCCTGGTACCCCTGGGGGTAGCAGGGGTGGGAGATCTGGGCACTCGAGCTGGCCTGCAGAGAGATGGAGCCATTCATGGGGCTGCCATGCCACTGAGACCCTTCCCACAGCCCATCCCAAAAAGCAAGACCTGCACCCCAGGAGGGCTGGATGCACCCCACCTGTGAGCTCCCTGAGAACCCCTGGCTCCCACAGCACTGGGCTCTGGCTCTGTCCCCGGGCAGTTGTGCAGGGACTGTGCTGGGAAACCTCTCTCTGGGCAGAAATGGAGCAAGGCCAAGAGACTGGTGACAGCAGAAAAACTACACGTACAGCTGGCCTTGGGAAATTACAAAAAATGCTACTGCATGTCAAGATGTGGGGAGAAGGGAGCCCTGGCTGGCAACCACCACCACCTTCCACCCAAATGAGGCAATTTTTTGCTTCCCTAGATAAAATCCAAGGCCCTGCCAATTCCCAGCTCTTTGCCCACAGGCACGCCCAGCGTTGCAGGGGGAGATGTGCCATGGCACTGGGAGATGGCTGAGTAGCCCCGTGCCCCATGGCACCTGGTGAAGAGCTGCCAGCAGCATCTTCAGGGCCTGGCTCTGCCCGTAGCACAGGTAGCTGTGGCTGTACAGGGAGTAGTTGGTGCCATAGAGCCGGAAGAACACGGACGTGTTCCTGTCCTCCACTGGCACCCCGGGCTGGAAGGTGATCTGCGTCGAGGCACCGCCAAGGTCCAGAGCTCCCAGAACCTCGGCGTCCTGGGGATGTTCCCATTTCTCTGCAAACGAGAACTGGCCCAACACGCAGCAAGGGTTAGGCTGAACTGCAGGCACTCACACTCATACTCCCTTCCCTCCAGGAGTCTGGGGCTCAGAAGCCCCAGAGGCACCTTCCACATGCCCCTGGCTGCCTGTTTTACCCCTGCCTGCCCACATCCTCCTCAACCCACAGACACTTCCATGGAGCACTGAGCTGCGGCCTCTTGGCTGCTGCACATCTGCTGCCATCCAGACACTTTGATCAGGGAGAAAGGAACTCTGTCTCCCGGAGGCTGATCCCACTGCCATGTATATCCCTGGGATCCCAGAATCCCCCCGTGTGTCAGCACACGAGAGCACAGGGCCAGGCTGAGCTGCACACAGAGATCCTGTTAATCACATTAATGGGGTGGAATCTGCAGCCCACGACCTCAGGGGACATTTGGCTGGGTGACCAGTGCCCCAAAGCTCCATTCTTCCCTCCTCGGCAAATAAGGAAAGCTGGCTGTAGCGCAGACAGGGGCGTTCTGCCCGCTGCCCCTCCCCTGCCCTCTCCCCAGCTGCACCTTGACCAGTGTCTCCAGCAGGTAGTTGACAGTGATCCAGCCAAAGGAGCCCTCCTCGCTCCCCGTCAGGATCCGAGCTCCGCGGAAATCCACAGGGTACTCCCCAATGGCCTTGGACACCTCGGCCAAGACCTGCTCGGCCTTGGTGCTGTTCTCCTCCCTGCCAGCAAAGGCACAAACACCTCAGGTGTTGCAGGCCCTGGCTGGCAGCTCTGGCAGCGGGGCTGGCACTGAGAGGCTGCCGTGCCCTGCCCACGAGCTGCTCCAAGACATCTCTCCAGCACGTCCCTGCCTGCAGGTGGCTCCTGCAAACCCCAAATCCCTCACCCGGGGCCTTGGGAATCTCCCCAGAACCGCTGCCTGCAGGCTCTGCTGGAGCCCTGGGAAAGTTCATGCCACTCTGGCAAAGGGGGCCCATCCCCCTGGGGCTGCTGCCAGGCTGGCACTGCAGAGGCCGGGCGCGTCCCCTGGGCACGGCCAGCGGCTCTCCCGGACACCCCGCGGCACCGCGGGCAGGGCTGCTGTGCCCATCCCCACGGCCTGGCCAGGCGGCAGCCCAGCCCTGTGGCCCGGCTCGTGTGCCTCGGTGCTGGCCCCGGCTCCAGCGCGGCGCAGGAGCGCCGGGAAGGGCGGCAGGCGCCGGCCTGGCCGTGCCGGTACCTCAGCAGCCGCATGCCGGCCGTGGCCCCCAGGTACGTGGGGGTCTCCCGCTGCTGCTCGGCCGGGACGATCTTCATGGCCCTGTCCAGGCAAGGCTTCAGGCTGGCGCCAGCCCCCGCGGGGTCGTCTGCGTAGCTGGAGATGCCAGGTCCTGCCACAGGGAACCGGTGATGGAGAGAGCCCAGCGCCACCCCGGAGGGACGGCACAGCAGGGGACGTGCTCACCCAGGAATCCCACAGGGCTTTTTTGTCGCTTGCCCCGAGTAATCCTGACCTTGCCAGGTGCAGGCAAGCTCCTTGCTTGGTCAGAGCTCTCCTGCCAGGAGGCAGCAGTTGTGGCATGGCCACACACCCTGGGAGCCGCAGGAGCTCCTGCTCCAGGCAGAGCGGGAGGGCTGCGGGCATGCCTGCGGATGCCGAGCACATGCCTGATCCTGGGGAGCCTGAAGTGCTGGGCACGGCCAGTCAGTCCTGCAGGAGCTGGGGACAAACACAGCTGTTCCCCATTTCCCTGAGGAAGGGGTAGGGTGTCCTGCCCCCTGCTGCAAGGACATGTGGAGCTGATAGGCACGCAGAGGTGCCCTTGCACAGCCTCCCTATTTTCAGAGGCTGGCACTGGATCTGAGAACCCGACATGGTCCTGCCGTCGGTAGGGACAGGCTCTGGGGTGGAAATCTCACTCTTTATCTTCCTGGGAGCTTTGACTCAATGACTGCCATTAGCCCAGGCAGCCCTTACATTACACTTTGCCCTCGGCCAGACCTTTGCAGTTAACCAGTAACTGCCACACCGAGGCTGCTGACCAAGACATGAGGGCAAGGTGAGCTCTGAGCCCTCTTCCCCTTGCCCAGGTACCTCTGCCCTGGCCTGGTGGCCTTTGCTAGCCCCAGCCCGGCTCCATGTACCATTTATCTGCTCCTAGATCTGCTCTCTAGAGTGGGCATTTCCTCCAGAGAGACTTCTCCTTGTGCCAAAGCCTAACAGCACTTTTGCAATAGGAATACACGCCCCTGTGGGTATTTAGAAATGCTCGATAAATAAATCAGCATTTATCACACCTGGCATGAATCAGCTTTGGTGTGTGGAACAGCCACACAGGGCAGCTCCAAGGCTGGCCAGCTGGGTGAGCTGGGCATGGAGAGGGAGGGCAGATCCCGGCACTCACCGGACACAGAGCAGGCCTCCACCTGGGACACAATGCCGGTGTCGTTCTCCTTGTCCGCGGGCCACCGGTAGATGTAGAGGGATGTGTGTGTGGAGCCAGCGTCAAACACCAGACCGTACTGAGGAGGAGAGGGGACACAGGGTGTCAGGGTTGCAGACCAGCATCACCTGCTGCAGAGTGAGTGAGAGAAGCTCCAGGAGAGCCATCGGAGCTCCCGGTGGGCAGGGGAGCCTTGAGTGGCCAAACAAGACTGGTGGTCACCAGGACAGAAAAAGTCTGGTGGCATTGCAGTTACCAGCTGTGATGGGGACAAGGATACATCCAAATCCCCTGGAGCTGGCAGTACTTTGGGATGAAAAAGCTGCATGTGCTGTGGGGCCAGGCACAGTGACCAAATTCAGCCAGACCCGCTCCAGCCTGCGCAGGGTCTTGTCCCCACGTTGGTTACAAACGGCACAGCCTGTCTAAAACCCGGGCAAAACCCAACACCCAAGGGTAGCCAGCAGCCAAGTGAGAGCTGTGCTCCTCCCAAGGACCTTACCTTGGTGCTGGGGGGCAGAAGGACATCCTTCACATCCACGACGCTCAGAATGAGGGCGATGACGCTGCAGACACAGGTGGCTGCCAGGAGACCGGCAATGGCCTTGGCTTTGGAGCCCATTCCTCCTCCAACCTGCAAGGACAGCCTCAGCCCCCAGCTCACACCTCATACCCATGGGTATGGGACTTTGCCCTTCCTGACAATGAAGCCATTCTCTGCTGCATGGTTGCTCTTGGCATGGAAGAGGATAATATCCACAGGCTCCTCTGGACCCATCCCAGTAGGGCTGTTGGCAGCCTCAGAGTTGGGACACCCTGCCGTTCTGAGCACTCCCTCCTTGGAGGATTTTCAGTACAGCTTTTTCAGCCCTGCCTTCTCACCTGCAGCCCCTCAGGTCCCTATGTGCATGGACCCCAACCCTGCTCAAGCTGTTGCCTAGCTGGCAAGTCAGCATCTTCCTTCACAGCAACATCACTGGCACAGCCCAGCCATGGCGAGCTGGAGTTCCAAGCTGGGAGCAGGATCGCGGCCCGCCAGGGTACCGGTGTGACCATCCCCTCTGGGGTGCAGAGCCATATCCTTCCAGCACCCACATGCTGCCACCTCAAAACCCATCCCAGAACACCTGGGACCAGGTCACATTTGTTGCCCAGCAGCCCAGATAGATAGTTCCTGAGAGGGTCCTCTGCTCCAGGCAGAGAAACAGCATCTCCAGCTGTGTGTCTCCTACCTGGCCCAGCTCTTGCTGATGCCACAGCACGTAAGAGATGCACAGGGACAGTGACCATGCCTGCTGTGATCCCCACACCTGTCCTGCAGCCCCAGGCGCAGGCAGGAGGGCAGAGGCAGGAAGCTCCTGCTGATCTGGGCACACAGCCAGGCTGGAATGCCCACAGCAATTGCCCTTGGGGACTGGAGCACTTCCCACTTGTCCATCCAGAGCTCGGCTCCCAGCAGAAACAGCCGCCAGACACTCCTAAGAAATTGTAGCAAAGAATCTGCTTCTCTGTGACAGCCTCTGCACAGGGCAGCTGAGATATCCATGCGCCCAGCACCTCACAGCTGGTCCAGATGTGCTTTTTGAAATGTACAGCTCTCCCTCCTCCTCCTGCACTGCCCTGCCTGGTGCCTTGAGCCACACAGGCAGGATGCCTGCTGCATTCTGCTGGGGCTGACCTTGCTTCACACTCCAGCTAAAATCTGCAGATGGCCTGAGAGCCCTGGGCACCACAGATGTGGTTTAACCCCACCAGTGCTTTGGGTGGAACCTGGAGCTGTCGCTTGGCTACACAATTCTCCTGTGAGTGCATAAAATCCCTGAGAAATTCCCCTGCCCTTTTCCCAGGTCAGTGGAGAGGAAACACCTTTGGCAAGGTCAAAGGAGATGCTGATTCCTGTTTTGGAGTCAGCATCTCTGGCAATGAACAAGGGTGACCAATCTCCTGCATGGCATGAGATGCACAACAGTGAACAGCAGCTGTTCTTCGGACCCATGTCATGGGACATGGGGCCCCAAAATCCCATATCAGACCTTGTCCTGTAGCCAGGAGCCTTCCCTCTACAGTGGCTATGGCCAGAAGCGATTGTATGGAATCGAGTGATAAAACTCTCTCATAGGAACAGGGAATGATTAAGGACCTCTTTGAGATATTAAAGTGGTTATCGATTCAAAGTGATCTCAGACTCCAATCATTAACCCACCACCACCACCAAGAAAACCACTTAATTATGTCTCCAGTTATCATATGTGCAGTCCTACCAGCCCTGATGGAGTTTGCCCAAATATAGCTGCACCGTTGGGATGTGATTCATCTGCTCCAGGTAACAAACAAAGCAATGGGAAAAGTCTGCAGCCCAGCCTACATCCTGGAAAATTCTGTCCAAGGCACTGTGAAATGGAAGGACAGGAATTGGTGACAAATCGCATTGTTCTGCATGCAGGAGAGGGTGGGAAATGGGCTCCTCCTACTCTACTAGGGACCAATTCCGTTATGACTGGACAGGGGGCAACACCCAAAGGCAGCACAGAGCCAGCTCTCCCAGGCAGGAGAACAGGGCACAGAAAGGGAGCCCAGTGGGTGGGGAACAATGTGAGAAGCTGATGGATCTGCTTTCTGTGGCATCCCGGGGCTGGCCAGCTCCAGTGCCTGCTACCGTCCGTGCAGGATCAGGGAGCAGCAGGACAGGAGAGTGGTGCTGATGCCTCCAGAGCTGCAGAGGAGGCACGACGCTGCACAGTGCCTGCCCATTTGCAGGTGTGGACAGTTTCCAGCTGTGCCCAGCAGCTGGACCAGGTCTGCAATTGTTTGTGCAGAGCTGGCCATGACGAATGGCTTGACAAACACCACTGGGACATCCCTCACTTTCAGCATCCCTTGTGCACAGGGAGCAGGGCCTCAAAAATTGGGGCAAAAGGCTCAGAGCTACTGCTGGATCTCAACTGCCTGTGGCTCAGGACAATGCAGGGCTGACTTTCCACTGGGCACATTTGAGATTTGAAAGCCAAAAGGGCACTGAAGGTTCTAAGAGGGTGACTCTGAATGCCAGGAGCATCCTTGCCAGGCAGAGCAGTTCCCTGCATCCCACCTCCCACCAACGCTGGGGCTTGGCAGTGCCCTCCATGCCCGGTCCCTCTCCCGTCCGTTCCCCTCTACCCTGCACCTGGAAACCTCGTGCAGCGAGTGGCCGCCCCGGCCCTCTCGTCCTTCCCCACCGGCCCACGGAGCGTGTTTTCCCCCAGCACCGCCCCCGCTGCTGCCCAGGGCCCGCTCCCAATCCAGCTCCATCGAGGGGCAGCAGCCCCCGGCCCCGGCTCCCCCCGGCTCTCCCCGGCTCACCCCGTTGGCTCCGGCCGCCGCTCCGACACGGCCGCGCTCGCCCCGGACTCAGCGCGCACCTGGAGCTGCGAGCCCGCCCCTGGGACAAAGGCTGCCTCGCCGGCGTGGCCTTCCCCTTGGCCCCGGACCAGCAACCTGCCCAGGAGAGCGCTGGTCCGGGAGGCAGCGGGGCTGGGGCTGGAGAGCCGGGGTGGAAAGAGCATCGGGATTAACCACTTCGCTGCTGGAGGAGCGGAGCAGCCTGGCGCGCTCAGCCCGGGAGCGGGGGCGCTGCGCTGCCCGCGGAGATAAGCGGGGGGACAGATAGATCCCAGGCAGCCCCTGCCCCCGGAGCCTGCGGGCGCCTGGCGCCGAAGGCAGCAGCTGAGCTCCGGGAGCCTCAGACACCCCTGCCAGACCTGCGGCACAAACGCCGTGAGGGGCTGAGCCTGTCCTGTCACCTTGCTGCCACCCTGCTGTCACCCGGCTCTGCGGGACCCCCACTGTCCTGCTGCAGGCCGAGCCAGGCTGGCAGCGGGGCTCGGGACAGAAACAGAAAAGACCTGGCAGGTGAAGAGCTGTCCCCACAGCCATCCACGTGGGATCCATCCCCACAGACAGGTACCGAAGTGTCCCCACGGTTAGGGTCATTGCCAAGGGTCCCCATTGCCAGGGTCCTGTCTGACCCCATGGCCAGCACCTGTCCATGGCCAGAGTCCCGTGGCTTTAGGACAGTGCGGGCAGGGAGCGGGCAGGGAGCGGGCGGAGATGCAGGCAGACGTACCGGCAGATAGGACAGAGGTGCAGGCAGAGGAACAGCCAGTGAGAAGGCAGGGAGCAGGCAGGGTACAAGCAGGGGGACAGGCAGGGTACAGCCAGGGAGGGACCGGCAGGAGCCAGGCAGGCCGGGGCCGGCTGTCCGGTGGGGGCAGCGGCAGCCCCGAGCTCCGCGCTCTCTCCGCCCGCGGCAGCGCCCAGAGCCCGCCCCGGCCGGGGCCGGACCCGGACGTCCGAGAGCGGCTCAGCTTCGCTTTCGCTTCGCTCTGCTCCGCCGGGGCGGGCTGGGCCCGGAGCCGGCGAGGAACGGGCTGTGTGTGCCCCGATCGCCGCCCCACGGAGGGACGGAGAGGGCTCCGGGCACAGGTACGGGAGGGTCGGACCGCGGCAGGCGGGAGCTTCACCCCTGCCCCTTCCCGGCGGCTCGGGGCCAGACAAGTTCATGGTCTCCCCACCCGCCCAGCTCGTGTCCCAGGGGGTCACTTAGGGGCTGGGGGGGACCACGAGCTGCAGGGAGAAGTGGACCCCCGGAGGGGCTGGAGTCTCGGGGCGGAGGACAGCGGCTTGGGGCTCCTCTGGCAAAGTCCCCTCCTCCTCGCAGACCCTCCCTAAACCATCCCTTCCCACGGACCCTCCCAAAGATCCCCCGCCCCGTAGATCCTCCCAAAGATCATCCCTCACACACATCCTCCTCCCAAAGACCATCCTGCCCCACAGACCCGCCTCCCAAAGACCATCCCTCCCCCCAAACCCTCCTCCTAAAGGCCCTCCCTCTCCACACACCCTCCTCCCAAAAGCCGCCCCTCCCCACAGTCCCTCTCTGCAGACCCTCCTCCTAGAGACCACGCCTCTCCCCAGACCTCCCAAAGCCCATCCCTCCGCAGTGACCCCTCCCCAGTCCATCCCTTCCTACAGACCTCCCCAAAGCCCATCCCTCCGCAGTGACCCCTCCCCAGTCCATCCCTTCCTACAGACCTCCCCAAAGCCCATCCCTCCGCAGTGACCCCTCCCCAGTCCATCCCTTCCTACAGACCTCCCCAAAGCCCATCCCTCCGCAGTGACCCCTCCCCAGTCCATCCCTTCCTACAGACCTCCCCAAAGCCCATCCCTCCGCAGTGACCCCTCCCCAGTCCATCCCTTCCTACAGACCTCCCCAAAGCCCATCCCTCCGCAGTGACCCCTCCCCAGTCCATCCCTTCCTACAGACCTCCCCAAAGCCCATCGATGTCGCCGCGCCTGCTCAGGGCGGTGGGCTGGGGCTCGGCGGCCGTGCTGGGACTGCTGACGGTAGTTGTCTTCGTCCTGGTCCTGATCCCGGCAAAGGATGCTGTCCTTCCTACCAGGATCAAAGTAGGTGTCCAGTGAGAACTGGGGGAGCCTGGGAATGCCACCAGCCCCTTTCTACCTAGAATTCTTCCATCAGACCTGCCTTCCTCTCAGCTTGCGAGTTTCCCCATAACCAGGCCAGCTTTTCAGGACTTAACCTCATCACGGTGGCCCTGGGCAGATCAACCTCCCCCAAACCACGGTCCTGGCTGCTTGGTAAGGATGGGAGAGAGAAGTGCACCCTTCTCTCCACAGCTGATCCATCTGCCACCACAGTCACTCTCTTGCCTGTTTTCACATATCCAGGTCACCTGCTGGGTTCACACCTCTCTTCCCTACTGCTTTCTGCTGCTAGTCTGCTAAAAAATGTCAGGTTTTGTGAGATTTGCCAAAGGCCTGGGAGCAGCTTGAGCCCTTTGGGCCATGCTCGGATGCCTCCCTGCTCTGCAATCACCCCGCTGACCTGCGCGTCCTTCCTGAGCTGTGACTCGCTGCAGTGGCGAACCCGGGGCTGTTAGAGGTGGAGCAGGGCTGCTGAAGGGAGGGCGATGTGCAGACCTCTGCTGCTCACGGTCATACAGGGGAAGCAAGAGCAGAAGCTCTCAGAAACCCCCGTGGCACTTGGTGCAGCCCCGAGCCAGCTGTGACCCGTGTCCCCTCTCCTCCTCAGTACGGTCTGGTGTTTGACGCTGGCTCCACACACACATCTCTCTACATCTACCGGTGGCCCGCGGACAAGGAGAACGACACCGGCATTGTGTCCCAGGTGGAGGCCTGCTCTGTGTCCGGTGAGTGCCGGGATCTGCCCTCCCTCTCCATGCCCAGCCTCCTGGATCGCTGTCCCAAACTCTCACAGCACTGTCACTGATCCGAGTCTTTCAGCCTGCTCTGGGCTGAAGGGAGACTGCCCTGTGAGGAATCACAGGAAAGGGTCAGGGGATCATCTGCACCTGAGGGAGCCCTACAGTCATTGAGAGGTGCAGAGGTGGGGGAGGAATTGGGCCCCCACTTAGCTCAGGTCCTGCAGCCAGTCCTGTCCAGGTGTGCATCACCTCACAGCTTGGGAAGCTGGATGTGCCCTTTGCTCCTTCTCCCCTGCCTCAGATTCCTTGGCTCTTCTTACCACATCTGTTCACACCTTGATTCATTATGTGCAGCTTTGTGTGCCCACAGGGCCTCCCCAAAGCTGTGCACAAGTCCCTTAGCAATCCGGCGTCTCCACTCAGGTGGTGCCTGACAGCTCCTGGGGCAGCAGTTTGCATTTTGGTATCTGTGCGACTCAAAACCGAGCAGGGCTGGGGCTATGGCTGGGACACCTGGGTGTGTCAGAGCAGCCCAGTGGAGCTCTCGGGGGAATGGGTGAGCACGTCCCCTGCTGTGCCGTCTCTCCGGGGTGGCGCTGGGCTCTCTCCATCACCGGTTCCCTGTGGCAGGACCTGGCATCTCCAGCTACGCAGACGACCCCGCGGGGGCTGGCGCCAGCCTGAAGCCTTGCCTGGACAGGGCCATGAAGATCGTCCCGGCCGAGCAGCAGCGGGAGACCCCCACGTACCTGGGGGCCACGGCCGGCATGCGGCTGCTGAGGTACCGGCACGGCCAGGCCGGCACCTGCCGCCCTTCCCGGCGCTCCTGCGCCGCGCCGGAGCCGGGGCCAGCACCGAGGCACACGAGCCGGGCCACAGGGCTGGGCTGCCGCCTGGCCAGGCCGTGGGGATGGGCACAGCAGCCCTGCCCGCGGTGCCGCGGGGTGTCCGGGAGAGCCGCTGGCCGTGCCCAGGGGACGCGCCCGGCCTCTGCAGTGCCAGCCTGGCAGCAGCCCCAGGGGGATGGGCCCCCTTTGCCAGAGTGGCATGAACTTTCCCAGGGCTCCAGCAGAGCCTGCAGGCAGCGGTTCTGGGGAGATTCCCAAGGCCCCGGGTGAGGGATTTGGGGTTTGCAGGAGCCACCTGCAGGCAGGGACGTGCTGGAGAGATGTCTTGGAGCAGCTCGTGGGCAGGGCACGGCAGCCTCTCAGTGCCAGCCCCGCTGCCAGAGCTGCCAGCCAGGGCCTGCAACACCTGAGGTGTTTGTGCCTTTGCTGGCAGGGAGGAGAACAGCACCAAGGCCGAGCAGGTCTTGGCCGAGGTGTCCAAGGCCATTGGGGAGTACCCTGTGGATTTCCGCGGAGCTCGGATCCTGACGGGGAGCGAGGAGGGCTCCTTTGGCTGGATCACTGTCAACTACCTGCTGGAGACACTGGTCAAGGTGCAGCTGGGGAGAGGGCAGGGGAGGGGCAGCGGGCAGAACGCCCCTGTCTGCGCTACAGCCAGCTTTCCTTATTTGCCGAGGAGGGAAGAATGGAGCTTTGGGGCACTGGTCACCCAGCCAAATGTCCCCTGAGGTCGTGGGCTGCAGATTCCACCCCATTAATGTGATTAACAGGATCTCTGTGTGCAGCTCAGCCTGGCCCTGTGCTCTCGTGTGCTGACACACGGGGGGATTCTGGGATCCCAGGGATATACATGGCAGTGGGATCAGCCTCCGGGAGACAGAGTTCCTTTCTCCCTGATCAAAGTGTCTGGATGGCAGCAGATGTGCAGCAGCCAAGAGGCCGCAGCTCAGTGCTCCATGGAAGTGTCTGTGGGTTGAGGAGGATGTGGGCAGGCAGGGGTAAAACAGGCAGCCAGGGGCATGTGGAAGGTGCCTCTGGGGCTTCTGAGCCCCAGACTCCTGGAGGGAAGGGAGTGTGAGTGTGAGTGCCTGCAGTTCAGCCTAACCCTTGCTGCGTGTTGGGCCAGTTCTCGTTTGCAGAGAAATGGGAACATCCCCAGGACGCCGAGGTTCTGGGAGCTCTGGACCTTGGCGGTGCCTCGACGCAGATCACCTTCCAGCCCGGGGTGCCAGTGGAGGACAGGAACACGTCCGTGTTCTTCCGGCTCTACAGCACCAACTACTCCCTGTACAGCCACAGCTACCTGTGCTACGGGCAGAGCCAGGCCCTGAAGATGCTGCTGGCAGCTCTGCACCAGGTGCCACGGGGCACGGGGCTACTCAGCCATCTCCCAGTGCCATGGCACATCTCCCCCTGCAACGCTGGGCGTGCCTGTGGGCAAAGAGCTGGGAATTGGCAGGGCCTTGGATTTTATCTAGGGAAGCAAAAAATTGCCTCATTTGGGTGGAAGGTGGTGGTGGTTGCCAGCCAGGGCTCCCTTCTCCCCACATCTTGACATGCAGTAGCATTTTTTGTAATTTCCCAAGGCCAGCTGTACGTGTAGTTTTTCTGCTGTCACCAGTCTCTTGGCCTTGCTCCATTTCTGCCCAGAGAGAGGTTTCCCAGCACAGTCCCTGCACAACTGCCCGGGGACAGAGCCAGAGCCCAGTGCTGTGGGAGCCAGGGGTTCTCAGGGAGCTCACAGGTGGGGTGCATCCAGCCCTCCTGGGGTGCAGGTCTTGCTTTTTGGGATGGGCTATGGGAAGGGTCTCAGTGGCATGGCAGCCCCATGAATGGCTCCATCTCTCTGCAGGCCAGCTCGAGTGCCCAGATCTCCCACCCCTGCTACCCCCAGGGGTACCAGGAGAACATCACCGTGGCAGAGCTCTATGACAGCCCCTGTGTGCGTGCGCCAAGCTCAGCCAGCCCTGGCCTTGTCCTCACGGTGACGGGGACAGGGGACCCAGCCGCGTGTGGCACGGCCGTCCAGAGACTCTTCAACTTCAGCTGCGGGGCGCAGGGGCCGTGCGGGTTCAATGGGGTCTATCAGCCCCCCGTGCGGGGACAGTTCTTCGTAAGCAGCCTCCGTCCCCGCGCCTGGGGGAGGGACAATGGGAGTTTGGGGCATAACCCCTGGAAAACTTCTGTAGGAGAGTGAGCAGTGCCAGCCCTCGGAGCTGGGTTGTGCCTGACACATGGAGACACAGGGGGTGCTGACCTGCATGCCAGGCAGCCCCAGACCTCTGCTCTCCCATCACCATTCCCTGTCTGTGTGGGCAGCATTCCCAAGCTCCCTCCCACAGGGTCACTGCCAGCACCTTGCAGTGATGGTTCCCCTTACAGGGTCCCCTGTCTAGGGGTGGGGGGCATCAGTGGCCTGAGTGCTTCACTAATCTGTCACCTTTGGTCTTGACACCCACAGGCCTTCTCAGGGTTTTATCACAGCCTTCACTTTCTGAACCTGACAGGAGGGCAGTCCCTGAGCTTGGTCAATGCCACCATCAGGAAGATATGCAACAGCAGCTGGAAACAGGTGAGATTCTGCCCAGGAGTGCATTTCACCTGGGCACTGGGCAGACTGAAGGCTCATCCACAGCCCATCCTCTGCTGTGGTCAGCTGTAGAGAGCCAGGAGGAGCACAAAGGTCTCTACACCTGGAGAGAGATGGGAGAGCAGCCTGCAGCCCCCCCGGGTCTCTTTGCTCTCCTGATCTTTGCTCCCTGCTGCACTGAGGGGCTGTTCCCCAGTGTGGGCACATCCAGCGTTGCTCTGTGTCCAGCCTCCCCCTGTTCTCCCACCTCTGCAGGTGCAGGAGTTGTTCCCCACAGCGAGCAGGACCCAGATCCGTGATGCCTGCACAGCCAGCTCCTACACCCTCACCCTCCTCCTGCAGGGCTACAAATTCAACATCACGACATGGCCTAACATCCACTTCATCCAGCAGGTAGGAGAGTGTCCAGCAGCCCCCATGGCACTTTGTGCCATGAAGTGCCTTGTGCTCACCCTGCTGCTGCTGGGGACGGGGAATAGCAGGGCAGCACAGCCCCACTGCCCATACCCAGGGCAGCTCTGGAGCTACACTCACGCAGCTGCTGGCACATCTGGCCTGGCACTTTTTGCTCTCCCCCAGTTTATGTCACTGCTGGGGCCTCTGCAGCCCAAGGTGGGCACAGAAATGGTGGCTGTGGAGCAGGACCTGGGGGTGCAGGCTCTTCTCTAGTTTGCCTGGTACTTTGCAGCCTTTCCCATCCCTCTTCCCTGTCTGTCTGCACAGGTTGCTAACATAGATGTGGGCTGGACTCTGGGTTACATGCTCAATCTCACCAACATGATCCCCTCAGAGCCTCCCACGGCAGTCACAGAGCTCCCGAGAAGCATCTGGATAGCAGCCACAGTTCTGCTGGCCATCATGCTCATCCTCACCTTCTGCCTGCTCACAGCCACGTGCTGCCAGAGAAACTCCTCGGGCTACGAGCAGCTGTAGCAGCACTGCCTCCAGAGGCTGCCAGGCCACGAGTCCGGCTGCCACACTCTGCAAGGAGCTGCTTCCCGAGAATCACCCCTGTGTGCCCAGAGGCCATGAACTTGTCCTGAGGGGCTCTGAGTCCTGGCCTGGTGAGCTGGAACTGTCACAGCTGTAAAACACCCTCCTCATAGCTGTGTGCTCTCTGGTTCTCCTTTCCCTGTGCTGCTGGTTGGAGATGCTCCAGGAAGGACGGCTTGGCCATGTGAGGCAGGGGCTCAGCGCGGGGGCCTGGGGACCACCCTGCTGTGGGGTGGCTGGAGAAGGGGACTGGGGGGTGTGTGGCAGCAGTGGGACTGTCACAGGGCTGGTTTCAGCCCACAGCAGAAACCCTGGGTGGGACACAGGTGGGACACACACATCCTGCCCCATCCCAGGGCCAGGGTCTGCATCTCCCGTGGCCAGTGCCAGCCCCAGGGGCCGTGACTTTGGGGGTGTTGGGGACACTGGCCTGGTAGACAGGGCTCTGCCTAGGACTGGGAAGCCCTGTGAGGGGGGTGGCACAGTTCCCTCCTCTCCTGCATGAGGTTCCTCTCCAGTCCACCTGTACCCCACCTATCTGCCCCATGCCTGGCAGACAGCTCATCCTCCCTTGACAACACAGGGTGACTTGGGAACACTGCTGGGACATGGCAGAGGCAACTCCCAGGGCTCCCCATACATTTTTGGGGAGTCACACTGGCAACTAAGTGATGGGTGAGTTGAGACACCTCCTCAGAGAAGGAAAAGGCCTGTCCTTGTGCCCTGTGGGCTCCACTGCAAGGTCCAGCAGACACCTCAGTGTCTGCAGAGACATCTCCCATAGATTCATTGCCTCCCCTGAGTCTCCGTCATCACCAGCCCTTGGGAGACAGAAGTAATAAAATCACAATGATTTGGGACCAGAGTAGCAGGCATTTCCCCATGTGCTGCCTTTTATAATGTTTATTTGGATGACGAGAGCTGTGAGGTGCCCAGCATTCCACAGGGACACCAAAGGTCTGCTCCTCACTGTGGGAACGCAAACAACAACATGAATCATCCACAGAGCAGCTAAAAAACGAGCAGAACCAAAGGCAAAGGCTGTGGGCAGGACCCAGCTCAGCCACGTGCAGGGCAGGACTCACAGCCTGCTGGAGCCTCATCCTGACACCCATGGGGTCCAGGCCTTCTGCTGGTGGGACAGTGCTGTCTCCAGGAAGGCACTGAGGAACATCAATCCCTTTATTCCAGGTGAAAAGGAAGAGGATGAGATGAGTGGTGAGGTGTGATGATCAGATGATGTGACATGCCGTAACACGGTGATGAGATGAGGAGATGGACTCTCTGGAGGGGCATGGACCACACTTCTGACTGTGGGTGCTCAGTTTTCTTTCTCCAAGACCATCTCCGCATAAGCCCCAGCCACAGACCCTCCACAGGGCCAGCTGGGGTCCCAGAGAGCATCCTTCAGGCTGGCAGACCTGGCAGGGACCCGCCTGGCTCTTGGTGACCGTGCTCAGAGCTGGCATTCCACGGAGCACCCTGTCCCCAGGTGCCTGCACTGTGCCCCACCAGGCTGGTGCTGGGGCACTGTCCCATGGCCAGGCTGGCCCTCCACAGCCCCAGGGCCAGCTGGTGGGATGGAGCCATGTCTGTAACACGCAGAGCAGTGACAGGAGGCACACAGGCTTGGCTGAGGCTTCTGCAGGCTGATCCCATTGTGTCTCCATGGGAGTGGAGCTCCTCTGGAAACTTCAGAGAGTGCTTGTCTGCATGTTGGGGGCCAGGCCCGTGGAAAAGCAGACCCCAGTTTTTGGAGCTGTAGAGGTGACTGTGCTCAGCAGCACAGACCCAGCTCTGGGCTCCAGCTCCGCAGGCAGGAGCTCCAGCACAGGGACTCCAGCACGGCCCTGCAGCCCCAGCCTGTCCCTGCTGGGCTCCCAAACGGCCAGGCTCCTACACCCACAGCTGCAGGAGCAGGGCAGCGAGCCCCAAGACGAGAGTGAGGATGATGAAGGTGATGGCTGCAGCCCACAGGGAAGACCTGTGGCCCTTCAGCCTGGCTGGAGCCTCGGCCGGGACCATGTTGGTGAGGTTCAGCATGTACCCCAGCGTCCAGCCCACGTCGGCGCCCCCCACCTGCCCCGGAGAGAGGGGACGGGGTTAGCCCTGCCAGAGAGCCACTGCTGCCACGGGGCCACCCAGCCGCTCCTGCTCTGCCCACACGGCGTGCAGCAGCTGTGCCCACAGCTGCATGGGGGCAGGCAGGGCTCTCTGCACCGCTGCTCCCCAGCACCTTTGCTCTCTGTGCCCGGATCTCCCACCCCTGCTACCCCCACACAGGGTCTGGTGGGGCTGGTTCTCCCCAGCACCCCCACACAGGGGCTGGCTCTCCCCAGCACCCCAAAACGGGGGCTGGCTCACCCTCAGCACCCCAGTGTGGGAGCTGGCTCTCCCCAGCACCCCCACATAGGGTCTGGCTCGCCCAAGCACCCCAGCATGGGGCTGGTTTTCCCCCAGCACCCCAGCATGGGGCTTGTTCTCCCCCAGGACCCCAATATGGGGCTGGTTCTCCTCCGGGACTGCCTCTGCTCCCCCTCACGGGCTGGGAGCACTGCCCACCTTCATCTGGAAGAAGATATTGTTCCAGCTGGTCTCGTTGAACTTGTAGGCGTCGAGGAGGAGTGTGAGGATGTAGTTGGCGTTGGCACAGTATTTCGGCAGTCGCTTGGGATTCTCTTTAGGGTAGCTGGAAGAGAGCTGGGATGGGGAATGTTTGGAGATGAAGGGGAGTTATTGACAGGCCATTTCAGTGCAGAGGCAAAGCCCTGAAATGTGCTGCATGAGCAGCAGTGCCTCCACAGTCACCAACATCCAGGAAAAGACTCCTGGGCCGGGCAGTGATTTTGAACCTCTCTTTGCAGGGCAACTCCTTTGGGGAGGATTTACACTCCACATGGAAACAGAGGTACATATTGTAGCTTACTGTAGCTCCTCCTGCCCCAGATTCTCCCATCTCAGCCTCTTCATGCAAGGGGCTCCTGCTCTCTGCCCCATGGTAGTGCTGGCACATTTCTGGGCTTATCCACCCCCATTTATTGCCCAGAGGAGCTGTGGCTGCTCCATCCCTGGAAGTGTTCAAGGCCAGATTGGATGGGCTTAGAGCAACCTGGTCCAGAGGAAGGTGTCCCTGCCCATGTCAGGGATGTGGAACAACATGAGCCTTCCCAACCAAACCAGTCCGGAATTCCATGATTCCAAGATTTGACTTGTCTCCAGCATGGTGCCAGCAGCTGGCTCTGCTCTCACCATCCTCCCTGGCATCCCCATCCCCACCTCCATCCCCATCCCCACCTCCAACCCCAGCTGCTTGCTGCCCTTGCCTGCCCTATCTGCCCTTTTCCCAAGGGTGAATGAGCAAGGAGTGGTCCCAGCTCCACCCAGAGCTCAGAGGTGGCTCTGCTGTGTAGGACACAGCTCAGAGCCAGAGAGCCTTGCCCTGGAGGGGTCCGCACTCCCTCCCCCCACCCCAGGACCCCTTTGCTTCTGAATGTTCCACACGGCCTCCATCCTGAGGAACGTACATCCTCCCAGCTCCTTGTGCAGAGCTCCTCGATGGCCTCTCTGACCACGGCCAGCGGCTGCCCCTCTGTCAGGTTCAGGAACTTGAAGTTATAGTAGAAGGCAGAGAAGGCCTGCAAGGCGAGAGACAGAAGCACTGGTGAGCTGCAGCAGGGCACCCCGGCAGCTGCAGCAGCAGGAGTGGGGTTTTCCTTCATGGGGTTTGTTCCACCCCAGGTAGTCCTGGGGCATTGCTGTCCCTGTCCCCATCCCAGCAGGTGATGGGCTGGGGGTTGGTGCCTGCTGGTGACAGCAGCACAGCCAGCACAGCCAGAGCCTTGCCTGAAGCCGCTGTCTCAATTCTTATCGACAAACCCTGTTTTGTTAACAAATCCATGGCAGTGTCCAAGGCCAGGTCAGACAGGGCTTGGAGCACCCTGGGATAGTGGGACGTGTCCCTGCCCATGGCAGGGGGGCTCAGGACGGGCTTGAAGTTCCCTTCCAACCCAAACCAGTCTGGGATTCGATGATTCTCTGCATGTCCCGTTTGGAGATGTGGCTGGAAAACCATCCAGCAGCGATCCCCAGTGTGCCCTCAGGCAGTGGTGCTCGGGGAGCCTCTTGCCCTGTTCCCTGCAGGGAGGTGACAATGCCACGGGGCAGCAGGGACAGCCCAGCCCGGGGGACGCCTTTCGAGGAGGTGGGAGGACGGATTTGCCTTACAATGAACTGCCCCCGGAGCGGGGGCTGGTAGACGCCGTCAAAGGCGCAGTCCTGGCTCTGGCCACACGCCGAGAAGTTGAAGAGCTTCCTGAGGGCTGCCAGGCAGCCGCTGGCGTTGCCCCTGCCCTCCAGGGTGACGGTGCTGTGGGCCCGGGGCAGGCGCGGGTCGCTGCCGTCCGTGCAGGGGCTGGCGCGGAAGGAGGACAGCGACACGGTCTCCTTGTAGCCCTTTGGGTAGCAGGGGTGATGGACTTGTGTGCTGGGGGACGACTCCTAGGACAGCAAAATGCAGCTGCAGCTCCTCCGGAGCCTCCTGCCTGCGTGTGGACACACCCAGCATCTCCCCAAAGCCCAGCACCGGCATTCCCAATTCCTCTGCAGGGAAAGGCCCTCCTGCCCTTCAGTCCTGGACTTGTTGGCTGTCCCAGCGTGAACCCAGCACTAATTCTCACTCTGCTTTATCTCATTCCCTCTCCCACAGAGGCCCAGTTTCAAGGACCCAGCATGTCTCTGCTCTGCCCAGAAGGATCATTTCTGGGGACATGTAAAGCCCTCTCTAGCTTTAGAGAGCCTAAAACTAAAACCAGCTAAAACCTCTAAAACCAGCTCTAGCTCTGGTTCTAGCTCCAACTCCCTCCAGGGTCACAATGTCAGACTTTCCTGGCCATATAGCAAGGGCAAACCCTTCTGGCTCACCAAGGCTGCTCTGCTGGTGAGGTGCAGCTCCATGAAGATGCTCTTCACCTCTGACCTTCCCAAAAGTGGCCTGAGAAAGGTCTTCAGCTCATGTTTCTCAGGTTGAGAAGAGTAGCTAAGGTTTAGGGGAGCTGTAGGTTCCCTGTGACAACCCTCTTGTTAAGGCATGATCAACTAGAGCAGGCTGCTCAGAGCCTCGACCCATCAAGTTCTGAGGATCTCCAGAGACAACGACTCTACAGCATTTCTGGGTCGTATTCCGATATCTGATCATTCCTATTGGGGAAAACTTTTCCCCTTTGTCTGGTTGGAAGCTCAGATGTTCCATCTTGTGCCCCTTGCCTCTTGTCCTGGCACTCTGCACCTCTGAGAAGAGCCTGGTCCTGCATTTCTGCACACCCCATGTGAAGCCAGAAGATCCCAAACTGCCCCTTTTGACATTTTTCCCAACCCTGGAAATGTCCAAGGCCAGGTTGGACGGGGCTTGGAGCAGCCTGGGATAGTGGAAGGTGTCCCTGCCCATGGTAGGGGGTGGAACAAGATGATTTTTAAAGTCCCTTCCAACCCAAACCAGTCTGGGATTCCATTATACCCATGGTCCTCTCCACATTTGACCAGCCATGCTCCAAGGAGTCCTTGCTCTCAGTCCTTGCTGATGCCTCTCCAGAAGAGCCCTGCCTGTCCTTACTTTATGCATTAACAGATGTGTGGTTGGCATTGTGACACCACAGGCCTCAGCAGCCTCTCACCACAATTAATTCCTTCGCCAGCCGCTGCAGCATCTCGTTCTGCCCGTAGCAGAGGTAGCTGTGAGTGTAGATGTTGTATCTGTACCCGTACAGGGTGAACTCAGAGGCTTCATTCTGGCTCAGTACTGAACCTTCGGGCATAAAGGTGATTTGAGTGGATGCTCCTCCAAGATCCAGTGCCCCAAAAATGTTGGCTGTCTCCGGATGAAGCCACGTGTGTGCTTTGGGAGAGTACTGCCAACGAGAGCCAGGAGAGGAAGAGGGTTAGCACAGAATTCCCTAAGCAGAATTCTCATCCCACGGAAGGCAACAGGATTTTGGTATTAAATTCAATGGGCCTCTGCATGTGGGCCCCCCTACCCTCCCTGTCCAGGCAGCTGGGATATTTATCAGAGCCAGGCAGAGATGGAACTCCCAGGTGGTCAGCAGGGGCTGGCTGACACTCTCAGGTGGTCAGCAGGGGCTGGCACTCTCAGGTGGTCAGCAGGGGCTGGCTGACACTCTCAGGTGGTCAGCAGGGGCGGACACTCTCAGGTGGTCAGCAGGGGCTGGCTGACACTCTCAGGGGGTCAGCAGGGGCTGGCTGACACTCCCAGGTGGTCAGCAGGGGCTGGCACTCTCAGGTGGTCAGCAGGGGCTGGCACTCTCAGGTGGTCAGCAGGGGCTGGCTGACACTCTCAGGGGGTCAGCAGGGGCTGGCTGACACTCTCAGGTGGTCAGCAGGGGCTGGCTGACACTCTCAGGTGGTCAGTAGGGGCTGACACTCTCAGGTGGTCAGCAGGGGCTGGCACTCTCAGGGGGTCAGCAGGTGCTGATGTGCTGTGGGCTCACCTGGCTCTGAGTCACCACCCCCAGGCCAACGTGCTGGTGGCAACTGGCTTGGGGACTTGCCCTTCCCGAGGAGGCTGCAGGGGTCCTGGTGCAGGAGGAAGGATTTCTATCCAAGAATCCTCCAACAGCCCCCACAGGAGCCCGACACTGCCAGCAGCACACCGAGCTGTGTCAGGGCTGGGACAGAGCTTTGGTCTGAGCTGCCTTCGGCTGGAGTCTCCCAGCACTGCAGGGAGATGGAGCTTCCCAGGCAGGGAGACAGAGCCCAGCTGTGCTGCACTCACCTCCCAGATCCTGAGACCCTCTGAGCACTTGGTGTGGAGATTGCCCTGAGCTCTCAACAGACACCCTCATTCCTGAGCTCTCCCTTCTCACTCACTGTGGGCAAACCAGAGGATGCGTCTCCTTCCCTTGGATCATTCCCAAAAGCCACTAACCCTGACCTCTCCTGCACTGAGAAAGCTTGAGGAAAATCAGAAAAGCTGTATAGCAAAGGGTGTTCCACCCTTCTCCCACCTTGGTGAAGGAGTCCAGCAGGTAGTTGATGGTGATCCAGCCATAGGCCCCCTCTTCCTCTCCTGTAAGGATCCGGGCCCCTTTGAAAGCCACAGGGTACTCCTGCATGGTTTCAGTGACCTCAGCCAGGATTTGCTCTGTTGCTGAGCTGTTCTGTTCCCTAGGAAGGATGCAAAGGACAGGACACATACCCAACTACAACAGAGGAAACACAAAGAAAGTCTGGTTCTCTCCCAGTTCCACACACTCCCAGTTTTTGCAACAAGCAGTCTGTCTGAAAGGGTTTCCTGCCACATGGCTTGTCTGAGCTGCTTATCTGCTCATCTTAGGTAAATTGCAGCTGTCTCAGCTTGGTATTGCCAATCTAGGAGCAACAGCAATCCCTCCCCCGCAGTGCAGCTTGATCCCAGTCACCCAGAGCCTTCCCAGGCCACCCTTCCCTGCCTGAGTGCTGGAAGCTGGAGAGGGTTGTGCTGCAGGACCTGGGTTTGAACATTACCCCCTGGCTGTCTCCAAGACAGGGCTGGTTGCTGACCTCCAGGGTTTTTCAGGAAGGTTCCAGGCTGGGTTCAGACCTCTCAGTGGGGAAGATGCCTCAGGGCTGTTCTTGCTCTCTGAAGTGAGCAACCTTCAGGCTATGGCCCAGCTCCTTCCTAGGTCTGATTGCCAGGGCACAGAAATAACGAGAGCTATCTGCAGCCATAAAACCAAGAGCCATGAAATGAAGGCTGCCATTTGAAGAGAGCTAATACAGGCTGGTGAAAGGTGAGGGCCTGCAGCACTTTGTCTCCTCCTACCTCTGCCCCACCAGCACCCATCCACCTGGGCAGGTGGCACATCAGCTGGCATCCCAACCCCCTTGTTATTAAGGAATAATGAAGAACAAACAAAGCTGTGAAAAACATTTCTTGCTTAGAACTGGGCATACAGCACCATCCTGGGATGTCCTAACAGACAATGCTCAGGACAGTTCAGCCCTCCCTGTGTCTCTAAGCTGCCTTTTCCCCCTCTCCTCCCTCCCCCAGCTGTTTGCTCGTGGCAGTGTGGGAGCTGGGGTCCTGGTCCTGTGCAGGAACTGTCCTGGCAGTGGCTGTTTGCAGCTCTGTCACTGCTGTCACCCCCTGCCCCCAGCAGTACCTCAGTAGCCTCATGCCAGCCGTTGCTCCAAGATAAGCTGGGACATCCCTCTGCTTCTCAGCAGGAATAACCTCCAGGGCTTTATCCAAGCACTCCCTTAGGGAATTGCCAGCTTCAGGGGGATTATTGGCATAGCTTGATATGCCTTGCCCTGAAAAAGAGTCAGGATGGGACAGGCTGATGGGAATGGCTTGGCTCAGGGTTGTAGGAACAAGAGGGCACGGGGCAGTGAGGGCTGTCACCTCTTAGCAACAAAGGTACTTCTCCAGGGTCCCCTGAGACCTGACTGACTCACACGCCCGTGTCCCCATGCTTTCAGCAGTGTCCCCAGTCACTATAGGTGACACCTTCTCCAGCCAGGACAGCAGCTAGGGGCACTCCAAGGTGGAGGAACAGAAACTGATTCACCGTTGATGCGCTTCAATCCCCCCCAGTGCATGGGCACCACACAGTGCTGAGGGCCCTGGGGCTCAGGGACCCCCCAGCCACAGCCACAGCTCCCCTGTGCCCACAGTGCCAGCCCGAGGGACAGGGCTGTCCAGCCAGGTCACCCTACCCACCACTGGGACAGGGCAGGACAGAGCCCATGGCAGGGGGATACTGACCGTGGACATCACAGGACAAGGTCTGGCTGACCACTCCAGTGTCATTCTCCTTGTCTGAATCCCACTCGTACACAAACAGAGAGGTGTGGGATGAGCCCGCATCAAACACCATCCCATACTGCAAGGGAAACCAACACAGAATCAAGGTGGGGGAGCAGCAGCCTGGCCCTGGCCCCACTGTGGCCCTGCCAGGGCAGTGGGACCAAAAGATTCCCCCAAAGCCATGTCTGAGGCACAAAAGCCATCAGCTGTGCTGTGGCAGAGCAGAGCGGTGGCCTCAGCCCCCCACAGTGACTAAGGGACTGTCATTCCCTCTCCTGAGGTCTGTGCTGCAATGCCAACTTACACAAACATTTCCTGGTGTTTCCTCATGCTGTTTATTTTCTTTCATGGTCACATACCTTTTGTGTCTGCACTGGCCCCACCTTGGGGCCACCATCTCTCGTGCTCCCTGCTACCCGGCGGCTGCAGCCAGCCCGGGCAGGCGCGGCAGGGCCTCTCCAGGAGCACTCAGCCACCTGCCTCTGCCCCATAAAGCCTTCCCCTCAGCCAAAGCCCTGCCCGCCCTCTCCAGCTTCCAGATGCCGTGCCCAGGGCACGACGGGATGTTTGTGCCATGGTGTGGGGGTAGGGACTGGGGGGAGCTGGCAGGAACAAAGGCCACACGGAGGTGCCCTGGCAGGGCACAGGGAGCATCTGCCCCAAGGTAATCACCAAACCTGGCACAGCACAGTGGGGATAAGTCCCAGAGGAGCCTTCCCCTCTGACTTCCTTCTGCCTGCACCTCGAAGTGGGGACAAAACACCCACCCTGCTACTGCCAGGCAGGTCCTGACCCCATTGCCCCTCCCAGCCCCACGGAGCAGCTGCTGGCTCGGAGCACCTGCCCAAGGTGACTGGGCTCACCACAGGGCTCAGGGACCTTCTCTGGGCTCACCTTGACCGTGGGTGGCAGTGTCACATCTTCAACCCTCACCAGGCTGAGAACCAGGGCGATGATGGAGAGTGCCACCAGCGCCCCGATGATGGCACTGGTGAAGGACTTCTTCCTGGCCAGCATTGGGGGGAAGGCTCCTGAAAACCCAAACATGGGAGAAGTTTGGCTGGACACCTGGGAACAACGGTGTCAATGAGAGCCGCAAGGAGATCTGCTCTGAGAGCTGACCCTGTCTCAAGCCGTGCCACTCAGAAATCCTGGTGAAAAATTAGATCTTTTTCTGGGAAAAGCAGTATTAGGATAAAATACAGGGAGCTGGAGGAAAGAGGGGCTGGTTGCCCCGCAGCCTGGCAGAGCCATGATGGGATCACAACAATCTCCCAGCTCCCATACCCCGGTCTGGGAGGGATGAGAGGAACCCTGCACAGAAGAGAGGAGAGCACGGGGAGCTGCAGAGCCCTCAGCTGAGGCAGCGCAGCTGGGCAGAGAGGCTGTTTCACAGGCTGGGAAGGGCAGCTCACCTGCCTGCACCCCTGAAGCACCGCCCCAGCTCACCAGGCCGTGCCCTGTGCTGTCCCTCGGGGTCCCTCTGTGCTCCTCCAGTGCAGCAGCACAGCTTGGACTTGCTTTTTATGTCCTCTGGAAGTGGATACTGCTGGAAAATCTTCCCCCCATTATTTTCTCTGAGGGCTCATCAGCCTTAGGTGAAACTCTTGAATATCTGTTCTCCTGTTTGTCTTGCAGGTGTATATTCATGGCCCCTTCTCTTCAGCCAATTAGTTCCTCTTCCTCCTCATTTGAATGGAATCCTATGAAGGACACATCACTGCATTTAACCCTTGTCCCTCTGCTTCTCTGGGCTGTCACACCCCCTGTTTCTGTTTTCTCTTTGCTCTCCCCAGCCTTAACATTCCCATTGCAAGCTCTCTACGGGGTCTGGAAGGGGAGACAGTGATGTTTGCAGCATGCACTGCCCAGCAGCCTAACGGAGCAGTAGGTACCCGATGATAATTTTCCTGCCGTGAGCTGGAAGCTCGCATCAGAGGGGAGGATTGTCCTGCCAGGGGTCTCAGCAGTGCTGGCTGGGCTTTGCCTTGGGAGAGGCCAAGGCACCGTCAGGGCCCAGCTGGGACTGTGGTCACCCCTTCCCCGGGTTTGACCCAGCCCTGTGCTGCTCCTGGGGTCCCTGCAGAGCCCGAGGAGAGGTGAGGGAGCGGGGAGCACTCAGGGCTGCCCTGGGAGCGGAAGGGCAGGGGAGCAGGGATCTGCTCTCCCTGGGCCCGCAGCCGAGCTGCTTCCTGCTGCTGCAGCTCCCTGCTAAGAGCCTGCTGGGGCCATGCAGGATCTGCACGGGCACAGCCAGCTCCAGCTGCCTCCGCTGAGCCCAACGGGGCAATGCCGGAGGGGAGTGCTGTGCTGGGGAGCTCTCACTGCCCTGCCCCTGCCCAGCACCAGGCTGCGTGTTGCAGAGGTGCTGCTGTGTGCACTGGCAGTGTCACCATGCCGTGACAGCAGGGGCTCCTCCGGGTGCTCCCTCTGCCCGCTGTCCCTAATCTGGCATCGTCCACCCCGTGGGCAAGACGCAGATTCACGCTCTGAGTCGAGATAATGATTTTATTTCACATCTACGCAGAGATGGGTGCTGGGTGGTGAATCAAAGCTGACGCACCCTCAGCATGCCAGGTGCCCATTTTTACACATTTGAAGCGATAGAAACGAGCAATTCCCTACAGCTAACCACAACTAGTGCAGCCATTGGTTTTGCAGGCTCTGCCTCATTTAAAGAGACCCTGCACACTTCTTTTTCCACTTCTGCTCTGTGGGGAAGGGGCTTATGAGAGTAAGGGGTGATCACAGCCTGTCAGCAGAGATTTTACTATGCTAATAAGCACTGAAAGCACACAAAGTTGTTCTTTGGCTTTGTAATTTGATTTATAGTGTCCTCCTGCTCTTCACTTCTCGGGTCATGGCTCTCAGGTACTGCAGGATTGGTTATTCCCTTGTCTTTCATAAGTTCTTTTGTTTGTCCTGTACTGCAGTGAATTTTTAACCTTCTCGTGGTACTTCATTTCAACAAATCCCCTCTCTGACATTTAGGGAAATGTCCATAGTGCATTTCCTGTCTCACCCTATTTTTGGAAAAACAGAGTTGACTCTTGCCTGAAAGAACAAAATAAACACAAACTCTTTCATTTTGAGATATGATGGCATGTCAGTACAGTCTCTGTGGGCTCACTGCATTTCAACATTCCCATGGCAGTCTTCTTTGGGGTGGCTCCTGAAGCGCAGAGGGTGCCACCACTCCTGCATTCCCACCTCCACACAACACACAACCTTTGGATTCACCTGGATTCAGTGGGAGGGGTGGATGAGTGTCCCTGCTCTGGAAATCCCCTGCTGACTGCACAGGGATGTTCTGAGCACAGGGGTCTCATCCCCACTTAGGACAGAGAGGCACCAACCAGCCCTGGTCCCTCAGGGACATGTGGCACTGCTAGTGGCTGTGTGCACCCAGAGCTGACCAAAACCTCCAGCTCCAAACCCAAACACAGGACAAGCAACTCTTCACTTCACTTTTGCTGTCCCTTTTTGTAGTAAAGAAACAGTCCCAGAGGATTTGTTGAGGGGCTGTTCCCCCTTGCCCATGCTGGCCCCACGTGCAGCTCTGCCAGGTGATGCTGCCTTGGCTGGGCTCTGGCTGTGAACCACAGGATCACAAGGATCTGTGTGGAAGGACGCAGTTCCAGCTGCCTTATCTCAGCTGAGTCAAACGGGGAAATGCTGGGAAGGAAACACTGTGCAGGGGAGCCCTCATTGCCCCTGACCCTCCCCAGCAAGGCCCCAGCAACGCCCTGGCTCTGTGCTACATCCAGCCCTCAATTTTCTCCAGACACTCCCACCCAAAGGGCTGTCTCTGCTAATTTCGGGGTCTCAGGCTTACGTGGTGTCTGAGCATCCCAGGACCTGGAAGGGCCATGGGGTGCGTGGCCCCAGGGGCAGCTGCTCTCTCGTGGCTCCCTCAGCTCCTTGGGCACATCAGCCCCAGCCCTGTTTGGCTTCAGGGCTGTGCTCTGCTGAGAGTGAAATGTGCTATTTGCTCCTCATTGAGAAAGGGACCAAGTGTCTCGTTCTGACTTCTGATAGACAAATCTGCTGTGGGGAAGTGTGGCTAGAGTACACACACACCCCTGTTTGATCTGCTTTTGACATGTGTTTATTTGCCCGTGGCCCTTGCAATGACTCTGGCAGCCGGCAGGGAGTTGCCAGGCTGGTGTGGGGACTCGGTGGGGCTCTGGGCCAGCCATCACTGCCAGGCTGATGGGTGTTTGTGAAATGACATCACTTCCACTGCAAACACCTTCCTGGTGCCTTCTGAAAGGAAAGCACCCTGACTCAGGTTAAAAAAGGGAGTCTCATTTCCCAGAACTCAGTTTCTGCTCCATAAGGTCACTCCAGTCCCAGGGTGGGAGGTGCAGGCGGTGGCTCTGAGCATGTCCCATGTCCCTGGGGGAGCTGCTCCACTTGCTCTTGGCCCGTGTTCCTCTGCCAGACGTTCCCTGGGTCTTGCTGGGACTTGTCCCAGCAGAGACCAGCTCCAGCCCTCCCCTCCGCTCTGATTCCAGCAGGATTGGAGGAGTTTGGGCCATTTGAAGCTTCCCTGTCCTCAGGCACTGCCCATGGCAAGTTGCAGGGAGGGATGGAGGTCCCTTGGGCCACCCATTCCCAGATGGATTTTGGGAGCCCCCTTTGCCCTCTGGAGGCCCAGGCCATGCTGGAGCCCTGTCCTCCTGGTACATGGAGCCCATCTGTGCTGTGGCAGGCAGGCTGTGCTCTGTGCATGGACATGGCAGCACTGGCTGCTCTCCTGCAGTGTACCCTCCTCAGTTTCAGATGGCTCTCCAGGGGCTGCTCCCGTCCCTGCAGGAGCTGGGACACACGGAGGAAGGTGGCAGCTGGGGCTGGTACTGCCCCTGTGCCACAGGAATGCTGCTTTGGCACCTGGGCCGGGCTGTGCAGAGGCTCCTTCCCCACCAGCCCAGGGTGCAGAGGGGCTCGGGGCTGGCATCTGCAGCAGCAGCCTCGGGGAGCTGCACCTCTCTCCCAGAGTATCACATGGGCAGGGCAGCAGGGCACTCCCCTGCTGCTGGGTTTTGGAAAGGCTCTGCTGGCAGCAACACCCACCCCACCGGCCACGGCAACAAGAATAAACCCAGAGGTGACATTTTCATCTTTGCCAGGGCGCACTGCAGCGTGGGGAAGAGTGCTGGCTGGGACTTGAGGAGTCTCCAGCCCAGGCCAGACACCTCGATGCATGCACTGGGCAGGGAATGGGTGTCAGGGTCCCCTCAAGCTGCATCAGAGTGGGGAGGCTCCAGCAGGATTTCTCCATGGGGAGTGCTCCCAGAAAGAATTCTGTGTGGCCACAGACTACTGTGCCAGCACTAATGCCCCAACAAGGTTTGCTCCAGGACTTGGTGGCCCTGGGCACAGCAGGCGACTCCTCTGCACCAAGCACGAGTCCTAGGAAGGGACATGGGGTGGTCCTGGCTGCCAGACCATCCCCCCACCCCAGCACCCCCACCAGGGCAGCACAGCCAGTGCTGCTGTTCAGTGTCGTGTCACCCGTGTCCCCACACACCCCAGGGAAGCTGCCTTACCTCGGAGGAGCAGAGCTGGGACACGCTAACCACTGGTTTGTCCCCAAGGCAGCAGCAGAACACTGGCAAAACCACTGGCGGGTGAGGCGGGTGGCACACGGGGATGTGGCACACGGGGAGATGTCCCCCTGTCTCAGCCACCACCCCAGCGTCAGGGCTGGTGCTGGTTTGGGACTCAGGTGCAGGCAGCCCCAGCAGGGCTGGGCAGCAGCAGAGGGCTCTGTGCCGAGCAGCGAGGCTGAGGGATGCGATCATCTGTTTGATCTTCTTTGGGGCTGATGAGCCCCTTCCTGAGTTTATTAATTAGCTGGTGGTTGGGAGCTGTGGGAGTGTCCAAAGGCACCACCGGTCCCCAGGGCCACTCCGTGAGTGCTCCCTCCTGACTCAGAGGCTTTGCTGCCTGTCCTGCTCCTCTCCTGTTCCTTACCTGCTGTGCCTCAGCTCCCCAGCGCTGCAGCAGACACTGGCCCCACACAGCTGCCACCCCACGGCCCCCGCCCAGCCCCACACCAGTGACCCTGTGGCTGCTGCTGACACCCCTCCTGTGACAGCAGGGACAGAACACCCCTGGCCTGTGCACTCGGGGTGACCGGGGGCGTGTGGCACAACCACAGCAAGAGGGGGATGAGCTCACACTGGTGTGAGCTGGGGGTGAGGAGCAGCAGGTGGCTGCCACCTCCCAGTGACGTGTCCTTGGCTCAGGGGAGCCACTGAGAGGCTCCGAGGGGAATAACCTGAGCACCTGGAGCAGGTGACAGCAAGCCCTGGGAGATTGCATCCCAACGGGAAACAGGAGCTGAAGAGCACCTGCGAGGCAGGTCCAGTGCCACCCCAGGGTGTGCAAGAATCACAGAACCTCCTGAGCTGGAGGGACCCATGGGGGTCATCCAGTGCAGCGCTGGGCCTGCAGAGACAACCCCAACCGCCCCACCCTGGGCATCCCGGTGACACTGGCACTTCTCACACTGGTCTGCACTTCCACAGGGAATACTGAATTCCTCCTGTTCTCCGGGGGGTCTGGGGGCAGAGCTGCAGCCCAAGGCTGGGGCTCAGTGAGCCTCCTTTCAGAACCAGCACCAGCCCTGCACGCTCCTGCCTCCCCGCACCTCCATTTCCACATTTAGGAAACGCAGTGAAACACAGAGAAGAAAAATCATATTCCTGTTCAAAAATACACACATCAGTGATCTCAACATGACCTCACAAAACCCTGTCAGAGCACTGAAGGTATGACGTGCTCAGGGAAGTGAGGGGACAGATGGAAATCCATGAGCCAGCTGCTGGGCAGGGCAGGGCAGGAGTCTGGGTGGTACCAGGAGATCTACAGCAACCACCCCCCCCTCCAGGCAGCAGTTTGAGGTTCAACTGTTTTCTAGGCAAAAAGAGTTTCATAAATAAACCTAATAAAAAAGAGTTTCATAAATAAACCTAAGCCTTCAATGCATTTTTATTCTAAAATAAAGTAACTGTCACGCCCAGCCGCGCTCACAGGACGGGACAGGGAGCTGAGGGGGCACAAACAGGGATGTGCAGCTTTTGGAGAAACGTGATGCTCTGCAACACAGCCGCGAGCCGGGGCACTGTCCCTGTCCCGGGCTGTCACCTGCCCCTCCACGGGGACAGGACGGGAGCGGCCCCGGACACGTCCCCCCGGCCGGGGCTCAGTTCACGCGGCAGGCGCGGATCATGAGCAGCTGGAGCAGGATGAAGACGGGCGACATGATGAGCCCGTACCAGAGCTCCCGCGTGTGCTCCACCAGCTTCTGGCACAGCAGCATCTCGAACACGAACTTGAGGCTGAGGATGGTGAGGATCCAGAAGAGCCGCAGCACCGCCAGGCGCTTCTCGCCGTCCTGGAACAGCCGCACGGACACGATGGTGGTGAAGTAGGTGCTGAGCCCGTCGGCGGCGAAGAAGGGCACGAACACGATCCACCAGGAGAGCGCGGCGGCCGTGCCGTCCACCTTGAGCACGAGCAGCACGGAGAAGGCGAGCAGGGCCAGCCCGTGCAGGAAGATCTCGAAGGTGGCGAAGCCGAGCCACTGCACGAGCTCGCGCAGGGAGAACAGCATCGTCCGGGGCTACCGCCGCGGCAGCGGCAGCGGCAGCGGCACAAGTCCCCAGCCCGGCACCAGGCCCGGCCCGGCCCAGCCCGGCACCGGCACCAAGCCCAGCCCCTGGCCCAGCACCGGCACCAGGCCAGGCCCGGCCCGGCGGCGCGGGGCGATGGCGTCACGGTGAGAGGCGACGGACGGGCGACGTCATCAGGCGAGGGGACAGTGAGCGGGGAGTCCCGGCGCCTCAGCCTCGGCGATGACGTCACGGGAGCTGTCGCGCAGTGGTGACGTCAGAGGCGGGATGGGGCCGGTCCATGGTGAGTCCCGCAGAGCGGCCGGGCCGGGCCGGGCCGGGCCCCGGGACTGGGGGTGCTCACCGGCAGGGGAGAATCCCCGGGAGCCCCTGCCAGGGCCTGGAGGGGCTCCGGGAGAGCTGCAGAGGGACTGGGGACAAGGGATGAGGGACAGGACACAGGGAATGGCTCCCAGTGCCAGAGGGCAGGGATGGATGAGATATTGGGAATTAGGAATTGTTCCCTGGCAGGGTGGGCAGGCCCTGGCACAGGGTGCCCAGAGCAGCTGTGGCTGCCCCTGGATCCCTGGCAGTGCCCAAGGCCAGGCTGGATGGGGCTGGGAGCAGCCTGGGGCGGTGGGAGGTGTCCCTGCCATGGAAGGGGTGGAATGGAATGAGCTTTAAGGTCCTTTCTAACCCAAACCAGTCTGTGATCCTGCGATTTTATTTTTTGTTATTAAGATTTAATTTATTACTATTCTGTGGGCACATGGTGATGGCAGCTGTTCGCAGCTCAGACAGTTCCCAGGGCTGGATTCCCTCCGGGCTGGGCCCTTGCTCTGTCAGAGTCTGGCTGAGAGCTCCGTGTGGTCTCGCCTTTGTCTGTCGCTGAGCCTCCAGGCTCTGCCCCAGCCCCCTCAGGTGAGGGAGGATTCCCAGGGCACACAGGAAGGTTACACCGGGACTGGGGAACAGCCTGTGCTGGCGAGGGCAGTTCAGCGGGACAGGATGTGGATTTTAGTCCCTCCCCTGGCCTGGCAGTGCCGACAAGGAGCACAGTAGTGTCCCTGCTTATTGTATGGGCTGGGACATGGGATCACTCCCTCAGTGCTGCACAGGGGTGGGAAGAGAGCCTGGGAGCCTTGACTCCCACTGCTGAATGCCAGCTGTTCACCATCCCTGTGCTGGCTGGGTGCTGTGTCCGCCCCTGGGGGGTCAGTGCTGCTCAGCCCCGGGCAGCCACAGCCCTGCCCCCCCTCCTTTCCCTTCCCTCTGCTGACTTCCCTGCTGTTGTCTCCTGCAGATGGCAAAACGGGGACTCCTGGTGCTTTTTGGCAGCCAGACTGGGACAGCTCAGGACACGGCGGAGAGGGTTGGGAGAGAAGCCCAGCGCCGGCACTTGCGCTGCCGGGTGGAGGCCCTGGACAGCTGTGACGTGGTGAGTGGGACACGGGGCTGCTCCGGGCACTGCTGCCCTGCTCCATCCCCACCAGCCCCGCGGGCACAGACACCTCCCACAGGACCACGGAATCACGGAACAAGCTGAGTTGGAAGGAACCCATCAGGATCATTGAGTCAGCTCCTGGCCCTGCCCAGGACACCCCAACCATCCCACCCTGTCCCTGAGAATGTTGTCCAAACACTGTTGAACTCAGACAGGCTTGGTGCTGGTTGCTCCAAGCCCTCCCCAGCCTGGCCTTGGACACTTCCAGGGATCCAGGGGCACCCACAATTTCTCTGGGCACCCTGTGCCAGAACCTCGTCACTCACAGGGAAGAATTTCTTCCTAATATCTGACCTAAACCTGCCCTCCTTCAGCTTATGGACATTCCCCCTTGTCCTGTCCCAACATCCCTTGTTCCCAGTCCCTCTCCAGCTCTCCTGGAGCCCCTTTAGGCCCTGGAAGGGGCTCTGAGGTCTCCCTGGAGCCTTCCCTTCTCCGGGCTGAACACCCCGAGCTGTCTCAGCCTGGCTCCAGAGCCGTTTGGAGGCTGCTGACCTGACTGTGCCGTGTTTGTACCCACAGGCCAACCTCATCCATGAGCCCTTGGTGGTGTTTGTGTGCGCAACCACCGGCCAGGGAGACCCACCTGACAACATGAAGGTAGGACGTGCTCCTGTCCTGTTGCTTTTATGTTCCTGCTGCAGAGCTTTCTCTCCTGAAGCAGCTCGAGCAGGGGTTGTTCTTGCTGGGGGAGCTTTGCAGCAGCATCAGTCACATCCCAGGGAACAGGAGCGGGGGCACTTCTGCAGAAAGCCATGCTCCCCACTCTGCTGGGATGCAGGAGGCCCCAGCGGGTGGGCGAGCAGGGATGCAGGGACAGGCAGGCAGGAGGTGCCTGGCAGCAGCAGGACTGGCCAGCTGTGTCTGTCCTAGATGTTCTGGCGGTTCCTGTTCCGGAAGAACCTCCCTGCTGGCTCCCTGTGCCAGCTGGACTACGCTGTGCTGGGCCTCGGGGACTCCTCCTACCCCAAGTAAGCAGCTCTGCAGCCCCTGGGCAGCTGTTCCTCACAGCTCTGACTGCACTAGAGAGCAGAGTGGCTGGAGAGCCAAGGGGCTAAGGGGAGACAGAGTCTGATTCTGGAGCAGCAGCCCAGATAAAATGTAACTCCCACCAGCCTTAAAAATCCTTGCCCTACTGTGTCCCTCCTCACCCCCAGGAATTAGGCTTCTGCCCTTTTCTTTCCTCCCAACCACACCAAGGATGCTTTGCTGCAGAGGGTCAGACATCTTGTCAGTCTTTTATCACAGCTATGGGCCAAGGCAACAGGGGACATCAAACAGAGGTGGCAGCCAGCCATGTTGGTCCCAGGTCTCTCCCAGAAGGTTGTTCCTGTGTGCCTCAAAGAGCTCTAGTGGGCAGGATGGGTGTGCCTGAGCTCTGTGGGGCAGTGAGGGGCTGGAGGGAAGGAAATGTTCTATGGCCCAGGGCACAAGTTGCCCTGAAAGGAAGCTGGACCTCCCCTTGTCCCATCTTGGGGAGGGGCACAGCCAGTGAGGGCCAGCAAGTGGCACCTAGCTGGGTCTGTGAACTGACATAGGCTGGGCAGGGCATGGGCCAGGTCACAGTGCTGGCCCTGCCCGTGTGCTGCTCTGGTGGCTCTAGCAGCGTGTGCTGGTGCTGTGGCAGTGCCTGCTGCGCTGCTGGAGCAGCCCTGCCCTTTGTTATTCTCTGCTCAGGTTTAATTTCGTTGCAAAGAAGCTGCACAAACGGTTGCTTCAGCTCGGGGGCAACCCCCTGCTGCCAGTGGCCCTGGGAGATGACCGGCATGACCTGGGGTAAGAGCCCAGAGGAGGGGTGGCAGGGGGCCCCCGGGGTGCCCTGCAGCTCTGTCCTGGGGCTGATGGCAGGGCTGTGTGCTGCTGCCACCATGGGGCTGCTCCTGCAGCTCTCTGGGAACATGCTGATCTCTGCTCATAATCCTCCTGTGCCAGGACCTGGGCTACCTGCTTCTCCAGGTGTCCCATGACCCCCAGAATGTGGCCATGACCCCTGGCTCAGCCCCAGCCCTGTTCAGAGCAGGGCATGGCTGTGTCACACAGCCCTGTACCTGTGGGCATTGCAGCAGCCTCAGCTGTGCTCACCTGGCACAGAGCAAAAGCTCTGGATGGTTCAAGGACACAGTGACTCCAGTGACTCAGTGCTGCTCAGGAGCTGGAGATCTGTTCAGGTGTCAGTGGTTGGGCCCTGGAGAGCAATTGAGTGTGTAGAGTTGCTGAGATATGTTTCTTCCCAGACCTGAAGTTGGAAGGGAATGGCCTGGGGTGACTGTGGGAATTGTTGTTGGGCATGTGCAGGGGTAGCAGGGCTTGATCCTGAAGAGATGATGCTGCTGCAGCCTGAATTTCCCACTTGCAGGCCAGATGCAGTGGTTGATCCCTGGCTTGTGGCCTTGTGGGACAAGATCCTTGCCTTGTACCCTCTCCCTCTTGGCCTTGAGATCATCAGTCCTGACGTGCGGTGAGTGCAGAGGGTGAGCAGGGACTGCTGGGGCTGGCTGGGGTGAAAGGCTCTGCTTCCTTGGCTGTTCTCCAGAGTGGAGATGTGCTCTGCTTGGAGCAGGAGCACTCCCCACACAGCCTCTGGTGTCCCCAGTGTCCCTTGTGCTTTGGCCACCGGTGGCCCATCTCTCTCTGGAAGGGTGTCCCCTTTTCCCCTGGGGGGTGTGACAGCTGCCCCAGATGGGTTCTGCTCATCTTGCTGTCCTGATGTGCCTCTGGCCCTGGCAGAGTGTGTGTGCCCAGCCAGCCTCCTCCTGCATGCTCTGGAGCCTTTGGGATCTCCTCCTGGCAGTCTCCATTGCATTCCCTTACACAGGCCAGCTCCAGGGGACAGGGATAATGGCTGGTGGATACAGTGGGACACTCCAGGCCTCTCTCTGCCTCTTGTCTTGCAGCAGCAGAGGAGCTGTGGCATGGAGGTAACCCTGCTGCATTGCATTGCATTGCTCTCATCCCCACAGCCTGCCCCCCAAATACACCCTGCACTACCTGCCTGAGGACTCCCCACACCCCAAGAGTGACCTGCTCCAGCCAGCAGCTCCCCAGGCTGCTCCCTGCGAGCTGCATCCCTTCGCTGCCCGCGTGGTATCCAACCAGAGGGTCACAGCACAGTCCCATTTCCAGGATGTCCGGCTCATTGAGTTTGACATCGCGGGCTCAGGGATCACGTGAGCATTCTCCTGACTCCTCCAAGCTCTGTCGTGTGGGACCAGGTGTCCTGGAGCCTGCCCTCCTTTTCTGCCGCCCTTCCTCACTGATATCTGAGGCTGCAGTCTTGTGGTCATGGTCGCTGCTGCGAGTCCCCGTCCATGGAGTGGGAGTCCTGCCCATGGGCCAGCTCCCTTTGCCTGTCGGAGCAGTTGGTGGCACTGGGAATTTGCCTCCCCTGGTGTGGGTGCTGGTCGGGGTGGCCGTGCTGTGCCTGTGGCTCTGCCCCGTGGCTGTGCTTGGCAGCTCCCTCTGCATCCCCAGGTTCAGTGCGGGAGATGTGGTGATGATCCAGCCCCAGAACTGCCCTGAAGATGTGCAGCAGTTCTGCCAGCTGCTGCGCCTGGAGCCACACAGACGCTTTGTGCTGGAGCCCACGGAGCCTGGTAGGTCCTGCCTGCTGCTCCTTCCCCTTCCTGCTGAGACAGGACATCCCCTGAGCTCTGGCCCAGCCTGGAGCTCTGCTCTTCCTTTGCTGTAGACCTGGTTGGGAGTGTTGGATGGATACAGGACACCTGCCTGCCCTTCCCTCTAGTGCTGTGTGTGTGGATCCTGTGCAGGGCCAGTGTGACTGGAGGAATCCAGCAGTGCCAGACTCCACCTGAGCCTTGTGCCTTGGCAGCCCCAGCACAGAGCGGGGAGGATCCTGCAGCCTCCTCAGCCCCAGGCACAAACTGGGAATCTTGTGCTTCCTTGCATGGGGTGTGCAGGTCTCCCCACTGCCTGTGCCCCAAGGACCTTCTGAGGGGCTCCTGCAGCCATAAACCAGCACAAGCAACCAGAGAAACCCCTTGGAGGCCTCCGGGAGCTCTTGGTGCCTGTGTGGAACAGGGAGCATTTTTCTCCTGGCTCCTGAGCACCCATTCTGCCTCCAGCTTCCCTGTGTCTGTCCATGCTGGAATTTCTGCCTGGCAGACAAACCCAGGAAAAATTCAGGCTGTTCCTCACACCCTTGGGAGAGATGTGGGAGACACGGACAGGCCTGACACATGACACTGCTGGTTATTTCCTCTGCATTGTGTGCAGGCAGCGTGGGAGTCATGTGGATGAGGCATTATCCCAAAGCACCTGCCAAAAGTGAGGGACTGTTGAACACTGCAGACTTCCTCTGTTGCAAACCTGTGGGCTTGAAAAGCAAACTGGGGAGAGCAGAGACCAGAGGCCCACAGTGGGAGCAGGGACGGGCGGAGTTGGCTCCAGTAGCACGTGGGTGCAGCGTGTGGTGCTGCAGGCAGCAGGGCTGCCCTGCTCTGGGGACAGCAGGTGGGCAGGTGCTGGCCCTGAGCTGTCCCCGCTGCCTTGCCTTGCAGGCACATCCCTGCCTCCCCTCCTGCCACAGCCCTGCACCATCCAGTACCTGGTGACACACTACCTGGACATCTCCTGCGTGCCACGGCGCTCCTTCTTCGAGCTCCTGGCCTACTTCTCCAAAAACGAGCTGGAGCGGGAGAAGCTGCAGGAGTTCAGCTCGGCACAGGGCCAGGAGGAGCTGTACAGCTACTGCAACCGGCCCCGCAGGACCACGCTGGAGGTGGGGCTGGAGCAGGGCAGAGCTGCCCCGTGAGGGCTGTGCGGGGGCCGAAGGCACCCAGGACGTGATCAGCCATAATTTCTTGGCTGAGGAGTTTAATCTACTTCACCCACTTTCTGAAGACTCCATGGATTTCCAGCGGTGGTTAAGACTAGCTCTAGATCCTTGTGGGCTCTCGGGTGGGCTCTGTGCTGCTCTGGGGGGCACAGGGCAATGGGACAGGGTGGTTGGTGCTGAGAGGTGCCCTGTCTGGTGCCTTTGGCCGAGGGCAGCGTGGCACAGCTGTGTGGGACAGCCTCTGGCACCCTGAGGGCAGGCAGGCTGCCTTCTGGGGTCACCAGGCCTCGCCCTCTTGGCTTTGCAGGCCTTGTGGGATTTCCCTCACACCACGTGTGCCATCCCAGCCGATTACCTGCTCGACCTCATCCCTCGCATCAGACCCCGTGCCTTCTCCATCGCCTCCTCCATGCTGGTAAGAGCTCAGCCCTTCTGGCCTCATTTCAGAGTCTGAACAGAGGGTCTGGCAGGGCCTGCACTGACTGTTAGTGCAGATGTCCCCTGGAGCCTCCACAAATCCCTGCTCTGCGCTGAGCCTGCAGCAGCCTGATGTGCTGGATGCAAACTTGGGGGCTAGGCCAGCCTTCAGATTAGGAGACTTGCTCTCCTGCACACAGTCCCTGCGAGTGCCAGGACTGTCTCCGCACACCTCAGAGGTCTGGTGTCGCTGTCGCTGGGAGCAGTGGGATGTGGTGCCACCGGAATGTCCCGGGAGCTGGGCAAGGGGGAATGCTGCTCCCTGCTCCTGCCAGGAGGTGGCAGTGGGACCGGCCCGGCTGCCTGCAGACTCGGCCCTTGCACGGCTGGATTTGTCCTCTTGGGTTGGATGGTCACCATCACTGTTGGCAGCTATGGAGAGCATTCCTGTAGCAGTGGTTCCCCAGGAAAACCCCCTTCCCCATTGGAAAGGTTTTAAACAAGGGTCTGCTCCACTGTAAGTGGCTGTGCCAGACCAGGATGGGTGTTGCAGGCAGCCTGGTGGGAGCTGGGCACAGGCTCTGTCCCTGGGGAGGGGAGGTGCCTTTCTGTGAGGAGCTGTGCAGGGTGTGTGCTCATGGCTCTGTGTGGCACAGGCCCATCCCGAGCGGCTGCAGATCCTTGTGGCCGTGGTGCGGTACAAGACACGGCTCAGCAAACCCCGCCGTGGGCTCTGCTCCACCTGGCTGGCCTCTCTCAACCCAGAGCAGGGTAAGTGCTTGGACTCTGTGACAATCCTGAGTGCTTCCTACAGCACCCAGTGCTCATCCCTCGGGCCTGTGATGGAGCTGTGTGGGTGCTGACCATGTGCAGGAGCTGCCTGGCTGGAGCGCCAGCAGGATGGTCCTGCACTGGCTTGGCAGGATGGTCCTGCTGTCCTTCCTCACTGCCCCATCCTCATCAGAGCATGGCGTGCCTCTCCAGCTTACCCTGACCTCCCGGGTTTCTCCTAGCTGCTTGACCCTGCTATCCACTGTGGGCTGCTCCTGGTGTCCTGGAGCTGGTAGCATTCTGACTGCTGGGCACCTCCAGTCCAATAGCCACAGCTCTGGGAAGGCTGGTCCCTTCTTTCACAGAATCACAGAAAAAGCTGAGTTGGAAGGAACCCATAAAGATCATCCAGTACAGCCCCTGGCCCTGCAGACACCCCAACAATCCCACCCTGTGCATCCCTGAGAGCCTTGTCCAAATGCTCCTGGAGCTCTGGCAGCCTGGGGACTCCCTTACATCCAGCCAGGTTGGGATCTCTGCTTGCCTCTACCACTGTCTTCCCTGGCACAGGCTGTGTGAGGAGAGGGCTGTTCCGCAGCCCGTGTGCTGGGGGGCTCTTGCCTTGCTCTGCACTTCACTCAGCTTCTTGCAGAGACAGTTCTGAGACAGCTGAAGTGCTTTTCACACACAGAGTGTGCCCTCAGTGCCAGGAGGTGATGAGCCAGGTCTGTCTGTGTCTTTGGAGCACCCTGGAAGAGCTGGGTGCCCGCTCACCCTCCACAGGCAGGCACAGGGCACAGGTGATGGGGTGATGCTTGTCAGTCTCTCTGTTTCACAGGTGATGTCCGTGTGCCTCTTTGGGTGAAGAAAGGAGGAATGAAGTTCCCAGCTGACCCTGCCACCCCTGTGATCATGATTGGCCCTGGCACAGGGGTGGCACCTTTCCGAGCAGCAATACAGGAGCGGGTGGCACTGGGAGGTAGAGGTGAGGAATGGTCCTGGGAGGCGCTCAGGATGCCCTTGCACAGACAGGTCTGTGTCAGCAGATGGAAGGATGGACTGGGGGCTCATGAGGGTTCCACCATGTCAGGCTTTGCTGGGTTGAGCAGAAGCAGGCTGAGCTCTGGGGCAGGTGAGGCCCAGAGCCTGCCTGTGTGGTTATTCACAGGCTGTGCTGCAGGGCAGCTCCTTGGGTTGGGTCAGGCTCTTTGGAGGCTCTTTCTTGGCTCTCTGAGAGTGAACACGGGTTAGTGAGCTCAGCTGCTGCTGCAGCTTGTCCCATCCTCATTCCCTTGGCTCAGGGAACAGGCAGCCCTGGGGGGACATTTTCTGCCCTCCTCCTTTTTCAGCAGATAGAGGCCTCTGGTTGCCACAGGTCACTTGTCTTCCTGCTCACTTCAGGCTTGTGGCTCTTGCAGGCCAGGGCTGTCAGGCAGGCAGCACCAGCAGTGCCCAGCACTGGGTGCTCCCAGCACAGCCCTGGTGCTCTGCTCCTGCAGGGAACTGCCTCTTCTTCGGCTGCCGGCACCAATCCAAGGACTTCTACTGCCGGACAGAGTGGGAAGAGCTGGTGACAAAGGGCTTCCTGACACTCTTCACAGCCTTCTCCAGAGACCAGGTTAGTGCCCAGAAGAGGAGGGTGAGTACAAAAGCATCTCAGGCAGCATTGATGGGACTCTGCCAGTGTGTCTGTCCCCTGTACCCGTTGGCATGATTGGCAAGGGATCTGGTGAGGCGGCACAGTGTGCACCTCGCTTCCCCACACACCTCAGAGCTGGCTGAGATCCCCTCCTGCTCTGCAGGGACGTGTCTGGCTAAGTTGAGCTGGAAAGGTTGCTGGGACAAAGCTGGAGAGTAGCAGAGCAGATAAGGCATTAGCCAGCTTTGTTTGGCTGGACCACGTGAGTGATAAAAGGCTCCCAAGCCTCGCAGAGGGTTACCAGGCAATAACTTCTTGGTTAAGTACCCCTCCTCACGGTGTCCCTCTGAGCCCTGGCTGAAGCTGAGGAGCTTGGCCTCTGTGCCAGCTCTCTCTGAGTGCCAGATATATGGAGAAAAGCTCCCCATGGGTATGATCATGCCCACAACCCAGCCCCTCACTTTGCTTCCTGCTTTCCCAGGCAGTGTCTCTGCTGGGCAGCCCTCATCCTGCCTTGGGCCTGCAGTGCTGCCAGAGAGGCTCCCTGAGCTGGGGATCTCTTTCACTGCCTTCCTCTGTCCCTTGATGGCACTGAAAGCTCAGCCTGGCTTTGGAACAGAGATGTGATACAAAGGGAATGGCAATCTCTCAGTAGCTCAGCTGCACCAGCCCCAGCCCTTTCTCCTGGCTGTGTGCATGTGTTGACATGAATTCAGCATCTTTTATCCACTCACTTGTAAGGCAGGAGCTGGGTGCTTCTGTGAAGGCTTTCCAAGTCTGTGATGAGCAGGAGCAGCACTGCAGAGGGCTGTTGAATGACCAGTGAAGGGGCACCTGCTGCTCTCTGAATCTGGAGAGCAGCCAGAGCCACCTTCTGCTCTTGCTGACTGTGGAGGGAATGAGACTTCCATTGGAGTGTCCCCTCTCTCCTGCTCCACAGGCCAAAGCAGTTTGTCACCGGTCCTCTGTCCCCAAGGCAGAGTGGGAGCACAGCCAGGTGGGATGAGCCACATTAGGCTCATTGTGCCTTTGGGTTCAGGAGATACCACAGCCTTTAACTCATCAAAAAGTTTGTTGTCAAAGACCCAGGTGAGGGCTGGGATGCTCCATAGCTGAGCAAAGTTTTACTCTTCTCTCTAAAGTCCCTTTGAAGTTACCTCCTGTCCCAGCACATCCACCCACAGTGCAGACTGGTCCCAGGCGAACGTGGATGCCCTGAGACATGGTGACCCCAGTTTGTCACTGGTTTCTAGGTCCTTAGATGATCCCCTCAGAGCCCAGGCTGGCTGGCAGGGCCTCTGGCAGCACTGAGCTCGTTGCTGTTGATGAAGCTGAGGCCAGATGTGCTGGTGCTGGTGAGGGCACTGCCCGGTCAGAGCTGTGCCCAGGCTGAGCTGGCACTCCAGGGCCATTAGCCAGTGGACCTGTGGGACCCACAGTGACCAGCTCCTGTGACAGCCTAGGCTGGAGCTGCTTAGGGCTGTTCCCACACACAACTCCAGCCTGCAGGACCTGAGCCACAGCGAGAACTGTCCTGCTTTTGGAGAGGGGGGCGTGGGGAGGAGGCTGTGCCCATGGCTCAGCTCACCACTGTGCAGAATTGGGCGTGGGGGGACGCCCAGCACAGGGCCTGGCCTTCATCACAGTGTCACCTTTGTCACGGGAGCCCTCTGGGCCAGCAGTGATTTCAGGCACGTTGGCAATGGTGTTCTCTTGGGCAGGAGCCAGGGCTGTAGGCAGTTGCTTGGATTCTCGAAGTCTTGTGGATTAACCCTTCGGGAACTCTCCTTGACTGGGCTGTACTGTGCCCAGAGCCAGTCCTCATCCAGTCCCTAAGTTCAGTGGAGGGGCAGGGACTGGGACTGAAGCTGTCCCTCCAGGCTTTATGCCCTTCCAGGCTGTTTCAGGTCTCCAGCAGTCAGGGGTGCAGGGAAGGGTCTCTGTCCTGTAGCAAACTTGGCACAGAGGGGCCACAGAGCCTCCTCTGCCCAGGCTGGGAGAAGAGAGAAGAGGGCAGGAGGGAAACCCTCACAGGGCCTCTCAAGGTAATGGCCCTGACCAGTGGACACCCAAAGGATTTGGGGGGCTGCTTGGGGCCCAGTGTTCCCCACTGAAGCTCCTGCTGCTACACCAAATTCCCACCAGCCCATCCCAGTGCAGACATCAGGTGTGGGGTTCTTCTTCTCCACATTGGTCATGGGGAAGTCATCAATCCAACTGCTTCTCCCAATGCCTCCAGTTCCAAGGGGCTGTGCTGCCTTGAGCTCCTGCAAACAGCCCCTGAGAACAGTCCTGAGAGCAGGAGCTGGGGCTGCTCCAGAGCTGGTGGGCTCAGTGCCTTGTTTCCCTGCAGGAGGAGAAGGTTTATGTCCAGCACCGCATCCGTGAGAACGGGAAGCTGGTGTGGGAGCTGCTGAGCAGTGAGAATGCTCATGTCTACCTGGCTGGGTGAGTGAGAGGTCTCTGTGGAGGGCTTGGGGCAGCAGGGCTGCACATTTCTGCTTCTTCACCCACCTGGAGGCATTTCCTCGGCTCAGCCCCCTGTTGCAGAGGGGCAGCTCATTCCTCCTCTCTGTATGTCATACTCCAGGAGCCCTGGGCTGAGAGGGACATTTGTCACCTAACCCATGTTCCCATTAGGAGGGGCACAGCTGGAACTGGTAAAGCTTCTCCAGCCAATGCCACCTGCACAGCCCTCCCCCTGGCCAGCCTCTGACCCACAGCACATCCACACACAGGAGAGGTCTGGCCCCTGCACCACCCTCTCCTCCAGCAGTGCTTGATGAAAGTGGAGAAAAGGCTTCTGTGGCGCCTGTGGCCACTTGTGTGGGTAGGATCCCCAGCAGTGCTGGGGCTCAGGAGCAGCTTTGGGAGCCTTGGCACATTCTCTGGCTCTTTGCACCCAAAGCTGCCTCCCGGGCCAGGGATGAGCCCTGTTGCACCACAGCCAGTCTCCTTGGACAGCACAGTCCCTCTCCAGGTGCTTGTCTGGGGCTGGTTGCACATCTGGAGCTGCTGGCCAGAAGGTGGGTCTGGCCTTTGGGGTCAGAGCGTCGGCAGCTCTGCTCTGAGCTCTGTGCCCGTGTCCTGGGCAGAGCCCTTCACCTGCCTGCACTGCAGGGAGAGGCTGCTCCCCGTGCCCAGGGCGAGGCTTGGGAAATGCTCTGGGCTCCTGGAGCTGAGCAGAACCCGCCCATGGCGTTGGTCGTGCCCCCTGTGACCTGGGGAGTGCAGGCCTGGGCCTGGCTGTCGACAGGAGCAGTGATTGCAGGAGGTTCTTTCCTGCCTGTCCTTCAGGAGAGCAGGAACTGCCCTGGCGCCTCGCAGGGCAGGACTGGCCTTGCTGCATTCCTGGGAGAAGGAGATTGGTGTTTACTTCCTGGGCAGTGGAGGCCAGGCCACCCCACTCCGTCCTTCACTGCTGCAGCATGGGGCTTCCTGTAGCCTCACCCCAAAATGGGCATTCCTGCCCTTGAATCTGGGGTTTGGAGCACTTGGGACTTGGGGTTGTGCCCAAATGCTGAGACTATTGAGCTATTGGGTCTCATTCCATTCTCTTTACTAGTTTTTGGTGCTGATGGAGATCCCCAAAGAGGATCAGTTTCCTGGAAAGAGCAGGGCCTGCACAGCTGTCCCCATGGCAGATTGTGTGTGGCCATGAGGATGGTATTTTGGACATCAGGGTTGCTCTGAGACTCCTCTTGTGGGGGCTTTGTTCCTGGAGTGCGGTGTCCCTGAGCCCCCATCAGGCAGGTGGGATCCCAGAGCCTTGGGATCCCTGTACAAGTGACACTGTGCTGATTGAAGAGGACACTGTTCCTCCTTTCCTGAACGGCCCAAACCCTGTAGAAAGGCTTCCGGGATCACCATGTCCTCCTGGCCCACAGATGGAAGTGTCAGTGAGGTGCCAGGCAGGAAAGTGCAGGTGGGTGATCCTGTTTTCCCCCCAAATTCATTGTCTCAGCCAGACTGGGAGAAAGCTAGGGGAAGTGCGTCCTGAGCTGTGTGATCCTGAGCAGCAGCCCTGGGCCATGAGACACTTGTGTCTGCCTTCCCTTCCTGGGCCAGGTGGGCTCTGGGGAGCCTGGGCTGCATCTGCTCTATGATTGTTCCTAGCTTGTCTCAGTCAGGGGCAAAAAGATTGAAAATGTCTCTTTTTTGGAAAAAAAAATAGCTATTTGACATGTTTTCCATCACAAAGCCCAGCTCCATTATCTTGTACTTGCATATCAGTGCCTGACTCAGAAACAATGCGACTCTTCCAAAAAAAGAAGACCTCCTTTCTGGGTATTTTGGGATGTTAATCAGCTTCAAACGCAAGTCAGAATTCTGCCTTGTTCTTGGGAAACAGCAAGGACGTTGCCAGATGCTCGTGCCAATTGGAGCAGGCTGGGAAAATTTTTATTAGATGCTTTTTTTTTTTTTTTTTTTGTCACACAGGCAGTTCATCAAATGAAATTCTCTCCAGGAAAGCAAGTTAGAATTTCTGATTTCCCATAAGAAATAATTGTGCTTGAAAGTGCTGAGTTCTCTTTAGGTATTTTCTACACAGGGGCTCAATGTTTTCTTCAGCATTTCTCTGATTTTGAGGTTTGAACTGTCTTTGGTTCCAAATGTCACTATCAAACCAATCATTCTGGATTTCTTGAAAGCAGCAGCAGCAGGACGGGAGCGGCTGCTCCTGCCCAGCTGAGGATCAGACGTGTTTGACATTGAGTGATTCCAGAGATGAAAGGACAGCTTCCTGCCCTCCTGCAGATAAATTCCAACCTGTGCATGTTGCCTGTGTCTCTCTAATGAGGATGCTGGCAAATGCAGCTGTGTGGGGCTGGTGTTTGGGCTCCTGACCTGTGATGCTCCTTCCCTGGGCTCTGGGGCTGTGTTTTTGCCTGCACATGCCTGTGCCAAGGAGCCCTGTGGATAACGGCCCTGCTCTCGAGGGAGTGGTAGGAGCTGCCTCTCAAGCCTGTCATTTACCCTGTGCCAGGCAGCCTTTGGCAGGACGAGGCAGGTTCCCACTGCCCTGTGGTGGGCTTGGCCACAGGGACTGCTGATTGCTGATCCTGGAGCTGTTGCTCTGCCCCCCATGTTCCTGCTCGCCCTCCATTGTGTCCTGCTCTCTCCCCAGGAATGCCAAGGAGATGCCAGCAGCAGTGGCTGAGGCCCTGCAGTCAGTGTTGCAGCTGGAGGGTGGCCTGTCCCCCTCGGAAGCAGAGCAGCATTTAACAGCCCTGGAACAGTCCCAGCGCTTCCAGTCTGAAACCTGGTCATGAGCCTGGCTCCTGCCTCCCCCTCCCCACAGACTGCCTGAATAAATGAGCCAGCAAAGGGATCTGCCTCGGGCATCTTTCTTGGGCTGGGATTACCTCAGCCAGGATAGGGGTGGATTTACCCAACCAGCCCCACCCTGACAGCAGCAGGGCCGTGGCAGTGGAGGGACCCCATCTCCTGGGGGCTTTGGCTCCTTGTGCCCACACCCCACCAGAGCAGGGGCCAGAGGTCTCTTGGGGGTTCTGCTGGTTGGTGTGGGACTGATCTGCCCCACATGCCCCAGCCCTGGGGGTCCCTGTGTGGGGTGGGTGACACCCAAGGGTGTTGCTGGAGCTGTGGCAGTGGCCACTGTTTGTGGCCAGGCCAGAGGAAGGGAAGTATTGCATGGGAGTCTCTCCACCCTGGCATTACTCAGCAGCGCTTGCTGCAGGAGGAGGCTGCCCGGACAGACCTGTTCCCCCTGGTTCCCGTGACCAAGGCCAGTAGGGACAGGCACAGGAGGAAGCCTCGATGCCTCTGTCTCTGCTGCCAGTTCATCATCCTGAGACTGCTGATGCCTGAGCTCTAAGATCCTGCTGAGTTATCCCCTTCCCCGAGTGCCTGCTCAGCTGCATCTCTCCTCCACCCTATCCTGGGAGCTGCTTCCAGCCCTTTCCCTGCAGGCTCGAGGCTGTGCACCCTCCTGGCCCTGCCCATGCCCCAGTGGGACCAGTGCCACCATCTTCCTCCCCCAGTTCAGCGGACTGGGTGCCAGTGTGTAAATAGCAATTAGGACCCAGGGCATGAATCAGCAGGGACATTCCCTGGGAGCAGGCTGGGACAGGAAGGGACAGCGGTGCCATGCCATGCCTGTGACCCAGCCACCCTCCCATGGTTGAGTCATGGGGTCTTGCAGGGGTGAGGAGTGCCTGGGGCATTGCTCGTGCTGTGGCACAGCAGTGTGGGGGAACAGGGTGATCTGGGGACTCCCCAGCCCACTGCTTTGCTCTGAGCAGTTCTTGCACTTGCAGACCCTGGCTGGGCTGTGTCTCCATGTGCCAGGGGCAGTGGGGCCAGTGCAGAGCTGCTGCATGGCAGTCATCACCCTGGTGCCACCATCCCCTCATCTGGGGCACTGTCCTGGTGGGAAACCTGGAAGGAAACTTCCAGGCCCTGCAGGCTGCTTGTGGGACATAACAAGGAGAGGTGGCCCTGCACAAGGACCGGCACAAGGACAGGGAGTTGGACTGGGGCAGCACAGGGCCTGTTCTGGGAACTGTCCCAGGTAGTGCAGGGTCCGTGCTGGGGGCTGTGCTGGGGGCTGTACTGGGGCACTGCACTGGAGGAGCACAGGGCCATGTTGGGAGGCTGTACTGGGGGAGCACAGGGCCATGCTGCCGTGCCGCAGCGACAGCGGTGTGGGCAGCACTGGCCACAGAAGTGACTCCACTTGCGCTGGGCAAGGAGAAGAGGCGGCCGTGGGCCCGGCCCCTCCCCAGCTCCGGCGGGAGCTGATTGGCGCAGGCATGGCCGCCTGCCCCGGGCTCCCTGCATTTGAGCAGCTTCCAGAAGCTGACAAACCAGACTGGTTACAGCCAGGCTCGGCCCCAGCCCTGCCTGGCCCAGCGCAGGAGGCAGCTGCCTGCGCGGGTGCCCGCCACGCCTGCACCCTTCTGGCACAGCGGGCAGCGCCCAGCTCGGTGCCCTCTCCTCTGGACCGTGGCGGGTCAGTACTGCGTTGGTGCTGGGGAGGAGGAAGAGGAGGAGGAGGAGAAGGCTGTTGGATGCTCAAGGTGCTGCCCCTCTTGGTGGCCTCGGTGAGGGTGATGGGGCTGCACCCGGCGTTAGAGGCTCCTGACCCACCGGTCTGGGAGGGCACCCCAAAGCGCACCGGAGGGATGTTGGGAGTCTGTGCGGACACTGCTGCCTTCAAGCCCTTCGGGCAGCCGTGCTGAAGGAGTCTCCTGCCCTGGAGCAGCACCCACGTCCTGCACCCAGCCCCGAGGGGACCCGGCGGGCGGGGGGCGAGCGGCGTGGCTGCTCTGGCCACCCTGATGGAGCCGGTGGCGGGCGAGGAGGCAGAACCTGGCCCGCCGCCGGTGCAGGCAGCCGGTGGGGAAGGCTGTGCCAGGCAGCGGGACGAGAGCGAGACCGTGGGGTCGGGAGACCCCGGGCAGCCGTCCCAACGCTGTGGAGAGGCTTCTGCTGCTGCCTGGAGATGCTGGGAGCTGCCACCGACGGAGGATGCCAAGGAGCCGCTCCTGCCCGGGCATGAGGAGCCGCCTGCCCACGGTGCCTCCCTGCCTGCAGGGCAGGACCCTCCCGCTGCCGACACCACCGCCCCCGTCCTGCCCCGTGGGGAGAGCCCATGGCCCAGCCCCGAAATTGTCTCCAGCTCCATCCTGAGCCTCTTCGGCGAGGCAGAGGAGGCATCGAGCGGTGGCGTGGCGGTGGCAGCGGAGCCGTGCCCCGTGCTGGCGGGCAGCGAGGACGAGTGCCCCATCTGCACGGAGCCCTACGACGAGCAGCGGCACAAGGCGGCCGTGCTGAACTGCAACCACGGGCTGTGCCGCGCCTGCCTGCGGGCCATCATGGACACGGCCACCGGCGCCGAGCTCGGCCGCGTGCGCTGCCCCATCTGCCGCCAGAAGACGCCCATGCTGGAGTGGGAGATCTGCAAGCTGCAAGAGGAGCTGCTCCTGCTGCATGCCCAGCCCGGCTCCCCCGGCGCCCTGGCCGCCTCCCGGCCCCCCGCCCTGCCCCCTCGGCGCCCGGGCCTGGCCGGCGCCCTCGAGCATCGCTTCCAGGTGCGCTTCCACACCAGCCGCATGTTCGGGTGCCTGCCCTGCGTGCGGTACCCGCCCTGCCTGATCCGCGCCCTGGCGCGGCTGGAGCGGCGCTGCCGCTGCTGCTACCTCCTGCTGCTGGCGCTGCTGCTGGCGGCAGAGATGCTCAGCCTGCTCCTCATCTTTCTCCCCATCGTCCTGATGGTGATGCTCTTCCTCATCCTCGACAAATAGCGCTGGCTTTGTGCCCTCAGGCTGAGCGTGCGTGGAGAGAGTAGCCCAGCTCCGGCTCTGCCCGCGGAATGGTCCCGGCTGGGAGCAGGCCTGTGACCCTGGTGCCTGGGACACCTGGCACTGCCCGTGAGCCCGGAGCGGGTGAGGCAGCGGAGGAGCAGGAGCAGGCAGCAGAGGGAGGTGACCCTGGATCTGGGCATTACCTGCACTGCGGCACCAGGTGACACATCACTGCCGCGGCCAGGGGGCTGATGGAGCTGGAGCCCCTCCTGCGCTGAGGCACATCCCTGGCTGATGGAGCTGGAGCCCCTCCTGCGCTGAGGCACATCCCTGCCTGCGGGCTGGGGGCCGGAGAGGCTCTGCAGGCAGAGCAGGGCTGTGCCGTGGGCCGTGCCACGGGCTGTGCCACGGGCTGTGCCACCTGTGCCTAGGACAAACGGGCTGGGATCCCCCAGCATGGACTGAAAATACAACCTGTGTTTGTACCACAGCCGTGTCCAGCTGAGTTCAGTGCCTGGTCTGAGCACATCCCCTTTGGGCCCAGCAGTGACACAAGGAGGGAATGGGCACAGCCAGTGCACCCACCTACAAGGGGTGCGTGCTCCACCATGGCACCTCCCAGCCCCTGCCGAGCCGTGCCAGCCCGTGCTCAGACGGTGCCTGTCGGGGAGATAAGTGAGCAAACACGGCTCTGTCCCTGCCGTGCACGGGTGGAGGAGCCTGTGGTGAGTGGCACAGGGGCTGTGCCCACATGGGACCTGCCATGGAGCAGGAGTGTCCCCGGACTGAGCAGGATCTGGGCTCTGCCTTTGTCTGCCAGCCTTACGTGGGGGCCACGCGCCAACCAGGTGATGTCTGGGTCACAGTGTGGCTGCTCTGCACCCTTGTTCCTCCCCAAGGAGACAGGGATGGGGATCTTCCCAGGGTTTCAGCCACCTTTGGGCTGGTGGTGGGTAGCAGGGAGTTGTCAGACCCTCGAGGTCCTTCCAGGATTCCATTTCAGGGGTGCTGACACCCACCTCCACAGCCTGGAATGTGCAGCAGGCTGTTTGTCACTGCTGGCCTCCTCTGGGTGTCCTGCCAAGGCTCTGTGCTGACCTCATGCCAATTTCCCCCTCCCTGTGCTGTTCCCCATCTCTGTCCCCCTCAGCCCAGCCCAGCCCTGCTGGGGGGCTGGTGGCACTGCTGTGCCCTGTCCTCCTGCCTGGCTGTGCTGGCCTCGTGCAACCATCGCCGTGTCCTGGCTTTGTCCCTCTCCCCCAGAAACACCCTGTGGGCACTTCCCCTGGGCTGTGGCTGTGGGAGACAGACCACAGGGTGTCGGCCCCCCCACCCCCTTCCCCTTCCTCGTGCCCAGAAGCTGGGGGGCTGAGCAGCCAGTGAGCACTGCTGTGCTCCCACAGCCCCACAGAAAACCCATCCTTGTGCCCAGGAGGGCAGAGACTGGGGCTATGGGCCTTGCCAGGGCACTGGTGCCACTCAGCATCAGCGCCGCTGTGGGCTGCTCTGGCAAAGTGCTGAGGCACAGGGTAGGAGCAGGGCACCCCAAAACAGGTCAGGTCAGCAGGCAGAAGCAGGTGGGTCCCCCCCAGCCCTGGTGGCACCAAGGAATATTTATTTATACCAAGTGGAGCAGCTCCATCAGGAGAAGTGCCAGTTCAGCCCTGGCTGGGGTGGTTTTGGCTCCGTGGAGCCTGTGGGGAGGGGGAGCTCAGACACCCAGGGGCCCTGTCACCATGTGGGAACCTCGTGCCCCTGCCCTACATTGCGTCAGGGTGTTGGGGTGAACCAGGCCAGAGCTGCCCCCATGGGACACCCCCAGCACTCCTCCCGTGCTCCCTGAGCCAGTTGTTGGCACCTCTGGGTGCTGAAAGCTGAAGGACACCTCCATGGCCCTGAGAAGGGGGTCCTGGGGGCTGTGGTGTGGGATGGACCCTGTGGGCCATGTGGGGCCTGGCTGCAGTATCCACTCCCAGAGCTGGGTTATATTTAGCAACCTGAGATAATGGTGAGCAGGGCTGGGGGCTGGCAGGGCTGACCCAGGGCTGATGCAGGGCTCCTGCTCTGGGCACAGCTTCCAGCACAGCCCCCCAGATCCAGCCAGCCTTCCCACTTGCGCCCTGTCCCCTCTCCCAAGTCCCTGACACCCTATTGCACCACCCCAAACGCTTCATCGCATCCCCCAGCTGGCACCTGCTGGCACCAGGTGATGTGTGTCCCCAGACCAGTGACTTGGCTGTCCCCATCCCTGCAGGAACCTGCCCATTCTCTCCTGGCTTCTCCCACTGCAGCCCAGCGTGTCCCACCTGGGTCCTGCTCTGGCCAGAGGCATCCCCATCCCAATTGCACCACAACCAGCAGCACCTTCCCTTCTCCACTCAGCCCTGCGCTCTGGGGACCTGTCCCCACCCCGCGCCCGCTGGGAGCGTGACCAGAGGGCCAGCAGCCACGGGGCCAGCACGGGGAGGGGACATCGAGCTGGGCAGTGAGCAGGAGCTGCTGCCTGCGGCCAGCCCTTTCTTGGATTTGACCCCAAGAAAGATCCCGAGCTCAGCAGTCCCTCCCCAGCCGCGGGGCCAGCACTGCCCTGGGGACCTGTCGCAGCCACCACCCATCATTCTGTCCCCGCGGGCTCGGCCGCTGTGGAAGCGGGCGCTGGCACTTCGCAGGAGCTTCCTCTCGGCTGAAACGGCTCTCTGGGGGTGTGAGCGCCGCGGGGCGAGGGTTGAGGCTGCGTGTCCCCAGGGAGGGCTCAGCCCTGGTGCTCAACACCTCCCTGCAGGCGGGAGCTGAGCTCCCCGTGGCTCAGCCTCGCCGCGGCCGGATCCTCCCGCTGTTTGCATCCACGCAGACCTGGTCCTGTCGTGCAACCTCTGGGGCAGGATGGGGGTGGTGGGGCCGCCACATGGGGACCCGGCCTGGGCACTGCCCAGCGCTGCCACCGTCCCTGCAGGAGCAGAGCAGCCCCGGCCCTGAGCCCCAGGCACCAAGCGGCCGGGCTGCAGGAGCTGCTTTTCGCAGAATCACAGAATGCTCTGGGTTGGAAAGAACCCATCAGCATCATCCAGACCAACTCCTGGCCATGCACAGACACCCCAACAATCCCGCCCTGTTCCTGAGAGCATTGTCCAAATGCTTCTTAACTCTGGGGAGAATGACTGGCAAACACCACGTCCTGAGCCCTTGTCAAAGGCTGAGCCCAAACCAGGCTGAGCCCGAACCAGCCCGATCCTGGCACTTCCCACCTAAAATGAGGACATCTGGGAAAAGGATCATCCCCAGGAGCAATTCAACTCCCCACATCCCCTCTCCTATCACGAGCCAAACTGGACACTGGGAGAGCCCAGAGCTTCATCCCAGCCTGGGACAGGTGTTACAACAATGGGGAGATTTTAGAGCCAGCTCACCTGGGAACATCTGGGAGCATCTCTGCTCTTATGTGGCCAAACCTGCTCCTGCAGCAATGTCCTGACCATGCTTAAGCAGCTCGTAGGACTTGGAGATCTTTAAAAACTTATTGTAGAAGCACAAAGCTCGGAATGGCCATGGGAACATTTCAGGGGATGTGAAAGACTTTTAGTTCACCTGCATCTGTGACACAAGGGCTGGCATCACCCCATGTCCCTGTCCTTTGCAGCAAACCTGGCCTCTCTTCCAGCAAGAGCTTATTCGAGGTTAATAGGGCAGGAGAAATGGGCTCTCGCCCAGTACTTGCTCCTGAAAGGCCCTATTTCTTCCTTAATTGCAACTCAAAATCAAATTAACAGTTTTAAATTTGCTCTGGGCCCAAGAGGTGCCACGAGGGTAGGGGAAAATGTGTTGTACCCTTTGTCCTTATGTAATAAAAAGGGTAAATTCCTACTGGGGGCAAAATTGCTGATGCCTCTGCTCTGGCTGGCCCACAGCTTTGGTGTCTTTGGGGACAGAGATGCTCAACCCAGATTTAATATGAGCTTTTGGGGTGTTGGAGTTCTTTATCCTGGTTTTGGGGTGATGGAGATGCACATCCTGGATGTGGGGCTGCCCCAACTCCCCCAAGCAGCCGCATGATTTGGCTCAGTGTGCGGTTGCTGTGACCACCAGGAGCCCCCCACACTGTGCCAAGGCTGCACAAAGGATGGTGGAATGTGGGTGCAGGGTGGGTATGTTGGTAAGGACAGGGAGACAGGAAACAGGTGAAGCATCCTCAGGGATGAAGGTGACACTGGCTGCGTTATTGGTGCTGAAATTTGGCATCCATGGACTGGGAGGTGATTCTGTTCTCCAGGCATAGAAACTCCCCTGGGATGGATACCAGCACACCAGGAAAAAGGGTCTGCAGCCACCCTTGCACCCTCCTGGATGTGCTGCTGCTTTGGAAGCAGATGCTCCACCTTGGCCCAGAGCTGAGGGCAGAGACAGTTACTGCTCCTGGAGAAGGGAAATTTGGGGGCTGGCACTGGTTGTGGGCACACAGTGCCTGTGGGCCCAGACCAGCCTGTGCCCACACCAGCCAGTGTGTACAGCTTGCCCTGGGGAGCTGCCTTGTCCTGGGATCATCATCCCAGCTGCTTCTGCTGCAGATTCCTGGCTCTCCCAGCTGTGGAGTTCCCATCCCAGTGACCCTGGGGTCCATCAGGGCAGGCACCATGGGCTGGTGCTGCCAGGTGCGTGCCAGCTGCGGGGCAGCTCCTGCATGCTGTGGGAATGGTGCAAAGAGGGGCCCATGGGTGCAGCTGCCTCACCAGAACAGGGCAAGGGGAGCCCGGCACGGCTCATGACCCTGCCCAGCTCCCTTCAACAGCAGGTGCCACCAAATGGCACATCCTTCCCCCAGTATCCCACATCACCTGGGGAGAAAGGGCACATCCAGAGGGTGTTTGAGGGCTCTTGCTGTGGCTGAGGACCCCTTGCCAAGCTGAGCAGGGTCCCCCAAGGTGCCCAGCCCCGTGCAGGGGCTGGGCAGGGAGGGGACACAACCCCATCAGAGCTGAAAGCGAGGTTGGAGGAGGAGGTGCCAGCCCAGGGGAAAGCTCTAACCCGGGTATGGCCCCACAGCCTGTCCCAGAGGTGGAGCAGCGCCAGGGCACATCCCGTGTCACCCCACTCCTGCCCGCAGTGCCGCACCCCCAGACTCAGCTCAGTCTTCGTTCCAATATAATCTTTATTGGGGACACTGATGGGGTCAGAACAAGGCTGGGTATAAAACATGATCATGGTCACAACCAGCAGCGGGAGGCATTGGCAGAGTAACACAGACACGGTACCGGCGCCGTTCTCCACCGGAGGGAGAACGGTCCTGGGGCTGCGCCAGTGGCATCGCCCGCTCCCTCGGGACTGGACAGGGCATGGACTGGCCCCTCTCCCCGGATGGATGCTGGGCTTTGGCCAGTGCCAAGGGCTGCTGTTTCCTCCAGGATGCAGGGTTCCGGGACCCCACAGGCTCACCCAGCCCCAGCACCCTGGGACTGGGCAGCATGTGCCCCTGGTGCCGTAGCCATGCTGGGTTGTGGTGCTCAGCCCCATAGGAGCACCCAAAATTATGGCTTTTTCTTTATTTTGATTTTTTTTTTTTGCTTTTTTTGGCAGCAAACTTACCCCTCCAGGTGCTCTGGAGAAAGCAAGACTGCACAGGGGGCTGCTGTCCTGCCAGCCCCTCTGCACAGGGTCAGAGCAGAGGTGCTGCTCTGGGGAAGGGACTATGGGCAGGAGCAAGACCTTGGTCCCCCTACCCAGTCAAATCCCCTTGCTGGAGTCAGCAATTTGGGGTACTGGACCCCGTGCCACCCTCCTGAGCCATCCCATGGGGCATTGCTGTGGGTCCCAGGTGGAGGGGCAGAGAATGGGCACAGCTCAGTGCCTTTGTGAACACGTAGTGGCCTGGGATGGGGTGGCCGGGGATGGATGGGGAAAAACAAGAATCCTCCAAAACGAGGACAAAGTGGAGCTTTCCTCAAGGGCCTGCGGAGGACATGGGCCGCATGTCTGCTGGCATCTGAGGGGCCGGTGTGGCGGCTTGATGTGGCTACTGAGACTCAGGCGCATGGCGGCGTGGCCACTGAGATGAAAGCTTTGGCAAATAACTTATAGAGAGGGGGTGGAGGGGGCAGCTGGGGACCTGTCCTCACTTCCTGTCCTGGGAGGGTGGCCCAGTGTGGCACCATGCATCTCCAGGGCTCCTTGTGCTGCTGCTGCCGGCTGTGGGGCGATGGGGAGGGCGTCACTCTGGCCAGAACCCAGCGTCCACTCTTGGGAGAGCTGGGGAGAGAGGAAGGAGAGGCACCCGGGGAAGGAGCATGGTGAGATGCTCGATGCACCACAGGAGCGCCGGCCGCAGGGCCAGGGGAGCCGCAGACCCTGGATGCGCTGGTAGATGTGCGCCCCATGCCAGCGTCCCTCTCCTCGGGCACCACTGGTGAGTAGGGGCTGCTGCCAGGTCCCAGCACCCCCACTGCCCCCCGCGAGTGCTGGCAAGGACACCGGTCCCACATCCTTGGCCATGGTGAGTATGAGAGCATTCCCTGGCGGTGCCACTGGCAGAGAGGGGACAGGGGACTGGCCTGGCGCTGGCCGCGCTGTCCCGCCCGCCGTGCCCCCGCTGCGGAGGGGCGGGCGGGGCGCGGGGCTCACATGATGGTGCAGGAGGACAGCGGGTTCCGGATGTGGCAGGTGCAGGCGGCCCCGCAGTACTGGCGGAAGGTCTGGTAGCAGCTGCGGTCGGTGTCGCTGCTCCACTGGACGGGGTTGGCAGCCAGGGCCTCGGCCGGCAGTCTGTTCAGGATACTGGTGTTGACGGCCAGCGCCGCCAGCCCGTAGTCGGTGAAGAGGACGGTCTCCCGCTTGCAGGTGGGGCAGGAGATGAACTTGTACTTGGGGCAGGACTCGTAGAGGATCTGCAGGCACTCCTCGCACACCGAGTGCAGGCAGGAGAGGATGCGGGGCCGCTTGTTGGTGAAGTTGTACATGTGGCCGCAGGTGGGGCACTCCAGGGGCTCGCAGGGCGTCGAGGGGTGCAGCACGTACTGGTTGACGATCACCTCATCCGACGGCGGCTGCCGGTGGTAGCAGACCTCAGAGCTGCCCTTGCGCTGGCCCTGGTAGCCGCGCTCGCGCCGCGGCAGGGGGGGAGTCCGGGGCAGCGGCAGGGGCCCGGGGGTGGCATCCAAGGCGGGGATGTCCCCGCACGCCTGGTTGACGATGATCTCAGACTCGGAGGGCCACGCGCGCTTGGCCACGAGGGGCGGCTCGCGGCGTGGGGCGGGCGCGTAGCGTGGCTGCGACGCCTGCAGTTCCGAGAACTTCTCCGGGTGGATGATTTTCATCGCCTCCATTTTAATGATGACCTGTTGCCCTTTCAGACACGACATGAGTATCGTTTTCACATTACTGTCCACTGCTCTGGGGTCTCCAAGGGACGCCTGCATGAGGCTAAAACATGCTGGCAGCCTGCTGAGCTTTCAATCTCGGTCTGGCCGCAGAGCAGGAGCACAGGGAGCAGCAGCTGGTGCGGGAGAGCATCCTGGGGAGATGGGCCAGCGCCAGCGGACCCCACGCCCCTCTCCTGCAGCCAGCCCTGAGGATGCCAGGTGTGAGGCTGGGGCAGGGAGAAGGCAGGGCTCACAGCGCCATTCTGCCTGCTTCGAGATGCTCTTGGGCGGGTGATCAAAGCGCCGGCTCCCTGCAGCCTCCCCAGGATGTTAATGTGACATTGGCAGTCACTCAACAGCCCTGCTCTTTGCCTTCGCTGCCACTTCCCACAGCGGATCAGCTGCAGTCGGGAACAGTAATTTGGGGATGGTGGCACTGGGCACTGCCCAGGGCAGGTGAGTCCAGGAAGGATCTTGCAGAACTGGAGGCAGCTCTCACTTCGCCCCAGGCCAGCCTCTGTTCCTGTTTACAGGCAGTGGGATCCTCGTGGCGCTGAAGAATGTGTTTGCAAATTCCTTTGCTCTGACTTCCCGGCTCTCCCACTTGCAGTCACCGGCAGCTCCCACAGGGCAGGGGCTCAGGGCACATCCCGTGCCAGAGGGCAGCTCACCGTGTCTGCAGCCAGGACACCACACACCTTGTCCCCTCGGTCCCTGGTACCTCTGTCCCCAGCTCAGCTCCGTGCTTGCTGGAAATGAAAAGTGAGAGGGTGTTGGATCCAGGGCTCTTCATGGATCTACCGGCTGCCAGCGCTCCCTCGGGATGCGTGCCCGCCTACATCCCGGCAATTTGGCAATCGTGCCCTACGGGTCCTGTCCATCCGCCCGCGTGCTTGGCCTGCGGAAGTGGCAGCAGGCAGGTATTTTCCCCAAGGCATCCCCTCGGCGGCCCCGAGCGTGGGGTCCCGGGACCCCACTCTGCCCTGAGGGTGGGAGGGCAGGTCCTCCAGAGCTCCGCTGGGCTGCAGGGCCTCTCCCGAAGGGGTTCCTCCACCGACCTGCCTCTGCTCAGGGTTTTCTCTCACGTTTAGCCCCTCCTCTGCTCAGTGGATCTATTTTTACCTCCATCGCTTGCTCCTGATCTGTCCCTGCTATTATCCCTCCCTCCAGCTTCCTCTCCCCCCCTTCCCAGCTCCCTGCCCTTGTCCCGGGGCTGATGGAGAGGACAGGCCACGTTTGCGGGCCGGAGATGGGGGGCAGGCAGCCAGCCCGAGGCCATTTTCTCCCTCAGCAGCCCCTGCGCCAGCCCGGCTCTCCTCCGAGAAGGGCGAAGGCGCTCTCCTCCATCACGCTGCAAATCCTGTTAGAGGGATGCCTGCTCCCGCCGGGCTCTGCCATGCCTGGCGGAGGGGGCCCGAGGGGGCCATCTGGTTGCAGCAGCAGCAGTCTCTGGGGATGAAGCGAGGCCGTAGGGGCTCAGCCCCGGATGCCTGGGCTGGGAGAGTGGGCTGGATCCCCTGCCCAGCCCCAGTAGGGATGTCCCGGGGGACATGCCCTGGCAGCACTGGGGTCCCACAAGCATCCTGTCCTGCGGAGGGAGGCCTCACCTCTTTCATTCCCCATCACGGGCCCACATCCTGCACCCCACATCCTGCACCCCGCGCCCCACAAGCAGCATATATTCCCCCGCCCCGTCCCGCACACAGCAGCAGCCCCGGGGGCTCTGCCTGCAGCTCTCACACAGACACTCACCTGCAGCGCCCACGAGCCCAGCGATACGGGTGGTGAGCAGTGCCACGCACTGTCACCGCGTTCCCACGCTCGTTCTGTCACACCCCTTCACGCACAGCCCTGGCGCAGCACCCCGCAGCCCCACCGCCCCTGGGGTGACACAGCCCCCCCACCATCCCCGTCACATCTGGGGTGACACAGCCCCCGACGTACCCCACACCCCATCACTTCTGGGGTGACACAGCCCTCCCCAGCATCTTCCCCTCCCCAACCTCCCACCGCAATCCCCAGCCCCACACGTCCCTGCCCCACGCTCGCAGCCCCGCGGAGCACACACCAGCGCGCCCGCACCCCCGCAGGGTGACTCCCCCGCCCCCGCCCGCCGTTACCTGCGCTGGCCCCGGGCAGGGGTCCCGGTTCAGCCCCCGCTCCGTGCCCGGTGCGGCTCCGCAGGCCCGAGCGGCGGAGGTTATCTGAAAGGCAGAGGGATGCGGCGCTGCCCCGGCCAGGCGCGGCTCCCCGGGGATGCTGGCGGCTCCGAGGCGCGGCTCCACGGGGATGGTCCTGGCCGGCCGCCCCCGGCCCCGCTGCCTGCTCCGGCCGCGGCCGCGGCGGCGCGGGGAGGGGACCGGGTACAGAGGCCGGGGCTGGCGGCGCCGGGTTGCTCCGGATGCTCGGCGGGGACCGGCGGCCGGGGGAGCCGGCAGGTACGGCCGCTGCCGCTCCGGGGGGCTCCTTCGTGCCTTCCCCCGGCTCCCCCCGCCGCCCCCGGCCGCGGACCCCGGCTCGGCGCGGGGCTGATGCAACACCCCTGGCCGGCAGCGCAGGTTGCGGGGGGCTGATGCCAGGCCCCCCTGTGCCCCTCGGCAGGTGCAGGCAGCGGCGGGCAGCAGCGGGCAGGCAGCGGCGGCTCCGTGCCCGCCGTTCCCGGGGCCCGGCGGCGCGGGCGCTGCTGCGCGCTCCCGCCGCCGCCCGCAGTGCCGCCGCAGTGGTGCAGCCGCCTCACATTTCTCTCGCTCAGCAGCGCCGGGGCCCGCCGGCCGCAGCGCCTGACGCCCAGCACACCCCCTCCCCGCCCCGCACCCCGCTCCCCGCACGCCCCCTCCCCGCCCCGCACCCCTTCATCCGCCCCGCACAGCCCCCTCCCCGCACATTCCTCCTTGCCCCGACCGTCTCCCCTCGTCCCACACATCCCGCTTCCCCACCCCACAGCCCCTCTTGCCCCGCACCCCCTCTCCCCGTAGCCGCTCTCGAACCCTCCCTGCGGCCCCGCTCCTTCTCCCGCCGCTGGCCGAGGCCCCGCGGGTCGTTCCGAGGGGCCCGCGGTGACTCAGCATCCAGCGCCGCTGGAAGCGGCTCCGCGGCGGCGGTGCCGCTCCGGGGCCGCGGCTGTGGGGCAGCATCGGGGAGCGGGGCCCTGCCAGCAGCCCCTGCAGCCCCCGGGGCTGGGAAGAGGTCGGACAGCCAGGAATTCCCCCACCATTGCTTTTTCCCACTGCCAAATCGGCCATGCACCCCACGCTGTCCCCTGGGATCCACGGCCACCGGCTGTCGGGGAAGCAGAGGGGGTCCCCTGACAGCCTCCCAGTCCCTGCTGAGCTCCGGGGCACCTGGGCACAGGGGCTCATTGGTCCCTGGGGACACGGTGGGCTCAGTGTGGTGGGTGGGGGGTCCCAGCAATGCTGACAGGTCCCTGCAGGGCGCTGGGGATCATTGCTCATGGCCATGGGCTTGCTGGTGCGACCCTCACAGTGGCACAGGCAGACAGGACCCCACAGGCTGGGGACACCCCACAAGGTGCCCTGAGTAGATGAGTCCTGGTGCATGCTTCCTGGCTCCTGCAGATGTTAGAGGCGTGGATGTCCCCTGGCAGATGTTGGAGGCCAGGCTGCCTTCTTCCCCTGCTGTGGGTGCCTCCAGAATGGGGACCCCACAGGCAAATGGGCAAAATGGGCAGGCAGCCCCACACGGAGCCCTCCAGCTCACATGCCCTGACCCCAGGAACAGTGACCCAGGCATGTGCACACTCCCACCCAAACCCACTCCCCCACTCCACCCAGTCCTGGCTGGAGCAGGATGCTGGTGGGGGCTCACCAGGCTCCTTTGGGTGCTGCTGGGGTTCGCCTGCTCATTGTTGTTTTTTAGTTTTTTATATTCCCCCAGGATTTTGCCTGGTCTTTTATGCCCTCCCTGAAGATTACCCTGCCCAGCCCTGCTTGCTGACCCTCCAGCCCTGCTGCAGCAAGGATCCAGCCCCTGTAACAAGGGGTCTGTGTGGTTCTGGAGCTGTCGTGTCCCCACAGCCACACTGTCCTCTCACCATTGCTGTCCTCTGGCCCTGCCATCAGTGGGATGGACACAGGAGCTGGAGGTTACATATTTCACAGCTCTGCCAGGCCTTATGCAGCTCATAGATGATCTCCTCACTCACACCTCAGGCAATGATGCTAAAAATCTCATCCAGGTGCTTCTCTTCCTGACCTGGAAGAGATGACCAATGCCACCCAGGCAGAAGGATTCCCCAAGGGTACCCCGAGGGCTCAGTTGTGCTCCAGTCCCAGGCCAGCCTGACCCTAGAGTCAGGTTCTCCCTGGGGACCCTGCAGCATCACCTCCACATGGAAATCCATGCTCCCTTCTTGACAATGGCTGAGTTTTTAACCTTGGAGTTTCTCCCACCAGATAAGGGATTTTTGAATGCTCTAGCACCTCTAAGTGCCATTCTTTGATCTGCTCACCTGCTGAAATCAGTGTGAGGCTGCTGCTACTGCCTGGCACACCACTAAACAGGGATTCCCTTCATCTTCCCCATCCTCCCCGTGTCAGGTGCTCCTGCCTTCCCTGCTAACGTGCCTGGGTGCAGATAGCAAGAGCTGAGATCTTACGCTTGAGCTCACTGAGCAGAGGAAATTGCAGGAAGTGAGCGAGCACGAGCTATTTTCTGTTATTATTTCATATGGCATTCCCGTGCTGACCCAGCTACACGGTGTGCTATTATGCTGTTATTCCATGAGTTCAGCAACAGCTCTATTTAAAAATAATCATAAATTACATTGGGCATCTTTTCTGCTGAATAAGAGTGTGTTTGTGCCAAGGTGCTGGGATCTTCATGTTGCCCCAATGGCTCTGCCTCTGCTTCACATGCTCAATGCAGAGCTTTCCCTTTCCTCAGCTGAATTGGTCCACCAAGATCTCTGCTTTCTACCCAAACTGAAATAACCTCATCCTTCAAAACCCAGACCTTCCATCCCTGTCTGGACCTGTGTGGCTCAGACTTGAGAGATGACCCTACCAAACCTCAGCCCTGTGGCCACCTCTGCCTTTGGGTCTTGTTTCTTACTCCTGGTTTAACATCTAACTTTGGCATATAAACACACATGTTGTGTTATCTTTTATAAAAACCTATTGCATTGAGTGCTATCATAAATGTCCATATTTTGGCTTGCACGTGGATATCCTCAGAATGCCTTCTGAGCTGTGCTGATGTGATATGGATGCTCTCCTGGGTTTTACAAGCAGCACTGATGTATTTTACCATTTTCAGGGACCTTGCCAGCAGGCCAAGCACACCTTTGGGTTCAGAGGTTGCTCCTCAGCTCAGTTGTACCTGCTGTCCTCCGGTCCAGTTCTCCTTAGACATGCAGGAGCAGCTTTGTCAGTGGATTCCCTTCGTTTGTCCCAGATGAACAAGGTTTTGCTGTTTGTAATCAGGAGGCTATTGTTCTAATTCAGCTGGTGTTGACCTTGTGTGAAACCACAGCTTTTTTCTGCAAAACTCATTCATGTCCAGTGTCTTGGCCGGATCAGTTCGAAACCTTTGCTCTGTAGATGTGTTGGGACCTGTAACACTGCTGGCCAGGCTTTGCTGAGATGAACAGTGAAGCCAGAAGATAATTTGGCCCTAAATTTCTTCCTCACCATCAGCCATTAGCTGCTCAGCCATCCAGCTGTTTGCTCAGGATTTTATTGCCCTTCTGGATTTCTAGCATCTGTGGGAAGGACCTGTTCTGAGAGGACGGCCCCGCTCTCACTTGGTGCCAGCCTTGCGCTGTGATGGCACCTGAGGCTTTCCTTTCCACCCTACCTGGGCGAGCTGACAGCTCCATGTGTGCCAAACCTTCCTATCCCACACCCAGGTCCCCATCCATGCTGTCCATGTTCCTGGTGGCAGCACCTCTGGCCACCTTTCTTTGCTCCCTGCTGCTCTTGTCACCAAGTTTGCTTGTCTGGGTCCTGCACACATCCACAGCACTTCCCAAAATCCTGTCTGTTTCTCACACCGATCTTGTTTTGCTCTGGTGAATCACTCATCACACAGATAATTCACCCACAAAGCCATGAGCTCATCCCCAGTTTTGCAGAGAGCAGCTTTCTCTGCAGGTCTGTGTGGGGCAGCACCGGCACAGGGCCTGCCCGGCTGCTCGGGGCCACGGAGCCAGCCCAGCCTGGCCTGGCTGGGAGGGAGGGATGGATGTGGCACCCACAGCCCGTGTTTTCATCCTCTGGGTGCTACCCCCTTGAGACTGCCTCTCCTTTCTGGGCTATTGCACCAGGAGAAGGGACCCCCAGTCAGCACCATCCCAGGCTGAGACCCTCCAGGCTTGTCTGAGGTGGCCACAACAGCCCAGCACAGACCCCAACAGAAGAGGAAAGCAGGGCGGCTCTCATCAGCCACGGTGCTCCACCAAAACCACCAGAGGAGCTGTCTGTGCAGCTTGCCCAGACAGAGCAAACACCATTTTGAAGGAGGGATGCTACTGAAATATCTGCCAAGAAAGCAGCAGTCTCTTGTTGCCAGCTGGTAGCTGAAGGATGCCCCAGCTGCTGCAGAGCTGCTCCGTGGCTGCTCTTTACAGCAGTGTGTGGGTTGGCTGCTGGTGGTCAGGACCTGACCACTGATGCTCTTGCACCAATCCTAATGCCATGGTGGGGGCTTTCATGGGCTGGTTTCCAGGCTTGCAGCTGTCTACAGAGATCCTACCACGAGAGAAGTGATGCTCAGAAGATCCCCAAAGTGTCTGAAGCCGCACACAAACCTTGAGATGCATACATGGTACTCTGAGCAGCCTGAAGGTTACGGATGTTCCTAAAGCCCAGGCAGACTCCAAGGGGTTTAATCATTATTTTTGCTATGAGCGGTTAATACTGTGGCCACTTCTATGAACCCTGGGTGTGAAGAGGGGGCCCACCTTGCTGGTGCTGCACCGAGCAGGAGGAAGGAGTTGGAGGAGGGGGGATGCACATGGGCTGGGGGGAGGTCAAGGGGCCAGGGCCAGAGGGACCACATCCTCTCTCCTTTGATGTGCTGACCTTCACTCCCCTCCCCACCAACTCCTTGCCTGCAGACCTGGGGTTGCTCAGCTGCCAGAAAAGAACACTCATGGAAAATGTACTGCTCTCCACAGTTATCTCCTGAGAGGAGGGAGAGAGAATGGGGATCTGTAGCCACAAGTGAGGACATGGGAAATTCCAGATGTATTTCCCTATAGCTACACAGGGAAAATCTTTTTGTCTTTGAGGCTCAAACAGTAGACCAGGACACAGAGAGGTGGTGGGATGTCCTTCAAAGCTGCCCTGCACAAGGTTCAGAGTGACAAACTGGCCACACTCTGAGCCACAGCCCTGTGGGCAAGTGGGGACCCTCCTCCCATCAGAGCCCCCTTTTTTCATCTGAGGCTGCATCTTCCCCAGCCCCAGGTAGGCACAGTCCCACAGACTCCCTGGAGAAGTTCACGTCTGGTTGGTGACCCCACAGCAGCACAGCCATGTCAGAAACTCCTTCCCAGTCCTGCAGTGCCACTGGGGAATGAGGGGGAGGGGGTGGTCTGCAGCTCCCCAGGGACTGCTGGCCCAGGCAGGGACGACCACAAAGACCTAGAGCTGCATTTCAGGGGTGAGAGGGTGCAAGGAAGACCCACTTCCTTTAGAAAACATCTTGTGTCCAAGGAAAACAGGACAGGACTGGCCCAGAAATAGAAATGGCAGCTCTGCAGAAGCCTTCCCCCAGCCCGCACAGCCCAGCTGATGCTGGGTTTAACAGAGCCCGAGGGATTTGGGGCTCGGAAGAAACCAGAGCATGTGCCAGAGCTGGGACCCAGCCCTCCTTCTCGGGCCGGGCGGGTGCAGGGCTGCTGGGGCAGCTCCGGTGCCGACGCTGGGGCTGTGGCAGGCGCCTCGTAATTGTGGTGACATTTAGCGTTTGCTGTGCTGGCTCCCCGGGAAAGCCCAGCGCTCATAACCTGCCAGCGCTGCTCGCCTGGATGCCACGGCCGGGCACAAACTGGGTCAGGGAGGAGGAGCAGCGGCGGCCGCGTGTGCCCTCGAGGTGCCCGGTGGGACACCGTGGTCCTGGCAGGGTGCAGCGGTGCCTGAAGTCCTGCTCCTCCTTCCCGGGTGCTGCCTCAGCTGGGACACAGCTCCGAGCAGCAGTCCAGACCGAGGCAGTGGTTTGTTTTTGCAGTATAATTTCAGCTTTTGCAGGAAAACTTCCCTGAAGGCAGTGGATGGGACCCACCGAGTCCTGCGTGGCTCCAGGCTGCTGCCCTCCTTTCTCTGGACGCAGCCCCAGGCCCGAGGCTGTGGCTGTGCTCACAGGTGGTGCAATCTTGCTGTCCCAGTGTGGCTGTCCTGGGGCTCCCAGCAGGACCTGAGGGCACAATGCACTCCCCCATCCCCGCTGTCAGCAGCTGGCAGCACCCCCGGCTCTCCTGCTGGCCCTTCTGCTCAGCTTGGACAGCCCATGCTCTTGTGTGGGGCACCACGGCTGCATTTCTGGGTCAGCTGGGTGAATCTGAGCGTTGAGCTGAGGGTTTTGTTTTCCCTGCATACCTGTAACCCTCCTGGGGGGTTATGTGGATGCACAGCTGGGAGCTGGCCCTGGGCACGGCTCCTGCTCTGGCAGAGGCTGTGGGGCCCTGGGGGCTGCCCGAGCAGGAGCTGCTGCTGCTCTCGGAGCCTGGGAAGCTGAGCCAAGGCTCGGTCCGGGTGTGTGGTGGCAGAGCTGCAGCGGGGGAAAAGGGGTGGCTCGCAGGCCTGGGGGTAGGAGGCTGGAACGGGGACACCACCCTGCTCGAGCTGGTGAACTCCCCAGCGCTGCCGTGGGTGGGAGCTGGGAGCGTGGGACATGTGGCAGAGGGAGGAGCTGCATCCCATGGGGAAGGCATGGGGGGCTGCACCAGCTCCTGGGGATGTTCCCTGGGGCTGACAGCATCATCTGGCTTTGGGGTTTCATCACCCTGATTTCTCCAGTCCTCCAAGAGCCAGGGCCAATGTGCCTGGTGCCAGGATGCTGGGATGTTGCTGAGGACCTCGAGGCCTGTCTTTCCCCTCTGCTCCCTCCAGAGAGGACTCCTTGCCCAGAGCCTCGGCTGAAGGGAGACCTTTGGGCACAAGGGGGTTGCAGCAGTCTGGTGCTCCTGTGCAGGCTGAGGGAAAGAAAATGGAGCACGGTAGCCAGGGTGTCATGGGGAGGTGAGGCCATTCCATGTAACAGAAACCAGGGCTCCACCTGGGGAGGGGGACCCAGCATGTCCAGACTGCTGTGGGGGCTGTCAGGTGCCACTGGAACTTCGCTGTGTCCCCAGAACAGAACAGAGGTAACCAGAGAGACCTGGACCACCATGAGCCATGTCCCTGTCTACTGGGGGCACGTGTTTGTTTGGGGGGGAACGGGAAGCTCTGCAGGACACTGCGCACACAGCTCGCCCCAGGTGCTCTGGAGCCGTCACGGTCCCATGGATGGGGAAGAAGGGGCAGTTTTGGCTGCAGGCTCAAGGGTTCTGCTTTGAAGGTGCAGGCTCAAGGCTGAGGACTGTCCCCCAGCAAGGCACACGGGGTCCCTGGGAGCCCCCCACCTGGGCAGGCTCATCCAGCCCTGCTTTCTGCAGGACCCTGATCGGCGCACAGGGTTTGGGGCTGGCAGGGCTGCGGAGGAGGCTCTGCAGCAGCGCAGGGGCTGCCTGCCCGGCGGCTGCCTGCGTGCCAGCACGGAGCTGCCAGCCCGCGCCAGCCCGGCGCTCGCATCCCTCCCTCGGCAGACGCAAATGGGAGCCGACAGCCCGGCTCGAGCGGTAAAGATCAAACCCCGGGAGCCCGGGGCTGCTGTCAGCGCGGGCAGGGCGCTCGGAGCCATGCCGGGAGCGGCAGCCCCGGTGCCGGCCCCGCCTGCTGATGCCCCTGCCAAGGTGCTGTGTCCCCGCATGGCTGCAGCACGGGGGTGCTGGCAGGGGGCTGCCCACGCTGCTGTGACCATTGCAGGGGCTGGCAGGCCACGGGCAGAGGATCCGGGGCTTTGCCTGCCCTGGGTTTCCAGTCTGGGAGAGGCACGAGGCACTGTCAGCTCGCAGGAATAACTGCTCCTGCTTCTCTGGCTGGGCTCTGCCGGCAGGGATGCTCCTGCGCCCAGCACCTCCCCAGGGATTGCACTCCGGCTTCTCCGTGGGCTCAGGGGGCAGAGGAGAAGGTGGCCCTGGAGCACGGCACTGCCGGAAACTGCTGTGGAAAGGCGCCTCCACTGCCCCAGCCTTCGTCAGCGGGTGGAAACCTCAACCTTCACCCACTCGCCCCCGGCTCTGGCTGAGCTGGCGGCTGTGGGAGCATGAGGATGGTGCATCCGCGGTGGCACGAGGGTCGTGGCTTGCAGGAAGCCGTCTGGCTGCACCCCCGCGCCCGGGGAGGGAGGCGGGGGGGGGCACCCGTTGCGGCTGGGGCAGGACGGGCAGCACCCACCCGGGCGATGCGAAGGAGCAGAGGCAGATGCCAGCGGCACCCCGGGAGCTGCAGCTTCAGCACAGCTTCCTCACCTGCCTCAAGTGCCAAAGAGGATTGAAGAGAGCCCTGGGATTCCGCATGGACCACAACCACCTGGATTTTGCACAGCCTGCCTGTTTCCCACCCAGGAAGGTGGCAGCCATCGCCCCGCTGCCCACATCCCCCTGGCCCGGGGCTGGCCCCTTCCGGACAGCAGCGCTGCGGAGCAGGAGGGATGAGGGTCCGAGGTGCAGCTGGGGAGCAAGGAGAGGGCACAGCTAATTGGGATAATTGCTAAAACAGGCGAGGAGCGAGCGGGGAGGGAGGCGGTGAACAAGGAGCCGTTGTGCACAGGCGGCCCAGGCACGCGGCCCCGGCTCCAGCCGGCAGCTAGAGCCAAACAAACGGGGACTGTTTGGAGCGAGGGAGGACAAGCAGACGGCCGGACAGAAACCAGACCTCCACCGGGAGACAGCCGGAGCCAAGGGCTTAGCTGGGAGCTGGGTGCTGCACAGGGTCTGCCGGCTCCCCGTGTGCAGAGCAGCCCCAGATGGCCACGGCCAAGCCTTCACCGGGGGAGGATGGTGCCATCCCTAATCCATCCCCGGGGCAGGGGCCCAAGGAGAGGATGGCGAAGTGCTGGGGATGCTCCAGGCCAGGAGATGAGTGACAGCCCTTCTGCCACAGCCATCCCCAGGACTGGAAACTTTCAGTCGTGGAAATGTAGCAGGAAACCAGCCCTTGTCCTAAAAAAGCCATCGGCAGGTGCAGTCACTGCACAAGGTCGTGGCACAGCGGAAGCTGCGGCATCGCCCACGTGGCTGCTCATGGTGGGAGCAGCAGCTGCCCCCACCTCGGCTGCTCCCTCCGCAGGAAGGAGAAGTGACATTTGAGCAGGAAGAAACGTGGCTGTGCATGTGAGCTGCCCAACCCCGTGTCCCAGCTGGGGCTCTCACAGCCCCTTTTCCAGGTGTCAGTGTCAGGGTGCAGCCTTGGAAGACATACTGGGCTGTTTGCTGCTGCCCGGTTCTGCACAGGGAGCTGCAGGTTACTGCCCATGGACACAGATCCCCGCAGCATCGACCTGTCATGGGGCTGGGCTGAGCTTGGACACGGGTGAATTGCCCTTCCTGAAGTCCCACTGTGAAAGCACAAGGCCACTCAGCTGCCACCATCCCCGTGGCACAATCCACGAGCACCAAGGGGAGCACCTCTGTGCTGGCCAAAGGCTCTGCCTGAGCAGGGATTTTGTTTATGGGTAGGATGGAGCAGAGGGGGAGATTGTGGCACTGCCAACAGAAGTGCCCAGATGCGTGCTGCCTCCCGCTTCCTTGCACATTGAGCAGCAGCCCCTGGCTCCTGGTCCAAAGCCTGTTGGGAACAGCCCACCTCAGCCTCCAGGCTCTCGGCAGCTGGGAGGAGACGGGAAGGACTTGCTCCAGGTCAGGAAATCCTTGCTTTCTCCTCCAGCCGGGCCGCAGTGGGCAGCCACAATGCTCGCTTCCCCCGCGCCGCTGCCAAGCCCCGGCGTGACCCGGGGGCGGCCGGGCCGGGAGCCGCAGGGGAGAGGGACGGAGGGGGGCTGCGGGAGGGCGATAAGGAAACCAGCTCCCCTCTGGTTCCTGCAGCCCGGGGAGAGGCCGGCAGCGGGCCAGGCGCCGGCCCACTCCTCTGATGTCGGTGTGGCCGTGCCAGCCTGGACACCGGGTTATGTATCCAAGTCGTCATCCCTGAGGAATGCGGCATCCCCTGCCAAGGGGAGAGCCTGGCACTAAGCTGGAGAGGCTGTGGGCTCTGCATCATCCCCGCACGGGGTCTGACAGCAGCACGGGCTCCGAGCGGCCCCGGCTCACCGGGCACCGCGGACGTGCCCCTGCAGCGTCCCTGTCCCCGCGGGCACCGGGAGGGCCCGGCAGAGGACGGTGCCCAGCGCCCGCCCGCGCGCCTCGAGCACGGGTGCCCCAGCTGTGCATCCCTGTCCCCAGCCACGAGCCTGCAGGGTGGCTGGCATGTCACATCGGGAGAGCGCAGCCTGAGCAGGGTGGCGCTGGCAGGGGACGCCGTCGGCTCTGAGGAGCTTCCAGCCCTCTCGGGGCCTTGCTGTGCTGCAGGGGAGCAGCAGCCTCGGGAGAGTCGCGTTCTGCAGAGGAGCCTGTGCTGCCCCTCCGCACAGAGCTGGGTGCCCGGGGGCACGGGGAGCAGGGCTCGGCCGGCTGGAGGGGGGTGCCGGGGCCGGGACAGCCCGGTGTGTGCTCCCAGGTGCTGAGCCGGGGCACCGGGCACGTTCTGGCCCCACAGGGAATCCCTCCCACGCAGCAGCTTTGGCAGGTCGCTCCCAGGCTCCATTTGGGCTTTAGAAGCTGCTGCCATCCTTTGGGACACACGGCTTTCCCTGAGAGGGAGCCAAGAGCTGGGGGATCTCCTTGCATGCCCCGGACAGACATGGAGACAGCGGGGCAGGCTCTTTGCACATGGCATGCTGAGCACAGGCGTGGGGACACAGGATGGATTTTGTGCTGGAGTTTCCCACCCCGGGGTGTTAGTGGAGGGCTGTGCTGCTCAAGGGCACAGAGCACAGATCCTGCAGCTTCCATGAGCTCCCAAGCTCCCTGTCTCTGGCAGCTTTGTGCCTGGGTCCTGCTCTGTGCTCCCTGTAGTGGCCCTCAGACCTGCACCAGGGCGATCCCCTCCATGGCAACCTCACACCCACAGCCCCCCCTCACTGGGTGACAGCTGAGCCCTGGTGCTGGTGACACTGCTCTGTGGGGTTCCCCTTCGGGATGCTCACCCCATTGCTGCCTCTCACTCCCTGTGATCTCTCCTTCCATACCCCCAGGCCTCATTCTGATTTTGATGAAGAGGCAGCTGAGAATTAAGGTCAAAGCCTTGAAGAAGACCTCGCACAGCTGCGTTCCAGGGTGGGAGACCTGTGATGTCCCGAAGGGAATCATCTCCCATGTGTTTCACACAGCCTGAATCTGGGGGTTGTCCTCCCATCTCTGCACTGGCCAAATCCCTCCCCGTGTCCTTTCTTCACACCGGCCATCCACGGGCTCTCCTGAGCCTCAGCGAAGCCTTCAGCCCCTCCAAGGTTTGGTGAGCGGCCACCATCTGCTCTGGGGGCTCACCGAGCTGTCCCCTCCGCGAGCGGCAAAACCTTTCGCTCTAGGAAGCGTCGCTCTTCACCATCCTCCGGCACTGATGGGCTGCACAGAGCATCACCACCCTCCTGTGCCTGCGCCAGGCACTGCACCGCCCGGGAGCCCCAGGGAAGCGCTGACAAACGGGATCGCTTCGGGAGTTCTTTATTCTGGTGCCTGGGAGAGCCCTGGGAGGAGCTGGAGCTGGGAAAGCTCCAGCGCTGGGGTGCCACACAAACACCTGTCCCCGGCAGAAAGAGGCCCAGGAACAGGACTTGCCTATGGCTTTCTGGTTGGTTGGTTTGTTGGTTTGTTTGTTTGGATGGTTTTTTACAAAATAAATTTGCCTTTTGCTGTGTGTGAAGCACCAGCGAGCTAAGGCATCCCAGGGGATCCCTGCAGTTACTGGAATCCTGCAAAAACTCCAACAGCTTGTGCTGGGTCGCACAGGTCAGGGGCTGTGTGTGCCCTGTCGTAGTTTGCCATGGAGCCCATGCAGTGGGATTGAGGAATTCCTGAGCCAGCACTTTCCTCCTGGCTCATGTCCCAGGCCTGGGGATGCTTCTGCCCCTGCAGCACCTGCAGCCCCTGCTGGGAACCCATTCCCCTCCACGGGGCTGCCCCCTCATTTTCAGGCTTCCAGCAAGTTCACGAGCCAGTGCCATGGTTGGCTTTTTTCCCTCTCTCTCCTGGTTTTCCCAGGCTCCTCCTCAAACCGCCATTCCTCTGGAAGTAGTGTGGCATCTCTGAGAACCTCCGTCTCCATCACCCCCAGCACAGGACATCTCCAGGGTGGGCATTGAGCTTTTGGCTTATTTCTGTTTATTTTCTGTTAATTCTTTTCCCCTATGAATAATTACGGGAAATTAGGCTGGTTTTAAGCCACAAAGAGCCTCACATTAGTTCAGCTCCTCCATTTACTCAAGGGGGGCACAGCTCTGCAGCACCTGCTGGCTCCCAGCTTGAGGAATCCCACATGGGACAACTCCAAACCAGCAGCCTGAGCTTTGATGCAGCAAAAGCAACTTTTCCACCTGAGGATCCTCCACCGTCTATAAATCCTCCAAGGATCAACACATGATTTCTGGATGTGGCCCTTGGAGCTCGATTTGGAGAATTTCTTGGCAAGAAATGAAATGTTTGAACTTCAGGCTCCAGATTAGGGGTTGCTGCTCCTGGCTGGTGAGACCTCTCCTCATCTGGGGCTGCCACAGATCTGCCCTGTGGGGGATGAGGGTATCCAGGAGGTGCCTGCGAGATCGGAGCTGCCACGGCTGGATGCTGAGAGAGCCGAGACACATCCCCGGCCCGGAGGCACCTCAGATCCCGGCTGACACTGCTCCGAGCGGCTGGGTGGGGTCTGCAGCCCGGGCAGCAGCGTGTGGGATGTCCCCACCCGAGGTTCTATGAGGTGATCTTCATGTGGGAGCCCCTTGGGGGAGGGAAGGCGTTCAGACACAGGGGCTGCAGGCGCTCAGCGTCCCCCAGAGCCGGGCTGTGCCTGACGTGCAGCCTCGCAGCTCCCTGCAAGCTGAGCTGCTCAGGAACAGGGCTGGGCATGGAAATCTGGGGCTAAAAGACAAACCCAGCCAGTCCTGAGGCTCTGCGAGGAAGGGGAAAGGGCTGCTGGGGAGAGCCACAGCGACATCCCCGGTGCAGGCAGGGACACGCCAGGCTCGGGCAGGCGGGGCTGGGTTACCGCAGGACACCTGGGTGGAGGATGCCTCTTTGTGCACTCCTGCTTAGTCAAACAGATGAGTTTTTCTGTGGGGAAACAGCTCAAGGTGGGAAAACTGGGCAGCAGCGAAGCCCAGTGAAAGGACAGGGGCTGCTGGTGGCTCTCCTCCAGGTGACCCTGGGGTGGCAGAAAAGCCCTGAGGGGTCTGTGCAGGAGTTCTGCAGCTTTTAAACCTGAGAGTTGTGTGCTGTGATGCTGATTTGTCACAATCCATGCTCCGCTGCACCCCCCCTCTCAGTCCTTGGAGGGGAAACTGAGGCACAGAAGTGCATGAGGCCCCACTCTCGATGCTAGAACTGCTCAGAGGAGGGTCAGCTTCTCCCCCCAGAAAATCCCAGGCCTCCATCTTCCTTTCCCTCCACCACCTGGAAGGTTGCTGAGTCTCCTTGCTGGGAAACCACACTCTGGGAGCTGCCAGCCCAGCGGGCTTGGGGACAGAGGGAAGGCAGGGCAGCTGGGCACTGCAGCAGGGCTGGCAGCTCCATCCCAGGGGCACTGCTGCCAGGGGCAGACAGGCTCCCATCACCCTCTGGAGCTCTCCTGCTTGTTCCATGGTGCCAAGGGACTGCTCCTCAGGACAGGGGAGAAATAGTTTCTGTTGTCAGAAGGATGGCCAGAAGGAAGTGGCTTTTCCCTTTGCAAAGTGTGTGGGAAATGTAATTCACTCCCAGCAGGGCTCAGCTGCAATTTGAGGTGTTTGTCCCAGCCTGTCCAGGAGGATGCTGTCCCATCATCCCCGAGGCTCAGGGGAGGGGCAGGTTCTGCACAGAACTGCTTGTGGGAAGGTGTTGAGGCTCTGCACAAGCCACTCTGGGGGCTTTGGGGATGGGAGCAGTGGCAGTGGCTGAGGACATCACAGCAGGGTCACACGGCAGGGACATGGATGGGGCAGGGTGGAGAGTGCTGAACGTTTGCATCTTTTCCACTGCAGCACTTCTGGTGCCAGGGACTGGCACGGGTGCCAGCAACCCTCTCCTTGCCCTGGCACAGCCACGTTCTCACTCCATCCAGCCTCATGGGTGTCACCATCCAGCAGTGCCCTGGAAACCCCCTGAACCCACCCTGGAAAAGGTCCTGTTGGGGGGCACAAGGCCACACCACAGCCAAGCTGCAGGGATGAGGACCCCAGCAGAGCCCTGGCACCGGGGTTTCAGGGCAGGATAGGGCAGACAGAGCCTGGCAGGGGCTGTGGGACCCTGGGCTGCAGGGCCCTGGGTGCCCATGGGGGCAGGCAGAGCCTGGCAGGGGGGCCTGGGAGCTGCCAGAGGGTGCAGAGCTGGTGTCCCCTGCCCAGTGCTCAGGACATGTGCATGGTGCTCGGTGCCCTCTGCCCAGCGCCTGGTGCTCGGGGTTTGCTGGTGCCCACAGACCCGTGGAGTGCAGTGCCCCCCTCCCAGTCCCTTCCTGCTGCCCAGAACCAGTGTGGTGCCAGTGTGGTGCCATTGTCCAGAGCTCAGTGCCCGGTGCATGGCACACAGGGCTGCTGCTGGTGCCTGTGGATGGCACTGGTGGCTGTGCTGGTGTCAGTGCTCGGTCCTGGAGGTGGTGACAGTGCATGGTGGCACTGCCTGCTGTGTGGTGCTCTCTGTGCACTGTGTGGTGCTGGTGCCAGTGCCCATGCTGGTGCCCAGCTCCTGGTACCAGGGGGTGGTGCTGGTTTGGTGCCTCAGTACTGGTGGCCTTGCCTGGTGCCCAGTGCCTCTGTCCAGTGCCCATCTCCTGTTGCCCCTGCCTCTGTCCAATGCCAAGTGTCCCTGTCCAGTTCTGGTCCCAGTGTCTCCTGACCAGTGTCCGTGTCCACTGCCAAGCGCCTAGTGCCAAGTGCGCACTGTGCAGTGCCCAGCTCCTTGTGGCCGCTGCCTTGCGCCAGTGTCCAGTGGGCCGGGCTGCTGCGTTGGTGTAGGGGCTGGGCGGTGGGCGTGTGCTGGCTGTGGGGAGTTCCTGCCCCGCTCTTTCGGGGCCGGTCCGTCTGTCCGTGAGTCGCTCGGGGCCGGTCCGTCTGTCTGTCGGTCGCTCGGGGCGGCGCCGCTCGGGGCGGTCCGTGCAGGAGGAAGAGCAGCCGGGGCAGAGCGGCCCCGCAGCGGCTGGAGCCGTGCGCTCGGTGAGTACCGGGGGGATCGCTGCCCCCACCGTGCCCTGTCCCGCCTGCTCCCCGCAGCGCCCCTTCCCCTGCCTGCCCTCCTTCTTCCTCTGCGCCCCCCGTCCCGATTCCCCGTGTCCCACCGCCTGCCCCGCCCCAGCCCCTATCCCAACTGCCCTTGTCCTGTCCCATCTTCCCTCTGCCTTTCCACTCCCCTGCACCCCCTTTCCTCCCGCTCCTCTCCCCACTTTTTCCGTCCTGCTCTGTGTCCCCCTAGAAATCCCTACCCTACCCCACCCCACTGCACTCTTTGCCCCACTCAGCATTCCCTCCTGCCCCCCCAGTGCCCTGCTCACCCCCTGCACCCCCACTCCTGCCTCCCCTCCTGGCTCTGGTGGGTCCATGTGTACTTTGTGGGGGTCCCTTGGGGCTGGCAGGGAGTGGGGAGCAGAGCTCTGCACCCTGAACCCAAACCAGTGGGGTCTGCCGGGGGTCCCCTCCCCTGCTGTGAGAACACCCCCCACACCCTGGGGTGACAGTGGCTCTGTCCCGCAGGGGTGGGCAGTGCCAGACAGGCCACGTGTCTGACAAGGGACAGGGAGATGGATCGGGGAGTCACCGTGGAGAACCCCTACGCCAGCGTCAACATCCCACGGGAGCAGTTCCAGCAAAGCTTCATCACTCGCTACCTGAGAGACGAGCCCACCATCATCGCCAACCCTGCAGCCGTGCCCTCCTACGGCACGGAGGGGCAGACAGAGCTTGCTAATGGCTGGAACAGCCCAACCGTCTCCACAGACAAGTCCTGGTCCCGTCCCTACAACCCCTACGCCAGCCTGAGGATGCCCAATGGGGACTCATCTGCCTCCTTCTACACTGTGACCCTGGACAAGCCACCCAAGGGCCAGGAGCAGGGGGCTGGCAGGCGATGTGGCTGCTGCAGGTGCTGCTCCTGCTGCCCAAAATGCTGCTGCATCATCTCCTAAGGGACCTCCCTGGGATGTGTGACCATGGGATGGGGCCAGGTGACCCCACAGGGACATGGCTGCTGGCCTGGGCACCTCTGGCAGAGCTGGCACGGGCTGGACTGACATTGCTTTTTACCTGTGAACTCTGCAGCCGGATGTGCTGGTGATGGGCACCTGCCAGGTGGGCCATGGGGCCCGGGAGCCCTGAGGACGATGTGTGCCAGGACAGGTGTCCCCAGGAAGTGACTGCACTGGAGATGGGGCAGCACTGAGCCTGCGATCCTGCACAGAGCCCCTGCCAGCGTCCCCGTGCTGGGAAACCTCCACCCTGGGAAGGGGCGGGCAGTGCCCACCTGCTCGTGGCTAGGTTTGGGTGCTGGCAGCCCTGTGTGCGTGGCAGAGGAGGACATCATCATCACTGTCTTGGAGTAGTGGGGAGGAGCCAGGGACAAGCCTCCAGCTGGCACAGGGACCCACCTCCCCAGAAGAGAGTCGTCCTCCTTCCCACAGCATCACGGCTGTGCTGCTGGCACCCTGCACCAAACTCCATCTGGATCCTGCTCCTCCTCACCACACTGCCCATGGGGTAGAGGGATGGAATCAGGAAAGACAGCCAAAGCATGGCAAAGTGCTGGGCCGTGCTCCAGGGCAGCACCTGATGGCACAGCATGGTTGTGGGCATTAACATCCCAGTGCCAGGAAACCTCCAGCCCCATTCTGTTGCTCCTGCCAGGCTTGGGGGGTGCTGGGCACAGCCTTTTGTCCCATCTGCATCCAGAGACAGGTCCAGTGCAGGGGCTGGCCCAGCTCCAGCAGTGGGGCAGTGCTTGGGCACCTTGCTGGCGATGCAGAGGCCCAGCATTGGCCTTTTGCAGCTCCCTGGGCTTGGAGGAAGGTGGGAGGAGCCGGCTGGCTCTTCCCCGTGTGCTGGAGCTCCTCCAGGCTGGGCTTTCGGCTGGGGCTGCTGCCATCGACCTGGAACAAGCCCGCTTTGTGCTGATGTCCCGCCGTGGTGCTGACGTCCCTCCGTGGTGCTGGCAGCCCTCCCTGGTGCTGGTGTCCCAGGACAGCTGCTCTGCCAGGCGGCAGCTGCTCCGTGGCCGCTGCAGAACTGCCTTCTCTGCAGGACCGGGGCTTGGGAGGAGTGCCTGTGTTTGCAGATGACTTCAGGTTGCTGCAAATAAAATTACAGCCCTCTCCTGCCCTGCCAAGGTGTGCCTCTTCCCTCCACCCAGGCTTTTCTGGGATTCCCGTGTCACTTCTTGCTTTCCCTGGTGGGTGTGTAAGGGCAGTGCTAAAGCCTCCAAACCAGGCTTAACTGTTGCCCTGCTGACTTGTGGCAGCAGCAGCTCATGCTGAGCTCTTTGGCTGCTGCCTGGTGCCCCAGTGCCAGCCTGGGTCCAGCAGTGCCAGCTCGGGTCCAGCAGTGCCAGCCTGGGTCCAGCAGTGCCAGCCTGGGTCCAGCAGTGCCAGCTCGGGTCCAGCAGTGCCAGCCTGGGTCCAGCAGTGGCCAGGCGTTCCCAGCAGGGCTGCTCCCAGTACAGCCCTGCCAAGCTGGATGACTGTCCTGTCTGGAAAAAGTTTGTGAGTCCTTGGGAGAGGCTGAGGAAGGGCCTGGCAAAGGGAAGTTCCTGGCTGGGCAGCTGGGTGGGCTCCAGGACACTGCCTGGGCTGGCTGTGACCCCCTGGGAGTCCCTCAGAAATAGGAGCCCACCATGGCTCGGAATTCACCACTGCTTGGAGCCCACCTGCACTGAGGCCCCACGAGCACTGGGTGCCCAGCATTGCTTGGGTGCCACCACACAGATCCCACGGGAAACCCACACAGTTCCTGGGAGCCCACCCAGCTGGAAGCTCCCAGCTCCCACCATTGCTGGGAGCCCACCCCAGGAGCCTGCCACGGTCTGGGAGCCCATCACTCTTGGAATCCCACCCCCAGCCCCCTCCCCTGGCATATTCTGGGCTGGGGTGGCAGAGCTCTGGCCCTGTCAGTTCGGCCCCTGGTCCCGCCCGCCCTGGCTGGCGCAGGTCCCAGGGCGGTGGGTGGCCGGGGTGTGCGGCTGGCAGGGACACGGCCCCGCGGTGTCCGCCCTGCACAAGGAGCTCTCTTGTTCTCCCTGCCCAGACCGCAGCGGGGACGGCAGATCCACCCCTTGTTTGCTTTCGTGTCGCCAGCCCTGCCCCGTGCGTGTGTCGGCAGGGGACACGTCGCCGCCGAGCTCTGCGGGACACGCGCGGCTCGGGGACGGAGAGCTGTGCCCAGGGCTGTGCCCAGGGCCGAGCGGGCCGGCGGCGGGGCACGGTGCCACATCTGCCGCGGGTCACCGCTGCCCTTCGCTCTGCCGAGCCCCGGGGCGATGGCAAACGCGGCGGGAGCGGCCGGCACCGCCTGCCAGACAGCCGGGCAATGATTAAGCTGCAGCAGCAGGAAGGGGGGTGAGCAGGGCTCCACGCCTCGCGGGGCTCTGATGAGCCGGGCAGCTGCGTGCAGAGTGCCATGGGTGCTCCCCGGCTGTGTTCACCTTCCCAAGGTGCTCGGGGGTGCCCAGGGCTGTGCTGGGTGACTGCCACCTCCTGCCTCGGGAGCGTGGGTGGCGGTGCAGGGCTCCGGCTCATCCCCATCAGACCTTTGCTCTCCCCGAGGGTGCCGCTCCCTATCGCTGTGCCAAAGGTCCCTGCAGGCCCGCGGATGATCCTGGGAAGAGGGAAACACGTTTCCCATCCATGTGTATCGCTGCTGATTGCAGATCTGCCTTCCCTGAGGGGAGACCTTATTGCTCCACACAGCTCCCTGAAAGGAGCTATAGTGAGGTAAAGGTTGGTCTCTTTTCCCGAGTAACAGGACAAGAGGGAACGGCCTCAGGTTGTGCCAGGGGATGTGTCAGATATTAGGAAAAAACGTTTCACTGAAAGGGTTGTAAAGCCCTGGCACAGTCTGCCCAGGGCCGTGGTGGAGTCACCATCCCTGGAAGCGTTCAAAAAATGTGTGGATGTGGCACTTGGGGACATAGGTTAGCGGTGAACGTGGTTGATATTTGACTTGAGGATTTTAAAGATATTTTCCAACCTTAATGGTTCTGTGATTCCCTGTTCCTGGATCCAGGTGGGCTTTGGCAGGGCTGGTGGTGTCCTTGGTGTCAGCATGGCAGATACACAGCCCCTGCCACCAAGGGCTCCCCTGCCCCAAACTCTGCCTGTGCCGAGGGGTGCCCAGCAAGGGGCAGAAGTGGCCAAGGGCAGCTGGGCACGGCCTCTCAATGGGACACAGCTCTGCTGGCATCAGAGAGGGACATGAGGGTTGATGGACAGGGGCTGAGAGGGGCTGGAGTGGAGCAGGAGGGCAGGCAGGATGCATGTGTGTCTCTGTGTGTCTGTGTGTGTGTGGAGCAGGAGAGGCAGCCTGACAGGTCACTGCCTCTGAGCAGTGCCAGGGGCACCCCCGGCTGTGCACAGAGCCAAGCCCACCCCTCTCACCCATAGAAGTTTTTTGGCAGAGCTCCCTATGGGACTGCAGCATTCCTGTCCCTGTGGCAGGTGAGCCAGGCCGGCGCTGTGTGTGGGGTGGAAGAAGGACAGCTTTGGACAGCCCCAGCCGCGGCATGGCCCTGGAGGGAGCACGCTGAGCCTGCCAGGAGCCGGCTCTGCCCGGGCTGCCAGCACCCATGGGCTGCACCCTAGCACAGGCAGGCACGCCAGGGCACAGCTGGAATCCCACACAGCTGGATCCTGCTCCGCCCAGGGCACACGGCCCTTGTTCCACCTGGGCCAATGGGTTTGACCAAACCCCAGCATGACCCAGTCCCAAACTGGCCCCACCGCCTGTGCTTGCCACTAGCCTGGCAACGGGAAGGAGAAACCCTGCCATGGGGTGCCACCCCCTGCTTGGGGAGCCACGGGCACACACAGCCCACGTGCACTGCCTCAGGAAGCCGGTGGCAGGGCTGGGCCAGGGTCCTGGGTCGGGATATGTGCCCGGAGGTGCTGTGCTGCCGGAGCCGCTTCCCTGCTCGCAGGCACCAGTGTCAGGAGCTGAGCCCTTCTGCAGAGCCCAGTGACCCTGTGGGGATCTTCATTTCCAAACTGCCCAATTCTTTCTCTGAGGAGCGCTGGGAACATGACCTGAGGGCTGCTGGTGAGGAGGCAGCACGGGCAGCGCTGCAGGTCTCCCTGGCCGCTCCGGCCGGCAGCGGGAGCTGCTGCCCGCAGGAATGCTGCCAGCTGTCCTGGCCGTCCTGCCTGCCTCCAGGATGAGCTTTTGTCCTCCAGGATCCTGCACCCAGGATCTGTCTCCCTACCACGCACCCCCTTCAGTCCGCAGCACCCTCCCTGACAAGGCTGGGACTTTGCTGGACCCCGGGCAGCTGTGGGGACAGAGTCGGGCACTTCCCTGCTGTTGTCACCTCCCCTGGGTCATGCACCTTGCAGGTGACCCTGTGGGGTGCTGGGGTGTCCCTAGCCTGATGCTGAGCATTGGTAACTCAGTCCCCAGAGCCTGCAGCCCCACAGGGAAGGGCAGGGCAGGTCACGGACACGGCACCCCAGGTTCCAGGTGGGAGCACACCCCACGCATGGGCACTGCCAGCCCAGACCGGGCCAGAGCCCCGGTGTCCCTGCACCAGTCCCAGCTCTGCCACCCCACTGTGCCCCCCGCTCCTGTCATAGCTGTCCCCACAGCCCGGACCACCTGGGGATGCGGCAGCACGAGGAGGTCTCTGCTGGCTGACGTCTGCCCGGATGCTCTTGGCTCTGAAGGGTGGCCCAGGATGTGGAAGACTCTGTTGCTGCTGCCCAGGTCCAGACAACATCCAAGCCCTCTGCCCAGGGTGGAGCCCAGAGCTCCTTGGCCTCCCAGGGACGGTTCCTTCTGTCAGTGAAGCACAGGCTGATGGTTAATGACCATTCCTGGGCTTAGATTTCAGAGGTCTTTGTTACCCAGGTGCCTGTAACCCAATCTCCCGGGCTTGGCTTCCCCACAGCAGATCCAATAGCACCTGTCCCTGAAAGGTGAGCCTCTGCCCACTACCACGGCCACTGGCAGCCACAGGGACCTGGCTGGCAGCTCAGCCCCCCGATGCTCCCCACAGGACTACCCCAGCCCCCAGGACAGCACAGCCCTTCTGCCACCAACCCTGAGGCCCTGGGAAGCATCTCAGGACAGGTAGGGATGGGGGAATTGGGAGGAGGGGAGAGAGGGGTACTCGTGTGCACCAAAACACTTGAGGTCACCTAAGGAGAAGGAACAGAGTCTTGGTGGCCTCCAGGAGAAGTTTGCAAATATACTGGTGTGTACCAGACCCCACCAGAGACGAGGCTGGGTCCCCTCAGCCCCCTCCCCGTGAGCCTTTGTGCCACCCCGTGCTGCCAACAGCTGTGCCAGCACAGCCCAGGGCTGGGGAGGAGCGGGGCTGTGCCACTTGCCTGGTCTCCAAGTGCTGCTCCCCAGCCCACCCAGCCACTTCACTGCTGCTCACCCTCTGCTCCCCCCAGTCCCAGGCTGCACCCTGAACAGGCTGCTGAGATCTGGCCAACCCGTGTTCCCTGCAGAGCTCCCGGTGTGGCACTGGGACAAACACATCCCCCACGGATGCAGGGACAACCCAGTGCAGTGGCAGCATCCTGCTCTTGCAGGCAGGGCTGGCCACGGGGCAGGCAGGCAGCGGGCAGGGGCGCTGGGCAGGGATCCTGCTGCTCCCACCACACGGACCGCTCCCCATCTCCCCCACGTGTCGAGGGCACTCGGAGGTGACATCCCACTGCTGTGCCCCCTCCCCAGCCATGCCCTAACAGCTCCTCTCACCCCCTCCCCAGCATGTCCCAGGCGGGTGGCAGCCCCCGGGCAGAGCATGTGGCGCCGTGTGTCGGGGCGCACTCGCGCACCCCGAGCCGGGGCAGCCAGCGCGTCGAGTGCATCATCTGCTACTCCTCCTACGACCTGGGCGTGCGGCTGCCGCGGCGCCTCTACTGCGGCCACACCTTCTGCCAGGCCTGCCTGAAGCGCCTGGACGCGGTCACCAACGAGCAGCGCTGGATCCCGTGCCCGCAGTGTCGCCAGAACACGCCCACGCCGCGCGGCGGGGTCACCATGCTCGACCTGGACCTGGCCACCTTCCTGGCCGTCAAGGCTGACAAGGAGCAGCCGCGGGTGGCCGGCAGGTCCCCGCCCGCGCTGCCCGCCAAGGGCCCGTGCAAGGAGCCGGCGGTGACCCAGCAGCCGGCGGGGCTGTGCCCGGAGCCGCTGCCCCCGGCGCTGCTCCCCCGGCGCGGCTGCTGCCGGCTGTGCCTGTGCTGCGGCGTGACCGCGGCCTTCGAGGGCTGAGCACGAGGGGCTGCCAGGGCAGCCGAGCTCCCGGGGCCGGCCTGGGGCTGCTTTCGGGGACCTTTGCCGTGCCTCAGACCCACGTGTGGATTGCAGTGGTGGGGCTGTGCTGGCAGCCTAGGAAGGGCTTCAGCCTGGGCAGGGCTTTCCTGTCCATCCTGTCCAGATTTGGAGCGCAGCAGCGGGGGATGAGGATGCTACCACCCCCTCATCCTGCCCATCTGCCCTGCTGATGACTCAGAAACCTGGTCCAGCCATCACAGACGTTCCCTGGCCTCTGAGCACAGCCTGGCTCATGCTGCATTCCCCCGTGCATGTGGCTCTGCAGCAAGGACGGTGGCACTGAGCATTGCCCGGCAGGGGACAGGGGCCTGGCACAGCGATGCCACGGGGTGTGTCCTGAGAGCTCCAGGCCTATTAAAGACACTTTGGTCCTGCTGGGCTGCACATCCTCGTCCTGTTTGTTGGCAATCCTCGCCCGGGGCAAGCCCTGCCTATGGTGAACAGGGGAGAAGTGACCTGCCCTGCTGGATTGCTGTGCTGGGAGTGTTTGATCTGCTGGCCATCTGCGTGAAAAATTTTGGCATTGGGATAGTAGGATAGTTGAAATTGAGGATGACAGAGTTGTTAGGAAACCTCCAATGTTGCTCCAGCTACATTGTTCCGGTATGGGAGGAGAGCTGAGCTCAAGAAGCTCCTGCTTGGCCTCCTGCTCTGTGGCTCATGCCAGGTTTGGCTTTTCCTGCCTGACCCTTTCCTCACACGCTGGCAGACACAAACTCTGCTGCTGTTTTTCCAGTTGTGCCCTGCTGCCTGCATGGCTTTCCCTGCCTGACTCCACACCAGGGTGCAAGGACAAGAGCCCAGGCAGCTGGTCTGGGTTAACAGGGGCCAAACTGGAAGTACTGGGGCACACAGGGTGATACTGAAACAGCTCTTGGCCAGGGCTTGGTGTTGCCTGGGCAGCTCGTACAGTTCTTTCTCAGGGCCCATTTTCTGCATCTGTTTTCCATTGATTTATGAGTTCTGCAATACTTCAACACCAGGAACCCCCTCAGGGCTCAGCAGAGGACCCCAGCCTGTGCCTCCCTGGGGCTGGCAGGGACCTCGTGTCTCTTGGGCAGTTCCCTGTGCTGGGGGCCAGGGCTGCAGCCAGAGGATTCCATCAGCCGTGGACAGCACCCACCCCTGCACAGAGCTCATGCACAATTCTGCCACTTGGTGTCACCTGCCATAAAACAGTCCCAGCAGTTGTGTTCCCAGAAGAATAAACCTGGGGTGCCCCAGGGCAGACAGAGGTATGGCGTGGTTCAGAAATTCCATGTGAGTCCTGCCTTGGACCTTTAATTACCTGGAACATGCAAGAAATTAAAGCCTTCAAGGAATGGATAAGAGCTATCACTGAGTCCTAATGCACCTTCCCCTCTATCTCCATTTCTCCCCAGAGACTCAACAGTGGGTGCTGGGAAGAGTGTAGGAAGGGCCCATCCCTCCCTGCAGAGGTGCCAGCAGCTCTGTGCTCAGCCCAGCACCTTTGGGTCCCACAGTGCTGGGTGACCAAACCCATGTCTCTCTGCCCCACACCCCATGTCCCCTGCTTCCTTGCCTCTCCCCCCAGCACCAGAACCACTCTGGGGGGCTTGGTCCTTGCTTCATTCCTCCGTGGATGTCCCCCTGCTCCCAGCCAGTCTCTGAAGGAGGGATCATCCCTTCCATCACTCTGGGAATGCTTTTGGCATGCTGGCTGCACGCCCTGATTTGGCACCTTGGGCAGAGCAGGGCCAGTGCCAAGCCCTGTGCCCTGGGGGCTCCTCCCCTGGCACAGGCACCCAAGCTGTCCTGGCAGAGCAGCTGCTCGGAGCAGCATGTCCTGCTCTGTTCCATGGGGAGCCCAGAAGCTCAGGAAGAGGCATCGTGAAGGGGGAGCAGGGCACCGGTGGGTGCTGCTCTGGCTGAGGACAGGGGCCTGGGCTCCTCCTGTGTGGGTTCTGGGTCCCCATATTCCAGGGAAGGGGCAGTGCCAGGGACCCAAGCAGCACGTGGAAATGGGCAGTGGTGGCACTGCTGGGGTACAGGACCCCAGGTGAGCCCAGCCTGCCATGGCAGCGGGGTGCAGCCAGTGGATGGAGGGCAGGAGTGGGGCCAGGCACGAGCATGGGATGATGCCTGGCCATGTCCCTGGCAGGGACGTCTCTCCTGCCACATGCCACCAGGGTGACAGCAAGGGGCTTCCGGAGGAGCTGAGTTTTCAGGCTTTTCAGCCTCCTGGGCTCTTTGTGCACAAAAGGTGGAATGACCTTGCTTTTAATAGTGGTTTGAATTATTTTTGGCATGAATGTTGCACTTCTCACCTGATTCCAAATGGATGCAGAGAGTGGGCAATGGGGTTTAGGGTTATGAAGGAGGAGCATTTTGGGACAGGACTCCCTCAAAATCCAGGTCTCCATATAGCCTGTGGTTGTGGATGGGATGAGCTGTGGCTGCAGCTTCGCATGGCAGTGGGTTTGTGCCCTTGCCCTGGGGCTGGGCTGGGCTGGAGGATTCCTCTGAATTATTTCCAGATGGGGATTAATGCAGCAAAGCGAGTTTGCTGCAGGATAGATAAACAAACCAAAGCTCCTCGGGATGCTATTAATAAACCCTCTTCCTGCTGCTTCTGTCCCAGATTTGGGAACATCCTGGCCTTGGCCTGGGGTGCAGCTGTGCCCTGTCTTGCTGCCCCTTCAGCCCCTTGGCTGCAGGGCAGAGGGACAGGGATTCCTCTGGGATCAGGGGTCCTGATGGAGGTGGGTGGGGACAGTGTCCCTGCTCTGGGCCCCGCTCTGGCTGGAAGTGGGGTGAGGCGCTGCCAGCCGTGTCCCTTGGTGCCCCAGTCCCCACTGAGCTCTGCCAGGGGCAGTGGCACTGGGAGATGACACCTCTGCTCCCCAGCCTTCAGTGGCTGGGCTGTGGGTGGCTTTGGAGCAGAGTGGGTGTAAACAGGGTGGAGGCAGACTTTGAGCCCTATAGAACTGGCACTGCCATGCCGGGGGGAGGGCAAACCAGTTTGGGTGGCTGCAGCCCAGCAAGGTCACCTTTGCCATGCTTCTCACTGGGGGCTCCTGCGTCACCCTCTGTGTGCACACGGACATGTCCCCCTTCTGGGAAGGAGGAAGGTGGCCCATGGGATGTAATCCCAGCCCTCCTCCTTCTGGCATGGCTGGTGGTCTCCTGCAGGGCAGACAGGCCTGGGGTCAGCAGGGTGGGCCATGGTTCCCAGCACAGCTCCCCACTGAGGGCCCCATGGCATGGTGGGACAGCATGTAAGATGGGCTAAGACCTGCAGATGATATGATTTTGTCCTAGTTATGTTTTTTCCCCAGTAACTCAGCCACTCTGGGGGTTCTCTGGGGGGTTCTGGGCCCATACACCCCTCTGTACATGTTGAGGTAGCATGCCTGTGGGGGATGCCCCTGGGGAGGATGGAGGCTTAGAGATGGATCTGAATTTGCTGATTTCCAGCTCTCCAGCCTGCACACAAAAGCAGTTAATCCCCGGCCATGCAGAGCTGGCTGCTTACCTGGCTGGAGCGGTGCCTGGTGGAGGGAGGGACATGGGCACGGTTCCACACCTTGCAGGGCAAGCATCATTGCAAAAATATTTGCTGAAAAAAGTGCAGCTCCACCCCGAGGAAAACCGGGTCCGGGAGCAGAGCCCCATCCAGGTTTGCAGCCGGGTGAGCAGGGGAATGAATGCGAGTGGCTGCAGGGAGCCGAGCACTGCCCAGCACCTCCAGCCAGCACCGCCGGGCACAGCCGGGGGCACCGGGCAGGGCCGGGGGGCTGGGCAAGGCGTGGGGCTCTAGGGAACCTGTCCGTGGGGGCATCCCAGCACAGCAGGGCAGGCAGCCCTCTGTGCCTCGGGGGCCAGCCATGGGCTGCTGGAGGGTCCCCGGCCCCGTGCTGGCCCTGCTGCTGCTCCTGTGCCCCCTGCCCTCGCCAGCCTGCCCGTCCGCCTGCCGCTGCTCCCCGAGAGAGGTGGACTGCAGCGAGCGGGGCCTCCGCGAGGTGCCCTGGAGCCTCTCGACCAACACCAGCACCCTGTGGCTCGGCTACAACTTCATCACCGTGCTGGGACCTCGCTCCTTCCCTCCGCTGCCGGGGCTGCGGCTGCTCAGCCTGGTCCACAACCGCCTGGAGCTGATCCACAGCCAGGCGCTGCTGGGGCTCAGGGCGCTGCAGGAGCTGGACCTCAGCCACAACCACCTCAGCATGCTGACCTCCGAGACCTTCGTGCCCCTCACCAGCCTGGCCACGCTCAACCTGGGCAGCAACAGGCTGGGGGAGCTGGAGCCCGGGGTGCCGGGCGCCTTGCCCCAGCTCCAGGCACTTCTCCTGCAGGACAACCCCTGGGTGTGCAGCTGCAGCATCCTGCCCCTCTGGCGCTGGCTCAGCCACAACAGGGAAAAGGTGCGAGGTGAGTGCCCAGAGGGCTGTGCCCCAAGCTCCCCTCCCACTCCATGCTGGCTGGTCACCCTGCCAGGGCTGAGGCAGGACCCAGCACCCTGGCTGCCAGCTGGCTGGGGGTTTGGGTGGTGAGTGCCCTTGGGGTGAGGTTCCCCAGAACCTGTCCTTAGGTCATGCCAGCTTCTGTGTCTGCTTGGGTGGATACACCCCTGGGTCTCAGTTGGTGCCCACATTTTGGTTCTGGTCATCAGCAGGCATTGCCTGGGAAGGAGAGCTGTGCAGTGTCCCAGTGACAGGCACCCAGTGCTGGCCCCAGCAGTGGCACCAGTCCTGCCACATGGCACCTGAGGGGGCAAGTGGAGCCTGTGTGTCTGGGTGCACATCACCGCTGGCCCATCCAGGATGCAGTGCTTTCAGCCCCTTCCCCAAAGCCTTCATCAACCTGGTTCTGATCCTGCATTTCTTCTCCCATGAGCCCCAGTGAAAGACAGCTCTGCCAGCAAAGTCTCTCCCACCACTGCTGCCCCCTCCTGCTTGCTTCCAGCTCGGATGTGTGACTGTACTTGTTCTGGCTGGGACCTTCTGTGGCATCTCCAGGCTGGCTGCTCGCTGTTCCCCACATCTGTCTTCTGGGAGCCAGTCTTTGCCTTTGAGCAGGCCCTTTGCCTGCCCCATCTGCCATCCTGCCCCAAACCCATCTTCCCCTCCAGCACTGTGCCCACCTCCCATCCCATCCCATCCCATCCCATCCCATCCCATCCCATCCCATCCCACACAGGTGAGTCCTGAACCTCACCTCTCCCCTTCTTCATAGCCTGACCCGGGTGATGTTGGTGATGCTGGCCCCTGTCCTCCTGCCCTGGTGCCATCTGTCCCATGCAGACCTGCCATCCCCCTGTCCTTGGCCCCTGCCTTTCCCAGCTGCCCAGTGTGCCCTCCAGCACTGCTTCTCTCTTCCAGAGAAGAGTTTGCTCCTCTGCAGACTTCCAGAGCAGCTGAACAAGTATCCGATCATGGCCTTTGGGGACGAGTCCTTCAGGCAGTGCCAGGAGACCTCACTGTCCCCCCAGCAGTACATCACCTTCTTCATCATCGGACCCTTCTCCTTCATCGCCAGCATCTTCTTCTGCACCTTCCTGGGCTCCCTGGTGGTGTTCTACCACAGCCTGCGCCGGGAGTCCCACTGCTGGAGGAGACCCCGCGTCTGCAGGGTGCACTGAGGGGCTCAGCCAGGCTCTGCCCTGGGCAGCCCGGGCTCCATCCATGCCCCTCTCCAGCTGCCTGCACCCACCTGTTGCAAACTCACCCCTGTGGACCAGCGAGAGGTTCCTGGCATCGCTTTGGGTTCTCTCAGAGTCCCCCAAGAGGGTGCCAAGCTGCCTCTGCCGCGGGGAGCAGCCTCCAGCTCAGCTCCCTTCAGGGTACAGGCTGACCAAAAATGCTCGTAGTGTTTTGGGAGGCTCCCCAAGGCCGCCCTCAGATCTGCATATCCCCTTCCTGGGGACATCCAGGTGATCCTTCTCCCCTTGTCCTGCCCCTGTGCTGCCCAGTCCCTCAGTGTGCATTTAGGATGCTCCATATGCCTCACTGTGCCTTTAGGTGCAGCCTGGGAGTCCCCGTGTGCATCCCAGGACACACCACATTCCTCTTGGTGCCTTTCAGGTCACCCAAGGAGTCACCATTTGCCTTTTGGTGCAGCTCAGGAGCCTCTGTGTGCCTTTCAGTTTGCTCCTTGGGCCTTCTGGTGCCCCCTGCACCCTCTGACCACCTTCAGTAACCCCAGCAGCCTCCGTGCTTTTTTTCTGTGCTCTCAGACCTCCTTGAGTTGGCATTTCCTGCACCTAAATGCCAATTTTGGATTCTGTGTCCTGGCAGGCATTGTTTTCCTTTTAGTGTACCCCAGAGCTCTCTGTGTGCCTTTTGGTGCACCTGAAGATCTCTGGGTGGTTTGGAGCATTCCAAAGTCTCTGTGGGCTGTCAGACCATCCCAGGCCTGGCAGTGTGCTGCCCAAGGACAGGGCTGGTTGCAAAAAGCTCCTTTTGATATTTTTTTTTTTCCATTGAGTCAGGAATGCTGGTGCTGAGAAGGCTCAGCCAACAACTAAGGTCTAGGGTGAGGTTGAAGCTGAGGCTGAGGGCCAGAAAGAGCCTTGAGCTGCCACTGATGTGGTTCGGCAGAGCAGCTGCCAAAGGATGGGTGAGGCTACACTGGTTTCTCCCTCAATAGCTTTTCCCTAGGCTAGAGCTCATCCCCAGCCAAGGTATAGGGTTAGCTCAGAGTTGGGAGTGGGGGCAAACAAGCCCTTTAGAGGGCTCTTTACAGCAGCCCTGGCTGCTGCCCTACTTCCCATCACCCAGAGATCAGGGCTGGGGCTGCCCCTGCACCTCCCTGCCCCGCTCCATTCTCCTCTTTCCTGTGGAAATGCTGCTGGAAATGCTTAGTGAGCTGGCTGGGAGATGGCCTGGAAGGATCTGGAGCTGCGCTCCAGGAGAAAGCCACAAGCTGGGGTGACAAAAACACCTTTCAAGGAGAAACAAGAGCCCTTTTTGGCCTCACGTCTTACCCACTGCAAGATGATCAGAGCCACAATGAGATGCTGTGACCACCAGCCTTGTCCACTCCATCTCCTGCCCGTGCAAGAGCTGGGACCTGCCAGGGCTGTCAGTGCCTCCTTCGGCAGGGTCTTGGCAAGGGTTCAGTAAATCTCACACAAATAAACCAAGTGTCACCCCAGTGGTGGCTTGCTCCCGTTTTTATTTTTAAGAGACAAGCTAGCCCAGTGTGCTGCCACATGGCCAGATTCCAATTTCCTCCTCTGGTGTGGGGCAGGGGGTTTGCAGGGAGCTGCTGGAAGCAGCATCTGCTCCAGTGCTGCCAGCCCTGCACCTAGGAGGGCTGCAGGACCTCTGCCAGGATTATCATCTTGCCTGTCCCAGGAGCAATCCCATCTCTCTCAGACCCTCTGTAGAGAGGGTTCATTCATTCTACCCTCTGTAGAGAGGGTATTCCCAAGAAGGCCTGGGCTTCCCATTTTGAGTTTGGACCTTGTTTGTCATCCTGCATGGCCACCTGAACCCTGCTCCTTCCCTCAGACCATCCTGAGGCTCAGCCCCCATGGAGGCTGGGCTGGAGGTCTCAGCATATGGGGAAGATGCTGTGGATGGGTGATGTTCCTTCAGTTCAGCCCTGGGGGACCTTCCTGGTTCACTTGAGGGACCTCCCTATGGATGGGCTGATGTGTGGGGACTTCCCCAATGCCCCCAGCCCTGCAGCCCCTCCCCTGTTCCCAAAGGCTGGTTCCACTGGCCAGGCCCCACGCTGGCTCCCAGGGGATGGGGAGCCCAGCAGTGACAGGGGACAGTTTTCCCCAGGATGGAGGTGGGACAGGGCCAGCTGCCATGGTGCTGGTGTTTGGACAGCTCCACGCCGTCCCCATCCCCTCACTGCAAGACCTGTGCACCACCCTGGCTGTGCAGGCTCTCTGTCACCTGAGTATCCCAGGATGGGGATGTCCTTTCCCTCTCAGGCTCCTCTACAGCCCCTGGCCTTTCTCCCTCCTGGCTTCTCCATCCCTTCCTGTCCCTTCACTGTTTGCAGACCCTGCCACAGGGTTGGGTGAGGCTCTGATTCATCACAGGGCTCCCTGCCAGCTTTGCCAGAAGTCAGAGACAGAAAGAGGCACACAGCTCTGGAATAAACCACTTCATGATCCAGTCTAGACTTTACTGAGCTCTTGCAAAAACTTGGTATTAATGTAACATCGACGTATAAAGTAGAATGGGTCCGATTTCTCAGCTGGAGCTAGATGAACTTGATGGAGCCACAGCAGTCAGTGGGACGATGCTCACAGACCTCAGCTGCCATGTGAAAATCCTGCCCGCGGGGGCAGCCTGGGGCCGGGGGCGGGCAGTCCGTGCCCTGGGGCTGGGTACCACGTTGCAGGCGGGTGTTCCGCGCTGGCAGGAGACGCTGCCCGTGCACTGCCGTAGCTGCTCACCCCCGGTGCCGCTGCCTCCGTCCCCGCTGCCCACGGGGAGGGTGCTGGGGTAGCTGTGTGGGCTCGAGGGGAGGACGGGGCGGGGATGGACGGCGCCAGCCTGGCTCGTTCGGTTCCCTTCTCCCGAACTGGGATCTGCTTTCCACGTCTCCGGGTTCAGGCAGATGGAGCGCCGTGAGCTGGGGCTTCAGGGATGCCGCGGGAGCTGCTGGCAAGCTTGAACTGCAGGTGAGGGTGGCAGGGGAGCTGCCAGTGCTGGCCGTGGTGCCCCGACAGCGCAGACAGGCTGGGCGGCCGCTGCAGCACTGCAGCGAGCCGTGACCAGCCCGCAGCATCTCTCCTTGCATTGCTGGTGCTGAGGCAGTGTGGAGCTGGGGTAGAGGTCAGTGCAACCATCCAGAGCCATTTCCCGTGGAGAATTCCTGGCCAGGAGAGCTGCTGTGTGAGTGCTACATGCTGGCCGTGGCCAGGTCCTGGGGATGTCTTCTGTGCAGGAGAGGTGGGAGCTGGGGTCTTGGCTGGCGGCACTCCATGGGCTCCGAGTACCGCGATTAGCTCAGGGAGGAGGGCTGCCGGGCGGGAGCTCTCCTGCTGCAGCCAGACCACGGACGGGAACCGAGTCACAGCCATGGGCCGATGGGAGGGAAGGGAAGAGGGTCCATCCCCTGCAAGGAGCAGAGCACACATCTTCCAGCCCCTGTGGCGGACGTGAGGGTCACTCGGCACAGCAGGAACATGTGCCAAGCTGTCGCACCAGGACTGGCTGTTCCAGCTGCTCAGGACCGTGGGCATATGGCTGGAGCTCTCCAGGTGGTGGGAGACATGGAGCACACGTCTGAAGGGCTGTGTGTGCTCAGAAGGCTGCAGCCTGTGAGGTTAAGCACGTGTTTGTGGTCTGGTACCAGCTCTTCCCTGCTACCATGGGAGAGCAGGCACCGTGTGCCTTCTGCGGTCCTTTCCCCTTGCACGGAGCCAGTCAGTGGCAATTCTGATTATTGTGGCACTGTTTGGAAGCAATTATCTCTGTACAGTGAAGTCCAAGCCTTGTCCTGGTTCTGCCGTGCTTCCTGGGGCACGAGCATGGCAGCAGGCCTAGGAAGGGAGGGAGATATACAATGGAGTCACTGTGTATGGATGAAGGATGCTTTCCTCCCATCTCACCCAGAAGAACCCATCAGTGTCCCTTGAAAGGCAGTCCTGGCTGTGCCTTCCTACTGTGTTGGGCAAGGACTGATGGCCCTCGGGGAGAAGGTCACACCACAGTGCTGACTGAGGGGTCGGAGAGGTTGAGCTGGCCAGTGATGTCGGTGGGGTGATACTGCTGCAACACACAAATAGACAGACAAAGAGAAAAGAGTGTTAGGCAGTTCTGGCACTTGTCCCCGCTGCCACTTCTATCCCATGTGTCCCTACAGGATATCTCCTGGGGGTGAAGCAACGCCCTGAAAGCTGCTGCTGGCTGAGGTCCCCTTCCCAGTGCCATCCACGCTTGTGCAGAGGTCATTGCAGACACTCTCCAAGCACCCTGGAGCTGGGCAGAGGGGACACCAGGAGCGTACTGCAGCTTCTGCAGAGCGTGGCTGCCACGTCACCCGCTGAGCCAGGCCCTCTCTGCTCTGGGAGGGCTACAAAACAAAGCCTGTGACTCATCAGCCCAGCCCACGCCTAAACCTGTGTTTGGAGGGTCTGGCTGGGTTTTGGCACCTCTTTGGTGCCAGATCAAGCTGTGCTTTGAGGCCAGGGCATTTCACCTCCTTGCTTGAATGACCCTGCAAGACTATCCTTTCATGCAGGTGAGATGTGTGGCGTGGTTGGTTCGTGATAAAGTGTGGCGTTGATTGCTAATGTGAAAATATGGCCTGTGTTAGGGATGTGGTCTGAATTTGGGGTTCTGAGCTCCTTGCAAATGGGGGGACTTGGCATGGGAGAGGCCATGGGAGGGCCCTCCCCTGCTGCAGTCCCATCAGCAAGTAGGGGACAGAGCAGAAATACCCATCAATGGGCAAGAAAAAAACGTCCTTCCTCCCCAGGCAGGAATTTACAGCGGGGCAGGTAATTCCTCCCTTCCTCCTTCCAAACTCCCTTCCTCTCCCAGCTCCACTCTTCAAACTCCAAACCCTGACCTGGAAGCTCTGTCCAGCCCTGCTGTGGCCTGGAGAATCCTGTGCTGCTCTCTGGGGTCCTAATTCGGTGCCAGGGCAGGAAAGGGTCTCTGTGGGTCTCATGTGCTGCAGCACAGACCCTCTCCAGTGACATTTTCCCAGCCCTCGCACCACCCTGCCCAGGAGGGCTGATGTTTTGAGGGGCTCTGGGGGGCTCCTCGGTGACGGATTTCCCCTGCTCTGCTTTGGTCGATGGTGGCCGTGGCCTTCGCGGCACTGCCAGCAGCTCTGGCACTGTGGCTACCCTGTGTGCTGCACACCCTGCCTCCTGCCACCCCCCGAGCCTTGCATGGGGTCCTTGGGGCTGCCCTGCCCAGCCCGGATTTGTGCTTCCCGGGACCCCTTGGTGGGAGCTGGGCCGGGAGCCAGCGCGCTTCCGTCTCTCCGGTACCATGCTGGGATGTGCTGACACCCAGGGAGCCTCTCAGGGAATCACCCTGCCACCTCTCAGGGGATCACCCTGCCACTTAGGGCACTGGCTAAGATTCCAATGGAGCCTCTGGGAATTCCTGGCCATGGCCTTGCCTTGCTAAGGGGCAACGGCTCGGCCATCGCCCGTCGGCACAGAGAGCGTGGCCGAGGCCATCCTGATGTTGCTCTGCTGCCCTGGTGGGGAGCTTTTCGTGGCTATTCAGCAGCCCACCAAAAAACACCCTTCTCTCCCAAAATCGGGTGCAGCAACCCCCTCCTTGTGAAAAATTTGGATTCCAGCTAAATGCAGTGTTTCCATGGCAGAGCTGCCGGGAGGTGTGTGCTCGTGGGATGGGGCTTGACTCCTGCAGGGAGGAGAGGTGACTGGGAAAGGGGAGAGGCTGTGACTCACTGGTGGAGAAGAAGGAGGAACTGGAGATACAAAAATGAATGGGTAGAAGAAAGGTCCTTTGTTAAACATCCTGCCTGATGTGAGGGGGGTGGAAGAAGTGAAGTGTGCCTGTGTGAGTGTGTGTGCCTCAGTGCACGTGTGCATGTGGCTGCTGTAGTGGTGTAGCAGGGCAGGCTGGGGCCTTCTGGCCTCTCTGCACAGCTCTGGGATTGGGAAACACTAGAACAACCAAGCGAAATGGGCAATCTGGCCAGAAAAATTAAAATACAAGAGCATGGCTTTTGATTTGAAAGCATATCTCCTCCAATCACAGAGTTATCACAGGGTAACATTCTCATTTACTTTTTTTTTTGTGTGTAAAGTTCATGCATGCAATTTTTAATAATAAAAATTAAAATGAAAAGAAAAAAAAAGAAAAAAAAAGCAAGAAAACGGTCATATCAAAACTATGTTAAAGTAGGACTAATGCTAGAAGCACATATCAGTAATTTAAGGTAAATTATGTTACAGGGATGGTGCAATAATCCCCAAACCAAACATTATAAAGCCAAGAAATTAATCAATATTAACCGTAGAAGAGACTCAAACATGTTAAGGTATGGAAGTGAAGTGAAGGCACCAAAAACTTTAAATGACAACCAGGAAGAAAATATAGACAAGAACTTAATGTCTTTAAAAATGACTTCAACCTAACTGGGCTCATATGGTAGTCCCTGGCTGGTGGAAGATTTTCTGGAAGAATTTTGGTTTGTTGTTGTGGGGTTTTTCCCATTAAAAATTAGGATTCCAGCTAAATGCGATCTTGCTGTAGAAAATATCAACTTCCCTTTAGGAAAAAAAAAAGAAAAAAGTTGTCTTTGACCTACTTTTGGTTCTTTTGGGCCAAAAACTAGGCTCTTTCTCAGCCAAGAAGCGTTTGGCTTTGGGACAGCTGATCCTTCACTGAAAAGGTGACCTTTTGCAGGAAGCCCCTCGGTTGTCACCCAGCTCTGGCACCATCCCCACGGCCATGGGGCTGAGCGCGGCCAGCGCCAGCCCCGGCGGGGCGGTGCTGTGGGACGTGTGTCACTGGGGCTGGCAGTGTGGCTCTGCGGGGCTGGCGATGCGGGGGGCTAAGGGACCTGTGCACCTCGATACGTGTCTACGCAATGTGCCGGCTCGGAGGTGTCTGTGTGGTTTATGCGTCTCACATGGCGTCTGTGGGGTTGCAGTATCGTGGGTGGCTGCGATGGATGGACACGTCAGCTCTGCCAGTGCTACTCGAGTTGCAGGAGCTGCCTATGGGGAGCACATGCATCTCCTCCTGGGGCGGTGGGGATGATGTGCCGCGGAGAGGCTGTGCAGCTCGGGTGATGGTGGGCGCTAGGACGTTCAGAGTGGGGTGGAAGCTTCCCAGGGCTGTCTTGGCTCCATGGTGCCAGCCTGTCTCTCTGGCACTCCTGAGGGACCATTCTGCAGGGCTGCAGAGCAGAATCCATTTTTAAAACTCCCGACAACGGAAAGGAAAGAAGCAAGGCCGCCAGGTCTGCGTCTTTCGCTCGCTAGCCAGGAGAGCCCGCGGGGCTGGGGTCAGCGTGGCCTTCCAGCTCCAAGGGCTCTCCAGCCTTGCCCATCTAAGACCTGGTGTGGGCCCGCAGCTCTGCTGAGCATCATGAAAGAGAGCACCTCGCTGCTTTCTCGTCTTTACAAGGACCCCAGGCAACGTGCCCCAGCATGCTACGGACTCATGGGGCCTTCCAGCAGGAGGGCGTTGGGGTCTCTGAGCCAGGGCTGCTGCATGGAAGAGGAGGTCACCAAGCACAGGCTGTGACATGAGCTGGTGGCAGCACCCCGTTCCCACTGGCTGCTCAACCTGCAGAGCAACCAGCAGGTCTGCCCAACATCACCACAAAGCTCGCTCCACCACAGACCTCCTGCCATAGCTGCTAGCCTCCAAGTTGGCCATGCTGGCTTGGATGTTCACCCCATTGGCCTGTTCTTGCCCCAGCTAGCCCAGTTCCCTTGGGAACATGTCCTGGGACCCTGGCCATGACACCCCATGGCAGGCAGAGCATTGTGACAGGCTTCAGAGTGGTGGGGAATGATTGACCATGCAGCTGTCCCCAAACTGGGGATCTCCTTCTGGGATGAGTGGGGTCATCTCCCTCCACAGCTTGCCCATGAACAATGTACCAGGAAGAGCATGACCGGGACCCAGACATGGGGAGCCCTGTGTTGTGCTGGACTCCAGGGAAGGGGAAACAACAGCTCCATTGCCCATCCATGGGACCTGTGGTGCAGGTGGGCCCTGGGCCTGGTCAGCTCAGGGCATTGGGGTTCTCCTGACATGGGGCAGACAGGGCTGTGGGTTGTGGGGGTTGGTGTAGGATGGATGCCACACCACGGAGCACGATCAGGACCAGGAGGATTCCCTGAAGAAGGAGCAATGTGGGAGTTACCAGGGGTGCCACACACCAGCTGCCCCATTTTTCCTGGGTTCTTCCCTTCTCTGCTCACCGGTGGCACTGGTTCTCCCAGGTGCCCAGGGCACCATCATGATGCTGCTTTCTCAGGACAGGACCCCTTGGTTTCCTAATCGTGGAGTAGTCCAAACACAGTAGAACATGGGGGTCTACTCAGCACATGCAGATATTTCTGCCCATTTTTCTCCCCTCTATTTTCTCTGCATTCTACTTGTCCCTCCTCCTCCTCCTCCTCCTCACTCTTACACCACCCCCTGCACCACCCACCCCATCTCTGTGTCCTCTGTCCTCTGAGCCCCTGTCATGGCTCAGGCCACAAAGACACAACCTGTGACCTCCCTGCAGAGCTGCTCAGGGGGAGCAGCAGTGGGGAGAGGGGACCCCAGGCATGGGGGCATTACTGGGACAAGGTGCCACCCAGGGAGCACAGAAGCAGCACAGGAGATGACAGGGATGCCCATCTTCCCTGGGGGGTACAGATGATGAGTGGCAAGAGTGTGGGTGTTCCCCCATGACTTCCAGGCTTCAAGGTGACAGTGAGAGGAGCATTTGTGTGAGATGGTGGCAGTCGAGCCCCGCCGAGGGCTCAGCTGTCCCCAGGGCCGTGTTCCAGGGGTGCTCCAGGAGCTTCTTGGTATGGAGCCTGCGCTGGTGTCAAAGGCAGCCTCCTCCATTTCTCACACAGAGCCGTGGCCCCGAGACCCCCTGCGATACCACATGCTGTCCCCGAGGCGCCCAAGCCTGCGGCTGGGGATGGGGCACCCCGCCACGGGGGCCACATCTCCCCGCATTGCCACCGTCCCCCCGTCCCCGCAGCGCCTTGGGCAGCCTGGCGGGGACCTGCTCTGAGCAACCCCGGGCACAAACCCGCCGGTCGCCCCGGGGAGGGGATTTTGGCAAGCCCGTTGCGCCAGGAGGTCGGGCAGCAAAACGCAGCGGGCGCTGCCACACGAGACAACAGAGTAGCCACAGTGCAGAGTGTCATACAACAGACGGCGACATGCAGAGGGACACGGCTCAGTCCGACAGACCAACAGCCCAACCTGACGCTGAAGTGTCTGAAGCTCCAGCACGAGCAGACACATTTGCACATTTGGAAACAGCTGGCTTTAGAGGCAGCAATTTGGAAATTTTCTCTGGTTATGTGAGAGCAGTGGAAAACACGAGTTTGAACCAAGGCTGGGTCTTTAACAACCTCCTCTTTGGAGCCTTTTCATCTCTTTTCTAGAGCTGCATTACTGCTGATGATAACCAGAGACAGCTGTCACTCCTGTGCGAGGACTATTCCGAATACTAATTGTCACAAACAAAAATCACATGTAGAGAGTGTGACACGCATGGCTCTTGGTGAGGTGACACGGTGCCCAAATTAAATCGGGGTGATTATTTTTAGGCATACAATGACAAACAGGTACAGGAACACTTAGGAACAGAAAAAAAAAAAAAAAGAAAAAGAAAAAGAAAAAGAAAAAATGTCATCAGTTTCAAGAGGTCAGCACCAGTAAGGTGAGCAAAGCACAGAGAGGAACATCAGAAATCATCCAGGCAAAAAGAAAACAAAAAAACAAAACAAAAACTCAGTTGCATCTCCCAACTCATCACAGGACTCCAAGCCACCTCCTGCCTGCCCTCCAGGATCCCAGCATCCTTTCAGGTACACGGGATGACTGACTCACTGACTGACTGACTGACTGGTGACGAACATGAGCTATGCATGTACACTGGCAGCTTCGGGATGGGTGTGTGGCAGTCGATGGGATGGCAGAAGAGAGAAAGAGAGAGAAAGAGAGAGGGCAGAATTGTTCTTCTTCCTCTTACCGTATCCTTGGAGGACCTACGTCTCTTGAAGCTGGAGGCCAGGGTGGAGGTGATGGACCTAAAAGTGGCTTTCTTTTTAGGGTCAGGTTCTGCTCTACCACTTTTTCTATCCTAAAATGAATATGTATAAGTAATTAGATCTCTAGTGTGTTGTTGGAAACTCTAAATCTATTTGAATACTGCCCCGTGTCATGGCCTTCATTTAGGTGAGAAAGCTACTGGAGGTGTTCTGCCACTCCCAGTGCTCCAAGGGCCTCCGTGAGCCAGGGCTATGGCACAGCCACCACACTGCTACAGCTACGGGGGGCTGGCCTCGCATCTGGAGCACTGGGAACCCCTCTGGGAAGTAGCCCTGCTCTCCTGGTGTCTGCAGCCAGGCTGGCACAGGTGACCTCGCTTCCTGGGGATGCTCTGCCTGGCGCCCTGCCCCTCGCTTCCACCGCTAGCCTGGCTGGACCGAGACGTGAGATGCTGCACCTACCACTAAAAAAAAAGTGCTCAGGGCCTTTTCTGAGGCTGAATCCTAGTGCCACAAGAGAGAGAGAGGACTGCATTGAAAGAGAAGTCATTGTATGAATATTCTGTAAAAAAAATGTGTTCAAAAATTCAAATGATGCAGTTGTGCAAAGCCGAACGTGGTTGTTGGTGGTGGTTTGGTTTGTTTTCCAAAGTAAAACAGGCTAAAAAACGAAAAGGAAACTGGAAGAAAAAGAAAATTAAAAAAAAAATACAAAGGAAAAGAAAGGGAGGAAGCAAAGCGTTAGTGCCATGATGTCGTCGGGTCGGGATGAACTCAAAGAGAAACAGAACTGAAAAATGCAGGCGTTGGAGTTAGCGAGTCGGACCTGGTTGGCGCAGGCTGGGAGCACCAGCCGCCATGGTGCGGGGGCCGCGGGCCGGGGGGCCCGGCCGCGCTCGGCGCTGGGCGCTGGCAACGAGTCCTCCCCAATTGCTTTCGTGCCAATGAGTGTGACCTTTCCGACGGGGGACGGAGTGACCAGGTCTGGCTCTGCTACCGCACGGGGGTAACCAAAATGTATCCCGCTGGTGCGTAGAGCATGCTCGGGGATACATTTGCTCCTCCTTCTCAGTTCTCTCTTTTGCGGACATGCACAAACGGAAAGGAAAGCAAGATGAATGGAATGAAATGTCTTTTTCTTCCATGGCATCTCAGGAAATAGCCATGGCAAAACTGTGATCCCAAAAACCATTATTTTTGTTTGTTTGTTTTAACAAATAAATCTTTCCACTTGCCTACCTTCTAGCAATGTACCAGATACTAGTGCTCTGACGTTTCCTCCTGTGGAAAAGTCTTACAATGTCAAACGGCTCTTTACCATGAGGCTGTTTACCCCCACAGGGCAGCATGCTTTGCTCACAGTCCCACAGACTCTGCCCAAGGACCCAGTGCAGTATTTTCTAGAAGGTTGGCAAGTGAAAAATGGCAGTGCGACTAGTGTGCTCTGTCCCAGCAGCCTTAACCCCCTCGGTGCTGCTGCTTTTTGGAAGCAAAGGAAAAAAAAGGAAAAAAAAGGAGAAAAAAAATTGAGAAATGGCTTTTCCGAGACTCTTTCCGGTGAACTGAACCCAGCGAGCTCTCAGGATGCAGCAGCCTGGCCTCGTGCTCCCCTCGCTGCTCTCGGGCAGCCCCCCCGCAGCCCCAGCCAGCGCTGCTCCCCAGGGCCCCGGCCGGGCTCCTTGCGGGGTCCCCGAGCCTCCTTCTCTCTCTTTGCCTTGCTGGCTCTGCTCCGAGCAGCAGTGTCCTTTAGCCACCTAAAGGAGCTCTTGCTCTTCGAACGCCGCTGTGCTTCCCCCAAGGGAAAAACCAGCCCGGGCAACTCAGACAGAGCCTCCAGCTGCCCTATACTGGGGTCAGGGGCACTGTGGGACTCAGCCAGCAGGGGAAGGGAAGCGTGAGGCTGGTGGCCCACGGACGTGCCCATGGCTCAGTGTCACTGTCAGGCACCTCTGACCCTCCTGGGCTTCCCTGCCTGAGCGGCACAGAGATGTTGCAGGAGCAGGAGAAGCCTGGGAGAGCAACAGCCCCATAAAAGGAGACCAAGGGAGGCTTGGCACTGACAGGGCACTGCTGGCTCCTGTGTGGGGAGATGTCCTTGTCTCCAAAGGACAAGAGCACGCACCACCTCTTTTTGGAGTTGGTCCTGGGTATGGCAAGGGCTACCACGCTGCTGCAGAGCAGGCAGGGAAGGGGAGGTGATGGAAACCATCCCTGGAGCATTCCTCCACCTGAGCACCAGGCAGGGATGGTCAGTGGCAGCAGACTGACCCTCCCATCTGCTGGTGAGCGTGGCTGGAGCCGGGCAGCAGGGCAGAACCTGCAAGGAGCCATGCTGGCACTGCCTGCTCAGCCAGGGCAAGGTGTGGCTCTGGCATGTGGTCCCCAGCAGAGCAAAGTCCCCATCCCAAGCTCCACTGGGGATGTTTGGGCCAGGCCTCCGCCCTGTTGGAGCTTTGCTGGGAGAGATAGCATCAGGCAGGGGCAGCTCCCGGGGAGAAGGCAGGGACACCACCCTACAGCTGAACAGGCACCGAGTTAACCCAGCTGGAGCTACGGGGGGTGGGGTGGGGGACAGAGGGCCCCATGCTAATCCACAGCTCTGCATTCACTGATTTGGTGAAGGAATGGAAAACGCACCTGGTGGAGATTTGCTCTAAAAACGGTTTGTCCTACCTGCAGGTTTTTCCTCCACACATTAACGGCCGCAAACGCCAGCTGCATCTGCTTCCTCCGCGCGTCCTTATGCCTTTTGTAAGCTATCTCTATGAATATTAAAAATATCCCGGCAACAATACCTCCAGCCACCAGCATAAACACACCTGAAATAAGCAGGAAAGTTACAGGGGGCAGTGGAATTGCAACATGACCCCTCATTTCTTCTGCATCGTGCTCAGCGATGGGAGCATCTGCCAACCCGGGGTCCCCCCGCCATCTCCCCGCAGTCCTGAGGGCCGGGAGGGGTACACAGCCTGGGCACCTGAGGGGTGTCAATGCCAGCTCTGGGGGGGCACAGGGCACTGAGCTGCAGCAATGCTGGGGACAGGCACGGCAAGCCCCAGAGCAGACCCATCCCCAGGACCGTGGGGCCATTTGTGCCAGAACCCAGCCCTGGTGCTCCGGTTTGGCTCGTCGGGAAGCACAGCCATGCGCAGAGCTCTGTGCTGTCCTTGGATGCCTGCAGCCCTCGGGGCTGACCTTTCTGCAGTGGTGTCTGAGGAGATGGAGCAAAATGCCCGCTTTCTCCATTGCCTGTAACTGGCCAGCAGTGCTGGTGAGGACAGGGTTCCATCCCACACCCCTCATCCCTCATCACTGCATTGTCTGGCTGTAGGACCAGCGGCACCACCTCAGTGCAAAGGGAGAGCCTGTCTCAGGGTTCTCGCAGTCTTTGCAAGATGAAACCCCTCTCTATCAATTATCCTTGTTCTGGACCTGCCCAGGGCTCCTCAGGATTGGGGGGCTGCCCCTCGCCTCCAGCCCCCTCCTGCAGCAGGGTTCTCATTTTCCTCCCCGGAGGTGCTGTTCTCCTCTCTGCATTGGTGCCAGCTCTGATTGCACTGTGACAGCCACAGTTTGGCCAGGGCAGAGGGAGGGGAGCCATGCTCACACCACAGCAGCCCCACTGGCAAGAAGGGCACCCAGGGAAGGTGGGGGAAGCTTTATGGAACTGTTCTGAGCACGGTGGGAATGCAGCCCACCTCAGCAGCCTCCCAGCACTAGGAAAGCACAAACCCAGAAGCAGCAGAGATTTGGCCTGAGATGAGAGCCTCTGGGAGGAGAATGTCTTGAGCAAAAGCAGGCTACCCAGCGAAGGGGGAGAAAGAGGTTTGCAGAACAAACCTGCCATATTTTCAAAGGTGAGTGTTGCTGGGGCATTGCTACGGGAATCACACTCTTGATACCTCACCCAAGTCTTGTCCAAATCCTCCATGAAGCCGTTCTCGTGGGACCTGGAAACACAAGGAGACAGGACAGGGTAGTCACTGGGGACCAGTCACAGGCAGCTGGGGCAAACACTCTTTGTGCCTTCGTGCCCTCCATCCCAGGGCTCTGCACTTGCCTGCAGCCTCCCAGCACAGGAACCAGGGACGTGCTGGCTGTGTGTGCACACCCGTGCCCGTGTGGCCTTTGCACAGAGCGTGTGTGGGCTCTCTGCAGGGCTGCCAGCACTGTGTGGGCACACACAGCACAGTGCAGTGCTGTGAGCGGGCACCTACCGCTCCCCACTACCACTGCCCCTGCAGCAGCTCTGGGACAGTGCCTGCTGCCAAAAGAGCCATGTGTCAGGTGTGTTCCCAAGGAAGGATGGAGCTGGCAGTGCTCCAAGAGCTCTTGGAGAAGGCTGCAGGGAGTGAACATGAACCACATTTACCAGCTCCCTCCTGCACAGTTCCTCTGCCTGCCAGGGACACTTGGAGCCCAGGCAATGATGGACCCCAGTCCTTTCTGGTGACCCCAGCACTCTCTAGGTCAGGGCACTGCTGCTTGGCAGTTCCCTGCAGGGCACAGTGAGGGCTGGGACACCCCAGCAGCTTGGTGTCACAGCTCAGTGTCACAGCTCGGTGTCACAGCTTGGGAGGACACAAGTTGTGTCCTCACAGTACCTGCCTGAACAGCTCCTGGCGATGGAGTGGGCACAGAGCACATATCCTCACAGGCTCCCTGCACTTTCCTCCCTCTTTTTCCTGGTACACCCCCACACCTTCCTGGGCTATCTGTAGCCCTGGGCTTCCCCATCCTCTCCCAGGAGGACACTGAGGACTCCTGTGGCCTCTTCAGGCTTCTCATGTGGTGATCCCAAATCCCATCTGTCCTGCTGCCACCCGTCACCATGTTAAGACCATCCCACAGATGGGGTCCATGGCTCCCTACATCACCCTGGATCTTGCCCATCTTCCACATCCTGGCCATTCTCTCTCAGGTCTTACACCTCTACATCTTGGGCAGGACCCTGGTGGCTCCTGACCCTGTCCTAAAATGAACCTCCCAGCGCTCCCTCCCTTCACTTGCTGCTTCCCAGCTGCCTGTTTCTCCATCATGACATTTCTCTGCAACGAGTGTGGCATTTCCAAAGTATTACAAGGAAATCCCTTTTCACCCATAATATCAGGCTGACTTGTGACACCCCACACTGCAGGTTAGCACTGGTGTAAAAGCCTTGGACTCAGAGGGGGCCCTGACATATCCCTGTGTAACAGGAGTAGCCAGAGTAGAAAGAAAAAAGCCCTGCATGACCCAACTAGGGCAGTGCAATGCTGCAATGCTGTTGGACAGGCTGAGCCCTGAGGGAGGAGTGGGGCGACGGCAGCACCCACACCCTGCTCACACAGACCCGTGCTGGATGGCCCCGCTGCTCTCTGCCAGCTTTGCCTGCACCCCTGGCTGACCATGACCCTGCTCCCTGCCCTGCTCTGCCCTCCCTCCAGTTCTCTGCTGCTTCCTCAGCCCTGCGAGCCGCAGCTCAGGCTGTGGGTGCCCACCCCAGTCACTCAGTGTCCCTTTGTCAGGATGGAAGGGCCCTGTCCTCCTGTCCCTGCAGAGGTCTGGAGGGTGGCTGGCAGTGCCTGGCACGAGCAGCATTTGAGGCAAGCCCCATGCCAAGAGCCGTGTACAGACTTGAGGATGGCCAGGGAGACGTTCTGCTTCCAGGGGCTGTCCTTGCGCATCCCGATCCCGAAGCCAGAGCGGAAGAAGAGCTCCCCTGTTGTCACCAGGTCACACTTCTGGGAGGCCTCGAACTCCAGCACCGCCGAGTCCCAGATGAAGGCGTGGAGCTTGCTGGACACAGAGGGAGGATGGCTGGGTCAGGCTGGGCAGCACAACTGGTCTGCAGCCTCCGTGGGTGCAGCGAGGGCGCTCCCAGCCCTAATTTAAACACTGAAGCCACCCAGCCTTGAAAGAAGAAAAGAGGCCAGAAAGGGAGGCCATGGCCAGGGCTCTCACTGTGCCACCCCCACGCAGACCGTGTGCTCCCCACCGAGACCTGGGGCGCACCAGGACTGGGCAGATCCCACCCAGCCCCAGCTGGGAGGTCCCATCAGGCCATGCTCTGGCCACAGCTCCCTCCAGCTTTGCCCTGCTTGCTCCACCCAGCTGCAGCTTCCTGAAGCCCTTCCCAGCGTGGCCAGGCAAGGTCTCGCCCTACTCACTTGTCCCTCACTGCCTGGATGGCTTCGGCAGCGCTCTCGTAGTTGTGCTTCTCCATGTGCCTGTACATGGTGCTCAGCTCCACCTGCCGTCGGAAGTAGATGTCCACAGAGCTCTGCTTCACCGTGGCGTAGATGAACTTATCCGAGGGGTTGCGCAGCTGAAAGGCAAGGGCAGGGCTCCAATGTTTTCTGTTCACCAGCAAAACTTTCTCACCCCAAAGCTGTTTCCTAATCTCCCATCTCCTTCAGGGACCTGCTCCCTAGAGAAGACCTTGATCTCCTCAGAGGATGCCACGGGGCAGTGAATGCTCTGGGACCATGGTGCGGGGCAGGGGATGATATGGGACAGGGACACGGTGGCACTGAGGGTGCAGGAGGCCTGTGCATACCGGGCAGGGCACACAGGAGGGTGTGGGATGCTGCTGCAGGGCACATTCCTGTGTGCCTGGGCTGATGAGCTGTGGCTGTGTCCTTGCCAGAGCAGGAAATGGATTTGAGGCATGTGGAGAGTATTGACTGCACCACAGGGACGGTTTCATTAGTTATAACTCATCCATAATGAATCGTTTCCTCGTTGGTTAGAGGAGGCTCTCCAGGAACTGGCAGGCAGTTTGACTGCAGACAGGCTATTTCTGGACAGGTTGTTTTCCTGCTGATCCCTGCCCATGTCTGTCCATTCCCACCCAGGCCAAGGGCTCAGACTCATCAGCACCAGCCCAGGCAGACCTCCCTGGGTCTGGACCCCCCAGCACAGATCACAGCCATGGTGAGTCAGGGCTCTGGGAACCACAAGCTATGTAATATGCCCCAGGGAAAGGGAAAGCAAGGGGTCGTTACCCGGGGGTCGTTAATTCCTGTGATCCTCTCCTCAGGTCGGTCTAACACCAGGAAAGCTGCCAGGTTGGCAGTGTATGAAGCCACAATGATCATAGCAAAGCCAGCCCACACCATGCCAAGGATACGGGCAGAGAAACTCCGGGGAGCACCTGCAGGGAGAGAGGAGAGATCAGTGGCACCACGAGGGCTTGGCTTGGTTGCCAAAGCCGTGTCAATCCACATCAGCCCAGTGGCATCTGCTGATGTGCACCATCTATCTGCTCTGCCAGCAGCTGTGCAAGGAGCCTCTGCACTGCCTGAACAAAAAAACCCTCCAGCTCCTTCCAGGGCACTGTGTGCCACTCTGAGAGGCTGGGTAACCCTGGGCAGGGGATCCAGCCCAAGTTTCCCTGCCCTGTTTCCCATCCAGTGCTGGGGCTGGCAGGAAGCCCTGACAGCTGCCACAAACGTGCAATACTCAGCATCACCAAATCTCCTATCAGCCTGCTCCAGGGAGGGCTTGGGGAATGAGGTCCCACAGGAACCATGTGAGAGGGGGAGGCTGTGAAAGAGGGCAGGGGCTTTCCTCCAGCCTGCCTAGCTCAGAGCCTGGGCTGCAGGGCAGAGCAGTCCTGCTGTGAGCTGTGACTCACCTTCTCCAATGCCAGAGTTCAGCAGCACTCCCCAGGAGAACCACATGGCTGAGGAGAGAGTCAGGGCATCTTCCTCCTCCTCCTCACTGTTTACTTTGAACCGGCCAAATGGGCTGGAAAACAAGATGAAGAACCCTTCTCATTCCCCTCACCCTGATTCCCAGGGCTCCCCACAGTGCCCTACGTGTCCTGGGGCAGCCCTGCGTCTCTCATTCCTACAGACTGTGCCTGGTCCCAGGCAGCTCTTCCCTAATCTGTCCCACTGCCTGGCACGTCCCCTGTGCTGACCTGCAGCCCTGTCTGGCTCACACTGGTACTGGTCCCATCACACTCTCTCCAGACCAGAAAGATCATCTGACCCTGGCCAGCTCAAGCCTCTCCCACTGCAGCATAGAGGGTTCCCTGCAGATTAGCCATCAAAGCCTCTGGGCACAGGGCTGAGGCAGGGACAGGTGCCCTCAGAGGAGCTGCCACAGGCCCAAGAAAGGCTGAGAGGAAGTTCTCTCAGAGCCCAGAAGCTGACAGTCCCATTGGTCAGGTATCTGTACAGCACCTGGTCTGACAGGTGTGTTCCCGCATCCCCACATGCTGGGTACCCCACGTGCCCACATCCCTTAGCTTAGGCAGCCAGAGGGGCCATGAGCCTCAGCCCAGGGCTGGTGGGGCAGAGCAGGTGGGTTAAGTCCCTGTGAGAGCCCCCAAAGGGCTGCAAGACATGCCCAAGCAAGGGGCACAGGGGACAGTTCCCAGGAGCACCTCCTTGTCCCCTCCAGATCTCGAGTGGCCCAAACTGCACTCACCTGAATCGGTCTAGGAGGTACAACATCACTGCCACCACGTGCACAGACAGCCCCACCAGCAGCCAGAGCGTGCTCTGGAAGGGCTGCATGAATGAGTCCAGGGTGCTGCGGGGGATTTCCTGCACACAGGAGAGAGGGGAATGGTGCTGGCACCCCCCACACCTGCACCCTGCCCGCCTGGAGGGACCCACAGGGGGCCTGCCCTGCCCCAAGCCCCTGCTGCTCAGGAAGGGTCAGGTTGATGCAAACAAGAGCCTGCATTAAAACCAGCAGCCTGGAGCCTGGAATTTGCAGGGGCTGCACTGGGCACTGCAGTCTGGGGAACGGGCACCTCCCATGTTCTACAAAACCTCCCAGCCAGACCATACCTTCTTCACGAGGATGGTGAGGCCCTGGTACTTGAAGGGCTTGGAGAACTCAATGTATTGAGCCCGCTCGTTGTTGATGGTGAGGGGAGCCACAATCATGTCAGCTTGGCCGCTCAGCAGCTCCCCCATCATCCCGTTCCACTCCTTCTTGTTGCTGTTGTTCACCTGCCAGGAAGCCAAGGCCGGGTCAGACCCCTGCCCTGACACACATCCCCCACCAGCCAGGACCCTGCACTTCTTAGGAATCCTGCATTGCCCTTCCACCCCACCCTGCTCAGGAGAAGGGCGTGGGGGTGTTTAACACACGATACAGGCAAAGAAAGATCACAGGCTGCCCAAACTCACCCGCTCTTGGGTACCAAATTTACCATCAGCCACCAGGTGAACCTCATAGGTGAAGTTCATCACGCCTGCCAGGCGGATGAGCAGGTCGATGCAGAAGCCATAGCAGCACAGTGCCACGGTGGGACGGCCTGGGGGAGGGACAGAACGGGATGAGGCGGGACAGCCCCAGCCAGGGGCCCCACAGAGGATCTGTGCCTGTTCCCAGTCAGGGCAGCCACCCCACGGCTCTGGCTCCATGTGGGATGCAACCACGTTATCCTCCAGGGCCATCTCCCTGGCCACCCTCACATTGCCTCCAGAACTGTGGCTGTGGGCAGCCTGGGGACAGAGGGGTCCCATTCCTTTGCCATGTCCCAGTGAGGTGGGCTGAGAGGGGGTGCTACCCACCCACTGCAGAGCAAGGAGAGGGCTCAGTGCATGTGCTGGAGGAGTCCTGACATGAGCCCAGAAGGCTGAACACAGCTCAGGACACAACTCCGGGGGATCTTGTGCACAGCAGGGTGTGATGAGCCAAGGGGATGCCCTTCAGGTGGATTTGGGCAAGCCTGGCATTGCTGAGCAGCTCAGACCCCACACCAGGTGCTCACTCCTGATCCTGACACAGTTTCTGTGACAGTTTGAAACTGATGCTGTGTCAGTGTAGCACGTGCTAACGTGCCTCGGGGTCCTTGCTGCTACTGGAGATCAAGGCAGAGAGAACTGGAACATGTCAGGAGACAGAAATTCGGGATGCAATCGCTCAAAGCAGCCCTGATGCCCATCCAGAAGAGAGACAGTGGGAGTCTGTTGGGCTCAAACCCCTGGATCCCAGGGCCCAACTCCTGCACAGCACTGCTGTGAGGCTGAGCTGATGGGGGGTGTCTGGGGGCCAGCTGTGCTGTCGCCGCTCTGTGCCTCATCCTCTGGGCCTCCTGTGTGACTGAGCACCCTCCCTGGGACCACTTCTTGGAATGGCAGTCCCCACCAGACTGAGTTACCTGGGATGGTCTCATTGGGTCCAGTGCAGAAGACCTTTTTGACAGGATCTCCATTGATGGTGAATTCCTCCCTGCACGTCCCATCTGCCTGAGTGGGCTTCACATACACAAAGGGCTCTTGGTGGATGGTCACAATCTGTAAGGTGAAGCACAAACACCCTCTGGTCTGTGTCTCCCTCCAGAGCTACATTCTCATGGTGGGAGCTGGGCTGCCCTCCCCACACGAGCCGTGGTGCCCTCCCCAGCTGCCATCTCGGCCCAGCAGCAGGACCTGGCTTTGGCATGTGGAATCAGAGAATCCTCTAGGCTGGAAAAGACCTTTAAGGTCATGAATTCCAACTGTGAACACAGCATTGCAAAGAAGAGCACCAAGAAGATTTGCTTTCCCTGCACTCAAAGTGAGGAGTGTCCTCCTTCATGTGGCACTTTCATCTGAGCCTCAAAATCTCTTTCCCTAAGAGGAAACTGATGGGAGACACCACACAGCCAGGACTAGTGCCTGGAAAGGGGCTCTAGACACTGCCCCAAGTTAATGCAGGTGATTCAGTCCCGCCCTGGACCTTTCAGTAAAGCAGCAATCACAACAAACGTACCCTTAGCACCTCTGTGGGGACAACACTGCCAGTGGGAATGGGATTTCCCTTGCTGGACAAATGAACAGTACAACAAATGAGTGGTCATACTGGTAAGACCAGCCTGGCCAGGGTCCAGTCACTAAAGGGGCTGCTGAGTGACACTTAGAGGAAGAGCATGAGAAGCAAAGCAAGCCTGGAGGGACCTTCTGCCAGTGTTACCTCCAGCTTCTGGCCATCAGCTGCTCAGGGATTTCCTGAGTTCAGCCTTGCAGCCACCAATCCACCCACCCTCCATAAGAGGGTTTAATCTCCTTTTGAATCTGTTTCCACCTGGTCTCTGCACTGTCTGACAGAGCTGAACCATGCCTTGGCCAAAGGAGCCCATCCTTGTATTTCTCGCAAATCTGTGACAGGTGTCCTCTGGCTCCCATGAGACACGGTGAGCACCTTGTCCCTCCACCCTTTCTGTACTGTTTTCTCTCCTGTCTCTTTCCAAACCCAAAAATCCCTGCCACCCTATCTAGATTGACTCCAGTTGAAAGTTGTGCTCTGAACACGCTCTAGTACCTTCTCAATTTCTCTCCCATATCCTCTCCTAGCCTTGCAAATGCTGCTGCCAGCTGCAGAGCAGCCATGGAGGTGGGAGGCAGATGAAGTCACTGCCCAACACACAGAGAGCTGAGAAGCTCTGCCCCTAATGCCATCTGCTTTTACCTTCAACTTGGTTGACATCTGATAGCCTTGAGGTTTCTCAGTTTCCCCGCCTGGCCAGATGATCTTCCTGTCGTTGGTCAGGACCTGAGATGAATCCCGGAGGAAGCAGATGGACGTGAGGTCAAGGTGGACACTCCAGTGCCCAACCCCTCCCTACCCAGTCCAGGCCTGCACGTACATTGCTGCCGTTGTAAATCCCAACCTGGACCAGTTTCCGATTCTGCAGGTTCATGATGCTGTAGTTGGCAAACTTCCTGTCCCCGTCCTCGTTGAACTCCACCCGGCCGGTGACACCCTCTGAATACTTGGAGGACATCAACACCCTATGGACAGAAACACAGCTGGGACAACCTAGAACACCTGCTGTGCTCTAGGCATACTGAGACGCCTCACAAGGCATGACAAAGGCAAATGCTTCCTCTCAGTTACCTGCCATAAGCTCACTACCCTGTACAAGTCCAGCCAAGGCTACCTATGGTCTGTTCATAGACCTGTGGTCATTCCCTCCTGGTGCATGGAATCAGTTCCCCAAATGTTCTCTACCATATCTGCTGTCATTGCCCCTTGTTCTCCACCAGATCAGTCCCACTGCCCTTTGGAATGATCCATCCCACAGCACCCAAGGACTCTTTCCTCTGGGGTTCCTTGGGAGGTGTGCCCATTGCTACAGCTTTGATGCTGTGCCTGGCATCTGCCCATCCCAGCCTGGCTAGTGGCCCAGGAACACACACAAACACCACCAAGGAGAGAACCAGCCCCCAAACCCTGGAAAGGTGATAGCAGAGACACACAAGGATTGCTTGAGCCGCTTGTGAATAACAGCTTTCACTCGCTTATGCCAAAGACTGGCACTGCAGGGGATGCCAGAAATGCCTCTAAAACCATCTCTAGGCCTTGCAGCTCTCATGCTCAACAGACCCCAGGCCTGCAGGAGGTGGCTACTGCACCGAGGCCCAGCCCCTGTGGCCCCAGCACCTGCAGAATGGGGTCTGAAAGCGCATGCAGGACCTGCTGATCCCCCTGCCCTGGCAGCAGCACCCCACAGGCACATGCTCCCATCTGTGGCACTCCAGCCTCCAAATCCACAGCACCAGGCTTTGCTACAGCCAAGGGTAACCTGTCCCATGCATGGACAGCTCTTGCCACCAAGCCCTGCATGCAGCACTGGACCCATGCCTGCCCAGCAGGAAACGTGTCAGCAGCACTGAGATAAAAGGGGACAGAAATATCCCCCTACCTTGACTGGGCAGAATCCCCCTCTCTCCCACTTCCACCCATGGAATTAAGCTCCAGACTGGAGAGACCATGGTCTCCAGTCTTCTCCTCCTTCATTCCCTGCCCACACATCCCAGCTGTCTAAGCATTGCCCAGGGTAGCATGGGTTGATATGGACTGAATTGGTGCTGGGCACCAGGATGATGCCAAAAGAGCCTGGAAAAACTGGGTATCATTGCCCAAGCCTGGGAGAGTTTTCTAGGAGAGACGTAGCCCTCACATCCAAATCATGCAGGAGAGTGCAGGCAGTCCTGTGCCACATGCCCCAAAGCTTTAGTGGCCCTGAACAAAGTCACCATGTCCTCCTGCACGTTTTCTATATGCTCCCACCTTTTCCAGCTCTCCCCCACCAGGTCCTCTGCTCCTTCCAGCAGGACCCTTTCCCCAATACCTCTTAAAAAGGGGTCCTGTCTTCCAGATGTTGGTGTTGCCCACGCAGCCCCGCGGTGGGTCTGTAATATTCTCCTTCTCAAACAAGTCGTGCACGGCCTGGGCCACCACGGCGACAGCGTCACTGATGTGGGCTGACTCGTTCTTGCCGTTGATGAGCTGCAAACCGATCACTCCTGCCGCGGCAGAGGGGGAGGCGGGTCAGCATTCCTGGCATCGCTGGCTGCTCCGGCACCACTCCCATGCCCGGCTCTTGGGACAGCGAGCACGTGGCTGCGGGCTGAGGATCCCTCGGATGCAGTGGGAAGGTGCCTGAGCTTCAGGCAGGAGCAGGCAGGGGCAGCAGGGCCGGGCTGGCACCCTGACACCCCGAGCTCCATCCCCCGTCCCTGCCCGAGCCTTCCCGGGTGACAGGCAGCTTGCAAAGCCGCAGTGACACGGATCTGGGGCGCGGCAGCCCCAAGGTGGCCAAGGCTGGGTCCCACGCAGGGGGAGGGAGCCGAGAGCAGAGCGGGACCCTCCGTTCGGGACCACCACACACCGCGCTCCCCCAGCCCGGGCGGTCCCGGGCAGGGCAGGGGCCGCTCCTCCCGGCTCCCCCGGGCTCCTCCGAGCCTGGCTGCAGCGGCACGGGGCTCGGGGGGTGCCTACCGTCCGGGGCGTAGCGCAGGGCATTGCCCGAGATCTCCCGCTCCCCCACCAGCCACACGTAGCCCGAGCCCGTCATGTTGAGCATGGCTGCTGATCTGTACACCGTGGCCGCGTCATCCTCGCTGCAACGACAGGAAGGGAACGGCCATGGGGCTCCAGCTGCCGGCCGGCCCCGTTGTCAGACCCCAAGGAAGCGGCGGTGCCACCCCAGGTGACTCTGACTACTGGGCCATGGCTAAATCCTCGATGCCATGGGACCCTGGCGCTCAGCTTCACCCGATCCCGCAGCTCCCGGCGCTGCTGAGCACCTGCACATCTGCCCATCGGCCGAAGGCTTGAGGCCATCAGGCTCCCCTCCCTCCCAGCTGGATCAGGACGCACCATCAGTAACCACGGCTGCTTCTGCAGCACAGCCAGACACGGCAGCCACGCTGGGGACTGTCACTGCCCGGCCAGCAGCACCCTCAGCACCCTCCAGCTGCCCGGGACAGGGGCTGGCAGTGGGGGGTTCTCTCAGGCTCCTTGGAAGGCTGTCAAACCCCAAATCCACACTGACTCCAGCGCTGGGCAGCGCCGGGAGAGAGGAAATCAGAGCAGGGAGGGGAAGGGGCGGCATGGCTCACCTGGCAGAGAGGATGATGACCCTGGCCTCCAGCTCCTTCGCCTCCAGCAGCAGCGCTGTCACATTTTTGGTCCCAGGGTCAAACTGAAGCACTTTCTCAGCCTGTGATGAGTGTGAGCAAAGCTGGTTAGTGAGTGAGCCCCAGGACTGGTGGTGAGAGCCATGCTATCTAGAAAAGGGTCAAGAGAATTCATTAAACTGCACAAAAGTCTGCTAAATAAGATTGGTTATAGTTTTTTTTTTTTTTGTTTTTCTTTCCTTTCTTTCTTTTCTTTCTTTCTTTCCTTCCTTCCTTCCTTCCTTTCTCTTTTAAGGTTTTGGCTTTTTGGTTGTTTTATTTTTTTTTTTTTTTGCACTGTGCATGCAAACTGAAGTCAATCAAGACCCAAAAAGAGGCGTGCATTGTACAGGAAAGAGAAAAAGGCTTTGAAATGCAATTGAAAACTCAAACGAGTGTTGTTTTTCAAAAACATGGGAAATGAAAAAAACATATTGCACAGGGTTAACCTTTGGGAATCAAAGTGAGCAACTTACACCAAGGAACTGTTTCCTTTGGGGAGGAAGGGGGGTTGGTTCAACTTTTCAAAAAAAAAAAAAAAAGAACTTGCAAGTTAATTACTGGTTCACATGCATGTTTCAAAAAGAAATCCTTCCAGGGTCAGCTGGCTAAGTTTCCATTCTCAAGTCCAAACCAAACTATCTCAACATAAAAACGTGCTACCAAGAAACATAGTCATGGAATTTTTTTCTTTCTTTTCTTTTCTTTTTTTCTCTTTCTCTTTCTCTTTTTTTCTTTTTTTTTTTTTATTTTTCTGTTGGCTGTGGCTATTTTTCATTTGCTAGTTAGGTTGGTGGGCGGCGTGCATTTCCATGCATATATACCTTGGGTCCTCGCTTGTTGTCATAGGAAAGTTGGTCGAGGTTTTCATAGTTCCTTTTTTTACTCTGATGAATAATGTGCACAGAGAAAATATGTAGACACAGAAGAATATTATAAACAGTTGAAAATGACGTGTAGTAAAGCAATCCAACATCCACCTCCTCCTCCACTGTTTGCTAAAGGGTCTCTATAACGCTGGAGCTCGCAAAAACCACTATCAGGAGAGATTGTGCCTCAGCTCTCACGGGAGCGTCACGGAGCAATCTGAGAGCAAAGCCTGAGTGTCACAGCTGGTGCGATGCAGTTGCATTTTCCCTTGAGGGACTGGGGAATTCTTCAGCAAGGAATTTTTACCTTAAGCTCAGAAACAATCTAAGGGCCTAAGTGGTGGGGGTTCCATGGAATTACTGTGGAAGTAAAGGACAAAATGTTGTGTATGGAAAGTGCTGGATAAAGGCAAACTGTTACAATTAAGAGTATTAGCATTACTAGTGTCACTATCAGCATTACAGTCCTGTCCACCCTCAGAGAGTCCACACAAAGTGAGGTGTCTCAGCTGAACCTCTCACCCCCTGAAAGGAGGGAGCAGCTTTCTGAGCTCTGTTGACATCCAAAAGAGAAAGATAAAGTTCTCTAGGTCCCGTGTTGGCTCAAAGCGTGGCGATATGAAGCAATGGTGAACATGGGATGGCATTGCAGCTTTTACCTGGTCCCTGGTGAGGGCCCAGGGCACCTCATGGCTCTGCACATGCGTGGCCCTGGGAGGTGCAGCTACCTGAGACCAGGGTGCCCGTAAGCTGGCCCTAAGCATGGCTAGTGGGGCTCACTGCTTGGTGGTCTCCATGCTGCTGACTGGAGCTTGCCAGCGGGGCTTGGGACTGACCCCGGAGAGATCGGGCTGGGGCAGCGATCCTGCTCCTCCCCTGCTCTGCTGCCTCAGCTGCGGGTGCTGCCTGGCCCCAGAGGAGCCCGGGGCAGGGCACCCACTGCTGGAGGTTTCCTCTCGAGCAGGCAGCGTGCTGAGGTCCCACAGCCTCTGCTCAGAGCCCTGGCCCTGCAGCAGCCTGCACAGAGCCCCGGGACCTTCCGGGAGCAGCCCTTGCGGCCAGGCCAGTAACAACAACCTGATGGTGCCTTCAGGAGAGGGCTTGGCAGGTTTTGGTGGAACATAGTGTGACATCTTCTCCTTGACCCCACCCTAGCTGAGCATCCCTGATCTGTGTACATGGGGTGTGGGACACAGCTCTACTCTCGTCTCCATTTTTCCAGCACCTGATGGCAATGGGTCCCTGCCAGAAACCCAACCCTTTGCACCCCCGGTGCACAGCAGTCCATGCTCCCAGGCTGTTCCTCAGACAGACACATTGCTCTTCATCTTGTTTTCCAGACTAATTCGCTTGCCTTTTCCTGAGCATTCAGGCCAGTCTTTGGCAGGACATCTTGCCAGGTCTCCTTTCCATGCAGCTGTGTGACCTTTCCTTTCTTCCCCTTGGACACAGCCTGACAGGTTTTTCATTGCTTAAAGAAATTGGGTCCTGGCAAGGAAAAGTATGTGAAGAGGCAAAATTTGTTTGGAGCCCAGGTCTGCCTTCATTTCTGATGACTCCCACAGCAAGGATTTCTGCAGTGGCTTCTTAGTGGCTTCTGCTGAGCCCTGGAGTAATAACTGCTACAAGGGGACCAGAGATGCAGCAGGACAGCAGGAATGTTCTCCAATCAGGCAACACTGGTCACTTCTCCCGAGGCACTGTCAATGTAGCCAAAAACTTGATCATCCATGCTGCAGCCACCAACTAGAAATTCCTGGGATATGCTGGCATGTTGGCCCAGGCTGGTCAGCAGAACCTTCAGTACAACAAGGCTGGCCCCTGGTCACCTCTCCCTGTCACTAGCCCTGTTTCCAGAACTACACTAGTAATCCTCCTTTTCCCATTTTTCCATGTGGTCCTGCAGCCCTTCTCTGATCTTCATGTTTCACACAGGGACTGACAAATCACAAGCTCCCTTTCCACCATGTGCTCCTGCGATCACTCAAAAAATTGCCACTTTCATGAATGCCACTGTCCCAGAGAAAGGCAGGCAGCACAGCAGGGACCTGCCACCTCTGACCCCAAGCTCTGGTTTCAGTGTCCAGCACTCCTTTCGGAGCCCCAGCAGCCCCACGAACAAGCAGAGCTGTGCTGGGTGGAGCAGCACCTCCAGGCTGAGGTTTGCTGCAGACAGCCCCAGGACAAGGCCAGCACATGGGGGGCACTCCAGGGCTGGCCAGCACGGCCTGGGTGCTGGGCTCAGGGTGCTGCTGGAGGTGCAGACCCACACAGTGGTGCCTGGATGGCACACGGGGCTGGCACAGACCCTGGGGGCAAAGCCATGCCCCAAACCAAGAGCCCAGATGGGCAGGTGAGTCTCTGACCCTGAGCAGGTCCTCCATGTCCTCAGGGGCTGTGATCTAAGCCTTGAAGAAGTCAAGATCAGGTCTCCTGCCTGCTCCCTCCCCAGGGCCCAGGCTGCCCTTGGAGAGGCTGGAGAGGGGCCCATGGTACAACTTCATGGCATGAAAAAAGTCAGCACATCTGTGATCAGAAGAGAGACTGGAGAGAAGAGGTGGAGGAAGACAGCAAGGCCCCAAAAGGGGTATCTGCCACCTGCAAGACCAGTCAGACAAGTCTGCCTGACCTTTTCTCAAAGGAAAAAGAAACAAGATGCAGTGGTACACCCCAAAGAGAAGACAAGGTGACTTACTGGGACAGAGCAGGTGCCCCAGGCTGGAGAGTGGCCTGAGCATCTGCAGCAGCCCAGGGGCTGCCAGAGGACACCAAGACATGTGGTAGATGCAGTGCAAAACGGGGAAGGTCTGAGGACAAGACCCTCCCTCTCCATCTTTCAAGCTCTCAAAGGCTTTCCTACGCGGTGGACAGGCTGAAGAAGAAATGCACTCTGTGCCTGGGAGCACCAAATGGGGCAAATGGGAGTGGAGGCATGAGAGGGAACAGCAAAATGGGATGCACGGGAACTACAGGAAAACAGAGAGTGGAATTCAAAAGATGCAAGAGGAGGGATGAGAGACTGACAATGGCTCTCCCTGTATGAAGAGCATTGTGCTGGCATGAGGCTTTGGAGAAAAGCACTGTCCTGCTGTCACCCAGTGGAAAGCTGCCCTTGGAGGCGGGAGGATCCCTCTGTGGCTGGTGGAACATCAGTGTCTTGAGATAGCATGGGATGCAGCAAGGATGAAACTTCTTGAAAATCACCACCAAAATCAGGAGTCTGTTGGTCAGTGTGGCTTGTGCCAGCCTGCACCCCTGCAGCAGTTGTTCCTCCAGGGAGGTGATGAAGAGCAGTCACAGGGTCCCATCTCGCAGCTCAGCCACCAACTCCAACCACAAGAAGCGTCCATGGCCACATCTCAACAGCTGAGGGACTGCCAAAGGTCTAGCAGCTGCAGGAGGGGCTGGAAAGAGCAGGTTGGGGTCCCTGCCTGTGACCCAGGAGGGAACATCCCCAAATGGGTGACTGCCCTGATGCTGCTGGAGACTTGGATGAACTCAGGCTCAGCCCATCCGGAGGGGACCTCACCCTACTGCCCAAGAGAGGACACGCTGGGAGAGGAGGTGTTTCCTTGCTTTCCAGATTGCAGCCACACAGCTTCCTGTGCTGTCTTGAACACTTCTCTGAAGTGTTCTTGAAGCTTCTTTGCTTGTCTTGAACGAACACTTGTTCAGATCTTTCCCTCCACGCCGCAGGTCTGTGCTTTGTCCCCAGCTCCTCGGGGCCCTGCCCTGCCTCCCTCCCTGCTCTCGCTGGCCCCACGAGCAGGAGCGAGGTCCCACCCCCAGCCCTGCCATGCATGGGGTGTCAGGAAAGCAGCGTTTAGCATGTGCTTCGATGGAGATGGGAACGGGCCGACAGCGCTAGCGGGAGGATCATCACAGCCCCGCTGCCCTGCCCTTCCTAAGCACTGAGCTGACCCCCGTTGGCCAATTCAGAAGCTGCTTTTCGGGTGGGTTTGGCACTGCTGGGTCTGCCTGGCCCCGGGGCAGCTGCAGTGGGGCAGGTGCTTCCCTAAACTGAGCGACTGGTCCTCTCCTTGGGTGGGAAACTCGGGCAAGGCATTTGCAGAGCTCCAGGTTATCCTTCCCTTCATTTTGTAGTCGATTTACATGTAGGAGATTTTGACCATGGCAAAGCAAGTGAAATGAATAAAGTACAAAGTTCTGTCAGGTACTAGTCAGACACTGTTGATGCTTTAAGCATGTTAGCCATGTTACAATGGAAAGAAAAGGTGTTTTACATACAGAAATCTACATACATACAACAGCCCAAGACTTCTAGTTTCGTTGTTGTTGCTTAAACAAAGCTACAAGACAATGTTCAGGAACTGACCTTGGACTCTTTCTCCTCCAGGAGGGTCTCCAGCTTCTTCTGTGCAGCACGACCCTCGTGGTCGTCGCTGACTATCAGAATGACGTGGTTCCAGTTGAAGACTCTCATCATCTCAAACCAGACGTTGGCCTGGTGAGAGTAAGGTGGGACCGTGCGCAAAAAGGACAGGTGGATGCTCTGCAAGGAAGAACAAGAGCTCAACACGGACTGTGGGGGTGTCAGCCACATTTGCAGGGACAGGGTTGGGATCACAAAGCCATTTGGGGGATGCACACCTTGAGCTAACCTCTGGGACCTGCATCCTTCCTTCTGGCTGGGAAGCAAACCCTGGGTATGACTTTGCACCTCTCTGTGGTTAAACCAGAGCATGGCAAAGAGGGGTTTCTGCTTTGTGGCCCAGAAATGCACAGAGAAGAAAAGCCTATTGAGCCATGAATGACCAGCAGTGCTCAGTGCAAATATAGCCTTGCCTCTTGACCTTTTAAATAATTACCAGACAATGGACATCAAAAAGCAAAAGAATTCCCTTCAGAAGGCAAGAGGCAGGTACAGGCAGCTGTGTGTTCGTCATTTGCCATGGCAGAAGTTCAGAAAGGCAGTTTTATAACATGGTCCCTGGCTGTTTCTAGGTCAGCCTGTTCTGCAGCAGCAGGCAGAGGAGGCAGCTCTGGACCCGTGCCCCAGCAAACCTCTCTGGTTCGGTTAAAGACATCGTTATGGTTGGGTGATTGTGCAATGGCAATTCCAGCCTAATTAAGTACAGTGCTCTTAGGGGAGCAATCAGACCAAAAGCTGGAGCTGACAGAGAGCTTTCAAACAAATGCAGCTTGCCCAAAAAGCCCTAGAGTCAAATATTGGAAGTGAAAGTGCTCATGCTCAGCACGGACCCTACTTGACAGCCCAGCTACATGCTGCAGGGAGGCAGGAGCCAGAACTGGAGAGGACAAAAATAAAGCACCATAATATTTCTTTTTCTAAGGCTGGGATGGTTGTCTGGACCAAACAGAGATGCTTGTCCAGACCTGCTCATCCAGAGACCAGACCCAGAATGGGTCAGAAATGTCCTGAATGGGCCAAAGTAATACACACTGGGAAGGAAAAGGTATCATGTTCCCCATGGACACACACAGGAGGACAGACACACCAGATAAATCATCTTCCTCACACTCCACACAGTGACAATGTCAAACCAGACCATGAAATATGTAAAAGAGGAAGCAAACTCCCTGCTGTGCTCAGGGCTCCCTGCACAGGGTCAGCAGGTCCCTGCTCCTGCCCCAGCCCAACACCCGGGAATGGGGCAGCAGCAAAGCCACCACAGCACTAGGAACATTTCCTGAACGTGAGACACTGAGGAGAAGGGTGGATGTTTAACCAGAGGAGGAAACAAACCAGGGGAGCCCCAGCAAGACTCTCAGAGTATGACTGATACAGACATTACAGTTACAGGAAGAGCAGCTCACCCCACAAAACCAGCAGTAACCCATGGGACTGGGAAAAAGCCCCATAGGGACAAACAATGGGAAGACAACCATGGTGTCCACACTAACACAGTGTTCAAGATCTCTTTGACGTCAGCAGAGATGCTCAGGAATTTCCAGGTCCAGCTGCACAGCCTGGGCTGGGGCACACCATCTGGGTCTAAGCATTTTTAATTTTCAACCCCTGAGCATTTTTAATTGCTTTAAGGAAATCCAGGGAAAGTGAAATTGGAAATGGGAAACAAATCAGAAGAGAGAAAAGAGCTGAAAAAATAACAGAAAAAATAATATTAAAGAAAGAAATCAGAGAAACACAGGTTAAAACACCTATAAAAATTATTTCAATCCCTTTTTGAAATGGAAAAATTTTTGACATTTCCATATATTGCATCAAATTGCTTTCTAGCTTCCCAACCAGCTTGCAAAAATGGTGTTTAACCCATCATGGCTTTCTTAAGTATTGTAAATGCATATCACTGGGTTCAGAGGAAAAAATTACTACAAAGTTGTTGGGGGGCAACTTGGTTTAACAGTCCAGGGAAATTTGCTTTCTGAGGTGGTGTCAAAAGGGTCATGGACAGACTCTGGTGGTATCTCAGCTCCTGGATCCCTGAACTGTGGTTTTCAAATAGGATAATGAAGAAAAATTCATGAGCTGAGATCTCAGGATGAGCACTCATGGTCTGGCACAGCTTTTGAAGCACCTGGGACTCCTGAGCATCTTTGCGAGGGCCAAAGATTGGCAGAAAAATGAACAGAGAGTCCCGCAGAGGTTCACATGGCCAGCTTGTGCTGTGCACTGACAGGTGAGACTCCAGCTTGGTGTGATTTGATATCCCCATCCCAGCACTGACATCCCACAGGTCCCTGTCACACCCCTCTGAAACTCAGCACAGAGCTCTGCTGGGCACGGGCACATGGGCTGCACTGCAGAGCATGGGGGTGCAGGGATTGATGCACCCTCACTAGCCCATTTTTTGGCAAATAACTGTTAAAAAAGGCCTGTGGTTTTTAGCACAGCCTCTGTGGGGCAGACAGCACAGAGCGTGGGCTCACTCAGCTGCTCCAGCTGTGTCCCTGGTGTGTGTCCAGGTTGTTGTCCTGTGTTGTCATCACTCCCTCCCCTAGGATCAGGCACACAGCAAAAACTACTCCTCATTACAAATCCACACTGGCCTTGGAAGGTGGTTTGTAGGATCCTCACCCCTTGCTCTGCTCTGAGTGTGCCTGGTGCCCGCCAGTGCTGGAGTGGGACCATGGCAATGGCTCACACCAACCCCAAACCTCCCTGCAGTCCACCCACACCTGAGTGCTCAGCCCTGTGCCCCTCCACTTCATTCTAGTTCTGCAACATGGCAGCAAATACAGGCTGGGGTGAAATCCAGTGCCCAGGCTCAGCAGGAACCCAGGGAGCTGGAGGCAAAAGGCACCAGAGTGAGCAGGGTTGGGAGGTTGGGGATATTTCCTGTGAGGTGGGCAGGCCCTGGCACAGGGTGCCCAGAGCAGCTGTGGCTGCCCCTGGATCCCTGGCAGTGCCCACGGCCAGGCTGGACAGGGCTGGGAGCAGCCTGGGGCAGTGGGAGGTGTCCCTGCCATGGCAGGGGTGGCACTGGGTGGGCTTTGAGGTCCTTCCTAACCCAAACCAGTCTGGGATTCTGTGATGATTTCTGTGTGGGGTCAGGACTTGACAACTGCAAATATCCAATGCAATCCCATACAAAGAGGAGCTGCTCGAGCAGATGATCGCGTGTGTGCGTGCAAAAGCACAGACTGTGCCTGCACAGCTGTGAGCCTGCTCCTGCAGAGCACGGGAGTGCAGCCACCCCTGCAGGGACCCTGCCTGGGTGCTGCAGTCCTGTGCACGGCCTGCAGCAGGCTCTGAGCTGGGGGAGAGCCCCGCGGCTGCCTTGGCACGGGTTTTATCCACGGCGGAGAGGGCATGGCTGGGCCAGCAGGCTGTGCCTGTGTGTCCCAGCAGGGCCTTGCTCAGACCGTGAGCGCAGGGTTTGTTACCTTCTGCAGCTCTGTCTGCCCAGGGGCTCACCCCAGTCAGAGCCCACGGCCGGGGGGGATTTTTCCTACGGCAGAGGGGTCAGCCCCTCTTCTAGCAATGCACTCCCCAGCTGAGCTGCCTGGGGAATTTCAAAGAGATTGTCAGAGATCCCAATCTGTAAAGCTCCTGAAAATTTGGTAAAATTCCCCAGCTGGGCCTGAGAAAGAAGTGCTGGCCCGTGTTTCCATGGAAGGGGCCTGCCCACTGCCCCACACGACAGCTGTGGAGGTGGGAGGGAGCTGAGATAGCCCTGACATCGCTCAGACGAGTGCAGGGAGGGATTCTGGGGGCAGAGGATGGGGAGCCCAGAGCAAAGTGCACTCTCTGCCTTTCCCTGCAGTGCACGGAGGAAGGGATGGGGCAGGGCCATGGTGGGGTGCTGGGGCTGCTCTGTCCTGCTCCCAGCTGGAATCTGAGAGCCTGGGGATCTGCTGCCAGGTGGAGGCTCCATGAGGCCATCTCTCCACTACCCTGGCCTGCTCTTGCACATTCCAGGCTGCCCTGCTGGGGGCTTTGCTGCCCTCCTGAGTGGTTTCCTGCCCTGCTGAGGGCTGTACTCCCCACTCCCAGGACAAACATCTCTGTGCCGCACCAAGCAGCCTGTCCAGTCATCCCTTGTGGGTGCCAGTGAAGGAGTACTGACCCTGACCTTGGTCAACAAGAGCCACTTTTGTCCCCACCTGCACCTTCCCACCCTGACTAACAGGGCTTCTGCTGAGCATCGACTGCCAGTGAGGCCAGTAATAAAGCAGCAAACCCTTTTCAGTGAACAAGCCCTGTGAGGGCCTGGAATGGTTCCACTGGGAGCAGGAACCAGAGGGAAATCCATCCCCTGACTGGAGAGACAGACAGACCTCACTTAACAACCAGGGCAAGGTGCTGAAACTGAAAAAGCTCTCCAATTGCAGCATGTCTAAACTCCATTTTCCAACTCTTCCAGCAGCAGAGGAGGTCTCTTAATTTATCAATTTATCTCCCTGTTCCTGTGCTGCAATAATCTGCTGTGGGGTGGTAAGGGGCTCAGCACCCAGGTGTCCCTCCAGCCCCTCAGGTAGGAGAGGTCCCACGTGGTGGTGTTGAGGAGCACAGACCTTCCTGAGCTGTGCTCTCACACTCAGGGTCAGCTCACATTTTTCATGGTGCCAGGATGTCAGTGTCATCTCGTTTGTTCCAGCTGAGATGCAGAGCAGATATAAACACCCGCAGTGGCCTGTGGGGGACAGGAGCACTGAGGGAAAGTCAGAGGGGGATTTTTGCAATGCTCAGCCCATGAGATCCCCCCAGAGGGCTCTCCATAGCTATGGACACCACAGTGATGGGAACCACTCTGCTGCCTTTACCTTGAGACTCCTTCTCTCCTCCAGTTCCCTGCTGACCTCACTCAGAGGTGATGGGACCCCAGAGACCCCTCCCCGGCAGGCAGGACTGTGCTGGATGCTGTGAGGGTCTCAGTGAAGGAACAGCTCATGACTTCATGAGAGGTACAAGGAGACCAAGCCAGAGTGCTCTGCCTGATAACTGCAATATTATTTCTGGAACAAATGGTTGGATACTGGAACAGTAAAACTCACTTCCCTCGGGTGTCTTTGCTGAAAGACTGGTACAGCTCATGGACCACTGTGCTGGACTGGACATGCTCTGAGAGCATCAAAAGGTTCTGGGCAAACCTGTCCATGCTGAGGCCCACACCTTTCCTCCCCTGGTAGCCTTGAGAAAATGAAAATTAACCCAACTTCAGCTCCCTGCGAAATTCAGCTAAAATTGTCTGATGCCTCCAAAACCAATTAGGGGCGTACATAAAAAGTGATCCTACAAGCTTGTTTCCATAGAAACTAAGCTGAAAGATATAATTTCCTGAGCTAAAACAAAAAAGAAAGCAAGCTGATCTCTGGAAACCAAAAAGGGAACAGCAGAAAATCCCTGTGTCACGAGCCAGCCTGTCCTGCATGGGGTGTGCAGAACCTTCCACTGTCCTATCCCACAGCTCCACACCCCCGTCCCCCACTGCACTCTCACCTTTGCTGTCCCCTCCACTGTCTAAACATCCTTAGTTCCTCTTCTCAGTCCCTGCCTTTGCCCCATCTCCTGCCTGCAGCTCTCTGTTCTTCAGAGAGCTGCAAGCCTTGGTGGGCAGGAGGCTGAGCATGATGCCAGCCAGGCAGGAGCGCTCTGAGGGGTGTTGGGGTGGGCAGCCTGGGCTCCCTGCCCAGCCTCTGCCTGGCAAGTGTACCCCACAGCCCTGAACCTGCTCAGCACCCCAAATATTGCATGGAGAGCATCTCCCTGCCGGCACACTGAGTCACCACTGTGGCCGTGGGTCTCTCCTCCAGCCCTGAAGTGAGTTAGGCGGGGGTTAGGAGGCTGCTCTGCAGAAAACACATTTTAAAAAGGAAAAGACTGGCAGAAGGAGAGGACAGGGTCAGCCCCTGGGGGTAAGCACTCCAGGCCAGCACGAGGCTGGACTGCACAGGTGGGCAGGCCTGCTTTACTGGGCACAGCCCTGCAGAGATGGAGCAGAGAGGAGGCACAGGGTCCCCTCTCACTGCCATGGTGGGCCCTGTGACAAGGATCCTCTCAGTGACATTCCTGTCAGATCCATCTCCTCCCCAGAGCAGCAAGAAGCAAATCCCTCCTGAACAATTCCTGCCTGCTCTGCCAGCTTTGCTGCCATCCCTTTCCATCTAACCATGGCTGTTGGGACCCTGCCAGGGTGTGCAGGTCCCCAGCCCTGCCAGCCACCATCACCATCACTGCCGTGGTCCTGGCTTGCTGACCACCCTGCCATGGCATCCCTGGTGGGAGATGCCAAAATCTGCTGCTGCTCCAGCCAAGCAGTGCTGCTGGTGCCTCTCTGGGAGCTTCTGCTCCTCCTCCTGAAATTTGACTTTATTTACCATGTAGGTGGAGTGACTATTTTTGCACTGAACATTTACATTTGTGAATATTCACATTTTCCAAGCAAAGGCTGATTCGTGCTTTGAAGCAGGCTCGATCTCACCCACTGAGCTCGTGTGCCTGGATGAAATCCTGCAGTGGCATTTGGAAGGCCTGGCTCTGCTCAGCTCCTCCTTTTGCCTTTCCTAAAGCTTTAGGTGTTTGCCAAACGGGCTGTGAGCAGAGGGCCAGGGCAGCACCTCATTGCCCAAGTACTGCCTGCACATGGCAGGACCTCATCCAGCCTGGAAGTCTCTGAGTTCCCACAGGGACAGCTGAGACACTGGAATCTGAACCTCTGTCTTGAGTGCTGGCCAGACTGAATGTCATGTGAAGCCTCAGGATATTCTGTTATCTCCCCTACCAATATCCCACAAACCCAGAGAAGTGAATGCAACCAAACAACCTCCCAGCCCCTGTGACAGGATCCTCTGCCCCTCCCAGGCCCCCAGAGCCCCCAGGACCCCCTGGCTGTCAGCAGTGAGCAGGGCAGGAGCCAGCTCGTGCCTTTGCCGTGGCTGGAGAGCAGTGAGCCCAGCAGCCTGGCAGAGCAGCGCTGCAGAAATCAGCTGGCACTATGTAGGTCAGCACTGGCAGCTGCAAAAAAATGATGTACCCTGGAATGCAGAGAGAGAGAGAGAGAGAGAGAGAGAAAGAGAGAATGGGAGCTGCAGGCTGGGCTGGAGAGGGTGGATGGACAGACACAGAGAGAGTGCAGACATCATGAACCCTCCTGACGGGCACTCTTGATTTACAGCACATGTATGAGGAACCAGAGCAGAAACATGCATCAGTTACCTTATCAGAATATATAGACATGCGTGTTGTCAGACCAATGACAGGGATCCTGTAGAAGCCAGCTGTGTATGATACAGGTGTTGGTGTTAGGTGATCGTTGGGAGCAGGAGGGTGACTAACTAATATTGCATAGACCTGTAGGACAGGATACACGACACAAACATTATTTCACGGGAGCGCAACGGCCATCGAGCGTGATTTTTTTCCCTTTTTTTTTTTTTTCCTGCAATGCTAAACAGCCCCATGTTAACATGATAATGGCACTGCAATGGCTCGGAATGGGGAAGCAAGGGCTGTGCCGGGAGCCAGGGGTGCTGTGCCTCGGCTGGAGGTGATGGCTCTGCTCAGGGTTATGTCCTAATGGAATGCCATGCCCAGCCGCTCCGCTCGCTAAACTAATAACTTCCATGGATTACAGATTAAAGGGAAGCATCTCCCTTCCAGTCACACTGTGTAATGCGATTTCTTTAACCACACATTTAATATTCGGTTGTAATTCCCCTCTGAGGACTATTACGAGCAAAGTGGTCAGCTGGGACTGTGGCAGGAGCGGGAGTGCGGAGCCAGGGAGCGAGTCAGCCATCTGGCCTTGGGCACACGGGAATGGCAGAGCGCGGAGGGCGGGGGCAGCAGCCAGGATCTGCCTTCGGCCAAGGATCTGGGCTATACCAAAATGGGGAAGGAGGATCCCAGCAAAATTCTGCTGTTACGGCAGAGCTGGGATTTTGGTCTCCAGCAGGATCCTACTTTGTGTCAAAGGGAGAAGAAGGAGCTGGGTACTCCCTGGGATCCTTTATTACACCAATGCCCTTTCGCAGCACAAGGAATGTCCCCAGCTGGTGACAGGTCTCCAGCTAGGGCGAATCAGTGCAAGGACGTTGATGTCTGGGGGAAATAACTCTTCCTTCTCCAAGCATCTGCCCAGCGCCAGGGCTGGAGGGACAGATTGCCAGGACAGGAGAGGAGGATGAAGCCTGGCTGGGGAAGAGCCCCGGGGGTCTGGGGGGAAGAGGGACGATCCTGCTTGCCTTTGGGAGGGAGTAAATTGAGGATGCAGAGGGAGCTGGGGCAGGGGCTGGAGACCCTACGTGGGAGTAGGGAGAAATTGCTAGAGAAGAGGTTGGGAAGGTCCTAGGGATGCAGGAGGAAGGGCTGCCCTGGGCAGAGGTGCCCGGTGCTGACACACGGGGTGAGGACCGGCACCCAGCAGGGCGGGGCAGGGCCCTGGGGCAGGAGCAGGCTCGGGGCAGCGGCGGGGCCGTGCGGGGCTCGGGCTGGGCTGTGGCGAACGGCAGCCGCCGCCAGGAGCCATTTTGCGTGCGCGGGCTGCCAGCCCCTCCTGTGCCTCGCAGCCCCCGCTCGGGCACGGCGCCAGCGAGCGGGGACCGAGCGGGGCACAGCGGCCGGGACAGCCCCCGGCGTGTGGGCACAGAGCGGGCACCCCGAGCCCAGCGCCCCCAGCAGCCGCGGCTGCGCTGCCTCCCGCGGGGCTGTGCCCGCACCGGCCGCAGCTCCGCGGGCTCTGCGCGGGGACTGGGCGTGGAGGTGGCACGGCCACGGGCATCCATCGGCCGGCAGCGCTGAATGGAGCCTCGGCTCGGTGCGGGACCCGCTGAGCCTCCCCTGCTGCCCGGGGACAGCGGGGGTCGGCGAGAGCCCGCGCTGCCCGCCCTGGCCACCACCCCAGGGATGTCCCCAGCTGTCCTCCACCTCCACAGCGGGAAGCTGAGCTGTAAAGGCGTCAGCTCTGCCCCACGCGGCCCCTGCAGCCCCCTGCCCTCGCTGGCTGTGCGTGCCCGGGTGCGCACACGCTTTTCTCTGCGCCTTGGGGCGGGTGAGGCTCCGTGGTGGGGGCGTTCATGCAATTCGGGCGCGCGTTGGCATCTGCGCACGGGCCCGCGCGGACCTTCCGCGTGTGCGGGGTGTGCTGGAGGCGGGCGTGGGTTGTACCTGCCTGCCCGTGCCCCGACGGCCCCGACTGACGGCCTGGGGGTGGTTAACCGAGCTCTGCGCCCAGGGCATACGCAGGGGAGGTGGAGAGGCTGCCCGGGGCACCCCAGGCTGCACCCACCAGCACTGAGGGTTCGGGCTGCACCCTCAGGTGCGCTGAGAGTGACCCGTGGCCACAGGAGGGAGGGTCATTCTGTGCTCGTGTGTGCAGTCATACACAGCACACACTGAGTCTGTCCGTGTGTGCCCTGTGTCCGTGTGTCTGTGTGTCTGTGTGTCTGTGTGTCTGTGCAGGTGTGCGCCCTGTGTCCGTGTGTCTGTGTGTCTGTGTGTCTGTGCAGGTGTGCGCCCTGTGTCCGTGTGTCTGTGTGTCTGTGCAGGTGTGCACCCTGTGTCTATGTGTCCATGTGTCCGTGTGTCCGTGTGTCTGTGCAGGTGTGCACCCTGTGTCCGTGTGTCCGTGTGTCTGTGCAGGTGTGCCTGTGTGTCTGCACCCCCAGCCGTGTGTGCCTGTGGCTCGGGTGTGCGTGTGGCAGTGGGTGTACCAGGTCCCTGCACGCAGATGTGGGTGTCCATGTGTCACAGCAGCTGTGCACGCTGGCATGAGTGCACACAGATGTGCTGTGCGTGAGCCCATGTTTGCACAGCACTGCACGTGTGCACGTGGCGTGTGTGCATGGAGTGCGTGTGTGTGTGTGTGCACATGGAGTGTGTGTGCATGCACATGGAGTGTGTGTGTGTGCAAGGAGTGCATGTGTGTGTGTATGGAGTGTGTGTGTGTGTATGGAGTGTGTGTGTGTGTATGGAGTGTGTGTGTGTGTGTGCATGTGTGTGTGCACATGGAGTGTGTGTGTGTATGGAGTCTGTGTGTGTGTGCACATGGAGTGCGTGTGTGTGTGTGTGTGTGCACATGGAGTGTGTGTGTGTGTGTGTGTGTGTGTATGGAGTGTGTGTGTGTGTGTGCACATGGAGTGTGCGTGTGTGTATGGAGTATGTGTGTGTGTGTGCACATGGAGTGTGTGTGTGTGTGCACATGGAGTATGTGTGTGTATGGAGTGTGTGTGTGTGCATGGAGTGTGTGCACATGGAGTGTGTGTGCAAATGAAGTGCAGCCCGTGAGCATTCCCACATGTGTGTGAGTGCACAGTGTGCGTGCACGCACAGTGTTCCTCATGTCCACGTGTCCCCCCAGTTTGGGGATGCCCGTGTGTGCTCACACCTAGCTCTGTGTGTGCCCGTTGTGCCTGTGTGTGGTGTAGGTGTGCATGCATATTTCTGTGCATGCACAGCATTGGGTGCACGTTTGTGCACAACTCAGGGCATGGGGGCCTGTGTGTGGCCAGGGGCTGTGTGTGTGAGCCTGTGTGTGCCCTGGTACGTGTGAATCTGTGCATGCTGGGCTTCGTGTGTGAATCTGTGTGTGCCCAGGGGCTGTGTGTGTGAGCCTGTGTGTGCCCTGGTATGTGTGAATCTGTGCATGCTGGGCTTCGTGTGTGAATCTGTGTGTGCCCAGGGGCTGTGTGTGTGAGCCTGTGTGTGCCTGAGCTTCATGTGTGTGTCTGTGTTAATTTATATGTGCTCAGGCTTCGTGTGTGATCCCTGTGTGCCCTGAGGGGTGAGTGTGTGTGCCTGCGTGTACCTCAGGGCTGTGGGGGTGCCCCTGTGTGCCCCAAAGCCCGTGTATGCCCGGGGGCGCGTGATGCCCATGTGCACCCTGGGGTGTGTGTGTGAGCCCATGTGTGACCCGGGTGGGCGCTGCAGGTGGCCATGCGTGCCCCGGGCAGTGTGTGCGAGCCCATATGAGCCTGGCGGCTGTGCAGGTGCCCGTGTATGCCCCCAGGGTATCTGTGGGTGCCCGCATGTGCCCGGGCTGTGTGCGGGTGCCCGGGTGTGCCCGGGGGTGCACGGAGCACGCAGCCGGCCGCGCTTACATAAAGGCTGCAATGCGGGCAGCGCGCCCCGGGCCCGGGCAGGACCCCGCACGCCGCGGCTCGGCCAAGGGGCACCGCGGGGCCGGGGCGGGGTGGCCGCGGGGGTGGCGGCTCGGGTCCCGCCGGGGACGGGGAGGGGAGGGGGTCGCCGTCCCGGGGTACCTGGCTGGAGATGAGGTCCTCGCAGACGGACAGGGCCATCTGAATGGCATTGGGCTTGTGGGTGACGGAGGTGGCGTTGAGCTGAAGCTTCCAGGTGCCGTGCCGCTTGTTGGCCTGGTTCACCGCCTCGCGGAAGATCTGCTCGTGCTTCTTGGTGCTCAGCACCGCGCCGATATTGACGATCTTAGGGTCGCAGCCGGCGCGGGCGAAGGAGGAGGAGAAGAGGAGGGCGAGCAGCAGCAGCCGCATGGTGCTCATCCACGGGCGGCCCGGAGCCCGCCGGGCCCCCCGCGCCCCTCGCCCGCCCGCCCCGCGGGCCGCCCGCCCGGCTCAGCGCGGCCCCATCGGGCTCGGCCCCCGGGCCGTGCCCGGCGCTCGGCGCGGGCGGTGCGGGCGCTGCCGGGCGCTGCCGGGCGCTCTCCCCGGTGCTGAAGCGCCCGCGCCGCTGCCGCCGCTCCGCCCCGCCCCGCCCGCCCCGCGCTGCCGCAGCGCCCGCCCCGCGCCCGCCCCCGGGACCCCCGCCCGCCCCGGGCGCTGCGGCAGAGCCCCCCTCCCGCGGGGCGCTGCGGGGTCGCTGCGGGGTCGGTGGCGCCGCTCGCAGGGCGCGGGTCCCGCTGTCCCCGTGGCGGGGTGCGGGCGCGTCCCGCACCTCCTGCGAGAGTCGCTCGTGCGGGAGGTGCACAGCTGGTGCGGGGCTGAGCTCTGGCGGTCCCGCTCCGCCCTTTTCACCTGCAGTGCCCTTTCGGGATCAGGGCATTCCCGGTGCCTCGGAAGGCACGGACACACCAGGCATTCAGTAAACCAGGGACTGGGGATAAAACACGGTCCCACACCAATATTCCCAGTTATGCAGCACCTCTGCCCACTTCCGCAGCTCTGCCTGGGGACAGCTGTGTGTGACATGGACTCTGTCATGGTCTGTGTGCACTCCAGTGCTGGGGAACCCTCCCTTGACCAGCATAGCTCCTGGGCAGAGATGTTCAGTAGACGCTCAGCCTGGTTCCTTGGCTTCACTCTGTCCCTCCAGACAGAGCCACCACTCTTCCAGACATTAGCTCACAGGGCAACCAGCCATTTTCCTCCATTAAATTTACCAAATTACTCTGGGATATGACCTTAAGATTTCTCTGCTGAGGAGATTTCTTGGGGTTCTCATCATCTACCTGTTGTTGGGCTACCATTAGCCTCCCTTAAGGAAATGGAGGCACAGCAGCCAGTGGCCAACATCTGGAGGGGAGTCCAGCTCCATGGCAGAAAGAGACTGAGTTTCAGTCTTGGACTGCATCTGTCCCGTTCCAGGGCCAGAGTGGTGAGGTGGCCAGAACAGCACATTGCTCCCCAGACCTGCCACATTGGCCTTTCTGGAGAAAAACAGCGGGGTTTCAGGTAGTGAGAGGGTGTGCTTTGTCACTGCATGGGACAAACACCACAGCTAGCCCAGGCAGGGAATGGACCGAGCATGGCAGAACCAAAACCACCAGGGATATTTTTACACCGCCATTTCTGGGGTGCTGCTGCAGCCCACCTCTGTCCTTCCTTTGCAACGTGAGTTGAAGCAGAATATTTTCCCCCAACGCAAATTTTCTCACTGGCATCTCTGAAGTGCGAGTTGCCATGGAAACCATTTTGCCTGTGTCCCACATTGCCCACATGCACTCGGAAGGAGCTGCAGGAGCAAAATGGCCGTTGTGTAACGCTGCAGGGCTCAGCGTGCCCGGGCTCGGGGGCTCTGCAGCCTCTTCCAGCTGTGAGACCCTCTCAGGAAGCTGCAGACCGCTGCATGGGGAAGCAATGGAACCCATGGAGGTCGTGATGCGCTCCGTGAGAGAAGGAAAATGGCCCCACCTCGCCTTAACTCTTGCAGTGCTTGGCGTGGAGCTCCACACCAACACTGCTGTGCTCTTGGAAAAGACTTCCAGGAAAGCTTAACCCTTTTCAGTGTCACCATGTCGTTCCCACTCCTCCATGCACGGAGCTGAGGGCCTTGCTGAATTCACACAGGGTGGCTTTGTCTTGAAGGGACAAAGGGTGAAAGCCAAAGAGGGTTGCATCCCTACCCTCAGTCTGCACAGAGCTGACTTCATTCCTTCCTCTGCCTACCAGGTGCACCTGCAGTAGGTTGTGTGGGAAGAAACTGCTCTGGAGTGGGCTGTACAGACCTGGATCCTGGTGGGTGAGATGGCAGTAGAATAACAAAGTGAAGACCTGGCCACAGCAGGTGGCTTGGCAGAGAAGACAAAGGAAAAAGGCAGGCTTTGAAACAATATTTGGAGTGCAAGAGCTCTTTCCCTCTCATTACCTGGAGCTCCCTGCAGGGAGGAGTGCAGCTATTGAGTCCCTCCTGTGTTGCCCAGGAGTGTGGGATGACCATGCTTAGGATGGAGCCTACCATGCTGGCAGGCTCTTCCCTCTGTGCCTCCCTTCATTTTTTGTCTCCTCTTGTTTTTGGCACAGTTGTGGAGATCTGAGAAACGCCTGCTTCCCTCTCAGGTCATGCCCCCCATCGGTGTTGTGCTGGCAGCGGGAGCAGCCCGGATGACAATGCCCCACAGCCAGGCTCAGCCAGCACAGATGTTGTCACCACACGAGTCTCCCTCTCGCTGTGTCCTCAGGCTCTTTGATCCTCTGAAGGCAGAGGAGCGTGCAGGGCTTTCCCAGGCAGGAGCTGTACGTGGGGAGCACAGCCACATCCCCCAGCTGGTCCTGGCAGCCAGGGATGCTCTCTGCTTTCCCTGTCGCTGCCTCCTGGCACATCGTGGCCACCTCCTTGGCCATGACTGAAGGCAAGATCTGACTCGGCTTGCCTGTTAGCAATTAGTGCAGTGTGATCCTGCTCTTCATGCAGCGCCTCCTGGATGCAGGGGGCTGGACACGAGCATGGGAGGGGTGTGGGTGAGGTGTCCCCTCGAGGGCCAGTGACTGCTGTAACTCCTCCCAAGGCCAGAGTAACCCAGTGTAAAATCTGGAGACCTCAGAGGAGAAGCACTGAACCCAGCTGGGAGCTTCACCTGCCTCGGGGGGTAAGGCATCAGTCCTGGTGGTAGAAAAGGCAATAGGGAATTTCATAGAAGACAAAAATAAGTATTAGAATATGCAATTTGTGCCACTCCTTGTGAAGCTACCAAACAATTCTTCTTTTGAGAAAGCTGAAATGGAATTGAGAGCAGTAACTGCAACACAGGCTGTGGAAATGCTTCCTGTGTGCAGCTGCAAGGTTAATCTAAGGTGTAAATGGAGCAAAGCACATGCAGAGTGCCCATGGCAAGGCTCCAAGGCCTGGTACTGAAGAGCTGCCGTGGGACGTGGGTGTTCCTACAGGGATGAAAGGATTTGCAATGCAGTTGTCACTTCAGTATTCCTGCCTTTGCTCTGGAAGCAATCACTGGTGATAAAATCTGTGAGACAGCAAATAATGATGCCAAATCACTTGGGTTCTTTGATAAGCACAGAACTGGAATGTAATTTAGGACAGCCAGTGTAGATCCATGAAAGTAGAAGCAAGTATTGCTGGTCCTGCTCTTTGGACATGACTGCAGATCCAGTGGAGACACTGACTGTAAGTGCGGTCTCTAATACTGACCTGGGGGTCAGAGATCATGATTTTCCAAACAAAAAGGTGGCACTGTCATCCTTGGATTCACCTTGAGAAGTCAGGGCAGCAGCTGGTAATGACTTGAGCCTCTGCAGGAAGCACTGAGGAACCCTGCACAGGAAGGCTGCCTGCAGATCTGGGGGTCACAGTCTTTACAAAGAGGCTGAAAAAAATGGAGAAACTATCCTTCAGAATATTTGGAGGAAAAACTCCCCATGAACTGCTCTAGCAGAGGGGAGAATGGATGCAGTTGCAGCGTGCTGCCTTCCAGGACAGGGACAGAGAACAGCACCAAACCCCAGCCTGAGGTCTAGGCAGGGACAGGGGACAAGGGGGGTGCAGGGCCCCAGCAGCTCCTCACAACCCTCCTGGAGGCTGGCACAGTGTGTCCTCACTGCCACTGCTCTGGGGACTGTGGTTTGTGTGAGCAGCTGGGACACAGCAGGACGTCCTTGTCACGGGATCAGCCACCCAGACAGACAGGCAGTGACTGGAGTCTGCAGGGGAAGGTGCCCAAGGGCTCTGTTCCTCTGCTGGGGGAGCTGCAGGGAGCAATGGGGTGGAAACCAAAGTGGGAGTGTCTGAGCAGCCCCTTGGTTGCTTTTGTGTGTTCAAGCCCTGTCTCCCATTCTTTTCTAGGCAACATCCAGGAAGGACTGCAGTCCCTAAGTCCCTGTGCACTTCCTGAACGCTTTCCCAGCTGAGAGGGACTGAGCCAGCCTACTCTGCAGTTCAGAAGTGGCTGCTGGGGTCCACAGGCAGCACAGCTCCCTGCTCTAGGTATCCATGGGCATCCATGTTACCTTTACCCCGCTCTCCCCACGGGAAGGAGCTCCAGGCCCCCAAGGCCTTTGCCACCCTCTTGAGCAGAGTGTTTGGCACATCTGGAATCCCTGCTGTCACAGAAAGAAGCTGCAGCATCACCCTCCAGCAGCTGGTGAGAATGGAGGGGTCTCTCCCCCTGCATCCCCTGTGTGCAGAGACATTCCCAGCATCCAGCAGAGCTCTGCCTTCACCCAGAGCTGGGCACACACCAGGATGGGGAGTTCAAATGAGAGGCAGGCAGTCAGCCTGAAACACCGAGGTGTTCCTGGGCAGGCAGGGGGATATTTGGTGAGAGGTAAGAGGATGGGACATGGAACAGCAATGGTTGGAGGCAGAGATGGTGACAAACCCCAAAGCACCTCCTGTGCAATCAGAGGGAACTGAGCGTGCAGAAACACAGTCAGATGTGCAGTAGGAGGGGTGGGAAGTTCAACTGCGAACATTTTCTGAGGGAAAACCAGGATCTGCATGTTTGAAATGCACTGTAGGGAAAATTTCATTTTGATAACATTCCAATTTTCTTCTGGAAAACCAGCCAGAAGCTGGGCTTCAGCTTCCTGTACATCGTGTCCCAGGAGATTGGACAGTTTGTCCTCAGGGAGTTCCAGTCCCCTGGAACTGTCACACAGAGGAGGCTGGAGCCTGGGCAAGGTGACGTAGTGATGGAGCACCTGGGGAACGTCAGCCCCCTGCAGCCCTTGGTGCCCCCACCACGCTCAGCCTGGGTGTCCCTGGGAGAGCTCCCATGGGGCTGCCTGCCTTCCCACAGCAGGGCTGACACCAGGAATGGCACCCTCCCTCTCCAGGGACTCTCTGGGAACCCTGGGACGCTGCAACGATCTCCATCCTGTCCACTGCAAGGAGTGGTGGTTGGTGCCTGTGCAGCACCTGCTCAAGCAGAACCCATCCCATCATTTGGAGGGGCTGGAGGGGCCAAACTCCCCTGGAAAGGGGCCACTGGAGGTTCTCCAGGTATCTGTCTGTCCCCAGCAGAGCCCAGGTGGTGACAGGCACCACTGTTGGGCAGGGGTGCCACGGCTGTGCCCTGTCAAGAGGAGAGTGAGATCTCTGGGCATTTCCAACCTTTTGGAGCTGCAGTGAGGCTGAAACAGGGGAAGGAAAAAGGGCTCAGTGACAAATGAGGTGCTCTGGAACTTGCAACCCTTCCAGAGACAAAACCAGGACATAGTTTTCATAGTGATGGGTGCAGAAACTCGCAGGAGTTCCCATGCCTGAAACCCACCCTTGGGAGAGGGCAGCAGACATCTCCTTTGGCTGCGTGCCCCAGCCTCCTGTGCCTCGCAGGAGCCACCACGCTGCCCAGAGCATCCCCGGTGTTCCTGCCCTGCCCCATCCCAGCCACACGTGGCTCTGTCCCCTTGCAGGGGGTGATGCCTGGGGCATCTCAGTGCTCAGCACCTCATCCTGCTGCTGGGAGATGTTCCTGTCTTTGCAGAGCTTCAGGAGCTGCAGGGGCTCTCCAGTCTGTGCAGCTCCCTGGGAATACTCCTGACCTTAGGAGGACAGGAAACTGAGTGGCTTTCCAATCTGCCAGATGTGGCTTTCAAAGACACCAAACATGATAAATGAGATGTGCACAGCCTTGGGAGGAGCTGAGCAAGAGAGTCCAAGCCCAGGCTGGCCCAGTGGTGACAATGTGGCACTTAGGGGCAGGAGCTGAGCACCAGACTCAGTGCTGCACTGGATGCTCCCACCCCAGGAGCGGGGAGCCTGGTTGGGCTCCAGCACCACCAGAACAGATCAGTGGTGGGTGATGGCTCAAAACCACCCAAAACATGGGAATATGGTGACACACCTGCCCCTAGAGACCTGTGCCCTCCTGTCCTCTGTGATTGGTGTTTGATAAATCAAAATCTCATTGCTGAGGACAGAAAGAAAGATTGATGACACAAGTTCTATTATGAAACCAGCCTAAAAAAACCCCATGTAAAACATGATGAGGCAGCACTGGTTTTGGAGAAAACACTGCTTTAATCTCATCTCCTTCCCTGAGGGTTCCTGCAATGTGCTTACAAGTCAGCACTTGTGGAAAGCACAGTTTCACAGGGGGCTTCCTAGAAAGGCAAACACACAGGTGGGGCTGCCTGGTGTGAAGTGCCATGGGATCAGGGAATCACAGAATCCTCTGAGCTGGGAAGGACCCACAAGGTCCAGAGAGTCCAGCTCCTGTCCCTGCCCAGACCCCCACCAACCCCACCTGGGCATCCCTGGCAGCGCTGGCCCAACGCTCCTGGAGCTCTGGCAGCCTCGGGGCCGTGCCCATTCCCTGGGGAGCCTGGGCAGTGCCAGCACCCTCTGGGGGAAGAACCTTTCCTGCTCTCCAGCCTGACCTGCCCTGGGCCAGCTCCAGCCGTTCCCTGGTTCCTGTCCCTGTCCCAGTCCCAGGGAGCAAAGACTGGAGCTGCCCCTGCCCTGCCCTTTGTGAGGATGATGAAGACCCCAGTGAGGTCTGATCTCAGTCTCCCCTTCTCCTTGGCTGAACAAACCAAGTGACCTCAGCCACTCCTCCCTCATCAGGCTTCTCTTCCTGCCCCTTCCCCACCCTCAAGGCCCTCCTTTGGATGCTCTCTATAGCTTAATGTCCCTTTCATATTGTGGTCTTTGTGTCTAACAACCCAGTCCTCCTTCAAGGCTTCATCCTCCTCTTGCCATCGTGGGAATTGCCCTTCACTTCCCATTTCAGTCCCCAGGTCAAGTCCCTGCACTGATCTAATGCAGAGATGTGCTGGAAAATCCCAGACATTTTAAGGATTTCTAATATCAGTGAAATACATTTCTCCTTTGCTTGTTTTTCTATAGATTCAAAATGTTTTCAACATTTTGAAATGAAGGTGAATCCTCTCTGCCATGACCACTGCTCCTGCGTGTGTTTGACCTGGAGGGGGGAGCATTCCAGCCTCAGGGGCTCAGTTCTGCTAACTCAGAAATGTTCTGCAGCTGGGGGTGTGTACCTGCTGCAAGGTGATGGGCACGTGTCACCAAAGGCACCATTCCCAACTCCAGACAGATGCTTTTGTGCTGCTGAGGTTGCTGTGTGTTGCTCTAAAGACTCTCAGTGTCTCTCAAAAATAGACACAGAGAGAACCTGCAGGAGCCACAGTTACCTCACCAACACCTTGTTGTGCTCAGTTTGCAGAATTTACAGAAACATTTATGTCCCAGCTTTCTCCTTTCCTGTTTCCCAGCTGCCTTGGGACAGTCCCTTGCAGGTCATTGCCCAGCACCCCTGGAAAGTTTGGAATTGGAAGGAAATCTCTGCATTGCACTTGATTTTTCCTACTTGCCTGGGATGAGCTTCACCCCAACATTCCTCATCCTGATTCCTCAGAGAGCAGGGGCACACAGGACAGAGCCACATCCCTGCATGTCTGGGGAGGTCCTGCCTTGTTCAGCAACATGCTGGTGCTCCTGTCACCACCACCCTCGGGTACCCTCAGCACCCTGTCCTGGCATGTTACACCCACCTGTGTCTGCCCCCAGGGCTGCTGGGCAGCCTTCACACCACAAGGGCTCTCTGAGTCCTGTTCCCTGCCCCAGCCCAGCTCTGGGGAGGCAGAGGTGTCCACAGACCCCACCAGACATGCCCTGAATCACCTTTAATGCTTCCCTGCTGCTGGAGGGGTGCTTCACCAGGGGATGCAGCCCTGTGGGTCCCACCAGGGAGGCTGAGGGTGCCCTGGCCCTCCTGCTCACCCCTGTAAATGTACAAGAGATGTGCAAGATATTTTGAACATCCTAGGAGAAAGATGTTAAAGATATCTCACGGAAAAGGGCAGAACAAAAAGGGTGAGTGCTCATAATGACTCTGGTAACCAATTCTTGGACTCCATGCCATGGAAGCTGCTGTTGCTGCTGGATTTATGCAGCAACACCTCAGGGCTCCCCTTGTCTCCCATTAGTCCTTGTGTCTTCCCTCCTGCCTGACTGAGCTCTGCCCACTGATAAATTCCACTAAACTTGGAAAAGGGGTCAGAGATGAGCTTAAAAGGAAAGTGTTAGACTGAGACACAGCCTGGCCAGGTAGTGGTTCAGTGACCAGCAATGGGTGGGTAAAGTCACCTCCTGGATGACAGCACTTCAGGTCTGCTCTGCTTGTGCCACTCCTGGATTCTGATCCCCCCACCCTTTGTGTCCCCTCTCTGCTCCCTGCAGGGTGTGGGGGTCACCATCACCCCCACCTTGCAGGGACCAGGTGTGAAGGTCAGATGGGATGTGGCCCTGAGCAACCTGATTCAGCTGAATGCTCCTGCTCATGGCAGGAGGGTTGGACTAGATGGGCTTTAAAACTCCTTCCCAACACCAACTATTTTAGGATTCTGTGTTTTTCTGCTGTTCCAAATTACATTCCTAATTATTCTGAAGGAGGGCTATTATACCTGAAAGCTCATCCACTTTTTTCCAGCTGGATCAGCTCATGCAATAGAAATTATTATTGTTCTCCACGGGCCTTGCTTTTTTATCCTCTTAGATCATGCCTACAAAAGCATTAATGCTAATTATTCCTAACGTGCATTTCTCTGGTGGAACAGTGAGCAGATGCAGCCACAGAGAAGTGGAGGAAGGCTCAGATCTCATTCCAAGCACCAATTAACAGCCAGGGCTCTCCTGTGGGCCTGGGCCATGGGCAGACCCTGCTGTGGGTGACAGTCAGACTGACAGACACGCAGAGGTTTGCAGGGCTCCTCCTGCAGGGGATCACAGACTCTGTGTTCCCACAAGTGCCCAGAACTGCCCGGTGGCCCTGGGGCTCTCTAAGTCCCCTGTGCTTTACTCACTACCATTGCTACTTGTTTTCCATAAAAGAAGCAAACTAATTAAATGGGAAAATTATAAATAAAAAGTAAAATGAAAAAAATCTGTGGCTGTTAGTGCTCTGATACACACCTGCAACATTTCTCAATATATCCTAGGGCAGAATATTGTCCTCCCAAGTGGAGAGACATTAGATATGGTGCACAAGCCAGAGGAAAGACCAGCCTCTCCTCTGGCTCTGGTGGCTCCAGGGTGCAAAGGCGGGAGGCAAAAGCAGCACTCAGGAGTCCTGGGTGAGTTTCTTGGGCAGCCCAGCAAGGGTTTGGCCACAGGCGCAGCCAATCTTCAAGGCAGAGAGCTCCACGCTCATTTATGAAGAGAAGCTCTAGAGGTGGGAGTAAAATCTTCTTAAACTGGCAGGGCTGCTCCTGGGACACACGGCTGAGACCCCCAGGGCTCCCAGGGCTCTGTTCTTACCTATCCAGGGCTGCTCCTCTGTGTTCCCACTGCTCCTGCTGAACCCACATCTCCCACATGCAGAAACACTTTCCCTGCCTTGCCCCTTTTGTCCTGAAACTCAGCTCAGGTGCAGAGGTGGGTCAGAGACAGAAGAAAATGCTGATGCTTCAGAGTGTCACCAGGGGCAGGGGAAGGTGATCCCTGGTGCCTCCACTGCTGCCTGCAGATGTGGGAGAGCCTTCCAGAAAGGCTGAGGGACACCAGTGCCAGGGCTCTGGGAAAGGAGGGATCTCCTGGCACTGAGGTACAACGGCTCATTTCTGAAACAATCCTTCCTAGGCCTGAAGGCTGGGAAGGTTTCCAGGGGTTCTTTTTCTTGGCCCAGACCACTCCAATCAAGGGAAGTGGTTTTAGGAGGGAGAGCTCACATGGTGTCACTTGTCACCAGGGTGGCTGCCTGGAAATGTGTGCTGAGCTCAGCTCCCAGAGTTTGGTGTCCCCATTTCTCACTGTCTGAGCTGCAAGTGACAGCAGTCACTGCAACAATCAGGGCTCCCAAGGGATGAGCTCTGAATGCCAGCGTGCATCACCTGAAGCGTGGAAGGGATGACCTGGCCTTTGCCTCAGTGGCCACAGCTGTGAGCAGCCCCCAGGAGTTCCTGTGCACCTGGCACAGTCCCTCAGGAGGAGTGTTGGTTGAGGGAAGGCACCAGGAATCAGGCCCAGCAATGGGGAAAAGCAATCCAGTCTGGAGCTTGGGGCTTCCCTTCACCTCCAGAAAATTCCTCTTGGCCCAGGAGTGTCACTGCTCTGGCTCCCAGCCCCTGGCTGGCCCTGCCCGAGGCAGGGATTTGCTGCTGAGTTACAGCCTGAGTGGTTCTTGGGGCTCAAGAGCAAAGGGATAAAGGGCTTCTTCTTCTGGCTCCCCTTCCCAGAGATTCCTGGGCTATAGGAGCCCATGGCTCTCCTCTGCCCCTCCGGGCTTGGGGAAGGAATGGAGATTTCTCAAAATGCTCTAAGAGAGACTTAGGGAGTCTCTCTCTGTAAGCAGGGGAAGCATCCTAAACCTTTAAATATTTTTGTGAAGGTGCCTTTTGTCCTGCAGCCAAAATGGGATCCAGGAGCTCAAAACCCGGGGCTGAAAACCATAATGGTTTGGAGATGATGGTGAGAAATTATTCTCCCCCTTCCTGGACCGAGGTGATGCCTCTCATCTAGGATGTTTTTGTGCTCCAGCAGCCTCTGTGGAACACTTCTGAGCGCCCCAGGGTGACACACAGGGTGTGACAGGCCAGGTCTGCTCCGACATGGCTTCTAAAGCTGATTCGGTGGCCAGCACAGCCCGGGCATCTTCTTCAGCAGTGTCAGCCCAGATTTGTGTGGTCCTTTCTGCAGTCAGTGAACACCTCCTGCTCACAGCCTGCAGGGAACTGCTGCCCGCTGTCCCTGCCGTCCCTGCTGTCCCCGCTGTCCCTGCTGTCCATGCTGCTGTCCCTGCTGTCCATGCTGCTGTCCTTGCTGTCCCCTCTGTTCCTGCTGTCCCCTCTGTCCCCGCTGTCTCTCCCGTCCCGCCCGTCCCTGCCGTTCCCGCTGTCCCCGCTGTCCCGGCAGCTGCCTGGTGCCATCTCGTGGTTAAATCCCTCCTCCGGAGCATCCCTGTTTCAGTCCTGCCTCCTGTCCCCTGGAGAGGAGGAAGCCCTCCGGACAGATTTTTAGCGGATTTCCCGTGTCCTTCCCGGGCTGTGGCGGGGGAAGGTCGGTGCTGCCCGCTGGGAAGAGGCCGAGCACTGAGTGCCCTTCCCGGCCCTCCTGCCCCGGGGGTGCTGCTTTCACACCTCCACCACCTCCCGCTCCCGCAGGAGAACATCTCGCTGGGCTTTGCTTCCACCATGGCCAGGCTGGACCTTCCTGCCCTCACTGGGGCCAGCCCTGGCATCCAGGGCAGCTCCGAGGAGAGGATGGAACATGCAGCAGCATTTCATATACTGGGAAAGGTGAACATCCCCCAAAATCCACAGGGAGCATCCACAGAAAAGGGAGGGCCCTGTGTGTCCCCGTTAAAAATGACCTCATTAAGGGAAAGTTGTCCTACAATAATTTCCCCTCCACCCCCTCCCTGTTTCATGCAGAACCCTGATTTTCGTCCTTGGTTTCCAGGTCCCAGTGTTCCACAGGAGCTGTAACCCAGGGTTCCAGTGCCCTTTTCTGTGTCAGATGTTAACTGGGACTGCAGTTATCTAAATAGTCGGTGGATGTGAGGAGCTTTCCTGAATCCCAACCAAAAGTTCCCTTCAAGCCTTAAAAGGAGAAAACATACCTACTGAGACCCTGCTCTGTTGTGTTAATACCCCCTCTCAGTTCTGAGAGTCCCATACCTCCTGCACTCTGCAGACAGGGTTACAAAAGCAGATTTTTAACTCTGAGCCGTCCCCTGCATCCCTCGGGGTGGATCCCAAGGAGCTCCAGAAATGATTCTGTGCTCTGCAGAGACAGCTTGTGGCAGCAGCTCTCTGGCACAGAGAGCAGGCACAACTTTCCCAGGCATTGTCCTGGGTGAGACAGAGTAAAAATTTAACAGGGCAGAAATCCATTTGGATTTAGGTGAAATGTGCCTCTTTGAGCTTGCTCAAAGTATAAGTAAAATATGCTGTTTAGTCTGGTAACTGCAGCACTAGCAAAACTGCCCCAGCTGAGGCGAAAGAATGCAAATTTCCAAGCTAGAGAGATAAGAGATAAGAAAGACTCCTCGGACCTTGAAACAGACATCGCAGAGTGACCTAGGAGTTCTCTCTGTACTTTCTGACAAACACTGAGTACAGTGTAACTGGCTGTAAGTGTAACGCAAAATCAGAAGAATGAATATGCATGAACCTATTGTGAAATTCTATGAATGTGTAAATTAGCTAGAGTAATAAAAAAAGATCGAGAGTTTTCAGGGGCACACATGTCCTTTAAAAAGAAAAGATCCCTCACATGTGTCCAGCGCTGAAATAAACATACTGTACCTTCAAATCTATCAGAATTGTAATGTTTTGATATTTCACAGCAATTCACGGGGAAGGCTATGAGAAGATCAGAGAAAAAAAATGAGAACCAGTTCTTATCTCCACTTGCTGCACCTGCTGTTGTGAGCGTGTGGAATGTGTCATGGAGATTTGTTTACCAAAGGGTGATTTCTTAATTGGACAGTGGATGGTGTTTGGATGGATTGACCAATTAGGCCAAAGCTGTATTGGACTGGCTGGAAGGGTTGCTGAGTTTTTAATGAGTACAGTGTAATATAGTATAGATGAGATAATAAAGCAATTGATCAGCCTTCTGCAATCATGGAGTCAATGCTAATTATTAGCCAGCTGGAGGCTTGTGATGACAACGGCTGAGAGCACAGCAGTGCTGAACTGTGTCTCATGAACGGAGCAGTTTCTCAGTGGGAATCTTACTGTCCTTTTAAGGCTGGAAGGAAACTTTTGGTTGGAATTCAGGAAAGCTCCTCACACCTCCCCGCTGTTTAGAGGGTTTGCATTGACTGTGTAGGAGAACACCCTAAAGTTCACACGGAGCAATTACTTGATCTGGCTGGACTAATGAGCTTAAATCGCCAACTATTTACCTTGAGTTTTGCTTTGGCTTGTGTTTCTTAGTTATTGTCCTGGGAAGTTCAACTCCAGTGGATTTGGATCGATGGGACAGCAATGAAACATTCATTGATTGGCAGCACAGGTCGGTGTTTGTATTGAACAATCTGTTTCTCCCAAAGTGAAAGAAACATTCCATCTTTATGGGTAAGAAAAACAATTTATAGATCTCACCAAACTGCAATTTCTTTTTCTCTCTCTGTGTTATTTTCAGAAAAAATATTATTACTGTATTTTTTCCCCATCGTCAGGAGCTGCATTCAAATGAAAATTTGGTTCCAAGTACTGAGCAATGATGTCTTTCACCAGAAGATGAGAGAGAATATTCTGGACATATGCACCACTTACCCAGATGTGGGATTTCATCTGAAATGGCTGAATTTGGAGTCCTTGCTATCCAGAGGTATTAAAAGAACAAAACTGCCCCCACCTGCCCTACTCCCACCCACCCAAAGGGGTCAGGGTGGTTTTAAAAGCCCTCTGTGCTCTTTGTTGGAGAGGGATCTTTGGGCAGCTGGGATGAGCAGTACCTCCAGCATGGGCTTTGCAGGGACCCAGAGCAGGGCTGGAGGGAACTGAGGAGGGGCTGGATCCCCAGGAGAGGCTGAGGGAGCTGGAAAGGGGCTCAGCCTGGAGAAAAGGAGGCTCAGGGGGGACCCTGTGGCTCTGCACAACTCCTGACAGGAGGGGACAGCCGGGGGGGTCAGGCTCTGACCCCGGGGAACAGGGACAGGAGGAGAGGGAACAGCCTCAGGCTGGGCCAGGGGAGGCTCAGGGTGGATGTTGGGGAAAATTTATTCACTGGGAGGGTGATCATGGCCTGGCACAGCTGCCCAGGGCAGGGGGGGTCCCTATCCCTGGAGGAATTTAAGAGCCAGGTGGATGTGGCACCTGGGGACAGAGGGCAGTGGTGCCCTGGCAGTGCTGGTCGGACTTGATGTGTTTAAAGGTCTGCTCCTAGCTGAGGGACTCTGACATTCCCTGTCTATGTGGGGGCACAGGGAGCCCTCTTTAAGATTCAGTGAGATTCATCCCACCCGCAGGCAAAGGTTCTGTCACTCAGGGATGGGCTCCTCCTGCCCCCTCTGATGTTGGTTGGCTGAAGGAGGAACTTCACTTCTCCCATCTCCCACCTCCCACACAGCAGCGTGAGGCTGGGCAGGAACAAAACGCTCTCCTTGGTGCTCATTTCCACATTAGGAAAGAAAAAGTAACGAAGGCAACAGCCTTCCAATCCTGTAGGAGCTGCGTTTTCTGACACTGGGTAAATATAAATGCCAAAATTAATTTCTCTGGGAAGAATGAGCAGCACAGGATCCTACAAAGTTACAACAGAGAATGACTTGAACTTGAGAGGCAGTGATGGATCTTGCTCTTTCATCTTGAACTAAAAGCAGCTCCTTTTAGCTCATTGAACATGGAGGAGGATCCATTGATGCAGCAGCCATTCAGCTGTTGGAAGGTTAAAGAGGCAGAGGAGCAGCCAAGCCGCACAAAACTCATGCAAAATACCCGATTGAAAGAAATATGATTGGAACAAACTCTCTGCTGTGCCCTTTGTAACTGTTGTCCTTCTTCAGCACTCTGAAAGCTGGAAAAGTGCCACCACGTGTCTGTGCCACAGGATTCTCTCCCACAAAGACAGTTCAGCATGAGGTGACCCTTGAGGATGAGGTGACCCTTGGTGCCAGTGTCACCCTTGGAGCCGCCTCTTTTAATCAGTTCCCCTTGCCCTTGGCCACCCAGGGGTGAACGGGATCTTCTGCTCTGGTACCCCTACACGGAGGGTCCCTCCCCAGGTGGGCAGTGCCCAACAATACCAGACCACCAGGAGTGGGTGTCCCGTGGGCAAACAGAGCTCTGAATGAGCAAGCTGGTGAAATAGAGATTTTTGGAGTTCACTTGAGTTAACAAAATGAATTAAGCATTTAAATTTGAGCTTGTAAAATTATGTGTTGAATTTTAACCCTTTACTTAAGAAACTTCTGACATGGTACAAAGGGCATAAGAAAATGCAATTTTCTGAAGCTTCTTGCATAAAGAACAATACCTAAGGATGCAGAGAACCCAGATAAAGAAGCTCCTCTGTCTCCAAGCCTATCAAGACTGACAGATGTACTCAGATAAGCACCAGAGGACCAAAAGCACACGCGCAGAAGGAAAAAGTTCAAAAGTTCAATAATGAGGAAGACTAAAATCTTCAGCCTCAGGACCACCGAGAGACCCCCGAACGACCACCACAGCAAACCACGCGTGTCCAGAAGGGTGTGGACCTATTTAGCATGAGAGGCGAGCACAGGTGTGGCCAGGGGTTGAATATGCATGAAAAAGTTGTGTAATGTATTGCATATGGAACACCTGTGTGAATAAAGATGTGGGTCAGACTGAGGCTCGGGGCACAAGTTTTTGGAGAACTATCTCACTTGTGCCAGGCGCCGACAGTACATACCCACTTCATAACTACCTGAAGTTGTAGAGTCTATTTATTTATTCCTTCACTGGGAGCTTCATTCCCGCTGGGCCATCCTCCCCCCCCCATTTAACTCATTCAGTGCCATTTCCCCCAGCTCTGACCCAGGAACAGCCCTGTGCCGCACACGGAGCACATGGCACCTGTTGCCCCAACACAGAGCATTTCTCCTCGAGTGGAGAACAGATGTTCTGGGTACTTAAAAAGAATCTGTTAATTTGCTGTGACTTACAACCGGTACAATTTAAAAGCAGCTTCCCTGAGAGCTGCAGCACTCAGCGTCAGGAGCTTTCAGCTCACCGATCACCCAAGGGGAAATGTGCAGTTATTTTGCTGTTAATCTTCATATCCACCATCACAGGCTGACAAATGTGCCACGGAGAGTGAACAGCTGCTGCCTCCATCACCTCTCTGGAAATGAATCTGGGACCTGTTTTGTGGCATGAGACAGGAGGGAGCTTGGCCACAGCCCTGGGGCAGCAGGGGCAGCCATGGGCAGGGGCTCCCCTAGGAGAGCGATGGGAGCCACCAGCAGGTTTGGAAGTGGGTGATCCTGGAGGTCCTTGGGAGATCTGTCTGTGCTTGGTGCTGAGCAGACACTTCTGGCTGCAAAATTCCCAGACAAAAAAGACCCTTAATCCAAATCCAAGGGCACCACCACCTGACTGCATCCCAACAGAGGAGATGGAGGAATAGAATTATTAGAAGACACAAAAGCACAGGAGATGCAGTTCTGGGAGCGTGCAGAGGAGCTGTGAGAATCTGGGGGATTGATGGTTTAGTAATTTTTATTTCCTGCCTGTTTTTCAGAGCAAACCACTTCACACTGGTCTGTTCTGTCAATATTTCACTATTAAATGTATTTTAAAACTAATCTCATTCCCTAATTGTTCTTCACTGTTTTGTGGGGTATTCTTGCCAGGAGAAGGGATCCTGGAACTGGCCCATGCTCTCCTTCCTCGGGAGCCATGGGGAACCTCCAGAGAGAAACCTGACGGGAGCATTGCCCAACTCAACAGCTGAGCCTCTCAGGGACCTGAGAGCTCTGTCGGGTGGTAATGGCCCTGACCAGCCTCACCTGGGCCACTCCCCCACTCCTGCAGCCCCATTCCAGCTCAGCTCTGGCCCTCAGCCCCTGTCCTGATGCTGATCCCCGGGCTGCCCTGGGCTCTGCCCACAGCCTGGCTGCCCAGCTGGAGCTCGCTCCCCTGCTTCATCCCCACCGAGCTGCCCAGCAGCTGCTGGGCTGTGTCTGACCCTGGATCCCCCCTCCAAACCTGGGCCCTGTGCTGCAGATTGATTCCCTCAGGACCTCGGCCCTGCCCCATCTCCATGAGCTCGCCCAGGGATCTGACTCCTGGCTGAGCCTGGCCCCGGGGCCTGCCCTGCCCATCCCAGGAGCAGTGGGACCCCCTCAGCTCCCAGCACATTCCTTGGGTAATGGAGAAACAGCAAGAGGCAGCTCCAGGGCAGAGCTGTTCCCTGGTGTGGGTGGGTCACAGGGCACCGCTCCCCCAAATTCAAGGGGCACAGGGTCACCCCGGCCCCAGAGCCACAAACACACAGGGGCCTTGCCACACACCTGGACTGCTGCTCCCTGCTTCCCACTCTGGTCCCACGCAGGATCTCGGCATGAACAAACATCCGTCCCCCTGAGATGAGAGAAAACTCTGGGTGCCTCGAGCAGAGCCTGAATTCAGAGCCACCAGTTCCTTTATTGCTAAAGCTACAGGAATTTTCTCCTGTTAAGGCAGAAATCAGAATCGTGAAACACAGCAGGATTAGCTTAAGCCTCTTCCACTCCCATTAGCAATCTTATTTATCCTTTCAAATGGCTCCAGTTGAGTGCTGGCATGCAAGGGATCCCATCTTCTGGGCCTGTTGGCTTTAAATTATTCACTTTACACATTTAGATCTTCAAACAAATCCCAGCTCTTGTCTAGTAGCACCTGAGGGCATCTGATCTGTTTACTGAAACCTCGTCTACAGCAAATCTCTATAAAAGTCTCAGCCATTCTCACCACTAGATACTGATAACTGTGTTTATTATTTTGGTTTATCTTCACACTTTACCACTAGCCAAGTGTTTATTCAATGGCCAGAACCATTGTCATTCCATATCTTTAGCTTCTGCTTTCTCCCTAGTCACAAATTCACTACAAATTGGCTAATTCTCTAGCAAAGCTGGCTTTGCTTGTTTTTTGGTGAGTGAGGGGTGGGTGCAAGGTTAGAAAGCCCCAAAGGACATCAAAACAGGTCAAAGAAAAGGATACATGGAGGGTGATGGACAATGTGATTTTCCAGTGTGAGGCCTGGCCTCATCCTTAGCACACTGGTGTCTGTACTTGTTTCCCTCGGGACAATTCCTGGTGGTCTCTGGTTCGTTTGGAGGTAGGTCCTGCAGCTCCAGAGAGCATCAGCAAGTCCCAGTCCCAGGTGTCAGTGCCCCCTCACCAGCACATCCCTGTGCCCCCAGTCCCTGGCACAGCCAGGCCTCCGAGCCCAGCTCTCAGTGCCCCTTTGGGCTCTCACCCTTGGGCAGCTGCCAAGGGCTTGTCCTGGGAGGAGCCCAGTGCCCACCCAGCCCCCAAAGCCCCTGTTCCCCCAGGAGAAACCAATCCCAGCTGGATCTGCTGGCACAGGTGGAATCCCTGAGCAGATCCTGGTGCTGGCATTGAGGCTGCCCAGCACAAACACCCCGAGCTGGGCTGAACCTCCTGATGGGGGGAACCCCAGCCCCAAGGGACAGCCCCACAGCGAGGGGCTCAGGGCCTTTCTGCTGCACAAAGACATCTCTCCAGAGAGACAGGAGCAGTTCATAGCCCTGGCAACTGAGTGTGGGACACAGGATGCTCTGGGAAGTGCTCTGGGGGGCTCTGAGTGCCCCAGGGATATGGGATGTGGAGCTGTCCTGCTGCCGAGTTCATATGGCTGTGAACTGCCAGAGGGCAGGAATTGTTCCCTGGCAGGGTGGGCAGGCCCTGGCACAGGGTGCCCAGAGCAGCTGTGGCTGCCCCTGGATCCCTGGCAGTGCCCAAGGCCAGGCTGGACAGGGCTGGGAGCAGCCTGGGACAGTGGAAGGTGTCCCTGCCCATGGCACTGGAAGGGACTCGGTGTCCCTTCCAACCCAAACCATTCCATGATTCTGTGGGATCCGTCAGACACCCCTGCAGGGATCCAGGTCACTTCCATGGATATTTTCCCTCCTCACAACAGCAAATCAGCACTGGGGATGTCCCAGTCACAAGCCTGAAATACAGAAAATATAGAAAACCCCAGACACTTTTTTTTTTCCCTAAAGGTTGTTTTATTGTAAAACCATAAATACAACACTGACATGAAAATCCTCAAGCAACGGATGCTTTCTTACAGTTACAGTTTGTCTTCTGCCTTGGCATCAATTCTGAAAAGAATGTTGCAGAAACATGTCTCTAAGGTATTTCCAAATAACCGAGCTCTGGCCTGGAGCGCTCGGCCCCTTTGGAAGCTAAGTGGAACTATTCCTCCTCTCTTGTGGAATATTTCCATTCAGACAGCAACAGACTTGTAAAAACAGCAACATTTAAACACCTTGATTTTTTTTTTCTTTAATAATCCTTTTCATTTGACGTCAGTCTAAGTTTCAAACAGCACTGAATTTATTTAGCTGAAAAAAAAAACCCAAAACAAAACAAAACCAAAACAAAATCCTAAAAAGAAAAAAAAAAAACCCTCAGAACTTGAGTTGGCCTCAAGTGTTCGCATATCACAATGAAAATCAGCAACTCAACCCCGTGCAATATTGCTCTCTAGTGAGTCATTTGATCCACACCAACAATACATGAGACTTCAAACAGGTTTTGTTTTGTTTATTAACACAGCAAGTGTGACATTAGATAACCTTTTAAATACAGTACATGGTACAGCGCGGGGCCAGCTGCCCGCACGTTTCCCGTTATGAAGACAAAGCCAGCGGTGGCGGTTTATAAAAATATTGTGTTGCTACAAAAGTATAAATTAATGCTACCGGTATTAAGAAATATTAAACACATAAAACTTATAAGGATTAAGAAAAATATTCATTAATACCTGTAGAAAACTCTGGCCTAAAAAAGATATTTTTTGTATATTTTTTGTATATTTTTTTTGTATTTTTTAAGATGACATGGTCGCACTCGCAGCGCGGGTGCTCTGTGGTATTGCCTAGAACATCTGCATCTACAGAAAGGAAGGAAATGCACACGAGTTACTGAGGGCAGGGAGGGCCAGGAGGGGCAGGAGAACATTAAATCCTTTGCTTGATGAAACAAGAATTCAGCTCCCAGGAGGAGGTTTGGGAAATGGAACGTACGAGCGAGGAACAGCTTCTCTTTTCAGACTGGCTGCAAACAAGGATCTCCTGATGTTTGGTTGTCACCATGACACTGTGTGGCTACGGCGTGGACCACAATCCTCACGGCCTGGGCAGAGTGTTCCCCCCACTGACAGCCTGGGCTGTCACCTGCCACCACTGTGCAGGTCATCCGCTACCAGCTTTCCTTCAAAGAATTCAAAAAAAGGAGTATTGAAGTACCAGTAAGCTTCAAGGGACCATGGAAAACAGCTCCTAAAACTGTCGCTCCTTCCAGAACATGTCTCCTTCCTGGTGGGGGAAGGTCCTTCTACACAGCAAGGGGAAAAGTTACCCCTTCTCCCACCCCCCAACCCACTTGAAAAAACAATCCCAGCCTATCCAGAGACACTGCAGAGACTGCCATGAGAACCCCCGGGAGGTGAGAACAAGGATTCGAGGCCAGTGAGGCTGGAAGTGCCTTTTTAAGAACTTTGGTTGTAAAAAGAAAGGGTTGGACGTGTCTGTGCTCATCAACTCCAGCATACAATATTCCCATCATTAAGCCTGAGCTGCTCATCTGGGTCCCACTGTCAGGGATGCTACAGAAAATCCTGCTACAGAAATTCCTTGTTTCAGGAGCCAAAAATTCCAGCTCAGCTGCCTATGGATGAGGAACCCCTCAGGGTCCCTGGGTACACCATTGTCTATGTCAGCAAAACTCTCCTGTCGAGTTACAAACAAAAGACTCTTAACAGGAAAAGAAACCTCAACTAAGCAGCCAAACGAAACCTGAAATTAAACAGAAATCCCACAGACATTCAAGAGATAAAATTAAATTTCAGGGCAACCCACTCTCATTGGTTCACCATTTCTGGCCTAGCGTAAGCAGACTGTCCCAGGCCTGTCCCGTGGAGCTCAGCTGGGCCTCAGGGTTTGCTCAGGGACACTTCCAGAGGCCCCAGGGAGGTGCAGAGCTGTGAGGGGACAGGTCCCACACACAGGGAATTCTTATTGCTACAGTGACAGGGCCAGGTCTGACATGGGGCTCAGCCGGTGGTTCTGGGCATTCCCAGGGGATCCCACGGATCCGAGGTCATGGTGCAGCACAGAAAATCTCAGCAGCAGCAGCCAGCCATTGAACACCCTGCCCCACGCTGATCTGACACTATTTGCTCCTCGACTGGCAGCTTCCCCTCCGCCTCCTCCCTCCCTGATGGAACCTGGCTGGTGGATGCACTGAGAGCTGGCAAGGGCTTGGTGCTGGAGATGAGTGGGAGGATGGGGAGAAGGCTCTGTGAACCCTCCTGGAGGGGTCTGGGCAGGAACCTGGCACTTCCCACCCCTACACCCAGTTCCTTTTCTCTTGGCAAGGTCCAGCCATGTACTTCATGGAGTGAGCTCCACTCTGCAGCCTTGTCTTCAACAACAGGGCTCAAAATACATTCCCTGCACAGACTCCTCCCAGAGGAACAGAGCTCTCCTCCCTGAAGAGATTTCCCAGAATCTGCCTTTAGTATCTCTTTTATTTTTCTCCCATTATTCGTAATTACTCCGTAGGGAACAGCTTGTCCCTTCCTGTGTGAATGCTCACAGGAGCTCCTGCCTCTCCCTCAGCCAAGAGGTGCAATCAGAGATCCAAGCCTCTCCTCAGCACAAAGCAGCACTCCCAGCCTTGGAGCACCTTCCTGGCTGCTCTTTTAATGTCTTTTGATTCAGCAGTAACACGGTGCTGCCTAGAAATGCCCAGAGCACTGTGGGAGCAGCAGGAGGTTCCAGTCCCCTGTCCTGTGCTCACCACGGCCAGAGTGGAACTGGCCCCTCTGAGCAGACTCAGCCACCAGCACAAACATTTTTGGTAATTCCTTCTCATGCTAAACCTTCTGGGTATTTGCAGACAGTTGGAGAAAAGCCACCCAACCCACCTGAGCCATATCACTGAACACTCCAATGCCACCATTTAGAGCTCAAGTCATTTCCAGAAGTGTCTCCCCTCTACTTTCAGTCATTTCCAAGTTCTGAGAGCATCTGCTGCAAATTCATTTGCAAAAATCACATAAGGGTCATGACTCCCTGAGCTGCTGCTGGACATCATCTCTGCCCAGCAAGCACAGATAAACCAGTGCAGGTGGTTTGTGTGGATGCTTAAACCAGTTCAGCTCAAAGTTAAACTGGCTTAACCAGCAATGAAGGAACAACTGAGTTAGACAAAACCTGAGCCCACAGTCAGCTTTCACAGAAAGTTTTGCAGATTGCACAGTTCAAACCCACCCACAGCAGTTTCCTTAGCACAGACAGAGAGCTTGGACAGAAAGGGAAGCTCAGCTCCATCTCAATTCGACCCAGGTGCAAGACACCAAGTCCATCCTGCTAGCCAAACACAACCACTGTCTACTGAGAGACACAGGAGACAACTCCTTCCTGACCTCCTGGCTGCTGCATCCACACAGAAACAACCTCCTGAAGAGCTCTGCCTCTATCCCACTCTCTTCAGTAGCAAGGATGTTCAGACAGGCCCTTCCCTCTTGGAGTTCACCTGGTGGTACTTGTTCCCCACCTGAAGGTCAGAATGTTCCCAAAGCAAACTGTGAAGCCAGGAAGAGTCTGCAAGGTCAGGCACAGTCAGCAGCGGGAACAGGTGGATGCCTGGAGGCCACGTGCTATTCCTGCACCCTGACACATTTCACAAGGGAGATTAAAGGAAACCAACAAGCTGAAGGCAATTCCCAACATGACCCACCAGAGGATGATCCCAGTTCTGAGGACTTCTCCTCCCAGCTCAAAGGGAGCAGAACCTCACAACTACCCTGGCCAAACTCAGAGCCTCTCCTAAGCAGTCTCCCATGCCAGGACCAGCAGTGCTCCCTACAACACCGTGGCCTCTCCGCACCTCTGGGGCACCACAGAGCAGCTCGGGTTGGAGCAACCTGGCAAATCAGAGCTTCCAAATTTCAGACCTTGGTAAAGTATTTTTGCTCCCTAGAATGTGAATTCAAGCCTGGAAGAAGGAAGAGGAGCAAAAGCTTGGCATTTAAGGTAATGTGCTACAGATGTGCTTCTCTGCTTTTACTGAGGCCTAAGTGACCCAGAGAGAACCTAGAGCAAGCCCAGCACAACCAGCTCCTCTGAGCTGGGCACCCTGCAACCATATGCAAGAGTCAGGAAAAGCTGCAGCTTCCTCCACTGAGTCTCTGGAGAAGGGGCTGCCCAAGCAGCCCCTCTCCTCACCACCTCTGAGAATGCTCTATTTTAGGCCCTTAGGTTTTCCAGCTGTTGAGTTTTTAAGTCTTTGGGAGAACCTCATCTGCCCGACATCACTGCTTCACACCCATCATTAGTGCAACTACAACCGAAGTTGCCTCACAGGGGCAGTTTTTGGGATGGGGGAGAGGGCCAGTCCATCCCTCTCTTTGGTCAGCACCACAAGAAAACCCCAGCTCTGGTGCCAAACCCACAGTGTGAGAAGGGAAAGGGGAGGTGGGATGGGAGGTAGGGGTGGCTGTGGCCTTCCTGCATGCATGCCCTCAGTCTGCACCACTGCTGGGCACAAATCCCTGCAGTTTGCCCAACTCTCAGTTCCAGGGATTTACAGCTGTGCTAACTCTGTTTGCTCACTTCCCATCCTCGATGCCTCGCAGAGACAGCATGAGCCCGAGTTCACAACTTCCACAGAAATCATCTACCTGTCCCTTAGCAAAGGAGGGCTGGGGGCTGGAGCTGTCTTTCCAAAGGAATGCAAGGGCTTTGCATGTTTCCCTGAGCATCGAAGAGCTCTCAGGGTCTCAGGTGAGCCACACAAAAAGGTGTAATGTGTCGTTAGGAGGAGCTGCCAATCCTGATCCCTGTGCCATCAGCTGAGCTGTGTGGTACCCTCTGTGCCCACAGCTAATCCTGTTTGGAGACATGCACCAGCCAAGTTTTCCTGCTGTCAGGTACCAGTGGGCCCAGCACACATCTCACTCACTCAGGGTTCATTTTTGTCTGCCACAGGTTTCTCCTGCCCTGCAAACCGCTGTGCTACCACTGGTGGCTGGGCATGCAGGACTTGTACAGGAGAAAACAAAACCAGCAAGAAGGAAAGCTGACCCTACCAGCAACCCCTCCATCAGCCACTGACAGGGAAATCAGGAGTCCAAGAGCCTCTGCCTTGGCAGCTCCTGTTCATGTGGCAGGCTGTGTGCCTTAGGCAAAAACATAACAGGTTAGGAGACAATGGTTTTGGTCTGATGGCAGTTAACAGTGCTGAGAGGTCAACCCAAACACCAGCCTCAAGGCAATGGAAGGCTGAAAGGGCTGGAAAGGGCAAGACAGCTGGTGCCAAGGTTTGTCCTCGTGAGTCTGGCATGGGGAAGGGTCCAGCGTGCAAACTGTGCCCCTGAGTCCTGTGGCAGTGTCAGGGAGTGCCTGTGAGGTTCAAGGCATCTGCACACAAAGCCTGAGAGATTGGGTTTGCTATTTCTCATGTCTTGGAACTTGCAACTTCTCTTACAGCCAGAGCTGGGCAGGTGGGATCCTGGTTTAACATCTGGTCAACAGCAGCACTGCAGAGAGGGTCTCCAGTTTCCCCCTGCATTGCCAGCCAGCAGCAAACTCCCCGTGCTGCTGAGGGGCTCCAGCCTGCTCTCAGCAGGGCCAGTCCCTCCTCCCAACCCTCCCACGCCACTGGGACCACAGCTCCAGAGCTCCTGGAAGCAGGAGAGACTGCTGAAGAAAGAAGATTTTGCTTCAGTTTTCCTCCAGGAGACAAGTCTCAGTGGTAAAAAATGCAGAGTTTGGCACCAGAGGTTGGGAATTGTCCAAGAGGCACCAAACCTGACAGAGCCTGTCCAGCAGCCCAGGAGCCGTGCCTGCAGGAGCTCTGGCCTTGGGGACAGCAGAGTGACCGAGATGGTTTGGGGTTATGGGGATCTCTAATTGCATTTGGGGTGAGCCAGTTACATGTGAACATTTTAGGGCTCGTGGCCTTCCTGGCCAGAACAGGTCAGCAACAGAACAAGTAGTGTAATGCACTGTAGGTATCAAAAAGACATTCGTGCCACTAGAGGAAACCATTCCAAACAAAAAGGGGAAGATATTCTTTGCACTCAATCAGGAGCACTTACATTCAGAAGGATCTTTGAGCCCATGCACTTCTCTAAGCTTCCTTCAAACCCCAGTTTGACAAAACTGGTGAGCTTTGTTCCCCTGAAAAATCATACACCTTGGTTTGTCCTTGGCCTTGGGAAGGGTGGTTTGTGTGTCACTGAGACACTTTTTAACAAAAATCTTTAGGTACAAGGGTTCTCTGGCAGACCTGGCAAGCTCACTGGTGGCCCACAGCCACTTGTGCTGTCACCATTTGCTTTTCCTGGTTTCTAGGCTTTGCCACATAAACAACTGCTGTGGTTCCCATAAGAATATTATTTAATTGCAAATGGGCTACTCTAGAACAAGTTTGAGAACACCTGATGTACAAAATTCACAGAAAAGATAATTAACACCGGGAGTTCAGAAAAGAAGTTCTGCTGTAAAAAAATATAAAGCCAAGAAAAGTAACAACTACTGACAGTTTCTGCCATGAGCCATTTCTCTTAGTTTGAAATCAAACTTATAATCACTTGCTGCCACGTTAAACTCAAAACTGGGAGTAGAGACAGAGGAGTAACTTTTCTTTTGAAAAAGAAAAAGGATATGGAAAGGTTAAAAATAAAATTAAGAATCAAAAACCTTAAAGCCTCCCTTCCTGATTTCTAAAGATACTGGTGTTGATGGAACACAGCTGCCCTGATTCACGCACCATGCCCAGAAGGCTGCAGCCAAGTGCCCTCAAGGTGTACAGTTATTCAAAGGAGCAAAGTCCAGTGCAGAACTGGTCTGGTCAATGGAGTCTGATTATCCATGGCAAGATGGCCCAGGGGACAAGAGGAAAGGTGGGGTGGAGGAGAAACAAAAGAAACTTCAAGTCACTTTAGATCTCAGCTGCCTGAAGACTTTAGAACATCAGCCTCCCATTCGTCTGCCCACTTGAAAACATTAAAAAGTCTGTCAAGTCCACACACTATCTATGGAAAGGAGCACATTCCTGGCAGAGGGCTGTCTCTCTCCCGTGCTCAGCTTTCCTTTCAAACTTAATTTTATATATATTTATATTTTTATATATATATAAAAAAGCACTTGGTTTCCAGGGGCATTCATAATGAGGTCCACAGTGTTTAGAACTTAAATTTCTTTTTCTTTGTTTGGAACAGTGTTTTAAAGTTTTGTTTTAATTAAAAGAAAGTCTTAAAGCATGTTGGACTTCAAAAACATGAGTTTGTTCATGTCTTCTGGACTGAGTAGCCGCCTCCTTTTGATCAAGAGCGCCTGCTCACACATATTTACACATTCGCTCCTGGCACCCACAGCAGGCACTGCTAAGAGCCAAAAGGCCAGCTTGGCTAGTTTCGTATGCTTTTGGGTAACACACGACCAGTACTGAAACAGGTCAGGGGTGGCCTGGAAGAGAGGTTCTTGCAAATAATCATAGACCTCACTTTTCCCAAACCAATCTTCTTCCTGAGCTGCTGTGGCCTCCCCTGCTGCACGAGGCTTCTTGGTTGAAGGTTCAAATTCTGCTTCTTCTGCCCAGGACTCTTTCACCTCATTGATCAGCTCACAGACCTTGCCAATGATCTCTTCATGCTGGTAGGGCGGGACGGGCCGCAGCTTCTGCTGAGGGTCCAAGATCATGGCTACCTTGTGTGCCGAGTGAACTTTGAAGTTCTCCTTCAGCGCCTCCAAGAAGAGGTGACAGAGTTTGCTGACCACGCCAGCATCATTGGCTTTGGAAGTGAACAGTTTCTCCAGTTTGACGTAGGTGGGCAGCACCAGCTGCAGCGTGGGCCGGCTCTCGTTGCTCAGCTCGATCACGGCCTGTTTCACCGGCGCCAGGATGGCTGCCAGGTTGCTGAGCAGGTGTTTGTTCAGGTTTTGGATGAGGTTCATCTTCTTGGCCCTGCTGTAGAACTCGCAGATCTGCTCGTAGCGCTCGTGGACAAGCAGCAGGGAGTCGGTGACCGAGTTCCAGCAGGGCGGCGGGGAGGTCTCTTCCAGGGAGCCAAAGGTCTCCTTTGAGAGGCCCGTGGACCCTGCCAGGTCTTCACAGACATTCAGGAGCTCGATCACCTCGTGCATGTTGCGAGCCTGTAGTGTTCTCTTGTTGAGCACGCTCTGCACCACCGAGTTCAAGGCACAGGCCGAGCAGCGCAGGCACATGCCCGCCTTGGAGAACGCCGAGGAGTTGACCTTGCAGTCTGTCACGTACACCGTCCTGATCTCCGACATCACAAACTCCGACAGCACGTTCTGCACCCAGTGGTGGATAAAATCACCATTGTCTCGAATGTCTACGCCCTTAATGCCCAGGACGTAGCTCTTGATGTGGTTGCCTTCCACCTGGTAGGCGGTGAGGATGTAGCAGGAGTCGGGGCCGACGCTCTGCGAGTGGCAGGTGACCCCGATGCCGAGGCAGGCATTGCTGCCCAGGGCGCAGGTGACTTTCACCTTCACCTGGTTGTACATCCGAGGCAGGTGCTTCAGAGCCAGGGTGTTGAAGTTGCCCAGGATCTCGGTGACAGAGAAGGCACCGTAGCGAGCCCCGCTGTCCACCAGCGTCTGCGCCAGCTTGATGAACTCCTTGCCGCTGAGCACGCTGAGCGCGCCCAGGTCGGTGCACATCACCCGCAGCAGCCTCTCGGCGATGTTCTGCCGCTCCTTCTCCGGGATCGCGCTGTTCCCCAGCGAGCCGCCCGCCGGTGCTGCAGGGAAACATGAGCGGGCACAGAAAGGACCAGATCAGCATCACCCCAGCAGGAGAGAGCACAAAACCATTCTCAGAGACTCCCGGAGAGATGGAACATGCCCAGACTATGGAAGAGACAACTCCAACTTTGGATTTGTCCCCCCAAGGCTTCTGGACTGAGGAACCTCCAGAGACAGGCCCTGCTCTTGCTCAGAACAGCAGAGAGCAGATCTGCATCCTGTCCCTGGTGTGGGGATAGTCTCTACTCAGCCCAGATGGAAAGATGGACATCAAATCACAGATTCCCAGACTGGTTTGTGTTGGAAGGGACATTAAAACCCATCCAGGGCTACCCCCTGCCATGGGCAGGGATACCTTCCACTATCCCAGGCTGCTCCAAGCCTTGTCCAACCTGGCCCTGGACACTTTTAGGGACCCAGGGGCAGCACAGCTGCTCTGGGCACCCTGTGCCTGTGTCACACCATGATGACTGGATTAGTTTTTTAACTCCAGGCCAGGAAGTCTGACCTTGGAACAGAAGTTACATTCTTCCAGGAGTTACTAAATGAATCTTCCTCACAAGCCTTTCCAACCACCTCAGGGTTCTTTGTTGCACTCCTGTAGTGGGAAGGGGTGCTCTGCTCTGCCAGGTAGGACTTGAATTAAGGTGAAATCAAATACAGTTTGGTGAGGACAAGGGCCTTGTGCAGTGTCCATCACTGCTGCACCCCCGAGGCACCTGTTGGGCAGGGACAAAGTGAGAAGCTGCTACATACTGTTGTTGGCATTATTTCTTTGGAGCTGTGGTTTCCACTTTTCTTCAACCACGGGGAGAGGTGACCTGGGCTGCTGGCTGGAGGCAATGTTGTTCTCATTGTCAGCTGTGAGGCAAGAGACAGGGAGGGGTTAAAAAGCACAAAATAATGCTTAAAGCACAAAGAAGCAGAAACTACTCAACTGCTCAGCATTTACGTAGGGCTCCTTTAACTAAGGGGACAACAACCCACCACACTCTCTGTGGCTTTTAGGCAGCTTTCAGTGAGCTCGTACAGAATCCTCAGGGACCTTGAAACTGTCTTTGGACTCACAACCTATCACTTCCCAAAATGTGGCTGAAATGTGCCACGCGTCTTTCTGTGCACCAGGGACGCTGATGCCATCAGCACACCCTGAGGAATGTCTCCTCAGGAGCTGAAGCTGCACACCAGGAGGAATGGAAGCTCAGCCTGACTTGGGCCGTTCATTTGCTTTCCAAAATGAGGTGGAGCAGACACTGATCCTTCTGTTCCCTCCCTGCCTCTTCCTGCACTGCAGGTGGCTGCCCTGTTCTCTCTGGGGAGCACTTTGGTTTTCAAGCTGTGCTCAGCTCCTCTGGATCTAAGGGTCTCACTGCCAACTTCAGGTCTGGCTTCTTCCCCATGAAGAGCAAGGGCCCATCTCCTCTGGGACTCTCACTGCTGCCTCAGGCTGCAAACACAAAGCTGAAGTCTCTGGAGTGTGGACCAAAGACCATCCCACCCTGAGGCTGCAGACACCACGTGCCCCCAAATCTTTGTGTTTGTGCCCCCATTTCTGTGTATGTAACTGGGTGAAACATTTTGGCTGCCAGTCTGATGGGATCTTATAAAAAAAAATGCAAGCAAGATCAGTAACATCTGTATTGTATCCATGTTTTCCTCTCCTGTGCCCCAAGAATTTCACGCCATCCTCCAGAGGAAATGTTCTAGTTCTTAGTGTGCTTCAGTACGAAATGTTGCTGTGAAACAGGCTGTGAAGGAACAGTGCACAATGAAATGGGCTGGAAGAGGAAGTAGAAAGATGGAGAGACTGATGACCAGGCTGAGCAGGATGGAAACAAAACCAAGGAAAACAGAACAGGCCATTTGCTCATCACAGCTGGACTCATCACACCTAATTCTGGACACCTGTCAGTCACACCTCTCTTTGAGGTGGCCCATTAGGGCTCCTTTTACACTCAGGGGTGCCATTCATTCAGCCAGGCAGAACTGGATCCTCTCCTAGAGTGAGAACCACCATAGTGAGAACCACCCGAACTCACCTGAAGTCACTGACTCTCCAGTGATTTTACAGGGAGTGCAAACTGCCCAGCACTGGGCAGAGAAACCCGAGTTGGAGCAGTGCCCTGAGGCACCCACAGCTCTGCCAGGCTGCTCTGGGAGGCCAGCAGGACACACAGGACAGGGCAGAGCTGCTCTCCTCCATGTGTGCCAGCAACCTGGGAGAGCAGGGAGACCAGCAAGGCTGTGATGGAGCTCCAGTGCTCTCCTCCTTACAAGTCCTCTCCAGTGTGAGCAGCTCTGCCCTCCACTGCCAGGCACTCCAGACCTGCCCATCAACAGGCACAGGCTGCTCAGTCACCTGTGGGCACTGCACTGGCACAGGCTGGGGCAATCCCTCAGAGCAATCCAGGACATGACAGGACATGGCCCAGGACAGCCTCTGGCACTGCCTGGGGCCTGTGTGTGCCCGGGGAGCTCCCTGGCCATGCTGGGTACCCAGGGAGCGCTGCCATGCTCAGGCTGCAGCCACAGGTTGGCCTTTGTAGGTGTGCAGAGATGTGAAGAGCACGAGGTGCCTCAGAGGGCACCAGTGACCAAGTGTGACACATCACCTTTCCCCCAGCATCTGCCAGACTAATTGCTCTTGAGCCAATGTCACCAGTGTCCTCAGCTCCACACATCTGTGGGTGGGCAAAGGAAAATGCTGGATGTTGCCTACTAACTTTGCTTATGGTTCAGGCCCTCCTTGTCTTGGTGAGGAATGTGTAGGAGGAGAAACCCTCTGTAGTTCCTCACCATAACTCTTTTATCTATTTCCTAATAATAGGGGATTTATTATATACAAATATCTGCTGGCATTCAGTGTGGCATTAATGAGATCTGTACATTTCAGCCTCATCTTCCTTATCAGGCAGTCTGTGAACCACACAGATCATGGTTCTTAATTTTTCTTCATGCCTCCAATCCTTTAATCCAGGTTCAGCCTAGTCCTCCTTTTGTTTTTTTAGGCCTAGATTGTAGGAAGGGCATTATATGGCAGCACTCGACCTGAACAAAGTACTCTAAAGGGAGTCAAAGCTGTATATTGTTCAGTGTAATTACAGAACAAATTCCTCTGCCTGGTGTTCTGCTGTTCTATTTCTGCCTTTCAGCACCCAATTTACATTCTAATTGCTTCTCCTCACTGTGTAGCTGCTTTATGAAGCTATAATCTGTCCTTATTACCTTCCAGCCTCCAGGCTCAGCCCTCTGAATGACTCAAGAGCCAGTATGTCCCTGATTTTGCTTCTGGAGGCCAGCAGCACATTCCCTGGCTTCTGTCCCTCGTGAGAAGGGTCCAGGGGAGGCAGCACAACCACTGGAAGAGATCAGCCCTTTGCATTAGACAGGACAAACCAAACTGGGCTGCTGAACACATGAACTGAGGGAGCATTTGACCCACGCTGGCTCCTTGGCTCTCTGCATCCCCGTAATGAAACGTTCCCTGACCAGGGACAAACCACTGCCATGCCTGAGTCCCCAGTCCCTGCATCCTGTGCCACCAGTTCTGCTGACCACTGCAAGGTCCCTGCACTCCCAGACTTCAGAGATGCTGGGGCAATGCTGTTTCTTGGATATGGGAATCCCAGCATCCCAGACTTGTTTAGGCTGGAAAAGACCTCTAAGATCATCCAGTCCAGCCATCAGCCCAGCCCAGCACCACATTCACCACTAAGCCATGTCCCCAAATGCCACATCCACGTGTTCTCTGAGCACTCCCAGGGATGGTGACTCCACCCCTGCCCTGGGCTCAGGGTGCTTGAGAACCCTTCTAATCTAAACCTCCCCTGGAACAACTTGAGGCCGTTTTCTCTTGCCCTTGTCAGTTGCTCCCTGGGAAAAGAGACCGACCTTCACCTCACTACAACCTCCTGTCAGCCTGCAGGCAACAACAACCTCCTGTCAGCCTGCAGGCAACAACGTGCTGCCAGGGCATCTGCAGGCCCTGAGTGCCTTCAGTGCTGTCTGCTGACACAGAACACCCAGAGCTGGACACCCACCAGTGCTGGCCACGGTGTTCCTGCCTCTGTTTTGGTTTTGCCTCATCCCACAGCAGCAAAGGGCTCCCACCACCCCAGCTGCACACGGGGAGGGAGGGGAGAGGCGTGAGCACAGGGCTGCCAGGCACCACACCCCGAGAGGCCACAGGAGGGGACAGTGGCTTACACAGGGCACAGCCTTGGTGGCACTGCAGAAAGCAGCTGAAGAAGACACGGACACCCTCGCTGTCACTGCACCAGTGAGACTTCAGGAGGAGGCAGCCAGGCAGAGGATGGGACTTGCAAACAGAGCAGGGAGCAATGAGAAAACAGAGTTTACCAAGAGAATCCTGAGCTGGGCAGAGGGGGTTTACCCACTCACTGATGTGACAGGAGCCCAATCACAGATACTGCTCCCCCCACCCTGTTCTGTGGCCAAAATAACTCAGCTGAACAACCACAGGATCACAGACTGGTTTGGGTGGGAAGAGACCTTAAAGCCCATCCAGTGCCACCCCTGCCATGGGCAGGGACACCTCCCACTGTCCCAGGGTGCTCCAAGCCCCATCCAACCTGGCCTGGAACACTTCCAGGGATCCACGGGCAGCCACAGCTTCCCTGGGCACCCAGTGCCAGGGCCTGGCCACCCTCACATGGAGCCCTCAGCACCACCCCCATGGGTCATTTGTAAAGAAGAAACAAGGAGGGAGCTGCAGGTAGCACTAGCTTAAAACATGCAACAGCTCAACCCTCAGTGAGCTGCCCTTGTCCCCGCAGCTCCTGTGCTTGGTGTCACCCAGAGCTGTAACTCAAAATGCTGCATTTCAGTACCAGAGCCCAGAGCAAGAACAGCACGGTCAGGACACAGCGTGGAGGCAGCAGAGCTGCCATGGACAACCAGCAGGGACAGACCCAAGGCCAGGGAGTGAGGGCAGCCCTGGCCTGAGCAGAGTCCACTGCTCCTCGGGGTAGCACAGTCCCACTACTGCACAGAACCCCAGTGCTCTAACAGAAACACAAACTCACACCTTCTGCTAACGAAGCGCTCTCAAAGTCTCTGTGTAACATCATAACATCACACAGATGATAAATAAAGTAGCTGCTGAACAACACACAAAGCCTGCACTAAGATTTGCCAGCAGGAACTGAAATGGAATAGAGGAACCTCATGGATGAAGAACTCAAGTGACACTATTAAAATTAGGACTACAACTGAAATAGAGAGCAAGATAAGAACTTTGTTTAACATTATGACAGAAAGGAAAATATGCTTTTCCTCAAGCCTCTTTCCTCCCATGCCACTTTCCTCAGGGCCTGCACTGCATCTTCATCTGCATCTCAAGAGAGCAGCTATCTGTTGGAGAACACAGGTCTGTCAAAGAGGATTTAATTGTTTTTAAAACTGTGTTAGTTCACTTGAATTTTTATTCAAGAGGAAAAAAAAAAAGAAAAAAATCTGCCAATATAAAATGAATTCTGTTTCTACATTTTTGAATATGTTGAGTGCTGTCTTTGAAACAGGTTTGGCTTTGAAATTTTAAAATCATCTCTTATGTATCAAGACAGGAAACAAAAACAGTGACTTAGAAACAAAGCACTGGAATGACTCTTAAGAATTCTCATTTGTAGTTAGCTGAGAAGGAGCTGAACACAGCTGCTGAAATGGCAAATTCTTCTTTCCAGAACACATTTCAGTCCTTTGCAGAACTCCAGGAGACACAGGCACAGGACAGGACTTGTGTGGGCAAAGGCTCTGCTGCCTTGCTCCATGAGAGCCACCCCTTTGGCACGAGGGGGGATTTACCCTGCTGTAGGAGCTTATGCAATGAGGATTCTCTGGCTAGCTCTGGATAAAGGCAATGAGCAGTCGGATGGACTCTGAGCTAGCAGGGCACATTCCTTCTCTCCCTATGGAAAAGAGCAATATTTACAATATACCCTGAGCCTATGTGCTCCAGCCTTTGAGGGATGACTGTGTTTGTTGCAGGTGAAATGACTGGGGCTGTGGGAATGGGGAGCACTGAGAACCCTACAGACACACATTGGGGCCAGCACCAGGCAGCAGCACAGAATTTAATTCTCTGCTTGCAGCGAGTCAAAGTGCCCAGCTTACCTGCGTGGGACTGCATGTGCTCCAGGAGATTGTTATAAAACTGGAACTGGATTCCACAAGCTCCACAGGTGTAAGGCTCTGTTTGGGAGAAATCAGTTCAGAAGAATTACACAGAGTCTGCAGGGAAGCAGCACAGGTGCATACCTCAGTGTGTAAGCTGTGGGCACAGCGGCTCCGCAGGGAGCGGGGCAGGGCCCGGGCACGGCTCTGCCTCCTGGGCTGGGCTGGGCTGGGCACCTCCTCCTGCTGCACTTCACTGCCAGGGCACAGGCAGAGCACCACGGCAAGCACCTGCTGCTGTGTGTGGGCATCTCGGGGACCTGCACAAGGCTTTCTCCGGGACGTTGCCCACTGGCCAGGGTCTGCTGGCCCAGGCTGCTGCAGCCTGCCTTGAGTGTATTCCTTCTGGTTTTGTGCCTGTGAGTAAAGCTGATGGACTCATCTTCCATCCAGTGCTGTCAGGTTCCAGTGTCTGCTGCCTTTCCTGAGTGAGACAAGGAGCACTGGGTTGTGACAAATGCTGTAGTCAGAGGCTGGGGGTGGAACACTGCTGTTGTCAGTGCCATGGGAGAACTCAGCTGGGGCTTTGTGGCTGTCACCAAGTACAGTGAGACCAGGGACTGGTGGGTATCACGGGGCTGGGTGGCAGCAGGATGCCAGGGAAGCAGAGGTGAAGGACAGGCAGCACAGGAACCAGGCCTGTGCCTGAAGGCTGAGAGCAGAGCAGGAGAGCCGTGTGCCAGAGCAATATGGACGAGCTGGAGTGAGGAAAGAGCTGGGTGCAGAGCTCCCTCGTGAGCTGAAAGATACATTTAGCCCTGTTCTATGTTGAAAGTGCATTTCTTCCACTGAATTAACCTAAAAGCAAATGTTTGCAGTTGCCTGTCTAAACAGTATCAGTAGAGTGCATTGGTTGACAGATGTGATCTCGAGCTACAGTGCTGAAATTTAGGAAGTTTCCTGGAGTTTACACTGAAGTTTGCTCCAGTTTACACTGGAGTTTGCTTCTGTCTCTGCAGCCACACCAGCACTGCCACCTCTCACTGGGGCATTTTGTCCTGGAGCAGCAGAATGGACAAACATGTGGCATATGAACAATTACAAATGCCTGGCACACAGGCATTTGCTACAATATTTCTATTGTACAATATTTCAGAAGTCTAGATCTGAGCTGGAAGAGAAAAACATATTCTGTATCAACGAATAAGGAGAAGCACCAGCACCCAGGACAGAAGAACCAAAACCCAGGGAAGCACAAGGCTGCCTATACCTTGTGAGAAGTCTATCTCAGGGAGCAAACCCCAGAATCCACCTCAAGGCTACAGACATCCGTGAGGAAAAACATAAAAGAGAGCATGAGCAAGTCTGTATAAGCTGTACTTTTATACTGTGAGTTTAAACCTTTCCCACAGAACCTACAGCCTCTGGAATGATGGAGCCAGCTCTGCCTGGAGTTGTGCTCAATGCTTTCACTCACTGTGTCTGCTTGTGATGCTACTCCTGGGCTTGCTGCAGCATGGAAGTTTGGAAATTCGGTACTTAAGTAACTGTGCTTGTGGAAAAAAAGAGAAGACTTGGACAGCTGAGTGGCACACAGGGATTTTAGTCCTTGGGAATTAACAGGGACTGGCTATGTCTGCTGAAATCATCAGTAGTGAGGTAGTTGTGGTACAATGCCACAAGAGGTACATTGCAATCTAATTGCTTAGACTTATTCTTAATTGTCAGAGAGGAGAAGGCTCCCTGTGGGTGCAAACCATCCCTCTTGGGCTTGTATTTCAATGCCAAAGACCTGTGTTACAGACACACCTGCGCCTCTGCTGGAGGCAGACTGCTGGAGCCCAGACTGCTCAGATGGAAACCTCACACTGAGGGGGTCTGACTGCCCCTTCAAGGGTCAAAATTAACGTGGGAATAATCTAATGAAAGCAGCCACACTTCTGAGAGCCTGCTGACTGCTGCTGACAGCTCAGAAGAGCTGTGTGACCCTCTCTCTCTGCCTCTCTGCTCTGCTGGAGCCCCTGCCCCTCCACCAGAGGGGAGAACAGACCCTGCTGTACCTCTCAGTGCTGCAGCAAGGCTGCCAGCTGCAGATGTCACGCCGCAGTCCCCTGGACACTGGCAGCTCTCGTGTGCCATTCACACCTCAGCAGTCACCTGCATTCCCCTCTGCCAGCCCTGCCTGCAGTGCAGAGGAGGAGGCAGTGGGGGAAGCCCCCTCACCACTGCAGTCTCAGGGCCCTTCTCTGCCCCCACACAAGCCCCCAGCTGCCCTGGGAGCAGCTTTCCAGCACAGCACAGCTCTTCCCCAGCTCAGGTACAGCCTCAGCAGCAAGCAAACCCCCCACATCAGCCAGTACTGTCCAAGCTACACATTTCCCACACTCATTTTGCTCTCCTGTTTCACTCATACTTCCTTCTCAGGTCACTTTGTCTCCCTGAGCTGCTTCACCTCCCTCATTCTGTATTCTCAGTTATTTTATCAGCACAAACCTGTGCTATTTTTCTAGCTATCTCCTTGCCTGGTTCCCCCTCACCCCTGCCCAGTCTCTTCTGGGTTCTCCCATCTGCATCCAGCAGGCTGTGACCACCAAGGTCTCCACAGCTCTTCATCTCAAGCTCCTCCCTTGGGCACCACAAATCTCTGGATGCTCAGTGCACTCAGTGAATTGGCAAAATCTCTCATTTGTGATTCTTCTCAGAAAAATTGTGTTGATTTTCTTCTCAGTTCCAAAAGATAGCCCTTCTGTTCTACTCCAGAAATGTCCAAATTTGGAAACAAAATCATCACCTATTTCAAGAGCTAATTTCATATTCTGAAAATGCCAAAGCATTTTCTAAATAATTCTGAGACAAAGACATACAGAAGTCTAAGTTTACCACAAAAAAAAAAAAAAAAAAAAAAAAAAAAAAAACAAAAAAACCCAACCACATTAAAAATAAGATTTAAATTCACCCAACAATTCCAAAGTATTTCCCGGGACGGGGAAGAGATGCTTGGGAGGATGTGCAGAATCCCCATGGGAATGAATGAACTCACTTCACTTCCCAGAGCTCTCTCAACCCTCATCCTTCTGAGCTTTCAGCTCCTGAGCCCCTCATGCTCCAAAGTGCAGAGCAGGGAACAGTCAGGCTGGCTGGAGGGAGGGTGGGATGTGCCAGGGCTAGAAGAGGAAGGAAGAGGGATCTGGAAGTTGGAGAGAAGAAAGAGGCAATCTGTATCCTAAAGCAGGGAAAAGTCTGTTCACTTGGGCTGCAAATCCAGTAAATCCTCCTCCCTTTGAGTTCTCTTGACCATGAACTGGAAAAGTTGTCAAAACTGCTCTGCATATCCATCTGAGCCACACCTGTGTCCCATTCTCCTTCTCTCCCACCACTGCTGGACCTCTGCTTGTCCTTCCCCCTAGGAATTTCAGCTCTTCCTTACTCAGCCTTAGGGATCTTTTCTTCTTCAGGTGGGCTGAGCTCAGCAAAGGGCCCCCAGGTCTCCCCTTTTGCTCTCTGTCCTTCTGCTCCCAGCTGCTGGTGGAACAAGGGAAGCTCGTGCTGCCCACATGAGCCCCCTGTGCTTGTGGAGGTGTTTTCTGAGAGCAGGTTTCAACCTCTTCAGTGTCCTGAGCCACACAGAACTAACGCTCACATCTGGTTGCACAATTTAAAACATCTTTCCCCAAGGCTATAATTAGACACTTTTAGTAGTGCTTTACCCAGTGAGCAAGGCCCCAGAGCAAGGCAGCAGCTGTGTGAGGCAAGGCAGAGGAAAACCAGTGCCTGTGCTTAGGTTAAATAAATCACTCCAATTCCCATGTTAACTCTCATTGCCACATCTAAGCCAGGGAAAATAGCAGAGCCTGGTCTGAAGCCAGGAGTGAACAGGAGTTGAGAGCTTTAACAGAAAGTTTCAGCAAGTGCCCTGAGGTGCCTGGGCAGTGACAGACACCCAGTAGGGTGTCACCACAGCTCAGCAGGGACAGCCCCCCAGGCTGCTCTTTCCTCAGCAGAAAAAACCCACATTTCAACACTTCTGTCCACATCTTGGTGAAAAACAAATGCAGAACAACTGTGAGGAAAACTTCTCAGCATTTCCACCCAATGTTTCCATTGGCTTTAGCTTTACTAACAGTGTAATTGCACCTTCCCTTTGACACAAACCCACGAGACAGGGCAGGAGAACCAGCAGCAGGCTCCTACAAAAACACCAGCACACCCCCAAATCAGTGGAAGTTTCTTGAAAATAGAACTTCTGTCATTTCCAGCCAGCTCAAACACTAAGAGGTAACAAGGTGCTCTGGAGCATGTTTAGAAAAGGGGAGTCCCAAATTCACCACCCTTGTCAAACATCTTGGCATTAATTAGATTTCTCTTCCTGCATGAACTCGTGTTCCGAATAAAGCCCTTGCTTCCCCCTCAGGTTTGTAAGAGGAGGAAAAACACCTCTCCTCCTCCCCACCACGGCCACGCTCAGGGTGTGGCACTCAGGGCTGGCTCACACCACCAGGCTGGCACAGACAGTATCACCCCAAACCCCAGTGCCAGGAACCAAACACACTGCAAGGCAAAGGAAGAAGCTGCACCTGCCAAAACATCAAGGCCACAGGGCAGAATCTCCAGCAGAGACCACCTGTCCACCCATCCCAGCCCTGCTCGCTCCCTGTTTCCAACCTCTGGCCACAGGAACTGGCTCTGTGCAGGTGTTTACCGAGCTGAGCCCTGATGACAAGTTTTTCTGTGTGTAAATGTAACTTAAATATGGGTTCATTTTCAAATCTTGCTCTCAAAACACACTCACAAAAAACTCCCTGAAGGCTGAACATGAAGTGATTTGGCAGCCCCGGACTGCACGGAAACACCCTGGAGGATTTCTGTTGCATTTAAATCTGACACCAGAGGCACAGAAGTGATGCATTTTATTCTTTGACACCTGGACTCATAATAAAAAAGCATTTATTGATGAAAATTGCTCAGAGGGCAGGGCAGCAGGGCTGCAGGAGGGCAGTCCCTGCCTTTTGCACCACAGACATCCATCACACTTACTTTGTAAAATCGGGAAAGGATTTGAAATCAGGGGACTTGCGGTTTCTGCAAAAAAGAAAGAGATTTAAATATTGAGACTGGCAGAGACCTCGCTGCATTCTACACAGCTCTGCCTATCTTCTCCCTGCTCCTGATCCCTACTCCACACCTCCAGAGTTATCCAGGGCAGGGCAGGATGGGAGCTTCATTTAACACAAAATCCAACATGTCCAACATGTCCATTTTCTCTCCCTTGCTCAATTTCTCATGGCCAGGGTTCTGCATCTTTCCTGTCCAATTTAAAATGTCCAGAGGTTTTAACACACACCCAAAGCTGCAATGGAAACTAACGGGGAGGCCAGCAAAGAAATTAATGGGGCAAGAAACCCTTTACAAAGGCTTTCTTTGGTGCTCCAGATGCAAATTCCCAGTTTCACCATGCACTTCTTTAAACTAAAGCTGGGAGGGAAAACCAGGGTGTTTCACTCTTCCAGGATGCCAAAGGAGAGAGTTCCTAAGCAATGCAGTCACTTCAGGCTGAGATTGCACATTTCCTACACAGCACACCTTGCAGGTTGCCTTTCTGTAAGGTGTGACTGAAAACTGGGTGCTGGCTGCCCCTTGGGCAAGCAGGATTTGTCTGCATCCAGCCCCAGTGCCCCAGAGCAGAAGCAGTGATCCCAGCACCTCAGACCATGTGTGGTTTCCTACAGTCCCCAGGTGAGGTCCTTTAGGGTCAGACCCCTGCAGAGGGGCAGCAATCATTAATTATTAACGTTAAATATTCAGTCACGGACTCAGAGCATTTCCAGAAGAGTCCCAGTCCAAGGCTGTGAGCTGGCACATTCCTCACTGAGGCTCCCAGGGCTCTCTGACAGACTTGGCCTGGTTTTCTCGGAAGGAAAACCACCCTCAGGAACTGCATGGGTCAAGCACAGTGAGCCTTCCTGCTAACCATCCACACGTGCTGAGGACCTGAGCTGCTGAAAAGGGCTCCAGACGGCAGTGCCAGCCCGTAAGGAATGCAGATGAAGGTATAGATGATGCTGGGCAAAGACAGGACTGGACAGTGCTGTGGAAAGGGGATGCATGGGAGACGCCAGCTTGTATGGAATGCTGCTGATCACTTCACACATTGTGATCAGCCAGCAGTGCTCCAGCTGCTCCTGCAGCTGCTGAGCTCTGTACCTGGGGCAAGATCTTCACTGAAACAGGTCCCTAACCTGGCCCTGCTGAGCAGCTGAGCAGGGCAGGCTCCTCCAGGCACCCTTCTCTCCGTGTGCTGGGTCCCTGCTCTGGGAAGTGCCCTGCTCCCTCAGGGAATACACGTGCCCATGGCACTGCCCGGGGCTCCAAGCATTGCACGTCAGCTTTTGACGGGCAAACCAACCCCAACTTCACTGTCCCCCCAGAAGAGAATCTGACCTGGAGCAGGCACAGAGCCCAGCAGTGGCACAGAGCACTTAAAATAGCCCAAGGAATTCTCAGCACCACCTCTGGCTGCTCTCCAGCCAGAAGTGCTAACACAGTGTCCTCGTTCTGCTTGGCTTCCCACTCACATGGAAAGCACTGTCAGTATGAAACAGCAGTTCAGGTACTCAATACACCACTGGTTTGTGTGAAGGAAGACTCTTAGGATTTTTCTGATCTTCATATTTGTAATTGGAACATTTTTTTAATCCATGCATTGCCAGGTCCCTGTTAGAACACAGTCACTTCCACTAAAGCCACCTATCCAGGTAACAGTCATAGAAACACCAGAGTTTGACTGATTAATGATAAATCACCTTGCACTGGGGCTTTGTGATCTTTCCCTCCACAGATTCTCCAGGCAAAATGAGAGTTCAGGTTTTTCTGCCCACACTTTGTTCTCTCAGGGACTCTCCTGGCTATGCCCTCCCCAGCCCCAGCCCAGTATCTGTGCTTGCAGACTGAAATCCTCAGCCCTATCCCTGGCAGTGTGTCCCAGTTCTGCTGAGTGCTCCTTGCCTCCATGCTTTCATGTGGATTGTCTCAGTTCTTCCCTGGTGTCCCAAGGCTCTGGAGCAATTGGCAGGGTATCACCCACAGAGACTAGATGCTGAGTGGTTATTTTAACCCAGATATATTTCTTCCTGTCTGCAAGTTGCCTGTTAAACATGAGAAGTCTGGAACAGTTTAAATGAATGTGGCACCAGAAATAAACAGTTCATTCCCAGAAACCTCAATTCCACACAAATGCCCAGTGGACACAGTGACTTATTTATGCAACCAAGCAAAGCAACACTTTCTCAGCTGAGCCTCTCCCTGTGTGACTCTCATTCTCCTGGTGGGAACTGCACTCAGCTGCTGACCCTCCTTCTGGCCACAGCACTTCAGGCTGCTTTGAAAATGCAGCTCTGTCTATTTGTGCAATTGTGTTGCCCCATCACCAGCACTCCCTGTCCTGTGCACTGAGTGGGAGCTCACAGAACGACTGCCCTTCCCCTTTTCCTCACTCCTCAAATTTGGCCATTGGTTCTCCCAGCTCCATGGAGACATGCAGCAGTCACAAACCCACCAGAGATGAGAATTACCAGATGAATGTTAATGGAAGTTGTCTTTGTGCTGACAGAGCCTGAGAGGCAGCTGGGTGCACCTCAGGAGGCAGAGGCACAGGGGCTGGCTGTGCTACTGTCACACTGCAATCAGTAATCAAGAATTATTATGCCCCAAACACTAAAGCTGCACTCACCCACCAAAAATGCTTCCCTAAAAGTACTCTTTCCAGCAGAAACCCCCCCACAGATGGGCTGTGTGATGGCTGGACTACAGGGGTGAGCAGAAGGGGATGTATGGCCACACCAGGGAAGAAAGCTGGTGATTTCTGAAAATCTATGTTTAAAATCTAGTCCTGTGTCCTTTGAATCTTGACAACAAGAGATTCTCAGGCTTTTTTTTTTTTACTCTATATCAAGAAAAAAAAATTTCACTCTATATCAAATGTATTTGATATATAGAATTTTTACTCTATATCAAATGTAGGAAATCAAATTTTTTTGGTCTCAATCTCATCTCAGCTTGGCATAAACTGATTCAAGAAAAGAAGACATTTCCATTGACTTCTCTCCCCAGTCTGGAATAAACAGTGCTGGAAAGCAAATCTTCCCTGTGTAAATAGGAATGAAAAGTGCTGACATTTTAAAAACTCTAAATGCTAAAATTAGTTGCACTGGAAGTTCTTACAGTAGTAGCTCCCTAAAGCACCAGATGAAATTGAGACATATTTATACAGCTTAAATCAACCTCAAAAGTTCAAAATATTTCCCAATTCCCTACATAATTTTAACTGTTCTCTTTCACACCGCAACATTGAGCAAATTCAGACTTCAAAAAACACTGACAATTTCAATTAGATTTCCCCTTTGATGGCTGTATTTGAAGGTGTTGAAATGAAAGAGCTTTTTTCCTCCTTTTTTGCTTTTCGTTTACTTCTTGGATTCTCACAATTCCCTTAATCTCTCTTGACCTTCATTTCACAGAGGAGTCATCCATAGTGCCCAAAACAAGGGCTCAAGTTGCATTAGGCTGTAAACACTCGAGTTAGAGATGGTTTTGTCCTTCTAGAAGGTCACTGTCCCTGTCTGGAGTCAGAGGAAGGGAGACCCCGGGGAGATCCCAAAGCCTGGGAGCCCTACAGTGACCAAGGGCACCAGAGCAGGGCCCAGCCCCAGCCAACGGCTCCTCTCCAACCACACATGGATGAAAAGGAAAGCAGTAAAGCTTCACTGTGGCACACAACACTCAACTCAGCCCCCTTCTGGGCATTTCCCTACCCATGCTCAGGCTGCTCATCACTGCCTTTTACATTGCACAAGCTACCCTTGAAATATTGTTTGGCCTCTTGAGAATTTAAACCCCCAGCATGTGTCAAAAGTTGGAAAAACGGCCTCTGCCAGGGAGGCTTCCCTTGAAAGCAGCTTTATGGCATCCTAAGGAATTACAGCTTCTGCTGTTCATCCCAGTGAGCCAATTCCATGCTTCAGGATCAGGTCATGGCACTGCTTTCTGGACCTCCCTTGGCTCAGCAGTGGATGAACAGAAGCTCTGTGTGACTTGGGACCTCTGCTGCCTGTGCTCCCGAGGCAGCAGAAGGGAGCAATTGGAACATTTTAGCAGGATGCTATTTTAAGAGCATGCTATTTTTAAGTTCCCTGTGGAACTTCCAGGTTTTATCAAAAAGCAAGTTCAAGTGGCTGTGGAGACCCTTTTCCATGAGTACAAAGAACACTCTCCAATCATAATGTGGATGACAGCTCTAGTCCTTCACCCACTCCCTGTCTCCATCCCACTCTGCTGGGAGACAAAGCTGGGACTCACGTCAGGCCCAAAGCAGTGTTTGCCACACAGCACAGAGGTATTTTTTTGGCAGCCAGATGCCAGGACACAGATCAGGATGCCAGGTACCTGCATTCACTGTGACAAGAACTGGGGCTGTGTGCACAGGGAAGAGACATCTGAAATCCAACATTTTCCATTCTAGTTCCATTCTTATTCCCACTCAGGACTCCCTACAGCACTACAGCCCTGTGTATTTTAGGTGATTTTAGTTACTGACCTCCCTGTTCTGCCCCTCACTCCAGACACCAAGGGGTCTGTGCTGCGGCAGTCAGGATGGTGACACAGGGAAAAAGAAGAATGTCCCCAGCTGGGTGGCCTAAAAATCTCCTCCTGCTCTCTGGTATCTCTGTACCCAAGCCTGAGACACAAAACTTACACCCACAGAGAGCAAGAGCCATCAGGCATTTAACAAGGCCAAGCCACAAAGCTCCTGTCTGCTCCAGGGACCTACATTTACCTCCCAAACCTGGTGACTGTTCCTTACAGCAGCAGTTTGGTGACAAGCAAACAGCAGATGGGAGTGGGAGGACAGAAGCGTCCGTCCTTCTGTCATTGCCCACCACATTACCACCACCTGCTTCCCTGCCTGGGAGAAATCTGCTGGCTGGAGCACAAGGGAGGACAAACCAATGGTGCCAGAATCACCCCAGAGTTCCCATCCCACATGTGACACTCAGCCACATGGGGTTTGTCCCACCCACTGAGACACAGCCACGGAAAGAAGGAAAAGGAGGAGGCAAGGACATGTCAGCTCTTCCAAAAGGCAGCTGCAGAGAGCTCTGCCTGGACAGCTGAGCACACAGAGCTCTCCAGGCCTCTCAGACCACCAGTGACACGCACAGTGACTGGTGATGCTCACCCAGGCTGCTGTCAATGAGGCCACTGGGACTCCTGAGAACTGGAAGGAATAAGAGGAGAAATGGCTTGGTGCAAGGGCTGGAAAAGAACACTGAATGGGACATGTGGGAAGCAGCACAAAAAATGGAGCTAAAGGGAAAAAACAAGACTGGGGAAGTAAAGAGGATGCAGGACAGATAAAGGAAGGAAAAAGGGAAGAAGATTATACATCCCCATGCAACAGCCTGGCTTGGAGGAGCAAGCATGTCAGGTGCTTAATGCAGAAAGCAACTACCTCCAACCAGGGCCCAACTCCACTCAGACCAGTCCTGGGCAGCTCACTAGAGTTCCTCAGTTTCCTGGCTCAATCAAAGGTCTAGGTGAGTACTTTGCAACTCCTCTGCAGCCTGCCAGGCCCTCCCCTGAGCCACTAAAGTAAACTGACAATACACGTGGTGCAGACAGAAACACTCCTTACAGGGAAACTAGAGGAGCAAATCACATGAAACTTGCTACTCAGCTTGTAAGAATTCCTGGCTTTGTTTTGGTTTTTGCTGTGAACTTTCACTCATGTGCTTTAAATGTTGCAGTCCAGAAAGAAACAGATTGAGAAGGATGAGTGTGATGTGAGCTGGTACAAGGAGATGGCAGGGAGAATCTGGGAGACATGTCACAGCAACAGTGGGTCAGTATTTAATAGTTCAGAAAGAACTGAAGTCTTGGACTGTTCAGTACAGCCACTGTTTGTGTTTTTTGTTAGTGTTTCCTGGACAGGTTCATGCCACAGGTTCATCTCCCCTCCTCCAAAACATGACAAGAGCAGCCAGCAGGTTTCCAATGCAACTTTCTTGGCTTCAGGAATGAGCTGGTTGATAGGAAGGAAGATATTTCTGCCCTTCCTCTGTTGGCTGTTCAGGGTTTGACAGGAATAAATTAGGTACAATGTCAGGCTGCTGCTTTCCAAGGGCTCCAGAGGAGTCAGGGCCCCAAGTGGTGTATTGGCATTTACAGATGTGCACTTTAAGGCTTTGAAACCCTTGAAAACACTGACAGTACCCACAGAAGACAAGACATGAGCTGCTGAGAGGCCAGGGCCATGTCCAGGGCTGCAGCCAGGCTGGGAACTCTGGAACTCAGTGACTACACTGCTTTGAGTCATGTCTGACAGCCAGGCTGGGCTTACTGCCCAGGGCCTGGGCAGCCCCAAGGACTCCTGACTGTCCAGCAGAAACAGGACTAAGGGCCTGAAACAGAGACAAGCTCACCTGATGGGTTCTGCTTACACCTCTTTTCTTTAGGTTTTTCTGTCCCCGAATGACCAGCTGCAATTGTGGTGAATGATGGATTAGTACAGGATTTTTCCCCAACAGACAACACACAGTATTTTAGCAACAACTTTTTTCCCCATTCCCCATCACCCACTCTGCTACCACACATGGTTTTCCAACACCACATGCCTGCTTTTCAACATGGTTCCAGAAAGCCCCTTACTTGCTTCTGAGGCAGATAGAACCCCCAACAGACACTGTGTAACCTGCTCCAGGGAGATATCCCACCCCTTACCTGTCCATTCCATCCAGAGGCACTGCCAACACCACATATTCTGTTTCTCTTGGATGGGTAATGGAGGGAGGCCAGGCTTTTCAGCTGGCATGTTATTTAACTCTGCAGCAAGATGCTAAAATTACATTTCATCTGGTCTGTCACTTTTGCTCCAATTAGGGAGCATGGAGAATAGTAGTGGCCCACTGGAAGGTCAGGCAATACACAGGCAGGATAAAACCCTTGCACAGAAAACTCTGTAGCTGGTGGACCTGAACAAAATTGTCTAGGCCACTGGTTATGTTCAGTTACTACCACATGGACTTAACACTGCAAGGAAACTGCACAAGTGGAGGGGATTTTCATTCCTTCTAGCACATCTATTTTGGTCTCACATACACCCATCTGATTCACTGTGACCTCCACGCAGTGACTGCACAAACAGCTGGACATTGGTCACAGTGACATTTAAATGAACTGTCATGCTCAGCATCACTGTAGCCTGCAAACTGCTCTTCTATGCACAGTCCTCCAACTTCTGCTGCTTGCAAATGTCTTTGCTCCACCAGGACTGCACTGATACACAGACACAGCACAAGTACTGCTTGATCTCCATCCATCCTTTCTCCACATCTTGGCTCCCCTCTGAAAAATCTATGCTCAGGTACCTGGTCCTTGGCAGCAGGAATCCCACATCACCTGTTTGACAGGGCTGGGGTGCCAGGAGCCTGGGGAGGAGGGAGAATAAGGCACTACCCCAGGGGGGCTGGCTGCCTGTGAGCTTAAACAAGCTACCCCATAATACATCAACATTCACTGAGCATAGCTGGATCCTACTTGGAGAGGAACATGGAAGCAGCAGGAAAGGGTGACCACACTTACCACTGGAGTTCTGGGAATTGCTGTTTGTTTCTTCAAAGTTGTTTTGCACTTTGCCTTCCACTCTTCTGCTGAAAGCACTTTCTGCTGGGTGGAGAACAAAGCAGGAATGGTGACTGGTCAACACTGGATGCAGAACCAGGCAGACAGGAGGCAAGACATGCTCCTGTGCCACATAATCACAGACCCTGAATACAGCAGAAAGGTCAAATACCTCATTTTGGAGGCAAATGGGCCAGATTCAGTGAAGGGATAACAGGTGGGTATTTTTCTTGAATGCCTTCTGGCTGAGGTGGCCTGGATTGGCTCTTAGGGAGCCCATGAACACCAGTCCTGACTGAACCAGAAAGGTCATGTCTTCCTCCCCTGCAAAAAAACCCAACCCTTATCTTACTCTTCCTTAAGGCAACAAGCAGCCCTTAACACCTGCGAGCACAGGTGAGCAGTCTGAGACTGAGCTCAGGGCCTCAGCACCACACCAAAGTGTCACCAACAGAAGCACTGTGCCAGCTTTCCTGTGCTTCCCAGTCACCTGCACTCCCTTCCTGAACACCCTCCTGGACGTGTTGAAGCAGAGGCCTGTAAGGTTGTCTCAGGGGCTGCCCACCATGTCTGGAAAAGCTGTGGAAGATCCTCTGGCTCTGTGCTTCCCAAGAGTGCCCTTGTTCCCAGAGCCTGCTCCTGGCAGGGCCCTGCTCTGCCCACTGCAGCCACAGCACAGGGCAGTTCCAGTGACTGCACTGGGAGGCTCCTCCAGGGCACCCAGGTGCTTCCTGCCCCCGGCAGTGGCCACAGAGTGCTGAAGCATCCCTGCACACACAGCTTGGGGCCTCCCACCCTGCTCAAGCTGGTGTCCCTCAGCACCAGCTCAGCAGCGCAAGGGGGTCCTGTCTCACTTCACCGGGTCTGCAGTATCCAGGCAGATGGATTTACTGTGCTGGCTCAAAGGATAAACTAGAGATTAAAAAGAAATTAACTGGCCAAAGCGAGGTGTGTGGCCTGTGCTGCACAGGCCCTTGCCCTGCACTCTCCTTCTGGAGCCCACTGTCACCCGAGGGGTTCATGTGCATGTGGCCTGGCTTGGCTCTGCTGGGCCCAGCCTTGCACACTGGGCAGGGCTAGGGACACAAGTCTTTAATTCAGGAGTGATGAGGACTCCTGAAAAGTGGTGCCAGACCATGATTTTATTCCTGCAGACCACTGGAGTAGTCAGAACTGCTGTCAGGACTTGGCAGAGGCCCTGGATCCCTGCAGGCTCCCAGGGCTGCACCGTGGCTCACACACATGGGCTTTGGGGCTAACAGAGACCTGAACTGCAGGAAGAGCCCAGACTGTGGATTTTGGCCCAGCCAGTCCTCAGTGGACCCTTCCAAGTCCTGAGTAGGCTCCTCAAACTCTCAATCAACTACACTCCTGACTCCTAAAATTCAGGAGAACAAGCAAACTTGGTAACCAAATCAACTGAAAAAGAAACACATCAAACAGGGCTGAAAAGGAACTGGCAACATTATCTACCTTTGCCACTTGACAGATAAATAATAGAAACAAGAGGCCTTAAATAACAGGAAAATCAGATGGTGACAAAATGGTTTGGGTCAACCCATCCCTCCCAAGAGACCCAGGTTCAAGTCCTGGCTTATGTCACAAGTGGAAGTGAGATGGAGGTCTCCAAAGACCTTTGTAAAGAATTTGCATGGTGGTTTTACCTCCGTCCCTTAGCTTCCCCACCAAAACCTTCCCCCAAGTGTGGCAGTAAGAAAAATCTGGTTAATTGCACCTGCTTGGTCTTACTGTGCCCTTCCCACACTGAGAGGGCAGCTCACTCTGTTCTCTCTCCTTGTATTGGAACCTTTTGAATGTGAAGTAAAATTCTCTGTATGAACCAAGTCCTTGGCAGCTGTGGGTATGTGTTATCCAACAAAACACATCCTTGTCCAGCACCCATGGCCTCTCCCACCACAGCCACCTCTCATACTCAGCATCTGTCCATGCCAGACATTCTAGGGGTGTTTAAACACCAACTGATGGACCAGCTCTTCTTCTGCACCCAGATGGAATCTCTACCCATCAATCCCACAGACTTTAGAGGATGCTTCCCAGTGTACTGCACATGGCACACTATGTTTCACACCCTACTTATTAACTGCTATTTTTCAGTAGTCTTTGTTTTCTTTTTTAAATTTTTTTTGGCTTGATCTTGTTCAGAAGGAGGAAACTGAGACAATGAGAGGATCAATCCTAATTGCATTTTCTAACTCATCAATAATGGTTCTGTAATACTGATTTTTCTGTTTATCTCTCAGAGGCTCCTGTGGGGAATGAAGCACTGTGAGAACACCTGTACTCCATTCCACTTCCAAAGGCACAGGCCTAGCCCTGAGAACATCACCTTGAGGGAAGCAAACACTAAATGCCAAACAGTGCTGAAAACCAAGCAAAAATCCCCTTCTTGACAAGCCATTACACCAATCCTTGTCAGGAAGCTCTTCTCAGTTTGTGACACCAGGATTTGAAACAGGGTGTTTTGCACCTCATGGTTACCATGATGTTTAACAAAAACAACTTGTCACTGGGAAGGGATTATAAAGGATCTAATCCCCCCAGCTGCTTCTGGGAGCAGCTTCTCTGCGACAGTCATGGATGGAGCAGACTGAGCCCAGGAAGGGTCAGAAGCCCATCCAGGGCAGGACTGGACACTGAGCAGCTCAGAAAGCTGAAAGGCAGCTGGTACCTGTGATGGCCTTGCTTCCTGGGGATCCGGAATTGGGCGCGCGGAACATCTGGGACTGGGAGGCGGGCGGGACGCCGGGGGGCGTGCGGTGCAGGAGGCTGGAGCAGCGGTTTATGGACGCCGGGGACTTTTTGCTGGACTGGCTCGTCTGTGTCTTCACTGCCACGAAGAGTGGAGATCGAGAGAACTCTGGATATGAACACTCAGAACTAGTGCCTGCACAGCCAGGGAGCTCCCAGAGCGGAGCCTGCTGGAGCTGCTGATCCACCGAGCCCCTGGGACAGAGCTGGGCTCCCCCCTCGCCCAAGGGGGTACTGGCGAAGCTCGTTAGTTCCCTTCCACACCTCTAACTGCCACACCAACCCATTCCTGCTCCTGCAGGAATCACCCCATCCATCCAGAAGCACTGTGTGATTGCCACAGCCTGGCTGGAGGCTCTGGCCTCCATTTCTATGGACTGAATTTTGGGAACAGGTTTCTAAACTACTCAGATCTCTGAGTAAAGAAAAGTTAACATCTTTGTTTCCTGAGCCTTGAATAAATCCTAGTGATCTCCAGATACACTCCTTGTCTCTTTGACCAAATACAAAGGAAAGGGAACTACTGGGAATGGAATGGAATTAGGAGGCAGAGTGAATAAAGGCTTTTGGTCCCATCTCCAGACTGCTGACATGTGGAGAAATTCTGAATATTACTGGGATATGCTCTTTGAATGCATCTATATTTTGGTCTCTGCAGCACACAGTGAGGATCACCAGGAATTGTCAATGCCAAAAGTCATCTGAAAAGCCTTCAGGAGGACAGCCCTTCGTCTGGGCCACATGGATTAAATAAACCATAACAAAAATGGAGAAACTGTCTAAGAACCTCCTTTACTCCTAAGGGGCCTCTTCTATGGAAATTTGGATATGAGTCCTGAAGCCCCAGTCCTACTCCAACCACCTGTCATGAAAAATCACTAACAGAGAAGGTTTCCACAGTCCCAGTTCCCTACCAGTGATTTCTACAGTGATACTGTGGGATGCCTAAAGGTAGAGGGACAACAGCACATCCTGCACAGTGTGAGTGAGAAATACTCGTCCACACTTAGCAGCTCTCAGGGGAATGCCATGGCAGCACCACAGGCTAACTCTGAAAGAGGGGAGAAGTCCCCCAGGCTGGGACAGGACACTCATTTTCAAAATCCCAGGAGACTTTACAGACCTTGACTGTGACTGGCTCTCACCTTCATCAGCAGCACTGGGGACTGGGAGTGTGTACATTCACAGGGGGTTGCAATTCCAGGGGTTTTGATTCACTTGCTCTGACACACAGCGCCAAGCTGATATTTCCTACATGGCAGTATAGTTCTGCAGGAAATTATGCACTGGTTTTCTCACAGCTTAGTCAGGACACTTCTCTGCTTGGTCTCCAGCCATATAAATAGACAGGAGGCTTGTTTTGCTCTCTATACTTCCTTTCAATCTCCATGGATAATCCTCCTCCAGCTGCTGCCAAACTGCCAGCAAAAATGGAATCAGATATGAACATTTCTAGCTTGTGCATCATCTGCTTTCGATGAGGATCATTCCCACCAAGGTCTGCTTTAGTCCCCATCAATGCCATGAGAAACAGCCATCAGCAACTCTTCAGTGCCAGATACAGAGAGCATCACTGCTCTGGGACCTGACAACAAAAGTCTCAAAGCTATGATGACCTCCAAAATTTCTGCTTCTTCCTCCTAAATGAAACAAACAGTATGTCTTCAAACTGGGACCCCACAGCTGCTGCTCCAGCTGACACTAGACAGAGAGAGAGTTTTGAACAGCAATGCAAGACAGACAAAGGAATACCAGTTCTAGCAGTCTGGGGGAAGCTAACAGTTCATTGGGAAAAAAAAGTTCAGTCTGTAGTTCATCAGATACCAAATTCCCTCTGAAGGCTGAGCAACACAGGTAGACAGCATCACATGGCTCTTTTGCTCTACTCTGGAAAAGTCACCTTCACTGGGGAACTCACGGCCTCACGCTGATGAAAAGGCCAAGATGTTTCTAAAAATGAAAATCCTGAGTTGCTGAATGGCCACAAAAAACCTCCTGCCTCAAAATCTGCAGCAAGACTGGAGACAGCATTGTGGGCAGCTGACCTCGTAACTGCTGCTGTGGAGCTTTTCAAACCCTCTCAGAAGGCAGCGCAGACCTGTCCCAGTGGAAGCTGCAGTGATGTGGAGGGTGATTCTCACAGCATGGTCTGCGGTCAGTCAGCTCAGGGCTTTGTGTTGCAGCCCTGCAGCACAGCCCAGGGCGTGCTGAAGGACACACTTGTTGCAGGAGATGCTGAGAACAGCGGGGGTTCCAGCCTGGCAGCAGGAAGAGATCGGTCACTGCTGTGCTGGGTCAGCTCAGCTGCAGAGGAGCTCCCAGGGGGATGCTGAAGAGGCTGAGGTGCTCCTTGGGGAGCAATCAAGAATTTCCAAGGGGATCAGGAAGGCACTTCTTGACCCAGTGCTGGTGCCTGCCCTGACCAAGGGTGGAGAACACTCAGAGGAGGAGACAAGAGGATAACCAAGGGCCAAGAACAGCAGAGCTTACAATGGAAACACAAGTCACTCCTATGATTTAACCAGGGCCTGGAGAGCAGGCTAGGCCAGGTCTAGAAAGGACAGACACTTGGTAACTTAATCCTCCTTCACTGAGCAGACAAGGTTATAAATAGGACCCAGTGCTCAAATCTACAGCTGGCTAATTTTAGTCTTAATTTAGTGGAGGCAAAAATTCATCAAAATAATTACCTTATGTGATTGCTGCATTTTCTGTCACTCAAAAGCGAGATTAGATGTCCCTCTAAAGCATATCTGTGAGCAATTCAGTCATGGCAATCCTACAGAATATGCTTCTCCAGGCAGTTCAGAGATCACAGTGGTCCCTCCTGGCTTTCCTGGTTTTGGGAAAACCTTAAAGTACTGTGATTGGCAAGCTGTGGCAGCAAGGAGAAAATCTGGCACACAAATCCACACACTACCATGATGCACCACCACAGCAGGGACCAGATTGTCTCCGCAACATTACTCTTTCCAGGTAAAAATTCTGGTCAATAATTTGTGTATGGTATTTCTTTAGAAAGGTCTAGTCAGGATGGGGAGGGAACCATTTTGAAGGTTCAGATGGAACTATGCCATCACCTATGGATAAAAGAATGAATGTGCTGGAAAATTATTCCTTAGCAATGGCCTGAAATTCCATACTCTGAGCAGATACCTTGGCTATGGCAAACAGGTCCTTCCACAGGAAAACTCCTCTGCTCAAACCTATCAAAATTTTAATGTGTGTCTTTATACACACGAACAGGTGGAGCCTGTTGCTAAAACACTGTGGGATCAGACTGGGAAAAGCACCTGAACTCACAGATTTCTGTCACTGAACTGGTGGAAGCAAAGATACACCATCCAACTGGAGTCTGGAGTTGGCTTTTTCCTTGTTAGGCAGGGTCTGTGTGGAAACCAGCTGTACTACCAAAATGGCAGCTGCTTTAATGAAACACTGCATTTAAGTATTTTTGATGAATAAATTGGATCCAGTGTGCATCCAATACAGAAAGGAATTGAGCAGCAAGCCTTGATGAACTTCCTTGAGCATCTCAGGTGTCAGGGTGGATTGTCTGTCTGTCCCCTGGAGAGCCAAGAATGATCCCAGGGATGGAAAGACCATCCCACAGAGCCAGCGCCCACCCCACAGACCCCGAGAGAAGCGAGCAAGGCCCAGAGGTGGCAGCCAGCTTCATCATGAAGGTCATCAGGAAGTTCATGGCAATGAGACAGGTGTGTGGCCAGGTTGGCAAGTCAATCCACAGGTCAGCAGCAGGATCAGCTCTGGTGAGATTAACCAGGACCAGTGATCCTCAGTGAGATCCAGGGTCTCCAGACAGGGTTGACATCAAGGTGAGAATGCAGTTGTGGGTTGGGGTACAAAGCCATGGGACCCAGAGCCAGGCATGGACACGTCCACAACTGAACTGAGAGCAATATCCTACAGAGCAGCTAAGGCAGGGTGTGTGGATCAAAGCAGGGCTGGAGCAGGAGTGTGGCTGTGGACACAGCCCCATGTGGGGCTGCTCAGGGCCTTTCAGAGCTCTGAGTACTCTCGGGGCCCTCATATGACTTTAGATTTCCATCCTGGAAGCAGAGCCATGGAGAGCTGTGCTGGTTTTACTGCTCTCTCCCCACACTTCCTTGACCTAGAAGTCTGAGGCTGTATCTGCAGGTACCAGGCAGAGGTGAATGCACACTCCTGAGCCTGACTCACCAAGCTCAATCCCACTCCTGGTGCATTTATAGCCAGTTCACATCCCAGGTGCCTCAGGTTCTCTCTGCACTGCAAACTCATCAGAGAGTCACAGAATGCCAGATTGCTTTGGGTTGGAAAGGACCTGAAATATCATCTTGTCAACCCCCTTGCCATGGGCAGGGACACCTTCCACTATCCCAGGTTGCTCCAAGCCCCATCCAACCTGGCCTTGGACACTTCCAGGGATCCAGGGGCAGCCACAGCTTCTCTGGGCACTCTGTGCCAGGGCCCCACCACCCAATTCCTAACTAGATACTGGGAATTTCTTCCCAAAATCCCATCTAACCCCATCGTCTAACAGTGTGAAGCCATTGCCCCTGTTCTGTCACTTCATGCCCTGAACATTCTCTCTCCATCCTTCTAAACAATCCCAGCAGCCCAGCCCCAGCAAACGTGGTTCAATCAGCTCCATCTTACAGAGCAGCCAGAGCCTGAAGGAGGACAGGAACATCACTGAACCTTCCCATGAATCTCCATTCAGAAATGTTTCTAAAACTGGGACAATGCATGTGCCTACAATCCACTTTTATTTTTTTGGAAAAAGCCTCTGACAGCCTTCTTCGAAAGAGTGAGTATGTTGACAGAAGCAGCCTAAGAATATTATTTTTAGATTCACAGCCCAGTTCTAATCTTATGAAAAAGCCTCTACTCCTCACTCAGAAAAGGGAACTTTGGAAGGAGACATTTGGCATTAACAATTCCAGGGAAGACCACAGCAGAGCTCTTTTCCAGACAGCAGCTATCCAGCAGCTCTGAGCAGAAATTATCCTGCAAGATGCTATTGAAGCTGCAGGATATCATTCCTTGTTTTACCCATTTTCAATGACTTTTCATTCATTATGACAGAAATCAGAAACACAGGCTCTGGAAGGGAAGCTTGCACTCCAGCAGAGACCCAGAAAGCTGAGCTGGTGACGCTGAAGGCCTTTCCTCACCCATTCCCACTATGAATTTTCAGCATTTGCCTTATGAATGCTGAATTTTCAGCATTTGCCTCATTGTCAGAAGAATGAGACCAGGGTAAAGACACAGTCTCAGCTTTACTTTTTCTGACTGCAAAGACCAAAGAAAAGCCAGATGTGCTTTTCAAAAGTCAGGTGTTAACAGCTGCCTCACAGGACCTTGGATTTTGGGAAGACCAGAATCTGAGCAGCAGAAAGGTGTGAGGATGTACTGGCCAGCCTGCCTTGGGAGCTCATCATGCCCTCTCCCATATCCTCATCAGGGTTAGTGGCTTGTCATTATAAATCATAAATCTTACTGGCCATGAGAACTAGGAGAGGAAAAAAGAGGTTTAAAAAAAAAGGAAAAAGAAAAGTTTATGGGGAGGGGGTTAAACCTTATGAAAATACTATCTTGATCTGATCTTGAGTGTCCTCATAGTTAAAGATACTTGAAAGCACTGGAAACCCATCTGCACAGCTCAGGGCCTGCTGATCTAGCCTGAAGCAGGGGCAGCTTCTTTTCTTTTGCTGCAGAAACGATAGTGCAAGAATGGCTTCAAGCCCAGCACTCAGAACATGCCTCCTCCTCCAGAAGTGGGGCAGGGCCTGGGGGGGCCACTGGAACTGTGGGGCCCTCGGCAGGCACACTCCTCCCAGAGAAACACAGCTGGGGTTTCTTTTCTGCTGGAGAGCCTGGACTGGAACCAGCAGCTCAGCTATTACTACAGCCGGTTGGGAAGATGGGAGACATCAGTGGCAATAAGTGGCTTTGAAACGGGAAGCACTGGGAAGGTAAGAATTAGCTAGAGCTGAGCAAACCCCAGCGCTCACTGCACACTGCTCCTGAGCTCTCTGCAGGGGGAGCAGAGAGCTCAGAGCCCTGCTGTCCAAGGGCCCCTCCGTGGCAGGAGATGGACCCACTGCTGGTCACCAATGGCTTTGCTGAGGGCTGAAAACACCTCAGTGAAGAGGTGGAGCTTCCAGGGGCAGGCAACCACAGCAATAACTGCAATGTGTGCAATCATAAGCACTGGGGCAGGTCCTTCAGCAGATGGCAGATAACAAGATTAGCTTTGTGATGATGATGTTGGGCACGTATTTTACGCCCTGCACCTTCTACCATGGTCCATATCCAAGCTTTAGAGAACCTGCATGGTATGTGTCAAGAGCCACTGAACCTTAAAAGCGACAGTCTGGTGCTCATGTTCCCATAAACCCAGGGTGCCCCATTAGAATCCCTTAAAAACCCGATTCCCGGGGATTTTGGGGTGGAAGCGCCCCCTGCCGGCTGCAGCTGCAGGCTGATGAGCTCAGCTCCTGCTTCATCCCATCCCTCATCCTCCTCTCCATCATCCCAAACCCGGGAGCAGCATACCCCGGGCACTCAGCAAAGCTCAGGGCAGTGCTGCGAAGGGAGCAGGAAGTTCAGTGGTAAAGAACTTCTCTGCAGACTTTGAAAGTATTCAAATCCAGCAGGTAGCAAAAGTTTCTCTCAACAATATTTAGTCACATTTTGCACTGAATTACACTGAACTGCTTGTTAAAGCCTCCTCCCCTCTGTGTGGGGAGTGCAGACCACAGTGCTGTCCAGTTTGTTGACAACTGCTTTGTCCTGAGCTCCCTGAAATAAATAATTTATTGAGTGTGATTCAGCAGCAAGCTGCTGAGGTCATTTAAGTGATTTTGAAACCAGTTTTAACTCACTGCTTGAAATAATTCCCCAGAAGCTCATAGCAAGATGCTTCTTCTCTAATGTATGTTCAGTTATTATTTAGGGGCGTATAAAAATGTTGTGCATCTCTTCAGTTAAACAAGAGCCTAAACCATCAACCCCACAAGGAACATGTGTAGAATTCCCTGGACTGGGGTAGGAGCTCAAGAGACATTCCAGACCTAAGAGCGCCCCTGGGAGAGGGGATCCCAGCTCAGCTTTACAGTGCTCAGCACATGACCTGTGTCCTGCCCACTGCAATCCCACAGCTCAGGGGAAGGGTCCCCAAGAGTGAAGCCTGTCCTGGCAGCCTGGTGCTCCCCAGAGCCCTGGAGGTGCCAGCCTGCAGCAGGCCAGCCCTGCAGCAATACTCACTGATGGGGGCGTGCAGAGCCACATGCTCTTGGTAGGGAGTGTAGTACTTGTACTGCTTGCCACAGAACTCACAGGTGTAATTGCCAGTTTCTGTGAAATGAACAAGGACAAAGGTCAGGAAGGAGGCCAGCCCTCTTACACAACCCCCAGTTTCTTTTTACAGAGAAACTGGTCAGGTCACACAAACATTCCTCATGCACGTGGAATTTGCATGCCCTGTAATTCACACGTCCTTTTCCCAAGAAAGGAAACAGTTCAAAACAGAGGGATGGACAGAGGGATGCATAGGAAGTACAGTAGAACTGAACAAGCTTTAGAAGATTACCCCAAAATTACAACAAGTGTGCAAAACAAGGGAGAGAATCCAGTTCTAAAGTCTGTATTACAGGTGACACAGTTCTGTCCTCTGGTTACAGGTCTGGGATGTGTGGACAACAGGAACAGTCAAACCAGGAAACAAACAGTCAGGTTCAGGTATTAGAGAACTTTTATTTGGGATTGTGGAGTTCTCTTGCAGGAGAAGGGGCTTTTCTGGAGTAACTATGCTCATTCCTGCTTTGGGGATACTGGAAATAATGGAGTGTAACCACACACTGAGGAGCGTAAGCTCCTCCTCTTGCCAGTGCTGGGAGTACAGAACTGGCAGCAAGCAGCAAGACGAAGGAAAATCCATGGATAATCAAATGTTTCCAAAATGGAAAATTCAGGGAAATGCTTTGGCAAAACCTGGTGCTCTCTCCGTTCCCCTCTGCTCTGTTTGAGGAGCCACACAAAGGCAGTGTGAATGAATCACCTGCCAGCTCTCAGTGCACCTTCAAGCCCTTTCTCATCCCTGCCAGACTGCTTTTCCCCTGAACTCCCCTCCCCTTCTCTTTGCAGAGCTCTTGAGCAGAACACTTCACAAAGCTGCAGTTCTTAGGGCCAGGGCTGCTGGTGTTTGATGCTCCTTTGAGCCTGAACATACCTGTGAGCACGCAAATCCCAACCCTGCTGTGTAACACAGTGCTTCCTGCTTTCTCTAGAGGTACTGCAGCCAAAGGCAGTGAATCACCGAGCTTTCCTTTTTATTTGAAACAATAATAACTCTTACTTGGCCCAATCTTCTGGAAGGGTTCAGGCTCCTCCTCCTTCACCTCATCGGCAGCGATGACGGCCTGGTCGTAGGGGTCTGCAAGAGAACAGAACCAGAGGACAGCTGACAACACCTCAGCTTTGCCTTCTACAGCTGCATGGGCACTGAATGCTCCTGCACCTGTAATCACATTTCCATCTGTAACAGGATTGAAAGACAGGAATGATAAACCAGTGACCCCTCTGTCTGACTTGTCCCTCCTCCTCTTCCTCAGGTGCCCCAGGATTACCCCTGCTCCCAGCCCACTAACAGGCCATGTGGGAATTAATGGTTAAAAAATGCAGGGAAAAACTGAATGAACATCGCAAAGTCTGATCCATATTTCCTGATTTTCTTCCAGGGAATCTCCCACCTAATGTTGCTGAACTGGCTAACAGTGGGCACGGCAATGCAGTCTGCAGGCACATCAACTATCAAATACCAACCTGGGACTTCTACCAGCTAACAGCACAGCTAGCAACAAATCACAGCCCAACCCACTTTAGAGAAGAATTTGGTGTATGCCTCGAACAATTTACAAGATCACTACAGACATGAAACACCTGCTTCTTTGATTGTCTGAAGCCTGAGCAAGTGTATGTGCAACAAAAGCCTGGTATCTGCTAGGGCTGGGCATCAACCTACTGGCTGTAGACACTGGGGAGGGAGAGAGGATGCTCCCTGTCCCACTGCAATCCCTGACAAAACTCCTTTGACTCTTACAAGTTCAGAATCGACCTGCTGTGTCTGAGCTACTGAATGCTTGAAAAGGTTTGTGAAATAAAGCACACAAAGGAGCTCGGCTTACCTGCCCGGTTTTCTGGGGCCCCTTCCACACTAAAAACTAACACAGAATAGAAGAAGGAGGGGAAGAAACAAAACAGAAATTAAATCCTCTTAAATGGTCTTGTTTTCCTCCCATTTCACATACTGCTGCAGCACATTTCAGCCCCACTGAACAAACCAGGCTTTGTGCCCCAGTCCCTCCTCTTCCCAGCAGCATCCTCACAGGACCTGGTTGAGCATGCCCAGCCCTAATACACACAGATGCTCAAGGCCTTTGTTCTGACCCTGACACAGCCCCAGGTGGAGTTCAGGTGCACAGCTGCCTCAGCCCTGCAGGTGCTGGAACACAGCAGCCCCAGGGAGGGGCTGGGACAGTCCTTGCACACACATGGAGCCCTTTCCAAACTCTCTCTCCTTGGCAGAGCTCCCTGAGACATTTCTGACTGAAGCAGCCACATTCCCCTCACAGTGACTGTCAGTGCCACTGATTTTCTTCTGGCTCCCCGCAGGAGGAAGGGAGCTGGCAGCGATGCCCTGCAGGAGAACACTGGCTGTCCTTAGAGCACGTTCAGATGTCCACATATTCCAGGTAAACACAACCATTTTTTTGGACAACCATGTACTGTGAAAAAAAACATTTGCTTTTCTGAGACAGCCCAACCATTCAAAACCTGCTGCTCTCCAAGCAGCCTCCTTCTAGAACTCTCCTTGGACAAGTGAGGAGCAGTACTGCCAGGCTTGCAGCACACACAGGGACGGGCTGGAGTATCTGTGGGCTCTGAGGTGAGAAGCTTCAGTAAGCAGGGAGCAAGCCAGCATGTTGATGCTTCATTTTCCCTAGTGCAGAATAAAGAAGCACTGCTTCTGGCAGTGGGTATCTGCTTCTGTCCAGGTGTCACCAGCCTAGGCCACATCTACAGTTACCCTTTAAGGGCCACTGACAACTTCATCAGTCACTACTACAGTAATTAACAAGAATGAAAGTTCCCAACTCTGAAATCTGAAATACTTCACAGAGAATTATGTTGGGAACAAACCTGTAAATTCAGAAAGCAAAAAGCAATCAACTTCTTCCTAGCAAATAATCAGGCTGACCATTTTCCTTGAGGTACTCAGTCGCAGGATCTCCATCCTAACCATGAACCTCACTGCAGACACACTGCAAGGTCCCCTGGTCCCAGCACAGGTGTTGTTTTTATGCACACAGAGAACCAGGCACAGCAAACTCCTTCCTGCAGGGCCTGTAGATGGTGCCTCCATGGCAAAGACGACCCGTGCAGTGCCACGTCCTGCACACCACAGGCCACACGCTCCTGCAGAGCCACATTTTGCTTCCCCAAAGACTTCTCAGCCTAGTTCAGGTGTCTGAGGGTCAAAACATTACTCACCATCCACGGCATGTAGGTCTCTGTGCTCTTGGAAGCAGCTATAGTATTTATATTTTTTCCCACAGATGTCACACGTGTACCTAAAATTGTCTGCAGGAAGAAGAAAACAGACCAGTTTAGAAACTCTGAGGTGAAGGGCAAGCACTGCAACCACACTGCTCAATGAGACACTCCCATGCACTGACACATCCCACATGCTCTGTCAGGTCTCTAAGGCACACAGACAACCACTGCCTCACACTGTTCCCCCTGCCCCACACTATATGGCTTGGGGCATATTCTGATCTATTTCCTCTTCAGACAGCAGGCCCTGCTGGCATCTCCTTTAGAAGTGCAGGGCTTAGCAAGTTCAGGGACAAGCAGCTGTTGGTCAGGATGGGGACAAGGGGCAGAACTAAGCACAGAGTCAATGTATGAGCTGATAGAAACCAAAGCCTTAATACACCAACTGTAATGTGGACTGGATGTGAGCACACTCCTGCTTCTCACTGCTGCTGTTTACTGACTCTCAGCTGCACCCAGGATCCTGTCAGAAGCAGCAAACCCAGAAGACCCAGCAATCCAAGGCCAAGGACAGTAAGGTGCTCAGTGAAGGGAGGGCTGATGAAGCTTGGTTTCATATCCATTTGTTCCCTACACCCCATCATTTCATCTCAGCATCAACCAACCCTTCACCACAGCTGTGGGGGGCAGACAGATGTAAAACAGCTCCAAGTGTTTATGAATCTGGTTTGTTCTGAATGGGGATCGGTGTCTTTAGCTCAGCTATCACATCAAGAGGAGGATGTGATAGAGGAGGATTTCCAGGTCAGCTTGGTGGGGTGTTTCCCCCTCTGCTGCCTGAAGGCACCCCACCTGTCAGACAAGCCCAGGCCAATGGCTTGGTGCTATGAGCCCACAGCAAAGTGGCAAACATCATAAAGTCCACAGCCAACACAGTGAAACACATCGGTTTGTACAGCCACAAAGGATCTTGGAACCAGCAGGAGCAAGGAGTGCAGGCAGCAGCTCCCAGGGCTCCACAGGACCTGCCATTCAGTGGGCTCCCCTGCTGCAGTGTAGCTGTATCCATGTATCCCTACTATCAGCAAAGTTACAGCCTTGTTTTTACCTCTTCCATGCTGTGTTCAAAGACACCAGACTGCGCACATTAAGTAAGCTTTCATTTTACTTCTCCATCACTTTACTTTTAAAATTACTCCATGTTTTAAGCTATGATATATTGGTACAGTGTAATCCCTCACTTGGGTTCACTGCTCAGCACATGGGGTTCAGCATTAAATAAAGGATCACTGTTCAGCAGCACATGGGGTTCAGCACTTAATAAAGGATCACTGTCACCCTTTATTCAGAGTGACTGTAGAAACCATGATGATCTAGCAGAGAAAATTGCCAAATCTAAATGGTGTTCAACAGCTGGGCACTGGAACTTTACCTCTGTGACTAAAAAATATTTGTATCTTAATCAGAGCACAGCAGGGCTAAACTAGAGTTAAGGGGTTTTTAGAAGTCTAGGCTGGGCAAGCAAGGAGAAAAGGACTCATTGCACAGACATGGCTGGAGGGAGAGGAGGAGGAGCAGCAAAACACAACTGTAAGAACACAGTGCAAGTCACATTTAACTGTGTTTGTTCCATTATGTGATCTTGTGCAGGCTCCTTGTGTGGTCACAAAACAGTGCTGAGGGCCTCCCTCTACCCTGGGCACTCTCCCACAATGAAGAGGATCAGTGATGGCTGCTGAGTATCTGTGTAGCTGTTGCAAAAGCCCCCAGACAATTAGCACAGTCGATTAGCAAGTCAAGTAGCAGAGAAACTCCTAACTTGGCATCAGTCCCACCTGATGGGTGTCCCCAAACCAAGGAACCAGCCTCCTTTTTGAAGTGCAATGAGCTCTACAGGACCAAATGAAGAATAACTTTCAAAGGAGTCCCAAAGACCAGGCACTTTCACATTCAGAGAACAAAAACTATTATGGCCTTAGTTTGGAAGAAAAGAGCTCAGTAAATAAGACTCGTTAGAACAGAAGAAAACTAGCTAGCACACCATTTCACAGGGCCAAGCAGGGCTACCTGTGGTCCCTGTCACACAGGGGGATCTTACTGATCCCAGCAGAGCCCATTCTGGGCATGGGCATTTCTTCCCTTGGCAGTGCAGGAAGCATGGAACACGTAACAAGTGTAACATCATAGCCCCAGAGGACAGGGTTTGCTGGTGTCCTTAGAGGACTGTTCCCACAGGCAGAAGGATCTCCAGGGATTACAGAGAAGTAGGAATTTGTTCCAGCTGGTCCAGCTTGGCACCGATCTCCTGGGCTCTGTAGGGGAGAACACCCAGCAAAGAGTGCCCAGCCTCAGAGACAGGAGCTTTACAGAGAATTCACAAAGAGCTGTCCATGTGCAGCCAAGCTTCACCTCTCTGAACAGCAGTCCCTGCTGAGGCTGCTTCCAAGAGCCAGGCCCCCTCCTCCTTACCCAGTACAGCCATCTCTGCTGCCAGCCTTCCAACACACCCAGTGCTGACCCCAGCAGACACTGCTTTCTTAGCAAGAAACACCCTGGGCAGAACTAGCCCTGCAGTACCACCTAGAATCACAGAATCTCCTGGGGTGGAAGGGACCCACAAGGATCAGACATCCCAACAATCTCAGAGCATTGTCCAAATGCTTCTTGAGCTCTGTCAGGCTGTGCCCACAAGGAACCTGTTCCAGGGCAGTTTTCCTGCTGTGGGTTTTAACTCCTACCCCAAGGTATTCAGCTGGGGCACAATATCCAGTACCTGTAACACAGCTTGCCATGGGAAGAGCTGCAAGGGACTCCAGGTGCTCAGATGTGGCTACAAACCCACACTGAAACCCATCCCTAAATCTCTGCAGAGGTGGATCCAGACAGCTAACGCTACCTAGGCAAGTTTGCTCAGATTCAAAGTCTGCTGTCATCAGGGGCTGCACCTTAAGACTCCACCCAAAGCACAACCACACCAGCAGGCACTATTAGGGCAGGGAGGGACACTCCTCAGCTCCCCAGCACATGGGGTCAGTGCTGACCCTTACTTGTGTTCACATCCTTGCTGCCAGCTGAGCAACGACCCTGCTGCAAACACAGACCCTCAAAATGCTCCAAAGACATCTGGTCAAGCCCCAGACTCAAGTACCATTCTCCTTCATGCTCAGGAGCCTTTCCAATAGGAGCAGGAATTCCTGAGAGAGGCCTAGAGAGTACCAGCTGTACTTATTTAGTCAGCTCACAATTAATCTTTAATACACAGGCACCTTAATAACTTTAATAGAGCACCTTACCTTGCAGGTAGTAGAAAAGGCAAGGCACAGCCTCGTTACAAGGCAGCTCCTCAGCTATGAAGCACTGGCACACTCAGATGGCAAATGGGCAGGTTTTTCAAGTACCCCAAGAAATAACTCCATGGGGCCTGAAAGAAGTTTTGACCACTCTGTTTGTAAGTGGACCCCAATAAAGGAGAGAGAATGAGCTGCTTTTCTCTCCCATCTCCAGAAGCTGCTGCCAGCTGGCTCTGGTGGGATGTCCAGCACTCACTGGGACTGGCTGAACCCCCTGCTCCAGGGCTGAGCTCAGCTCTCTTCCCAGATCCTGCATTAAAGATTTGGAGAACTCTTGTTGGTTTGATTCACATACTCCCCAGAGAAGGAAGCACATATTTCATTTTGGCAGGAAAGAGAAGGCAGAGAACACATGCTCAGCAGTGGCAGCCAAAACAAGGCACTTCTTTCCTTAGGACACTTGGCCTCAGTGGATTTTGCTTTAGAAACCCAGGAAGGGATTAAGAGCAATCAGAAATGTGTTGAAAGGTCAGGAACTCTGTATCACTAAAAATACAGCTAGAAATACAGCTAGAAATACAGATCACCTAACCCACCCTCCTAAGTGCAGGAGTACCACAAAAGCTGGGAACAAACCGATTCCCACTGGGCTCCAAAAGCTCTGCACAGCATCCCAGAAACCCAGACTGGAAAAAGTCCCACCCAGCTGACATCCCTGCAGTCCTGCCAGCACAGCCCACGAAGGGTCCCAAACGATGGGCTCTCCCCACAGCAGTTGCAGGAGCTCCTCAAAGACTTGTCCAAGGTGAAGAACAATTTTCACCTGGCCCAGCATTCACACTGAGCTTTAAAATGGCAGTAGCCACAAAAGGTACTTGATAGAGGAGCTCTCTCAGCAACTGGCACTATGCGGACACCCTGGAATCCTATTGATCCTACTCCTGCAGAGCACTACAGGAACAGCTGTCTAGCAGGGACAGTCTTCACATGTGAAAGGGCAAAACTGCTGAATGTAAATGGATCACAACAGCCTGCTGAATTTGGATCACAACAGCCTGCTGAATTCTTCCTAACATCCAGAAGTGCTGCAGGTCGCAGTCAGGAGAAAATCAGGAAGATTAGAAGAGGGCAGTCTGGACAGCACTGATTGTCCTGCTCCATGATCAGGGTGGCTCCTTTGCACCAGCAGGTTTGGGAATGGCAAAGGAAGCCCCTAACAAAAGGAATTCTATTCTATATCATACATTCTATGACAATTTCACATTCACCTTGGCAAACAGAGCTTCCCAAACATAAAGCCCAGGAGTACTTCTTAAAGGGGAGAGGCTGGATTTCTCACAGCTGCAATACATATACACCACCTCTCTATTTGAGGCTGTGATGTTTCTGGCCCCAAAAAGGCCTTCCGAATGGGGTTTAAGTGACCACAAAGGATCAGCATCATCCCTCCAGCTTTGGACAATGGATCACAGGACAGTCGATGACATGCTCTGATCCTTGGTTTCACATTCCTTGTTTCCTGAAAATCTGCTGGCAGATGCTCAAGTCCTGCTGGTGAGAAACCCAGAGGGCTGGAGCTGGGGAATGGCTCTGTGGCAGTACCTGGAAAAAGCATCACCTTTCCTGCCTCACTGGAAGGAACCATGAGCAACACCCAGCACTCTTCAGGAAGAGCCAGTCCCCATGGCTAATCCGCCTGACACAAAGGAACAGGAAAGGATGGCATTTTCTGAGGAGCACGCTGCATGCTTCCCACTGGGAAACACCATTCCAAGCTGTGTCCAGGGCACACTCTACCTGAGCAGTCTCCCTGGAAGGGAGTGTAGGTGTCTCACACCCTGCAGAGTGCAGCTAATGCTTCCTTACAACACATCAGGGAAAAAAGAAAACATCTGGGACCCTCACTTGTTTCTGTGGATTCCACCCAGGGCAGCACAAAGACAGCTCTGGAGAGAGGCTTCTTCTCCCTTTCCGCAGCCAGAGGGGCACCTAGATGGAAAGGAACACATTTATGGCTTCCTAAGCTGGCAGAACATTCCCCGCGCAGGCTCACAGACAATTCCTTTGACCTGAGCCTTTGGCATCTTCTGAGGATTCCTTCCAGACTGGCAGTGAGGAGAGGCAGAGTCAGGAGCACAGACCCCATCTCTCCTCCCCACTGGAAATGTGCCTTGCACACAGGTTACAGCTTTACAGAGGCATTTTACAGCCAGGGACAGAGCTGCCAGTAAAATCAGCTTCAATTTACATCAGAACTCCACTTAAAGGTGTCTAATGGCAAAATTCCTTGAAAAGGGAGCAGGACTGAGCCCAAAGTCAGCAGCAAACCCTTAAGAGGATTAAAGTACCCAGAGTTACATTAGTAAGGATTAAATAATAATAAAATCCAGAATTCTGGAAAGGACAGAAACCCTCTCACACAGAGGCACAAGCCAGATCCTAAATGGGGGTGAGGAAAAAAATTTTCCCTGTGGGCAAACTATTCTAAGATCACTCAGTTCACAATAATTTACTTCCTTCCCACAAACATTTGGCCTCTGTCAGGAACACAGGAGACATCGAGGAACACACTGAATTAACACTGTGCTTCCCATGCTTCACACAGAGGCCAGATGCCAAACCAGGAATAACTCCAAACCCTCACAGGGAGGGGTCAAATCCCCTGAAATTACCCAGAAATTGGTGCCAGGTGCTGGCTCACCTTCCAGCTGGCAAGGGGCCAAATGACAGGTGAGAGGGCACGGAGCCACAGGCTCGTGCTTGCCTTCTCCATGAAGGATTCCAGGGCCATTCCAGCTCCTGAGAAGAGCTGCTACAGGTGCAGTCAGGGGCTACAGGAATGAATTCACCTCACAGCAATTTTTAAGCTTTCAAGTTGGTGGCCAGAGGAATCTGTATATTCTGTGATACTTTATTGAAGCCACATGTCAGCTGAATGTATCACAATGGAGATTTCAATGCACACAATCCAGGCCTGGATGTAATCCTACCAGGTTTGGAAAATTGATGCCAGACTACCAGGAATTTCCCTGCAGAGGGGAATATCCTGGTTTAATTTCTGAGAGAACGAACCCTTGTTCAGAATAGTCGGACGGTCTATTATAAACCCTATTATTTTTTTAAAAAATGTTTTGGGGAAAAGGTATTTTGGACACTACTGACTGGATGCTGAGAGACATTCTCAGGATGTTACACATCAAAGAATTTCCTTCTCCCTCAGTTAAAATTATGCTCAGGTTGAATCCAAACAAGACAGCAAATATCAGCCATTTAAAGCAAAAAAATTAATATTTTACAATTATCCCCCAAATCAGCATCAGGGAGCGGGATATTGAGGCTCCATGATAGAATTCAGACACATGAGACAAGGTAACAACACGAGCAGATCCTGTCTCATCCTGCCTCGCTCTGATGTCACTTCAGGGCAGGGCAGGGTTCTTTTTTGGTAAATTCAAAGTGTAAATAAGGATAAGATAAAGAATGGTCTAATCAGCTTCTTAAGATGTTACTCCCAGCAATCTGACAATGAACTACTTCAATTTGCACATATAAAAAAATAGGTGTACTTGAACCTACATAACCTGTAAATGAGGAAAGATTTATCTTTCTATCAATAAGGATCTGAAGTTTCATCTCAAGTGAAAAAGTCCATTCAGCCCACACTGTGGAGTTCTGCATAACACACAATAAAGACAATTTTATTTTAAAGCCCCTTCTGGAGTAGAAATGGTTTGGCTGGGAACACACCATTCATCTGTCTCACAACTGCTTGGATTAAATGATGTAGCACTGAGAGTTTCATAAAAGAAAAGCAAACCTCTCCTGACTTTTTCCTACTCATTTGTCCAGGACTAGAAATTCTGTTCTTACTGTGATTTCCAGATGGGAACTCACATGGATTATCACTGCCTGGTTTCCAAAGTGGAAAGAAGAAGTGCTAGTTAAATGACTGAGCAGCTTTGAAGAAGAGATCCTGACTCCATAAAACCTCTTAATGAACAAAATGAAATTAAATTAAGCCAGGGGGATGCAGGACCCTCCTCCCCACAATCACCCGGGGAAATTAAGAACACCAACCCTGCTTAGGCTGAAAGGAGAAGGTGGAGGGAAGGTGATCCCTGTATTCCTCTGCCTTTCTGGTTATGAAGAGGGAAGCTCCTGAGAATTAAAATACTTAAAATACTGACGGTGTATGGGTTTGCTTGCTATTCAGGTTCAACATTGCTGAGATGCCAACAAGCAGCTGAACAGAAAAAGGTCAGGCTGAAAGAAGAATTTGGAATAATCCCTGGCATGCTGTCGTACACTTCTTCTATTGCTAAATCCCAAAGCACATTGGAAGATGGAAAGTGCATCCCTCACTGGATATACCAGGGATGTGTTTCTGCCTTCACTAAAACTCTCCTGGCATCTTGAGGACAAACTGAGGGATGACCAGAACAGTCTGGGATTGCTAAAATTCCTATCCTCTTTTTATTGAAATAATTATATTTCTCTATAATTTTCCTGCCTAGGAACTCTGTAAGAGATTTGTTTCCAAATATTAACAACCAGATTTCTGTAAACATGCTCTATTAGGGCAACATCTGAGAAAGAATTGCATATTAGCAATTTTCTATATAAGATCATCTGAAGATCACAGAATTTTAGACAACTTGAAAGCCTCCTCTTCTAAAATCTCTGATTAAAACTACCCAGAGAGACACTGCTCCTCTCCAGAGCTATGGAACTGCAGGACTTGCAGAACATCACACCCTCCAGTGTGTGTCCTGTTCCTGAGTACATCTTTAGGGCTTGGATGGAAACACACTGGATATCCAGGAACTGTTCCAAATTTCATCCACCTCAGACAGAGGACAGGTCACAGAATTACAAAATATTCTGGGTTACAAGGGACCCACGTGGATCATGAGTCCAGCCCTTGTCCCTGCCCAGACACTCCACCCACCCCACCCTGGGCATCCCTGGCAGCTCCTGGAGCTCTGGCAGCCTCAGGGCCGTGCCCATTCCCTGGGGAGCCTGGGCAGTGCCCAGCACCCTCTGAGGGAAGAACCTTTCCCTGATTTCCAGCCTGACCATCCCCATATCTTGGGATAATTATATCCAATATCTTGGGTTTAAAACTCAAAATTTCTTCACACTGCAAATCCCTGAATTAAGTTTCTTATTATTTTCTTAATTCCTCCTCCTGCACTGAAATTTATCATCCTTGGTCTCAGCCCATTGGTCACTTACATGTGCAGATCTTGTTTAGCAAATGGGAATCTAAAGAGACTTTGCCTACTTAAAATGCAAACACATTAGGAAAATAAAATCCATTTTTACAGTTCTCCCCAAGGAGCAGGAGAATTATTAAAAAGAGCACTGGGAAAATTAATCAGGCAGTGGTAAATGATTCACGGGTCACCATGGTGGCTGCACGTGGGTGTGCACACATACAGCATTCACTGTATCACACTTTTCACTGGGGAAGTGTCAGTGAGCACAACAAAGCAACTTCCTGGGCTTTGCTCTGCTACCCCCCAGAAAAGTAAAAGAAATCAAAAGTTACATTTAGTTTAAGGAAACATTTATGTTGCAAATTAATCAAGAAACAGAGATGCTAAAGGTTCTTCCTCAACCATAAATTAACACCAGCAAACCACCTCCGCATCTTCCCATCCCTGTCAGAACTTTACAAACACCATATCCTGTATGAGTAAGGTGTGGGCAAGAAAACCTTAATTTTGACTATATTAATTTCATGGTTTAAATTCAAAACCCTCCAAATGCTTTTGCACATGCAAGGCGTTAGCACTGTGCCTCCACAGTTAACATTTGCAAGGCATATTCCAGCCCACATCCCTGCTTCTAACCTTTCACTGCTTTCACAAATAAATTCCTTCTTAGGCTGAACTTTCTCACACTTAGTCAGAGCCCAAAGGGGAATATGTTTTTAAAAGATCAGATCAATCTTTTTTTATTTATGGGGTTCTGAAATATTTACTGTGTATTCCATCTTGGAAAAACAAATAGTGCCACTTCCTTTTTTTCCTCACTGTAACTGCAGTGGAGACACACATGGATGTACACCTGTGCCCAGGTGGTGAGTTTGAGGGCATCTGGCTGAGAAACTGGAAAGGAAAATGTTCTCTTTGCTGCCTACAACACCCTTAGACCCAGTGGACATTAGTGACCCCCTCCCACCAACTGTCCTGTCTTAGCCCAGCACCCAGGTACACACAATAAGTATGAGCAGCTACAAATGGGGAAGAAGAAAGTAAATTCAGGATGTATTTATATTGAAAAAATATATATATATTATTAAATTTTCTAAAGTACATCTTCTGAAGATCATTTTGGCACTTCTTGCCACCCTATTTATCCTTAAAAGCAGTTCTTTTTAACCCTGTGATACTGCAGCAGGTGCTGTGCATCCCTGCCTTCCTCGGGATTTGCCCCTGAGCTGCTCATCAGGCTGTGTGGTGACATTGTCTGACAAACTCCAATGACCACATTTTGCTTCTCCTGCAGCCTGAGGGTGGTCTGAAATATCCCAGATATATCCTCACCTGTGAGATGGTATTTGTGATTTTCAAAAATTATTTCCAAGCAAGTAAAAGGGGCTCAACACAACAGAAAAGCCAAGAGACACAAAGAAAAATCAGGCTGTGTTATTTGAGATCAGCTGGGATTTTGTGGGATGTGGCCCAGGAGTTTGCAGTCTGTGGGGCTGGTCACAGTGAGCATTCATGTTCTCTGACAGCTGCTCCTGTTTATGCCAGGATTTCAGGCATGAGTGAAGGAGGCTGGCAGGGATGCTCTGGGCTTACAGACAGGATCTGTCTGAAGCATCTCCCAAAATGGGGAGGTCACTGGAGAGCTGTGCAGGATTAACCTGCTGGCAGGCTCAGCACTGGGATCTGCTTTTGAGGAACAGCACAAAATCCAGCTGTGCTTCTCGAACAGAACTGTAGGTACATAGAAGCAGGAAATAGAGACAGAAGGGCCGGGATCTACCAGCAAACAACTATGAGTGGTCTTCCAGCCTCCAGCAAATGTCCCTGAATTGCCATAGAACAACTGCAACAGCCCAGGAATGGAAGCAAGTAGAGCAGTAGAACTGGCTCGTAGTGGAGCTCTTTCTCAGCGTTGTTTTCCTGCCCATCCCCCAGATGGTGTCACAGTACAGCCTGGGAGCACAGCCTGCTTTAAACTGCAGCTTGCTTGTGATGGTCCTCAAAAAGGTGTCACCAGGGAAAAATCACACTAAACCCCCACTGTCAGCAAGCTGTCCTGATTCAGCCAGCCTGACTGACACATTGGAGATCAAGGCTCCCAAAAGCACCACATCCTGATTCTTCCCACTTTTAACAGTGCTTTATTTAAAGAACCCAGGAACGGCAGGACTCTTCCCTAGAATATCAATCAGCACTGCTCCCCCAGACTCTGGAATTCTCCCCTGAAAGAAATTCATGAAGTCCCAGATCACTAACCAGACATACCTAAGTTAATGCATCAGCTGTACTTTGAGATACCTTCAGCTTTTAGCAATCCTTCCCTGCCCACTTTGCTGTGCATTTTCTGGTTTCCAGGGCACAGAACTGCAATCTAAGGGCTGTGCCCAGCACTAACTGGGCTGCAAGCCCAGGGACCTGCACTTTATTCCACTGACACTCACCCATTTGTTGCCTCTGGCAAGTCATTTTCTTTCTGTCCTGCTGCTTCCTGCCTGCCTACAGAATTCCAAACTTCCCTGGGAAGTGATCCCAGGCTCAGCCAGGCAAAGGGCTTAGAACTACTACGGACTGGGAGCACTACCTGCTGTATCTGTTAACATTTGGTATTTTGATATTGAAAGGCCATTGCTGAGGGGAAATGAGGCAAGTGTCATATTAACATTTGCCAGAGTAACCTGAGTTCTGCCCTGGGCTGGTTTGAAGAGGCAGAGAGCACTGTAAGAAAGAGCAGCAGTCAGAGTAAGACTCCAGTGCCTACACACTCTCAGGTGAACTTCATGGATAACCCTAAAATTCAGTTCCCCTACAAGCTCTGCAAGCCAGTTATGGTTACTCTGAATATGCTCCTGTACCTAAGCTCCTCTTTCCTACACAGAAAAGGATGGTACCATACTCCAACAGGCTGAATGTTCCAGCCACAGAACCAGAATCCCAGAAGGGTTGAGGTTGGAAGGGACCTCTAAACATCACCTTGTTCCACCCCCTGCCATGGGCAGGGACACCTTCCACTGTCCCAGGCTGCTCCCAGCACTGTCCAGCCTGGCCTTGGGCACTGCCAGGGATCCAGAGGCAGCCTCAGCTTCTCTGGGCACCATGTGCCAGGGCCTGCCCACCCTCCCAGAGAACAATTCCTTTCCAATATCCCATCCAACCCTGCCCTCTGTGATTCTGTGATTCTGTAGCTGTGTCCCCAAACTGGGACACATGCACTGAACACACCCCACTGGACACCATCCACTGAACACACCCCACCCCACACCCTTGCAGAGTGCAAACACCAGATCAGGTGAGAGGAGCTGCTACCTCAGCCGTGTCCCTGCCCCCACAGGGCCCTGGACCCCCTCTTGCCCTTGGGTTTATTCAGTGACCTGTCCAGATGCCAAAAATGTCCTATGGAATGTGAGCAGCAGGAGGGAGACTGTTTGTTCGAGTTTGTAATGCCCCTAAACATGACTGGAATTCTCATGGAGAATGAGAGCACAGACCCAGCCCAAACACCTTCCCTGAGGACTTCCCAGAGTCCAGAGCAAACCAAACAGGCATATGAGCATCTCAGAAAAGACCTCCAGACTCTTCTATGGGAACAGTCAGTGACCCAGATGTCAAACTAGCCACACCTGTCTAGGAAAAGATATTAAATAGACTTTTTTTTTTTTTTTTCAAAATCACCCTCTTCTCTTCCATGTCCCTGCCAATTAAAGTTGGTAGCAGTCAGACACGTCTCTTTAACACATTAGCACTGTCGGTTGCATTGTTTTCTTCTCTCTCATGTGGGAATTGTGGTCTTGGACCCTGAGCCAAGGCTAGAAAAGGAGCTCCCAAAGCCATGCAGCCGTGTCCCTGTGAGCACATCCCCTCCTCACCACCACAGAGCTCTGGCACTTCAAGAATGGGTCTAAAAAATAAAGAGAGCCCCAGAGACACCATCTATTGACTATAAACCCCAAAGTCTGAAAATAACTAAATGCAACAGTTTTTCCTCAAGTGAGTCTTCAAAGCGCTTTCCCAGCTGGAAAGTCTAAACACCACTGTCTCCTCTTTAGGCAGGCAGCGAACAAACAACAGCTCTCAGCTGAGTCCCAACTGGCCCCACAGCTCCCTTCCTCCCAGGAAGAAAAAGGGCCAGGATGGGCCTTCCCCAACAGCCCCTCAGACCTGAAGGCAAGGGCACATTCCAGCACAGCCTCACCCCCAGTCAGTCCCTCGTCCTCCCGCAGCCCAGGTTCGCTCACACACCCAGACTTTGCTTGCCACAACAGAGCTGGCTGCTCCAGGGCAGCCCAGGGAGCACAGCACAGGAACTGAACCACAGCCCAGGTGCTCTGCACAGGCAGCAGCTGAGATGTCACCTGGCACACAGGGTTGCCTTCACCAACACTTCTTGGGTGACCACTGGTGGCTGTGAGTAACAGCTGTCTCCAGCAAGTGACCATGGAGAAAATCTGATCAGCTTCTCCAACCCTGCAGTTTGTGATGTGAACTAATGTAGTATAATGCAGTTATTATGTGAGCTAAACCAGGGCCCCACTGCTGGTCAAGTGACTCCTCACTCACAGGTTCAGGATGGATGCAATCCATGCCCCACAGAGAAGCACAGGAGAAAAAATAACACCTTCCTGTATCCCTTAAATACTGAGAAATTTTGGGAGAGGCCAGCAAACCATGCCTGCAGAGATCGTGAATATAGAGGTTCCCAATGAGATAGAAATAGCAGAGGAAGACTGGAACAATGCAGACATCTGTAAGAGAGAGGGTGCAAACAGCCAGACTGGGTCACAGAGAAACAGCAGTGCAGCAGCAAGCAAAGTAAAAATAGCAGGAAAGGAAAGATAAATAAAAAATTCCTAAAATATAATGAGGAGCAAACAGACTGACGAAGAAACAAGAGAGCCATTGAATGGAAAAATGAGAAGAGACATGCAGAAGCAGCTAGGGTAGGCCAGGGATTTCATCCAGCCTCAGAGGGGAAGGCACAGCGAGGAAAGAAGAGAGCTGAGTTGTTTCACTGCAGCACGAGGAAGATAGCTCTGTCAGGAAATTACAACCATGTGCACTTAGGCACAGCAGCACTGCCTCAGCAGTCTCACATCCACTCTGCAGGACAGGTGACAGGCTGTCCCTCCAGCAGGGCATGGCCATGGTGGATCCTTCTTCCCCTTTCCCTACCCCACCATTCACCATCTCCCAATTCTGGTGGCTTGGTTTTGCCTCCATCTCTTTCAGCTAGATGAGACTATTTTGGGATATGAGTGTGGCAGGTAAAAAGTAATTCCTGCACAGGGGATGGGGCTGGACCCTGCATGAAGATGGAAGCATTTCCTGTCCCTCCTACTGCTCCATCTCCAGTGCCACCACAGCAGCTCCTCGGGAGCCAGGTGTAGGGAGCAGCTGCTTCTCGCTGTTCTCTCCCAGACTTCTGCCCATGATGTTCCTTTCTCCCCCTCTCTCCATGACCCAGACACCACAGAAGAGGCTTTTACATCCACAGAAATCCTTCTATAGCTCCAACAACATTGAGTCTGCCCACACAGCAATAGTGTGAGCCCTCATGTCTTTTTCTCTCTTCACACCTCACTCTGCCCTATCTTTTCCAGCCAAAAAAGTTCCCACAGCAGGTGGGAAGGGGAGAAGCTGACTTACAGGGAAAAAAAAAATCTCTCTTTACACAAGGTGGCTCCTCAAGCTCTGGCAAAAGTACCCAATACTCAAACAGCAAACCCAGGATGCACACAGCCTAGCCCAGAACATAGCAGTGCCTGCAAGCAAAATTCAGAGCAAGGGAGCCAGGAGATGAGCCCGGAAAGCCTCAAAGTATGTAAAACACCAACAGGTAGCTGAGCAATGACTGAAGGAGAGACACCAAAGGAGGTGACAGGAGCCTGGGAAGGAGTTTCCATGCCCTGCACAGAGCTGGACTCTGTCAAGGGAAAGGCTCAGCTGCAGAGCCCAGCTTCCCCTGTGAGCAGTACTGTGTGTACACACTAATGTGGGATGGCTGCTTGCTACTGAGATGTTTCACCTCAGGGCTGAGGATCTCCATTCCCCACCTGCAGTGAAGTCAGTCCTGCTTCCTTCTGGAGATAGAAAGCCAAGACCCCCTTATGCTAATGCCAATTGTTCACCTACCACAGAATATGGGGAAGAAAGAATTCAGAAAAGGTGGTCTAGTTTTACTTTTTATTTTTCTTTACTATTTATCTAGCATTCCTGTACCCACCCAGGGTAAGTTTGGTGCTTCCAAGCTGCTGTCTGCAACCGCCAATGTTGGGAACTTACCTTTCCAATGGGGAATCATGGCTATCACCTAACACATAGCAAAACCCAGGTGGGCAAAGGCCTCAGGAGATCTCTGGTCTGACCTCCTGCTCAGAGCTGAGTCTGCTCCAAGCTCAGTCCTGGTTACCTGGGACTCTACCCAGGCCGGTGTGGTAAATCCCCAAGGATGCAGGACACACCTCTCTGGACAGCCTGCTCCACAGCACGAGGGAGCGCTTGTCCTTCCACACAGCCTCCACCTCTCTTCTCTCGGCTTTATGCCCGCTGTCTCTCTGTTCTGTCACCGGGAACTGCCTAGCCCCACCTTCCCACCCACCCCTCACAGGGGCCATGACTCTGTCCCCAGCTCCCTCTGTGCCACCTCTTCCACTGCTGCCCCGGCCCCCTCTCAGCCCTGGGCCGGCTCTGGCTCTCCCTCCCCGGGGCTGGGGCACACACCCCAAAGCGCAGGTTCAGGGTTTAAGAATCATAAAGGGCTGGACAAATCCTACAGCCGCTAGAGGCTGGCAGGGCCCTGCCCCTCCCCGCAAAGGAGGCAGGGGGAGCTCCGCTCATGGGCCCCTCACAGCGGTCACCGGGCAGCTCCCGGGGCACCGCGCCCCCCTCGCGGGGGGGACAGCGACAACCGTCTGAGCTGCTGGGCCCTGAGGGGCGCGCCCCCGTGCCCCGAGAGACGCCCAGGCCGTGAGGAGCGGCCCCGCCGTGCCGTGAGAGAGCCCGAGCCGTGCCCGCCCGCTCTGCCCCGCCGCCTCCCGCCGCCATCTCCGCGGCGGGGCCGCCCCCTGCCGGCCGCCTGCGGTATGGCCCCGCCGCAGCCCCGGCCCCGCGGGGCCCTCGGGGAGCGGCACCCTCGCCCGGCCCGGCACACCCGGCCCCTCGCGCCCCGCTGTACTTACTGCCTTGTGAGGCTCCTTCCCCTGAGGCAGCTTCGGTGTCTGCAAAGAGAAAGAGCTGCGCTTAGATCCGCCGGCCGCGCTGCCCCGGCCGCCACCGCCGCCCCGCTCGCTCCCTCGCTCTCCTCTCCGCCGCTCTGCCCGGCCCCTCGCGGGACGGAGCGGGCCCCGAGGGGTTTACTGGACTGCGAGGGCGGACATGGCCCACAGGGGCTCGTGGTTACAGCGCAGCTGCCCATGGTCATGTAATAGTCTGGGCTGGAAGGGACATTAAAGCCCAGCTCGTTCCACCCCCTGCCATGGCAGGGACACCTCCCACTGTCCCAGGCTGCTCCCAGTCCCAATGTCCAGCCTGGCCTTGGGCACTGCCAGGGACCCAGGGGCAGCCACAGCTGCTCTGGGCACCCTGTGCCAGGGCCTGCCCACCCTGCCAGGGAACAATTCCTAATTCCCAATATCCCATCCATCCCTGCCCTCTGGCACTGGGAGCCATTCCCTGTGTCCTGTCCCTCCATCCCTTGTCCCCAGTCCCTCTCCAGCTCTCCTGGAGCCCCTTCAGGCACTGGAAGGGCTCTGAGCTCTGCCTGGAGCTTCTCCTCTCCAGGGGAGCACCCCCAGCTCTGCCAGCCTGGCTCCAGGGCAGAGGGCTCCAGCCCTTGGAGCAGCTCCGTGGCCTCCTCTGGACGCATTTTAACAGGGAAGTGCTGTGAACCCAGCAAAGCCAGCAGTGAACAGCGCACCCGGCTCAGCTCCCGTGGGACTTGGCACAGCCGGCTCCACCACCGTGCCTGCCCTCCACAGGCAGTGATGACAAAGCCTCCACGAGAGATGGGCCACAAGAATCCCCCCAGGGTGATTCTATCCGGCTCTTACTGAAGGAGGACGTGAAAAGAAGGGAGAAAAAGCTCCCTCCACTGTCGTGTGTGGGACTGCAAGAAGCACACAGCAGAGATCATGTTCAAGCCCTAAATGAATGCAACAGGCAAAGCTGCAAGCTGGAAAACAAACCCCAAAGTTACAAGTCAAGTATCATAAACGATTAGGATTTCCAAGCCAGTTTGAAGCGTTTCATATTCATCCTAAATTACATATACTGTATGTCACATTATCTAATAACGTAACTGTGTTGCAAAATATTCCATATGTCTGTTGGAATGATGCTTGCACTGTGCTGGAAACCACAGCTGCAGAATGGCACAGCGTTTTTGAATTTAAAATTTTCAATCTTAAGTAGTGAGCACTGTTTGGATTTAATTTCCTTATTTCTTAAAAATAATAAAAACAAATGATTGTGGGTTTGTGAATTTGTACATTTCTACTTGATTAACCTGCCTGATTAGATCATTCTTCTAGGCAACGGTATTAATTTGGCACAACTTCATAAACTCAGGGGCCACATCAGAAACCCTCAGTATCAGATGCAGAACCTCAACAGCAAAGCCCAGGATTTTTCCACAGCTGCTACTTGTTTGAATTCCCACCCATCATTCAAGGAAAAGCTGCTATGGCACAATAGATTTATGCAAAATGCTGTCCTGGTGTTCACAAGCAATGGCATAAACAAATCATAAAAGATATGCACTATTTAAATAGCTTTAAAATGTACTTTGGTCAAATTTAACAAGAATCAGACAACACACAAAATTTGAGGAACAGCCATTTCTGAACTGTGTCAAGAACTGTTGTTACTCTTAGTCATAGATAGACTAAAGTATTCATGAATTAAAAAATGACCAACTAAAAAATCCCCTTACAGCCCACTCTATATCACCTTTGAGGTCAGACCAAGTAATTCCAGTTGTGAAACAAAAGACGAATTTCTGAGAAAGTTGCAAAAGTCAGTAAGAATAGGGAGGTGGGCAGGGAAGCTGGAAAATGGGCCAGTTAACTCCTCTGTCCCAAGAAACTTTCTGCATCTCATATGAGTATTTGCTGCAGACTGGGAAATGTGCACGGGAAAAATGGATCTTGGGATGCAGAGCAGAGGGCAAAGGACCTCCCAAAATCATCTGACATTTTCAGTAGCAAATAAACAAATGAACCCCAACTTTCTACGGCTCAGGAACACCATTTGTCCTCAGGGATGGTTATTCCTCTACTAGTTTTCTACTCCTTACCTCAAAATCCTTTCAGTGACAGAACCACTTTAACTCAGACTCCAAAAAATGTGCACTTTGGAAAAAAGCATTTTTCCATATTCACCATTTGAATGAGTCATCTTCCTTTTCATATTTTTTGAATTGAGCAGAACCCATTCTTGGAAAACATTAATCTGAAACTTGAAAAGCTTTGAGAAGTTTTTAAACAACTGGTGAAACTCAAAACTTGGCCTGAAGAATCCAGCCCCACTCAGAGCATCCAAGATCTATTCTGGTGAGGGCAGCTCAGCCCTTGGCTGGCACAGCCCTGTGGGGAGGACATGGAGAGTTGCGGGGCTTAGAGGGAGGCAATGCAACAACTTAGAATGAAAATAAATAATAATGAAAAACAACTTGAGCAAAATCATCAGTCAGCTCAGAAAAGCTTATCTGGAAACAGAGAACTTCCACCAATTCTCGGGCTAGAGGCGAAATACCCTGCGAGGGTTAAACTTGAGCCTTGCTATTTTCTTCCTTTGCTTTTGGAAGAATTCTCCTTTGGGTACAAATCTCCCTTGCTTGGCCTCAGCCCAGAGGTTTATAAATTTGCTGTTTGAAAGTCTAATAAAGCAATTTTTTTTTGAGTTATCTAAAAGTGAAATAATTTTCCTGACTCAAAACATGCAGATGCTTTGCTGCTCATGTTGCTTAAACACGACCCAACCGTACAAAGCAGAACTTTCTAGCTGACTAACTCCTGAAGGCAATCCAAACCTTTTAATGACCTGAAAAACCCCACACAGCTAAAATAAAAGCACCGTAAGCAAAACATTTTTAAGCCCAGGGTTGCGTGTAGGCGAAGCGGTAACAGTTGGGACAGAGCCTTCCACCGGCACCGGGAATGCGCAGCCCAGCTGAACTCCAGCAGGAGGAAGGAGCTGGGATCCTGCAGGGCTGCAGAACAGCTCACAAAGGAGCCTTTCAGCTCCACAACATAACTTTTTTGTTGGGTTTCTTCTTTATTTTATTTGTGAGTTTTGGGGAGGCGAAGGGGAAGGAACACAACCTTTTCCTTTCTTTCTCGATGAAACATAGTGGTGAAATTTCTTACCTACGTTTCTGGTTCTTTGCAGAACCCTTACATGGGGATTTCTGTGCCTGGATCTCAGTTTTCAGGGGAAAGCAGAATGAGAACTTGTCCCTGCAAGGCAGCACGTCCTGAAGCAGAGCTATCTCAGCCCTTCTGCCAACTGCCAGAGCAGTCACTGCCTGAAATTCTCCAGCCAATGCTCAGCACCACAGGGAAGGCTCAATAAACAAAGAAAATGCCCTGTTTTATAATATAAACTCCCCTGCTCCTGAAGACAGACAAGAAAAGAAATCAGCCTCAAGAACACGGGTCACCTCCAACGCAGCTTGTCTGCCATGGAGAGCTGGAGTGGAGGCAGGTGCAGCTATTAAAAAAATCTAGAAAATTTCTCAAAAAAATGTTCATTGCAAAGAAAAATGTGATGTTGCCAGGGTGAAACTCTTCATGTGGAGCTGAACAGCTCAAAGGATGAGAAGATATTAAGTTCTGCACAGGGCAAAACAAGCAGTGGATAAGGATGGATCGACTGCATGAGCAGAGAGAGTGACAGACCTTCACCCTGCTGTAAGGCTCTGGTGGGTCCTGGACACAAAAACCAGCTCAGAAATAACCCAGGTCAAAGCAAGGACAACTAGAGGCCCCCAAACCTTGCATTTTGAGTCACTGAATGGTGACAGACAGGCTGATGACACAGATGTTTTGTTTGCCACAAAGGTCCAAAGCAGATCAACACCAGTTTCTCTGCTCTCTCCTGGCCTGAGCCTTTTCTGTCTCCTGCTCTGTCACCTGCAGCACCATCCCAGGGCCTGGCCAAGGCCTGTCAGTGACACAGGAACCACATGGACAAGCAGAGAGCAGAGGCCTGGGATGGGTTTGTGATTGTATCCTTCAGCAAATCACAAACAGCAGCTATTGCTGCTGGAATGGCCAAAAAAAACCTAAAGAGAAGAAAGGGGCCTCAGTTTGTTCTAGCTCCTCTGATGCTGAGCTGGTGAGTCTCCCAGGATCAGTCTATCCTGGAAAGGCAGATGCTATATGACTGATGGGTGGCCAGACCTTTGGAAAACCATGGCTGGTGCCGTCCTGCAAAGAGGGAATCCAGGCTCTGCCATTGCAGTCCGGCTCCTCTCTTGCCCAGCCAGAAAGAAACGACTCAAAGATTCAGGATTGGAGTTTCTGGCAGCTGAGAACTGCAGGGACTGGGCCAAGGGAGCTCACATTGCAGTGCTTCGAGGAAAGCAGCCCTGGGAGAGCTGGCTGCCAGTGCCCTGGCACTGGATTTGAGACACGGACTGGAGATCACAGGGGGAACGGGAACGTGCAGGGTTGTACCCTCAGTGCAGAGATTCCACCACGTTATCCCACGTTTCTCACCCTGGGGCAGCACTGGCCCCTTCTCCTCTATGAAGCCTTGGGGCAATAAAAGCATCTTTCACAAAAACCCCCTTCACTCCTGCAGTCTTCTGCTATCCCAGCACCATTCCTGGTCCAGTCCATGCACAACTCACACTGGATAATATCACACAGGGCTTTCCTCCAAAGAATCCTTCCTCCTTTTTTCCTGCCTGTCCTCAACCTTTCACTGCAGGTTATTCCTCTGCAGCCAGGCACACTCTGCCCAGTGCCTCAGCTTCCTGGGAGAAGCCCACTGCCAGAGCTGCATCATGTTTGCAGTTTCATTTCTTGCTGAAGAGTGTAGATGAATAAATAACTCATTTGTATTTTTATTGTCTTAAGGCAATTTGAATGCACTTTAAATGTTACTACTACATGAATCCATTTACAGTAACATAAACCAACACTTTCTAAGTATCACAGAAATAAATTCTGCTTCTCCATCACTGATGTGAGAATTAGTGATAAATTTCCACATTCAGAATTTTGAAAATTTTTATCTTCTGCAACTACATATGACAAAGACCTTGGAAGCAAAGGTAAAGTCATGTTTCCACTGAGTTCATGTCAAAACTATGGATCTAAATGTACAGGTCTATGTTGATGCACTCATATAATTTAATACATTTCTTAATTTCATTATCAATATATAAATAAATACAAATTAATCAGATCACACACTAGGAGGTGACATCATGCTAGCAGAGCTCCTAAAATTCCAGCTGAATTAAAGATCCCATGGTGCTTGGGGAAGAGAAGTCAAATAAAAGCAATCCTTGTCTCACATTTAAATACTACAATTATTATTGCAAAATTATTGCAATGCTGTGATGTAATGGTAAAGCATATCCCTGTTATTTTAGGGATTTTTTCCTTAAGCTGCAGAGTGAAACTACTTGAAGCTACATTTAAAGGACTTTAAGGAATTTTGTTGGTATTTAGAAAAGAAATACCAGCATGGAAAAACAATTCTGTGTATCCAGAGGTACAGAAGCAGCTCTGTGATATTAAACAGCACACAAGGAATATGCAACCATGCATAAAGATGTGTTATGAGACTGTGACAAACTCTGAGCAGTTAAGGATTCATGTTCATTTCTCAGCTCTGCATGTGCTGACTTTTGAGAGTTTGAACATTTAAAACTCATTATTAGCCTTCATTATTCCTGGATTTTCAACCACTGGTTACACCTGAGGAGCTAGAGCAGATGCTCCAGCCAGCCTGGCACAGTGCGTCCAGTGCTCACCTCAGGGGACAGGAGACAAACCCAGAGAAAGGCTCAGGAGGAGCTGGATTGCAGTCCCTGCTATTCTGGCATTCCAGAGCTCCAAATCCTGCAAACTACACTTTGATTGAATAAACCACCTCAAACTTTCACACTTCTGCAATTAAGCAACACTGGATTGTTCAGTCTTACAGAAAACCCAGATCAAGGCACTCCTGACCAAGCACGAGACCTTTCCTGCACAGAGTGCATTTGGGAAGTGACCTCAGCTGACAGCAGGGGCACAGGGGCAGCTCAAGGAGCATTTTGATTTGAACATAAAAATACAGCAGTACAATGCCCAAATCTGATTTATATCCTCCCAGGCTGACTTCTCAGGGATGGATGGAACTCCCAGCTGGGCAGGAGCGCAGAGCACCTCAGAGAGATGCCACCACACTGCTGGCACTGGGACCTGCCAGGTGAAACTGATCTGAGCTCCCCCTGCACACAGGGATGCCCTCGACAGCCCTGGGCAGTAAATACCGCCCTGAACACAGGAGCTGCTCCTGACCTGGGGAGAAATATTGCTAGAGTAAAGAGCCACGAAGTTGAGACAGCCCCAAAGTTTATCACTGGGCCCCTCTCAGTGCGACACCCCAGAGAAGAATTACTGGTGACCAGGGAAGCAGCAGAGCAACCTTCAAGACCTTCCTGAAAATAGACCTAAAATCACAGAATATCCTGGAAGGGACCTTCCAGGATCATCCAACTCCAGGTGTCCAACTCCTGCCCCTGCCCAGGACACCCCAACAAGCCCACCCTGGGCATCCCTGGCAGCGCTGGCCCAACGCTCCTGGAGCTCTGGCAGCCTCGGGGCCGTGCCCATTCCCTGGGGAGCCTGGGCAGTGCCAGCACCTCTGGGGGAAGAACCTTTCCCTGCTCTCCAGCCTGAGCCTGCCCTGAATCTGTGTTATCCCAGGATTCCCGAGATTCCAGCAGGACTGAGATACCTCTGTGTGCTCGCACATGGGTCTGGAAACAGTTGTAATACTTGTATTTCTTCCCACATATTCCACACTCGTAAGACCCTGAAAAACAAGAGAGAGAAGTACACATCACCATGAGAGATCAGGAAAACAGCCTCCCTGCACACTGGTCCATAAACTGTGAGCAAAAGGCTGCACTTGACAGCAAAGTAATTTTTGGAATGTTCATGGAGATAAATGCAGGAAATCACTATCCCAGACACTATTCTTTCTGCCAGCCTTATTTAAGATTCCTTGGCATATTACCCTGAACTTACATTTTCAGTGTATCTTTTTAACTTTGCTAACGTGAAAGGGCCACTCTCAAAATAGCCTGACTTATAATTTTATAATAATGACTAATGTTTCCTATGGACAGAAATAACCTTGAATTACTTTTCAGTAAGTTCCTAGTAGCTGGGAAAAAATCCTTTTCAACTGAAAAAAGAAGGCAATATGTTATCTTGAGGCCTGGAGTTTTCAAAATTTCTCAAGAAATGCACAATGTACAAATTTCCCAAGAAACCCACAGAGATTTGGTAAATATCCACCCAGAAGAAACCAAATAGATACAAATAGAACTTTTGCCCTTTTTAAGGAAAAGCACATGACCACAGTAGTCTTTCTTCTCAATTTGTGTCTCTAATTCCAGAAAACACACATCTGCAAACAGTCATTGGAAATGAAACCAGAGGAAAAGAGCTGGAAGAACCATTTGTAATGATGAAGTTATGCCATGAATTTACTCTTCTGTTATTGAACAGACAGAAATTTCCTTAGATTTGTTACTTGAGTTGATTCAATCTCTTTTTTTCCTACTCCACTTTGTTGCACAGTCTATAAATTCACTTTCCCAGCTCTTATTTGCAGAATGCACTGCATTTCTTAACTGTCCACTAGAGCTGTGGAACTGGGATCCCTTTGGGGCTCTTTGGAGAGGGTGAGAGCATCACTTGACTGAAGAGGAGGTGGGAGAAAAAAGGGCTGAATTAATTTGGTATGAATGCAGAATTTCATTTCCATGCACCTTTCCTCACACAACCTTGAAACAATCTTTTCCTGACCATGCCAAACAGCAAAACTCAGGGAGGAGCCACAAAGGAGAACAAAAACATTGACACACATCCAGATAAACATTCCCAAACAGCATTTCACAGCAATACTCACCTGGAGCTACTCAAAGTGAGCTCTTGCCAGGAACAAACCCAGGGTGCTGTCTGAACACACTATGCCCACAGTCCTTTTCCCCTTCCCATGTCCCATTCTTACAGCTTGGGAAGAAAACACCCCCCTTAGAGTGTGAGAGCCCTGAATTCCCTGCTCATCACTGATAGCACCACCTGGGGCTCTGTCCTGAGCTGGGGAGGCTCCTTTGTCACTGATGCTGAAAAAGGCCATTCACCACAGTCTGATACACCAGAGTACCCAGCTGAAAAAATACTCACATATTCTGATAGCACAGGCACTTGGCTGTATCTGATCTGCTCCAGAGCATTTTTATGATCATAGCTCACTGTATTTTATATAGATACACATCTGTGGGACAGTCACCACCTGTGGTCACTCCACGCAGGCTGCCTGAGTGAAACCTGGGCTATCAGCAGCTCAGCAGCATTTGCCAGCCCTCATTCCCATGCTCAAGGACTGATTATTTTCACCACCAACCTCCAAAATTCTATTCTGAAAACTCTTGGAGCTGGAGCCCCAAAGCAGCAGATGAGAGCACTCACCATGCCCTGGGCCCTGCAAACAGGAGCCCTGAGCACAGCTGAGGTTCAGCTGAACCAACAGCAGGATGTGACTGATGCCCACCCACATCCCAACAGTGCTGGCTGCACATGGAGCACTGGGAAGAGCTGGGATGGCTCCAGAGGAGGCCACTGAGTTAATCACAGGGCTGGAGCCCTCAGAGCCCCTTCCAGGAGAGTTGGAGATGGACTTGGGACAAGGGATGAAGAGACGGGACACAGGGAATGGCTCCCACTGCCAGAGGGCAGAGATGGATGGGATTTTGGGATGCTATTGTTCCTTGGGAGGGTGGGCAGGCCCTGGCACAGGGTGTCCAGAGAAGCTGTGGCTGCCCCTGGATCCCTGGCAGTGCCCAAGGCCAGGCTGGACAGGACCTGGAGCAGCCTGGGACAGTGGGAGGTGTCCCTGCCCAGCGCATGTCCCTTCCAGCCCAAAGCATTCTGTGATTCTATGAGTTGGTGCAAACAGGTCAAACACAATGAGGAGTTCTAGGCTGAACTTTTTTCCCCATTTTTATTGTATTTCCTACTTCCTCTGGAGACAGTCTGTGGCACACAGATGCACTGGCATTGCAGAAGTTCTCCAAGAAGGTCAGCTGTGCAGGTGACTGTGCAGTGCCTTCCTCCTGCACTGTGGACCCGAGCAGAGGCTGCAGCCCTCATGCAGGGGCTGTGCTGGACACCAGGGGCAGGAGCTGAGGAGCTGAGGGACCACGTGTCCCAGGCCAGGGCTTTTGTGCAGGTGTCCTGAAGCTCCCAGGTGTCAAGTGGAACCCAGGGAAGGTTGGAGTGACCTTTGAGGGGGACACCTGCACTCACCCTCTGCCCACAGGTGGTAGAGCAGTGCCCCAGGAGCACAGGGAGCTGGGGAGGGTGTGAGGGAGGTGTGTTACAGACCTGAGGCAGAGACACAGCTCAGCAGCCACAGCTGTGCGCTCAGCTCACCACAGGCCCTCACGTTAGAGAAGGGAGGAGTGACTTGCCACAAAAAAATGTGCTGTTAGAGAGGAGGAAAGGTGAAATGGAGGAAGAAGGACATCACTGTGTGTCAAGGCCTTGCAGAGAACATGCCCATGTGGCCTTGGACAGCAGCAGTGAGGTCCTGGTCCACTCAGGGTGTGTCATGCAGGTCACAGCCGGTGGTAGCAGGAGGGGAGGTGGGGAAGGTTTGGGGTTAGTTGGTGCACTCAGTTGGGCCGGGCTTTTTCTGAGCCTTGCAGCTGGAATCTGGGCAATGCACCCATTGCTTCCAGAGCTTCCTTTGCTCCCTGAGCCCTGGTTAGACTTTCACACCCTTCCATCACATACCGGACGTGTATCTCAATGCATGGTCAAAAATCCAGGTCCCTGAATATCGATTTCGTGTATATCCAACGGAAGAGTCACGTTCCACTGCTTTTCCATCTAAATTGTGCAAAAAGAAATCAGAAAAAAGCCCTTAAAGTGGATGCATTTCCAAGGAATAATGTTGGCTGAAGCCTATAAAAAATTTCCAAGACCCATCTGTCCCTGTGGCTTTCTGACAAGATGTCAGAGGTCTCACAGAGTTTCTTAAGGCTTCTGCAGAACTATTTTACCTCACCAGGGAGAATCCAAAGTGCTCTTGAATTTCATATGCTGAGCAGCTCAGTGAGTGAAATATCAGCAGCATGGCATGAACCCAATGTGTGCCTGGGAGGTGGACAGAGAGGCTCAGAGCAGAAGGATTCTCTCTTCACTCTGACTCAGAAACATTTCTGATTTAATGCATTACTGGAAAAGTCCTCTCCAAAATGTTCCTTGTAAAGCACCAGACTGGGAGAGCAGATTGAGAGCTTAAGGAGTCTTGTATCAAACTTCTCCTGATCAGCTCACAGAGAACTCAGTCTTCCAGGACACAAATACTGATCTGATGCTATTCCCAAGAGGAGGAAATGATCCACATCTGATAAACAGTCTCCCCCTCTTTCTCCCCAATTACACCACAAGTGCCCTTTGCTTTTCCTCTCCTCTCCAGACGGCTCCATGGGACTTCTGTGCCTGTCTGCCCTGACTTTCCTGTCCTGAGAAGAATCCACGTGCTGCAGCTCTTTGAGTGACCCTGGCCTGAGGTCAGCACATGAATCTTGCCAGAAGAAAGAAAAGAACAGGAAGAAAAGAACAAGAACAGGAAAAGAACAGGAAATGTGGCACCCCTGAGCTGTGCAGGGCAGGAACCCCCACCCCAGGGCTGGGACACCCAGGGTACTGTAGGGGTCCAGGGGGTGCAGGGGGGAGTTGGGGATCCACAGCAGTTGCAGCTGACAGGAGCCAGGTGAGAGCCAACCTCTCCACTGGCTTCCTCTGCTTGGGATGCCAGAGGGGGATCCCACAGGATTGAAAGATTTCTGTGGAAAAGCAGCTGAGAGGAAAATGGTCCAAACCCACAAACAGCTCTTTGGCTGGGGGACTGTGGCCACTGCTCCCAACCATCCCACCCAGTACAGCCCCTTCCAGCCCCCACAGGGTTTGGGATGCTCCACATGGATGGAGGCAGAGTCTGGAGTGGCCCAAAGTGCCGGGAGAGACAGGAGCTGGTGCCAACAGGAGGCAAAAAACACAAGGCCTGGTTTGATGTAAACACTGCAAGAGAATATCAGCAACTGAGCTGGGAATCCCTTTTATAAATTGCTCCAAGTAACAACTAAAATATAAATAGAGCAGATGTGTGACTCAGAAAAGAGACATAAATCTTGTAATGTGCATTTCAGCCACGTCCCAAGGCTGAGCCCCGCAGGGAAGCTGTCACTTGGAGCCACGTGTGCCCTTCAGCACCATAGTCCCAGCTCAGACACATCCCCCAACTCCAACATCCCCAACTCAGCACCTCCTGAAAAGACACAGCCTGGGGGTTGGCAATTCCACGCAGAGGAGAGGGGTTCATTCACTCCTGAGTCACCACTTCATCAGGATTTGCTATTAAAATAACCATCTCCAACACCTCCAGTCTCAGCTGCCACGATGAAGGTGAATAAAATCCTACCAAAGCCTCGCCTGTGTGCATGGAGGCAGGGATTCAGACACAGGGCTCCCAGATCCCAGGGCAAGGAAAGCTCTTGGAAGTGCTGGGAGCAGCAGCAGAGTCACAGAGCCTTTGCTCCAGAGGCAGGAGGCACCAGCAGCATCAGCAGGTCCCACTTTTGGGCTGCTCCAGTGCAGCAGCTGGAATGGCCAGTGAGGAGCTGAAATGGCCAGTAGAGTAGCTGGAATGGCCAGTGGAGCAGTGACACATGGGGCACATTCCTGGTGTGAGGTACCCTGGCGTGTGCAGAGATGGGCACAGTGCCCGTGTGTGATTTCCATGGGGGGACAGAGGGGACCAGGTGCCAGAGCTCAGCAAACACAAGGAGCTGGGCACCACGGGCTCTGCACACAGAGCACGGGACCTGATGGCCAAACAGGAGTGATTCAGAGCCACCTCCCCAAAAACAAATGTCATGTGAATGCCAGACAGGGGCACTTCCAGGGCTCTGTTCACAAAGGAATTGGCACCAACCCCCATCACCTCCAGACCAAACTGCCTTTAAAGAAGTCCAGGCTTTACAATGACCAATACAAGGTGTGTTTCACTGGAAAAGGCCTTTCCAGACAGAAGCTCTCCAGTTTATATGGCTTTCAACCACCACTTGCAACTGGTCAATGAATCTGTCCCTCTTCCCACAGTGTGCATAAATTGTGAGTGTCCCCCTCACACCAGTCTGTCCCCAACACTCTCCACGGGGACAAAACAGAATCACAGAGCCATGGAACAGCCCAAACTGAAGGGACACACCAGGATCATAGAGTCCTGGCCCTGCCCAGACCCCCACCAACCCCACCTGGGCATCCCTGGCAGTGCTGTCCCAACGCTCCTGGAGCTCTGGCAGCCTCGGGGCCGTGCCCATTCCCTGGGGAGCCTGGGCAGTGCCAGCACCCTCTGGGGGAAGAACCTTTCCTGCTCTCCAGCCTGACCTGCCCTGGCCCAGCTCCAGCCGTTCCCTGGCTCCTGTCCCTGTCCCAGAGCAGAGATGGGAGCTGCCCCACGGGAGGAGCTGCAGCCCCCGGGGAGCTCTGCCCTCAGCCTGCTCCAGCTGGACAATCCCAGTGCCCTCAGCTGCTCCTCACTGGTTTCCCCTCCAGTCCACCCAAGTCAACCAGGAGCAAAAGCCCCCTCCCCACTGCACAGCAAGCAGCCAAGCTCAGCTGGAAACCAGCATTGCCAGAGGACACCGACTGCAGAGCAGCTGCTGCTGCCCAACCAGGAGCTGTGGGGAGAAGAGGGTCCTGTGGGACAAACACCCAAGCTGCAGATGCTTTCACCAAGGGCTGGTGGCCATGGCTGGAGGAGAAGCTCCCATTGCTGCCCATCAGTCACAGCTCTACCTCCCCATCCCAGGGCACCAGGGATGCTTTTCAGCTTTGCCCATGTAATGATCAAGAGCTGCAGAGGCACAAAAACTCTGAAAATACACAGAGTATTTCTTCCAAATTGTAAAATCTTTATGTCAGAAATAGTTTTAGCTTTCCCTAGACCTGCACAGACAGCACTGACCTCCTGCCCTGTTGTTCTTAGTGGCTGTCCTGTGGTGGAAAGGAGGACAGGAAGAACAACGATGCTTCTGAGACAATCACCAGCTAAGGACATCTCCCGGATTTCTTTCCAGCAGTATGGATAATGATCAACAAAACCCAGGAGAAAATCCAACATCAATTCCTCTTTTCTCTCCCCCTGCAGGACAAACCAACCCCAAGTGCAATGCTGGGCGGCTCAAATCAGCCTTCTCCTAAGTCCCTTGAAGGAAACCTGGTCCAACTGCTATTCCTTCTTTTTATTAGCAAGTGCCTTTGGATCTCAGAAACACTGCAGGGACCTGCTCCAGGCTGAGGACAACAGAGACACTGCAAGAGTGGTGCCTTGCCAGGTTCCCACAGGAAGCCCCTTCCCTGGAGCAGGAGGAGAGGACAGTTTGATGTTCACAGAAAAAAGAAAAAGCTTCTTCTCATCACAGCAGGAGGTGGGGTGGGGACAGGAAGCACTGTTTTGAACAGGGCACACCACAGCCAGCCCAGAGTCAAAAGTATTCCCACAACTGAGGAGTGATCAGGAAAACAAACAAACAGCAACCTGTAAAACCTGCTCTTGAGCTCACTCATTTACAGAAAGCATCCACATTCCTCAGAGCAACTTTCCTCAAAACATCTCAGCTGTTTCTCAGGCTTTCTTTTCCAAGTTCCTCATCTGTGTCAAACACACCCCCAGCCCTGGGCTCACCAGGTGCTGCAGGTGACTGATGGGCAAGTCCCTGAACATGCCAAAATAAGATAAGGAGCTTTTTCTCTCAGATCTTGGCTGAGCCTTTAGGGGCAACCAGATGCAAACAGACACAGAAGGTCAATAATCCTGAGCCAGGACCCCAAGATTGATGTTCACCCTGGCTCTGGGCCCTCCAGCAGAGCTGAGTGTCCAGGCACAGCTCTCCAGAGCCTCACCCTGTCCCCACACCCCCTGAGGGAAGGATGCCCTGTGCCTCACCGAGCGTCTGCTGGTTGCGCACGCCGCCGATGACCACGCAGATCTCCGCAGGCACATCCCCCGGCCCATCCTTGATGTTCTTCTTGGAATCTTTGGTGTCGTCCTGCCAGATCACCTCCTCGATGTAGTCATCTGGTACCTCTGTCTTCACTTTCACCTCAGTCATCATTCCAGCCTCTTCACTGGGGGAGGACTGAGATGTCACCGAGTCGGAGCCCTCGGCTTTTGGGCTCGGCGGGCTCCTCTTCAAACACTCCCTGAAGGGGGAAAGAGAGGAGAGAATGTGAATCCTCAATGCCAAGTGCTCGTTTTGTCATCACCAGGACCTAATTCAAGGCATGGTTTATGCAGGTTATTTAAAGGAAGCATATTAATGTGTGTCTGCCATACATGATAAGTAATTAAAATTGAACCAGACAAAAGCAATAAAATGATTTGCTGGTAATGAAAATAACCTTAATCATCACAAACAACAGTAGTGCTCATAAACACACTGGACCTCTAAAGAAGAGCACAGAACTTGCCCTGGTTGCCAGCAGGCCACGGGCACAGCTCCAGCAGTTCTGACTGCAGGTATTTTGCCAACACTAGTCCATACACACAAAGCCATATTCTCCTGTGGCACTTGGGGACATGGGTCACTGGTGGACCTGACACTGCTGAGTTCAGTTTGACTTGATGATCTTCAAGGTCTTCTCCAACCTAAACGATTCTATGATTCCATGACATTTTTAATTTGGAGCTATCTCCACCCTCTATCGCATCCTCTCTTTTATCCCTTCAAGCAACCTGACATCCCCTGGTATTCAGAGGCTTTATTGAACATGCACGGTGCTGATCAAAGGGGATCATCTGGAGGATGAGGATATTTTGGGAGATACCATGTTATGGACAGATACAACTATTTGGGATGACAGGGAAAGCCTAATGGAGGGGGAAAGGCAGAGGAGGTCCACTATGCTCAGAAACAGGTCAGGAAATAGCATGTGTTTTCATCTGGGAAAGAAGAGCTGGGAATTTATGGGAGAAAACAATCTAAACAAATATTCAAAACCCTTTAAGAAAAGGAAATTGAACACCTCAAAGCTGTAAAACAACATCAACAGGTGCTGTGGTGGCAAAAGGCAAAGGGGGTGTGAGCCTTTGCCACACCCTACCAGACAAGGATGTGGGAATAAACCAGTGGAGCTCCGTTAGCATCACTCATTATGGACCCCCAATTTTTCATACTGGTTATTAATACACTCCACCATGCAATACAAAGATAAAATAATTTCTGGTTCAGTTTGTGCAGAAATCAGAACTAAATGTATAATGGCTCAGACTACCCAGAAACAGAAACCACTGTGAAATATTTAAAGTCATGTAAACACTGGGAGCAGCCAAAGGTATTTGAAAACGTTTCAGACAGAAGTAACAAAATAAAATGAAAAATAGACTGAACTTATGGATGATTATTAGATCCTGCAACAGTGACAGAGAAAAAAAATCCCAAATTGCTTGGGACATCATAAAGTTTGTCAGGACAAAGTATGAATTACAGTGTTAAAGAGCCAACACCTGCAGTGGGTTCTGACACAGGTTATGGAGCTCACAGAGGAACCAGGATGGTGCAACTGGAGGTGAAAGTGTGGAGCTCCTGGGAGGACAGGGAAGAGGGGAGCAGAGGAACAGAGAAAACAATCCTCCAGTAATTACTGCCCAACCTCCCACATGGACATGGAGTCACTATTCAAACTGGGTCAGGCACATCCTATTGCCAGAGGTTTTATTATTCATCCCTCCATTCTCATTATGGAAAGAAATGTACAATTAATAGCCCCTAAACAGAGAGAATTAGCCTTGACCTGCCTTCCCACTCATTTCCTGCCTTCTCACACATACTCTCCCCTGCCGTGCTCCCAAAATCATACAGGGCTCTTCCAAGTGAGAAAGATGGATTGAGAGAGAGATGTGGTTGAGAACTGGACACTCTTTATAGTAATATTACTGAGTGTGCCACAGGCCCATCCCTCTCAGCCACCAGCACCCTTCCAAGGGAAGGCAGTGAGTACAGAATACTCAGGGATCAGCAAAGAGTGGGACTGATTGCAGATCAATCAAACCCAGAAGGTGTGAAATGCAAAAGGCAACAATAGGGTAGATAGGAAAATCTTCCCTTCCTCAGGGAGGACTGTGGAGGAAGATCAAAGCCAGCCAGGGCAGTTCCCACGGGGAGCCTGGAAGGTGGGAGAGGCAGTGAGAGCTCAGTTATGGATGGCACAGCAACCTGGACCTGCCAGTCCTGGGCAAAGCAACAGGAAAATCCAGGCATGAGCCAAGTGATCTGGGATTAGAAGCTGATACCAGTGGCAGTGAGACTGAGGCTAGAGCCTTCTGAGGAGATTATAAAAGGGGCAAGAATACAATGACTTTCTGATGATGCCAGGTTTGCATCGGTCACATTCAAACACAAACCAAATCAGCAACAGGCCCCGTGCTGCAAGGCAAAGCTGTTCTCCACGTGCATTGCTCCTGAATAGAGAGGTACTTCCACAGGACTCCTGGAATGGTTGATGTGGGACAGATTTATTCATGCTCTGGAATGAAATTAAACACCACTGCTGCTAAAAATTAGGGGTGGAGCCATGGAGGGGTGGAGAGCAAAGACTGTGAACAGGGCACTCCACCAGTGGATCCCTCTCTCCATAGCTGGCTCTGCCCAAGACCAGTGGCTGCAGCACAGTCAGACAAGCCCAGGACTGTGGATGCACCCACGTGGTATGCAACCACAGAGAGCCACGCTCTGAGCTGAAGGACTGACCAAATTTTCGGTTCAGGTGCCTGAGATGGAAGGAGGAGATCATTTTCTCCCTGTCTGAAGCTGTGGTGAAGCCACTCCCCATGTGCTGCAGACACAGCGAGCAGCTTCAGGTTTCAGAGGTGATCAGAAAAGCTGAAGACGATTCCAAAATGCAGCACTGAAATGGTTCAAGACTGGGAAAAGACACTTAATGACTCTGTGAGACCAAACTGCTCCAGTCTGTTTCGCATGCCAAAAGGAAGACTAGAAGATTATTTGATTGCAGCGTATCATCATCTTCATGGGGAGAAAATACTGTCTTGCCTTAACTTGGCAGGGTGCAAGCTCATTGCTGGAAGCTGGAACCAGCTGAAATGAGGCACAAAACATTAGCACAGATGGTGGTCCACTAGAACAGCCGTTTTCCAAAGGATGTGCTCAAGGAGAACAGATCCCTCTGAGTTTTCAAACCCAGAGTTGTTTTCAAACCCAGCCCAGGTCCCTGGGCTCAGTACAGACGTGCACTGGCCACGCTTGGTGGCCTGGAGCTGAGGAATATATACATTGTTAGACCAGACCAATGGACTGTCAGAACCTTTTCCCTTCATGCACGCTGACTTTGTGGATCCAGTTCTGCCAAGAAAGGAATTTCCCAGCTTGAATGTCTGTTCCTGGGTGGGACCTAACCCTGCAAACATTAACTGACAGCAATTCATTGCCCCATATGTTCTAACTCTGAGCAGGTACCTGAAGTGCAGAAGGACACAGCCCCAAATACTTCAGCAACTTTCTTCTACAAGATTTCATGGCTCACAAGCCCTGAAAGGAGCCTGCTGTTCCCCTCAAAAACAAGTGAAACCATGAAAACAGCAGCACTGACACTCCTGGGAGCAAGGCTGAGCTCTCCAAAAGCCACTTGGTGCCTTAGCTGGAGCTGCACAACTTTGGAGAGGAGGAGGAGGAGGCAGCAGTGGTGGAATCCAGCTCTCCCAGCAGGAGCAAGCATCACTTTCTTGTGGTCCCCTGTGAAATCCAGGTCATGCTTCTGTGGGTAGAGCACAACCAGGACCAGTCCAGGCTTTTCTGGAGCCCAGCTGCTGAATGGGATATAAATGTTCCCAAGGCTCCAGGGGAGAGCTGGGCTCAGGGAATGATCCTCATGGCACAGCAGGTCACAGGACAGCAGAGTCTGAAGCCTCCTGGTTAGGCTGTGGAAAGAGTACCAACATCCCAGAGCAAAACAGGAAGGAAAAGGAAGCTACTGACGCTGGAAAGCTTCAGGCAGCATGGAAAGGGGGACGTACACAGCCCCAGCAGAACCAGTTTTCCTTGGAAGACAGAAGTCATCACAGCCTCCACCATGCATTGAGCCAGGGGAGGTGACCCGAAAAGCTACATTTCATTCCCAGTCCTTTGGTCCTTGGATCAGCCCTTGCAAGCCCATGATGCTGCACTTGCTCAGTGTTGTGCTGAATTTTACCTCCCTCGCTACTGAGCAGCACAAAGAACCTCCACTTGGAGATGAGGATAAAGCAGCAAGAGTTCTGGAACATTCTTGTTCTCCAGAAATTCCCTGAGAGACACAGGGAGGGACAGGGAACATCCTGTCTGGGGGAGGGAAGACATCAGGCCTCAGCACCGCCATGGCCAGGCCTGGTTCTGCCACTCCTGTCCCATGGCAGATCTTCCAGAGCTGAGGCACAACTGCTGGAAAGGCTCAGAAAGAGGATCAGCAACAACAGGAGTGAATTTTCAGTTCTGCAGCTCCCAAGGCTCCAAGCAGGTGTCACAGGTTTGGGAGAGGGCACAGAGAGAAAAGGACTCAAAGCTTTCGGGGTGTCAGGTAAGTTCAGTATCAGTGCCGGGGACAGAAGGACTCCCCAGTGTGACCCAGGCAGTGCCCACGTCCCCCGTGCCCACACAGAGACCTGCCCCAGCTGCCAGATCCCTGCAGGGGCACTGCTGGGGACACACTGGGACCAGTGATGGCCAGAGCCTCCACTTGGTGGAGACAGCAGCGCACAGGAGCCAAGGGAGAACCTGCCAGAGTCACCTCCCACCACCGGGTCCCCCAGCCACCCTCTCCTGGTGGCTCTGAGCTTGGTCGTCAGCCTCATGCCAGCACCCTTCTGCATGAAGCAATGCAGGTTTAGTGTTCAGTGTGGCCTTCCAGGGGTCAGCTGCACCTCCCTCTGCAGGTCCAACCTGCATTCAAACATCCATGGGCTGATGTTCTCTGGAAGAGGATATTCCTGTTCTCCAAACACAACACTGCTTGCACAGGACAAAAGCTGCTCAGAGCCATCAGGCCACAGAGGAGCAGAGTGCACAGGCACAGCTGGCTTAAACCCTACCTCCTTCCACAGGGGGATCTAACTTCTTCTCCATGGCTTTGCCCCTTCCTGGGAAATACCAACCTCCTTCACTGTTCCATGTCTTGTTTTTACTGAGCTGTGGGCCCTGGCAATCCAAGAGGCTCTTCCATGCCGAGGAGAGGAGGCAGAAGCCTTGGGATCACACAGTGCTCTGGTGCCTGGTTGCTCCTACAGGTGAGGTCCTGTTTCACTTCCCAGAACAGACTCTGTGATTTCCAACATGAAAGAGGCCAACAGACATTGCACTTGCATGTATCACTGCTCTCACTAAGTAGGCCACACAGCCAATTACTGTAATACCAGCTCTGCCATCTCACAATGCTCATTTCAACATTGCTGCCTGCTTTGATCATCAGACTTTCATCTTCCGATGACGTTACGGCCACTTTCATGTCAGACACAAGTGTCTGAAGGCAGAAGAGATTTCAGAAGGCCTTAATGAAGCCTCAGCATGAGGAACTGGAAAGGCAGGGGTAAAAGTGGGTTCCTGGACCCATTCGGGTACAACTTCCTTGGCCCTACACCTGTGGCAGCTCGTGAAGGCCTCCAGTTTCAGCAGAGCTCAACGATGCAGCACAACAATATGGGCCAGAACAGTTCTGGGTGTGAAGCCTCACCAGCATCAATGCAGGGAGAAACAGGAGGGCAATGCCAGGAGCTCTTCCCGAGGAAGGACAGAAAGGAAAGGCTGGGTGCTGACCCTGCTCCCCTCTGCACGGTGACACCACCCACAGATCCAGCAGCCCCTTCCAGCTGATCTCCTGTGGCAGGAGGGCAGAGAAGGGGGCGAAGGCTGCAGCGTGGAGCAGTTCTGGGCCCTGAAGGGTCTCCCTGGCTGTGATGAGCAGAACAGCAATGAGTGAAAGCAAACGAGGCCCGTCAGCTGCTGCAGCCACAAGAAACTCACGCTTGCAGTTTGCTGTTTCTGATCTGCAGTAGCATCCTCATAAATAATGAAAGTGACTAAAAGCTACTTAAAAAACACACACTCCTCCCTTCTGAAAGAATGAGGAAAAAAACCCAATTATAAAAGGACATTTCTTCCAGCTAGGAATAATTTGTCATGTAATTCTCTGAAGACAGCAACAGAAACATGCGTGCTCCATGCTCCCTTTGAGTCATCTGTGATTGCATATGTACTCAGATGGCTTCTAATGAGGCTATTTTTACAGCACACATCCTGCTGAGTTTTTGGGGAGGGGCAGAGTGAGATCAGTGAAGTATCAGTCTTCAACATCAGCTCCTCAAAAGGAGAGGAAAAGGAAACACATGTGGACGAGGATGTACCACTCTGAACCAACACCTATGAACAGCTCTCCTGCCCCAGCAGCGAATGTGGAGCATCTTTTGTTTTTTTCTAAACAACACTCAAGCTGGAAAACCCAGAGATCATTAGTGCCTTGATGATATCAATGCTGGCCACGTTGCACAGGGCTCTGCACACGTTGCTCTCGTGGAAGCTGTCCCTGCTCATGGCAGGGGGTGGAACAGGATGGGTCTTCAAGGTCCCCCCCAACCCAACCCATTGTGTGATTCCGTGGTGACACCCCTCGGCAGAAGTCAGGGTGTGCCCAGTTAGAGTAAAACTGAAACACATTTTGGGCACTCCTTGGAAGGTTCTTCTGGTCTGCAGCACCAAAGAGGATTCTAAAATACTCATGGGGACCAAGCAATGGACACCTTTGCAGAGGCCAGCAGGACACCAGCACCAGTGGGATGTCCCAGCTTGTCTTCTGGAAACCAATGTGCAGTTGGCTCATCCAAGGCTAAATCAAAAGGCCTCGGCTGTCAGAAACCAAAGGAAGTAAAAAATGGGGGAGGCTGAAACTGGGCTCAATTTACAGATGTCTGCCATGGTTTTACAAGAACCAGAAGGTTCCTGTCATGACTGGAGCTATGAAAGTGGAATAGACAGAACACATGTAAATGAACTCTCATTTTACATGGAGATGATGAAAGCAGAGACAAGAAAAAGAAGGATCTAAGTTGAAAATCTGCTTGTCTGATAAATTAGCTGTGGTGACCTTCCCACCCCTCCCCATTGCTCTCATCTGCTTCCTGGGGCAGCCCAGGGGGGTGGGCCCCATGCCTTACACCAGGAGGAGGTGGAGATCAGAAAGCAGAGGAACTGCCTGGTGTCCTTCACTGGGGACATCTGCTGCAGACATCACCAGACAAGAAGATTTTCAACTGCAGGGTTAAAAGAGAGAAAAGCAGGAGCTGTTTTCCCAGCGTTACAGTCGAGCTCCTGGCTCCAGGCTCCAGCCCCAGCTTCAGATGTTCCCTCACACCCGGAAAGGCAAAGGCACTACCCCAAGCTCCTGTGTCACAGTGTCCAGAACTGCTCCTCTCCAAGGGACTCAACCCCCGCTCCTTGCCACAGCTCCCAGAGCCTCTGCCAAAGCCCCTCTGCAGCCTGAGCCTGCATCCTTCAGAGAGGATGTCCTGGTGCTGGAACAAACACCCCATGCTGGATTCCTCCTCTGAGGGATTATTTTCTGGAAGAGGCGCTGTACTTCCAGTGTGGATTGCTGCCTCTGGTCATTGGGCATTTGCTGGAAAGGAGATTCTCTTACTGGGAATCTCCCCTCCACAGGATAAAACCTTCTCTGCTGTCTCTCGAATGAAGCAAAGCAAACACTTCCTTAATATACACTGTGTGCACACTAAAATATCCCTTCTGATCCTTGACTCTTTCCATTTGGGAGCCTGTTCACATTCCAGAGCATGGATACCCAAGGAGGACATCCAAGTGTGCCACCAACACTCTGGGTGGCACACATGAAGGCAGCATGTGCTGGTCCATATGCCTGAAACCCAAATTTTCACTTGGTCACAGAGGGGTTTGTGGTCATCCACGTTCCACCAGGAGGTTTCAATTATCTTCACAATCTTCCCCAATGCCACTGTGAATTCCCAAAGTGTGCATTTAACTTCTGAAAGGTTACAGGAAAAGCCTGCTCTCTCCTGTCCTGATGCGATTTTAAGGGGATGGGAACTGCCTCCTCCATCAGCAGTACAGGAGAGAAGACATGCTGAAGAATAGACAAATAGCAAAAGCTGGTCAGAGCTTCTGGGCATTTTCCACGTGCAACATGCTCTTGTGACCCTCGGGATTCAAAGACTTCAAGGTCCCTGAACGTGCTCCTGTGGTCTCTGTGCTGGCTCTGTCCATGGCCCAGGAGCTGCATCCTTGTGCTTGGCTGGGCTTCTTCACAAGGCTGCTGGGTCCCCTCTTGGAATCCACGACCCTGAACATGCTGCTCCCTCCTCCCCTGACCAAGGATGAAGCTGCAGCTCCTGGAGGCTCTGAGGCCCTCGCTCCAATTCAGTTGGACCTGGGGACATCAAACTAACTGGGCACACAGAGAAAATCCCTGAGGCAGGAGAAGCAGCCCAAACCCTGCCCCTATCTGGGACATATTTACATCCTCTGCTTTCTCTCTCCAAAATAAACTGAAATCAGAACATGAGGCCACATCCTTCTGCAGGCAGAAGTGTGACAGTAGCTGCCATTCAGGCTTTCCTGGGAGAAATTTGCTCAATAAATACCAATATTATTAAGGAGTTCATAAATTTAAAGGACATGAAGGCTTTGTAGAAGAGAGATGCCTCAGGGAAGTTCACCCCCTGCCTCTGAGGGCAGCCAGCTCTTGAAAACAGATGTAACAGCTTTCAAAAACCCCAAAACACTTAATGCAGCACTCGGTGGTGTGTGTGGTGTCAGTGCTAAAAACTAGGAAAAACAAACAAACAAAGCTGAATACTTAATTTTTCCAGCTATCTGGGTCTACTAGAACACACAACCTTTCCTGACAGCAAACTCTGCTTCAGGAAGTCCAAGAGGAATTTAATCTTGCGTTCATTCCTCAAGGGACACTCGGCAGCTCTGAATCCTTCAGAGAAGGTAAACTCCAGGACCAATCAGCCTGCCTCTCCTCTGGAAATTAAACATTAAAATACAAACCAGAACAATAGTCAAGAGCCACAAAGAATTCCTAAGGTATTAGCAAAACAAATTCCCTTCAGTCCTTATTAGGAATATCTTGAGGACGGTTTGAAGAGGAAAGTCTAACCAAATATAAAAAAAATTTGGCTTATCCAACAAAAAACAATGGCGCACTCTTTGCCAAAAGCAAAAGAATTCAGTCAGATAAAAAATGCGACACACAAATGATGCAGGTTAAAAACTGAATTTAAGATGATAATGGAATAGCTGCCAGCGTCTTTAAATTTTCAAGCATGGAAATGTCAACAGAGACAAAGAAATTCAGGGGAAAACAAAGAGAATAGATTAAGGATTTATTTATATCAGTGAAAGAGCTCTGTGTTCCTTGACTAAGAAATGACTGAGGGGGTGAGAACTGAAATGGCCACAGGTCTCCAACACACCACGAGGAGTGAGGGGGTGACCCAAGGATTTCCTGGTGGCTCAGCTTTCCTGAAGGCTTTAGAACTGCCACGTCCTGGTACTTTATGGCTCCAGAAAGGGACGTTTCTCCACCTGACACCATCCAAAGCTCTGCAGGACTTTGGCACTGGGCAAACTGGTGTGCTTTACACAGAAAATACTCCTGTCCCTCGGAGCTGGGATGTGTTTGAGCGCTGTCATCTCCTTGTACGTGGACATTTGACCTTCTTTTGGGTTTCAAGGAAACCTGCCCGGGTTCCCCACAGCTTCTGTCGTGGTTGTCATATAGAACTGAACTATCCACTGCTCTAAAACTGGCCAGAGGGCACTTCTGAGGGGTTTTGTGCTGGTTGGTTGGTTTGTTTCTTTTTGAAGATGGCTGGTGAGAGCCCTTCAGTGGGCACCAAGGCTTATTAAATTCCTTGCCTAATTAGTAAGAGTTTTCTCTTTTTCTGATGCAGGATGACTTGGAAGCTTCTTGGTGCTCTGGGACTGAAAATCCCACAGGCTGCCTCTTAAAGAAAGGGGAAACAATTCAAATAATTTTCTTTGGAAAAAATTCCTGGGAATACTCAGCCCCAGGCCCGTCCCTCCACAGGGTGTAGAGCCCTCTCCTGAGCTTCAGAGGACCACAACCTGAGAATTTGTCCTTCCCCAGTGCTGGGGGCCTGGAAGAGGAGCCTGAAGGAGAGTTGGTGCCATCCCAGGGCACTCCCTTGGGTAACTAAGGAGCTGCTCGGGAGAATGTGTTCACAAAGGACAGAGCAAGGAATGCAGGGAAGAGAGGGAAAGGTGCCACCAGGGAGGCTGGAGAAAGGTGAACTGAGAAGGAGCAAAGTGGGTGCAACCCTTTCTCAACATCTTCTCCTCCCAGGGCTCCCCAGGGAATGGTCCCAGCCCCAAGAGCTCCAGGAGCATTTGGACACCACTCCCAGGGATGCCCAGGGTGGGATGCTGGGGCGTCTGTGCAGGGACAGGAGCTGAACTCAGTGATCCTGGTGGATCCTTCCAGCTCAGGGATTCTGTGATTCCATGGAATTCACATCTTCTATGGCACAGACTGAAACACTCAGACCCCTGAGGCACCACGGCTTGGTTTGGAGTACCTGGGAAAACTGCACCATGTCAGAGCTGGGAAACCTCCAGGCCCAGCCCAAAGCACCCCTGGGAACTCCTGCTCTGCTCCCACCTGGGCCAGCACCCAGAGCTCTCCTGCTGGACCTGCACCTCCCTGAGCCCTTTCTGGGAGCTGCAGCCCAGCGCTGTTGCTGCTGCGCTAAAGGAGAGCCACCCCTGGCCTGGCCAGCAGCTCCCAGCCCTGAAGGCCTGGATTCCCCCTGCTCCAGGAGCAGAGCTCCTCCCCAGCTACATCTGTGCTGCGGGCGGGCTCCCGGCTGGTGAGAGCCCCGCTGCCGGCGGGCTGAGCTTCCAGCTGGCTCCGTTCCCTCCGCAAACAGATGCAGCTCCTATATCAGGGGCTGATTTATTCAGCAGGAGTCTCACACATTAAGTGTAGTTAAGTCTGAAAACAAATCTAATGACTTTAAAATAAATAGCCAACAGAGGACTCCAAACTGAAATTCCTCCTTCCTCTGACACCCGCCATATAAACAATAATAATTATATAAAACCGTGTCTAACACATGACTACACAAGGCTCTGGTGACCAAGAAAAGCACACGCTGCTTGTCAGACATAATTGCACATTTGGTTTTTCAATTATTTCTTGTCAGGATCCAGAGCCCACCATCTGAACGCTGACATTAATTATTGGGAAGTTGTTAGTGCTCCAACAGTCTTATGGAGACTCCCAGTGTTCACCCTGAGGCTCCCAGTGCTGCCCCACAGTGCCCTGCTGTCCCACCAACCCCTGGGACGGTCACACACCAGACAGGGACACCCAGCCTGGGCCACCATGTGCAGAAGGGGCTTCAGAAGAAGCTTAAAGCAAGTCTCCAGTGGACATCAGCAAGGAACTGATCCCCTGCCATGTGCTCACGCACAGGATGGGGCCAGACCACGTCCAGCACTTGGGCCACCTGGAGAGGAGGCCTCCATAAGACCTGGACCTGCTGGAGAGAGTCCACAAGAGGCCACGGAGTTGCTCCAAGGGCTGGAGCCCCTCTGCTCTGAAACCAGGCTGAGAGAGCTGGGGGTGCTCACCCAGAGAGGAGAAGCTCCAGGGAGAGCTCAGGGCCCCTTGCACGGGCCAAAGGGGCTCCAGGAGAGCTGGAGAGGGACTGGGGACAAGGGATGGAGGGACAGGACACAGGGAATGGCTTCCCAGTGCCAGAGGGCAGGGATGGGTGGGATATTGGGAATTAGGAATTGTTCCCTGGCAGGGTGGGCAGGCCCTGGCACAGGGTGCCCAGAGCAGCTGGGGCTGCCCCTGGATCCCTGGCAGTGCCCAAGGCCAGGCTGGACACTGGGGCTTGGAGCAGCCTGGGACAGTGGGAGGTGTCCCTGCCATGGCAGGGGTGGCTCTGGATGGGATTTAAGGTCCCTCCTCAGCCAAGGCAATGTGGGATTCTGTGAATCCAGCCCATGTCACCCCTGTCACCGTGTTCCTGCCGAGTCCCCTCCCGGCCCCTCTGAGCTCCCAGCTCCTGACATCGCACTCCCACCACATCGCTGCCCATCATGCAGGAGAACATCCTGCCTTTTATTGGCTTTTAATTTGCTGCTTTTTAATTTTGTTGACTGTCTCTTTTTTCCTTGCAAAAGGAAGAATGAAGCCTCTGATCTACCTTTTCTGGAGTGTTCAAAAACACGCACAGCTTTGTCAGGTTGTCTCTTAGCTGTCATCTTCCCCAAGGCAAGCAGCCATCTCTCTTCTGGCTGCCTTCAAGGAAGAGGGCTTTTTGTGCTCCTAAGAATTCTCTTCACCTTTTAAAATCTCCCATTGCTGAGCACTCACTGAGGTGCAGCAACCACACAGGAGTTAATGGGGGAGGAGAACAGCAAGTGCTCTGTCAGCTGCACACCCTGACCCCTGCTCTTCCAACAGCAGCAACAGGCCTGGAGCTGGGGGTGGTGGGAGCACAAACCCCTGGGCCTTCAGAGCTTTCAGGGTTTGCTTGAAACAGAATAAAATCAACTCACTGCAGTAAAAAAAGAAAAATAGGATTGACCCAATACCACAGTCATCACCTTAGACCAAGCCTGCTACTGTGAAAAAAAATTATTGCACGAAGATAAAGTCCAGGTAACTTTGATTATATTATATTATATTATATTATATTATATTATATTATATTATATTAATTATATTAATTATATTAATTATATTATATTATACTATATTCTATTATATTATATTATTTACATTGTACTATATTCTATTATATTATATTAATTACATTGTACTGTATTCTATTATACGATATTATTTTTGCTTATATTTTTATTGATATAAATTAATTGTTAAAAGGTTCCTCGATGGTTTGCAATTAGTGAGGGTTTCAAGCAGCAATGACTTTGAGAAACATCTATCTTGTGTCTCCATCCACTGATGACCTCACAGATTCAGTCGGAGCCACATTGCTACCTTCAATCACTGACAGCTTTCTTGAAATATTACATTTTGATTCTTTTTTATTATTTCTAAATGGACTTGGTCATCCTCATTTCTTTGACCATGTTTTGTTCAGTCAGGTAGATGATCAAATGGGTTTTGTTTCCACTTTTCTACAAGGAAAAAAAGCAATGACCAGCCTCACACTCCTCTGGACATACAAAGGAGCAGGGAAAACAGAGGGAAGTTCTCCCACCTCGCCAGGAGCTCCATCCCTGCCCTGGAAAGGGCCATTGCTCACTCCTGGGAGGATGTTCTGCCCCAAGGGCAGCTCAGGCAGGGGAGATGGACACCCCAAAAGTGAGATGGATACCCCAAAGGTGAGATGGACACCCCAAAGGTGAGATGGGCCCTCCAAAGGTGAGATGGGCCCTCCAAAGGTGAGATGGACACCCCAAAGGTGAGATGGGCCCTCCAAAGGTGAGATGGACACCCCAAAGGTGAGATGGGCCCTCCAAAGGTGAGATGGGCCCTCCAAAGGTGAGATGGACACCCCAAAGGTGAGATGGGCCCTCCAAAGGTGAGATGGACACTCCAAAGATGAGATGGACACCCCAAAGGTGAGATGAGCCCTCCAAAGGTGAGATGGACACCCCAAAGGTGAGATGGGCCCTCCAAAGGTGAGATGGACACCCCAAAGGTGAGATGGGCCCTCCAAAGGTGAGATGGACACTCCAAAGATGAGATGGACACCCCAAAGGTGAGATGAGCCCTCCAAAGGTGAGATGGACACTCCAAAGGTGAGATGGACACCCCAAAGGTGAGATGGACACTCCAAAGGTGAGATGGACACCCCAAAAGTGACATGGACACTCCAAAGGCCAGCTCTCACATGGAGGATGCACTCGCCCACTTGCTGTGGGAAACCCTCCAGTGAGAGCTGCAGAACTGAATTAAAGGTTGGAACAAAGAATCCAGGGGAAGGCAGTGATGCCTGGCTCCTCTCCCCTTGCTCCTCAGCCTGTGCTTTCCTTCCAAGACTTCCTTCAGGCTAATTCCCAGTGAGCCACCACTGCTGGGCCACAGGTGAGCCACACCCAAAGAGTGACAGAGAAGTCTTCTCCTGTGACAGACATCCAGTGTTCCCCTCTGCCCAGCTCAGGGGCACTCCAGACATGTTCAATGCCAAGCAGTGCCAACTGGACAAAAAGCTGCCAGGAATGAGGGGATTTAGTCCTGAAATGCCACTGGCAGAGCTGAGGCACCGGGCAGGCACCAGCCAGCACGGCGGGAGCGTCGGACCTGGCAGAGGCTGCACGGTCAGCAGTGGGAGGCAGGGAGGGCATCAGCAGCACAGCGGCTCCCAGATCTCACTGGACGTGCTGTTACACAGCAGGATGAGTTTTATCTAAGGAATAAATCTTTCACAGTGCTTTCAACGCCCTGGAGGGGACAGGAGGCCACAGCCCAGGGCAGACCCACCTCATCATGTCCCTCTCCAGAGTGGGAGCAGCAGAGACACCTCTCAGTGGGATCACAGGGGAATAGGGTGGTGGGACACCTCTGTCCTCTCCTTCTGAAGGACAGAAGGGTCTGCACAGCCCAAGGTTTCCATCCAAGAGCCCCGCCCTGGGGGCACTCAGCTGGAACTTCCCACACCACACACAAACCACCTCTGCTTTCAGTCCCCAATGCCAGGATGAGGCCAGCCTCCTACATCCACCTTTCCAGCTATATCCAAAGGGGGCTGCATGGACACTGAGCTCTGACACCTGTCCCACCTTTGGCCACCCCGTCTCCAGGATGGAGAGCACAGCTGAGCAGAGCTGACCCACCCAGCACACCCCAGCCCTACCTGCTGGAAGAGCTCCTCCGCCCACTGCTGTTGCTCTCCTCGGCCTAGGAGATGAAAACAGAAAAGCTGGTTAGGTTCAGAAGGACCAGGCTGCTCTCCAGCCCAAACTTGGGGTTCTCCAGGGCTGCACACATGCCCCGTGCTCAGCTCTGAGCCTCCCCAGCCCATCCCCTCCGGTCACCCCTGTGCCACCGAGTCTCAGGCAGGGATCCCTGGGATGCAGAGCCACGCCATGGCCAGGCAGGAAATCAGGAATGGCCAAATTGTCCAAATGTCCACGCAGGAATGGCCCCGCTCCAGGCCCAACACCTCCCCTCGTTAGCCCCGTGCCCTAATTAGCCCCTGCAGGCCCTGGCAGGGCTGAGCAGGGAGGGCCCAGGGTCTCCTCTCGCCTCCTTCCCCGGCTCGCTGATGAGAGCCTTCCTTGGAAAGACAATATTATTCCAATCCCAGAAATTTTATTTCTGAATTTGTGCAAATACAAGTTAAAAGATATTAGCTGCATTTCACATTTTGTGCAAATGGCAGAAACAGGCAATTCATGTGCAGCAGGATGGGGGCCAGCCAACGATTTCGATAAAATAAACCCTTTTTTAATTTAAATGCTAATGCACTGAATTAAAATTTAATAACTGAGGAAATTGAAAAGCCGAGCAGGAATATTGGAAATAAATCCAAGCAGAAACAGCTGAAATTAAAAATTCTAGAGAGTGGGAGGATAGCAGCTAAGCTGTCTTATATGATTACATTTTTTTTTCTTTTTTTTTTTTTTCAGAATGAAGGGGGGAAGGAAAAAAATCCTATCTTTGGCTAGCTGTAGGGCAGTAAATCGAGAGTGCTGTGATTTATTGCTCAATTTTCCTGAGGGAAAAAGGCTTTCTTTCATGCTGAAATATTTCATAAATTTCAAGCCAGCATAAATTCTTAATTTAAAAGTTATGGAGGTCACATTTAGTGCACTGGTGCAATTCTGAAATCTTAAAGGAATAGCAACCAAAAAAATTGCAATTTGATTTTATTTTTTTAATTCTTCATGTAAAATTTTCTTCAAAGGGATTGTCCAAGTTACACAAAGCAGAAAGACAACCTGGCTTCTGAAGGGATATGAAATCCATTGGAAATGAAGAGATAAAAATCTAATTCAATTACAAAAAGGTATTTTGTTATGATGATGATGATGATGATGATTCTTATTACTATTATTGTGAGCCACTTGAGGAATTTCCGTTAAAAAATTTCTGCTCTCCATTGCCTGGGAAAAGCCAGAAGGGAGGAGCTGACAATGTAATTGCTTCTGTTAGATCTCCAATCTTTTGTGAGCACTGATATGTTCATTTGTTATACAGCTGTTCAGCTACAGAAAGGATGTCAGAGCACCCATAATTCAAAGCAATCAATCAAAAATTAATGATTTTTCATGCTTACACAATGGAAAAAAAAGGAAAAAAAAAAAAGCTTTATGGGTTCCTGCAACTGGTAGATTGCTCAAACCTTTGGGGCATTTTCTAGAAGATTAGATCTGTGTGTATAAAGAAAAGGGGCAAAAGGGGAAAAAGGAGACTCAATATAGAGCCAGGGCAGAAACCTTGTTGAGGGGCTTGGTTCCTCCCAATTCCTGCCTGTACAAAGGGTTTTGTGCACAACCCAAGCTCACACAACCCAAGAGCCACATCTTCAGGGGCCTTGTGAGGCTCCTGCCATGAGAATTCCATGGGAAAACCACCTGCTGAATCATGGAACCATGGAATATCCAGAGCTGGACGGATATTCTGACCCATGAGGATGATGGAACCCAGCCCCTGGCTCTGCACAAACACCCCAACAATCCCCACTGCTGGGAAGTTTCCTTATTTTGAAAGAAAAAATGAAGAAGAAAGGGAACCAAAACGGGTAGGGGCTCTCATCTCGCTGGTTTCACACAGCCAGGGTGCTCCTGGAGATGATCCATTAGACAAAAACACCAAGATAAGCCTGAACGAGATCAGATCAAGCTGCCTTAAATGTTTCTGGATGCTGAAATAAACAAATCCACAGAATCCCACACTGGTTTGGGGTGGGAGGGACCTTAAATCTCATCCTATCCCACCCCTGCCATGGCAGGGACACCTCCCACTGTCCAAGGTCACTCCAAGCCCCATCCAGCCTGGCCTTGGGCACTGCCAGGGATCCAGGGGCAGCCACAGCTGCTCTGGATCCCTGCCCTGTGCCAGGGAACAATTCCTAATTCCCAATATCCCATCCATCCCTGCCCTCTGGCAGTGGGAGCCATTCCCTGTGTCCTGTCCCTCCATCCCTTGTCCCCAGTCCCTCTCCAGCTCTCCTGGAGCCCCTTCAGGCCCTGGAAGGGCTCTGAGCTCTGCCTGGAGCTTCTCCTCTCCAGGTGAGCACCCCCAGCTCTGCCAGCCTGTTCCTTCAAAAATAAAATCCATTTAAACTAAAACATTCCATCTAAATTCTAAAAAGTGGCATTTGAGGACTACAATACCACGAGGAAGTGGAAGGGTGAAAGGCTGGAAATCACTGTTTAACCAGAATGTGCCAAAACGGGTCAGAGCAGCCCCCAACAAAGTACCACCTTTGTGGAGGAGAACAGAAATCTCCTGTGCTCATTTAGAATCTCCTGCACTCCCATTTACCCAAATAATTGATTTGGGTGATTTCCTGATTTCTAATTGAAAAAAGAGAGGAGACAAATTTGCATCTGCTGATGAGTGGGGTGCTGGGACAGGCTGGAAAATGTCACATAATCTGCCCAATAAAATCATTTACAATTCAAAATGTTATTCCCTAAAGTTGCTTTTCTACATATTGGATGTGTTTAGGGTAGTTTTGTTTAACTAATGCTAATAAATATCCTTTAAATGAAAATGCACACAAGCAGAATGTGGTTTCAGGCCATATGCTCCTCAAGTCAAGTTGCAAGCAAAAAGTAACTCATGTGATAATTAAGAAATGTATCAGTCAACATCTCCTAACAGGATAATGTGTAAAAAAATAGGAGTCCAAGCAGATGTAAAACTGACCTGAGAAATCCATGTTTATCGAGAGGGCTGCACTATATTGGGAAAAAAACCCAACATTTTAACAGTTACAGCAAAACAAAACAAATAACTAAAAGCAATAAAAATGTGAAATGAGATTTCAGAAGATTTAAGCACAGGCCTTCTGCCTGATCACTTAAATTATGATTAGAAGCAATTATTCAAATCACTTGGATTTGCATCCATGCTCGGATTAGCACCCATGGATGGGATGGGGGCACTGGGATACCCCTAAAGCACTGCCACAGGGGGAAAAGAGGTTAAATCCATGTATTTATTTATTTATTCAGACACAGTCACCCCTATGATTTGCCCCTGAACCCCATCCCAAAGGGAGAGGTCCCTAATTCTGCCTGGGGGTCGCAGGAGGAGCAGACCTTGCTCACTCCAGCTCCCTTCCCACAGCACCTTCCCTCTGCAGAGGGAAAAGGGCAGACTTGTTTGTTTACCTGAGGGAAAAAAAGGGAAAAAAACCCAAAACCCCCACCCTGCTTCTCCCAAATGCCTTCCCAGAGACAGCTGAGTAGTTTTGGTCCAAACACAAACCACACGTTCAATTTTGGAAGGAGCCAGCAGCACCCAGCATGGAAAATTTCACCCCAAATAATTAAAATTTGGCAAAGGGGGAAGCAACTGAAAACAGGTCTGACACAGGAATGTGCCATAAAAATAACTGCAGGCCTGCTACCTGTGTTGTGTGGGGTTATTAACTTCAGAGCCACAGAAAATGCAGGAAGTGGTTTTTTTTTCCTTTTTTCTCTTCTTTAAACAAAGGGCAAGACACCGGCAGTTTCCTATTTAATTTTTATTAAATAGGAGGGGGAAAAAACAGCAGAGCAGCTCCACATCACACCACAACATCTGCAGAGCACGAGGACCCATAAATGAGCCCGTGCCCCTTTTTAATCTGGATTTTTGCTTCCTCCTGCCAGCACAGCGGGTGCTGAGGAACCCCAAGCCCCGGATTTCCAAAGAAGGAAACAACGCTGAGCCCACGGGTGATCCAAGCAGGGCTGTGCTCCACAGAACCATGGAATCCTTGAGGTTGGAAAAGCCCTCTGAGATCAATGTCCCCACGTGCCACGTCCACACCGGAACATTTCCTTGTCCCCACGTGCCACATCCCTACTGGAACATTTCCTTGTCCCCACGTGTCACATCCACACTGGAACATTTCCCTGTTCCCACATGCCACATCCCCACTGGAACATTTCCCTGTCCCCACGTGCCACGTCAACACCGGAACATTTCCTTGTCCCCATGTGCCACGTCCACACCGGAACTTTTCCCTGTCCCCACGTGTCACATCCCCACTGGAACATTTCCCTGTTCCCACGTGCCACGTCCCCACTGGAACATTTCCCTGTTCCCACATGCCACATCCCCACTGGAACATTTCCCTGTTTCCACGTGCCACGTCCACACCAGAACATTTCCCTGTCCCCACGTGTCACATCCCCACTGAATATTTCCCTGTCCCCACGTGCCACATCCCCACTGGAACATTTCCCTGTCCCCACGTGCCACATCCCCACTGGAACATTTCCCTGTCCCCACGTGCCACATCCCCACTGGAACATTTCCCTGTCCCCACATGCCACGTCCACACTGGAACATTTCCCTGTTCCCACATGCCACGTCCACACCGGAACATTTCCCTGTTTCCACGTGCCACGTCCACACTGGAACATTTCCCTGTCCCCACGTGCCACATCCCCACTGGAACATTTCCCTGTCCCCACGTGCCACATCCCCACTGGAACATTTCCCTGTTTCCACATGCCACATCCCTACTGGAACATTTCCCTGTCCCCACGTGTCACATCCCCACTGAATATTTCCCTGTCCCCACGTGTCACATCCCCACTGGAACATTTCCCTGTCCCCATGTGCCACATCCCCACTGAATATTTCCCTGTCCCCACGTGCCACATCCCCACTGGAACATTTCCCTGTTCCCACGTGCCACATCCCCACTGGAACATTTCCCTGTTCCCACGTGCCACATCCCCACTGGAACATTTCCCTGTTCCCCCGTGCCACATCCCCACTGGAACATTTCCCTGTCCCCACGTGTCACATCCACACTGGAACATTTCCCTGTCCCCATGTGCCACATCCCCACTGGAACATTTCCCTGTCCCCACATGCCACATCCCCACTGAATATTTCCCTGTCCCCACGTGCCACGTCCCCACTGGAACATTTTCAGGGATGGTGACTCCACCACTGCCCCGGGCAGCTGCTCCCATGCCTGATCACCCTTTCCAAGAGAAAATTCTTCCTAATACCAAACCTACACCTTCCCTGGTGCAATTTAAGGCTGTTTCTTCTGGTTCCCAGAGCCATCCCCTGCATGAAGGGCAAAGATCTGCACTGCTTTAGGCTGCTGTGGCTCATCCCCTCCTCATCCTTTGCCTTTGCCAATCCATCAGGGCAGCCTCCAAAAGGGATGAATTTTCCACTCGGGAACAAGACAGTTCCTGGGGTTGGAGGAATGTGCTGCCTATTTCCTCAGCTGCAGCTTCCCCTCAAGAAACAACCAAAATAACAATAATAATTTAAAAAAATATCTGCAAGGAGGACATGGGAGCTCTCCCTGAGACATCTGCCCGGTCCCACAGCTGAGCCAAGCCCTGGAGTGAGGGTTCCCCAACCCCCAAAATCCACTGTGGGGGTCTGCAACCCCTCCCCCACCATTCCTGGCCATGGGGCAACACCCAGGGTGGGGATGCTGGTGGCAGCTTCAGTGTCAGAATTCCTTGGGAGCAGCCGGAGGAATCTCACCCTTGTGCTCGGCTGCAGTCTTGTCCTGGGAAAAGCCAGTGCTGCTTCTCGGTTGCAACAGGTAGAGCCCAGCAGTGAACAGCAACATCTGAGAGTTCTGACCCCTCTGAGATGAGCCCATGGAGGGTTTGCTGCTTGAGGGCAGAAGATGGCAATGGCAGAGACTCCCACGGCAGGCACAGAGGCTCTGCTGCCAGAGCCAGAGGACATCTGGGACAAGATGGTCCCAAACACCCAGGGACCACCCCTGTGTGACTGGTGCCCACACCTGGGCTCCAGCACAGCTCCAGGAAGGTCTCCAGTGCCAGAGGAAGGTGCTCATTACTCCTGGCCATACCCATCACTTAGGCCAAGCTTCAGGAAGAGGTGCTTCAATGCTGAGACTTCCAGGCAAGTCCATCCATGGGAAGCACCAAGGTGACTGTGACCTACAGGGACATGATCTGTCCCCAGCACCCCGGTGGTGACAGACAGAGCATCCCAGTGCTGGAGCCTGGGCACACAGGGAGCCCAGCACTTCCCACGTGGTGCCTCTGACATTTCGTGTCTGAGCACACCAAAATCCAGATTTGGATTGAGGTTACTGAGCATCCACCTCACCCCTATGAGCACCACATGCAAATAAACAGCTGGGATGGTGGCTGAGCCTAAAACAAATCAGAGCAGTTTCTGGATGGGAACACAGCATCAGCCCAGCTTGGCCAGGGCCCTGGCCACATCCCCTTCCTGCGGGTGGCCACCACCCCGAGGAGGACACGTGTCCAGGGGGACCCGAAGCCAGGGAACACCACAGAGCTCCGGCACTGCGGGATCAGCACTCAGGCAGGGCCACCCAGCACCTGCCCCTGGAGCTCCAGCCCCTGTCCAGCCACCCCAGGTGAAGGCAGGGCTGGCCCAGTCCCACCTGGGGTGTGGAGTGCCCCTGCTCCAGTGCCATCCCTGTGTTAATTATCCCTGGGGATCATTAACAGCTGCACACGTTCCTGAAGCCACAAGGTGCCCCCAATTACTAATTAATAAGAAACACTAATGACCAACCCAGTGAGGGGGTGGATCAGCCCAACACAAAGGTCAGCTGTGAGCACAGGGTCCCACTGGAGAAGCCTAGATGGGAATGATCCCCTCTGCTCTGGCTGTGACACTCCTGACTCAGCCAGGGGGCCCTCGCTCTGCTGATTTCAATCCTCTTTGTATTGGCAGGAGAATTGTTTTTCTTTTAAATTTTTCTTTTTGTTTTGTTTTGCTTTTCTGGTTTTGTTTTGGTTTTTGGTTTTTTGGGGTTTTTTTGTTTTGGTTTTGGTTGGGTTTTTTTGTTTAGCCTTGCAAACAGGGTTCCCTCACAGGCTTCTTCCCAGATTCTGGTCTGGGACGGAACAAGTTGCACTGTGGAGGTTAAAACTATAGGTAGGCAAACAATACTAATAAAAAAATCACAAAGTCTAGAAATTCTTCACCTTCACTGGATTTATTTCTTGTCTACTGTTTATTATCTTCCCATTTTATAACCTTCATTTCCTATCCTGGGTGTGCTGCCTGCATCCACCCATTTCTGAGCTGCCTCTGTAACCCAGAATTAAAAGTTCTTCTGGAGAGTTTTAAACAGAAAAGGTCGCATTTCTGCTGGAAAGGGCACACTTGGGGGGAAACACCAAAATCAGCAAGGCAGGGAAGAATCCCACCACGATGGCCCGGCCTGGGCGGGTGCTGAGCCCCAGGAAATGGCACAAGCCTGCCCCAAAGGACCCAGGTGTCCCTGTCACCCATCCCCACACTTCAGGTAGTCCCAGAAAGGTTTAAGGGCTGTCAGCAGTTGCCTCTGAGTCAAGGGAATATTCATATGAGTCATTTTATGAGCTTGTTGAAAGTACTGGCAGAATTTGTGCTTTGAATTTCAGTTTTTCTCCCCTGGCTGCTCAGGGAGATTCAAGCAACACACGCCAGCAGAAGTAACCGAAGAAAGAGAACATTAAATAAATTTTAACCTAAAACTACAAATGTTTAAACCAGTATTAAAAGGCACCAACTTCGTGTACTTTTGTTTTTCCCTGAAACAGTCATGAAATTAAAATTATGAATAAATCAATGCAGCAAATTGGTCTGGATTTAAAGAGTTACTCCTTGATTATAAGCAACTGAAAAGTAATCAAAATATTTTTTCCATCTCCTGTTGTTCAGTGCTCTCCTTACTCTGTTCTTTATGAGAAAAATAATCAAATTGAGGGTGAAGGGGAGAAAAGGCATTACTGATTACTCTGAACTCTCATATTATAAAAGCTGGAAAATAAGAGTGACCAGGCAAAACAACAGAACTATGTGCATTGAGCAGTTGTTTACAGATGGTATGAGTTTCCCAGCAAAAGAAACAGCTGGAAATATTTTTAAAGAATAAATGTATATGGAATGAAGCCTTGGGGGGGAGGAAGGTATTGTTGTTTTTTTACTTGGGGGAGAAAAAGGGGGGAAGGAGCCATGAGATAGCATTTCAGAAATCCACACGTTTTTCCAGGCTTCCAATTTCACAGGAAACTCTCAGGAAATCAATTTTTTAAAAAATCCCGGGCACTTTTCCAAGTCGATAAAACAAACATATCTAGCAAGCTATGAATGCACACGGGGGGAAAAAATTAAAATAGGACTTATTTATGCAGGGAATCCCTGTCTTGTGCAAAACATTTTGTTTGGGAGATTGGCACCTCTGGCTCTGCCTTGGAAGATCTGACAGGGCTGTGAGAGCTCCACTGCACACAGGGACTGCCAGGAACCTTCCCCTGGCAGCCCCAGCCTTTCCCAGCCCCAGGCTGGAGGGATGGGTGGGAAAGACCTGCAAGTTGGGTTTTGGGGGAGCCACATCCCAAGCAGAGCGGGCTTGGGATGCCAGGCACAGGCTCTGCTGTCCTGGGCTCATCCCAGCAAAGCGGCCAAGGCGGGGATTCTCCTCTTTCCTCCCACCCTCCTGAGACCCCACCCGGAGCACTGTGCCCACCTCTGGAGTCCCTGCCACAGGGAAGTCCAGAGGAGGCCACGGAGCTGCTCCAGGGCTGGAGCCCTCTGCTCCGGAGCCAGGCTGGCAGAGCTGGGGGTGCTCACCTGGAGAGGAGAAGCTCCAGGGAGAGCTCAGAGCCCTTCCAGGGCCTGGAGGGGCTCCAGGAGAGCTGGAGAGGGATTGGGGACAAAGGATGGAGGGACAGGACACAGGGAATGGCTCCCACTGCCAGAGGGCAGGCATGGATGGGATATTGGGAATTAGGAATTGTTCCCTGGCAGGGTGGGCAGGCCCTGGCACAGGGTGCCCAGAGCAGCTGTGGCTGGATAGTGGAAGGTGTCCCTGCAGGAGGCTGGAAGGAGGTGATCCCTAAGGTCCCTCCCAGTCCAAAGCACTCCGGGATTCCATTATCCTCTCACCACGGCTCAGCTGAGGGGAGGCAGGCCGAGGAATCCCCTTCTCCTGCCTGAGCAGTCCATGTACCCAGAGTGAGTGTGTGCAGCCGCACACGGGCAGGGCTGGTGGGGAGGTGGCAGCCCTGGAGCTCAGAGGGGCTGCCTGAGGTGCAGCCCAGCCAGGAGAGCCTGGGAGCTCTCACAGAGGGGTGGCCAAACCCCAGCACACAGGCAAGGAGGACACAACCCGGAGCAGCCATGCCCTCGGCAGCTGACACACCTGGGAGCAGGACAAGTTCTGACAGCAGCATGGCCCAGCAGAGCCTGGCCCAACAGAGCCAGGCCCAGCTGGACCTTGAGCTCCTGTAGAGGCTCCAGTCCCTCTCCCTGAGCCTTACAAAGGATCCTGAGAAAAAGCCAGCCAAGCCTGTGTGTATGGGAGAATCCAAGGCTCCTCCCCGCTGCCCATGGAAGCTCTGAGTGCCCTTGGTGCTCCCAGCAGCACAGCCACACGGATGGATCTCTGGGAGGACAGCCAACACACAAGGAAAACTGCAACCCAGCCCCAGCTGGAGCCAAGCTCATGCTCAGAGGGCAGGCACTGGTGGGACATGCCCGTGGTGGGACATGCCCGTGGTGGATCTCAGAGCCACGAGCGGCTGCTGGGGAAGCACCCCTTGGAAGAAGCTTTGATAAGGCTGCGACTGCCCTTCAAACCTGCAGAGGCTGTGGAGTGTCCCCCAGGGAGCTGCTCCATCTCCCAGCTCAGCCATTTGGGAGTCATGGGACACCTGGGCAGAATTGTACCTTCTGAGGTTGGTTTTATCTCATTTTTGGGTAAATTTTGAAGAACGCTTTGTCCCTCTGTCCCTCTGTAGCAAACAGCACTGCAGAGATGCAACGTGCTGCAAATGTTCAGCTTCAATCTGAGATAAGCAATGAAAATTTAAACACTTGAAAATTACAATTCAAGGCAGAAAATTTGATCTAGAATAGAAAAAGAAATGCATAATTTGATAAAGATTGCAGTGAGAAGTTGTCAGGAACAGCACCATGAGGAGGTCCAGCCTCAGCCACGGATCCCATCCAAGGCTGGCAAACAAGACCTCCTTCCAATGCTTGTGAAAAAGGCTTTGCATTTGCAAAACATAAATTTTATCCTTGTAAAATATAAATTTTATCCCAATTTAAAAAAATTCCCACATAGCATTTATAGACAGGCTGTGAGGTTGAAACTAAAACATTCTCCATTGGATGGGCAACTGTGGGACTTCACCTTCTCTCCCAGTTTTGCATGATTGGTTTGTTTAAATAGCATGAAATGGTGGTAATTTTACTTTGGAAAGGAAAAAAAAAAAGTCAAACCACACCGGGCTAAAAGTAAGAAAGGGGGAAGGCACACAAAGCTGGGTAATTTCTTCAAACTTAAAAAAGAGCAGTAATTACAGGGGACAAATTCAGAAAGAGTTTAGTCTGCCTGGCTCCCTCAAAAACAAACAAAAAAAAGAAGACGAAAACCAAGGAAAAAATAGTAAAAAGAGAAAAAAGAGAAGGAAGAGGAGGAAATGAAGTTGGAGTAAAAGCAAGCTGAAACTAGAATTCTTAGAAATTCTGCTTGCAAAATAACTCCCATCAGCCAACCACAAATCCTATAAATATCAGATCGACTTCCCGAGCAGATCTAAATCAACAAATAAACAAACAAACCTCCAAGATTTAAAAAAAGTTTTGAAAAAAAAATCTAAATAAAAACTACCAAAAACCCCAATAAGGCCAAGCTGGTGTCCCCAAGGGAGGGTGGCTTTGCTGGCTTCCCAAGAACGATGGTGGTTTGGAAAGTAAAGAGGGAAAACAATGTTTCCTGGTGCATTTGAGCTGTGAAAGCTGCAGCATCATCTCCCCCTGCCCACACACCCCAAGCACTGCCCTAGGGCAGAGGGATGGGACCCTCAGCCCTTCCCCAGAACCCTCCATCCAGACATGGCACTGGGAAGAGCAGGAGGTCACCAGGGACTATCGACCTGCACTTTCTCACTCCCAAATCTCCACCTTTGAGCAACTCTTTGGGCTAAGGAAAGGGTTTTCAAGCACTTTGTGGGGGACAAACCTCAGTGGGACCAACCATGGTCACCTTCCACTCTCCATCGTTCCTGGAGCTGAAACAAATGAGGGCACAGAGCTGCTGGAAAATTATTTCCAGCCCAAAGAAAGTGGAGCTGCAGTGAGATCATGGCATGGGTTGGTATCATTTCTGCTGCACCATTCACACAGTAGAGTAAGACACTGATTTTCAAAAACTGGAAGTGACACAGTCCCTGACATTTAAAATTTTCTGATTCATACAGGCAAAATACATTCTATATGTATTTTTAAAGCAAGATCTGCAAGATGTGCTCAAAATCTAAACGAAGCACTTACAAGCCCCAGATTCTGTTTGACTCAAGCCTATGAAACTCAAATAGATATTTCTTATTTCCTGGGCAACAAAAAAAATTCAAATCAATCTATTTTTCTTCCGGCTCAGTCTGGAAAGGAATTTTTCAATTTTTCAGAGCTTCAGGAAAACCAAGAATATAAATTATTTGCACAGCCCTGCAGAGTGGACAGATTTGTCTTGGAAAACCTCCAATGTGATGCAAAAAAACCCCTCCAATGTGATGCAAAGAAAGGTGCAAATGTTCCTACAGGATCCCTTTTGGGGTTGAATTTTGCAGACAGCACCATGAGCCCTCTGCCCATCTGCAGGGCCAGCAGCTGCTGCAAACCCTGAGGAAGAAAAGCCAGAAAGTGCAGTTGGCTCCCCAGAATTCCGGTGCAGCCCAGGGTCATGTCAAAGGATGAGAGAGAAATCCCCAAGCCCACAATTAATGCCCAATTCTCAAATGAAATCTGGGGTTAGGCAGTACAGGCTGGTGCTACCAGAGCTGGACAGGGCTGGTTGGGTTTCCAAGCTGAGAAAGGAGCAAAGAGCTCACGGATCTGTGACCCTTTGGATGAACAAACATCAGGCCAAGGGCTGTTTCTTCCTCCAGGTGCCCCCAGAGAGCCTCTGAACACCAGCCTGCTCCAGTGCCCTGGGAGCACCAACTGCATCGGATGCTGGGCTGGCAAAAGATAAATGTGTGCCACATTCCACAGGCTCTTCTCAGAAAAGAAAAACTCACCCACACTTCATTACAGACACCTTGGGTGCTTTATTTGCCACCCAGCTCATGGATAGCCTCAGCAGCAATGGATATTTTCTAGATGAATGTTTTTACCCAAGGACCATGGTGTGTCACCGATTTTGGGACTGGCTGAGAGCACAGCATCTCTGCTGAATTACTCAAACATTTGAGAAATTCACCTAAGAACTGTTTTCTGCACATAACACTCCAAGTGTGGATTCAATGTATGGGAAGCTGTGACAGTTCAAAGCATCTGCATAAACAGGGGAATACTGGGGACTGTTCTCCAATCCCCAAATTTCATCCTGGGTAAGGGAACTCTGCTTTGATGCACTTTGCCTCCACATGGTCCTAAACACAAAGGAGGGCACAGGATGTTCTTGTTTAGGGGAGTTTAGGGGAAAGCCTCTGGAGGGAGCCTGGAGCAAAGCCCCAGACCCAGGGAGGATGGGGAGCCTGGGAGAGCTGCACCATCGCAAACCCTCCAAAGCATCTGCTTTTGTTGGAATGAAGACTGAACTGGGGTATTTCCAGCTCCTCACAAATGCCACACATCACCTCACCCACTGTGATACACCTCTGTGAGGTGAGCTGGAACCAGGACAGCGTTTAGAGCTGCTCTGAGGCCCTGCCAAAGCACCACACTACTGGGCTTTGGTGGAGAGGGAAGAACCAGGAATCCCATAACCAGGCTCAGAGGGTCGCACGGGTCAGATTGCTCCAGCCTGTTTGGGCACAGGCTCAAGAGCCCAGCAGTGTTCCATGGACAAGCTTAACCCTGCCAGGACACACTGAACACCTTCCAGGACTGTGTCTGAGCTGGGACTGGGGATAAATCAGGGTGTGACTCTGGAAACAGTCCCTGCTCTCCCATCGTGGGGCAGTGTTGGCTGGGCAGTGCTGGCTCCATAGCTTGGCTTAGGGGACTTTTCCAACCAAAATGATTCCATGATTCTGTGGTGATTAGCAGACATGCAATAGATGCTGCTCAAATAAGAGCAACATCCTTCCGTCCATTCATCCATCCATCCATCCATCCATCCATCCATCCATCCATCCAATATCCATCCATCCATCCATCCATCCATCCATCCATCCATCCATCCAATATCCATCCATCCATCCATCCATCCATCCATCCATCCATCATCCATCCATCACCCATCCATCCATCATCCATCCATCCATCCATCCAATTCCTTTGCTTCCTTATCTAGCAGTTATTCTACAGATAAAAGGCCAGTAGCCAGTGAATCACTCGATTCTTCTGCCAGCTGAAACCCTCGAAGCCCATTCATGAGTGGGACCATGATCAAGCCAGTGCTCCTCACCAGAGCCAGCTGAGCTCTGTCACAAGAGACAGGAACCCCCAGCTCTGAGCCCCTTGTCCCAGGAGCCCCAAACACAGGCCAGGCTGCTTGGAGGCTCCTCCACTGCGAGGGAACGAAGGACAGGGAAGGTGAAAACACAGCCCAGAAGCCAAACACATCCTGGACTGATCCCCCAGCACTGTGGGCAGCAGGGGAGGGGGGATTCTTCCCCTGTGCCCTGGTGCTCAGGTGAGACTCCACCTGCAGAGCTGCTCCAGCCCTGGGTCCAGCACAGGGTGGAGCTGGAGCTGTTGGAGAGATCCAGAGGAGCTGCTGGGATCTGCTCTGGAGCCACGCTGGGGGAGCTGGGGGTGTTCACCTGGAGAAGAGAAGGCTCTGGGGGGACCTTCTTATGGCTTTTCAGTATTTAATGGGGGTTTATAAGGAAAAATGGGGACAGAGGTTTTAGCAGTGCAGTAGTGATAGGACAAGAGAAGACGGTTTTAAACTAAAAGAGTGGAGATTTAGATTAGATATAAGGAAGATGTTTTTTACAATGTGCGTGGTAAAACTGGCAGAGGCTGCCCAGAGAAGCTCTGGCTGACCCTGGATCCCTGGAAGTGTCCCAGGCCAGGTTGGACAGGGCTTGAAGCACCCGGGGATAGTGGAGGGTGTGCTTGCTCACTGCAGGAGGGTTGGAATGAGATGGGCTTTAAAGTTCCCTTCCAAAACCTAAGGGACTCTGCAAAGGACAGCAGAGTCCACAGTTCTTTGGGCCCTCAGCCTTTCCCCAGTTCACCTCAGAAACTCAGGCTCCAGCCAAGTGCTTGGCTGCCCAGCAAAGCAGCTCCTTGGCTCCAAGCTCCGAGGGGCTTCACAAAACTTTGTGCCTTGCAGACAAATTTTTGTGGATGTTGTGTACTCTGCACAAAACCACAGCAGTTATCCAGCTCCACCGTAGTGTTCCAGCCCCACAGCAGTTACCCAGTCTCACAGCAGTTTTCCAGCTCCATAGCAGTTTTCCTGCTCTGCAGCAGTTCTCCTGCTCAATGCCACGAGGGCGTAGTCACCCCTGGGCTCCTGGAGGAGCCTCCCATCCTTGGCACAGCCCCACTGCAGTAATTCCCATCAGTGCTCCTTCCCAGCGCTCGCTCTCCCGCTCGCACGCGCGCTGAGTGGCGGCACGCAGCCTCACGGTTGGCCTCTGGTGAGTAATTGCAGAGGTAACAAAAAAGAGAAAACCCCATCAGGCCACAGCTACGCAGCCACTGTGCTGCAATATGGAGTGGGACGCAATCTGGATTCTCCTGGGATGCCCCAAAATTTGTAAGGTTCAGAAAAAGGACATTCAGAATATAAAACCCCACAGTGCCCGTGAGGCTCTTAAATGTGACCTCCAGGCTTCCCCACAGCCTCTAATGGGCCAACTCTGCACTCTGCACAAATTATCCCAAGTATCAAAAATATCTTTACAACAGAGCTTTTATTTCCATATATTTGAAGCTGCTTTCCCCTTTTGTTTCTTCTCTAAACCGGTTAAAATGAGCATTAAGGGATATAATTATGTTGTTAGCTTAATTGCCTACTTAAAGCAGAATCTACAGGGGTTTAATGCAAGATTTGAAAAGGGGGGGAAGGAAATTGGGATATTAATGGATACAATTTTTAAAAGGAAACTCTTCTGGGGAAAAGTGAGTTTGGGGCATGGGACAGAGCATGAAGAGGAAGGAGGTGGAATCAGGCCCCATCAGTTTCTGCCATGAGGTTTTGTCAAAATGCAAAGTGCTGGCCCATTCCTTCTCCAGCAGTCTAATTTTGGAGAATTTGACCTAATTAATCATTAACCACCACCCACAAAAAAAGTATCCCTCCTTCAGTTTGAAATCTTAATGCTATTCTTGGAGTGACACACTTAAGGCCAGGACAGGAGCTGGCATCTGGAACGTGCCCAACACTGAAGAACCAGTCCAGCTGGGAGAGCTCTTGCTCCCAAATCACCCAGCAGACAAACAACCACTTCCATAGGCAAAGGAGCAAAGGATGGGAGAAAAAAACTAGTGCCCAAGCCTTATTGTGATAAGTGCTGTCTGGAAAAGCCATTGTGTCTGTAGGGATGCTCAGCCTCCCTATGAGCCAACCCCGTGCCACGGCTCCTGCACAGCCCTGCTTTTGGATCTGTGCAGAAACCACAGCTTATATGCCAGAAACAAGCACAAGGAAAAGCCTGCAGGGCAGAGCAGGGCAGAGCAAGGCACTCTCAGAGGCTGGAGCACCAGCCCCATGGTGTCAGTGGTGCCACCACTTCCCTGCTGTTCCCAAAGGCACCGCATGGCTCTGGATGTGGAGAGACTGGAGGCATCCAGCCAAAGTCTGTTTGGTGCCCTAAATGCCTCCAATTTCTACAGCCTCTCCTGTATTCCCACAGACTCACCGTGGTTGGTGCTGTCTCTGATGTCCCAGCAAGTGAGATGCTGCTCCTTGTGCACCTTTGGTCTCCTCTAACTAAACCCTGGAGATTTAACCTCAGCAGCAACAGGGTTAACCCAGAATTAACTCGGTGCCACCTTCCTGTCCCTGGTTCTGCTGCTCTGTATCGTGTACAGATCCAACCAGAGCTACACCCCACACATGGAACCTCCAGTTTGACTCACAAACTTGGTTTCTGCAGGTTTTTGATGACCTTCCCCCTGCCAAGTGTTCACCGTGGAGCTGGGGTGTACAGGGGACACAAAAATTGAGGGAAACCCCCGCTATCACCCCTTTCCAAGGTTTCACTGCCTGTATGACCCAGCAAGGGAAAACAGTCATGAAAATCCAATAAATACAGGTGGGAAACACCGTTCTGTTCCTGCAGAGATGGAGCAAAGCTTCACCCACAGCGTTTGCTCCAAAATACTCATGCAGCAAAACCCAACACTACCGAGGTCCCGTTTCTCCAGGAGGAGAAACAAAATGCTGATCACAAAAGAGATGCTTCCCACCCAAAACAAGAGCCCTCCCAGGGTCCTCTCCCTTACCTGCCCCCTAAACCTGATTTAAATAAAATTTTAAATCTCTAAGAAATTTTTTCTGTATTTATTTTATTGTACAAATATTAAATATCCAGTGTGCTATTTCAAATATATTATATATTGTATTATATAATATATAACACATATAACAAGAACATTTCTATTAAATATATGTATTTGAAATCTTTAAGAGAACTAGTTCGTGTGATAAGCAGCTGTTTGCCTCCAGCCCTTTTGCTAGCCCTGCACAAAGACCATTGCTGGGATTTTGGAGGCTGCTGGTGTTTGATGTGTCCACAGAAGGGAGCATCTCACAATCCCAGATAAATTATTGGTGTACTTGAAAAAAATCAGAGAATGAATGTATTTCAGGGTCTCCTTGAAAACATAGAGGAAACATGCATTGTTACAAAGTTGGATGTTATTAGCAGGAATATGTATAGCACAAATTAAGGACTTCAGAGGAGAAGCCACCTTGGATCGTTTGATTAATACAGTAAGTACTTCCTATACCAACATAAGTGGATTTCAAACAACTTGAACTCAACATAATTAGATAGATTAATAAAGCACCAGAATTAAGGCATTAGGTTGAAAGGAAAAACGTGAAAGAATCTGGAAATTAGCAGATAAAGTGAGAGAAAGTAAACAAGGGAAGGCATCAACCAACAGCTCATAAATCCCAGGGAGTCTGACAGACCATGGTCAGCACCATCAGATAATTCCAGGGTTAAAAGCCCATCCTGGAAACAGAATCTTATGCAAGGTTTACATTAAAACAAACACTGAAAAAATAACACTGTTGCAAAATCAGAAAATCAGAAACTGACAAAAAATTTGGGTGGCATGTACCCTGTGTGGCATGCCACCAGCCCTAAGATGCCACCAGCCCTGAGGTGCCACCAGCCTGCCCCATGCTGTGACCCTGAGGTGGTGAACACACATCACTCCTTCCATGGGACCCTAAATGTGTCCAGCATGCCATCTGATTTAGATAAAAAATAAAATAAGGGAGGAAAAATAAAACATTTCTAGAAGCCAGACTGACTTGGCTGGGCTCTGTCAGGCCCCCATTTATTCTTTTTTTACTTAGAATTTTTAGAAAATTGTCTAGAAATTATTATTATTTTTTCTCTTGTTCTGGTTGGGGCTTTTCCCCCCTCCCATATTTGCATTTTCCTTGCTCCCTGGGTTTGGGCAGGGATGCTCAACACGTCAGCCAACACCTCTTGAGGCTCAGCTGAGCATTCACACCTCAGGTACTTCCCCAGGTGAATAACTCAGCAGGATCAGCGTGCCACATCCCTGAAACATAAAAAGTTCTCCCAGTTTCCCACTTGACACCCAGCCATGGTTTTCCTCCTTCCCTAAAGCAAAGAGCTCAGTGACGGTGCCAGCCCCAAGCCCCTGGGACATTTAACCACATTTAGGAGGGAAGGACTCAAACTCACAACAATTCCTAAAGATCAGGAAAATGTAGGAAATCCCCTCTAAGGGCTCAGAAAAGCTAGGTTCCTCCCCATCCCCATCAATTTTTGGGCTCACTGTGGGCAAACCCTCCTTCCTCTGAGCCCATTCAGCAGCCAGGCCAGTGAGAGTTTTGCTGTGGCTTCTCCAAACAAATTTCCCCCTTAGGCAAAAACCTGGCTTGGAAAATTTCAGTCCAAACACTTTAAAAAGTTTTGGCAGAGTTAGAAGGAGTCAGAGGCAAGGGCTGGCTGGAGATGGGCAATCCTCCACTGAGGCACAGGCCAAAATGAAAATAAATTTAAAAAACAGTAAAAAAATAGGGAAGAAACCTATCTGAATGAGTCATTGTTCATCAGACGAGAGGAGGGATTGGGATTTTTTGTGTTTGTTTGGGAGGGGATGGTGCAATGGAGATACTGAAGGAAGAAAGGTTGTTTTGTTTTGTTTCATTTTAAAGCAATATCAGAGGAAAAGTCTTGTTGGGAGATTGAGTTGTGCTATTAATGATGAGCAAAATGGCTGTCAGCTCCTGCTCTGAGGTGGGAACACACCAGGAGCTTTATTATCCACGAAAACAGAGCAGGGCCTCCCACCACATCCAGCCCAGGGCTCTCTGCAGCCTCACCCAGCAGGACCCAAGGGCTGCAGAGGGCACCCAGGGCTGGAGAGGGCACCCAGAGCCCAGAGCTGGAACGGGAACCCAGAGCTGGAGCAGGAACCCAGAGCTGGAACAGGAACCCAAGGCTGGCACAGGAACCCAGAGCTGGAGAAGGCACCCAGAGCTGGAGCAGGAACCCAGAGCTGGAACAGGAACCCAAGGCTGGCACAGGAACCCAGAAATGGAGAGGGCACCCAGAGCTGGAGCAGAAACCCAGAGCTGGAGCAGGAACCCAGAGCTGGAACAGGAACCCAGAGCTGGCACAGGAACCCAGAAATGGAGAGGGCACCCAGAGCTGGAGCAGAAACACAGAGCTGGAACGGGAACCCAGAGCTGGAACAGGAACCCAGAGCTGGCACAGGAACCCAGAAATGGAGAGGGCACCCAGAGCTGGAGCAGAAACCTAGAGCTGGAACGGGAACCCAGAGCTGGAGCAGAAACCCAGAGCTGGAGAGGGCACCCAGAGCTGGAGCAGAAACCCAGAGCTGGAGAGGGCACCCAGAGCTGGAGCAGGAACCCAGAGCTGGAGCAGGAACCCAGAGCTGGCACATCCCTGAGCCCTGGAGCAGGAACCCAGTGCAGAGGGGGCTCCCAGCACTGCAGCAGCACCCAGCCCTGGGTCAGACCCCTGCCCCCATCTCCTGCCTCCTGCCATGCCTTCAGCCAAAGCCAGCCCGGGGCTGCACAGGTGAGGGGTTAATCCCAGCTGAGGTGCTGAGGATGGCACAGCCGGTGCCACTGGCACAGATGGCACAAACCAACTCCAAATGGGCCTTTACCCTGTTGTTCATAGAAAGTTTTATCCTTTTTTGATGAAATTAAGGAGAAATAACATCAATGAATCCTGGCCGTATCACGTGCCTGGTGGCCTTGTTGAGTCACAGCAACTCTCACTCATTTCTTTTCAAACAGAACTAGGAAATAAATATAAAGCTGCACTAAGCCATGTCCTTCTCAACACTGCTGTCAGCAGGACAGAAAGCAAAGGCTTTGGGACAATGAGGAGGTTGGGAAAAATTTTAACAACCAGCCCCAGTCAAACCCATGCCCCAGCAAGCTGCGCTCCCAGGCAGCCACCACGCAGGTGCTCCCAAATCCCATCCCAAGGCCAGCACATCTGAATTTTGGGAAAGCCTTTAATACCTCATGCTCATAAAGACTTGCATTAAAAAAGTTAAAGAAAACATTTAGGAGCTCTTTTAGGGCTTTTTTGGGTAGCTCCTATTAATGCTTTAGCAAATACACTAAAATAAGTGACTGGGAGCTTCAGCTCTGTGCAATATCCATGCATGGATCCGTCCACGTGGATTCCCTGACTGACACCTGAGACAGAAGTGCAGGGCTGCTTGAGGGAGAGACCCTGCTCTGCCTGCTGGGAGAGAAGAGGGCCCTGTCCCTGCCCAGGGCCCTGCCCTTGTCCCCATCCTGGTCCAGGCCAGCTTTGGGGACCCCTGGGCATGCCAGGAGTGGATTGTTTTCCAGCAGCTCTTGCCAGCACCACAGGAATGCCAATGTCATGAATCATGTCCTTCTTTATAATGAAAGAATTAAACATAAAATTTTAACAGTGAATTTCTTGACCTATACAAGGAGAACTCCCCATGGCAGACAATGCTGTAAAAAAGGTTGTGGAGCCAGCGCCACTCATCATGATATTATTTTAAATTTCCTCTTGCATTGCCACCAATAACCTGAATATTAAGGTGACCTTCAAGCAGTTTTTGAATCAAAATGGCACTGAAATGGCATCATTATATTTTCCTTTTTTTTTTTTTTCCACAAAACGTTTTCGTGGTGCATCATGGGCTTGATTTTGTTTTGGTTTTTTTTTTGTTTTCAAGAGGAACTAATCCATGGAGCCTCCCTCCCAAGGCTGCAATAGTTAAGCCCGTGCAAATCAAGACTGGGCCAAGCAACATAATTGCTTTCCAGACGGGTGAACTGCCACCGATGGAGCAGCCCATCTGCTGAGAAAACGAGTGCAACAACTGCTCCAATTTTTTTTTTTTTTTCCAAGCAAAGGTGCAGCAACAAACCCACAAAATAGGTTTTGCTTCCAGCAGCCAGCACCTCCGAGCCATTTTTATAATCCTTGTTTTTCTTAGATTATCCCAGTGTGGTTTTTCCCCGTTTCCTTGTTGAGCACTATTTAACCAGCACTAAAATCTGCAATCATTAAACCACGCGACACGGAGCTGGCTGGGCAGGCAGGAACGGCCAGGAGCAGCAGCCAGGCATTGCTGGAATAACTGCCTTGTTGGCAAATCGATAAAAATAAAAGGGCCTTTGGCGGTGTCAGCTGAAGGCGCTGCTGGGTGTGTGCCTCAGGGGTTGGAGTCCTGCGTGGGAAGGTGGCTGAGCTGCCCTGGGTCTCCACCTCAGGTCCCTGCACCCTCCAAGAGCATCAAGAGGATGTAGATATATAAGAAATAAATAATTATAAGCATCTTTAGCAATGACCAGTTCATTTAATAAATAAAAAACATCTGCTTGGAGGCCTGGGCCTCTGAACTGGGGTTTCTCTCCCTTGCGAGAAGCAGATGTGCAAGGAGCAAAGCCTGGCTTTAAACGAAATCCTACAAGTTAAGGCATCCAAGCCTTCTCCTCCATCCACCTGCTGCTGTGCCACTCCAGTGCCACCACCTGGGCTCAGCTCCCCAATTCCTGCAATTCCTGTCCCATTCAGACTCTGTGAATCTGCACAGAGGACCAGGGCCCACCCTACTGGTTTGGGAGCAAGGTGGGTCAGACCCAAGGCACTGGCGCTGCCCCAGCGCTGTTCCCTGTGCTGGGATGTGGGATGAGCTCCTGGACAGGGTCCCCTGCCCAGGTTCAGCTCTGTGCTCACTCAGGCATTCACTGAGCCCAGTCAGGAGCAGTCCCAGGCAATCATTAACCAGCACCCACCTGCCTTGCCAGAATCAGGTGAAAGAACACCCTTCAGGAACCTGCACCGCTCACCAGCCCAGGGAGGCTCTGATTTACTGATAAAGGGCCCATTCCCGTGGAAAAACCCAAGCACAAACATTGCCTGCTCCTGAATTTAAAACATGTGCTGGAGGCAAGAGGTGAGCGCTGCCACAGAAGGACTGCTGCCCTGGTGACTGTCCCTGTGCCACCCCAGCCCTGGTGACAGTCCCTGTGCCACCGCTGCCCTAGTGACTGTCCCTGTGCCACCCCTGCCCTGGTGACTGTCCCTGTGCCACCGCTGCCCTAGTGACTGTCCCTGTGCCACCCCAGCCCTGGTGACTGTCCCTGTGCCACCGCTGCCCTGGTGAATGTCCCTGTGCCACCCCAGCCCTGGTGACAGTCCCTGTGCCACCGCTGCCCTAGTGACTGTCCCTGTGCCACCCATGCCCTGGTGAATGTCCCTGTGCCACCCCAGCCCTGGTGATAGTCCCTGTGCCACCCCAGCCCTGGTGACTGTCCCTGTGCCACCCCAGCCCTGGTGACTGTCCCTGTGCCACCCCTGCCCTGATGACTGTCCCTGTGCCACCGCTGCCCTGGTGACTGTCCCTGTGCCACCCCAGCCCTGGTGACTGTCCCTGTGCCACCCCTGCCCTGGTGACTGTCCCTGTGCCACCGCTGCCCTGGTGACTGTCCCTGTGCCACCCCTGCCCTGGTGACTGTCCCTGTGCCACCGCTGCCCTAGTGACTGTCCCTGTGCCACCGCTGCCCTGGTGACTGTCCCTGTGCCACCCCTGCCCTGGTGACAGTGCCTGTGCCACTGCTGCCCTGGTGACTGTCCCTGTGCCACCCCAGCTCTGGTGACTGTCCCTGTGCTACCCCTGCCCTGGTGAATGACACTGTGCCACCCCTGCCCTGGTGACTGTCCCTGTGCTACCCCTGCCCTGGTGAATGACACTGTGCCACCCCTGCCCTGGTGACTGTCCCTGTGCTACCCCTGCCCTGGTGACTGTCCCTGTGCCATGGCTCACCCACAGGGCCTAGAGCATTCCCCATCCATGGTCTCCTGGGCACCAAGCTGCATCTCCCCTTTCATTAGGGATTCACTCACCAACCCATCCTTCCTCTGCACTGGTATTTGCAACCCACAGCTCCAGAGTCCTCCTAGACTGGAAGGTCAGAAACCCCTTGTCTTTTACTAAAGAAAAAATCATGCAATCCCATGATCTGGAAAGGACATTAAACATCATCCAGTGCCACCCCTGCCATGGGCAGGGACACCTCCCACTGCCCCAGGCTGCTCACAGCTGCTCTGGGCACCCTGTGCCAGGGCCTGCCCACCCTCCCAGGGAACAATTCCTAATTCCCAATATCCCATCCATCCCTGCCCTCTGGCAGTGGAAGCCATTCCCTGTGTCCTGTCCCTCCATCCCTTGTCCCCAATCCCTCTCCAGCTCTCCTGGAGCCCCTCCAGGCCCTGGCAGGGCTCTGAGCTCTCCCTGGAGCTTCTCCTCTCCAGGTGAGCACCCCCAGCTCTCCCAGCCTGGCTCCAGCCCTGGACTCAGGTATCTCATTTTTAGAACTTTTCATGATTGCTCTGCATGCCTTCACAGAAACCAGCTTTGAAATGTAGTGGAAAATACAACTACCATGAAATCACCGATTTTGTTGTCTTGCTTTCAGTGGAACAAAGCCCAGAATGGAGGCTTTGCAATTTCTCAAATACAGAATTTCAGTTCCCAAGAGATTATTAATTTTTGTTATTAAAAATAAAAATGTATCAGAGTTATTTTGTAATGAAAATATTGAACATCCAAACTAAGTCAAAAGTTAAACATGCCACTGCCAAACTTCTGCAAGACTCAAGTGCTATTTAAAGAAAAGAGTTCATAAACCAAACAAAACTCCAAACAACCTTCGGGCCATGATAACCAACATCCAACAGCAAGACTTCTTTGGCTATGTGCAAATTTCTAATTATAACCACACACAAAAAAAAATCCTTCCAAATCCAGTCTGAATCTTTCCACCTTGTCCCTAGAGACCAGATTTACCCAATCCTGTTTTTAAGAATTGTTTCCATATGTTAATTATTTCCTGTAAAAGATTAACTCCTTTCTCTTTTGTGTTAAATCCATATGAAGGCCTCAAGTTCAGCCTCAGCTGAGCACCAAATTATGGGACTTTTCCATGTTTCAGGTCCAAAACAGGTGCTCAAAAATCAAAACATAAACTTGAGCAAACTCCTACCCAGCCAGAGCTGTCCCCATCAGCCTTTGCACGATGGAGCCAAAGTCTATTTAAATGTTCAGCTGGGACAAGGAGGGACATTCAAGTGTTCATTGATGCCCACAAAGAAGAAGATGTGAGAACCTTACTACAAAATGGAAATAGTCTCTTGAATTTAGTTCCAATTGCAGGCCCAGGCCATTCAGACACTTTCTGCATGATTCATCTCATTCCCCACCTCTTGCCCCTTGTCCTTCACTCCATGGAAGCTGCTCTCCAAACCCAAGCACTCCCTCCAAGCTGGTGCTGCTCCTGAAACGTGTCCTTCAGCACCCTGACCAAACCAGGTGGGTTTTCCTCACCCACCCAACTGAGTGCTCATGTCTTTCTTTCATTTCCTTTTTTTTGGTGGTCTTTTATCTCCATCACAAAGGGCAAAAGTGACTCCAAGTCCTCCTGCCTGCTGAGAGATGGGGACTGGAGAGGGGCGTTGCTGGATTCTGCTCCCAGCAGTGGGGAAGGGCTCAGCTGCCCCCGGCCCCATAAACTCAAAGTGATCCATAAGAGTGTTTGCTTTGTCAGTATGAAAGTGCAGCATAAAGCCTTCAGGCACCAGTTAAATCTCGACATCACTGTATTTATAGTTATGAATAATAAGAGCTTTTCCCCAGCACTACAGCAGCAAGGCATAATTCAAGAGAAATTCAATTTTTAAAGGATGATGAATTGTGATACACTGAGATTTTTATGCTCCTATGACTATTAAGAAGTCCATGATATTCATTTTAGTAAAGTAAAAATTGAATAGGGCAAAGTATTGTTCACAACTCAGGTAAGAGCACCAGTCCCAGCATCTGTGCTGATCTCCACCAGGACTGGAGGGGATGGGCCAGCTCAAATCCCTCCTGGGCTCCTCCATCGTTGGTGTCAAGCTCCTTGCAGAGTTTGGGAATCCCAGAGCACCAGCACCTTCCTGAGCAGCTCCCACGAGACGCCCCTGCCGCTCTCCTGCGTCACACCACACCACACTGATGTTGCAACTCTCCTTTTCCTGAATTCTTTTGCATTTCTCCCTCTGATTCATTCAAAAAATGCTCAAAGCCTGGTTTAAAGCCTTCTCCAAGCTCCTCATCACCTATCCCATCTTCCTGGCTATGTCCCAAGGAGCCTGACAGTAACTCCCACACAGACTGTCTGCTGGACACAGATCTGAGCTCTGACCTGCTGCTCCTGGAGAGCCACACCCAAGTTCTGCCCAGTGAGGATTCTGTGTTTGCTCACTCTGGCTGCCTGAAGTGCCTCTTTTCAAACCAAGCACTGCTGTTCCTCTGCAGCCCCAAACGTCCCCCTTTGGTTCTGTCTCTGCAGCCCACGAGGCAATGATCTTCTCCTTTAAAGCAACACCAGAATCCACTTGTGAGACTTTGTCCCCTGGGCACAGAGGGACAATGGGGACACCTGGCAGCAGCAGAGATGATCCCCTGACTGTGGCAGGGCTGTCCTCAGCTGAAAGGCAGAGAGAGGCAGAGAAATTCTGAAGTGAGCAATTACAGCCCATCCCCTGCGTGAGGATGCTTCTGCTTAATTTGATCAGCTGGGGCCTGGCTTTTCCCCTAAACTACGGGGGTTTCTCTCTAATAAAAATCTTCTACCCGAGCTCTATTAACCACGGAGGCTTTCAGCATCCAAATAAAGATGTTTTAAATTTCTGATGCTCTTACCATCACTGATCTCTAGCAGCAGGCTCCAGATCTACAGCACTGTATGTGATTTTAAAGGGGCTGATTGACCAAGTTTCATTTTATCCATAAAGGCAACAAAAGATTTCGGTCCAATGCATGGAAAACAAATGCTTATTCACAGACCCTCACACACTGGCTTGTACTTCAGCCTGGCCCCCCACTGCCAAGCTCTCTGGTGCCTTAGAGTCTGACTTAAATCTAGAAATCAGGCCTGGACTGACTCCTGGCACATTTACAGTCTGGCTTAGGGGCAGCTGCTCACTATGGACCTACAAGGACACACGCACCCCCCTGCAGGACCTGGACCCCAGCACAGGAACTGTCACATCTCACTCTGCAGCACCCAGCAGACCCAGCCCTCCAGCCCCTCAACAGCTCAGTGCTGGCCACGGGCAGCAAACACAGACAGGACACACCCCAAATACCCTCGGGACAACACCAAACAGGCTAAATGAGAAGGCTGATGAGATATGGTCCCTCCACTCTCCAGGTTCTCATCTTCCTCCCAACCACAATCATGGGGTCTCCCCTGCCTACCCTCTCCTCCTCCTGCCCCAGAACTCAGGGCACACACAGGTGTCTCTACCTCCAGCACTCCCTGACCCCCAAAGCCATTCCGACACACTCAGAGTCTCCTATTCCCCTTTAAATTTCATCTTGAGGTTTTTCAGCTTATCAAGTTTTCCATTTGACTTCAGTGGTCTTTGGAAAAGGCTTCTGAGCCCCTTAAGGATGCTCCAAGGCAGAGGCAGCTCTGGGCTAACAAAAACCTTTTGCAGCATCTGCTGGTGTGACCCAGGATGCCCTGGGGACACCCAGGGGATGTGGGACTGTCCCTGCTTGGGTCAGACATCACCCACCAGCTCTGACACGTCCTTCTCCCCAGGAAAACACTGCAAGGGCTGCCAAGAGGGGCAACTGGTTCCTGAATGCCAGAGCTAGAGGGGGAAATCCATCGTGGAGGGATGATCCATGACTTTCAGTCATCCCACTGATGAGTGCTGCCAGCACGGCTGGAGGTGGTGCCTCATTCCTGGGCACCCAAACCCCATCCCAAGACACCACAGTGACACCACAGTGACACCACGGTGACACCACCACATGAGCATTTCATGGGCATGGACCAGCAGGGGCTGATCCAGCTGTGGAAACAGCCCCAACCCTGAGCAGCTGGGGGACCCCACCCCTCCACAGCCCCTGAACTATTCCTCTGTCCAGGTCCTTCTCCCCAGGTCCCTGTGAGACTCCCAAACCAGGACTGGGCTTTGGGCAAACATCCCTGCTGTGTCCTGCCCCACCAGATGTCAGCAGGTCAGGTCACAAGGGAACAGTAAGATGGATTTTTAACAGAGCTTCCCAACACCTCCCAGCTCAGTGTCTCTCTGCCAGCACCACATGGCATTGCCCTAACAAAAACTACAACCATGAAGAAATGGCACTGACTATGTGACACTGCCAGACAAAAGAGAGAAACTCCCATGCTCGTGGCAGATACAACCATCCACATCCACCTCACACAGAGAAACATGGAGAAAGGTTTCAAATTAATTTTTCTGCAGGTGTGAACACTTATACAAATCTGGATGAAAATGGTGCAGCAAGAAATTCGGCCTGGATGTCTTTATATGGGAAAGAAGAAAGAAAACCAGCCTTGTCAAACAGACTTTGAGTTACTTCCTGATAAGATTTATGGGTTTGGTTGAGAAAGATAACTGCTTTAACATAAGAGACTTAGATTTTTGCACAGCCTACTATTGCACAAGATGTTGAGTCAAAAAAATAAATTAAAAAAAAAACAGCCCTAAAACGGAAATCAATGTAAACACATACTAAGTGGATTAAAAAACAGCTATCTGATAAATTTTGAAAACCAACTGTAATGAGAGAATCCTCATTTCTTCCAAGAGAAAGCAGTCCCTGAAAGGATTCAATATCCATCACTGATTTACAAGCAGCTAGAAAATCATTTGCAGTCATGTTTGTAGAGAACATAAAATTAAAAATTAGTTGCACATAATTAAAGAGGACAGGTCACTAATACAATGCCATCTGGATCGATGGGTGTGCTGCATCCATTTAAACAAGATGCATTTTTAAGCAGCCTAACTGTGCAAGTAGGAAATAACCAAACCCCAAACTAAGGAGCAGCAGAAGGACATTATCCTGGAGAAAGGGTGGAAGACACTTATGACACTTAGGAGGGGCACTCCTGCTGCCCCTGAGAGGCCGCAGAGGAGGCCGGGGTGTTCCCTGGGGATGATGAGGCTGTTCAGTGTGCTGACATCACCAGTGACATCTTCCTTTTGTGCTGTCTCCATTTTATGTGCAACAAATTCACGCAGGATGTGAAAGGAAGAGGCTCCTCGCATCCTGGAGCAGGAATGTGACGTGCCCATCCCTCCTCCCAGGCTGTGACGGGGCCTGGATGATGAGGAGCCTTTCCAGGCTGGACAGGTGGACAGAGCATTGTCAGGAGTCCCTGGTGCTGCTCAGGCTCTGAAGTCAGCCCCGTTTTCATCCAGGCTGCCTGGCCTGGGTGACTGCAGTCCAAGAAGAGCCTGTTTATTTTTGCTGAATTAGTCAGATGGGTTCCTGTCAAAAACAAAGTTCACTCTCCAGCAAATCTGATCACATCTAACAAAAATCTGCATAGCTTGGACCCAGAGATCCTGACTTACAGCTGCAAAACCCAAGGAAAGAAACAAGGAATGAGGTAGCAATTATTTTCTTCCCACTTTACGTCTTACAAACCCCTTTTCCTCCTTGGCTGCCCAATTTATTTTTGATGACTGCCCTCGACGGCAGCTCCAGAAATCAAACACTTAACCTCTGCAAGTTGCTTCCCTTAATGAATACACAGCAGTTTGCTATTCATTACAGCCAGAAGGAAAAGCCAAATCTGTTTGTGCTGCATTAGCCAGCAGGGCTGTTAAACCCAGCATGGACAGTAGCCATGGCGACCCCCTCAGCAAGGAACACTGGACTTTTCCAAAGGCTATTGTCAGTGCTCAAAACATAAAATAGAAGCAACTTTTTATTATTACTGTTAGTATTATTTATTGCTAGTTTGCAAGAGAATTCACCATCTGTGAAAGATGGCAGCCTGGCAGCACTACAGGAGTTCACCCACAGACTGAGGATAAAATACTCAAGGTGTTGAGAGTTTATTACAGGGTACCTGAGCTCTGACCTGGAAACAGCCACCTTTATAATGACACAGCAATTGATCTCTGGGCACACCAGAACCCCCGGCACTCTGCTAAGGGCACTGTCTGCTGCTCCACTGCTTATCCCCAGCACACAAAACCCCACGCAGGTCTACCAGGACAAAGCCATCCTGAAGCTGACATGGTGATGATTTTTGGTCTCTAAAGAGGAGAAGAACAAGGCAAAGGATGAGAGCTTCTATAGCAAGATGGCTCCAGAGGCTCAAGTAAACCTCCCTCAATCACTGTAAGCACTCAAAGCTATGAGAAACACCAACCAAAATGTCTAAAACATCATGCTGTCTCCCAAACACCAGTGAGTATTGACAATTTTGATGTGAGCTGATAAGCAATTTCTCTTCATTTCTTAAGCTGGAAAATCTCAAGACAGATCATATAACCTGCCCAGAGCCACAGAAGAAGATTTTGTGAGAACCAGACACTTATGTCTTGAATTTAGGTCTTGTTTTTTATTCAAAAAAATCATTCCTTTGTTTTGGAGAGGATATCTATGTGCCAAGGGTCATCCTCAGACTCTTCTGGATAGTCAAAACATCAAAAAGCAGATAGAGACAACCTGGCCAGTGAAAGGAACAATGTTAAGGGCTCTCCAAACCACTTATTGCTAGTGCACTTATGATTAAAGGAAAACAGGGTCATTTGATTGCTTTTCAAAGCTAAGAAGGTTATTCCAGGATGGAGGGATCCAGGCAGTGAGCTCCCACTATCCAGGGAGTGTTTATACAGACTGACACACGTGTGACTGCAGCCAATAACCAGGGACTGCTCTTTGGGGTCTGTTGAGTGTTGTCCCAGAAAACGCTGCAGTTCCCAGCAGTGCTCCCATGGGCAGGGAACACGCTGGGACACGCATCTGCTGTGAGCAGAAACACAAATTCAACAACAAACCCTCCACCAGAAAGCTGCCACAGCTGCCTGCTCCTGGCCAAAGGGGATTTGGCAAAAATGCACAAACGCCCGAGACCCAACAGCCTCTTCTGGCCTGTCTCTGCCAACGACGCAGGGCCCAGAGCTCACTCTGCCCCCCGCCCACCCCCTGTGCTCCCCTCCGAGGTCTGGTCTGCAAACAGCCCCACAACAGGTTCCACATCACTGCCAGCCCTGGCACAGCAGCCTCTGGGGACAGCAGTGACACTTCCTGCCCCACTTCAGCAATCCATCAGGTGGGTTTGCTGTGCAGGCACTCGAGGGATTCCCCAGCTCCAGCCCAGCCCCACAAAGCAGCTCCGAGCCCTTGTGGCCAGCAGTGCCAGTCCCCTGGCAGCACCAGCAGGCAGTGGCACTTGCAGAGGTGGCTGGGCAGCCCAGCACGTGCCAGGCACCAGTGCTGGCCACCACACACGGTCTGAACTGCCAGATCTGCTTCTGGTCAGCAGTGTGGGGGAACCATAAAACCTGGGCACAGCTTAAAGTCTTAACCCCCCTGTGCTTGGTGGATAAAAGATTTACTTTTCTCCAACCATCCTCCACAGCTTTGAGCTAAATGGACACTGCTGAAAACTCTAACAGTTCCCATTCTCTCTGGCTAAATACAATTTTGAGGGGCTACAACGCTGGGAGTCACTTGTTAAGGTCAGTCTGAATGAGCATTAACTTGTTTTTCAATGAAGTGTAGAACACACCAAACAGAATAAAATGCTTTGAAGGGCAACTAAAAATGCCCCAAGACCTTCACTCTTCAACACCTTACCCACAAACTTATTTTCAGAGTCAAGCACTTACTCCATGCTGCATTTTTATGTATTTAAGTTAGAATATAGAACACAATCAGCAAGGTTGGACCTGTAAGATCACTTGGGATAATGAAAGGTGTCCCTGCCCATGGCAGAGGAATGGAATGAGATGAGCTTTAAGGTCTCCTCCAACTCAAACCCATCCAGGATTCTATGACTGAATCCATAACCAACCTTTCTCTCATGACTGAGGTGACTGGAGATATCCTGTACAGAATGAAAGCTGCTGGATCCAGCTGTGGACAAAACATCAGCCCCTGTTACACCCTCCTGGATAAAGAGGGAGGCTTGGGCTCTTCACCTGACTCCAGCAATGCTCTCCAGGGGCTGTGAGCAGAGCAAGGGAAGGCATGAGGAGCTGCACAGCCCAGCACAGTGGAATGGAAAACACCTCCCTGGCTGCTCCAGCAGCTCTTGGAAGAAAAGAGCCCTTCTCAGAACAGAGAGCACCATCACTGCTCCATGGCACAGGTAGAAAGAAGCCTGGTTCAGGCTGTCTGGCAGTAGTCCTGGCCTGGCTCCAGACCCATCAGTACTCACACACTGAGTGTGAAATGCTCTGGCTCCTGCATCCTGTGTTTATCACTCAGCTTCATGCAGTATCAAGCCCTTGAAAAAATGGAAAGCAGCTGGTCCACTCCTGACTGAGAGTGCCTACATGAGGAAAGCTGAGCAGGCTCAGACCATGGGTCCATGAAGGGTTAGAAAAGTGTATAAAACCAGGAAAAGCCTAAGTGCAGCATCATCATCCTAAGTGCAACACCTCCAGAATCATCTCCCATCCTCCACTGAGCCACCGAGGGGCTTCACAAGAGAAAGGAGCTGTCTTTGTGCTTGGTTGCTGTTGGCAGAAATTTCTTTCATTAATTTATCCAGTTGCTGCTTTTTTACTATTCTATAAACATAAAAGATAAGACCAGGCTCTCACACCAGCCAGGATGGAAGACACTCAAAGCATTCCTACCAAACCCATGCCAAATGCTGAAGTGTCTCACATCACACACAAAAATAAACAGAACAGCTACTGGAAGGCAACTTGGAGAGAGCACAGAACCAGATTCATAGAGTCACAGAATCATTAAGGCTGGGAAAGACCTCAGAGACATCAAGTCCAACGTTCCACGAAACACCGTGTCTCAGGTTGCAAGGTGTAGCTGGGTGTGTGTTCTATTGCCATCTGTCAGAGCTGGGGCAGGTATCCTCTGTGCACTGGGCACTTTTCTTTATCTCTCCCACAGCCAATCCTCCCTCCAGGAGATCTCTTCTGTTCATGGCCACTGAGTGTCCCTGCATGGCTGAGAAAATTCCATCATCCATGGGGAGAGGCTCTGCCCAGGGGAGGAGCCAAGCATTCCTACCTGGATACAATCTGACCTTGGAACACCACAGCAGCCTTTGCCCACTGCATTCCCAGAGGAGCAGCTTTCTTCCCCACTGCATTCCCAGAGGAGCAGCTTTCTTCCCCACTGCATTCCCAGAGGAGCAGCTTTCTTCTCCACTGCATTCCCAGAGGAAGCCCAGGCCCATCCACACCAGCCCTGGAGCTTCAGAGGAAAACTCCAGCCTTGTGCAGGATCCCTGCTCCAGCAGAAGCACAGCTGGCACTGCAGGAGGGCTGAGCCACCATGGGATGGGACTGCTGCCACCTCCCTGACCCACAGGCTGCCAGGGCCTGTTCTCACTCTGGCAGTGGTTTGTTCTTTTTTTTTTTTTTTTTTGTACTATTGCATTTTTATTTTAATTTTCCTGTTAAAGAGCTGTTATTCCTATTCCCATACCTTTGCCTGAGAGCCCCTTCATTTCAAAATTATAACAATTTGGAGGGAGGGGGTTTACATTTACATTTTCCATTTCAGGGGAGGCTCCTGCCTTCCTTAGCAGACACCTGTCTGTTCAAACCAAGATACACCACCATTCCCACTAAACCCTACCACAAAGCGGATCTCGGAGCAGAGGCAGCACAACACATTTCTGAGCACATAAATGATAAATCCTGCCCACACCCAACCCCAGGCCCCTGGCTGGGGGCATCGTCAGGAGCACGCACGGATTCTGCAGCAGCAGCACGAGGAGGAGGCCCCTTGAGTGGCTGTGGGGTGAGCAGCCCCCCGGGCAGTGCTGCTGCAGGGATGATGTGCAGCCCTCCCTGCCTGCTAAGCTCACCCTGGGCCCAGAACCAGGCTGAAGGCACATCTTCCCCTGCCTTCTCCACTGCTCCCCAGCCACACGGCTCTGCCACCTCCCTGCACCGCTGGGGGATTCCTCAGTGTACCCCGGGAGAGGGGCGCGGATTTTGAAAAACAAGCCCAAAACTTTGTGGCGCCCTTGACTGTTCCCAAATCCTGGGGACGTGTGGGAAGTGTGCTGAGCAATGTTTCTGAACCCAACGTTCAGCTTCCAGAGACTATTCCCAGCTGGACGGGAGCCACCAGCACAAGCCAAGGCGTGGAGCAGCCTCAGCCCTGGGGTGTGCTGTTAAGTACCACAACTCGAAGTAGGCTCCAAAAGCCAAAAATTAGGAATTGATTTTTTTTTGAGTTTTAAATTAACAATACAAACTTAATGACATGAAACTTTCTGCCCTTCATTTATTTACTATTATTTTTTAAGGCCCAGTGTGATAGCACTGCACTGAGCAAAACATTTGCTGAACATCTCATGGCCTGATTGTCTGAGAGAAGAGCTGAATAGACCAACAGGAGAGCAGGGTTTAACACACTATCCAGCATTTGGGCACTTCAGAAACAGTGCCAAAGAATTTAACACCAGACATTTATTATTTTAAAGTAGCTAGCGGTGCAATATGCAAAATCTATTTCAAAATCTATTTCTCCTAGAAATATTTTCACTATTTAATAAAATTAAAAGGAGAACTGGGTATAAGTTTAAGTATTGCTTTCACATTGCAGCCTCCAAAATTTTACAGTGCTTCAGTGTGGAGGAGAACCAGAAAATGAAAAGGAGAAGTGATCTCACCCTGTTTTCATTTGTGAAAGAGCCACAAGTGAGACGTTTATAGGATGGATGTGTTGTGTCATTTGGTTTTAGGAACCTCTGTCTCTGCCAGCAAGGTAAGGAAGCAGCCCAGAGCACTTGAGTGTTGGCTTTTCCCCAGATTAATCTGCGTATCTAAAAGGGTGATGGCCAACCACGACCGTCCCTGCCGCACATTCCAGCTGCTCCCCGCAGCCTGGAGGGCTCGGGGTGCCTGGGGAGGGCAGGCCAGGGCACCCAGCAGTGCCCAGGCCCGGCCCTGCAGGGCTTGGTGGCCACTGGTGCTGACATGCAGGGGCCCAGTGCCAGCGGGGCCGAGCGTTTCACAATACCAGGGACCTTCATGAAACGCCTCTCCAGAATTTATGGCCACTCATTATCTGTTACAAAATATGCTGCCGTATCTAAAGGGAAGCCCCTTTAGGGGCATAGACAGAGGAACAAGCTATGGAGGCCAAGCACGTGTGATTCCTTGTCTGTTCACCATGGAATCCCAAGCTGGACTGGCTTGGGAGGGACCTTAAAGCCCATCCAATGCCACCCCTGCCATGGCAGGGACACCTTCTACTGTCCCAGGCTGCTCCCAGCCCTGTCCAGCCTGGCCTTGGGCACTGCCAGGGATCCAGGGGCAGCTACAGCTGCTCTGGGCACCCTGTGCCAGGGCCTGCCCACCCTCCCAGGGAACAATTCCTAATTCCCAATAGCCCATCCCTGCCTCTGGCTGTTTAAAAATATTCCCCCGTGTTCTGTCGCTGTCTGCCCATATGAAAAGTCCCTCTCTCTCCTTTTTACAAGCTTCTCCTCTCCATGTGAGCACCCCCAGCTCTGCCAGCCTGGCTCCAGAGCAGAGGGCTCCAGCCCTGGAACATCTCCGTGGCCTCCTCTGGACTGGCTCCAGCAGCTCCAGGTCTTGTGCTGAGGACCCCAGAGCTGGAGACAGAATTATTCTATGATTCTATGAAAAAATCCCGTAACAAGAAGCATTTAAACCCTCATGTGTTGGTCCTGTGCTAATCCACATCTGATAAACACTTTTCCAAAACCAGAACTCTGTCCAGCAGCTTCTGAGCAAAATCAGATCCACAGTCACTGGCAGTATCTTGTGGGGAACACAGATTTATTGCTACTTGTACACCTCCAAGTCCTGTGGACCTTCCTACATGCCCCAGCATCACCAAAACTGCAGCAGGGCCTCAGAGCAGCCAGGGAAATGCCAGGGATAACAAATAATTCCTCCTGGAGCAGGAGGGGAATCATTTATTTCACACTTGCATTGCACCTGTAGAGAAGTCTTGGCACTGCATCTTAACTACACCTTGAATGCTCCTACGAGGCACTGAAGGTGCTCTGGGGGATCATGCAGAGTTAATATAAATATATTAAGAAAATAAATGAGGAGCTGCTCCTGCAAGCTGTAGTAACATCTCATGCAACCCATTACAGACTGCTAAATTCAAGAAAAATCTTGAATTTTCATCAGAGACAACCAAAAGGTCAGTCTTTCTTATGGGATTTCAGCCATTTGAGTGCCCTTTTGAGCTACAATCTTGAAATTAGGAATAATTCATTCATTACAGACTGCTGATTACAGGAGGGGGGGAACGAAACAGAAATTTGACATTTCTTTCCAGTTCACCAAAAGGTCAGTCTACTGATTTACAAAATTTATATTAATTTTAACTCTGAGTCTGTCACACTGGGCACGAAGCATCCAATTTGGGAAAATTAAGGTCATTTAAGGTCTCCAGTTGCATTTATCATTTAGAATGCAAAAAAGTTATCAAAGGCAAAGGCAAAGCTGAGGGAGACAATGGCCAAAGTCACCCAAATTTGGAACAGCTGCCAATTTTAAAACACTAAAATGCATTTCAAGAAAGAATTAAAAAGAACCCAGATTTTAAGTCTCTTCTTGCCACACACTGCCAGACACCAACTGCCATTGCTTCACAAGACAGAAAGAAGCTAAAATTTGGGGTGGAACCATCTCTCCTGGCAAATCCATCTCTCCTCAAGTCACACTGGACTCATCTGGGCTCACACCATCACCAGGGACTAAGGCCAGGAGGTTCCCTTGCCACCAGCAGCCAGCTCACATCCTGGAAATCCTCCTCTCAGAGCTTGAAAACACTGAGAGATGAGGAGGAGGAGGAGGAGGAGGAGGAGGAGGCAGCAGCGTGGAAGTCATCTCCTGGAGCGGCCGGAGCAGAGGAAGCAATGTTTCAGAACTGACGCAGAGGTCATGGGGAGGAGGGTGGGAGGTGTCTCCCACGAATTTGGAAAATATTGCCAGGCCCTGCTGGGGATCCCCAGCCCTTGGACAGCCCCTGCCACGGCAGAACCAGAGAAAAGCCACAGCCAAGACGTCTTGGTTTGGAAAGACAGGTGTCTGCTAAGGAAGGCAGGAGCCTCCCCTGAAATGGAAGAATGTAGATTCCTTCCTTCTGAATTGTTATAAATTTGAAATTAAGGGGAGCTCTCAGGTAAAAATATGGGAGTAGGAATAACAGTTCTTTATTAGGGAAGAAAATAAAAAGATAAAATAAACATGCAGTAAACTAAAACAACACTGACAGAGTCAGAATACAGCCTGACACCCTGTTGGTCAGGGTGTTGGTAGCAGTCCAATTGGAATTGTGGCTGCAGTCCTCCTGGAGTGTCAGGTGTTGTTCTGTTGGAGTAGTGATTCTGTAGAAAAGGGTGCAGTCTTGCTCTGAAGAGGCAGTGGAAGAGGCAGCCATTCCTCTGGGAAAATCCAGCGCAGAAAAAAGCTGCGTTGGTGGGCCAGAATCTCAGGACTATATGCAGGTAGGAATGCTTTGCTCCTCCTTTTGGGCGGAGCATTTTACAATGGGATGTTCCAGTTCTTATCAGTCATGCAGTGACATTCAATGGCCCATTATTAGCAGATGTCTCTCCGGAGGGAGGACTGATTGCCGATGACATAAGGAAAAACTGCCCACTTGACACAAGACAACTGCCATACAGGTGGCAAATACAATACATCTTGCTTTTTTCAGTGTGGGACACAAGAGACCGCTTCCCAAAATCTCAAATGCTGTGAGCCCCTTGCCGAGCTTCAGGAGCGCTGTTATTTGGAAATAAGTCACTGGGGAGATCCCCAGCACGGCAGAGCCCACCCTGTGCAACAGCAGGGCTCGAGCTCCGTCCCTGCCTCCCAGGGAAGTTCTGCTCAGCTCCGCATCCCGAGGCACGGAAAAGCATTCCAAGGTTTGTGAGGGGCCGCAAGGAGACAGAGCAATCCCGAGGCCTGCCTTCCTGCCCTGATCAGCAGCGCAGCCCTTCCCTCAGCGGGAGCTGTCCTGGCCAGGGAATGGCTGCCAGGGCCGGGATAAACCCTCAGCTGCTCTAAACCAGCCCCATCCCCACCAGCCAGCACGGCTGCCCTCCATTCTCTTTTTGTTGTTGTTGTTGTTGTTGTTTTTTGATAGAAACTTCTATCTTTTTAACAATTTTTAATAAAGACACACTGATAAAAGTTGTAAGGAGGTCTGTTCAGGCAGGTCCTGCGGTGAACAGGACCTGTGGGCACTCAGGATGCTTCACACTGGCTGCTGATGCTGCAGCCTGACAGGATCTTCTTCGGACAAAAAAAAATAAGGAAAGCATCTTGAAATCGTGGTAATTTTGTGCTCCAGCCATAACCTCTGCCCATCAAGCCTTTGTCCACTCGACCCGTGTTTATGCTATAAGGAGATTTACATTTTCGAGCTCCTTAAACACAGAAAGTTGGATTTGACCACTTTCCCTTTGGGGGAAAAAAAAAAAAACAGGTCAGTGCTTGGTTCTGTTTTAAAAATTTGCCTTGGTACAAGATTCTAAAATAAATTGCTACTTTCTAAACTATTTGAAAACACTAGTTCCTCTTTGTATTTTATTTCTTCAGGGAAAAAAAAAATCTAAATCCAATCCACAATCAGACATTTTCTTTTTTTTCTCTCCTTTTTAATTTAGTAACTTGTGAATTCATGCATTGACCCAGCTGAACAAAGGGCAAAGACTGTTAAATTCCAGAGCCCAGGAGATATTCGGTTACTCATTCAATGCCTTCTACAGAGTTTAAAAATAAATAAAAATGAGCCTTAGCGAGGAGGAGTGGCATATTTGGAAATGACACTTTCAAATTAACAACTGAAAAGGGGAGAAAGGTAAACTGGGAAGAGAGTAGCTGCTCACTGTGCTGTGAGGGAAAGATGGAAAGTGGGTTGGAACTCATTAGCCCAATTACATAATAGATTGTTTTGGCCAAATTCAAAGGCAATAAAAGCAGAGAGAAATGAACATTAGGTACCAGCAAAGATGGAGGAGGTGGGGGAAAGAACAAGAAAAGGCTTTTTATGATTTTATTCGTGAAGCTTCTTTCAAAGGTTCCATTTCAGCAGGGAAGCACTGAGCAGAGGCAGGAATTTGGTAAATAACCAAAATAAGGCTGGGGGTGCCCAATGCCAACGCTACAGTGGTGGGAAGACAGTGCTAGAACACCAACCAAGGGAGAAAACAGAACTTGAAATTTCCCCGCCTTCCCTTCCTCCTGGCCCTGAAAAATCACATTTCATTGAATTCAAAAGCATTCTGAAATTTTACTAGTTTAGGAAAGATTGAATAAGCATGTAATTAAATTAATTACAGAATCACTGCTCTGCATCCTACTGCAGAAATAGCAGAGAATCAACCAAATGGATTCAAAATCACTTCCTAAATGCTTTCCAGTCAAATAAAACTTCAAGTGCAGCTTCAAACCACTCACGGCACAGTCCACAAAAGCCCAACCTCTCCATCAGTTTCCTCCAGCCACACAGGACACGCTCCTGAAGAGCACGACCCGAGCTGGAGGATTTCCCTTCCCAAATAAACAGCAGCTGCTCAGAGCTGGATGCCTCCTGTCCTGCCTACATCCCCTGCCTGCATTGTATCCTCTGCCTGCATCCCCTGCCTGCATCGCATCCTCTGCCTGCATCACATCCCCTGCCTGCATCGCATCCTCTGCCTGCATCCCCTGCCTGCATCGCATCCTCTGCCTGCATCACATCCCCTGCCTGCATCGCATCCCCTGCCTGCATCCCCTGCCTGCATCACATCCCCTGCCTGCATCACATCCCCTGCCTGCATCGCATCCCCTGCCTGCATCCCCTGCCTGCATCGCATCCCCTGCCTGCATCCCCTGCCTGCATCGCATTCCCAGCATCACATCCCCTGCCTGCATCACATCCCCTGCCTGCATCACATCCTCTGCAGGCATCCCCTGCCTGCATCACATCCACTGCCTGCATCCCATCCTCTGCCTGCATCCCCTGCCTGCATTGCATCCCCTGCCTGCATCACATCCCCTGCCTGCATCGCATCCCCTGCCTGCATCCCCTGCCTGCATCGCATCCCCTGCCTGCATCCCCTGTCTGCATCACATCCCCTGCCTGCATCCCCTGTCTGCATCACATCCCCTGCCTGCAAAACATTCCCTGCCTGCATCACATTCCCTGCCTGCATTGCATCCTCTGCCTGCATCACATTCCCTGCCTTCATTGCATTCCCTGCCTGCATTTCCTGCCCCACTGGGCATGTTCAGCTGCCGTCCAGGCCAGTTCCCATGGACAGCCACGACACGCTGCACCTGCACAGCATCACAGAATCGTTTAGGTTGGAAAAGATCTCCAAGATCAATTCCACGTCCTTTGACTGATGTCCACCTCACCAACCAAACCAACTTCTTTTTCCAGCTTCTCATTTATCACCCCTGAGCACAAGGAGGAGATGGGAAAAATCCCTCTGCATGTTCATGGCTAAAGGATGCACACAAAGTGCATGCACTAATTGAGGATGAGAGCCTGGTTCCCACCAGGAAAGTGCCACCACCATCCTCACAGCCTCTGCAGGCCCAGAGCTGAGACTCCAGGGTCTCCGGTGGGGGTTCTGTGTGGCTTACACAGTGGGCTGTGCTCCTAGCTGGAGTAAGACATCCTGGCCTACAGGAGAGCATCATTCCCTTTGCTGGGGCTGTCTGAGATCAGAAGAGCCTCTTTCTCCCCTGTGGGAGAGCAGAAGAGTACAACCAGAGGTGGATTAGCTACAAAAGGCACGAGCTGCACCCCAGCCCTGGCAAACAGCAGCCCACGAGCAGCAGCACGAGCACAGCAGTGCAGGAGCAGGCACAGGCTCCTCCAGGAACACAGGAACAGCCTCACCCATCACCCACGCAGCTGGGGGCAAGGCTGTTAATGCTTAATGGGCAGGCAGGGTCAGAGCCAGCTCTTGCCAGCAGGGCTGGAGGCTGCCAGCAGCCCTGGTGCACCACAGGGATGCACCGCAGGGATGCACCGGGGCCAGGGAGGAGACCCATGGGCTTCTGGGGGAAGCGGTGTGATGGCCCGGGGGGGAGCTCTCTCTCTGGATACTCCCTCCCCTTTCACACAGGGCATCCAGCAGCTCCTGCTCCCACCACACCAACGCCGTTACTTGCCAGCTCAGCCCTTCATGACACACACAGTGTCCCCCTCCAGGAGGGCCTTCCAAAGGTCCCCAAGGCACACACAGCAGAGGGGGGCACTGACCTGAGCACGGCAGCACACGCCACTGCCCCAGGGAAAGCAACTGCTGACAGCAGCAGTCAAACACCAGCGCTCACCTGGGGGACTGGGCACACTGAAATGAAGGAAGTTCCTCCACCAGCAGTGATGCTTCCAAAGACTTGTTCATCCACACTCTCCACGGCTCCAGCAGCAAAGGCAGCAGCCAAAGGCAGCTTGCATTCCCCACGCTAGGGGAGGCACGGCCCCAAAATCCCTCAAGTGGTGCCAAAGATGGAAACAGCCAAGCAGGGAACATCTGTGGAGCTGCACCCATGGAACGGGTGCTCAGGCAGCAGGACACCAACACCACCTCCTGCTTGCCCAGAGAGAAACACTTACTAAAAAATCCAGATAAGAACTCTGGGCCCCACACTGTGTTCAACAAGCTGATGGTCCTTTTGTCCACAGAAAATCTCAGCAGGTCCCCCCAGGCCTGATGTGATCCTACAGGAACCTCATCTTAAAGCAGAGTGACCAGCTGTGAAAGCCAGCTCGAGCTTGTTGTGTATGCAGGGCTGAGCAGGAGCAAATGCAGGCAAGGGGTTTCTCAGACCCTTGTCACTGCAGGAGGACCTGTAACGTCCCCCAAAAACTGCTTTGACCGCTGAAGTATCTGCCAGCATGTGCAGCCACACGTGCTGCCTGACCTGGTCATGGCCAGCCCAGAAGTCACCAAGAGCTCAGTGATGGGATGGGCTCCAACTCCTCAGATGACCTTCCCTGAGCGCGGCTGCAGGAGCAGCAGGACCTCCAGCATGACCCTGGACAGGCACACAGTTGGTGCTGTCCCAGCTGGCAGTGACGTGGGGCACCCAGTGGGTACCGAGCTGCTCTGTGCCCTGACACTGTGGATGGACACCTCAGCCCCCCAAAGGCATTTTAATTACTGCATTAAAAGGTGTGAAACACTTCCCTCCCACTCACACTTGGCCATCTTCAGGGGCTGGGAGCCAAACCTCTCCTTGGCAGAACTAAAGCAGGCTCCAAACCACCCTTGGAAGTGATGCTCTGGGGCGCTCTGGGGCTCATGCTCCCCTGGCTCATCCCTCCTCTGCCCCCTCACACCCACACACATCATCCACACGTGCCCATGAAAACATCAGCAAAGATCTTTGCAACACAGCCAAGTTTCAGAGTGACCTGGATAAACTGAGCAGTAAAAAACTGCCAAGAGCAGCTGGGACTGAACAAAACCTCCCAGGGAAAGCAAAGGTTAAATGGGTGAGGATCCCCTGTGCTGACCACAGTCTGAGGAGGGGCTGGGGGGTGCAACCCCTCCCATGGAGCTTCTCACAGCTCTGCAGGGGGAGATGTGCAGCACCAAGGGGGAGAACGGGCAGAAACCACTAAAATCAAGCAAACCACTAAAGTCAGAGTAGAATTATTAAAAAGATCCAATAGATCCATGCTCTGTGTTAGGAAGGGGTCAAACCTGATCTGAGTTGGCCTTTACATGCAGGGACAACATCAGCTCACTGCAAGTTACCAGTAGAACAAAGGGAAGGGAAGGAATTGTTTAAAAAGTCAAAATAAACAGAAACCACAACTGTGCCATGAACCCATCCCTACCACAGCCTGCAGACTTGGCCATCCTGTCCCAAAACTACTCTGGGAGTAGTGAGGAAGGAATGGAAATCCACCAAGTTTCATTTCACTACTCCTTCATTCCAGCACCACCAGACGTGGTGCCAAGATTTGTGCCAGGACTGGGGCAGAGGCAGGGGAGCACATGGCAGTGGCATTCCAGGCAGAAGCTTTAAATAACTGTTACTTGGGAAATGGGGTACAGAGTTACCAAATGTGTTTTCTTAAATATTCATACTGTTTATTTAGCTTTTTTTTTCTTACTTCAATTTTAAAAAAATTATTTAAATTTCAAAAAGGCAATTTTTACATAGTAGCACTTTAAGCCACTAATATCAATTTACTTATTTTTCAGTGGAGCTCCAGAGAATCCCAGTAACAGGGTAAACTCATGTAAATTTAAATGGCCCATATTATCTCAATAAACCATCAGACACAATAGTAATGGAGCAGCCACATGTAGCTCTGGGCACCAACATTTTATGTGAAAAAAAACCCTAAGATATCAAAGTCAAATGTGCTTTATTTCAAAATTCAAGGAGGCAAGAGGTCCTTTACCTCCACATCCAGTGCTCAGGGCCAGCAGTCCCTGTCCCATGGAAAAGGGAGAAGGAAAGGCAGACCCAGACTCCGCCAGGCCAAGAACACATTGTCATAAATTCTCATTGTAACTGAATACCCAGCTGGTTCATCCACAGCCATCCCCACGGTACCACAGCAAACAGAGCAGAGTTTGCTCATAAATGACTGTAGTCCCTGGTGAAATTAGGTACTGCCCTCCATTGTCACTCTGCTGATAAAGAAGTTTCACATAAAGAAAAGCAGCATCACAGGGAAGCTGCACATTTGCCTTATTCTGGAATTTTACCCTTTTTCCTGAGGTGGTGTGCTGACCAAGGGCACGTTCCAGCACAGCTGCCTCCTACCTCACTGGGAACAGCTGCTTTCACCCCATTTCCTGTGACCAACCCTTTGTACCCCCTGGTTAGCCACACCTTGGGAAACCTCTGCAAATTTTGGAAGAAATGGAGCATAAGAGTGGGAGCTGCCCAGGGCATCCCTTGTTCCAGTCCCCTGGGACAGGACAGGTCAGACCACAGGACATCACTGCCCCCTCATGCCATAGGTTCTGGATGAGTGGTGGCACTCCAGGACAGGGGTGCTGGGATCCTGCCTGTGGGGTCAGGCTGCCCAACACGAGCCCCTGCCGGACCCCACAGCTCTGTGTGAGCCAAACTGGCTGGGCACTGAAGGAGCTGCTCAAGAACCACTCCTGTGAGCAAACACTCACTCAAAGCCAACATCCAAAGGGTGCAGCGGGGCTGCAAGGCTCCTGGAGAGGGCAGAAGGCTGGAAAGGACAAAGGGAGTGAGCCAGAGGATTTCCATGAGTCCTCTCAGGAGCCTTCTAGAATTGGCCTGGAGCTCAGACCTGGCACAACAGCCCTGCACACACTGCAGGGGGAAGCAGTAAGATGGGACACGAATATTTTTATATAGCATGTCCCAAAACAGAATTCTCCATTTGGCTTCATCCTAAGAGAAAGGTCCACCTGCTTCTTGGAAAGCAAGAGTCCTATTGGCCACTGCATGGCTCCAGCTGCAAGGCAGAAGCGCCCCAAGTCTGCAGGCATTAAATACAGTTATTGAGATAAAAATTCAGAGGAGGCCTGGCAGCAGCTGGAAGGGTGAGTGCACTGCTCGAGGGTGTTTTTGTTCCAGGGCTCAGAGCCACAATGGGAGCTGGCGTGGGGTCTGGTCCCAGCCCAGTGGAGGTAGGGCACGGCAGGTGGAACGTGGCACTGCTCCAGGGCCCAAAACCCAGCTCCTGCTCCTGTCCGTGGCTCTGGCAACCCTGGGAATGGTTTATTCTTCAACTATTAGGCTAGACACTGTGACTCACAGTGCCCAGCTCCACCAGACCCGACCTCAGCCAGCAGTGCTGAAGAGCTGATGCTACACAAGCCAATGAGCCACTGCTGTCAAGTCATGCAAGAAAGCCGGGTCAGACCCCAATGTGAGCACAGAGGGATGACAGCTCCAAACTTGGTGCTGACTTGAATCACACCACGCCTTAAAGCATGAGGGGAACAGAGCTGAGCCCCAAACAGAGCGGACGCTGCAGCAGCATCCCCACCCAGGTACAGCAACCCCACGAGCTGCCCTACTGCAGGTTCAACCATGTCCACATGAGCGGCTGAGCACACTGCAGGGAGAGCTGCTGAAGGAAACTTCTCCCTTCACATCCACAAGCATTGCTGAACTTCAGTGCTCTGGTTTTAATGCCACAGTCCCATCCCCTTACACCACAAGAAAGGTGAGCCCCTGAGTGGCTGCAGCGGTCTGATGGTACCGTGTGCTGCCTTCCTCCTCATACCCATCCAGCTCCTCTTTCTGTTTCTCGCTCCCCACTCACTGCTCCCCTCCACAAACCACGTTATTCACCAACCTGGCACAAAGCCCTGGTTTTTTTTTGGCTTTTTAAATGTGCTTTTCCAAGGTTAGGGACATAAATCAACCCCTAGAAGGCTCCAGCAAACACGAGCCCGTGAGATCAGCAGCAGATGACCACAGACAGAAGGCAGAGAACCAGCACTTTGGTCTTCTGGCAACAGCGTGTTCTTGGCCAGGCTCCCTTTCCCATCTTTCAGGCTCTGCTTGCCACCCACTCCTCCCTTCTCCAGGATGACTCGCAGTGTCGTTAACATCCAACAAATGAGGGCTGAGGGAGTTCACACCTCCAGTTATTCAGCAACACTGCCGGCAAACCCGAGACTGTAACGTGCTGCTCTGCCTCCAGACTGCGCTTGGAAAATCCTCCTCATAAAAAGCACACAGCTATTTTTAAAGGAAATCCTGGATGCCTCTGAACGTGCAGGCAGCAGGCAGTCACAAAGGTACGCCAAGCCAAGGAGTCTCTGGGCTGGATCTGGTAGTCTGACACCACATCTGCAGCGCTCCGGCGGCCGCGGCCAAGCGGGGAACGAGGCTGCAGCGCCGGCCAAAGCCACGGTGCTGCCGGTAGGTGCCAAAAGACACAAGAGCGTGGCCAGGAGCATGGCAGGCGGATCTCGGGGGATGCAGCAGCTGCTGGTGGCGGTCAGCACTCCCTGGCAGGCACAGCATGGCGCTGGCAGCGGTTACACCCTGCGCACATCACGTCCAGCAGCGCACCTGAGTGCAGGTGTGGGTCTTGCACTTGCTTTCATCAGAGTTGATGCAACTAGTGAAGGCTCACTGGAGTGAGAATTTTACTCAAAATTGAAAAAAACTCAGCCTTTAAACACTCCAAACGATCCTTTCACAGAAGTGAAGAAAAAGGATTCATTTCTCAAAGTTCAAAGGACAGAACTTATTTTTGGAAATAACATTTCACTACAAATCCTGCAACTGAGACAGATCAAAACCAGCAACACCACAAACTACATCTGAAGGACAGGACTGTTGGAAAATCTCTCTCCAACAAAACAGAGGAGTGACAGAACAATTCATGGAGGGCACCTTAGGGAACATCTTGGTCTCATCCACCACTACTTCTACAGGCAGCAGATCTACACAAGTACCTCTCTTGCCAGGAGCTCCAGGGACACATGGTCCCAGAGCAAGGGCTCCTGAGTGCAATGAGTCCCAACAGTGTCCTGCATCCCATTCCCACCTGCCATGGTCCCAAAGGCTCATTAAGAGATTCCATTCAGCCAACCCTTTCCTTCCCCCTTCACTGACATTTGAGCTGATGCCACCCAACCACTGTGTGTGGGGACAGAGAAGCTGGGATTTGAGAGCAGCTCCAGCACCAGCACAGCTCAGTGCAGTAACATCTCATCAGCAAGCCCTTCCCTCCACCAGGACTTCTTGCTTTTATGTCCTCTTTGTCTGGGCTGGTGGCTCCAGGACTTCATAGACCTTTTTTTCTTTTCCAGTACAAGACGAAACTTCTTTTGCTGCCAATTAAATCTGATGGACAAAAGCTTCTCCTCAAGATCTACACAACTTTTGCACAAATATCTCCCACACACTGGTTTTGGACTTTAATTTAACTTTTCTCCCCTTGAATCAAATTACTATTTTCCTCTGATCATAATTTGGTTGGATGTGATATAAAGTTGGAGGATATCAGATCTGAGGGAAGAGGAAAGCAGAGCACAACAATGTACATGGTCTGCTCGTCTTGCTTTATTTCCCATTCAGCCCCACAGACACTCTGCTCTCATTAGCACTTAATGCAGGTGAAAATAAAGAGGTTTAATATTAAAACAGCATGGGCACATGGAAAACATCCACCTGGACCTGTTGGAACTTGCCCAATATCACTCCCAAGCTCTTTCTCTATACAAGGAGCTTTTTCACTCCTAAGACTGTAACTCCTTATCTGGGCTAATAACATTCAGTATGAAACTTCTCAAATCCCATTTGAAAACGTAAGTATTCAATAATTAAGACATTTCTCCACTCCATCAGAAATGTAACAGCTTAAAGACCATCCTGCTGCCATCATGGAACAGGCTAACCAGGTCTGCTGGTTCCACCCGAGCCCCAAGGTGTGAATCCAGGGGCTGCTGCTCTCCCACCCTATGATCTCATTTATGCCAAGGAAGGGTCTTGCTGCTTCACTGCCTGCAAAGAAAGGAAGGGCTGTGCAAGAACAACCAGGAGGCCCTCTCTGAGATAAGGACACGGAGTGTGGGGCTGTGCAGAGAGTGGCACCAACGCTGGGCACAGCTGGACACCTCATTCAAGTCGACGGAGTTGGCAGCCCCCAGCTGAACACACAGGCAGGGCTATGGGTCTGAAACGCTCTGTGCAACTGGTGTGATGCTTCAAGGGACAAGTCCTAATCCCGGAACAATGGGTCTGGTCACATTCCCGGCCAGGCGAATTCCAGCCTCCAGTGAGGATGTGACACCCGGCATGCGGTGCTCGCTGACACGGAAACCCAGCCCGCTGGAGAGGCACTGCCCTTGCAACCACAGCTCCCCAGGAGCAGCCCTGCACAGCCACACGCTGCAGCCGCTGGGGTCACTGCTAATTTCCTCCCAAACTTGTTGAAATCCACACTGTGGTGGCAGCTGGATGAAGAGTAGGGATTCAAGCCCCAGAAATGCCTGTGAGCAGACAGTGACAAGGCACGTTGGTGGAACCAAGAAGTGGTGTCCACTGCTGGGAAAACCTCCCTGCTCCAGGCTGTGACAACTGATCTAGCGTGGGAACACAAGGAATCCAACCTTACAAACACAAAATCCAGAACAAAACACGATCTCCTGACATTGCTGATCCTACTCTCCAAACCAGGATAAGTAGGTGGAGAGGAGCCCATCTGCCCCTGCATCAGCCACCAGAAGAAGCCCCAGTTTTCCCAGCCTGTTAAAGTCAACCTATTTTTCTAAAGGAAACATTAACCACAGTGGGAGATCAAGATACAAGAATGCTTTTAATTACATATACAAAAGAGTCCATAACACTCCAGCTTTCCACAGGGGCAGCTTGCTGAGAAAAGCAACTCTGATCAAAGCAGGAAAATCTAAATTGGGTGAGCTTAGCGAGAAACTGCATAAATTGTCCCCAAGTTTTTATGCACAAGACTCATGAACTTCCAGCCAGAATGTGTTTTAGTTGTGGCATTATCTTTCCTTCTGATTTAGGGCCCGCTGAACATAGAGAGGGATTTGTCCCTCTGTGTTCTGCCACACCACGAATCCTGTGTCCAGTTCTGGGTTCCTCACATCAAGAAGGACATTGTGGGGCTGGAGCATGTTCAGGGAAGGGAACAGAGCTGGGGAAGGGGCTGGAGCCCCAGGAGAGGCTGAGGGAGCTGGAAAGGGGCTCAGCCTGGAGAAAAGGAGGCTCAGGGGGACCTTGTGGCTCTGCACAACTCCTGACAGGAGGGGACAACCGAGGTGGGGGTTGGGCTCTGCTCCCAGGGAACAGGGACAGGAGGAGAGGGAACAGCTCAGGCTGGGCCAGGGCAGGCTCAGGATGGACATCAGGATGAATGTCCTCATGGAAAGGGTGGTCAAGCATAGGCATGGCAGCCCAGGCCAAGTGGTAGAGTCCCCATCCCTGCAGGTGTTCAAGAAATGACCGAACATGGCACTCAATGCTCTGCTCTAGTTGAAAAAGTGGTGACTGGTCAAAGTTTTTCTTCTGGATAAGGTATCTTCATCTGAGAGGTCTTCTCCAACCTGATAGTCATGAAAGTCCTCAGAAAAATCTTCAGGCCCTGCTGTGGCACAGGGTCACCCCCACATGCACAGGTGAGTGCAGCAACAAGGCTTTTCTGCCGTGCAACACGAAGACTTCAAGGCTCCCAGCGAGCTGCACAAACCTTAGCTTAAAAACAGCATCCCCACAACGTGAAGGTGCCCAGGGGCTCTGCAGCTCCCTTTGCTGATCAGGGCTCCCAGCACAGGACACAAGCTGGCTCCTGGACACGGGTGTGCCAAGAACCCCCTGGAGGCACAGCCCCAGCCAGAGGCACCCAATAGCTCATTTACAAACTCACTCTTCCCAGAGCTCCTGCTCCAATCCCTGGCATTGTCTTCACTGGACAAGTTTCCTCTGCTAGCTTCTGTCTGCTCTGAATATATCTAAAGAACTCTTTGAAGTCAAAATATTCTTAGCAATTAGATCTTCTCTACTTCTTTTTGCCTTCCTAATTATCCTTTTAACTGCCTTCTGCTTATTTTAATATATCTTCCTATCCTCCTCCTTACCAGACTGTTTATACTTTTTAAAAGCCTACTGCTTACTGCTCCTAATACTGTTTACATCTTCACTCAGCCACCTCAGCTCAGTTGCTGCTTTTTTTGCCTGATTTCAGAGTCAACCAGGGGAAATTTCCTCTCTGATCTCTGCAGCAGTTTGTAAATATCTCCCATTTTGTCTACAAGAGGTTTTCTACAATAGGTTCCCTTTTCAGTAACAGGTTTCCTCTTAGGAGAGGGAATGAAGTCTCCTCTAGACCACAAGTGCTTCCATTAAAATCCATATTCTTCTATATTGCTCTAAGCACTCTTCTCTCTGCTGCTCAGCCCATTGCTTTTGCATTAGGAATAAAAAGCAGACTGTTTAATGACTGAGTCCCATGTGTTCCCTAACTACCTTATTCATTATAATTTCCTGCCTCAAAAAGTAAACAAATATCCTTTTGTGCTCAATGTTACAGGAGATTACATATGAATTTCTTTAGTTATATCTCTTCAAGGGGGGAGAAAGCCACCTGGAAGTACTTTGACTTCATGCAAGAGCTTGCACGAGGGTGTGGGTAAGGGTCTGGAGCATCCTGTAGGGTTTGGAAGTGAGAATAATTTAATGTCCATTTGGTGGAACCTAGAGAGTAAATTAAAGGGAAGCTGACTCAATATTTCCTCCGTTCCTTATAATCCTTTCCCAACCATCTGCTTTCAGACACTTGGAAACAGGACACCAAAACAGAGGCAGAAAGTGGGATCTTTTGTGAGGCCACAGAATGGCCATTCTTTACACCACTGCACAGCTCTGCCCTGGCTCACTGCTCCAAACCCTGAAGCACTTATTCCACAGACAGAGAACAAGCACCAGCACCCAGCATGCTGCACCCAAAGCTCCCCTTGGCAGTTTGTTCTAACAGCCAACCTGCCCTGCTGCTCAAAATTTCCACCTCCTACTTTTAGAAATGTGTTTTGCGTCTTCATTTTGTCATCTCAGTGTTTGGATCCTGCTTCCAGGTATTGTTTCTTGCTATGCAGTTTGCTAAAACCAAGGGCTCTGCTACCTGCTTTTTTAATTTTCTGCTTTTTAAACCCATGGAGAACTGGCTCCATGAAGATAAAAATCAATGAGTGAGTTTTTTTTTTGGCGGCGAGTTTCCCAAAATACAGTGCACGTCCCCAAATGTTTAAGAACAAACACTAATGAGTATTTTCTTTGATGCCTCCAACTGCTTTACTCCACTCACACATTCTGTGTCTTCTCCAACTTTTCAACATCTCTGAAGGAAATGAGGGAACTGAAAATGGGGATAATGTATGAAAGCACAGGCAAGATTAGAGCTGTTCACACATGGCTCCCTCGCTGGGCACAACCGTGATTGGCATCCCCCCCTCCCAGACTCGGTGCCACTGCTCACCCTGCAGCATTTGTCCCTTTCCCACCCCAAAGCCTGGTTTGGCACTTCTACTCCTCTCTGGTCTCCCCACACCAAAAGCACATGCAGCCCCATCCCTCCAGGTGCCCAATCCCAAGTTCCAAATCAAAGTTCACTCGATGGAGAAGAGTCCATGACCCAAATCCCTGTGGGCAGCTGCAGTCCCTCCTTCCTCACCACCACCACTGTCAATGCCTGTGGTCATGCCAGACCCTGTTTGCAGCCTGCTTCACACCAGCTTTTTGGGGAATGACACAAAATCAGCTGTTTTGCCATCTCAGGACACGCTCCCTCCACCCCTTCTGCTGGAGGGATCCAGCCTGACATTGCCACCGACTCCTCCGCAGCCTGGCCAGGCCAAGGCAGCACCACCAAATCCTCTGCAATATTCTCACTTTACCCAAATCCTACAAGAGGAAATTCAGAGCCCAGGGGGCAGACCCAGCAGGAGTGCCCAGGGAACATCCCTCAAGGAGCAGCTGGAAACCCCTGCCCTGCTCAGCCCCTGGCATCCCCTGTGCACATGGGCTGAGAGTGGATCATTTCTCCTCCTTACAAATAGGGAACAGCAATATTTATTAAACATGTCTAGTTTCTTCTGCTTTATTATGCATTTTACCTCTCCTCAGCCGTGATAAGTCTACACAAACCATTATTAGAATTTCTTTTGTTCCTAATACAAATACTTTCTTACTGTTCCTTGCACTGACAGTCACAGATTTTTTTTCCCCTTGTGTTTTTAACTTCCTTTATCCATTTTCTGCACTTGATAACTTCTAACTCAAGGATAACTGTCATCTCTTCCTCTTAATATTCATTTTTTCCCTTTTATTCCATTTTAATTCTCACCATCACAGTGCTGCCCTGCTCACAGGAGCTCAGGCTGCAGGGGGGTAGGGGAGGCAGGAGAGGGGGGCTCAGGGTCCTGCCCTACACCAGCTGCAGCCAATTTTAAGCTGGAGACCAATTTTAAGCCCAGACTATGGCTCTCACTTCATGGCAGAGACCACACTTTGCTAAAAATGCCTGCAAATGACACAAAGGACAGCAGAGCCTCAAGAAGTGACACTCAGGACCTTTTTGTGAAATCCCACCAGGCCCCACCTGTAACCAGGCTGCAGGGAGGGAGCTGAGGATGGCTTGAGCCAAAGGGAGCCCCTCTGAGTAAGCCAGACACCGTCAGAAGCAAAGTGAAAACAGATGCCAGCATATAAAACCTATTTCAACTAAAGCCTGAGAAAATCAAAGTTACAGGAACATCCAGTGTAAGTGAAGCATTTTCTATTGATGAGGTCATAAATGTATCCCTGAAGAGCTTCATAAAATTTCAGGTAGGAGACAAAAGACTCAAGGCACTGCAATCCATATCCAAATTACATGGGAATGATGGAGCTGTGTTGACAGAGAAGCAAAGTGCAGCCCAATAAATGAAACAAGATTATTATGACAGGAGGTAGCAGAGAACCCTGATGAACTGGGAGCCCATCCCAGAAAAGCAGAGCACAGAGAGATGCTCAAAATGCCAAGGAACACGAGAGAGGCTGCAGGTCTCTGCCAAGGCAGGAAACACAATTTCAGTCAGAGGAGAATTCAGATAATCCCATAGAGACCTGCAAATGTGAAAGGCAGTTTGAGGCAGAAATGGTGCTCAAGGTCCCCCACACAGGACTTCTGTCCCCAGACACAGCACATCAGGGAATCCCAGAATGGTTTGGGGTGGAAGCGACCTTAAAGCTCATTCCATTCCACCCCTGCCATGGCAGGGACACCTCCCACTGTCCCAGGCTGCTCCCAGCCCTGTCCAGCCTGGCCTTGGGCACTGCCAGGGATCCAGGGGCAGCCACAGCTGCTCTGGGCACGCTGTGCCAGGGCCTGCCCACCCTGCCAGGGAACAATTCCTAATTCCCAATATCCCATCCATCCCTGCCCTCTGGCAGTGGAAGCCATTCCCTGTGTCCTGCCCCTCCAGCCTTGTAAAGAATCTCTCTCATGTTTCTTGCAGGCTCCCTGGAAGACCACAGTGAGGTCACCCCAAAGCCTTCTCTTTTCCAGCCTGAACAATCCCAATTCTCTCAGCTTTTCCTCACAGGAGGAACCATTCTATGACTCTATAAACAGGAAAATTTGTTAAGAGTGTTAATGTAGCAGCTAAAAGGCCTTGCAGGTGAGGTGGAAAACTTAGAGATGATTATCACCTATTTTTTTGTTGAACAAAAATCATGGTTTAACAGCAGAGTGGGAAAGGCCATTAGAAATAAAAAGACACCCTCAGAAAGAAATCCAAATTAGGAGAATATAAACTCAAGGAAGCTACACTTTAAGCCATGAAAAAAGCCAATCCAGAAAAAGATTTTGAGAAACAGGTCACTGAAGGAAAAAAAATGTAATAATCAAACACACAAGCACCAGAAATCTGCCAGATTCTGGTATAAATCAAGCACTGAAGAAAGATAAAACCACAGGATAAAAATTCAAGTTCTTTGCACCAGAGCTTATTTGTGACATTCCCTTCCTGGACTCTTCCCTCATGAGGAATGAGCAGAGCATCCACCTCAAACCGTGGGGTCCCCAGGAAAAGCTGCAGACCTGCCTAGCAAAATTAACAGCAAAAAACTAAAAATCTCCAGGGCCTAACAGCATCCACCCAAAAGTGTGAAAGGCATTAAGCTATTAAAATCACCCAGCACCCCCAAAATCCCTGCTGTCCACCTATGAACCAAGCACTGAATGTGACCCCACTGTTTCAAAAGTGCTCCAAGGAACTGCAGAACTTCATTTTTGTGGCAGAAAAATCACTATAAACAGTAATTAAAAACAACAGAACAATTAGAAGTCAGTGTTCCCATGGATGAGAAAGGAACAGCAGGAGTCACCAGGGTGCCTGCAGCCTTAAGTCACTGGGTTCTGAGCACTGCTGGCCAGAGGCAGTTGCAGGCAGCACAAGGCGTGGTGCACCCAGACTTCCAAAGGCCTCCAGAAGAGTTTGCTCTGCGAAGGCTCTTGTGGCAAGTGCACTCACAGCACTTTCACATGCACAGGATGAAGCAAGAAGTCACCTCATTGATTAGCCACTGATTAAGAGAGGGAAAATAAAGGGCAGGAATAGTTCATTATCACAGTGGGGTCCCGCAGCCATCTGCTCCGAGCGCCGGGCGGGGTTTGGGGAGAGAGCAGCGCGGGGAAAGCAGCCCCGGCACCCACCGAGGTGCCCAAATGAGCCACCAGCGTTCACCAAGGCAAGGCAGGGGGCACAGGGGCACCTCTGCAGCAGCTGAGGGCCTCTGATGGAACCAGCGACTCATTATGGGCGTGGGGACAGAAATGTGCCCGTGCATAAAGCTTCACCCACAGCCCCTGGTGATCCACCTGCAAAGAGACTGCAAAACAAAACCAGGGAGCAGACGAGGGCAAGAAGGGTGATCCAGCCAGGCAAGCTCCTGTGCCATGGACAGGGTGGCCAGAACAGCCCCAAAGAGCACCTCAGGGAAAAGGGACACCAGGATGGCTCGGCTTTGCTTCCCAAAGCACAAAGATAAACCTTAAAAATAAATCCCAGAAGCAAGCAAAAGCAAATATTTTTCAGTCCCCTATTTGCCTAAATAAATTGCAGATGCTGCAATTATCCAAATGATTGCCTTGCTGGTGGGTAATGCCAGGCTACAGAAAATCCACATCCCAAGGGGCTGCAGCACATCCTGGGACAAGATCTGAGGAGGCTCCAAAGTGGGCACAGCACTGAGGTGAGAAAGAAACACCTGAACCAGTGGAAAATACAGCTCTGACAGTAAATCCTGTGTCCCATAGCTGGAGCTACAAAGGACCTGAGTATGAGACAGCTGGCAAGGCTGCAGGCTCACAAGGAAACCCCAAATCCAGCCTGCATCAGCGTTTTCTTCTTCTAATTTATGGAGATGGTCACCCCACAACACCTGGTGATGGAGAACTGGGAATGGAACTGCTGATGGCCTTTGGAAAGGGATCTCCTGTAATAGAGAGGGCACAGAAACACCCAGGGAGGGCAGGAGACACCAAGGAGCTCAACCTGGGAGAGGAGAGAGCTCCTGCAAAGGGACAGAGCTGAGAGTAAAATCCCCTCTGCCTTGAAACAGAGAGATGGCGAAGCACAGCAGTGCAGAAAAGTCAAAGGAAAATACAGGAGAGACTTGTAGAGGTGTCCAAAGGGGGAAAATGGTTATGATCCAACATCTCACCTTGCCCATGCAGAATTATCAACAGATCTTGCACAGAAATTAGGAATGAAGGCAGTGTTTGCCAAGCCCTCAGCTCTTCCACCTAGAGCTGGGTCACCTTTGACACCCCTAAACAATCTCCAGGAAGAAAGAACACTTCCAGATTCTTTGAGTTTACAGCCTGAAGCTCGGAAAAATGTAACAAAAATAATTGGACAGAAAGTTGAAAACTTACGATGTCCCAAAAAGAAAAAAAGGTTTCTGCAGTTTGCTTCTGAAAAATTTCCTACTGCTTTTTTGGGTTTGTGGGATCATTAAAATAGCTGAGCTGGGAACGTCATGACTTGGTTTGGCTAATAAAGAGTACCTTCTGGGCTGGAACAGTGGGGATGTTTATGGGGAAAAAAAGGCTTTTTGTGAAGAAAATGGAGTCAACTATTGATATGCAAAATAGACCAAATTATTATTTATATAAGAAACTACTCTAATGTGATCAAATTTTAAATATTTTTTAAAAACCCCAATCCAACACTTTGGCAGAAAAAGAATTAAAAGTAATATTCCTGGTGCCAGAATATTGCTAAATGAGAGGTTGTAATAATGGATTTGTACTTCTTGTGTGAGGGCCCTCCTGCCATAGAGACAGCTCAGGTAGAGGGATGTGGTGTTTTGGAAACAACATTGGCCAAACACTTGAAAATTCCATAAATCAAGAGGAGACAGATAATTTTTTTTTTTTTGCTATTTTTGGGTGGGAGGAAGGAAGAGGCTTGAAAAATGTAAATATTCAAATGCAGTTTTCCCCCCCAGAATGCTATTTTGTTCATGGTATTCTCCTAACAAAACAAACTCCTCCTGTCCTGCAGAGGCAAAGGGACAGGCTGGAGCCTAGGAATTAGGGAATGTTTCACTGACTTCAGTCAAAGCTGCTTGTAGGGAAATTTAACCACAAGCCTAAATCCCCACAGGACTTGTCCCTAAGTGAATTCCAAAGCAGAACAAAAATTAGAGATTGAAGATTAAAAATAAAAAAAAAAAATTTAAAAACCCCAAACCACATCTCCTATGAGGAAAAGTCAAGACAGAAATGGAAAATTCCTTGCTGGCAAGGATGCTAATTGCATACCTTGTGCTAGGAGCTGAATATCATAAATTTCTACATATATATTTAATTAGGTTAATTTGCAAACCGTAGACATATGTCTGCTTAAAGCAGACAGGAACATTTCATTTTATACATTTTAAATCTCACATAATGAACTCCAATCACAAGCAGTGTTTATGCTGCAGGAGGATGGCCAAGGAGCTCCCCGTCAAAGGAGGGAAGCACAAACATTTCCCACTCACACAAACAAACACCCACAACGTGGGACTTATCTCCTCCACCTTATCAGGAACCAAAAGCAAACACAGCACTCTCAGCAAATCTACTTTCTGGCAACTAAACCAAATCAGATTACATAGGAAAAAAAAAAAGAAAAAGAAAAAAAAAACAAAAAACAAAAAACAAAAAACCAACCAAAATTTTAAATACTTGCAAGATTTCAGGAAAAGGGACGTCGATTTTGAGGTTTTTTTCTCATTTACAAAGGGCACCGCTATTCCCTCCATGTGGGGATCATGGGGAATATCCAGAGCTGGAAGAAATCCACAGGGATCATCCAATCCAGCTCCTGTCCCTGCCCAGACCCCCACCAACCCCACCCTGGGCATCCCTGGCAGCGCTGGCCCAACGCTCCTGGAGCTCTGGCAGCCTCGGGGCCGTGCCCATTCCCTGGGGAGCCTGGGCAGTGCCAGCACCCTCTGGGGTGCTGTTCTCCAATAAATGATCCAGGGGACTCTCCCACATCCCTCTGGCATCTGCCAGCAGTCCCAGGAGCAGCACTGAGCAGGGCTCCCAGACCCCAGGGGAGGATGTGGATCTCTGGATGTATCTCCACCTCTCTGAACGCTCTCCCTGGATGCATTTCCATTTTGTATTTCTCGCCCAGCGCCCTCCCCGGCTCCAGGCACAGCGGGTCCCCTGCCAGGCTGTGTCTCTGGCATGTCCTAACAAACCCCATGGAGCAGAAACGCCAGTTCCAACTGCTGTTATCACCAACCAGCCAAATTTAAAGGCCTCTAAAATAAAGGCACATAAGAAGGTAAAGTATGCCTCCCTTGGAGTTATATGCAGTAACCCCAGTAGTATTAACCATAAACAGAGAGATGCCCTGAAGCCAAGTCAAAACACATCCCAGGACAACCTTCCTGGTGGTCATTCATTAATTCCTTCCCTGGTGAAGTCCAGCTCCAGCCCTGCCAGGGTCACCAAAGGCTAGGTCCCAGCCTGTCCCCTGGTGTCACTGCCACTGCCATTGCCCCTCAGCATCTTCAACAGCATCCCCTGACGGCTAAGAGAAATCCCAGTGATTCCCAAGGGGATTTTCAGATCGCCCTGCCACCAGCCTGATCCAAATCCAGCTGTCCCACCCTACAGGGGTTTCCAAAATACATGCACAAATTCAAAAAGGTATTTTATTCCCAGCCAATAATCACCCTGCCTTCCTTACAACTCTCTTCCCACCCTCAAAGTCACAAATATCTCATAAACACCAGTGAAAGCTCAGGATTTGCAGCCCACAGAGTAAGGCACATCAGACCTCAAGTGACAGATTTACACCCAGAAAAGCAGGAGCTATTCTTGGGTTTCGAGCCAGAGCCCTACTGGGGCTGCCTGCATGCTGTTCTCTGGGATGCTCGCAGCTCAGCCTCCAAGCTACATCCACCAGCCTGCAGACCTAACACAAGAAATTGTACAAATCTGCTGGAAACGGGTTTCATTCATTCATTCATTCATTCTCTCCTCGAGTAACCAAGTAAATAGAATAGTAGTAAAAAAAAAAAATCTCACCAAAATACAGACAACTCGATTTCAAGTGTGCACCCCAAAGGCTCTGCAGCACCCCATGCCCTGCCCTGCTCCCAGTGTGGCCAGCCCACCTCGCTCCAGGTTTTCCTCCAGGTTCCCCTCTTGGCTCTCCCACACCGGCAGAGCTGCTGGCTTTGGTTGCAGTTCTGAAAACTGAGGTTTAATATTTCTAAAAATAGGCCTAAAGCAATTAAATACTTGCACTAAAATTGTTCTCAACATACTGGAAGCAGTAAGTGACGGCCCTTCAATGCAAGCACTCCCAACTTCTGGAAACTGACTTCTGCTGCTATTTTCAGGCAGGAAAGGATACCTACACCCACGCAGAGCAAAAAACTAACTTCCATAAGATTACTGCTGCCTGTGTGTATCTAGTAAAATAAAATCACAACAAATATTAAATCCTGAAGAGCCTGGAGACACAGTGGTGCCATCAGAACACCAGCACTGGCACGTGAGCACATTTGGCCCATCCAGCCTGGCTCAGCTCACTGCCAGTGGGAAGGTCTGACATACCTGGCTGCTCTCATTTCTGTCAGTTGCTGAGATATCAAACCTTGTGTGATAACATCCCTGATTTCTAAGCCAGGGCAGAAAACACCACAAAGCTCCTGTGTTCCTGGCCCAGGCACAGGACCCAACAGCCCTCACAGCATCCCAGACCCACCCGAGAACCTCACTGCATCCAGGAGTGTCCCAAGCACATCCAAATGCACAAACACAGCCCAGGTATTGATCCCTCAAATACCTATGGCAGGCTCCAGCAGCTCCTCTCTGCTCCACACTCTGACATTCATGTTTTCCTTTGTCAGCCCCGTAGCAGTGCCGGCAAATTCTCCAGTCTCTACTTCTCCACTTCCAGCTTTATTTTCCACATTACACCAGCCAAATATAGACATGAAACAAGCAGGAGTGTTGGGAATCACAAGCAAGGAAAGCCTTGCCTATATAATTAAATCTTTGCAGGTACAGTACAGCAGCAAAACCTTTCTAAGCACACACTGGAGTGCCTCGGAAATATAGGTGAGGGAAATAAAGGGAGGGACTCTCAAGGAAAGCTGCCCTAGCAGAGGAACTGGTGCGGTGACACTGCTCCCACCACCAAAAAGCACAAGGCTTGGCCACCCTCGGCCCTTCCCGTGGGGACAGCCCCATGCCAGGCTGACCCAGGGCTCTGCAGTTTCACCCCAGAAGAGCCACATGGCCTCCAGCTTCTCCAGAGGCAGCACAGCTCCATCAACCACAAGTCCCATCACCTGGCAGGGTGGAACTCTGACCTGGCCTCGGCCAAGTGTCACCCGGGCACAGCCACATGCAGGGAGGCACAGGCACGGGGTCCAGCTGGTCTGACCCCACCAAGGGCAGGCAGAACATGCCCTGTGCCCCCCACCCTGCCTCTGCTCCCCAGGCTGCCCCAGGCAGCATCCCAGCTGGAGCAAGAGCTCCCAGCTTGCTGGCACCAGCCCTCGCAGCCCGGTCAGTGAACCAGAGCTAACTGCCACTCAACTGCCAAAAAACTGGAAAACACACAGCACAAGAACTCTTCTCCATGGGCCCAGAGGAGGTTTAATTAAGGGGATGGATTCTAATCTACCTGTGTCACTGCCACGCTGCTCGTGCCCTCCGTGCTGCATCCTCACGCAAATGCACCACTCAGAATACAAAGCTTCTCTGCACTTTCAATGAGCACAGGGGAGAATTTTCTTTATTCAATCTCTTTTTTCTGCCACTGCTCACTTTGGGAGAATCCAACAAGTGAAACCCAAGTAACTCAGAGAGCCACCATGCAGCTTGCCCAGCATCTCCCTGTGAATTTACACTCTCAGTAGCGTTGGAGTACAAACCCCACATTTCAGGAGATGACCTGTGTCCATCATTTGGGCTCTGACATGCATGTTCCAGCATGAGCAAAGCAATTTCAGTGTGGAAAGAAACTCACTGCTGAGCCCAGCCCAAAGGATGACCAACACTGACACCGAGCATCATGCCCCACCAGCAGCAGTAAGAGCCCTTAGCAGAAAAGGTCCAGGGATGAATGGATCCAAGGGACTCAAGGTTTGAATATCAAAGCTCAACTAAGGGATCACTGTGACTGTCATTTGAAACACCAAGGAGCAAGTGCAAGGCAGATTTGATGTCTTCAGCACATCTTGGGAAGAGACCTTCTCTGCAGAGAGAACATCTGCTCAGCCTTTCCCCTCTTCCAGAGGAGACACAGGTGTGCAGCAAAGCCTCCCACATCCCACGGGTCACCTGAACAGCCACAGCCAGATCCCAGCTCCCCCATGGCCAGGCAGGGACAGCAGGCACCAAACCCTGCTCCATCCAGAGCCCTTCACACGGCTGCAGCCATGGGGCTTGGGGACAAACAGCTGTTGTTGATGCCACCATCAACTCAACCTTCTGCTTATTATTTTTGATTATTAAATTTTGCATCCTCTTGGTTATGTTCCCAAGCAAAAAGCTCTATACATGTGGTCTCTATTACATGTTACATATTATGTATTACACACTCATGTTTTTCCACTCTGTTACAACTTCACCCCATTCCCACTGTCACCAGAGCTAACCGAGGTCACCAGGAGCTGCTCCTACACGGGGCACCTTCCCCACACAGCAGGAGCCACTGCCTTCCCCAGTCCCTTTTCCTGGTGCCATGGTTTAAAAATCCAGCTCTCACATGACGAGGCAGAGCCACTGTGGCAAGCTGCAGCAGAGCCCTGCGCCCCTGATGAAAGGCACATTGCAAATGGTTATTTTTCATATACTATCCATGGTAAACAGCAGCATTCATTTCTATTCCCTTGCTCCAGACAAATCAATGATTGTTAATGCAAAGTCAACACGTCCAGATGTAGTTTGCATACTAGTTAACCACTAAATTGGCATCACATAGTACAAAATAATCAAGAGACATTCAAGGAACCAAACAAAAGCAAAAAGGAGGCAGATGACTAGCAATTAATCCATAAAAGACCTTTAAAAATTAGAAACTTCTTCCCTAGAAAACACGATATGGCCAAATGGAATCCGTAAATGTGAAATTCCAAATATGCACAATGCTGGATGCACAGAAATGTAGAAATTGCAAGAAATAAATATCTCCTGGGGCCATTTCCCCACATCCCTTATCAAGAACAGGCACAGCCTCCACTGGCAGCCCCTGCCCAGGCTATTCCCCTCGCCTCACTTGGTACATGATGTACAAATAGTGCCTGATCTGGCAAACCTCTGACAAAACTCACATTTTGGGGGGGGCTCCCCACAACTGCAGGACCACCCTTGTCTGTTTTACATCTCCCAGCACACAAATAACCACCTGCAGGGATCCAAGCCTGGACTGGAGCAAGCACAGAGCCCAGAGTAGCAGCTGCAGGGAATGGGGGATGTAGCAAACCCTTGGGATGTGCCACACTTCCTGCACACCCTTATCCCACAGCACCCTGGGCTGGCTGGCACCTTCGGCCGTGCCACTCCTGAAATCTGAGCCATGCTCAAGCTGAGGATGCTCTAGTAGAGGCCACCAGTGGTTCCATGGGCAGAGCCAGGGACCCGACAGTGCCACGCACCCGGAGCCAGCGTGGCCCCGCAGGACCTGTGCCATGGGAGCTGTGCCATGGGGCTGTGCCGTGGGCCTGTGCCGAGGGGCTGTGCCGTGGTGGCTGTGCCGTGGGAGCTGTGCCATGGGGCTGTGCCGTGGGCCTGTGCCGTGGGGGCTGTGCCGTGGGGCTGTGCCGTGGGAGCTGTGCCATGGGGCTGTGCCGTGGGAGCTGTGCCATGGGGCTGTGCCATGGGGCTGTGCCAAGGGGCTGTGCCATGGGACCTGTGCCGTGAGGCTGTGCCATGGGGATGTGCCATGGGGCTGTGCCGTGGGGCTGTGCCGTGGGAGCTGTGCCGTGGGAGCTGTGCCATGGGGCTGTGCCATGGGGCTGTGCCAAGGGGCTGTGCCATGGGACCTGTGCCGTGGGGGCTGTGCCGTGGGGGCTGTGCCGTGGGGGCTGTGCCATGGGGCTGTGCCATGGGGCTGTGCCGTGGGGCTGTGCCGTGGGGCTGTGCCGTGGGGCTGTGCCATGGGGCTGTGCCGAGGGGCTGTGCCGTGGGGGCTGTGCCGTGGGGGCTGTGCCGTGGGGGCTGTGCCGTGGGGCTGTGCCGTGGGGCTGTGCCATGGGGCTGTGCCGAGGGGCTGTGCCGTGGGGGCTGTGCCGTGGGGCTGTGCCATGGGGCTGTGCCGTGAGAGCTGTGCCATGGGGCTGTGCCGTGGGGGCTGTGCCGAGGGGCTGTGCCGAGGGGCTGTGCCGAGGGGCTGTGCCGAGGGGCTGTGCCGTGGGGCTGTGCCGTGGGGATGTGCCGTGGGGATGTGCCATGGGGCTGTGCCATGGGGCTGTGCCATGGGGGCTGTGCCATCGAGCTGTGCCATCGAGCTGTGCCGTGGGGGCTGTGCCATGGGACCTGTGCCATGGGGCTGTGCCATGGGGCTGTGCCGTGGGGGCTGTGCCAAGGGGCTATGCCATGGGACCTGTGCCGTGAGGCTGTGCCATGGGGCTGTGCCGAGGGGCTGTGCCGAGGGGCTGTGCCGGGGGGATGTGCCGTGGGGGCTGTGCTGTGGGGACCACATCCAGGAGCAGCATCCAGGACCTTGTACCAAGTCCTGCCATGCCGTGGTGGGAAGGTTAAAATCCTTGAACAGCCACGGCATCCAAAGAATTATTGATCCACAGAGCTGGAAGAAACCCACCAGGATCATCCAGCCCAGCCCCTGGCCCTGCCCACACCCCCACCAACCCCACCTGGGCATCCCTGGCAGCGCTGGCCCAACGCTCCTGGAGCTCTGGCAGCCTCGGGGCCGTGCCCATTCCCTGGGGAGCCTGGGCAGTGCCAGCACCCTCTGGGGGAAGAACCTTTCCTGCTCTCCAGCCTGAGCCTACCCTGGCACAGTGGGCACAAATCCTGACTCTGTATCAGCATGACCCTTAGAGCAGGTTTCAACCCTCTCCCCTGTAAAATAAAATTAAAATAAAATTAATCTAATTTTTAGAACACTAATTCCACTCTAATTTCACTCCTGTGCTTGCATAATTGCAAACTTGACTGTGCATCACCGGGGCCACGTGACTGCACCCATGAACTGAACTATTCCCAGCGTTGCATTATGGCAGTGATATACATTTAAATTATCCTGGAGTCATGCAATAACCTCCAAAGGTTTTATATGGCATTTGTATAAATATTATCTACTACTTTAATAATATTATGTCTGTTTTCATTCTGGGATGAAAATATGTCACTGAAAATGAGGTCCTGGAAATTTTTCTTTTTTAAAAAATACATTTCAGTTATGTCACAAGAAATCTGTTGGTATCACTCAGCTGAGCTCCCTCCCTCCCCTTCCCCTTCCATGCTGCCAACAGCAATTTTGAAAAGGATAAAATATTGATCAACTTTCCAGAAGAAAAAATAAAAAAAAAAAGATAAAAAAAAAATCCCCTGAAGGCTGACTGCAATGAAAAATTATGAAATCTTTTCCAGGCAGGAGCAGGTTTGTGCTGGAAGGACAGGCAGAAAGGTGAGATTCAGACCCATTAGAGCCCCAGCAGCGGGAGCTGGTGCTGGAAAGCTGCAGCTCCCCAGGGAGTTAAAGATAGGAAAGGTTGCAGTTCCCACAGCAACCCGTGCAGGGAGGACACGCACAGCACCCCCAGCAGCACCCAGCACAGCTGGAAACACCTCCAGTCCAGGCCTCCCCAGCTTCAACCCCTCTGCTTCAGGAGAAACTCGAAAGGCATCATTGCCACAGCTGGCACTGTGACCCCAGAACTGAGGCTTGGTCATTAGCTCTAATTAAAATGCAGCACCCATCAGTGCATCCCCCGCCAAATCCCAAATGCACCGGGATGCTCCCCACATCTCCGGGTGTGTGGCAGGGCAAAGGAAAAGCAGCATCCTAAGGTCTGATTCACACGAGAAAGAAATGTATGAAATCTTAAAAACAACAACAAAAAAATTACAGCTCAACAGTTTCTCGGGGTACAACCATATCGTAGTAAAAGTTCTGGGGTGCAGCTCAAGGAAGGGAATTCTTGGAGGGTAAGAATATGGAAAAGCCACCAGGCTACAGCTTCCTGGATGAAACCATGAATAAAATATTCTCCGGGATTGTTTCATCCAATTTGGAGCATTGTGTGTAATTTTTACCCAGATGTGCCACCCGGCTCTAGCTGCACCACTGCCGGGCTGGCACCGGCCTCCCGCTCCATTATTTGCTAAAAAAGGGATTCAGGAAGAGGGTGGGTCCCCTTCGGGGGGGTTGGGGCCAAATAAATGCAAAAATAAAAATATGGACTTGACATTTCAGAGTATTTCTTCCCCCACCCAGGAGTTATCCTGCTTTGCAAATTTTTCCATTCCCCCCCCCCCCCCCGAAAATCTCAGAACATGAAACAAATAAAGGGGAGAAAAGTGAAAACAGCCCCCAAACCCTGAATTCACCAGTCACTCCTTTCTGATTTCCAGCAAATATCAAATTACAGGGAACAGAAAATCAAAACAAAAAAATAATAAAAAAAAAAAAACTTTTCAGGGGATTGAGATTCAAAATTAAAAATTCATTCTGGCTCAAAATTGAATTTTATTTTGTAGAGCACCCAGATTTCAGCATTTGCTGGTAGGTGCCCAGCAGCTCCAGAAACTCACTTTGGAGTTTAAAATTTAAAAATGCTTTTTTTCCAAAAAGAAAAAAAAAAAATCTAAACTGCTGCAGCTGTGGAGCCAGCCATCTTGCTATTTTGTCCCCATTTTAGAGAGGATACTGTGTCAAGGTTGGTAAAACTCAATGTTGACCTAATCTTTCTCTTCCTCTCCCTCCCCCACTTTTGGGTGGAAAGGCCATGTAGCTCTCCTAGATTGCTTTTTTCTTGAAACAATGCATGTTTCAGTGCTCTTTTGTTATTTATTTTTAAAAAGATCAATACCAAGACCCCAGTATTCAAGGGCAACCCTATAATAATAAACCAGTGTGTGCACAGTCCAGAACTCACAGGCACTCTATAACAGCAAAATAATAGGGAGAGGACTATTTAAAACAAACAAACAAACAAAACAATTAAGAAAAACCCCACCAAAAATAATAATGAAAAAAAAAAATTTCAATTCAAACTCCAACAAGGCTTTAACAGTCAAGGAGAAAAAGGATTTTGAAATTGTGAAAAATATCATGGCTGAGCCCTTTAAAGGCACTTCAGTTTGAAAAAAAATGAAAATCACAAAATCTGCAATTATTTTTTCACAATATTGTTAATTATGCATATTCATAATATCATGGCGGACCTTATAATAAACCTGTGTAAATATTAGATTTATGTGAGCCATAGGACATGGAGTTATTACAGTGTGTTTAAAAAAAGAAGGGAAAAATAAAAAACTAAAAACCATAGTATGGAAATTTTCTTCTCTACAAAAGAAGTAGAAAATTAAATGCTGGAAACTGTTTTAATTATGCCAGGAGAAACCATCCAAAAAGCCAAGAAATTCTAAAATAAAACTGACATTCGACTCTTAATTTTGCTTGTCCTCGTGTTTTCTTGGACTGTGTTTAGAATCTCATTGTTTAACAGCAGTTTTGCATGAAATCCAAAATCACAAAAAAAAAAAAAAAAAAAAAAAAAAAAAAAAAAATTTGGGTGTGTCCACAGCAAATTTTCTGGGTTCTTCATTTTCCTGCAAAACTACTCATTTCAAACAAAATAACTTTAAGCACTGCAGCAAAAAAGGAAAAAAAAAAAATAAACCCTGAGTTTTGGCAGAGCTTGCTGCACAAGTTCAAAATTACAATGAAGCCCAATTCCTAATTGCTCCGGAACAGCAATTCTCCCACTTTCCCAAACTAATCCCTCCCTGCAGCTCACCCGGGGGGCCCTCCAAAAACTTGACTCACTTTCCTTTCCCAGCACTCTGCTGCTCCCAGGCTCCGTTTTTCTCCAGAAAATGGGGGTGGAGGGGAGAAAAACCTGAATTCATTCAAATTCCTGTTTAATTTTCATTTCCATGAGCTGGGCTTTGGCTCCAAAGGAATACACACGAAATTTGCGGGGCGCTGCGGAAGCTGCCGGAGGAACCCCAACATGGGGGATCCGGCCCCAACTTTCTGGGAAAAAAATCAGAAATAGCAGAATATTTCCTTTTTTTTTTTTCCAATTTTAATTTTTTTTTTTTTTTTTTTTTTTTTTTTACGAAATAGTCTCCTCTAGGTGGCGTCGTTTTAATGGAAAAAAAATGGGGGAGAAAAAAAAATAAAAAAAACGTTCCGGAGAAAAATTAAGAGAAGGAGGAAAAAAAAAAAAAAAAAAAAAAAAAAAAAAAAAAAGAAATAAAAAAAAAGAAAGAAGGGAAAGAAAAAGGCCTGAGAAGGGGAGCGGGGCACGGAGCGCGGCGGGGCCGGGCCGGGCCGGGCCGGGGTGCGGGGCCGGGCCGGGCCGAGGGGCGGCTCGTCCCCGACATGGCTGCTGAGCTCCGCTTTGTTTTCCGCCCGGTCCGAGCGGCCGCGGGCTCCGGCACCGCGGGGTCCGAGGAGCCGCTGCCGGCGCTGCCCCCGCGCACTGCGCCAAAGCGCCGCCGGGGCTCCGCGACGGGGCGGCTGCGGCTGCCGCCCTCCCTCCTTCCCTTCCCTTCCGTTCCCTTCCTCCCCGCTCCCTCCGCCTCCCCCCGGGGACACGCCGCCCGGCCGCCGCGTACCTGCGCTGCCGCCGCCGCCGCCGCCGGAGCGGAGCCGTCCGGCTGGTTCATGGGGCTGGGGCGGGAGCAGGCGAGCCCCGCGCCGCCGCGGCCTGCGATCCGCCCGCCGCGCACAAAGCCGCCGCCGCCGCTGCCTCCTTTCCGCCCTCCCAGGAGCGGCGAGTGGGGGCGATGCCCCCGCTGCGCGGGTGGGCGGCTCGCCTGGCTGCTGCAGCCCCCCTTCCCCCCGGGGCATGGGCCGGGGCGGCCGCCGCGGGCACGGGCGCTGCCGCTAGCGGCGCGGCGCGCAGGGCTGGGCGGGCGCCTCCCGCTGCCGAGCCCGCGCCGCCGCCATCACGAGCCGCTCTGGGGGCAGCTCCAGCCGCAGCGCGCTCGCAGCCGGCGGCGCCGGGAGAAAGGGGCTGAGTCTGGCCCGGCGCGGGAGCCCCGCCGCCCGCCCGGCCGGCCCCGCGCTGCCCTCCGCCCCCGCGCCGGGCACCGCGCAGCCCAGCCCGGCCCGGCCCGGCCCGGCCCGGCCCGGCCGCCGCCCGGCGGGCGCGGGGCCGCTCGGCGCCGTGGGGCCGCTCCGCGCCGCGGCGCCCCCCGGGAGGTGTCCCGCGGTGTGTGGGTGTGTGTGGGTGTGTGTGGGTGAGTGGCGGGCTGCGGGCTGCGGACCCCGGCCCGGCGCGGGGAGAGTCCCCCGGGCGGCGCGGCGGCCCCCGGCCCGGGCAGGGGACGAGAACCCGGCGGGCGGGAGCTGCGGGCAGTGCCCGGGTCCCTCACGGCTTCCCCAGGCCTCGAACACCTCAAACACCCCACTGAGCACGTGGGGAAGGGTCTCGGGACTAAGCGGCGTCCGAGGGGACACGGGTTGAGAGGGGACAGATGGCCTGCCACAAGGGACACGAGGGAACGGCTGGAGCTGGGCCAGGGCAGGTCAGGCTGGAGAGCAGGAAAGGTTCTAACCCCAGAGGGTGCTGGCACTGCCCAGGCTCCCCAGGGAATGGGCACGGCCCCGAGGCTGCCAGAGCTCCAGGAGCGTTGGGACAGCTCCGCCAGGGACGCCCAGGGTGGGGTTGCTGGGGGTCAGGGCAGGGACAGGAGCTGGACTCTATGATCCTTGTTGGTTTCTTCCATCTCAGGAAAGTCTGTGATTCCATGACTGTCCAAATGGCTTGGGCAGCATCACCCCTACCTCCTCTTCCCCAGCTCTTTCTTCCCCCCACATCACACCCAGGGCTGAAATCACCCCCTGCCCTTTTAGCCTCGAAGCTCCCAGCTCTTGGTCCCCCATGTTTGAGTTGTTTTGCCACAACACAAAACACAAAGCCTTTCTCTGCCCTCACACAAAACTCATCCCAACACCCTGTTCCCTCCACCAAGAGCTTTTCCTCACCACATGCTCACAACGCTCATCACTGCTCAGCAACCTTTGTTAATTTCATCAGTAAACTTTGTTCATTTCCTCCAAAAAGAAAGGGGAAAAAATTAGTGCTTTTCTTCCCCTGGAAAACACACAGCATTAACTATAAACATAATTACATTTCATACATACCTGATGTTTTCTTCCTTGTGAAGCAAGGAACTAAAAATAGTTATTAATAGTATTAATAAAATAATCTGAACTTGTGAATTTTCCTGCCCCAGCCCATGAAACCGTCTTTCCCAAGAGCTCCACAAAACCAAGGATTTGTACAAAGCCAAATGCTGATTTTGCTCTTGTTGCCCAGCCTAAAGATAACTTCAAAGATATTGCAAAACACAGATTTATTTTTCTTAATATCTTTTATGCAGATTTCATTCCAAATCGCTGTACGGTCAGATAATGTAATTACAGAGCTAAATAAAAACAAAGGGGCAAGGGAATTGGTGGAGACGTTGGGCAAGGGAAGATGTTTTCCGAATGAGCTTAGAAGGGATGTGGGAAGTCAAGAAGCAGAAACCACTCACGAGGTTTCATCCCCAGTGCTGGCATGAAGCACAGCCAGGAGGAATCCCCTGTGGAGCAGACTAAAGCAAAATTTGGTGTTTAACAAATGTTTGGGGAGGGTTTGGGGGAAAATACCATTTTGACACAGAGTTTGCAGGATGAGGAGAAGCTTGGAGATACCCTCAACATCCCTTTGTCTTTGGAAACTGCTCGCTGGCCTCCAAAAGCCAAAGCCTGGAGGTAAAAGATGCCTGCCCCGCTGTGTCCCTGGTGGCTGAGGGCACATTTCAAGCCATCCCTGGGTGCTTTGAAGCATCTTCAGCACTGGAGAACTCATCACAGCTCATGCTGACTTGGCCAACCATTCATCACCTTCTCGCTTTGAGCCTGACCCTGTTTCTCTTCCATTTGATCTATTTGTAACATGGGAAAAGCCTCCTGCCTCGCATGTCCACGAACTGTGTGGATAAATCATACCTTCACCTTCTTTTGGGGACGCTCTTCCTTCTGGAAGGACAATGTTTGAGCTCCCCAAGCTTCCTCAGCCCAAACCTCCTATTTCTTCTGGTCATGGAGACAGAATAGATACAGAAAAGGAGTGGTAACTGTGAAACTCACAGAGACCCCAAGCAGATCTTCTCTGTCATGCGTGTCTTTGCAATGGCTTTGCAGTCTGCTTTGTCTACCCAGCAAACACAGTCGCTCTGGGTGGAGGGGTTGGGGGTCCACAGGGGAGAGTTCCCAGTTCTGGGTCAGATCTCAGAGTTCAAAGCCTCCCTCCAGCGGGATTTGGCTGCTGGTTGGTCCTGGCTTTGTGAAACCAGCCCTTAGAATCCGCCTGTGTTCCTGCTGCCAATTTCGTGCTGTTTGCACACAACAAACACCATCACTGGTGACCCCTCCTGCCTGAGGGACAGCTCCTTCTCCTCCCATGGGGTGAGGTCTAATGCAGAAATCCTACAAGTCAAGACATCCTTGATTAGGAAATTTCTATGGATTAGGTCTGGGAAATTCCAACCATGTTTTGTTCCTGGCAGAGTGAGATACCCATCAGGTCACCCAGGCTGAAGTCCCTTCTGATGAGGTGACCTATTTGGGACAGATGTTTGTCCCTATTTGGGACAGACATTTTAGCCGTGTCAGTCTTGCCACTCTGGTAGCATCCAGTGGGCTCTTCTGTCCTGATTGGTATCAGATTTTGGCTTTGGCTCTCAAAACTTTCTCATGATCAGTGACCAAAGCCTGAAAACCCACATCCTTATTTAGAAGTGCCCTCAGACCTTCCCTGTGTAACAGCTACTGACAGGCCCATTGCAGCCAGGAGCCCTCCACACCACATTTCAGAACACGCTTTCCAATAAAGGTCAATCACTTTTCTTACTCCAGTTTCTGGTGCCTGCAGGCAGAGAGGACAGTGGTGCTCACACCTCTGTGGGATTCCCAGCCTGAAAATGTTGAATTCCTCCTGGGACATCAGCATCTGCACAGCACTGGGCTTGCCAGAGGTAACTCAGTGACCTCTCCCTCCTTTCCTACCCTCGAGATGAAGCAGCAGCAATGCTTTCACCTTCCCAGGGAAGCTCTGTAGTCATCTCAGACTGGGAATGCCATCCTGGTAGGAGCCAGGAGCAAGTTCCTGGTAGGACACCCACCTCCCATGAGCTGGTAAGGGTGTCCTGGCTGCAGTAATCTTAAGTGATAATAGGATTAAAGATTGTGACAATGCACTTACATGCAAGGGCTGGTTCTGCAGACTTGAGAATCTTTTGCTGTGCTGTATTCTCCTGTATTCCCCATAGGTTGTTTGTAAGGCAGGCAGCACTAACAGTTGATACTCTGTGTGAGTGTCAAAGCCTGCACAGCATCCATCCCGAGGCAATGGAGTGTCCTGGGGTTTGCTTGCTGCAGCCTGGACTTCTGCTTGAGCTGTGAGGCCAGGGATGGTGGTAGCAGGGACAGGCTGTTGAAGATGTCATTTAGCCCCTGGAAGGGCATTACAGTTCACAGCTAGCTCCATTTTGGAAAAGTGGGGACATTTAGGTTGGATATCAGGAAAGGTTCTTCTCCCAGAGGGTGCTGGCACTGCCCGGGCTCCCCAGGGAATGGGCACGGCCCCGAGGCTGCCAGAGCTCCAGGAGCATTTGGCCAGCACTGCCAGGGATGCCCAGGGTGGGGTTGTTGGGGTGTCTGGGCAAGGACAGGAGTTGGATTGATGATCCTTGATCCCCTCCAGCTCAGGAGATTCTGTGATTCCATGAAAGCTCACCTGAGGACGAAGATACAACACAGTGAAGAGGAAGCCCAGTGAGGTGATGAGGATTTTGCATAAGGCACTTGTGCTGATTCCAGCGAGGAGCCTCTTTGTGGGATATGTGCTCAATAGTCTGGAGGAGGAAATTATTGGTAGCAGTCTTCCTAAGAAAATCTAGAGCTCGCGATCCCCTTCATCCCATCACAGCATTCAGTCATCTGGGCCAAAGGTTATCCCTGAGGGATGTGGGGTTCCCTCTGTTCCAGTGCCCACTCTGAAGTTTGGAATCTGTGCCTGAAATGCTGAGGTTGAGCCCCATGCTGGGGCAAAACGCTGAACACTCCTCATCACTGCTATAAATAAGGAAGAGCCGGCAAGCCACAGTCAGGAAATGGCCAAAGGACTATTTATAATCACCACTATCTGCAAAGATATTTGTGAGACCGGCAGAAAAAAATAAATCCCCACTTCACTCTTCCTGACCCCGTCGCCGTCTGTTTGCTTCGCTCTGAGGCATTAAAGCTCATCAGAAGTGTTTGCCAACGGTTATACAGAAAGGAAGTGTTGGATTGTATTTGTTCTTGTCAGCACTGAGCTGCTCCTTTCTTTTCCAGCTGTGGTCACTTTCGTCCCCCCCTTTGCCAGGACCGTGTGCACCCTGAGCACTCAAAAGGATCTGCACCAGTGTGAGCTGCAGCACAGACTGGGGATCTCTGCAGTGGACTGAATGCACTGAGAACCAACTGTGGACAACAGGAGCTCCAAAACCATTCAGATTTGGGTACAAAGCTTTTCCCTGCACAAGGATTAACGAGTCCTTCAACTGCATCAAAGCCTTGTCGGAAATCGCAGTGGCTGAGTCGTTGGGATGGGCTCTGTTTGGGTGATGCCAATAAAGCCATGTCCTGGGGACAGTCCAGGGAGACCCCATGCCTCTGACTGTGGAGCTGATGGTGTGAGTGGGGATGCAGGTGGGGCTTTGCTCCTCCTGCTCTGGGTGCTTGGTGAAGAGGCTGGAGCTGTGCTGGGCTCAGGATGCAGCTGAATTTCAGAAGCAAATGCCAGGGTGTGGGAGCATTTACAAGCATGTGAGCATGTATTTTTACCTATATAAAACAAGAAACCATTGGTTTTAAAAGCATTAGGATTGTATAAACATGACACTCTCCAGAGCAAACTACAAAGCAATAAAATCCCAAACCATGGGACACCTGTTCCCAACTCTTTAATGACCATACAACACATTTCTGCTGACAGGGAGAGATTTATTGCTACAACAAAGAGCTTCCTTCTACCTCCAACAAATAATGAAATGGCCACCTCCCAGTGTTGGAATCTACCCTGCCTACCTTAGAGCATCTTCCAGGGCCTGAAGGGGCTCCAGGAGAGCTGGAGAGGGACTGGGGACAAGGGATGGAGGGACAGGACACAGGGAATGGCTCCCACTGCCAGAGGGCAGGGATGGATGGGATATTGGGAATTAGGAATTGTTCCCTGGCAGGGTGGGCAGGCCCTGGCACAGGGTGCCCAGAGCAGCTGTGGCTGCCCCTGGATCTTGCCCCTTGGAAGTGTCCAAGGCTGGGAGCAGCCTGGGACACTGGAAGGTGTCCCCGTCCATGGCAGGGGTGGCACTGGATGAGCTTTCAGGTCCTTTCCATGCCAAACCATTCTGGGATTCTACCTGGAGGTGCAAGGCAGAAGATCCCCACTTGTGGGTCCAGCAGGTGGGGTAGCAGCTGCAATTGTTTGGCCACCTGCCTCTATGGCAGGAGGATGTTCAGAGCTCCCCTGCCCTCCCAGGGGCCACACTGAAGGCAACATTGGGATGCTGGAGCTGCTGGCAGAGCTTGTGCAGCGCTGCTTTCATGTTTCTCAGAAATACACACTGGACTGAGGGAGAACACTGGGAGGAAGAAGCCCCTGAGTGCTCTCCCAGCTGGGAGCCCACGGGGATGTTCCAGGCTGGCATGTGAGGCAGGGTTCTGTGCTTGGGTACAGCTCAGTCTGTGCATCATGCCCACAATTGTGTTTGCCAGGAAAAAGGTGTCCAAGAAAATTCCGACACGGAAGCAAAGAATCTTAATAAATGGGATTTAAATAATAGATTTAGCTGAAAATCCCCAGAAGACGGATTTTTTTATCCACACATCAGGTGCTGTAAGCTTAGAAAAAGATAACAAAGCATTCCTCAGACAGAAAAGGTTGAGTTTCTGCTTTAATTGAAAAATCATATGTGGTTTTGATACTCCTAGAGAGATGTTATGTTAAGAAGTAGTTTATGCTGAGAGATGTATCATCACTATTTTGGGGTAAATTAGATTAAAGTGATTTGCAGTCATCCCCATGCTAAGCAGTATAAAGGAAAGAAATGGGAAGTTAAAGTTGTACTTAGGAGAAGTGCAGGCAGTTTGCTGAGGAAATCCTGACTCGGCTCTGCCTTAACAGGCAACTGTCAGCTCAGTATTAGAAAGGAATTGTAGCTTTCTGGACCCATAATCAGATTCATCTGTCTCTTCTTTACAGTGGCATGGCAGAGCAGAATTAAGAATATTTACATGCCTTAAACTGAGTCTTTCTGCTTTAATTGTGTAATTATGGAAATCACTATTTAGGGATCCATAGTACGGCTCTGCTGAATCCTGCACTTCAGGCAGACACACAATCCCTTCGTTAAAGAGCATTCCCTGCAAAAGCCCAGCATCCAGTGTGGAGTGTGGAATACATGTCCTGGGTATGTATTTGCAAATTCATTAATTAACTTATCAGTTCAAACTAATTAAAAATTGGTTCTTTAACAAATCTAATACATTGTGGCAGACCTGTCTTTTTTTTTTTTTTCCTGAAGATCTATTAGCAGAGTAATGCAGACCCTGCAACCTTCCTGTGTAATTAATACTCACAGAAATCTTACGTATAAATTTCACTGGCAGAATTTATTTGACAATGGTCTCTTACGAGATTACACTTCATAACTGAAAGTTTATTAAGCAAGGCTCGTTTGCAGGGTTTTCCTTCCATTTCCCATAAGGGATTGTCTCCCTTCCAGCCCTCATGGTCCCACTGGGGCTCTCACATTGCTCTGCTGGGGTGAAGCCTCACAGAGCAGGGAGCTTGGGAGGATTGTGGCTGTTCTGGAGCAACAGGAAGCAGCCACACACATGAGAGAGTTGGCCCACAAGCCATGGGTTGACTAACAAGCATAAACTTGTCTTTTAAATTCATTATAACCCCTTTAGTTCATCCCATGTGGGCCATGGGGCGGGAGGCTGAAGACGAGAAAGATTTCCTGGCTGTTTGTCACCATCACAAACAGAATATACTAAATAATACATGACTGAGTGGTGTGATTAATTTTATTTGCACTCACAAACCATGCACTCCCAGCTTCCCTGCATGTGAGTAATGTGTCCCTGCCAGACACACGCCAGGAAAGCCCTTTGAGCCGCCCCACCGCAGACAGCATCACCCCAAAACCACCCCGCAAACTTCCCTGGGCTCAGGCAAGACAAAGAGCCTGACCAAAATGTAACACGCTGTCATTTGTAATCCTGCCACAGCTGCTGACCCACCTCGGGTACGTCTGAGCTGTGCCCAATCCAGTTGTGCAACTGGCAGGAAACTGTGCATCCTCATGGAATGGCACTCAGTAAAACTGGGGATTTCTCAGCCAGTGGTAATTACAAACAGCAGCTAACACAGCTCTCACTCAACATCAGCAGAGCACAGCTCTCACTGAGCTTTGCACCCCCTCAGAGATGAACTGAGAATTAAAAAGAGGTAAAATTGAGAAAGCAGGAAAGGGCACATTTACAAAAGCATTTTAAAACGGAGGTGGCGGCGTGTAGCTGTGCTGAGCTCCGGTGAAGAGTGTCCCGTTCCCTCGCCATGGAGCAGATCAGGTGGCCCCATCCTGAGCCAGGACAGAGCTGTCCCTTGGCCACCCAGGAGTCACTTGCTGCCAGCCCCTGTCGCTGCCCCCGCGCTCTCCTCCCGCTGCGCCGCTGAGCCTTCGCTCATAAATTAACAAATAGCAAATACAACATTAAATAATAGCAAATGCATCCTTACGAACAAACAAATAAATATTTCCAGTGCTTTATTAATAGATTTTTGACAGCTTCATTAGGTTGGTGAAATTTCAAGATACTTAATGAAATAATGCTTCATCCCTTGGCTTGTGATATAAATTCTAATGAAATGCGCAATTCCAATTCATCCCCAACAAACTGTGATGCTCTGCTCACAAGGCACTATCATACTGCCAAGGTTTTTATTTCCTTGACATTATGATCTTAACAATTTTATTTTAACAGTTGGAATGGTAGCACCCTAATAAGTTAAACAGCAGAATAAAAGATCCCTCTAGAAGGAAAAAAAAAAAGTATATGTTTAGGTGGAAGAGACTTCAGAACAGATTATGGGTTGTTTTATATTCTAAATATGACACATTAATGTCTACTCATTTAATACTGTAATTTTTTTTAAGTTCTTTTCACTGAAAGATGATCTTTATTTCTCTGAAAATTGCCTGGTGGAATCCCCACTTGTGCAAATGATAAGTGACTGCTGCACACCACGAGCTAAATGCTCCAGAGCTCAGTGGAGCTGCCCTTAAATGAACAAAGTAAATGGAAAAAAAATTAAGTAGAATTAATATTATTAAAGATAATAATATAAATTATTAGTAGTATTCTATTAAGGTCAGATTAATCCCACTACAATTCAATTGGAATAATACGTGCAATTTATGCAATCACAAATGTTTTAACATTTAAATTACCTTTCTGGCATTCTGGAAAGCTGTATTTTGCATTCCAGAGCAAGGCAAGCCCTGCCCGGGGCGGAGCGCTGCCCGCGGCCCCGCTGCCCGCGGCCGGGCCGGGCCCGCAGCCCCCGAGCGGCTCCGGCCCCCTCTAGGGGCTGCAGCTCCAATCCAGGGCTGCGGCGCCGCTCCCGCCGCTCGCCCTGCTCGGGCTGCCCGCCGGAGGAGGAGACGGCTCCAGGCAGAGCTCAGAGCCCCTCCAGGGCCTGGAGGGACTCCGGGACAGCTGGAGAGGGGCTGGGGACAAGGGATGAGGGACAGGACACAGGGAATGGCTCCCAGTGCCAGAGGGCAGGGATGGATGGGATATTGGGAATTAGGAATTGTTCCCTGGCAGGGTGGGCAGGCCCTGGCACAGGGTGCCCAGAGCAGCTGTGGCTGCCCCTGGATCCCTGGCAGTGCCCAAGGCCAGGCTGGACAGGGCTTGGAGCAGCCTGGGACAGTGGGAGGTGTCCCTGCCATGGAAGGATGGTAGAACAAGAAGTCTTTCAGGTCCCTCCTCACCCAAACCATTCCATGATTCTGTCGTTCAGTCACTCTCTGGACGCTGAGTTTGGCACCCTTTGGCACCTGAGGGATGGGGCCTTTCCCAGCCCTGCAGCGCTGTGAGGGATCGGGACAGGCTGGATGCATGGGATGAGACCATTTATAGGAGGTTCAACAAGGCAAAGTGCCAGGTTCTGCACTTGGATCACAAGAGCCCCAGTGCAAGGCTCCAGACTGGAGCAGAGGGGCCCTTCCTCCTTTTCCACTTGCTGGAGACACTGGAAGCTCTTTGAGACCCAGAGCATCTAATTCGTGCCAAGGTCCCCAGGGGGACCTCCTGGTACTGTGGAAATGCAAATGAATAAGTAAGACAAGTAAAGTTTTGACTCCAAGGGGATTTTGTGACTGGCTGTGGGTGCAGAATCCACCTTCACCCACTTTGCAGCACCATGGTGGGACAGTGACACAGTTGTGGGCTTACAATACAATTCCAAGCATTTGCAAGCTCCAGGGGCTGTTGTGCCAGGTCTGTGTAGGAACAGCATTCCATCATCTGGAGAGGCTCTGAGCCCTGTCACTGTCACACCTGGGTGCTGACCTGTCCTGTCCTCTCCTGGGGCTTGGAGCTCAGGGACGAGGCCACTGCTCATGGCTGCAGCATCCTGGGGGTGAGCACAGGGTGGAAAACCTCTCCCAAGCTCAGGTGACACTTGGACATGGCCACAAAGGTGCTGGTGACACAGCTGTGGCGTCACTGGGAGTGGGACCATCCTACTTGGAGACAAACCCTGCATTCCACCCATGTGAGCTGATCCTGTTCTCGCCTTCATCGCTGCCTGCAAGGATAAATGTGTCAGAGGCTGCCAGGGGTCCAGCTCTTCTCATAATGGTGGTTATACAAATAATCTCAGGTTTCCATTGAAAATAATCATGGTTTTGATGGCTTTCCCCCCGTGTTCTGCAGCAGCAGGCCGTGAGCCAGCAGCTGTCCCCAGATAAAATCTACACAGAGTAAGGGAGGGCAATTGGCCATCATTTTTAAAGACATTATTTTTAAACACTGCAAGTGCAGTGACAGAGGAGAGGCTCAGAACAAGGGCAGTCTGTGGCCTGGGTCAGCCCCGTGCCCGAAGGGGGGAAATGCTGGATTTCAGCAAGCCCTTGCAGTATGCAATGGACCATTTGCTGCAGTGCCCCGAAGCCCTCGGAGGAAAAAGTCTCTTGTAGATTCTCTAAATTTAAGCTTCCTCCAATGCCCCGAGGAGTTTATGAGCTGCTTGACCAAGATAATGACACTCTGACATTTTTGGATCCTCTTGGTGACACTGTTATTAATTTTACCATCTAATTTTATCATTTTTATCATCTTTTTCATGTAGAAGCAGGGACCACAATTAGGGTTCTTTTTCTTGTTGATAATAACAGCTCTTAGTACCTATAACTCATCAGCCAGATTTTTCTTTAATGCTTTTGGCTTCCCTTATCAATTTCTCACCACTCAGAAATGTTAAATTATCCTGATTACTAGTTTTTCTCTTCCCCCCCCCCCTTATTCTTTATGCACTGCTTCTTTTTCTAATTGCTGCTTTCATTTTCACCTAGAGACATCTCAAAATCAAACACCATTCTTCCAAAATGATGGCACAAATAGAACTTTTTAGCCAGGTTGGGAACTCTTAGAGGGAACTTTTTTTTTTCACTCATTTACATATATGTTTATTTTTCTTCCCAGCAAGTTTCCCTCACCTCTTTATTCAGCCTCACAGATCCAGGGAGAAGTACCAAGTATATATTACTGGTTGGGACTGTCTTTTATTATCCCATAATTAATGCAATCAGGTCATGATCACCGGTCTCCAGGCAACCACCGATTTCTAGTTCAGTGATCAATTCATCTTTATCCATCATAATAAGATCTAAAATAGAATTACCTCACGTTAGGTGCCATCTCTTTTGTGTTAGAAAATTATCATAGATAATTTTTAGAGATGCCTCTGATGTTTTATTACTGTCTGCAGGAGGTCTCCACCATTCACCTCCCACAGCAATGTCCTGCAGAAAAGGAGTTTCTTTGGGCACCCCACGGGCAGTGTCCCCAGCTCAGGGTGTGGTGGCACAAATGCAAGAAATAGAGAGAATTGCCACTTCATCTCTGTTCATGGGATGGAAGGGACCTGAAAGCTCCCTTCCCTTCCCTTCCCTTCCCTTCCCTTCCCTTCCCTTCCCTTCCCTTCCCTTCCCTTCCCTTCCCTTCCCTTCCCTTCCCTTCCCTTCCCTTCCCTTCCCTTCCCTTCCCTTCCCTTCCCTTCCCTTCCCTTCCCTTCCCTTCCCTTCCCTTCCCTTCCCTTCCCTTCCCTTCCCTTCCCTTCCCTTCCCTTCCCTCTCATCCCATGGGCAGGAACAACTTCCACCAGACCAGGGTGCTCCAAGCCCCATCCAGCCTGGCCTTGGACACATCCAGGGGCAGCCACAGCTTCTATGGGCACCCTGTGCCAGGGCCTCCCTATCCTCCCAGGGACAGGTTTCCCCCTAACATCTAAGTTTCTCCTCTTTTAGTTTAGAACTGCCACCCCTTTTTCTATGTGCTCATGTAAAAAGTCCCTCTCGTTTTTACAAGCTCCCTTCAGGCCCTGGAAGGGCTCTGAGCTCTGCCTGGAGCTTCTCCTCTCCAGGTGAGCACCCCCAGCTCTGCCAGCCTGGCTCCAGAGCAGAGGGCTCCAGCCCTTGGAGCAGCTCCTCTGGATCTCTCCAGCAGCTCCAGCAGTCCAGGTCCTGCACTGGGACCCAGCTCTGCAGGTGGGGTCTCACCTGAGCACCAGGGACAGGGGCAGAATCTGGGGGATCAGCCCAGCCCGTGTTTGGCCTTCTGGGTGCCAGCACACAGCCAGGGCAGGTCCAGCTTTCCCCCACAGGAACAGGAACCCCCAGGTCCTGCTCCCAGAGCTGCTCCCAGGGACTTCTGGCTGTGCCCATGTCTGGGGTTGCCCTGACCCAGACGCAGCACCTGCCCTTGGTCTTATCAGACCTCATGACACTCCCATGGGCAACCTCTTGAGCTTGTCCAGGTCCCTTGATGCCCCATCCTTCAGGAGTGCCACTGCACCCTCAGCTTGGTGTCACCTGCCAGCCTGCTCAGGCTGCCCTCCATCTCAGTGTCTGTCCTTTATGGCCAGATGAGATATCCCAGCTATTCCTTCTCTTTAGTTCCCTCCCTAACTTGCTTCACACACTCATGAGCTCCTGAATTTATTTTTACAAAGAAGATCCTCCAGCCCCTCCTAAGGCTGGCCAGCTTATCCATCCCCCTGCCTGTGCAATTCCAGGTGAGCAGATACTGTGTTCTACTGGAATAATGCAGGGAATCCCATCCAGCCCATATGCAATACTTTAAGATATAAAGATATTTTGAAATATTTTTGATCAATTGGAGTAATTCAGAATTTTGAGGAGTGTAATGAAAACTGTTGATTTTAAAAGTCAAGTTTATTGAATTTGACTGACTCTTAAATCACCATTGTCATTATATTTCTGTCCTATTTGATTTCCTCTTGGCTAGTTTTAGGCTGAAAACAGACTGAATTCAGTCTTTTCAGATGGCATCTTCTATCTGTGCAGATCCTGGGAAAGAACTCCTGGTCCTGTTTGGCACATTTAAATGGCATTGCAAGGGAAATGGTGAATAAATCTGTAACGCTCAGTTCCACAGGGAGTCCTTCGGTGTCAGCAGCAGGGCTGGAGCAGAGCTGGTGCCTCCTGCAGTCCTGAAGGCTGGGATTCATCTGGAGCTTTCTGTGCCAGTGTGGACAAGGACACAGGAACCCTGAGGAACAGCTGAGCTCTTTTGGGCTCTCCAGATTCCAGAAGGTTCCTTCCAAGGCTGGTGGAGACCAACCTGCAGAGCTGCCATGAACTGTCACCCCCTGGCATTGCTGACAATCTGCAGAGTGCCCTGGCAGCCCCGGAGCAGGGGCTGGACATCGTGGAGGGTCCCATGTCCCTCCCAGGGGCAGAGGACGAGGCAGGGTCTCCTCCAGCTTGTGCTGCTTCAGTTCCCCATCTTCCAATGGAAACACTAAAAATCAGCCTCTTGTGTGGGACTCTGCAAGGAAATGTTTTCAGACTGCCTGAGGAGAGGAAGAGAAAGCTAGCTGGATGGCAAATAATTAGAATAATTATTTGAAAATCAATAGCTGTCTGAAACAGCAATCAATTAACCTGGAGACATTTCAAAATGAGATCTATACTGACTGGGCAACTGAAGCCCGAATAATGACTTGGAATTTGCTCTGGATAACCTTAAATTATCTTTTGCCTTAGGTCCACTGCAGTCAGCAGCCACCCCTGAATCACCCACAGCCCTGGTCCCTGAGGTGGCCAGCTCTGGGATGAAGGGAGCTTCCTCTTCCTCGGGGTTCTCTCAGGTCTGTCACTGCACACAAGGGATGGAGACACCCCTGCATGGAGAGAAGTACTTAATGCAGGGTGAGGATTTGCCTCCTTGTTCAACAGAAAAAAATCCTGGAAAGCAATTTTAGGGCATCTGTCTTTGAAGCCCCAAAACAGGGGCAGGCTGGATCATGTTTACCGCAAAACAGAGTTGTTTGGGGGGCTCCTGGAGGCAGATGACTTCCCACAGAGCCCTGGAGAGTCATCTGGTTTATTTTTGAACTCTAGCAGCTTTCTAGGAAGAGATGACTATCACTGAGGGCTGTTTTCTCAGATTAAAAAAAAAAAAAAAATTAAAGATTTCACAAGTGTGACTTTCTGTGGACTGCCGGCATGAAAACTGCAACCCCAGCCTTTAAAACACTCAGCAAAACCTTTTCCAGAGTTGTCCCCTGGACCTGACTGGCCACCAAAGGCAGTGAAAAGGCAGAAGCAGCCCAGCAACCTCAGGCAGGGGCAGTTTTGGGCTCTCTCTTGTGCTGCTGAAACTCCTTTCCCCTTTGCTCAGTCCCTCGGGTGTTCCTGCCTGTGGGAGGGGGAGGCTGTGCTCAGGTGCAGCAGCAGACAGAGCTCCCCACAGCTCCATGGACAGCCCCAGGTGCCACCTCGTGTGGCACCCCGCAGGGGAAGGGATCCTGCTTTGTGCCGAGTTCCTGGATGCTTTAGGATCAGGTGTGGGATATTTAAAGCACGGAAGGGGGAGGAGGAGCAGGTTGCTGCCAACTGCTCTGCCTGCAGCTGGTGGCTCCCAGTGCGAGGAGCCCCCACGCTCCTCATCGCTTTCACATCCAGCTGGGCCTCTTCTTTTTCATTTGACTCCAGCAAAGGGAACACGGGGATGGACCAAAAGGAATGTTGTAAAGAGTATAATGTCCTCTCTAATCCAGCAAGCTGAATAAAATGACGAGTTTTAACCCATCTTTTTGTGTAGATAGTCTCTGGTTAGTCCCTTAGCGTGTCCTCACGGCGTGAATTATGGTGCAATAATTCACACTGAACTGCATGGACAGCCCTCAGCTCCCAGCCTTGTGCCTGACACTGCTCCAGGCGTGAATTATTGTCCTATAATTCACACCTTGTCATATCTTATTGCCGGAACATCCCCGAAATGACAAAGCTGGAGTCATTAAGGAGAAATTCAGTCAAAACTTGGCGAAGGCAGTTGATGGCAGGAAGGACCATGTACTTAAGACTGATGAGAAACAGCTGAGGGAGCTGGGGGGGGCTCAGCCTGAAGAAAAGGGGAACTTTTTCACTCCCCACAACTCTCTGACAGGAGAGGGCAGCCAGGGGAAGTCAGGCTCTTCTCCCAAGTAGCCAGTGACAGGACAAGGGAAAATGGCCTCAGGTTGCACCAGGGGAAGCTTAGGTTGGAAATCAGGGAAAATTTCTTCACTAATGGGTGCTCAGGTATTGGCACAGGCTGCTCAGGGCAGTGCTGGAGTCATCATCCCTGGATGTGTTCAGAAAATGTGTGGATATGACACTTGAGGACGTGGGTTAGTGGTGACCGTGGCAGTGCTGGGTTGACAGTTGGACTCGATGGCCTTAAAGCTCCCTTCCAACCTAAATGATTCTGTGATTTACATGTCTCAGTCAGGCTAGACAGGAAGAGCCCCAAAGAATAAACACAGGGAAAGAGCTGTGTGCATCCAGTGCTATGTGTGTTTGACCATCTTGGGTGGAATTTCTCGAAGCAAAGAGATTACTTTCCCAAACTGGATGCCTGTGGTCCAGAGGTAGTGACCAGCAGGTCCATTAAAGGTTTTCCAGCTGTCTGGGTTCCCATGCAGAAAAACAGTTTGCTTCATGGGGATATTTGCAGGTAGAAGGTGCTCCCCAGGTGAGCAGGAGTCAGTAAAGCCCTTCACAGACCCAGCACACACATATTCCTGGGGACTGTGTACTGTATATCCTCCTCCTCCTCCTTTGCCTGCTGTAGGTCCCCAGAGGAGCCTTGATGTGTCCCAGGGCTCACCCCCAGGCCAGCAGCACAGGTGCCATGTGAGGAGGGAGGTGCAGCTTTGCCATCACTGTGTGCTAAGCACCCTTCCCTCTCTCCCTGCAGCCCAGCTCCATCTCACCTGGATGGGGACAGGTGTCTGGTGCCACGCAGCCACCCCTGGCAGGACACACGGACAGCTCCTGCCTTCCTGGGGAACCTTGGGAAGGCACAAACCAGCCTGGCCCCGGAGCAGATTGGTTTTGTGCAACCTGAGCTTGATGGAAGGCATCCCTTGAGATAAAAATCAGATCTGGGGGGAAATGGCTGGGTTTGACAAGCGGTGGTGGGCAGGTGGAGCAGCAGCAGGGCTGGGACAGCCTGAGGAGGTGACTCTCAGCTCGAGGGCTCACTGTGCCCGTGTCCCTGCAGGGGCTGTGCCAAACGCCGCCGCTCACGGGAGCCTTGCTGCTGTTGGGGTGCTGGGGAGGAACCCCTGCCAAACATCCAGGTGCTCAAAACAGCACCAGGCATCTGCTGCAAGTCAGATAATTCACACCCTTCATGCCCACTGAAGTTTAAATCATTTCAGTGGAAATGTTGCACTCTGCTGAGCTGAGTGCAGGCAGCAGCCTGTGCTCAGCTGGTTTGTGGGGCCCCCTCCCGCTGCTCCTGCAGCACTCCCCTCCTCCGGGCACAGTGGGAGCCACCTTTCAAATGGTCAAAGAGGCAAAAAATGTGGCCACTTCCCCAGCTACTTGTTCTTATTTATCAGCCAGGCCTGCTGGATGCAGGGGCACTGGGATCACTCCCAAATGCACTGCAGGGAAAGCGAGCTAACACATTTCCCTCTGTGTCACAGTGGAAGGGACAAACAGGGCTGAGGTGGCAGGGCCATTTCTCAGAGTCACTGCAGAAACAGGGCATGCACTGCTCAAGAGCTCTCGTGACAACAGCCAGTGCTTGAAATGTAGCACCTGGACTTCAGAGGGGATTTTGGGACGCTGTGGTGGATGCCCACCCTGCAGAGCTCTGGGGCTGTGTCCGGCAGAAGCACCTGACTGAGCCCTGGGTTGTCACTTCCAACAGGACTCTCAAAGAGCAGTATATTCCTTGAACTTCATTGCCTTCCTTGGAAGTGCAGAGGGACATTTGATGGGACGGGCTCCAGACTGTGCTGAGGCCTCAATCTTTCATGATTTCATCTTAAACCCAGAGGAGCAGTGCCAGTGCCAACCTGCTGGCACCGAGCTCGAGAAGTAGAACACTGCACACAGCACAGGTCCAAATGCACCAGCCTGCCCAGGTTCTCATTTCTCAGGACACTGATGCTGCCCTGAGTTGAGACAGCAGCTGGAGCAGGTCAGGACAGCCTGTCCAGGCTGGCATCCAGGCAAAGGGCAGGAGCAGGGAGGTGTTTGAACAAGTGTATCACAAATTATATGACAGAAGCAGCAGCTAGTTGGCTGAGTCCCCCAGGAAGGACTTTTTGGACTTGCTTAGGAAAGATATCAGCAAAATGCCTTGGGCAGTGGGGGGGGCTCATGTGAGGATGTCCCAGGGGATGACACCCTGGACCAGAGTGACCGTCTGAGCCATGTCTTTGCCAACTGCTCGTGCCAAAGGCAGCAAACTCAGTCGGAGCCACATCCCAGAGAAGGCGGCAGCCCCACCAGCTGGCACCGTGCTGCATCCAGCTGGCTCCCAGGCTGCATCCAGCTGGCAGAGGCAAGAGCACAGAGCCCTGGAAAGGTGATGCCAGCCAGGGAAACCCAGACCCCCTGTCACCCTGGCAGCTCTGGCAGTGTTTGTGCTGGCACATGGATTCAGCTCAGCACTTCCCAGGTGGATGCAGCACCTCCGAAGCTTCAGTGCCCAAGTGCAGGCAGTGTCTGCTGACAGCTGGGAACAAATATGCATTACCATTAGTTATCCACTAATTAGTGGACTAATAACCAGCTAAACCAGCTTGTTCTTTAGTAGATGAGTCTTTCCTGTCCTTCTGGATTATTATAATAATCACAGTCACTCTGTGTCTTCCTGCAGAGTCACTCACCCAGAAGAGACCATAGGACAGCCTGTAACTGTCCTGCTGCTTCTGTCACCCCCTGCCAAAGCTGGAGGTAAAATACCATAAACTGCCATGAAACTGAGTGTTGGGGGTGTGGGTATGTGTGTGAAGTCCAGAAATCTTCCAGGACAGTTCTCTGTCCCAGCCTTGGGTCAGACCTGCACACCTGCCTCAGGTGTGAGATGTGGCAGAGAGAGGAGCAAAGAGCTTGGAGCAGGTGAAACAGGCCCAGCCCAACAATCCCAAGTGCAGCACTCAGCCAGATGAGTTTTCTGACCACAAGGAGCACTTTAGCTTGTTCAAATCCCCTTTGGGATGTTCTCTGGGCTTGTCACTGCAAGAAAACAGCCTCTTTCCTCCCAGATCATTGACGTAGCTTATTACTGAATACTCATCTGTTTGCAGATGTTCTATATTTTCCTGACATGAAGTTTCTTAACATCCCTTTTAGATTGTCTTTATGCTCACAATGTTGATGCATAATCTCTTTTTTCCTTGAGAAGTTCCTGTAAGTGCCTCGTGCACTGATGAGATGAAAGCTTTCTTTGTGTTCCTGCCAATCCAGTTTGTATGCCTCTGTTTGTCACCTGAAGATAAAAGCTCAGGGATGTTGTTTGGAGCCAGGCTGTGAAGCAGAGACTCAACTGGAGGCAAGGACAGGAGGAAAATATTAGCAAAGCAACCACCTAATTCTTGACAATGCCAGCACCAGCCATTGTGAACCTTTGCCCAAACAGGGATCCCTTCCTAAAGCCTCTTAGGGTGCTTACATGAGTACATTTGACTTCAAAGAGGGTATACACAAGACCAGCTCAGCTGACGAGAGGGAACTCATTAAGCTGCAGTAATTTGGCAGGTCTGTGTTTACTTCTGCTGGAGCATCGCATTTTGTGAACCATTTTTTTCCAACCCAGAAGGTTTTGTACTGTGTTGAGCTGATGAAACCCAGTCACGTAAACCATTGCGTGGCTCAAAAACCCTTTGAGTGATGAAAGCCTCTGAACAGATCCTTTCATTAAACAGGGGACCAAGTTTCCTTTGGTTTTAGCCAAATTGAAATGGTTTTAGCTGAGGCAAAGTTGTACTTTGTTGTGATAGACTCGGAGATGAGCTCTGCTGTGTGGGCACACCAGTGATAGTTTATATCCTGTGTCACCCATGAGGGGGGACAGCTGGAGCTTTGTTCCCTTGGGGGTTCCTCTGAATCCCTCTCCACCTCCACACACCACAGCCCCTCACTGGAAGCTGCTCTGAATCCCTCTCTGCTTCTTCCCTCTGACCTTTGGGGTTGTTGTGTTTGTATCTAGTTTGCTGGGAGAATGCTTAACGTGCATCCAGGCACAGCCTCCAATCCTTTAAACCCTGTGGACACTTCCAGGATCAGTAGGTGAGTTCACTGATGGCACAGCTGTGGGAATATGCAACTGGAAGGAACCCGTTCCAAACCTGGGCCTGTAAAGGTTTGTGTGCTCAACAGGTTCTTTTCTTCTCTTCTCGTGATGGATCAGCTCGGTCTCCACCAAACGCTGTCACAAGGCTCAGCCCACGTCTGCTCTCCCTCCTCTCCCTCCCTGTCCCTGTGCTGCTCCTCTGCAGTGGGTTGGGTGGGATGCAGAGTGTCAGGATTGAGGAGCTCCTTGCATTGGATGAAGAGTCACAGAACCAGAGGCACTGAGGTTGGAAAGGATCTCTAATGTAGGGTTTTGGGGGCTTTTCCAAGGTAGGAAAATAGTACAAATTTCCTCTTCTCTCCTAATGCAAATGTGGCCAAATTGATTTCCCTCCAATTTTCCATAGAGCAGATTCATTCCAAGAGGAGAATTTTGGGAAAAGGTACAAGTTTGTGAAGACAGAGTGTTCTCATGGAGGCTGAAATAGTCACTTCAGCTGGAACATTTGTGTCACATGGCCACAAAGGCAGGGTTTAAAACTGGGGTAGGGAGTACCTCTGGATGGAATCCCAGAGGAAGGAGGATGGCAGTTGAGGCAGGGATTCACGGGCTGATCAGCCCTGGATGAAGCAGCACAGGGTGGAGCTCTCGCAGCACAGTGACAAACAGAACGATGAGTGTGGGCTGAAGGGGAAGGGCCAGGGTCCCAGCAGGGTTCCACGTTGGCTGTTTGTCCTGGGTTTGTGTCCACTGCAAACCCAAGAGGTGCAGTCTGGACTCCAGTGTGGGAGTGGTGATGTCCCCACACCCCCAGTAATGAACACAGTGACAATCTCAGGTAGCTGCAGAGCCAGCTTTGCTCCAGATGCTGGGTGGATGATGCTCATGGTCGGCTGATGCTGTTCCAGGTCTTCTAATGACGGTCTGATGTTTTTATTTTCTTTGACCTTTCTGCAGCAAGGTCAATGAAGAACCATTGCAAATCAATTTAAACAAAGGTGCAGGAGCAGATAACTCAGAACTCCCAAATATTTAAAATAGCTGCCACATCCATAGTGAAGATCAGACTAAGTTACTCTCTTGTCAGCTGATGAAACTGCCCCCATATGGAAATGTGCTCTTCACATTCGTTTTTGCTGAGAGCTCGTTGAGATTAATATAGGCCAGCTCTGCCTTGTTTCAGTTTTCTTTTGAATTACCCTGAAGATCTGTTTATTTACAGCTGTCTGAGTATTTGAATGCAGACTCTTGGTGTCTTTGCAAACACCACAGGGTTGGACACTGCACTGACAGACCAAAAACTGAGAGCAGGAAAACCGAGAGGGGACTGTAGGAATGTACCCCCTGTCACTAAATTATTCTTTGTCTGCTTAAAAAGGCAAAAAGCCCAGAAGTTTCTCTCCCAATTTGGTACAAAGATACCTCATAGGACCTTTTGGACTTCACCTCACACCTGAGGTTGTCTGACTGGACAGAGGCCAAGAGGTCTCGCCTAGGTAATTCACCAGAAAAAGAAGAGAACAAAGGAAATAATCGCTTTTGTGGAGTGTTTTAGCAGGAGCAAGAACCTCTTGCCACTGGCTTGGGTTTTCTCTGCAAAGAGCTTTGTTATTTTGTCTTTTATTAAACTTTTTTCTGTTTCCAACCCTGCCTCAGAAGCCATCCTGCTAATTTTATGCCATTCAGGGTAGCTGGGATATCTCAAGTGTCCTAAGTTGTCTGAGAGCTTCTAAGACCTGGCTCAAGGAGAAACCTATCAGGGGACCACAGGCATGGGATGCCCAAGCTGTGAGGAAGCCCTGGCTGGGAATGCAGGATATTACAGTTTCCAAAGGTCTGCCTAAGGGCAGCAGAGCGTCTTTGGAGGTGGCAGGAAGGTGATGACTGCTGCTTGTTTAGCCCCAAAGTTTGTGTGGCAGGCTGGAAGGAACCTTACAGTGACCTTCAATCTCATCCAGCTCCACCCCCTGCCATGGGCAGGGACATCTTCCACTATCCCAGGTTGCTCGGAGCCCCATCCAACCTGGCCTGGGACACCTCGATGGAGCCAGGGGCAGCCACAGCTGCTCTGGGCACCCTGTGGAGCAGTATTTGCCAAACACCACATCCCATCTCCTTCCTGCTGGGAACACAGAGCTGGCCAGGACCTCAGCCGTGTCTCCAGGAGCACTCAGAAGCTCAGGATGCTGCTGGAGGCCCCCCTTCTGCATGCCCCTGGCTGTGTGTGGGCAGGAGCTGCGGGCGGAGGGAGCAGAGCAGACTCTCCACGGCGCCATTGCAGGGGCAGATCCACTGGGTTTGCTGCAGGTAACCTGGTTTACGGGACTTCCCAATGCATGCTGGGGTTTTCCAGCAGGGTGGGGTTCACTTCTGCTGCTAAATTGTACCCCCAAGGCAGAGGGTGTGTGTGAAACCCTGGATATTTCAAAGGCTGTCAGACTCCCAAGTTCTCCCATGGGGGGATGATGTGCTCAACCCAAGCTGGCCCAAATCCTGAGCTGGCCCAAATCAGGGATCTGCCTGGGGTCTGTCTGCCATAAATCCTCCATGCCTTCAATATGGACAAGCTGAGGCTGATCTCAGGCCGCTTTTTGGAACTCTCCTTGAGTCTGAGCTCCAGCTCCCTGTGCTGAGGCACATGTGGATCATGGCCATGGGTAAGGAGTTTAATGAAGTGTCATTGTCCTCCCTTTCAAAGTAAGCTGGGACCAGAGTACAGGACATCATTTGGCTGACATGGGGTTCAGCCCTGCCCCTGGGCTGTGGAGTCCTGCAGACATGGGCTGAGTTTGGCTCCTCTTCCAGGAGAGCCTCAGGAGATGTTAAAACTGCAGCCCATGAGTCTGGTCCGTCCCCAGGAGCCCATCCCTGGCACTGGGCTGGGAGGTGCAAACCCTCCTGTGACACAAAAAGTCTTGTTCAGCCTTGCTGGAGGTGGGGCTGTGTCCTGTGGGTGGCTCAGCTGTTTCTGGGATGCATTTTGAGCTGATGTTCTCCCTGACCTTCTGATGAGCAGTGAAATATTGTTTGTAGAAGTGCAATGGGCATCACCAGCTCTGATTCTGTTCAGCTCTGCCATGGTGAAATGGCACTGAAATTTGGGCTGGCTGGAACACCAGCCCAGGGCTGGGGTGAAGTGACATCAGTAACCCCGTGTCTGTCTCCGCCCCTGGGCCACCTGGGGGGTGGCACATCCATCCTCAAGGTGTCCAAAAGACACCAGGGGATGGACCAAGTCCGATGGAGAGTTCAGACTTCAGTGTGCAGGTGCTGCATCAATACCAGTCAGAGAACCTGGCCCACAGGAGCTGCTACTGTGGTGTTAAAGCCTCTCAAGGAGACCCTGCTGAGGCACAGTAGGGTCGGTGTGGTTCACCTCTGCAGCTGCTCAGGGCATGTGGGACTGGAAACCCAGCAAGGACCCCCATGGAGTAAAGTCCAGCCCAGCCACCCCTGGAGAGCAGAGCCACAGACACTGTGGAGGAGCCAGGGCTCCTCCATTGGGGCAGCCAATGCAAACACCCAGGGCTGGGCAAACAGCCACATTCCCAGCACACACTCCAGACACAGCCTGTGTGGGTCAGGACTTTCTGCCTGGCTTTGTGTGACAGATGTCATAACACCAAGCAAAAGCTGTGAAGTTCAGCTTGGTGCAGGAACTGGGATGTGGTCAGCTGGGGTCCTTCACAGGCTCCTGGTGCCCTGATCCCCATTGGGGATGGGGGGTGTTTGCTCAGACTTCATGATGTGGGAGGGCTTTTACAACCTTAATGACGCTATGATTCTGTGACTATGATTCTGTGACTCTATGTCTCTATGATTATAGGATTCTATGACTCTGTGATTCTATAATTCCATAACTCTGTGACTCTAAGATTCCATGATTCTCTGATTCTATGATTCCATGACTGTGATTCTATGATTCTACGCCCTTGCCCATCTGTGACCTGCAGCTGCAGCACAATGAGCCATTTCCCCACTTTCCCTTGCCCAGCCTGTCTCACCTATGCTGGGTGTTTCACTGAGATGTGCACTGTCCCCTTCCTCCCTCTGCCCCACAACCATAACCTGCTGAGTGCAGCACACGATGGAGAAGAAGGAGACCTTTACCAGGCAAGAGGAGACACTGCCTGAGAGTTCCCCTCCTGCAAAGACTGCAGGGTGGGAGGAGGGAGTGCTGAGCTCTGTTTTGTGGCATGGTACCAAGATTGGTTTCCCTGAGCTGCTGGAGGGACCCACTGGAGCACAGGAACTGCCCTTTTGGCTTGGTGGGGAAAACCCCAGTTTCCATGCACACCTCGAGGGTGTTCCCCTGGTCACAGAATCATCAGGTCTGACCTCCGACACCATGAGCCTGCTTTGATTGTGAACTCAGAATTTTCTGGGTGTTTTACTGAGCTGGGTGGTTCCCACCCTGCAAGAAGGGGTACAGGCCACAGCCCTTTCTGTGCTGTGAGCCAGGAAATACAGACAGAAACACGAAATGTGAAAGACTTGGACTGGGAATTTCTGCCAGTCTGAATAAAACTGGTTTTCAGGTTTCATGCTTTATCATCTGGATTTGCATCTGGCAATTCCAGGAGCCACTGCCAAACAGCCAGAGCTCTGCAGATCCACCCAGGTGGGCCTGCTCCTTCTCCTGCTCGAGTTTCACCAGGGAGGCTCTGTGCACTGTATCCCTGCTCTGCCCATCAGATAAGAGCATGAAGTACTCAGCTAATGCAAATGTACAGTAAATCAATAACACACCACTGCTAATACACTTTAATTAAAACACAACAGGCTGCAGCTCCTCTGCAATCACAGGGAAGGAGAACTGGCTGATGTGGCATCAGGAGAAGGTGGCTCAGACATTTGGGGATCAAAGAAAACCTGTCCTAGGAGTGGACTGGGGAGTGGGAGGGATCTGAGTGAGGAATGGTGGAATTCCAAGGGAAAGGCAGAGGCTGGAGAACAGAGCTGAGCTGCTGCTGCGCGCGCGCGTGTAGAGAACAGAAACATCCCTTGGGATGATGGGGTGGGACAACATTGGGGAAAGCGGTGCCTTTGGAAGGGAGGTGAAATGGGTGGTGACTCACAGCTGCTGCAGCTGGGACCTGGAAGGACTTAACAAAGCTCCCTTCACAAGGTTTTGGTAAAACAAATACAAATGGTGAATGAGGCACTCACAATCCACCACCAAAGGGAAGTTGGGAGCTGAAGGGATGGACTGGAACGTGTGGCCCATGGCTCTGCAAGCCCCAGGGCTGGGGCAGGGCAAGGCTGTGGCGCAGCTGTGCCCATGGACAGCATCACTCGACTGCTGGCCCAGGACTCCTGCAGGCCAGGGGGTCTCTGCTGGGATGGGGCCTCCTTCCCGTTCCCACAGCCCTGCCCTCGAGCCAGACACGGACCCAGGCACCACCAGAACAGCCCCGTTTTTGGAGGTTTGCACGTGGCCTCACAGTCCCAAAGTGAAGGGCCTCGGGGTGAGCTGCTTGTCTCTGTGCTTTAATCCAGCCCTCCTGGTGATGCTGTGGCAGAGAACACTTTGCTCAGATCTGTTAATTGAAATTTAATTGAAACTGGTTGACTGGGAGTTCTCCGAGGGCTTAAGGACTGGAGGAATGACAGTCCACCGAGGAGAGCTCTGCACTGCAAGGCAGCAGTCCAGGCCCACCAGAGCCTGGGCTTGTGCTTCAAATAGTTACCAATTCTCTGAAAGCAGCCATGGCAGGGGTGTTTGTGGATTGTGCTTCTTTTGGAAGAGCACAAGCAGTGGACAGCAATGGGATTTTGGTGCAATAATGAGCAATGCAGGGACCCTAGGCAGGTGCAAAGGAGAGCTCTTCATTGCCAAAACCTCGGCCTTTTTCAGCAGTTAACTGGTTATCTGTTCACATGGTTCTAAGGCACAGCAAGCCCAAGTCAACCAAGTACCATACACCATGATGTGGACATGCAGCAGTCACACAGCACATGTCTCACGTGTCTCATGTCTCTCACATCTCTCTACCCCTATTCCAGCTGAGTCACTTTCCCACAGTTCCCTTCTCCTTAGCCTAAATAATAGGAGCCATGTTACAAGGCCTTCCCTTATAAGTAAGCCTTATTTATCAGTAACAGAATTTGAAGAGAAGGAGAGAGAGAGAGAGGAGTTGTCTGGAGTTTTCCTCGGTGCTTTGGAGGGAATGATAAGAGAGCAAAGTTCTGCCTGGGTGAGAAACCAGGAGTCAGAGCTGTGGAATGGTCTGAAAGCAGGGAGAGAGGCGATGAGAAGGTGGAGATGGGTTTGCAGGGTGACATGGTTGCAGGAAAGGGGGAAAAATTTGGGCTTGCATCCCAAAGAGGCACAATAGCACAATGACCATCCATTTAGGGACTCAGTTCCACTAGAAATATCCCACTGTTTGGGAGTTTTTGGGAACTCTTACTGGCGGTGTTGGAACCCTCAGACCTGAGGCTGATGAACGTTCTGTGGTTTCTCTGTGGCTGTTCATTCAGCCTTGAAGGTGATGTCTCACCATTCAGCCCTGGCTCCCTCCCCATCAGCATGTCCCGTTCCCCTGTATGGGACTCATTTCCCAGCACATCTCCAGCTCTGGGAATCCCTGGCAGATTACAGCTGGCTCAGTGCACAGGGGAGGTTACCTGTAACTGATACCCCACCCCTGACACGTCTGAGGGAGGGAAGTCCCCTTGTCCCTGGCTGCTGGCTGAAATGCTACTCTGTGTTCCACCCACTGCATGAAATCCCAAGTAAATAACTCAAGCAGTCACAGAGAGGATTACCTTGAAATTTGTTTCCCTCCTATCACTGTGATTTGGTTGTCTATGGGCATTAACTCCACAATGTAATGAGCAAAGCCTCTGAAATACCTTCGTGAGAATTAGGGTTCTATAAATTAACTGATTACTGATAAAGCCTAATTATAAATTAGGTCTTATTATCAGAAGCTTCTGAGCGACTCTGAATGAATTAAAGCTGTAGGAGCAGGAATATTTCAGTCAACTCTGTGAACTCTGATAAAGGTCTGAAGAGGGGCTGTGCTCTGCCCTACTCCCAGGGAGCTTCTACAAAAGGACAGCCTGAGACAGCCCTTGCCCCCTGAAGTCAGTTCTTTGCTCCTTTCCCGTTGGCCCAAGGATCAAGGAGACCTCTTCTCCAGGAGCAGATCCTTTCTCACCTGGTTCAAAACACCCCAAGGTCCCACTGCTACAAGCAGAGGTGCTCAGGGGATGATGCCTGGGAGGCAGTGGGTTGAAGGGCTCAGAAACAGCTTTGCTCTAACTTTCCATGGAAAAAATCCTAATTCTCACTAGCCACTCTTTAACCCTCATCATGCAAATCCTTACTGTGACCTTGGTGCACCCTGCACACAAACACCTGCCCAAGACTCGCCTGCCATTCCAGCCCCCCTGCCCATGGAAGAACCTGAAATCTATAAAAGAACTTGAAATCTATGAGTTATATCTTTTGGACTGATAAAAAAGGCTGAGTGGCTGTTTTGGATTATAATGCTGTTTCTCAGACTTTGGATGATTCTCTTTCTCTCCCACCTGTCCAACATGCTCGCAAATTTTTGCTAGAGGAATAGGAAATGTTCCCAATAGGAAATGATTTCCAGTTGTGGGGTCACCATTTGCAGGCAGGTTGTAAGATCCATAGCTCTGGGAACAATACACTTTTCCTACTTCAGAGTGGTGGTTCCCTAAAGGAAAATAAGGAATTCTGGCTGTGAGTCAAGGTGGAATCACACATCTGAGAGAAACTCAAGTTCAGCTCAACTGACCTGATTCACTCTGCAGCCGAGCACCTGAGCAATGATCCCAGTGGGAATCCTACAGAACATGATGGTCTCCTTCTAGGAAAAAGGCAATGACTGTAAACCAGACTCTTCTCAGTGCACTTTGTGGTCTCCTGGGAAATGTTGTTGCCTGGAGAAGGGTCACATATTTGGTGGCTCGTGTCCTTCAGCCTTGGGAAGCAGATTTCGTGTGTCCTGGTGTCCTATGGAGAGCAGGGCATTGTTTTGTCCTCCCAAAGCAATGGCAGGGACACCACTATCCACACCCACACCTCCCACAGCTCTGCTGGAACTCCAGGGTGGCAGATCCCACTCCTGACAGTGTGGCAGAACTCAATCCAGCAGTGCAGGAAAATGTGCAATTCCCTTGGGAAGGCCACGTTCCCAAGCAGGTGATCCCTGGATACCAGTTGGAGAGCAGGATCCAATGCCTGTGAGAAAGAACATGGAGAAAATAACACCCATCTGCTCTTCCAGCATGGAAAAATTTGCTTTTTAAGGACAAGTTCCATGTAAAGCTATTTTGATTCCTCCACAGCACAGCACACAGATGGAATGGAATTGTTTTCATTATGGCAAGGATTTGCTTCTTCTATTTGCCAGTGCAACCAAACATTTAATTATAAAAGTTCCTGAAATTAAGTAGATGCAAAAATTAAGATGAATGTGCTCATTTTTGCCAATCCTGTGGAATGCTTTTCCTCTGTAAGACTCATTCCATTACAACACAATGTAGCAGAAAGTTAACGCTCACATAATGACCTGAAAGCCTGCTTGGAATGCAGAAACAGGTCATTGCTGCTCACTCTCTTAAGGAAAGTTATAAACCCTAAAAATTGAGTCTGCAATGGAAACACTGTAATTACAGAGCACAACATGTGACACCAGCATTCTGAGGCTCAGGATAGTGTCTTTGCAGAGCACTTACAGGATACTCAGCTGCCTCAAGGGCACTGAGGGTGTGCACTTCCTTATTTCCCTCTGCTCTAGAACATTGGGCATCCCTGGAAGTGTCCCAGGCCAGGCTGGACAGGGCTTGGAGCAATCTGGGACAGTGGAAGGTGTCCTTGCCCATGGCAGGGGGTGGGGTGGGGTGGGTTTTCAGGTCCTTTCCAAGACAAACCAGTATGGGATTTTGGGATTTGTAGGAACAGAAATTCCCACTTAGGAGGATTCAGGTGGGTGCCACCATGGGGAGCTGAACTGGTACAGTTGAATCAATTTGGCCAAGGCAAAGGCATTTTTAGTGTGGTCACAGTCATCTATTTCAAATGGGCTTTAGCTTCTGCCTGCTGAAGCCCAGGTCTGTGGTGGGAGAAGATGCATTCCACAGATTTCAGTGTTCTGTGTCCCCAGATTCCACATGGGACTTGGGGGTGAGGGCCTGACCTCGGGTGGCTGTGCCCCCCCTGACCACCCCCCCATGGCACAACACTTGGACATTGTGTGGGTCCAGTGACACCCAGACAGCAGTGCAGGGCCAAGGAGAGCTGCCTGGAACAGCTCAGCTCCAACAGCCTCAGCTCTTTAGGGAAACTAAAAGGAAACCTGGTGGGCAGCATTGAACAGCTGCCATTGGGATCCAGATGTTCAGCTGGGACGAGGCCTTCTCAGCCCCTCAGAACCTTGATGCTGTGGCTGGTCAGAGAGAAAGGAGAGGGGGGTGCTGGCCTCAGTTGCACTGTGCCCTGGAAAAGATGTGGGACTCATGGAACAAGAGGGTCAGCAAGCTTGGAAAACCTGCAGGGACACCACCAGGCTGTGGTTCAGGGTGTCCCAGGGGAGCTTGGCCACCTTTGGAGCTCCCACAGGATGTGCTGGTGTCACTTGTGTGACCACAGACAGGCCAAATGAGTCAGTGGGGGCCCCCTGAAACAATCCATTAGCAAGGGGGGACTTTGGGGGACTTGGGATGCCCCTCAGATGTGACAAGGTGCCCACCCCCAGCAATGGAAATTGTGGGGTGGGTGTCACATCCCCTCCTCCTGCCCTGGTACCTGGAGCAGGGTCAAGCCTCTCTAGAGCCCTCAGAAGATACATTTGAGCCTTCTGTCCCTAATGTTTGTCTTTAACATATTCAGAGGCCACCAGGCTCCTGCTGAGAGCTCCAAGGAGCTGCTGGTCTGTGCCAGCATGAGGATGGGTATCTGCCAGGCTGCCATGGGGCACCTCCAATCCTTCAGTGCTCCCTGGATCTGGGAACCCAGAGCAGGCTGTGGCAGTTCAGGCAGCCCACCCCAGCAGAGCTGCCTGGTGTTCTTCCCTTTGCAGCTCTTCCCAGGAGCTGCAGGAGGAAAATGTCACCAGCTGGCTGGAAAACCCTCCCGAGGCCATGGCACAGGGAACCCTGGCCCTTGCTTTGAAACTCCCTCGTTAAAGAATGAATTTCCTGGCAGCAGTGTCTCAGAAAAGCTTAGCATGAGGATGCCAAAGAGTGACCTTGTGTGACAAAGCAGCTGGAAAATGCCACAAGAATTAGATCAATCAGTCTCCTTAATTTGCTACTGAAAATACAACCTTTCCAGCAGGATGGAGAGGGTGCCAGGCCACCTCTTTTCACCTGGATCTTCAATCAACACCTTCCTGTGCTCAAGGAGGGAAAACTCACATGAAGGAGGAATGCAGAGGACCTGAGGGTGCCCTTGCAGGTGAGGTGCAGGGAGATGGCCCCAGCTCAGAGGGCACGAGAGGGCAGAACCACCTCATATCAAATAATTGACAAATGTCAAATAATTGGAAAATGTCCTGTGCTCCCTTCCTTTGCCTCTGCCAATGGCCCAGGGAGTTGCCAGGGAGATGGAGGGAAGGGAAATTTGCAGAGGGAAGGCCCAGTGGGGCTTTTGGGAGAGTTTTCTTAGAGACACCAGAGACTGAGTACAAAGCAGACCAGAGCAGATGCTTTCTTCCCCTTTCTCTGTTATTTTTAGACACATTGTGGCTTTTTATCACTCTAAATCAGCAAAATATTGATACTGGAGTCCATAAAGAACAAAAAAAGTAAGACTACCCCTGAGTGCAATCAGGCTCCCAATCCCTGACTTTTCCAACACCTGTTTCCAGGCCTTGTACCTGCACGTAGCTGGAAATCTTTAGAATTGATATATCCTGGGCTCTGTCTCTGCTTCCAGGTGGGTTTCCTCAGAGAGTATCACAAAAACAGGGCAGGTGGCATCAGGTGTCAGGAGAAAATAGTGACTCCCTGCCCATCACACAGCTGGGAGTGGAGAAATGGGCTGAAAGTGGCAAAAAGTTGAATGCTGGGCTGAAGGTCTGTAAGTTGTGGACAATTTGTGTCGGATCCGGCTGAAGTCCCAATAAGTCTCTCCCACCTGTTGTAAAACACATGGTTGATGTTTCTCAGTTATTGGCAGAGTGGGTGGATGGGGTAGAGCAGCCACAGCCTGGATGGGGGTGGGTGTGAGGAGCTCCCTCAGGACTGCCAGGATTTTACCTTGTTGCTAAAAGAAGCAAAGGAAGTCTCAGCAAATGCAATCAAGGTTCCCTTGCAGGCTGTTCTCATGGGGTTTCTGCCTCCTGAGCTGCCCCAGGGGGGAGTTTGCCCAGCCTGGGACTGGGACAAGCTGGAACTGCTGATTCACCCCAGCTCTGTCCAGCAGCTCCTGTTTGCTGTTGGCCTCTCTCCCACTTGGGGTAATGTCTGAATTTTCCACTTCTGACCATAACTGTCCGTCCCAAGGGTGCCTGGTGCACATGGTAAGAGGAATCCCAGCACTGACTGCTGGATAAATCCCTGGGCACAACAGGTCACCAGGAAAGGTTGAGTTACTGCAGCTTTACACAGAGTTCCTTGGAGCCTCTCCTCCTTCCCCAGAGGCCATGTCAGGAGAGCAGTAGTGAGGCAGAGGGTGCTGTCACCATCCTGTGAAGATCCCACTCTGCTTAAGAGCTTTCCAGCACTGGGATGGGAGCTCAGCATCCCATGGCTGTCATGGAAGATCCCTGAGGAACCTTTCAGAGTCCAGCTCAGGGAAGTGTCCAGGTGAGCAGTGGGCTCCTCCCCATGGTCTGACTGATGATCCAACACAGCACTGTGGGAGGACAAAGATGGAGAGGAAGTGGAGGGAAGGCAGAGGAAAAGGAAAAAGGAATTGGGGTGTCTCCACACCCTCCTGACTCAAGGGGAGCGCAGAGCTGGTGGGATTGCTTGGCACCTGGGGCTGAGATTTTGTCAGTCTGGGTTTATTCTCCTTCTCCAATCCAATTGTCCTCCTGACAGTACTTCTCCCCTTCAGCCACTTCCGTGGGTGTTTCACGTCAGTGTTGCTGCGTAATTCACACTTATTTTGTAATCTGAGTGCATGGCCAATAAACCCTCACTCTGCTGTGCTATTCTGCAGTGCTTTGGATCTGTTCTATGTGGAATCACCATTTCCTCCCACAGCCCAACTCCTGGCATGAGGAGGAAGGACTGCGTTGTGCTCCAATCCACCAGTATACATTTACATGCCATAAATCTGTTACATTTCCCCCAAATCTGTAGTAAATTACTGCTGGATCTTGGCACCTGGGCTGCCAGGTATCAGAGCTCCTTAGTGCTGTCAGTGTAGGCAAACACAACCCAACCATGCACCATTAGCACTACAAAGTGACACAACTGTAGCTGAAGCTGTGCTAATGCTCTGCACTCTATGATAATTACAAATGCTTTTCATACAGACACTTCTTTTTGAGAGAGAGAGAGAGAGAGAATCCTGCACAGAGACTGAGCTGGCAGCACTGCACGAAAACCTGCTCCAGGGGCTGAGAATCAGGAATCCCAGGCTGGTCTGGGTGGGAAGGGACCTTAAAGTCCATCCAGTCCCACCCCTTCCATGGGCAGGGACACCTTCCACTGTCCCAGGTTGCTCCAAGTCCCAATGTCCATCTGGTCTATTTGTTAGAATATTGAATAAAACCAGCAAAACATTTCATAGTCAGCCCCACCACCTGCCTGTATGACCCTTACTCTGTCACACACTCAGCTGTGTCAGCCATGGTTTATAAATAAGGAATTAATAAAATACACACAGAAAGTCTCCAGTTGGCTGCTTTCCTTTGCAGACACCCAAACCAAATGTGCATTTGAGTGGCAAAATGGCACTTGGAGAGCACGAGAGGACACTGAGCCCCTCAGTGCCAATACTTGTCAAGGCATGCAGATATATTTTTTCCTGTCCTTTGTTATGGCAGGATAATATTGAGCAACATCTATGAGATCCAAACATTTTAACATCATATTTCAGCCTCCTAAAACAAGGCTGAGGAGATTTCTTATACTCTGATGTGAACTTTTAATCCTTGTTGATATTCAGGCCAGGGTACTGGGCTAACGTAAGTTATTTCTCACTGAGCCTGGCGTAGTCCTGTGCAAAGTAATGGTTTCACCACAGACTGAACACCTAGAAAATCAGCAAATGTGGTTTTATAGCAATTAGATGCTGTCCAACAATTCTGATTTCCCCTTGTGCTGGAGCTGGCAGCAGCTTTGGGAAGCAGCAGATGTTTGCAATGCCCCTGACCAGGCAGCAAATTGAGTGCCTGGGATCACAGGTATGGATGTGAAGCCAAGTGAAGCTTATCCATCCAAAGGCAAAAAGGACCTCCTGGAAAACAGTGGGGCTAAAATGGATTAAAGCCCACCGTGGGCAAGTGAACAAATGTGAACTGCCAGCGCACCAAGAATTAATGCTCTGTTAACACAGGGACAGGCAAGGGAAGATTTCTTCCCTCTACATGGAAATGCTCACATCAAGCCTGGATTAGGAGATGCCAGCCTGATGTTTGTGCTTGTAAAAGGGAACAGGAACAGGAGAAGGTTCCAAAAAGAGCTGCAAAAATAATTTGAGGTCAGGAGAAAAATTGCCCTAAAGTGAATGATTTTGAAAAGCACAATATGTTTAGATTGTGGAAAGGAAGAGTGAGAGGTGGCTTGAGTAGGCTGTAAGTACCTGCACAGGGAGAAAATACCAGGTACTAAAGGGCTCTTTGATGTAATGGAGAAAGACATAATAAGAATTAATGGCTGGGAGCTGAAGCTGGAGAAATTCAGCCTAAATGACCCCCAAGATTTTAACAATGGAGGTGATGAAACCCTGGCACAAAGTCCTGAGGGAACTGAGTGTCCCCTGTCTCCTGAGAGCTTCTGTTCAGGCCAGGCTTCTCTTTTGGAGGACACCAAACATCCAGGAATTGCCTTTTTGCAGGGGTAAAACCCTTTCTCAGAGTGAAGAATGGGTCTCATCAAGCTGATGGGTCCTCCTGGATGAAAACTGCCCTAGAGAATTGCCTTCCCACCTGAATGTTCCAAGGGTCAAGGGACCTCTTCCAATGAAATATATTTTATTACCACATTTGGGCTGAGCACAGGGGCTCTCCCACGCCCTTGGTGCCTCATTTTCCATCCCTTTTCCAGCTCAGACCTTCCCCCTGCACTGGCAGATGTTGCTGTCAGGGCTCACAGAGATTAAGAGATGTTCCTGATCTCCCACCCAGCAGTGTTTGGTGAATCCTCTCACCTGGAATCTCTTCCTGAACTCCACAAGATGAAAAAATGCATCCCCTCCCACAGCTTCTCTGGGCAACCTGTGTCAGGGCCTCCCCACCCTCCCACAGGGAAAGATTTCTCCCCAGTATCTCATCTAACCCTGCCCTTTGAAAGTTTAAAGCCTTTTTTTTTGTTGTTGTTGTATATATTTTCACTGATAAAAATATCCCATTTACATCTTAGTGCTTTATCACTTCAAGGGCATTATTTCCTGATTCTCCACTTCCCTGGGAATACTGTTCCTCCATCCTCTCCACTGCATCCAATTCTCCTGTGGTTCCAGCATCAGGAGCAGGTCACCTGTGAACAGACTCATGTCTGGTACTTGGTGTCCAGGGTTAATCCCTTCTATTCCTTGGGAATTTGATACAGGTAACTTCATTTCCTAATGTTAAAAATATTAAAGTAGAGGTGCTAGAATAGTGTTCTCCCTGGTGAAGCTGGTTAGGGTTCTGATCCTCACAAAACTGTTAGAAATAGTTAACTTCAGAATTTTTTATAGTGGCTTGGCTCAATTTTAAAATTTTCTTTTGCTGGGAAAAAATATTGGCAAGCCACCCAAATTCTCAAGCAATCTTTTGAGAAAGCTGCACCACTTACTTGGGGGGATTATTTCTATTCGTCACATTCTTTCCTAAGTGTTTTTAACAAATCCAACCCAAGCAGAATAATTGTTTGTTTTCCAGTAAGATTTGGATTTCTGCTCTGTTCTCACACTCAGAAGGTGGCTCCTGGTGCTGAGTGAAGTCAGTGGGGATGGTCTGAGTGAGCACCAAGGGCCCGAGGAGGACCAGGAGAGGAGCTTTCCCCACAGCTTTATTTGCTAATGAGGGTGGGATGTAGTAAGATCTCAGCAGCACAACTTCCAAAGTGATGCAGACTCGAGGCACTTATCAAGATCTGGACCTGAATGGAGTAAATGTTTGGAATTGGTGGAACATGTCCATGAGAGGCTCCCACAGGGCCAAAACAGACCTTTAGTGTTTATAAATAGCCAAAAAAAAAAAAAAAAAAAAAAAAAAACCCAAATAGCTGAATCAACACCAAATGCTTCATGTACCTGTTGGAATTTATAATTTTTAAAATTAAGAGAGCTGAACTGTAGACTCAACTCTAACAGAAAGTATTGACTGAACAGGTCTTGTTGGCACCTGGCAGTGAGACAGAAATCAGTGGGGCATGCAGAGAGAATCAGAGTCTCAGTCACAGAATCACAGAATCACAGAATCACAGAATCACAGAATCACAGAATCACAGTCACAAGAGTCACAGAACCACAGTCACAGAATCACAGACTTGCAGAGCTGCAGAATGAGAGTCACAGAATTACAGTCACAGAATCACAGTCACAGAATCACAGAACCACAGTCACAGAATCACAGACTTGCAGAGCTGCAGAATGAGAGTCACAGAATCACAGTCACAGAATCACAGTCACAGAATCACAGTCACAGTCACAGACTTGCAGAGCTGCAGAATCAGAGTCACAGAATCACAGTCACAGAAGCAGAGAATTACAGAGTCAGAGTCACAGAATCACAGACACAGAATCAGTCAGAGACTTGGAGAATCACAGACCCAGAATCAGAGTTGCAGAGTCACAGAATCAGTCACAGAATCACAGTCATAGAATCAGAAAATCACAGTCACAGAGTTGCAGAGTTGCAGAATCAGTCACAGGATCACAGAATCAGTCACAGGATCACAGAATCAGTCACAGGATCACTTCACAGGATCACGGAGCCACAGGGGGGTTTGTTTTGGAAGGGCCCACAGAGGGTCCCTGGTGTCACCTCCCTGCTCCAGCAGGGCCATCCCAGAGCTCAGTCCAGGACTGTGTGCTCACAGCTCTGCAATGTCCCCAGGAGGAGACCCCACCACCTCCCTGGGCTCTGCTCAGGGCTGGCACTGCCCCGGGCAGGAGCTCTGCCTCCTGGGCAGGGAATTGCTGGGCTCAGGCCCTGCCCGGGGCTCTGGGGCCATCGCTGGGCCTGGAGCAGAGCCTGGGCCTGCTCTGCCCTCTGCACACAGGGACAGACTGGGACAGACAGACAGGGACACACAGGGACAGACAGACAGGGACACCCAGGAACAGACAGACAGGGGCAGACTGGGACAGACAGGGACAGACAGTGTTGGACAGGGACAGACAGGGACACTCACGGACACTCACGGACACCCAGGGACACACAGGGACACCCAAAGACAGACAGGGACACACAGGGTCAGACAGGGACACACAGGGACACCCAAAGACAGACAGGGACACTCAGGGACAGACAGGGACACCCAGGGACAGACAGGGACACTCATGGACAGCTGGGGACACCCAGGGACAGACAGGGACAGACAGGGACACTCGGGGACACCCAGGGACAGACAGGGACACTCAGGGACAGACAGGGACACACAGAGACACCCAGACACAGACAGGGACACCCAGGGACACAGGGACAGGCAGGGACACTCAGGGACACACAGAGACACCCAGACACAGACAGGGACACCCAGGGACAGACAGGGACACCCAGGGACACAGGGACACTCAGGGACAGACAGGGACACAGGGACACAGGGACAGACACAGAGGGCTGGGGGCCCCTCTCAGCTGGGGCTCGTCTCCAGGCTCCCTCACCTACACCAGGGTGGAATTGCAGTAGTAACAGCAGAGCAGCTGCCAGCAGCTGAGATGAGACACTCAGGAGATCTTAAAGGTCAGCAAGGTGAAGAAGGTCACCGTGCCAGTGAGCATCAGTTCCTGTGCATGGAAATCTCATGGACGTGTGGGAGCAAAAGGCCTGGTGGCTGTGTTGTGGCCCATGGTAGGGACAACCCCATGATGGTGACACAGTCAGCAAACACTCAGCAGGGCTAGGTGGTCCCTCAGGGCTGAAAACACAAAAATAAAAGTAGACTCTGATTCCTGCCGTGGTGATGGGTGACTGCTACAAAGGGCTGAGGGGCTGAGACTCCATTTTCAGACAGCAAAAGTGCTGCTGCTTCCAGTGCAGGGAGGAGGAGAAGCGACTTTTGATTTAGTGTGGAGCAGTCCAGGAATCCTGGTTCAAGGGAACCCTCAAAACCCATCCCCACAGAAGAGTGACCGTAATAGACTGAAGTTCAACACTCGACAGGAGAGGGGAGAAAAAAAGCAGAAACCACTCTGATAAAGTTTAAAGGGAAACTAAAAAAAAAAGTAGAGGAGACTAGTTAAAAGGGAATTGAAAGGGAATGGCTAGAAGGGTAAAATGATTGAAAGTGGTTGGAATACTTTTGAAATAAACTGTATTAGAAGCTCTGGAACATTATTAGAAAACTTTAAATGGGCAAAAGTCATTCTGGCCATGGCTATAAAGCAGCATAAAAGAAGCAACTCGAACTCAAAGGATAACTCTGGCAAGTTAATGTAACCCCATATTAACAAGGGCCAAAACTGCGCTTGAGAAAGAACTTGCAAAAGACATTAAAAGTAATGATAATCTTTTTTTTTTTCAACACTAGAAGGTAACTCTGTGCCATAGTACAGCTCATGGAATATCAGGATTCAGTGGGAGAACTGTGAAAGGGCACAGCAGGAAATTTAAATAAACACAGGAATTTAGTCATGTTCCCACATGGGGAATTTTCATTACCAGGGATAAGTATGAGGAACTGTTTTATATTTTAGGCTTGAAATTAAAAATTGAATAATAAAAATTCATCAAGACCAGATGGTATTTTCCAAAGAGCAGCAAAGGAATGAAAAAATGAAATTCCAGACTATTAACTGTACTGGGAAATCTGTCACTTCACCTATGCATGAGGAATTAGAAGGTTGAGAATTTCTTGCCAATTTATTAAAAGGAGTTGAAGGAGAAATACAGAAACCTGTGAAATGGGAACCCTGGATTTTTAGAAGGAAAGCTGGGAGACACCATAATAAAGAACAAAATCATCAGGGTTAAGGCAGAATAAGGTGTTATCTCATCAAAAAATTACCAACAGAGCAATTCTACATCCCGGAGGAAAGAACAGCCTTGAGTAGCCTTGAGTATTTAGATTTCCAAAAAAAGCTTTCAAAAAACGTTCTCCCAGTCATGAGATATCAAGAAAGGCCCTTGTGTGGTGCAATGGCCACTTCCATGACATGGACATTTCCAGGAGTAAAACCTCTGTGTTTCAAGAGAGCAGTGGTGGAGCCAGGGAAGTCTGAACAGTGGCAGGGAACCTCTCTTGGCAGTGGAATTCAGGAATTCACTAATTCCAACATTATCCTGTGTCGGAACCCAGAATGTCCCTCAGACACTCTTGGATGTTCCGGGCCCAGGTCAGAAGTATTTGAGACCCTGGAATGCAGCCACAGACCCCTGTGGCTTTGAACCTGATCCATGGAACCATTTACCAACCTTGCAGGAAGAACAAGAAATCACGAAAGTTTAGATATTGTAGTAGAAGTAATCACAAAGTGAAAGGAAGAACTTTTGAGTGCTGTGCAAGGGGGTTTTAGGCCTTGTACAGAGGGGTCTAAGTTTTGTACATGGGGGTCAGAAGTTCTAAAATGGAGGGATTTGGGTGTGCCCTGTCCTCCTTCTTTCTCCTTCCTAACCTCCATGTTCTTGGTGATGTTAGCACTCACAGATTGGTTTACAGTAGAAAGTCACTGTTCAATACAGGTGATGGGCATTGGGTAAAACCATAAACATTTAACACGTAATGTGTGATATAAAAGAGGGCACCAGCCCCCTGGGAGTCAGTGTGTGCCCTTGCCTGACTGCTGAACGGACCACAGCAGCTCGGGGAGAAATCTTTTAGATAACACACAATAAACTACCTTGAGACCGGACGACTGAAGACTACTGAGTCTTTCTTTGAAGGCACAGGTTGGAGGAGAGAATTGTCCACCTTTCGGGGTCACCCCAATCTGAGGGTGAGCCCTGTCAATCCTGGCTTGCTCTTTTCCTGCTTTGGCTTTTCCCAGCCAGGTCCCGCCACAGTGATGGACTCCCCAGCATCGAGGCCAGCACTGGGAGATTCCTGCTGGCCACTGTGGGTGTGTCCAGCCCTTTCTGGAGGGTTGAGAAGAGTCCATATGCTACAAGGAATTTTGCCCTGCCATGCCAAGTATGATCTTAAGATGCACAAAGCAATAACATGGAGATGTAGAAAGATTTCCTCATTGTGAAGAGTTTTTGGGAACTCCTGGAAGTGCTCAAGAGAAGGGTCAGAAAAAAGGAAACAACAGGAGCAAACAGGAGACAACTTTCTGCATCTATAACTCTATGGAATATTTTGGGTATTGTACACATTCTTGACATATATTCCTATTGAAACTGCCACAAAAAATCTGCAAATTAGAAGAGCTTTAGAGATGGCAGGAAGGGTAACCAAAGATTTAGAACAACTTTGGAATAACCTTCACACCTCAGCTTGGATGGTTGCATAGGGAACAGAAAGATTGTGGTGGACAAAGAGCTACAAAATCATGAGTGACAGAGGAGGAGTGAGTAGAGAGCAGTTATTCCTGTTTTCCCAGACACAAACCACTGCAATGAACATCTCAAATCAAAAGGCAAGAAGTTTAAAGCCAGCAAAGGAAAGGTCCCTGAGAATGCACAATTACCCTTCATAACACAGGGGCTGAGCAGGTCATGGAGTACAAAGGAACAAACAGGTTCCAAAAGCAGGGAAACCTATGGAAGAGAAGGATTTTGTGTGAAACACAGTGATGTAGAGGAGTGTTCAGTAAAAAATCCTGGAGCCAGACTCTGTTGGAAGCTGGGGCACTCCTCAGGGAAAAGTCACACCAGGGTCATCCTGTTTCTTCTGGGCATCCCATGGTGACCATTGGCAGGAACAGGGGATGAGGGGGATGGATCTGGCTCAGGAGGTCCCTTCTTCCCTTCTTATCACATCCTGATGAGAGCTTGGTGACTGCCCCAGTGCAGGGACTCTCAGCTGGATGTCTCACAGAAGCACCAATTGCAGTAGTGGACAGTGGTGGATTAGGAGTTCTGACAGCAAAGGGAAAAGCTCATCTTTATACTGTTCAAAGAACTAAAAATATGATCAGCCTTTAAAAAAAAACTGGGGCACGTATTTGTCAACAATTTTTTAGAATTAAAAAATGCACTTTTTAAAATGCATGCTGGTGTCACCTCTGATTCAGCAGTGACATGAACGTATTCCATGGGGTGGAGGAGGTTTTCCCAGTAACTCTGTGCTCTGAAGAGCTGATCGTGAGTCACTGATCAAGCATCACTGCCACATGCTCAGAGGACAGGAGCAGCCCCTGACAGTGTCTGCAGTCCCTTGGCTTTGCCCCTCATTCCTCACTCTGTTTGTTGCATCAGAAGTTCCTCCTACCAGGCTGCTTGGAGCAGTCAGGGCTGCTCAGGGCAACACTTTGTCTTGCATAGGCCCATTGTAGCTTTAATTTTAAGAGTTTGTCACAAAGAATTGAAAAAAAATGTGATGCGTTAGGACACAGAACCCACCAAACCCAAACCCACTTGAAATAATAAAGGGTCAGAGTCTTGCATGGCAATTTATTGATCTGTGGCTCCTGGGGGCAACTAAACCTGTCCCAGAGAATTGTCTGTGAGGTTATCAGCTGCCTGTTGGCCTTGGCTGGGTGAAGCTCCTCAGCTGTAGGGGTGACCCCGTGGCACACGAGCAGAGCTGTGCCCTGCACCTGCCCTGGCTCTGCCCAGACCATCTCACAATCCCCTGCCTCCACTGAATGTCCCACCTGGGCCTCCCCAGCTGCAAAACCCATCATGATTTTTATGCTTGGAGGTGAGAACTGAGTTGTGTGGAGATTTGAGCTGATCAGAGCCTGAGCTAGAGGCAAGACAGACTGGTGAGAAGGGAAAAGGAAGAGCTGCAGATGCTTAGCTAAGCGGGGAAATGCTGCTGCACTCAAGGATTTGATGCTCAAAGTCCAGGCTGGACAGCCTTAGGAAGCTGGCTTTGTCAAGGCCAAGTTGGATGGGCTTGGAGCAGCCTGGGATAGTGGAAGGTGTCCCTGCCCATGGCAGGGGGTGGGATAAGATGAGCTTTCATGCCCCTTCCCACCCAAACCCTTCTGTGAGTCTATGATTCAACATGCCTGTGGGGCTGATGTGAATTTTTCACCACCCTCTGCACTTCTGGGCCACAAAGACAAAATTTTTATTTGCGTCAGAACAGAGAAATCATCAGTGGCCAAGCTCTGAAAGACAAGAGGACCCAGGAGCAATGTGAAACCTGCTTGGCTGAGAGATCCCAGCAGCTTGCAGGGAAAACCTTCTGCAGGTTCCTCGGGGAACGGGGGTCTTGAGCTCTGGCAGAAAAGAGGGGAAAAGGCTGGGACTGCAGATGGGTGGGGTTGTCGGTGCCCCTCCATCCTCCTCTCTCCCTCTGCCCAAGCTGGGTCAGCTGCCCCGGGAAGGGGAAAATCCCCGGTCCTCAGGAACCCTGCTCGGCTGCTCCGGCGCTAAATTAACCTGGATTGTGCTTTTTCCACTTTAGTCATTTAGATAAAAGTAACATTTTGTTTGAGAGCAGCAGCAATTATACCCTGGGGTTTGGGATTAACATAATTAATACTTTCTCCATCTCCAAACGGCCCCCCCCCGCCCTCGCTCCTGCTGCAATCAGAGCCTCGGCTTTTGGTGACGCTGCAGCAGAGAGTGCTCCCCAAAAAGGTACACGAGTCCTTCTGAGCGAGCCTGGAGTGTGCTTGGGAAGGAGCATCTCGGAATAAAAAGGAAAAGAGAGCCGTATCACCCTGCATTAGTGTCTGCAGGCACATGAAAAGCCTGTCACTCCACCACCCAGGGAACTAATGAAGATCCCAATTATGCAGCAATAAAATATACATACGCACTACACAGAGCCTTATACATTTTTAATTTTTTTTCCAGAGCCAAATTCAGAGAGAAAATTCTAATTAATGATTTTGTCATTTTTAAATAAAAAGGTACGTGGCTGCAGGAAACACTGGCAGAGCATCCCCAGCAGAGCTGTGCAGGCACAGTCTGGGTGTCCAGACACCATCCCAGCACTGTCCTCATCCCTGCCCTGCCAGCAGCTCCCTGATTCCCTGAGATCCTGGGAGGAGGAAATTACACCTTTTAGCAGCGATCCCAGTGATTCCCACACTCCCCACAACCCAGCCAGGCCATCCCCTCTTGAGCCTCCTCACTCTGAGGGAGCCCTTTGCTCCTTCCATCCCCTTGGCATTGCATGGGAATGTATTCCTTTTGAGCCCAGGGGTCTGGGGGGATCCAGCCCATCTTGGAAGGTGACAGCAGTGGGTGACAAGCCACCAGCTGCACCCTCCAGCTTGGGTTTGCTTCTCCTTCCTCATTCCCAAAGCTGGAGGAAGAGCAGTGGATGGCCCAGCCCAACTCCAACCCCACCAGGGAAGGCTCAGGTGTTGCCTGATGAGAGCTGTAAAGAATGGGATGGAGCTTCAGCAGCAGAACCAGCAGCTTCCAGCAGAACTGACAGAATCATGGGAGAATTTGGGTTGGCAGGGTCCTTTAAAGGGCATCTGGTCCAGCCCCCCTGCAGTGAGCAGGGACACTGCCTGGATCAGAGCTCTGCTGATGCCAGGCACTGGCCAATGGTGTTCCTATTCCAAAATCCTTGGGAAACGGTGTTTGGAAGCAGCACGAGTGGAAACTTCTGGCTTTCCTGCCCTGGGTGTGCTGGGAACACCAAGCCTGCACAGCAGAGCCCCACCCTGATCCTCCCTGAAAAATCCCAGCCCAGCTGTGTCCTGCTGCCCTGGTCCTGCTGGTCTCACCCTCTGATGGGATGTGGGGAAATGATGCCCATCCTCAGCCCCACACCATTCCCTGCCCTTGGGGACAGGGACAAGACCCCACGCCAGCCCCGTGACAGCACCTGCAGCACAGCTTCAAACAGTTCAGCTGCATCTCCATGAACTTCCAAAATAAATCAGAATTGGTCTTTCCTGTGGTCCTTAGGACATTTAAACCTGGCTGTTGTCCACAGGAACAATATCCCACACACACTGCCGACCCTCCCAACCTTCCAGTGCTGCTCCCAACTGGGAAGGGATCAGAGCCACTCAGCAAAAACAACTTTAAGAGCTTTTCAACATTAGCTTAGCAATATATCTCCCTTAACTGCATCCAAAGGAATGATAGGCCTATTTGAGAGTCAGTTTCCCAAAAAGTGGATATAAAAGCATCCATCTGAAGCAGCAACTCAAGTCAGAAAGTTTCTGACAAAATGCTCAAGGCTTGGCAAGGTTTTAAGTGATTCAGAGCAATGTTTTAAAACGGAGCTGTCAGGAACCTGAAGCGTAAAGCAGTTCTGTCAACTCCTGCTGTAATAAAAATAAATGACCATTTGTTGCTTTCTGAACTCTAATATGCAGATAAGTGAATATATTATGCAATGTCCAATGTCCTAAACTCCATCTTCATTTAAATTTTAAAGTCACCGTAATATGGTGCATAAATATAATGGTAAAAAGTAACTCCTGATGGTAGCATGATGCTGAAAAGTTCCCAAGCATGCAAAAAGCCCAGAAATTGTTATTTTGACATTAATCAGTGAGGAGGCTCTGAGCACAGCGGAGCTGTGACAGACACAGGATCATTATCACCAGACACGGCTGGAGCTCTCACCTACTGTGGAACTGTCGGTGGGCAGGGAGGGAGAGGGGAGAGGGATCCTTCATTTTTCCAGCTACAGACCAAGGTCAAGGTGTAGAAAAGAAGTTTTCTGGGTCAAATTCACCGTCATGCAGCTGAGATGAGGGGGAACCTCAGTCGTGGCTAAGAGGATGCAGGTGATGCACAAATCTCCCAGGGATTCCCTCACCTGGGATTGAGGGACACACCTGGAACCTGGGGATTGTTTTGCTGAGTTTCTGCAGCAGATGTGGGCCCCTCTCTATTCTTCTCCTGCAGTGACCCAGGTACTTTAAAGCTGCTTGAGCCCTGAGGAGACTGGAATGGCTCAGATAAGGCTGCCCAGGGTCTCTGGTTTAATGTTTTCCCTCTCCAAATCACCAAGTTCATCTGGAAATCCCAGTGTATACCTGGCTGCCTTCCTAATTACTGTTATCTTAACTGCTAGGCCAGTTTTAAATTGCAAGCTGGATTGGAATAAAAAGCAAGGAAAGTTTAATTAATTGGTTAATTAATTATTTTTCCCTCTTTTAATAAGGAGATAATATTCACAGAGACAAACAGGGGCACAGATAGATCCTGTGGCTGGTTCACTGCAGGGCTGCTCCTCATTGCCAGGAGCTGCCCTGGGCTCCTGAGCCCTTGAAATCTGAGACTTTTCTCCAGGTTCCTTCTCCTTGATCCTCCTGCTGCCTGAAGGAACTGCTTCTGAGCTATGAGGTGCTCCTGAATTGGGTAAGGGCTGTCAGAGAGCCAGCACTGACAGAAAGTTTGGGAGAAAACAATCCCAGGGTAAAAAAATAACATTATGGGGTTTTTTTCTGACTTTTTTTTTTCAAAATCTTGTTAGCACTCAGGGTTCCTGGTGGATGTTGAAGTATTGGACACAAGGTTGTCTAGGCATTCTATTAACTCACTCCTTTGCAGAAATTAATGGTCCAGAGCAGCATTTTGGGTGAGGTGTTCCCCAGGAATTCCACCAGAAGAACCTCAGGGCTGTGGCACCAAGTGATGGCCAGTGAACTCTTGGGAGATTCTGCCCAGCTTGAAAACCCCCAAACCCCAGATTTTATCGAGGGATGAGCTTGTGGAGCTGCCCTACAGCCAGCTCAGCTATCCAAAGAGATATTTAGATGCCAAAATATTTGCAACACTGATACCCAGAGGCTGAATCTGACAGGAAATAGAATTTTTGGGGGTTTTATTTTCCATCCCAGGTGACTCCTCAGCTCCAAATTCTGCAGCAATGGGATTTTTCACATGGAGATGGTACAATAAATAATTTGATCAACTTTTCCTGGTGACAGTGAATCTAAATTGTGAGATGATTAGGGGCAAGTGTTTCTGACTTGTGTTTGCTAGGAGGATGACCTGGGTCAGGGGTGGACACTGGGGGAGTATTTCAGCAGTGCCAACAGAGCAGAAAAGTTCCTCTGCTTCTCAACTTGCTTAAAAATGCAAGCAAAGTGCCCCAGCCAAACCCCCCCAGCAGAGCTGGTTTTTCCTGTGTGCCTCCCCAGCATCCCCACAGCTGGAACCCATTGGTGCCACCTCACTGCTTGCCCTAGAGCCAGCTTGAACCCCCTCCACTGCTGGCTCTCAGCTCCTTACACCAGCAGCTGAGGAGCACAGAGCACCACTAGCTTTTTATCTGGAAACCCACCTGCCTCAGGAATTTACCTGTGCTTTTCCTCTGTTTCTCCGATGAGAAATTAATGTGTCTGTCAACAAGTGCCCTTCCATTAAACCTGCACTTGTTTATTTTAAAATAAAAGTAAGCTGCCACACCGAGCATAAAAACATGCAACACTTTATGTGGGAATCTGAAAGAATATTATATTAACATGCACATTTCTTTGCTTCTTTTCTGAATCCCAAGAGACTCTCTTCCAGGGAATTTCAGCTGGCAACTGCTTTCTTCCGCATTAATGTGAATCAAACCTTTTCAACTATAAAAGTTTCTTCTGGTAATACACAACTCTTGAGTGAAGTTTGCCTTAAAATAAACAGTAAAGCAGTTCCTTGGCCCACCTCACCCACAGCCTGCAACTGCACACCCAGGCAGGACTAGGGAAATGTGCCTGAGCACAGCATCCTGAGCTGATGGAGATTCCCAAGCCCAGAGGAGGGAGGGCACAGGGAGGATCCCACGCACCGCAGCACTTCTTTGCATCCCACTCTAGGCTCAGCTGGCCGTGGGACAGGTCCCAGGCTCCCAGCACAATCCACCTGTCGCAGCGCTGCCGTGGAGTTGGACAGGGACAGGGATCATCCATCCCTGCCGGGCCTCGCTGGGCAGCCCCACACCACACAAGGGGCTCCAGACTCTGCTTTCAGCCTCAGTGCCCATGGAGCTGGATGGGGACATCGCACCCTGGGGTGCAAATCCTGCCCATGAAATGCCCCTCTGATGGTCCTGCTGGGGCCTGCGGGACAAACCCCAGCAGCTCCTCCAGCGCTCTGGCACACAGGATGGCTGGAAAGGCCGCCCAGCCCTCTGCTCTCAGCATTTTCATTTCATTTCTTTCTCCACAGAGTAAAATATCAACTTTATACTGATCCTCTGCCCTGTCCCCTGTCCAGGCCACAGCCTCCAAAGGCCCCTCCCGTGCAAATCCATCTCTGGTTGAAGCAGAGGCTGGCAGGGCCTGGATGGGTCTCCTTGGAGCAGCAAACAGCGGCTTGTCAGGGAAAAGCTGTGCTGGGGCTCAGCCCACGAGGCTGCTGCAATTAAAACTCCTCAGTGGGATTGTGGCTGACCCTCCCCTTAATCCACACTGGGATGTCAAATGTCAAACTGTCTCCCCAGCTCGGGCAGAGCGGGCCTGACGAGGCAGCGGCAGCGGGAGCCGCGCTCTGTGGGGACAGCTGGCATTCAGCATAATTGTTTATGAGACACAACTTGCCAGCAGCAGCAGCAGCAGCAGGCCAAATTGGAGAGAAGTAATGGCTAAATATTGGGGAATTATCTGGCTGGAGCAGCACGGCCCAGCCTGGTTAATTAGGAGCTTGCAATGAATATAGAATTGCTGTTAATTTTAACCCACCGTGCCTTTCCCGAGGCGAAATAGGGGAGTATCAATATTATGTGATTTGGTAAAGGGTGGAAGGGAATGTTTAATTATGGTGGATTTGCTTCTTTATCTTAAGTGCTTCCCCCTTCATGTAGCAGACACACCCCCACTGCAGCGAGGCAGCCGAGCTGAGGACAGCACGCAGCCCCAGGATTTGCCCTTGGTGCCTTTCCAGGGCAGAATTCCTTCCATGGAGGACATTCCAGAGCCTGCCCATTGCAGACAGCATGTCACTGCCCCCAGCCCCACGCCGGTGCGCCCCAGTCCCCTCAGTGCAGCCCAGTTCTCTCCGAGAGCAGGGGCCAGAGCAGGGATGGGGTGAGGATGATCCGCACCCCAGGGACTGCTCCGGGTGGGCAGGACAGGCAGGGGACATCTCCTGGGGCCTGGGGCAAGGGGGCTGCACTGGAGATGGGGGCAGGGGAGTCCAGGAGCACTGAGGGGGCTGGGATCCATCAGAGCAGGTGTTTTGGGGCAGGACAGGGGCGAGGTGAAGGGGGATAAGTCAGGGTGGAGGATGGGGTTTCACTGGGGCACTCCCTGCCCCTGGACAATCCAGTTCAGGGTCTGGCACATGGGCACCGGGTGCTGTCACCCCTGGCACAGAAGAGTGGCACTTTAGGATGGTGTCCCAGCTGAGCAGAGCTGGTTCCTTGGTGCCCTGGGGTTCACATCCCCGCTGCTCCTCTGCTCACAGAGCAGGCTGCCATGGTGCAGGGAGGCCTCATGCTGGCTGCTCCTCCACAGGATGCTTCCCCCTCACCACTGAAACAGCTTCAGATTTTGCCTTCCTCAGTTTAGACCTCAATGAAACATCTGGGGAGGCTGAGTTGGCTCCTGAAGGAGTCTGCTTTATCCCAGACTCATGGTTTCCTTCAAGCACGAGTGCTGCAATGTAGAGGAATTCAAGGGATGTGATGAAAAATACACCCAAACCATCCTGTCTGTGTCAGGGAGGGGAAGCTGTGACACTGCAGGTGCTCTTGGGTCGCTCCAGCAGTCACACAAACACTGGCTAAAGGATGATGAGGAGCCCACCATGCTTCAGGAACTCCTTCTGAGGCCTCTTGGACTTGTGTTTGACCTGCCTCACCATCCCGTTTGTGTGGCACCCTGGGGATAATTTGTGTCAGGTTGCTTTGATTGACATGTCCCAGCTGGTTCAAGGTGAGGACAATTCCACCCTTGGATGTTGTGCTCTGCACTAAGCCACAAACGGACCCAGGTCCCCAGGTGACTGCAGTGAGAGTAAAACCATCTCCAGATATTCTAAACAAGAATCCATCACCACCTGCAAGCCTGCTCCCTCAAAAGGCCAGATTAAATCAATCTGGATTTTGGACCTCGACTCAAGCTTTCAGCAAGGTCTGGGCCACATTTTGGTGAGACAAACCTGCACTTAGCATTCTCTCTATATCAGCACTGATTTGGGCAATCAGGTTTATACCCTGGCCACTGCTGCCATTCCAGGGTGTGATATCTAGAATTTCCATGTTCCCAAGTGCACCCAGTGTTCCTAAAGTGCAGCTTTGCTGTCTCTGAACCTGCTTGGGGGACAGTGACTCCAGTATCGGAGAGGGGTGTGCACCAGGCCAGTGTCACTCAGGGTAACACTGGCTGCTTGCTCTGTTAACTCAGCCATGGGACTTCCAAATGCTCAGGAAAATTTTCAAGTCACTCAGCAAATCCATCCTTCATTGAACCACCCTTTAGAGCAGTTTGCCTTAAAATAAACACCAAAGCACACTTCACTTTTCTGGGCACTTTCTTTCCATAATCCAGAGGAGCTGACCTGAAATTTTGTGGAAGGAGGGCTTTTTCTGCAACAGTAACCTTTCTTACTTCATTTAAACTTAAATTTATTCCATATTTCAAAATCTGAATGCTGCTGCCTGTAGAACATTTATACAGACAACAGGAAATTGAGTGTTGCAATGAACTGCACTTTCCTTATTATTTGTGGCAAAATATTTTTAGTGCGTTTACTGGAAATTTCAAAACATGTCTGGTAGGACATCACTTGGCTCCTGGATCTGCTCAAGTGAAATAAAGTACTCTGGGTTTATGAATAGCTGTGAAAATTCTTACCAGGTGTTAATAAGTAGGAGAATAATATTTTCTCTCTTCCCCCCCCCCCCCCCCTACCCCCCAAGGAAATAAATTACTATGTCAGAATGTAGAGGAATTTAGGAACTAAAAATGCAGAAAGGTCTGGGTGGGGTTTATGAAAACACCTGAGTGTGAAATAAACCTTTGCTCCCCCTTGAAGAGCTGGTGCAGTGGTACAGCCACATTTTATACAATTTGTACAACATTATCTTTCTTCTCAAATATTTAAAATCCCGTGACACTGTTTGGAAAGCTCACTCAGGGATGTGTCATTTTAGCTTTTCATCAAGCTGCCATGCATGGATTTGTTAGTACACATTTTAAACCAGGCAAGCATTCCTTGTTCACCTGGCATCACTTAGGGAGAATTCTTTCCTCTCTCTCAGAGCAGTCTCAGAGGCACCACAGCTCAGAACCCGTCCTCTCCTGCTGTTCCATGGAGCAGGAACACTGACATTGGTAAATCACCAGCAACCACCAGCTGAGGGAAGAAAATGGTGTGGGAAATGGGGTGAGACCTGCAGGACACAGCTCAGAGCAGCTGAGGAAGCTGCTGCTGCCAGGAGGTGCCCAGGCCCCTTGGGCTGTTTGTTCAGTGACAGAAAGGGAGGCCCTGGCTCAGACAGGGGAGGGGGTGTCGGGATGCCCCTGGTGAGGATAGGTCAAGGTGACAGATCCCCTGGATGATGGAAACCCCCACAAAGAGAAATCAATGGAGAACATGCACAGAGAGCGGGAAGATGCCATAAACTGAAATCAGGGGGTGCTGGGTTAATGGAGGATCTGAGCAGGCTCAGGGTGTTCAGAGAATCCCAGACTGGCTTGGGTTGGAAGGGACCTTAAATCCCATCCAGTGCCACCCTTGCCATGGACAGGGACATCTCCCACTGTCCCAGAGTGCTCCAAGCTCCAATGTCCAGCCTGGCCTTGGGCACTGCCAGGGATCCAGGGGCAGCCACAGCTGCTCTGGGCACCCTGTGCCAGGGCCTGCCCACCCTGCCAGGGAACAATTCCTAATTCCCAATATCCCATCCATCCCTGCCCTCTGGCAGTAGAAGCCATTCCCTGTGTCCTGTCCCTCCATCCCTTGTCCCCAGTCCCTCTCCAGCTCTCCTGGAGCCCCTTTGACCCTGGAAGGGCTCTGAGCTCTCCCTGGAGCTTCTCCTCTCCAGGTGAGCACCCCCAGCTCTGCCAGCCTGGCTCCAGAGCAGAGGAGCTCCAGCCCTGGGAGCAGCTCCGCGGCCTCCTCTGGACTCTCTCCAGATGTGCCTTTGAATTCATTATGTCAGCCCAGGTATTTCCAACTGTAAAGGTGTGTCCAGGTCCAGCTGGGCTGACAGGATCCCTGGCTGTGAACCCAGAGCAGATTTTGAAAAAGGCAGCCCAGGAGCTCTCAGGGCCCTCCTCTGCCCTGTGCCCAGCTGAACACCCTTCCTCCAACACCCCCAGCCCTAAGGCCCTTGCTGCAGGGCGGAATGGGCCTCCCTGGAGCTGTTTGGGAATGCTCAGGGAGCCTTGCTTCGTGTCCAAGGCCAGGGAAACAGCACAGCTCAGGCAGAGGGACCACTCAGACAGTTTTGAATGCCCCTCAGCTCCATGAGGATGAGCTGCAGGTCGTCAGGTCCCTGCCTCAGCTGTGCCAGCAGGGGCTGGGCTGTGATTTCCCCTCATTCCCCACAGCCCTGTCCTGGCTCACACAACTGTGATTACAGCCTCACACTTCCAGGGGTGCAGTTAACAGCCTGATTAGCAAGATACCATTCCATTTTATAATTAGATTAATGAGAACATTCATTCAGAAGTTGTTATCTCACTTAATAATGACCTCACTGATTATTTTATCTCCTTTAACTCAGTGAGTGATTTTGATTAAAATAAATATAGCTCACAGCACCTGGAAATTCATTCTTTTCTTTAGATGGAATCTGATGGAAAGAGATTCCCTTTTAAGAATTTCTTGAAAGTGATTAAATATTTTGGTCCTCCTGAGGCTGAATTTTCATGTTTTTAAAGATGACATTTTTGAAATATTTGATGATAAAATATTTATTAAGCCCTGTATTTATATTTTCAATACATCTGTTTCTGCTTTGACTGTTTGAACATCATTTCAGCAGAAATATATATTTGCATGTTGAGCTAATTTAAAAAAACACCCGCAAGTGCTTATATACACACACACACACACACACATTTGCACACACGCAGGCCTCACACACTGAGCTGCACTCTTCCTTTCATCCTGTCCCTCCCAGAATGATTTCTGATTTAGGGAAAACACTGCCAGCAGTCATTGAGCCAATTGAGTTTATCAGATCCCTGCTGCTCATGATATTATTTTGTGTATTAATCTATTTCCTAAGAGTGGTAAGAATTAGACAGCACAGCTGCAGAAGACTCAAATGGGGAAGAGGCAAACAGGAGGGCAAAGAGCATTTGGGGTTTGCAGGACAGGCCAGCCACGGCTAATTCCTGTGGGGCAGCAATTAATCACAAAATCTGGGCTGCTTTGGGCATCTTCAGCCATGCCAGCAGCAGAGGGAAGGTGGCCATGGGGTGACAGCCCCTGGTGTGGGGGTTCACAGAATTCCAGACTGGTTTGGATGGGGGGGGGGGACCTTCAGTGTCACCCCACCCCTCAGAGCCCACTCTGCTCCTGCCCTGTGGCATCCTTAGAGCTCATCTCACACCCAACTACTTCTGATACAGCAAGATCAGCTCTAAATAATGCTGTGCTGCTCCTCAGTGGGCACCCCAGGAGTTCCAGGTGGCCCCAGCTCTTGGAGAAACTCAGGGCACAAAAAAACTCTGGAGTGGCCAAATGCAGAACGGGCAGAGGGGCTGGGAGCAGCTCTGTTTGCTCCTGCATGCCTGGGAGTGTCTGCACAGCTCAAGGCCAGCAAAGGCTGATGGCTTGGTTCTCCAAGGTGGTTCATGGTGAGGGATGAATGGAGGGACCCAGCCCAGCTGGGGACATCGTTGTGCCGTGGTTAGTGTGACCATCCCAGTGCTGACAGCAAATAATCATCATCAACCTTCCAATTTCCTGCAGCAAAAGCTCAAGAGGCAGGGATGAATTACAACTCTGCTTCCAGGGGGTTGGAGTGGTTCCAGTGGGGCAGGATTTGGTCTCTCAGATGCTGGCTGGAGTAGGCAGATAGAAGGGAATGCTGAGATTTCCACTGGTTTAGCTCATGCTTCTTATTTTACAGGTTTTAATGTGTTCATTCTAATTTCTTGCCCTGCTGAAGCCTGTAAAGGTTGCACGTCAGAAATGAGTGCAGGAGAATGTCAGTCTCACCCAGATTCTGGAGATGGAGATGGTGTTTGCTGACCTGTCTGCGAGCAAAAGACAGGGACAAGTCTCATCCTGCATCTGCAGGTATGGAAGAAAAAGCCTTTTACCTTTAGAACAAGTCTGAGCTGCAGCCTGAATTCTGGGGAAAAAATGACTGAAGGGGACCTGGCAACCTTTGGTATTTTAGTTCTCATTTTACAGTATCCATAGGCAATTAACATCCTGCAACCTCCTTTAGAAGCTCTTTAGAAATACTCATGTTCCTTTTGGGAAGCTGACAGGCTCTGCCTCACATCAATTCAAAATGTTCAGAATTGCTGTTACCCAGTCAGGAGAAAATATTAAGAAAAAAAACAAAAACAAAACCAAAACTTGTTTCTGAGGCATGATCTAGCTCCAGGGGTATTCCTGTGGTTGTATTCCTGAAAACCCCAAGAGAAAATAGGGATTTATCCTAGGGTGGCATTCACACAACAACTCCTTGGAAATTCAGAGGTGCAAAAGGAAATAAATCTGCTGAAATAAATTTGTCAAAATTTTTGGTGGTGCTTTGGTTTTGCTTCTTCTGCTGCCTCTATTTCAATTTTATATTAAAAAGTCAAGTCCTGTGTTACCACAAATATCCTCTGGGGCATTTGGAAGCAACTCAATAGGTGAGACAGCCAGGGAATGGAAGGGGAGTGCTCACAAAGAGAAAGCAATGCTGAAAATGTTGTACTGCATGTACAAATCAACTCAGCTGGGCACTAAACCTTCAGATGGAGAAAGAGCAAATGTTATTTTTGTAAGAAGAAAAATCTCAGCTCTTCTTTCCCCCCAACCCATCTCTCTGTCACTAAATATTTCTTTTTATGTGGGTCAAAGTGGCCAATGCTATTTCTTTCAGGCTTTGAAAATTTCACAGCTCTGGAAATTTATGGACAATATTCTGCAAAGTCCTTGTGAAAAGGGTGTAGGGAAAACTCCTGTGAATCCCAGAGTGTAAGTGAAGGAGAAAAGCCCTACAAGAAAAGAAAAACTGAAAGGGAGCACTAAACACTTCACGTTGGTTTGGTTGAAAATGAAAATCACGTGGCGATGCTGCAGAAAATTCTCTGTGGATAATTTATTGTCTTTTTTCTCAATCTAGATGGTTCTTCAGGATTACAAGGTGGAGAAACATTCATCCATTCATGGCAAAGGGAGACAGTTTGGGCTGGGAGCACAGGGGTCAGGCTCTGTGCAGGTGCGAGGGCACAGATGGCCAGGTGGCTCCTCTGTGTGCTCCCTAAATTCCAAACTGCAGGATCAAGGACCCCAGGACCCCCCTGAAAACAGAAAGCACTGCCTTTAACAGAGACTGAAGTCTCCAGAAGGGAAGTTCAGAATTAGACACAGCCACTGCTGTCACTTCTTCATTTTAATTCTCCCACTAAACCCAGAGACCTGAGCCCCTGTGACCCCTGGGGGAAGGACCTGAGGGCCCTGTTTCAAATCAAAGTCAAACCTGGCTGAAGTTCTTTTGGTCAAAACCATTGCAGGCTCTCCTGTGAAATGCTAAGGGGAAAAAAATATCTCTAATGATTTCTCCTGAAGAAATACACCAAAAATAAAGTGGAAAATAGAAGACAGACTTCACATACTAAAATCCGTTCAAATAATAAACAAATCATTGCACTCTGCTCCTTCTCAGTTATAGAATCCCAGACTGGCTTGGGCTGGAAGGGACATTAAAGCCCATCCCATTATCCCCCTCCACCATGGGACACCTCCCACTGTCCCAGGCTGCTCCCAGCCCCGTCCAGCCTGGCCTTGGGCACTGCCAGGGATCCAGGGGCAGCCACAGCCGCTCCGGGCACCCTGTGCCAGGGCCTGCCCACCCTGCCAGGGAACAATTCCTAATTCCCAATCTCCCATCCATCCCTGCCCTCTGGCAGTGGGAGCCATTCCCTGTGTCCTGTCCCTCCATCCCTTGTCCCCAGTCCCTCTCCAGCTCTCCTGGAGCCCCTTCAGGCTTTGGAAAATGAAAGGTGTGGGAATGGGTAGGACAATGTCCCTGAGCTGTGTGAGAGCTGCAGTGGAGCCACCTTCACCTCTGGATCCACAGCACAGAAACCTGGGCTGGGCCTCTCTGGGCCTGGGGGCTGGGACCTCTTTTGGTGAAGTCCAACAATCTCCTGCTCTCACAGGGCAGAGATCCCCACTCCCAGGGAAGGAGCAGGCGTGGAATCCAAGCACAAAGTGTCGCACACAGAAACAACAAATCCAGGAAAGCTCCACAGCCCTGGGCCGGGTTTGGTGAGCATGGTTGTGGGTCCAGCTTTAGGACTTCTTTGTTGTGTTTGCCTCACGCCAGAAGAGTCCTCTCCAACACCCCCTGCTCTGCAGGTTTCTCAGAATTTTTGGTTATGGGTGATCACAGATTCCTTTGTTTCTGGAGCGCTTTTCCTCCAGCTCTGCCCTCCTGCCCAATTCACTCAGAGCTACTGGAGTCTGACATCCAGCAGCAAATTCCTGCCCACCCTGATTTCCTGTGGCAGCTTTCACTTAATTAGGTCCTCATTACAGTGTCTTTGTCCAGAGAGCCCTCAGTGCCAGGCATATCTCCTGAGCCACAGTAAATGGGTTTTTGACCTTTGGGTAAACATTTCTATATATAAGGAAAAACATTGGGGAGGGAAATGACTTTTGAAGCTGAATTGAAGGGCATTGAGTGGGCAGAAGAGGAAGTTCAGGAGATCTCAACAGCAGCCTCTCCAGAAAGTGAAACTTTGCTCTGAGACCATCACCTGCAGGCAGACTGAAATGTTCCAGGGAGCTCAGGAAGGAAGACTCGGAGAGGGAGAAGCTTTCATGTGGCAAATGGAATGGCCTCAAAGGAAATTCAGACCCTGCTGATACTGACTCTCACCTTGAAGTTTCTGCCCTGTTCCTCTCCTCATTGGCACAAGTATTTCTGATAAAATCAGATCAAAGGCTTTTGTCTTCAGTGGCTGCTCTGCTCCTCTGTTTTATTCTGACTTGCTGGAACTGGCGAGGAAGTGGCCCCAAAATCCAATGTTCATCTTTTCCCCCTGCCTTTGAGCTACAAAAGGGCATTTTGGCAGCCCAGGGCAGACAGTGAAAGTAGGATTCAAGGATTTAGGGACACAGATGGATGGGATGGGTTGGAAGTATTTAAAAGTGAATTAGAATCAGCATTACTTCCAGTGAGTTTTGTATGGGCATCAGAGCTACAAAGGGAAATTCAAGCAAGGAGGAGCCAGGAATGTGAGGAATGTGCGATGTCAGGCACGATGGCATTTCATACTGGGACTTTGGATGATGCGGTTTGAGAAGAGAGGATGGGGCTGGCTCTGGAGAAAGGGAGTGGGGCAGGGGCAGAGGGAGAGGCCTCTCAGAGCTGTTTCCAGCCTGCTCTGCACAGATGGGGACACAGGGGCAGCAGCAGCTGGAACCCCCTGAGATGGGAGGCGACCCCTCCCAGCAGGGCAGCACCAGCTCAGTTTTTGGGTTATCCTGTTCCTGTTCCTCAGAGCACTGGTGATACAAAGATAAGCCTGGTTCAGATGTCGAGTGAGATAAAGGCAAGACTCATGTTGCACCAGTTCGTCAGTGATGAAGCCCTTTTGCCTCTGCAGTCCTTGGAACAGGAGGGCTCTGCGTTTGTCTCGCTGTATTTCAGAGCTCCCTTTAGGAGGAGAGACAGAAGTCAGCTCAATGTAAAGAGCGCATTAAAAACTACCAGCTCAGCATCAGCATCTGTCTTTAAGAATAAGGAGAAACCATCAGGTTTCTGAAACAGTCAGACCTAAATAATGAATGTGAGTAAAGAATGGGTCATCAAAAATGCTTCAGATTCTGCATCTGAAATACTCCCGTGTCCTTGTGCTGTGAAGGATGCTCTGTTTGGTCTGCCTGTGCTCTGCAAAAGATGCAAGTTCCTCTAGAAATGTGTAGAATTCTATAATAATCTCTGTGATTCTGCCAAGCTGTGGCTCAGTGTCTCCTGGAGGCACTCAGATGCATTTTCACTGTGGGCCAACAGCTCTGCCCTTGCTCCTTGCACTAGTCCTGCCCTTCTTCACAGTTCCTGTTGTGAAAGTACTGCCAATTTTCTGGGCTTTCATTTCATTTTCTGCTGCTGAGCAGATCTCCCAGACTTTTCTGCTGGTGGAGACCACAGAGAGCTGAACTTGAGCCACACAGGATCATTAAGGTTGGAAAAGACTTTCAGGATGATCGAGTGCAACCATCAGCACCACCAAGTTCACCACAAACCACGTTCCCAAAGTGCCACATCCCCACGTTCTTTGACCACTTGCAGGGATGGTGACTCCTCCACTGTCCTGGCAGCGTGTGCCAATGCTTTGCAACTCTTTCCATGAAGAAATTTTTCCTAAAATCCAATCTAAACCTCCCCTAGCAAGACTTAAGGCCATTTATTCTCCTCATGTCAAGACATGAAAATGTGTCAGTGATTCTGCACAGAGAGGAAGCACAGAATTCCTGTCAAAGTGCTGTGGCAAACAAACCAAGAGCTTCCCAGTTCCAGCCAGAAGGTCACTGGTGTCCTCACAGACCCACCTTGTCCACCTCTCTCCTCTGGCCAGTGTGAAATTCAGATTTTTTTTTTTTATTTCTGTAGGACAAAGGTGCTGATCAGCCTCCCACACAAGCAGCTGCTCTGCTTGGTGATCCTTAGGGAGGCTGTCCCAGCACCCAATCCAAACATCCCTGAGGCAAACCCAGCCCCATTTCTCACCCTGCCTACCCCAGAGGCTGCACAAGACCTCTCTGAAGATGCTCTCAGCACCAACTTCTCTGCTGTATCTTAAACAACCCACAGCTCTTCCAGCTTGCACTCACGTTCAGCACTCACTGCCAACTGTCCCACGTTTTTCCTGAAGTGCAGAGCCCAAGCCTGGATGGATCCAGCTCTAGCAAGAACCTCAGGGTTTTTGGTCCACATCCAGCAGCTATTCTATTCTATTCTATTCTAATCTATTCTATTCTATTCTATTCTGTTCTGTTCTGTTCTGTTCTGTTCCATTCCATTCCATTCCATTCCATTCCATTCCATTCCATTCCATTCCATGGCAGGAGCTCAGGTGCAGAGCTGGGATCCCCTTTCTGATAAGGCTCAAGCCCAACACCTCAGCAGTTACCCAGAGCCAGGGCCATGGCAAGGCCAGAATTCCTCATCCATTTAAAATTACACATCTCCTTTAGGATTTCTGTACAGCTGCTTTAGTTGGCCAAAACTCCTGCCTCAGAAATTCAGGAAGTTTTGTCTCAGTCCCTGCTTTTTATGTTTGATCAGTGCAGGGTAACCTGGAGCCTTGTCCATGAGGATAAACAAGCAAGGAAAGAGCAGGAAAGGCAGCACAAAAATCACAGAATCAAGGAAATGTGGAATCATTCAGGCTGGAAAAGGCTCCAAAGGTCCAACCATTCCCCTGTCATTGCCAAGGCTATCATATCCCCAAGTGCCACATCCACCTCTTTTTAATCCCTCCAGGGATGGTGACTCCACCCTTCCCTGGGCAGCCTGACCATCCTTTCCATGAAAAAATATTTCCTAATATCCCACATAAACCTCTCCTGGCCTCGATATGAGTCTGAGGGATGCCACAGCCCTGGGGGAGGATGCAGCCAGCAGCGTGGACCAGATTCAGATCCCAAACTCCTCCCTGTCCCTACAAATTCCTGCTGCTCCCAGATCTGAGTGTGGGGGTAAGGATGGGTTCCTGAGGGCAGGGTGATGGAGCTGTGGGGACTCAGGATATCGCTGGCACCGGCCCTTGCACTGCTTCTCCTCCTGACCCTTTTGTGGCCCCAAACGCTGGTAAGAGAATGGAAATCAAGTCCCTTGCAGGAGCAGGGCCGGTCCTTTCATGCAGCATCCACTAAATACAGGGAGGGTTTCGAGCAAATCACTTCCACTCAAATCAGCCACAAACACTTGAGAGGTTTTAGGAGGAGTCTCACCCCCTGAGGGCAGCATCAGCCAACACAGTTGTGAGCAGAGGACCTGACATCCCTTTGCTTTCTGCTGCTGAGCGATCGAGGAGCAGAATCTTTGCAGCATTTCCATGGGACTCACCCAGCAAATGGCAAATGTGCCACAGCCACCGTGAAATCCCACTGCTGACAGAGGCACTGCTGCTCCCCGGCGTCTGGGGGCAGCATCCTGCACTCTCTACCCAGTTTTCTGGGAAGAAATTTGCCTGGATCAAATGAGGGGCAAGTCTGCCCATCACAGTGGGGCACCTCACTAGGCACAACTCAGCCCTCAGGAAAAAGCCTTTTTTTCCCCCTTTGAATGAGTGCTTGTGCCAGGCTGCTGTTTAATTCAATCACTGAGTACACTGTCCAAATTAACTTCCAGGATCAAACTGTAAATATTGAAAATAACCATCATTCTGCTTCCCAGAGCAGCCCATGGCTGACAAAGGACCCAGCCTTCAGCTGGATGAGGGGATCTCATCTGAAGTCAGTAGAGATGGGCTGATTTATACCAAGGGACTTCAGCAGCTCATTAATTTTGCAAATCAAGCATTTGGACATTGGGAAATGCCTTTAGGAAATGTAACCAGGTTTCTGGTGCACCTTAATTGCCTATGTTCATTATGTTGATTGGTGAACAGAGATGCCACTGGAGTAAAGGCTGAGGCTTACATAGTTAAACAAATTAGTTCTTCTGAAGTCTCTTTTATATGGAAAATTGATCAGGATAATTACACCACCAGTATAATTTTACCAGTACAGCTCCCACTCACACCCCTGCTACGGAAGCTTTTTAGTGTCCCTGCTTTTGCAGAAATGAAATGGGAGATAAAACAGAAACTGCTGCAAACAAGTGCTCGTGTGAGGAGTGGAGCCTGTGGGAGGATAATTGCCCTGCTAGAATGAAGACGCTGATTTCCCTCTGCAAGCAGGCTAAAGCCATGTGCCTACATCCACATGCGCCCCTGAATTCCCAGGAATTTGCAGCAGCAGTGCTGAGGTTCCTTCTGGCTTGGTGGTGCTGAGAGCACCCTCAGAGGGAGAAGCAGCTCTCAGCCACTGCTGGTGTTACTGGGGGGCTGCTCTGGAGCCCTCCTCCAACTCCAGGGACCACTTTGTGCTTTTCTAATGGACATCACTGCTTGGGAAGGGTCTCAGCTGCACCACCAAGCCAGAAGGGACCTCAGCACTGCTGCTGCAAATTCCCAGGAATTCAGGGATGCATGTGGATGTAGGCACATGGCTTTAGCCTGCTTGCAGAGGGAAATCAGCATCTTCATTCCAGCAGGAATATTTGTCCTTTCTAATGGACATCACTGCTTGGGAAGTGTCTCAGCTGCCTTTGGAGGTCAGGAGCCTTCAGAAAAACAGATTGAACATGTTTGAGAGAAGTGGGAGAGTTGGGAGAAGTGCACTGAAACTTCAGCTGAGGATACACACCAGGTAAAGGTGATCTCTGTGGAACAGCAGGGCTGGAGCTGTTCTGCAGCTGAGAACACTGGCAGGCAGCTTGACAGGGTTCTAAAGGGTCACATCCTGCCACAAACAATGCCCAAATATTGGACAAACTGAGGGAAATAAAAGTGTTCCCCATTACCCCCACCCAGTCCTGCACTGTGGGACTGTGTGTGAAAAGGAGAAGGTGGAAATCCCAGCAAGGGCAGCCTGGGGTTCAGGTCTTACTGAGTATCACAGAGTTCTGCTCCAAGGACTCACCCAAAATCAAACCTGGCTCATATTAGCCCAGAATCCTATCATCTAACACCAGCACACACTTTTCATAGCAAGCAGGTTTTGAGGATTCAGGATTTCCTGTGTGAAATACAGGATCTCATCCTTCACTCCTGGGTGGGGGGCAGAGAACAAGGGGTCTCTAGAGAACAAGACTATGAAGGAACTGTGAGGTGCCTCAGTCCCTGAGGCTGAAAGGAGCTCTGCAGATCACCCAGCCCTGTTAGAGCAGGAAGGGAGCCTCCCCATCCTGCCTGGGCTGTCCCTGATCTCTGGCAGGAGCCAAAGCCAAGGAGCTGGAGCAGAAGCATCTCAGGTTCTTTTCTTGCTGCCCAGTGAGTGTCTTGTGCAGTCCACATTGGCCTGTCCTCATCAGGAAACCTTCCAGGCACAGAAAACTCTGTTTATCTCTCCTCTTGGGTCCAGGGTCTCCTGGTCATCTCTTGGCAGAGTTGGGAAAGGTCTGAGCCTCTGGATCAGACCCAAAGAGTTGAACTCAGGTTTAGGGCAGAAGCAGATCCCAGTCAGGGCTGGGAGCAGAGAGAGGAAGAGCCCTGTAAGGCCAGGACTTGGGAAAGGTCAGCCCATAAAGCACAGAAGGTCCAGGTCCCTCCAAGAGAAGATGACTCAAAATGAAGCATTAAGAAATGTCAGAGGAACCTGTGTGTTTGATTTAAACAACTCAAGAGATACTTAGGCACCAAAACCCATTTGTGGATGCAGCTGAAGCAGCCATAACGAACCTGAAACAGGAGATTGTCCCCACTGCTGAGCCTTTGCACAAACAGCAATAAACAATTCAAATGAGGCTGTAATAGGAGAGGCACATTTGTACAGATCTTCTGTCTCCCAGGCTAAAATGGAAATCTGGTGTTGTGTGGCATTCTGAAGTCTCCACTCGTGGCAGTGACACCACAGCAGGGCTCTGCCTGGCTGGGGTTCTCCAGCCAAAGCACCAAAGAGCAGGACAACCTCCCTGCTGCCACTTCCACATCCTCTGGTGCTTCCTTTCAGAGCCTCACTTCCCTTTTAACACAGCATTTGGATGAATTTCCTGATTTTTAAAGCATTGTGGAAAAAAAAGGATGTGGAGTCATTCTTGTCTAATAAATTCCCAGAGCCCTTACCTGCAGCACTGATCCACAGCAGCAATCTTCCAAACCCAGTCTGGAGCAGACCTTGGCTGGGAGAGCTGCAGCCCAAGTGAATTAAAGTAGCAAAGTTATCAAAAAGTGAGAACTGAGTCTCACAATGGGAACTGTCAGCGCATTTAGCCATGGCTGCCTGCAGTTATTGTTGCTTTCTACCTCCAGCCTGCTCACCTGGATTACATTTATTGCTGGCCCACTCGCCTGGCTCTGTTTAGTGAATTTTCTTGAGCTGCCTGCCACTTATCAGCACTATAGGATTTTTTCCTCAATGCAATCTATTTCTCAAATATTCTGCTGCATCTTGCTGCCTGATACACGAGCATTTAAAGAGCAGATTGGATTATTTGTAAGGCAACTTCCTTATTGCACAGAATCCTGTTTCCCACCACACCTTTGATATTTTTTTCTCTGTGGTTTGTTCTAAAGCCTGACCCTTTCTGAGCAGGACTCAAGCTCCAGCTGCTCCACTGTTTCCCCCCTCCTTGTAGGTGAATTTGATGTTCTTGTGCACTAAAAGTCCTCAGGGGTCTTTTGATTCCATACATCAGTTCTTCTGGAGTTGTGGTCACTCCCAGGTCTCTGGAATGCCCATTCCAGGGCCATCAAGCTGATCTCCGTTCTTCAAACCTTCTTTTGGGAGATGTCATGGATGAATTTGAAGGAGCTGGATGATCTTTAAGGTCTCTCCCAATTCAAGGCATGAATCTCTCTGGGATTCTGAGAGATATTTCAGCAGGACTGTACAAATCTGGAGCATGAGAAGATTTCAGCCCTGGTTTTTCACACTGGGGGTGGCTCTTGGGGTACCTTGAGCTGTGGATTCAGCCTCTCCCAGCCTGAGAGAGGGACTGACCCTCCAGGCTGTCAAACATCTCTTCTCTGGGGCATCACTCCAGCCCTGGAGCTTACACACATCCACCAGCCCCCTCCTTTGGGGGCACACCATCCCTGCATCCCGCAGGAAAAATGGGATGGAGTTGGCTCAGCCAAGCAATTGCTCCTTTTGCTTTCAGCACCTGGAGCTCTGCACATCTTTCACTGCACAGGTGTGCCTGGGGTAACTTCTGGAGGCTCCTCGTGCAGCCTGGAAGGGTGACAAGAAACTGCACAGGAACAGAAACTGCAGCACAGCTCCCAGTGAGGAAAAGTCTGATTTTCCTGGTGGAGTGATCATGAAGCGGGAAAAAGCCCTGCCATCATCTCATTGAAGAAATCTGATCAAGCAATATCCTGAACTACCCACAGATGTTGCAAGAGAGGAAAAAAAGAAGAAACAAAAATTGTGGGATAAATCTTTTGCCCAGTTCTGCTGGCAGTGTGACACCAGATCACTTGGAAGTCCTGGGAAGTTTTCAGGCAGGAAAAACAAGTTTGTTTTATTTGGGATTCCAGCCTGGATTTGAACTGACAGCACTTCACAGGAGAAGCAAAGCACTCAACCACCCTCGCAGGCAGCACTGCTCTGCCTGGCTCTGCAGTTTGCAGTTTATTCTGCACACTTCAGTTCTTTGGGTTTGGAACTTTGGCTGTGTGCTAAAGGGGCACTTTGGGGCATGCAGGGAGCAGGGCAGGGTCTGCTCACACGGGATCAGTGATAAGAGGGGGTTTGTGATGCTGATAAGGATGAGCCACAGTGCCCATGAAGTGATCAAACCTTCCTCTGGCAGCGCTGGCTCAGGATCATGGCCCAGGGGGAGGGAGGGTTGAAGGTAATGGGGTGCAGCTGCAGGATATTTATGGTTTATTCTTTATTATTGCCCATGAGGGTTGATGAAATATTTGGGGGTTTTCCTTAATGTCGCAATTCAGTAAAAGAAGAGCTTTGCTCTCAGTGATTTTCAGGGTGAGCAGCATTCCCTGGTCTGTATGGGCAGTGCCACCTGTGCAGTGCCAGCTGGGGGCTGGCATCAGGCCTGAGCACTGCCCACATTCCTGCTGGATTATCCAGACCCTGTGACAGGGATCCTGCTGGGGCACAGCTCCCAGCAAGGCTGGGAGAACCCTGAGCCATCCCCAAGTCCTGTGCCAGCCCAGTGCTCTGCAGGGGCTGCTGCTGAACATTTTGGTGGAAGGGTAGAGGATTTACCATCTCTAGGTGGTTCAACTCCTCCTAAAGGAGGCTCAGCCAGGGCAGAGTCCTGAGCTTTACTGGGCTCAAACACAGGGATTGTTCAGGTGGGCTGGAGATGCTCCAAAAGGCCCTTCTGGTGCCTCTGCTCTGCCTGAAGGCCACTGTGACCTTGCTTTCCACAGCTCATGCAGGTCAGAGGCACCAGAGGTGCTTCCAATTCCATTTCATTTTGTTTGGCATGAGGCCCTGCTGTAATTATGATGAAGGTGATCATCTCTAAAGGGGAATTTTTGGATAGAAAGGGCAAAATATGTGCTGATAATTCTTCATCTTCAGCCCTGAGAGGAATCTTATGGACTGAGGGCCTATCACAGGCAGAAAATTGGGATGGCAGCAAGGAAAAGGTAAGGATGGATAACTTCAAACATGAATGGATTAGACCAAGGTCCGTCCAAATACCCACCTGAAGTTCACAGCTCAGCAGGTGCTAGGCACAGATGCAGTTCTTTAAGCAATTGACACAGACCCATGGTACAAACCCTGCATTGGAGCAAGTTCCTAATCATTAACCACTGCACATTTTCCATGAATCTTGAAGGAACACCAGGAGCTCCCAGGAGCAGTGAATTCCTTACTGCTCCTTTCCATTGCTCTGGATCAGAGGGCAATCAGGAAAGGGAAGGTTGGATTCAGCTCTTTGGATTGGTTAAGTTTGGAAGTAACAGTTCCAGGCTCTCCCCACAGCAGGACAGGGACTGAAGGACAAAACTGCCTTGAATTTAAAGGTGACAGGCAGGGCTGGTCATGGGGCAGGGCAGGAATTTCCCTTTCTGACCTGCCCAGCCTTGCAGCCAGACACTGGCACCACAGCTGGAGTATTTGATGGCAGGTGTCCTCCCCAGCAGTAGGGGACACCCTCAGTGTCCCCAAAAGATGAATTACTCTCAGTAATTATGTCTTTTCTTGGCACCACTGTGGTTCTGCTCTCAGGCTGAACAGAGCCCTCAGGAGCCAGAACTCCCAGTTGGTTTGAGGTTGGATGTTCATGCTCTGAACTGGAACTATTCCAGATGACTCAGGTTTCTCCTGTGAAGTGGCACTGTCAGGGATTGTGTGTTTAGAACAGGAGCAGGATGGCTCTGAGACAGAACCAGGCAGGGTTTGCCCTCTGTCCCAGCAGGAGGCTGCAGCAGAGCACACCTGGTGTTGTTCCAGGTGAATGAAGCTCCCATCTCAGAGGTAAAGCATCTTGTCCGGGCCCCAGCACAGGTTAACCCCTGCTCTCAGTGGGCTTTGTTGTATCCTGACTTGACCCTGCCTTAAAAGGCACTGTTTTTATGGTTTTAGTTAAATTGATGGAATTTGTACAGACTCTCAAATGAGCTTCAGTCTCCCTCACGGTAATCTGAACATCTGTTACTCGTGCCAAAGGGACAGAGCAAGAGGAAAATGAGGATGATGTCCACACAAAAGTGCAAACCTTTCAAGTTTCACCTGCTAGAGCCTCTGACTGCAGAAATTATCTCAGACCAAACCCTGGGAGATACCCCCATAACTCCAGAGGGTTCCTGTGTGTCCTGAGCTGCTGCTGCCTAGAGGAGGACAACTTAAATCCCTTTCTAGACAGCAACAGACTCAATTCAATAGAGCAGGGCTGGATAATCTGCAGGCTGGTTGAAAGTTTGTGGGTTTGTCTTCAGTCAGCACAGTCCAACACAGCACATGAATGCAATTTTGCAAAAGCAGCAGCAGCAGTAGGTGTGACAGTGGATGTGACATCCTGGCCCTGCAAGGGGCAGGAAGGAGTCAGAAATTAAACATTTCAAGCATCTCCTGCCTGCAGTGTCTGGTATCTCTTGTGAATCTTGCACCCCATAGACCCTAACTGTCTTTTCCAGCTGGGATGTCCCCACTGGTGACAGTGGTGCTGTCACCAGTGCCACATCCAGGTCCAGGTCTGCTGCCAAACCTGAGTGCAGAATTTCACGGCAGATCATTTAAACAATATTTTAGGAGAGTAGTTCTCAATCCCATTCTCTCCTGTCTGTGGGAGGCTGATGATGCAGAGCTTCAAAACTCTGATTGTGCAGCTGATTTCACTGCTTGTGCTTGGAGTCACATTTGAGGGCAGAATCTGCTCCATGGAACTGCTGCATTCATTAAAGTGTTCCACTGCAATTGGTGCTTTCACTCGTCCTGCAGGAGCAAATCCCTCCAAAGCTGGGCTTTGTTGCTCTTCCTGAGTTTATCAGCTTATTCCAGAACAGAGAAGCCTTATCCTGAACATTCTGTGATTTTGGCCTTCACTATAAAATACTTGGAAAATATTCATTTTCCCAGCAAAAAGCCACAGACCTGAAATAATTCAGCAACACAGCAAAATAAAACCCATCAAGTTAGATTGGCACGATTTGTGTTTTAACAGCCCTGCTGTTCATTCCTGATTGATGCTGGGAGTTGGATTCTGGTCTCCTCTCAGCAAGTTTTGATAAGGGTACCCTGCTGTGCCCTGAGAATTGCTGTGCTCTTCTCCCCCATGCCCTGATATTTCAGTGAAAGAGGTTTTACAACTCCTCCACATGATCCAGCCCAACCCCAAACCATCCTGATACCCTAAAGACAGCACAGTGGTTTTTTTCCTAAAAATCATTCCAAAGCAGCCATGAGAAACAACTGATTTTCTATTTTTTTAGACTACAGGAACCCCATTCTTTTAACATCTCTTCAGATGTCATGATTTCCAACCTCTCATCACTTTTGCTGTTCTTTCCTGGGCTCTCTCAGATGCTGCCACTCCTCCTGTGACATCTCACCATCTGTGACTCACCGAGTGCTCACGACCTGGCCCAGCCTCCTGCACAGAGGGGATGTCACAAGAACACCCCAATGCCACCCCGTGAATTATGAGAGAGATGCTGCTGAGGGTCAAACCTGGCTCTTCTCCTGGGAAATGTGCTGCCAATGCCACTCCTGTGAGAGGAAGCCCAGGACAGGCAGCCTGGAGTAAGCTCTGCCCTGCCAGAAGTGCACTCACAGCTTTTGATGAAGGGTTTTTATTTGGTTGAAGGAGAAGGGTAACTTCCACTGGCATGAAGATTAAAGGACATTGCAAGGAGAAAATGAGAATCTGTCCAGGGAAGCCTGGCTGCCTTTAAGGCTTGAGTTTAACCCTCTCTGTCAGGACAATCAGGGGATTTTGGAGTGGCATCCTCCAGGAGCTTCCTGGTGCATTTTGTGCAGGGGGGGGAAGAGCCCAGGGCTGTTCCCTCATTCCCACGGCTTCCCAGTGCTCAGGGTTTGCATTTCCAGGAATCCTCTCTGGTTCTGTGTGCCCTGGAGTGGTGGTGCTGGACAAAACCCACCCTCCCTGCTCCTGCTGGAGCTGCTGAGCCCCCACAGCCTGAATTATCCATTATTATTATTATTATTATTGTTATTGTTATTGTAATTATCCCTTGTGCTGAGCATCCTTGCTGGAGACAGCACCTCTGGAGACTTTGTTCTCCAAATGGATGTGCAGGTTCTAGAAAGCAGCTCCTGGACAGGGGAGAAGCAGAGATGGTCACACACAACCCCTATCACCCAGGGCGTCAGCACCTGTGGGGTGGAACCTGCTCTGCACCTCCAGGCTTGCACCAGATAAAAAATATCCCTGCTCGTTATGGCTCAGATTTTATGGCCATCAAGAAACTCTGGGATGAATTTTGAGGCATTTTTGTCAGGTTGGATGAAGGCAGTACTCCTGAAGGGGTTAAACCAAACCTTTATCAATAGATAATAAATTCAATTAAATCTTAAGGAATTTGGCTCCTCAGTGGGTCTGGTGCTCTGAATTCCTTCCTGCTCCAGACTGGTAAATCAGAACAATTCAGCTGCTTGAATACATGGAAATGTGCCAGCAAATGGCATAAGAATATCAGAGTGCATTAAAATCAAAATAAGTAAACATCAGAATGAGTTAAAATCCAAGTGAGTTATTGCTAATGGCTTTCAACCTTCAGTTTAGTTTTTCTTTAAAAATAACTATAAATGCAGAAGCTTTACAGGAAACTAAGTGAATATGAAACTAATCCCCTGGGATTGGCTTCAAATTTCAGTTCAATCAATCTCTTTTCTCTTTTTCATGTGAAAAAAGGAAAAGTAGTACGAAACAATAGATACACTATGTGTGATTTTTACCCTCATTAACACAGAAATGCTCTGAGTAGATGCCAAAGTATCCAGTAAATGAAAATTTCAAACTTTGGGTGTTTTCAAATTTTTGCTTCATTTTTGCAGTAAAATACTTGGAGTTTTAACACAGTTTTTTTTCCTTTGAATGACTCAGGACTTGTGATTTATGGCCTCATCCCCCTGTCTTAAAACTGTGGGAAAGCAGTTCTGTTTAACACTGCTGAGGGGAATGTGGACCCCAGAGCAGCAGGAACAGGGCTCTGGATGAATTTCCAGGGAAGCCGCTGCTGCCGTGTGGTTTTGACCCCAAGCACTTCCCAAAATAACTGGTAACAGGAATTTTTCCCAGTTTAAAATATTGATGATTTTGTGATTTGGATGGAGTTCCTGGTCAGAAAGAGATTTATTCTCTTAGACAGGAGCTTTTAGCAGGGACTTCTGAGTAAATATCTGCAACCTGACTTCATCTCTCAAATGCAGGTGCAAAGCAGTTTATAAATGTGGGGATTTGGGAAATGTTCTGCCTGATACCTACAAGATATGGAATTATTTGAAGCCATAGGATTCTACCACGTCTTGTAACCATTTAGCCCAGACATTCACATTTTGGGAATGGTTCTGCTCAGCACACACAGCTCTGACAGCTCTGATGAAATTCATCCTGTGCACACCCTTAAAATACAGGGGATGGAGGAAAGCAACAATAGGGAAAAGAGTAATGGGTTCAAACTGAAAGAAGAGAAATTTTAGGTAAATAAGTGGAAAAAAACCTTCCCTAGGAGGGTGGGCAGGCCCTGGCACAGGGTGCCCAGAGCAGCTGTGGCTGCCCTTGGATCCCTGGCAGTGCCCAAGGCCAGGCTGGACAGGGCTGGGAACAGCCTGGGACAGTGGGAGGTGTCCCTGCCATGGCAGGGGTGGGATAGGATGAGTTTTCAGGTCTCTTCCACCCAAACCACTCCAAGATCCTAAAAAAAAGGATGCCAGGCCTTGTGAAGGAATTATGACTTTGCAAATACCTGAGTTTTTATTTCAGCTCCAAGTTGAAGGATTTGATATTTTCATTGCACTCCCTTGAAAGCTGACTCTGCCTAAAATGCATTTTCTGTGTCCTAACACAAGGAAGTTCTCCAAATGCAAAACTGCCAAAATGTTCTTCCCAAAATGAGCTGATTTGCTTTGATTGGTGAGATTTTTCTTTCCTTTACTAAAAACTCCCATGCATGTAATTTTGTCACTGAACCACATGACAATGAAAAATCAGAAGTGCTCTGATCTTTCCATCCATTTTCACCCATTCTTCTTTTGGCAGAATTGACTCTCGAGCACCCTGAAACCAGATATTTGGATTAATTACTGGTTGATTATTAATTCAGATAATGTCAGCCTACATTTCAGGAGGGAGTTTTAGGTCCTGCTTTTCTTGGTTTTTTCACAACCCACTTCATGGCAGGAATTGCTGTTTTTGTAGAAACAGTAGCTGAAGTTTATTTTAAAAGCAATTATAGGGCACATATCCTCCAAACTGTCTAGAAAAATATTCCTGCTCACAGCCAGGCCAATTTCTCCAAGGGTTTTAGACTTCAGAATAAATCTACAAATCCCCATCAAAAGCAGCTCAGATATTTTTAAGATTTTGGCTTATCAAAACTGCACTTTTCTTTGCATTCTCCAGCTCTAGGTTTCTATTTGGCTTGTCACGTTGGGGAACATCAGTGGCAGGAGTTTATTATTGAATGTAACACAATTTGACTGATGCAATATGATGTGATAGGTCACAGTCTGATGTTTCATCTCGGTTATTAAAAATGCTTTGTGGGGCTGCAGCAGAGGAAAGCCCGGCCTGAAAACGAGGACTGATGGCTGGAATTAGCCTGCTCTGGTTTTATTTTTAAAACCCACAGCAGAAATACAGATGCCAGCCAGCTTTTGCCTCCCTGCAAGCCAAACAGAAGGACATGACACGTTCCAACCCACGCAGGGCTGGAAATTGGGGTGATAACCCACCCAAAATCCCGAGTGTGCCCAGCTCCTGTCCAGAAAGGTTGCTGAGTTCATTTCTGGGGTGCCAATATCCCCAAATAACCTTCCCGTGCCTGATCCCTGGGCTCCCCTTCCCCGGGGCTGTGGTGGCCCTGTGGGACATACAGAAGTCCCTCTCCTCCTCTCCTGGGTAGGGGCTGAGCCTCAGCCCTGCCAGGCAGGGAAAGGGGATGGATTTTTGTCCCCTGGACCCTTCTCAGCCCCCAGCCCATCTCACGAGCTCACAACTCCTGCCCTTGCTGGGGACAGATTTTGTTGCTTGCCAGCAAAAGAAAAACCACAGGAAAAAAATGCTAAAAGAGAGCTTTATTCCAGAAAGTTTTCCTCTATTCCCTGCACCTCCTCAATGTCCCTGCACCTCCTCACTCTCCTTGTTTGTTTTTTTTGTCTGTTTTTTTTTTTTTCCCAAGCTGCAATTTCCAGTTTTAAGCCTGTGAAAACAGGGATTTGCCGAAGCTTTTGGAAGGTTGCACCTTTTTGTATAGGTTTCCTAGGACTAAGCCACAAGGGGAGCAGGATTCCTCCAATTCCTACATAATTAAGAGGAGTGCTGCTTTCCTGCTCAAATAAAGGAACTCCGGGTTTCCTTTCTCATGCAGGTGATGTTCCCTCCTCAATCCTGCCCCTCTGGCTTTCTCGGAATATTTTCTTACTGCAGCACGGTAAATCTTTTGTTTTTTGCTCTCTTTCTGGCTCTGCTGGTTTAATTGGGGTTTTAGTTACCATTGACTGGAACACCCAGGATTTTCCTTGGGCTTGGAAATACATAAATAAATAAATATTTTCTACTCAGCCAAATTTAGTTCTTGCCGGTGTTGTACAACCACTGACGTTGACAAAGCTCAAGTCTTAAAAACAAGTTCAACTTCTCCTTCTCAGATGCATTAATATCAAATCAGATGAGTGGAACGGTCTAAGTGGGAAAGGGGAAATTGGAGAGGTGGAAAATATTCAGGAATGGGAAATTCCAGAGGGAAAATTGAGCCCATGGGTTGCTAAAGGCGCTGAGCACCAGTGCTCAGCTCACAAGCTCTCACTTGCTCAACAGCAAATGCTGCCTTTGCCTGGTGAGAATAATCTCTCATTTTTTGTGCAATTTCTCGGGTTTTGGACAACTTTTCTGCTTTTTAAGTGAGGGAATATTTCAAAGAATTTTTCACACACAGCTGTTGGAGGGAAATTACAGATTCACTTTGAGAGTGTGTCTGAATGGACTCGACAGTTTTCTCTAAATGCCTTTTGACTGATATTTTTTTGGAAAAAGTGAGGGGAAAAAAATAAAATAAATCCAAAGGACATCCTAAAACCATAGCCCGGATTGTCTGCGTGACATCCCCACGGCTGCATTCAGCTCTGGGCTTTCAAATGCACCTAATGGAGCAGTACAAGCCCCGGCTTTTCAAAAGCATTTAGAAAGCTCATTCGCCTCAATTTCGGTGGAATTTAGATGTTTAAACCTCTTTGAGGATCAGCCTTAGGCACCTCTGAATAGCAGAACTCCCTCTGAAAACAGGTATTACAGAGAGAGAAGGGGCTCTTGTGAAGGGACTTCAAAGATGGGGGTATTAAGTTTTGAAGGAGAGCAAAAGTGGGACCAGGGAAGAGAAAGGGAAATAATGAATGGTCTGGAGGAAAGAAATAATTTTCTGATTCATTATTTTCATATTTGGAACAGCAAAAGAACATTCTCTGAAGTTGAATGACACGAAATTTTAAACTCCCGAAAGAAAATGCAGTAAATGATCACTCAGAGATACTCAACGTCACAATTTGGCCTCGGGGCCAGGATTTTAACAGGCTGCAGTGCAAGATGCAGAAAACGCTTTTATTTGGTTTGGTTTGGTTTTTTTGGGTTTTTTTTTTTTTTTTTTTTTTTTTTGGTTTGGTTTTTTTCCTTTTTTGTCTTTTCCTCCAAGGAAGAAGCAAAGTCCCAAGAAATTATTTGAAATGAGGAAGTGAAGAAAAATTCCTCATTTAATGTGAAAAATAGCTAAAATTTTCTTTTGAACAGTGGTGAAGTTCACGTTGTCAGCACAGAAAGAGCGATGGAAGATCCACTTTGCTACTGAAAAATGAGACTTGGATGCAGGAAGAGACCCTCCCCCCGTTCCTGCGCACCCCGGAGAGCCTCACGGAAATCCCACTCATGTCCTGGGGGTCACTGACCCTCCCACAGGCATTTTCAGGAGTTCTGTGAATATTCTGCACCCAAAAGTGCCTCTGTTCTTGCTGGACTATTCCATGTATCCACCAGAGTTTACAGTGCTGGAAGCAAATGCAGCCAGAGAGCAAGAGGGAGTTCTCCATCTGAATATTCCTAACACAGGGTTGGCATCTGTTGTATTTTAAAGTAAAAAAAGGAGCAAAAATTTCTCTTTCCTGAGAAAAGCATTTTCTTTCCTGAGAAAAAAAACTTCTCTTTTCTTTTGTGAGCATGGAGAAGCAGTTTCCCCTCCAAGGCAGGGATGCAGGAAGATGAGCCAGCGTTTGGAAGAAAGCAGGAGCAAACAGCCACTGTCCCAAAAGAGTTCCTTTATCCCGAGCCCTGCCCAGATGCTCTTTCAGTTCCACCCTATCTGGGCTCCCCGCTCATCCCACCACAAGAAGGCCTGGAATTTTGTGTGACCTTGGGGAAAAACCTCTGTCCCCGTCTGCTCTGCAGAAGTTCAGGGAGCAGCACCTCTTCCAAGAGCTCTCCCCACCCTCTGCTGAGCCCCACATTAAAGGAATGTGCCAAGAATTGTCCAGCCAGAGCCTCTGCAGTGGGTGGGCATTCAGGAATTACTGCCGGACACTGCTCGGTGGGACTGGAGCCCTATCTGCACCAAGGGCTGGTGGGAACACCTGCTGGAGTGTCCATCTCCCTCTCAATAACATGGAAAATGTCCATGTCCAGCTCGAGTCCAGAGACAGAAAACCTGCCTGGAGCAGGTTCTTCCCCATCTCCAGAGCAGCTGTATTCCCCTTTGAGGGGGTCCATCCCTGTCCTGGAGGCATCAGGCCCAGCATTGCTGGCCAGGCCAGGGAGGGATGGTCCAGCTCTGCTCTGGGCTGGGGCAGCCTCACCTCGAGCCATGGGGGCAGTGTGGGGCACCACGATATAAGAATGACAGTAAACTGTTAGAGAGAGTGCAAAGAAGGGACACAGGGATGAGGAAGGGTCTGGAGGGGCCCATGAGGAGCAGCTGAGGGCACTGGGATTGTGAGGGGAGACCTCACTGGGATCTGCAGCTCCTCCCGAGGGACAGAGGAGGGGCAGCTCCCATCTCTGCTCTGGGACAGGGACAGGAGCCAGGGAACGGCTGGAGCTGGGCCAGGGCAGGTCAGGCTGGAGAGCAGGAAAGGTTCTTCCCCCAGAGGGTGCTGGCACTGCCCAGGCTCCCCAGGGAATGGGCACGGCCCCGAGGCTGCCAGAGCTCCAGGAGCGTTGGGACAGCGCTGCCAGGGATGCCCAGGGTGGGGTTGGTGGGGGTCTGGGCAGGGACAGGGGCTGGGCTGGGTGATCCTGGTGGGTGCTTTCCAAGGACATCCTTTCAGGAGATTCCCTGATCCCCTGGAGTCTCTGCTGACTCCAGAGGCAGCCAGAGCTCCCCTGCAGCACCAGGAGGTGTCTCCAACCAGGACAGCCCCTGCCCTTCCAGGAGTCCCTGAGCCCTGGGTGCTTCCTGTGGCCAAACACATTCTGCAAACACCAGCAGAAAACCCAATCCTATGGCCCAGGTGAGGCCCAAACCTCACAGAGCTCCAGGAAAGTGCCCCCAGCTCCCCTGAGACTGCAAATTGACCCAGGGATTCTCAGAAGCATTTCCGTGAGAGCAGAGCGGGGTTTCACAGGACTGGACTCTGGAAATCACTGCCTTTCACACTGCAATGAGGAAATGGTGTCATTTATACCCCAAATAGGTGTAAGAGAAATGCCAGCGTCCCAAATTCAGCCGCTACAGAATGTTGGTACATTTGCTACACACATTTTTCACAAGTAATAATGAGTGACAAAAATAACTGACCTACTTCTAACTCCACAAATACCTGTACCTCACATTTGGAGGCAGAGAAATCAGCATGGAGACATTTAGAACAAGTCTATTCTTGAATGCCCTTTTTTAACTCTCTTTAAATTATTCCAATTTGGACAGTTTCTAATGTAATTTTTTGTACACCTTGCAACTCCCTGAAGCTGTTTCTGTAGTTCCAGGCACATCTGCACCGAGCACAAAACCCTGGTGATCATTAATATGAAAAGATTTGGCTCCCCCAGTAGAGAAGAACCCATTTTTGCCATCACACCTTCCTTGATGGTGCCTGAGGATCTGGGCCATGTCTCAGACCAAGCCAAGCTGCTGTTAAAGGCTGATTTTGCCCCTTCAGGCTTCTCCCAGGAGTGGCAAAGTGGCTTTTGAATGGCTCCAGTGCTGAGCTGCTGCTCCATTTTGAGCACTTTTAGGGTCAGAGTCATCAAGTGCCTTCTCCATCCCACTGGATTTTGCCCTGCAGGAGATGGGAATTAGGTGCAGGAGCTCCAGTGTGAAACCAAAGTCAGGTCCTGTGTGAAACAAGACAAGAACAATCTCCAGTTTGGCCAAGCAGAGCAAAGCCCAAACCTGTGGCATCACAGAGCTGTAAAACACCCAGAGAAATCCTGGTTGCTCCACCCCAGGTTCCTTTCAATCTTCCCCACATTTCTTGGTCTCATTACAATTTTCCATCAGAAAAGCAAAAGTTTTTCATTTTTATTGGAGGTTTTGTGTTTTGTTCAAGACAGCTTTTCCTTCTCCTTGGTTCTCGTGTGGATACAACCACACTGAGCATCTCCTGCTCAGGATTTTTAGGCCTTTTAACAGAATTATCCCAAGCCTACAGATTGCTCCAGACAGAGCCCAAATGCTTTAATTTTGTTATTGTTTTCTCTCACAGACAAGTCCCAGCTCCCACATTAATTATCATTGCCAGGTCTTCCAGTCTCCATCCTGCTTAAAATTCCTCCCCATCTGCAAAGCCACGGGAATAAAATGCAGATATAAAACTGATATCCTTCAAAAAACCTGATTTTGCTGCTGCCAGACCTGCCTGGTGGCACCAGCAGTCTGGCCCCCACAGGTCTGAACCTCTGTGGAATGGCAGAAATAATCCCAGTCCGTTCCCTGGGGTGGGATTTGATCCACTGGGACATAATTATTCCTTCAGGACAGAGCTGACCAAAGCAATGACCCCGGGGGGTTTCTCTAAGCAGGGGGTGGGGACTGACTTGTGGCATTCAGCTCTTCCTGCAGGAGGTTTTGGGGACATGAGAACAGAATCCCCCAGCCCTGAACACATCGACCAAAATCTCAGGAAGAATGGGCAAATCCCCTCCTCTGAGGTGATAATACCACAGAAACCATAAATAGGAATATCAGCACTTCCAATGCTGCTCAGGGATGGCTGAAAGAGGAGAGAGCACACTGAAAGTGTTGTTGAAGGAAAATAATTGGTGAGGGTGTATTTTCTCCTATTTTGGGCAAATTAACAAAGGTGGTTTGCAGCATTTTGGTGTGGTTCTTCTGAAAAATCAGAGAAATTTTCAGCTCTGACTTTCCACTGTCCAAAATCTGCTGAAATCCAGGGATTCATTCTTCTGGCAAAAGCAAGAATTACCCCTGAACACGTTCCTGCCTCGAAAATCTTCAGACAAACCTTCTGTTCTCTGGCAATCTGTTTGAAAGAACAGGATGTTGATGCTTGAGCCATAATCAGATTGTATTGAATATTGAGTATAACACTGAAGGCAGACCCTTCAAATCTCATGTCATGTGTTTCAGAAATTTCAAAGCAGGATTTTTTAAATGCAATTGTGGCCAGCTCTGCTCTCCAGTCCCCGCTTTCACCAGGGCTCAGCAGCTCCAGGTGAAATAAATGTCAGGTCCTGTGTTCAAGTGACGTCGTTGATGTGTGAACTGAATTTCAAACCCTTGTTTAAATGCTGAAAGGAAAATGTCTTCTCAGATGTTGCATTTTTAAATCACTGCCTGGCAGATTCCAAATAAAAGTTATATTGGAGTCTGTGCCATTAATATTCCTTCTGATATCAGCTTCTTTCTGGCTGGAAATGGAGTCTGGTCAATCTTCTCCAGGAAAGCCCAGCACCTCAAGGCTTGTTCTGGCTGCTGATGGAAGTGTGCATTCACAAGGGCTTTTGGGAAATAAATTTTTTAAAAAATAATTTCTCCATTTTTGTTAGAAGATCCTACAAGAATAGATTTTAAAAATTGCAGAAGTGAGAAGCAAATTGAATTAAGAAATCAAATCAATGCCACAGGATACAGGGTGGGATTGTTGGGGTGTCCTAAGCAGGCCCAGGAGTTGGACTCCATGATCTTGGTGGGTTCCTTCCAATTCAGGATATTCTGTGATTCTCAGACACAGAGCTCAGATTTTTGTATTTTGGCAGAACAAAATTTGTATATTTTGCATTACAAGGGGCATTTTAGGACAGATAATTGCAGAAAGTACCAAAAAAAATCAATTAACTAAAAACATTTAAGTCTCACCCTTCCTCAGCATCTCTGAGGAAAAGCTGGGTTGAGCGGGAGTGGGATGGGAGCAGGGGCTGGATCCAAGGGTGTCTTAGGTTGGAAATGGGGGTGTGTATTCCAATACCCATCTGTCAGAGCTGGGGCAGGCATCCTCTGTGCACTGGGCACTTTTCTTTATCTCTCCCACAGCCAATCCTCCCTCCAGGAGATCTCTTCTGTTCATGGCCACTGAGTGTCCCTGCATGGCTGAGAAAATTCCATCATCCATGGGGAGAGGCTCTGCCCAGGGGAGGAGCCAAGCATTCCTACCTGGATACAATCTGACCTTGGAACACCACAGCAGCCTTAGCCCACTGCATTCCCAGAGGAGCAGCTTTCTCCTCCACTGCATTCCCAGAGGAGCAGCTTTCTTCCCCACTGCATTCCCAGAGGAGCAGCTTTCTTCCCCACTGCATTCCCAGAGGAGCAGCTTTCTTCCCCACTGCATTCCCAGAGGAAGCCCAGGCCCATCTCCACCAGCCCTGGAGCTTCAGAGGAAAACTCCAGCCTTGTGCAGGATCCCTGCTCCAGCAGAAGCACAGCTGTCACTGCAGGAGGGCTGAGCCACCATGGGATGGGACTGCTGCCACCACCCTGAGCCACAGGCTGCCAGGGCATGTTCTGATTCTGGCAGTGGATTTTTTTGTTTGTTTGTTTGTACTATTACATTTGTTGGTGGTTTTTTTTGTTTGTTTTTCTTTCTTTTTTTTTTTCCTAGTAAAGAACTGTTATTCCTATTCCCATATCTCTGCCTGAGAGCCCCTTAATTTCAAAATTATAATAATTCAGAGGGAGGGAGTTTATATTCCTTATTTCAGAGGAGGCTCCTGCCTTCCTTAGCAGACATCTGGCTAAGGAATGTCAAACCAAGACAAGGGGCAGGTGTGCACTTTGGATCCCAGATCCTACCCCTCTCCTCCTGCCTCATCAATTCCCCTTCCCACAAAACACAAAGGAGCCCGGACGTCACCACCATCAAGCATTTCAAGCCCATTGCTCTCTTCACAGCTCAAAGCAGGGAGACTTGCAAACATCGACTACAAGTAGGAAAAATGAATAATATATGAAAGAAAAAGCGAGAACCAGGAAACAGTCACAAGAGTGAGGCGTTAATTGCTGTACATCCCCCACAACACAGGACAGGCAGGGAAGGGCTGGATGGATGTGGCAGGGAACACCTGACAGCAGCTCCGTGCTCCCTCCCTGCTTCCTGCACGTGGGAATGGTGACAGTGACACTGTCCCATGCCACAGAGGGCAAAGCACACCCACAGGTGGATTCAATTTGATAAACTGGGGACAAGGTGACACAACAGGAAATTCCATTCGGTTTATGGAATTTGGGACTTGTTGTCCACACAAGCAGGTCCTCCCTGACCTTCACTCCATCCCTGTTTTCTCTCCCTCCTCTTTCCCAGCCTCACCTGCTGCTGGGGGGGGGGTTCCTCCTCTGTTCCAAAGGAGAATAACCCAGGTCTGGGCCACCACAGTCAGAATCTCAGAGTGGCTCGGGCTGGGAGGGACCCCTGGAGCTCATGCAGGGTCCCCTGAAGAAGTCCCTGAGGATTGTGTCCAGATGGGTTTGGAGCATCCCCAGGGAGGAGACTCCAGCCCCTCCCCGGCCTCTGCTCAGGGCTGGGCACTGCCCAGGACAGAAGTTCTGCCTCCTGTGCAGGGGGAATTCCTGGGATTTGCCAGGGAATGTCCATTCCTGTGGTGCCACTGCCGGGCCCCTGGAGCAGAGCGTGGTCCCTGCCTGACCCCTCCCTGCACACAGGGACAGCCACTGATAAGAGCAAAGGACAGTGATAAGATCACCGTGGGTGCCCCTTTGGTCCCACAGCAGACACAGCCCTGTGGTCACCTTGTAGCTCCCCTTGTCCCCACCCTGCAGTCCTGGGGACAGCTTTGCTGAGCTGGCCTAGGGGATGCAGGTGGGAAAAAGCCTGACTTTGGGGGACTCATGATGCTCGGGACCAGACACGTGACAGAGAGTGGAATTTTCAGGGAATTTCTGGGGATCTGGCACCTTTTCTGCTTCAATTCCCCCTCCCTTCGGTGTCACCCCCAGCTCCTTCCTCACCATCACCCAGAGCCTTCCCCTCCATGTCACTCCTTCCCCAGCTCCCCATACCCTCAGCAGCAGTACATTTGTTAGTTGACAGCTTTTATTTTATATTTCATTTGCCATTTGTCAGCCGGGGAACACGGCTTCAAGTCCCCGTTTGATGTTTCCATGTTATCTACAAACGCTTTAAAGTCGCAGCGCTCTGGGCTCCGGAGCTCACAGCAGCACAGGCACCCCCCTCTAGTGGTCCAAAGGCAAGCGGAGCTCTGCAGAAATTGGAGATTTTTCAGGGCTGAGAGTCCACCTGATGGGAGGGAGATGAAGCTCCATCCTTCAGGTACTGCCCCAGTGTGCTGAGACCTTCGTGGGGACACTGCCACAGCCCTGTCTGCCTCAAATATCACTTGGGAAATATGGAAGTAGGCAGGAGATGTCCCGTGTTGAAGCTGAATTGTGTCCTTTTTGCAGTTCTGGGAGCACAAGGCTCAGTGCACATGGTATAATCTCATTCTGCTTTGCACTCTGGTTGTAGAAATCACTTGACTGGAAAGTTAAAGAGTGATTTAAATACTGCTAAGCTGGGAAAATTGAAGTTAAGACTCTTAAAATGACATAGCTGTAGCCTCTGTACCTGGACTTTGTCTTCCTCTGGTATTGCTGCTAATAAATGTCATATTTAGGGTCAAGAAGAGCAAAAACCAGTGGCTGATTCCTGCCCTGCCTCTGCCAATGTGCTCTGCCTGCTCCTGGAGGGTGTGTCCAGCACAGGGCAAGGCGGGTGAGGGATTGAAATACAGGAATGGTTGGTCTAAACTCTGTGCTGGAAAATCACTGCTCACTCAGAGTCTGATGAGTTTGTCAAAGATATCCCTGGGTGAGTTTTGTTCACAGATAATCTCATCTGTAACCACCCATCCCATGGCAAAGCTGCATTAGGGAGATTTGGGGAATTTGGATAGGCTTTGGGTACTTTTCTCATATGAAACCTTCCAGTGCCTAAAGAGGGATTGGAAGGCTGGAGAGGGACTGGGGACAAGGGATGGAGGGACAGGACACAGGGAATGGCTCCCAGTGCCAGAGGGCAGGGATGGATGGGATATTGGGAATTAGGAATTGTTCCCTGGCAGGGTGGGCAGGCACAGGTGGGCTGGCACAGGGTGCCCAGAGCAGCTGTGGCTGCCCCTGGATCCCTGGCAGTGCCCAAGGCCAGGCTGGACATTGGGGTGGGGGTCAGCCTGGGACAGTGGGAGGTGTCCCTGCCATGGCAGGGGTGGAATGGGATGGGATTTACTGACTCTCCCAACCCAAACCCAGCTGTGATTCCCTGAGCATTGAATTGTAGATCTTCATGTAGCTCTCCCTAAATCTGTGCTTCTGCAGTCAGAGTCAGCACAAAATCCATTCAGGACTCTCTGTAAAGACAATTCCAGAGCTCAGCCTGAAGCTCTGGGTGACCAGAACATGGTAGTGAAGCATCGTCTTACAGGGTACAGACTGGAGATCAATGATCCTATTAATAGAGGGAGCCAGATAATTCTGGGTGGAAATGACCACTTTCTGCATCAATTAGTCATGGAAGCAGTCAAAGGTGGATGCTATTTTAGCCATGGTTTTGGCAAGGGGTGAAGAGTCTGTAGAGGAGGTGGTTATAGAAAATAACCTTGCATTGTGTGACCAGGGGTTGATTCAGTTTGAATTAAAGGGAAGGGGAAAAAAATCCCAACCAACTAAGCCTGTAAGTGAGGGGTTGGTTTCATAAAGGGCAAGTTAGGAGAAATTAAATAAAATTATTTAGTGAAGTCAGCTGGCCACAAAAGCCCAGGGAGATGAATGTGGAGGTGTGGGATTTTTTTTAAGCCAAAGGGGCAAAACCATGGAATTTGCAACTCAGTGTAGGGTGAAGGGAAGTGTAGGTGGGGAAAATTCCCAGGTGGCTCCACAAATAACAAGGTCAGGAAGGACCAGAGCAGTGATGGTGAGGTCTGAGGGTGGGAGCAAAGGGCTCAGCTACACAGGTGGCTCTGTGGGACAGGGGAGGAGAGCAGAGGAAGATCCTGTCGTGCTGTGGGATCCTACAGGAAAAGGTGGAGCTGGGTTTATGAATAAGAGGGATGAGGATGGATGTGGGGCTACCAGAGAGCCAGTTGGGATCAAGGCTTAAAATGATGAGGTGCAGCAGCTCCACAACAACAGAGCAGCTTTAGAAAAGGCTGATGAAGGAGGGTTTGGCACCGGACAGTCCCATGCTCGAGGCAAAAGCCTGAGTCAGTGCATTTAATACAGTGAAATTCTGTGTGATCTGCAAAAGGTGGTGTGCAAACAGCAGGAACAATGGCGTTTTGAACCTGTGGGAGTTAAAAATTTCCAGAGAGAGATGAGAGAAGTGAAGGTAGAGAGTAAGAGGGAACAGGACAGGCATTTACCCTGGACAGATCAAGACAGGCTCACCCAGTCCCCTCCTTCAACTAAATACCAGATCCTGCAGGCAAAGGGAATTGAGGTTCCTCTGCATGGACTTCAGCAGAGGATCTGATACTGTTCCTCCTGGGAAATTATTATTTAAGCTGGAAAAGATGGGGATTAGTGCAGGAATAGCAAGGAGCTAAAGACTGAGCCGGGAAAAACAGGCAGACCCTGTGCTGAGAGGGGTCTGTGGGGCTTGGGGAGAGCACAGGGGGGTTCGGGACTCAACCTTGGAGCAGATCACGCTGATCTTCTACTCAGTGACCTTGGAATGAGCTCATGGAATTACTGCTGCCACAGAACTGGCAGGTGAGTGTGGTTCAGTGGAGAATCTGAAAATTCTGGGGACTTTGAAGACTGGAGCAAGAGAAATGGGAAGTACCAAGTAAGGCTTTGGGTCCTGCATTTGTGGACCAGGATTTTGGGAGGTGGAGAAATCCTGAAATGCAGCCATTGTGTTGCCACCTTTTGATGGAACTGAGAACTGTGAAAGGTTTGAGGCAAAAACTGATCAAGTGTTTCCACAGAGGTTTCACATGTTCACACAAACTGCTGCTCAAACCTCAAGTGAAACAGCTGTGGTTTGAAAAGGGGAAGAGAAACTGCAGGGAGGGCAGTGAAGGTGCACAGAGAGAGTGTGCTGCAGCAGGGAAAGGAAAACCTGGGCTGTGGAGCCAGGCTGGGAGAGGAGGGGCTGATCTTTTTAAATTAAACAGCAGGGCAAACATTAGGGGAGGAAGGGGTGTCCCAAGAGCAGTGCTGGCTCAGACACAGAGCTCCACAGGCAGTTGTGTGGGGTGTCCTGGGCTGTAAGATGTGTGTGTATTCTGTTCTATCTGTCAGAGCTGGGGCAGGTATCCTCTGTGCATTGGGCACTTTTCTTTATCTCTCCCACAGCCAATCCTCCCTCCAGGAGATCTCTTCTGTCCATGGCCACTGAGTGTCCCTGCATGGCTGAGAAAATTCCATCATCCATGGGGAGAGGCTCTGCCCAGGGGAGGAGCCAAGCATTCCTACCTGGATACAATCTGACCTTGGAACACCACAGCAGCCTTTGCCCACTGCATTCCCAGAGGAGCAGCTTTCTTCCCAACTGCATTCCCAGAGGAGCAGCTTTCTTCCCCACTGCATTCCCAGAGGAGCAGCTTTCTTCCCCACTGCATTCCCAGAGGAGCAGCTTTCTTCTCCACTGCATTCCCAGAGGAGCAGCTTTCTTCCCCACTGCATTCCCAGAGGAAGCCCAGGCCCATCCACACCAGCCCTGGAGCTTCAGAGGAAAACTCCAGCCTTGTGCGGGATCCCTGCTCCAGCAGAAGCACAGCTGGCACTGCAGGAGGGCTGAGCCACCATGGGATGGGACTGCTGCCACCACCCTGACCCACAGGCTGCCAGGGCATGTTCTGATTCTGGCAGTGGATTTTTTTGTTGTTATTTTGTATTACTGCATTTGTATTATAATTTTCCTAGTAAAGAACTGTTATTCCTATTCCCATAACTTTGCCTGAGAGCCCCTTAATTTCAAAATTATAATAATTCAGAGGGAGGGAGTTTACATTTTCCATTTCAGGGGAGGCTCCTGCCTTCCTTAGCAGACACCTGTCTGTTCAAACCAAGATGGGGGGGCTGGGACAGGGTCCTGAACAGCAGGAGGGAAACACCCAAATCTGTCAGAGAAGCTGTGGGGATAGGATGGTTTTCAAATATCTTGAAACACTTGGTCCCAGTTAAAGGGATGGTTGGAGACAGGAGAGGTGGGACAAAGTGAGCTGCACCTTCTTTTAAAACACACTGTGGAAAGTGTAGGCAAAGAAGAAAATCAAGCTTCTTTTGCAACTCAAATATCTGACTCAATACCCAGTTTTAGATGGATGTTTCCTGATGAATATCAAGAATTTTTGTTTTGTCTCCTTTAGGAGGCCACAATCAAAGGGTCTCACTGGGGCCACACCAGCCCTCTTTGCCTGTCCCATATCCATGGACCCACCTGGAGACACCACTGTACCCAAAATGACACTTTGGGAAAGGTTTGCCCTTGCTCTGTTGTTGAGTCTGAAACCAAAACTGCTGCTCGTGTTTGGTTTGCCCCATTCTTCCCCTCACAGCCCAGGGCCAGCCCCAAACCAAGGTGACCACACAGAAATCTGGCAGCTTCCTTAAAGGATGGTGTTCATGAGGAGGGAGATTTCTCCATCCCCCTCAGGGATGTCCAGACCTGCTGTCATCTCTTGTTCCCAGACCTCCTCCTGCAGGTCACCTCCTGTCCCCCTTCATTTCTCCAAATTCCCTGGGACTGCTGTTGGCACTGTCACATGAAGATATTCCCTGTCCATGAACCTGATCAGCCACTTCTCCTTTCCCAATAAAATCAGCTGCCCTTTGTGCAAGGAATTGCTATTTCTGTACCCAGATCCAAGCCTCTCTGGAGAATCAGCCATTATCTGCTATCACATATCCTGCAAATGCTCCTTGCTCTAATTAAGCAATAATTAATGGCTCCAAAGTACAAGGTGGATTCCCAAGTTCTCTGCACTGCTCAATAAGTAGCAGGTCTGTTTTCTGCTTTTCAATTTCAATTAAAAAAGCTCATGTTCCCTTCTAGTGTCCTTGTGTCTGCAGCCAGTGCTCAGCAGACACCACTATTCCAGCAATATCTCGTTTGTTCCTCACATGAAATTATACTAACAAAATAAATTAATATCTCCTTCATTCATTTTTTTTGGCTTTTCCTCTGTTATGAGCTCCATACCTAAACCTGAGGAAGAAAACTATTTTTAGATAGTTTTAGATAGATTTTTTTAGATAGATGCAGGTGACATCCTCACCCTCTGCAAACCCCTTGCTCTCAGTCCCCAGCTCAGACCCTGCAGCCAGGGCAGGATTCAGGTGGTTTCTGTGTTGCATGGAAAATATCATTTTTCATCTACACATTGTGTTTTCTTCACGGTCCCTAAAAACAGGGAGCTCCCTACTGAGGGAGTTTAGCTCCAAATCTCTGCTGCCTGTAGCATATGGGCTAAATTTGGTTGCAATCCTCACACTCTGTTTTTGGCAGGGACAACGTGTGAAGCCTTTAAATGAACATTCTCTCCTTGGCTGATTTTTTGCATCTATTTGGACAAGGCAGGGGAAGGGGAAGCCCAAGCACCTGACAACATCTTTAATGCTGCCCTGCAGCTCTTGCAAACCCAAGGGGCTGCGGTCCCTTGGGGGTGTGAAACTCCTCCCCTTGGTCCTCTTGCCCCTCTCCTTCCCCAGCCCAGGATCTGCAGCGCTGGGGCAGCGCTGGCTGCTGGCAGCAGGGAGCATTCTCCCCTCCCTGAGCACGTTCTGAATGAGTTTCTCTGCCCCGCAGAGCTCAGATCTGCTGAGAGAAGCCCCCATGGGGACCAAGCCAAAGGCAGCAGCCATGGCTCAAACACCCTGGGCAGAAAGCAGAGCTCCCTGGAGGGACACAGGGCTGGCTTTGTCCCCTCCAAAAGGCCAGCCCCCAAGGACAAGGTGGCTGTGGCTCAGTGAAGCCTCTAGGTGCCATCCCCCTCCCTACAGAGCAGGGTCTGCAGCCGCCTTTCTCCTGGCAGAGAGGTTTGAGCTGGGAACTTGGCCCTTGGGCTGCCAGAGCACTGGGGGCTCGCTGCAGCCCCATTATTTTTGTGTCTCGAGTGCCTCTACCTCGAGGGGACTCAAAGCAGGTCTGTTTCTGTAGATTTTTTTCCAAGTGAATCAGAAAATCTCCACGTGGGTTGCTGGGAACACTGCAATGGCTGATACAGTCCTTATGTTTCTGCTGAGCTGGTGGCACCCAGATGTTATTTCAGAAAACAGCAGCTATTAGCTTTAACCACAGAAAACCTACATTTGGAGGACTCTATTTTTACCACTCTTATCACTGTTCCTACCACTGATTTATTGACATGGGTAGGGAAAATGTTTCCTGAATTGGAGCTGTTGTGATGCCAACACTGAGTTCATATTGGCTACCCCTCTAAATATGGAGTTGCTGTGTCCCATTTTAGCTGGATTTCAGCTATAAAACAGCACAGGCAGCTGAGGTGAGGGAACAGGGAAGGTGACTGGCTGGTCAGTGGTTTTCAGTGAAAATAAAAGGGCTCTGTTTGCCTGAATTTTCATTTGGGAAACTGTGAGAGTTCCCCATATTTGCTAAAAACGTCTCAGGAATGCCTGTGGTTTTCATGGAAAGGACAGTGAATTCCTGAAGTTCCCCAAAATTTTGGCTTGAGACTTAATTCTGATTTAAAAGCTCCTAATTTACTATTTCCTACATTTCATTCACTCATATCAGGGAGAGCCTGAGTGCTGCCAGTATCCCACGCTCCTCAGATCTGCCCCTGCTTCCCAGACTGGAAGTTCTCCCAGCAAATGCCAGATGTGCCAGATGCCAGGCAAAATGAGGGGTTTTTGGAAAATACACAGCAGAAAACTGGAAACAAACCCTGACTGAAGGGGTTTATAACTGCTTTTTAGCAAAGGAGTTGTTGGTAGGATTCATGATGGAGCAGGGGATTGATCACCTCACACGCCTTGCTGGTGTGGCCTCTTGCCACCTGCACGGGCTCCTCGTGTAGGAAAGGCAGCTGAGGGCTGTGAGTCCATCCTGACCAGAGCCACAGAACCACAGACTATCCTGATTGGAAGGGACCTGCCAGGACCCTTTTGTCCAAGCCCTGGCCCTGCAGACACCCCAAAACCCCCACCCTGTGCCTGGGAGTGTTGTCCAAGCCAAAGAGGCTGAATGTCCAGCACAAGGAGCTGCTCTCTCCTGACTCAAGGTGTCTCTGGGCAGCCCCAGGCTGTCAGGAGCCACATCCAGAGCATGCTAATCCTGCTCTTACCATCAGCACTGCCCAGTGCTGGGACCTCCTCTTCCCCAGGAAAGGGCTGGGGTAGGATGTGGACACAGCCTGTGTTCACTGGACCTCGGGCAGCTCTGCAGGAAGTGAGAGGTAGCCCAGCACACCCTGAGCTGCTCCTGCACATTCCATCACCTTCCGAGGGCTCTGTGCCCTCTCAGGGCAGGGCAGGCTGGAGAGCAGGGAAAGGTTCTTCCCCCAGAGGGTGCTGGCACTGCCCAGGCTCCCCAGGGAATGGGCACGGCCCCGAGGCTGCCAGAGCTCCAGGAGCGTTGGGCCAGCGCTGCCAGGGATGCCCAGGTGGGGTTGGTGGGGGTCTGGGCAGGGCCAGGGGCTGGGCTGAGCTGGGTGATCCTGTGGGTCCCTCCAGCTCAGGAGATTCTGTGATGATCTCCTGTTCCACAGGACAGCCCAAGCTGCAGATTCCAGCAGCTCCATGACCACGGGACAGGTGGTGCTGGCCAGGCTGGGCACAGCAAGTCCAACATGCTGCAAGGGGAAACTCCAGCACATCCCAAAGGCACCGCGTGAGCTCAGTGACAGCAGTGGGGTTGGACCCCACGTGCGCTGGGACTGCTGTCCATGTGGGGAATGTGTCCCAGGCAGCCTGGCAAGGCCAGTGCCCCCTCCTCCTGGTGTCTGCCGTGGAGCCCAGCACAGACTGACACAGTGTGGGACTGCAGCTCCTTCTGTCCCATTCTGATGTCCCCCCAAGGGGCTGAGAGCTCTTTGCTGGGAGAAGGGAGTTGGGCACATGGACACTTCCCTACTCCGCTGTTCCCAAGGCTCTGCACTCCCTTCCCAAGGGGAATGGCACTGCTCACACAGAGTGGGACCTGCTGCTGGCCCCCGTGCCAGGTACAGCCTGCTCCCTCCTGCCTTCCCATCCCACTCGGAGCACTGAGGGCCTCAGTGGGGGACAACACCATCGCTGTGCTGAGCACGGCTCTGTGTTGGGCCTTTTGTCTCAGGGCTGCTCTTCTGGAGAGCATTAGATCAAATTCTCATGGACAATTAGAACTGGGAGAATATTAACAAAGGAGAAAATTATGCATTGAACATTTTGCTTGCAAAATTCACTGAATAAATTATTCAGATTTAATGTGGAAGAATAATGGAGGAAATAATTGAATAATGAAATATCATAAAATTAATGGACTATTCTATTAATAATTTTACATCTCAGTCTAATACAATAGAATGGGGAAGAAGAAGAAGAGAAAGAAAGAAATCTGGCATGTTTGGATGAAAAGAGAGGAATGGCTCTGTTTGTGACACTGCATGCAGCATTGCTGGAGCTCATGAATTTATCATGACTCCTGTGCTGCAAAGGGCCTGTGCTGAGCATTCCAAGGCACAGGCAAATCTCCAGCTTCCACCTCTGGGATGACACCAAAAAAATCCAATCACCTGAATTTGGCCCGAACACCACCTCACTGTACCCAGGGGTTTATAGGGCAGTCTCAGGACCTTTCCAAGCCCACTTGCCATGAGATTTGGGATCCCACTGGCAAACCCTGGGGAAGGTGAGGAACTGTCAGAGCACCTGCTGCCCTCAGGAAACAGAGAATGCCCTCAGGGTTTGCTGGGTGTTGGACTGGGCAGGTTGGGTTATCTCCAGAGATCTGAATGCAGGGAGATGAATCCCACCTTGGAAAACTCAACATCTCACCAAGACCCTTCAGAGCAGGCACAGCAAACCAAGCTGGGATCTGAGCACCAGGGGTGGGATCTGACCACCAGCCCCTCGTCCCTTCCACGGCTCCTGGGCATCCCCACCCTTGGATTTTGCCCAGAGAGGGGGTTGTGGGTGCTGAGTTTTCCATCATTTCCCCTGGAGCTCCCAGGGAGGGGGCCCTGTCTGGTCCTGCAGCCCCCAGGCTGGCAAAGTGCTCCCCTCATTACCTCCCAGAACTGATGAACCCACAGAGGGTCAGAGTGTTCTTTAGCAATTAACTGAGCTCCAGAGACTGTAATTTGTCTTGTTCATGTTACAGCACCAAATGAATTTCCCTGTGTTTAATAATCATTCTAAAAGCAGATCACAGAGCCGGGAGGGAGGGCGAGATTGTATCAATCATTTGTTTTCCAACTCTTTCAAGGAATTTCCTACTGTGTTTAATTTCTTGCTGCTAAGTCCTACATGAGCCTCGGGAAGGCGGGCACTGCTATTATTATTCATTTTTAATCATCAGAGGAAACTATTTAGCTGCTCTAGAAAATTAACATGCTTCCAAATTCAGGAGGAGCCAACAACTGGGAAAATGCAATTTTCATGGATGCTGTCATATTAGTCTAAGTGGTATAATTTAGGACAGCTTCATTTAGGGATTTTTGAAAGGAATTTAACTAAAGCCCTTGGATTCGTGCTGCAGAGAATCACTTTTGGGCCATTTTGGGACTGGGCCATTCTCCCACTTTGTAAATGAGGCAGAGAGAATTTGGCTCACTCAGGGATGCAGCAGCATCCCTCATCCCAGGCTGGAACCAAGGCAGCACCTGCAAGGTACAGGCACAACCTCTCCTGCTACAGGACCAAACTTCTGCTCTGTCCCAGCTGGATAAGGACAGGATTTAGAAATACCCACAGAGAAACAGCTCAGAAAACAGAAAGCAGAGTAGAACTTGCCCTGATTTAAAAGGGGGGGGGGGGGGGGGGGGGTGTGAAGAAAAAAAAGGGGGGGAAAAAGCCAAGAAATAAAATTAGCATTTGCTCTGAAAACCAACTGAGCTTGAAGGAATTGTCAAAAATCAGTGCAGACAAATAATCCATACTCTGTGGGGAAAGGCTGCTTTTGCCTCCTCCCGCTGAACTCCTGTGCTGGCACAGCTCCGAGGTCGGGCTCTGGGGCACACAGAAAAGCAGTTCCAGGTGGGTCCTGAGGGGAAAACGCCTCCCTGCAGCCACACCAGGCCTGCACAGCCATCCATTCCTTCCCAGGGAGCTTTCCCACATGGGCTGGGCTCTTCCCAGTGGGAATTTCTCCTTCAGGAGATGATCTGAGTGTCTGCTGTGACAGCCTGGGTGGGTGACGTGTTTGTGCACCTTGTGACTTTTCAGTGATACTGGCTAGGAGACATATCCCACCTTGTTTTCCTGCCAGACACCAAGTATGCAAAATCTGAAACAACTCAAAGGAAGGAATTCTCCAAAGCAATGGTGAAATCTCACACCTGTTGGAAAACTATTAAAATAACAGGATTTTTTTCAAAGCAAAGGACAACTTTTAAACAACAGCTCCCTGTCCCTTTTTCATCTTGCTATTCCCAAAGACATCCCCAGCTCGGTCAGTGCACATGGTCCGTGGGGAGGGGACTTTGTCCGGGGTCTGGGGATCGGGTTTGGGGTCCCTTTTGCAGAGGCCGGGGTGAGGGAGAGCTCTGGGTCCGCACTAGAGGGCACTCCTGCCATGCAGAACCTGCGCTCCACAAGGCTGCAGGATCCTTCCGAGGCTGAAGGACCCTTCCAAGACTGCAGGATCCTTCCGAGGCTGCAGGATCCTTCCGAGGCTGCAGGATCCTTCCAAGGCTGCAGGACCCTTCCAAGGCTGCAGGACCCTTCCAAGACTGCAGCCGGAGCAGGGCACACTGCAGAGATCTCTGTTCCCTGCTGCAAGGGAGAAACCCCCCAGCACCCTCCACCCCTGCCAAAATCTCCTCCTGGGGTCTGCAGGGGGGTCATGGAATGCAGGGACCGTCGTCCTTGAAGGGTTTGTCCATGAAGGGCCAGCCGTGGCTTCAGGTGGGGCTTCAAACAGGGGTAGGGACTTGAGATTTCTTGGGCTGACCAAACCCCCAGGTGTGCCAGGGAGTGTGGAGTGGCCAAGCAGGATGGGCCAAAGCACTGCTCAAATGGACATGAATGGGACCTCGTGAGCTCGATCCTCACACGGGACACCACTAAATGGGTTCTGATTCTTTAACTTCTTTTTTGCCTCTGTTAAGGTTGAGATTGAAGTGCTCAAGACAGTATTTTGTGTTCAGACTCAGATGTTTGTTATTTCTTATCTATATTACAGCCTTATAAGTTGTGAGTTTTACAGCATTTTTCTAACAAGCAACAAAATGGCTAACTATTTTCTTCTATAAGGTCTTTTAAGGTTAAACTATAATTAAGAAATGACACCTAAATTATTTTCACTTTTAACTCAGTAACTAATCTTTTGTGTCTTGCAATGTGGACTTTTCTGTTTAATTACAAAACACTATTTAAACTTTGAAGAAGAAAGTGAAGAAGAAGGACTAGTTACCATCCTAAAACTTCTATCTTAGTTTTATAGATACTACTACACTCTAAAACTCTAAACTCTAAATTTTCTACTCTGTGATATTACACACTTCTATTTAAACTACACACCCATAATCTTAGTTCTATTATTCAATTTTGGAAGTGTTCTTTACGGCTTCAGGTCAAATGCAGTGTTCTATTGAGGCTCTGTGCCTTTCAGCACAGAAAGTTCAAAATTCTCAGTATCCAGGGTTCTAACAGGCACCAGGTGACTTGAGCTGCTCCAGGAGAGCCCATGTGGCTGCCCCAAGTGAAAATTATGCTTCCCCAGCCCTCTGGAGACCTTGGAAAAAAGCCAACAGGCACCACATGGATGGAGGGCGAACCAGCTGATAAAGCCTACTTGGATTTCTAAAGGCCTTTCACAGAATCTTTAACAAAAGTTTTAAAGGAAATTGAGAAAACAGAGGACAAAGGTTCTGGCACGGACTGGTGGTTGAGAAGAGGCGGGGGTCAGTGGTCAGCTCTGATGGGGGGAGAGCTCCAGCAGCCCTGTGGGCTCTGTGCTGGGGCCTGGGCTGCTCCACACCCTCATGGACTGGGAGCAGCCCTGAGCAGCACACCCCAGCATTCTCTGGTGACGAAAAGTTACTCAAAGCACGAAGGAGAAGAGCAAACTGTGCCTGGCTGGAGGGGGATGTCACAAATCTGTGTGAACAGGCCATGAAATGGGGCAGCAAATCTGGTGTTGACAAGTTTAGTGGGACAGCTGCTGACAAACCCGGGGGGCCCAGGCTCACCAGCACCCTGGGGAATGAGGCAATTCCATAAAAGTATGTGAGAGCTTCTGCCACTGGAGCAGAAGTTCCCACGCCATCTCCAGCAGGAGCTGACACCACATCAGCCCCGTGGAGCAGGAACCCCCACAGCAGCAGCTCTTGCCACACACGCAGGGCCTCAGCTCGCATTTGCTGCCAAAATCCCGTGGGGATCGGCTTCCTCAGCGTTATTTTGATTTTGCTCTCAGGCTTGAGCTCAGATGATGTGAAATATGTGTGGCAAATCCACTCCCCACATCACATCTCCTGTGTGGAGCTGCTGGGCCTCAGACAACAATTCCCTGTCTGCAGCCGGTTTATTTATGGAGGCGGCCGATCCGGCTGGGCCGCTGCTGGGATCTGCTGCTGCTGCTGCCTGAAAACGCAGCTCTAACCACCCCTGCCCTGCCCCTTCTTTAGGGACAGAATAATAAACCCTTGTGCTGCCTTAATAAAGAAGGAAAGCTTTCCCAAGCTTCTCACTGCAGGGAATTTTAGGGCTGCGCCTCATCCATTGTTCCCCTGCCTCTCTCAGCCTGAGTCTGAAGGAGTTCAGGCATCACCCACCTCTGGTGGGCTGCATACCTGATTTCAGGGCTTCTGCAAAAGTTCCTTTCAATAACCCCACCTCCGGACCTCACTTCCCATGGCTGATTTCTGCCCTTGGATATTTGGAAGCTCTTTTCTCCTGAGGAGCTCAGCCCACTCAGGCTGTGCAGACACAGATTGTGCTGTGCTGGCAAAACCAACTGATAAGGAATTTAATATGAAAGGCTGTTCAGAGAGGAGAGGAGTGAGATTGTGTCAGTTGATATTCCCAAGAGCTGGAGCCTGGGGCTGTGCACAGGCACTGCTTCTGTCTGATGTGACAGTTCTGTCCTTCTGATCAGGATTTCTCCAGTTCTGCCCTTCTGATCAGGATTTTTCCTCACTGAAAGCTGAGGTTAGGAGAGGTCAGGTTCTTGTGCCCCAGCCCCCATGTTCTGTTACCTTCTTTCCAGTAGCTGCTTCCCCAAACCAGTGATTTCTGGGCTTTCTCATCCTTTCAGGCCACTGGAGAAGAGCTCCAAGGGCCTTCCCCCAGCCAGGGAGTTGCTGGTTCTGGTCTCTGTAATGGGATGGCCGATGCTACACCTGGGATGGGGTGGGTCAGCCCTGGATGTACAGACTGGGAAAGGGTCCTGGGGGTTCTGGTTGATGGCCAGTTGGACATGAGTCAGCAGTGCCCTGGAGCCAGGAAGGGCATCCCTGTCCTGGGGGCATCAGGCCCAGAATTGCTGGTCAGGCCAGAGAGGGATTGTCCACCTCTGCTCTGGGCTGGGGCAGCCTCACCTCCACTGCTAGGGCAGTTTTGGGCACCACAAGATGATCTTAGGATGACCCCAAGGATCTAAAGCTGTTAGAGAGTGTCCAAGGAGGCACATGAAGATGGTGAAGGATTTAGAGGGGAAGCTGTGTAATTTTTTCTCTTCAAGCTAGGTTTTATAAACTTTCAGAGATAAGCATTATACCCTTGATAGCTCAGCTACCTCAGGTGGCATAAAAGAAGCAAAATGGCTCCTGTGACAATGTTGGAAACAAAAAGCTTCAATAAAAGGCAAAATAAAAAAGCTCTTTATAGAGAAAAACCGAGTCAGGGCAAGAGGTTCTTACTCCTACTAAAACACTTCATAAAAGCCATTACTTCTTTTGTTCTCTTCCTTTCCTAGGGAATCGCTTAGGCGGGACTTTTTGGCTTCTGTCCAATTGGCTATCCTTAAGTTTGAAGTGAAGTCCCCAAGGTCCTATGAGGTGTCTTTTAACCAAATTGAGAAGAGAAACTTCTGGGCTTTTTTTCCTTTTTAAGGTGACAAAGGGTAACTTGTTTACTGCGTCAACAGGGGGTTCATTCCTACAGCTGTGTGATGAATGGCTCAGGACACTTCCTTTGTCTCCTCTCTCTGCTGGAGGAGACTGAGAGGAGGCTCTTTGGGATCTGCAGCTCTTCCCGAGGGGCAGTTCTGATCTCTTCTCCCTGGGACAGGGACAGGAGCCAGGGAACGGCTGGAGCTGGGCCAGGGCAGGTCAGGCTGGAGAGCAGGAAAGGTTCTTCCCCCAGAGGGTGCTGGCACTGCCCAGGCTCCCCAGGGAATGGGCACGGCCCCGAGGCTGCCAGAGCTCCAGGAGCGTTGGGCCAGCGCTGCCAGGGATGCCCAGGTGGGGTTGGTGGGGGTCTGGGCAGGGCCAGGGGCTGCACTGGATGATCCTGGTGGGTCTCTTCCAGCTGAGGCGTTTCTGTGACTCCCCACTGACCCTCAGCTGCTCCATGCCCAGAGTCAGCTAAGCGGTGTCAGTGAAATCTCTGCAGTCACATCACTCCACCCGTAACCCGCTGGGCAAGCACCTCCAGGCACATTGTCATTGATTCCAACACCATCTGTTCCTTTGCTCATGTGAAGAGCCATCGATTTCAGGGCAGAGCCAGGAGTGTTTATTTTGTAGATGGTTTGTGAGCTCGGTCATTCACTCTAAAGCTGAGAGCTGCCCCCACAGAGAACCCAGAGGCTTTAGAGGAAACCCTCACTCTTAGCCCACACTGGATAACCCAACTCCCACCAGAAGCACTGTAGGGCAATGTCTTCTCTTTGCCTTCTCACATGGAAACTGCACTGGTTTTTCCCCATAATTTAAGCCTGTTGACGATGAGCAAGGCCCATTTAATTTGCTGTCCTTGTTTGCTCATTAATTCCACTGAATTACTTTATTTACTAACATGCTTCTTCTAAATTACTTGATTACTTAACTAAATTTATTTATTTACAGTGGATAGCAGAAGAGAAAAACAGCTGCAGTGGATCCCTGCTGACAGTCCCCCAAACCACAGCCTGAGAGTGGCAGTGAAATCCCTGGATTTTGGGTGCTGCCAGCACGTTGCATAAGCTCTGGGCAAAGCAGCAGATGTGTCCCTCAGAGGGACATTTCCTCAAACCCGGGGGCAGATATTCATGTTATTTTATTGTCCCCAAATGTTGCTTGTCCAAATGAGGACAAGCCTGAGCCCCCAAAGCAGAGACTGAGTGGTGTGAACAGTACAGAGCAAGCCATGGAAACTCTGGGGGATTCTGGCAGTGTGAGACCTCTAAATTATGGGATTAACAATGGATTCAGTTGGAAACCATGGAACTCTGAGCAACCAACTGAACAAATGGAGATAAACCCAACCCCCCCTTTGGCTTCTTCATTCCTACCAAGTGTGCTGAAGTTTCTTGTGTAGGTTTTTATTTAGTAGAATCCTGGAATCATGGAATCTCCTGAGCTGGGAGGGACCCACCAGGGTCATCCAGTGCAGCCCCTGTCCCTGCCCAGATCTCCACCAACCCCACCCTGGGCATCCCTGGCAGCGCTGTCCAAAGGCTCCTGGAGCTCTGGCAGCCTCGGGGCCGTGCCCATTCCCTGGGGAGCCTGGGCAGTGCCAGCACCCTCTGGGGGAAGAACCTTTCAAACAGCACAAGTCAAGAAGAGGAGCAAAATCCCAGTGGTTCTCTACAGTGCCCTGAAAGAAAATGAACAACAGCTTTTCCAGGAGACCCTGAGGGAGTTCTGCTCATTCCAAGACCCTGAATGAGGCTGTGTGATATTAGAGGGTGTGATGGGAAACAGATTTCAGGGAGAGCTTCCTGAGGGCACCCAGAAGAGAGTCCTCCTCCCGACTCTGGGAATTTGGGCTGAACAGCAGCTTGTTTTCTCCTACAGACGTTCCTGCTGCTGGCCTGAGAGTAGTTAGGAAAGATGGTATCTCCAGCAGCTGCTGTAAGCCAGACTGGAAATATTTGTTCAGGAATCCATGGTTCTGTGTCTGCTTGGTGTCCAATAAGTACCCAGGGGTCCATAATGGGGCCCAATGAATTATCCCTTCAGTCACAGCACAGGATTATGGACCCTCTCTTTAGTATTCAGCTCTGGCAGACCCAAAATCGAGTCAAGCTCAACCTGCCCAGCTCATTTAACTTTCCTGCTACAGGTGAGGTGTTGTCTCCTACCCTTCTGATCAGCTTTGGCACTGCAACATGCAGTAGTGAATGAATCTTCCCAGGGCACAGCAGAAAATCCCGCTTGGTCTGGTGGTCTCAGGATGCAGTTTGGGTCAAACAACCTCCTGTTGTCACATTCCTCCTATTTTGTCCCTGAATTTGTGCCCCTGCTGCCCACCATGAGCTCGATCTGAGCACTCAAGATTATAATATTGACATTCCAATGAGATTTTTGCAACAGACAGGTTTCAATCTCCTGTTGAAATTGCATTAATTTTGCAAACTGAATGTGTGTGGTGCTGTTGCAGCTACAGCAGGGGTAGTCTGGAGTTAACTCTTAACTCTTGGAAGCTAAATGGTATCAGAGATCCTCACCTGCAGCAGCTGGACACCTTCAGCATCACTCCTGACAAACCCACTGCAAACCCCACAGCTGATTACAATCCACAGCGCTGTTTTGGACCATCTGTGCTGTTTCCTCCTTGGAAAGCCTTGGGAATTCTGGAGCAGCAACACAAAGGTCACCAGTGCAAGTGAGAGACTTTGTCACTGCCTTCAGCTTCACCACTGTGGATTTTACAGATTGCCAGCCCCAGGGCCAAGAATTTTCTGCAGTACTCAAGGATTGCTGAGCTCTTCATCCCCCTCTGGCTCTCATTTCTTGCTGGTTTGGATGTGCAGGAAAGCAGGCACATTGCCAAGTGCCAAAGGAGGTTCTAGCACAAAGTCTGCCTTCCTGCATTACTTAATTGCATTTGTTGCATTCCTGGTATTTATGGCTTTTTTTTCTTATGGGGCTGTGAGGAGTATTTGAGCTGTCAGTGGTGCTGTGCCTTCCCAGATCTTCCATCTGAGCCCAACAAGCTGAGTTTTTGGAGAATTTAACTGAGGAAAGGCAGTGATACTGCCAGGGACCAGCATGGGAGTTTCACCAGGCTCTGCTTTGGGTGATTCTTGCTGTTGGGCCTGATTTGTGACCCAGCAAAATGACCATGGCAATGTTTGTTCTTTGCTTCCTGAAATCCTGTGTTTTATAGGGCTGAAGTGGCACAGCTGGAGCAGTCACACCAGAATAGGGGTGTAAATCCCTATTTTTATGCACTTCCAGTAGTAACCTCTGGTATACGGCACCCCTTATCCTGAGGATGGAGAAGGACTTTTTTTGCTCTCTCTCATGATTACCATTACATCAGGACTGAGACTCAATAAACTGATTTTTCTCCTGCAGCCCACAGGGTCTGGCCTTGCTCACAAATGGTTAAGCTCCTGCAGCTCAACAACCCATCTGTATTTAAGGGCATCTGTCAGTAAAACATCCTCCTCTCTGGGGGATGACAGGTGCTAAGGACTGCTGGCGTTTATTCCCAAAGGACTCCAAAGGCTCTGCCAATCCCTCCTGGGCACCAGGGGACCCCGGAGCCTCTCCAGGGTGGTGGCCCTGGGCTGGTGGCAGGGCAGCCTGGGGGTCTGTGCTGTGCAGGTTTCCAGCTGTGCACAATCCCTCTGCTTCTGGGCACTGGATACTCAGAAATACCAGTTTCTTCATGTTTTTCACAAGTGTTCCTGACAATTCCTGGAAAGGCAGCTTGAGCTGTGCCCGCGGATCTCCTCAGGCCTGCACAGCAGCAGCAGCCTCACGTGGTTTTCAGAACAAGCTGGATTTTGCTCTTTGCTAATCTGAAACGGGTCAAGGGTAATTTCGACTAATTTTGTATCTGAGGAGGGCTCCAGGGAGAAGTTACAGCAGCTTAGAGAGAGGCAGCTGCATTCCAGAAATAACTCCTGTTCCCTCAGCACAGGGAACAAAGCGGGCACCCTCAGAGCAACGTGTTTGTTCCAAACAGCACACCAGTTTTAGGTTTTTCCCCAGGACTTGAGGAAACTCCTCCTGGCTTCCAAGAAAACTTTACAAGGGTACTTTAAAGGAAGGCAGGAACTTCAAGGTAGTGGTGGCCACTGGGCTGTCACAAGCTCCAGCAGGCCAGGAGAGCCTGGGGGAGCCAGTCCAAACTTCCATGTTCATTTTAAGGCCAGAAGGAACCCCCAACCTTGTAATATTGTATTAACTATGTCAATTTTCTAATCTCGTCTTTTCACTTCTAGAAGGATATAAAATAGTATCAAGTATGGCTACAAGAGTGAAATGAGTTTTTTCTTCTCCATGCCTCAGATCAAAAATGCTGCTGAGATTCTGTTGCTTTCTTATGATTAAGAGGATGGAGCTTGTGAGCTCTTGGTAGAATCATTACCAAGGTTTATTCATGCAGAGTTTTACAGAGTCCATCCCACTGTCCAGCCTTTATGTGTGAGCTGAGGTGGCCTCTCATCCCCAGCTCAGATCCAAGCTGGGCTCCAGGGACTCCGGGCTTGTCAGAAATCCAACATGACATAACCATTTCATTTGCTGGAGATAAATACCCTGTAAATAATGCCAGCAAAGCTTGCTGTTCCTTCAGGAGGGATGTTTCCATCCATGGAAAACAAACATCTGGGCTTTGGTTTGTTGCTTTATTGCTGCCCATTGCTGCCTTTTGCCTTTACAGAGCAGCAGGAGGTCACTGTCCAGGGACTCCCTTTATATGACTTTTATTCAGAAAATATTCTTGAGGATTGCAAAGATTATCCATGAATCATGCCCATAATGTCTAATTTGCTGTACACAAACATTTCCACTTTGTAGCAATTTCCCTCATCTCCGAGTGAAAGCAAAGAACGCAGTGGAAACTCTTATTTTCCATGAAAACCAGAGGCATCGGAACAGTCGAGTTCTGCTTTTCAGACTCCTCATCTCACAGTGTTTTCAAGGAGTCTGGATCCAAAAAGCAACCAGGGAGCATCTGGTAGGAGATAAAATCTAAAAGAGTGATTGGACTCTGCAGTGATAGTTGTTGCCTAAGTGGGCAGATGATATTTAAGTTTGTTGCAGCTAAACAGGTAAATTTTAACTAAATTGGTGAATTTACTGTTGATAACTAAAGTTTACCAGTATGGCAAGTGAAAAATATTGTGTTCTACAAGCAGAGAGCATCCAGGATATGGATTTGACCAGGGCAAAAGTCAGTGGTGGAAACTGGATATCCAACTGTAGTGGATAAACACTTCTATAACATGGAGCTTGCTGGGACCAAGAGAGCAAGAAATGCACATTTTATCTCCAAATTGTGCATTCTCATGAACTTTGAATGCCCTCACAGTCACCACCATCTCTCACCAGAGTCTCATTATCCCAATTTAGTCACTAAACCTGGACAAGGTGGGCTCTGTGTCAGGGCCCAAGCAGCCAAATTCACCAGGACTGTTCCTGAACCCTGCCTGACAGCAACAGAACTCCCACTCCTCCCCATGGGAAGAAGATGAAAAGTCTGTTCCAGAGGAAAAGCAGAATTGTGTCAGCAGCCCAGGGAAGCTTTGTGCTGACAGAAAATGTTTCAAACTCAAAAAGTACCTCATGTAGAAATTTTGGGGCAGAGCATTCCACCTTAGTGATAATCAAGTGGTTCTCAGAGTAGAGGCCAAATCATAGTACCTGGCTATAAACACAGATCCAAACATGAAAAACAAATCAAAATCTGATTTCTCATTAGCCCAGCTCCTACTGAACAAGAAAATTCTTGATGTCTTCATTAGCAGTCATTTCATAATGATCCTGGACAAGCTTTGCACAAGGACTTGGCCAAGTCACTGCATGGAAAGGCAAAATGTTCCAGTTTCTTCAGACTCCACCAGGAGAAAGTTCCCTTATTGTCCAGCCTATTGGTAGCTGAGGCTGCCCTGCCAGGACCTAGAAAAGAGATGACCATTCCCATCTCATCTAGCAATTATTATTTCTTCCAGTTTTCCTCATTATTCACAGCAGCTTGCCCCCCAGAGGTGCTCAGAGGAGCCCCCCAGCAGTGCAGGAGACAGCTGTGCTTGGGTTCAGGGTCTGTGTGGGGACACAGAGGTTTGGGGGGGCTTCACTGCTTATCCTGCATGGCCACAGAGCAGCTGGCAGAGGAATAGCACAGAAATGCTGGGATGGACTCACAGCCCTTGTCCAGGCAGGCCAGATCTCGCTGCAAATGTGCAGGAGAAAGATTTCCTTCTCAGCAGTGGGAAGAAAGTCATTGCAGGAGTTTTAGGGGTAAAAATAGAACAAGGGCCAGCTTTGCAGGCACCAGGCCCTTCATCTGAGGGTGCAGCTGCAGTCCTGCCTGGGGGACAGGGCACAGGGCAAGGTGCCTGGGGGACACCTCAGCAGTCACCATGAGAAGGGAAAGAAAAACAGGAGGGATTCCTGGGACAGGCAGGGATGGGGCACAGATCAAACAGAAACTGAAAACTGGGGACATGCCCAGGCTGTGGGGACAGTGCCATGAGGGCACAGGGCTGCCAGGGCTCAGCACAAACTCTCCTCGTGCTCATTCTCCTCGTGCTCACTGGTGCCAGAGGCCTCTGCAGCAGTTCCAGCTCCATTCCAGGCCAGCTCTCAGCACTGCAAGGGTCTGCACCGAGGTTAAAACACCCAAGAGTTCCAGAACACACTGACATTGGGAACCATGGCAGAGTTTCAATCAGGAAAGCAAGGACACAACCTTTCCAGCACCAGCCAGCCTTTCACATTCACCACTCCATCACTTCTCATTACCAGGAGCATTTATTTCTCACCAAAGTGCTCCCAGCACCATTACACATTTAAACCATATTATTTTCCAAGTCAAGGTCTGAACACAGCCTATATCAAACTGCTCCATTATTGCCTTCTGCCAGGCAGTCTCTCATGGCTCAGCCATGTGTTCCCAAGCTCCAAGCCCAGCTGCTCTTGGAAACCACACTCCAAGCACATGTTCCTGCATGGGATGTTCATTATTATTTTCAGCTTTATTTTATTGGTGCACATCCTCCCTGTGTGCCCCCAAAGGGCTGCTTTCAGCAGGGTTTGTACAAAGTTGTTTGATTGGCTTCAGGCTTCTTTGTGAGTTTATCCAATGCCAAGCTCAGGCACTGAACCCATGCCAGGTAATTCATCATTTCTCCTTAAAAGCTATAGACAGAATCCTGCTCTTAGCTTGTCAGATAAAGGCCTGAGAATTGCCTTTCAGCCCACCTAATGAGGGTTTGTGTTTTTCTACGCTTGGGAGGATGGATGGTCTTAATTTCTGGTTTCTTTCAAAGACAGCAATTTTCTTCCACAAAAAAGACCAGGAATAATAGACACAATGTGGCTTATTCTGAGTCACCCTTTAACCATTTGTACTTATATTTTCTCTTTGTGCATCTATCCTGAAACTCAGAATCCTCTTCAGCTGCTGCTGTACGTTTTCCCCTGCCACGAGACATTTCTGTGCCTGTGGGTTTAATGCACAGCCAGCATCCTCTCCTGGACTTGCTGACAGTCTCCACAAATACTTCTCCCAAATTTGAGGTGTTCCAGACAGGGCTTTTCTATTCCAGCTCTGCAGGAGTTGCCAGTTGGATGTGAGGGAGCTGAGACGTGGTGCACAAGGGACTGTGCACAGGGCTCCTCCTTCTGTGCAGAAATCTCCCAAGGGCCAGCCCAGGGCACCTTGGTGGGGGATCTACAGGAGGAGTCTCCCAATCACTCTGGCACTGCCCACATTGAACAATTCTACACCAATATTCCTGGGCATCACAGGGGTTCTCATTGGCCAAATGCTAAATCCAAACTTCTGTTCTCTGTGATTCTTGCTTTCTCCACATTCACCCCACTTTTGTGACACTTTCAGCCCCAGCTGGAAGCTCAGCCTGGGGAGTGCTCAGCCCACAGTCCATCAGACTCAGCCTGGAGGTGGCATCTGAAGGGCCCTCAAAGGGAGGATGAAGTAGCAGGAAGGAACAAAACATGGACTCCTAAGGAGGGAGTGACAAATGTGAAGAGTTGAGAGGGAGAAAATAAATACACAGCTGATTTCCAGTGGGGAGCAGTGGGATATAAGAGAATCCCAGACTGGTTTGGGGTGCAAGGGACATTAAAGCCCATCCCATTCCACCCCCTGCCATGGCAGGGACACCTTCCACTGTCCCAGGCTGCTCCAAGCCCCAGTGTCCAACCTGGCCTTGGACACTTCAGGGATCCAGCTTTGGGCACCCTGTGCCAGGGTCTGCCCACCCTCCCAGGGAACAATTCCTGCGTAAAATCCCATCCTATCCCATCCAAAAATCCCATCCCATCCCTCTGGCAGTGGGAAGCCATTCCCTGTGTGCTGTCCCCCCATGTCCTTATGAAAAGTCCCTTTCCATTTCTCTTGGAGGTCCTTCAGGTATTGAAAGGCTACAATAAAGTCACCTTGGAGCCTTCTCTTCTCATCCTTCTCTTCTCTTCTCTTCTCTCTTCTCTTCTCTTCTCTTCTCTTCTCTTCTCTTCTCTTCTCTTCTCTTCTCTTCTCTTCTCTTCTCTCTCTTCTCTTCACTGAATAATCCTAATTCTCTCAGCATTTCCTCATATGAGAGGGGCTCCAGCTTTTGGAGCATCTTTGTGTCCCCTGTTTCCTTCCCTTTTTGCTAAATACATGCAATAACTATGAAGAGCCCCAATATCATTTCTTTGTAAACTTCTCAAGCTGCTGGGCTGGGGAAAAGGAAATTATCCATCTTCATGTCCTGACAAGGATGAGCTGAAGGAGAGTAAATTCCAGCTTTGGATTCACCTTGTGGTGGTGGTTTTGTGTCTCTGATGGGTTTTGGTGCTATTTGGAAAGAGAATTGAAAATCCTTGGAGCAGCACATCCCAGCAGTGCCAGGGCCATTTCACACCAGAATTATGAGAGCATTATGATATGAAATGTTTGCAAAGGCAAAAGCACCCAAATTTCAGAGGCTCCATAGCTCAGGGGTTAGAGCACTGGTCTAGTAAACCAGGGGTCGTGAGTTCAAATCTCACTGGAGCCTCAGGAGGGCTTGCACCTCCTGTAAAGATCTCACTGCCTTATCTTCCTGTTATTCCCAATGTTTCTGGTGTTTTTTGGAGCACCCACCTTCAGCCTAAGTGAAATACAAACATCCCCCAGCACTTAAACCAAACAACAGGCAATGAAAAGCAGAGAAACCAGCAGTGGTCAGAGTTGTGCCCTTGAAATATATTTAATGCACAGCAATGGGAGAAAGGGAACACCCAGTAATGGGATCTGGAGCCCTCAGGACCCTGCAGACTTTGTGGGGGTCATTGATGGACAAAGCTGGAATGGCTGCCAGGTATTTACAATCTGAGCTGGTTCATCTCTTCAGACAGCAGCAGGAGGATCAAATTATGGCTCCAGAGCTCAGTAATTGCAGAGCTGGCTGAAAACATTATAAATTTGGTTTGTGGAGGAGCAGTAACATCAATCATCTACAGAACCCTGCTGGGGGGACTGGAAACTGATAATTTCTGAGAATAAAGTAATAGGTAAGAATTAACCTATTTTGCATCTTGAATTCCATGAATTGCTGTCCAGATTTATGGGATTTCCTCCTCTGCCTTTGCACATCTCTTTTCCCTGTTCATTTTCCAGTGGACTCCCTATATTGAGTCCAAATGAACCAAACCAGTGATGGAAAAGGCAATTTCTGAATTTCAAATGGGCCTTTTCCATCTGAGGGACGGAAGGCTCAAAAGCCAGAAAGATTTTTTTTCTTGTGGAGGGGGACACAGGGTGGCATGAGGGACATGGGGTTTGTTTCCCTCTCCCCAAGCTGGTTCCTTCCAGCTCTGTTGTCCCAAAAAAGTGAGCTTTGGAGGGTTGATGTGTTTCCTCCCCATGGGAAGTGACCTGCAGGAATTCCCCTGCTTTCCTCTGCATATATCCCAGTAAGGACAAAGAAAGGGAAGCCATCAGGGTTCCCATTAATCTGCAATTAATAAATGAACACAAGTTACTGTTATTGTAACTCCAGGTCCTAGAAAATGGACAGATGGGTTTTACTAAAAGGGAATTTATCTCCAGGCTGTTGTAGCTCTACCTGGCTTCCCCCTGCTCCTCATTCCAGCTTTCTCTCTTTATTTGGCTTTCAGAGGAGATCACAGAGCAAGACCCAAAAATACCTTTGTGGTTCAAGTTCACTTTTACAATCAGCCTTGTGGGTTCAGCTTAGCTGAGCCTGGTGGGGATGGAAATGATCCTCTGAAAAATTAATGTCTTTCCTTTCTGTGCAAAGAGGACAAATGTTCAGGATGTGTTTTGTTGAATTGTTCATCTCTGCAGTAGTTGATATTAATGCCAGAGCTCCTCTCCCAGTGACCCTGCTGCAATGCAGAGCCCAAACTCTCTGATGCTGCTTGTTGAGCATAGGCCTGGGGCAAAGATGACTTTTACCAGGGGACCTGGAATCCCTTTGTATCCATCACCCATCATCTCCTCTTTCAAAGACAGAGCTTGACTAGAGGGGGAAAGAGGGTGGAGTGGTTTATATCCAAATCCTGATGCCCAGGTAAATGTGGGAGGCAGGGAGGGCACCTCTTCATTGTCCCCAGGGAATGGGCACAGCCCCGAGGCTGCCAGAGCTCCAGGAGTGTTTGGACAACGCTGCCAGGGATGCCTAGGGTGGGGTTGGTGGGGGGTCTGGGCAGGGACAGGGCTGGACTCGATCCTTGTGGGTCCATCCCAACTCAGGAGATCACAGGATTCTGTGACTCCTTGGTCTTTGTTACCTGTGGGATGGAAATGCTACAGAGACGTTCAGAGGTGTGGGAAGGTTGTGCAGCTCTGCCCCAGGGATGGGACCAGGCTGGTCCCCTGTGGGTTTGTTCAGGGCCAAGGTTGTGACCTGCCCAATCCACACCCAGACAGGCTTTTATTGCTTTGTTCAGGGAGATTTAGAGGTGTCTTCCTGTCTGTCCATGAAAACTTGCTTTTGATATCCTCCTCACAACTTCAGAATATAATTTCTATTTTTATAGCCATCCCGGACTCTGTGCATTTCTCTGGAACACTTTTAATTCCCGGGTCTCCTTCCAAGGGTTCCATCAAGCTGGACAGAAAAATCATTTCTTCCCAGTGAGTTTTGTGGCCCAGCAGCCTTGCATCATGGAGGTGCCCCAATCCAAGGACTGTGTTACAGAGCTGCATTTCTGCCTCCACGTCAGTCCTAGGAAAGGCCACAAATGCCTCAACTAATCCATTTCTTAAGACATGTGGGAAACAATAAAGAGTTTAATCCAGGAAGGGAAGCCTTGAGCCAGAGCCAGTGAAAATGTTCCCATGTTTAAAGAGGTTTTGGACTTAGAAATACAATTGACACTGGTGTTAAAATCTAACATACACAGGGATCAAAGGGCAGCTTTGTAGCCTCAGCCACAGAAAAAAAAATTATTAATAAAGTTGGGAGGACTGCAGAATTCAGAGTGGGGAAAAATCACCCAAATGTATCCATTTTCCAGTTCTACCATAATGAATACGCTCAATCCATTATTCCAAACAAAATATTGTGGGTTTAACAACAACATTTAAAAAAGCAAATAGGAAGTGTTTCTGAAATAATATGAAAAAATATGAAATACCAGCTGCATGTTCCAGTGTGCCAGGAACAGGGAGCTGCACAGCATCCACACGAACATCTGTGCCCATCTTCCACTCACATCCAAGCGGAATTCTCCAAAGCCTTGGTGCAAAGTTTTTCCAGGGACATTGTTATCTCCCTGCCTTTTAAGCATTGGAACAGGTTCTCCAGGGAAGTGCTGGAGTCACCATCCCTGGAAGTGTTCAAAAACAAGTAGATGTGGCACTTTGAAATATGGTACTTTGAGATATGGTTTAGTGGGCACAAAGGTTGGACTTGATCCTGGAGGTCTTTTCCAGCCTCAATGTTTCTGGGATCTCCTGGAACCTGTGAGTACACCACCTGCTCCTCCTGAGCCCCAAGGCCCAAAAAGAGCATAAAATACAGCACTAAGAGCTCCAGAGAGCTGCTGGCTGCCCCAAAGGCTGGATGCAGACACTAAAACCTGATGTTAACATGGTCCTGCTGCTCCCCAAGATTTCCATGGCACCTTCCCAGAAGCACTGAAAATCCTGGTGGCCCATTTGAGTGTCCTTTCCTTTGGAATGTGGGAGCCTCTTGCAAGCACAGCAGCCCTGGCAGCCAGCAAAGCTCAGCTCTGTGCTGGACACAGCAGCTCAGAATGGAAACATTATCAATTATCTCCACGTCCCAAACACTGTTCCATGAGTGTTTGGAAAGGATTATGCCCTATTCAGGGAGAAAACCCCAAACCAGCAGTTCCCATGGGGATAAAAGATCCCATGGACAGGTAACAGTGCTGGCAAAAATGTCTCAAAGCCATTGGGGCAGCTTTTCAAGACTCTTCCTATGCACAACTCCCTGTTCTGGAAATCCTGCAGCTCCCAGTCTCTCCCTGACTGTGCTACTCACCCTTAAAATTTCCATATCCTGGAAAATTTCCATATCTTGTCTTTTCCACAGCAGGGCCCTCAGGATTTAATGATGGCATTCTGATTCTCCTGGACTCAGCCAGGGAACACTGACCTGCCCAGGACAGTTGGAATATAAGTAAACATCCTCATTCCTGCAGGCCATAACTCCATGAAAAACCTGGGAAAGAACACGGAATTGTTGTAGTTACTGCCAATTTAACCAAACTATAAAAAGCAGTTAGTGCCAATTGAACCCAGCTTTAGAAAGCCAGCCATGCCCAGTTCCACCCGGGCACCCTGCCATGCAAATGGAACTGAAGGGCAGATCCAGGAATCTGCCAGGAGGAATGGCACAGGAATGGCAGGTCTGCCTTAGAGGGGGGGATGGAAGAAGTTTATTATGTTTAGTCTGTCCACAGGAAGGCTAAAAGTAGACATGAGTAACTCATAGAAATAGCACAGGAGTAAACAGCCAGAAGGAGAAAGGACTATTTTAATGAGAAGGAATTAATATGTTAAGCTGGAATTAAAAAAAAAAAAATTAAAAAAAAATCAGAGGAGTCATTTTTTTCAAGCAGTCAAGGAGGAGGAAACCCCCTGAGAGGTGAGAAATGGAACCAAGAGGTCATGGAGGAGCTGGATAGTACAGCCAGGCTCCGTGAGCACGGAGCTCCTGTCCTGTGCTCTGTTCAGCAGTGACACTGTGGAATCACACAGTCCTGGGATGGTTCGGGTTGGGAGGGATCTTAAATTTTATCTCATTCCACCCCCTGCCATGGGCAGGGACACCTTCCACTACCCTAGGTTGCTCCAAGCCTGGCCTTGGACATCTCCAGGGTGTGACCTTGACTAAGTCCAGCCCCATCCTGTGGTGGGTGAGTACCTGTGTGTATTTTGTGTATTTTTAACAGTCTTTTAAGTAACTCGTGTCTCCAAATGCTTCTCCCAGTTTCAGAAGCAGAAGGCAAGGACTTTAATTCTGCTTTCTGCTGCACCCTGGAGACCCTGTGACGTACCTGCTGATTGCCTCAGCTCCCCCTGGCTGGGAGGGAAGCAGTTCATTCCCTGTGCAGAGAGCCCAGTTAGAGAGCTCCTTGTTCTAATAATGGTCATCTATTTATAGCCTTTCATAATTTGTTTCATGACAAAGAGATTCTGCAAGATGGTCCTTGATTCTTGCAAGTTTGTAATGATTTTTCCCTTCCTGTGTTATTGAAAGTAGCTTTTGTGCTCAGCAAAATGTCTGTAATAAAGGCTATTCCATGTGTTCCGAGCAAATGACAGGGACTTTAATAGGTTTCTGAGGAAAGCTTAGAATTTCTCTTTGTTTCCCTTCAATTCTTTTCAATCTCCTGTGTCAGATAGGCCTGGCTTAACCCAAGCCTTGCAGGAGCAGAGGAGGCACAGAGCACAATGCCCTCCATGCTGCTGCCCATTGCCAGCACAGCAGCTCAGCCCAGAGCCCCTGGGGGTGACACTTTGCAAAAAGCAGAAGGGCAAAGTCCAGAGATGGCCCTGGCTGTGATTAATTTGCTCATTCCACAACTGTCTCACACCAGAAATGACAATTATTTCTGGGGGCAGCTGTTAAATATTTTGGCATTGATACAACTGCCCTGATGAAATATCTCTGCACCATCCCAGCCACAACCACACTTCTGTCACCATCACGGACTGCAGTGCACAACAGCATCATTTGCACTCACAGGACCACCTCCACAGGACCATTTCCTACAGCATTTTTAACTCAGAGAACAGTTTTTGTCCCCATGCATCTGCAGGTGACAGTGCTGGTGGCCTGTCCTACCTGCACTGCTGCTGGGGGATGTCAAAGCAGAGGGACAAGTCCTTGTCTTGACTGCCTCTGTGTCAAGGCTCACAGTTATCAGTCCCTCCACACTTTTCTGGGGGGAAACAGGTTGGGGAGAGGACAGCCCCACCCCTGCACTCTGCCAAACCCAACAGGGCCTCACCAAGTCCTGGGCTAGGGGTTTTCATTAGCCAGGGGTCAGGTTCACACTGCTTTGGTTCTTCCCTTCTCACCTGGTCCAGCTGTGTCTGGAGTCTTTTCAGAGTTGAAGCTTTCAGCAATTCTCCAATGGGCTCCAGTTTTGTTAACCAAGAGAACCATTGAATCTCCTGCGCTGGGAGAGACCCACAAGGATCCTAAATCCAGCTCCTGTCCCTGCCCAGACCCCAACAACCCCACCCTGGGCATCCCTGGCAGCGCTGGCCCAACGCTCCTGGAGCTCTGGCAGCCTCGGGGCCGTGCCCATTCCCTGGGGAGCCTGGGCAGTGCCAGCACCCTCTGGGGGAAGAACCTTTCCTGCTCTCCAGCCTGACCTGCCCTGGCCCAGCTCCAGCCGTTCCCTGGCTCCTGTCCCTGTCCCAGAGCAGAGATTGGAGCTGCAGCCCCCGGGGAGCTCTGCCCTCAGTCTCCTGCTCCAGCTGGACAATCCCAGTGCCCTCAGCAGCTCCTCACTGGCTTCCCCTCGAGATCCTTCCCCATCCCCGTGACCCTTCTCTGAACACTTTCTAACATCTTTAGCTCTTACACTGTGGTGCCCAGAGCTGCCCCACCACTCCTGTTGTTCCTGTCTGGGCACTCCATAGCCCTGAATTCCCTCTGCCTTTCCCCTTTCCCCTTTCCCCACTTCCCAGCCTTTGCCTCCTGCCCCTTTGCTTGGACTCTCTGAGCGTTACCCGTGCATGTCCCAGGTTCCCGCTGGGATTTCCCCAGGCATCCCAGCACCAGGAGCCCTTGCTGGCTGTGGCAGGTGCACAGACCATCCCCACACTGCCGGTGGGCTTGCCTGGGACCACCAGGAGGCATCAGTCCCCCGTTGGTCCTACATCACTGGGCTATCAGTCCTCCACCAGTTCTTCTCCCAGGGCAAGCAGGTGCAGGGAAAGCCTCGCCCCGATGCCCTGGAGCTCTGGGAGTCTTGTCCCCTCTGGGCAACGCCTTCCAGGTTATCCACAGTCCCAGAGACCCAGAGCAGCAGCACCAGCATCAAAGCTGGCTGTCGGAAGGCTTCGGTGTGCTCCCCTGCGCTGGATCAGCCTGGGGGCCGTGAGAGGGCAGCACCTGGATCCGCTGGAAGAGCGGAGCTCCGGCAAAGCTGCCTCGGGCTCCCTGGAAAACATCAGCAAACCCACAGAGAATCCTTTGGCTTCGAGTCCAAGAGTCGGGCTGATGATGGGTCCAAACTAAACCTTCCCACAGCTTTCCTTCACAGTCGGGCCGTTTGCTTCCTTGTAGACCCGGTTTCACAAAAGGATCTCCCAGTGCCAGGGAATTCTGCTGCTTCCGCTCAGGATGGAGGTGAAGTGAGTTTTGTTTTGTTTTCTCAGCTGCTGTAACCAAAGCGTTTCAAGAGTTTGTGGGGACTGGAGAGGAATTATGAGTCCCAGTCCCCAGTTGGGTTTCCAGCACACCCACAGCTGTAATTCCCCAGTTCATCACCAGTATCACACCTGAACAATGAGCCCAGAGGATGATTAAGGAGCCTGAAATTGGCTTCCTCTCTGAATGAGCCTTGTGTTTCCTCTCTCAGGAAGGCAGAGCTACTCAAGGTGTATGTTTGCTTTTATTTTCCCTTGTTCCTCTCCTTCCCCCTCCCCAGCAGTGGGAGCAGCAGGAGCCAACGTGCAGGGACACAGCCCAGCCCAGCTGTAGTGCAGGGAAGGTTCCCCCAGCCCTGAGCACACACAGGCTGCTCTCTGTGCCTGGGGGTTTGCAGGACACCCACATATCACAGGGGTGTCCATCCCAGTGCTCCCAGTGCTGCCAGGGGAAGAAAAGCACGTTCTAGGAGTGAGTCTGATTGTGTTTGCAAGGGGAATTTTCCTGGGAACCATTCAGGAACTTCCTGATTGAGACACAATTGGCTGTGACTGTGCAGCTGCCGGGGAAAAGCAGTGGAATTATTTTGTTATTAACAGTCATGTGGTCACATCAGCTCAGGATCCATCCCATGTCCTTCCCAAGGCTGAGACCACATGTGAATGTGGAGCATTGAGAAGTTAAAGGATCCGTTTCAAGGAGTTCCTTTTCTGCCATGAAATTCATAGACTGAGCATAAACAAAAGAGAGTGAATATCCCCAAAGAGAACAGAATTAACCTTTTCAGTTGGTTCCATTGGCAATGCCCTTTTTTTCACAGTAACTGGTTGTCTCCGTTGATTTTGGAATGGGCACTCAGAACTGAAACAAAGCTGTTGGGCTTTTCAGAGTGGGAACTGAAATGTTAGATTCTCTGCTGACTTGTGCTGGCCCCGCAGTCAAATGTGATATTCCCCTTGGTTTTTCAAAGTGTTAATGAGGTCCAGAGACGACCTCAACTCTTGTTTTATATTTCATGGAACATTAATGGCAAATTCAGCCCCTGGCCCCAGGGAGCAGATGCCAAAAAGCAGCCTTGGCTCCATTTCACCCCTTTTGCAGCCCCAGGGCTGGGGCTCAGCTGGCGCCTGCAAGCACAGCCTGAGAGGCTGCAGCCCTTTCCCTGGGCTGGGCTCTGCTCTGTTGAGTGCACACATTGTGCATCCTGAGCCTGTGCCCCAAGGTGAATTTTATCCTCATTATAGCCCTGAGTCCAGCCTTGAACCTCATCCAGCCCCTGGATGTTGTCCAGAATCTCTTCTGCACTGGAGCCATTCCTGATTCCAGTAACACTTTTCCCTGCTGGACTCTGTCATGGTCCATAGGCCCAGCTGTGCCATCTGTTGGATTTGATGTTGTGGGGCCTCTGAACTTGTGGGAAGATGTTTCCATGGAAATGTTGCTGGGGGGTTCAGGCACAATTCCTCCTGTGCTGCTGGACACTCTTTTGCCTCTTGACTTTGGGACAAGGCCATGTCCTTCCTGCAAGGTGAGAGAGCATTGATATATTCTGATGACAAACCCTGGTTTTTAGTCCTTTCCTTCTGATCCCACTAATTGAAGCTACACTCTGTTCTGCAGCTTCTATTTTCTCCTGTACCGCAGCTCTCCTCTGGGGCTCCCAACCATCAGTGTCATCAGAGCTTCAGAAATAGAAAATTAATCAAAGACCGAGGTAGTCACTCATACTAGAAAGTGCTGCTTTTACACATTCCCCACCTGGACTACAAACAGAATCTCCTTGAGATTTCACGGGGGAAGGTGTTGGTGTTGAATGCAAATATCAGGAGCGTTTACTACATTAAACTTCAGCAGAAATACTCATCCAAGTGTCTGGAAATCAAAGGCAAGGGCCAGACTTGAGTGCACAGGGGGATGGAGGGGCAAATGGCACTCAGCTGGCACCCACTGCTGCTCCATGGGCTGGAGATTTAGGGCAGGAGAAAACCGGGAATTTCCCACCTAGACAGACCCAGTTGGGCAGTTTGGCAGTAAAGACCCTGAGCTCAGGGAAGATGAGGCAGGGAGTGATCCAGGGGAGGAACAGGGAAATTGAGGCAGGGAGTGATCCAGGGAGGAGCAGGGAAGATGAGGCAGGGAGTGATCCAGGGAGGAACAGGGAAGGTGAGGCAGGGAATGGTCCAAGTGAGGACCAAGGACCTCAGCAGCTGTGATAGCATTGCCAGCCAGGAGCACCGTGGCCACATTTCTGACCCCCTGAGAGCTGTGTTTTGAGGGGAAATTGAGGCAACGCTGAGATTTGAGTTCCCAGAAGAATTTAGGAATGGAGGCTCTGATTCAGAGGTTTGTAAAATGCCTGAGGCTGTAAAATCCTTCTGGGGTCACTGGGTTATGCCCAAGACCCCCCACAGCAGGTGTGGGGACGTGGATCTGCACCAAATAGCAAGTGCAGCTTTGGGACTGACTCAGCTTGAGCATCAACTGGAGAAGGGAAAAGATTTATGAGCACTACATAAGAAAAGAGCTGCCAAAGACTCCTGCAGCACCTGCAGGGTTTTTCTTCTTAATTTTCCTAGTCTGTAACTCCTGAGCAGTGTCCTCACAGAACCAGTTCAGCTGGAAAGGTCTCACCTCTCTCTGCAGACCACAGGGAGTTCAGGGATTTGGGATTTCATTCCCTCCCCTGCAGTTCACCTCTTGCCTCACAATCCTGAATCACAGCTAAGGCTGAGCTAAAAACATCCCCGGTTTCCAGGCTGGAAGGAGTGGGCTGTGCACCTGCACTTCCCCACAACTCCCTGGGCAGTGTTGGGATGCTGGGGCAAGGAGCATCACAGGGACAACAAACAGAGCAGGAGCTGGGGTTTCACAACCCAGGATGGGCCGAGTGTAACTCAGTGTTGTGGAGCAAAAAAACCAAAAGCAAAAGTGTTTCACTGAAGTAACCCAAAGCTTTCCCAATGATGAGCACCCATGTGTGGCAGGAGGGGCGTGGGAGCTGCAGCAGATACCTGAGGCAGCCACAAAACACAGAATGTGCAGCACAAGTGACCACTCTGAAGTCAAAATTCAGTGATCAATTCAGCCTTTTGGAATTAAGGGTTTAATTCCTGCCATGACAACAGTGGGATGCTCCAAGAAGCTCAGTTGTCTTCAGAGAAAGATCCACCTGATCTGTAGGTGGCTGTGAGAGGTATCCAAGTGAGGATCCTGCCCGAGCCTGTGCAGGGCACAGTGGGAGCAGGGAAAAGCAGCCCCTTATCTTTTCCAATTATTTACAGGCATTGCTGACCCCTTTCCTGAGCATGGGGGAATGAAGCAATGAGAAATCCTAGAAATTTGTGGCCACACAGAGCAGCTCACAGGAACCTCATTAGGGAAGTGGGAGGTGAGTGAGAAGGGGCTGCAAGGAGCCACGAGAGGGATGCAGGAGCCCGGGGCAGTGAGGGAGCTGGCTTTGGGTGATCCGGGTGCTGGGAGGCAGGAGCCAGGTGCCTGGCAGCCCCATTTCCTGGCCTTACATCCTGGAAAGCCCTGTGGGAGTTTCCTGTTGCTCAGCCCTTCAGGCTGAAGCAGCACCTGCCTCCCTTCCCCACATTGTGCTGGCAGCCGGGGGAGAATGTCACTGGCCAAGAATTCCTTAGCAAGAAAATGCCAGGAGGCCTCCAGCCCTTTTCCAGGCTGCTGGGCAGTGGTAAAGGCAAAATAATGTGTGGGAAAGGATTTGCCAGGTGCATCCTGCAGGACAAGGAAGTGCCAGAGCCGGGCACGGGTAGCCAGCCTGATCCCACAGAGTGTGAGGCACCTCTGGAGGGAGCTCAGTGCGACCAGGACTCGGATGTCAGCTGAGAGGTGGCTGCTCTTGAGGCTTGGCCAGGGAAAGGTCTGTGCAAGGTTGCAGTGTCGGGATTCCTGAGGCTGGACTGGAGCCCTGCAGAGGTCCTTCCCAAAGCTGGTCCTTCAGAGGCGCTGTGCTTGCAGTGCTGTGACAGTGACCCACTGTCCACACGTGGTGGATACACTCCAGGATTTCAGTGTTCACACAGCACTGGGTTATTACCGAATCACTTTACAGACCACCCACACGTCCCATTCCATTTTCTCTTTCATTTCAGAACCAGGTCACTTCCACACCCATCCTCCTCTGAACTCCAAAGCTCCCACTCCTGGGATCCCACAGCATCTTCAGCAGCTCCTGCTCCTGGAGTTTGGCTGAACCCACTCCTGTCCCCTTCACCTCTATTTTTTTGGTCGTTTTTCTTCCCCTCTCCCTCCCTGCAGCTGAGGGAGCAGCTGCTGTGGAAGCTGCAGAAGGCAGCAGCTTTCCATCACCTCTGACAGGAGCAGCGGGGCCCTGCTCCAGTTCCACCAGCAGATCCTTCCCCATGTCCATGGCTGGAGGGATCCCCATCCAGGCACCAGGGAATGCACCCAGCAGCTGCAGACAGGTCACTGGGAGGACAGCTCGGGGCTCTGCGAGAGGCAAGCACGCGATCAGTGACAAGCAGGATTAGTGTCAGGTGACATTTCAGCTGCTGGCTTTGGGCACCCACAAAACCAGCTTTGTTCCCTGCGCTGGGGGCCAGCCCTGCCCCTCCCGGCAGCACTGGGCTCCCTGTCCCATCAGTCCCAGCACAGGGAACAGCCTCTCTCCAGGCAGGAGATGGAACAGTGTGCCCATCCCCTTAGAGCTCAGCCTCCCTTGTAGGGCCACGTGTCCTGGCCCTGCCTGGGCACACCTGACTGCTCTGGGACAGTGCTTCCCTCTCCCTGGAAAGCCTTGGGGCAGCTGGGAGCCCTCTGGATGTCACTGGGAGGGAATTTCTCCTGTGATTCATGACACTTGGCTCTGCAGGAGAACGTCGCCATCCTGCATGGCTGAGACAGGCCATGAAGGGTGGGAAGGGCCCCCAAGGGATGCTGAGGAGGGAGACAGGAGAAACTGCAGAACACACCCATGAAAATCGTGGCACTGAATATCCCCTTTACCCCGTTCTGCTGGAAGTTCATGGCAGTGAGGGATGTGAATGTCATGGCCATACTGTGATGACCCCTGGCTGGCACTGGGGTGGGTCACAAGGCACAGAAAGAAGGTTCCAGGGAGCCCAGCACAAGAAGCAGCCCAGATCCCAGCGTGTCCCCAGCTGGAGAATCACCTGGAGATTCACTACTGGCAGTGCTTTGTCTAATGCAGCACAAGGTGCCCCTGATCTTCTTGGGGGCAGTGACACAGTGCCAGCTTCTGCTCAGGTTTGTCTCCACCAGGTCCTGTTCTGCAAATCCTACTCAGCTGGGAAAGAAGAATAACAGGGAGAGAGAGACTGGCCAAGTGCACAGATCCTTCTCTGAGAATAAATGAGGTTTTGGTGCCTCTTCAGTGAGTGGTGTCAAGGAAGAACTGTGTGGGTTTGTCCAGTGCTGCTGCAAGGGCAGCTTTGGAATCATGGGATCAGAGACTGGGTTGGGTTGGAAAAGACCTCATATCTCATCCAGTCTCACCCCTAGCATGGCAGGGACACCTCCCACTGTCCCAGGTTGATCCACACCCTGTTCAGCCTGGCCTCGGGCACTGTCAGGGATCCAGGGGCAGCCACAGCTGCTCTGGGCACCCTGTGCCAGGGCCTGCCCACCCTCCCAGGGAACAATTCCTGCCCAATATCCCATCCAACCCTCCCCCCTTATCCTGTCATTCCATGCCTTGTCCCAAGTCCCTCTCCAGCTCTCCTGGAGCCCCTTCAGGTCTTAGAAGGGACTTTAGGCTTTCCCCAAGCCCTCTCTTCTCCAGGCTGAACAATCCCAACTCCCTCAGTCTTTCCTCCTGGAAGAGGTCCTCCTTTCCTCTGATCATCTCCATGATCTCCTCTGGACTTGTTCCAACAGCTCCATGTCCTTCCTGTGCTGGGGACCCCAGAGCTGGCCACAGCACCCCAGGAACTGCAAGGAAGAGCTCTGAGCAATTCCAGAGGAAGGATAGAAGCACAAAAAGAGCAAATGGCCTTGGAGCAGCTTTTCCTATTTAGACTCATTTGTTATGGAAGCATCCAAAATGCTGGAAGCTGGAAAGCTTCAACAAGCAAAAGGTGCTGCCAAGGCTTATGTTTTCCTGCAATGTTTGACCTTTAGCTCCAGAAGTCACAGAATTACATAAGATCCCTCATTTTTGCTAATTAAAATATTGTCATACTGGAAGAAAGAGCCTTTCACAGAAAAATAAAACATAAGCAATGTCCTGAAAACACGGAAATGGGAAAGGAAAGAAAAGTCCAGGGTCTGTTCCCTGAAGAGACAACCCTGTTAAAGCCAAATTTGTGATCTGGGTGAATGTTTAATGGGTTTCAATCACGTCATGATTGGCACAGTGGATACCAGCAGCCCTGGGAGCTCCACACTTTAATCTGGAAGTTCAGTCTGTGAAACAAACAAATTTTTGCTCAATTTCATCTCTTTTTTAAATCCTTAAAAGTGTCCAAGGCCAGGGCTCAGAGCAGTCTGGTGTAGGGAAAGGTGTCCCTGCCCATGGCACTGGATGAGCTTTAAGGTCCCTTCCCACCCAAACCAGTCTGTGATTCTATGATTTTATAATCACTGTATTAAATAAAACCCCAGAATGCCTGGGGGGGGATATTCTATATCCTCCCTTCTTTATGAGAAATGAGAGTCAGCCAAATAAATTATACCTGCAGCTAAAAAAATGATTTCAACTAATTGTAGAACGACATCTTTTTTCTTCCCCTCTCAGAAAAATCAGGTCACCAGCAAATGACAGCTCCAATTTTTCTCTTTGTAGTCACATCCCCAGCAGCTCTGGGGGGGTGAAGAGCAGCAGGACCCACCTAACCCAGCCCAGCTTCTGGGGGGGCTTCCTTGCCCACATCCACGTGCCCAGGCTGCTGGGGAGGCAGGAGAGAGGAAAAGGGAGTTTTATGGAGTTTTATCATTCATGCACCGGAAAGGCCCAGGTATGACCCCAATGAGGTGCTGAGGGTGACGATCCCAACATTTGGATCTTGTGGGTTGTAGTTCAGGAAAGCGAGAGCCAGGCAGGCTGGAATTTACCTCCTTCAAAACTGACAGGAAATCAGCATCCGAATGGGAATCTCACTGCATTCCAGTTGTTATAAATACATAGTATAACACTGGCTTTTTGAAAATATTAAAATAAATGTTATATGTATAATATTAAAGTAAGTTTGCTATGAAGACACAGTTTTTTGTTTTATTTCTGTTGTTCACTAAACTTAGACATAGCAGTGAAATAGCTGATATAAGTATGCTTGTGTTAGAATACCTGCTTAGTTACAATAACATTCAATGAACATATGATGAAGGGCCCTGCTACTGATATACCAGCTATCAACCCTCACCATCAGTAGAGAGTATGGGCCAAAACCCAAAACTGGAGGTAATGATGAGAATGGACTAAAACCACAAGCAAGAAATACTCATGCTCTAAAAAAGCAGACCAAGAAACAGCCATACTGAACAGCTCTTAGAACATACAATCGAGTTTGGGGAAAAGTTTAAATCTACATCACTGTTTATGAATATGCAACAGACTACTACAATAGAAGTAGTATATAAGGAGTGTTTCCAAAATAGCAAGTGTGCTCTTGGCAGAATACCAAGCACCCAGCTGTAAAATCTTTGTCTCCCATTGCCCTTTATTAAACTTTTAAATTTTCACAAGAGAGCGAAGCTGGTTTTCCACAGTGCTCCTGCCTGGGCTGGAGCCCTGGCTGTGCACTCCCTGCTGGGCTGGGCTGGGCTCTCCTCCCACTGAGAGCTCCCTCGGCTGGGCCAGGGCAGGGAGGGGGCACAAGGGACCCCCGGGCACGGGCAGAGGCTCTGCTGGTGGCTCTGGACTGAGCAGAGTTGGCCAGTGCACCATCACTGGGGCTGGCGAGCCCTCCAGCAGCCACAGCTGCAGGAGCTATAAAAAGCTCCAAAAACAGATCCATTTTGCCAACTAAAGTTATTTCTGCAGCTCCAGCACTGGCCTGGGTCCCACAGCCTGTGGGGTCTCCCTCCACCTCCCCTCCCTGGCACAAGGTGGGCCCCAGCATTTTGGGCCCCAAAGCCAACGTGAAGCTCTCCACATCTTTCCCTTATCTGTGTGCAAGATGCAGCTGGAAAAAAAAGGATTTCTCCTTTGCCATTGTCCTTTTATTTAGAGAATTGCAGATCAGGATGGGGGATTACAGTTGGAGTTAATCTTGGTTAGGATAATGATGAGTTTAGGACTGAGCTTTAATTAGAAATGGGTTACTTTGGAGGTTAAAATATACAATTAGGTTTTTCTTTGTGTCTGTAGGTTTAGATAAGTTTTAGGGTTATATCTATGGGGATGATTAAACTCAAGGACTTAGATTTTAAATTTCAAGAGATAATTGCCTTTGGGCTGGAATTAAATTTGAAATAATTTGAAGGATTAGGCTGGTATTAAGGTTAGATATGATTAACCATTGCATTATAGTAGATTACTGTTAAATAGAATCTCAGGCTGATTTAGGAGTTCAGTTTGAATCTAATTATAATTAGGGCTATTATTTGGCATAGACACTGTGATTCCTGATCAGAGGAGAGATGAGAATTTGCTTCAGGGGCTCTCTGTAGCTGCATTTCCACTTGATGCCCCTGATTTGGGACTCCCAATGAGGGGAGGAAGCAGAAATTTCTGTGACCCAGGAAACCCCAAATCCCTGAAGAGCAGCTTGGAGCTGTGCTGGCTGTAGGGTTGCTTTGTTTGCAATCCCTATTTCTGTTTTATGAGCACAGGAAGGATAGACAGAGCATGGTTTTGTTTATAGCACTCTGACACTTTCCCAGGTTTCCAGCCATTCAAAGCAAGGCAGGGGAAAGATCTGATCATTTAAATCTATTTTCCATTCTCTGCCTAAGCCTTTATGAATAAAACCAAAGATTGTTTTTAGGAATAACTCTCTTCCATATATAAATCCAACTTTTCTGTGAAAAAAAAAACCTCTTGATGTTTAGTCAGTGCTGTTTTATTCAGTTGCAGTAAAAGCAGGGAAGAGAAGCCTCAGTCAGCTATTTATTAGCAGGGATGTTATTTTTTGTACTTTACAGGATGCATTTTCTGTCAGAATTTGTAAAATATTAATCAAACAAACAGAAAACAGTACAGAAACTACAACTTGAAATGAAGGTGATTTCACAGCAACACTAAATCCGTAATGGCACATTCCCCATCTTTTTTCTGTCAGCTATGCCACCTAAATGCTTCATTTACAGGAGGTTTGCTTTTGTTTTGGTATTTCTTGACATTTTATTGTCTCGGTTTCATTGAAATGAGAACAAAGCAGAGAAACTCTCTGTGAATAACAATGTTAAGAAGCAATTAGCCAGTAGAAATCAAAATGCACAATGCTGCCATTAGAGTGACAAGGCGTGTGCACAGGAGGGAAGAGCAGCCCTTCGGTGGGGAATGTTCAAACCCTGCATTCCCTGTCCTGCCTTTATGGCAACTTTATCCCCCACCCCGGGGTTCCTGGAGCACGAGGGAAGGGGGGATTTTGGTTCCTATCCCTTCTCAGACTGCTCATCCCAGGACACGGCCCAGGGAAGGCAGCCCATGGTTAGGATAACGAAGAGTTTGGGACTGAGCTTTAATTAGAAATGGGTTACTCTGGAGGTTAAAATATACAACGGTGTGGTTTCCACCAGGGATCAGAGACAGGGCTCCCACAGCCACCTGGTGACTCCCCTGTGACCCCAGGGGCAGTGGGACCCAGGGACACAGCCCCTGGGGACTCCAGTTGGGAAAGCTGGATCCTTCTCTCCTGTTCTGGACACACCAGGCACAACGTGGACCCCACTGAGCCCAGGATGAGCCCTGGGAGCTGCAGTCTCATGACAGAAGAGTTTTGCAATCCTTGTTCCCATGACCAAGATTCCAATGCTTTCCCCTCAGCTGTTTTTGCCATTAAATATTTTATATATTTTGATTTTTTTCCATAGGAATGTGGGGTTGTCATAGCAAATCCCATCTAACATTCTGATTCTGGGGACAATTTCCAAACCTTTGATGAGTGCTGAAGGCACCTCTGCATTATATTGAATTTTGGGAATATTTGTTATGTTTCTGCTTCTGCAGGGGTTTCCTGTCTTTAGCATGTAAAGGAACACATCTTCATTAACGTTTTCAAGACCTCCATGAATTCTCCCTCTGATATTTGCTAAAAAAGCCTCAACAACTGCTGCATTTCACATTTTTTCAGAAATAATAGATTGGGATTGACGTCACAGACCATATTTGGGTGTATTAAAAGCTGGAGCTTGTCTGACAGATGCTTTTTATAGATTAAAAATATTTGTGGTCTGAGGATGTATTTACATGGTCTTCAGGAAATTCTGGCAGATCGTTGTACCAAAACAATGGCTGCATTTTTTTTTCTTTCTAATTCAGGCCAATTTTACCCAGCTGGAGCTGCTGCCCTGGCTCCTCTTCATTTGTGGGTTTTGATCTTGCACAGAATGACTGCACTTCATCAGATACTCCACTTTGTATGCCAGGAGCAGCTCTTTAGTCCAAAAGCATCCAAATTTCCTTTGCTTTAGGTACTCAAGTGTAGTACTTATGTCCTCCTATGGGACTATCCTTGTATTGGGATTTTCAGCACCCCCAGTCTGAAAAATCCATTAGGTACCCAATTTCTTGGTGGGCCTTGCCCTGATTTCTGCCTTGGCATCTCCTGATGGTTCACAGCAGTGGGATGGAGGAGGCAAGAGGGTGGGGGGTGCTTGGAAATCACCCCCAGGATTTTTTCTTTGTCTTTAGATCTCCGGTGAATTGTATCAAGGCCATTTTGACATTAGAAAATGTCCAACATCAGTGAAATTTACAAATACCTGCACTTTTCTTTATCAGCTTTGACCAATGGTCAAAGGATTTACTCCAAAAAGCTGCTGGGGTGACCAAAAACACCAATGTGGTGTTCCTCCACTGTCCCCCAGGAAACTGCCACTGGCACCATGGCTGTGCTGGTGTTTGTTTCCTTCTCAGCTCCTGGTTTTACAGATTCTGAACTGTAAATACATATACATGTTTGTTTGTGTGTTTATGTTTACCTTTATATAAAATTTTAATATTTATAAATGTTTATATTATATTATGTTATATTATAATGTTATGTTATATTATATTGTTATGTTATATATTATATACATCTTGTGTATATTATATATATTTCTATATTATCTATTATTAAAATATATGTTATATTTATATGAATATATATTTATATATGTATCAAAGAAGATAAGGCAGCAGCTGAGCAGTGACATGGATGCCCAGGAAGTGGGATGGGATGGGATGGGATGGGATGGGATGGGATGGGATGGGATGGGATGGGCCAGAAACTTCTGGTAAGGAATGGATGAAAAGCTTAAAAGTCCCAGAAATGGTGGGAAAGGCAGGAAATGGGTTGTGCAGAACTGAGACAAGTAGAAAACAAAGGTGGGCAGAGCTGAGCCTGCCCTAAACCCCTTTAGGAGGAGCTTCACTCTGGCCTGAATGATCTAAAGGGTTCTTTCCAGCTGAGCCTTTGAGACGCCACAAAACCACTGAAGTCACTTGATGTAATCTGTTGGAACAAGAGGCATTCTAGAAATAGTTTTCTAAAAGAAAAATACTGAGTTAATGCAACCTTTTCTTAACTCAGTGATGCAGCTGGGGGAGAATTTTCAGAGCAGCCCCAGGGGGAGTTAACATCATTAACATCAGGCTGGTTTGTTGCCACACAAAGTTTTCCCTATTTCTGTTTCGGTTCTTTACTCCAAGTGCAATTCATTCCTGAGGTGGGGGAAAGGCAGGATTGTGTTTATCTTTTGCAAAAAAAGCAATCCTTTTTTTACTTTACAAAAACAGCCCACTGGAACAGAATGGGGTCATTTCTGACATTTTTTCTTGGTACTGTTTAACATTTGATCCAGTGCCTTCATGGGGCAGAGATGAGCAGGACTGAGGGAGAGGGACACCGAGGTGGGTTTTACCCTGTGGCCTGATCCTGGTGTCAATTCCTGCTACAGAGCTCAGATCCAGAGTGAAAAGCCATCGTATTTCAGGGATGAGCCACCTCCCCAGGAGCACAGGGGAATGCCCAGCCATGTTTTCTTTCTCCAAGCCCATCTGTTTTTTGAGAACTCACACATCACCCAGCAGCTCTTTGGGGAGTAAAGCTGCTTTTTATACAGTCAGCTGAATATTTTTACGCAAATTTGAGGGCTTCTCTGTCCTTCTGGTCCAACAAGGACTTGTGCAGAGTTCAGTGTGGGTGAAAATAACCTGGAGATGGGGAATGGGCTCTTTGGCTCTGTTTCAATCAGCCAGGGCTTCTCATCCCAGCAGAGCTGTGCCCAAACTCTGTGTCCTTTTGTCTCTCCCTGTCTCCTCTAACAGATTTTCTTCTCACCAGTCTCAGAGGGCTCCTGGAAATTTTTAGAGGACACTTTTCCCCAGGCTTCTCTGCAGGGGAAGCAGGCCACTCCTGAAATAGAGGTGACCTGTGTGGAAAAACAGTGTGGGGCTGCTGGTGTTCCCAGAGTAGGAGACAAGGGCTGGCATCTGTCCAGCACTGATCCCCAGGGAGCTCTGCCAGGATCAGAAATGCACTGGCAACTTGTGAGGATTCATGGATGAAAATGCCAAGAGCAGGAAAGTCCAGAGCAACCTTTACTGCAATAAGCTCATAGTGTCCTTGCAGACCTGCCACAGGTCTTGCTGCTCATTCCTCATGTGGGCACCTGGCCCAGGAAGGCAAGAGAAAGCAGAAAACCCAAGGGTGTCACCTCCCTAGGGCAGAGAATCCCAGAGTCCAAGAATCCCAGAATCCCAGACTGGTTTGGGTTGGAAAGGACCTTAAATCCCATCCAGTGCCACCCCTGCATGGGCAGGGACACTTCCCACTGTCCCAGGCTGCTCCAACCTGGCCTGGGACATTTCCAGGGATCCAGGGGCAGCCACAGCCGCTCTGGGCACCCTGTGCCAGGGCCTGCCCACCCTCCCAGGGAACAATTCCTTCCCAGTATCCCATCTAAACCTACATTCTGCACCTGTCAGGTGCAGCCCTGTCCTGAAATGCTGAGCAGCATGGAGATCTTTCCCATCACTTCTGGAGGACCAAGAGCAGCATGGATGCCTGCAGGAATTCTGCCAGGGTGGGAGTAGGGAAGTGGGAGGAAGGAAGGGATAACAGTGTGAGGCCTCCAGGGTCAGGACAAGCTGAATAAAGTGAATATTTCTTTATTTCAACTTCCTAGTCAGGATGTCTCTGATTTACTTTGGCCACAAACAGGCTGAACCAAAAAAGATTCATTCTGACCTTTTTTTTTTGTTGTTTGTTTGTTTGTTTTTTTCCTTTTTCTTGTTTCCTAAGCCTTTCCTAAGGTCATTGGCCATTCTGGGCAGAGACAGTTCTGGAAAAGGAACTGTCTGGTTTCGCTTTGACTCGAGCCTGTCAGGGGGTTTTCCATCATGCAGTGAAAGGCTCAGCTCTGCTTTGGGAGCAGGGACAGGGAAGGAGAACTGAAAAGCACCTCAGTACACACAGGTGGGAATTCCCCAGTGTGTTACGAAGTGCCAGACCTGAATACAGCAGCTGAGGCTGCCTGGCCCCCAGCAAGCCCCAGGGAGCTCCTCAGGGCCAGGTTTGCTGTCATTGAGGATGCAGACAGCTGCTCCTCAGCTGCTGAGAAAAGCCTCAGCCTGGGCACTTTTGGCCCTGGTGTCCCCGATCCCCTGTGCTGACAGGGCCCAGGTGCCTCCTGCCAGCACCGCAGTGGGTGCCTGGTGGCTCAGCCCTGCACAGCTCCTGCTCTGTGCCAGCCCTGGGAAAGCTCTCCCACCTTTAAGCACCAGTAGCTGCTGGCAGCTTGTCTTGGTTTGAACAGACAGGTGTCTGCTAAGGAAGGCAGGAGCCTCCCTGAAATGGAAAATGTAAACTCCCTCCCTCGGAATTATTATAATTTTGAAATTAAGGGGCTCTCAGGCAAAGGTATGGGAATAGGAATAACAGCTCTTTAACAGGAAAATTAAAAATACAAATGCAATAGTAAAAAAAAAAAAAAAAAAAAAAAAAAAAAAAACAAACCGAGAACAAACCACTGCCAGAGTCAGAGCAGGCCCTGGCAGCCTGTGGGTCAGGGTGGTGGCAGCAGTCCCATCCCATGGTGGCTCAGCCCTCCTGCAGTGCCAGCTGTGCTTCTGCTGGAGCAGGGATCCTGCACAAGGGTGGAGTTTTCCTCTGAAGCTCCAGGGCTGGTGTGGATGGGCCTGGGCTTCCTCTGGGAATGCAGTGGGGAAGAAAGCTGCTCCTCTGGGAATGCAGTGGGGAAGAAAGCTGCTCCTCTGGGAATGCAGCGGGGAAGAAAGCTGCTCCTCTGGGAATGCAGTGGGCAAAGGCTGCTGTGGTGTTCCAAGGTCAGATTGTATCCAGGTAGGAATGCTTGGCTCCTCCCCTGGGTGGAGCCTCTCCCCATGGATGATGGAATTTTCTCAGCCATGCAGGGACACTCAGTGGCCATGAACAGAAGAGATCTCCTGGAGGGAGGATTGGCTGTGGGAGAGATAAAGAAAAGTGCCCAATGCACAGAGGATACCTGCCCCAGCTCTGACAGATGGCAATAGAACACACACCCTCAACAAAATCTTTCAACCTGAGACTCAGCTCAGCTGGGAGGGGTCACTTGTACACCCTGCTGCTGGAAGAGCCCCACAGCCCAGAGCTGAGGTCACTTCCCAGGCTGGGAGCAGCTTTGGCAGCTCCCTCTGGGTCTCCCCTGCTCCAAAGGGAGGCAGGAACCAGGCAAGAACATCCTGAGCCCCCAGGTGCCATCAATCCAAAGCCACTGAACTTTGCTTTGTGGCTGAGCCCTCAAATGGCAAAAAAAAATTGGCCAAGGAGAAAGACACAACATGGATTGAAATTGCCTCTGTGACCCAACCTTCCAGCGCCTCTGAGAGAAGTGTCCAGGGCCAGGTTGGACAGGGCTTGGAGCAGCCTGGGACAGAGGAAGGTGCTGGCACTGGATGGGCTTTGAGGTCCCATCCAACCCAAACAGGGCTGGAGCCTGGCTGTGACCCCAAAGAGGGGCGTAAGGTCCTGGTTACTCCAGGATAGCTGGATCTAGAGCTCCAAGTGTTTTCTTACTCCTTGCTCTAGAAATTGGAGTTTAGTCAAATTGTAATTACCCACTAGAAAAGTGGGTAATTAAGCTACCAAGGGAGAATTTTTCTCCCCAGAGCAATATTCTTACCCCAAAACATTTTGCTGATAGTTTGCTGTTTTCATACTCCACAAGAAAACTGAATGGGAGCCCTAAACATGAGTGTTTGTCCTCATAATAAATCCTGAACTCAGCACTGAACAGGCTGCCTTGCCTTGCCTTCAAAACATTTATTCCTCTGCAGGCTTGGTTACATTTCATGCCTGGCTGCATCAGTGATAATGCGGCTCTGTTTGTGCCCATCAGCACAGCTGGACTCCCACTCCTTTGGGCTGTAAATATCTGCTAAAAAGAACATCTGCCACATGGAAATCCAAATATGGTAAGCAGCAGCAGGAGGGGAAGCTTGGGAGACTGGTGGGATTGTGAGGAAAATGTTGGGAGCCAAAGGAATTTATTGGAAAGGTGAAGGATCATGATGGGTTAAGGTTGGGCACTTTCAAAGGGTGGAGGTGCCACCTCTAGAGGGTCAGGTAGAATTAGAGCAGGTAAAATATTTTAATTGGAGTTGGAAGGAAGCTGTGACCCCGTTGTCATTCCTGACACTTGCTGGGATGATTCCCCAGGCTGGCACGAGGCCACTGATGGAAATATTTAAGGCCAGGATGGATGGAGGCTCTGAGCAACCTGATCCAGTTAAAGATGTCCCTGCTCACTGCAGGGGGGTTGGACTTGATGGCCTTTAAATTCCAACCCAAACCTTTCTGTGATTCACTGAAATTTCAACATTTCCTTTCCAATCATGCAGGAGGAATGAATTTTTATTTGTTCTCCCTCATAAGTTTATTTGCCAAGAAAGTATCTCATGTATTGATTGAATTCCTGGCTCTGACACTGGAGATTACCAAATCCCCAGGTTTCTGCACCTGTAATTCCCTCTGGGCAGAAGTCTGTTTAATGGATGGGTCAGCCTGAGGCACAGACAGCGCCTTCTTTGGAAATGTCTGGGAATCAGAGAACAAACAGTTTGGATAATCCCTAGTCTGGATGGGGCCAGGCAGTGTCACAAATGGGAATTTGTGGGTCAGCACTTCGAATTTCACTTTCTGTAGACACATGGATTTAGGGAAACTCAGAGTAAATATTGGCTTTAACTTTCCACTGGTCAATATTTACTTATTCTGTCAATAAAGCCTGATGTTCATTGGAGCAGAAGCCTGCACTTGTTGGAACAACAGGGATTCTCCTCCCAAACAGGCGTGCACAGGAGCAGGAGGCAGAACAGCCATGCAGCAACATCTGGGCTGCCCTCAACATCTGGGCTGGCAAAGCAAACTCTCCAAAAAATACACAGAGCTTCAAACACAGGTGAGCAAAACTGCAGCACGTTTGTCACTGCTGGAAGACAAGTTGTGGAATGGGGAATGTTCCTCTGGACCTTCCCAGCCTTTGCCTGGCTGCAGCTGAGGAAAAAAGTGTCCTTTGTCCCCTGTGAGGGCACCACCCTCCCCAGGACCACACTCTGGCTCGGGGGATGGTGTCTCCTGTGCCTTGTGCTGCCCATGGTGGGATCTGATGGTTTCATCTCCCTTTTTCATCTCTCTTTGACATCCAGGAGCTGCCCCAGAAATGCTGTCCAGGAGGAGCTCCTGGATGTCCCCAGCCCCACCTCCTGCTCAGGGCTCCAGGAAAAATCAGCCATGGGTTTGCCCTGCCTCAGCCTGAGGAGCTGAAGCAGCTGTGCATTGTCCCTTCCTTTGTGCCATGTGAGTGTCACTGGCTGCCACATTGACCCAAGGAGCCAATCCCACCCAGGAGCTGTTCCCACTCCTCCCATCCCTCCATTCCTGACCACCTCACCCAGGGCCACATGGCTTTGGGAGAGGCAAAGCAGCCCCTGTGCAGACCAGTGTACACTTCTGCCATGGTGTATCTTTAATTTTGGGTTCTATCAACATCTTCCAGACATGAGGTGCCTAAAAAGATGTCATCAAGGAGATGTCTGCAAAATGCTGCATCAATATCCAGATTTGTGCCAACACCTTTAGAGGAATTGGCCCAAATCCCGGGGGTCTGAGCTCCCCACCCCACACAGAAGGCTGCTGGGAGACAGTTCTGCAACCCAGAGATGCTCCCAGAGTGGTGAATGTTTAATCCCTGTTCCCAGCAGGTGCAGCAGCACTGGGCCCCAGTGGGGCTGAGGCACTGGTGCAGTGCCAGCACAGGTGTCCCAGAAAAGACACAAACACCCTCTGAGGGCTCTCTCAGCCCAGCACTGCCTCCCTGATGTGCTGCTGCAAAACCCCAAAATTCAGCATCAGCTCTGCCTCCAGAACACCTCCATGGGCCAGAGGATTCCTTACATAAACAAAAGGCAGCTGGTTTTCCAATAGATCCTTCAGGAGCCAGGAGGAATATGACTCCAAACCTCATCTATAAACTCTGTGCTGAAGCCTTGTAAACCAAACCAGCCCTGGCTGTGTCCAATAATTATTTTAAGGAGGTTTGTTACAGACTCAAGCAGAGGCTGCAGCCTCCAACTGCGTTATTAGGGTATTTAATCCATTCTTGTGAGGAGCAGAGTACAGAAAGCAGCACACAGAGACAGGAGCTGGACTGGTGCCAGTACCAGAGGACTGGAGATCGTCACTAATGACTTTATTTGCTCCCCTGGGAGCAGGGATGGCTCTTGGGAAGGCATCCAGGGCTGTTTGGCTCACAAGGAGAGGAGCTCTGTGCACTCTTGAGTAGCAATAACCTGGGGTGCAGTCAAATGTGGGGAATTACACCTTCAACTGCACCAAAAAACCTGGGAAAATGGAATATCCTGCTGCTCATGGATGCTCCTTCAGAGAAGGGACAAAGGCAGTGGGATGAATTCTTCCCTCTCAGTGTGAAGCTGGAGCTGTTTCCTGTCCAAGCCTGTGGTTTCTGGCTGGACCCTTCCCAGGCTCTGCAGTTTACTCTGGGTCCAGGGACCTGCTTAGCCCAAGGCCTTGTGCCTGGGTCACTGCTGAACCCACCACACCACACCTGCTCCCAGGTTTTTTTCCTTTTTTTAATGATTATTTTCTCTCCTCTCCCCTCCCCAGCACCACAGTGCTTTCAAACACTATTTCAAAATGGCATTTGGGCCAGACCTTCAGTCCCCCCTCCAGAGGACCCTGGGCGGGGGGGGAGGTTGCTGCCCTCCTGCTCTTTTTGGGGTCTCCAGCTTGGCTGCAGCCAGGACAAGAAAAACCCAGGAGAAATCCCCATCATGACATTTCAGCTCTGCCCTGCCGCTGTCCTGTGGAGGTGCTGATGCATCCCTCTCCTGCAGGCTCAGAAGAGCCATGGAGGAATCAGAAAGGGTTTCTGGTGTTCCCCAGGAGTTATTCCCAGCCCCAGCTCTCCACAGGCTGGAGCAAAGATGGGCACAAACATTCCCATTGTGTTCCCAGTTCAGAACTCGGCTCTGGGCTCCTGCTCCGAGGCTGTGATGAGCACGGGGGTACTGGGACCCTCCTGGGCTCCATGGGCAGTGCTGAACACGAGGTTTCTGGGTGTCCAGTGACAAAAACCTTACAAAATCCACAGGGAGCAGAGCCCTGGCTCTGCCGGCAGGGCAGGTTTGCTCTGACACTCAGAGGAACCACTGCCAGGACTTGTTGCTCATTCCTGCAGCATCCAGCCATCCCCAGGAGCTGCTTCCCTGCCACCAGCACCACAGCACGTCCCAGACCCCCGTGGAGCCAAGAGCCAGGCCTGCACGGTTTGAAAACAAAGTACAAAATCGGTGCCATGAAAGATAAACGCAGCTGGGAGTGGGAAAAAGTCCTCACCCAGCAAGACAGGGGGAAAGTGAGCAGGGAAAAGTCACAAAGATTCCCAGCTGGAGAACACAAGGAGAACACGGGCAGCTGGGAGAGCTGAGGCACAGAGAGATCAAAGCAAGGCCCTGGGTGTGCTGCTGGTGCTGAGGGTGGCAGAAATGCAGGTGCTGAAAATCAGGGAGCCATGTCCCAGCCCAGTCACCGGGGTGGCTGCAGGGAGGGGAGCCCTGCCTGCCTCCAGATGTGCCCCTGCAGTTCCTGAGCTGCCCAAAACTGCAGAGCTGCTGTCTCTCATTGGCTTGGCACCAGTGTTGGGTTGGATGCTCGTGTGCAGGAGGTGGTGGCTTCAGTGCTGTGGTGACACCCAGGTGTCACAGCAGAATCTGGGCTGTGGAACCTGAAGTTGCATCTACTGGGAATTGAAATTCCAGCTCAGGCAACATCAGTGAAAATCTTTCTTCTGCTCTGAAGCACGTGGGCAGCAAGAGTTGGAGAGGGAGGGACAGAAACGTTGGTGGGGTTTTTTATTTATTTTGGAAGCAAATTCCTTTGATGTCCAGCTCAGCATGCCAAACCTGTGAATCAGGGTAACCCCCTGGAACCAGCAGGAAAGAGCCCGTGTGTCCCGCTGTGTTCCCATCGTGTTTAGCACCCAGCAGGCAAGGCAGGAGCTGAGCAGCCCCCATGTCCCGGCCCTAGCAGCTCCCCCTTCCCAATCTCTCTGCCCCGAGGGAACATGCTCATTCTGAGATCCGCTGTTGTTTCCAGAGCTGCTCTATTCAGTGAACACAATAAGAAAGCCGACGGCAGATGTGGCCAATGAAAAGCATCATCAGCTGCCAGGGATGGCCCAAAAGCCCCAGAACACTGTCCCATGCTGAGGCTGCTCCCAGCGCCGGCACCTCCATCCTCCATCCTCCATCCTTCATCCTCCATCCTTCATCCTTCATCCTCCATCCTCCATCCTCCATCCTCCATCCTCCATCCTCCATTCTTCATCCTCCATCCTCTATTCTCCATCCTCCATCCTCCATCCTCCATCCTTCATCCTTCATCCTCCATCCTCCATCCTGCATCCTCCATCCTGCATCCTGCATCCTCCATCCTCCATCCTCCATCCTCCATTCTCCATCCTCCATCCTCCATCCTCCATCCTTCATCCTCCATCCTCTATTCTCCATCTTCCATTCTCCATCCTCCATTCTCCATTCTCCATCCTCCATCCTCCATCCTTCATCCTCCAACCTCCGTCCTCCATTCTCCATCCTTCATCCTCCGTCCTCCATCCTCCATCCTCCATCCTCCATCCTCCATCCTGCATCCTCCATTCTCCATTCTCCATCCTCCATCCTCCATCCTCCATCCTCCATTCTCCATCCTTCATCCTCCATCCTCCGTCCTCCATCCTCCATCCTCCATCCTCCAGCGCATCCCTCCGGGATCCGATCCCGCTGGGCCCAGCCCGCGGGCATCCCGCGGCATGCAGGGAGCGGGGAGCAGGCAGCCACAGGGAAGGGTGAGCGGGGGATATTCGGCTGTCTGCAGGCAGAGCACGGAGCACATCCTTGCTGGAAACCAGCGGGTTTAATGAGTGTTGGCGTTAACTGTGCTGCCCGCTCGCAGCCCTGCCCCACTGTCCCCTGCACAGCCCCGTGTCCCCTGCAGGGAGTCAGGGAAAGATCCAGCACCACCCGGAGCCTTCCTCCCCTCACGGGCCACACCGAGTGGGAGATGTCTGGGCACGCTCCCAAGGGCTGAGCTGCTAATTGCTCCTGGGTTTTATAGAGCTCGGGGCTTTTCTGGGATTCTGGACATCTGACTGATTGTGATGGCTCCGAGAATGGTTCCCACTGCAGGCACAGCTTTGAAGCTGTGGGATCGCAGGAAGCTTCAGGAAGCAGATGGATTTAACTGACAAATTGAAGCTCACTGAGTTTTCATTTAATTAACTTTTAATTGGCGATTTTGGGCCTCACGCATTTTTAGTATAATTAGCTGCTTAAATTAGCTGTTAACAGAGGTTTAAATTTAGCAGCAGGCTTTTTATATCCCGTGTCTGGGTTTCTACTGTATCCATGCTGTGATTCCTTTTCAGCCAAATGCTTTAACTCCAGCACACCACAGGATGAGGAGGTTTGGAAGCTGCTACAGGAACTTGGAGCAGGAAAAATGAGATGCACAATTCCACAAGGATTATCCCTAGTGTTCCCTTCTGCGTGGGGTTTCTGGTCACTCTGCACAGCAGATTGGGAGGAAGAGAGGAGAGGAGAGGAGAGGAGAGGAGAGGAGAGGAGAGGAGAGGAGAGGAGAGGAGAGGAGAGGAGAGGAGAGGAGAGGAGAGGAGAGGAGAGGAGAGGAGAGGAGAGGAGAGGAGAGGAGAGGAGAGGAGAGGAGAGGAGAGGAGAGGAGAGGAGAGGAGAGGAGAGGAGAGGAGAGGAGAGGAGAGGAGAGGAGAGGAGAGGAGAGGAGAGGAGAGGAGAGGAGAGGAGAGGAGAGGAGAGGAGAGGAGAGGAGAGGAGAGGAGAGGAGAGGAGAGATCAGTCTTACAAACCCAGTTGTTTCTCTCAGCCCTAAGAAGCTCCATGTAGTCCTTGAAGTGGGTCCCTCACACCCTGTTTGATGGCTGGAAGGAGAGGGACATGGAGAGAACCTCAGGCCACCTGGAAATGTGATCTTGGATATGTTCTTCAAGGCTTCTGAGCTCCTAAGAAAAAACACCTCCATAAATTGGGATGGATCAGGTCAAAGGATGAGCTGCACTGAAGGAAGAGTTCCCAGCAGTGGGGTGTATAAAAGGATTTCAACAAGTCCCCCCAAAAATTATAATCTTTTGATTTTTGCAGTTGAAAACAGGAGAAAAGAAAACTCAGCAAATATATCAAGGAGGTGACAATGCAGCCATGATTTGTTCCTTTTTTCAAGGCTGCATCTGTTTACTATTTTAGGAATAAATTCACAAGCAGGGTGGGCAGATCAATATTGTTCCTAATCCCCCAGATTAAGGGCAGCAGAGAGGGCAGAGCAGCCCAGCCAACAGCGAGGGCTAAAAGCTGCTGGAGCCAGGGCTGGAAAATGCAAATCTGCTCCTTCCTCAGCAGAAATAAACTCCACATTTTTCTCCTCCTTGCTAAGTTCTGTATAAACAGATCAAAAATATGTTGTGGACAAATGACCTTTCCCCAAACTGAGCAAGAAAGGCATGGTCAGGTCTCTGCTCTTTCCTGGTAAAAAAGGTCAAAAAATATTTTAAGAACTGCGGAAAGAATAGAAATGTGGCTAAGTGGAATTTCAAGTGGAGTAGGAAACAATAGCATGGATTAGGTAATTCCCTGCAAGAACAGGGAGAAAATGTCAGGGATTTGGGTGCTCTGGACCTTGGTTTCCTCTCCCGTTGTGAGCAAATGAGGACCAAGCTCTCAGGAATGAACTGGGGGGAAATGAGAGCCCCCCACCACCACCCCTGGGGTCCCAGAGGGGCTTTGGGGCTGGATGGCTCCTCCAGGAGGAGACACATCCATGGGAGAGACACATCCATGGGAAATGGCACGAGCCAGCAGAGCCCTGATGTCTGGGAGGTGCAACTCTACCTATTGCTGCTGGGATAGAACTTTTGGGGACCCTTGGGAGCCTTCATCCCTCCATTAATGATCCCACATTTAATTACTGTACATTAAGTGACTGCACACTTTCAGTAGCCTCTGGTTGTCATCTGCCCCCAGCACTCCCTCCAGGATTTAGGTTCTTGGGCTGACAGACAGACACCAACTGTCCAGAAACCTCCCACGTGAAGCGTTTGCCAAGGATTTCCACAAAATTTTAAAAACTCAGTTCCAGGAAGAGCTCTGATTTCTGCAGAAATGTTGAAAAATTGGGAGGGGAAGTTATTTTTCTACTGAGCAAAGGGGGAAAAAAATGTAGGTATTTCCACTGTAATTTCCTTTAGAAATTTCTACAGCTATTGCTGGAATTACTCAGAAAACATTTTCTGAGTCCTGTGGCTTATGAGGTCACAGTTTCTCCAGCTCAGTGGTCTTGAAGAGCAAAAACTGGCTCTGGCACAGGTTACCCAGAGCAGCCCCTGGATCCCTGGCAGTGCCCAAGGCCATGCTGGACAGGGCTTGGAGCAGCCTGGGATGGTGGAAGGTGTCCCTGCCCATGGCAGGGGTGGATGGGCTGATCATTCAGAGCCTTTCCAACCCAAACCAGGGCAGAGAGAGGAGATTCATCCCCATCAGGACAGGAGATCCCTGCATGCCAGGCCTCCTTTCCCCAGGCATTGGCATTATTCCCTCACTGGCTCATTCCCACACAGATTTTGGCCAAAACTGAAGAGCCAAAAGTGCCTCCACTGTGCTCCAGTGCAGCCCAAGCCCTCCTGCTCTTGTTTCACCCTCATTTTTCCTTGCTAGGAGCTTTGCTGTCTCTTTCTGTCATCTGCCTGGTTCTTCCCAGCCCAATATTCCGAGCTCAGCTGTCCTTTCAAGCTGCAGGAAGGATTTAGGGCTCGGCGAGCCAGAGAACAGATGGGCAGACTGGAGCATGAATGGAAACCTTTGCCATTGAGGAGCTGAAATCCCAGCCCAGAGCCCTGCAGGGCAGTGAATTACCCGGCAGCAGGGGCTGGAGCAAGGCTGGCATATGGGAAAAATCCTGCTTGTCAGGGGGGCAGGAGGAGAGCTCCAGCTGTTTGCAGGGGACCTCTGCACCTGGCCAGCCCAATAAATCTGTCACAAACTCAGCAGGCACCGACTGCCAGCGCAGCAGGGTGGCTCCCCCGGGCTGTTTGCACGTCCTGCCCACAGGAAATGTGCCCAGAAAGGATTAAAGCATGGCCACGCTTCACAAATTGATCCCATCCTGAGCCTTTCAGCCCCGCACTGAGTCAGCATCCAATCCCAAAGGGAGATTTCCTGGGAAGTCTGAAAGGGAATGAACTGCCAGGTTAAAATGCCGTGTTTATCAAACTGAGTGAGAGACTACCCTGCTTCCTACGTGATTTCAAATAAATTAGAAGCCCATCTGCTACGCTTGCTTCCAAGAAATTAATTACTTCCAAGGGTGATGAGTTTTTACAACAAAGTAATTATCAAGCTAATAATAAAGGCAGAGGTTGGGCCTTCGACAAGAGCAAATTGCTGCCACTCCAGTGCCTGCAGCTGGGTGTTCCTGAGAATCCCTCGGGACTGCTGCCCCGGGGGCTCCAGGAGAGGGATGCAGACTGATAAATAACTGTGCCATCCCTCTGGGCCGTGTTCTGGGCTCCCAGGAATGGGAAGAGTGAGCTGGGATCCAGAACCCTGGCTGAGCCCCAGCCTGGGCAGCAGGAGAGGGGGAATCTGCCCCTGTGCCCTGTGCTCAGGTGAGAGCCCACCTGCAGAGCTGCCCCAGCCCCAGGGCCAGGCTGGCACAGCTGGACAGGAGAAGCTCCTGGGAGAGCTCAGAGCCCTTCCAGGGCCTGAAGGGGCTCCAGGAGAGCTGGAGAGGGACTGGGGACAAGGGATGGAGGGACAGGACACAGGGAATGGCTCCCACTGCCAGAGGGCAGGGATGGATGGGATATTGGGAATTAGGAATTGTTCCCTGGCAGGGTGGGCAGGCCCTGGCACAGGGTGCCCAGAGCAGCTGTGGCTGCCCCTGGATCCCTGGCAGTGCCCAAGGCCAGGCTGGACATTGGGGTTGGGAGCAGCCTGGGACAGTGGGAGGTGTCCCTGCCCGTGGCAGGGGGTGGAATAAATTGGTGCTTAAGTTCCTTTCCAACCCAATCCAGTCTCTGATTTCATGATTCTGTATAAAATTGCTGCTCTATATCCAATAAGGATTGGGCTGATTTAATGATAAAACAAAAGGAAACCAAACTGACTTCAAGGGAGGGAAGGAGAGGCTGAAACTCTCCTGGAGCACCTGATGACACCTGTCGTCAGAAATATAGGGACTCCAGGGACAGGGAAAAGGACTTTCTGTGCTGCTTTCTAGGAAAGCATACTGGAAAGTCTGATTTTCCTTATTGGGAAGTTTCCTGGATGTTCTGCAAGCAAACCCTCATCACAAAACATTCCTTTTCCAACTGAGGTGTCCATGAGGCTTCTCCAAGTGCTGCTGCAGCTGCACCAGGCAGGGCAAGCACCAGGAGAGGTTTCTGAAGTGTCCAGATTATATTCCTGCCACTTCTAAAGATCCCCCGTGCTATGGAGCCAGCTCCAGGCTCGCCCAGCCGAGTGTTCCTGTGCTGGCTGGAGCCTTCCTCCTCAGCTGCATCATTGCTAATGACACAGGGCTGCTCATGTGCAGGCCAAGGGCTTTTTTCCCATATAGCTCATGGCCAAAAATTTGATGAATCAGGGTTTGGGGTGATTTATCTCTATTTCTGTCTCTCCTAACTGTATTTTCTATTTCTAGCACCCACTGTCATTCAGGAAAATTTTGTAGGTGTCCAAAGACATCATGACTCACACTCTGGCTCTCCCAGCTCTCATGAGCAGTTTTTACTCAGATTTTGGGATCCTGGCTTGCAGCAAGTGGCTCTCTAGGACCAGGCCCATGACTGGGGAGAAGGAAAATGTTTGGTTTCCTCTGAGTCAGCCCAAGAACTGTGGTTTGTGTTGTCATCATTAACACATCCCTGCAGCTGGAGTTATTTTAATTACCTTGGTGACTGACGGTACTGCTTTTAATAATGGCTTTAGGCGTTAATTCCCATCCTCCAGGGAGACTCTTCCTTTGATTTGTCAAGGTTGAGTGAAACCCAGACCCTTGGAAGCCAATGATCTCCTTTGAGGGGCAACCAGTGTTTCACCTCACTTGTTCTTTCCTTCCCTCTTCCCCTTCCCCTTCCCCTTCCTCCTCCTCCTCCTCCTGCTGGAGCTGTGCTAAGCTCTCAGTTTGCTGCTCTGCAGAGGTCTGGCAGCACATCTGGTGAGCATCCAGCAGGGACAGGGAGATGAGGATTGGGAGTGCAGGCACGGCCACCCCCAGCCTGCAGCACCTGTAAATAAAACAGGATCTGGAGCCAAACAACAACTCCAGGGCTGCAGGTGACCTTCGGTGCCAGCTCCTCGTGTTTTCCTTCACTGGAGCTGCAGCCAGAGGTGTCATCCTGAGCGTGGAAGTACAACCAGAGGGGTGACCCTGGGAGCGCAAGCTCCACTCTCCCAAGGGCTTTTCCCACCTGGAGGCTCAGGTGGATGAAATCCCTCAGCAGGATCCAAGAGCGACCTGCATGAGCACAGCAGAGCTCAGGGCTAGGCTGTTCAGCCAGAGAGGGGGATTTTATTTGAGATCCAGCTGATCTGACTCATTCTCAAACACCCCAAACTCAGCAGCAGCAGGACACAGGCTCTGCCCAGGGGCGCTCAGAGTCACATGGAGGACAAGGGACACCAGCAAGGCCTCGGCATGTCTCCTCTGGCAGCCACATGCTGATTTTGGGTGGTCACCACAGGATCCCCTGCTCACAACACAGTGACCATTGGGTCACCTGGTGGGAGTGAGAGGGGTGGAGAAGGTCCCCACAGGGATGAGGACACACTGCTGTGGTTCCCATGGTGCTGCTGAGGAGGGATGGCTGGAGGAGGATGTTCATGGGGGAATGTTCTGGTTGAAGGACTTGTAAGAAATTGGGACACCTTAATAGACTTCTCAAGGAGTTTTGGGGAGGATTTGACTTTGAACTTCCTTTTTAAAAATAAGAAGTGGCCTACATAGGACTGAGTTTAAAATTATGCAAGTATCCCCCGGTAATGTATAGAGCAGCAGGAGACCCCAGAATAGCATCAGACAGGGATTTGTGCCCTCAGCAGAGACCATCTGCAGAGGAGAAACTGAACTCCTTTGGAAAATCCATGTTGGATCACTGGGAAAGGAGAGATTTTGCTGTCCTGACTGTACAGACAAAGTTCTGGGTGTGCTCGAGCCAGTTCTCTTTTAGGGCAGGTCCTTGGCCACTCTTGAGGCACATCTGAGGTCCAGAAGGAGAGTGGAGGAATTGGCCACAGCAGGAGAGTGGAGAAAGCCCATCCCGAGCTTCTGGAGGTGCTGGGCCAGGAGCTGCCCCCAGGCAAAGCGCCCTGGAGGAGCATCCCTGCCCTGGAGGAACAGCCCTGCCCTGGAGGAACAGCCCTGCCCTGGAGGAGCATCCCTGCCCTGGAGGAACATCCCTGCCCTGGAGGAACAGCCCTGCCCTGGAGGAACATCCCTGCCCTGGAGGAACAGCCCTGCCCTGGAGGAGCATCCCTGCCCTGGAGGAACATCCCTGCCCTGGAGGAACAGCCCTGCCCTGGAGGAACATCCCTGCCCTGGAGGAACAGCCCTGCCCTGGAGGAGCATCCCTGCCCTGGAGGAACATCCCTGCCCTCGAGGAGCATCCCTGCCCTGGAGGAACATCCCTGCCCTGTCCAGTCTCCATCCCTGAGCCATGAGCGTGTCCCATGCCCAGCCATCGAGGCATGAGGGCAGAAATGGCTGTGGGCTGGGTTCTCTGGCCTCCTGTCCCTTTTTCCTGCCCTGGGAGGGGACAGTCCCACCCCTGGCCAGCCCAGGCACTGCCTGCAAGCTTGTCTCTGCCCTGCGAGAACCTGGCCCCGGCAGGAGCTGCTCCTGGGTGCTGTTCCCACATGTCCCAGAGCTGTGTGGGAGACACTAAAGCACACAGGTGACACAGGGCCTGTGGGGATAAAGGACATCCCTCACTTGGGAGGTTTAGGAAAGAAACAAAGCAGCTCTCAGGGCCACTTGCTCTACCTCAGAACAAATCTGGATTCATTTACCTCGTGGCACTTGGAGACAGAGCTTGGCTCTACTTGGGCTGGTGCCTTTTAGGAAGGTAAATCTTGCAAAACCCACCTGGAGCTGTGGTTGCTGAACATTCACCAGGACTTTTGGGGCTGTCCAAGCCAGTGGGTAGCCAAAGGATGCTGAAAAAATTCCAGTGCCCGGTGCTTCACCAGAAGTCAAAATGTTCTACCCACTCTGTTTGTTATTCCCATTGTTTTGTCACTGTATCTAAAAAGTGGTTTCTGTCTGTCTGGTAGGAATTATCAGTGCTGGATTTGTCTCAAGGACTCCTCATCCTTGCAGTGCCTCCCTCCCTCTCATGTTTAAAATCATGAGCCCCAGCAAAGTGCCCTGGTTTGGGTAAGGTTGGTCCTGGGGCCTGGTGACAAGGACAGGACTGGGCACCATCCTTGTGGATCCATGGCTTTTGGCAATATTCCGTTCAGGCTGGCACAACTCCACCTTGGTCAGCACCTCTGCTTGTCCCCCAGCATGGCCAAAGAGCTGGACGGGCCCCAAGTCCTTCCAGGGGACTGAACATGAGGCTGAATAAAGATAAACAGGTTTGAAAAGTGGAGGGAGGATTTTTCACTCCCTGCTTCTTCCCAGTGGAGGGAAGGGAAGGAAAGGATGAAGGGAAAGCCAAAGGAGGAGCACAAGCATCTCCACAGACAAATCCATGGAATTCCAGCCTCTGCTTTGGACTCGGTCTGGCCTAAGCCCAGTGCTGGGTGATGCTGGTGGGGCTCAGGGCAGAGCTGGGGGGTCTGTGCTGGGCACTGGGGAACATCCCCAGGGCGGGGGGAAAGCTTTGCCCAGTGACATCCAGGAAGGGACAGCTGCCCACACAAGCCTGGTTTGGTTTTTGGGGTATCCTAAAGCAGATCCTGGGGTCTGTGTTGGATCCTCCAGCCCTGCAGATGCTGCAGGCTCCCTGGAGCACCATCACCTGGAGCTGAGTGCCTCAGTTCAGTGCCCTCTACCACCAGTTCAGAACCAGCTGGGCTCTGCAGAGAGAGCCTTGGCTGGCTGCTGCCAGACCCTGCTCAGACCACCCCACAGGGAGAGGCTGAAATCCTGAACTCCTGAAATCCTGGCTCCACTGAAAGCCACAGCAACATTCCCATTGCTTTTCCATGGGACACCCCCAGCTTATGAGTTCTGCTCCCAGTGCTTGGCTCCAGCTTCCCACAGGCTCTGAACTGCCCCAGAAGCTTCCCCAGGGCAGCTCTGCTCCCTGCACAGGCTCCAGGGCCCCTTTCCCAGCCACTGTGCCCAGGAGACCTGGGGAATGTCCAAAGGTGTTGCAGTCCTGACTGTTCCACGTCCAACTCTCAGATCCATGAGAGCCAGCAGAGAGCAAACCCAAAACCTCCCGCAGCTCTCGGACCCTCCCACTGCCAGGGAACAAACCAGAGGTGCATTTTTCACCTGGCTGCTGCATTTGTGCTGCTCTCAGGTTGGAGAGGATCCCCCTCAGGGATGGGCCAAGACTGACTTGGTTGCATAGAATCCTCTCCTGCCTTGTGCCTCTTATAAAACCCACCTGGAAAAATAATCCTGGAGGCTGTGCTGACAAATGAGGAACTCTGCCCCTTCCCTTTCCAGGGGTGTGCTTTGGAAACCAAACACAGAGAGAGCCCCTCGGGGTGTCCAAAGCAAACAGCTCTGTTCAGAATACAGAAATAAATATATAAAGCAGGCCATGGACAAATCAGCAAGGAGCATTTCTAAACACAAACCCTGCCACAGGGCCAGACCTTTCCAGTGTGCAGAGCCAACGAGGGGCTCTTTTGGTGCTGTCAGATTTTGTTGCTGCTGCCAAGCTGATTTACAGCAGTTCTTTGTGCAGTGTGGCCCCTGCTCAGGGCTTGTGTGGGGTTGCAAGGCATGGTCAGGATCCTTCTTCCACTAGATGCAAACCCAGCAGAGGAAATCACAACCCTCCTCTTAGGGGAAAGAATAATAATTCTAATACAAAAAAACCTTTAAATCAACCCAGCAGAGGAAATCTCAACACTCCTCTTAGGGAAAAGGAAAAAAATAATTATTAGAAATGTTTAAAATCCTCATCCTGGTATGATTTCTTTGATTTTAACAGCTGCTGATATGGACTTTTTGAGGCCATAGGGAGGAGCAGCCGCTGTCTGCAAAACAGATCAGGAGCAAGGCTACCTTCTCTCTCTATTTAGGAACAGGGGATGTTTTGGGAGCACTCAGCCTGGAAAGGCAGGAAGGGAGAAGTCAGGATGGAAACCCGGGGCTGACACGGTGGAGTGGAGCCCCTCTGCCCCAAATCCCTCAGCAGGAGCCTCCCCGAGGAGCCCGGCTGTGGCCAGGGTCCGTGGGGAGGCGAGGGACAGGAGGGGCCGTGGGATGGGGAATGAGCCCCAGGCCCTGGGGGCTGCCTGGGGTGAACTTCCCGAGGAGAACAGGGGGATTTATGGGGGAAACACTTCTCCAGGCAGGCCTGGAACCCCCAGAGCAGCTTCTCCACATGTCTGGGAGCACCTCCCAGGCTGCTCCCAGCCCTGTCGAGCCTGGCCTTGGGCACTGCCAGGGATCCAGGGGCAGCCACAGCTGCTCTGGGCACCCTGTGCCAGGGCCTGCCCACCCTGCCAGGGAACAACTCCTAATTCCCAATATCCCATCCATCCCTGCCCTCTGGCACTGGGAGCCATTCCCTGTGTCCTGTCCCTCCATCCCTTGTCCCCAGTCCCTCTCCAGCTCTCCTGGAGCCCCTTCAGGCCCTGGAAGGGCTCTGAGCTCTCTCTGGAGCTTCTCCTCTCCAGGTGAGCACCCCCAGCTCTGCCAGCCTGGCTCCAGAGCAGAGGAATTTCTCTGGGCTCCAGAGTCTGCTCCAAGTCTGAGCAGAAAAGCAGAACCTGAAGCTGTCCCAGCCCTGCACCAGACCCTGCTCCAGCAGTGGAGGGGGTGAGCAGCCCCTGGGGCAGGGCAGGACCAAAGCTGCACTGAGCACTCCCCCTGCCTGGCCAATGATAATCTCGTGTTTATGCCCTGATTTAGCCTGTGACTGGCTCCAAGAGCAAGTTTCAATTCACAAATGAACGTGCTGGAAGTGCTGCTGGCTTTTCCATGGCCATGGATACAGAATTGAACACAGACAGTGGTAACACTCCAAAGGCTGAGCAGGATCAGCAAAGGAAATGCCTCAAATGCTCATGGTGCACTGTCAAGTGTAAAAGTGGAACATAAAGACACTTCTAGTGAAATTGTTAGGGAAAAAAAAGCTGTTCAAACTTCCTTTTGTTGCTAAGAAATAGCAAAACATGAGAATAAGCAAAGGAGCACTGCAGAAGGCACAGATGTGCAACACAGTTCATCATCCATGGACACACTCCTGACAGCCAGCTAAATACAGTTGTTTTCCATGTCTAAAATGATATTTTTGTGGGACAAAACCTCCATGTATCACTAATAATGTATTAACTACTCTTTGAAGAGAATAATGGAAGATTTGGCTAAAATATTCGTACTTATATTTGTGGTTTCTGAAGTCTGAAACCATGAGGATTTCAAAACATTTCATGTGGCTCATTACAGCTTAGCTAGGAGGGAAATCATCTATTGTCGAGTTATTTTCAAGGAAGAAGCAGCAGTGAGAAGAGTTGAAAATGTGAGAAGTGCTTCCACCATATGGTTTGAATTCTGATGATGATTCATCACTTGCCACTAAAATTTTAATTTTCAAAGTCAGTCAGAAATTAAAGGGGGGGAAAGGCTGAATATTTACTCCCAAGTTCTCAACCCACATGTGTTAAACAGCAAAGTATGGTGTAAATGCATTGTGTTGAGGACAGGAGTTTATGAATTCCTTCCCTTAGCAAAGGGCTGAAGAATTGTAGAGGATTTGGGATCTTTTTCCTATTAAATACAAAGAAATGTTGAGGCAGTCTATCATAAAATGGCCCTTTCTTCCTGAGAGTTATCCCAGGGAATTCAGCAGGAATAGCCCAGCTGAAGTTTTTATATTCTTTAATACAATACAGATGGCAAGAGAGATGGAAAGTGCTTGGTATGCAAGTGCTGAAGGCTTTCAATATTCATTTTAAAACACATAAGAATACTTTAAAAATGAGCTTGCATTAATCTTTGCATGCCAAAATGTATAACATGCATCCACTGAAGTGTAAATTACAGCCAAGGACTGACAACAAATTCCTTGGCTTTAAACACCAAACTTCTCTGAAAGAAAAATCACAACAGTGCAGAGCAGAATCATCAGAAAAGGGTTTTGTTTGCCTGGGTGTGTTGTCTTGCAGACACCTGACTTCACAGGGATCTCAGCACGTGACACTCAACCTGAATCAATCATTTTCTCTGAAATCCATGCTGACTTCTCATCACAAACATCAGAGAAGTGGTGAATTTTTAGAGCAGGCTTGTTGTGTATCAGACTGAGCATGCATATGTTTTAGGGGGGTTGAGTTATGGAAGGCTCTGATTCTGAAGCAGTGAATCCCAGGTCTCTCTGTTGCTCCAAACCTCCTGGATCTCCTGCAGCTGTCAGGGATGTGCCTGTGTGTGCTAGGTAGAAGGAGATCTGGACAGGCTGCAACCTCCTGATAAACCCTGATTCTGCCAAAGGACAAGTCTCAAATTGACACCATTTATCCACAGAAGGTGTTTTATGGCTTGATAAAAATATAAAAGATACCAGAGGAAGGGAAGCCTCATTGTCATCCTGCCATGAACTTTTAAAATGAGGCATCAGAGATTCCTCCCCCAGAGGGTGCTGGCACTGCCCAGGCTCCCCGGGGAATGGGCACGGCCCTGAAGCTGCCAGAGGTCCAGGAGCATTTGGACAGCGCTGCCAGGGATGCCCAGGGTGGGGTTGTTGGGGGGTCTGGGCAAGGACAGGGACTGCACTGGGTGATCCCAGTGGTCCCTCCCAGCTCAGGGTATCCATCACTCCATAATGGGATGAGGGCTCTTAAGATGCCCAGAGAACCCTCCCAAACACCCCCTCCCTGATGTGCCCATTTCAAATGTTCCTTAAACAAGCCCAGCACCTCCAAACTGCTTTTCCCACCCCAGATTACACTGCAGAGGGAGCAGCAAGCCCAGCGGGGTGAGGGGGACCTCAGAGCCCTGTCCTTGGCTGGAGCAGCTGCCACCAGCACAGCCAGCCAGGGGACATTGGCTGCCCTGCAGAAAATTAACCTGGATTTGAGAAACTGATGCACCCCACTCCCATTGGCACCAAATCATCCCCTCTGTGCTCCAGGATCACAGCTTTGGCAGTGCCCATGGCACCTGGGACACCAAGCCAGGTCTCAGCTGCCACCTGGGCTGCGTGGGGCCTGTGAGATCCCCACACGGGACATCACAGAGGTGTCCCCATTGCCTGGCTCTAGCGTCCCCCCCATTTCCTGGCCCTGGTGTCCCCATTTCCTAGCCCTGGTGTCCCCATTTCCTGGCTCTGGTGTCCCCCCTGCCTGGCCTTGGTGTCCCCATTCCCTGGCTCTGATGTCCCCCCCATTTCCTGGCCCTGGTGTCCCCATTTCCTGGCCCTGGTGTCCCCATTTCCTGGCTCTGGTGTCCCCCCTGCCTGGCTCTGATGTCCCATTTCCTGGTTCTAGTGTCTCCCCACCCTGCTTGCCCCTGGCATCCCCCATTTCCTGGCTCTGGTGTCCCCCATTTCCTGGCTCTGGTATCCCCCTTTTCCTGGCTCTGGTGTCCCCATTTCCTTGCTCTGATGTCCCCCCCATTTCCTGGCTCTGGCGTCCCCATTTCCTGGCTCTGGTGTCCCCATTTCCTTGCTCTGATGTCCCCCCCATTTCCTGGCTCTGGTATCCCCCATTTCCTGGCTCTGGTGTCCCCATTTCCTTGCTCTGATGTCCCCCCCATTTCCTGGCTCTGGTGTCCCCATTTCCTGGCTCTGGTGTCCCCCATTTCCCGGCTCTGGTGTCTCCCCCATTTCCTGGCTCTGGTGTCCCCCATTTCCCGGCTCTGGTGTCCCCCCCATTTCCTGGCTCTGGTGTCCCCATTTCCTGGCCCTGGTGTCCCCATTTCCTGGCTCTGGTATCCCCCATTTCTTGGCTCTGGTGTCCCCCATTTCCTGGCCCTGGTGTCCCCATTTCCTGGCTCTGGTGTCCCCCATTTCCTGGCTCTGGTGTCCCCATTTCCTTGCTCTGATGTCCCCCTCATTTCCTGGCTCTGGTGTCCCCATTTCCTGGCTCTGGTATCCCCCATTTCCTGGCTCTGGTGTCTCCCCCATTTCCTTGCTCCTTCTGCATTGCTGACTGGCACAAACCAGCCCCAAACCCCGCTGGAGAGCACCGTGAGGGGCTCTTTCCTCCTCTTTCCTCCTCTCTCCTCCGTAATTCAATCCCAGCCTGGGCTGGCAGCCAGGCAGATCCAGGAGTGAGACAGGCTCCTCTTGGTTATTAACGAGTTTCTTGATCCCAAAGAGCCCTTCCCAAGGAAAAACACTTCCCTCCATGGGCCAGCCTGGGCCAAACAGACTGGGGCTGCATTTCTCCCTTGGCTTTGGTGCCTGGGCTCCTTGGCCTTGTGCCAGTGGGCAGCAGCTGGCCCCAAGCTCACCCTCAGGATGTGCAGCTCCGGCCCCTCTCCCACCTGTCTTTGGGGAGGGGGGGATCAAGGGCCACCTGAATAAAGCAAATGTTAGTAGGTAAAAAGGGCTTAAATGGGTTATTTTTTGTTATTTTGCTTCACTTTCTATTGTGGTGGCGTTTTGTGGAATTTCTTTCAGTGGACAAAACAAGGCTGCAGCAGATGCCAAGTGCTCAGACCTCACCTTGACAGAGCTGAGGAACAGAAATAACTTCAGTGACTTGGAGGTAGGATGTGTGGAATCAGTAAAAACCACAGGGAAATAAGCTTTGTTTTAATCATCTGCTCAAATTCCTGTAAGTTAAGGAGATCCCAGGTACCCTGTACCCAGAGAAATGTTCCTGCTGCTGTCCATGACATCAGTCCCTGGGCTTTGGCTGCCTGGGGATCCGTGCTGCGCCTCCAGCAGATGTAACCTTTGTACAAGGGGGATGTTTGGTGCTTGTACTCTCCAGCTATTTCTGGAAGTGAATGCAATAATCTTCCACTCGGATATGACTGTCTCCAGCATAAACAAATCCAGGCCAGCTTTGCACCATAGTTCTACTGTCTGGAAATATCATCATGGAGGATGTTTACTTGACTCTTTCCAATTTTTTTTTTCATTCTTTGCTTTGTTTGCAGTCAAACTCAAATTTTTTAGATATACACACTTTTCCCAACCCAAATGACTTCCCCCTTTCATTTCAGCATCTCTTGCTCCAGAATCTGGGGAACAGCCAAACTCCTTCACTGGAACCAGTTTCCATTTGGGACGTGACATCATTCCAAGTTGTCATAAAGTCAAAGTGTGTGTTCCATATCCAGGACCAGCATGGAGAGCTTGTGTTGTCCTTGGCATTGTGGCCACTGCCACAGTTGTCCATGTCCATCTTCCTCTGGAAACACAGGACATCAGACTCGGGAGTCTGGGTCACCTCTCACTGCTAGGGTGACATTTCTCCTCCAGGTGGGACAGTTGGACTCGATGGGCTGAATTTCATTGTCCTGGCAGCCTCCCAGTGCTGACATGAGTGACAAGGAACTGTCTGTGGACAGCTTTGATGCCCTTGATGACATGGGACAGACCCATGGGGACATCCCCATCTGACCATCAGCCTCCTTGGAAAGCAGTGGACAGCAAACCAGCACTGTGCTGTGAACTCAAGGTCTGAGATGAACTAGAAGTGATTGCAGGAGAAATCTGCCCTTGGCCAGAGGCACTGGGTGGGATAATCCCCTCTGTGATGATGAGTGTGGTGCTCCTAAAACCCCACAAGTGCTCACAGCTCCAAGGAACTCCTGCTCCAGGGCTGGATGGTGCTGGATCTGCAGGAGTCCAGGCTGGGGAAGAGCATTTACTATCACAGGGAAAGAAGAGTGTATTTTTGAGATGGACTGATTTATTCCTGCCTGGATGGGACTTGGGGAGGTGTGTGAGACATTGAACTCCCTTCCTGGCCACACTGCCTGGGGCAGCCTGGGGAACCAGCACAGCTGCTGCTCTGTGCTGAACCATCTCAGGGAGCAGCTCCTTGCAGGGCCCGAGGGCAGCTGGGCACCACATCCAGGCTGTGCACCACCCTTCTGTCCCTCTGCCACCTGTAGCTTCTCACTGAGAAGTTGTTGGGATGAAAACTTCCTGGCAAGATTGGTTCAGATAAACACACAGACACAGCTGGAAGCAGCTCCAGGGGAGGTGAATCACACCCAGACCTGGACGCCATCAATTCAAGATGAAACAGCCTCAAGTTGCTCCAGGGTAGGTTTAGTTTGGATATTAGGGAAAAGTTCCCAATGGAAAGGGTAGTAGGGAATTGGAACTGCTCAGGGCAGCGATGGGGCCACCATCCTTGGAGGCATTTAAAACATATGTAAATGTGGCACTTGGGGACATGGTTAGTGGTGGCCTTGGCAATGCATTCCAGGGGGAATGGTTGGACTCATGACCTTAGAGACCTTTTCCAAGCTTAATTCCATAATTCTAAGAGTACCATCAGCCCCCTTGCTTAGCACTCCTGGCTCTGGAACAACCCCCTGGACTTCAGAATCCCCTGGAAGTCAGAACTGAGGGCCACCTTTAAGCCACAGAGGACTTCAGAATCCCCTGGAAGTCAGAGCTGAGGGCCACCTTTAAGCCACACAAATGTTTTTTCCACCACTTCTCTCCCACTAAAGAGCAACCAAGTGTCCTACAAACCTCTGTGTTTGCTCGTATCTGCTCCCACTAAGGAATAACCCTGCAGGGAATGAGGAGGCAGAAACGGGACCAGGTTAATTTGGAGTGTGCCCTCCCAGCCCAGCGTCAGCGGATATGGGTAATTTTGTGCTGCTTCCTCGGAGATATTTTTAGCCACTCAAGTGACTTGTGGCAATTCCCCGAGGCCAGAGTGATTCATAGGGTTTGGAGACTGCGCTGGATCACTCCTTGGGAAGGGAGCGTCATCCCACTGTAACCAGGAGCTTCAAAGGCATAGGGACTTTGAAAAATGGAGCAGGATCTCCAGAAGGAGGTTTTTGGCTCTGGCTAAACTGGAGCTGTGGAATTTTCAGATTATTATATCATGGGGGGAGGGATCTTTTTGTTCTGGTGTTGGTGAAAGGCAGTGATTAATCTCACAGGCTGGGGGCAGGCAATGTGCAGAGAAAGACTGAGCCATGGAAATTCCCTCTTCCCTCAGTCCTCAGCAGCTTTTAACCCTGCCCTGGGCACCATCTCACATTTTTATCCTGCTTTCCTCCCCTTCAGCCTCTTCTCCATCAGTGCACATCAGTCTTCCTCTTCCAGACCTTTATCTCTGATGTGTTGGCTTTCCAGAGACTTTTTTAAGTTCTTCTTGTAGTCAAGTGGACTTTGGTGGGATTTGTGAAGTTCAGCAGCCCAAGGGCAGAGGAGAACAGGACATTTTTCCTGATCCTCTTCATCTGGCTGCCCCTTCCCACAGACACTCCTTAGATCATGTCCAAGAACTGCTTCTCTCTAGACTGACAAAAGCAGAGGAAGGAAACTCCCATCAATCCATGAGGAGACTGAGATGAGATGAGATGAGATGAGATGAGATGAGATGAGATGAGATGAGATGAGGTTAATTCATGAGAAAGGTCCTTCCTCTGCTTTTTGTCTCCCCTTTACTTAGAAAACGGGCAAACCTTTCCTAAAGTGAGTTGAATGTGGGTTCAGAAGAATGTTTTGATGTATTTCTGCTACGTGGAAGAAAGGAGAGAAGGTTTCCTGCCAAGCTTGGTGGGTTGGCAGTAGCTGTCCAGCCTGTCCAGCAGCTCATTTCCAGAGAGCATCCTCTGGACAGCAAAGGATCAGGAAGGGCAAGAGCAGCATAAGCAGTGACCAGAGAACCTTCCTCTGTCCCCAGTCCCCACAGAGCAGTCAGGAGGGCTGCTGCCAACAGCTGTGAGAGCCCCATGGGGAGAGGGAGGAATCAGGGGCCTCTTGCCAGGAAGAACCAAAAAAGATGGTAAAGATCTGGAGGCAGAGAGGGGAGAGGAAGACAGGCCTTGGTCAGAGCTGTCTGGAAGACATGAGGCTATGAAAACTGTGTCTTTAGGCTGCTCCTCAGGGCTGAGGCAGCAGCCAGACTTCCAGGCTCAATTTCCCCAGTCATGTGGGATCTGCTGGGCTCCAGACATCCCTCAGCAGCAGTGTTTTGTGGGCAGATAATGCCTGGCTGCTCTTGTAAGAGATGTAGCTATCTTGACTACAGAGCAGCTCCTGATCCCTCCTGAGGTATTTTTGCTGTGGACAGGAGCCAGTGGGATCATGTGCTGGGGATTCAGCTCCAGCTCCTCTGTCACAGGCCCAGGCACAGCACACAGGCTCCAGGAGTTATTTACAGCAAACCAGCCAAGCCCTCTGGCACAGCAGCTGCTGGGTGCCAATGCCAAAGGCGAGTGCTGAGTCCAGGATCTTCCTCCCTATGACCAGCACTGCTACAAAAGCAGCTTCTTCAAGCCCTGTCTTGCCTGGGACTCAGCCTTCATCCACCCTTGCAGAGCAGAGAAGAGACAGTGACCACGCTTGCTTGGTCTGCTCTGTGGAGAACTCGGAATCGTGGAATATCCTGAGCTGGGAGGGACCCACCAGCATCAGTGAACCCCTGCTCTGCCCAGACCCCCCAGCAACCCCACCCTGGGCATCCCTGGCAGCGCTGGCCCAACGCTCCTGGAGCTCTGGCAGCCTCGGGGCCGTGCCCATTCCCTGGGGAGCCTGGGCAGTGCCAGCACCCTCTGGGGGAAGAACCTTTCCTGCTCTCCAGCCTGACCTGCCCTGGCCCAGCTCCAGCCGTTCCCTGGCTCCTGTCCCTGTCCCAGAGCAGAGGTGGGAGCTGCCCCTCAGGAGGAGCTGCAGCCCCTGGGGAGCTCCAGCTGAACAATCCCAGTGCCTGCAGCTGCTCCCCCCGGCAAAGCAAGGGCAGTGACAGGTGACACAGCCTTGGTGACACCCTGGGGCCATCCCAGCCCTGCAGAGGAGATTTGTGGTGTTCAGCCAAGTGTTGGAGATGCACAAACTTCTTCAGGTGCAGTGAAACCAGCCCTGGTCTGCAGGACCAGAGATGAACCAACCCCTCCTGAGACTCTCCCAAGGCTCAGGTGGAGCCGCAATGTGAGAGAGGGAGTGTGTGGGAAAGTGGATTTCAGGATAAAACCTCACCACGGAGCAGCCAAGTTGTTCTGGGAGAAAGTTTCCTGTCAGAGAGTGTGGTCACACTGAAACCAAAACTTTTCTTAAGAGCAGGCCAACTGAATGACTGAGTGCTAATTTCTCCTTTGTGGCAGAGCAGCTTCATTTTCAGCTTATGGGCTTTGCATTTCAGTGCTTTAAATGAATGGTTTGATAATAATAATAATAATGTCCTAACTCCACAGCAGTACAGCAAATTAAATGTGATGCTCTGGGTGGAGGTTAAATAGACTTAGGATTGTATTAATGTTTATGTTTGGACATTAACAGAATGAAATAACCTGGTGCTACTGAGTGGAAATCTGTTATCGTCTGTCCTGAACTAAATACCAATATTTGGGGGTTTCCTTCAGATTTAGAATTTCAGTCCGTGAAAGAATAGAATAGAATAGAATAGAATAGAATAGAATAGAATAGAATAGAATAGAATAGTCCAGTAAGGGACCTACAGGGATCATCTGCCTGAGCAGGACTGACCCAGATTTAAAGCCTATTGTTAAGAGCATTGTCCAGATGTCTCTTGAGCACTGTCAGACCTAAGGCATCATGCACCTCTCTGGAGACCCTGTTCCAGTGTTTGATCACCTTCTCACCACAGAAATGTTCCCTCATACCAAGTCTGAAGCTCCCTGGTGCTTCTCTCCACTCCAGACAAAGCCAGTTCTGGGCCAGTCACCAGGGCAGGAATCAGCCAGAAGTGCCCATGTCTATGTAAAATCACAGTCAGGGGCTGTGTGTCAGGCAAATCATAGAATCACTGAATAATGGAAAGGTTTGGGCTGGAAGGGACCTTAAAACCCATCAGTTCTACTCCTTCCATGGGCAGGGACACCTTTAACTGTCCCAGGCTGTTCCAAGCCCCATCCAACCCAGCCTTGTTCATACTGGCAATGATGTAAAGTTGAGGAAACACAAAGTACTGTTGCTGAAATACATAAACATTTAGAATCTGTGCATCAAGCCAATCATGGAATTACATTTACTCATTTTCAAAAGAGAGAGAAAATATTCCCACTTCAAAAGCAGTAACAAGTCAGAGCCCTGGTAAGATATTGACTGAGGATCACTCGTTAGCACCATGAAAAGCTGTGTAATTAGACAAAAATTCCAAGTAGTTTCACTGAGAGGGATGGAATACTTACTTACATCAAGAGGAAATTATTTCATCATTCCTCTTCTAAATGTTTCCCATATTTTATGGCATTATGGCTTTCATGTTGGTTTAATTGGTAGAGCAGCAGGAAATGAAAGGAGACGTACAAAACGTGGTTTTACCATGTATTAAAAGTTGTATTCCTGGAAACTCGGCTCAGAACATTGCCCAGAGACATTTGGGACTGAGAAAACCCGAATCCATAGTACACTGACAGGGAAGGAGGGTTTCTGTCCTATGGAGCCAGGCTGGCAGAGCTGGGGGTGCTCACCTGGAGAGGAGAAGCTCCAGGCAGAGCTCAGAGCCCTTCCAGGGCCTGAAGGGGCTCCAGGAGAGCTGGAGAGGGACTGGGGACAAGGGATGGAGGGACAGGACACAGGGAATGGCTCCCAGTGCCAGAGGGAAGGGATGGATGGGATATTGGGAATTAGGAATTGTTCCCTGGCAGGGTGGGCAGGCCCTGGCACAGGGTGCCCAGAGCAGCTGTGGCTGCCCCTGGATCCCTGGCAGTGCCCAAGGCCAGGCTGGACATTGGGGCTGGGAGCAGCCTGGGACAGTGGGAGGTGTCCCTGACCATGGCAGGGGGGGGCACTGGATGAGCTTTGAGGTCCCTTCCAACACAAGTCTGGGATTCTGTTCTGGGATTCCATTCTGTGGCAGCCCAAACTCCTGGGACTGCAGCACAAGCTGAGGAAAGGAATGGGCATCCCTGAGCTCTGCCAGGTGCTCTCTGGGAAGAGGCACAAGGGTTTCATCTTCAGAACCTTTCCCAAAGCTCTGGCCCAGCACAGGGACCCAGTGAAACCCCTTCCTCTGAGCTCAGCCCTGGCTCTGCCCCTCTTCTGCAGCATGGCTGGAGTGCTTTTATCTTGATGCTTTTCTAACTGTGGTTTATTGCCTCCAGAAACCCCCAGAAAGAAAAAGGGCTGTTTGTCATTACAACACCCACAAGTGGTGCCTGATGATACCCAACATTCACACCCTTTCTGGGGATTACAGTGCTGATGTTTTATGGATATTAAAGGATCTGGAGGAATCCTTGGCATTCATGGATTGACTGCACCAGTGTGAGGATAGGCCAGTGCATGGCACTCACAGCTGGATCTCTCAGCACAGGGGGGTTATTTGACTTGTGGTAGCACAGAAAAACCTGTCCTCGTACGTCTGGATGCATAAAGAAAACACCAATGGACAAAATCACTGCTGCAATTGTCTCCTTGCTCCCAAAATAGAGGTGTAAAATACCAAAAGCATTGGAAAGTTTGCCTCTTTTCTTTCCCTATGTGTTGGATTCTATTTCTCTAAAATATCTAATATTTTTTACAAAACTGTCCTTTAAAATTTATTTCTAGTTCAATTTCTCTCTCAACAATATCTGTCCTATTCTATAATATGTCTAAGTCAGCATTTCTTATCTTCAAGTTTCTATACAAATACACACTATATAAACCTTCTATCAAGTTTTTAAAATTTTCTACAAATTCATTTCCCACACCTGTGCTCATGCAGGAGTGGCACCAAACGTTTATAGCCAGGACCCTCCCCAGGCCCTGGTGCCCTTGCAGGGCTCTGTCCCACGTCCTGGAGCTCCTCTCCAGCCCCACTGCTCCCAGTCCCGATGGACACGTGGGGAAGCAGGGCAGTGAGGACCTGCCTGGGGGTTTGTCACGTCCTCCTCGCCGCTGCTGTTCCCACCCAGCACGGTGGCCATGGTGCCAGGGCATCCCCAGGCTCCCAGGGCTGAGAAGGTCCCTGGTCATCCCCAGCCCTGCATTGCCTCAGCATGAAGTGGTGGCAGAGTGTGACATGCCCGGGCTGTGACATACCGAGGGCACTGCCCCTCCTCACCCACCCCTCCTGTGCCCCCAGCCCCAGAGCCACGCCTGGCTCAGCTCTGCCTCAGCTTCCCCAGAGCTGCCAGACCTCCAGCTCCTCTAGAGAGTGCTGGGCTTTGTTCCTGCTCATTCCTGCGTCTGTGGGCAGCCCCTGGAGCTGTTCCTGTGCCAGGCAGGGTCAGCAAAGGAACACATTCTGTGTCCTGCAGGGATGCAGCCCCAGCCCAGCCTGCTTTGGCCCTGGCACCCACGGGCTCACACCTGAGCTAAAATTCTTCCAGAAGGCTTCCACACAAGGAGTGCAAGCTCCTGAGCGAGACTGAAACTCCCTGGGCCTGGCTGCAGCTCGGCTACTCCTCAAGGTGCTCTCCCAGCTCAGCTCTGCTCTTGGGCTCCCAGCTGGGCACAGCTCTGCCTCCCTCTCCACAACAGCAGCCAGGGCCTGCCAGGGCTGCGGGAGAGGCCCAGTCCCTGATCTGGGGATTGCTGTGCCCGGAGGGATGCAATGACTCACCGTTTGGCAGCCAGCTGGGAAGTTCCCATGAACATAAGCCAGGCTGATGGTGCAAAAAAATATCTATTCCCAAGAGTCAAACAGGAGCAACACATTCACAAGTACTATAAAGAGACAGAGAAACAAAAGCAAACCAGACTTGGGCCTGCCAAGATGAGCCAAAAGCTTCTCTCATTCTCCTCTACCCCCTGGCCAAGTGTCCTGTGCAGGCTCTCTGCTCTCAAGCTCACAGCCACAGGGTAGGACCTGGGGCTGAGATCACCTTGGATAACTTCGCTTTTTGGAGATGGGTTTGAAGAAAGACCCAGGAACATTTACCCCCTTCTCCAAGGGGTACCACATTTCCTGGATCAATGAGCAGATGTTCCTAGCACTGTTCCCCATCCCCACACACCTGGCTGTGGACTCCATCACTGGACAGACGCACTGGAAATGTCCCTCTCCTCCTGAGCCACCACATTCCTGCTGCTCCACCACAGACACCCCCCCACCTTCCGTAAAACCCCCTTAGCTTGGCAGCCACACTCAGTGAGCTCTGCAGGACTGACCCAGATGGCTCCTAGAATGCTGTGACAGCCATCACCCTCCCTGGGGACACTGTGGGCAGAGCCTCTGGCCAGGCAGCCCTGGGAGAGCTGCAGTGGCACTGCTGGTGTGCCCCATCACTCCCCACCCCATCACCGAGGGCTGTGGAGCTGCCAGGGACAGCCTCGTCCCCAGCCGTGGCCAGGGGACACTTTATCCCTCCGGGAGTCTGTGGGGCCAGAAGTGCAGTGTGAAAGGCTCCAGGCTCCTTTCCAGCCCAGAGGAGCATCCAACACCATTCCCCTCTGTGTCAATTCCTCAGGCTGTGCCTGTGCCGAGTGAAAAATTTCCCCTCCTTTGTTGTGAGTTTTTTTCCCAATTATGTCCTTCCTCTCCTGTCTGAACCAGAGGCACCAGGCAATGTTGCTGGTACCCCCTGTATTAGAACCTCTCCAGCTTTCCCTGTGTCAAACCACAGCCTCTCTACCTGGAGAACAGCCAGAGCAGCAGCCTGGGCTGGGAGTCAGGTGCTTGGCCATGGCCCCCATTGCTGTTCCAGACACATCAGGGCAGATGAAGCACCCAGGACCCATCTCGGAGCTCCTGTAGACCTGGGCAGCAGCAGGAGGTTGGGTAGGACCACGCAGGGGGCCAGTGTTTCTGTGCCTGAGCCCTGTGCTCAGGCCCAGCACTGGGACCACCAGCCCGGGCCACTGGAAATCCTCAAGCCTGGAAGCTGCAGGAGGGGCAGCTGATGGGTCCTTTGGATCCTAGGCAAGATCCTGTCCAGTCTGGGTGTTCTCTGGCACATGGGGAGTGATGCCCAAGTTCCCAGCCCTCCCTGCAGGATGTTTGGTGTCCATGTCATCACCTCAGCCCTCTCCCTGGACATGGAATGCAGAGCATTTTCCTGTCTGCAGAGGTGGCTTTGTGCCAGGCTCTCCGTGGAAGGATTTGTTACTCTGCTCCCCCAAGGACTCAGCAGTGGTAATTTTCCTATTCTGGTCCTATTTCCCACCTAGTATTTGGCATTTCTCTGCTCAGCTTCCTCCTCAGCCGGGGATGAAGGTCAGCCAAGACAGCGGGAGCTGAGAGAGACAGAACAGAAACATCTCAGGGTGAGACAGTCTGGCACAAGGGCACGTCCAGCACCAACATCCTGGCTGAAGGCAGCACAGGAAATGCACATTGTCCTTGTCCTCAGGGCTGGGGTCACCCTGCAGCAGCCAGGAGGGGGCTCTGGGCAGGATGACACCAGGACTGACACAGGGACCTCCAGGCAAGGGCTCAGAGAGCCAAAATCCGAGCTCCAGACACAGGGACAGATCAGGCTCTCCCCACTTCCACACAGCCCCCTGAGATGCTCTGGACAGGGGACCCTGGAGCCAGGACTGGGGGAAAAAAGGGTCCTGGAGTAGCACTGGAGCACCTGAGTCCCCATCCCAGCTCTCTGATGGGAAACAGCTCCTCTTCCAGGGCTGAGTGGCCACAGGGCTTGTGCCAGGGGGCTGAGGTCTTATCCCTTGGGCTCAGCCCTCTCACACCTCCAGCCACTTTTCTGGAACTCATTGTCCCTGTGGGAGGAAAACAAGAACTTCGCCTCCCTCTGGAGCCAACCTGGCAGCTGTGGTCCAGCAGGGTCTTTCCTGTGGTGGCACTGGAGGCTGGGTTTGGGCTGGGCTGGAAGCAGAGCAGCAGCGTGGTGGTGCTGGGACCTGCAGATCCAGCACAGCCCTGGGACAGCAGCTCTTTGTCTGCCCCATCAAAGGATGATCCCCATCTGAGGATGCTTGTGGGGCATCACTTGATTGGAAATCACATCCCCAGAGCCCCAGCCAGGCTCGTCTGCCTGCCAGCCCTCCCCACCTCCTCCAGAGCCCTGACCACATCTGAGGCTCCCAGAAGAGCCCAGCACTGAGCAGATGCCAGCAGATAACAAGTCAGGCCCTGCTTGAATCCTTGGTGCTCTCTCCTGTTCCTCCAGCCATGGGAGCCAGCCTTCCCTGGAGTTTTCACACAGACATTGTGTAGAAGAACTGTCACAGACCCAAACAGCTCATGGCAGGAGCAGCTCTACCAGCACACTGAAAATGCCTGGAGAAGTTGGATGACACCAATGGGGACTGCCCTGAGAGCTGACCTTGAGTCTCACCAGTGAGCCTGGGGTCTGCCTGCTCCTCCAGGTAGATGCCAAGCCCATGTCAAATCAGACAATTTGACCGTGATCCTCTGCAGCCCAAAAAACACATTTGGATATGTAAATAAATGAAAAACATGATTTTATCATCCTGTCTGGCTGCCTTGCTTGTTCCAAGGTGCATTCTTTCCCAGGAACACCCAAGGCAGCTCTGGACTCAGCTCTGGACACCAGCAGAGAGCTGAGGAGGAGGCTGGGTGCTGCAGAAGGTTGTCAGTGCTGCAGACATTTGAGCATCCCTCCAACTGCAGCAATCAGCTGTCAGAGCAATCAAAAGGAACTGGAAAGCTCCTGTAGCAGGATGAATTGAGCTGTTATCACGCAGTTAAGGACTGATGAGAAGACTGGTTTGCACTTTAACAGCCCCTTTCATCTGCCCAGCACACTTGAAAATGTTTATAAATAAGCCCCACATCTCTCCAGAGGAGACTTTATTCCCCTTTTAACGTTGGCCAAGTGCACGGCAAGGAGCTGAGCAACTGAGCAAAGATCTGAGTTTGATGCTGGGAGTGAGACCCCTCTCCTACGACAAAGAGCCAAATCCTCACAACATCTTGATGCCAGACCCAGGGCTGACACAAAGGACATCTCCAGAGGACTTTGACAAGGCCCCAGAACTGGTGTTCCTCACCACTAAACCCTTCTATCAGATGTCTTCATCTTGTGTTGCTGGCTGAGCCATTCCCAGTGAGCAAACCTCCCTTGTGAGGCCCAGGGAAGGAGCCCACAGCTATCCCAAAATCTCCAGATAACCCAGGCAAGCCAGCACAGAAACTGAGATTTCACCTGCCGTGAGCACAGCTGCTCTCTCATTTCCCAAAACCCAGTCTGCTTCAACAGAAGTGTCCCAAAATCCTCTTTAGCTGTCGCAGTGCTCAGGACATTGCTGAGGACACCAGGCTGGGGGTTTGATCCCTACAGGGGCCATTTGCTCAGGAGCTGGACCTGATGATCCTTGGGGGTCCCTTCCAACTCAGGGTAAGGAAGTGTGGGAGCAGTGGGACAGGAGGGGCAGGGGGGCAGGAGGGCAGGAGGGACAGGAGGGGCAGGAAGGGCAGTGGGACAGGAGGGACAGGGGGACAGGAGGGACAGGGGGACAGGAGGGAGAGGGGGACAGGAGGGGCATTGGGACAGGAGGGACAGTGGGACAGGAGGGGCATTGGGACAGGAGGGACAGGGGGACAGGAGGGACAGCAGGGGCAGTGGGACAGGAGGGACAGGAGGGGCAGTGGGACAGGAGGGACAGGGGGACAGGAGGGACAGGGGGACAGGAGGGGCAGTGGGACAGGAGGGACAGGAGGGGCAGGGGGACAGGAGGGACAGGGGGACAGGAGGGAGAGGGGGACAGGAGGGACAGTGGGACAGTGGGACAGGAGGGACAGGAGGGACAGTGGGACAGGAGGGACAGGGGGATAGGAGGGACAGTGGGACAGGAGGGACAGGAGGGGCAGTGGGACAGGAGTGAGAGGGGGACAGGAGGGACAGGAGGGGCAGTGGGACAGGAGGGACAGAAGGGACAGGAGTGAGAGGGGGACAGGAGGGACAGGAGGGGCAGTGGGACAGGAGGGACAGTGGGACAGGAGGGACAGGAGGGGCAGTGGGACAGGAGGGACAGTGGGACAGGAGGGACAGGGGGACAGGAGGGACAGGGGGACAGGAGGGGCAGGAAGGGCAGTGGGACGGGAGGGACAGTGGGACAGGAGGGACAGTGGGACAGGAAGGACAGGAGGGACAGTGGGACAGGAGGGGCAGTGGGACAGGAGGGACAGTGGGACAGGAGGGGCAGTGGGACAGGAGGGACAGTGGGACAGGAGGGGCAGTGGGACAGGAGGGGCAGTGGGACAGGAGGGGCATTGGGACAGGAGGTACAGTGGGACTGTGGGACAGGAGGGACAGGAGGGACAGTGGGACAGGAGGGACAGTGGGACAGGAGGGACAGTGGGACAGGAGGGGCAGTGGGGCACAAGGTTCCGGCCTCCATCAGCCCTTTCCTGGCCATTGTCCCTGTGCCACCCAGCCCCCTCTTCCCGCAGAGCCCAGACCGCCCCAGATCCCATCTGGGCACATCCCCCAGAGCTCAGAGCCAAATCCCTTGGGATGGGCGCGCTGCCACCCACGGGCTCTGGCCTCTCCCGGCCGCCAGGGAGGCTGCAGCGGTGCTAGGATCAGACCCCGGGACACAAGGAAGCTCAGCCTCCCGTCCCGGGAGCCTTTCCTGCCCTTCCCAGAATAGCCGCGTTGTTCTGCAGCCCCGCGGCCGCTCCGCCCGCCCGGCCCTCGTTAACTCCTTTGCTGCAGGCTCGTTAGTGCGGGGATCAATGGGGCCATTGTTCCCCCGCGCCCTCGATGAAGGGGATTTTGTTTATTAAAAAGTCATGCTGCTGGTGAGGAGCTCCTCGGAGCCAAAAATAACTGAGGCCGCGATTGTTTGCTCGCTGCTCCCTTATCGGCTTCGGAGGAGTCGCGGGCAGAGCCGCAGCCCGAGCAGATGCAGCTCCTGCTAAAAATACCTCGGAGCGAGGAGCAGCAGACGTCAGCCGAGCTGCGAGGGGCATGAGCCAAGCTCTCAGACACGCAGGGCCACCGGCCACGCCGGAGAGGGGCTCCAGATGTTTGCTGAGGGTGCCAGCATGGGCTGGGATGGTGTTAGAGATACATATTTTGCATATAGATGCATATTATAATGGTGGCTTTTCGCAAATATTAAAATAGATTTTATATGTGTGATGTTAAAATAACTTTGTTATAAAGATGCAGTTTGTATTTCTGCTGGTAATTAAGCTTAGACATAGTGGTGAAATAGCTATGCTTGTGTTAAAATGCCTGCTTGGATGGGATAACATCCAATGAACATAAGAAAAAGACACCTACTACAGATGTGCCAACTATCAGCATCTACTGTCTGAAGAAAATATAGACCATAGCCTAAACTTGAAGCAATAAAAAAAAAAGAACCAAAACCACAGCCAAGAAACACACATACTCTAAAAAAGCAGACCCAAAGAAGAACCATGTAAAATAGTTCCTGGAATAAGTGAACTAGTTTATAGATATACATTAAAGTCTATGAATATGCATCAGCAAAGGGCTGATATAATAAAAAAATATTTAAAGAGTATCCCCAAAAATGACAGTGTAGTCTTAGCTGAGATGTACCTCTATGGTCCTTGTCTCCTATTGTCCTTTATTAAACTTTTTAAATTTTGACAAGTGAAGGTGTTTTTCACAATGGGCTGGCCATCCCTCGGCTCTGGGGGATGCACAGCACAGCTCAGCCCCCCTGAGGTGCTCTCTGGAGATATCCTTTGGGAAAACTGCCGAGGGAAGGGAGCAGAGGGCAGAGATCCACCGGCAGGGAGCCTCCAAAGGGGCTGGGATCAGCCCAGGGTGTCCCCAGAGCCCAGCATTTCCTGCTCTCTGCTCCCTGGGGCTGTTCAGGGCTCCCTGCAGACTGGAGCACAGCCCAGGGGATCCAAGCCCCACGAGCCAAGCTGGCTGCATCCGCCATGGGTCTGGCTGTCTCTCCCAGAGCCCTCAGCAGAAATGTTTGTGTAATCCAAACAGCCCAGAGGCTCTTCCTGCTGCTGGGAAGGAGGGTGGGCACTTGGAGGACACAAACAGAGCCTTCCTTGTGCCACCCCTTCCACCCACCCAGCCCAGGGAATCTTTTTGCTTCCCAGAGAGTCTCTTGGCATGAGGTCCAGCGTTTCCTGACCAGCAGCCCAACCCCAGCCCTCCTGGCACCCGTGGTGGGAGCTGTGTGCCAGCCCTGCTCCACAGCCGTGCTCCATCCTGGCAGCAGGGACAACAAAGAGCCAGGTGAGCAGGAGATCCGAGCAGGAGATCCAAGCAGGTCCCAGAGGTGCCCTTCACCCCCTGTCCAAGGCCAGGGAGCATCCTACAAACACTGCACACAACAGTGAACCACCCTTCCCATTTCCCCTGCTGTTTCTTGACATTATTTAACTGATTTAATTTAAGGCCAAAAGCCACTGGGCTGCTCTGAGCCCTGGAGGGCAGAGCTTGCCCAGGACACGGTGCTGGTGATGCTCTGCCCAGGTCCACTCCCCAGAAGGGCAAGACATGAACTCTTCAGAGCAATCTGGGACAAAAAGAGTGATCCCCCACCTTCCCAGGCTTCTGTGGGCTATTCTGGCAGGGAAGGTGTCCGTTCCCCACGGCAACCCTCACGGGAACAGCACATCAGAGCCAGCCCTGGCCCCTCTGGCCATCCCTGACTCCAGACACAGCTCCATGCTCCTGCTCCCTCCCAGCTGGGGTTTTACTGCAGGAGCAATTCGAGGCTCGGGGTGGGGGAACCTTCGCTGAAACACCCAGCAGCTTTGGAAACTCTCCCTGCTGCTTTTCCAAGAGCCTGACTTTGCCTTTCTGGCTCAAACACACCACTCACTTTTCTGCAGCAATGAAGATAAACGTCAATAAATCTTCTGCAGTCGTTCCACAGGGCCAAGAGTGATCTCAGCCCTGAAGCATTTCAGTATCCTGCAGTTACACCCCGAGCCCCCATCCAGCAAACTCCCCCTGCTCCAGAGCCTCAAGCACACAAGTACCTCCTTCAAGGAGGTGCCCAGTCCCTGTGAAGTCAATGACACCTCTGTGCTCCAGGGTTTGCCTGGATCAGCTCCCACACAAGCAGCCTGTGTGCAGAGAGCTCTGGCAGTGCCCAAGCCCCCTTGCAGTGCTGCTCCTGGGCTCCCAGGTGTTCTGCTGCCTCTTCTCCTCGCAGCTCCCCCCAGCCAGCCCCAGCAGGGTGACCCGATGTCGCCCTGCTCTTTTGAGAGTTTTAAAGTCCTTCTAAAAGTTTTCTATGCCTTCTAATGTTTACATATTTCTACTAGAACTTTCTCACACTGTTCATGTAAATAATCCTTGTTTTACATTCTTCTTTGTGAGTAGAGAGAATTGATAGACTGTTAGTTTGGCCAGTGTAGTTAGAGAGGTGGCAATTTCATCCTCCAATCCACTGTCACTTTTGAAATCCTATGTATTGCAGAGTCAGAAAATAAAACTCTCTTTTAGTTCTTTCCTTCCCTCTTTTGCATCTAGCGTCTGCGTGTGAGTTATTTTGTGTCGTAGTGTGACAACCCCAGGCTTGGCAGCCTCTGGGGGCTGTGTGTTCACAGGCCAAGGCACATCTGCTCTCCTTTCTGCCCCTTGAACAAGGCCTTGGGAAGTGGGGTGACCCCCTGTCCTCATCTGCATGAATTCCCAGCAAATGGCCACTCCTCGGGAAATGCAAAGTCCTTTTCCAGCTGGATGGGCAGGTGGGACTGGGGGGATCCCACACTGGGCAGGGTGCAGCAGGCCCAGCTGGTGGACACTTCTCAGCCACTGGTGTTTTTCCAGCACCTTTCAGTGGTACCACAGCCCCATGGGTGATGCAGGGTCCTGGAGCATCCTGCTGGCTTCTGCCTTCTCCCTTCTGCTCCTGGCAGACACCCAGCCCAGGCAGCTCTGCTCTCAGCCCACGGGTGCCCAGCCACGGGGTCACTGCCCTGCCCAGCACCAGCTGTCTGCTCCATGGGATCTGCTGGAGAGAGCAGGGAGAGAGCAGCTCAGCTCCAGAGCTCAGCTGGGGCAGGCAGGGCACCCCAAGGGTGCTGCTGTGAGGGAGAAGTTGAGTCCTGGACTGAGCTGGGGGGTTTTGGACCTCCAAACCTGTGGGGGCTGGAGCTGGAAATGGGGTTATGGACCTGCAGCACATGGTGGGGAACCAGGAGCTCCCCATTCCTCCCCCTGCTCTGGGGAGCAGGATTGTTCCCCTCCTGGACATGCAAAGATTGGGTTGGGTCACAAAATTCAGTGGGGAGAAGGTGTCACTGGGCAGTTCCCCGGCTCCCATCCACCCCACACGCAGCAGATGTTGCTCTACTTCAGACACTCCCAGGTAATCTTTGCTGGCCAGGGTGGGTGACCCCAACTCCTGGAGCAGAAACCCCTTCCCCGTGCAGAAGGACAACGTGAATGTTTCATTCAGCAGTTTTATAGTTTGAATTCCCTTCCTTCCCTCTGCTTTTCCTGGACCTGCCTCATGCCTGAACTGCCATAAGCTGCAGGGTCTGCAGTGCCTTGTTTCCCTAATTTCCTACCCTAATTTCAGTCCGTTCAGCATTATTGGGGGGTGGCCCTTGCTAAACAACTTGACCTTGCAGAGTACCCATGAAAACAAACTGTTTCCAACCACCCTGGGCAGGCTCTTATCAGAAAATGAGCTTAGAAATTCCTCAGCACCCAGAGTTGGTGCCAGGTCATGGCTCTTATCTTCTGCAGTTGCTGCAGTAAATGGAACATCCAGTGTGTTCGAGGGAAACACAGAATTAATTGTCCTGGAGCTGGGATGGAGCCCAAAGAAATTGAGGGCAATTTTTTTTTTCCATCCTCTGAGTTTCTGATGTTCCAAATGTCTCATTGTTCCTTTGCTCTGTTGTTCTGCTCCAGTTCAAATGCAGGTTCACAACAAAAACAAGCAGCTCTTTGAAATATAATTATAAAAAATTTGCACCTTGGGAAGGAAGGTGAAGGAAATCTGAGGGATCCTCCTCTGAAAGTTACTGTGAACAGCATTCCTGCATGTGCCCATTCCTCCCCAGGACCCCCAGAAAATCTATTTGATAGAATCCCAGAATCCCAGACTGGTCTGGATTGGAAGGGACCTCAAAGCCCATCCCATTCCATCCCTGCCACAGGCAGGGACACCTTCCACTGTCCCAGGCTGCTCCCAGCCCCAATGTCCAGCCTGGCCTTGGGCACTGCCAGGGATCCAGGGGCAGCCACAGCTGCTCTGGGCACCCTGTGCCAGGGCCTGCCCACCCTGCCAGGGAACAATTCCTAATTCCCAATATCCCATCCATCCCTGCCCTCTGGCAGTGGGAGCCATTCCCTGTGTCCTGTCCCTCCATCCCTTGTCCCCAGTCCCTCTCCAGCTCTCCTGGAGCCCCTTCAGGCCCTGGAAGGGCTCTGAGCTCTCCCTGGAGCTTCTCCTCTCCAGGTGAGCACCCCCAGCTCTGCCAGCCTGGCTCCAGAGCAGAGGGCTCCAGCCCCTGGAGCAGCTCCGTGGCCTCCTCTGGATCTCTCCAGCAGCTCCAGCTCCTTCCTGCACTGGGACCCAGCTCTGCAGGTGGGGTCTCACCTGAGGGGAGCAAGGGACACCCTCTCTCCCTTCACAGAAATCCCATTTCCAGTCCAGGGCACACTGACGTGGCTAAAGACCAGTTTGCCAGCAAAAGATTGCCTTTTCAATTGGTCACCTCATCCCAGGGAACCAAGCTGGCCAAGCTGCACATTTCCCTGGAGCAATCCCAGCGAGGGGGGGCAGGGCAGGCAGGATGGATCCCTCCTGCTCCTGCCCACAGGGAGATCCAGCCCGGGGCAATGCCATGGGGCACAGGGGTCCCTGTCCCTCCCAGGGGCACCATGGGGGCACAGCCAGCCCTGCCTGGTGCAGGAGCAGGGCCAGCCCCGCTCCCACAGCCCCAGCAGCTGGGGACTCGTGCTCTCCATCACTCCCGTGCTGCAGGGGCTGTTCCTCCCCTGCAGACACAGGCCAGCCTTTATTTGCTCCCTGCATTTCACAAAGGCATGTGCTGCTTGCAAACGCCTTTGGAAAACTGCTGGCAGTCAAGCAACCACAGGGAATTTTCCCACAAGGTCCCAGTCACAAAGGGACCCAAACTCCAGGGCTATTTCCAGCCCTCTCTCCTGCATGAGCTGGGTGAGCATCAGAGGATGCTGGGGAGCTTTGTCCTGGCCTCTTGCCTGAGCCTGACTGATTCCTGGCCCAGCTGAGCCTGGCTGCAGAGCTGGAGGTTATTCCTTTTGGAAAGTGCTGCAGAGGGAGCTTCAAGACCCCAAAAGATTGCAAAGGAAACCCAAGAGGCTGGTGAGGGTCACTGAGTGAATAGCTGGTCCCTTTTGTTCTGGCATGGGCAGTGTCTGAACCGGGCCACGCAGAATCCCAGAAGCATTTGGGTTGGAAAATCCCTCCCAGCCATGGAGTCCCAGCTGTGCCCAACCCTCACCTTGTCCCCAGCCCAGAGCACTCAGTGCCACATCCAGGCCTTCCTTGGACACCTCCAGGCATGGGCACTCCACACCCCCCTGGGCAGCCCCTGCCAAGGCCTGAGCACCCTTTCCATGGGGAAATTCCTGCTGCTGTCCTCCCTGAGCCTGCCTGACCCAGCCTGAGCTATTCCCTCTCCTCCTGTCCCCTGGGAGCAGAGCCCGACCCCCCCCCGGCTGTCCCCTCCTGTCAGGAGTTGTGCAGAGCCACAAGGTCCCCCCTGAGCCTCCTTTTCTCCAGGCTGAGCCCCTTTCCCATGGGATTTACCCCCTACACCCTTCAGACCATGTGGCCAACCCTGTCCCACTCCCCAGCCTGTACCTGGGTGGTTACACTGAGTTCAGCCTTTTACAGTAAATTCACTTTCCAGATCCTGGTCCAATCCTTGGGGCAGCCAGGGAATCACATCCAAGGGCCAGTGGTTGGCTTCCCACCAGGTCCCACCCCCCTGAAGGGTCCCAGCAGAGCAGAGCCCCCCCTGGCAGGCCACAGGTACAGACTGGAAACAGCTGTGGACAGATGTGCTGCAGACAGGCAAAGGCTCTCAGCCTGCCAGGGTTGCTCTGGTAACACCCAAACACAAACCTCACCTCTAAAGGCTTCCAGCCTTGCCACCAGCACAACAGGAGACAACAAAGTGATGAAATCAACCCTGCAGAAACCCCCTGGAAGTACCAGCCTGGCTCAGATTTGCAGAAAAAAAAAAGAAATGCCAAGAAACTGAGCAGGGAACAGGCAGTGGGACAAATCCATGGAGTGCAGCAGAGACGGGAGAGAGGACAGAGGGAGCAGCAGCATCCCCAGCAGTGAGTGGAAGGTGGAGGAGAGAGCAGAGGGGTGATGGGAGGAGCAGGTGGTCACCAGGGATGGGCTCTGCTCCCACTGGGGGCACGGGGTCCACGTGGGAATTGCTCTGAAGCTGCAGAGCCTCCAGCACTGCCGTGTCCTGCTGCAAATTCAGGGAATGCTGTCTGGAGAGGGACCTCTGGGATCACCCCCAGAGCAGCTGCATTTCCAGGCCCATCAGATCAGTGCAGTCCAACACGAGGAATCTCCTGCAGCCCCAGCGCTGCCTCCTGCCCCTCCAGGGGTCCAAGGGCTCAGTCACCCCTCTTTGGAGTGGCCCCTTCCAGCAGCTCCTCCCGGGGCACGGGGCCATGGAGGGGACACAGGGGACACTCCCTGGCATGAGCTGGGCCAGCACACTGCACAAGCCTTCCCATGGAGCTGCCCACGAGGTGCTGGAAGTCCTTGGAGCAGGGACCAGAACTCTCCCACCCCTGCTCCAGCCACAGGGCTGCCTCGGTGGTTTCAGCTGACAAAGCCCCAGCCCCTTCTCTCCCACCTCCTCCAGCAGCCAAGGGCCTACTCTGCCAAATCCCACCACATGCCCTGGCACCAAAAACCTTCAGGTTCAGGATGGGCCCACCAGGACACTCTGTCCTTATGGGTTCCTGCAGGTTCAGGAGCTGGAATCACACACGAGCACTGGCCTTGGCCTCAGCCCCTGCACTCCCTCACTGCCAGGCACCTCCCCAGTTTATAGCCCATTGTTTTAAGGAGAATCAGCCCCAGTCCATGCTTTCCATTCAAGAGTTGGCCTTGGGTTCACTTGGGAGCTGCCAGTGCCCCCCTGCAGCTCTGGCCATGGTTTGCTGAGCACCTGCAGGACCAGGGACACTCATGTGTCCTGTGCCAGCCTTTGTCACAATGCCCTGGGTTGACTGTAGGATGCTTTTATCCCCAATCACCTGTTCTGTTTATGCTGAATAATAAGTTTTGCACCTCTAAGACTTTAACCCAGTACACATAGGGCAGTGGTGACTCCTGGTGCTGAATCACCTCGTGACCCTTGTGTGAGAAATGACTGCTCACTTTTACAATGTCAAAGGTTTATTAAACCCTAACAAAAAAATACAGGAAAAGGGCTGAAGGAGGAAAAATTACAGCGTTGGAGCCCCCATGACTATCAGCCACGTGCTCATCTACAAGATGGATGCTCTGCCTTTTATACCCCTGGCCCCTCCCAAGGTTTTGTCAGTCAACTCTGTCAGACTAAACCCTTTTCTGCCCCAGAGATGGGGCAACTGAGAGAAAGTTTTAAAAACTTCCATTCCATTTTCAGTCTCATGTGAAGGTGAGACAATATAGATGTTATAATTCACGCCATCACAATCAAAAACTATTTCCTAATTACAATACAAGTGTTTCTTAGCCTATCAGCTTTTTGCCACACCATGCTGTAAATGCCTTAAAGCCAATAATCTAAAATTACCCCTCGAGGGTCCTACTACAATGCGTCTTTCATAGTTCTATTTCTCCAAAGTGTCCATTCTTTTTTTCAAGGCCATCCTTTGAAACTTATTTCTAGTTTGATTTCTCTCTGAACAACGTCTGTCCTGTTCCGTGGCATTTTCTATGAATCCATTTCCCACAAACTCCTTCTCTGCCATCCCTTGGTGGGGATTACCTTCTCACATCTTGACTGGAGGTCAGGTGTTGTTATGCCACCCCTGCTGGTAACAAGCCAGCCCTCTCTGAATGCCCTGACTGCTGAGGCTGGGACAAGGGGAGGGAAAGAGGACTACAGGGGACATATCACAACAACAGCACTGCACATCCACATAATAGCTATCCTTAATTGTGAGAGCCAGCTAGAACGTCACTCACCTGTAACCCTTGGGACTCATCCCCCAGTGCCACAGGCAGGGCCTGGCCAGGCTGGCGCTCCCTTCCCCTCCCAGCCCTGGCTGATCACAGCTCCACCTCAGCCCCTTCTGACCTGGGCTTTTCCATCTTTGCAGGGCAGCCCCGCCGAGGTCAGGGGACAGGAAGGTTGTGGTGTTCAGAGTGGAGTCACCTCCACGTCCAGGAGGAGCCTCATCACCTGGGGTCAGAGTGGGAGGCACCCGCCAGGCCCAGCCCTTTACCCTCCATGTTCTCACCTGCTGCCCATCCCTGCTGCTTTCCACACCCAGGCACCAGCCCGTGGAGCAGCCCCACGGAGCAGAAAAGATCCTGGGCTCCAGAAAGGGAGTGTGCACAACAAAGGCAGGGGAAAAGCAAGGAAGGCAGGGTGAAGGGCAGGAGGGAACAATGTGGTGAAGCCATGGCACCATCACCCTGTGGATGATGTCAGCCTGGACCAGCCCCAGCTCCAGCTCCCAGCCCTGCTCCCAGAGGCCAGCTCTGGTTCCAAAAGCTCAGTCCTTCCACGGGAAGCCAAAGCATTGGAGTCCTGAGGCTCCAGTCCAAGGCATCCTCACCAGGGAGCTGGGCAGAGGTTGGGCTTGACCCTGCTTTTCCAGGGCATTTGTGTAGTTTATGGAAAAGGAGCGTCAGTGGCCCCTGTAAGCACACCTGTGTCTGTGGAAGAGCAGCAACCCCCGAGGAGAGCCCCCAGACTTCCAGGTCCCTCTTAGGGGAAGCAGCAGGAGGCCAGGAAAACATTTCTGTACAGGAATTAAAAAAAAAAAAAAAAAAAAACCAAACAAAAAAACCCAAACCAACAAACAAATAACAATTTGAGGGATTTCATCTGGAGGAACGAGTGTGCTGGGGCTGTTCCTTTTCCTGACCTGGAACGTGCAGATCTTCAGCACTCCCAAATCCAAAACAATTCATCTGGGAATCGCTGGCTGGGCCAAGGATGGATGTGCTGGGATGGAGTGGAGCCCAGGAATACCCCAAACCCCTGCTCTGGCCACGAGTGGGGCACTGCCAACCCTACAGCCAAAGGGTTAAACCCAGCAGGGATCTGCTGACAAACCAGAGCTGCCAACCTTGTGCTGCCCTTGATTCGTGCCAGCCTTGGGGGCCACCTCTGGGGGCTGCTCCTCACATCACTGGGATCTGAACACCCAGGAGCTGCCACAGCAAAGATTTGTCACCAACAGAGAGCGTGTGGCACGGCAGGAGCTCAGGAGGGTGAGACAGACACGGGAGATTCTCCCAGGGCTTTATTTCCATTGACAGCTGCAGTTATTTTGGGAGTTTGGCACAATGGAGAGTGCGGGGGCCAGTTGGATCCAGGAAAAAAGGAGATGTGTTTTTCTTTAAGGAAAATACAACAACATTGTAGCTTGATTGGAAAAAGACCAGGTTTTGTTTTTCTGGTTGTTATTTTTTTCCTTAGTTGGCATTCCTCTGACTCTCTGCAGCATTTTAAGGTTTTTCCAGAAAATGAGGAGCAGCCCCAGCCCTGCCAGGAACAGTTACTGAGCCACCAGGGCTAAAAGTGGCAAAAGCACTGAAGGTTTCCAGAAGCCACAGCTGGAAATAACCAAGCACAGCACCACAGGAGAGCGCGGGGCAGCCAGTGGGGCTCCACACAATCCCTGCTCCAGCCCGGGACTTTCCATCCCTGTCTCCATCTTGGAGGAGTCTGGCATTTCCTGGTGATTCTGTGCAGCCATGGAGAAGAGGGGAACAGTGGGCTCAGAGCAGAGCTCAACAGCAGAGGGCTTTGAATTTGTGGTGCCTGGGGGAAGTACAGGGGTGGGGAGTCATGGAATCCCAGACTGGTTTGGGTTGGAAGGGTCCTTTCCTTGGGCAGGGACACCTGCCACTGTGCCAGGCTGCTCCCAGCCCTGTCCAGCCTGGCCTTGGGCACTGCCAGGGATCCAGGGGCAGCCACAGCTGCTCTGGGCACCCTGTGCCAGGGCCTGCCCACCTCCCAGGGACAATTCCTTCCCAGTATCCTAAAGCTACTCTTCCACTTTGAAGGTGCTTGTTGTTTCTCCTGAGTCCCACCTGGATCTGGCCGTGATGCTCTGAGGACAGAGCCTGTGGCAGTGGCCCAGCAGTGTCCCCAGCCAGCCCAGCAGTGTCCCCCAGATGCAAAGCCCCACTGGGAGGACTCTGCAGCACTGCCAGGGTGAGAACTCCCCCATCTCTCCCAGGAAGACGTGGATTCACCAGTTCTTACCTTCACCACAGGTGGCAGGAGCAGAGCTGCAGGAGGGGTGGGCAGGGCCGGCAGGGTGGGGAGGACCAGGGGGAGGAAGAGGAGCAGAAAAGCCATGGGACTCGCCTGCTGGGTCCCACGGCTCCTGCAGCATCACCGCCAGTGGGACACTACTGTGAGGTTTGGATGGTGCCTCTGCTCACTGCCCAGGCTGAGCCCAGTTCCAGCTAAGCCCAAATTCAACTGAGCCCCATTTAAGCTGAGCTCAACTTCAGCTGAGCCCAGATGTGAGGATGCTCATCCAAACACCCTCAGCCAGAGAAACACAGCAGAGAAGAGAGGATGGAAGGCCAAGGAGTAGGACCCACATTTGATGGGTTTCAAAATCCCACTCAAGAAATGGAGCATTTGGGGAGATAGGACCCTCAGGATTAAAAAACCAGCTGAATTCCCCTGGTCTTTATCCAGCAAGCAAGAGCTTCACCCACTCCCAGAAACAGGGGAGATGAGCAGAACAAGATGGTGGAACCAGAAAACCCAAGCATGAGTGGTCTTTAACACCAGAGCCTGGAAAACACCTCCAGCGTCTGACCCTCCCCACAGGGCTCAGGCTGGTTGGTGGTGCCACACCAGACCCCACAAACCTGTACAGCCACAAACACAAGCAGGAAATCATCTTCCCACCTTCCTCAGGAGGCTTTGCTTCTCCAGGTCCAGGAGAAATCAAGTTTTGTCCTGGTCTATGGGGACAAAGTGGCACATCAAGAGTCTCCTCTTCCTACACAGGTGCAAGTCAATAACCCCCTGGGAGGGTCTGTGTCTCTGCAGGTCACAGGAGGCTCTGGCTGACAGCTCAGCTGGAACCCAGCGTGCTCTGGGTGATGGAATGTGCCTGGACGAGGAGCCAGCGAGGCTGACACATTTCCCAGCAAACTTCCATCCCTCTAAAACATCCCTGTGCAGAGGGGGCAGTGCCCCTGCAGCCTTTTCAGACACCTGGAAGGACCAGGGGGTCCAAGCTGAGACCCCTCTGGATCTTCAGTGGTGGCCCTGAAGCTGCTCCCGAGGCTCCTCTCTGTGCAGGAGAGGAGGGACAAGGAGGGATTGTCCCTTGGGAGGTCACTCTGCTCCGAGTCCTGTGCTGGGGACTCCAGCAAATTCCCCAGAGGGACTGGGGACTCCAAATTCCCCAAAACTGCCTGCAGGGAGCCAGAGCATTGCCCTGTGTGCTGAGAGCAGCCTGGCTGGAGCCTCAGCCGTGGGAAGAGCAGGCAGAGCAGTGGGAGCTCTCCTGGGAATCACTTCCCTGGCACGTGGGCACAGCAGAGGAGAGCGGGCAGAGCCCTCTCTGCTCCCTGCCAGAGTCAGTTCCTGGGCTGTGACGGAGCTGCAGTAATGAGTGTGTCCATAACTATCATCTCATTAATGCTGTGCCAGGGCTTCAGGAACTATGGTTTTATGGCTCGGCCATAAAAGCTGACACTACTTAAAATGTGATTTTCAGGGGCTTCCATCCTACTTCCTTCCTCATTGTTTATTTTAGGAAGGGAAAGATTGGCTGGATCAACTTATCAGACTTCCTACCTCTGGCAACACTTGTGCTTCCTGAAAGATCATCTAGTTAATTAACTGGATTGTTTGCATACAAATGGCAAATTAAATAAAATACACAGGGCAATAGCTGCAGGAGCCATCCGGGATCCCCATCCACACCCGAGCCTGCACAGCTCTCGCTGCTGCTCAGGCCTGGGGTGGCCAAAAAAAGAGATTTGAGGAATGAGCTCTAGAAAACACAGCAATGTGGAGATCAGAATTACCAGTCAGGGAAAGGAGCTTCTGTGACAGGGGACAGGGTGGCTGGGCACAGAGGAGATGTCACCCCGAGCTCCACGGGGCCATCCCACAGCCCAGCCCAGGCCAAAATTTGGCTCTCAGCTCCCATCTTTTACCCACAACCAAACAGATTCTGAGTGGTCAGAGGGCAAAGGGAAGGACTCTTCCCTCAGCTCCAGCAACGGACCCATTCTCAAGCTATGGAATTTCATTTTTCCCTTGGAGAAAAATACAGGATTCATGTTCACATGAGGCCTTTGGCCTCCTGCAGCTCTGTCCTGCATCTCTTGTGTCCTGGGGGACATTGTCCATGTCCATGCAAAGCTCCTGAGTGTGCCAGGGTGCATCCCTGGGCTCTCTGCCCCACCCTCCCACAGGCCAGGAATGTCCCCAGCACCTGGACAGGTCAGCTGGGACCCTTCCAGCAGTGAGACCCCTCCCTCCTTCTCTGGGGGCTGTTTCCTGCCGTGCCAGCTTTGCCATGAGCACACCTGTCCTGTTGTCCCAGCTGAAGCTCTGTGAGCTGTCACACGCTGTGCTGCTGTCCCTTATTGTGTCACCTGGTGCTACCAAGAGAACTTTGGCTCCACCACCTTTCCCGCTGTCCTTCCCAAAGCCGTGGATCTGCTACATCCCACCCCTCTCATCCCTCCACCTCAGCAGCCTCTGCAGGATTCCCCCTGATTTCTCCACACCCCTCCTGAGCTGGCTGGAGAGAACAGGGCACACGGTCAGAGGGACACATGCACACCCGCCATGTCCAGCACAGGAGCTCCATCCCAGAGCAGAGCAGAGCTTGTTTGGCTCTGGGGATCAGCTTTCAGCACGTGAGCCCGTTCTGCCCTGGGAGCTTTGTTTGGTGCTCTGTGACCCATCACAGCTGTCCCCAGGCCCAGGAGCAGGAGTGTCACCTGCTTGTCTTTGTCTAGGAAATCACGTTAGGGCCAGCAGGGCTGCTCCCCTGAGGAGATGACGCATGGCCTGTGTGGAACTTTCCATGAGAAACACGTGTGGCCCAAAATAATTGTCCCATTAGTTCAGGAAGGGACAAGAAATTACTTGCAAATGGCTCCTGTGCAAACACTCCATCCACAGGCCCCACCTGCTCCTGCTGGGCTCTTCTTCCTCTCCTCCACCTCCCTCCAGCTCTCCCTCTGCCAAGGGAGGGAGGCAGGGAAAAGAGAATCCCAAAATCAGCTCCATCCCTGCCTGTGCCCCATGCACAAAGGGGGTGGGGGTGCTGGCAGGGGGGTCACTCTGAGGAGCAGGTGCCCCTCGTCCCCTCCCTGTGTCCCAGCCCTGCTCAGCCACAAATAAAAGTATTTTTCACCATCCTTTGCTCCATCCTCCCCAGGCCTCAGGGCTGGCTGCACTCAGCATTATCCACTTTCCTCCCCAGCTCCAGGGAATGTGTGAGCTGGATGGGCTGAGTAAAAATGACCTCATGCAGGGAAGAATCAGAAAATGAGCAATGAGAGGGACACAACAATGCTTCCCCACTGAGCTGGAGGCACCCAGGGGACTCCACCACTGCTGCATTTCCTGCCCTGGCACCGGCCCAGCCGAGCTGGGTTTGTATCCTTGACAGAAACCTCTGAGTCTGGTTTTATTTTTACTTCAGAAGCCTTTTACTTTCCCTGTAGCTGCTCCCTTGGATTGTTTGGGGGCGACATCGTTAATGCCACCTGCAGAGGTTGGTGGCACTGGTCCTGCCAGCCTCAATCCAAGGATGCTTTGGAAAGGCATCTGTGGCACTCTGGGCAGGACAATGAGCTGAGCATCTCCTCACCCAGCCCAGCCCAGCCCAGCCCAGCCCAGCCCCAGGGTCACCACCAGGAAGGACAAGAGCCCTCAAACACACTCTGCACCCTTATCACAGCCAGAGGATGCCAAAGGCCCCAGACAAAGGCAGACCAAGGCTGACCTCCACCCTGCCCTGCAGACGGCTGGCTGTTCCTGTGCTGGGGCTCCAGACAGCTCCTGGGCACCTCAGCACCCAAATTAGAGCTCGGGGTGCTCCTGATAAGCCTCAGTAGCCCTGAGCAGGGTGAAGGGACTGTCACAGCAGCTCAGCTGTTTACTCCAGGCAGGGAATTCTTGTGTCAGTGGTTTCAGTATCAAACTGCTGAGCTGTGTTTAGTCTGTGGCTGGAAAGCAGCCTTGCTTCTATTCTGAGAATATTTGTCTAATCAGGGGTCCAAGGAATGATTTTGCTCAGTAGAAAGTTCTGTTTGTTTGGGTAGGTTTGTCCTCCAGGATGGGTGCCTTGGAAAAGCCCAGGAAAGGCTGAGCAGTGCTGGAGTGTCTTGGGGCACAGGACACGCCTGCAAAAAAAGGCAAACTTCTGTTTCTGTAGAAGTAAGAGAAAAGCTTTATGCTCCTGGCTTCCAGCCAGCTCTGGAACGAGGCTCCTTGCAGCCCAAGTGCTGCAGGTGCTCACCTGGGATGTCCACACTCCTCATTCCCTTCTCCCAGTAAATCTTCATCCTAGAGGTGCTCAGCAGCTTCAGCTGCGTTTTCAGCTGCCACATTCAGAGCTCCCTTTGCTTCTGTGAACCACAGGTGACCCCAGCACCCATCCCTGGCTGCCAGCACGTCGGGCAGCTGATGCAATACTGAGCTGAGGGACACCTGAAGGGTCAAGGCCATCACGTGAGACAGGTGACACATTTTTCCACCTCTCCAAGTGCTTTTTGTTCATCCTAACCTTCTCATCCCTGAGGGTGTGAGGGAACCATCACATTAGACCCGGGACCTTAGGACATTTTACATTTTTCACACCTAGAGTCACATCAGTTTTTGAAGCTTTCAGCTCTTTCTGGCGATAATTCCCATTTTCCCATGTAAATCCCTTCCCTGGGGAGCTCTGCCTTCAGCTGGGTGAGCTTTGTGCCAAGGATGAACAAGGAGCACCTGAGTGGACTTTGCCCTGTTTGCACACAACAAACACGGCTGAGCTGTGCTATTTGCAACTCAGCAACCACTAATTTTTAGCCCAGAGATAAATCCTCGTTATCTGCCGAGATAAGGTGCTCCCTATTTTGGATGGCATAGGATCCCATGCTGGGAAATTCCCTTTGGCTGCAGCACCAGCAATGTCCACAGGCAGCTCTTCCCACACCCCTGATCCTCAGGATGAGCCCAGGACAGGCAGCAGCTCCTGCTGTCACCCTTCTTGGGTGCCTTCAGAGCAGATAATGTCCCCTCTCCTCCCCAGGGCCATCCCCAGCCAGGTGACACCCCGTGATCCCAGCATTGCTGCCTTGGGAATGTCCCTCCAGCAGTGCCAGTTGGGTTGAGGCTGTGGCTCAAATTAGGAATTAGGATTCCCATTCCCATCACGCAGGCTTGTGGCATTGGTGTCAATAAATCAGGAATTTCTTCTCCTGGCATGACTGGATTTTGTCCTGGATATCTGATTTTGTGCTAAAGAAGGACATTTCTCTTCCCCTTCTGTGCTGTAAGCTCAGTGTCCCTGTAAGAGCTCCCTGTGTCCCCTCAGGGCAGTGGGGCTGGATCTCCTTCCCAACCAATGTCCCCCAGAACAAGCCCCCTCCAGGGGCTGACTTCCCTCAGCCGTTCCCGTGCAGAAGCTCCAAGCTCCTCACACCTTCTGCTCTGCAGCACAAAGTCATGGAGCAGCTTCACAGCCCCTCTTCCACAGCACGCAGAGGACAAAACTGTGGCTTCAGTGTCACCACGGAGTCCACGAGGAGACTTGAGTTCATGTTGAGACCTGTCCTGTGCAGGGGGCACTGGCCATCCCAGGAAAACATGGAAAAAGCACGTGGCCCTTCCATCCCGTCTCTCCAGGGAATCAAGTGTCCCCAAGCACGTGGGGATGGCGTTTGCCAAGTGACTCAGGCCAGCCTGGAACCCAGCAATAAATTCTCTTACAGCAATAACCCAGCTCTTGCCACTCACCCAGGGCTATTTCATCCTTCCAGGGAGTTACCCCAGGTCCTCATTTCTCCACCCTCATGGGGCCTTTGTCCCCTGCAGGGATCAAAGCCGACCACCAGATCCCCACCCCACACATCCCACGGCAGCTCCAGCCCTCCCTGCCTGCCTGGCTCACTGGGCTGGAGTAGTTCCTGGAGGGAAGGCAGATTGTAGGCTCAAAAGCCAGCGTGGTTATGGGGTTGGGATGCTCCTGGGCATCACCAGCACCACAGGATGCACCAGGGCAGGGAGAAGGTGACAGCAGGGACTGAGCTGCCCAGTGCCCACAGAGCCCCCGAGCCCAGACCCTCTGTGGGTGTCCCAGTGAGCCTGGGAACATGGAAAAATGGGGGGAAGGGGCAGTGAGGGGACCCTGCTGTAAGTTTCCTAACACTGACAGTTTGGGATGGAGTGAGGAGCTCAGGAGAGTGCAGATGGAGAGAGGGAGGGGGAGCTGCAAGAAAATCTGTGTGGAGTCCAGACACAAAGGGAAACCCTCCCAGCTGGGAAGGAGAGGAGATGAAAGCTCTGGGCAATGCCAGGAGAAAGAGGAGGGTCTGGCCTGGAGGAGGCAGCTGGGAGGGTGCCCCCACCCACCAGGTCCCAGCAGCTCTGGGGTCAGTGACTGGGTCACCACTGGGACACCATCCATGGACCTTGACCCTGGGGTGCCAACAGCATCTCCATGAGAGCCGCCTCACCAACCCTGCTGTCTCCAGCCAAGCCCTGAGCAGAGTCCTGAACTCTGCCTCAGTGTCCCCACCTGGCATCACCTGCTGGTTGTTTGCAAAGGGAAAACAGGTGGCTCCCCAGAGATGGTACCTGCTGGGGTGAGCTGTGCTCAAGTGGGGCAGCCACACAACCCTGGGCATCACCAGCAGCACTCTGGGCAGCCACACCACAGCCCAGCACGGCCCTGTGACACCACAGTCACACCCCTGAGCCATCCAAGGCTGACCACAACCAGGTGGCACTTCAGGTACCAAACACATCCTGAACAGCCTTTACAAAATATTTGCATCCCACACCAGAGCACTGCCCTTGCTGGGGAGGAGCAGCCCTGCCAAGCTGTGCAGATCTGGAATAGCTTCTTGTTGCTGCTTTTGGTGTGTCCCCAGAGGGACCTGGAGCTGCAGGAGGTCACTGGCGTGTGTGGGCATTTCCCTGCTCAGAGGTTCGTGCCCTGCTGTGTTTAACAGCGACCGCTGGCCTTGGGAACGGTCTTGCCTTGTGCAAATCTCTGCTTCTACACCCAGACCTGGCCTCAGGAGCATCTGGCAGCTGCTCCATCATAAAAAACACCTCAGAAATTCACAGAATCAGATTTTCCCTTCTTTAGCCACACAGTAATAGGATTTTACACTCTTCAGCGAGGCGAAGGCCGTGCGCCCCCCCCCAGTGCTGACAAACACGGCACGAACAAAAGCCAGCTACAAGAAATTATATTCTCCTTTTATTTACCTATGACCATGACAATGTAGGTTTTTTTCTAGCTGCAGAGATGCTTTGCACTGTAAACTGGGAGGCTGGCAGTGCACCCCGCCCTGCCAGGGCCAGCAGGAACCCCCACTTCCCAAACACAGCATTGTTATCCAGAGTCAGGAGAGCGGCTGCTGCACAGAGTTGCTTTTCTCCATCACCAAACCCTCCGTCGTCAGGGCATCAGTATATTGATATTTACACCAGGCTCCCCCAGCGGCCCGCTGCCAGGGAATGGGTCTGGCACACAAAACCCACTACCTTACAAAATCTACACACCTGGAAAAACAAAAAGGCATCCACTCCGCCGGAGAACTCGGCCGCAACACGCACAAATATTGCACTTGTAACTTGGGAATGGGGAGGACACGGGGGTTTCCTATCACACAGCAACGTGTCCAGCTACAGGAGGGCAATAAATAAACCAGGGGTGAGGGCAGGAGGGGGTGCTTTGCACACCTCCAGCGCAGGGCAAGGACCCGGCTCTCGCTGCTCCCGGGGGGACCCACCACGAGCCGAGGAAGCGCCGGGCTCCTGCCAGAGCTGCTCCGGGGCAGCCGGGAGGCCCCACGGCACAGGGAAGCACAGCAGCATCCTGGGGCTGCTCCAGTTCACAAGGCTTTAATCCAGGACCACGTTTGTGTCAGTGCTGCTGTCCCCTTGCAGAGCCCTGCACGAGATCCCCTCCTCCTCGTCGCCGAGCTGGGCTCACTCTCCACCTTCCAGCAACACTCGTGGCTGGGGCAGGTGCTTCACAGTAGTCTCGTGGGAGCTTCCCTCCTGGCTAAATCCACGCCGGGGCCACCCCGAAGGCGTCGTACCAGCGATGGTGGGACGGGTGCTGCAGCAGTGCCAGACTGCTCGGCCTGTCGGTCCCCTCGGCCCCCAGCTCGGTGCCTTCAGCTGCCCCATGTCCCAACAGCCTGGGGCACGAGCAGAACAACGAGCTCCCACCAGCTCCTGGGAAGGCCTCCACTGCCCAATTCCATGTAAACACAGCTCCCAGCCTGCCCCGAGACAGTCCTTGGGCCTACAGTGGGGAGCTGCCTTTCTTCTGGTTGATTATGTCCAAGTAGAGGTCGGAGCGGAGGAAGCGGGGGTACGAGTCCTTCTCCATGAGCCCGTAAATCCTCTTCTGCGCCAGGTCGAAGCAGCTGCGGGTGATGTTCTGCAGGTTCTCCTTGGTGTGCTCCCGTGTGTAGGAGTCCAGGTTGACCTGTGGGCAGAGGAACCAGGGCTGGTGAGCAGCTCCCCAGGCAGCCACCGTGCCAGGAGCCGCACACCAGCGTGGGAGCCAGCCCTCACCTCCTTGCAGGACTGGATGGCAATGTACTCAGCAAAGATCTTCTTGGCCTTGGAGACCATCTTGGACTGGGATTTGATCTTCTTGAACTCCTCACAAGCCAGCCAGAACTCCAGGTTCTCCTCGCTGAACTCGGTGCGCAGGAAGGCCCTGAAGGCAGCGAGCCCGTCTGTGGGAGACAGGGACACGGCTCTACTCCTGCTCACAGACAGGGAACAGCCCCACAGGACCCTCAGCTCTGGCAGAGCTGCAGCCCAAACCTCCTCCCTGCACTGCCCAAAAAACCCCCCTGTGCAAACAGGCAGCGATGGCACTGCCAGGGCAGCACAGCCCAGCCAGGAGCTCAGTCCACATCCCCAGCCTGGCTGCAGCACCGAGAGGCAGAAGGGAGGCTGGGCTGGCGTGGGGACAGGATCCCCTGGCCATCCCCTGGGCTGCGTGTAGGATGGGATGCCTGAGAAGGGCTGTCCTCCCATCTTCAGGATGTTCTACAGCAGCTCCTGCTCCATGGTCCCTCTGCACAGCCCCAGACTGGGCACAGACATGGATCACTGCCCTCTCCTCCCCAAGCTGGGGACTGCAGCCCCGAAATGAAGCTTCTCCCTGGCCCCTGCTACAAGTGCCCCCTGGGCCAGGAGGAGCAGGAGGGGTGCAGACAAGGGAGAGGCTAATTTGGCTTTGTGCATCCCCAAACACCGGAAGGGATTAACAGAGGAAATCCCAGTTTTATCCAGGCACGTGTCTGGATATTCCCCTGGCAGCAAACACAAGTGGAAGGGATGGACACACACTTACATTTGTGCAGCAGCAGCTTCTCCAGGGAGTCCCCCCACTTGAGTGCTTCCTCGGGAGTGGGCCTGTGGAAAAAGCACGGCACGTTGGCAAAGCTCAGCAGCAAAAGCTGCTTTTGCTGCCTGCTAAACATTTCCATTGGATTAAAAGCCAGGCTGTGAGCCCAGCACGGCTGCTCCCAGCTCCCAAATCAGCCTCCTGCTAAACGTTTCCAGAGGATAAAGCCACTCTGTGTGCCCGAGGGGCTGGCCCTGGCTCCCACCTTGGTACTGGCACTGGCAGAGCAGCTGAAGGCAGAGCCTGACTCTGCATCAGGCAGCACCACAGCAGCTCTGCCAAAAGGAAACTGCTAACTTTAGGCTGGCAGGAAGAAAATCCAACCCCAGAAGGTCTGTACAGGCAGCTGTGGCACTTGGGGTATCTGAGGAAGAATTGAAGAAGCCCTGGGTGATGCAGAGCTGAAGAAAAGTGGGATTTCAGCTGCCCCATTCAAGCAGCCAGAGACAGCTGCCAGGAGCAAGAGCAGGGAGGGCTTGTTTCCAGCTGCTGGAGCATCTCCAGAGCAAAGTGGTTTTTCAAACCATTCTCTGGCCAGTTAAAGTTCCATAGACAAGCACTGGGTGAACGCTGCTGTCAGGTAAATTTCCAGCCCAAGCTGCTGGGGTGCCACTGTGCAGGCAGGACCTCTCACCCTCCAGCAGGAGGTTTTCAGCCAAAAAAAAAAAATTTAAATGTTCCTCCAGGCACAAAAACTTTGTCCACAGCTTCCCCAAACGGGGTGAATGCAGCCTCCCTGGAGGTGAGGAGCTCCAGACCACAGCTTGTCCCCAAGTCCCCACGGTCCCCATCCCCACGCCGCCCGCTCCCAGCACCTACTTGAGCGATTTGAGCACTTTGTCCAGCTTGCCGGAGGGGTTGGCTCCGGGGGACTCGTTCCGCCGCCGAAAAATCCCCAGCCGGTTCTTCATGTCCTTGGCTCTAGAGAGAAGAGCGAGTGTGAGCGGGCGGGCGAGGGGACCCCCAGCCCCGCGGGGACCCTCCCGCAGCGCGCCCCGCGCCCACCACCTACTCCTTCATGGTGTGCCGGCGCTGCAGGCTGCCCGTGTGCGGCCTCTGCACCGCCAGCAGCATCTCCGCGTGGAACTCCAGCGGCTGCGGCTTGGACAGGTCGCGGAAGAAGGGCATGGCAGCGGGGCCAGCCCGAGCGGCGGGGACAGCCCGAGCGGCGGCGACAGCCCGAGCGGCGGGCACGGGCCGAGCGGCGGCGACAGCCCGAGCGGCGGGCACAGCCCGAGCAGCGGGCTCGGCGGGCACGGGCCGAGCAGCGGGCTCGGCGGGGACGCTCGGGCGCTCTGCCGCCCGCCCCGAGGCGCGCTGCTGCCGCGGCGGCCAGCGCGGAACGGGAAGTGGGAGGGCTCAGCGCGGAGAGCTTTAAATGCGGCGTGGGGCGGCCCGGAGCGTGCGAGTGAGTAAAAGCTGTGTCAGCCCCGCCGCTGTTTGGGACGGCTCTGCCGTTGCTGGGGAAACTTGAGGAAAGGTGGAAAAATCAGCGCCGAGGCGGATAGTGGGGCCTTTCAAGAGACGGCGGGGAAAAATAATCACGGCGAGGATTTACGAGGGCTATTTATAGAGCGCAGGCATCCCGGGAAGGCGGTGGGGCCGGCGGCGGGGCGGAGCGGGCTGAGGAGCAGAGCGGGGACTGCGCTGCCCTGTGTCCCCCCTGCGTGGGCACCCACACATGCACACCCCACGGGTGTTCACACGTCTGCGGTGCCAGCCCGTGTGGGGCATGGCCTGGGGACATTTCCGTAAGGGGGTGGCCGGGATTGGCAGCGCAGGGCACTGGGGCAAAGACGCCCCATTCTGTCACCCGCGCATGGGTCCCCTCGCTCCAGCATCCCTGGACAGACAGACTAACGGACACACGGCCACGAGGCTCGCGGTTGCTCCAGGGAGCTGCCAGTAACACAGAGTTGTACAGATTCCTGGGAAGCGCCGTGGGAAAAGGAGCACCCCCGGCAGGGATGGGACGGGCGGTGCTGCCCCCGCGCGGCACCGCGCGGTCACTGCACCCGGACGCGGCGGGGACCGGTACCAAACACGGCCCGGCAACCCCAAAAACTGCAACAATCACGAGTTGTAGCGCTCGGGCCCTGCTTCCCACTCCCTTTTCTGGCAGTCTTCTCCTAGTGTACAGACCACTGGTACTCGTTAAAAAAACAAGTATAATGCTATCTTAATTACATGTGGCTGGAACCCTTATAAATGGAAAGAATTATAGCTTCCATCTGTGTTTTTAATTTCTTCCATTTACAATAACTCTCCTCGATCTCATCATGAAGTGCACATAGACAGTGTTTCACTGCCTGTGAATATAATGTATTTATCAAAACTTAAGAGCATCAGTCTTTTCTCAACACACATGGACTCTGCCCTCTAAATCTGAAGCTCCTTATCTGACACCATCTCATTAGGCAAGCGGCTTCAGTTTTCACTTCTTGCTCTTTCTGATTCTGAAAATTTAATGTTACAGGATCTGCCACAGGTCGCACAGTAAGGATGCTCAGAGATGCCACCTCTACCTAGCCAAGCCATGCCCATGGACACGAGGGGTACAGGAGGGATTCGGGGCACGGATGCACCACCCCACCCCAGGTGATGTTCTCCAGACCCACAGCTCTCTCCAGTGCCAGGAGGGTAAAACACAGCAACCACTGGGAAAAACAAAGCAGGTGCAACAACCCCAGGGCTCAGTCCAATGAGCCACAGAATGATTGTAGAAGGCAATTGCTCCCCCCAGTCCCTGGTGCCATCCATAACCTCATGGACACGGACAGTTTCACTGCCTTCACACCCCCTGCGCTGTGATCCCAGCAGGACACATGTCCCGCTGCTGCCAGGCACCCGCTAAAGTGGGAAAAGCAGATCCAAACACGGAGCCTCAAGATCCAAACACCATCTGCCTCCCATCGCTGTGCCGCCAGCGCCGCCGGCAGCCGGGGACCCGCCAGCACACGGGACGGGCCATCCCACACAGCCTCGAGCAGCAAATTTCAGCAGCGTTCCCAGTTTAGCAGGACAGCAGTCGGCACCTGGCAGAGCACTGAACACCCCTTGTGTGACACAGGAGGGTCGCCTCCACAGCACAGCCCTCGGCACCAGGCCAGCTGGAACACACCAGGCAAACACCTCCTAAGGAAGCTCCCCAACTTCCACATGCTGCTCCTCTTGCACACCCTTGCAAAGAAGGAGTGGCACCAACCCAGGCTGTGACAGCTATGGGCAGGCACAGCCCCGAGCTGCGGCCGTACAGCACAATAAATGCCACAGCAAAAATAATTCCACAGAATAGTTGCTGATTTCACTCCGGAGTTGCCCCTATAAAGTGATCTGCCCCAGCACCCCAGCATGGCCACGAGGCCCAGCACCATCACCCCGTGCTGCTTCCAAACCATCCCCTGGACAGCACATCCCCCTTCCTGGCAGGATGCTGGGTGTCCTACCTTTCCAGGTATTTTTCGGAAAAGTCCACCATGGCGTGGTACATCGAGGCCGGCAGCGTGTGCCGGGAGAGGAGCGAGTGCCGGCCCGCGGCCCCCGCCCCATAAATAGTCCCGGAGCCGGCTGGGACCGCGCCGCGCAGCCAATGGCGCTGCCAAGAGCTCCCCGGAGCATCCCCCGCCGGCTCAAGGTGAGCGCAGAGCCCTCTCCGCTACCGCCCCTGACCCCGCCGCGCCGGGGGGGCCCAGCCTCCCCCGCCAGCCCCGCTCCCCCGGCGCGGCCACGCGGCCGGGGGGACGTCCCTGCTGCAAGGGCTTCGTTTTCATTTCGAGTGCTGGGGGGGAAATAATAAAAAGAGCTAAAAATAGGCGGCAGCGATGAGGCAGCGCGGGCCGACAGTGCCGCTCGCTGGCACAGCCGGCGAGGCCGGGCAGCTGCGTGCGCAGCCCCCTCGCACCCTGAGCCATTCCAACCACGTGTGGCTCCTCCACCTGCCCGGCACACGTGGCGCAGGGCACGGGGCACACAGCCGCGGGCATCCCCGTGGCCCTGGCACCAGCCGGATCCGCGTTCCGGAGGAGTTCGCTCCCGAACGTCCTCACTCGTGCGCCTGCCCCCCTCAGCTGCAGCTGTGTTTGAGGACAGCAAAGGCCACGGTTGCCTTGTCCTTGCTTGCACCCACTTTTTGGCACCCCAAAGCCTTACCGGTAGCAGCAGAGGGCTGCCGGTGTCCCCCGGAGGTCCCCGCGGTCCCCGCTCCCACCGCGCTGCCGTGGATGTGCTGAGTCTGAGCCTGACCCGCGGTGCGAAACCTCCCCGTTCCACCTCCCCATTCCTCCTCCCGGCATGGGGCCAGCGGGAAGGAGGCCCCCAGCTCAGATTTCACTGCTTCCATGTCCTCTCCCTGAACCCGGGCAAGCTGTTTTTCCCAAGAGCCGGTGTCTTCACCCTGTCTGGGCACGGTGGAAGGGGGTGCTCCCAGCTGGGCTGGGCAGTGCCCCCAGCACACCCCACCACCCTCCCTGGAAACAATTCCATCTGAAGTGAGAACCCTGTTCATGGCTTTGCTGCTGGAAAAAGTCAAGGGGAAGATGGGGATCCTGAGGGCTCCTGGTACCTGCAGGACTAGGCCGAGGTGTCTGGCCCCACAAACAGCCCTGGCACTCCCTGATGCCACCCCCGATGTGACACTTACAGGCTCTTGCTGCGTTTCTTGCGGGAGGTCTCATCCCCTTCATCACAGCTGCACTCAGGGTCTGCTCCACTCAACTGGGGGGAACAGAAAAACAGTGTCTGTCATCACACCAGGACGTGCCCACAGTGTCACTCTGTCACCAACCAGCAGGGCCAGCATCCCCACGTTCCCACAGCACACCGCCCAGACCCACAGCACCCATAGGGCCCCTTCCTCATGATGACAGCGGCATGGGACAAGCTCCTGACACAGGAACCTCCCTGCCCTCACTCATCCTCTGCCACCTTCAGCTCATGGAGCTCCTGGAACATCCAAGGAGACCCCAGGGCCAGTGGCCCAGGTACCCTCCAGGTTCAAGGTGCTGACAGTGGAACCTCCTACAGGGAGGACATTCACATCTCCACTCCTGATGCTCCTACTCCTCCTGCTGAGTGGGCACAGGGATCTTGCCACTGCCCAAAGAGCCCCCCAGAACTAGGCTGGGCACCCAAAATCAATCAGGAGTTCCCAGCAGTCCCCAGGCACGAGAAATCAGAGCAGTTCACCTATAATTGAATCACATCATTGCAGTTTACAAGTCTGCTCTCTGACCACTGCTCCAGGGCAACCTGGACAAACCAAGGGGACCTGGGATGTGCCATGAGCTCAGGGCAGCACCAGCACAGCCTCTGAGCCACAAAGCCTGGCACCAGGCAGGGAGACCCGCGGGATCACCGTAGCTCGGGGGCTTTAACATTCCATCCATTCCTGAACGCTGCAGATGCTCACGGCCGGCCCTGCATCCCGCCCCGCACCCACCCGACCACCGCCAGCTCATCCCGTGCTCCCGGGGCTGCCAGGCGCTTTCCAGGATCATCATCCCGCGGCCGGGCCGTGGGAACCCTGTGCTCAGCCCCGCAGCCCCGGGCCCGAGGTTCCGGACACTTCCTTCCATTCTGCGCCCGGCTTTCCGGAGTTTATCGGCCCCGAACAATGCGGCCCTCGCCGAGCACCTTCCCCGGGCCGCTCCGGCCCCGGCAGACGGGCTGGCCGGGGCTTCCTGCCATTGTCCGGAGAGGCTCCGTGCTCGGGGACAAAAGGCAGCGGCAGAGCTCTCCCGAGGAGTCCCAGCGCTCCCCACCGTGCCCAGTAAAACAACCAGCTCCCAGCCCCACCGCGGGAAGGGGGGACGGGGAGACACACCGGGCACGATGGTGTTAAAAGAGGCTGTGGAATGAGCCCCTCTGAAACACTCCCAGATGGGAAAATAACCAAGAACGTTGATGGATGTGATGGCCCTGCAGCCGAGGCCGCCCGGTGCAGGTGTTGCCAGTGGGGGAATTCCCTATGGGAATTGTGCATCAGTGTCCTGCTCCAAAAAGCTCGGAGGTTTCATTGAACTATTCTAGGGCACAGACCAATAGAAGTGCTTCCAAAGTGTAGGCAGAGGGTGGCAGTAGCCCAGTCCCACAGTGGCTCAGCCCCGTGTCTGGCTTCCCTGACTGCTGCACACCCTCCACGGGCAGCTGGAGAGGCAGGGCAAGGGGAACGGGACAATGGGAGCACGGTGGGAATGGGGCAGTGGGGACAGGGCAGTGGGAGTGGGGTGGTGGGAGCAGGGCAATGGGAACAGGGCAACGGGATCAGAGCAGCGGGAATGGGGTGGTGGGAGCAGGGTGATGTGAGCAGGGAGCAGGGCAGTATGAACAGGCAGGGGTGCCCAGGAGAACACATGGGCAGGGATTTAGGCTCCAGGCTTGGAACTGGGAGCTGCAGGAGGTGCAGCCACCACACTGCACTCTCCACTAGCACAGGCTGCCCAATCCCTGCCCCAAAAATCCCAGTCTAATGTGCACCAGAACAGTTTAACGGAGGAGGAGCTCCGTTCACCTCTGCGGGAAAACATCCCCCCAGATGAGAGCAGAAAGCTCAGCTGGTGGCTGCCGGGGCACGGGGGAGCACGATCCGCGATGCCCGGCAGGGACACACAGCCCACCCAGCTCGGGCAGCGCTGCAGGGCTGCAGGGCTGCAGGGCTGCAGGGCTGCAGGGCTGCAGGGCTGCAGGCTCGGGGCTGCACACACAGCGGCACTGTGAGCTCTCCTTCAGGGCACTGCTCACGGGACGCTCTCAGCCGGCGCTGAGGCTGTCACCGCCTCCCTCGCACGTGTGCCTGACACAAGGGTGGCTTTTCTTTATCGGGGGATAGGGCGGGTCTGACCCCTCCATCTCCTCCCGCACACAACTGTTGGCCTCAGTCTCCAGGAGAGTTTGGACTTCCCTGCAGAGAGCAGCCCCATCCCAGCAGTGTGTAACCCTCACCATCTGGTCAGGGACTCTGAGCCCAAAAATTCCTCCAGGAAACAGCATCAGGGTGGCTTTTCAAGCAGCGTGGCAGGAGAAGGGTTAACCCAGCATAGGTTTAACCCCAGCATGGGTTTAACCCCAGGGTCTGCAGCAGCCTCTCCTGCCAAGGAGCCCATTGCTCTGGAGCAGAATGTGGCCCTGGAAGGTGGTCCCAAGCAGCAGGACATGGTCCTGGGCTGCGAAACGAGGCTCTGAGCTGGGAACACAACCCTGAGCACTGGAATGCAGTCCTGTGCCGAGCACCAGAGCCCCAAGAAGCACCCAGAGCTGAGGATGGGGCAGAGCAGGGTATGGGGCCAGGGGCCACTCTCAGCGCCCTGCCAGGGCCACCTGGGGAGGATGGGAAGAGCAGCACTTCCCATGAATGGTCTCTGCACTGGCAGCTCCTTCCTGCACCTCTGCGCTGGGGGCTCAGGGAGCACCCCAGACCTCCAGGATTGCACGGCCCAGTCCTGGGCAGAACTGCCTCAGCACAGCCTTTGCTGCTCCTCCTGCATGGTAGGGTCACACATCACTGCTGAGCACAGCTTTTCCATGAGATGGACCCCCACAGTGGTCAAAGCCCTGCAGAAGGCCGGTGGGGCAGAGGGTCACACTGCTCCTGGCACCCCCTGCACACTGGGGACTGTCACCAGGGATTCTCCCCACTGCTGGGAGCAGCCCTGTGCAAGCCCAGATCCCCAGACTCTGCCACCAGGAGTCCCAGCAGACAGCACTGCCCAGGCCACAGGCCCTGCAGGGCGTGGCTGCAGCGGTGGCAGTGCCACCCACAGCCCCAGCACGCTGCTCTGGGTGCCGTGCCCCGGGTGCTAGCACCTCCAGAGCCGGCTGCCAGGGGCAGGGACCCTCCTGAGTGCTCAGAAGGGAGCTTTGCCATGGTCATGGAGACAGGGGCCACGTGGCAGGACACCTCCAGCCCAGGAGCTGCCCCAGCACCACGGCCAGCCGTGGCTCACGTACCTTCCTGTGGCCCGAGAAGAGCAGCGTCAGCTGGTGGATGGAGCCGCCGTTTTTGACGAGCTCTTTCTTGAGGGTCCTGGGGGAGGGCAGTGCCCAGTGCGCGGCGGTGCCCTGGCTGTCGGAGCAGTTGAGGGTGGTGTCGGAGGTGAAGCAGTGGCCCTTGGCCTCCTGCAGAAGGCTGCCCTCGCTGTGCGTGCGGCGCCGCAGGGAGCCCTGCACGCTCAGGGTGTAGCCGGGCTGCCCGCCCGATGTCTCGATCATGCTGCTGCGCTTCAGCTCGTTCCTGTCCAGGTACTGCTCGTCGCTGTCCTCCTCCTCCTCCTCGTCCTCCTCATCCTCATCTTCCTCCTCATCCTCCTCGTCGTCCTCGCCATCCGTGGCGCTGCCCGCCGTGCCCGCCGCGCTCTGGCTGAAGGTGCTGTCCAGCCGCAGCTCAGGGATGACAAAGGCTGGCAGGGAGCTGGGCTGCTCCTCTCCCTTTGCGGTGGCCACCGGCTGCTTTTCCACCAGGAGAGGAGCCTGGGTGGCCCCCGGAGCGTCCCAGGGCTCGGCCAGAGCCCCTGCCTTGGCAGCCAGAGGGGCATCACCCACTGCTGCCTTCCCATCCTCCGAGTGCATCTGCCCCGGTTTCTCGGCGTCCGTCTCCAGCATCTGCCAGAGGAGAAGATAAAGAAGGATGAAAGCAGAAGCACCCCAAATCTCTCTGGCCACCTTCCTGGGAAGCCTTTCACCTCCTCACACCCCACCTACAAGGTTGGCACTGATTTGTACAATGCTTACAGTGCTCTGGTGGGGTGGGATGGCATTGTCCCCATGTCCCCAGGTGGTGCCAAGTCACCCCTTGCTCTGTCAGCACCCAGTCCTGCTCCTGAGCTCTGGAACACCAGGTTCCCCAGCTGGCAGGAGTGGGATGGTGGCACTCAGCTGCCCCCTCCAGCAGCCGGCAGCAGTGGTGGGTTTTGAGGAATCCCAGGGTGCTGGCTCGGCTCCAGCCGCAGAGGCAGAGCCGTGACAGCATCCTCACCCCGATGGCTGCTGCGAGCTGCTGCCCTGCAGGGATGTCCCCCAAGGGCTGCAGAGAAAGCCAGCAGCTCATCCAGCAGCTCTGGCGCCTCCTGCACCGCGTTAACAAATGCCAAAGGGAAGCGCCGGGCTCTGCCCATCGCTGGATGGCCCCAGCTCAGCCCGTGGCTCTGGGCAAGCCCTACAAAACCACAGCCACTCCTGCCAGCCTCTGAGGGGCTTTAAGCCTTTGGGGCAGGTTTTTCCAGGTTTCTTTGCTGGGGAAGGGCTGAGCAAGCTCTGTCCTTTCAAAAGGAAAAGCCCAAGGGAAAGAACCTCCAAGGTTGTTTTTGTGAGCAGGGGGTGCCTGCAATGAGCCCTCTCTTGCCAGAGCAGAGAGTCCAGTGTGATTTTTATGTCTAAGCCAAAGGGGCAAAACCAGCCCAGCAGAGAAAAAAAAAGACCAAAGGAGAGAAAATCCTCTCTTTAGGAAGCAATTCCCTCCTGCACAGATCCCGGGGCAGAGATTATTCCACAGGACCACCCCCAGCTAACAAGTCACCCAGAAAAGAAGTCACTGTATGCCCAGCTGAAATCCAAGCATTTTCACAAACCCAGTGACAACCAGAGAACTGGAGTTAATGAAGACATCCCCTCTGTATAAATTGACTTCAGCTTCAAAAAGGCTAGCAGCCCCAGGAGTCAACCCATCCAGCCTCACTTCCCACTGGGAAGAGGCACCCATAGAGTGGACAGAGGCTGTATCCCCATGGAGGTCCCAGCCTGTGGCAGCACCCCTGGGAGAGCCACCCTGCTGCTGGACACCCCTCATCCCCCGGAGCACAGAGGTGATAACCACCCCTGGACATCCCCAGGCAGCTGTGTGCAGATGTTGGGCTGCAGAAGCTGCTGTCACCTCCAGGAAACACCCCGGGGGTGTGAGCCCCCTGTGCACAGAGGGGACAGCACAGACATGGCAGCACCTGCCTGAGCTCAGGGGGCAAAGAGCTGGGCAGGTTTCCAGGAAGATGCTGGAGCTCAGTGCCAGAGCCAGCTGTGCCTTGTCCTGGTTTATCACACCCAAAGGGTCCTGGTGTCACCTGTAGCACAAAGAGCACCAGCACTGTCCCACCCAGCCTGGCTCGCCCCAGCAGCGATTCAGCATCACCTGAACTCCCCCAGTGAGTCTGAAGACAAAAATTCAGAGACCACGTTGTGCTTGGTCCCTTCGTGACATCGCTCTGTCCAAGGAACAGCTGGATTTGGAGTCAGGCACAAAGCAAATGCTCCTTTCACCCACCCTTGGGGTGAAATTACACAGTAATTCCTTGTAAGAAGGGAGTGTTCCCAGCCCTGCCTCGCCAGGCTGCCATTTGCACCAGTGTGCCTCAATGATGCTGCTGATGTTTTATTTGTCTTGCAATCACTGTCATCATTATCTCATGAAATAATTAGAGGAAAAACCCACACAGCCCTCGAGTCACTCCCCACAAAGCCCTCCCCCAACACTGCCTATCTGCCCAGTCCTTCTGCTAACGGTGCTGGGTGCCTGCATCTGATAAGGTCCTAGAAGGAAATGAACAGGCTCCTTTAAAATGAGAGACATTTGGGGATTAAATTAAATCCTTGCACTAATTCAATCAGAGCCTCTGCTGCTCTTCTCTGGCATGGAGGGGATGAGCAGCAGCCTCACCATGAGCGAGGGCTGGTTCCATCTCGGGCTGAGAGCATCACCAGGGCTGTGAAATCCTGTCTGCACAGGACTGAGCTCTGCTCAGCATCATCTGGGCTGGGGAGAGGCAGCAATGCCATCACTGCCAGCCCACAGAGCTGCTCCTGGCTGGAGACACCAGGGACTTCATCAGCACAAAGCCAAGGCCACCTTGCTGCCCAAAACTGACTTGGGACCTGAAGGATGGGGATGTGACCAGGTTTCATAGACTCACAGGACGGTTTGGGTTGGAAGGGACCTAAAACCCATCTTATCCCACCCCCTTCCATGGGGTCCACTGTCCCAGGCTGCTCCAAGCCTAGGACACTTCCAGGGGTCAGCCAACCAGGCCTTGGACACTTCCAGGGGTTCAGGGGCAGCCACAGCTGCTCTGGACACCCTGTGCCAGGGCCTCCCCACCCTTCCAGGGAACAATTCCTAATTCCCAATATCCCATCCATCCCTGCCCTCTGGTAGTGGGAAGCTGTTCCCCTTGTCCTGTCCCTCCAGGCCCTTGTCCAAATTCCCTCTCCAGCTCTCCTGGAGCCCCTTGAGGCCCTGGAAGGGGCCCTGAGGTCTCCCTGGAGCCAGTGAGCAGCTTTTCCAGTATCTGAGGGGGGCTGACACCTTCTCACAACTTCATGCTGGAGGAGGCAGCAGTGGAGGCAGTGCTGGTGCTGTCTGAAGGAGGTGCTGTCCTTCCATCTCACAGACTCACCCAAAACATTCCATGCTCTCACTGCAGCAGCAGCGGCTCAGGAGCCAGCAGCCAACATCTGGATTTCTCCATTCTCAATGCCTTGGTCCCACTGCTCTCAGCATCTGGGTGTCCCTGACCTCCTTTTTTCCACCACCTGCATCTTCCCCTGCACTCAAAAAAGTGGTTTTGCCATTCCCAGCATCTGAATTTCCCTGTTTGCATCGGGGCAGGTCAAGGGGCTGAGGGGATTTACTCCATCCTCCCTGGAAGAACTCACACTTCACTCTTCCAGCTTCTGTCTCAGACTGAGAGGCCAAGGCAGCATTTCCTGAGAAGGGGAAGAGAAAGCAGAAGCAAGAGCTGCCTCTGAAGCCCAGGATGGCTCTCTGGGGTAATTTTAGGGAAGGAGGATGATAGGTCTGAGACCAGAGAAACAGCAAGAGAGTTCCTAAGAATGATCTCCTAATTGAACAAATATCAACACACTCCAAAATAGGCAACACTGCCCTGCCTACTCCGACATCCTCAAACCTTGCACCTGTTACCCACTCCTTGGGTTCTCTTTGCCATCAAGGATTACTCACTATCTCAAACATTAAGTTTTTTCAAGTTTTTAAAGTTTTATTGAAACCAAGACAGGGCAGAAGAACTGCAAACCCTCTGCTTCTTGGTCTGTACCTTGAGCAGGTTTTTCTGAGCTGCTGCTCACATCCAGGACTGTTCCAGCTCACCAGCAGAGAAAATTTCAACGAGCGCCAGCACAACCTCAACTTCTCCAGCACTTAATTTAATAATGTGGCCTTGCTGGTGGCCCACAGCTGGGACTTCCAGCTGGGAAAAGCCCAGCCATGGAGACAGCACAGCTGAGAGCTGAAGACTGCCCTGCCCTTGCCCTGGTGCTGCCAGCTCTCCCGCTGCCAGAAGTGCTGGCACGTGTGGCATTCCCTGGAATCCCCAGCAAGGGGAGGTCAGGGATTTTTTTTTTTTTTTTTTTTTTTTTTTTTTTTTTTTTTTTGAGGCTCTCAGCTTCTCATTTCAAAGCCTCTGCTCCTCTCAGTGATGGAGCCACTATGGCTCAAGGAATGCCTGGCCATGGGGATATTTAATTGAGCCTTTCCTGGCTCCTGATGGGGATGCTCAGGCTTTTTCTTTCTTTTGTGGTGATGCTGAGGAAGAGGAGGCAAAACACAGCTCAGAGAGCTGCCCTGCACCCAGGTACCTCCTCAGCTAAAACCAGGGATTGGGAAAAGCAGGGAAGTCCCTGCAGGCTGTTGGACACAGATGTGAGCAGGAGAGCAAGGGATATGCTGCTCCAGCTGTGCTCTCACCCAGGAGGGGTGAATGGACTGCAGGAAGAGCTGATCTTGTGGCTGTCCCTGACCATGGCAGTTCCATCCTCCCTCTGCCCCATAGAGAACCTCTCTGGCTCCTGCTGCCCTTCAAAAACCTTTGCTCTAAAACACCTCACCTGTCCCCAAAAGCATTTAACTCCATTGGAATGAGACCAAGGTTATTTTGGGAGAGATGCAGACAGCAGTGGGTTCCCTGTGCTGGAGGCAATATCCCACCCCACATCCGCTGGATTGCAGCTGATGCCAAAAAGAGCACCTACATCATCCAGGGAAACATCAACCTTTCCAAAGCAGATCTTTCCTAAAGCAGAAGGAAAATATTTTACAATTTGGGTTCTTAGCATGGGACAAAATGTGCCCAGATCCACCAGATTGGAAACTTCTAACTGTGAAAGGCTGTCGAGCACCTCAGGATTTCAAAGTGACAACTAAGAACCAAGGAAGCTCACAGCTACAGGGAACAGCATCTAAAGCACAGCACGGGGCTGAGGGGAAGAAAGCAAAGCCAGAAATGCAAAGCAGAACTACCAAAACTTGAGAAAATCTTCGTGGGAGTCATTGTGAAAGTGCTCATGAGGAGCATTCCCCGAGCTCTGCTCCTCACCCTCTGCGAGGCCGGCCAGAGCCCAGGGCTCGCTGCACAGCCAGGTTTTCTACCCTCACCCTGCTTCATTACTGCACAATGAATAATTGATCCCGAGCAATTAGTGTAACAGCAAAAGCGGCGCGGATGTATGAACCCGAACAGCAGGGCCAGCAGTGCCTGGGGCTGGGCAGTGAGGGTGGAGGTGCAGATGGGAGATGGGGAGGTGATGTTTGTACCGCCCTAAAAACCCGGCCATGGGCTGCCTCAGAGCCCTGGCAGGAGAAGCCCTCCTCGGGGAGGAAGCACGGGAGGATCCCGTGGTCCCTGCACAAATCCCGATCCCCATCCCTGCATTCCGGGCGGGTCGCTGCGCACGGGGCTCTGCCCAGCCCCAGCCCTGCGGCTCCCGGGCCCGCTCCGCTCCCCGGGAGACTCAGCGGGAAGCGGAGCCCACGTTCACCCGAGGGCAGCAGCCCCGCGCCCGGGGAGAGGAGCTCGGCTGCAGGCTCAGCTCGCACCCCGCGTCTCGGTGGCACCACCTGCTCAAGGTGTCAGCCACCAACCCGGGACCGAGCCTCTCCACGCCGTCAGCAGGGACTCGACACCGCCGCAGCTCCGGGCTGCCAGCCCCGACCCGCAGCTGCCCGGCAGTCCCCGCTCCGGATCCCCACCCATCCCCTGCCCGGTGCCCTCCATCCCCACGAGATTCCGAGCGTGCCACGGCTGCAGTTCCTGCTGAACCTGCTGGTTGGTCCCCAGCGTCAGTCCAGGGACAGTATCCAAAAGGCTGCAGAAGTCCTGGAGCAGAAAATCCACATTGTGGGCACATTGCAGTGCTGATCCCACAGCAAGAGCCAGCTGGTGCCGACGGCACAGCCGTGCACAGCCCAAATTTGAGAAGGAGCCTCAAAACATCCCCACGTTACAAATGCCCGCTCGCTCTCCCTGGATGCACCTTACCAACCCTCAAGCCCAGCCTGGTGGCAAATGAGTTGTGCAGGAGCCACAGGTTCCCCAGGAGAGAGCAGGGCAGGGAGCAGAGCCTTGGATCCCCAAGGACATCAGCGCTCCTGATGCCCTCAGCCTGAGCTTCCTCAGCCTGAGCCGGATCCTGCCCAGCCCAGGGTCCGGCCCTCAGGCTGCAGCCTTTGCTTGTAAAACCTACCAAATGCGGGCTCTCAGCTGCATCCCCCGGGCCGAGCGAGCGGCACCTCCGCCGGCAGCCCCGGCCCCGCCATGTGCCCGCGGCGGCGCTCGGCTGCTGCTGGCGCAGCGCTCCGGCTCTGCCCTGCCGTTATTAATGTCCGTGTCAAGCGGCGGCTGAAACCGCCCCAGCCTCCCCCAGACGCGGCTCACTCGTGCCCCTCGTGCTGTTTATGGCTCTGCCGGCTCTCCCCGGAGGTGCTGTTACCTGCTGACAGCAGCGGACGGCCGCTGTGCCCTGAGGAAGGGCCATGCATCACCCTGCGAGCCGCCGCGCTCCCCTTCTCCTGCCCTGTCCTGCCCCCAGCGACACCGAGCGCAGAGATCCCGGTGCTTCCTGCTTAAGGAAATTCTGCTGCAAGTTCGCTGTTCGTGGGTTTTTTTCCCCCCAAACTGTTTTCTGTGGCGAAGTGACGGCTCTGAAGTGGGGGATGCTCTGCAATGGGGTGCTCTTCCCTTTGCATCTCAACCTCTGAGAGCGGCACGACCCTAATGGGCAGGGACAGGGAGAATAAACAGGCAGGATGGTGGATGGTGTCCATCCAGGGGACAGCCCACGCATGACCATCTGCCCCTCCTCTTCTCCTTCAAGGCCAGGGCCCTCTCGTGGCACCCCCATGCACACGGGACTGGGGACCCCACTGCCTTGGCTGGGCATTGCTCCTGCTGGGATTCCACTTCACTGACCAAGACAGGCAAGTGTCCTGATGGCTCCAGAGAGAGAGCACAGTGAGGGGTGTGTGCACAGCCACTCTCAGACATGTGCTGGTTTTATCTGCCCCACAGCCACCGTTCACTGCCGAGTCCTCGCTGCCACAGTGACAGTCCGAGCTCAGCTCTTCTCCAGCACGGACCCTTGGCACACACATGTCCCTCTGCTCAGCCAGCTGATGCCACATGAATGCTCCCAGGGTGAAGCAGGACTGTGCTGCCTCCTCTGCCTCACAGGTAGCCACAGCTTTGCAGTGGCACAGGAAATGTGGAAGCTCCCTGGTCTCACTGGACACAGAGCTGAGCTCAGCTCCACGTGGTCACCATGGACAGCAGTGACTTGGCACAGCCATCCCCACAGCTGTGCCCAGCCCCCATCCTGCCAGCACTGCTGAAGGGAGCTGGGCCTGGTGGGGTTTGTGCCTGTTCCCTCTCTGAGGCCACCTGGCTGGCTGCAGGTCTGTGGGACACTGGATGTCACCACACTGGGGGCACCTGGATGTCCCTGGCCCCTCTCAGTGAGGAATGGCCCAGCCACCCGCCCAGCCTGCCCACACCCACTGCTCTGTGCCCTTTGGGATGGGGATACAGCTCCAGAGCCGGGCTCCAGCTGCTGTCTGCAGTCTCATCACTGCAGGGCAGGTGCCGGGGGACCCGGAGCTGTGAGATGATGTCTGGGTCATAAATATCCCTGGCAGTAAAATCCAGAGTGGTGGGAAAGGGGGAGTAAGGAGCAGATCCTGCCACTGCCATTCAGCCCACAGAACCCTTTCCCTTTGGTGCTGCTCAGCAGGGGAATCTCTGCAGCTTTATGAGCAGGGCAGAGCTCTGTCCCCTGGCAGGATGAGGGAGGTGACAACCAGAGCCTGATGCATTCAGCCACTGCAGATCCACTGGGAAGGACTCATCCCAACACCACTTACACAGGACCATCAGGTTGGTGCAGGAAGCTGTTCCTGCTGCCAGCAGAGACCACTGGAAGGAAACATCCACCACGAGGAGAGGACCTGGCAGAGCAGCTCTGCTGTGACTGCCTCCAGCAGGGCCATGGCCAGAGCCACACACAGGAGGGAGGAATCCCAAATGGTCCCAAACCCAGCACTGGTGGCTCCAAAGCCACACACAGCCCTCCTGCAGTGGTGCTGGCAGGCCTTGCCCTGCTGCTGCATCAAAAAGGTGCCCGTTCAGGGCAGGACACCAAGCCTCATGGAGGGCCAGGGTGCCCTGGGGGCAGGATGAAGCTGCGCCTACCAGTCCCACACCACTCTGGGCATCACCACCCAAAGCCCCCTGGAATTTTGAATAGATCCTTTGACTCTGCAGAGATATCAGTGTTTGGGTAACTTTTGCACGGAGTTACTTGAACTTGACTTCAGAAACTGCCCAGCCACACGCTCACAATCCCCTGCCATGCTCGGAGGGAAGAGAAGGAGCAGCCACCAGAGGCAGGAGGTGTTTGGGCACAGGAGAGCAGGGCTCCAGCCTGGCAGGCTGCAACAAAGCACTTGCAGCACCTTCATTAAATCACAGCAGCGCTGGCTCAGAGCACTCAGCCTGTGCCTCTGACCACCCTGTGCAATGATCTCACCCCGCTCAGCCCCCCCGGGCTGCCGGCGCCGCTCCTGCCAGCACTTTCCCTCTTACCAGCCCTTCTGGGGATCGGCCAGGAGCAGCCCTTCCCGGGTTTGAAACTGCCTCTGGCCATGATGGAAGTGTTGGCAGCTGCTCACACCCGGCTCCAGCCTTGCTGGGGGGGCGAGGGGGTGCGGGCTGGCTGGGAGAAATCTCCCAGAGGAACGGGAGCCGCTGTGTGTGGAGGGGACAGCTCTGCTCTGCTCATGGCTAAGGAGCCCAGCTCAGCAAACGAACAAACACGGGGAGCTGTGGCATCTGCTCCGCTCCTCCTGCCTGTGCCTCGGGCACTGGGGGCCAGCTGGGAGCCCCTGCGGCCTCGGTGCCACCAGGAACGGCACCAAGAGCCTCAGGGCTGGGCAGCGAGGCCATGGGAGCCAAGGTTCAGTGACCCAGGGCTCAGGGGAGGTGACAAACAGATCAGCACCCCAGCCCAGGATCCCATCCAGCCCCACAGGCACACCCCAGCTCCCTGGGGCCTTGGGACGTGTCCTTGCAATGAAGGCTGGAAGCCAACTGATGTGCAATTGCTCAACCTGGAGAAGAGAAGGTTCTGGGGAGAACTTTGAGCCCCTTCCAGTGTTTAACAGGGGTCCAGGAGAGCTGGAGAGGGACTTTGGACAAGGGCCTGAAGTGACAGGACACAGAGGAATGGCCTTAAGCTGAAGGAAGGGTTAGATCAGATATTAGGAAAAAATTCTTTACTATAGAGGTGTGGGCCCAGACACTCAGGGTGCCCAGAGAAGCTGTGGCTGCCCCTGGATCCCTGGAAGTGTCCAGTGATCCCTGGATCCCTGGAAGTGTCCAAGGTCAAGTTGGACAGGGCTTGGAGCAGCCTGGGTCAGTGGAAGGTGTCCCTGCCCATGGCAGAGGGGTAGAATTGGATGATTTTAAAGATTCCTTCCAACCCAAACCAGTCTGTAGTTCCATGACTCTGTTCAAGAAGGGACAGCTTCCTCCAGTATTTTAAGTGGCCAGAGCTGAACCGGAGCCTGACTCAGAGAGGAAGAGCATGTCTAGTCCCACAGCCTCACAGATCCATGGAGCCTTTGGCTGTCCTCAGCAATGAGTTTCCCCAGTCCAGGGCGAGAGCTGGGCTGTGCTCCCTGGTGTGGAGCAGTGCAACAAGACTTTGTTTTGGTTCTGTGACCTGGCTGCACGTCCTGCCAGCTGATGCTTTAACCCTCATTGGGGCAGAATCACCCTCAAGGTGTCTCCCCTCTGTGCCCCCTGACAGCACAGTTAGGTGCTCAGAGGGTATGGCCAGGTTCAGGTTGACCCTCCAGGTGCTGCTGTGATGATGTGCTCAGCCTTGGCCAGCCTCTCGTGCTGGTATGTGGAAGGAAAGGCTCTGGTGAAGATCCAGGTTTCCTGCACCCTTGGCCATGTCCTGCCCCACAGCAGCAGATGAGCAGAACCCCCTGGAGCAGAGCTGGCGCCGATGGGGCAGCAGGTTCCCAAAATGGAAAATACTTTGGCCAAAAACAAAATAAGGTACAGAATCCTCCCCTCCTTCCCCATCGAAGAGCTGATTGCACTCTGACTAACCTGCTGTGAGTGAAGCACCTGCTCAGAGGGACAGGGAGGAATGGGGCTGTCCACAGCCTTGTCCCCAAGTGCTTGTCACAGCCACCCCAGAGCCTGGTGCTTGACTGTGCAAGGAAGGCCCGGGAGATGCCCCAGTGCAAGGAGATTTACTGGATTTACTGGGGCAGGGGGTGCCAAGGAGCAGGGACTGTGGGGTGAATGCAGGGTGGGTGTCTGGGGTGCTCGGGATGAGGAAGAGGAGGCAGGGGATGGGACAGGAGAGGGGTGACCCACACTGAACCGTGCCCAGCTGCAGGTGCCCGGGGAACAGGGCTGTCCCCGCAGCCCCGGAGCCCTCCCGCCCGCCGGCCCTGGTTTCAATCAGCCCTCCATCACACACTGTTTGCTTTTGCTGACAGCTCATTTACTCGCTTTTGTCAAGCACGGTGTAAATAAGTGAGAGAAACAGCCCTGCCCTTCCTGACCAGAGGCACGGCCAGGAAGGGGCCGGCCGGTCCCCCCGGCCGCTCATTCCCAGCACCGGAGCCAGCGCTGCCAGGAGGGGCCGGGTCATCCACGCCTGCTCCCAGCCAGGGTTGGGAAAGCGCTGGGCATCCACCACCTCCCTCGGGAAACAAGGGGAGCACCCGTCCTGGACTCCCAAAGTCCACGCCACCGAGTGTCCGTAATTATTTAGCTTAAGGATAATCTGCATCTTTCAGATACAGCCAGCCATCATCTCCGAGGTAATCTCAGGTCACGGAGCCAGAAGGGAAGAGTAATCAGCCGTTCTGAGTGTGGAAGACACAAAGAAACAAGCAGTGAGAATCAGACGGTGGCAGCAGGTCCGTTACACTCAGGGGGTTGTGCTGTGGAGCTTTTCCCTGGCAGCCAAACCAGCTGGAGCAGCTCCAGCCCCTGTGCCTTGCCCTGCCCCTGCTCTGCAGTTTGCCCTCTCTTCAGCCGGGCTGAATTACCCCGAGCTGGTGCAGCAAGGTGAGGGTAGCCCAGCACTGATGGTCAGCTTTAACTCAGTTAAAGCACAAAGCTGCTCCTCTGTAATCACATTGCCATGGCTGCGGTTCCTGGCAGCCCCAGCCAACCTCCAGGCTCCACACAGCTCTGCTGGAAGGTTTGCTCCAAGCTGGCTCACCCTGGGGATGTGTTTTACAGGGACTTGCACAGCACAGCCACAGGGCAGGGAGCAGCATCCCAGAGCAGGCCTGGACACAAGGATGAGATGGGGAAGGCTCTGCAGGTGGAGAAAATACCCACAGGGTAATTCCTGGGAGCTGCTGCAGCTGGCTGGGTGGGTTTGCAGCTCAGGGAAGTTCAGCCAAGTCTTACAGCGGCAGCAGAGCCCCATTTGCACATGTCTCCTGGACACTGGGGACAGAGAGCTGGACCACAATAACAGCCACGCTGTCCCCAGAGCTCCTCCTGCACTGACCTGGCAGGAAAAGCCCACTGGGAGCCAGGCTGGACCATCACAGCTGCATCCCTCATGGATGTCTCTTCCTCCACACCCAGAAGCAGCTGCTGCATTTGCTCAAGTCCCCCAGAAACCAACAGCTTTGCTCCAAAACCAGCTCTGAGAGCAGCAGTGCCAACACGGCCCCTGCAGGGCTCAGACTCCCAGCCTGACACCATCCTCCCTGGGGACACTGCCAGGGGCACTGCCAGAGGCAGTGACAGCTCTGCAGAGCCTGTCCCTGAGCCACAGGGACCTTCCTGCCCTTAGTGCTGCCCTACCCAGGCAGAGCTCAGGGGGGCCTTGAAAAACAGGAGGTACCACCCCAAAGCCCAAAATCTGTCTGATCTTTGCACAGCTCCAAGGTTGCCACTGGTAGCAGCCATGGAGGCTCCTGAGGAGCTGCTCTGTGCTCAGGCAGTGTCCCTTTTCCTGGCTCCTGCTCACATCTGACATGTGGCACAGCTCTGCTGGCACTGAGGCTGTGCTGGCCCTTCATTCCCACCCCACAGCAAAGCCCACATCCCCTTGGCCAGACTGTGGCCACAGCAAAATGAGCTGCCTCTTGCTGAGCTGGAGCAGTTTTGAAGGCTTTGCAAATCAGATTCCTGGCCAGGCTGATATTTCCAGCTTAATTTGTCTGTTCACAGAGCACAGACACTGGGTTTTTTCCCTAAATAGCCCTAGTATCAAATGACCGGTAAGCCAAGCTAATGGATCAGTTCTCCCTTGCAAGAAGCATCTGATTTTCCCAGCTCCTGCCTCCCACTGCTCTGGCACCCCCAGAGAGGTCTGTCCTGACAAACCAGCCTGGACACAGCCCCAGCTGCAGCTCTCCCAGGTCAGGCTCCTGCCCAGCCCTGTGTGCCCACCCTGCCCCAAGCACCCTTCCCTGTCCCCTCAGGAGTTCTTTCCCCATGCAGCTCCTTCTTGCATTTCACACCAGATTTGCTTTAAAATTGCATCCTGGGCACTTTACACCTTGCTGGGATGGCAATGGTGCTATAAACTCAATTTAGTAGTTGCTGTCACACTCCTTTTCTCCCTCCTGGCCCCACACCCCACCAGTGGGATTTCCATCAGCTTTAGCAAGCCAAAATAAACCCCCTTTGTCATGACTTTGGAGGGCTCATGATGGCTCTCCACAGGACCCAAAGAACACCCTCTTGGCTACTGAGGCACAGAAAAGCCTTTGAAAGAGATGTGATGTCTTCTGGAGTACTTTTTCACCTGTCCAGTGGCCAGGCTGCTTCCACAACTCAGGGAGCAGATGCTCCAGGGCTTTGCTCTGAGCACAGCCCCACGCCCTGCCATGAACAGTCTGGGCTGGGGAGGGCAAAGCTCCTGTCATGATGGAGCCTCACCAAGATGCCCCTTTGTAGGACCCATTTGAGAGACTCAGATTGGAAATGTCCCTGCACAGCTTCACCCTGGATGATCCCCAGCCCGTGGCAGGATCACACCCAGCCCAGCACAGAGCCACGCCAAGGATCAGTGGATTCCAGCAGGTCCCCATGCCTGGGCACAGCTGTGCCAGCAAGATGCCCCACGGGGCAGAGGAGTCGTGGCGGAGCGCTGTCACCTGTGTGAATCAGCTGCCCGGGGCCGCTCGCAGAGTGGGAGGTTTGGTTGGTAACGAGGTTCTCAGGCTTTGTGCGCTGCTGTTGCTATTTTAGTCTGCCTGAAACGTGCAGGAAAAGGAATCCGGAGGCTCTGTCTCCTGCGGAGATGTTTGTGCTGACCCAGTTAGGGAGGCTGCAGAGCCGCAGCCACATCTCCCTGTCCCGGGACAGCGCTGCGCCAGCCCGGCTGTGCCGGATGGGCCACCTGCCCTGGGGCCAGCCCGGCCAGGCACCCACAGGAGCACAGGGACATGGGGCAGGACCTGCTCCACCACCCTGCACCAGCCAAGGGAGAGATCCGGGGGTTTTACCCCCGAAATCCTCATCTGCAGCACTTAAAGCTCTTCAAACACCCGGCACAGGGGTTTCTCTTCTCCCAGAGCAGTGTCACTCTCCAGCAATCCAAACCCAACCCCCAGGACACAACATGACCCAGCAGAGACTGCCACTGTCCCAGACAGCTCCGTGGGGCAGCCCCAGCCCCAGAGGAGGTGGATGAGGGTGTTCACTACACCCACAGAGGGCAGGCAGAGCCCCAGAGCCCTGCACACACATTTCTCTGCCAGAGCTGCTGAGACAGCGCTGCCGGGCCAGGCTGGAGCTCTTCAGTGTGGGAAAAGTGCTGGGGCTGCCTCGCTGGGCATGAAAAACAGCACTCCCCAAACGACCCCTCTGTGCTTTGAGGACATCTGTGGGGCCAGGATCAAACACCTGAGCCCACCCAAGTGCACAGAAGGGGCAAATCTCTGCCCCACTACTCCCATGACCTTGGCCTTTTCATCAGCACCCAGAGATCACAGCTTAAACCTCTCCCTCTGCTTTCCATCCTGCCCCAGAGGTGAGCTCTCAGAGCAGGCTGGCCACGGGGTTGTGGAGCCTCAGCTGTCCAAATATCCAAATACAGATGCTGGGAGGTGTCAGCCCAGCCTGCCTCAGCTCCAGCCAGCAGATGCAAATACAGCCACGGCTCCCGGGCAGGGCAGGAAGCTGCAGACACAGCAGTGCCTGAATACAAACTCGCTGCTCACCTGGCAAGCAAACAGCCTCCTGCACAGCCCTCCTGGCAGGAGCATCACTGAGCAAAGCCCCCACAGGCAGAGCCTGCCGTGCTCCAGGCAGGAATTTCCAGCTCCGCGTGGATCTCTTACCTTGCTCTCCGTAGGAGCTGCTGCCGGATGTTGCTGCTTGGTGATGTTCTCAGCCAGACACCAGCAGATCCTCTTCTTCTGCTCCTGGGAGTAAGCCTCCAAACTTAATAAGCACTCCGACTTCTGACGTAAAGGAAACACAGGCAGGGAGAAGGTCATTAGCTCTGTGTCACAGGCCCTGCCTGGGTTTGCAAACTCCTTGGTCCCCACACACCACAACAGATGAGGGGAGAGCTCTCACCCCTGTCCTGCACCCTGGGCACGGGAGAGTCAAAGAGACTGGAAATCAGCTCCCTCCAGAGACAGGGAGAGTGGTGCAGGGGAGCTGACTGTGCTTCCATGAGCAGGAGTGGAGCAGCACGGGCAGTCCTGCACCCTGTGCCACTGCAGTGGAAACCGAGGGTGGAAATTGCTCTTTGCCATATGCAAACATTAATGAGGCACCAGAGCATGAACTGGTGAGAACGAGAGCCTTTGGGCTGGGTGGGGCTGGGAGGAAGAGCTCAGGGAAACTCCAGAGCAGCCTCTCTGTCCTGTTCCTCACTGAACACCAGGATGAATTTGGGGATAAACTCCAGAGCAGCCTTCCCACTCTGCTCCTCACTGAACACCAGGATGAATTTGGGGATAAACTCCAGAGTAGTCTCCCCACCCTTCTCCTCACTGAACACCAGGATGAATTTGGGGATAAACTCCAGAGCAGCCTTCCCACTCTGCTCCTCACTGAACACCAGGATGAATTTGGGGATAAACTCCAGAGTAGTCTCCCCACCCTTCTCCTCACTGAACACCAGGATGAATTTGGGGATAAACTCCAGCTCTGGTCACACATGGTCTGTTAGCAACATGCAGCAAGGAAGGAATTAAGAGAAATGATGGGAAGTCATCCCAGCTGAGCCTGCCTCCTTGTGTGCCCTTCCCTGCACCCATCATTTGTTTCTCTTGGACAGGTTTTCTTTGGGCCAAATCTCACTCACGTAAGGAACTTTCTGACCAAGTTCTCTCAGCAGCCGTCTCCCAACCCTTCAACTGCTTATCTCTCATGCTAAAAATTAAGCATTATAACATCTGCTGCCTGCTGGGATTTTGCACATTTCACTTTATAAAGGGTCCAGAAATGCCCAAGGTTGGATCATCTTCTTAAGTGGCCAAGGGGAAGAGAAAAAAATAAATAAAAGCACAACTTTAGGACAGACTGCAAAGAAAGGAAAAAAGAGTCGTTCACTAAGGGCCATTAAAAAAACCCTTTTCTTTCCCCCTAGAATTTCCTTCCAGAAGGGTAGGTCTCCAGTAGCTGGTTTTTCCCAGAAAGGTCAGAGAGAACCTGCAGCTTTGTGACTCCAGAGACATAACACAGCCAGAAGGGGAAATGCTCTTTAGTCACACCATTTAAACCACTGTTTGCATTGGATGGGAATTCATTCATGTTTCATCCAAAATCCCCTGAAGTGGTAAATAAACCAAGCTCCCACATCACCTCCTGGGAAAGAGGGTTCTGGTTCAGTCCTTTGCCCCTTTGAGGAGACTTCCATGAAGGAGAAATTTTGAGCTTTCTTATGTCTGGACATCCCCACACTTATTCCTGCAGGCTTTAACACTGAAAATTCCTTCTCAGGCTTCCTGAGCACAATCGGAATGAGCAGAGGTTTGGGATTCACAGACAGGAAGTGGTGGGGCTCACCCAGATCCTGGGTGGCAGTGATGCTCAGAGCATCCCTGGAGTGTCATGGTGAGTTTTTCCCATCCTGGATGTCCCAGTCTCTCCCAGTCCCACACCCGCAGGTCACCAGGCTGCACCACTGTGCCACCCACTCATCCCTAGGAAGTTATTCCCACTTTCAGAGGGGAGGATGAGCACCCATTTGCTGGGATGGAATCCAGGCTGGCATTTCCCTGCCCCACACTTGTGGTCAGAAGAGAACAAAGCAAGAACTCAGCAGAGCCCCAAGGCCATGGGGCAGCTGTGAGGAGCTCACCCTGATGCTGTAACTGCTGCACAGCCCCAGCCCTGCCAAGCTCCTGTGATTCTCCTGGAGCGAGGCTCAAAGCAGTTCCAAGGACATCTCGTGTCCCCTGCTGTGACAGACACAGAGCTCACCTAGCCCTGCCCTGAGCCCCTCCCTGATTCAATTACAGCCCATCTCTTTGATTGAATTTAGCACCAAGTGATGCTCAGCTCTCTTGCTGCTGAGAGCAAAGTGCCCCTCTGCTCCCTCTGCTCCCCCTCAGCTGCTGCAGGCTCCCTGACCTCGGCCACCCAGGAATGTCACAGCCAGGAGAGCAGATTTCCCTCTGCTCCTGAACTCAGGGAAAGGCAACCACCCCAGGGTGTGTCCCAGGTATTGTGGGCAAGGCTGAGGGGGGATATGCACAGCCAAAATTGCATTTATCCAACACGTACATTTTTTATTACCACCAGAGTGACATTTAACCTCTCCAATGTACATTTCCCAAAGAAAGAGCTCTGGTTTTCCCTCTTCCATTAACCTGCTCTCCCAAAAACTTTCACCTGGACTGGTTGGGAAAGCCCAACCTGCAGGGGCTGAGCACCCGCAGCTGCCTCCAAAGCCAGGTAAAGTCCTTTGGGATGCAGCCAGATGAAGGGCTGGCTGTTATTTGGGATAAAACTCATGGCACGTGTCCCTGGAGCCTGGTCCATGCTGGGCACCGAGCTGCCTAGCCAGGGGAGGCTGGGGAGGGGGGTCAGGGAGCTGTGCCTGCACACGCTGCCCCGTGAGCTGGGAACAGCCTCCCCGTGATTGTTTTCCTTCAGGGAGGCTGCTGCTGGGCCTGCCAATATTTACAGAGAGAAAACAGGGTTTAATCTCCCAGTGCTGGGAAAGGAGGATGCAGATGGTGTGAAGGGGACGTTTGCCACCAGATAAAGGCAGCGACTGAAGTGGCTGCCAGTGGCTTTCTGCCTGCCTTCCCCCAGTGACAAACATGTTATTGCAGGTGCTGTGTGCTGGGCTCAGGAGCCACTGGGGAGCCCACAGCTGCAGGGCAGTGCCAGCACCAGGCCCCCCACACTGCCCGAGGGAGAGCAGGAGAACACGGCAGGTATTGCAGAGAATGGCCCAAGCCAGCCAACACCAGCCCCAAACAGGCCCTGCTACAGCCAAGGATGATCTGCAGGAAAAGTTCCTTCTGCTCCATGGGAGCAGCTCCCCCAGGCTGAGACCCAACCCCATGGCAGCCAGGTGAGAGGTCTGGCCATGCAGAGCTCCTGCCTACCCCAGCAGACACCACACAAGGAGGGGCCGTGGACTCTGTAGCCCATAAATCATGAGAGGAGCCCCCAGAGAATGGCAGCATCACAGGAGGAGCCCCCAGACCCCACACACCGAGCCCCCTGACTGCAGAAAACCCTCTGTGCAGGGCCCAGGGCTCTGTGTGACACTGCAAAGCTGAGAAACCACAGGAATAAGGAGCCAGACTCAGTCTGACACCTCTGGTGCCCTGAGCTCAGTGCCCAGCCGAGCCCAGGGCTGTTCTCTCACCACTGTCTCTCCTGGCTGTGTGAGGGACACATTCCCAGGGTGGGAGGGAGGGGTCACGTCACAGAATCCCAGACTGGTTTGAGGTGCAAAGGACCCTAAAACCCATCCAGTGCCACCCCTGCCATGGCAGGGACACCTTCCACTGTCCCAGGCTGCTCCAAGCCCCAATGTCCAGCTTGGCTTTGGGCACTGCCAGGGATCCAGGGGCAGCCACAGCTGCTCTGGGCAATCTCCTCCCACAGATGCAGAGATGCACTTCTGCTCCTTCCCCAGGCTCCTCTCCCACAGGGTTGGTGGCAGGGTGGTTTGGGGACAGGCCTCCAGCCCAGCCCTGCCAGCCCCTGGCCTCCAACGCTCCGGGTGTTGGGCCATGGCCAAAGGGAGCAGAGATCCCAGAGGGGAAGTACCTCGGAAACTGCTCCAGACTACAATGGCTCCAAATCACAGAGCAAACCTTCCCAGGGAGAAACCGCCAGGCCTGGGAATATCCTGTGCACAAAACAGGGCAATGCTGCCTGCTGACTTCATGCACCACCAACCAAGGGCTGGTGAGAAAGTTCCGTTTGCTCCCGTGCTGGGGGAGTGGGGGGACCACGGCTCTTCCTGTGGGTTTTGGACTGCTGGGCACACTGGTGATGCCCATAAAACAAACCCTGGCTCTAACAGCAGGGTCCCTGCTAGAGCTGGGATGCCCAAAAGGTGCCAGGGGTGCTGCAGGAGAGGATGTGCATGGAGATAACACTGGCAGGACACAGCAATGTCTGCGTGGCTCTGCTGTGGGTCTTGTTTTTGGGAGCACTGATGATGGCATGGCCTGGGGGATGCCCAGAGGGTGTGGATGCCACATCCCTGGAAGTGTTCAAGGCCAGGCTGGACAGGACCCTGAACAACCTGATCTAGGGAGTGACATCCTGGCCATGGCAGGGATGGAACAAGATGAGCTTTAAGGTCCCTTCCAACCCAAACCATTATGTTATTCTATTCTGTTGAACCTCCAGGAGGAAAATCAGCCTGAAAAATCTTTTCCACCCACTGTGGAGCAGCCAGTGAGGAGACAGGGCTGTTTTCACAGGCCAGGCAGTTGTCTTTAAATGGCTCATCAGGTAAAAGCCTTCCTAGGAATCCCTGAGAGGAGCCAGGCACGGATCTCCTGCTGCAAACACCACTCTGGCAAAGAGAGAGCAGGGCCAGCACCTTCCTGCTCTGCAGACATCCTTTCCTCTCAAGGAAGAGGAAAACAGCTCAGGCCTGAATGGCCCCAGCAGCACCAAGCTCACCCACCCAGTGCCAGCACAGCCCCAGAGCTTTCCCAGAGTTTTCCATGTCTCTTCCCTGGCACAGCCCCATGGGCAGAGAGCTCCAGCCTGTGCAAACAGCCCCAGGGCCCTCTGAAATCCTCACCCCGTGCTGCCTGGGCCTTTTTAAAATCTCTCTAGCACTGCAACTGCACCATATCAACTCTTCTTTTTGCCAACATCTGAGAAATGTGACCTCAAAATTAAAGTTGGGGGGGGAAAACCTCACATTTTTTTGTTATCTCAACACTCAGGTTCAGACTGAGCTGTGCAAAGATGCACAAAACCAGGAGAGCAGAGTGTCCTTGTTTATCTGTTCCTCCAGCTGGGACACGAGCACTGCCTGCTCTGCTGAAGAGCCTGAGCTGGGAGCTGGCAGTGCCCAGGAGCTGCCCTGTGCCCAGGCTCTGGGTCATGCCAGCCTGGGGCTTCTGCCACTGGTGTCACCCAACATCTGACCCAGGGAAACGCCCTGGGCTGAGGAGGTGAAGCCCAGGGTCTGTCTGCACAGAGCAGCAGCCTGGCCACCAACTCCAGAGCCACTGCCACGGGTGTTCCGGCTCCAGGGACATCCCTGGAGACAGCCTGGGCCAGGGGGACATTGCCACTGCAGCTGGAACTTGGGGCTTCCATGGGGATGCTGGGTTGGGCAGCTCCAGAGTGCCTCAGCATCTGGGGCAATCTGCACGTGGGTTCATGTCACAGCATCCTGCAAAGGGACTTCTCCAAAGGCTGGCATTGCTCTAACGTTGTCTCAGTGCAGCTGCAGCTTGGACTGCCCAGCACCACCCAGAGAAATGCAGGGGCTGGGACCTGATGGCATTTGGAGGGGGCAAAATGGAAAGGTCAGTTCAGGAAAGAGTTAAGCTGCTGCTGTGAGTGTGACATGGCAGAGGGGCTCAGTGTCCAGCTCTCAGTGAGCTGGGTGATTCAAGGCTTGGGGAACCTCTCCAGCATCCCAGAAATGAGCCACGGAGGAAACAAAGGAAATGTCAGAGAGCAGGAAAGGATTTTTCATCTGGTAACATCTCCTAGCCACCAGCAGGAGAATGGCTGGAGCAGAGGGAGTCTCCCCTTCCCCTGAACAGGACTGGGAACAGAGGTTCTGTTCTCTCAGAATATTTGTGTCACAAAACTGGTGAGACCAAGGAGTCTCCAGGCTGTCTCTACCTCAAGTCCTGGGACTGATCCCAGCCCCAGCAGCCTTGCCTGCAGTGGCTTCTCCCCCACAGCCCAGGGGATCCTTCCCCTGTGCAGGACAAGCCCATCAGACAAATTACAGCCACAAACCTGACAAGCACCATCTCTTGTCCTATTGTGAATGAGAGGAAACTGAGATACAATTCCAGCAGAGCATACAGCCCATTTCCCAGACAAAGGTTCATCTCCACTCCCTTTTCACTAAGCAAATTCCCCTCAGCTGTAAGTCTGATGTCACCCCCTGCCCAGCCCTTTTGCCCTCTTCCCTATCACCAAACCATCTGCCAGAGTGCTCTCTAGGTCTGCCAAGACAGTGCCCAAAATGCTCCTTGCAAACTCTCCTGATGATGTGTCCAGAACAGCCAGCTCCAAAATTACCTAGGTGTATAAAATCTGCCGTGTCCCAGTGTCCCTGAGGCTTGTCCTCTGTGCCATCAGTAAATTGCTTTTCCCAGCATTCAGATTTGCTGTTTGGAGACAGAACCTGGGCTCTCCCTGGCTCCTCCCTTCAGGACAATGCTACATCCAAAGGACACTCAATGAGCAGCGCTGGCTCCCAGCAGGAGCAGAGAACACTTTGGGAAATGAATGCTCCTGTGGAATAAGCTGGGACATGGATGGAGTGAAGCACGTTACACAGACTACAGCATGGCTGTGATCCATTTGTCCAAAGCATTCCTTTGGCAGCAGCTGAGTGTGGGAACAGGAACAGGAACAGGACCCTCTGGTGCAGGGATGTGTCCACACAGAGCCAGGCTGCCCAGAGCAGCTGTGGCTGCCCCATCCCTGCAAGTGCCCAAGGCCCTGTCTAGTGAGTGGCACCCCTGGCCATGGCAGGGGTGGGACAAGATGATCTTTAAAGTCCCTCCCAACCCAAACCAGTCAGGGATTCTATGATGGGGCAAGGTGGGGCACAGTGGCATTTCTCTGGCACTTGTCTAGAGGCTCTCCCGTGCAGTCAGGATGGGCATGTCCAAGGCAAAGCCAGCTCAGGCACAGATTCATAACATCAATTTGCTCAGCTCTGCACGAGTGCTCACCACAGCAGCACAAAGAATTGCTACTGGAAAGATTTTCTGTTTCCCAAGACAAACTCCTGTGTCTGCAGATGAAAACTTCCAGAGGAAAAAAAAAAAAAAAAATCAAATTTGCCAGTGCTTTTCAAAGGAAAAACTTACTGAGCTGTTTGGTTTTGAGTTGATTTGGTCTGAATATGTTGGGCTGGAATCAAACACTTGTAACAATGCATTAAACCCCTGACCTGCAATTTCCTCTCAGCAGGATATTTCCGGAGCAGGGAAGGGTGTGAATACAGCCCTGGAGCACACTCACAGCTCCACAGGCTCCCTGTGAGGCTGCTCATTCCCAGCAGGCAGCAAACATTCCCTTCTGACAGCTTGTACACATCCCACGAGGTACATGTGTCCTGCAGGGAATGGGGTGGGATGGGGAAAATGCAGACAAACTCCCACACCCCAAATCCTGCAGGGTGCAGAAATATGGGTTCATACTAAATCCCAGAATCCCAGATTGGTTTGGGTTGGAAGGGACCTTAAAGCTCATCCCATCCCACCCCCTCCCATGGCAGGGACACCTTCCACTATCCCAGGTTGCTCCAAACCCCATCCAACACTTGGACACTTCCAGGGATGCAGGGGCAGCCACAGCTGCTCTGGACACCCTGTGCCAGTTCCACCTATTGCAGTGCTCAGATCTGCCATAGGCTGTCACAGACAGCAGCTGTTCAACGTCAAACTGTGCTCTTTGGATTTGAAATCCTGAAGGGAAAGATGCCCAGGCCAGGTCTCAGTGCACTGGCAGGACTTTTTAACATATCAGCTGGCAAATAGAAAAAATAGAGGAGCTGTAATGGCCATAAACTAAAACACAGAGAGTTCCACCCAACATGAGGAAGAACATTTCTCCATGAGGGTGGCAGAGTTCTGGAACACCTGCCCAGGGAGGGTGTGGGGTGTCCCTTTCTGGAGACATCCCAAACCCACCTGGACACGTTCCTGTGACACCTGCTCCAGGTGACCCTGCCTTGGCAACCCCAGCTGTTCTGGGATTCTGTGATCCCAGGTACACACAGCATTCCTGAGACCAAAAGGTATCACCTTCACCTCCAAAATCCTGGCTCGTGTCTGTGCTGGGACTATCACAGCCACCAGAAGGAACAAAACCCCCAAAGGGGACAGCTCAGTGCAGAACCTCCCTCTGCTTTCACATTCTTTCCAATCCCATTCCATATTCAGCCTATCCAGGATGCAAGTGCCCCTCCAGAACTGGGTCTATCTGCACTCAGGATCTCCAAACCCTGTAATTCACACCTTGGAGAGGCTGTAAAACAAACACCCTTGGTGCTGGAACCCACGCCAGGCTCTGCAGGTCCTGCTAGCTCTGCCTGCAAATAACCAGACTGCCCAGGGTTTAAACTCTGTGCAGTGATTTATTACACACAATTAGACAGGATGACCAGCAGTAGCTTTTTTGTGACACTTCCTGAAGGTTGGAATTTTCTCTCATTTTTATAATAAATTGAACAACTCACAGGTATTAGAACATACTTTCGTTTTGTAACGTGGCAGATCCAAATGCAAATTTGTGACCTTACGGGTCAGCACATTACTCAGAAACGCTCAAGATGAGCAATAGCAAGGGACTGAGTTCAAGGCTTCAGCAGAGAGCTCTTCCTGCAGCAAAGGCAGTGGCAGCCCAGCCCCATGGGCTCCTCTCAGCTCTCAGCAGCACTAAACTCATTAGTGCTCATTGTAGATGATTTGTGGGCAAGAAACAGCAGCTCAAGAGCTTCCTCCGACCTCCCAGCCCGTCACAGCAGCACAATGGATGTGTCTGCCCAGCCCACAGCGACAGGAGCCCAGCTGAGAGTGGCCACAAACCCTCCTGAGCCACCAGCAGCGCCCGGAGGGCTGAGCCAGGAGAGGGCTCTGGGCACACACTGAGCTGCTGCCAGGCCAGGGATGGAGCAGGTCACGATGGGGAGAGACCCCTCAGGGTGACACGGGGCCAAAAAGCCATGACAGCTCACACATCCTGCCCTTATCATCCTCATCCCTTCTAGCTGCCACCAGCAGTCAGGGCTGGGCAGCCAGGCAGTCCTCATCCCCCTTCACCCCAACTCCCAGCAGCCTGAAGATGTCCCCAGAGCACAGCCAGCCCCTCTCCAGGGTAATTCCTGTCCCCAGAGCACAGCCAGCCCTCTCCAAGGGAATTCCTGTCCCCAGGGTACAACCAGCCCCTCTCCAGAGGAATCCCTGTCCCCAGAGCACAGCCAGCCCCTCTCCAGAGGAATCCCTGTCCCCAGAGCACAGCCAGCCCCTCTCCAAGGGAATTCCTGTCCCCAGAGCACAGCCAGCCCTCTCCAGAGGAATCCCTGTCCCCAGGGCACAGCCAGCCCCTCTCCAAGGGAATCCCTGTCCCCAGAGCACAGCCAGCCCCTCTGCAAGGGAATTCCTGTCCCCAGAGCACAGCCAGCCCCTCTCCAAGGGAATTCCTGTCCCCAGGGCACAGCCAGCCCCTCTCCAGAGGAATCCCTGTCCCCAGGGCACAGCCAGCCCCTCTCCAAGGGAATTCCTGTCCCCAGGGCACAGCCAGCCCCTCTCCAAGGGAATTCCTGTCCCCAGGGCACAGCCAGCCCCTCTCCAGAGGAATCCCTGTCCCCAGGGCACAGCCAGCCCCTCTCCAAGGGAATTCCTGTCCCCAGGGCACAGCCAGCCCCTCTCCAAGGGAATTCCTGTCCCCAGAGCACAGCCAGCCCTCTCCAGAGGAATCCCTGTCCCCAGAGCACAGCCAGCCCCTCTCCAGAGGAATCCCTGTCCCCAGAGCACAGCCAGCCCTTCTCCAGAGGAATCCCTGTCCCCAGGGCACAGCCAGCCCCTCTCCAAGGGAATTCCTGTCCCCAGGGCACAGCCAGCCCCTCTCCAGAGGAATCCCTGTCCCCAGGGCACAGCCAGCCCCTCTCCAAGGGAATTCCTGTCCCCAGAGCACAGCCAGCCCCTCTCCAAGGGAATTCCTGTCCCCAGAGCACAGCCAGCCCCTCTCCAAGGGAATCCCTGTCCCCAGGGCACAGCCAGCCCCTCTCCAGAGGAATCCCTGTCCCCAGAGCACAGCCAGCCCCTCTCCAAGGGAATTCCTGTCCCCAGAGCACAGCCAGCCCCTCTCCAGAGGAATCCCTGTCCCCAGGGCACAGCCAGCCCCTCGCCAGAGGAATCCCTGTCCCCAGAGCACAGCCAGCCCCTCTCCAAGGGAATTCCTGTCCCCAGAGCACAGCCAGCCCCTCTCCAGAGGAATCCCTGTCCCCAGAGCACAGCCAGCCCCTCTCCAAGGGAATTCCTGTCCCCAGGGCACAGCCAGCCCCTCTCCAGAGGAATCCCTGTCCCCAGAGCACAGCCAGCCCCTCTCCAAGGGAATTCCTGTCCCCAGAGCACAGCCAGCCCCTCTCCAAGGGAATTCCTGTCCCCAGAGCACAGCCAGCCCCTCTCCAAGGGAATTCCTGTCCCCAGAGCACAGCCAGCCCCTCTCCAAGGGAATTCCTGTCCCCAGAGCACAGCCAGCCCCTCTCCAAGGGAATTCCTGTCCCCAGGGCACAGCCAGCCCCTCTCCAGAGGAATCCCTGTCCCCAGGGTACAACCAGCCCTTCAGGGGAATCCATCCTTGCCGAGGGCTTTTCCCACAGTCAGGAAGGAGGCCGAGCTTTTCACCAGGTCAAAAGAAGGTGCCACAACCAGAGTGTGGCACCCACTGGACACCAGATCTGTCAGGTGGTGGGGAGAGCTGTACTGGGGATGGCCCAGGGACTCTCCCCAGCCCCGTGTGTGCTGCAAGTGCCACTTCCAGTGCCCAGCCCCAGCCTTCATCTGAGAGCAGGCCCACTGCAAAAAATCACCTTATCACACAAACCCACCCTCCCACCAGGCCAGAGAGGCACCCAAAGCCTCCCCACTGCCCCCCCTGCAGTGTTTCTGTGAGAGCCAGCCTGTAGAGACCCCTCTGAGGGTCCCCTCCCAGCCTCCTGGTGACACCCCCACAACCCTGTAAGCAAAGGTTTGCTCCGAAAATGTGAATGCAAAGAAGAAAAGAGAGACAACCTGAAGGAAATGCTCTTCTAGGCTTCCCTGCAGGAATCAGATGCTGGAATGCTCCCAGGCTGGCTCCCAGAACATCCCATCCTTTCAGAAGAGCCTATCTCTCCACCTGGAGCCAAGGGCACAACCCCTGTGCTGCACATCTGAGAGGTTCCTGCTCTCCTACTCCATCCCCAGCCCCTGCAGCCCTGTCACCCCCTCCACGTGGCTCCTGGGGAGGTGACCTGCAGCTCACTGTTTCCCAGAAGAGAAGTCTGAGAGAAGTCTGCTGGGAGAGCCCCATCCCGCCCTGGCTCACTGCTGACTCACAGACACATCCCCCACTCTGTTCCCCTTTCAAACCCCAATTTCCCACTGCTGGAGAGCCCGATGGCACCTACAGCTGGGAGATTACTGTCCCCTTCACCTTGGAGCCAGCTGGCCCCTCTGGCTCAGGCAGACCAGCAGCCACGGGGCTGGGAGGGAAGGGTGGCACGGGGCACGTCCTGCTTGGCAAGGTGCTGTGCCTGAGCCAGGGGCTGCCCCAGTGTCACCTCAAAGCCTGGGCTGGCCAGTGCACACCCACCCCTGGGGTCCAGCACGTGGCAGAGCTCCTGCTGGTCACCATGGGCTGGGAAGGCCCACTCCACTTGTGACCTGTCCCAAAACACCCCAGGAGGAACAGCCAGGGTTTGCAGGGTCCCACACCATGGCCAGTCCAGAACTACTGAAGTCTGTGGGGGAACAGGAGGTGGGAAAGCAAAAGTCTCACATTTTCTCTCCAAGTGCTCCACTCCAGCCACAGCGGATGCCAGGGATCTCCATCACCAGAGCTCTCACAGCCAATTAGGCCCCTCAGAAGAAAGCCCAGCACTTCATTATAGCCTGACAAAGACACCTCTTCACCTCTCAAGATCTCAGGAAACACAGCCAGCTCCGTTTTGGTCACTTCTACTTAGGGGCACTAAGCTTCTAAACCAAATATCAGACTCTGAGTGCATTTTTCCAAGTGCCTGAGAAAATGCTGGAGAGCCTCATCCAAACACCCAGCACAGCCTGGCTGAGTCACAGCCCAGCTGTCACCAGCCCAGGGTGACATTGCCCTGGGACACGCACTGAGCAAACCGGAGGGGAGGCTCAGCTCCTGCCCAGCCACCCTGGGAAAGCTCAGAGGAGACAAGGAAGGAGCAGGAGGGAAGGAAGGAGAGAAGTGCAGGATTCTGCAGTGAGTCGTGCCCTGGCCTAGCTCCAGCCACTCAAGGTGAACAACTTCCACTCTGAGCATTTGCACCCAGCTTTCACAATGGCTCATTATTCCACAGTGCTGCTGAGCAGTGTTTGCCTTTCTCCTCTGTGCCCCGGGGAGCTTTCCCAGACCCACCTTTCCACCTCAGAAAGTACAAGGCCTTGAAAGCAGGAACACAGTAAAGTCACAGCAAAAGCAAAAAAAAAAAAAAAAACCCCACGGCCTTCAATCATTAGGGAGGTCCAGTGTGAACCAATTTTGCAGAGTCCTTGACTTGACAAAAGGGACTGTGCCAATGTCTGGGTGACTCCAAATCTAGTTAGAGCACTCAGCTACATGTGGGTTTAGAGCTGTGATTCTGCTTCCAGACTGGGCTTCCTTATTTTATTTGAGGGCTCCAAACCTGGATGTTTGAAGACAAGAAAAGCAAGGTGCCTAAAAATAATGACAAAACATTTGATAAAGAAATCTGCCCCCAGTGGTAAGAATCCTAAGAGAAGACGAAAGTGAGATGTCTCAAGGAAGGTCCACAGGGAGAAGGGGGAAAGAAACCTGTCTGAGTGCTGCCCAAGCTCCTTTTAGCAGCTTCTTATTCACATATTCTACAGCCATTATGTTTCCTTTCCAGGCTTCTGATAAATTCATTTAAAGGGAAGTTAAAATCAAATTTTTCAGTGCTCCTTGCCCCAGAAGAAAGGATCAGAGCTGTCAGAACCTGCCCAGCTCTCACTGGAAAGTTAAAGTGTAAATCAGCACCACTCACCTCTGCCAGGTAAAGGATGCAGAACTTGCGATCTTCTGAACCTGCAGAGAAGAAAAACCAGGATCAGAGCGAAGCTGCAGCTGCATTTCTGCAAGTGGAGCCACTGGCAGAGGAACTGCCTAAGAGACAGCACTGAATGAGTGCTTGTTGTCCCCCAGTGCCAGGCTGTGACCTGGGTGATGTATGTGGCATCTGCCAGGGCCGGGCACAGCGGGATCCTGCAGGGACTCACTGCCCTGGCAGGGATCCTCCTCTGGGCTTCTCCTTTGGAAAAGAGTTTGCTTCATTCAGGGACCACGTGCAGGCTCTGCTGCCCAACCTGCCTTGGCACACGCAGCCTGTGGGAGCTTCCCAGGGGCTGCACAGGTCCTGCAGCACCCACCCAGCTGTCCTGGGAGTCAGGGATGGATATCTCCATCTTATCCCTGTGGGCACTTCGCTCCCAGGAGGACTGACAGAGAAACTCTTGTTCCTGCATCTCATTCCCAGCTTCTTGCCCCAAGTCCTGGCTGGTGCTGGTGGTCCTGCTGTCTGTCCCAGCCTCCACCAGTGCCAGCAGCTGGGGCACAGCCTCTGCAAGAGGACGGAGCCAAATCCCAGAGACACGAAGCAGCAGGCATGGGGTAGGAGGAAGAGCTCATCCTGCTCTTTTGGGCTGAGGACAAACTGCCCAGCACTGGGACACTGGGGAGACCCAGCCAAGGAACTTGCACTTCCACAGCTTTGTGAAAGGAGATGGTGCTGGGGACAACACAATGACCAACTCTGCCATCCACCTCCTGCTAAATCATGGAGCAGCCCAGAGCAGCTCCTCAGCTTGCTGCCAGGTATCCCAGGAGATGTGTCAGACTCCAGCTGCTGCACCAGGCTGGTCCCTGCAGGTCCAGCTGTCCCTGCACCCAACCAAAAGGCATGCCAGAAGATTTGCCCTGGCCCTGGTGTGTCCCCAGCCTCGAGGGAAGCCAGCTCCAGCTGGGCATACACCAGCCTCACAGGAGGACATGAAACTGCCCCAGGACATGTCAGCTCTGGAGCAGGACATCCCAGCTCCAGGAGCTGGCTGGCCCCTTCACAGCAGCTCTGCCCTTGTGGGGCTGCTGCTTCCCTAACCTTCCTAATGACATTATCTGTGCCAGGAGCTCAGGGCTGCAACCTGGGCATGGCTGCAGATCCCACTGGAACTGGTGTTAGCACAAGCTCTGCTTCATTTCAGCAGCCTGAGCTGCTCGATGGGAACAGGCTCTGCACAGGGCTGGAAACACCCTGTTCCCCAGAGGAAAACAATTCTCCTGCTGCAGGCAGCAGCCCAAATGTCCAGATAAGAGCTGTGATCCACTGAGGAACTCAGGTGCCTCTTGAGTCACTCCCTGGGCCACGTGAAACCCATGAAGAAGTGGCCTGGTGCTCTTTGCTGGGTGTCTATTCCAGCTGCCCTTTGTGGGGTTGCAGCTCTGCCTCCACTGTCAGCTTCAGTTTTAATGCATTTTGCAGGATATGGGCTGGAAAATCCCTACAGGGACACCAGGACACTGTGACACAGTGGCTGCTGAGCCCAGCACCACTGGGAGTGCTGCTGTGGCCCTCTCAGGTGAGAAGCCCCTGTGTGTTCCCAAAACCTTCCCTGTGCTCCCCCAGGCGAGGTGAGGGAAGCCTGGCCCCAGGGCTGCCCCTCCAAATCATCATTCCCAGAAGGGGAGGGATGCTGGACTCTGGCAGCAAGAGCAGAATGGGCCTGGCTGGGAGCCCATCCCTCACCTCTGCACACAGAGAAACATCCTCTGCTCCCCATGGCAGTGTCTGAGTGCTCCCAGCCCCTCTCCCATCAATCCCAGCAGGACCACCAGGGAGCATTTTCCTTGTGGAGCCCATTGGAGCCCCTGACCCAGGGCTTTTCCCCTCGGAAAATGCAGAGTATGGAAGCAGGATCTGTGCCTGCTGCTGACACACCACAAGTCCACCACCCCCTCCTGCTGCTCCTGCTTCTCCTGAGCTGGGCCCTGCTCTTCCCTGCACCAGGACCTCTCCAGGCTGACTGGCAGAGCAGGTCACAGAGCACCAGCACATCCCAGCCATGTTTCCTCAGGAGCTTTAACCAGATTTCCCCTAATGTTGTTATAGATACATATTACAATATTGGCTTTTCACAAATATTAAAATGGATTTTATATGTGTAGTGTTAAAGTAACTTTGTTATAAAGATATAATTTTTATTTCTATTCTTAATTAAGCTTAGACATAGTAGTGAAATAGCAATACTTGTGTTAAAATGCCTGCTTGGATGGGATAACATCCAGTGAACACAGGATGAGGACACCTGCTACAGATCTGCTGACCATCAGCACTCACTGTCTGAAGACAGTGTGGATCAAGGCCCAAAAACTAGAAGTAATAAAAATAGACTAAAACCACAACCAAAAAATACACATACTCTAAAAAACAGATCCAATGAGGAGATGTGCTAAACAATTCATAGAACATGTAAACTAGTTTGAGGAAAAGGTTCCTATGCATAAGGATCTATGAATATGCAACAGGCTGATGTAAGGGTAAAGGTATTTAAGGGGCATCCCGAAGGTAAAAGGGTGGTCTTAGCTGAGTGCCAAGATGCACCCAGCCCTAATAACCTTTGCTCCATGGTCCTTGTCTCCTATTGTCCTTTATTAAACTTTTTACATTCTCACAGGAGAGTGAACATTTTTTTCACAACATGAGGATCCTCACAAAGTAAGCTCCTGTTGGAGTGTAAGAGCCCAGGGAAGGACCCTGCTCCTCTTGGGCCTCTGTGGATTCCTTCTGCAATAACAAGTGATCCTGACAAGGTCCAAACCCACCAGAATTAAGTTCCCTTCCAAATTCCTCTCCACTGAGCTGCGAATCCTGGCACCAGCAACCTCCAGAGCCAGCAGCTGCTGTTCCCTGTCCCTCCAAAACCCACTGATACACATGGCCCAGCAGCTCAGTGCCTAAAGGACATACAAAGCAGGGAGTCAGTCTGGGCCAAGGAATGGCTTAAATCCCATTTTCTACCAGCCTTTAGGGAGAGCTTCAGTAATAAACTGGTTACCCATCCCAGCAGCTGGGCTGGAGGCAGGGCTGATCCCTGGCAAGGCACAGGGGGAGGCTGGAGGGCAATGGCAGAGCCAGGCAGGGCTGACCTGGGTTCAGATTTCACCACAAACCACGCTTGCCAGAATTCCTTCCATGTGTTCAAGTCTCTGGAGGGTCGGGGTGGAGCAGCAGAGCCTGATGTGCCCAGAGCCCAGAAAAACACAGGAGAGGCACAACCCGGCACTGGAGATGCCCGGGATAATCCCCAGCTCTGCTCCCCACATCTCTCGTGACAACAGCACAGCACATCCTCTCAGCCAAAGCCAGAGAAAAGCTAAAATGAAATAAGTAGGAGGAAAAAAACTCACTTGAAGGTATTTCCTTCTCTTCCTGATGTGCTGAGGTGGGGACTGGCTTGCCTTCCAGAGTGATGTGAGCTGAACCTGCGCCAGGCTGGGCACGAAGCACAGTGGGAGCCCTGTAGGGACACGTCCCCTCTCCTGCTAAGCCCTGTCCTGCACACCCACACTGCCTTACGCAGCACAGCAGCAGCAGCTCCCAGCACTGCTCTGCCTCTGCCACTTCCCTGTGCAGCCCATGGAAAGCACCTCAGGATTTGGGGGGTGCATGCCTGGTGTTGGATCACAAAGATGGAAGAGAGAAGCTGGTCCTGCTCCTTTGCTGGACCCTTTGCCAAGGGCTGTGGCAATGCCCTGGTGAGGGCAGGCACCCTGACCCCAAATCCTCACCTCTGCTCAGCAAGGCTGGGACTGCATCCAGCACCCAGGACAAGGTGCTGCCAGGCCCTGGGTGTGTGGGAAGGGAGGGAGGCTGCTGGGCACATCCAAACCCAGCTGCCAGGAGGGGACAGGCTCATCCCACTGGGGGAGTGTGGCAGGGTGCAAGCCCTGGGTGCTCCCCAGCATCCCAAGGAAAGACAGGAGGCCCATAAACCCCACTGCTGCCCCTTGAGCATCTTGGGGCTGCACAACACAGCAGGTTGGGATGTCAAGGGCAGCGAAGCAGCACATGAGAAGCCCTTGTTTGCAGGATCCCAGCTGGGATGGGCTCCCAGTGTGGGGATAAAGGAATGCTCCTCTCTGTCCCAAAGCTGAGCACACCCACCGAGGGTGGGGGAACCAGGATCCCTGCGTGTGGAAATTCCCACAGTGCCTGGTGAGCAAGCCAGCCCTGTGTCACTGGGAACCTGGGCTGGCGTGGTGCTCATCAGCCTGGTGCTGGGCTTGTAAAGCAGGAAGAGAGAGCATTGTGAGGCAGATCAGACTGATTTGCTTTCGCACAGAGCAGCGAGCAGCAGGAACAGGAAACAGCACAATGGCCCGGAGCGCACCGGAGATGTCTCAATTGTTGGAGGCAGCCACACGCCTGTTCCTATTCATGTGCCATTCAGTCATTCAGGAGAGCAGCAGCAAATCCCTGCCAAAAGGGACAGACATCTTCGTGCTCTCTCCAGCCGCCTTTGAAGCAGCCCTGCCCGAGGCAGGAGGGTTTGAGCTGCCCGAACAGCAGCTGTGCTGGAGTCCCAGTGCACGGGGGTGGCTCAGTGCTGCAGGGACTCCATCTCCTTTGGAGAGCTTTGGGAAGCTATTCCAGACATGATCCAGCCAAGTTATTATGACAACAAGGAAGTGGCAGAAAACTGCTCACAAATCCACCGTGCCTGAGGTGAGGAGGCACAATCCTGTGCTGCTGCAATCAGAGCTCAGTGTGCAGAGACAGCAGCAGCCCCAGGGAAGCTGATTTCTCCAAGCAGGTGAAAAGAGCACAGCTATTCCCCACCTTTGGGAGCAGCTAGGAGCAGCCCACACACATGGACCAGGAGCTGACCAAAAGCACTTTAACAAGGAACAATTTCTTTTGTCCCTTTCTTAGAAGTAAGCAGTGCTGAGAACACACTTGACAAAGCCCAGGGAGGCTTCAATGGCTTTTCTCAATGGTTAGTGGCTGTGGTGCCCCATCTCCCTCCCTTGTGTTTCTGCTCCCACCAAATAGGTCAGGGAATTCATCTGGAAATAGAAACGTTGCTGGAAACGGGAAATAACAACTGACAGGCAGCCTGTGGTGTCCAGCACTGGGTTCAGAGCAACAGGCAGCATGTGGAGAGACACTGTCCATCCACAGGGCTCATGGCTCAGCTGGGAAAAGTCACAGGAAGCAGCAAAATTCACCCAGAAAAGGATTCCTATGGAGAAGGAGCCCAGATCTGGATTCATTCCTTTTGGTCAGGGCCACAGAACTACATAAAGACATTGGCTCATCACTTTCAGAGTAATTTGGGTTGGAAGGGGCCTCTCTGGTGGGATCTGGAGTTCAATCCCCTGATCAAAGCACCCAGACCAGGACACTCAGGAGTCCTGAATGCCTCCAGGCAACTCAATATCTGGGCAACTCAACATCTGACCAACCTCATGACAGGAAAGTTTCTCCTTCTATCTCATCCTGATTTCCCCTGTGGGGTCCCAGGGCAGCTGCCTGGGTTGGAGGAGGAGCTGTGGCACAATTAAGTAACTGTACATAAAACCATTCCCAAAAAGCAACCACACACAAAGAACAAGGTGAAACTGGGCCCAGGGCCAAGAAGTGGCTCCACCACAGCAAATAGGATGTGGTAGAGCCATTCCCTTATTCCTCTTTAGACCACGAGGAGCTAAAGGGAGTCTTTTGTACAGCCTGAAATAACCCATTTCCAGTCACCCCTGGCCTAGAAGCCCTCTCTGAGCTCTCAGCTGGACACAAAAGGTGTCAGCCAAGGTGCAGGGTGAGGGCAAGGTCCCCAGCCCTGCTGAGAGGGTTTGCTCTTTCCTCCCCAGAGAGGTGAGAAGGTGGATGTGAGCAACAGAGAAACCGTGGGCAGCTGAAGAGAGAAGTAGCAAAGCAAAGCAGCAAAGTAAAGGTCATCAGAGCTTGGCCAGCCACGTTTGGAGCCAATCTCTGAACTCCCTTGAGGCACCACGAGGGAAACCTCAAGGCTTCAGTTCCCTTTCCCGGCCTTGGCCAGTCCCTGCAGTCACAGCATGACACCACTCGGGGAATGCCAGCCCAGATCCTGAGACATGCACCCAGAAAGGCTGGAAAGGGCCTGAGTGCTCCTGAGGTGTCCCAGGAGATGGAGCTCCCGAGTGAAGGCAGGGATAGCCGGGGTGATGCTGGCACCCCAGGAAGGATGACCTGGAAGCACTGTTTGGTGGCACTGGAAGCAACAGGACAGCGGGGTGCTCTCCTGCTGCTGGCCAGAACCCTTCACTTCATAGCCAGAAAACCCCCAAAATGCCCCCAATTGCTGCTGCAGACACTCACCCTCCTGGAGCTTGACACTCTGCAGGTACAGAGGGTTCCTCAGCACGTTGCAGCGCCCGGGCTCATCCTCCTTGGTGAAGAGCAGCAGGTCGGAGTAGACAAAGAGAGTCACCTGGAAGCACAGGAGAAGCTATAAGGAGCTCATCTCTTGGCACTGAGACAGTGTCCTGGAAATGTCCTCTGCCCTGGGGAGATGCACCAGCCTCAACAGGGAGCCCAGACAGCCCTTCCCAAGGGGTTGATGGCTGCTGCACCCAGAGAGCTTCGGATGAGGCTCCCCTCACTTGGCAGCCTCTTCCTGAGGCTTGTGGAGTCCTGTGACAGGAGGGATAAACCTGCCCGACAGTTCCACACCACACAAACACACCCTCTCTGCTCCCTCCTGTCACTTCCCACTTACACCAGTTACAAATCACAGCAGGAGGAGGGAATAAGTTGCCGAATCCCAGCACGCTGCAGAAGTTGCAGCCTGAAAGCAAATCTGATCACTCTGATCAGCCCCATGGAGGAGCTTCTCGCTGCTCTCAGTGAGAAAGTAAAGTTTGGTTTTTACAAAGCAGGACCCACAGAGAGCAGCTGCAAGGGACAAACCTGACACCTCAAACCACAGTGGGGGTGGAGAGGAAACACTGGCCTGAGTGTCTGCCCAGAGCTGTGCTCCAGCAGTGCCTCAGGTGTCCCAGGGGCTGGAAGCTCCTCCAGACCAGTGGGAAAAGTCTTGCCTGAAGTCCCCAGTCCAATCAGTTCAGATTAATGAGACCTTTAAAATAAGGATGGGTTTCTCCGTTGCACTGGAGATCCTGGACCCAGAAGCCTCCCAGGGATGAGAAGCTTGGTGCCACAGCTGAGGTGTCAGCCTGTCCTGCCCTCCAGGAGCTGGGGCACACAGAAAGCCTCAAAGATCACAGAATCATGGAATCACAGAATAACTTGAGCTGGAAGGGACCACCAGGATCATCCAGCCCAGCCCCTGGCCCTGCCCAGACCCCCACCAACCCCACCCTGGGCATCCCTGGCAGCGCTGGCCCAACGCTCCTGGAGCTCTGGCAGCCTCGGGGCCGTGCCCATTCCCTGGGGAGCCTGGGCAGTGCCAGCACCCTCTGGGGGAAGAACCTTTCCTGCTCTCCAGCCTGACCTGCCCTGGCCCAGCCCCAACTGTTCCCTGGCTCCTGTCCCTGTCCCAGAGATGCCAGGGAGCAGCTGCAAGGTGGCAATGGCACAGTGGCACAGTGGGTGCCAGACCTGCTCAGGGTGAGGGCCTTGGGGTGCTCCCCAAAACCTCCCACAGCAAAAGGAAAGCTTTGCAGCACTGAGCCACAGCAAGGAAGGGTTTGTGGCCTTTTAGCAATGCTTTTGCAAAAGGAGACAACACCCAGAGTCCCAGAGGGGTGGGAGGGAGCACAGAAAGGTGACTCTGCTCCCACAGGGACCAAGTCCCAGCTGACAGCACAGTTTGTGTCTGTGGCTGATGGACACGTCCTGAGGAGGACAAGCTGAATAACAGTTGTCACATGCTGGGGAGTCTCACATCAGGGAAGAGCATCTGCCTCCAAATCCAAAACCAAGCCCTTGCCACAAGATTTCTCCTTGCACTGCAAGTTCATTTTTGTGGGATTCTCAGTAAGTACAAAGCTCCTGGTGGAGCTTTAATTGACAGTGAAACCAGGGAGGGGATGTTCTTCTCTGTGTTATTTGGAAAATCCCTTCCTCTGCTCTCAACACTCTGCTGGCCTTGTGCCCACATCCACCTTCGTTCTTTCTGATCTTGTTGGTAATACAAGGAATAACCATGTAGAAACCACACTATAACCTTCATCCCATTCCCACCTTATGCCAAAAGGTAACTTTTCTGGGACATGTCTGGTGCCATCTCAGGTCCCTCAATCCCAAAGAAGAGATGTTGAAGGGATTTTGAGAATAGCAACCCAAAGTGAAGGAGATAAATGCATGATCAGCTAACAGTCACACAGAAATGGAGGAAAGAAACTGAAAACCTACTACCTGTGGAAGTTTAAAGGGTAGAAAAAAGATTGGGAAGAGCAGGAAAATCACTTCAAAACCAAGCAAGTTTCAATAGGGAATCTTGGAAATGGAATTACATGGCTAAGTATTTACAGGTAGCATTGAACTTTTACAGGAAAATGGGACAGATTGTATTCAGGATGTAGAAGGTAAAAGCAGGTTCTGTAAGAGCATCTCTGTCAGATGCTGCTTCCAGGAAGACACTTGATCTGAGAGCAGTTGATAGAGGTCCCTCTGCTTCTCCAGGCTGTTGGGAGGAAAAACAAAAGTGCCCCTTCCACCCACAGAGGCAGAGGCAGCCCAGCACTGCGGGGCCTGGGGCTCTGGCAGTCCCAGAGGCTGGAGCTGGACATGTCCCCTGCCTGAGAGCTGAGGAGGGGACTCAGGGATGACCCCAGGGCAGCAGGGATAAGGGGAGACTGGAGGAGAAACATGGAGCTCTGCCCTGGGCTGCCATCCCACACTGATGGGCCGTGACCTGTCTGTAACAGCCCTTGGCAAACAGATCTACCCTGAAAAACCACAGGGCTCCTAAAAGGCAAGAGCAAACAAACAACAAACACAACACCTGGGCTCACCCAGGCAAGTCACAGACTTCACCAGAGTTGCTCCTTGAGGGTCAAGGTAGCTTTGGGTATTTACCAGAAGTAATTTCCTACCCCACAGTCAGAAATACAAGAGCTGACAGGGCAGAAGGACTCTCTGAAGACAGGGATGGGAACCCTGGGTTACTGCTGCAGTGATCGAGGCCACATGGCCATTGTCACATGGACCTTTTAGGGGGGCCTGAACAGATTTTACAGAAGGGGGAAAGTTGTTCGTAGAGGCTGACCCAGATATCTCCACACTGCTCATCTGGGTGTGCTCTGCACCACAAACAGCAAAGCCTCTTCTGCTGAGGGACCTGAGCAGCTACAGGACATAACTGGCAAGGCACTGGTGCAGGAGACAGGGACACGTTTAAGGAGTTTCCTGAGGGAAATCAGGAGAAACTGAAAGCCAAGAGGGCAGGTAGGAGCAATGGGCCTGTGTGCTGCCCAAGAGGAGATAACCCTGGGACTGTCACTGAGCCCTGCCCTGGGCAGGAGGGAACCAATATCACACCTTGGAAAGAAAAATGTGGCAACAAAATCTCTATGAAAAGGTGCCCAGAAATGCAGCCTTGAAGAGAGAAAGAGGAGAAAGCATCCTGCTCTACAGAGAGGAGCATAAACCCAGCCAAGCCCATCCATGAGGCTCCAGGATTCCAGAAGGTCCATCCTGACCTGCAGACCCTGCCAGAGTGGCAGAAAGGAGGGATGAGAAGGGCGTGAGCATGGCCCACACTGAGCAGACACCTCAGGGCTTTGGGAGGCCTCCAGGTCCATTGGAGATGGATGAACAAGGCCAAAGGCCACACTGGACACCCCATGTGCCATCACCCACTGGCTCCTCTGGCACTCCACAGGCTGGAGGGATTTCAGGAGGCCATAAAAGTGGGAATTGCAGCAAAGTCTAGACAGGATGTGATTAAGGCCTGAATAAGGATTGCCCCAGAGGTAAGGTCAGGGAAAGGACAGACCCTGGCAAGCCTCCAGAGAGATAGGTTGACTCCTTCAGGAGATGGGAGAGAGTTTGCTCATGGGCAGGGACGCAGTGCCTGATGTGGAAACTGCCACAGGGAAAAGATTCTGGGGGTTTGGGAAAAAAAGAAAGGAGCAGCAGACTGCAGCTCCAACCCCTACACCCAGGCCCTCCTCTCTTGAGCCTCTCGGGCAAAGCAGATTAGTGACACACAGAGAACAGTCCTGCAAACCACAGGAGCCCAGCTTGAGAGAGGCTGTGTGGGAAGAGCAGCAGGAAAACAGAAAACCTCATGGAGCAAGGAAGAAAGGACTGGCTGGGCACAAGACAGCCTCTGCCCAGGCATCAGAGAAGGCCGGAGAGGGAAAGAACTCAAGTCCAGCAAAGAGAGGAGGCAGAGCCCTCCTGCACCAGGGGAAGTTCTGTGGTGTCCAGGCTGTTTTGGGTCTTGCTGGCTGCAGAGGTTCAGGTTCTCTCCCCCCAAAGCAGACAGCCCTGCTCTGCTGGGGAGCAGGAGCCTGGCACTCCAGAGAGACCTGCACGGGCTCCTTGAGGCTCCACAAATCCTTCCATGGCCATGCCACACACTCAGACATGAGAGAGCCCTTCCCAAGGGCCACAGGTGACATCCCAGCATTGCTATCTCCACTGTCACTGCCAGCATGGGCTCAGCACCATGGGGTGTTTCCCTTCAGCACTTCCCATTTCTCACCCCACTGACTCAGCCCCTCCTGCCCTGCCCCTGTGCCAGCTTACCCAGACACCAGAGCCCCAGGGCACCAGCATTCCCAAACACTGCCTCACATTCCTGGCTTGCATCCTGCCCTTTCCTGGCACCAGCTCCAGCTGGGAAATCCTCTCCCAGCTCCAGGCTCATCCCAAGAGCATCATAAGCAGAGTCCTTTCCCTGAGACGTTTTCCTGATCCTGCCCACAGTGGGGTCTCTGCTCTCCTCCAAACACATTTGTCCTGGGGTTCTTCATCACCCCCACGTGCACAAATACCCCATGCAGGCTGCAAACAGTTATCCATATTTATTTAGTTATCCATAAATATTCCACATTTGGCTGCTACTCCAAATATCTGAGTCTGACCTGAAGGCAAGTACCTCCAACCCACCCAGGAGGAACTCCCGGACTTCAGCTGCACTCCCAAGCCATCCAGCACAGCTGTGCCACACAACCAGCAGTTTACCTGGGTTTCATTCCTGCAGGTGCCCAGAAGAGTCTGAGCAGCACAGAACAGCGGGACAGAAAACCTGTTAAAAGTTAGTGCCAAGTTTTCTAATCAATAATGGATTTTTTCATGTACTTTGATGTATTTTCATGTACTTTTTCGTAGAAAAAAAATGAAAAGTGATTCAAGTCAAAGCAAGGGATGAATTACACAATGAAAACCAGAAAGAGGGGGGAGTCACTTAGCACAATCCTCTACTGGTTTGTACTGGCCAGTGTTGGGAAGTGGCTCTGGGCTTCTGTTGGCCCCCCAGAAACAAAAAGCAGTAAAGTAGAATTTCCTCTGCAGATCTGTGAAGACGATACATTGTTCACTCCTACTGAATTCAACCCCAAATTACTCTGTGAGATCCTCTGAAACTACCCCAGAAGAAATGGCACTGGTTAGCAGTGGATGAGTGGGCTCTGCCCCTCTCCCAAATTCCAAGGCTTTGCAGACTTTGCAGTTGGAGGCAAGTGAAGCCAGCAGCAAATGTGATCAACACATCCAAACTCTGCCAGTTTGGATGGTAAAAGTTCTCTCATCCATGGAGAGCAAACGTCCTGTTGTGTCCCCAGGGTTCCAACAGCTCTCCAATAACATGGCAGAAAAGTTGAAGTAAGAAGAGCGAGAGGAATTTGAACAGGACGTGTGAGCTGTTTCAGGAACTGAAATTCTGAGAATCTCTGTAGCAAGTTCTCTATCTGGTTCTAGTTCTAGGTTGTGGATTCTCCTTCCCTAGAGATGCTGCAAAGCCATGTGGACACAATCCTGAGTGACTTCAGGGGGGATCCCTGAACAAGGGGACGGGACTGGATGACCTCCAGTGGTGCCTTTCAGCCTGAACCATTCTGTGCTTCTCTAACCTGGCACAAAATATCCTTAAACCCCCTCCTCCTGTGTCTGCTGGGCTGTCACTGATGTGCATTTGCCACCCACAGTTTCCTCTCTGTGAGCCCAAAGGCAACAGGAACAACAGTTGATTTCTAGCACAGAAGAGTTTTGATATTTAGTTTATCCCACAATAAACTGTCCAGAAGTCTTTCCAAGTATCATATCTATATAATTACTGCACAATGAAGCATTTCCCTTCTCCATGTAATGAGGTGTCCCTTACAGTCCCTTCTCAAAGTCCCCTCCAGTGCCTAAAGGGGCTCCAGGAGAGCTGGAGACAAGGACAAGGGTGTGGAATGCCAGGACAAGGGGGACTGGCTTCCCACTGCCAGAGGGCAGGGATGGATGGGATATTGGGAATTAGGAATTGTTCCCTGGCAGGGTGGGCAGGCCCTGGCACAGGGTGCCCAGAGCAGCTGTGGCTGCCCCTGGATCCCTGGCAGTGCCCAAGGCCAGGCTGGACAGGGCTGGGAGCAGCCTGGGACAGTGGAAGGTGTCCCTGCCTGTGGCAGGGATGGAATGGGATGGGCTTAAGGTCCCTTCCAACCCAAAGCATGGTGATTCTACGATTCAATCCTCTATGTAAGACAGCAGAAGAGCAAGTTTGGGGAGCTCAGACAACATGGAAGAGTTTTACCTGAGTAGTCCTGTTCCTGCTCTCGTGAAGGAGCAGCTCCTCCGACAGCAGCAGAGTCCGGGCTGGGTTGCAAAGATCCAGGGGCTACATTTGGATTGGAAAAAAAAAAAAAAAAAGGAAACAAAAGAAACAGTCAAACCTTCCAGTGGAGTGTGGTTAGTGAGATACACTTTCCACCCACCAAACCCACTTTGTCTTCACTTTGAGCTGTAACTCACTCGGGGAGAAGCCACCCCGCACTGTGCTCAGAAGGACACAAAGTCTGCAGTCCAGTCAGAGAGGAAAACAAAGCCTTGCACTCACACCTACGCCAGCCCCAGTTGTGAAAAGACCAGCAGCCCTTGCCTCTGGCAGGGGCTGCTCTGCACGGGGGGGTTATGGGTGTTTGTCAGCAGGAAGCACAACCACAGTGCCGGCACGTCAGGTTCCCACGTCCCTCAGGCACCAGTATTTGTACCTGATGGTGTGCATCACTCTCAAAGCCACTTTAAAGAATTCCTGTCCCTTCCTGTGCCACACCCAGCTCCCCAGTCAGTGCTGGAGAATGGGACAGGTTCATGTGTCCTGAGAGCACAACACACCCTGCAGCACCAGCCTGGACCACCCTTGGGAGCAGCACAGTGGGAACAGGAGGGGATCTGCACAGGGCCCTGCAGATGTGACAGTGCAGAGAGAAAAAGCAGCTCCTGAAGTGGCAGATTCCCAGGCACAATCCAGGATGAGGTTTGGGAGTAAGGAGGCAGAAAGTGCCAATCGTGTTCCTACCAAAACAAGCTGAGGGCTCACCCAGGTGCCATCAGGGAGGAGGGAGGTGATCAAACACCTGCCCCCAGCTCCAGCCCAGCCCACACTGGCCTCAGGCAGCCCACGGCTCAGGCTGGAGTGACAGGGAATGTGCACCATGGTTTCAGGCTGAGCTGAGGTGACAATGCCACTGGCACAGGAGGACAAAGGGGTCCCCACAGGCTCAGAAAGGAAGGGATTAATCATCATTGTTCTTAAATACATGGAGCAGATGAGATTTTTGGGGTTCTGGCCATAAGAAGGACAAAATAAAGGACACAGAGGGAGTTAGAGCTACTAGCACCAAATTCAGGGCTGTTGTCTTAAAACAGCTCATGGAACTGTGGAGGCAGAACATTCCCTGTCAAGCCATTACTGCTCTGAACCCTTGTCCTCTACTCTGGAGCCAGGCTGGGAGAGCTGGGGGTGCTCACCTGGAGAAGAGAAGGCTCCAAGGAGAGCTCAGAGCTCCTTGCAGGGCCTAAAGGGGCTCCAGGAGAGCTGGAGAGGGACTGGGGCCAAAGGGATGCAGGGACAGGACAAAGGGGGATGCCAGAGGGCAGGGAGAGATGGGATATTGGGGAGAAATTCTTCCCTGTGAGGATGGGAGGCCCTGGCACAGGCTGTCCAAATTTTAGTGTGACCACCAGCTAAACTAAAACCCCTTTGCACACACTGACAGCACAAAGAACCATCAAGAACCACACTGATCTGCAATTCCAAAGTTAGCTCTGAAGCCCAAAAGCTGGGACACCTCCTCCTGACCCAAGCAAGTACCAAGGGCCGGATTTGAAAGCTGAAAATGAGAAAAAAATCCAACAGAGAATTGCTTGGGCAGGACACAATTCCCTTCGAGACAGCCCCCAGCGCTGTGCCAAGTCCAGCCAGCTCCAGAGGAGAGCTGAGCATGACAGGGATCCTGCTGGGAGGGAGATCCTTGCACGGCCCCAGCCCCAGCCTGGGCCCTGAGCACATCCCAGCCCCCCTCTGGCTGCACTGACCTGCACAAAGATGGGGAACACCAGCACTTTGGGGGCCAGGGTCACGTAGGTGCCGTAGGAATGGGGGATGTGAGGCCTCACTATGGTGCAGTTCTGGTAGTTCCCATAGCTCTTCATGGTCTGCACAGTCTTCATCAGCCTGGATTTCCTCCCAGAGCCCGTGTGGGATTTCCCTTTAGAGCCATTCCCTGGATGGACAGAGGAGGCAGAAGGAAACAGAATGAGGAGAGAGCTCCAGCTCTGCCCACTCCAGCTCAGTCCTGCTCTCCCAGGCTGGAGGAGGGCATGGAAATCCTGGGGAACTGCTGGAGGCAAGAGCTGCAGGGACAGGCATCACTCAGCTATCCAGGAGTCCCAGGCATGCATGAAATAACAGCACTGCTTCCATTGTTTCTAATGGCAAACAAGAGGTCCCTGGGTGGTTTTGTTCCAGAGCTTGGTGGCCCGTGGACTTCAGTGGGTGCCACCAGCAGCACAGACATGGCTGGGAAGGTACAAACAGGACCCCAGGGTGGCCACAGCAAGCTCTGCTTCAGGCCAGCACATCCCACCAGTGCTCTGCCCTCTGATCTGCCCTCGTGAGTCTCCACCTGCAGTGCTCTGTCCCACTCTGGGGTCCCAGCACAGGAAGGACCTGGAGCTGCTGGAGCCAGTCCAGAGGAGACACCTGAGATGCTCCAAGGGCTGGAGCCCTCTGCTCTGGAGCCAGGCTGGCAGAGCTGGGGGTGCTCACCTGGATAGGAGAAGTTCCAGGGAGAGCTCAGAGCCCTTCCAGGGCCTAAAGGAGCTGCTGGAGAGGAACTTCAACATTTTTATCCACACAAGCCCTGCCTGCTCTGGATTCTGGGCATGGAAGTTAGCAAAGTGCAGGAATGTCATGATATGGGGCAGTGGGTTAATCACAGTTCTCAGAAGATAGAGATTGGAGGTGTCACAGAAACAGGCAGAAGTTACAAACATTCATGGCTGGGATCAATCCCTGCTGCTGCCAGCAGTGGTTATTCAGACATTGGGTGTATTTATAAAGGATGACCTCACTGTTCATGAGGCTGGCATCACATCATCCTCTGTTTTTCAGCATTACATTCTGGGCTGGAAAAGGCCCAAGCAGCCTGACTGGTTTTCAGTCTGTCCCTCTTCCCTGAGGAGAGTTATCCTCACTCAAAGGAGGGATTACGGGAGGCTTTCTCCTGCACCCTCCCACCTCAGCTGCTTGAGCAGAGCCCAGACCACATCCTGCTGGACACCAGCAACCTGTGCACTGCCCTAAAACTCACAGGCAACAGATCCAAAAGGAACTGCATGGCTCTCTGACCAAAACTTCACATCTTCAAAAGAAGCCCCACTGAAAAATCAACATATTTCCTTCCTCCCTCCTCCTGTAGCTGATGAAGTGTGCCAGCTTGGGGCTGCAGGCAGAGCTCTCCACTGGGATTGAACATATCCAGGTGAGGAGCTGGAGCATTCTCCTTCTCTCCCACAGGGATGTCTCAGGAACCAGAAGGAGCATCCCTCCTGCAGCTCCCTGGGGACCCCCAGCATCTCTCCTTCCCTCCCTGCAGTCACCCTGGAGCTCCTGCTCCCACCACAGAGCCTTTTACCCTCACACTGTAAGGGATGCCCAGAACCTTCCCAGGCAGAAATGAGCCAAAACACTCCTGACCATGGCCCGAGGCAGATAAGGTCTTGTCCAAAGCAAACACACAAACCTGCCCAGCATTACATATTCCATTAAGCATTAGGAAATAGCACATTTACTCCCAGATAAAGGTAGCAGAGCCAGCCAGCCTGGGCTGGGAAGCCAGCTCGGCTGTTTACTGCTGGCTGGAGCAGCTGCCTTTGCTGGGGGCACCCTCATGACCTAAGAGCTTGTTTCCACCTCTAAGTGCATTAATCCTGACATTTTCCCTTTTCCCTTTTTCCTGGTTGCACTGCCAGATAACATCGAAGCACAAGAGACAGCTCAGCACAGGACAGATAAGATCTGTCTGGGCTGTTCAGGATTTGCTTTTGCTCTTATCCCTAAATCACCTCGTTTTATCAGAGGAAATAATCACCTGCACAGGTCCTGGCACAGAAACACACCCAAATGTCAGCTCCTGTCACTGGGTGGGCAGCTCTGTGCTGCCACACTTCATCCCTGCTCAGAGTAACTGATACCTTCCTCCCTCTGAACTTGACATTAAATAATTAAAAACAAATCCATAAAAATCCAAAATTTGCCACAGGAAGAAGCCCAAGCCTTTCAAATCCCACCCCACTGTAAGAACAAGTCCCCGTGGTCCAGCTCATCTTTTCACAGGATCCACAAACAGCAGGAAAGAGCTGCAATTATCCACAGAACAAAACATCCCCTGCAGCTGAGAGTGGAAAATTCTCCTGGCTGCAGAGCTCCAGGGCTGGGAGCACCCGAGGCATGGGGGCCTGACCCACACTGCTCCTCCTGCTGCCCAGCACTCCCCTCAGTGCTCTGCCAGCCCCACACTCGGCTTTCTCTGGACACTGCCCCACCTCAGAGACAGCACCAAGTTTTCCAGCTGTGCCCTCACCACACAGGGAATGCTGAGGGGTTCACATTCCTCAAAGAGCTCAGCTCTCCTAGGGACACACAGCTCATCCTGAGGGCATCCAGACAGGCCAGGGCAAGAACAGCCTCCCAAAGCTCCCAAATCCATGAGCAGACAAAGGGTATTTCCACATGAACCTGGATTCCTGCAGTGCCCAGCCCTGCCACCCACCTCAGCCCACTCTTCCCACAAGTCCAACCATCCCCAGGGAGCTCCAGGCATCCCACACACACCTGTCACAGCTGTGGTTCATGTTATGAGTTTATGTTTCAAAGGTTTTTTTGAGGAGAGCTGCCCAGAGAGTCTGCAGCAGCCCAGGGCTTGAATATTCCCCAAATCTGGCACAACTGCTGGCACAGATGTGAGCCACAGCCACCCTCACTCCTGTGGCACTGAAGGAGTCTCAGAGCAGGGATCAGCTCTCCCAGCAAGGCCTCATGGCTGAGGAGGAAACACGTCATGGATGGGCCCACGGACACGTGGGAACCAGGATGCTCAGAGCTCTCACACTGCATGTTCTCCCCCTGCCCGGGAGGTTCTCACCCTGCCCTGGGAGGTCCCCAGCAGCAGAGCCCTCTGTGAGCTCCCACAGACCCTCTCACGTGAGGCTCACCCCGTGCCTCGCTCCCCTCTGCTTTTGGGTATGAGCCACAGTGGGAAGATGATCCCTCCCAAAATCCTGGGCTGCTGCTCCTGCCCTCAAAGCATGAGCCCTCGGCAGGGCTCAGGGCAAGGAGCTGATGGTGCCAGGAAGACCAGCTTAGGGCTGGGTGCTCTGAGCAGCGCTCCCAGCACAGGGACAACTTACCCACAGTGGTGTTGTCCTCTTGGTACACTGGCCGCAGCAGCTGTAAGGGACAGAGGGGACACGGTCACCTGCAGCAGGCCTCAGGTGCAGTGACAACTACCAGCTACAAAAGTTAACATGCCAAACCCAGCCAAGACAAAGCACTTCAGAAAGGGGAAAAAAACTTTTTTTGCAGCAGAAAAGGAGAGCAGTGTGGTCTTGTGCAGTGGGAACACTCCCCACATCCTCCCCATATCCCTGGGGTGAGCCCTGACGGGGGGGCAGCAGGGAAATGTTTTAGGAAAACAGTGAAAGCTCCACCAAGGGACAGAGGTGCGGCTTGTAAATTGGCAAATATTTAGAGATGATGCTGGATAAGACTGGAGCAGGGGCCAGGAGAGGCTGCAGCCCAGAGCCACGTGCAGCCCCTGAGCCCTACCTGGCTGCCGGGGTTCAGAGGGGCCAGGATGATGTAGTTCTGGTCTGCAGCAGAGGGCACTCGGGACAGGGCCGGCAGGGTGTTCTGGCCCCGCTTGCCCAGCTCCGTGTACCTGTCCCAGGTGTGCAGCCCCAGCCCCTCGGTGCCATCGTAGAGGATGTGGCAGCTGCGGCGCTGCTCGGGGCCGTTCTTCTCCCGCTTGTTGGGAGGGGACTGCAGGTCGTAGGCGGATTTGCAGGAGGACCTGCGGGTCATGCCCTCGTGGGCCGGCTTCACCTGAGGCACCAGCCTCCACACCAGGAGGATGATCTCCGTGGGACAGTTCCTGGCAGAGATGGGGTGGGGAAATCAGGGCTGGAGCACCGTGTCCAGGCACGAGCCCTGCAGCCCTTCCTCCCTCCAAAGCCTCTGCCCCTCTCCCGTGCTCCCCAGCCCCTCCATCCTTCCTTCTCCTCCAGGGAATCCTTTCCCAGTGTCCTGCATCCCTCAGAGCTTTCCCCTTCCCACAGTCACTCAATGCTCCCACTGCCCTGCCCTGGGCTCCCCCAAACCACCTCTCCCTGCCCTGGGGTTTTTGGGGAGCACTCACCGGATTTCGTGTGCCAGCTCCACACATTTCCAGTGCTCCACAGGCTGCTCGTTCAGCTGCAGCACCGTGTCGAGTTGCTGCAGACCTGCCTTCTCTGCTGGGCCACCTGAGAGGGACAAATTCCAGTCACCTGCCAGGCAGGAGGCTCAGTGGTGGGGGGAGGAGAAGCTCTGGAGCTTGGAGACACCCAGAGAGTCCCACAGCTTGCACCACTCACTCCCCCAAACCCCATCTGACACCCACACCCCAAAATGAAGTGGGGTCAGCCAGCCTGGAGCTTCACTTTGCAACACATCCACACACACAGGGCACCAGGAAAGAGCCATCAGTGCTCCCTCAGAGCTACTGCACGAAATGCCCATGTTTTCTGGGGTGTAGTGGGGAGCAACAGGGCACGCTGGAGACACCAGTCCGTCCCACAGGTCCACAGCAAGGGGCCCTACTCAGGGAACTGAGGATTCCCACAATCCTGCTCCCCTCTGACCTGCTTTCCCCCAAAATGATTTCTGAAGGTCACCCAGCCAGACAGACAGCTCTCAGGTTGGAGAGGGAAGGGAACAAAATCTCTGCAAATTACTGCAAAATACTGCCAAAATAGTGACACAGTGCTAACCCAGTGGCCTCTGACCTCATTAGAGGCAACAAAGAATTCATCTAATGAAGTTTCTTGGAGGTATCCAGAGTCCTGCAAGGTGTGGGAACTCCAGAATCACAACCAGCTCCGGGAAGCAAAAAAGGAGCAATAATTCATTCAAATCAAGAGGGATGAAAAGGATCCAGTCTCTTACCAGAGTCCACTGCCTGCACACGGACTGGGGCGTCGCAGCAGATTGTGAAGCCAAAGCCATCAGTGCCCCGAGGGATCGTGATCTGCAGGGAGACACCTGTCAGGTGGGAGAGCAGCCACTGCGTGGGATGATCCCCCCTCATTCCCACACTGCCCCACAGCCCCTGGAAATGCTGGCACACAGCATTTGAGAGACGGGGAAGGGCTGTCACTGAGACCCCCTCGGATAACGGCTGGAAAGGGTGCTGAAAGGCAGGGCCAGATCGAGGCTCTCTGGAATGCCACAAAACTCTGCTTCCAGCTCTTCCAAGTGTAAGGAAAGGTCTGAGAAGCCATTGGAAAGGAAAACCTGGCAGTCTGGCCCTGACACTGACTTCTCTAAGCAAATCACTTAAACATTTCATTTCCTGTTGGAGAATACAGAAATAGCAGCACTCCCCTGCTCCGGAGGGAGCTGCGAGCGCAGCACGCTCCTGTCCTCCAGACATCTGTGTGCATCACCCCCTTCCCTGGGCTGAGTGTGTTTTCCCTCGCTGAGTTTGGAGAGGATGGATGCTGGGTTGATTTAGGCTCATTTCTCCTCCTGATTCGAGGAGCATTGAGCTTATTAATAAAATTATACTTATTTTTTGATGTTGGCTTCCAGCAGCAGCTCAGCATGACAGATCCTGTAAATACCTGATTAGCCCGCAAGACATTAGTCAAGATGCTTGTTTTACTGACAGAGAAAACAAAATTAAAAATCCAACATCTGACCCGTACTATTTTGAGAACAAACAGGCAGAAGGAAGATGAGGAATTCAGCAGAAGTTGCCAAGGAGGTGATATGGTTCCTCACTCCTTTACCACAGGAGGGCAAAGGCAGCGAGATTTCATTTCCCTGCACCTTGTCCCTCCATGATTGCTCAGCATAAAATCAGGCTTCAAAAGAGAAACTGGCTTGTCCTGGCAGGACCAAAACACAGATCCAGTCCCACTCCACTGACTGTTTTTCTCTCTGGAGTTTGCTGGTTCCTCAAAGAGGTGGCTCTGCACCTTTGAATGAACCTCACAGCTCAGTCCAACCAGGAGTTGGACTCCATGGTCCCTGTGAGTCCCTTCCAGCTCAGGATATTCCATACCCTGTGATTTCATCTCCAACACCAAGCACTGGCACCTCAGGAGCTAGCCCAACATCTCTCCCACCACTGAAACTCCACGGGCACTTCCCTGCCCAAGGTTTCCCCTGTGTCAGGGCTCCCACTCCTCCTCCCTGAGCTGGCTGACCTTGCCCCCCACCTGCCCTGTGCCACTGAAGAGCAGCTTCTCCCTGCTGATGCTCCTCAGCTCCCACCACCATGGCCATCACAGGCAGTCATTGCCCATTTTTGCCCATTTTTGCTGCCATGCACAGAAGTAAAGAACTGTGAGCATCTGCCATGAGCTGGGAGGTGGGTGGGGAGGCTTGATGTACTCAAACTTTGCCAAAAAACGCAGAGGAAATTTTCACAATAAAGACCTGAGGAGCTCTAAGAGACAAAGCAGAGTCAGTTGTTATTCAGCCAATGCAGAGCAGCTTTCCTGCACAAGATGGTCACCACAGCCCTGGCAAGAATAGGGCAGTTGGGTTTGGAATTCTGCTGCTTTTGTAATTCCCAGTATTTGCTGACCCCCACAGCAGCTTTGGAATAACCTGAACAATGAGCTCAGGAGCACAGGGAGAAGCTGACCCTGAGCTGGGAGTCCCAATCCAGACCACAGAGAGAATATTTCTTTGAAATGCAGGAGACTGGGACCTGCACACGGAAAAGCAGCACCTGGCACTGTGCACTGGGAGAACTGGAACCAGTACAGCGAGCTACTCCTCAGGAAATAAGTGCTGTTGGCTCCCAAAAACACTAAAATTATTTTAAAAGAGGCAGTATCAGCCTGCTGTGCCGGCTTCTTCACTAATAAGAGGAAAATTAAGACAACACCTTGCAGCTTAACATGGTCATCGTCAGCATGCTACCTGCAAGTTGGACAGTAAATATATCTTTTATATTTACATATATTTATATATTTTAACAATTTATATCTATTTTAAAAGCACCCCTCCCTGTCCATTTCTCCACTGCAGCAACAGGCAGAGACCAGCCACAGGCACCCATGTGAAGATGCTTTTCTTCTACCCTCACTGTAATTTACAAATTGTAACAATACCAAGTCAGTGCCTCACAAGCAGCACCCACAGAGTCCATTTGTTGGATTAAGCCTTTTTCTGCCCCAGAGATGGGGCAACTGAGAGGTGTTTTAAAAACTTTCATTCCATTCTCAGTCTCATGTGAAGGTGAGACAATATAGATGTTATAATTCACGCCATCACAATCAAAAACTATTTCCTAATTACAATACAAGTGTTTCTTAGCCTATCAGCTTTTTGCCACACCATGCTGTAAATGCCTTAAAGCCAATAATCTAAAATTACCCCTCGAGGGTCCTACTACAATACACCTTTCATAGTTCTATTTCTCCAAAGTATCCAGTCTTATTTACAAGGCCATCCTTTGAAACTTATTTCTAATTCCATTTCTCTCTGAACAACGTCTGTCCCATTCCATGGCATTTCTAAGTCAGCATTTCTTATCTGAAAGTTTACATACAGATGCACACTATGTGAGCTTTCTGTCAAGCTTTAAGAATTCTCTACAACTCCATTTCCCACATCCAGCCACGGCAAGAGAGCTCCCAGACACTCAGAGATGTGCCCAAGGCTTGCAGCCACGCGGGGGTTCATGCCAGGGGAGATACAGACCTGCCTGTACCTCCGCTCCGAGCACACCTTGCAGAGTCCATTGAAGCGGTTCATGGCTGGCGCCCCCGGATCGCCGCGAGCCCATGAAAACCCCGCGGCTCCCGCAGCGATCCCGGACTCCTCGCAGTGGAAGGAGCCCCAGTCAAACTGGCATGACCGCCCATGGGAACCCAGCTCCCGAGAAGAATGGCAGGAAGCCACCTTTCACCTCCCCGGCCCCTGCGAGCGCTGTATGCCGCTTTACGATAAGCCAGAGGCTTCCTGAAAACCCTCACTGACGAGGAAGGGAGAGAGTTTTATATTAAAATTCCTGTCAACTCTTTAGTATTCCCTAGTCCCAGCTCTGTTGATGTGGCTTTTGTTCCCGTGGCATTCTTCAGGCGCACGGAGCACTTTGTTATTGCGACGTTCTCACAAACACTTGGAGGATGTTTGAGCGGCGTTTCACAGGCACTGGCTGTGAGAGCCTCGCTCCATGAAAGACACGACTCCACGCTCATAAAAAAAATCAGAGGTTTGGGTTTATAGAAGCAAAAAAAGAAAAGAAAAAAAAAAAAAAAAGGTTGTTTTTGAAAGCACAGACGCAGAGGATATGCACGTCCCCGTGCTTTGTACTCATGAAGTCACCAAGGGGGAAGCACCGAGGTCAACTGAGCGGCATCCATGGTGGAATTTGGGAATTAAAGGCCAAGAGGAACTCTGAGCACAGCCAGCAGCAGGATACCCAGAAAGGCTCAGCTGCCCCAGTGCCAGAGTTGGGCACAACTCCTTCGAGATGGGGTTTCAACAGAGAAGAAAACAGCTCCCACACTCCTACAGGGGGATGAAAAAGGAGGGAAGGCTGGAGGGAACCCAAAGTCTTAAGTTCTCATGCACAGTAGCTGGGGTGGCAGGGCCAGGGAGGCCAAGGAGGGAGCTGAGGAGCCTCAGCACTCCCAGGGGAGCCGTGGTGGCAGAGCCATCAGAGCATTGTCCCGGGCGGCCGCACTGCCAGACTGGAGCTGGAGCTGGAAGGAGGAGCAGCCTTCCTTCCCAGCCACCACTTTTCAAGTCAGTGGCGACTGCTGGAGAGGAAGGGAGGAGAGGGGCGCTGGCTTTGTTTGTCTTGCTCAGCCCTGCGCTGTAAAACAAATAACTGCAAATGCAGCTGAGGGAAGCACAGGGCGGAATTCGGCACAGATAAATCACGGGGCCGCCCGAGCCCCGTTTCCGATGCAAACCATGTGTTTGTGTTCCCGTTTCCCATCCTTGCCTCTCCTATAAATCACCCAGGCTCCACCATGGGCCTTTCCCTTCCCAGAGCACACGGTCCTGGAAGGAGGAGAGGAGCAGACGTGTCCAAGGAGCCACGGAGCCGGGCAGGGGCCCATGCTGTGGGGCAGGAGCCTGCCTGCCCCAGCCCTGCCATCCCAGGCAGTGCTGCTGCTTTGTCTGGAGTGGGAACACACCTGAAAACAGGAGGTCCCTGGGGCAATGGGGGCTAGCACCCAAATCACCCCCTCCACCAGCTGGGGCCTGACTGGGGTAACAAATTGCCTGTGACAGCCATGGTGTGACAGGGAGGTGACAGAGCTCCCTCACCTCAGCATCACCCTCACTAAAACACTGTCCCTTGGCTCTCTGGAAACCCCTCAGGCAGGCACCTGACCCCAGGTCCTCCCAGTGCTGGTGGGTCACAGCCCTGTCACACCCACCTTCAGCTGCTGCAGGGTCACAGTGTCCTGGCTCTCCTGGGCTGCACTTTGACTTCCTGGCTTGACTTCTGAAATGATTTTTAAAATATTTTTTAAAAAGGAAAAGGCCCCATGAGTGTGACAGCACATCTGACAATCCCACACTGCACATGAGACCTTTACATGGGCACAGCCCCTCCAGGCAGCAGCTCGAGGGCGGCTGCACACCTGAGACGGGCACTGCTGCCCCAACCTGCCCTGTGCCAGCCTCTGCTCCTCCACACCCTGGCAGCACTGCCAGCCAAGGCGGACCAGTGTGGCCACAGCAACGAGCCCCAAGTCTGAGAGGAAGGAGGTAGCATGAGGACAAACCAAGCAAGAGGGAGAGATGGGGCTGCAGGTTTAGGGTCCCCAAAGAGCCACAGAAGTGAGGCTGAAGGGGAGAGCAGGGACTGCTGAACCAGCCAAAATCCCCATCCCACAAGATTTTGGGATGCCAGTGCCCACTGAGCACCACAGGGCCAAGCAGTGCCCTTAGGGCACAGGGTGTGGTGGGGCTGGGGCTGCTCCACACACAGGCTCAGACACAGCAGTGACTCCTCTTCCAAGCCTTGCCAACACCCCCTGGGATATTCCCGTGGTGGGACACACCTGTGTTCTGCTTCAGCCTCCTCATGGCCACCTTCAGGTGCTTGGTCCTGCCCAGGTCCTCCCCGAGGAGGTAATACCAGCCACTGATCTCCTGTGGGGAGGGAAGCAGCTGTGCATGCTGGGCAGCTGCTCAGCCCCATTGCACCCAGCCAGGGCAGGAGCTGCCCCAGTTACAGCCCACAGAGGTGCCCAGACCTGCTCTCACACACACACACACAGCCCACAGTCCTCTCAGCAACAGCTAAAATTCCATCCTCCCTGCAAGGGGAGAATGAGTAACACTGAAGCACCAAGATTCCAGGTTTTTAGAGGGATATCCAGCAGTATCATGCAGCAGCCAGGGGACAGGACCTCATCTCAGCCTTGCTGAGGCTCTGCAAGCACCACACTGTTTTAAAAAAGCTGCACCCCACTTATCCAAATTTCAGAAGAGGCCATGCTTAAGCCACCTCTCACGCACCTCTCAGGCCACCAGCACCACCAGCTCCTTTTTAGTCTCGTGCTATGAAGAAAACATCCACACCTCAGGCAAGAAAAATTTAAAAATCAAGGAGCATTTGGACAACACTCTCGGGCACCAGGTGGGATTGTCTGTGCAGGAGTTGGACTTAATGCTCCCTGTGGGTCCCCTCCAGCTCAGGATATTCTGTAATTCTGCGAGCTCGGGGGATGTATTAACACTTCCATGAAACCCCTCCAGCTTGCCGAGATATTCTGCTGCCCAGGGACAGAACCCCTCCCCGCTGGCCACTGGATGAAGCATTCCCATGGGATGAAGCATTCCCAGGCTTTGGTGGTCGCTGGGAGCCGTTGGCAGGGGAGCCCTGCCCGCGGGAGGCAGAGGCAGCTGTACTGACGAGCAGCAGCCAGGCTGGGGCAGCAGCACTGTGACCAAACCCGCCGCAGCAGGGACGGGGATTCTGGCACAGAATTCCTGCAGAACAGCCGGAAAAACTTCTGTGTCTGCCCTCTGCCCATAAGCACACTGCTGGGAATCAGGCAGACTCCTGCATGTGTCCCACCATCACAGCCCCTCGCCCACGTGTCAGATGTGACCCATGCCAGGCTGGCCCCATGTCCTGTGTCCCCACCCTGCAAACTGGGCAGGCAGCATGTGCTGGGGACACCTCTGTGCACCCCCAATCGCTGCCACTCTGTGCCCCTGCCAAAGGGAATGACATCCCTTGTGCCAGGATCCCTCCTCTAACAGCCTCCCCACGCATCTCCAACATCCACACCAACTCCAGTCTCACGCTGCCCATCCATACTGGGAAAGGGAGCAGGCAACTCCCCTGGCACCTTCTCCCACGGTGGGCAAAGCTTGTTTTCATCCCCCCACCGAGCCCAGAGACCGCAGAGAGCCACGCCCCAGCCCCACCCTGCACTGGGACACGGAGGTACCTTGTCCAGGGACAGGAGGGACTTCACACCAAAGCTCATGCAGCCGATCAGTTCGCTCTGCCTGCAGGACAACCAGAGTTCAGGGACTGTCAGCACACACCTGTTGGAGCACCAGGTCCCCCCTTGCACCCCTGTTCAGGGAGCCCCCAGCCATCCCTGCCCATGCTGGGTGACAGGCAGTGCCCAGGATGTGCCCCTGCCCCGTGGTTTGAGCAGACACGGTGTAAGCACATCTGCAGGGCAAGGAGGAGCTGGGCTGAAGCCCCCTGGTCACCTCCAGCCCACCTGATGCTGCCAAGAGCTTGGCCAAGGTGGCACTTTCCTGGGCTGGCAGCACAACCTGCAAGGTGCCAGGCCCCTTGGTGCCCTCACTGAATTGTCCCCAGAGGGAGAGGAGGTCCCAGCCCACTCCAGCCCCACCTGGCTTTGGCCAACAATGCATGCATGAGTGGCCACAGGGATTTAAATGCTGGCCCAGCTGGTGGCTACCAAGCAGCACTGATGGCAACAGAGTGCCAAGGGCAGGGTTTGCTGCCCATGATGCTCACCAGCACTGGCTGCCTATGAGTGTGACCCCAGCTGGGACATCCCTGGCCCAAGCCCTTGAGCAGAGCAGCCCTGAGGTCAGGGCCAGCCCTGGGGCTCAGGGCCCTGGAAGAGCTCACATGGGGTGACCAGAGCAGGGGGCAGGTCCTCTACCACAACAGCCCTGAACAGACCTGAAAAGGATCCTATGACAGCTGGCAGCCCCTTACCTGGAATTCTTCTCTCTGTTCCAGACTGTGACCAGGAGACGCTTCTGCTCATCCTCCTCTTTCACTGGGCTGTAACAAGAGGGCACAGCCTATCAGCCTCCCCAGAGCATTCAGCAAGGGCTGCCCTCACAGCCACAGACTCCTCAGCCTTCTCACAGCCAGGTCTTCCCCTGCAGTCTCTGCACAGAGCACTGCAGCACCTCCCCAAAGAGCAATCTGCTCATTCCTGACAGACACCTGCAAGGGGATGTGACCTCTCCTGGGCAGGTGTGGGGACACCACTCATGTGGTTTCAGGGGGGAAATAATCTTGCAGAAAGACACATCCAACACCAAAGGGTAAATGCAAGGAACAAGACACAGTTCATGCTCTGCAGCCACCACCCTGTGCCAAATCCAACACTGCATGGGTCAGAGGGCTGGCACAGCCTCCATCACCAGCAGTGACAAGCTCTACTCAAACACTAAGTCATGCAGCTCCTTTCCCATGCAGAGACATGCTGGAACTGCAGGAAACCCTTTTACCTTCCTCAGTCACACTACTGCAGGTGCCAGGAAATGGAGTGTGTTTGTCCAACTCCTGCCCAGCAAGACAGTCTGAGCATGCAGGAGCAGCACTGCCATGCTGTGTGTGCTGACAGCTCTGCAGAGCTCTGCCCAAAAGTTCAAGGCACTTCAGCTACAAAAACCAGCAGAATAATGGCTGTCACTCCTCATCTCAGCAGGAGAGCTGCTCAGGCGTGCTGCGTGTTTATTAGAGATCACAAAGCAAAAGCAAACGCGGGGTTGTGGTGTGGGGAGGGAGCCCTGGGACCGTGGCACGGGGTTCCCGCTGCTCTGTGTGACACAGCGTTGAGGGATGGCCCAGAGCTGCCTCTGCCCTGCCATACTCACAACACAAAATGCTCATGGAACACAGGATTTTTGCTGTCTGGCACTGTCTTCGTCTTTTGCCTGCACTTCCAGTCAGCATCTGGCACAATGGACATCTTTGGGAGGAAAACAAGCAGCATGTAAACATCCCCAGAGCACACACCAGCCCCAGCTGCCATGGCAGGACACTGGCACAGGCACTTGTACGGAGAGCTGAGCTCAAAGATCCTGCTGAGCCCGTGATAATGGGTGGTTGGGATCACTCCACTGTTCTGCCTCTCAGGTAACTGCTTGGGGCAGGGGAGGCAGGGAAAAGAGCAGAAAAATCAGGAGTGATGTACACAAGTGTGGCTGGCTGGGGTCTGACTCGCACCCCCTCTCAGGGGAGCACTGTGCACATCCCAGCAGGAGACCCACCCTGTTTGTGCCAGCAAACACCCCACCAGGCTTTGGGCACCCACTGGGATGTTCTTGCAAGGAATGGTTGACACAGCCCCCAGCAGGGTCCTGTCCTCTCCTTTTTTACTTCATCCAGACACTGCCAACAAAACCCATGAGCTGTCCAGCACTGGGCAAGAGCCCAGCCAGCTCCTGCATGCTGGGGATGCTCTTACAGAGCAGGATGGAGAAGGAAGGGGAAGGGAAAAACAGTGAAGAGCAAGCTTGGAGGAGCCAACCACAAAATTCTCCCCAAAAAGCACAAAGCTCCCTGAGCAAAGCCCCAGGAGAACCCACCTTCACATAGGAGTCACACACACGGCACTCTGCTCCCATCAGACCTTTTGCTTCCATGACTGGAAAGGAAATGAAATGGTCACATCCCAAAGCAGCAGGGAAGGCATCTTGTACCCCACAGTGCTCTGCTCCACAGGCTGATCCCTCCTTGTGGGGGAGAACCCCCTCAGACAGGGGCAGGGGTTAATGGTACTTTCCCTTTTCCCGTGCTATAAGTGCAGCCTGGACTGAGGTCGGTGGCAGAGCAGTTCAGCATCCGGGTGGCAAAAACTGCATTCCCTCTGCCCAACTTCCCCCAGCCCTGCTCTCCCTCCCCTGGAGCCAAACGGATGCTCCAGTTAAACATCAATGGCCCATCCTGGCACTGCCTGGTCACTGCCCCAACACTGCAGTGACACTGCCCTGACACTGCAGTGACACTGACACTGGCCCGACACTGCAGTGACACTGACACTGCCCTGACACTGCAGTGACACTGCCCTGACACTGCCCTGACACTGCAGTGACACTGCCCCAACACTGCAGTGACACTGACACTGCCCTGACACTGCAGTGACACTGCCCCAACACTGCAGTGACACTGCCCTGACACTGACACTGCCCCGACACTGCGGTGACACTGCCCCAACACTGACACTGCCCCAACACTGCCCTGACACTGACACTGCCCTGACACTGCCCTGACACTGACACTGCCCCGACACTGCGGTGACACTGCCCCAACACTGACACTGCCCTGACACTGCCCTGACACTGACACTGCCCTGACACTGCAGTGACACTGCCCCACACTGCCCTGACACTGCCCTCACACTGCCCCTCTCTGCTCAGCCCCGCTGCTGGGACCCTGTGGCTGCCTGGGGCAAGGGATGTGCCAGGATGTGCCAGGGATGTGCCAGGATGTGCCAGGACGCACAGCAGAGCCTGCAGAGCACAGGATGGGCTCTCAGAACAAAGCCAAGCTCCCTCCCCATGAGCCCAGCAGGGCAGCAGTGGCTCTGCCTCTATGCCAGCAGATTGTGCTCTTAACAAACACACCCAGCCCATGGAAAGCCCAGGGCACAGGGGGAAAGGGGCTCTGCAAGCCCTCTGGTGCTTCAGGAAGTGGGAAGTGGTTTGTAGGGTTCCTCCAGGATGGCGTGCACCAAGGGCCTCCTTCTCCATCCACACCTGCTCTAGGGTTAAAGGTGTTGGGATGGAGAATCAAAGTCAGATGGGTCACCCATATCACCCAACAGCCTCCTCCTGCCCATGCTGAGTACCCTGAGCATGCACCATGTGCAGCCCCAGACCCTGAGCCTCCTTTGCCCCCTTGCTGGACCATTTCCCTCTTCCCAGACCCTCTTTTGGAGTCACCACCAGAATAAAACCCCATCACTCACACCCAGCTCATGCTGGGGCTGCTCGAGGTGGAGGGTAAAGCTGTGCCAGACCCTCAGACAGGTGTTTCCCGAAAAAAAAGGAGATCATTCTGACCCTCCCATTGGCCTCTCTGATAATCACCATCAAAACACTTTCATTGAAGAAATATTGCTGGTGTTAAAAACTGCAGCATTTGGAGGTAACAGAACAGTTTGGAAATCCTGGCAAATATGGCAAAAGGGTTTTGGCAGAGACAAAGCATTTCAGACTTTCCTTTCCAAATTGTATTTGCCTATTTTCTCTTTGTGTGGAATAAAAGAAAAGTAATTTATACACATGGGTGCAAACACATGAAGGTCTCTGGAAATTTCAGTTTGGTCTCTTAATCAAAGAGCTCTCAGTTGTGCCACTGCACAATAGGGCTGCTCCCAACAGGAACAGGAAGGAATGGCATGCAAGTGCTGTCCCCACCACCAGCCCACTGTGGCTCTGGGGCCAGTTTGGGATGTCCCAGGGACACACTCACCGTGCAGCACCAGCGTCCGGCCCCGCACCTCGATGGACAGCTTCAGCTGGCCTGGGGACAGGAGGGGACAGGAGAGGACAGGCTGAAGGACAGGCTGAAGGACCCAGCCACCCCACAGCTGCAAGAGTCACACAGGGCCAGACACATCCTGCCTTCCCCCCCAGGCAGGGAGCTGAGGGAAACATCCCAGCTCACAGAGGTTCAGGCTGGAGGTCAGCGCTGCCAGCACTGAAACCCCCCTGGTGCCAGCCCTGTGCAGGAGGTTGGTGCTGGGAGAGCCAAGCTGTGCCCTGCTGGGTGAGGGCACAGCACCCAGGGCAGCACCACTGCTCTGCCAGCCTGCTCACACCCATTCCCTCGCTTTTCCATGCACTGGCAGCTCTGCATCAGCCCAGAAACACCCCCACAAGGCTCAGGCTGACACGAAGACTCAGCCCATGGTGTTTGTCGGGGTCGGGGTGTGATGGTTATGGGGTGCAGGGTGAGCTGCTTCCCCTCTGGGTGTCCTCCCCAAAGGTTCCCTGGGAGCTGGGCTGCCAGCCTCAATAGGATGTGCAGATTTTAATGGCAATGAAGGTTCTCTAATCATGTTCTGGATCGACCCAAAACTAAACATTTCCCAACACCCCTGGAGAATCCAAGAACTGAAACCATCACTGCTACAATGTTTCCCTTAGTTTCCCTAAAGCAAAAGATCCCATTTTCACTTCTTCCCCAGTTTACAAAACACAACAAACTAGTGAGTAAACATCATCTACAGGCAAGTGAACATAATGTAGAGGCACATAAACATCTTGCAAGTTAAAACTCAACATTTCATTTTGCCAAAGAAACGCCCAAGGGCTTGGGCTTGCTTGGGAGGGGATATCTGATGGGATTGTTTAACCTGAAACAATTCAGACAACACATTTTTCACTCAAAAAAAAAAAAAAAAAGGTCCAACCTCTGAGCAGCTCACGTGTGCATGGACACGTGGAAATGGTGTCTGTGTGCATTTGTACAAGTGGAAGGTGAGAGAGCAAAGGCAGGAGCTGGGTGGGTGAGTCAGGACAGATCTAACACTGGTTTGCAACAGAGAGAACACTGTCCCCCAGTGTCACCCTCCCACTCCAGGCTTTGGGCACAAGGCTGGAACCCCTCTGCCATCTGCAGATCTCTGGGGCTGTGGGAGCCCCTCTGTGCACCCCCAATCGCTGCCACTCTGTGCCCCTGCCAAAGGGAATGACATCCCTTGTGCCAGGATCCCTCCTCTAACAGCCTCCCCACGCATCTCCAACATCCACACCAACTCCAGTCTCACGCTGCCCATCCATACTGGGAAAGGGAGCAGGCAACTCCCCTGGCACCTTCTCCCACGGTGGGCAAAGCTTGTTTTCATCCCCCCACCGAGCCCAGAGACCGCAGAGAGCCACGCCCCAGCCCCACAGCCGCTGCCTGCTCCGCTGCTAGCACACAACAGATGTTACAACGTGAAAGGAAACCGTCCCGGTGTAGCCAAGCATGAGGAGGAGTCAGGGGGGATGAAGGGAGAGGGGCAGGAGAGGGGAAGGTTTTGTGCTGGGTAATTTGGGGGAATGCCCCTTTGGGGACTGTCCTGCCCTGAGGATGGCTGGGGCTGCTCCTGGGCAGCTCAGGGGCCAAGGCTTTGCACGGTGGGGTCACCCCGGCCCCTGCCCCGTGTGTGTCACTGCTGTGGGGACAGGGCCCCTGGCACAGGCTGCCCCAGCAGCAAGGAGAGGAGAGCAGGGAGAAGAGGGGCAGCTCTGCCTTTCTGGGGAGAAGCAAATTGGCCATAGCAGGGTTTGGGAGTTGAGGTGCTCTCCTCTCTGTGGGGAACAGAGGACGTTTCCCTCTTAATGCATTTGCTCCTGAGTGTCTCCCAAGCACATGAAGGGACAAATCACAACCCCCAGCACACCCCAGCCCCCGTGTGACCCCTGCTCATGCCTGGGAGGCACTCACTGGCTTGTGTAGGACCAGGATCTGAGAGGGAAGATGCTCTGGGAAGAATGATCCAGCCAAAGCTTGTGGGAGGGATGTGCTGTGCCAAGGTCTGTGCTCAGACAGAGCTAGGGCACTTTGTCAGATGAGCAGAGCAGTGACCTGGTGCCACACCTGGGTGGACAGGAACGCAATCCCTGTCAAGGCAGATTCATGGGCTGCATTCCCACCTCAATCCAAGTGCAGAGAGTCAGAGAAACCTTTTCCCCGGATTTATCTCCTGATACATCCCTAACAAGAACTGAGGGAAACAGCAGAAAGGCTCTGACACAGCTTGTCCAGGTCCTCTCTGTTAAATAAAGGTTAATATAAATGAAAATAAGTGCAGAAGAAGGGCAGAGGGAGAGCCCACATGCAGCTCCTGGGTGAACATCCCATCATAGAGCTGGACTCAGCCAGGCTTGCAGGGATGCAACACAGAGAGCTCCCAGCCCCATCCATCTGGACCCACAGGGCCAGGAGAGGCAACTCATGCCAAGGAACAAAGCTGGCACAAGGAGAACAGGGGAAAATGGGCATGAACAACACAAGATGGTAATCAAACAGGTTCCCACCCATGAGAGAAGTTTGCCAGGCTAAGGGAGGGGACAGGGCAACCTTCTATGGAAGCAGTCCTAGCAGGGAAACCTGTTCCTTACTGATGGTCTCTGACAAATGGAAATTGGAAAATGGAAAATTTTGCATTCTTCTTAAATGATTTTCTGCTTTATTGTAGGAAAAACACAGTGTTGGCCCCGGCTGGGACAGCCAAGAACCATCTATCAAATGCCAGTGGTGATTTCTGCCAGAGGACACAGTGTCAGATCCTGCCTGGGTGGGAGGTTTCCATGGGCACAAGGTGCCCCAAAATCACCATCTACAACCTCTGCCCTGGCACCAGCCCTTTGGGAGACTCTCTCCTAGTCACCCTCAGTGAGAGAGCAGTGCTGGTCCTGTCCTGCCAGGCTCTGCAGCTCAGAACACAACTCCATATCTCACCAGTGGTGCTCAGCCCATGAGGGGAGCTGTGGCTGCAGAGATGATGTTTGGCCTGGACTTCATTACAGAGCCAGGAGGCACCACAGAACCCACATTGTTTGGCCTATATCCTACAAAGACAGAAGGATTTCAGCTTCCAGGCTGTCCTCAGCAGTTTGGCATCCAGAAGGCCAAAAGGGGAAGGAACAGCATTCCTGGGAATGGTCAACATCCCTAGGAAGGAGCTCACTGCATGGTCACCTGCTCTGCTTACAAGAGCAAGAGGAGCTTTGAAAGAAAACAAAACTGCTGCTTTGAAAGCAGCACCCAGAAGGGGCACCCAGCTGCCCTGTGTGTGACACTGCTGCCCAGCCATCACACACTACCAGCGGCCAGGACATCCACAAGACATCCAAATTCCCTCGGGGCTCGCAGCCGAGCCAGGGCCGGGCCAGCTCCACCCGCAGAGCCAGCGCTGCCAGGGGCCACCAAAACCCACTCTGCTCACCTGAGGCAGCCACAGAGAGACCCTCGAGGAGACAAAAGGAAACCAGGGCTCAGCCCTAACGGGGGCACAGCTCCAGCCAGCCCCACCCCAGCTCGTGTCCATCCAGGGGGCAGAACGAGCTGGGCGTGGGACACCTGGAGAGCGCTTCCCACGCCGCGCTCAGGGCGCTCCTGGCTCCAGGCATTATCAGCGAGGCAGAAGCTGCTGCCCGGCCCCGATTCCTTCGAGCAGCAGCTCCCCAGCCTCTTCCCACGGCACCCCGGCCCGGGTGGCATCCCCCGGGCTCCCCGAGCCGGGGTCCGCGCTTACCGAACGTGCTGAGGCAGAAGGACGCTCCCAGGAGGGGACCGGCCCGGCGGGAGCAGAGCGAGACCCTGTGCACATTGCCAGCCTCCATGGCACGGCACCTCTAATTAGGAGCTGCAGTAATTGGAGCCGTGCCTGCCGAGCCCGAGGGAGCGGGGTTTCCATGGGACACGGAACAACCGCCGCAGTTTGAATGCAGCGGCTCCCATCGGCCCCGCGGCTTGAACGGGGACCGCACCTGCCAGGGCGGGGACACGGCCAGGGCGGGGACACGGCCACGGGGGGGACAGGGCCTGGATGGGGACAGTGCCTGGATGGGGACAGTGCCACGGTGGGGACAGGGCCTGGATGGGGACAGGGCCACGGTGGGGACAGGGCCTGGATGGGGACAGTGCCACGGTGGGGACAGGGCCACGGTGGGGACAGTGCCACGGTGGGGACAGGGCCACGGTGGGGACAGTGCCACGGTGGGGAGAGTGCCTGGATGGGGACAGTGCCACGGTGGGGACAGGGCCTGGATGGGGACAGTGCCTGGATGGGGACAGTGCTTGGATGGGGACAGGGCCACGGTGGGGACAGTGCCACGGTGGGGACAGGGCCACGGTGGGGACAGTGCCACGGTGGGGACAGGGCCACGGTGGGGATAGTGCCACGGTGGGGACAGGGCCTGGATGGGGACAGGGCCACGGTGGGGACAGCGCCTGGATGGGGACAGCGCCACGGTGGGGACAGTGCCTGGATGCGGCAGTGCCACGGTGGGGACAGGGCCAGGGTGGGGACAGGGCCTGGATGGGGACAGTGCCATGGTGGGTCAGTGCCTGGATGGGGACAGGGCCACGGTGGGGACAGTGCCACGGTGGGGACAGTGCCACGGTGGGGACAGGGCCAGGGTGGGGACAGGGCCAGGGTGGGGACAGGGCCACGGTGGGGACAGGGCCAGGGTGTGGACAGTGCCACGGTGGGGACAGGGCCAGGGTGGGGACAGTGCCACGGTGGGGACAGGGCCAGGGTGGGGACAGTGCCACGGTGGGTCAGTGCCAAGGTGGGGACAGTGCCACGGTGGGGACAGGGCCACGGTGGGTCAGTGCCTGGATGGGGACAGTGCCTGCCCGCCCCCGCAGACCCCAGAGCCGTGGCCACCCTGCCGATGGTGCCCCAGGAATGAGATGCAGGAGAAAGAGAAAACCCTCCCTGCGGCCAGCAGTGCGGGTTTGCTGGCAATCCTCAAGCTGTCCCGCCGCAGCAGCGCGGGGCAGGAGCAGGTTCAGCACCCTGGGGACATTACTGCAGGCAGAACTGGTCCGGGAGGGTGAGCCGGAACGGGGGGTGGCAGGGCATGGGTGGCCTGTTTGGTTCTCTTGTGACAAGGAAAGAGGCACGCAGCCCCCCCAGACTTATGGGGTCACCCTGCAAGAGTCCAGAGCAGCCCATTCCATCATCCAGGAGTTGGGAGTGCACCCACCAGCTCTGGGTGCTGTACCACAGCTCACTGGGAAGCACCAGGGCTGAGCACCAGCTCCAGAGGGTGTGGATGGAGATGGTTCTTGAGGGAAAACACTCTCCCCAAAGGCTGGGCTGTTCCAGATCTCTCCAAGATGAAAAAGAACGAGATCTCCCCGTGCAGCCCAGGCTGCTGGACACACACCCCCACCCCTGCCCAGGACACAGGAGGGGAAAGGCTGCTCCAGCAGCTCTGCCCAGAACAAGAACCTGCTTCCCACATCTGGCACAGCTGCTTTGCAGGTCCTTGAGGAAGGGATTAATGCAGTTATCAAAACCCAGAAGCACAAGGAGGGGAACACAGAGAGGGAAGGGGTCCTTTGCCAGCAGGCAGGAGCAATCCCAGCCAGGATTCTTCCTCCAGCCAGGAGCCAACTGGCCAGGCACACAGCCAATGCTACAACATCCCACAGTGGCCTGTCCCAGCTGCCCAAGTTGACATTTGCACCCTGGCATTCCAAAACACATCCCCATGGCCTGCTCCACGCTCTCCCTGCAGACACAGGGGCACAGCCAGGGGAGCAGCTCTGGCTCTCCCCAAGAGCAAAGCCCCGAGCTCCAGCAGAGCTCACCAACATCAGAGCTCCTCCAAAATACAACAGGCTGACACTGGAGATGTCACATCCCGTGGTGGCCCCTCCACACAGCCCTGGCCAGGGCTGAGCCCCGCTGGCCCAGAGCCCCTCCCACACCCCTCACTCACCTTTCCCTTTCACTCGGGCACGGCTGATCCTCCTCCTGCTCCCCGAGGCTCCCCGCAGCGGGCACTGTCCAGCCCGGTGTGGCCGCCTGGTCACTGCTGGCAGATGCTCCAGCACCGTGGGACTCTGCCCTGGCCCTGCCAGGGAAAAGAGGAGATGAGAGCAGGACAAGGCAGGAGAGGGAGCAGGGACAGCGGGGAGGTCACAGGCTCTGCTGCACCCTCAGTTTTATCTGCCACAGGGGTTTGTGTCCATCGTCCCCCAGCCTTCCCTGTGAGCACAGAGGAGAAGAACGATGGCAATTCACTCGATGCAGTGTCACAGAGGAGACAGAGCCACATTCAGAGGGAGTCACTCCTGGTAGGAACCCCAGCTGCAGCCTTGGCCGTGGCCTTTCCCATCCCACACACCAAGTACATCCCAGAGGCTCTGCTCAGCACAGTTTTGTTTTATTTAAAACAGATGACCAGTCCTGTCAGGGCTTTATTAATCTGTAAGCAGCTGTCCAGGACACTGGAGATGCTGCCCTGAACTGGGTGTTCAGGACAGGCTTAGAATCACAGAATGGTCTGGGTTGGAAGAGACCTTAAAGACCAAGCAGTTCCATGCCTGCTTCAATTATCCCAGGTTGTTCCGAGCCCCATCCAGCCTGGCCTGGGACAGTTCCAGGGATCCAGGGGCAGCCACAGCTGCTCTGGACACCCTGTGCCAGGGCCTGCCCACCCTCCCAGGGAACAATTCCTAATTCCCAATATCCCATCCATCCCCGCCCTCTGGCAGTGGAAGCCATTCCCTGTGTCCTGTCCCTCCATCCCTTGTCCCCAGTCCCTCTCCAGCTCTCCTGGAGCCCCTTCAGGCCCTGGAAGGGCTCTGAGCTCTCCCTGGAGCTTCTCCTCTCCAGGTGAGCACCCCCAGCTCTGCCAGCCTGGCTCCAGAGCAGAGGGCTCCAGCCCTTGGAGAATCTCTGTGGCCTCCTCTGGACTCATCCAGCAGCTCCTTGTCCTTGTGTGGATGGCCCCAGAGCTGGACACTCTTGCAAGACTCCGGCTCAGGCCCAGCTCCAGCCCACCCCTGCTGATGTGCTGGGGCTCAGAGGAGGCTCCACAAAACGGGGAATTGGATGCTTTCCTCATGTCCAGCACCCTGACAAAGCCACAGCAGCCCCAGCCTGGCCCTCCTCACTCACAGCCATCCAAACCTGCTGCAGGGTCTGATGCTGAGACAGACAAAAGTGCACAGACCCAGAACTGGGAACCTTGGTGGAGATATCTCCCAGCCCAGCACAGAGCAGAGGAGCCAGCACAGCCCAGTAACTATGCAGGATCAGAATCATCTGCCCAGGCTTCTTCCACAGAGATGAGCAGGGTAGGACTGGTGAGGCAGAGGTGTTTTACACTTCCCTGAACACAGAGCCAGCTGTGGAGCCCCAGATTAACTCCCTCAAAGGGCAGTGGGGCAGAGCAGTGTCCCTCAGCCCTGCTGGAGCCACACTCACAGCAGCTGTAAAGGCAAAAGAGCCTCACCTGGGGTTTTGGTGCCAGGATGTGTCCCTCAGCCCTGTGCCAGTGTGTACCAGGATGGACAGATGGACAGCACCTACCACACACTGGCCAGTGCCTCCAGGTACCCCAAAATATCTCCAGCTCCACCTTCACAGCCCCTAGACAGAGGCAGCAGCTGGGAAAGGCTGCTTGCTCACTAGAAAAGCCGCATTTTCCCCCAAGGTCTGGCAGGGGCACTGGTTTGATTCAGCTGAACTTCCACCAGCAAAACTGCCTGAAATTGAAGGAAAAGCAACAGGAGGGACACAGAGCAAACAAGGGAGGGAAGGAGGAAGGAATGCTCTGCACAGCCCAATCCATCACTGCCACAGACACCTATTGTACCACTGCCATAAATCCAAGCCCCTTTGGACACTGTGGAGACAAAAAGCACCCCAGCAGCCTCTGGACAAAGAGCACAGCTCTGCTGGGGCTGCCTGTGCCTGCGGTGTCAGCCTGACCTTGGCACCCTGCAGGGGCCTTGGGAGGCTCCCAGCCCAGAGCCAGCCAGCACTGCCCAGGGCCTGGTGCCTTGGGGGGTGTTCAGAGCTGGGGAAGGTCTGGCAGGGTTTCTGCTGCCAGCTCCCAGGCCAAGCTCCTGCTTTCCTGGTGGAAATGGGCCAGGTGCCTCCTTTTCCCTCCTTCCCACAGCACAGCAGTGAGGCACCAGCCAGGATGGGAGCAGGGCAATGTGCATTTCAGGGACCAGTGGGGTGGAAAAGGCCCAGAGCTGAGTCCACTTGGGCTGTGAGAGTCCCTTTCCAGCTCTGGGAAGCACGCAGATCCATGCCCATGGATGCTGTGTTGCTGGAGCTCCCTGCACACACAGCCCAAGGGCAGAGGTACCAGGCACATCTGCGGGCACAGCTGGGCTGCTCAGCACTCCTGCAGCTCCCCATCCCCTCCTGTGTCTCCAGCCACGGGGATCCAGGGCTCAGGGTGGGGTGAGGAACAAAGATGTGATTTATTCTGTAATTGCTGCATGTTTGTCCAGCACAGCAGTGGCCTTTGCTGCCCTCATCACAGGGGGATGCACAGCAGGGCAGGACGTGGCAGCAAGCAGAAGCACCTGTGAGACAGCACCAGGAGCTCCTCAGCAGCCCCAGCATATCTGCCTTTTCTCACAGCACGGCTGCCTTGGAGCCTAGGGGAAGCTGGATCCCCTTTCCCAGCCGGCAGTGTCAGAGGTGTGGGAGGCGAGCAGAAGGTGCAGCCTGGGGACACTGATCCCTGCAAGTCTGGGCCACCACCTAAATTCTCCTGTCTGCCTGGTGGCCCCAAAACTCCCAGAGTTGCCCTGCAGCCTCTGGGATCTTCAGGATCCAGTAGCCCACAGGGAAGCCACATATGCTGGCTCCTGCCTCCCCACCAAGGACTTGAAGCAGCAAGCCCAGGGCGAGGTCTGGTGGAATGTGGTGGACACAGGAGGGGAAAGGCTGCTCCAGCAGCTCTGCCCAGAACAAGAACCTGCTTCCCACATCTGGCACAGCTGCTTTGCAGGTCCTTGAGGAAGGGATTAATGCAGTTATCAAAACCCAGAAGCACAAGGAGGGGAACACAGAGAGGGAGGGGGTCCTTCGCCAGCAGGCAGGAGCAATCCCAGCCAGGATTCTTCCTCCAGCCAGGAGCCAACTGGCCAGGCACACAGCCAATGCTACAACATCCCACAGTGGCCTGTCCCAGCTGCCCAAGTTGACATTTGCACCCTGGCATTCCAAAACACATCCCCATGGCCTGCTCCACGCTCTCCCTGCAGACACAGGGGCACAGCCAGGGGAGCAGCTCTGGCTCTCCCCAAGAGCAAAGCCCCGAGCTCCAGCAGAGCTCACCAACATCAGAGCTCCTCCAAAATACAACAGGCTGACACTGGAGATGTCACATCCTCTACCACATCTTGCTGAAAGGCAAGAGAGCCCAGGATAAAGAGCTGGGGTGGGGATGAACCCTTTAATCCCACCCTCATTTTCATCCCATCCTCAATGTGAGCGCTGGGAGAGGAACTGAAGTGTATTTATGTTACAGAATATTCCAAGAGCTCTCCTGTCTTGCCCACGGGGAGGGTGTGGGGACCCCTCATCATCCCATTCCTAGGGTGTGCAGAGAAACCTCGCAAAGGCTCAAACTCCTTCTCTCATGGATGTGTTTATAATGCAGAGGGAGAGGCCCTGGACTGCCTGGGGTCACAGTCAGTGCTGCTGTCACCTTCTGGACAGGAGGGCTGAAGAACAACCCTGCCACATGCCCCAGAAGCTCTGCTGATGCCAGAGCCCCACAGACACAGGCAAATGATGCCAAAGCTCTGTCCTGGACAGGCAGGAACCAGCACACAGGTGGTGTGGCCATGCTCAGGGATCCAGGGTCATTTCTAAGGCCCTTCTGAATGTGCCTCCTTTCAGAATAATCATAAACTCTTCATTTGTTCAGCTGAATCCATTTGCTGACATTCCCAGTTATCTCCATCTGCCACTCATCAAAATTAAAGCTTTTTCCCAGCAAATTTATTTGCCCATGGGAAAAACCAAACCAATCTGGGATTGCCTTTTTCACTGCACAGCTCAGCCCACAGACAACACCAAGCAGCCTCCTGAGCGAGCAGAAAACAATTTCCTCCACAACCCCAGGCATCCTGAACCTCTGGAATGGGAGCAGGGTTTATACCTGCCCAGCCTTGCCGTGTCCTGGTCCCCGTCACAGCACAGCACCCTGGCAGCCCCAGCACCATGATTTGTGTGGCTCCTCTCAGCAGCACCCGCAGCTCTCCCAGCACACAGAGGTGTTTACACTCCCCCTGTCTCCCAGGAGCTCCCCAGGCTCACACAAAGCCTCCTCTCTTTCTCTCATTGCAAAAGGCTTTCAAGAGGCAAACAGGACAGTAATGAATGCTCTGTCTCTCCAGCTAAAGCAGGCAGTCTCACAGTTTTGGGTGAAAGAGTCCCAGGGGACAGGGCTTTCAAAATAACAATAAATAAATTATAGTAAAGAGTCTCTTTAGGGCTCCCAGGCCACAGAACTCTCCCCACCCATCTCCCAGAGGGTTTGAGGCTCGCTGGCTGCAGAAATCACTCCTAACACACAAACCCAGGAGATTCAGATCCACTCTATCCTGCAGCACAGAGAGCCCTGAGACCAAACATGATCCCACATGGAACTGGGCATCTCCAGCCCCCCACAACAGGTATGAGGGAGGTGCAGACCCTCATCTCCTCCAGCCACCAGGATCTGGCTCCCGTGACCAGCCACCCACAGAGCCATCATCCATCCACCCATCCACCCCTCCTCCCTGCAGGGGAATGAGCAGTGCTGCAGAGGCAGTGGGGAAATCACCCGAGCACTCACGCGTGAGCCCCGGCTCTCCCCGCTGCTCCATGGCTCCCACGCAGGGTCAGATCCTCTCCAGCAATGGCCAAGTTGAGATTTAGCTGCCACGAGCTTTTGGTCGTGGCACCACTGCAAAGGGGAGGGGGGAAACCCAAATCCAAACCAGTATAGGAATGTCCCAAGGGAGCAGAGTTCCAGTCTGGGAAGGTAGAAATTAAATTGTAAGCTGGGAAGAGATGGTGGCCCTGCAACAGCCCCGTTCTTTCCTGGCTCCCAACAGCAAGGACTCAACTCCTCCTAACTTCCCTCCTCACATTCCAACCCTGGGACTGACCTTAACCTGCAGTTTTGTTGCAGTCTCCAGCAAACTGCCCATTCAGCTGGTTGGCCTGGGAGTTAATGACTTTCTTTTAAAATTTAACACCGTTCTCCATCACAAATTTCAGTCTGCCAGCACTAGGGTCTGCCTTTGGTTGGATATTCAAATCCAAACACGTGCTTAGACAGTTATTCCAGGCAAAAGGGTAACATATGCACACAGAAAACCCACAAAGCTGCCTTTGGAACTAAAGAAACTAAATCAGGCTGGGAAAAATTATCTGGCTTCCCAGATGGTAAGAGGATTGCAAGAAGGAGGGTTTGGGCTATTTCGGGGCAATCCTGAGGGCAGATTTCTGGGATTAGCACAGCCTGGCATATAGGGCAGACACACAAACCACAGCACTTTCCAGCAGTGGGAACACTGCAGCCCCTCTTCCCCGGGGCCCAGCTGAGGTGCTGCTGTCCCTGACACCACCTCTGCAGCAGGCACAGCTGAGCCTCTCCCTGGAAAACTCCAATTAGGAACCCAACAGAGGCAGACTGGCACTTTAGCAAATCCTTTTCCAATCTGAGGCCCAAGAAAGATTTCTCCTCCTTCCAGGGTATTTTAGGTACACCACCCCTTCTCTGCTCACATCCAAGGATCCTGTTGGAGCCCAAATCTGAGCCAGAGCACCATCAACATCCACAGCGTGGTCTTTGCTGCTGCCTTCGCCACCCTGCAGCTCCCTTGTCTTCCCTTTTTGAGGCAGATGCACTCAGGACTCCACATTCCTGGAAAATTGCCAGCTGGGAGAGGACAGTACACTGGGTGTCAAACCAGCACTGATCCAACCTCATGGGCTGCTCCTGCTCACTGCACAAAACCATCCATCCCCTTCCACAGTGTCCCCACAGCCAGCACATGATCCCAGCACAGCTCTCAGCTCAGCACTGCTGCTTTGCCAAAATATCGGAGTCTTGGCAACATCCAGAGTCTAACAAGAGCTGTGTCTCTGCCTCTCCATAGGACTTCATGTGTTTGGCCTTTTGCACCCATCGTTTTGGGTAACAAATTCTTTGTCTGATCTCTTTTCTAAACCTCCCTCTCTGCCCCTTCCCCATGAAATGCAGTGTCTGAACATGCAAGGGAGCAGCCCACAGCCATTCCTGGGCTCTGAGGCGTGGCTGTAAGAGCTCAGGATGCCGTGGCTGGACACACAGAGTATTTCTAGGGCAGGCAGAGGCTCTGTGACAAACCCCACGTGAGCAGGAGCTGGCACAGCCCCTCGGTGGCTCACCAGGGATGCAGAGCACAGAACAGTCTCCGTGCACAACCACTTGTTCCTGTGCCCACCCTTCGGCAGGGCCAAGCTTGCTGTAAACAGTTCATCTTGTCCCTTTGTCATTGCTAAACTGGCTGAAACTAAGGCAGCTGTGCCCACAGCATGGCTTGTATAAGAGCTGTTCCATAAACCAGCTCCTCTCCAGGAGGAGAGCAGCAGGGAAAAGGTGGGAGAGCGAGAAGCTCTTGTTTTATTTCAGTTCAGATTTTCACCCGTCTTGAACACTCTAAACCTGCAGAAACTGCCTGGCTTCTTCTCCTGCTGCCCTGGGGCTGGTTAGGGAGACATCCAGAGTTAATTCAGGAGAGGGATCCCTTTGAGGTACAGGGATGCTTCCTGATCCCTCCAGAAACATCCTGTACAGAACATCTCCTTTAGGGCTGGCAGAGCCTCCACTGTCACCCTTCACAGTGAGGAACAGCAATCAGAGAGAACAGCAGCCATCAGAGCACCAAGGGTTATCTATAGTGTGGAGTGGATTCCCCATCCCTGGAAGTGTCCCAGGCCAGGCTGAACGGGGCTTGGAGCAACCTGGGACAGGGGGAGGTGTCCCTGCCCATGGCAGGGGTGGGGCTGGATGGGCTTTAAGGTCCCTTCCACCCCAAACCAGTCTGGGGTTCCATGATTCTCTCCTCAGGAAAGGCACACAGCACAGCCCGATTGCCTCTGAGCAGGCTGAGAGGATGCTGACCCCAAAGCACTAATGGGGCATCATAAACTTTTTTGTCCTTTTTTTTTTTTTTGTCCTTTTCCCCTTTTGCCATGCCTGGCCTGCAGGATAACAGTAGGTTGGGCACACACCTGACTTAGAAACAATACCCAAACACCTGACAATTTTCCCAGCTCAAGGCTTTGTCCTTGTTTTTGCATTTCCTTAGGGCAGTGGGACTTTCTCAGGCCAGGTGTTTAACACACACCTGTCTCACAGCCTTAACCTGATTAAAAGCCCAGTGAATTACAGCAGCACATCAGCTCACAGCACCATTCTTCTGCACTCTGAACCCTCAATGACACAGAAGAGCAGCACCATGAGACATTCCAGGTCTCTTAGAGGATGTCTGATCTGAGCATCCAGTCCTGCTGCAGCATTTTGACAAATGCTGAGTATTAATCCACTGTTGATTTATTTTAATGCAATAAAAACAATGTAATAACCAAGCTGGGTCTTCAGTGACCCTTCTCATAAAAGAGATCAGTTTCAATATAGCAAAAGGTCTCTTGGGAATTATGCTTTTGGCCTTAGAATGGTCAAATGGATCAAAGTAATGAAGTTAAAACAGCTTAGGAAGTTATTGCCTGTCACCTGAGCTGAACTGCAGGGCTCAGTCTGGAGCTGCAGGAAATAGCTGAGCTCTCGTCTCAGGTACCTCACATGGGCTCTGCTCCCCAGCTCTGACACTGCTCTGCCTCCTCATGAGCCAGGTTAGCTCCCTAATTTCACAGAAAATCAAATATTTCTGGCATTTGGTACCCAAACAGATTTGACCGGGGCATGTGATGGGGGAGACAGATCAAATGCCAGAAATCTTAGACTGGTTTGGGCTGGGAGAGACCTTAAAGCTCATCCCATTCCACCCCTTGCCATGGGCAGGGACACCTTCCACTGTCCCAGGCTGCTCCCAGCCCTGTCCAGCCTTGGCCTTGGGCACTGCCAGGGATCCAGGGGCAGCCACAGCTGCTCTGGGCACCTTGTGCCAGGGCCTGCCCCTCACAGGGAACAATTCCTCCCCAGTATCTAACTAAATGTATCCTCCTTCAGTTTAAAGCCATTGTCCTCTGTCCTGGGGCACAACAGAAAGGGGCAAGTTGGCCTTTTTCTTGACAGAGATGTCCTTTGTCATCTGGTGAGGCCCCATTCCCAGGCTGGGCAAAGTAAACCAAGGTTCTCTGGCCTTTTTATGTTAAATTAAGCTGGTCTTAGAGTGAAGCTGCTGCTCCAAGGGCAGCTGCCTCCTTTCTCCCCCCAGAACTCTGATCTGACTCCCCCCTTTAGCCCAAGCATGGGAACAGGCACACAGAGTCTCTCCAGCTAGAAGGGACCCAGAAGGATCACCAAGCCCCACTCCCTTGCTGGACTAGAATTAATTCCTGTGACTAATCACTTACTCCAGATGTTTTTGGAGCTCTGGCAGCCTTGGTGCCATGACCACTTCCCCAGGGATTTTGTGCCAGTGACCACCACCCTCTCAGTGAGGAATTTTTACAATATTTAAGGAGAAAGTATATTCAAGAATATTTAAGAAAATAAAAGCAGAGCCATTGGGTCAGACAAAGCTCCTGTTTCATGTCAGAAGGTGATGCCCAGGGGAGAACACAACAGAGCAGGCATGAGACATTTTCCAAAATAGCTGCCCAGCCCCAAACATTTTCAATTCAAGGACTTTCCACTCCTGTAGGGTCAACTTTAATGTACATTTGGTAGACATAGGAGGAGTTGGATCTCATTTGTGTAGTGGCACACCATTAGCCCAGCCTCACTGGGGCACCTTTAAGCCACCTCTGTGGATTAATTGGTGTTCTGGATCAATTAGCAGAGCACAGCCTGATTATTGCCCATATTGTTTAAGCATGATCCCATTACCCATAATCAGGAAGGCATTCCCTTCCCTGGCAGGTGAGAGCACTCGCTCTCCCCATGTTATTCCAGAGCACCAGGGTCATCTGTCCAGGTGAGAGGATGTCTGACCCTGCTGCAGAGCTCAGCTCTGGCGGGAGCACGGCAGAAACAGGAGCAAGATTCATGGTGCCACAAACCCGAATGAACACCAGGAGAGGTGACACAGAGGTTACCCTACAGCTTTCCTTCCCAAAGCACTTTCCAAAGGGAATAACAAAGTTACAGTTAATGCAATAGTCCGTCCATGTGGCTGAAAATAGCTCCTGACCTGGTACACAGGATTTGTCCAAGTCTCTGTCTTAGGTCACATAGGAAAGTCCACTCAATCAGCAGAATTTTAGACTGGCACTTTTTTGACAGTTAAAACTGCTGAATTCGTTTATGGCTAAAAAAAGAATGCCAGGAAGATATTTTGAAAGTGCTGCACTCGGAGGCCTTCATCAGAGGTGAGCTAAACTTAGAGGGCCTGAGGTAGGAAGAGAAGTCTGTGACAACTCTGAGGGACAGCTCCATCCTCTGGGGACCAGGCTCCTGCCTGCAGTGCCTGGCCTGTCCTTAGAGGAGGGAAAAATGGAATCATTCCAAGCACCAGCTCTCAGTTAGAGGCCTGATGCATTTAAAAATTTAGAGATTATAATGACCAAGTTCCATATTATAATGACCAAAGCTTATTTCCTTTTAAAAAGGATACTATTGAGTGTTTCACATTCATTATTCTTCCACGGCCAAAAGAAAAAAACAAATTTAAAAACAGAGCAGTCGTGGACAGTCTCTCAAGGAAATTTAAATTGGTACATGCAAACCATCCAACACCAGTCTGGGATGTGTCCCTGTGTCCCTGCCTTCATCCAACACCAGTCTGGGATGTGTCCCTGTGTCCTTGCCTTCATCCAACACCAGTCTGGGATGTGTCCCTGTGTCCTTGCCTTCATCCAACACCAGTCTGGGATGTGTCCCTGTGTCCTTGCCTTCATCCAACACCAGTCTGGGATGTGTCCCTGTGTCCTTGCCTTCATCCAACACCAGTCTGGGATGTGTCCCTATGTCCCTGCCTTCATCCAACACCAGTTTGGGGTGTGTCCCTATGTCCCTGCCTTCATCCAACACCAGTTTGGGATGTGTCCCTGTCTTCATCCAACACCAGTTTGGGATGTGTCCCTGTCTTCATCCAACACCAGTTTCAGATGTGTCCCTGTGTCTCTGCCTTCATCCAACACCAGTTTGGGATGAGTCCCTGTGTCCTTGCCTTCTGCCTTGTGACCACTGGGTCTCCTGCTGTTTGTTTTGACTCTCCTGAGCCCTGTCCCCCTGAGTCACCCAGAGCCGAGTGGATCCCTGCCAGCAGCAGCGCGGGTGGATCTGCTCAGCACTAACGAGGGGGGAGAGGTGTGAAGTGACTCACGGGGATAGGAACGCACTGAACGCTTCTCAGGCTCAAGACCTCACAGTTAATCCTGCAACCCCAAAACATTCTGAGCAGAGCCAGGGAGTGCCCAGAGGGAAGGGTTTGCCGTTCAGAACTCTCCTGTGCACCACGTCCTGGCACACCTCATCCCTGATTCTACGGGAGGAAGAGTTACCTGTTACTGCAACAACAGCCTCTTATTTACAGGACTTGGATGGCACCCATCCAAGCAGGGCTTCAAGAGTGCTGGAAACAATACAGGCGTTCCACAATGACTGTTCTACATCTGAATAATCTGTATTTTTGTATTAATATTTTTTTCTTTGGCCATGGTGATGGTGAAGTGTCATTTTCACAGAAGTCAAGTGAGATTCAAGCCCCTCTGTACTAACAGTGGGTTCTGAGGAGTACAAATACTGCTGGGTAAGCTCTGTGCCTGCAGCTAAACCTTAAACGTCACATCTTTGTGCAATTTTGTGAAAAACAAGCAGGCTAAAGGAGTGCTCACCCTCAGTGCAGGCTTAAAACTCACAGTGTTCATCTCCTGACTATCAGTGCAGAGTCATCGAACAGAATCACAGAATGTGGAAGGGACCTTAAAGATCCTCTCATTCCACCCCTGCGCTGGGCAGGGACACCTCCCACTGTCCCAGGCTGCTCCAAGTCCCAGTGTCCAACCTGGCCGTGGGCACTTCCAGGGATCCAGGGACAGCCACAGCTGCTCTGGGCACCCTGTGCCAGGGCCTGCCCACCCTCCCTGCTAACTTAAAACATTTAAATCCAAATCTGTTATAGCCTTTCCCTGAGGTACAGAAGGACCATACTGTCCCATGGTTTTGCTTTCCCTCTCAGACTGAGCTGAGCTGCTGCTCCTCTGTCACTGTATTTATACCTGTGCTACATGGAACAACACTTTTGTTGCAGTGTAAAATGTGACTCCCAGCAGTAAACTGGAGCATTGCATGCTCAGCATCTTCTGTGTTTTACACACGAGAGTGAAACAAGACTAGAAAGCTGATTTAAAAAAAAGGCTCTGGACCTACAGGGTATAAGGCCAGGATGGCTGTCCCTGGATCCCTGGAATTGTCCAAAGCCAGGCTGGACGGGGCTCGGAGCAACCTGGGATAGTGGAAGGTGTCCCTGTCCGTGGAATGGGCTTTAATGTCCCTTCCTGGGACTCGGTGTACCAACCTCCAGACATTGTAATTAAAAACAAATATAGACTCACACCAGGGACCAGGGAGGAAAGCCTGTTGTGTCCAGAAGACACACAGAGCTGGATGATCCCAGCCCAGGCTTTACTGGTGAATGAGGCTGCTTTGGACCATATCCCTGGATTTGGGCAGCCTCATTCCTGGCTCTGCTCCATCCCACCCCTTCTCCAGGCAGTCCCACACCACCACCTCACTTGGTTCTCAGTTCATGGACAAAAACACCTCATGCTCTAAAACACAGAAACCAAAACGAGCAGCAGTGGCTCCCAAGGGCTCCAAAAGCTCTGAGCCACCCCCCTGTCCAGGATCCAAGTCTGTCATGGTCACTGTCACAGCAGCTCAATCTGTCATGATCACTGTCACAGCAGCTCAGTCTGCCACGTTTGAATGCCCCCAGCCCAGTGCCAGCACTGCCACACCTGCCCAGGGACACCCAGCAGCTGGGGTTAACCACAGAGCACGTGGAAAGGGGCTAAAACCAAAACTTACACATGATTTGTACAGCAGGGATGGAGTTTATTAATCCAGTCCCTGAACTGGAACAGGGGCTCACACAGGCCTGGCCCAGGTGTACTCGGTGTGTGCTTCTCCCAGCACAGCACTGCGTCCACCACAGGTACCTTCACCTGTGCTCACAAGTTCCTGTCAACTCTCCCCACAACAGAAACACTGCCCTCGATAACAGGAAATTCCCACTTTCCATGGAAAAGAGCTGCACTGTCAATCACTGCTCACAATTTCAAATATCACCCCAACACAGCACCTAATTAATCTGCTTTCTTGCACTCTGAGCTTACTTAATTACCTGGTCAGGTTACCAACAGGGATAAAGTCTCATGGAATTAGAGGGTTTAGGCCAGGCATGGGGTCAGTGGGGCAGGGATGGAGGAGCTCACAGCCCTGTGCCCTCACACAGCAACAGGGACGAGGCCAGAAACCAGTGTGGGGGAAAACAGCTGTTATTTCCTGTTGGAAATGATGTAACTTTCCTAGCTAATTGTTTTAATTAATTGCAACCAGTGCCCACATTCAGCTAGCACTAGTTAAGTTTCTTCACAGGCTCTTACAATTACTTTGATCACTAAATAACCAAACCTCAGATTTGCTAAAAGTAACCCTGCCAAGCTTCAATAAACAAAGCCAAAGGGACTTGGAGATTGGACATCTGGGATCTTAAATTTATGACCCTTCAAAGGGTGTTGGAGTAAGCAGAAAATGCAGAGGAGATTAAGGCATGGAAAGTTGGAGATTCCCTGACTGGGAAAAAGATTATAAAAGTAATAAAGTATGTGGACCAGATTAGCGTGAAGAGTGAGAAATTAACAACCAAGAGCAGATAGAACACTTAAGTAATGAAGAGAATTATGTAACCTAGAGCAAATGAACATTAATTTTTTGGCTAAAAATGTACAAATAAGTGAAAAAGTTTTGTATCTGCGTCGGTGCAGAGGCTGGAGCTTTGTCAGCCACACACCCTCTTGGCTAAGGATACAGTAATGCCCTACTCACTACCAGTGTCACACAGCCTTAGAGGGAGCCTTATTGATCCCAAGGACTTTGGGGGATCTTGCGAACATTCCCACAGGCACCAGCTCTGCCCCAGGGCTGCCCCAGCTCCCCCTCCCCAGGCTGCCCCTGTGCCTGGCCCTGCTCCCAGCCCGGACAGCCCCTCAGCCCCCAGCAACCCCCGGTGACGGTGGTGTGACCACCTGAACCTACAGCTGAACCTGTCCCTGCCCCACCACCTGCACCTGTCCCACCACCTACAGCTGAACCTGTCCCTGCACCATCACCTGCACCTGTCCCACCACCTACAGCTGAACCTGTCCCTGCACCACCACCTGCACCTGTCCCACCACCTACAGCTGAACCTGTCCCTGCACCACCACCTGCACCTGTCCCTGTACTACACCTGAACCTGTCCCTGCACCACCACCTGCACCTGTCCCACCACCTACAGATGAACCTGTCCCCGCACCATCACCTGCACCTGTCCCTGTGCCTTCAGGTGAACCTTCACCATCACCTGCACCTGTCCCTGTGCCTTCAGGTGAACCTTCACCATCACCTGCACCTGTCCCACCACCATCACCTGAACCTGTCCCTGCACCACCACCTGCACCTGTCCCACCACCTACAGCTGAACCTGTCCCTGCACCATCACCTGAACCTGTCCCTGTACTACAGCTGAACCTGTCCCTGCACCACCACCTGCACCTGTCCCTGTGCCTTCAGGTGAACCTTCACCATCACCTGAACCTGTCCCTGTGCCTTCACCTACACCTGAACCTGTCCCTTCACCTACATCCAAACCTGTCCCAGTCCCTTCACCTGCACCTGGCCCTTCACCTACACCCGAACCTGTCCCCGCACCATCACCTGCACCTGTCCCTGTGCCTTCAGGTGAAACTTCACCATCACCTGAACCTGTCCCTGTGCCTTCACCATCACCTGAACCTGTCCCTGTGCCTTCACCTACACCTGAACCTGTTCCTGTGCTTTCACCTACACCTGAATCTGTCCCTGCCCCACCACCTGAACCTGTCCCTGCACCACCACCTGCACCTGTCCCTGTACTACACCTGAACCTGTCCCTGCACCACCACCTGCACCTGTCCCACCACCTACAGCTGAACCTGTCCCTGTGCCTTCAGGTGAACCTTCACCATCACCTGAACCTGTCCCTGTGCCTTCACCTACACCTGAACCTGTCCCTGTGCTTTCACCTACACCTGAACCTGTCCCTGCACCATCACCTGAACCTGTCCCCACATTATCACCTACACCTGAACCTGTCCCTTCACCTACATCCAAACCTGTCCCAGTCCCTTCACCTACACCCGAACATGTCCCCGCACCATCACCTGCACCTGTCCCTCTCCCATCACCTGTCCCTTCACCTATACCCAAACCTGTCCCCACACCATCACCTGCACCTGTCCCTGTGCCTTCAGGTGAACCTTCACCATCACCTGCACCTGTCCCTGTGCCTTCAGGTGAACCATCACCCAAACCTGTCCCTGTACTACACTTGAACTGGTCCCTGTACTACAGCTGAACCTGTCCCTGAACCACCACCTGCACCTGTCCCACCACCATCACCTGAACCTGTTCCTGTGCCTTCAGGTGAACCTTCACCTACACCTGAACCTGTCCCTGCACCATCACCTGAACCTGTCCCCACATTATCACCTACACCTGAACCTGTCCCTTCACCTACATCCAAACCTGCACCTGTCCCTCTCCCATCACCTGGCCCTTCACCTACACTTGTCCCTACACTTGCACCTACACCTGTACATACATATACACGTACACCTATGCACGCCATGCCTGCCCCTCTCCCTGCCCTTATCCTGCTCCTATGCCTCTCCCCCTTGTCCTTCTCCCTCCCGTTCCCGCTCTCCGAGCCCGTCCCTCAGGCCCCGCCGCCATTTCCCGCCTGTGGGCAGGGCCGCGGTGCGCGCCGGGAGCGGGCGGGGCGGCGGCGGAGCGCGGGCTGGGTACGGCCGGGCCGGGCCGGGCCGGGCCGGGATCGTCGTGTCCACCGAGATCCCCCGTGTCCACCGAGATCCCCCGTGTCCTGAGGGCATCCCGCCTCGTCCCGCCGGGATCCCGCCTATCCCCGCGCCCCTGACGCCGCGTTTGCCTTGCAGGAGGCCCAGGATGGCGGAGAGACCGGAGGACCTGAACCTGCCCAACGCCGTCATCACCCGCATCATCAAGGAGGCGGTGGGTGCCGGGCCCCGCGGCCCAGCGGAGCGGGGCATCTGGAGACCCCGGCCCGTGCTGTGTCCCCGCCCGCCGGGCTCTGCCCTGGGCTGTCCCCCTCGGGTACCGGGGCTGCAGCACTCACTGCAGCGTCCCGAGGGGTGCAGCCGCACCGGTGCAGCGCGGCAGCAGCGCAGTTCCCGCGGTGGCACTGTGAGAACCAGGCCCCCTAAAACTTCAGCACACAAGTCCGTGTCTATATAAAAATCCAGAATGATTCCCTGTGCTTAATTTAGCACGTGTTGTCTGGAGCCGTGAGGTGTTGCCGAGTGGACCTGGGCCTGGCAGGCATGTCAGGAGCTGGGCAGTCACAGGATGAGTTCCCTGGAGACAGTGGCCAGACCCCAAACGCCAGAGTCACTGGGCTTGTGCTCAGCTCCGTGCCTTTGAGGGACACATTCCTACTGCCCTTGGCTTCCAGCTGGGAGCAGAGCTCCTGTGACAGCCCCCCAGAGCAGTTCCCAGTTCTGAGCCCCCTGAGTGCCTTAACAAACTGACACTTCAACTATGGAGTTTAAGTCGTTTTTAGCAGCTGCTGATAAAAGTTGGATTTGTTTTTCAGCTTCCTGATGGAGTCAATATTTCCAAAGAAGCCCGGAGCGCGATCTCCCGAGCAGCAAGTGTGTTTGTGCTGTATGCAACATCATGGTAAGGACTTGGTGCAGCAGTCACTGGGGCACTTGATTGATAATTCATCTCTGCTGGCCTGGGGACTCTCTCCCAGTGTTGGTTTTCTGTATTGCCTGTTTATATAAATAAACCACTGCCAGGCTGCAGCAGGTGGGTTTGGACTGCCCAGAGCAGCCCATGGGAAGGTTCTGGACACAGCCATGTCCCAAAAAGAGGGGTCCCAAACTGCCATTAACCTTAGAATGTGGCTGCACAGCCTTCCTGGCAAAGGCAGGAGCACTTGATTCACTTTCAGGCTCTTCATCATGAAGCTGTGTCAGGGCAAGAGCTGCCACAGAGGACACAGTCACATTTTTGGGGTGGCTTGGCATATTCTCTGCATCTTCTCTTCTCTTCTCTTCTCTTCTCTTCTCTTCTCTTCTCTTCTCTTCTCTTCTCTTCTGTTGTGTACTTCTATGGAACCCTAGCCCTTCTAGGGCTCTATGGAACTGTCACAGCCAAGGCTCAGGCTTTATCCTCCTGCTTGTAGAAAAAGTCTGTGCAGGCAGAAACTAACACTGGGAAAGCACAGACAGCCAGTGCAAACAAAAATGTCTCAAACCTCCTTTAGTAAATGATAAAAAACCCTAAATGTTTAGGGGATGGCTTTTTAAAGTTGCTCATGACTTTAATAAACAAGATGAAATTGCCAACAGTCCCAAATTACCTCTCTTTTTGGTTCTGCCTAGTGCAAATAACTTTGCCATGAAGGGGAAGAGGAAAACCCTGAATGCTGGGGACGTGCTCTCTGCCATGGAGGAGATGGAGTTCCAGAGATTCGTGGCCCCTCTGAAGGAATCCCTGGAAGGTACTGTGCTCCGTGGGTGTCCAGGGACTCTGAGAGGCACCAAGTCCTGTTTTCCTCCAATGCTGGACAAGCAACACTTATTGCCTGTCTTGTTTCTCTTCTCTTTGCCCAGCATCCTACCCTGCAGTTTGCCTGGGGAGTAACTAATGTGCACCTTAACGGGACTGGGATAACATTATTGCACAACTGATGAGGATTGAGAAAGTCTCATCTGCTCTCACTCCCCTATTATGTTTATCTAAGGAAAGCCGTAGGTGCTGCCTGTAAATGTGACCTGCGTCCTTTTCAGCATTTTTCTGCTGAAATTTAACCTGATTTCCTATGGAGCTGCTCAGCACAGCTCAGCTCATAGGGTGAGTTGTGCTCTGAGTTCCCTGCTCTCCTCAAAGCCGGGAGAGCAAGTGGACATTGGACCTCAGCCACTGACCTGTCCATGCCAGCGCCAAGCCCTCACTGTTCCCTCTCCTCCAGTTTACAGGCGTGAGCAGAAAGGAAAGAAAGAGGCCAGGAAAGATAAAGACAAGAAGGCAGACTCGGAGGAGCAAGATAAGAGCCGAGAGGAGGACAATGATGACGACGATGAAAGGATGGAGGAGGAAGAACAAAACGATGAGGAAGAGGTGGACAACTGAGCTTGCTCGTGGGCAGGGGCTGGGGTGTGCTCAGAGGGATGTAAACGCTGTAAATCGACCTTGCTGCGTCCCCTCGTGTATCCATTAGAACTTTGTACTGCCCCTCTGTGGCCTGTAATTTGTACATAAAGGACTCGTGCTGAAGCTTTTCCCGTGGCAGGGTGGCTCCTCCCTGTGCCTGGGGGGCTCTGTCCCTCCCCAGGCTCTGGGCAGGCACTTCCTGGGCTTTTGATGCTGGGCTGGCTCTGAAAGAGAGGAAAAAAGAGCTGGTGGGTGCTCGGTGCAGAAACTGGCCAGGAGAACGTGAGACTCTTGATTATGAGGGGCTGAATCCAATAGATCATTCACTGATCCCTGCTGGGGTGTAGAATGTAGGTGATGATGTCCAGAGGCTTGGAAGCTGCACATTGAAGCTTTTGATCCAATTGAGTTGTTTTTTTTCCTTTGTTTCCTTGCATCCTGGCTGTGCCTTCTCTCCCTGCTGTACTGTGACAGTGACACTGTGTCCTCCAGCCTCAGCAGCAGCACAGGGTGGCTGTACAGGGACCACGAGTTCACTCACTGACTCACCCAAACTAACCTAAATCTGAAAAACGCACAGTGACGACGGGGTAAACCGTACACTGAAAGTGTCTTTGAGAGCCCTGAGAGACAAGGAGGAGATTGATTTAAAATCTGAAGCACAAGGAGGGGGTAAAATGGGGAGCAAGGCTGCAAACAGGTGGCTTTGTGCAGTGCTGGAGGTGTGACAGGTCAGTGGTGGCACTGGGGTCTGGTGGTCTCACCTGTCCCCCTGCAGCAAGCTGAGATGTGGTAGAGCAGAGCGGTGAATTGTGGTGGTTGTCTTTTCCCCTTTTCCCAGTTGGGATGAGCTAATTCCATCCAAGGGTCTCTCTGTAGCCTTTGCTGGTCATTCCAGGGACATGGATGCCTCTGGGAGGGCAGCAGGGGCAGGGTGTGCCCACCCAGGGGGCCCATGTGGTTTCACAAAAGGCTCCTGCAAGAAGGAAGTGTTGAGAGAAGCTGTTGGTATCCCTTGTGCTAGTGTAGGTTTGTACTTTTCCTCTTGAACTCTTAGTTCTGATGCATTTCTCCCCCAGAAAGTTTTAGATACATTTAAAACCCCCAGGTTGTGATGGTGTGCAGTTTTAAAATAGCACTTGTGAGGAATCCTGGATCCTTTCCACCAAAAAAATTGGTGGCAGCTACCCACAAGAACCACCCTGCCTTCCTGCTCTCCTGGCACGCTGGATTTTCACACGCACACAAGCCCAGCTTCTGAAAAGAACTGAACCAACACAGATTTTCTGCTGTCTAGTTTCTGCTGCCATTCAGTCAGGCTGTGGAAAGCCTGAGCTGATTATGTGTTCCCCACCTTCCAGCTCTTTTCCTCTCTTTTTTTTTTTTTCTCTTCAGCACATATCTGGGGTGCATATTCCGGAAGGGAATGAGATCTAATTAAAAACCAGATTTTTTTTTTTTTTACAGAAATGGGAGTCTCGTATTTCGGTCAGTTATAAAATGAGCAGGTTGTGGTTGCATAAGTGGGATGGGAGCAGGAAATGCTCTGGGAAATGATTTCTGGAGCAGCTGACATGGAGGAGGGTGAAGGGAGGATGAAGGCTGCTGCAGCCTGGCCTCCGTGTGAGAGGAGGGAGGGACTATGGAAAGGAGGAGGGCATTTCCAGGTCACTGATGTTTGCTGGGGGAAGGAGCTATCAGTTCCCCCTGCTCCAGGGAGAGGTTCCCGGCTGGGGGAGGGCCCAGGATCTGGATCCAGGGTTTCTGCACTGGAGCAAGCCAGGGAATGATGCTTTGGTGGGGGAGCTGCAGAATGTCCTGCACTAAACCTGATCCGGGCATCACCCCTGCTCTGAGGGACCAAGGCAGGGCTCTGGGCTTCCTTGGGCTGGGCAGACCCCCAGCACCCCAAAACCCAGCTCCAGGTGCCTCTACAGCACCCCAAACCCTGCTCCACACTACCACAGCTCCTCGGCCATGCTCCTTAAACCAAACACTGCAGCACTCCAAACCCTCACAGCACCCCAATGCCCTGTCGCGGCCACTCTGGAATCCTAAAACCTGGCTCCAGGTCCTCCCACAGCACCCTAGAACTGGACTGCATAAGCCTCCAGCATCCTAAAACCCTGGTCCATGCCTCCCCTCAGCACCCCAAAACTTGTCTCTGGGTCCTGCAGCACCCAGAGCTTTGCTCCAGCCTCCATGAACCCCCAAAACTCGCCTTCTGGTCCCCCTAGCATCCCAAAGCCCTGCTCCATGCCCCCCAGAACCCCAAAACTTGGCTCTGAGTCCCCCTTCAGCACCCCCAAACCTGGCTCCAGGTGCCCCTAGAGCACCCCGGAACTGGATTGCTTGGCCCCTGCACCCGCAGCACGCCGAGGCCGCGCCCCGTGTCCCCCCGGGCCCATCCCTGCTGCACACCCCAAATTCCCGCTCCGCCATCGCCCCCGTCCTCCCGCGCCGCCTTTCCCGCGCTCCGCCGCGAGACTTCCCGCCAGCCCCTCCGCGCGGGCGGAGCTATGCTGATTGGGGGCGTGGTTATGCAAATCGAGGGCATTGTCGCACGGCTGGAGCGGACGCGGCGATCGGTGAGTGCCGGGACCGGGACCGGGAACGGGAACCGGGCTGGGGCTGGGAGCGTCCGCCCCTCCTCCGGTCCCCGACCTCGGCCCCTTGCAGGGCTGCCGGGGAATGACTCCAGAGACGGAGCCCGGCCGCGCTTGGGTGCAGGCAGGAAGGGCAGCCCCGGGTAACGCAGCAAGGACGACCCGTGTTTTGCTCGGTTTTGCTCCGTTTTTGCTCCGTTTTTGCTCGGTAACCGTGGCAACGGCGGGGGACGCAGCGAGCAGCGTGTGATGCTGCGAGCTGGCGTCGGTCCTGAGCTCCCGCTTGTCCTGGGGTGTAACTCCAGACCCCTGAGCATCCCCGTTCCCGTCCTGGAGCGAGAAACGTGCCCTAACAGCTTGACTTTCCTAGGTAGCTCTTAATGAACCTGTAATAACTTGGCCTTCGTTAGTGGCTGTTAATTGACCCACAGCTGCGTTGGCTGCCCGGGGAGCTCCAGTTTCCTAGAACCCCCGATCCGTCCCCAGCTGGGATTTTGGGAGCTTGCATGTCCTTGAGATTTAGCTAAATAGTTGAGCTCACGTCTGAGGCCACGTGTGCTTGTGTGTCCTGAAATGCTGGGACACCTCTTGCTGCCAAGATGAGGCGAGATGAGGGAACAAACCCTCCCAGCTCGTGGCGGGCTGTCGGGAGCCGGAGCAGCGCCGTGTCTGCCTCCCGCCCGTCCCCGGAAATTGTCCGGTCGGTGCCGGTGCCGAGGGCCGGCGTGTGCCGGATTCTCCCACTGGGAATTTGCTTCCCGTCCCTCGAGAGCAGCGAGGCACCCGGGCAGTGCCGCGGGCACGGGCTGGGCACAGCTGCGGGTTCGGGTGCTGCGGCTTCGGACCAGTCCCAGTGGAAGGAGCGAAGGTGAAGCCGCTCTGCTGCCGACCTGTCCTTGAATTCCTCCGGTGTGCGCGGAGCAAAGAGCTTTAGAAAGACAGGTTTGAGCCTGGGCTGTTGGAGAAAGGTTAATTTGCTCTGCCGGGATCTCGGGGGGAGTAGCCCCAGCCCAGGGCGCAGCGGGTGGCGCAATGTCCCCGTGGCACATTCTTGCAGCCTCGCTCCGCGGCCCTGCCCTCCTTCCCTGATGTCCCCAGCTGTGCCACCCCGGTGCCCTCGTCCCGCCGGGTGCCCTGCGCGGGCAGCAGCTTGTCCTGGACGTGGGGCTGGGAAGGAGGACCCGGCCCGGCAGCCTGGGACACACCCGTGCCGCTCTTATCTTGGCACTGCAATCCCACCCGGTCCCGTCTCCTGCTCGCTCCAGAGCGCGGTTTCTGGAGCTGTGGCCTCTATCTGTCCCATCCAGTCAGGTGACTCTGGTCCCACCCGGCCTCCTCCCCTCCCTCTGGTGGGATTAATTGTGTAAAACATTTTTTGGATTCTCGAGGTGGGTTTTGTTCACTGAGCCCTTTGTTTGCCAGTCCTGCCTGGAGCCAGGCGCCTGCTGGAGCTGCCAGCTCTGGTTCACCCGAGGGCTGTCCCCTTCCCTGGAGTAAGGCCTGGGCCAGCAGCGTTCCAAGGGCTAAAAATGGCTTGCCAGGGGATGCCATGACGCTGCCAGCATGCCTGTCAGCTGCTCTGCATCCCCCACGAGCACCACCTGATGTTTTCATTTGGGGTTTTCATATGTATAAGCCTCTAACCAGGAGGGGCCTTTCCTGATGCCCAAGCAGAAGTGATTCCTTGGGGTATGAGAGGCTCGATTCCAGCCCTGGACTGAACACAATTCCCCTTTGTTCCAAGTGTCCTGTGCACTGGGGTGCTCTGACAGAATTTGGCTTCATATTAGAAGATCTTAAAGGTCTTGAGTGTGTAAAATAGGTGAAACACTTCATCCTAAAGGTTTTCCAGAAGGACTGAGCCATTTCCCAGCTCTATTACTGGCTGGTGTCATGGGTGCTGGTGTAAAACTTCGTCCCCTGGATTCTGTGCTGAGAGCTGGAGCTGTGCCTCCAAAGGGACTCTGATCCCACTCTGTTCTCCAGAGAGAGTTTGGATGCAGGCTGGGGGTCGGAGAGGTTTACTGCCTAGAGAATCCCTCCTGGGATGGACCAAGGCTGCTCCCCTGAGAGGGGTCCCATCCTCCTGCTGCTCCATCGCCCTAGGGAAGCCCTGCCCTGCCCGGGACACTCACAGGCATCCACCTGCTCTTTCAGAATCCCATCTCAGCTCTGCTCCTGCCCACCTCCCTCAGGCTCAGCTCCCAAAAACCTACGTTCTTCAGCAGGAACTTTGCTTTGTCTCCCAGTGCACCCAAACTCCTCTGCACAGGGCGTTCAGGGGATGTGGCCCTGTGTGAGCAGCCAGAAGTCCTTGGAGCTGCTCTGCACAAACAGTCCCTTGTTGGGGTCGTGCAGCTGTTCCTCTGCACTGCAGCCAAACACCTCGTCCCAGGAGAGCTCCCTTCCCACGGCCCCTTCCATCACATCCACCAGCAGCATGGTGGTGGGAATTGAGCCCTCATGGAAATGTAATTCTTAATGGGCTGATCACAGAATTATTACTAGATCTGCTAGAGAATAAAACATTGCTACAGAAGAAGTTTCAGCCATGAGATAGCTAACGATTGATTTATGTGTGAATTTTGTTATCTCTGAAATCAGTTTTGCCTAAATCCAGATTTTTTTTTTATCCAGCAGTAAGTGGCCACTGGAGTAACTGTAAGAGTTGTGTGAGAGCTTTAGAGCCCTGGATGGTCCCGTGCCTCTCTCCTCCAGTGCCCCTGGAGGTGCCCCTCTTCTGTAACTGCACCTTCACACTGCAGCCATAAATATGTGGTGCTGCACAGAATCATGGAATGGTTTGGGTTGGAAGGAACCTTAAAGATCACACAGAGCAGCTCTGTATCCTCTCCAAAAACTGTATCCATACAAAAACTGTCACACAATTTCTCAGCACTACAGAAAAGTACAGTGAATGAAGAATGACGCTCTTGGGGTTCAGGGAAAGGAACCTGCGGAGGGTGAACGTGATTCTGCTGGGGGAGGTTGTCAGTGGCTGGAAATGGGGGTTTCATGCACAGAACTGGGAGGTTTGCAAGGAGGAGTCACTGACGCCCCTGTTAATGGGAAGGGCCGTGCTGTGACTGCTGATGTGGGTCCTGCAGCACCCCAGGGTGCCCAGGGTAGGTGGGGTGGAGCTGCCTGGACTGCAGCTCATGGCCTGACATGGGACAGGGTCAGTCCTGCCGTGGCTGCCTGGATCCCAGCCCCTCCTCACATGTGCCAAGAGCAGCAGCTCACCAGGGCCCCGCTGGTTTCCTTTGGTGTTTCAGAGTCTCCTTCCCTGACAGCAGAGCCCACCATGCAGGCAGACTCCGTTCTCCACAGTGGCTACTTCCACCCCGTGCTGCGCTCCTGGCAGTGCACGGCCACCACCTTCGATGCCTCCAACCTCATCTACCCCATCTTTATCACGTGAGTGAGCCCCAGCTCTCGGGTGAGGGATGGACCTGCCTCAGGGTGTCTGGCTGGACCCATCCCTGCAGCCCCTGAGCTCTTAAATAGGTTCAGCGTTCCTGTGGACAAGTCTGGGAGAGAGGCTTCCTTCTCCCACCGAGTGCTCACGTCTCTGTCCCATCCACCTCCCACAGTGACAGCCCTGATGCCGTGGAGCCAATTCCCAGCCTTCCTGGACAAGCCAGGTATGAATCCAGCCCCGCAGTCACTGCTGTGCGCTGTGTCTGAGGAGGGTTCATTTATGCCCTGAGCATGAGCCAGGGGGAGGCTTCCAACTCTGGCTCCTGCTTTGGAGATCTCCAGCATCAGACAAGGTGGGAATGTTCACCCACTAAAGGAGTGGAGGGAATCATGCAGGGAATGCTGGAAGTGTCAAGACTGGGAGGGACAGCACCAGGGTCTGGCTGTGTCCCAGAGCAGTCCCAGGCTGTGTGGGCTGGGCACACAGGGAGGCTGGAAGTGAACAGGGTTTCCAGCAGCAGCCAGAAAACCTCTGCAAGGATGTGGGATCTGGTCCTGCACTGGATCCCACTGGACTGGCAGCTCCCCTCTCCATCTGCTGCACATTAGCAGGGCTTTGGGCAGGAGTGCTGTGTTGGGAAAGGGGGCTGGAGCTGCACCAGGGACACCAAGATAAGGGATCCAAGGGCAGGGTGTGCCCATCCCTCCAGAGCAGTGTCCATGCCAGGCAGATAGTGCTCCTGGAGCCCCAGATAAGGGCTCAGATTGTTCCTCCCAGTGTTCAGGCACCACCTCCCCTGTACCTCCAGCCACTGCCTGGTGACACTGGATTGCTCACAGGGCAGCATCCCAGTCCCAGGGCAGCTCTCCCCACGGAGCAGGTCTGGGTGCCTGGCAGCTGCTTCCCTTTGCCCTGTTCAGGTATGGAGTGAACAAGCTGGAGGGGATGCTGCGGCCCCTTGTCGAAGACGGCCTCAAGTGTGTGCTCATCTTTGGGGTGCCCAGCAAGGTCCACAAGGTCAGTGCACGTGTGTGGGGGTGCTGGGATAGCCACAGGGCTGTTAGAGCAATCTGGGGGGGGTCTCCTGATCAAACAGGAGCAGTTCAGGGTCCCTGGCTGTGACAGGAGAGGATACTGCAGAGACACCCAGAAAGTCCCCAGAGCTCTGCAGGTGGCCCCTAAAACTTGTCCTAGTTGCCCATCACCCTTTTCCCTCAGTGGGGTCCCACCATCCAGCCTTACAGGGTCCCACAGTTTCAGGAAATGCTTCCTGGGCAGAGCTGCCGCTACAGAGGAGTTGGTGGGAAGTGTCAGCTGTGCATGCTGAGGTGTTTCTGTCCTCACAGGATGAGAGAGGCTCTGCTGCTGATGCCGAGGGCACTCCTGCCATCCAGGCTATCAGGAAGATCCATTCCACCTTCCCAGAGCTGCTGATTGCCTGCGATGTCTGCCTGTGCCCTTACACCTCGCACGGGCACTGTGGTGAGCACACTGCTGCTCTGAGCGTCTCCTCAGCTTGTCCCCAGAGCCACACTCCCCTGGGACTGAGGGACCAAGCTGTCCCTCCCCTGTGTAACCCCAGGTTTGTCTCCCAGGCATCCTGCGTGAAGATGGCACCATCCAGAATGAGCTCAGCTGCCAACGGCTGGCAGAGGTGGCGCTGGCTTACGCCAAAGCAGGTGGGGAGCCCTGGGCAGTGACACCCCAGTTTGGCTCTCACAGAGCTGCTCCTCTCTGCTTTGGGCAGACCCAAAAGCAGACTGGGCCTGGCTCCAACTGGGAGTGCTGCCCTGCCCTGTTCAGGCAGCACCTGAGCCTCCAGTGCTTCCCAACATCCCTGTCCTGTCCGTCCCTGCAGGCTGCCACATCGTGGCCCCCTCGGACATGATGGACGGGCGCATTGCAGCCATAAAGCAGGCACTCATCTCCAACGATCTGGGCAACAAGGTGAGCCAGGGACCTGTGTGTGCCACAGGCACGAGCCACCTCCATGGGAGGCTGCAGCACAGCGGGACAGGGCAAGTGGCAGGAGAGGCAAACCTCCCCTTGGTGCCACGGGCATTGCCCTGCCCCGGCACAGGAGGGGAATGTCCTTGGCTGGAGGGGAATGCCCAGGCTTGGTGAGGTGCCAGATGTCTGGCAGGGGGAAGGTAAAGCTGTGGGAGGGAATCTCTCCTGTCCCAGCACTGGGATGTGGCCCTGAGCTCACAGCCCTCACAGCCTCTCTCTGCCCTCCAGGTCTCAGTGATGAGCTACAGCGCCAAGTTTGCTTCGTGCTTCTACGGCCCCTTCAGGTGGGTCTGTCCCCCAGCCAGGTGTGCCCAGCTGGGGCCAGGCTGGCTGGGAGTGCATTCCCAGGGAGTTATTTGAGAAAGGGGCTTGCCCAGAGCCTGGGCTGCACGTGGGGCCACATTGGTCACTTTGCAGCACCCTATTCCTACTTCTCCATGCAAAAAGGAGACAAATGTACCTTGCCCAGGAGAGGCTGGCTGGCAGCAAGGTCACTGGAGGGTGATCTTCCATCCCAACCCTTCACCTGCTCAGGTGCTGGTGGCAAAAGAGGCAGTGAGGGAGCTGCCTGCAGCTTCCAGGAACAGTTAGGAGTCACAGGAGTCAATGTTGTCCCGCAGGGCGACTTCAGGGACAAGCCTCAGCTTAGTCAGCTGTTAGACCTTGTCCGAAGAACAGCCTGACCCTGGCAGGGTATCCCTGAGGAACCTACCTTGGAAAAGAGCCTGATACTTTTTTACCCAGACTCTGGGCATGAGGAGGGCTGTGGATGTTGAAATAGCTCCCAGGGCCAGCCCGGACCTGTAGGACCTCCCAGAGCAGTCTCTGGGTGCTGAACTGCATCAGGAGTGCCCCCTTGGTCTGGCTCAGTGGCTCAGATGCTTGTCCTGGCCTGTCCTCATGTTTCTGGAGCTGTATGAGGTGGGAGGCAGGGGTTCCTCACCCCCTGCCCTCTGCCCCTCTGCAGGGACGCGGCGCTGTCCAAGCCTGCCTTTGGGGACCGGCGCTGTTATCAGCTGCCCCCGGGCGCCCGCGGGCTGGCCGTGCGCGCTGTGGTGAGTGTGGGCTGTGGGGTGGGACACCCTCAGTGGGGTGAATGTGGGCTCTGGGGTTATGCCTGTGGGGTGGGACACCTTCACAGGGGGCCTGGGCGATTGCACCCTGCAGGGCTTGGGGCGAGCAAGAAGTTGGGAGGCAAATGGCCAAGGGTGTTCCTCTTCCATGAGCCCAAGAAACACGAGGCCTGGGCAGAGCTGGTCCCAGTGTGTGCCCGAGGACTGAGCACTGGGAGCATGCAGTTGCTGTCCCCACGCCCTGCTGTGGCTTGGGGTGTCAGGTGCAGGGACACGAAGCCATCAGCTTTCCCCAGACACCACGTGTATGGCAGGGGGAGCACCAGCCACCTTGGCCATGAGGGGCTCACAGCCTCCTGTGATCCCTCCTGGGGAAAACCACCACGGCTCCAAAGTCCTGGACAAAAACAAGCTGTTCTTGTCCCCGCGCTGCCGCGGCAGGACCGGGACGTGCGGGAGGGCGCGGACATGCTGATGGTGAAGCCGGGGATGCCCTACCTGGACCTTGTGAGGGACGTCAAGGCTCGGGTGAGGCCCTGCCGGGCAGGGAGGGCTCTGGGTGGGGGCTGTGGGTTCTGTGCGCCGGGACGGGCGCTGGAGCACCGGGGGTGTGCGGGGAGGGCTGTCCCCGGCGCTGACCCGCTCCCGCAGCACCCCACGCACCCGCTGGCCGTGTACCACGTCTCGGGGGAGTTCGCCATGCTGTGGCACGGGGCGCAGGCCGGCGCCTTCAGCCTGGAGGCGGCGGTGCAGGAGGCGATCACCGCCTTCAGGCGCGCAGGTGAGGCTGCGACCCCCCTGTCCCCCTCTCTGTCCCCCGCGTCGCCCGGGGCTGGCTCCAGCGTCTCGTCTCTCCGCAGGGGCCGACATCATCATCACCTACTTCACACCGCAGCTGCTGCGCTGGCTGCGGGAGGCGGCGGGCCGGCACTGAGTGCAGCCACTGCGGCCGGGGCGGGTTCTTCGGGAGGGGAGGGAATTCCGGGATGGGCGGGTGCTCCGGGATGGGCGGGTTCTCCGGGATGGGCGGGTTTCCCGGGAGGGGCGGGTGCTCTGGGAGGGGCGGCGCTTCCGGGCAGCGGCGCCGGTGGGCCGTGGCGCTGCTCGCACCCCCAGCCCGCAGCCCCCGCGCACCGGGAGTTCGGCCCGGTGAGCGCCGGGACCGCCCCGCACCTCCGGGACCCGCGGGGACACCGCGAGTCTGCACCTAGGTTCCAGCGGTGCTCCCGCCCCGGACACCCCGGCCGTGGCCCTGACCCCCACCCCGGGTCCATCCCCGGTGCCCCAGCTCGCCCCGTCTGCGGCACCCACGTGGGGAGTGTCACTGCCCCGGCCTGGCAGACTCTGCCCCTGGGACTCGGAGCAGGGTTTGCCCTCGCTGCCGCGTCTCCATGCTGACCCCAGAGGGGCCCTGAGCCCCGCCGGAGGGACACCGACGCTCGGACTGAGGTGGACAAAAGGCCGGGGTGCCCGCAGCCCTCTGATGTGACTGGCACCGCGAGGCTCGGCCGTGTCCCCCGGCGCTGCTGAGGCCATGCTCAGGCTGCGCCTGCTGACCTGGGACGTGAAGGACACGCTGCTGCGGCTGCGGCAGCCCGTGGGCCAGAGCTACGCGGCCGAGGCCCGGGCCCACGGGCTGCAGGTGCAACCCGAGGCTCTGGGGCGCTCCTTCCGGGAGGCGTACGGAGCCCAGAGCCGGCGCTTCCCCAACTACGGCCACGGCCAGGGGCTCAGCTCCCGGCAGTGGTGGCTGGATGTTGTCAAACAGAGCTTCAGGCTCTCGGGCGTGCAGGACGAGGCAGCCCTGACGAAGCTGGCTGAAAAGCTCTACCGCGACTACTGCAGCCCCAACAACTGGGAGGTGCTGCCGGGAGCCGCCGAGACCCTGAGCCGGTGCCGCCAGCTCGGCTTCCGCATGGGAGTCGTCTCCAACTTCGACAGCCGGCTGGAAGCCATCCTCTCGCAGTGCAGCCTGCGGCACCACTTCGAGTTCGTGCTCACCTCCGAGGCCGCGGGCTTCGCCAAGCCGGACGGGAGGATCTTCCAGCAGGCGCTGCGGCTCGGCGGGGCCCGGCCCGAGCAGGCGGCTCACATCGGCGATGACTACAGCCGGGATTACCGGGCGGCCCGGGCCGCGGGCATGCACAGCTTCCTGCTCAGGGCGGCCGGGCAGGGCGAGGGGCCCGAGGTGCCCCCCGAGCACGTCCTGCCCACGCTCAGCCACCTCCTGGCTCGCATCGAGAAGGAGTAGCTGCGGTTCAGAGGGGTCCAGTGCTGCTGCTGAGAGCTGAACTGTGCTGACATGAAATTTCTTGCTGCCAGGTGGGCAGGGAAGAACAGCAAGTCTGAGCTGCCTATGGAGCAGGAGTTGTGTTCATGTAATAAAGCATTTCTGATACCCAGCAGTGGAGCAGATGTGTTTCATGGCTCTAAAAACACCACAGAAGAGGATCAGCTGTGGTGTCTTTCCCTAACAGGGCTGGGTCTGGGTCACTCCAGAGGCTGATTCTGGCAGGAAAGGGAGGCAGTTACTGAGGTTTATCCCTTCTCAGTCACCCCACGGACAGGCCCAAGCATCCCCCAGTGCAAGTGGTGACCCTGCCCACACAGAGCACCCAGGACACCCCTGCCCAGGCCCTGCACCCTCAGTGTACCCCACCTTTGCCACCTCACCAATATCCCCCCCTTCCCAACAGCAGAAGGCAGGCAGGAGGTGCCTGCAGGTCTCCTGCTGTGGGCAAAACAGCCTGGAGCTGGGCAATTTCACTTAATGAATTGCCAATTAACAAACTTTACTGATTTGGGTAGTGAGAAATAAAAATGATCCTCTAAAGAGGATTTTAAACCCCAGGATTTTAAACCTCTCCTTCCTCCTGCCTGCTGCTGTCAGCTCCCCATGTTTGCACCATGTTACACTCAAACCCCACTCCCTTGGGACACTCAGTTTTGGTTTCTTTCTGCTGGTCTTTGCTTGTTCCTCTGCCTGGACATGGCCACAGACCCTCAGCAGTGCCCCTGTCCCAGCATGGATCCCCCACAGGGGACAGTCCCTGCTCTGCAGTGAGGTAGCTCCTCCCAAAAGTATCTCCAGCTGTGTCCAAATCAGGGAATCACAGAATCATTTAGGTTGGAAAAGACCTTTAGGATTGAGTCCAACTGTTCCCCCAACACTGCCTAGGCCACCATTAAACCATGTCCTCAAGTGCCACATCCACAACACCTTTCAAATCCCTCCAGAGATGGTGACTCCATCACTGCCTTGGGCAGACTGTGCCAGGGCCTGACCACCCTTCCAGTGAAGAAATTTTCTCCACGATCCAACCTAAATCTCTCCTGGCACAACTTGAAGCCATTTCCTCTTGTTCTTTAGCCGTTGCTTGGGAGCAAAGCCTGACCACACCTGGCTCCACACTCCTGTCAAGGAGTTGTAGAGCACAGCCCTTTCCACGGGCCTCCTCCCTGCCACTTCTCCACACATATCTGTCACTATTTCTCCTCTTTTTTCCAGCCCACCAGCAGACTGGAAAGCTGCTTTTGGTGGGGCAGAAATCAAACAATTCACCTAGGAGCAGCTGGCTCAGCCAGGCATTCCCAGACCCCTCACCCCAGTACAGGGTGTAGGCTCTAGGACGAGAGGAAAGCTGCAGAAAACACACGAGGAGCAGGTGTAGTGTGAAGGCAGGTGTTGTCTGAAGGGCCCTGGACACAGCCCACAGCCCTTCCCGGGCTCCTTTCCCCTGAGCACTGCATGGCACACACAGTCACACACGGCCGAGCGAGATGCTCTGGTGTGCCACGGCAAAGACAGGGTACACGGGCTCCTGGAAGGCCTGGCGGATGGAGAAGAGGATGGCGCAGGAGTCGGGGTCGTAGAAGAGCAGCTCCCCCCCTGCAAAGTCCAGCAGGACCCCGATCTCTGCCGGGGCCTTGATCAGCTCCACGGGCTGGGGCTGCCCCGCGTGCAGGAACCGGAATTCTTTGTCGTAGCGTGAGAACACCCAGGAGGCAGCGTTGAAGCCCAGGCGGCCTTCGTTGGCAGAGCCCTTCCTGGGCACAGAGCTGTAGCAAACCCCCAGCTTGTAGGCACAGCTCTGCTCCACGCTGACCTTCCAGGCACAGACCCCTGAGTGGAAAGGTGCGGTGGCCAAAGCGTTGGGCCAGTGGTCAAACCGCTCGGGGCAGCCCAAGTCCACCTTTGCTTTCTTGGGGCTGAAGGTCAGGGTTCGCTTGTCTTCCGACAGGGTGAGGTGGGGGCTCAGGGTTTTCTCATCAATGTGAATCTCCTGTGAGCCTGCAAGAGAAGCCATGTGATGAGCACTGACTCAGTGGCCACCATCTGAACCACCTGAGGTAGTCATGGCCATGAGAAACACAAGAGCAACCACCCTCTCCTCACACACCGCTCCTGGGGCCCGCTCTGCTCCCCAGGGTGACAGTGCTGAGGGCTCAGGCTGGGTGCCACAGCTTCTCCTCTCAGCCAGGGCCAGAACAAGGCTCACCAAAGCCCACACTCACCAGACACCTCTCCACCTTGCTCATCTTCCTCTGACCCTGGCCTGACTCCCCACAAAACAGAACTCAGCAAGTCTGGGTCACCCCACTTTTGGGAGCGATCCAAACTGAGTTCCTGTCCTTTCCCACCCCCACAGTGGGTGAGCAGGACCTGGCTGCTCCTCCCCCAGCCAGGGGAGCCAAGAGCCTGGCAAGACTGGCTGTGTGCAGAAAACCTGCAAAGCTGGAAAAACAGGACTGGAAAGGGCCAGGCAGGGAAATCTCTTTCCTGCTACAAAGCCCCAGGCGTTGATCAACCCACCCTGAGGTGCTGGGAGCAGTGCAGGGAGGTGGCACCGGGCTCCGAGCTGAGCATGGCTGTGACTGGACCTGGCTCAGCTTAGTGAAAGAAGAGGGGTCCCAGCTGCACAAGCCCAGCCAGTAGCAGCCCAGGCTGGCCAGAGGACACAGCACCCACTGTGGGTCTGCACCATTGCAAAATCATGGAATCACAAGACTACAGGACTGTCAAGGTTGGAAAAGATCTCTGAGATCATGGTGCCCTGCCCTGGCTGCATTCTTCTCCCTGAGACCCTTCTGTGGGCCCGCAGGCTGTGGAACTGCAGAAGTGTGTTCCTCGGTCCCTAAATTTGTGAAGCAGGGGTGAGGCTGATGCCCAGCGGACTCATCTGCTCCTGAGGGGACTCAGTTCCTGCCAGGAGGTGCCCCTCCTTGCCCTGTCTTCCCCCACCTTCACTTTTTTCATTTTAGGTCTTAAACCACATGGAAACAGGGCTGGAGGGGTGACTCAGTGGCTCTGCCATCCCTGCCAGCAGCTCTACCCTGTCATGCCAGCACCAGCCACCGCCCAACACCCTCTGCTCAGCATCCAGCACACAGCACGATGAGCCCTTAAAGAACCAAAGGATGACCTCAACAGGGTCATCCCAGAGCCCAGCCTGCTCCAGGACTCAGGTCAGCATGCCTCTAACAGCCAACAGCACCCAGCAGCAGCAGCAATGCTCCAGGGTTTCCTCAGGCTGCACCTGCCCAGGTGCTCCCTGGCAGATGAGGCTGAATTATCCCTTTGCAAACCAGTGCCATGCACCTGTGCATGTTGGGTAGGAGTTACTGCAAGCAAGAGTGAGCCCAAAGAGGAGCTGAAGCCAGCACTTCCTTCAGCAAGAGCTGCCAGCCTCATTCATCTGATGATTTATTTCCCCACACAGCAGCCAAACCTGAGTTCTCCACAGGGTTCTGGGGCTGCCCACGCTGCTGGTGTGCAGGGCAGCTTTCCAGGAAGCCAAAGCTGCTCTGAATTCATAGAAAACAAAGCAGCACCAGACTTTATCTTCCTCTGGCAGAAGGAGGGCACTAAACCTCCTGTTGTGTCACACACAGCTAACTTAGGGCTGCATCCTGGTGGTCCAGGTGGGGAAACACCACCCACATTGCTCTGCTGTGGAACTGCAGTTCCAGGGGAGCATCTGAGGGAGGGGAAATGCTGGCAAAGTACAGCAGTAATTCAGACCAGCAAATTTTGTCCCTCACACAAGTGATTTGTCATGATTAAATGTGGATTTTCACATACAATTCTGATGAATGATTCCACTGGGAATTCATCTCGCCCCTACGTCTATTTTCTCTGTGTCCTGTATACCTCAGGGTGGCCTTGGGACATGAGGGATACTGGGACAATAAATTCCCATGGTTAACAGCTCTGGGAAGCACGTTTGTGTGAGCTGCAGCATATCTAGCTGCTTTTAAAAATCCAAGTTCCCATTAACTGACATCCCTCCCAAAACGGTGCCAGGGGATTTGCATCATCTCGTGGTGTAAGGAAGAAGCTGACAACCTCAAACAGAAGTGAAACAGAAACCTGGATGCCAACTGAAGGCATCAAAGGAATCATGTTTATTTTTGAGAATGAAATAGAGCCCCTTTTGCAGCTGCTTTCCAAGTATTTTAGAGGTTATGGAGTGAGCCATCAAGGCTTGGAATTTTCTGTTTTCAAGCAAATAAACAAGAGAGCCAACCTGCTCACCTGCCTTTGGGAGGAGGGACCACAGAATGACACTTCACATTACTGTTAATATTAAATCTCTAAGACTTGGTCCAGGGTGGCCTGGGGACTGATGAGATCCACAAGGATACACCAGGTATCCTCAGCATGCAGTAATGACAGGTGAAATGTAACCACACACTCAAAAAAACCCAAACAGAATGTAATTCCTGTGTAATAAGTACATCAGCACACCCACCACAAGAATCAAATGCCCTAAAGTCATTACATTTCATAAGGATACTGCTGGGAGAAGAATCCTTAAAAATTCTGTCACAGCAAAGAAAATTAGGGAAAAGGCTTCCTGCTTGACTCCATGGCTCTGAACATTGAGAACCTTCTTGACTGATTCTTTCAGGAAGAATTTCTTCACTGAATGGGTTTTAAATACTGGAAGGGACTGCCCAGGGAGGTGGTGGAATGATCATCCCTGGAGGTGTCCAAGGCATGGCTGGACCTGGCAGTCAGTGCTCTGGGCTCAGTGACAAGGTGGTGATCACAGGTTGGATTGGATGGTTTTAGAGGTCTTTTCCAACATGAACAATTCTGGGATTCTGTGACACAGTCAATGCACCACTGCAGGGACACTTTCCTCAACTGCCAGCACTCACAAAGAGGGAAATTAATCACAAAGGGAGAGCAACACCAGAGTTTGCGTGAGATAAACACATGATGGTAGTGCTTGATAGGCATAGACTCTCAAGCTAATACTTAAAACCATGAGAGCAATAAAAGCCTGAAGTGCAGACTTTGGAAATGGGCCTGGAAACAGGGAAAAAAACTGGAAACAGCTCATCAGAATCACAGCAAGATGAGCAGAAAACAGAAGTTTGTACAGCAGCCTTGGAAAAACCACGCTAGAGATTGTTCACAAGGCAAATTACAAAGGATATTGCCATCTCTGAGAAACAAAAAATGCATTTGAAATACTCTAACAACAGACTGAAACCAGAGTAAAAGCAAACATTTCACAACCAGCCATTCAAGCACATCACAGCCAGGGGAAAAATGTCTTTCCCTGCTTAACTCAGCCAGCACCAACCAGGTAAACCAGTCCCAGAGCCTGTGAGTGGCCTGGTGAATGCCTCCAGTGCAGCCTCAGCTGTACAGCAGGGGCTGAGCCAGAGCACAAACACCTCTAGAACCACCAGCTCGTGCACAGCCACAACCTCAGCTTGTGATCAGAATGCTGCTCCATCTACTCACTGCCCCCTGCACTGGGCAGTCTCACAGACATCCCACAGAAGAAAGCACCCTCTCAAAGTCCCCAGCAGCCCAATGCTAAACGCTGTGAACAGAAATTTCTGTGACAGAGATTCCCACAGCAGCATCAGCTTCACTGCTGTCACCCAGGAAACAGCAAAAGAAACCACACAACGTTAAAGCCACAGAGCTGATAAAACACACAATCTTTTCAAACTCCAGTTCTTTCCTGAGCCACAACCTGCTTGGAGCCCCCACTGCACCCCCTACACCTCCCACAGCTGCTACTGCCTCCCTGAACGGGCTCCAAGAAACAAGCAGGGGCTGGGAGAGCAGAGGGGCAGGACACAGCGCGAGGAAGTTTGGACACAGCATGAGGGTGCTTCTCTGGGCACAACACAAGTGACGGTGCAGGAATCCCTGGAGCATGAAAGATCTGAGCAAGACACTGACCTGTGAGGCAGCAGAGCACAGCACAGGCCCACAGTCGATGCAGCAGTGGACTCTGAACACAGGTCTGATTAAAGTTTAACTTCAGGGACTCCTGTGGCTCCAAGATTCCCTCCGCCACCTCCGTCCTAGCAAAGGAAAACAGGAGCTGTTTCAAAATACAGTGATTTATTGTGCTGGGAGGTGTTTAAAAGATTACAAGGAGGTATGGCAGAGGTTAAAGAGGAGCTCTGGCTGCAGAGAGACCACAGCAGGAGAGTCTGGGCCAGCTCTCACCCTGAGTGATACTTTCGGTTGGCTCTGCTTACAGTTCCCGGTGAAAGGGCTGCAGTGTTGTAAAACGCATCCCAGCAGCCTGAGTCAATAGCTCCTCACTCAGCAGACACAGGGTAAATAAATGTGTCTGAGAGCAGCCATCAGGGTACCAGGGGAGCACAATGAACAGGCAGAGAATCAGATTTCCCTCTATTGCCAGAACCCCACAGTCTGATCACAGAGGTTTCACCCAGCACAGAGCCAGGGGTTTGCTGGCTCCTGTGGCCTGCAGTCTGCACAGAACTCCTGGTTGTGAGGACAGGCTGTGGCACAGGCTGCTGGGGATGTGCTGTGGCACATTCCATACTCTCCATAGGCCCAAATGCCCCCACAGGCCCTCTGGGCAGCACAGTGCAGCCAGGGCCAGCACCCTCACAGCAGCCACAGAAATAAATTACTTAAATAAAGTGAAATAGATTAAATAAAAACACAGCCACCAAGGTGCTTCCTCAGGAAGGGCAGCCCAGTGTCAGTGGTGTCAGCGACACTGAGACCTGCACCTGGCTCTCCCTGCCCATGCAGAGCTGGGGACATGCTGTGCCAGCCACCCCCTACATGGAGCACAGACCATCCCACCTCCTGCCAACAGCCTGGCACAGGCCTGCTCCATCCCCCAGCAAGCCCTGTGGTTTTCTGCAGAAGGAAAAAAAGAAAGTTGCAGAAGTTCTCCCATAAGCAAGGACTGCTGATCTGGGAAAGCACGTGGAGCATCTCTAGGTGCAGCAGAGCACAAAAAGCAGAGACGAGAGGCCATGCTGGCATCTCTGTGCTCTGTCCATGTCCACAACAAAAGCAGCACGAGGGACAAAGGAGGAGTCATGGGGTGCCTGAGTCATGGCACACAGCACAGGAGCTGTGGGGATGCAGGTGTGGAGCAGGGAAAACTTGGAGCAGGGTCAAGGAAAGGACCAGGAGCAGCTGAGTACTGACCTCTCAAAAATCTCTTGTTCTGCACGCTGGGGACAAAGAGAGAAAGAGTCATCAGAGCTTAAATCCCCACAGAAGACACCCCAAACACAGCAAACCCAGGACCTGGGGTGCAGTGTTCCCCTTCCTGACCCAGAGAAGCCACCCCTCATTCCAACCCCAGCCCTGGGGAGCAGCAGGAGCATCCAATATCCATTTTCTTCAGCTGCAGCACTTCCCACTTCCCAACTCAGAAAACGAGTGGGAATGGCTGAAGGCAATACACTGCACATGTGGTTGGGACACTGTCTGCTGTTCCCTCTCTGTCCCCACCCCACTAGGGCAGGCTGCAGGAACAGCCTGTGCTCCCAGCAAACAACCCCAGGGCTTTCAGCAAAGGAGGGAGGCTGCAGAGGGACTAAGCCAAGAGTCAGGTGACCTCATGGTCAGTCCCACTTGTTTCTGTACCTGCTGGGCATGAGGCATTCTCAAGGTACAGCAAAGTGATAAGAAAATACCTGTTCCCTGCTCAAATCTAAGCAGTGCACTTTGCATGCCTTCAGCTTTCCTGTGGCATGGCATGTGTTGAATCCAGATAGGCACAAGTACCAACACTGACAGTCCAAGGTAGAAAACACATGAACTCCTAATTCCCTTCCAGAAGGAGAAACTGAGGGTGTGGCTGTTCTCTGCCACAGGCAGCTGATCCTGGTCTCCAGCCTCTCCTCTTTATGGTGCAGCTACAGCCCAGCATGCTGAGGTGCTGGGGCAGGATAGGAACTGCCTTTCCCACCAAAGGAGCATCTGCCCTCTTTCCATGGGATTGGGTCTGTTTTCCAAGCTGAACTGCTCTTCCCCTCCTCACAAATTTACACGTGGGAAGCAGAGGCTGAGCATGGTGGTGGCAAGGCAGAGGTCCTGCTCACATCTAAAATGAGAGGAATCACTTGGGTGAGCCCAGATGATTCAATAACCAGAGAAGGAACTGAGCAAGGGGAAGCACAGGCTGCTTTGCACGGCAAATGTCCCTAACAGGGCTAAGCCAGGCAACACAGGGGACTTTCCAGAAGAGCTGCAGGTGTTTCCAAGGGTCAGTGTTGATTAAACTAGACACTAGAAAACTGGTAGCACAACTAGCTGTTGTAAGAGCAGCTCACAACCCAGAGCTGTCCTGGTTGTCCAGTCTAAGGGCAACTACAGGCCCAGAGCTTGGAGACCTGAACCTGGATGGTTCTGGACCTCACTGCAAGCAAGAGCAGGATCAGGCAGAGCAGATGCTCTAGGAACCACCAGAAACCACAGGGGCTTATCAGGATCAGGTTGAGCAGATTCCCTGAGCCAGACCTGCAAATGTCTGCAAATGGCCTGCCTGGGCAGGGGGTGGAGTCACCATCCCTGGATGTGTTTAACAAAAGCCTGGATGTGGCACTCCATGACAGGGTTTAGTTGAGGTGTTGGGGCTGGGATGGACTCGATGATCTTTAAGGTCTCTTCCAACCCAGAGATTCTGTGAATTCTTTATGTCCTGTCCACCTCTGCCTCCCTGCTGTCAGCACAGCAGCTGCTGAACACCGCATTTAAGTCCCATAACAAGAAGTGCAGGTCAGCTCTTGGCTGCCTGACTCACAGTACTCACCAGCAGGCCCTGGTCATCCAGGTTGGTGATCATGTCCACCAGGTAGGTGCGGAGGGCACCCAGCTTGTGCAGAGCCTCTGTCCAGTGCACCTGCTGGGTGAGGATGCTCTGGTGTGCCCGCTCCTCCTCGGCGTGCACCCTCTCCAGCAGCCGCTGCTCCTCGTTCTCACAGGCCTTCCCCACGAGGAGCAGCCTCTGGACCACCAGCTCCCGCGCCGCGCTGGCCGCGCTCTGCCACGGCAAGGACACAGCAGGAGCATCAGCCCTGCTCCAGCCCTGAGAGGAGCCCCAGCTGCTTCTGCCCGCGCTCCTGGGGCTCAGCCATTGGTGTTACTCTGTTAAGTGAGCCCACGGCACCTGGCACCATACCAGTCCCAAAGCTGCCCACTGCCTCCTCAGCCAGCCCCAGTACCTAAGTGACAACCAGCGAGGGACCAGAGTCCTGTCCCTCAGCAAACCTCCATAGATTCTCTGTGGGTGAGAAACAGGAGAATAGACTGAGACAGCTGGGGATACTCAGCCTGAAGGAAAGATGCCAGGGAGAACTTACAGCCCCTTCCAGTGCCTAAAGAGGTTCCAGGAGAGCTGGAAAGGGACTTGAGACAAGAGCCTGGAGAGACAGGACAAGCGGGAATGACTTCCCACTGCCAGAGGGCAGGGTTAGATGGCATATTGGGAAGAAATTTTCATTGCAAGGGTGGTGAGTCCCTGGCACAGGGTGCCTAGAGGAGCTGTGGCTGCCCCTGGATCCTGGAAGTGTCCATGGCGAGGTTGGATGAAACTTGGAGCAACCTGGGATAGTGAGAGGTGCCCCTGCCTATGGTAGAGGGATGGAACTGTGTGGTCTTTAAGGTTTTTTCCAACCCAAACCAGTTTGGAATTCTATGATGCTATCACTGTCCTTTGTCCTCATCCTCAGTGACAGCAAGGAACAAATAAAATAAACCTGGAAATTCTAAGGCACTGATCCTAGTAGGATGTTTGATTGTTTTACACTCACACCATTGTCTGTGCACATTTTCTAGGCAAATGAAGCAGGAATTCCAGGCACACCCTGGCATTCCATTTCCACAGCCTCATCCCCCCTGGCCCCCGGGAGCTGAGCATCCCTGCCGGGAATGGCGAGCAGGGAGCAGGCAGGGCCAGCCCCAGGGACTCACCAAGACGCCCTGGTCTTTGGCAGGCAGCACCTCGTCCACGTGCCGGGCGATGGCCGCGCTCTGCAGCTGGATCCGCTCGCAGCGCTCCACGAGCTTGTTCTGGGACACGGAGCAGCGGGGTGATGGATGCGGGCCTGGACGGGGCCCCGAGCCCCGGCCGCCACCCCACCCCACCTCCACCCCTCCCCTGCGCCACCCCACAGAGAGCCCCCATCCCCACGGGGGACCCCTGACCAGCCCCACACCGCCCCACACCTGCCAGGAACCCCTCGCAGAGCCCCCGTCCCCATCCTTGGGTGGGCGCACACCCGCCAGGGGCTCCTTTAGAGCACCCAGCTCCCCGTGGGAACCACCCGCATGGGCCCACACCCTGCCAGGGACCCCCGCGGCCACACACACCCCAGGGACCCCACACACCCCCAGGGACCCCACACACCCCCAGGGACCCCACACCCTGCCAGGGACCCCACACCCGGTCTGGGACCTCCACACCCTGCCAGGGACCCCAGACACCCCCAGGGACCCCACACCCCCAGGGACCCCACACCCTGCCAGGGACCCCACACCCGGTCTGGGACCTCCACACCCTGCCAGGGACCCCCGCGGCCACACACACCCCAGGGACCCCACACACCCCCAGGGACCCCACACACCCCCAGGGACCCCACACCCGGTCTGGGACCTCCACACCCGGTCTGGGACCTCTGCGGCCACACACACCCCCAGGGACCCCACACCCTGCCAGGGACCCCAGACACCCCCAGGGACCCCACACCTGGTCTGGGACCTCCACACCCTGCCAGGGACCCCACACCCTGCCAGGGACCCCACACCCGGTCTGGGACCTCCACACCCTGCCAGGGACCCCCACGGCCCCACAGCTGCCGAGGCACCCCCACACTCCGCCAGGGACCCACACACACCCCCTGTGGCCCTATACCCCCACCGGGACGCACACACAGCCCCAGGGAGCCCCATATTCTCCCAGGGAGCCCTATATTCCCCCAGGGACGCTCATACCCATCCAGGAACCCTCACAGCCCCCGACACACCCGCACGCCCGCCCGGAGCCCCCATCCCGCCGGAACTCCCCAGACCCGCAGGGCCCCTCTGCCCGCCCAGCCCCGGGCTCCCCGCAGCCGGCCCGGGCCGGGCTCCCGCCGCTCACCCGCAGCCGCTCGGCCCGGGCCATGCTGTGCCCGCACCTGCCGCGGGGGCGGCAGCCCCGCCCGGCCGCGCTCGGCGCTCCCGGCTCGGCTCCGCCCCGGCCCGGCCCCGCCGGGAGCCGGCAGCGGGCGGCGGCACGGGCGGGACGGCGCCGGGGCCGGTGAGGGTGAATGCGCGGCGGGGCCGGGCCGGGCCGCGGGGCTGCCCCAGCACAGGGACGCGGTTCTTCACAACCTGTCCTCACAAACCTTTCCCGAGGGCTGCCCGCCTCGCCCCTGCCAGTGGCACATGGCACTTAAGGGGCTCCCTCGGGATGCTCCCATCACAGGGACCCGGAATGCTCCCCTTGACCCCCACAGGGACACTCCCATCCCAAGGGACCCAGGATGCTCCCAGTTAACCCCACAGGGTCACCCCATCATAGGGACCCGGGATAATCCCATTTAACCCCACAGGGTCACCCCCATCATAGGGACCCGGGATAATCCCATTTAACCCCACAGGGTCACCCCATCATAGGGACCCGGGATAATCCCATTTAACCCTCACAGGGCCACCCCCATCATAGGGACCCGGGATGATCCCATTTAACCCCACAGGGTCACCCCATCATAGGGACCCGGGATAATCCCATTTAACCCTCACAGGGCCACCCCCATCATAGGGACCCGGGATGATCCCATTTAACCCTCACAGGGCCACCCCCATCCCTAGAGACCCGGGATGATCCCATTTAACCCTCACAGGGCCACCCCCATCCCTAGAGAACCGGGATGATCCCATTTAACCCTCACAGGGCCACCCCCATCATAGGGACCCGGGATGCTCTCATTTAACCCCACAGGGCCACCCCCATCCCTTGAGACCCGGGATGATCCCATTTAACCCCACAGGGTCACCCCCATCCCTTGAGACCCGGGATGATCCCATTTAACCCCACAGGGTCACTCCCATCATAGGGACCCGGGATGATCCCATTTAACCCTCACAGGGCCACCCCCATCCCTAGAGACCCGGGATGATCCCATTTAACCCCACAGGGTCACTCCCATCCACAGAGACCCGGGATGATCCCATTTAACCCTCACAGGGCCACTCCCATCCCTAGAGACCCGGGATGATCCCATTTAACCCCACAGGGTCACCCCCATCCCTAGAGACCCGGGATGATCCCATTTAACCCCACAGGGTCACTCCCATCCACAGAGACCTGCCAGCACAGCTGTGGGGTCACACCCAGCTCCAGGAACCCAGGATGTCCCCCATTCTCCCCAAAGCCAAACGCCCTTCTCGAAGGGATGCTGATTCCCCGTGAGGATGGGGCAGCTCTGCTGGGGTCCCTGTGCCGCTGCTGTGGTTGTTGACGTTCCCTGTGCCATGGTACAGGTTTCACTGCAGAGCCTGGACAGGTGGAGGCAGCAGCACGGCTTATTTTTCAAAAGCAATTCAGTAAAAAAGGTGTTTGATTTCTGTCAAGCGATGCATTTGGAGGGAAGGGAGGATAAGGGCATCCTCCAGCATGAAACTCAGGCTGGTGAAGCTTGGTGTGGATCAGTTGTAGGATCCCTGAGTTTTTAGAGCTTTGTGGTCGAGCAGCTGATGTGTGTTGGGATACAGACAGCAAAACCTTGGATTAACATCCTGCCTGAGCGCTGTTCTCATCCAGGATGCAGAAAAATCTGCTCTTTATTGCAGTGAGGAGGAGGCAGGAGAACAGTGAGACACAGGACAAAGCTCCACCTTCCCTGCAGCCTCCGCTGGCCACGGGCAACTCCCTGAGAGCTGATGTGCAGGTAGGGATGAACATTAACTAACTGCTGCTGGGAAACAGTAACCATCAGAATTCAAACTCAGAATTCCCACCCTAGTGTTGCCTAAAGTCTTGTTTTGCAACTTCAGAGTTCTCCCGCTGTCAGAGAAAAATCACATTCCTGATGGACTGAAACGATTGGGGCACTTGGTCAGATTGAAAGAATAAATTGCCAAATTATCACAGCCTGTGAGATTGATTATTCCTCACATCTTTGGAACATGTAAACTCATGGATAGAACAGCAGGAGATTAACTAGGTATTACTAATTGCTAATCACAAGGGCTGTCAGGGTAAAATTAGAAAGGGAATTTTGTAGAAACCTTTTGCTCAGTGCTTCCAGGATTTGGTTTTCTTTTTTTTTTTTCTTTTTTTTTTTTTTTTTCTTTTTTTTTTCTTTTTTTTTTGCCTCTTGTTTTCTTTTTTTTTTCTTTTTTTTTTTTTTTTGTGGGCAGAACCCTCAAGCAGTTTTTTTGCTGGAAAAAGCAGATTGCGTTTTTTCCCCTTATTTTGATTAGCAAAATGCTGCAGCCATGGAAGATGGGCATGCCAGCAGACTAAATCCAATTAGTGTGCCCTGAGCTACGCAGCAGGCAGTTACTGTCTGTGACAATTCGCTGTCACTGAGACTGGTTTCTGCTCGGGGGAGGTGCTGCTCCTCACCTGGATGGATCTGCAGGGTCTGGCTGTGCTGACCCCTCTGGGGAGGGACCAACCTGGCCCCAGCCTGGCCAGTAGGTGTTTGCTGAATGCATCTGGGTTGTCCACATGGTCTTGCCTTGCCTGGGACTGGTATATGGATATGGAAACTCTTCCCAAAGTGTTTATCAGCTCATGGAAAGATCAATTCAAGAATTGCCAGGGTGGCTCAGTTGAGCTGGGGCTGCCTGTGCCTGTACTTGGTCCCACCAGTTGCTGTATGGCTTCAGTCTGAAGGTGTTTGCCTTCACCAAGCCAAAAACTGCGATCTCCAGGATGTATGGAAGTCCAGACCAGATCCAGGAGTAAGAGGAGGTGTAAACAATGAGAGGCAGCAGCTCCATCTCTGTTGTGGCCTCACCAAGCTTGGGCATTTTTAAACTCAGTGTGAGGTCCCAGTGACCTCACTCTGCTGCTGGCTCTGCTCTAAGCTAAAGGTTCCATTCAGGACCTCGAGATGTCCCCTCCTCTGAGGTTTTCTCCTTAATCTGAATGGAGTAACATGTAGATAACATGTTACCAGCACCTTATCCTGTATGTGTGACAAACAGAAACCCCTCTGGATCCCTGGTGGTGCCGTGTCCCCTCACCCACAGCCGTGTCGCCATAGCAGATGCCCGAGGTGCTGATGTGACACCCACCACTGCTTGCCAGGACTATGGGGAAACTGCAGAGTAAAATCAGCTACCACACCAGCAAATACAGGTAAAACAACGCTGGGAGATCAATCTTGTCAATAAACCAGGTGTGAGAGTGAAGACAGCACAGATGAGCAGAAAATATGGCAAGCACAGGGGTTTAGTTTCATTACTGGATGTTTGAACCAGGTTTGCATTTCTAATCGTCACTTATAAAGCCTGCTCAGCTTTTTTGGGGGGACTGAAATCCCAAGTGTCACTCACAGGAATGGCCAAGCACATAACCATGGCCAGTGGTTGTGCTCTGTGATGGCTGAGGCAGAGCTCTGAAGGGGAGTAGCTCCAGGAGAGAGGTTCTTTGGCCCAAATACCCAAACTGCTTTGTTGTGTCCTCAGAGCCTGTCACCAGCCTTGATGGCCAAGATGAAATAATTCAGTCCCTGGCAGCAGGGAGAGTGATATGTGCCTGGAGAGCAGCACAGGGTGGCAGCGGGGGGGACTCATGGCCAGGGAGGTGTCACAGCAAAGAGCAGCAGAGCGTGACCCATGTGAGTGTGGAGGCTGGTGAGGTCAAAATCTCCTTTCTTCTTTGCACCAGCACAGAGTGAGCGACAATTAAACATTCAGCAGCTCCGGAGCTGGGATAGGTCTGCTCCATCTCACTCACAGCCTTTCTCTGACTTTCCAAGACAGATGCTGTCATGTCAGAAGATGCTGGAGGTGGCAGGGAATGTCACCTGACCTCTCCTCCCAGCCCCTGCAGCTCCCACTGCTGTCCCTGTTCCTCTGCAGGGCCGACGGCTCCGTGGGACAGACGGGACCCACCGGTGCCTCCCAGGAGCACAGCCCTGCTCACACCGACGCTGTCACCTCTGTGGCTGCTCTCCAGCCAGACCTGTGTGTGTCAGGAGGAAGGGATAAGGTGAGGTAGCCTCTGAGACAGGAAAATATATCAACAGCTTCAAAAGTAAGGTTGAAATGTGAGCTTTGAACATTTCCATGGAGGGTAGCTATGCCGGTCCCTGGATTTAGAAAGGAAAAATGAGTTTAGGGTGAGGGCACGCCCTGAAGCACGTGGAATCAAATTTTGTAACCTCTCCAGAGCTCATATCACATCAAATGCTCCCACCCAGGCTTGGGATCGCCAGACTGACTCTTACATCACCTGTCTTTAAGGACAGTTGTGCATTCTCTAGCAGCTGAAAACCAGAGGAACCTGTTCCCTGTCCTGTGAACTGTGCACAAGTCTTGGTATGACATATCCTCCCTGCCCTGCTCTCCTGCTGACCCCTGTCCCTGTCCCTGCAGAGCGTGGCTGTGTCCAGCTGGAGGTCCGGGGCTGCCCTGCGCCGCTTCACCGGCCACGAGCGCGAGGTCACCAAGGTGAGAGCTGGGGAGCCAGGAATGATGGAGCACTGGTTTGTCATCCACAAGAAAGGTGGGATCAGGGTATTGCTGCTATCCAGCTGGACTTGATGACCTTAAAGGTCTTTTCCAAACTTAACGATTCATGATTCTGTGATCAGAACACATTAGGTTTTTCCCAAGGCCCCAACAGATACTTTTGGAGGCAGCATGGAGTGTTGCATTCAGACTAAACAGGGCTGCAGGAGGTCTGGATGTGAGCTTGTCTTCCCCTCCAAGAGACTGTATAGCAAAAGCTCAGGATGAATTATGAGGTTAAGCTTTTGATGCAGAGATGGCATTCACTTTTCTTCAGGCCTCATTCTGCTAGACTTGACATTATTCCACAAATCAGCCATGCCTGGCTGATATATTCTGGGAATACCCATGCCATGTGCCATAGCTGGCATATTCTGGGAATAGCAGGGCTTTCATTTCCTTTCTGGGATTGGGATGACAAAGTCAAGCAGGCTTCTGGGAGAGCAGACGTGCAGAGGGGCTGTAGCTGTGCGTGGTGTGGCCAGTGCACCTCCACAGGGGACAGCCCCAGTGGGTCCCCTGGGCTGTGGGTACTGCAAACACAAAGGGGCCTTTATTCACCTCAGTGCTCAAAACAACTGGGCTCATCTGGGTTTGTAAGGACGTTTTTCCTATAAAAGGAATGGTTTCCAAGAACAAGACCTGAGAGCACCCATCCACCATCCCTGGCTCTGAGGGGACAAGGAACAGAGTTGAGAGGCCAGGCTCTCCCCATTCACGTTCCTGCATGTGCTGGGCTGTGGCAGGACAGCAGCAGAGTTGTGTTTTCCCTGTGAACTGGGTGGGAGGATGAGCAGCTTCTCCTTCTGGTCCTTGGCAGGTCACCTCAGCCCTTGACTCCAACAGAGTCTTCAGCGCATCCCGGGACAAGACAGTGATGATGTGGGAGCTTCACAGGACTTCAGGGCCAAGCCAACACTTCCCAGGACATGACCTGGTTGTTACTGGACTGGCTGTGAGCCCAGGTGAGGGATGACAAACTCCCAGTCCCCAGGGACTGGCTGACAGTGTTTCCTGCCTTGTTTTGGATGCTAACTTGTGGTTGCAGACGCCTCCCTGCTGTGCACGGGCTCCCGGGACAACACCGTGTGCAAGTGGGACACCGAGACCGGGGAGTGTCTGGGCAGAGCTGCAATCTCCAGGAATCTGGTAGGATCTGCTGGTTCCTCAAATCCCATCCCATCATCCATCTCCCTGCCTACATGGTTATTTCACATGTGAAGCTGTGCAGAGAGAATTTTCCGGGAGCTTGGTGCCAAAGGGAGCCTTTGGGACACTGTGCACCTGGGCAGGCTCAGCTTGAGGCTGGTTATTCTTCTCCAGATAACAACAAACCCAGGAGCACAAAGGTACCAAAGGACTCGTGGCAATTTATCAATGCTCTAACTCAGAGCTGTTTGGAAGCACACAGTCATGGAATCACTGAGGTTGGAAAAGACCTCTAAGACAGAGTCCAGCCATTCTCCCAACACTGCCACATGTCACTCATGTCCCCAGGTGCCACATCTACATGGCTTTTAAATCCCTCCAGGGATGGTGACTCCACCACTGCCTGGGCAGCCTGTGCCTGGGCCTGACCACCCTTTCAGCAAAGAAATTTTCCCCAGTATCCAACCTAAACCTTCCTTGGCACAACTTGAGGCAATTTCTTCTCATTGCTTGTTCCCTGGGAGAAGAACCTGACCCCCACCTGGCTGCACCCTCCTGTCTGGGAGTTGTGGAGAGCTGGAAGATCCCCCTGAGTCACCTTTTCTCCTGGGTGAACAAGTCCTGTGCAGTGGGGCTGCATTCCCTCCCGTACCAGCCCAGAGCCGGTGTGGGTACCACCCTCTGCTGCTGTCCCTGCTCCCATGGCTCTGTGTCCTGCTGCTGGCACCTCCCAGCCTCAGTCACCCCCAGCAACCCCACTGGGACTGGACCTGGCAGGGGAGCAGAAAAAGTCTTCATCCAACATTTCCAGCTCCCAACCCAGCAGGAGGAGGGGGAGGATGGGAGCTCAGTGATTCCATCCTCAGGCAGACACAGCCTAGGCTGCACACAGAGGTGGCTCCTGCTCATCCTTCCCTTTCAACAGGTCACACACCTGTGCTGGGTTCCTGGGGAGCCTTATGTCATCCAGACCTCAGAGGATAAAACCACCAGGTAAATTCCCCCTGTGGCCAGAGAGCAGGGAGGTACAGCCCGAGGCACGTGGGGCTGTTGTGGGGTTGGTTGTCATGACCCCTGCTGGTGTGGCTAAAAGCCACCTGCCAGCTCACCCGGGCCTTGGAGTGTGCCCTCCAGCCAGGGACAGGGGCTGGGAGCAGCACTGGGTGGTGACTGCGAGTGAAAAGGAGAATTTGTGAGAAAGCTGGAGAGTGATCCAGCATGGATAAATACAGGGATGCAGGGAGAGTTTGGGAGCAGCCAGGGCAGAGCTGTGGGCACAGCTGGGCCGTGGCAGAGGGCACAGAGGGAAACCATCGTGGTGATGATGCCTCAGGGTCCCCCTGCCCTCTGCTGTTCCCTGCAGGGTGTGGGACAGCCGGGAGCTGCAGGTGGCCCACACGTTCCCAGCCAAGCAGCACATCCAGACGTGCTGTGACGTGAGCCAGGACGGGCGGTACTGCCTCAGCAGCAGCAGCGGCTCCGCCGGCCACGGCGCCGAGGCCACCGTGAGTGCCGGGCAGCAAGGCCTGGGCTCCTGCTCCCTTCCCTCCCATGTCCACTGCAGACACAGAGAGCAGCCCATCAGTGCTCAAGGGTCTGAGTGCTCCCACTGCCTTGGCCTTGGGCTGGTGTCTTCCTGCCTTTCCCTTTGGGAAGTTTTGCTCAGGGAATATCAGCAGTTATTCTCCCTGATTAAATCACTGGGATTTGCTCCATCCCTAGAAGTGTCAAAGGCCAGGTTGGATGGGGCTTGAAGCACCCTGATCTAGTGAGTGGTATCTGTGTCCATGGCAGGGAGTTGAAACAAGGTGGTCTTTAAGATTCCTTGTACCCCAAACCAGCCTGGAATTTCATTTCAGTAAAACACACAGGGAAAAAAAATGGATGCCATTGAGGAATACAAGGTGCTTGCAGAAAGCCTGTAAGGGATCCCTTGCTTCAGGTGTTTCCAAACCAGGGATTCAATCCTGTAGGTTTTCAGCCCTGTGTGTGAGGATCAAGAGGATGAACCTATCCCATCCCAGGGTGGGCAGGGCTGAGGATGGGAGCAGGCTGGACACTTCTTATCTGCCTGCGCAGTCTTAGCTTGTTGGCTCTAATGGGTGTGGCCATGTGCTCAGTCACCAGTGCTGAAAATCCTTTGGGCTTTGATGTTCTCCAGGGCTGTGGGCATGAGCAGGGACAAGGGCAGTAGCCATGACACTCTGAGGATTGGTGAGGAGCTCTTTTATCCCAACCCACCTTCCTGTCTCGGTAAAACATCTCCGTGCTGGCACAGCTGGGGCTTTACCACTGCCTGTTTCCTGCAGCTCTGGGACCTGAGGCAGACCAGGGGCCGAGTGTGTGAGTACAAAGGGCATTTCCAGACCACCACCGCATGTGTCTTCCTGCCCCGGGGCCCTGCGCTCGCCCCCAGCATTGCCACATCCTCCAGCGACAGCACGGTGAAGGTCTGGGACCAGGACACTGCAGGTAGAGGAGGCTCCTGCCCACTCTGTGTTCCTTTCTCCTGGATGACAAACCCACTTCCTTCAGTTCTGTCTCCTCGTGGTGATGGGCAGGGTGACTGCTGCAATGTCTGGAGTTTACTCCAAGCCAGCTGCAGGGCAGGCTGGAGAAATGGCCCAGAGCAAACCCAGGGCTCAACAGAGATGACAGGGATCTTCCCTCAGCTAAAAGGAAAAATTACCAGGCAGCTTTTAAAGATACATCCAAGTTAAGCTATGAAAGGACAAATGATGAAAAAAGAACAGGGGAACTCCAGAGATTGCTGCAGGTACAAGTAGACAGTTGTAAGGAATAGAATTTGTACTGGAGGACAGAGGGATGGTCAGCCAACACCCTTATTCTGGTTGTCCTCTTGAAGGGGAATCGTGGGCATTTTGGGGTTAAACCTGGTGGTGAGGTTTAACTCTGGCTCCCTCCCTGAGTTGGACACAAAGGGGTTTGTTTGCCTGCCAAGCCCTGCCATGGCAGCAGGTTCTTAGCAGCCCTTGTGCTGCAGGCAGAGACCTCTTGGGAGCTGTTCAGGTTCACAGCATTAGACACTCCCCAGGGCTAAGCCCCTCTCCAAGGGAACTTATTTAAGATGGGATGAAAATAGAAACCTGAAGCTCTCCTGCAGAGAAGGACCTTCTGTTCTCTTACCTGTTCCTTTGCCTGGTGCCTGTGCACCCAGGGTGGCTGTGGGGCTGGCTGCAACTTTGATCCTCTTGCCTTCCCACCTGGGTGAGCCATAATCCAGTTGCTCTGGGAAGGATACAGGTCACCAGGAGAGGCAGCTGCCTGTGGGTCCAGGCCAAGTGCAGCTCTGTTTGCAGCTCAGCCTGAGGCTGGGGTCTCTGCACAAACTGTCTCAGGGAGTTTCATAACAGACACAAACAGAAAGGCTCATGTGGCATTGGATATTGTAAATCTTATTTCTCTTTCCCATTTGGAGATTCATCAAAACTGTGTGGTGAGTGTAGCACAGCCCTTAGGAAAACTGTAAAATTTAGGAGAAGGTGGGTTAGAAATGGCTCCAGGCTCGCCCTGCAGCTCTGCCCAGTGCGGGTTCTAGGTCCATCCAGCCCTGCTTCCTCTCCCAGGAAGGGGCAGAGCCCGACCCCAGTCTGGCTCCTCTCAGCCACGGCCTGACTGGGCAATGCACAGGGGTGAGTCTCTCTACCAGGGGCACATCCCAAGGTGTTGGATGTGTGGATCCGGGCAGCAGCTCACCACCTCAGGCGAGCAGAGGCTGGAGGTGGGCGATTGGCGTGGCCCTGCCCCACCTCAGCAAACCCAGCATTCCTCCCCTGTCCCTTCCCTTGCAGCCTGCCTGGCCACGCTGCGCCTCGAGGGCTCGGGCTCGCTGGCCTCGCTGGCCGCCTGCGACAGCTCCACCCTGCTCTGCGCCAGCTCCAACTCCGGCATCCACGTGCTCCGGGTGAGGGGCGGCGCAGAGCTGGCCCTGGAGGAGGTGGCAGCGTTCTGAGCACCGGAACCCCGTCAGACACTGTCCCAGGAGGAGCTGGCAGCGTTCTGAGCACCGGAACCCCCTGTCACAGATTGTCCCAGGGAGGGGATGTGACCCTCAAGAGCTGCCCTGACGGCGGACAGCAGGGACTCTGTGCCTGTGGGATATGGCAGCAGGGCTGGGGGAGTTGCTGCTTGGTTTGTGGGTAACAGGGAGACATCAGAGCTGTCCAGGAGAAAAGCCAAACTCTGGGAGCCTTCAGGCCAAACTCTTGCTCCTCACTGAGCATCTTGCATTTTCCTTACAAAGCCTCCCTGCAGCCAGAGGGAGGAGATGAGACACCAGGACCAAGGGACAGATACTTGAGCACCAGGCTGAGCACACACAGCTGGACCTGGGCTTGGACCAGAGGAGACTGCAATGAAGTAATTCTTCTGTGTTAGTTGCTGGCCTCTCATGCCATCGTATTTTCCCTGGAAGGAACTGTGCTCATGTTCCCAAGGAACAGACAGCTGCTCTCCAGCAGACAACAGTGAGGTGAATCTGTCTTCTCTTTACTTCTGAAGGTTTTTATCCAATCACAGAATTCCCAAACTGGAATGGACCCACCAGGATCATCCAGTGCAGCCCCTGGCCCTGCCCAGACCCCCCACCAATCCCACCCTGGGCATCCCTGGCAGCGCTGGCCCAACGCTCCTGGAGCTCTGGCAGCCTCGGGGCCGTGCCCATTCCCTGGGGAGCCTGGGCAGTGCCAGCACCCTCTGGGGGAAGAACCTTTCCTGCTCTCCAGCCTGACCTGCCCTGGCCCAGCTCCAGCCGTTCCCTGGCTCCTGTCCCTGTCCCAGAGCAGAGATCAGAGCTGCCCCTCGGGAGGAGCTGCAAACCCTGAAAAATCTCCCCTCAGCCTCCCCTGCTCCAGGCTGAACAAACCCAATAGCCTCACCCCTCCTCAGATGTTTTTTACACCAGCAGAGATCAACTGTGCATTGTGAAATTCCTGTAATTTCTCCATTCCTTCTGAGACCCAGAGCCCAGGATACATATTCAAAACCTGTTTAGATTTTTCCAGGGCACAATATTTGCAAAACCTCAATTTAAACAAACAAGTACAAAAGCTCTCCCTGGGGCAGGGCAGAACAAGACAATCCTACACTGAGTGACTTCACACAGCAAACCCTAAACAGGACACGCTGACATGGATTTACAACACCCAGTCCATGGGACAACTCAAGGAGTAGGACACAAGGTGGTACCTGGAAAAGAAGACATTCCCTGGCCTTGGACATCTACTGTAAGTGAATCCAGGGGGATGCAGATCTCCATCCAGAGACACCCATGTGGAGGCAGGAGAAAGAGGGCACCACGAGCCTCTCCCTCTCAGCTCTGTCTCTAAATGCAAATCAAGTCTGAAGTCACACTCCTACCTAACAGGAAGGTGAGAAGGGCAGTAACAGAAGTTGAACCACACACCAAACCTGAGATGCTCTGTGGTTACTGCAAATATTTGGAGGACACCTGGGAGCTGAACTTAGAAGGGAGGGTAGAAGTACATGGATCAAAATTAGAGCAGAAAGTGGTACCTGCAGTATAAAAACAGTCCAAAATGTGGGAAAACCCTCCAAACTTGACACCAATGAAGCCCGGGCCAACAGTGGTGTTTCAAACACACCCAGCCTCCAGAGCAGCCATGACTGCAGCTGCTGTAACACACTGGATTCCTGCTTTTTTTCTTTAATATAAAAAAGCAACCAAAAGTCATTGATGTCCCTGTCCCAGTCCATAACCAGCCCCTCTGAGCTACTCGGCTGTCCAGAGCTTGAAGGTTCTGTCGTAGGAGCAGGTGGCAATGAGCTGCCCATCCAGGGAGATGTCCAGGCCCATCACTTTCCCCTCGTGCCCCGCCAGTGTCTTCAGCGGGGACCAGCCTGGGTGGGTCCAGATCTTGGCCGTGTTGTCGTAGGCGCCCGTGAGCAGGAAATTCCCGTGGTTGGCTGCACAGGAGGAAAAAAGGGGAGAAGTGAGGCTTGCAAATGAGAACATGCCATCCCTGCTCCCCAGCACAGGCCTTGCTGAGCTGCAGGTGTGCACGTGAGCTGCTGGAGGGGCAGGGATAGGGAGCAGCAGGGACTCACGTTCAAATCTGACGCCGGTGACCAGGTTCTGGTGGGCAGGGATGGTGTAGATGCACTTCCTCTGCCGCAGGTCCCACACCTTGCAGGTGTTGTCCCCACTGCCCGTGGCCACGTGGTACCTGCCAAGGAGGGGAGGCAGAGCAGTGTTCAGGGAGCGGAGTTTACATTCACGGCTCCCACATCAGTGCCAGCTCCCTCCTTACCCGTTTGGGGAGAAGTTGATCCCGTAGATCTCCTTCAGGTGCCCTTCCAGGAACATGATACAGCGGCCCGTGCGCAGGTCCCACACCCGGCCAAAGGCATCCAGGCCTCTGCAAGCACAGGATCACACGCTGGGCTGGGAGGGACCTTACAGATCATCCTGGCCATGGGCAGGGACACCTCCCACTGTCCCAGGCTGCTCCCAGCCCCAGTGTCCAGCCTGGCCTTGGGCACTGCCAGGGATCCAGGGGCAGCCACAGCTGCTCTGGGCACCTGTGCCAGGGCCTGCCCACCCTGCCAGGGAACAATTCCTAATTCCCAGTATCCCATCCAGCCCTGCCCTCTGGCAGTGGGAAGCCATCCCCCAGCAGAAATCCCTTGTCACAGCAAGCCCTTCATGCAGAGCCAAGGGCAGCTCACCCGGTGCCGGCGAGGGAGCCGTCGGTGTGGAAGGCGATGTCGTAGACGCCCTTGCTGTGCCCCTCCTGGTGCAGGATCTCCTCCTGCGCCTCCAGGTCCCACAGGCGCCACGAGTGATCGTAGCTGCAAGAACAAAGCACTCCTTAAACCAGAGTCACTCAGGTTGGAAAAGCCCTCCAGGACTATCGAGTCCAAGTGTTAACCCAGCACCACCACGTTCACCACTACCCCATGTCCCCAGATGCCACATCTGGGTGTTTTTGAACACTTCCAGGATGGTGACTCCACCCCTGGGCAGCCTGTTCCAGTGCCTGGCCACCCTTTCTGTGAAGATGTTTTTCCCCAGTATCCAACCTAAACCTTCCCTGGTGTAACTTGAGGCCTTTTCCCCTGGTCTCCATGTGACTCCATGGAGAATAACAGGATATTTCACCAACTCTGGGAGCATTTTATTCCCACCTGAGACCAACAGTGTCTCATACAAGGGCAGGGAAAGGAATCCCTGCTGTCACTGACACTGCAACAACCCAGCTGTGGTCACCAATGGCCAAGCCCTGCCCTGTGGACAAGCCCTGGCACCACAGAGCCACCAGCTGGGCAGCCCATGGTCATTTCTGGAAGCCAATGCCCAGGTGTCCGTACCAGGTGGTGCCCAGGAACCTCCCTGAGGGGTGCCACATCACACGGGCCACTCGCATGCTGTGTCCCTCGATGTCTGCCACCGGCTCATCACTGAAACACAGAACAAACCATTGGCCACTGGCCACAGGGGTCTGGCTCAAGCCAGGCCTCTGCCCACACATTGTGATGGCAGCAGAAGCTCTGCTGATGAAATCAAAGCAGGCAGGAAGATCAGAGCTGAAGCCAATGGTTCTGAATTCTGCCTTTGGGTCACACTCTGAGTGAAACCCTTTCTCCATAACTCCTGTTGGTTGTAAAGCTCTCCTGGGATGATGATGATGATGATAAATGAAAATTACCAAGGCCCTTGTCATTAGCACTTTTGGAAGTACAGAAACAAACCACAGGGAGTACTGTGCTACTGCAGGGAGTTCTGAGAACACCACATCCTGAACTGCAGCAACTCCTGCTGAACTCAGGCAGACAGGATGGAAGGAATATTTATTCTCCCAAAATGACAGGCAGCAGGTCAGGAGCATTCTCACACGATCTGAATAGCACTGAAGTTTCTTTCCAACAGGTTAATTAAGAGACATGGTCACATGAGCCTAACAACCCCCCTGTCCCTTTGCACAGGGGCACTTTTGCTGTTAGAGACTGTGACTTTCAGCTGAGGATAAACAACTGTGGCTCTGGGAGCTGCCCGTCCTTCCCAGGAGCCCTGCAGGCTCCACTTCCCAATCAGGTGATGCTGAGGCTGAACCATTCTCCTCTTCCCAGGCCTGAGAGAGGTGCTGCCCATCTGCCAGAGCTCCTCTGTGCAGTGGCAGCCACTTGTTTGCAGGACAGGCAGAACTTTTTGTGCCTGGTTGTGTATTTGGCCAATCCCTCTCCAAATCCTGGTGCTTTCCAGCCACTCAAAAATTCATTTATTAATATCCAAGAGGAGCAATTTTCTCCTAAGTGAGCTGTTAGAATGAAACAGTCCCCAGACCTTCCATCCATCACCCCCAGCAGTTCACCAATGCCCAGCAGCAATTCTGCCTCAATCCCTTTCAGACAATCTCCCTCACCTTGGCTCCCTAATCAGGGTGATCTCTCTTCCTGCTGAAGAGGGTGGCACATACTGAGGCCAGGGAGTGCACTGGGGTAACTACAAGAAAAGGTCATATTGGCAGGAGGATGGTAAATGTCTGGAGGAACATGGAATGAACCCCAGCACAGCAATGCTGCAGCTGTGCACCTCTGGAACAGTTCTGACCTTTCCAGGTTCCAGAGTTTGACAGAGCCATCAGCTGCACACGAGGCCAGGCTCACGTCCTTCTTGTCCAGGGACACCGTGGCCTTGGGGTGGAACACGATTGCCCCCACGTTGGTGCTGTGTCCTGAAGGGCAAGGAAAACCAAGATTCAGAATCTGCCACAGTTCTTCAGAAAAGCAGCATTTCCTTGGCACTGGTGAGGGAAGTGCCAGTGAACACTTTCACTGTGTCTTCAGTGCTGGCTGACACTGCCCTGGCACCCCCAGCCAAAGTGCACTTCCAGGAGCACCCAAGGCAGAGCACCCAGAATGAAGGTTTGGAACCCTCAAAGTGCAGACAAAATTCAACATATGAATCAAAGGATTTGTCCTCACATCTGTATTTAACCCAAGTTGTGACCACTACTCAAAGAACCTCACTGTTGTCAAGTGACCTGCCCAAAACTGCTGCTGTCTGTAACTCAAGTAACTCAAACCAGGTTTGGAAACCAAAGCAAGCTGTTCAGAAACAGCAAACTTGGAGCTGAGGTTTGAGCTGAAGGCCAGGTCTCCCTTCTCATTTTATGACACATTCCCATGCTCCCAAGCCAAGGGATGCTCTCAGTAAGACAGAAATCTGCCCAAAGACAACATTTTAAACCACAAAGTAATTCAGATGTGGGAGCTCAGCACAGAGAGGAACAAAAAACCAAAAGCCCCAGTGAGAGCCCCTCGCTACCTCGTAAGGTGTGAACCAGGTTGCAGTCAGGCACAGACCAGAGCTTGCACAGCCCACTCCTGTGGAGAACAAGGAATGGATGTCAGTGGAGGAGAACATCAAGGGACAGATCAGGGTTCCTTGTTCAACCAGCTCAGATCAATGAATCTCTGCTCAGCTCTAAAATGAGGTGATGAGAGCTCAGAGCAGCCTCTCACGATTCCCAAGCCTCCAAAACCATTCCTGTGCTCTCCCAGCCCCCAAAGCAGGTGCTGCCAAGGCAGTCTCACCAGCAGGCTGTGGCCAGCAGTTTGGAGTTGGGGCTGAAGTGGCAGTAGGACAGCGGGCGATCGTCCCCAATCTGACTGCAGAAGTTATTCAAGGACTGTAAAACATACAAAGAAAACCATCAGTAAATGACTGAAGTACAACCAGCCCAGAGCTATCCCCAGCCAAAGCTTGAGGTGAGGGAGGCAAATGTGCACAGGAGGAGGCAGAGGCCTTTGGAAAGTCACTTTCAAAGGGAGATGCTGCCTCAGAGCCACTCCAGCTCCAGGCAGGAGGGCCAGGGCCAGCGTGGCCCACGTGGCCCAGCAGGGCCTGGGGGCACAGCTCAGCCCCCCAGGGCCACCCATGCTATGTGTCCCCCCACAGCCCCAGAGCTCTGCAGCTGCAGCTCTGACACAGAACTGGCTGGAGTTTGGCATCTTTCCACAATTCAGCCAAAGAATCCAACGAGACAGGGCAGAGGGGAGAAGTAAATCCTCTGGAGTAAACAGGATTAGGGGGGCAGCACACGCTGTGTCTGAGCCTCTCAGTTTGCTTAAGCTGGGAATCTGGCTTAGCATGCTCAGAAAGGGCATCTCAGAGTCATCCTAACCATGTTCAGCACCCAGAGCTGGGTATTTCCCTTGCATTCCCTGGCTCCCCAGCCAGAGCCAGGAATACATTCCTTTAGCCTCGCAGGTGAGTGGCAAGGCAAGACAGGGATGTCTCTGCACCCTCTGCCACGCACAGGGACAAATTACATCTCCCTGGAGCACTCTGAAGGAGGCAGAACATGCTTCAGAGACACAGGGAAAGAGAGGAAAAGCAGAACTTCCCAAGACTGCAGAGACTGATGTGCATGTGGACAGCACCTCAGGCAGCTGAATTCCTGCTGGGCTCTTTGGAGGATCAACCAAACCTTGTGAACACAGCAGTGGAGCAGCTGCCAAACCTACCCGCAGGGATTTGTGCAGCTCCTGCCTCTGGGATGTCCTGGTGGCCTCGGGAATCTCCTTGAGCAGCCGGGCCTCCTCCAGCCGCTTCGCTGCCCTGGGGAGAGCAGAGGTGGGGTGACAACCCCCAGAACCGCCCCTTCCCTGCTGCTGGAAGTGCCTTTTCCCTGCTCTTCTCTGGATCAGTCCCTGAGAGCTCAAGCTCTGGGTTCACTGGACCTGCCTCCCCACTCCCTGGATTTCCCGTGCTACCCACAGTGGGATGTGCACTTGGATTTGACAAATGTTTTCTGTTTTCTCTCACCTGGGGAGTGAGTAGTTGGCCAGCCACAGCCTGGCTGTTTTCAGACTGCGTGGGCCCTCGTGGTACCAGGTTTGCTGATACTGTAAAAACAGGAATAAAAGTAAGGGAAAAGCCCTGGTGCTGCTGCCCCTGCATTCATTCCCCTCAGCTCCTCCCAGCACCTGCCCCCAAACCCTGCTGTGCTCTGGCCTCTTTTTAAGGGCCTTTTACACAACTGAGCCCCAGGAAAAGGGATTTGGAGAGATATATCAAGTTCTCTGCCCTACAGATCCAATTCTGACATGCTGCCACTTCACTCAAAGTTCCAGCTGAACCCCAACTCATCTGCATTTACTGACAGGCAACTCCCTCCTTGTTTACACATCACCCACTAAAGAGAAAGCCCAGAGCTGCAGAAATTATTTCTTACAGTAAAACTCAAGAATAATAAGGTAAAAGAGACTCAGAACAGAGAGAGAAGCAGAAAGAGAAATCAAAGGCAGAAACAGATGCAGCAGAAGGAACATTTCTTTTTTCTTCCCGAGTGTGAAGGAAAGTAAGGGACTTGCTACAGGAGGTAAGAGCCCACACACTGCTCTCCTGGTTTGTACAGTGAGTGCAACACAGAGCAGGGTCTGTGAGTAGAAACCACACTTGGTGCTCCTCACTGAGACCAAACATTGCCACAGATTTGTGAAATGGGCAACATGGAAAAAGCCTAAAGGGATGCCATGAGAATTCACAGGCTGGCCAAAGCCAGGAGTCCTGGATATCTCAGAGCTGGATATACCATCCCTCCCTCAGCACTGAGGGGACAGGAGACACCCTTACCTCTTCTCTGGACTTTTTGGACCTGTCATCATCTTTCCTGGTCTTTTTTAACGCATCTGTGCCGACCACTGAGAGGATGTTCCTTAACCTGGAAAGGAAGTCATGAAGCTGGATTTAGGCAGTGAATTCTCAGCTCACCTGACAAATATCACTGTGACATTCCCTCTGCCTTGGGGTTCTTAGAACAGGAATCCCACACTGGTTTGGGCTGGAAGGGACCTTAAAGCCCATCCAGTGCCATGGGCAGGGACACCTCCCACTGTCCCAGGCTGCTCCCAGTCCCATCCAGCCTGGCCTTGGGCACTGCCAGGGATCCAGGGGCAGCCACAGCTGCTCTGGGCACCCTGTGCCAAGGCCTGCCCACTCTGCCAGGGAACAATTCCTGATTCCCAATATCCCATCCATCCCTGCCCTCTGGCAGTGGGAGCCATTCCCTGTGTCCTGTCCCTCCATCCCTTGTCCCCAGTCCCTCTCCAGCTCTCCTGGAGCCCCTTCAGGCCCTGGAAGGGCTCTGAGCTCTCCCTGGAACCTCTCCTTCCCCAGACTGAACACCCCCAGCTCTCCCAGCTGCCCTGTGGCACAGCACTGACACGGCAGGGCTCGCTGCAGCCCAACTCCCAGGAGAAGCTCAGGGATTTGCTAGGTGGCCACTCCCTGTCTGCAGACACAGCACCTCTCCCTGCGCTCCGCAGGGCCCTCTCCGAAGAGCGTGATGGGCTCGCCCAGGGCCCTCAGGCAGGCCTTGACCTCGCAGTCGTCCGTGGACACGTTGATCTGCCGGGCGCGCTTGCGGCGCTCGAACTCCGCCAGCACCTCGGCCTGCCGCTCGCTCATGTGGTCCTCGAGGTCAAACACCTCCCCTGGCACACGCACAGCCTGAGCACACGCAGCCAGCACGGCCCAGGGGACAGCTGGGGCTGGCAGGGACCTCTGCACATCACCCAGGGCATCGCCCTGCCCCGGCAGGGCCACCCGCAGCAGGGGACACAGCAGAGTCTGGGATGTCCCCAGAGAGGGACGCTCCACACCCTCCCCCAGCCGCCCCAGGGCCCCTCAGCCGCCCCGGGGCCCCTCAGCCGCCCCGGGGCCCCTCAGCCGCCCCGGGGCCCCTCAGCCGCCCCGGGGCCCCTCAGCCGCCCCAGAGCCCCTCAGCCGCCCCAGGGCCCCTCAGCCGCCCCAGGGCCCCTCAGCCCCTGGGGAGACCCGAGCACGGAGCCGCCCGCCCCTGACTGCTCTGAGGCGATGCGCAGAGAGCAAGTGACGCATCTGGAAGTGTGACATCTGCGGGGAGGGATAACGAAGGGTGTTTGCCCATCCTCACCACTGCTGATGTTGATGTTGCCAGCCTCCATGGCAGCCTTCATGCCCTCCTTGGCCAGCAGCCCTGCCTCGCCCTTGGCCAGGCGCTCCCGCTCCTTCTCCTCCAGGCTGCCGTAGAAGATGGGCGCCCGCTTGGCCGGGGCAGCCTCGGCCTCCTCCGCAGGCTTGGCCTTGGGGGGCTGCAGGGAGAGCCAGAGTGGGCAGCGTTCGGGCACAGAGGACACAGCAAACAGCCTGGCTGTGCCACAGCCCAGCTGTGCCGGGAGAACAGGGCTGGGCACCGTGCAAACCCCTCTCAGAATCCCACACTGCGCTGGCTTGGACGGGCATTGAAGCCCATCCCATCCCAGCCCTGCCATGGCAGGGACACCCTCCCTGCCCCAGGCGGCTCCAAGCCCCGTCCAACCTGGCCTGGGACACTCCAGGGACGGAGCAGCCACTGGACATTGAGGCTTTTGCCCGAAGGCCAAAGCACAGCAGTAAAATGCCACATTAAATGGCAGGAATCAGGCAGTGTTGGGTCCCTACTCACTATCTGCAGAGGTACATTGTGAAAAAGCTTTAGAACACGGAGCTTTTCGTCCTCCTGCGCCGCACGGCCAGGAGCGATGCCGTGCTCCAGCTCCCTCCCGCGGAGAGGCGCCTCACATGAGCTCCCCGGGAGAGCCGCCCGGACCGGGGAACACACGCGAGCACTCGGGCTCCTCCAAACAGCGCCGGTGTCACGGTGCACCGTAAACCCCACACAGCAACAGCAGTCACGGCCCCGCGGCCTCTCCCGGTCCTGCGGGCCCGCGGGGAACGGGCCCGGAGCCGCCCCCATCTCCCGGACACTCACCTCGGGGGGCCGGGCCCCACCGCGCGCCGCCGGTGCCCGCGCGGTGGCCATGGCGGGAGCGGGACCGGGAACAAGCCCAGGAATGGATACGAAGCCTGGAAGGGGAGCGGGAAGCAGAGAACGGGAACAGGGCGAGACTCGCCGCGCCCGGGCTCCGGCGCCTCACGGCCACTTCCGGGTCGCGCAGGGCACGCCGGGAGGTGTGGTGTGAGGAGCGGGACGCGCGGGGCACGCCGGGAGATGCAGTGCCCGCTGAGGGCGGGGAGCGCGGGGCACGCCGGGAGGTGCAGTGCCCGTTAAGGGCGGGGAGCGCGGGGCACGCCGGGAGGTGCAGTGCCCGCTGAGGGCGGGGAGCGCGGGGCACGCCGGGAGGTGCAGTGCCCGCTGAGGGCGGGGAGCGCGGGGCACGCCGGGAAATGTGGTGTGAGGAGCGGTACGCTCGGGGCACGCCGGGAGGTGCAGTGCCCGCCGAGGGCGGGACGCGCGGGGCACGCCGGGAGGGGTGGCGTGAGGAGTCGTACGCGCGGGGCACGCCGGGAGGTGCAGTGCCCGCTAAGGGCGGGGAGCGCGGGGCACGCCGGGAAATGTGGTGTGAGGAGCCGTACGCGCGGGGCACGCCGGGAGATGCAGTGCCCGTTAAGGGCGGGACGCGCGGGGCACGCCGGGAGGCGCAGTGCCCGCTGAGGGCGGTACGCGCGGGGCACGCCGGGAGGCGCAGTGCCCGCTGAGGGCGGTACGCGCGGGGCACGCCGGGAGGTGCAGTGCCCGTTAAGGGCGGGACGCGCGGGGCACGCCGGGAGATGTGGCGTGAGGAGTCGTACGCGCGGGGCACGCCGGGAGGTGCAGTGCCCGCCGAGGGCGGGACGCGCGAGGCACGCCGGGAGATGTGGCGTGAGGAGTCGTACGCGCGGGGCACGCCGGGAGGTGCAGTGCCCGCCGAGGGCGGGACGCGCGGGGCACGCCGGGAGGGGCAGTGCCCGTTAAGGGCGGGACGCGCGGGGCACGCCGGGAGGGGCAGTGCCCGCTGAGGGCGGGACGCGCGGGGCACGCCGGGAGATGCAGTGCCCGTTAAGGGCGGGACGCTCGGGGCACGCCGGGAGGGGCAGTGCCCGTTAAGGGCGGGACGCGCGGGGCACGCCGGGAGATGCAGTGCCCGTTAAGGGCGGGACGCGCGGGGCACGCCGGGAGGGGCAGTGCCCGTTAAGGGCGGGACGCGCGGGGCACGCCGGGAGGGGTGGCCTGAGGAGCGGTACGCTCGGGGCACGCCGGGAGGGGCAGTGCCCGCCGAGGGCGGGAGCGCTCGGTGCTGCCGCGGGTCGCGGTGTCGCCGGCCGCGATGCTCCGTCGGAAGCCGACGCGGCTGGAGCTGAAGCTGGACGACATCGAGGAGTTCGAGAGCGTCCGGAAGGAGCTGGAGGTGCGCGCGGGGCCGGGCGCGGGGGGCTCGGCCCGCCCCCGGCCCTGACCGGCCCCGTTCGCCCGCAGAGCCGCAGGAAGCAGCGGGACGAGGCGGAGGCGGCGGCGGGCGGCGAGGAGGCGGCGGCGATCGGAGCGCTGGGCACGGAGCACAAGAGCCGCGAGCAGCTCATCAATGACCGCATCGGGTACAAGCCGCAGCCCAAGGCCGGCGGCCGCACCGCGCACTTCGGCACCTTCGAGTTCTAACGGGGCTGCCCCGGGACCCCCGGCAGCCCCAGCCCCGCTCGGCCGGGGGGCAGCGCCGTCCCCCCTCTGCGCTGTTACACTTTTGGTTTTTAAGTTTGGTTAACATGCCCGTGAACGCCCCTCTGCCGAGTGTTTTGTTTTAAATAAACGGGTATTTTTTTAAAGAAAAGAACAATCACCCCACGAGCTGCTGTAAAAGGCTGCAGTGACCGGGGGGGATGGAAACAGCTCGAGCACCCCGTTCCTGCTCCTGTGAGCAGGGGGATAAAACTCTGTGGGAGGATCCTCTGGGAAAGCGATCTGGCGATCTTGAACCAGACAATGGAGTGTGGCCACCTGAACCTCCAGCCCTACCCCCTGGTGGTGCCGCTGAGGAGAAGGCCCTGCAAGTGTCTGATGAGTGTTGTGGATAAAGGTGCCGCAGTTCTGGGTGCCAGGCACTGCTCTGTCCTTTCCCGAGGCAACCAGGAAAGAATCCCCGGTCTGTTAAATCAGCCAGTCCCAGATGCATCCAGAGCTGCTTCCCATCCGTGTCACAGCTGGGCCCTGAGCAGGGAATGGCTGCAGACGTGGGTCATGGGCTGGGCACATGGATGTGGAGTGATAAACCAGATTCTCTGAGTGAGCAGCTTTTCCTTTACGCTTCCCTGTTCCACCTCCATCCAGCTCTGCTCAGTGTCACCCCAGCTGCCCTGGTTTGTCACCCTTGGAATGGCGCTCAGAGCTGTTTGCTGCTTGGATCAAAGGCCACCAAACAGTTCCTTATGGCTGGTGTCCTGTGAAAAGGCCAAGGGCACATGGATCTCCTCAGCAGGTCCCTGGATTTACCATCAGGTGCTTGGGCAGGGTGAGGTCAGATTTGATTTGGGTGAGAGGAAGGTGAGGTTTGGGGCAGAGCCCACTCAGGAGGAGTCTGACAGTGGAGGACACTTGACAGGAGGAGTCACACAGTGGGGTGAGCTGAAGGAAGCAACTTAAAAACCTGAGCAGCTTCTTGGTGCCCAGGAAACTCTGCTCCCTGCAGCCTGGGGAAGGAGCAGGGCAGGCTGCCACAGCCCTGGGCCTGCACCAGGACACCTGCAGGGAATACAGGAGCTGGAGGCTCTCCCTGCCTCTGGCCAGGGCTGTTTCCTACCATCTTCAGCACAATGACCAGGTCTGGTTTTTCAGCATTCCTCCAAAGTGGACTTCAGTGAAATTCAGGCTTCCTGTGTTGTAGGTGCATCAAATTTCAGGTCAGGCTGGGAAAATGTACAGAACTTCAAACTTTTCCAACTGGGAAGAGCCCCAGAGCAGCCTAGAAAAGAGCTGCTTTTCCTGTCTAACACCTCATACAACGATCAGGGCTTGCTCTGCTGTGCTGGCATTCCAGGAGGCCCCAGCTCTGAGAGGACACCACCTCAGGAGGTTGTCAGAGCTCCCCAAAACTCCTCTCCAGGGCACGCAGATCTGGGAGGCACCAATTCCTCTTTCCATCCCTCCCACGCCTGCAAAGCGTGACTGAGCTGGAACAAAGAGACTTCTCAGTGAATCCCCACGTTCCCATTCCAGCAGCTTCAGGGCGAGTTCCTGGGAGCTGGGGAGGCCCAGAGGATGCCGCTCCTCACCCCCACCCCACAGCACCTGAACAGGAACACTGGGCCCTGCGCTCCCTCCGAGGGCTGCACTGAGGACTGTTCCCAAAACACACCCCACCACAGTAAAATGCAATCTATTTTATTGGTTAATTATGTACAGGAGATCCTTGATATTCACAGTAACATCAGACAAGTTACCGCCACAAAGAGCAAGAGTAAAAACGGAACTGACAGTCCACTGTAAACAAAACTAGAAATCCTGCTGGATTGGGTGGGACTGGCTCCAGACAAACTCAAAAGGCACTGAAAGAAAAGCAACAAAAGCCCTCTGCGGGACAGAGCCTGGCGCTCTGAGCTCCCTCCTCGGTGCTAATGCGGGGGCACAGGGACAGGCACGGGATGTCAGCCCCGAGCAGGACTGCACAGCCGAGCATGCTGCACGTGTGTCAACCCAGGCCTGCTCATCCTCCGAGCCCCTCCCCGTGCTACCAGGACAACCCTAAATCCAGCACAGGGGCTGGGGCTGCCCCAGAGCTCTGATCCCACCCAGAGGGAGCTCAGGCTTTGCTCAGGCACGCAGCAAGCAGCAGCCCGGGCTGAGAGCACGCCGTGCTGGCATCTGCTGGCAGCGGGGAGGCTGGGACAGGGCAGGTCGATGGCTGCTCTGGATTGTCACGTTGAACTGGGGAAAGCACAGCCATGGCAGGAGGAGCAGCCTGGACATGCCCTGTCCCCAGCTGTGCCCCAGGAGCTCCGAGCGGAGGGGTCACAGCCTCGCCCTGCTCTTCTCGGCCACTTCCCCTCTCACCTTCCCTGGGCAGCCCAGGGTGCCCACACCACGCCTCGTGCAGGCTGTGGGAGCTGCTGCGGCACCTGAGAGACTCGTGCCCAGGTGAGCCCTGCCAGGGCAGTGTCCCCTCCCTGTGCATGCTGGAGAAGCTGTGTGCCCTCTCTGGGGACAGCATGGGCAGAAGGGAAGCTCATTCTGGGGGGAAACAATTCCAGGGGCACAGGTGGTACAAGCAGAACAAGGCAGAAAAGCTTAACAAGAACCAGACTGACACTGCATGAGCCACAGCCTGATCTCCAAGTCATCCCCCAGAGAATTCAAGTCTGGCCACTTGGATACACAGAAAAGTGGCTAAAAGGTGACAGCAAGATCAGGCCAAGCAGCTTCTGTTCCAAAGAAAGACACAGCAAGAGGTATATGAGGTGACCAGTGTCACCACACAGCCACTCCTCACTCCAGCCTGTGATTGTGATGGCAACAATTCCAGCCCCTTCCAGAAAAACCAATGGCAGCAGTGGCAGTGTCACCCTGAGCTCCTTCAGGAGTCAAGCCCTGCAGTGCAAACCTCCCACATCAACCACCATCTCCAGCTTTTAACAGCTCCAGTTCTCTCTGACAAACACTCAGATTTCCTCTCAGTTCCAGCAGGGGTGGGAAGGGATTGTCCATTTTCTCTGCCCAACACTAACATTCCTCCCAGCTCTCCAGGGATGGGGAGGGTCAGCTTTCCTCTCCCATGACTGCCCGCAGGGCACAGCAGAATTTTACCTTTGTGACAGGTGCAGAGAGGGCACCAGGAGGTTCTGTCACAGACAGAACTCCCTTCAAAGATCAGACTGGGGAAGGAAGCACTTTTCCTGTCTCTCGGCAGGAGGTGGCTAGAACTTTTCCACAAAAATAACTTTGCCTCTCTCACCCAGATACGAATTTGCTACAGAAAGCAGCTATATAGGAACCTAAGCCTGCTTTTAACTCAGCTCCTTTTATTCTCTAGTTGCACTGTCCAGAGAAAACAAGATGTCCAAGTGAACACTTGGCATCAGCCCAGGAGGGTTGACTTTAGGAGGTGCAATTCAAGCAGCAGTTCTGGATATCCTTAAAGAGGGTGGGAGGGTGGGCTCTGTGCAGGGACAGCAGCACCAGCACCGTGGAGCACCCAGGTACACAGGGATGGCTTCACTCTCTAAGGCTCAGGGGCTAAAAAATCTCATTCCAGAGATCAGCTTTCCTCACACAGCTGCTGCCAGAAGTCACCAGCAGCATCTTCAGGGAGAAAAAAAACCTTCCTGTGTGTGCCCAGAGGCTTTACCCCAGCAGGATTCCCTGTTCTCATGGCATGTCCCAGACACCAGTCCCAGTCTGAAAGTGGTGCCTGTTGTCAGTGCCTTTCCCAAATTCCCACTGTCTTCTCTTCCAGCCAGTTACAGGCACAACTGGGCAATCTGGGTAGAGGGAAGACTCCAGCTTTGCACCACCACCTCCAGCTCTGCACAACCTTTTTAACATCCAGGTGCTAAACCAGAGCTGCTCCCCAAGCCTGGCCTGGCACCAGACAGGCAGGAGGGTGGTTCTGCCCCACATCACAGCCTGTCCTGCCTGGGCACTGGGCAGAGCCCACAGCACTGACTGAGTTCTTCCCTGTCCCCCACTGCACTGAGAACCTGCACCTCCGGCATGGGCACACTGTGATTATCAAGACAAAGAGGAGTCATCTGGGTCAGGAATACTTTCTGATTAGCCCACGCTGCTCCAAATTTCACCTGAGAAGATACTGAAGGCTGCTGTAGTCCAGTATTTTCCTTCTCCTCTTCCCCAAATCTCTCCTTTACAGGAACATGGTTGTTTTCCCCCTTCACCTCCAGCCAGGAATACCCTCCAGCCATTTTAACTTTAGTGTCATGATATCATTATTTAGCTCTTGCCTCATTTACAGAACCAGTTCTAGTAACCCAAAGCTTAGCTCTAGTTCCATCCAGGTGCAGCTCCACATGAAGTACCTGTGGATTCAATGGTTTATTTGGAATCTTTTTGCCCTGTAAATACAGAACTATTATCTGTTCCGTAATTGGGAAGGGAAAGCAGCCAAACTCAAGTGTTCTCCCTGGAGGCTGAGTAAAGCTGCAGGATACATCAGATTAACAACACTCATCATTCTCTGGTGGGCTTGGATGGCAGGTTCATCCAATCCCTGAAGCATACAGCTCATATCCTTGGGTCAAAGTCCTCCCTTGCCAGGACACACCTGAGTGTGTCTGATGTGCAGCACCAAATCTTCCTCAGAGGCTGAGTCCTACAGCAAAAGGTGTCATTGGCCCCAAAAGCCACAATGCCAGGGCAATCTCCTCCCCTGGCATTATGTACACATTGAAAAAAAAAATCAAAATTAAAACAGCCATTCACACATAATTGGCAACTGATCTTTTCCTACTGTTCATTAAACCCTCACTGATGAGCATTTACAATTTAAAAATAAAATGGTTTTGTTTTCTTTTTAAAATAATTTCTACAGTTCTGTCAGCCAACTAATTTCAATCACAGCATAATCTAAGAATAAAGCAAATCCTGGCCAAAAATGGCTGCCATGGACTCTCAGGAGTCAAGGGGAGCAGCGTGTCCCAGCTCCTCTCATCCCTGCACCCCTCCAGGAACCTGTAGTGAACTCCAGTTGATCTTCTTTACCATGATTCTCTTGGCAGCTTAGGAATGCTCCAGTCCTCAGGTGGCTGTGCTGGCAGGGAGCAGTGGGGTGGAGAGGCCTGTGGCACATCCAGTGCTAATGGCAGTGCTCTGTGATGTCCACCACCACTGCCTTTTTCCAGCTGAAGAAGAAGTATCCGGTGCCCGCTCCCGCGGCCACGGCGATGCACAGGTACCCGTTGTAGGTCATGAAGATCAGCATGAGGAAGTAGCTGACCACCACCTGGATGATGTGCAGCACAGTCTGCAGCAGGTGGGGCAAGCTCAGCATCTGCTGGCTGGGAACACAAACCCAAACAAGTCAGCAAATGGAACAGGTGGGAAACGCACATCCCCAAAGAGAAAGCCGCCAGGACAGCAAGGTGGGCGTGGGATGGCGCAGAAGGCGATGCCAGCCTGGGCAGGGACTCCTGCGTGCACTGGCACCTGGAGCTGTGGTTTTGCTCACAGAGCAAAACAAGCATGGAGCTTGCTAGGAGGACACAACTTTTAGCTGAGAAACAGACTTTGCCAAGCTTCTTTTACCCCCCCATTCAAAAGCTGACTGGCTCCTGTTCTGCAGAGGCCTTAACTACCTGTCAACAAAAGGATCCTGAGTGTTTTCTGTCGGGGTCACTGGATGTAACATCCAGACTCAGTTCCTCAGAACTCCCCTGAACGTGTTCATTACAAAAACCCCAAGTTCATCTGGCTCCTTGGTGCTTTCCTCCTTTTGCCCCCATCTTCGAGGATGCCCAAGTGTCCCCCATCCTCCACTGCCATGCAGCATCCCATTCTGGAGCCAGGACCCTCTCCAGAGATCAAAACTGGCTGCACAAAGTTTCTTCTGTGCCAGTTCCACCTGCAGAGCTTTGCTTTAGAATGAAATGCAATCCTTACCCCACGGTTTTGTGTGTCTCCATCAGGATGGTGCCATTGGGGCCGGGCACTGGCATGGAGTTATAGCGGATGCTGACTTGGGATTTACGGAGCAGACACTCCCGGGCAATCTTAAGGCCTTCATAAAACATGGCCAGGAAGAAGACAGCCACAAAAGCACCAGCCATTTCTGACAAGAGAGGAAACATTATTGTCTCTGGGCAAGAGAATGTGTCAGCAGAGTCACTGTGTGGTTGAACTCCATTGTGCTGCACAGGTCACGGCCAGGCTCCATGTGCATGCACAGGCAGGTGGGAAATGGGAATTTCATCCAGACTCTCACTGCAATTTCACCCATAAAGCAAAAGCAGCAATCACCTTTGCTAATAAAACCAAATTCTTGAACTCTACTAATATCTCCATTTTTCTTTCACCCCACAGATGCCATTTAAACCAGACTCAACACAGCACGTCCACAGATTTTTAGCACAAGTAACAAAGTAATTCCTGAAACATGTATCTTGAGTTACTAACCTCCAGGAGAATTGATTGTAAGTCCAGAGAACAGCAATGGCACATTCTCACAGCTGAAGTGGAAAGTCATGGCCTGCCCAAAACACAAAGAACACCAAGATGAGCCTGAAGAGCTCATCGCAAGGAGCTCAAGCAAGGTGTAGCAATGGGTTTGTATCAGAACAAGAACTCAGATCCATTTGTTTGGTCACCACCTCAACACCAAGAAACTCTCCAGCAGATCTGGTGTAACACACACAGTGAGACAGGGATGAGATGCTCCAGGCTCCAGTTCCCAGCTCCTTCAGGCAGCCCTGAGCAGGAGGCCCTGTCCTTCACAGAACTCCAGGAAAGTGCCTTCTCCTTGCTTTTGGAGCTCCTTTTCCCTCAGCATCAGCAGTCATCAGGGACTGGGGATGTCTCCGTGGAGCTCCTCCTTGGCTCCCCATCCCCTCAGGAACTGGGGTACGGGGCACTTTCCCTTCCCCACTTGAACCTCGTTTGGATGATACAGGTAAGGGTTGCACAGGTGAGTCCTCTGGTCCCCTCCTGCACTGTGCCAGCAGTGTTGTCTCCCTATGGAATTCCCAATATCCTGTGGGAAACATAGGCCTAAACACAGCTACACAAAGGGGTAAAGCCAGTTCACAGCTGCCCCTGGGTGAAAATAAGGGCTCCTGAGCCTGCACAGGAAGGGGAAAGAGCAAAGATCCCCAGGCCAGCTAGAGGTGATCCAAACCTCCCATCTAGGTAAATACAGCTTGGCATGTCTTGGGCACAGCTGCACACTGGGTTTTCACATGGGAAGTCCTGACCAAGCAAGAGGAACTTCTCTTTGAACTTCCCTCGTTGCTTAATTAAGGTTATTTGCTGAAGCTCAGAATTATGATTCATTTCAGCATCTGTAAGAATCAGCTCATTTTCCCCTGAGCAGAATTTACTGTAAAAGACCTTTCAGAGAGTACTTTCATCTCTTCAATGAATTGAACATATTTACATTTAAACAAAACCCACATAAACCAAAGAACTTCAGCTGAACCTGAGCCTGTTACTTGGTACTAGTGAGGAATGGGAAAACACACATTAAATGTGCTCAGTCTGTTATCTAAGATGCTGCACCTATGTAATGCCTTCCCTGACAGATTTGTTTGCAATATTAATTTAAAATCTGGTGCAATTACTCACAGTTTTCAGCTGCAGGGCAAGGCAGGGTCCTGTAACTATCCAGTGAACACTTGACATTTGTAAAGAAATGACATTTACATGGAAAGTAATGGCCCAGGGATGCCAATACTGAGCTGAGATGATGGGAAGAGCTTCACAAGGAGAGCAGTGACAGTGCTGGACTAAGAGCTCCACGTGGGCCATGCCCACCAAGGTTGTTCTGGTGCTCTCCTCTCCTGCTGTGACACTGGTTGCAATAGAAGTAGAAGCAGAGATTCTTGGTTCTCTCCTCAGGCATAGAGCTGGCAAACAAACTCCAACGATGGTTTGCAAAATCCACTCCTGAGAACACTCTCATATGAAATAGAAATGTGCCCTCTCTCCCCTCCTTTTGAAACTTCATCATAAACAGACATGTTTTAATAATCTCAAACTCACTCCTAAAGTATTTAGGAAAAGGAGAAAAAGCTGAAAAAGTTCCTAGAACTGGCTACACACAAACACTGATCCTCCGGCCATCTCCATGGAAACTCTGGCCAGGATCTCTGCAAAGCCTCAGTGATGCCAGAATGCACAAGCCTGAACCTGCTGGAATCAAAGTCCGCTGGAGCAGCAGGAATCAGGACCAATGCAGCCTTAATGCCAACATGGCAAAGAGCCCTGGCGCTGCTGTGCTCTGAGGGTTCAGGAGGGAAGGGCACAGAGGGAGCTTGGCACAGCCCCTCACACTGCTGGGCAATCCTCTCAGAGCAGCCTGGGGTTCTCCCTGCCAGCCTGGAGAACTCCATACATCCATTTCCTGCAGGAAAACTCTTGCTTTGCATCTCTGCCCTTAGCTGGCTGCAGAGCAGACACCAGGCTGGCTGCTGGAAAGGTTTCAAGAAAAAAAAAATTGCCAAAGGATCTCCACCTGTGAAATCCATTCCTGCTCTGTATCCCTCATGCCGCTCCTTCACTCCAGAAGACCCACAATGGGATCTGGGTTTAACCTGGATGGATTCCTGCCTTCCAAAGCTCAGCTTCATTTCCAGTTCTCCAGAGCACAGTTTTTAAGATGACAAGTTACTCTGAACCACAGACAAGGTAAAACTCTCTGGTTAATTCTGACTTCTCCACTTACCATCATCATCATGTCATGGCCGTGTCCCGAGGCTGGGGTGGAGGGGTGTTGATGCTCAGGAGGATGAGAGGTTGGCAGCATGGAGCTGTTCATGTGGTGAGACATCTTGAGGACAGAGAGATTCAGAAAGGCACATAGAAAAGTGGGACCCTGAAAAACAAACAAACAAAGAAGCCCTTTTCTAAACAGAATGTGGTTTCTCTACTGCTGCTGCATGAGAAAATATTCCAAGCCACTGAGAAGTGCTGCCTCTGGAAAACTCCTGGAGCTTCCTCATGGTTCTGCTCTGGCTACAGAGAGCACACAGTAGGACACTTTAGAGGAGGCGTGTCCCTCTGCAGCCTAATTTGAGATGGCACCTGGGGCAAGTGCTCAGCATAAAGGAACATTTCTTATTTACATGAGGGAAAAAACAGAGCCCCTTCCCAAGTGCAATCTTGCAAGAGGCAAAAATATCACAAGCACTACTTTAAATTGCATATACTAAAGGATCAAATTATAGGATTTCTCTTAATTGACAGTCATGCATTTTATTGGGAACATGTTTAACACAGAAATTGTGTTTGTTAGTACAAGACCTACTATCAGGCAAAGGTCTGCAACAGCTACAGGCAATCCAATTTCATTTCCTTGAGCTTTACATTGCCACATCTCCCCTGTAATCACATTACCCACAGTGAGAGAAACACTCAAGAGGCTGCCAGTCCCAATCCTTAATCTGGTTACCACAAATCAGGGATGTCTGGATACACTAAAAAAAAAAAAATAAAAATACCCTCTATGGTCACCTGTGGGCATGGCTGCTGCACTCGGGCCCAGCACTGCCTGGGCTGGCAATTGCTGATGGGAAATGAAAATCATCAGGTTGAAACAGCAACAGGAGAGAAAATAACCTGGGAATACCAGTCAGTCCTAAAAGCACAGCATCTGTCCTGCTGGACCCTGCCTGGAATCCTCTCTACCCTCCCACTCCAGTCCTGCACTGAAGTAAAACCAAGGGAAATAAAAAGCAAACTTTGGACACTTTAACAAATTAAAGTTTAAAAAGAAATGAGAGACAGACTTCCTTCCACAGAAATCATCCGGAGAGTTTACAAATGTGTTTTTTTCAGGTTTTTAAGCCAAAAGGCAGCATGGTGTTTGAACAGGTAGGCATGGCTATATTTAGATTGAAGAGAGGAAATGAGACTCAAGAAGAGCTTTCTGAACTGGAAGTAGCAAATAAAGCCCTGAAAGGCAGCTGGTGGTGAAGCTGGCTCAGCATGTGACAGTGACCCTGTGCAAGGGTCACTGGTGGCCCAGAACACCAGTGCCAGTGCAGCCCTGTGGAGCATCCATGACGGGATATCCAAGGGCTTTGGGGTTAAATTAAAGTGAGCAATGAAAGAAATTGAATATTTGGGGAAGGTAAGGAAACTCAGCAGTGCTGGGGAGGAACCCAAGAGAAAGACAGAAGTAATACCCTGCAAACACAAAAATGAAATAATGCTGGGAAGCACCAAGAAGTGACACCAGGTACCCACAGCTCAGGTATGTTCTCCATCTCTGGGCAGAAGAGGTTTGTAGCCCATCTCTTATTTCATCAGACAACCTCACAATACGCCCCTGGAAGCGAAGTTGGAATTGTGGAATCCAATGGCATTGGCTAAAGCAGAATGAATTCCTTGTTTCCATATTAGTCCATACTTCTGCTAATATTTTTTAGTTCACTTTGTCCTTGATTTGTGCTTAAATATTGAGACCAGAAAATGTTCACAGAGAGATAAAAAGGAGAGGGAACAATGCAAGCAGTAGCTCAGCTGACACAGAAAAACTTTACCAAGGGATACCTGCAGAATGCCCAGTGTGATTTCCATATGGCACAGCTTGGAAGACTATCCTGTTCAAGAGCTGAAATGTTCAGGCTCTAGAACTGCAGTCCCAAAACACTTGGAAAAGGAATCCTCTGCCAAAACACACAAACTTCAAATTGTCTTTTGCATCAGGGAAGGAAGAAGAATAGCCCAAGTGCTTCACCCGCAGGATCAAAGGTAAACGTGCTGGGAGAGGAAAGACGTAACACAAGAACTTCCCCTCTCCTGCAGCCAAAATCTCCTGGAATCACAGAACCATGGAATATCCTCAGCTGGGAGGGACCCACCCAGTGCATGTGCAGCCCCTGTCCCTGCCCAGACCCCCACCAACCCCACCTGGGCATCCCTGGCAGCGCTGGCCCAACGCTCCTGGAGCTCTGGCAGCCTCGGGGCCGTGCCCATTCCCTGGGGAGCCTGGGCAGTGCCAGCACCCTCTGGGGGAAGAACCTTTCCTGCTCTCCAGCCTGACCTGCCCTGGCCCAGCTCCAGCCGTTCCCTGGCTCCTGTCCCTGTCCCAGAGCAGAGTTTAGAGCTGTCCCTGTCTCCTCCCTCTTCTCTCAGTTGACTGATCCATTGCTTTTCCTTTGAATACAATATCCTCACCAGCGACTACTGTCCAATGATTATTTATTCATTTTAGGATTTCACATTCCTGCCAAGCTCAGCAGGTTTCAAAATGCTCCACAAAAGCCCTGGCTGGTTACCAGGTAAAACTGCCTTTGTGGCTGGGCTGTGTGCAGCTTTTCACTCCTTTCCTTCTCCCTAATCTTCATTTGTCTACAGAAAGGGAGAAACAGTGGATATGTTTCATGATATTTACTCTGTAGGAACAAAGAACATGGTCAGGTGTTCAGGAGTGGCTGCCTGTGGCTGCCTGTGGCTGCCTGAGTGGCAGGCCTTGGTACAGGTTACAAAGGGCACTGCTATCCCAGTGCTCCAACACCAAATCCAACCCCCTGCTGCAGTCACCCAATTGACTGAAGGACATTTTATGAGATCCTGAAAGGATGGGGTATTAAGTAGCTTAAGAGGAAATAACCTCATCTGAGCCACTTCAGCTGTGTCTTGTGTCACTGAAGGTAACAAACAGTGGATACATTTCTGTTTCAAAATAAATCTGTTCCAGTTGACATTCAGTTTCTTTACTTAAGTCTCAAGGTAAAAAACAATATATAGGGCAGCAGCAGCAACAGGTTAAAGGGTAATATTTCAAGCTGCAAATCCCTGGTTGGTTTGCACAGCTCCTAAGAAACAAGCTGACAGATGTGGAGCTCTGTGTGTCACAAGAAGGTGGTGCTTTAACAAGGCTGGCTCCATACCTGAAGGAAAAAAAAATCCACCCCCCACAAGTTTCTATTATTGTAAATTCTTTAAATAGGTTTAGCCTTGTACAAAGCCAGCCTTTCAGCAGGTATTTCTGCCTGAATGGGTGATCTCTGGCTGCTGCCTGCTCCATATGTTTGCACTGAAAGGGAGAGGCATTGGACTGGATTCCTGAGCATGGAGCCCTGGAGAGGGACCTGCCACAGCCCGTGGCTGCATCAGGCTCAGGGACTCTGAACACCTGAAGGGGACAGACCCCAGAGTGCACCTATCACAAGGGACACACACACAGAGTGATTTTTTGTGCTCTGCAGTAACCTACTGCCTAGAAAACAAACAGGGTGGAACAGGAGAGAGGAATGAGGAAATTCTCCTCCAGGGCTTCTTTCTTTCCCTCTCAGCACTGTTACCCCAGGTACGAGAAGCCACAGCCTCCATTTCACAACCCCTCAGATTTTTAAGGAGAACTGCAAGACTCAGAGCTACACACAGGACTTCTCTTCCTTTAAGCAGGACCTCAGGCAGGCCCTGCTCACACTGTGGTTCTGTCCCAGCCCTGCACTGCCACCGTGGCAGCTCTGCAAACCAGGCTGGAGCAGGACAGGTGCAGCCAGGAGCAGGATCTGACAGCAGCAAACTGTCAGCACCAGGACTCTCTCTCATCCTCTACCAACACCAAACCAGTGCTGTCTCACCTCACACATACCCGGAGGCCACAGTTTGCAACTCCAGGGCACAGAGAAGGGAAGGACAGGCAGGAGGTGGCAGGGCACATATGAGTGCAGGTAAACGAGCTGGACCCGATGAGATGCCAAAGCCAGAGCAGTCTTTTCAAGCAGGTCTCAGCCAAAGATCACTGCCATTACACATAACCCCCTCCACAGCTTCCCAATCTATTGCTTCTGCTGTGCTCATCCAGAGTCCTGCAATTTCATAGCAAATCCCAGTTTTTCCTGTGGCAAACACCCAAGGAAAATACACCTTTCAATGCCGAAACAGGACACACTACGGCAAAGATCTGCCAAGCTCCCAGGAAGTACTTTACAATCAGCTCAGTGTCAAACAGATCTTCCTTAAAGTCCCAAAGGGAATGAAGCCCCTTTCCAAATCAGAAGTCCAACAGGATTAACGCTGGACCCGAAATCAATGCCCATTACAGCATCAACTCTTCCCTTCTAAACAGTGCCTCATGTTTCCCAAACCAGTTCAGAAAACCCAAGGAATAAAATTCCACTGGCTCTGCCCAAAAGGACCAGAGCCTCAAAAATTCCTTCTCCAGTCTCCTTTAGAGCACTTATTTGTCCCACAGAGAGGGTGCTGCTGCAGTGGCCAGCACAGGACTGGCTCCTGCTCAGAACCCTCCTGACTCCTCTCAAAAATGCTGGAGTGATTCATACCCAAAGTCTCTCCACCAACACTTCTGATAGCAAAAACAGGTCAGGAGGTCCCTCTCTTCTCCTGAACAAGCAAGAAAGACTTGGTAATATTTACTAAGAATTAAAATCAAAGTTCCTGAGAGAAAGCCAAGAGAAAATTATTAAAAACGGCAACTGGAAAAGCAAAGACCTCTTGCTTACATTATCACATATGGCTCAGTGCTGTGTGACACAAAGGAATGCTACAGAAAAAGCACAGAAGGAATGGAAAAGGCACCCAGGAGTTCCCGGTGCTCTACTTACAGCAGTGCTGCTGGCAGACCGAGCTCCACTGGCTCCCAGCTTGTGGTCCCAAGCCCAATCCCTTTTTTGTTTAGCAGTGCTGTCAATGGAGTGGGAGGGAAGCAGCAGCCTGCAGACACTGCAGCTCTGTTCACTGGCTCTAGCTGTGGGCTCCACTGAGCTCCTCATCAGGAGACCTAAGCACTGCTTTTAGTTTATTCAATTTCCTGGCAAACTTTTCTACTTTAACTGCTTCCTTTCCAAATGGGTGGACTTGTGATTCTTCCAGGATGGCAGGCAGAGCTCCAGAGCTGCTTAAAGGCACAGCTGAGGGACAGAGCAATTCCACCTGTTCATGCTGTGGCAGCACCCAGCAATGGTGGCCAGGGCCCCTGGGCCAAGCTGTAAAGACACACTTTAAAGACACAGGGAACAAACACCACATTCTTCAGTAATGCAGCAGAACACGTGTTACAGATACACGCTGCTGTTTCCCAGTGTGAAAATTCCCCTTGGATCTCTCCCAAGCAGCTTCAGCAACCCCAGGCTGGCACTGAGACACAGGGAGGGACTGTGCTGTGCCCAGCACATTTAATTGCACACCTCTGTTTTTCCCTTGCACAATTCCTGAAGAAGGAACTCTTAGAGCTATATTAAGAACTCAAGGAATGTTTGTGAGCTCATAGCAGAACTGTGGCTTGCCCTGGTACTGCCTTACCACCTTGGAGTCTCATCCTAAAGTTTTTCCCAGAAGTTTAAGGCGTCACAAAAGCTCAACACAGCAGAAGGGGTTTGGATAGAGGGAAAGAGAAGGGCACAGCTCAGGAGCCTCAATACACACTGAGGGTGAGGCTGTACAAATTTGGATTTCCTGGGGCTTGTCCCTGATCATGGAAGCTTGCTGGATTCAAACTGGATCAGCAGAGCCAAGCAGGAACACACAGTGTGACACAGGGCACATTCTCCCTGTCTACCTGTGAGCAGGCTGAGCTCTTCCCACCCACAGGTTTCAGAACTTCTGAAGGATGATAGGCACTCTGGAGAATGTCCAGCTGGAGATGCCAGAGGCTGCAGTGCAGGGAGCAGAGAATAATGGGCAAAAAAAGAGCTGAGCAGGGCTGCAGACAACATCTTGTGTTCAGGTTCAAAACAGGACAATGCCTGGGCAGCCTCTATGGAAGGAATGCCAGGATGGAAGCAGTCAGCAGGGACAGGCAGCCAAGCTGGGAGCGCCCAGAGCCCAGCTCTCCCAGCACAGGCAAAGAATGGGCTTTTAAAATCATGTGCAGGGCTTTCATGTTTTGTGAGGGAAGAAATCCACACAGATCTGATCCTCTGCCATCACCTCCACTGAGGATCCCAGCTGGAACCATTACAGCACTGTTGTGGATGCTGAAGATAATGACAAAGTTTTGGCACATCAAAACCTCTCTGCTGTCCATGAGCCATGCCCATGACTGATGGGATTTACCCAGGCTGAGACAGATCCTTATTAAGGTGATCCTGACAAACCCCACAGTAAGGATGTGGGAGGAGAATGAAGTAAAACCACATCACCCACACAGGGAGGTTTGGGAGTGATGCTTTAAGCCACAGTTGAGCTCAGGTTCTCTGCAGCACGGGCAGATCACAGGGCTGGGGCCACCGATCACACCCTGCAGTACGTGTTCCTCCAAACACCCATCCTCCAGGCCTCCTGGTGCCATCATTTGCTTACTTTATTCTTACCAAATCCTTGTGTTTCTTGTATCAATATGTTTGTCCCTCTCTTTACCGGGTTGCTGTGTCCCCAGGGCTCAGGCTGCCCCTTCCATATGGAGCCATCACACAGCACCCACAGACATGACAAAAGCCCCAAACAGTGCTCCAGTTCCAGACTATGGATTCCAGTTGGGATGCTGGCTCACATAAGCCTCCTGAAGTTGCACCACATAATTTGGCAGCTTGATGCAGTTATATGCATTAATTAATATTTAATTAAAATGAAGATTAAAACAAGATGATGAAATATCAGCATATGTTTAATCCTTAAGGTCCTTAATGTCCTGTCCTCTGCTCTGAATCAAAGCATTCCTCAGCTAAAGCAACTAAAAACTAAAGTACTACAACTAAAGCAAAGCTGGTCACAGCCACTCAGCACAATCCCCATTACTTGAGGAGGGGCCAGAGCTCTTCCTCTCAGCATGGCTACAATAGTGGCCCTTTGATGGAGTTTGTTTTCATAGCAAACCTGTCTGGCCACCCTCTGTTAGAGGCTTCCCTAGAAGGGGACAGTCATTCCTAATCTCCCAGCTTCTGCAGACACCTCAGGAAATCTGTAATCTTTGAACAAGAAGAAAAAATAACCCAGGACAGATTGTTCTTAACAGGACAATATACTGAACTTCATTAAGTGAAGCACACACCATGTCGTTACCCACAGGCCCAGTGGAGTGAAAGGCAGCTGAAAACAACCCTGCAGAGCACAAAACCTCCAACTCTAAGCCTGGTAACATCAGAGGAAAGGCTGAGAAAAGCTGGCAAGAGCTGTGTAAAGGTGGCAAAATAATGGGGAGGCAGGCCGAGCCTCCCCTGTGGTCAAGCATTTTCCTCAGCCATACTGAAACTGCAGGAGACATCAAAGCAGTCAAAGGATGCTCATGAGAAGCGTGGCAAAACTGAGGAGTCCTTGCCAACCTTTTCCTGGCTGTAGACTCATTTCTGCAGAGAAGTCTGACCCAGCCCAGGTGCAAACACCTGGAACACACATAGAGTTTTGCATGGAGATCCAAGAGTGATCCTCCACTGTCTCCATCGAGCTGAGACCAGGCAGTTACACCAGATGATTCTTGAAGGTACCTTCCAACTTAATATTCCTATCCTATTCCTCTTCTATCCTACTCTACCCTACAACACCCCTCTGCTTGTGCTGGCCACCTCTCAACCCTTGCCTTGGTAGCACAGGTAAGATCCCTTCCACAATGACCACAGGAACCTCTAGCAAGAGGTGACAGAACCAACGCTGTCACACCTCAGTTTGTCCCTCACAAATTCAAGGTCAGCAATGCTCCCCTCATTTACAAAGGAGTGCCACACACATTCCCACACAGCCCAGTGAACATTAAGTTTTCCTTTGAAAAAAGCACTGCAATCTCAAACTAATCCATGCCTCTAACTGTTGGGCCAAATCTTGGGGTCCCCACGTACAGGTGCTCCCCAGGGCACCCCACTCTTGGCAGGACATGGGATAGCACCTTCTCTTCAGCACAGCAGCACAGCTCCTTGCACTCTGCTGTGGTGACAATGGTTTGGAAGGTGCACACCAGGCTTTGGGGCTCAGAGTCCAGCAGTAGCTACATGTGACTGGGGACCGTTCCCATGCCTTTGGAAATGCAACACGCTCCTTGCCCTGCCTAGTGCATAACAGTAGGAAGGGCATGACACCAGGAATTCCACTGGGATTGGGTCTGGCAGCTGCTGTGAATGCCATGGGGTGCAGGCTTGCAAAACAGTCTGTTTGGCAGATGTTGCTCAGAGCACATCTGTCCCAGAAGCCTGGATCAAGGGAGGGAGTTTTGGGTGACAGACAGATGCTGGAGGCTGTCACAAGGCTGAGGACACTTATCCACACAAGGGACTCTTATCCATATGAAGGACAACAGTCCTCTGACTCCTGCACTCAGGAGTGCCTCATCCTGTTCAAGCCCACCAAGAGCACAATTTCTTCCATTCTGTACATGGACAGTGTTTTTCCACCCCATTTTCATTTCTTCCACCATCAGCCTTTTGGATCCCTTATCTGCCCCACACTGCTCATTGTTCCCCTTTCTGTCTGGGTGGATGAGGCAGCTGTCCCCCTTTCTGGCATACAAGAGCACAGACATTTCTGGAAAGTGGCAGAATTGAGGCATCTCAGGACATGCAAGGGCTGAGGAGTGACTGCCATTCCCACAGCTGTCAAAGCAGAGGAGATGCTGTACCACAGCTGACTCTGATTCTGTCATCTGCAGAGCACAGCACCAGAGATACCAAAATGGCACAGGATGCCACGTTACAATTTCTTTATGAAACATCCAGGATAAAAGGCATGGCAACACCAAAATTCCTTATGGTCAATGCCAGCATCAATTCAGAGCTAGAACTGACAAGTTTCCATCAAAGGCAATCCCCAGGAGGCATCTACAGAAGCACTTCAACACTTGCTGTGCACATCAGAGCCTTCTGAAGCTATTAGCCCAGGTCTGCAGACCAGCAGGCCATACCATCAGAGCTTCACCTCTCTTCCTCACATCATCAAGGGCATGACACAGGAACACAGTAACACAAATCCAGGTCACAAAGTCCCCAGGATTCAGTAGCCAGGGAGGAGAAATCTGGCAGGAAGGGAGGAAGTTGAGGCAGAGATAAGGCAGAATGGCTCAAAGGCCAGGGGAGTAAGAGCTGTGTTGAGATGGAGGAGCAGGAGGGTGGATGGTGCTCAGTCAGGAGTCACCCAGGAACCTCCTGCTAAAAACTCTCAGCATTCACTCATCAGCTGAGGACAACCGAGGATCCTGAGCAGTGAGGAGACACGAGACAGCACCAGGAAGTGGAGACAGAAAAGCAGGGCCATGTGACCCATATTTTCCAAGATTACATAATTCCTGAATAAACAGATACTCCCTTATCCTCAGTGGTGGTTTTTGCTCAGATGTTACACAACCAAACACAGGAATGGTGACCAGGGAGATGTGATCCATATGGCCAGAGAGCAGGAACCATCCTGCTGAGAATAAATAGGACAGAGTCCTGAGCCTTGTGATACTCTTCAAAAACTTTTTAATATAAAAATGTATTACTATTTGGAACCCCATCTTGCAAGACGTGTATTCTGTAAGATTAGACAACTTTTGCTTCCTTAGAAAAACCAAGCCTAGTGGAGAATTTCACTTCCTATTTCATATCCCCTAATCAAGAGCAGTTTCTTGCTTGTATTCCTCTACCTATAATAGGCACTTATTAAATGAAGGGAGAAGTTTTCCCTCCAAATGAAAAAAAACAACAACCAAAAAAAAAAAACCAAAAAACAAACACCTCAAACAAAAAACCAAACAAAAACTAAAAAAAACCCCGACCAATCAATCAAACAAACAAAAACAACCCAAACAAACAAACAAAAAAAAACCCCCCACTATTTGCATACAAGGTTCTTTATCATGCTCACTAACTCAGCATCCAGATTCCTGCACATATAACACCTCCTGCACCACTTACACCTATGGAAAGGAGCCCGTCTCCCACAAAAATGTGTCTGTCCACAGGGTAAGGACACAGATTATTGTTTGTGGCTGTTCAGTGGCCACATGCAGAAGCACTCCATCTCTAAGGAATGACAGATATGTCAGCATGCAAGACAGGGAACTACTTGCAAGCTAATCCTGACAAACCATTGTTCCATGGTTTGCTGGAGTGGGAAGGACACACCAGGCTACACCACAGCATAAACAGCTCTGACCAGATTGATTTTATGGTGTCTTCAAGCCTTAAACCCTGTAAAACTGTGAAATAATCTCAGGAGACACAAAAAAAAAAAAAAGACAAAAAAAACAAAACAAAAAAAAAAAAAAAAAAAAAGAGTCAAAAAGTGTATTCCCAAGAAAGGAAGCACAAATTTCCTCAGAGCCAAAAGTGATTCAGTGTGTCCTAGAAGTGCATTAGTGGGCCTATAATACAAGTGAAGGATCACACACAGAATCACTGGGTTGGAAGAGACCTTCAAGATCATCGAGTCCAACCCAGCCCCAACCCCTCACCTAAACCCTGGCACCCAGTGCCACATCCAGGCTTTGTTAAACACACCCAGGGATGGTGACTGCACCACCTCCCCGGGCAGCCATTACAGAGCTTTATCACCCTTTCCATGAAAAGCATTTTCCTAATACCCAACCTGTATTTCCCTTGGTGCAGCTTGAGGCTGTGTCCTCTGGTTCTGTCAGTGCTGCCTGGAGGAAGAGCCCAACCCCACCTGAGCACAGCCACCTTTCAGGAGCTGTACAGAGTGATCAGCTCACCCCTGAGTCTCCTTTTCTCCAGGCTGAGCACCCCCAGCTCCCTCAGTGGTTCCTCACAGGGTTTGTGTTCCCAGCCCCTCTCCAGCCTCATTGCCTCCTCTGGACGTGCTCCAGGTCCTCAACGTCCTTCCCAAACTGAGGGCCAGAACTGAACACAGCACTTGAGGTGTGCCCTCACCAGTGCCCAGTCCAGGGGCAGAATGACCTCCCTGCTCCTGCTGGCCACACTAGTCCTGATCCAGGCCAGGATGCTGCTGGCTTTCTTGGCCACCAGAGCACACTGCTGGCTCATGTTCAGTCGGCTGTCAACCAGTACCCCTGTTATCTGTTATCACCTCTTTACAGATGTTATCTTGCAACAGCATAAATACCTTTGTCCCATGCAGGTAAAACTAAACCTGAGGGTAATAAATGGACGGCACTGGTTTATTAGAGGCCTCATAAAAGGGAGCCCAGTACAGGTGATTCACTGGAGATTCCCAGATCTTACCCCATTTGCCCATTTTCACACAGCTAATTTTCCCTCTCTGGCTGCTTTTCAACATTATAATCAGACTTAGCCCAGAAAAGGCAATACTTGTACAAGTTCTGAACTGACTTTCAGGTGTTTTGAGAAGCTGAATAACAAGAAAACCACACTCCAAAACTCTTGGTTAATTTTTAGGAGGCCATTCCACACGTATGATATGACACATACTGGTTTAAGCAATTCGCACTCATTTTTCCATGTCCAGTACAACCACACACACCTTCCACCACATGGGAAAGCATCCTTGCAGAGCAATTCCCTTCCACTCCTTTCTTTTCATATTTAAGCAGTTGTTTGTGTGTAATTACCCCTCAGAACATGTCCATGTGCAGACACAGCGTTTTAAGGTGGCCACTCAACCGTTCCCCTTCCCTGGAGCTGCCACGTTCCAGCCTGTGTCAAATGCTGCCTCAACATCCACACGTTGATGTCAGCTCCTGCTGGGATACTCTGGGATTTCCAGCTCCTGCTCTGGCGTGTCAGGGTCACCTCTGAAATGCAGGCTTTGACTAAAGGCCTAAGAGCTCACAAGACTGACTTTTAGAAAATACCTTTTCTTGCAGAGGAAAAATGGATGTGTGTTCATTTCATTTTGCAGCACCATCCATGACTGTCCCTCGACACAAGAACCTGTTCTACACAGCCAAGAATCAAATTCTTTTCTGCCTCCAATAGTTGTTTTGAGAAGCCTCAAGCTGTTCAGGGCAAAATGCAAGGCAGAACTCAGGTCACAAGCAGCAAAATCCATTCCAGTGGGTTTTTAATTAAGCCCAGGAAGTCAACCTCTGTTTTGGCAGATGGTTAAGGCCAAATATCCATCACCAGAGGCACCTTCCTGCTCTTGATCCATGATCTTGGCAAACAGCAAATGGATGGCACAGTGATATATAAACAGCTTCCAGGTAGTAATGCAAATACTTGTAAGGGTTCAGAGAATAAATTCATAGCCCCAATCCATGGAACAGAGCATTCTCCCTTTGAGAATGCAACTGAACTATTGGAAGTATGATTGAAATTACTGAGTCACTGAAAATACAATCTCAGCAAGGTAAAAGATCTCCAGTATCAAGAAGAGGAAAAGAGCAATCAATTCTCTGGAAAGGAACTTATCTTTGGAAGAGCCTTGGCCTCATGACACTCTTCTGACAGGAAGAGCCATGACTGTAGGCCATGGAAAGCCAGAACAAAAGCCATCAACAATTTTTCTATGAGGGATGAAACACCACTCTGGGAAAGAGCTTAAATGCTGGCTTTTTCATCATTTTCAAACCCCTGGACAGCCACAAAGCTGCTAATCCAAAGCAGAAATGATTCAGAGCTAAAAAATGCTGAGTACTTACTCTTCCAGAGACAGGTTTTCCATGTACCAACTCCAGCAGAGCCTTTTTCTCCAGAGAGGCAACAAGTCTGAGACTGATCAAAGTTTCTCAACCCTACATAATGCTGACAAGCACATTATTATCTCTATCAAAGGGTAATCATTAACTACTGCTCAGATTATTTTAGGACTAGACCAAGCACTGGGATGCTCATACAGAGATCCACAGAGCAGCACAAGCAGCTCCTGAGTCTCCCTCACGAGATCTTTGCACAAATGCAAAGAGATTTTAGAACTCTCTGATTAAGTGCATTGCAGAGATTACTTTCCAACACATTAACCAAAAAACATTTCAAACATTCATGTCTATTAGATAAATTAGTGGTCTGCTTGCTTCTGGATAGTGTAACAAAGCAAGTTAGTTTATTTTATTGTTTAAGTATTCTAGTATTCAAACTAAGAGAGAGCAGGTTTAGGTAAGATATTAGGAAGAAATTATTCCCTGGGAGGGTGGGGAGGCCCTGGCACAGGGTGCCCAGAGCAGCTGTGGCTGCCCCTGGATCCCCTGGAAGTGTCCAAGGCCAGGCTGGATGGGGCTTGGAGCAGCCTGGGACAGTGGAAGGTGTCCCTGCCCATGGCAGGGGTGGAACAAGATGAGCTTTAGGGTCCCTTCCACCCCAAATCACCCTGTGACTCTATCTGCCCCATAACGAAGAAATGTGATGTTTGCAAAGCTATCAGCCAGTTTTTAGGAGCATTGGGAAGTGAGGAAAAAATAACAAGGCAAATAAAGCATCAGTTGTGCAGAAATTCTTCAACACTGTGTACAAGACAAACCTTGTCAGGGTAACTGGCTCTGGGACCTCTCTGCTTGGAAAGCTGGAGCCAACAACTGCTATGGAAAAAAAAAAGGGACAAAGCAGAAAAAGTGCAAGAACATCTGTGCTGTGCCCTGCAACACAAGGGCCTCGTGGTGGGGGCTGTGGTTTTAAGCAAGAGTTACACAAAACGGGATCAACTGACAAGCAGTGCACATGATCCTGCTGTTATGATGTCCTGGAGGGTTTTACTTGAGGAATTCAGAAAATTTTTAAAAAGCCAGGCTGCTGCCAAGAGTTTTTTAAACTAGTAGCAAAATAATCAGAATCAAGTGTATTAGGCTTTACCACCCATGCAGAAGGATATCCCACAGACACTGCTCTGTGCCTTTTATGAAATGAGCATAAAAATGGTTTTACAAGTATAACCAAGCCTAGAACAGGAACATGAGGGCAGCTGTGAAACTCCCAACTAACCTTGTTTGCAGCTGTTCAGGTTTCAGCCTTACAGTGTCTATAACATGCTCCTCCAGCACACTTCAGCCTCACTTGACACCACCTTAAACACTGAAGTTCAGCACATCCTCTTGAGATAATGTCTTATCCCAAGTTAATGAAGGGCATCAAAGCCAGTGGTAACTTAATTTGTATAAAACCCACCTGGCAGTGAACCCAGAAATTGTGACTCAGTCTCTTGTCAAATCCATTAGTCCAGGAGCTCAGACAAACAAGGGACCCAAGAAAACCAGATCACAACATTGATTGCATTTCACTTGCACTGTATCCTGAGGCTGGGTGTGTTCCTCAGGAGCTTGTGCTCCCACTTCCCTTATCATTTTGATGTACAAGGGTTGATTTACCCATTGGAAATGCCTCCCACGGAGCCACACTGATGGCAGCACTGCGGTGACTTCCTGAGGGTGCAGGAGAGTGAATCGGGATGGCTCCACTGGGAGCAATGGCTTTGAGTCTGCTCCACGTTTGTTAGTGTTTCTCCTACCCAAGTAAAAGATGCAAGCTGGAAAATGCAGTCCAGCTGTGCCAGTGAGCTGTTTGAGCCTCATTAGAATGCCTTTTGGAGCAGGGAAGGTAAATGGGGGAAGCAAGGGAGTGATGGGATCCCTGGCTCCCAGTCCAGCCTCTGGCAGAGCCCAGCCAGGGTGGCACGAGCTGCTGCCATCGTCCCAGCCCGAGTGCAGCCACCACTTACAGACATCACACAAGGAGCAGGCTGGGTCACAGGGATGTGCCTCTCCCTGAGGAGGCTGGAGGTGTATCCCTTTCCAGGAGCTGCTTTTCCCAGCTCTCCGGAGCAGGCCAGCCAGTCTGCTCACAGCATTAGCTCAGGATGAGCACCGCACCTCACAGGTGGCCTCTAAGCACTTCTTAATCCTACAAAGCCAAGTCCAATTACATTCTCTCTAATGTGAAACAAGTCTGAAAGTGCATTTGCCAGGCACTCCTTCCCCCAACAGATGCAGTCTTTAGGCAAAAAAAACCAGCCAAGACTGTCAGGGTTCCCCTTATCCTGGTTAGCCAGAAGATCAACTAAATATATCACAAAGCTCATATTCCAAGCTTCTGTACCTTCATCAGAGGAATGAGATCTGACTCCGTGATAACTAATGAGCAAGTGTGGGAAAAGAAGCTTTATGGAAGTGAATGCTCTTCCACAGTCTCAGGAGAGCTTGGGGCACTCACTGTAAGTTCCATGCCAGAACACCTCCACTCTGTTCCCAGTTTCCTCCCAGCCTCTCAGGATTCATAACAGGACAGGTGCTCTAGAGCTACCGTGGTCTAGTCATTTAGATAAATATAGACTAAATAAATAAATAAATAAATAAAAATAGACTAGAGCTCTAGTCATTTAGATAAAGTGAAAAGATTACATGCTTGTACAACTTTTTCAGCAGATGATAAATGCTGTTTATATCTGTGATACAGCAGACGTGAGATTTTTCTAAGATTATATCCACAGAGAGGAAAAGAGCAGGAAGCAAAGCCATTGTTCTGGCTGCAGTCACAGTTGCTGAAGTGCTACTGGAAATCAGCTGGAGACCCTTGAAGATATGAACTGATACACAGGGAAGAAAAGACAATGGGAAATTACATTTAAAACTGTAGAAATAAAAAAGCAAAACTAAAAAGAAGCTATTTCATCACAAACTCCCACTTCTAGATTGGCTTCTAAACCAGGAAAGTCTAATTCCAGGACCAACAAATGAAAGGCTTTAGAAAGTACAGCAAAATAGGAGTTTAATTTGTTTACAATAACTAGTCCTATTATTCTCTGCATTAGCAGATTCCAGCTTTCAGATGAAAAAAGGTTAATGAAAAAAATCACTGGCATCGTGTTCTCCAGCACCTGATTGGGAACATTTCCAGAAAATTAGATTGAAACAAAAGGCAATGGAGTAGATTAACTAAGATTGAATTTCCCAGAGAAAAACAGCATAAACTAGATTGAGTCTTTTTCATCCTTCCCTAAGAAAAAAATTGCCAGGACTCCCAGTGATTTCCTGGCAGACTTGTGGAGAAGTTCATGCTGGCAATGTGCTTCAGCTCAACTTCCCAAAATTCTACTGCAGGCTCCTGCTAACTTTCAGGTGACCTTCAGGCCAGAGCAGGGAAGGCAGCTCTGCAGAGCCATGGCAGCTTTCTGTTGGGTAGAGGAGTCTTCATAGCAAATAGAGAAACCAAGGAGGAAAGGAGAAAATAGTTCATTTTAGTTCAAAGAACAAAAAGTCCTGTCTTCTCTTGGACCTAATGTCTGACTGGAAAACAAGCCAGCTGAAAGGAAACTCTTCAGGGCCCTGCTCAAAACTCACCCTGTGAACATGGTACATTTTGTCATTTACTTGTAATATAAAACTGGCAAAGATTATTCTCAGTGCCATCCCTTCTCAGGCATTAAGCTTTTGTTCAAGGATACAGGGTCTCACTAATCCAAATCTTGACGGTACATTGTGAAGGGAAAAGTGATGTGAAAAATCCCCCCAAACCTAGGGATGATACCTTTAAAATAAAAAAAAAGTGCAAAAGTGACTTGGAAAGGTGATTTAATTCCCCCTCTCTACTGGCAGAAATTATCCTAATTCTCAGCTTAGTTAACAACCTGGCCTAGATGAGAAATCTGATATGAAATGAAAAGCAGCCAAATCTCAGTAGAAAACAGTTGTGCAAAATTCCTCCGTTCTCAACACAAAGTTGTGTGGGAGCCTGCAATTCCAGCCAGTTCTTGTATTTTCAGTAACTTGTTTTGGGGGGGGGGGGGGGGGGGAGAACAAAAGCAGCAAAACCCTGCTTACTGCAACAATCTTTGTAGCAAAAAGCATCACTTTAATTTTGTATTGTACAGCAGAGCAGTCACATCTTCACCAACAAATCCTTAGCACAAAACCAATCTTCATTTAAACAGCAACATTCACACATTATTCCCAGTGCCCCCTTTTTAATGAAGGATGGGAAAAAAATAATGCAGAGTCCAAAGCCTGATGAATGCCTCAGGAAACATTACATCATAAATTACAGGATTTGGGATTATTAACTTAAACGCTAACTTATCCTATAAGATCCTATATTGTTACTCATGAAAAATCCTGCAAAAGCTTTACTGACCTCAGGCTCAAGCAGAGGCAAGTTAAGATCAAACAGACTGAAAATCAACTTAATAAACACTTGTGAGGAGCGTTTCATCCACCTGGGCAAAAAAAGCAGGACTAGTAAGCATTCTGGAGCTTCAGGCACAAACAGGAAGAATTGGCCTCTGCCTGGGAACTGTGTGGAACCACAAGCCCACTGCACACTCAAATACAGATGAGGACTATGAACAAAGTTTAAATTAAAAAAGGACGAGTGGCTAATATGTGATGCTTGCTGAGTGCTGCAGGTTGTGCTGCTACAGCCTCTTCCCAACCACACTGGCATTAAAACTGGCCAGTGCTGAATCCCAGGAAAAAAAAATAGGGAATATACACAGGTGTAACATTAGGCTAGGAAGATGGTGAAGGGTCTGAAAGGACCACACAAGGAGCACCTGAGGGCACTGGGATTGTTCATCCTGAAGGGGAAACTGAGCTCAGAACTCACCAGGGATTGCAGCTCCTCCTGAGGGACAGCTCCAAGCTCTGCTCCATCCTGAGGGAATGGCCTCAGGTTAACCCAGGGCAGGCTCAGGCTGGAGAGCAGGAAAGGTTCTTCCCCCAGAGGGTGCTGGCACTGCCCAGGCTCCCCAGGGAATGGGCACGGCCCCGAGGCTGCCAGAGCTCCAGGAGCGTTGGGCCAGCGCTGCCAGGGATGCCCAGGTGGGGTTGGTGGGGGTCTGGGCAGGGCCAGGGGCTGCACTGGATGATCCTGGTGGTCCCTTCCAGCTGAGGATATTCTGTGATACCTATACCTAAAAAACCTAAATTGAAGTGCCACACCAGAACTTAGCCACATGGGTCTTCACCACTTAAAACTACCTTAACAACCAACCAGATAGAAGTACAGGAAGCAAAGCAACAAACTCTCCTCATCCAAGGGACCACATTCCCCATTGGAAGGAAGTTCATGCCCACCTGCCTTGCCAAGGTCAGAACAATCTCATCCCACTGGGAATTTACACCAAATTATTGTGGGTTTGGTTTTTGGGTTTTTTTTAACAGAAATAAGATTCTGACCCTATCAAGGTTTCATTCTAAATTCATCACACACTCTGCAATATAAAAGCTGCTTAACACTCCCTTTTATCTTCTCCCTTTAGAAGTGGAATCACTGATATCTCAATCATTGCAATAAACTCCCGAATTGCTACACACTCAGCTCCAGAACACACCTGGCAACTTCCTGCTCAGACTCAAATATCCAGTCCGTAACTGACGGTACAAACTTCCAACCAGTGCCAGCAAATACCCAAAGCCAAGAAATATCAACCCTTATTGCCATTCTGACCTCCTGCACATTGCTCTTCTGCATTTCAACATCATTTGGATCTCAGGCGAAATTAGAGCCCGTCGGTCTCACAAAGCACACAGAGATACCAGCTTTCCAAGAGAGGAAAAACACAGGAAAACCACAACATACCACAAAAAACTCATTAAGCAAACCAACAAAAAGGTGTATTTCTCAAGGTACGAGTTGAAACGTGGGAAACTGCTTCAGAGGGGCGGCTCAGACGTTTATCCACTCAAGAAACGATTCCGATGTTAAGAACACAGGGCATGGCCGGTGCCCTCGGGTAACGAGAGACGGCGAACCGGGAGCACAGCAGCGCCCGGGTGTCCCCAGCCCTTCCGCCCGAGCCCCACGGACCCACAGGGCCCTCAGCGGAGCCACGCGGGCCCTCAGGCTCAGCCCGGAGCCCGGCGGGTCACGGCTCCCTCACGGCAAGGGCAGCCCGGCGGCCGCGGGGCCCGCCTGTCACCTTGGGAACCGCAGGGCCGGGCTGGACGCCTCGCCCGGGGACCGGGGAGCGCAGCCTGCACCCACCCCGAGCTCGCCCCGCACCTCCACCTTCACGTCGCAGGGCTGCCCGTCCCCTCGCGCCCCTCGGCGGCCCCGGCCCGAGGTCCCGCGTCCCGGCCCGAGGGCACGGGGGCGGCCGTGGCGCCGCCTCAGGCGGGGGGCGCGGGGGGCACGAGACCTCCCCCCCCCGAGCCCACCCGTCACTCACCGCGCGAGCGCCACGAGCCGCGGCCTTGCCCCGCCCCCGCGGCCAAGCCCCGCCCCTACCGGCAGCCCCCGAGTTCTCGCCCTCCGCCGCGCCCGCTAAGCCCCGCCCCCTTTGACGTGTCCATGGAGGCTCCGCCCATGACGTCGCGTTCAAGCCCGGCCCCTCGGTGCCGTTAGGCCACGCCTCCACCCCGTGCACCCTTCGGCTGCGCCCTGCAGCCCCGCCCCCTGTGGCGTTCCGCCCAAGCCCCGCCCCCTGTGACGTTCCGCTAAAGCCCCGCCCCCCGTGGCGTTCCGCTCAAGCCCCGCCCCCCGTGGCGTTCCGCTCAAGCCCCGCCCCCCGTGGCGTTCCGCTCAAGCCCCGCCCCCCGTGACGTTCCGCTCAAGCCCCGCCCCCTGTGGCGTTCCGCTCAAGCCCCGCCCCGGCCGTGCCGGTGCCGCCGGGCCGTAAAGCGCCGCCGCCGCCGCCCGCCCGCCCCCGCCCCGGCCGTCGCTGGCCATGTTCGCGGCGGCGGAGGAGGACGACGCCGATTTCCTGTCCCCGGCCAGCGGGTGAGCGCCGGGGGCGCGGCGGGACCCCCTCTCCGGCGCCGGCTGGGCGCGGCGGCCCGGGCAGGCCCCGGTGAAGGCCCGCGGCCCCGGTGAAGGCCCGCGGCCCCGAGGGGCGCGCAGGCCGCCCCCAGTGCAGCCAGGGCTGCCCTGCTGTGAGCGGGGGTGCCGCCGGGGAAGGGTCCGGCTGCCGGCGCGGCTCGCAGCGGCCCCCGGTGTGCCCGGGGCTGGGGTCTGGGGTCTGGGACCCTGCCTGGGGACTGCGCTTTGCTCGGGACCCCTCCCGCGGGGGGCGGCGGAGCCGCTCCGCGGTCGGCAGCGCAGAGAGCTCGGTGTTTCCACGTAAACCAGGAGTGCTGGGAAGCCCGTGGTCGCGGCTTTGGGGCTGTTCTGCCGCCGCTGGCTGCTCCCCGGCTGTCCGCCAGGGTTCCACCGGGATCCTGGCTGCGTGCAGCGCTCCCAGGTTTTTGTATCGCTCACTTGCTGCTGCTCCAAGAGCTGCAATTCCATCCCCACCCCCTTCCGGGAGCTTCTCTTATAAACTAATCCGCTGTCTTTATAGAAAGTTCAGTTATGTTTTAAAGGCGTGGCAGTGGTGTCATCCTTTGTTTGAATTATTCCCTTGCCCCTTGATATCAGGAATAGGTTGAGCGTAACTGGCCTTAAAGGAGTGCAATTGCAAACAATGTGTCCTGAAGGAACAGCCTCCAGCATTAAACCCTCTGCCCTTAGCTGGGAATGTGTCTGCCGTTCTAGAAGTTAATGGGAGAATGTGTTTCCTGACATTTAAAGACAAAACACTCCAGGGGCTGAATGGTGGTTTCTCTGTCAAATATTATTTTGGGTATTGTAAGAGTCAGCTATTTCATGTCAAGCCAATTCTAGTCATTGCTTCAAAGTAACTTCTTTTTTTGTGTAGTTTCAGTTCTTACACCTCCAGTCGGTTTTTGAGGAAATGAGACACAATTGTACCACTTTCCCAACCTCTTAATCTACAGTTCTGCCTATTCAAACTTAAATGGTTAATTAGCATAGAGCAACTTAACCTGCAGCCCTTTGTTTACTTCCAAAGTGGTGGTAAATGCTTTCTATTTGATATAACTTCTAGTTGAGGTGTTCATTATGTATAATGCCCATGTTAAATAAGGTTAAATGATTTTATTTCCCTTTCTAGAGCCAGATTAGCCTCTCTCTTTGGCCTGGATCAAACAGTCTCAAACCAGGGAAATGAATTCTTCCAGTTCACTGCACCAAAGCAGCCCAAGAAGGGTCAGACAGCAACTGGTGAGTAACTGGGCTTGAGCATGGGGAGCATACTCAGCAGCACATGTGTGTGGGGAGAACAGGGGTCCTGGTGAAGAGCAGCAGAGCAAATAATTTCTTGAGCTTTCCTCAGGGATGTTTTCCTCCAGTGCCCTCCTACACCTGGATTTTCAACTGGCCTTGGGTGACTTTGGAGCACAAGTCTTTGTTTCTTTGTAATTTCCTACTGGAGTTGTTTTTCCCTGGGGGAAGGAACGTGTTGTGGTGGTGCCACCAGCCAGTCCTGTGCCTCTGACAGCTGTCCCTGTCTCTGTCCCCACAGGCCAGCCCCAGAAGGCACCGGTGGCCCCGGCAGCCTCAGGAGCCCCCTCGGTGCTGGTGGCCACCGCGGTGCTCGCGTACCGATAGTAAGTGACTTCTGCTGCAGTCTGTGTCCCTAACCCCAGAGGGGAGATATTCCTGGATAAATGGGAAGAGACGGTTGTTTTCAGACATATCTGCATGGTGGGAATGCTGCAAGGCAATGGAAGTTTCTGCTCAAGAAAATTTCAGTTGCTGAGCTGCAGCTCTGGTTGAGGCAGCTCTGAGATAAAGAGCGAGCTGTGGCTGGGAGCTGTGTCCTGCCTGCTGGGCTGAGATGTGCACTGCTTCAGGAGGCTCTGTCAGATGCTTGTGGTTCATGCACAGAGGCATGAGCATGAGCAGAGTGAGAGCACTAAAACCGTTTGATGCTGCCATCATGGAAAAACACTTCTGGATCTGTGAGAGCAGTTTTCAACTCACTGCACAATGTGTGCTCTTGCCTGTGGGCAAGAAGGAATGTCTCTAAACTAAGCAAGACCGCCTGACATTTTATACCTGAGGAAAGGGATCTGAACTCTAAAGAATTCTGAGTTAGAGACAGTTGTGCAGCTGAATCTCTCCCTTATCTTGCAGTACAAATGGGCAGTACTTGAAGCAAGGCAAGTATGGAGCAGCTGTAGTGGGGAACCATGCCACCAAAGAGGTGAGAGATACTTTTTTCCCTAACTCTGGCATGCTGAGGGCTCACTGCTATTAATGGAGTTTTTGTGAGCTCTCCAGGTGTTTTGCTTTTGATGTTGCTCTCCTGCTGCCTTTCTGCCCCCTGGGTTTTCTTGGGGCTCAGCCATCCACCTTGGTGACATCTTTCTTTCCTGCAGTCTGTGAGTTTGTAAGATCTCTTAAAACTTGTGCCTAAAATACTTTGCAGTGTTTCTGGAAGTCATTTTGGTATTTATTCCAAATGTCTTTGACACCTAGATCACGTATTTGTGCATGTGGAAATGGATATAAAGGAAAATTCTGTCCAGCAGTACAGAGATGTTTTGCTTAAGTTTTGTTCTTTTGGTATCAAAAACATCTTTCCTTCCCAAGTGTTTTGAAGAACAAAGAACTGAGGATCCCAGTACATTGGTGTGTTTGAAAGTTACTTTGAAAACTCTCACCCGTCCCTGGTGTTGGTATTTGTGATGTTTCATATCCCCCAAGTCCTCATTCATGTCTCACTAAGTTGCTTCTGCTTTGGCAAGAGCAAAATAAATCTTAGTTTGGTGACTAAATTTCTGAGTCAGTGATCTGGGAAGTGTTGAGCTCTGTTCTGGGGGAGCTGGGGAGGACAGGCAGTGCAGGAGGAAGCTGAACCAGCTTGCTTCAGGCTGCCTGTGTGACACCACATCCAGCTGGGGGCAGTCAGTTGGTCACTCCCAGTTCACCACTGAGCTGTGTCCAGTGCAGGTGCACAAAGGAAAACACATTTCCATAATAGATTGTTTAGTAGAGCCAAATATGTCAATAAAACTCATATCTGTGTTGTTTAGTACTTGGAAAATTCCCTCCAATTCAGTGTGTTGTGTCAGTGGGCTGATGCAAAGATAAAAGATTACACACACAAACCTCTGTAGGGAAAATGTCTTTCCAAAAGGGTGATCAGGACCTGGCACAGCTGCCCAGGGCAGTGGTGGAGTCCCCATCCCTGGAGGGGTTTAGAAGCCATGTGGATGTGGCACTTGGGGACATGGGTCAGTGGTGACCTTGGCAGTGCTGGGGGAATGATCTTGGATGTCTCTTCCAACCTAAAAGCCTCTGTGATGGTTTGATGCCGTGTGTGGTGACTTCTGTATCTGGAAGTGTTAGTGCACCATCTTTTTCCACAGTAACTGTGAAAAATGTGGATTTAGTTAAAGCATCAACTTAATAAACACTGGTTGTTTATTATAAAACGATGAGTTTCACTTGCTTGGTTGCTGCAGCTAAATAAAACCCTTGAGAATAAACCAGTTTTAATAAGTGTCACAAAACTGTTAAGTATTTTTGCTGTGGTATATTTGACAAATAAATACTGAGTCTTAGGCTCTGCATGTGACAAAGCACCTTAGAATTGAAGACATGTTGAGTTCCTGTTTTTGTTCTTTTTCCTTGTCGAATTCCTTGTGGAATCCAGTACAGGATCCTCCTTTACATCAGCCAGCAGCAACAGATCACCTCTGCAAGGATCCACCCAGGCTTTGTGCTCACGGTGAGACTCTGGCTTGGAAAAGCCTTTTTTGATCACAGCAAACACGAGGTTGGCTCTAAAATTCTTCCTTAAGCCTTGGTTTAGAACCTTTGAGATCAAACATCTGAGTGGCAGAGCTGGAGGTGTCCCAGTGTGACTGTTCTCCTCCTCATGTATTGCACAAGAGGCTGTGACGGCTCCCTTTGGCAGGGCACCTCCTCGGGAGATTTCCAAACCAAGGCTCCTGTAGGAGGTAAATTATTACCTGTGCTCACAGAGGTGTTTGGGGTTTGCAGCCCTGTAATGGATAAAACCAGCAAAATTCTTTTGCTGAGAATTTCTTGTTAAGTGTCTGAGAGAATATAACTGAGTAAGCAGAAGGAAATGACAGCAAGGAAATATTTTCTCTCAGAAAATTTACACTCAGCATTTTGCTGCTGTTGAGAACAATCTGGAGCATTGTGAGCTCTAAAATGGAATCTCTCAGGAAGTTGTTTTCTGCCAGTTTTACAGAAAATTGATGTGTTGGTTTACTGTTCTTAGCTTGTCATCAGATGGCATCAAATTTCTTGGTATAAGAGACAGAAATTTCACTTCAAAACAATGAAATTTCTGTCCCAGCTTAGACCTTGCTCTCTAGTTTTTATATGCTTATAAATATTCTTATAAGCATTCTTGAAAAATTAATGGGCTTTATAGTAAATTCTGATGACATGGGCTTAGAAGTGAGGAAGAAGTGATTTCTCCAGCTGATTCTGGAAACCTAAATACAACAAACTATGAAATGTAAATTACTTTCACTTAAAAATTCTCAGTATATTTTAAAGAACCAGGCTTCACAGAAGTTTCTGAAAGGTTTCACCTTCCTGTGTGAACTGTAGCATGTAGAAGAACTTAATATTTGCTCATATATTTGACTTATAATAATTTTTCCATGATAATGAGCACCTAAATAAAAGCTAATTCTGAACTTGAGCAGTACAACAGCAGGGTTCTTCCTGCTTAATTTCAGTAGCTGTTATTTTAAGCTTCTTTTGGATGTGGATTTTTAGTTCATTTGATGTCTAAGATAGAACTGATTTCCTCTCCCACAGGTTCAGCCCAACAATTACAGCACGTTCTATGATGATCAGAGGCAAAACTGGTCCATCATGTTTGAGTCAGAAAAGGCAGCAGTGGATTTCAGTAAGCAGGTAAGCTCCTCTCTGGGCCAGGTAGTTCTGATGGCTGGTTTACAGCAGGGGCAAATCGAGTTTTATTTTCACTGGAGTTCAGCTTCAAGTGGCTGCATAACTGTGATGGAGACACATCTGAGAGGAGCCTGCCCTGAGTTTTGTTCATTAAAACAACTCTCTTTGAGGCAGGCAGCCTGTTGCTTCTCAAGATTCCCAAGTACTGCATATCGATAGTTCTGTAGAGCAGAGGGTGTTTAATCAGCAGCATTCAGCACAAGGAGATGTGGAATGCCCTGGGAGTGCATTTCTAGTGTGGGCTTGATCAGTACAGCAAGGAATGCATCAGATTCACAAGTGGGACTTGTCCATGACATGCCAGAGACACTGCCAGGCTTTCTCTCTGCAGGTGTGCATTGCCAAATGCAACAGCTCTCCAGCACTGGACTCAGTCCTCTGCCAGGATCTCCTCCTGGGAGAAGGGCAGGGGGTGGAAGGAGGAGACTCCCTGGAGGTTGCCTATACGGGATGGCTGTTCCAGAACAACGGGCTTGGACAGGTAAAGACACCTCTGCCACCTCCTCATGCTGAGTAGGACAGTCCCTGGTAGGAGCCTGCACATCCAGCATAGTACTGGTGTTGATTTAAAGGTGTACTCTGGGCATTTGTGGCACTGTAAGTGGGGTCATATGCATTGCCTGTAGAATATCAAGGGATTCTGACTTGTTAGAAAAAACAAATTCCTCACTGGAAGGGTTGTTGAGCATTGGCACAGGCTGCCCGGGGCAGCAGTGGAGTCGCATCCCTGAAAGTGTTCCAAAACCATCTGGATGTGGTGCTTGAGACATGGTTTGGTGGTGAACAGGGCAGTGCTGAGGAATGGTTGGACTTGGTAATCTTAGAGGGCTTTTCCAACCTTAATGTTTCTATTATTCTGTTTTGTTCAGGGGGAGGTGATTGAAATGCTTTTAAACTTCCTTGGGCACTTGCACACATGAATATTTAATGTTGTGTTTGGCTTGACCCAGCCCTGTCCTAAAGCAGATCTGAAGTCTGAGTCTCCAGTTCTTTGCTTCATAAAATTGTACTTCAGGAAATGGACTAAAGCTCTGTCTAATGGCTGAGAATTAATTTTGGTAGTAGTGGGTTGGGAAATAGCACTTAACCAGAGGTTCTGGGAGTTTATGGAGCATGTAAAGCAGCATTCAGAATTTTGAAACAGTTGAGAAATCCATGTGTTTTGTGTTCTTGTTCAACTCCCCAGGTGTTTGACTCTAATGTTAACAAAGACAAGCTGCTGCGGCTGAAGCTGGGGTCTGGAAAGGTCATCAAGGTACAACTTCTGGCACTTTCATTACAATAATTTAAGTCTCAGAGCTTTGAATTACTGCAGATCTTGTTCAGGAATCATACATGCTATTTCTGTTTCATTTATTAGCAAGCACTCTGTGACAGTGACTCGCTCAAGCTTTGCACAATAGAGCCCAGTCTCCTTCTCAACATCAGTGTTAGACAGGAGTTGTCCTCTTTGGTAACAGAGGAAACTTCCTGTTTTCAGGAGCTGGGGTTTTGTTGTCTTTGTTTTTCTGGAAGTCACTTAATCCATTCCCTTGGTCTTGGGGAACCCTGTTTCTAAAGGAAACAATTTTTCATCCTGGTGTTGCGATACTCCCTTAAGTTATCCCATAAAATCAGGGTTTGAGTCAGATGTTTTTGTTCAGGTCACTTGCATGACCTGAGTAATTAATGTATGACCTGCATAATTCATGTATGACCTGTTACAAGTTGTCTTTTATTGAAGATGTGCTATTTGTCTACTTTGTTTTATCCTGTATCTTGCTAATTTTGCCTGGCTGTCAGAGCCATCTTGTTCAGTGCTGGCATCCCTTAGGCAGTTTGCATTGCTCTGACTTCATGTTCCTCATTACAACTATATTCTTTGGTTGCTTTGTAAATCTAACCAGAGCAATTCAGATCTCCTTGGAGTCCAGTTCTTTCCCAGAATGCTGAGTGAGTTTGCCACTGTGTGGTGGAGCTGCATCTCTGTTCTTAAGTTAACACCGGAATTTACAACTGGCTGTCAGGATTTGTGGCAAGACAAAGGTTTAGTGCTGCGCATTTTAAATAGGATTTTGCAAGAATCTCTCTATATGCGTTTTGGAACCTCTGCCTGAAGTTGTCCTAATTGGGGTAAATAATGTCACTGATCCAAATGTTGCTTTCTCTTCTGTTGCCTGTACAAACCAAAGGGCTGGGAAGAAGGAATGCTGGGCATGAAGAAAGGAGGGCGAAGGTTCCTCATCATTCCTCCAGCCTGGGCCTACGGGGCTCAGGGCGTGGCTGCTCGTGTCCCTCCAGACTCCACGCTGGTGTTTGAGGTGGAAGTCAGGCGGGTGAGTGTCTCCTGCCAAATGTTTGGTTTCCATCTGTTTTGTGACTGCAAGGGGGGAACCTGCTGTTAGTGTGAGAACTCCAGCCCAGAAACTGTTAGAAACCTCAGCAAGATGTGTATCTTTAATTCAAACAAACCCAAAAGAGAACCTTAAACCCAGAAAATCCCTCAAGGCTGTTTGTTGTAACTGTCTTGGGATCTTCTAGCTGTCTTATTTGTGAGTCACTTGGGAAAACAAAATACTGTGGGAGGAATGAAAGGATGTGAAGACTCAGCTTCTCCAGCTCTGAATCAACTGGCTGCTTTTCCTTGAAGTGCAGGAGCTCCATGGGCAGTGGCATCACAAAAAAATTGATGAAAAATTTTATAGGAACCCAGAAAAACATCTCTTTTTTTTTTTGCTTCATGCTTTTCAAGGTGAAGCTGGCAAAGGAGTGCTCTGGTTCAGATGGGCTGAGTGTCAATTCAAGGGATTCCCCTGCACCTTCTCCAGTTCCCAGCTCAGATGGCTTCTCCTCAGACTCGGGTTTAGTGCCTCCCTCCACCATCCCTCCAAAGCCTGGGTAAGAGGCAGTGTGGCCTGAACAGCTTTCTGTGTTAATGCTGGTGATGCCCATCAGCACAGTGCTGCACTAACACCTCATTTGGCAAATATAGGGCCTCTGTGCCAGCTCAGTGCCCTCCATGTGGCAGGGCAGTGCTTGCTAACAGGACTTGCTGGAATTTTCTGTTTGAGTGCTGACTTCCTGATTAAAGCAGCTGGAATGGGCTCCAGTGAAGGAAGTCATTCCAGCATTCCTGAGATCCAGTGGGATTCAGCTGTGTGGGTGCTGCTCTAACGGCTGTCTCATCTCAGCTGGCATCATTGCCATCAGTTTGGACCTTCTCAGTCTCCACAACTCCCTGAGAAGAGGGTGTCACCAGGTGGGGTTGGGTGCTTTTCCCAGAAAACAAGCGACTGGGGAGAGGAAATCACCTCTTAAGTTACTCCAGGAGAGGTTTATGCTGGATATTAGGAAAACCTTCACTGATAGAATGGTCAAGCATTGGCACAGGCTGCCCAGGGTGGAGTTACCATCCCTAGAGGTGTTCAAAGAATGCACATGTGGCACTTGGGGATGGGGTTTAGTGCTGAACATGCTGGGGCTGGGTTAGTGGTTGGTGACTCAACCTTAGATGTATTTTCCAACCCTAACAACTCTATGTTCTGTTCCTTAAATTAAATGTGTGTCACCCTTTTTAGGGAGTCCAAGTGCTGCTCTTGTTGCCTTAAGTAATTTATTGGACGTGGTTAAAATTATTTATACCAGAATGTGGTTGCTAAAGCAATCAACAAAATTGTCTTTCCATAATCAGCAGTTCCAATGGGCTGCAGTGGTGTCCTGAAGATATCTACAGATAACACTGCAAAGAATGTTCCAGAAGGGTTGGCTAAAAGAAATGCTCATGATGTGAGAAAGCAGCTTTCCTAGGGAGAGGTGTATTTAACTATTTATAACTGCAGGATGTTGGCTCCTGAATGGCTCCTGGCTAATCTCCACTCCTGTTTGGCTTTGCAGGGAGCCAGCTGTTCGGGCCAAGTCCAACTCCATCAGTGAGCAGCTGGCAGTAAGTGCTGCCTTTTCCTATTTTGAAGCCTGAGTAGAGAAGTTTATTTTCACTTTAAGCATTGGGTACTGCTAAAGATAAAGTGAGCATCATGCAATACACTGGAATGTTCACCTTACAGCACCTTGGGGTCTTGGTTTTGAAGGAATTAATGGTTGGACTTGATAATTAGTGGTTGGACTCCATGACCTTAAAGGCCTTTTCCAGCCTTAATGATTCTGTGATTACCAGGACCTGAGGAACCCCAGCCCCAGTTCCTACTCTTAAAAGCAGAGTGACTTTGACCATGTGGATGTTCACAAGGCTGGTTGTCTCTTGAGATAAATGGACAAATTTAAAATAGGTAACAAAGGAATTGGGACATTCAGGATAAGTTCATAGAGCTGCATGGGAATTATTTGTGCCTCCAGACAGAAAGAGCTGCTAAGCAGCTTCCTGAAATCACACGTTTTCTTGTTGTTTTGTGCAGAGATAGATTTTCCTCTGTAGTGACAGCACTGTCATCCCAGAAAGAGGATATATAAAACAAACCAGATTAACAGTCCTGGTGCTACCTTGTGTGCTTGAAGAGCAGATTTTCATACAGTCATTGAAAAATTGAGTCAAAATTCAGTCTGAGATTGAGGTGTTGGTAGTACCCCAAAAGCCTGGGCTGAGACAAAGGGGAAGTAACTAAATGGTTTTGTTTTTTTTTTTTTAGAACCCAGATGTAGCAAAGGCAAAGCTGATTTCTCGGATGGCCAAAATGGGACAGCCCATGCTGCCTTTCCTTGCTGGGACAGCAGGGAGCCAGCTGGACTCCAGTGACTCAGAAATAGAGGTACCAGTCACAGCAGGGTGACTCTCACTGCTTTTCCTGCACTGGGGGTTGGTTGGTTGGTTGCTTGAAGTGGGATCTGTAGCAGTGGCTCTGCCCTTGTGCAGGGAAATCTGCTCTGGTTCTGTGACAGAAAGGTTCCACTTGGGTTCCTGGGGCATCACCTTGTCTCAAGTGACCTTGGGTTCAGGCTGTTGGCTTGTTCTTTGGTGCTTCTTGTAACATGTAGAAATGTTCTTAGGATCCCAATACTCTGAGAGGGGCAACACAGCCAGTGGCTTCGACCAGACCCTCCCAGCCAGCTCAGGCAGTGCTGCCCACAGTGTCCACACAAGGTAATGTGCTGGGGAGCTGCTGCACTTCATTCCACTCCAGGAGGGCTGTGGGAACAGAGCGTTCCTTCCAGGAGCTGAAATATGAGCTGAAAGCTTCTGATAAGGCTTGCTGATCCATGAGCCACTACTCCATGGAGCACAAGACAGCCCTTGGAGTGTTTCTTCATTGTGGTCTTGTGCTTGAGGAAGAGCAGCCACCATGCCTGAGCTGTCCTGTCACTGGGCACTGAGATTTGTAGACCATGGGATTTGTAAATGGAATGTTACAAATCCTTTCCCAGTGAACAGCACTTTTAGGAATGATGGAAATCCAAGTGAAGGGCAGCATGGGGCTGGCAGCTCTGCAGGGCTGGATGTGTCTTCTCATGGTGGAATGGTCACATCAGCTGCTGGTCAGCTGAGCGGCCTTCAGAGTCAGTCTGAGTCACACCTTGTGTCAGTGAACTTCAGAGCTATCTCTGAATGAAAAGAGGCTGTTTAAATGGAGCTAGAAGTGGGATTTCTCTGCTGAAAGGTTACTCTTTTCTTGACCTATTATCACTTGCTTGACTGGATTTAATTTTCACAAGGTTGCAGACAGGGTTTTGTTAAACTTTTGTCTGTTTAGTGGTTTGGTTGTTGGTGGGGTTTTTTGTGTTGCCATTTAACACTAGGTGAATTATTTTGAGCTGCTTTATAGCATGCTGACTTTATTTCTTCCTTTTCAGTACCTCAAGCATCTGGTGCTGCACCTTCAGTATCTTCTGCTGCTTTAATTCCTGCAACGATCCAGCCCCATTCAGCTCTGCCTGGAGGAGCACAGGGCTTTCAGGTACCAAATTGAAATCAAGGAGAATATTGGCACTTCTGTCCTTTCTCCTGAGTCTTCTCCATTGCTGGTAGCAAGGACTTTAAGGGTGAGAATTACAGACTGTTTCCTGTGACTCTTTGGCATTCTCAGGTTTTCATCATATGCCTCTTAAAATTTATTGAGAAAGGGCTAATTTTCTGTTTATGATGGGTTCTTAAACTAAGGATGAACCAGGCTTTGTTAATAGCTGGTTTTGTAGTGGATACAACAAAAACTTCCAAATTGCTTGGCAAAGAGCAGTAAAGTTGCAATCAAGTTGTGCTGTGCTTTTTGAGCTCTCTTTAGGAAATAACCTTGTGTTCAGATTAACATAACTTCAGAGGGAGCTGTTCACGTGCTGAGCTTTGACTCTGACAAATGTAGGGTGACACAGTTTTGTTGAAATTTGAGTGAAGATGGGAACTAACTAACCCTCAGAAGAAAAGTATTACTTCCCTTTCACAATGAGTGTTGTGTATTTGGACTCTCCAACTCCTTCATTCTTGGATTTTTTTTCTTTGAAACCTCATCCTTGCTCTTGGGCTTCAAAAATTATGAAACTGGGAGGTCTTGAGGTAATAACAAAATGCATTCTAACCTATTGAACTTGTCCTGCAAGGCATATCCAGGAATGGCATTTGCTTACCCCCAAACTGCTGCATCTGCCTCTCAACTCCAGCCTGTGGGTCAGATGTATCCTGCTCCTTACCAAGGTATGTTTTAAAAGGTACCTGCTTCTCAGAGGGCTGCACCACATGCAGTAAACAATTGGTGATGGTGATTTATAGCTGTGGTAGCTCTGTGCTGTTTCACAGATGCTTATTTTTTAATATCAAATAGGGGCAAACACTTCCCAATAAATACCCATCTCTTTCTTACCATAAAGAGCTTTGTGCAGTGTGAAAGGGGCTAGAATTTGTGTCTTCCCAAGACTGGGCATTACTAAAGGAATTTGGTAGATGGTGCTTCCAGTTTTAATTAAACTTCCAGCCAGGGAAAGAATTGAACTGTAAAAGGCAAAACCTAAGAAGGATTTAAGAACCATTAAGTCATCCCAGCTGGTGAAGTCTTGAGTGTAGCTGAGCCTTTCTTGGAGCCTGTTTTTTCAGTGCAGTTTCAGAAGCTGACCTTCACTGCTCTGGTTTGATTGTGCCTGTGCTTTGATTGTCCCTCTGCTGCTCTGGTGTGCCTGGGGGCTTTGCTCTTGTTGAGCTGAGCTGTCATGTGGCTCAAGATTTTCCTGTACTCAGACCTGCCTGTTGAGGTTATTTGGGAAATACCTACATTATTCACTTTCCAAATACCATGTCCTTTTCATTTCTGGGCAGAGTGGCTTTGCTGGTGGCAGGCTTCACGCTACCCAGCTTTTGCTGTGTCTCTGTGGAGGTATTTCCCCTTGTCACTATAAATCTCTCTCCTTTCCCTTCAAGCCCCTGGAGATGTCACTTCCTTTTTGATGACAGAAGCTCGGCAGCACAACACTGAAATCCGACTGGCTGTGAGCAAAGTCGTGGATAAAATGGATCACCTGGCTGCCAAGGTATGGATAAAATGGATCACCTGGCTGCCAAGGTGTGGATAAAATGGATCACCTGGCTGCCAAGGTGTGGATAAAATGGATCCAACTGGCTGCCAAGGTGTGGATAAAATGGATCACCTGGCTGCCAAGGTGTGGATAAAATGGATCACCTGGCTGCCAAGGTGTGGATAAAATGGATCCAACTGGCTGCCAAGGTGTGGATAAAATGGATCACCTGGCTGCCAAGGTGTGGATAAAATGGATCACCTGGCTGCCAAGGTGTGGATAAAATGGGTCACCTGGCTGCCAAGGTGTGGATAAAATGGATCACCTGGCTGCCAAGGTGTGGATAAAATGGATCACCTGGCTGCCAAGGTGTGGATAAAATGGATCACCTGGCTGCCCAGGTGTGGCCTGCTCAGGACACTTCTGCTCTCCAAGTGTGCTGAGAGCAGTTGGCTCTATTTAAATGCCTGCATTAAGTGATACAGTAAATGAGTAAAATTCCAATATTATCACACCTTCAAGTGGCAGCAGTTCAGCTGCTGTGTAAAAACAAAGCTTAGGCTTGGGGAAAGGTGCTGTCTTACTGTCTTGAGTATCATGTGATGCATTGTTTGGAGGATTCCCTGCCCTCTGGGACGTGTCACACGTGATTCAGTGCCTATTCACTGCAGCTGAGCAGAAGGAACAGTGAAAAGCCTCTTTGCACATGTCTGACTCTCACCTGCATCCATAAATTCATTTCAAATGGCTTAAGAAGGGTTTCTCCCTGCAGGTGGAGGAGCTGAAGAAGCAAAGCACTGCTAACAGCTCCCTGCTGCCTGGCATCTCCTCTGTCACTATGGAAGCCTCCATGATCATGAGCAACATCCAGCGCATCATCCAGGTGAGCATGGCCAGCCTGGTTTCACTTCCATCAGGAGCTGGGGCTCCCAGTGTTATCCTTAATGAGAGCAAATGTCCAGTCACCCATGGCTTCTGGTTTTGTGTGGTCAGAATGAAGATGAGACTTAGAATGATTTCCATCCCTCTTTCCCCCTCCAAAAAGCTCTTCTCAGCATTTTGGGGTTTGGGTATTTTCTGAGTCAGAGTTGTGGGTATTTAATGGGCTTTGACAAAAGATTCACGTGGGAGAAGTTCAGCTTCTCAAACCATTATGGATTTAACCCCCAGTCTCCAGCAGAACAACTTCACAGCTGAAGTACCATGTTGTAGAAACCACCTCCTGCTGCTATTCACCATTTAATTTTATGTTTTGAAGCCTTTCTAAGCAGCAGCCTTAAAAACTTGGGGTTTGTGGTTAAAAAAGTCAACTAGACACAATATTTTCTAGAATGTGATTTGGCAGCCACTGTCCTGTGCCAGGATTCTGCTAAATGTGGCAGGTGCCTTCCTGAGCTGCTCCCACAGAAGGAATGAGCCTCACCACTGTCCTGCCCCTAATAAACCCAAAGGTTTAGGAACTGCTGCAGTCTGAGTAAGCTGAATATTCACGCTGAGCTGTGCTTTAGGAGAATGAGAGACTGAAGCAGGAGATATTTGAGAAGAGCAGTCGGATTGAGGAGCAGAATGAGAAGATCAGTGAGTTGATTGAACGCAACCAGAGGTAAGGGGTGGGAGCCTCATTGCATTTCCAGACTCCCCAGCTTACACTTGGGCATAACTGAAGGGTGTTTGTTAGGAGACAGCCATATTCTGATATTTTGAATATTTTTCCTAAGATATTTAAAGTGTGGGATTCTTCCCACCCTTTCTCTGCAGGGCTTATCCCCAAAACTCTGATTTACAGTAAACATGAATGTGTAAAAGGGGAACAAAATCCCTCATGCTGTCTTTGAGCACATTTGCCCTGCTTCTGGGAGTTACTTTATTTGGGCTGGCTTTTTAGTGAGGTGGAGAAATTGTAGGGGATGTGGTGCCCTTTGTGAAGTTCAGCTGCTACCAAGCTACCAAAACTCTTGGAGCATGAGACATTTTCAGAGAGGTGAAACACTTATCCCAGCTGATAAAACCTCTGCTGTGCCAGGCACAGCCCTCCCACCCCTCTGAGATCAGCCTCTGAGTGCAGCACATCCTGTGAAATTGTCTGGGACTTGTCACAAATTCAACAGAGAGCTCCTGTGCTTTGGAATATCACCTTTTCTGTCTGAGCCCCTGGCTCCAAGCCCTGTGTTTCCAGGAATGCCCATGGAGTCTCCCTGTTCACAGGTATGTGGAGCAGAGTAACCTGCTGATGGAGCAGAGGAACCACTCCCTGCAGACAACAAATGAGAACACACAGGCAAGAGTGTTGCATGCAGAGCAGGAGAAGGTAACAGTGGCATGAACAAAGCCAGGGGTGTTGCATTAAAACAAGCTGAAGCCTTGTTAGTCAAGGCAGTTTTCTTAGAAGGCAGCTGCAGTTCTGTACTTTGTTTTGAGAAAAAAAATGATGTTTTGGTGGCTTTCATGTCCAAAGCATCACAGAGAATATAACCATTTCGTGCTGTCGTAACTTTAATATTGTTACCTTGTAGGAAAGTGATTTATTGTGAACTGTATAGGCACGCGGCCAATGTATTGAGGAATTGTGTATCAGAGGGCTTTTGAGTTGGAAATACTTCAGTTATGTAGTTGCACTGATAGTTCCAGAAGAGTTTTATTCCTTTTATATAACTGACATAGAGTGAATATAGATACAAGGAAAAATATTTCCTGCTGGAGTTTCTTCATTGCACTTTTGTGCTCTTTTAATGCTAATCAGAAGCTGTTTTTCTCCCAGTAACACGTTGTGCTTTTATGACAGGAACTGTTGGGAAATAGCTTTTAAACCAGTGAAATGCATTTATGCATGGCTGTATATCCTGAACCATTCCTGTAGGCCAGCCTAGCCCAGGAGTGCTGCTCTGGCTCTGCCACTGCATGGTGCCTGCTCTGCTTTCTCAAGCACTGGCTTCTTAAATTACACCAAGTCCAGTCTTGCTCTGTGCTCTCCTGCTGAGCTGTCTCTCTCCAGTTCAAATGTGACAAATGCTTCCTCTGTGAGAACCACAGCTTGGTGCACCTAAAGCTGACCAGAACTGCAGCTTTCCTAAGTGTGATAAAGAGCAGAGCAGGGAAGGGCTGATGGTGCTGAGAGCAGACAGGGAAGGGAGCTGCTTTTCCACCCCTAGCCCAGGCTGCACACCCGCAACATGTAGGAGGGGGAGAGATTCTAACCAGGAATAAGTCAGACTGAAATAATAAATTAAATTCCTTTCTCAGCAAGGACAGCATCCTGATGGTACAATAAAACTTGGAGAGGAATCATCTTTTAGAAGTATAAGATCCTCAGGAGTCTTTTGGGCCTCATCTTCAGCAGGACCCCAGTGACTAAGGGATGTCACTGCGGGCAGGGACTCACTGAGGCAGTCACTGCCCAGGGATGATGTTACATGAACAGGCTTCAGGCCAGACCAGGAAAGCCCTGCCTTGCACTGGGAGACTTCCCCTGGTTCTGTGGGAGTATTGACTGTAAATGTGAAGGCTGGTGTTCCTTCCTCTTCCCTTTATCTACCCCAGCTTGCCCTGGGACTGCAGTCACTGAATCCCCAGGGAAGAGGATTGATTGGAAGCTGTTTTATCCATTGTTTACACACAGATTTACTCACCATTTATTTGGTTGTACCCAGGGTCACTGAGGTGTTGGTTACTCACTGCTTTTGGGCTGTGGATCTTTGGCTGGCAGAGCAAGTCACAGCTTTAGGTGAAGACTTGGTAATTCCCCAGCTCCCCAGTGCAGGTCACAGCCAGGACTGCTCCCAGCTCTGGTGTGTGACATACCCTAAGGATACCTTTAGTGTCTGTCTTTCTGCATCAGGCTTCACTCCCTTTTTCTGTCTAAGCTTTTACAGTCCTTGGAGTAATTTAAAGGCTTCTCTGGCATGCCTTAGGCTCCTGTTATGAAGCATTTTGCTTTTCTGCTGATGAATGCCTCTGCCTTTTAAGTTGTGTTCTTAACCCTTCCTGTTTCCTGTCACTGCTTTCTCTTCCCAGCACATGCTGCCAGTGGATCGGGGCTGGGACCAGGTGAGGCAGTGTCTGCTGACTGTGTAGGTGGTAGATGGTTATGCCCTAGGAAGTGCCAGCTCAGCTTCCTCTTGAACTAGAAACTGATTGGCATGAAAAGAATTCTCAGAGCTTGAATGAGCACAGATGAGCACTGGAAAAGGGCTTTAGAACTGGCAGTGTGTCCACTGGCCCCCTCCTTCTTGGGGAGCCCTTTCCAAGAATTCTCTCATGTTGCTGCTTGTTCCACTCCCCATGGGACAAAAGGACCACTGGCAGAGCAGGTACAGGTCACCCAGGAATCCTGGTGCCTGAAAGCTGGAGGCTGGAGCTGAGCTGTGGACATGAAGCATCCTCTGTAGAAACTTCTGTCTAGTAACACTTCCTGCCACAAGATCTCCTATTTTTGTTTTCTTTATTTGCCATTAAAGACAGAGGCCAGGGTTAAAATAACCTTTAGATGTCTTTAGCTGTGCCATGGGGTTTGGTTTTAGCATGCCAGGAGTCAGTGTAGCAGTGGAACATCTATGGAAGCACAAGAGGAAAGCAGATCTGGTTTTGGCCACTCTCTGAAATGCTGCCTCCTCTTTAAAATGAGTGGTGTGGTATCTCAGCCCTCCAGGTCAGCACATCCTCATCATCACCATAGTTGGACAATTTTGCTCACAGCTCTTCTGTGCCAGAGGGTGTTGGTCCTCCTGTGGAGGGAATTCTCTTAGGGGGATAAAGCAGAGAAAATCCAGTTCTCCTGACCTTACCTGTTTCAAGAATGTGAAAAATCTGTTGGGAATCTTGAAATAGGCAGAGGTGTGGAAGCTGTTTAGGGATTCCCTGTGCAAATTCTGTCTTGCAGAGCATGCTCTGGAGTTTGTGCGTCACTCAACAAGATTGGGAAGGGGACTTTGTGTCTGTCTGGATGCCTTGAGCCCCTGATAACATTGTTTAGGAGTTGTCTAACAAGCTGTGCTAGTGCCTGGTTTTAGGTGATTCACTGACTCTCAGCAACCCTAAATCTAAACAGGTCCCCAAATGACTGAGAGCTGTGCTGGGAAATGCCATCCTTGCCCATGGGCAGCTGAGGTGACCTCGTGCTGTGTGCTCTGGGGACAAGGTGCTCTCCTGGCTGGGCCCAGCCTGTGTTTGAGTGGCTCTTCAGTGATTTGTAAGCTTATGGAAGGCAGTTAGATATTGCAGCCCAGGCTTTTTACTCAAATAGATGTTTTCATAGCCTGAAAACTGAGCAGAGCCACCAAGCACTGGTACCAGGCTTAAACATATTTAACCTTTTCAGGAAAGCTCACTGGGTTGAACTGATGTGGTGATGAGGTTGTTGGTGGCCTCGTGCAGCTTTCTAGTCAGTCTGGACAAAACTGACATGGCAAAAAAGTCACAGTTGCCTCCTCAATCTGGAGATGTCTTCCCTGATAAGGCATCCAACCCTTTTTCAGCTCTTCCTGAGAGAACAGTTCTGCTGCTTCCTCACATATCCCTTTTCCCTGCTCCATTTTGTGCTCCAGGCCAAAGTTGCAGAGGAGCTGGCAGCTGCCACAGCCCAGGTGTCCCAGCTGCAGCTGGAGCTCACTGCCCACCAGAAGAAGGAGATGGACCTGAGGAAGCAGCTCTCCTGTGCTGTGCAGGATGCAGAGAGACAGGAGGCACAGCTCAACAAGCTGCAGGCACAAGTGGCAGGTGAGAGCTCCTTCATGGCTCTTTTCTTTGATAAGTTGTAGTTTCTTTCCTGTCTTCTGGGGTATCTTCCTGCTTTCCCTAGGACCAGTCACAGGAGATGGAAGAAGGATAAGGGTGCACTGAAATATCTGTGGGAATTGCATCCTTGTCACCACTGAAGGCAAAGTGGGATGACTCAACAAACAAAATCATCCTGTTACAGGGATGCCTTTTGTAGAACAATCTCTTGGCTTTTCTGTCCACCCTCCTGTAGAGCAGCCAGAGATGTTCCAGTGAGAGCTGAGATAAACCTGAGGTGTGTTCGTTCATTCCTCTGTGCTGGGCACTGCTGTGGCACCACCCTGAATCCTGGGCTCACTTCTGAACCCCACATGACAAGGAGGACATTGAGAGGCTGGAGCACCAGGAGAGGCTCAGGGAGCTGGAAAGGGGCTCAACCTGGAGAAAAGGAGGCTCAGGGGGGACCTTGTGGCTCTGCACAACTCCTGACAGGAGGGGACAGCCGGGGGGGTCAGGCTCTGCTCCAGGGAACAGGGACAGGAGGAGAGGGAACGGCCCCAGGCTGGGCCAGGGGGAATTTAGGTTGGGTATTAGGAAAAATGTCTTCACAGCAATGGTTGCACAGCACTGGAACAGGCTGCTCTTGATAAATTCTAGTCCCCACTGCAGGCACAAGCGGAGTCGTTGACTGCACTGTGCAGGAGACTCTGGTCCTCCCCATCAGCCCCCAAAATGTGCTCCCCTGCAATTGAGTTGCACCCAAACTCACGGGGAAATGTGGGGGTTTGTTTGCAGAGCTCCAAGAAGCCTCTCAGGACACTCAGAGCAGGTTCAAGGCTGAGAAGCAGAGCCGCAAACAGCTGGATATGAAGATTGCAGCACTGGAGGAAGAGCTGACAGACCTGAGAGTGGAAAAGGAGACTCTGGAAAGGGTATGTCCAGTGCCAGCAACACAGTTTGTTGTTTACTGAAGGTTAACCCAAAACCCAAAGGTTCTTGCTTTTAAATATGTAAGTTAAGTAAATCTTGACTCATCTGCAGGCTGGTGGATCCTTTGTGCTTATGTTAATTTTTTAAAAATTATTGTTTCTTTATTGTTATTCATTATTGTTTATTTAATTAATTTTTATTATGTATTTATTTTTTTATTTATTATTTATTTATTTAATGTCTTATCCAGTAATGTGTCAACCTTCCTTACCTCTGAGATAACCTCAGCTTGATTTCAAGTGATGAAGTTCCTTGCACGAAGAACCTCCTTCTTGCCTGAGGGAGAAAAGCTCCTTTGGTGCAGTCCGGCCTATTCTATATCATGTTCTGTACTGCAGAATCTTGCAGAGAGGAAGAAGAAATCCCTCTCAGAGAGAGCTCAGGCAGAGGAAGAGATGGAGGAAATTCGCAGGTCGTACCAGGAGGAGCTGGACAAGCTCCGGCAGCTCCTGAAAAAGGCCCGGACCTCGACTGACCAGGCAGCAGCAGAGCAGGTGGGGACTCAGGGGAGCTGCTGCTCCATGTCTGGAGGGCTTGTGGGAGCCTACAGATAGGAAATAATGTGGAAATGCTCAGGTGGGGGAGAAATGAGAGCATTACCTGCTTGAATTCACGGGTTAGTGTCAAACTGAGGAAAGGAGAGGCACCGAATTGAGATTCTAGTAGAGAGAAGAATATGGGACTTGTGAGGAGTGAAAGGTTGATCAGAAATATGCCAGGAGATTTGAAATCTGAGCCAGATCACCTGGCCAGCCTGGGCGTTTGTGGCTGGAGCTGAAGTGAGCGTGTGGGTATGAGCTGGTGGCTGCACTGTGTCTGTGGGTGTCCAGCCCTGGGCTTTCACCTCTTGTGCAAACACAGATGGGGTGTGTGTGTTCCTGATGGTGTCTCCTATGCCATGGGCAGCTGTCAGTGATCCAGGCAGAGCTGGAGTCCCAGTGTGAAGCCAAGTGTGAGCGTGCCCTGGCCTCAGCCAAGGAGCAGCACGCCCGGCAGTGCCAGGAGCTGTGTGAGCAGAGGGACTCCCTGCAGCACCAGGTGGCCCAGCTGGAAGAGAAGGTAAAGAGCTGTTCTTTATTGCTGTAATGGCCACTAAACACCAGCAGGTGTAACCAACAGTCTTCTCCCACCTAACTGGGGCTTGACTTTCTAACTTCCTGCCTGTTATGGAGCTTGAGCTCAGCCATCTGCAGGTGCAGGCGTTCTGTTGGGTTGGGTTTATTATGGAGGAGGGAGAGCCAAGGTGCTGGTAGTGCTGAACTGCAGCACCAGCTACAACTTCCACTTACCTGCACTGTCCTGAGTGGCTGTTGGTGAGCAGAGGCCGTTTGGAGTGGGTGGCACTGCCAGGGGCTGTACCTGCTCTGCTTCTTGTGTTTCAGCTCACGGCTCTCAAACACTCAAAAAAAGCAGAGGAGCAAAAATTGTCTGAGGCTCAGCAGCGTTTGGAGGAGCTGGAGCCTATCCAAGAGAAGGTAAAGGAATAACTCAGCAGCTGGGTGGGAACTGGAGTGCAGGGAACACCAGCCTCAGGGTGGTCCAGAATAATGAGGATGGGAGTAACAGAATATGGTAAGGAAGGGATAATTTCATGTAGTTTCCAGCAAAACGGAACAAACCCAGCCTTCATCTCACTGAGATCTCAGTGGTGCTGCACCCACCTATTCTTGGTGGCACTTGAGGAGCTGATGACACAATTGTGGTTCTCCAAGGCTGGCTTGGGTGTCCTTATTTTGGTGCTGTTCCTTTCAGCCAAGTCTTTTGTGACAGGCTTAAAACTCCACTCAGACTTAGTGCCTCACTAAAACCCTTGCCAAGTCACCCTCGAGGTGGGGCTCTGGTGTGAGGAGCAGCTCTGAGGGTGGCTTTCCCTTGGCAGTACTCAGCCCTGCAGGCAGACGTGGGGGTGCTGAGGGCTCGCTACGAGGAACGGATCCGAGACCTGCAGAAGGATCAGGATGGATCTTCCCCTGCAGACTGCACTGAGCAAGTGAGCTTGACTCTCCAGTACTTCTCCTTCCTAAGCAAATGGATTTACCTTGAATTATTTCTCTTTGAACTGACATAAAAAGGAAAAATACAATTTTCTCCACAGAGCACTGTATTTGTAGTGACAGTCCACAGAGGAAGAAAGGATGGGATTTTATCCTGAAGTCATGGTCACACAGAATGGTTTGGGTTGGAAGAGACCTTAATTCTCATCAATTCTATCCCCTCCCACGGGCAGGGACACCTTCCACTGTCCCAGATTCCTCCAAGCCCCAATGTCCAGCCTGCCCTTGGGCACTGCCAGGGATCCAGGGGCAGCCACAGCTGCTCTGGGCACCCTGTGCCAGGGCCTGCCCACCCTGCCAGGGAACAATTCCCAATATCCCAAAATCACATCCATCCCTGCCCTCTGGCAGTGGGAAGCCGTTCCCCTTTGTCCTGTCATTCCTTGTAAACAGCCTCGCTCCATCTTCCTGCTGCCCACTTTGTTGTCTGACTTTTATTTCTTGGTAAAACCCTACATTTGAGGTTTAAAAACTAAAATAAGAAGTGCCAGTCTGCCTTGGCTTTGTGCAGCCTGCCTCAGTTTGGGGGGAAAAGTTTGGGTCACATAGAGTGGTTCTAAGTTAAGGTGGCCTGATGTGGTGAGAATTTCTGTTTTGGAAAGTAGAAAAACCACCTCTGTGTGTTTGGATTTATTGCTTCTTCTCTTGGAGAAGTGCCTGATGTTGAGTGCAGTGCTTCACGTGCTCATGAATTGTATGTTTCCTGTCATGCTGTCTTGCAGGTAAAGAAGATCATGAATGGTGTATTTCAGTCTCTTCGGGGTGAATTTGAGCTGGATGAGATGTACAGTGGCAGGACAGTGCTGGGGCTTGTCATGAACACTATCAAGGTATGACAGTGGTGAGAGAAGAGAGAGAGCCTTGGGCTAAAACCTCACATCTGTACTGTGAGACTGAAATAACTGAAGGAGAATTTGTTGTGGGTGGCAAAGCAGCCTGGTAGGAGGAGGTGATACAGGTATCTGTGATGGTTTGTATTTAGGGTGTGTGTTCTCTCTACTCCCTTTTCCAGACTGTGACACTGCAGCTGCTCAACAGGCAGCAGGAGAAACCAGAGCATGGCAGTGAAAATGAGGAATCTGGCACAGGAGCAGGGAGACAGGAGGGATCACCTGGAGCCAAGACTGAGCACAGAGAGCCCCTGCAGCACAGCCCAGCACAGAGCACTGCACCCCCAGCTGATCCTGGGGAAGAAACCAGAGGCTCCCTACAGCCTGAGCAGCAAGGCCAGGCTGCTCCTCACCCTGCTGGGCCCAGAGCTCCTGAGGAGGAGCAGGAGACACAGAGCACTGGGGTGGCAGAAGAAGAGAAGGTTCAGGAGGAACATCTCCCTCCTGCAGCTGATTCCAGCCTGGATGCTGAGAAGGGGCCTGTGCTTGCAGGACAGCCTGTTCCTGGGCTGGAGCAGAGGCTGGAGAGTGTTCCCATCGGGAAGGCTGACCCAGAACAGGATCCCTCTGCAGTGTCTTTGCAGGCAGCAGCTGCAGAGCCTTCTGTTCCAGGAGCCAAGCCAGAAGAGGTGGATGAGGCAGCACTTCCAGCACATCCGGCTGTGGAGCAGAAGGCAGAGGAGGCTGGGGAAGGTTTAGAGCCTCCTCCCTTAAATGGGGAGGAGGGGAGTGGCACAGAGCCGTGGGATGGAGCTGGCTCCGAGCAGGATCGTGCCTCAGTGTCCAGCAGAGCAGAGCCAGGCTCAGCTGTCCTGGGAGACGCTCCAGGATCACAGGAACTGGGCTCCAGCCCCAAGCACACAGATTCCAGGTGAGGAGTGGTGCTGGGGCTGGGACAGCAGCTGGTCCAGGTGTGTCCCTGCTGCAGGACAGCACAGGCTGGGGCTGCAGCCCCTCATGGGGGGCACTGGCTGGCACCAGCCAGGAGCTGGCACAGACCATGCTGCCCAGGGCACATTCCACTGGGAGCAGCCCCAGAGCTGCATTGTGTCTGCTGGAGGCAGCGGAGACCATAACCAGGGAAGTGTGCAGTTCCTGTGCAGTGATCCTGGTGCCTGCCAGCTCCCAGAATTGCCCTGCACTGCTGAACAGTACCTGCCACAAAGGTTTCCCTTGGTGAAAAAGCTTTGCCATCTCTCAGTAACAGAATTGTAAAAGCAAATCCCATCCTCTGAGAGCCAGCTGCTCATTCTTTATCTCCTTGCAGCCTCTTTGAGGATGACAACTTCTTTGAAACAGCGTCTCCTAAACCACTGAAGCCTCAAGTTCCCTCTGAAGAAGAGGATGAGGAGGAAGTGGTATGTATTTGGGTGTTTGCTCTGATTGAGGCATGGTCCGTAGCCTGTCTGTAATATCCTCCCTTTGGCAGTGGGGGCCTGGCTGAGCTCAGAGCTCCCCATCCATTCCCTGTGTAAATCAGGAGTGTTTGGGGTCGGTGAGGAGCTGGCTTGGCTGAGGGAGTGGTGACAGACTCCTGCTGGCATGAAATCACTGGGACTTGCTGGGTTAATTGAAGGGTTTTAGTGTTTGGCCCCCCTCCAATCCCTTTTAGCCTGTAAGCAGCTCCTGGAATCACAGAACCACAGAATCCTTAGGGTTGCAAAACACCTTTAAGATCATCAAGTCCAGCCATCCATGTAGCATCACTCACCATTGAACCATGTCCTCAAGTACCACATCCACCCACTTTTTGATGGTGACTCCACGCTGCCCTGAACAGCCTGTGCCAATGCTTTACATTCCTTTCCATCAAGATTTTTTTCCTGCTATCTAATCTAAACCTAATCTAAACAGCAAACCACCACATGAGAAATAAAAACTTGGGTAATGAGGCTTCTTGTTCCCAGCTCCTCAAAGCTGGCAGAGATTTCAGAGCAGTTTGTGTAGTGATTATGAAATGCCAGGAAGCTGCTGGGGCTGACCAGTTTCCCTCTGGTGTGGCTTGCAGAGCATGAAGGGGCGTCCCCCTCCCGCACCACTCTTTGGTGATGATGACGATGATGACCTGGACTGGCTGGGATGAAGATGTGGCTGCTGAGCCCTCTCCTCTGGGCATGGTCTCTTCCCATACTCTGAGCCCTTGGCAAGCTGCCCTCGTGGGACCTTGGGAATGACCAGGGACTTCCCAGCTCCTGTCCTGCAGATGGATGGCAGCAGGGGGCTCTTCCTGCACTCATGGGTGCTCAACCCTGTCACTCTGAACTGCCAAACACTCTGGGGTTGGGCTGAGTGCAGGAGCCACCCACTGTCCCCCTCCCCTGAGCCCTGGATTTATTAATCTCAAACATGTTGCAAATAGGAACTTGGTGAAGAGCTTCAGCAGAGCAAGTCTGGTAGGATCCTGCAGTGGCAACACCCTGTTAAGAAAATCAGACTAAAATCTCCTTCCCCAGTGATGAACTCCTTGGAATATTTCTCTTAGTCCCCAGGTGGCTCCCAGGGACCCTGCACCCTCTCCCCACTGTGTCTGAGCCATGTGCCACTGGAGGTTCCCCCAGGAATCCCAGTCAGGTGTTTCTTGTGAGCCCCTGGCTCTGCACAGCCTGGGGAGCCCTGGGGCTGAGGTGGTTCAGGTGGGCACTGACTCAGTTGTGGCACAGATGCTGCTGGGCCCTGGAGCTCTGCTAAACCTGAGCAGCTGTGCTGGGTGCAAGGAGCCCAGTCCCTGCTGTGTGTCAGACACTCACAGGCAGCTCAGCTCCTGTGCCCAGAGCTGAGGTGGCTTTTGCTGGCCTGTGTTTCCCTGTGGGAGCAGCAGCCCAGCTCTGGGATGTGCTGTGTGTTTGGGAAGTCCTTCCCCATAGCCCAGCCCCTCTCCCGTGCCTTTGGCTCTGCTGCTGTTAAAGTGTGACCATCCCAGCACCAGTTAAAGGGAACAGAGGGCTGGGACACGAGGCCCAGGCTGGGCTGGGCAGTCTGGGGTGTCACCCTGCACTCTGAGGGGACCAGGAGGGGAAAGGAGTGAGGACAGAGCTGGGCAAACAGCCTGGGCTCTCACAGCACTTTTACTCATGGGCACTAACACATCTTCACCCCAGAAGTCTTTAAAACAAATAAACCCCTTTGTAAAATGAAAGGATTTAAACTAATTCTACTAATTCTGTGGTTTGGTTTCTACACCTGCCTTTACAGTCTCTGACTGGAATTAGATCTCTGTCCCCCTGGAGGTGATTTCTTGGGAGAAAAACACCCAAAAGTGCACTGGTGGTGTTGGGGGGTGTGGCAGGTCCCTGTGCCACAAATTGCCAAATGCAGCTGAAACTGGGGCAGAGACCAAAGCCTGTGACAGCCACCCTGCTGCCATGCAGGGTGGCCTGACCTGGGCCTTCCTGGGCATCACTCAGTGCTCAATATGACGGTGTTTGAAACTGGATTTTTGGGGGTGCTTGTGCTGCTCTGAGTGTGACTGCCCTGGTGTTGCCTCTGGCCCCGTCCTTGCAGTGTCCCAGGGCTGTTCATTGCTCATACTAACAACTTCCACTTCTTGTTCCCCATTACAGATAGACACCCTGAGGGATTTGCATTTCACTTCTTGGAAAATAAAGTGCAATTAAACCTGTATATTTTGCTTGCAGTGGCTTTACTTTAGTCTGGCTTCATCTGTCACCTGAAAACTGACTTTGACTTAAATTGATCTAGAAGCTGTTCTTGTCTGGTGTTGTTGAAGCCCTCTCCTGGGAAAGCAGAGTAGGTCCTTTGGTGTTGAGCTCCTTGGGCTCTCACACTGGACTGGGCTGGGGTGAGAAGCTGGAGCACAAAAAGCTGTAATGGTCACGGAGGGCACTTGCCAGCTTCCCCTCAGATTTTAGGGGAGGGGATCTTGGGCACCTCCAGGGGCATGCAGAGCCCAGTCCCTCCTGAGCTGCTCTGGGGCTGCAGAAAGGTTCAGCTCTACTGTGCCTGGGAGCCCTGAGCAGGGACTGGGGTGCAAGAGTTGGGATTGAAACATTCAGGCCCAGCAGGTACCACCACCCCTTCCCCACGCCGGCCTGGGCTCGGGATCTAAATTAACCCCGTCTGTGCCTGTGTGAGCACCTGCCTGGGGTGCAGGGAGGTGAAGGGGGGAGCTCTGGGTTCCCAGGGGCACAGCAGCCCCGGGGAGGGAGGGAGGGAGTGCCAGGGCCCAGCGGCGCCGATGCTGCCTCAGGGGCTGTGCTGGGCTAACCCCGATCCCGGGGGCTGAGCTCTGGCCAGAGCGGGGTGAACCGCGGAGCGCTTTGCTGAGGCTGTGCCCAGGGGGTTGCAGGGGGCTGGGAAGGAGAGGATCCCCTGCTCCATCCTGGCCCTGGTGCTCAGCCCCTGCCCTGCCTGCCGAGGCTCCTGGACTCACAGAAAAACACCGGACGCGGGGCTGGACGCACGGCTGGCTTTAATGCCTCGTGTCTCTGAGGGGCCGAGCCCGTCCCCGACTGTCTCATCCCCCAGCCCTTCCCCGGCTGCCTCCTCCCTCTGCGGGCACCGCGCCGGGCTCCCTCCTCCCGGGAAAGGGCCTGGAGTTGCCTGGGAGCAGCTTCGCCCCCAGGGCGGCCCTGCGGGGCCCTTCCCGCCGGGGCAATGTTCCGGTGCCCGGCTCCGCGACCGCACGCGGCGCCTCCCGCCGAGCTGTGCCGCGGGCCCGGGGACGTGCGGGATGGAGGGGAGCGCAGCCAGACCCCGGGGCGAGGAAAGCGCTGCAGTGAGTTAATTGTTCGTGAGGCTCATGGCCGGGGGCTCTCGTGCGGGGCAGCCGAGCGTCCCGCGGGCCCCAGGGCTGGATCCAGGCGGGTGCTGAGCCCTGGCCGTGGCCCAGCCCACCGAGGTGTCCACGGCCCGGCAAGTTCCTGAGCCATCACCGGGTCCATCCACCGGGCTGGGGCGGGCTGGAATGGGATGGGAGCCCCGCTCCGCCATGCGGACCTACTTGAGGAAGACGAGCAGGAGGAAGGTGGAGACGATGAGCACGAGGATGCCGGCGGCGAAGCCGAGGCGCAGGTTCTCCATGGAGGCCAGCGGGGGCTGCGTGTCCAGCAGCAGCCCCCGGCCCAGCAGCCCCAGCACGAAGGCGTGGGGGGGCTCGGAGCCGCGGCGGAGGCCGCAGGGGGACACCGAGCTGCTCACGGCGAACACCGGGGCGTGGGACGAGCACAGCGCGGCCACGGAGCGCGACGAGCCCTGGCCGGGGTCCGGGGGGGCTCCGCCGCCGTTCTCCTGCTGCTGCTCCCCCCGCGGGGTCCCCGGGTCCGCTGCCAGCGCCGGGGCCAGCTCGGGCAGCAGCGTCACCATCCTGCAGAAGGGGCAGCTGACGAAGGCCACGGGGGCGGCGCGACACACGAGCCTGCGGAGGCAGCGCTGGCACAGCGAGTGGCGGCAGGGCAGCTGCTGCGGGCCCCCCCCGGCACCCCAGTACGCCTCGTAGCAGATGCCGCACTCCCGGCCGGGCTCGGGCCCCGCTGCCATCGCGCTCCGCGGGCACGGCCCGGCCCGGCCGCTTTTGAAGGCGGGGGGGCGGCGATGGCCGAGCCCGGGGAGGGCTGAGGGGCCGGGGCAGCCGCCCCCCCTGAACTTCAGCCTGGCCCCAGGCGGCTCGGCGGGCGCTGGAGCGGCACAGGGAACGCTCCACCTCCACCGCAGAGCTGCTGCCCCTACAACACCTGCTGCTCTTTCCCTTTTCCCGTTCCAAATCCATCATATTGTTAACACTTCCCAAGCACGGTTTTATCACTGTTAATGAACTCTAGGACCAGCTGAGCACTGGGCACAGCAGCCCCGTCGCGCACCCATTTCCCACCAGCCCTGGGTCTGTTTGTCACCCGGTGCAGGAGGTGGCCCCGGCCACCGGCACCGTCACCTCGCGGTGCCAGGGATGCACGGGGGCTGCAGCCTCCGACTGCCCGGCACTGCCGGGGCTGGGTGGGGCCGAAGGGTGCTTTTTTATAATATTATTTTACTTTTCCCCGCCATCTCAGAATGTGCCCAGAGTCCTGGGTGACGCTCCAGCTGTTTCGTCTGACCCGTGGCTGAGCGGGTTTGTCCCTGCAGCTCGTGGGGCTGTGCTGGCCCTGGCGATGAAGGGCAGCCCGGCACTGCCGACGCTCCGGGAAGCGCTGGCCCCTCTTTACGGGCGTTGTCCCCGAGCGGACCTTGCCCTGAGCTCCTGTCACCCATCACCACCCCCGGCCCAGCCCGGCGGTCACCGGAGGGGATGGAGGGGGCGGCGGGAACGGAGGGGGAGGTGGGATGGGGGGCAGAGGGGATGGAGGGGGTGCTGCAGCATCGCTGCTGCCGGCCGGTGTCGGGGCAGCCCTCGGGACTCTCCTCCCTCTCCGGCCAGACCCGTGGGGTCCCTGTGTGGTCCCTGCTTGCCCCGGGGGAGGGGGCGCTCCTGGGGAGCTGGATCCCCTCTCCCCGCTCCTCGCCGTCCCTCAGGGCAGGTTTGTGACTCCCTCCTTCTCCCCGACCTCAGGGAATGCCGAGGGAGGGGGAACAGGGAGGAGTGAGGCTGCTCCAGGACCCTTCCTGCCCTCATGCGGGCACCTCCCCAGGGCTCCCCTCCTCCATCCCCAGCACCAGCTGCTCCTGGTGCAGCCCCTTGCCTCTCCCCAGATAGGACCTGCCTGCTCTGATGGGCAGCAGCCGCAAAACGTGAAAACAGAGGCTGGAAAAACATCCCCAGTGTGTTCCCAAGGCGCCGGCTCTGGTGCTGTGGCACGTCCCCAGGACATTGGTGGCACTGGGCACGGGCCACCTCCACGAGGCCACACACGTGTCCACAGGGATGTTCTGCATGGGGCAGCTCATGTGAGGCAACCCAAGCGCAGGGTCCAAGGTCTCCCCTGCCTCGACATCCCTGGGGCAGCTCGACAATGAGGGACACCCTGGGAAAAGGGCCAGAGCCTCAAATTCTTCTCTGTCTGACACGAAGATGAGAAGCAGGAGGTGACACTGGGACAGCTGGGCATGTGGTGGCCCTGTCCCTGCTCCACACCCCAGCTCTCAGCCATCCCCCCCGCAGAAGGAAAGAGGCGGCAAACACCCCCAGCAGAAACCAGCTGCAGTTTAATGGCTGCTTCTGAGGAAGGCTGTGGTGGGACCGAGCTCGTGGCAGCATTTTTATATTTCAGGGTCAAGAGCCGAGGCACAGACAGGAATTGTTACTAATCAATGACAATGGAGCAGTCCCCACAGCCCAGTGCAGAGACACCGTGGTCCTGAGCTGGGCACAGCCCCAGCCCTGCCTCAGTGCTGTCCAGTGGCAGCAGCACTTTCTGCTCCCTACCTGATTTGTGGATGGGGACCCCACTGGGCTCCTCTGGCCAGGGCAGGTCCCTCCAGTCCTGGCAGCGCTGCTCTCTCCCCTCCCACAGGAGCAGAACCTGGGGGCTGGGGAGCTCCTGGCTCTGCCCTGCCTGAGGCTGCAGAGCCAGACACGCTCCTGTGGGGCTCCAGAGCAGACGCCCCAGACCTTTGGCATTACAGGTGTGCAAGGCAGGGTCAGCACACAAAGAACAGCACGCCCTGACCGAATGCTCGCACGGGACATTCCCTCACACCCAGGCAGCACCGCTGAGAGCACTCCCCGTGTCCCCGTGAGCCCCCAGGGGCCTTTCTGACAGCAAACACCTCAGCCAGAGAGGAGGAGCCACAGCTGCGGCCGGTTTGTCAGCCAGGCACGGGGACGCTGGGCGGGCGGGCAGCAGGCAGGGATTCATTGAAGGAGCCCCAGCTGGGGGCTGAGAAGCCACCGGGGAGCTGGGAGGATGCTGAGGCTCCCGGGCACGGGGACGGCAGTGCTGGTCGTGCTGCCGAGGGGCTGTTCACAGGGGCATGAGCGGCAGCGGGAACAGCCCGGGAGCGGGGCCGGCGCCTCCCGGGCCGGCCTAGGCGCTGTGGAAGATGCGGATGCGCTGGGCGATGTCCTGGCGGCACAGGGGACACGAGTGCAGCCGCTCGCAGCAGCCCCGGCAGCAGCAGACGTGGCCACAGGGCAGGAAAATCATCTGGGGCTGGGGGAGAGACAAAGAGGGGACACGGAGAGTGCTGCTGTCCCCGAACACCGCTCCCAGCACGGGGGGAGCTGGGGATCACCCGCGGGGTCTCAGCGTGGGGGGCAGAGCCCCGCACCCCGATCTCCGTCCCCCCCCGGGTGTGCGGGGCCTGGGCTGTGCCGAGCAGGACACGATGGGACACGGGGCAGGACGCGATGGGACACGGGGCAGGACGCCATGGGACACGGGGCAGGACGCGATGGGACACGGGGCAGGACGCCATGGGACACGGGGCAGGACGCCATGGGACACGGGGCAGGACGCCATGGGACACGGGGCAGGACACGGGGGCCGAGCTGAGCTGAGCAGCCCCGTGAGCGCTTCCCACGGCCGGCGGGTGGAGCTCAGCGAGGCCCGGCCCTGCCCTGCCCTTCTCTCCCTCCATCCCCGCTGTGATGCCCAGCCCGGCTGTGCCCGGGAGCTGGCGGGATGAGCAGCCGGGCATTGCCAGGGCCGGGCTGGGGACACAGAGCTGGATCCCGCCCTCCCTCCGCCCCCTGCTCCAGCCCCGGGCTGTGCCGGGTCTCACCTCCTGCTCCATGCACACAACGCACTCCGACTTCTTCTCGTCCCACGGTGGGGCCGTGGGGGCCGCGGGGCCCGGGGGCTCCTCCAGGGGAGCGCTGGGCTCTGGGGCCGCAGGGACCCCGGTGTCCTCTGCCCTCCGCAGCTCTGCAACCACAGGCAGCTGTGAGTCCCCCGAGCGCTGCCCACCCACCGCAGCTCTGCCTCCCCTCCTCACACACCCACAGGAGGTGTCTGAGCCACAGAGCTCTCTGCTCCAGGCTCAGGTACCTGCTGAGAGTGTCAAATGTGGCAGAAAAGAACTGGGGGTACCTGGGATGGTCGCGGCCACAGCCAGGATCTCCTGAGCCCGCCTGAGGATGGCACGCTGCAGACCAGCCTCTGTCACACCGAGCTGTGGGGCAAGAGGAGGGTGTTGGCCCCAGAGGCACAGCAGGCTGATGTCCCCAGGGGGACAGTGAAAACTCCCGGGCATTGCTGGCAAGATGTGGCCATGCCAAGGAAAGCCCCTCTGCCAGGCACTAGGAATTCCCCAGTGCTATTTCTACTACAGAGAGCATCTGGAGAATGTCGGAAGGTGGAGCCAGGCTGCAGCTCATGCTGCAGGTCTCTGGAAGAGCCGCTGCCCACAGGGACAGGCAGAGCAGCACAGGCTCTGTCCTTGTGGGGAGGTGACAGAGCAGAGCACCAGCCAGACCCGCCAGGCACAGCTGGATTCTGAGCAAGGACAGGGACAATCCCTGCTGGTGCTGCCCCACACCGTGGCTCTGCTGTCTCGTACCTTCTCCAGGTCACTGGCACTCATGGTGCCCAGCGTTTCCAGGGATATTCGGTGGTGAGCGAAGATTGGCACGTACTGCTCAGCAGAGAGCTCCAGCAGCAGGGTCACCAGCTGCTGCTCCAAACCCTTCTCCTGCAAAACACGGAATGAGCTCCCAGACTGTGCCCCTGAGGTCAGGCAGCAGCAGGGCTGGGGCTGTGCTCCAGCCTGCCCTGCTCCAGCTGTGCTTTATTCTAAACACACCAAAGCCTGGAAGCCCAACAGCTGGAGCACCTCTGGCCCCAGGTGTTTTATGGGCACAGGTCAAAATGTTGAGGCCTGGGAATTATTGAATATCCCAGGCTGGACGGGTCCCAGCAGGATCATCCAGTGCAGCTCCTGGCCCTGCCCAGACCCCCACCAACCCCACCTGGCCATCCCTGGCAGCGCTGGCCCAACGCTCCTGGAGCTCTGGCAGCCTCGGGGCCGTGCCCATTCCCTGGGGAGCCTGGGCAGTGCCAGCACCCTCTGGGGGAAGAACCTTTCCTGCTCTCCAGCCTGACCTGCCCTGGCCCAGCCCCAGCCGTTCCCTGGCTCCTGTCCCTGTCCCAGAGCAGAGATGGGAGCTGTCCCTCGGGAGGAGCTGCAGCCCCAGTGAGCTCCCCTCACTCAGGAAACAATGCCTTTGGCAATCCATGTCTGCAGCAGCCCCTGCTTTGCAAGCTCAAACCAATCTGCTGCACAGGCAGAGCTCAGATCCATCTCCTTGTGCCCACCCTTTATGCCCAGCATGAAGTCTTGGCTCAGACCATCAGGGGCAGGAATGGGCAGGAGTTGCTGCACTCAGTCATGTTTGAAGGGGAATTTGGGGAGCCAAGCAGAGTCCTTTGGGTGCTCAGCTGGAACAAGAAGCCCTGCCTGGAAGGTACTCAAGAGTTTTCTGTTCCTGACCAGCAGTCTGGGGCTGGGACAGCAGCTCCTGCTGGGAACAGCTGAGGTGTTGGCTCCACAGGGACCTGGGCAGCTCCATCCCCTCCACAGGCAGGAATGAGGGAGCTCAGAGCACCATGGGCAGCACTGGATCTGTGTGAGGGGTCTGTGGCCTGCTCCCGGCCTTAGCTCAGGGGGCTGTCCTCGCTCCCCCCAGAGCAAAGCAGAGCCACAGTGGGAGCAGGAACAGCAGCAGCACCTGGAGTTTCAGGGAGAGAGGCTTCTGGTTCAGCAGGCGCTGGTACTGGATCAGCCAGTAGTTCTCCTGCTTGGTTTCGCTCTTTGCCTCCATTTCCAGCTGAAAAACAGACTCATTCATTCAGCAGCCCGAGGGAACACGGCCAGGGGGGTTCAGGGATGGGTGTGCAGGAGGGAACCCCCAGCCTGGGCAGTGCAGGGCCCAGCCAGAGCACTGTGATGGGGGTCAAACAGGATTTCTGGCTCCTGCAGGTTGGCCCCGCTTTGACCCCGCTCACACCCAGTCCAGGGCTGTGCATCTCCCTGCTCCCTTTAACCCCAGGCCCTGTGGCCTCATCTCCTGAGGCTCAGGAGGGTCTGCAGATCTTCAGGATTGCAAGAGCACAACTCCCATCCTTTGTGCCCATCCTGCTGACCACTCCCTTCCCAGCAGGGTCACTGGGGGTGATGATGGTGCCCATGCTGCACCAGGGAGTGCCGCTGTGCCCCCCAGGTTCACGTTAGAACTTCCTGGGGCTAAACTGGCTTCTGGATCTGGACACAGCCCTGCTCTGCTCCCTTCACTTCCACACTGAGCCACGGACTCTCCCTGCAGCCAACCCAAATGCTTCCTCAACCAAAGCACTTCATGAGGGGCTTCATTACCAGGATTTGTTGCAGTTCTTCCTCCCTTTGCTTCTTCTCCTTGAGCAGCTGCTGCAGGAGGCAGCCGAGCGTGCGGCGCTGCTCCGTGACCGCCTCCTGCAACAGGAGAGCTCTGGCAGCCACAGCCCCACACTGCTGCCACCCTGTCCCCTTCCCAGCAAAGCCCCTGCTGGACCCACACCAGTCCCCGTGGCTGTGCAACCCCTGTGCCCCACAGCTCGGATCCTCTCCTGGCAGCTGGCAGGGCAGAACCAGCTGAACCTGCTCCCTCAGCCTGCACTGCCACTCTGAGCAGCCCCAGCCCACCCTGCCTGCAGCAGCTCCTCCTCACTCCATCAGAAGTTCAGCCAAAAGTATTCATGGTACCCCTCCTTAGAATCATGGAATCTTAGACTGGTTTGGGTTGGAAGGGACCTTAAAGCCCATCTGGTTCCACCCCCTGCCATGGGCAGGGACACCTTCCACTACCCCAGGTTGCTCTAAGCCCTGTCCAGCTGAGAAAAGACCACCTGAAAGTAGGTCTGGAATCCTGCAGGTAAACAGGACAGATGAGGTCCCCATGCCTTTGGGATGCTTCCTTTCCCTGGGGTCTCACCCCAAGCACACCAGGCCAAGGCCAGGCATCCCTGCAGCCACTCCTTGGCAGTGGAGAGTTAAGTGGCTCAGGAATGTCCCATCATGTGGCACCTCTGCAGCTTCAGTCCCAGCTCATCCATATCTGAGCAGAGGCCAGTGGTCACCAGCCACAAGGACTTCAGATGCCCATGGACAGAGACAAGGATTCTCTTACACCCTGAAGTTTGAGGAAACCTTCATTGATCACAGAATCCCAGACTAGTTTGGTTGGAAGGGACCTTAAAACCCATCTTGTTTCATCCCCTAGCACGGGCAGGGACACCTTCCACTGTCCCAGGGGGCTGCAAGGCCTGTCCAGCCTGGGATCAGCACCCCTGGACCTTGCACGGGACAAGGCCCCTGGTTAACAGAGGAACAGCTGCCCCTCCCAGGCCAGCCCCACCTCCAGGTGACCAGGGCTGCCTTGCCCTGACAGAGGCAGGAAGCATCAGCACCTCCTCGGAGAGAGAGGGACAACTGATGACAGGACGAGCTGCTCCAGCCCTAGCAGGGGCCCTTTGGGGTGCACAGCACCAAGGACAGGGGGATCCAGGCAGATCCAGGTGTTCAGGCCTTGTTCCTGGGCTCCTGGTGCTGAAGCTGCAGCTGGGTTGCCCGGGCAGAGCCCTGCAGCTCCTGTGCTCACCAGGTCACTCCTGGTCTGCCCTGCATGAACTCTGGACCAGAGTGACACAGAGCAGCAGGCAGCACAACCCAAACCCTACACCTGCAGGATCCAGGACAGGGCTGCGAGGCACTGCTGCCTGAAGCCAGCACTCACCACTGCTCTGTGACTGCCCTGGCTGTTTGTCACTGATTTTGGGCTGACTAAACAGGTGACCTGACCTGGCACATGGCACACAGAAGAAAACAACTGATGCATCACAAAACAAAACTCAAAGCCAAGCTGCTGAAGCTAAACCTGGCACTCCTCAATGTGTGACTGCTGATGATGTCAGAACCAAAACACAACACAATGTAAGAGGACATGCAATGCACAGCAGGCAGGTGTTTTTGGGACAGCCAACAACTGGATTGCAAAATCCTTCCCCACCCAGCACACCTGGAACTGCCCATCCCTATCAGGGCTCCTCTGTCTCTCTGCTGAGAATGCCTGGGGATGTTTAGGAGCAGCAGCCATGTCCCACATTCCCAGGGCACAGAGGGGTTGGTGTGTCCTGTGCAGAAGGAACTTCTGACTGAGCATAAAACCATCTGGAAACTGCCAGGAGCAAGGGAAGCAGGTGGAGCAATCCCAGAGCAGGGAGGGTGGGGGCAGCCCCAGAGCCCCACATACCTGCAGCATCTCTGTGTCCAGTTCTTGCCTCTTTAACTCCAGCTGTGTCAGCTGCAATAACTCTGTTTCTATTAATTTAATCTAAACAGAAAATGAAACATTTTTACTGACATTTAAAATTACTTTAATTTATGCTCTTTTAAAATGAGGTCTGACTGGCAAGGGCAGCACTGCAGAGCACCCAGAGGTTGGGGGGGAACTGCTTGTGCCCTTTGGTGATGTGTGTGCTGGGAGTCCCTCTTCTTTTACCTGAGCAGCTGTGTCCCCGACTCCAACTGTCTCTCTACTCTGAACACCTTCTGCTCAAGTCTGGAACCTCACTCTGCAATCAGTTTGTGCACCCAAACCTTTTGCAGCCACTCTGGAATTCAGAGCCAAGGTCCCCCCAGCAGCATGGCTCAAACCTCAGACTTCTGGGACAGTGCCCTGGTTTCCAGGTGCTCCAGCAATCCCAGAACAACACCTGCTTTTTCAGGTGGGGCAACTGAGACACAGAGAGGTGAAATGAGTTGCCCAAGGTCCCACAGCAAAGCCAAGATGAGAGCCCAGCTCACCCCTCTGCCAGGCCACCAGCTGTCCCCAGGTCACACTGCTCCTGCTGACCCCAGGGCTCTGCCCCTGCAACACGGGGTGGGATGGGTCCCAAGGGTGAAAGGTCCAGCCTTGGCATCAAGGAACAAATTCCCTTTGTTCACAGAGCAAGAGGGAGCAAAATGCAGGGCCCTTATGGTGAAGTCAGGCAATGATGGGGAGCTGCCAGACAGGTCACAGGCTTCCAGAAGATTGGTCACTGGGGCACTCAAAATATCTAAGCCCTCAAGTTTATCTGCCAAATTCTGAACTGAAACTTTTCTTCTGTGCCAGATCAGGAGAGGGAAGATTCTGGAGCACTGTGTCAGAAACCAGCAACCCTCCTTCCTGCATCTACCACTGCTGCCTTCCCACCTTCCTACGTCATCCCCTGCCACTTTTCCATCATCCTGCATCATCCCCTGCCCCTTTCTCCACCAGATCTTGCTCTTCCCCCGACTACGTCACTGCACCTTCTGTGGAATGGAGCTCAGAAAGGCAGGCTAAGAATGGGAAAGAAAAGGTGAACTTATGGCTCAAGGTGCAGCTCTGATGTGCTAGATGGAGATGTAGTGGGCTCATGTGGAAGCAGCAGCCCTGCCAAGTACACAGCCTGAAGGAAATCAGAGGTGCAACTGCAGATCACCCCCAGAGCCGGTGCAGGTCTGTCCTCCAGTGCTGAGGTGACTGAAGGAGTGGCAATGCCACCACCTTCAGAGATCTAAAACTTGCTTTGACACTGCCTCCCTCAGAGCTGGGAGACTGGAGTGTAACCAACACTGTCCAACTCTCTGTTCCAGAGCTCTCAGCAGCACCAGAGCTCTCCATGTCCTCAGAGCCTGCTCTGTGCTCACAGCACTTTGTTCTTCCTCCCAGGGTCTCATCAAACAGCAGGATGAGCTGAGGAGCTGGTTGCTCTTTCCTCTGTTGTTGACTCACCTGGTTCCTGATCTGCCTGTGCATAAGATCCTTCTTCACCTGGAGAGCTTCAAAGGCAGTTTTCTGCATCTCAATCTGAGGGATAGGCAAAATTCTGCTTAGTGAGGTGGTTGGTACAGTTGCTGATGGGCTCAGAAGCTGCTGCCTTGCAGGGACTCAGGTACAAGTCCCTAAGTGGTGCTTGCTCTGAGCTACAATGTCCTGAAACACAGCTGAGAGCCCAACAGGTAAAGCCCACCCTGGAGACACACAGAGAAATATTAATGTTATTCAAACATTCATCTGGAATGCTCTGTGTGACCCCACCTCTCCTTTTCAGCAGCACTGAGTAGCCAGGCTGTGCTGCAGGGCACAGCTGCCCAGCACTTCTGAGAACAAACTTTGAAAATGCTTCTCCCAAGTCCCCCAGGACACCTGCCAAAAGACAGGACTTCTGTCTCAAAATCCCCTCTTAATCATTGTGTCAGTTTTGCTTCCCATGGTCCATGCTTCAGTCTTTTCTGAAAATGTGCTGCCTAGATTAATTTTTTTTTTCAACCACCCAAGTTAGTTTGTCAGAATAGCAGATATGTTCAAAGTATAGCATGCAGTGTTAAATAAAATCACTTCTGCATGCAGCCCAGGCCAGCCACTGCTGCTACTGTGACCCACTCTGGATCCTGCTCTCCCTCAATCCCCCATGACCAGTTTGCTCCTTTGCCTACCTGCTGCAAGATCTGACTGACAGCTTTGTTCTGATCCAGCTGCTGCCAAGCCAGGATTTGCTGGAACTTCTGATCCATCTCAGCTAGGCTGCAAGGAGATTGATGTGCCATGGAGTCAATGCTGGGTCTGGGACTCAGAGGAAAAGCAGGCAATGGGGAATGCAGGAGGAGGAATTTCTTAGTGAACAGGGGAAGAACAGTGGCACTGCACAGCTGAAGGCCACAAATTTAACACCTCCTTCCCTACACCCAAAACAAACCTGAACCACAGGCTCCTGTGGCCCTGTTGAGCAGGTCACAGGTTCACAAGGCTGTTTTTGGTCAGTGCCAGATGTTGCCAGATTAAAATTTCTCATCTTGCTGTAAACAGTGAGCCAGGATGCTCTCAGTATGTGCAGCAACACTCGTGTACTACTTATGCACACACAGCACCCTTGAGGCAGCCTGGGAGGTGAGGGGAGCACATTTTGGCACTGAAGTGCCTCAAAACACAGGAATACTAGTGGTCTAACTCCATCCTTCATATTAGCAGAATGTATAAGGCAAAATAAACGGTACAAAAGAAAAGACAGTTCCCCCAAAGTGTGATTAACATGCAAACTGTAGTCGTTAGAAGGTGGTTCATTTAAGGGAGTCTGACAGTTTAATTTGCACTGTCCTGTGCTGTTACAGCTGTCGGGCTGCATTCCACCAGCTCCAGGGGTTCCTGGTGTACTTATGGGAATTACACTGCTGAAGGAAAGGGATTTCACACCAGCCCCACCAGCCCCAGACAACCCCTGCACCTGGAGCAGGCCTGGCTGACGAGGTCCTCCCGACGAGACTCGGAGGTCGTTTGGAGGAGCTTGTTCTTGTAGGTCTCAGCCAGCATCTGCTGCATGGCAGCTGGGGACAGAGGGGACAGAGGGGCTGTCAGTGCCTGCCTGGCCTGGGTGTGCAGAGCAGGACTCACCCACCACTGCTGCTGCAGTCACTGCAACCAACAGTGGCTCCTCTCTCACTGCTCTTGCTCTTTCCATTTCACTGATTCCAGAGCACACCCACCCACCCGATAACTGTGGCTCTTTATTGGGAAAAGAGCTGAGCAAACTCCACTCTGTCTGTGCCTGCACCTCTTCCGTGCTAAGAGAAGCCCAGTCCCTGCTTACCAACCCTGAGATCACAGAATCTCCTGGGAAGTAGGAAGGGACCCACAGAGATCATCCAGTGCAGCCCCTGGCCCTGCCCAGACCCCCCACCAACCCCACCCTGGGCATCCCTGGCAGCGCTGGCCCAACGCTCCTGGAGCTCTGGCAGCCTCGGGGCCCTGCCCATTCCCTGGGGAGCCTGGGCAGTGCCAGCACCCTCTGGGGGAAGAACCTTTCCTGCTCTCCAGCCTGACCTGCCCTGGCCCAGCTCCAGCCGTTCCCTGGCTCCTGTCCCTGTCCCAGAGCAGAGAGGAGTTGGGCTCTGCCAGTCTTGGGGGAACTTGAGGCTGTTTCCCCTTCTCTTGTCACTTGTTCCCTGGGAGCAGAGCCTGACCCCCATTTGGATACATCCTTGTTTCAGGGAGTTGTAGAGAGTGAGAAAGTCCCCCCAGAGCCTCTTCTTCTCTAGGCTGAGCCCCCTCAGCTGTTCCTGGTGCTCCAGACCCTTCACCTCATCTCCCCAAAGACGTGTCTGGACTTACAGGCCACTTCCCTCCTGCGCAGCTGCTCTGTCTCCTCCTGGGTTATTGCCATCAGCTGTTCCATCCTGATTCTGCCAACAAACAACAATTCAGCCACTCCTTCAAAAGATTCCTTTTTCTCTACCCACCCAGCTCAGAGTCTCAAGGCTGGGCAGGTTCACCCTGCTCAGGAAAGCTGGGCTTATCAGAGACACCAAAGCTTGGTGATTTTGTTGGTGAAGAACCTCTAAGTTTTATCGGAGACAGCATTTGCTCAAAACCATGGGGACAGAGGCTTTAGACAGAGAAATTGATTTTTCTGAGACACAGAACATCAACACAACATGCACACGCTCTCCCCAAACAGTGCCAGACCCTTCCCTGGCTTTCCTTTCTGCTGAGGCTGGATGGGTCCTGCACAGCTGGCCCAAGTGAGCAGTGCCACTGCAGGCAGCAGCCTGACCTCCCTCCCCACCACCCCTGTCCTTGCTCCAGCACATTCCTCCCACCATTTACCAGGTCAGGAGCAGGTGTGGCTGGGGAACAGTCTGACAGACAACTGGATGCTCTTCAACCAGTTTACTGGGCCACAGCACAGCTGGCTGATGGGAGGGGCAGCTCACAGGCAGGGCAGAGCTGGGGACAGTGACTTTTGGTGGCAGAGTTAGCTCAGAGTGTTGGCTGAACTGCAGATTTGCTTTCCACCTACTCCTCCCAGCCTGAATATGTTGCTGGAACATCTTCATAACTGCCTTGCTTGCCAGCAGATGGAGGATCTCTCGTGGTCCTTGATATAGGAATACAGAGTTTTTTTCCCAAACTCATTATTTAGGACTATTCAGAGATGAAAAAGAGGTAAAATCACCCTGTCACTGGGTGTGCCAGACTGGGTAGGACCAGGCACACTGAGTCCAGTGTCTTGCTTCCAACAGTGACCAGAGCCAGCTCCAGGTATGAGATGAACCTCACCTGGCTTAGGGTGGATTCAGACTGGTGACTCTGAAAGGAAGCTCCCAGCCCTCTTCCCAGCTTTTACCCCTCCTCCTGTTTCAGAGACTCACCTCTCATTCTCCAAGGACTTCAAAATGTCTGAACTTCGTTTTTGCCTAAAAAAAAATATAAAACAAAAGGTTTTCATCAAGCTGAGTAGAATATCCTGGTCCCCCAGAGGGCAGAATCAGAGAGTCACAGAATATCCTGACTTGGAAGGGACCCAAAAGGATCATCCAGCTCCAGGCCCTGCATAGGACAACCCCAGCAATCCCCCCATGTGCCTGAGATAAAACAACTTTGCTGTCAGGCACAGAGAGCAGCTTTCAGCAGGCTGGGCACCTCCCATCAGCACCAGCTCACATACACAGCATACACCCAGCATACACAGGCAGGGGCACCTTAACACTTCAAATTTGCAGCTTCCATGAGGAATTTTAATTTCTTCCATAGCACTGCAAAATCCCAACATCACACATCAGTGAAACAGTTTTATTAAGATGCAAATTCCATGTGCTTTAAATGGGTTTTGGCAGTCCAGTAGCTAAGGCAGCTCCTCCAGACATCAATCCTGACCAGGTCTGAAACACTCAAGGCTGAAATGAACTGCTCAAAACAACATGACAAAAAAAAAAAAAAACCCAAAAAACGGAGCAAGACCCCTGGGACCTCACCTCTGGTTGTCCTCCAGTAGCTTCTGGATCCGGCTGGCAATGCCCTGCTCTGTGTCCTTCAGCTGCTGCAGCAGCTTCAGCCTCTCCTCCTCCAAACAGCGCTGGTGCTTCGACAGACCCTGCTCCAGCCTCTGCTGCTCCTGCCCAGAGCAGGGAAACCAGGAGAAGGTGGTGGGTTTGGGGAAGGCAGTGCGTGCCCTGGAAGGGCCCTGCCCAGCACACCCACCTCTCTCACTGTCTGCAGGATCTCATCCTTGTGGCTGCTGAGCTGCTGCACCAGCAGGGCCTGTTCTCGCTGCCCCATGTTCAGGCGCCGCTCAAATTCCAGCTTCTCCTGCATTTTTCTTTCCTGAGAGGAATCAGAAGAAAAATGAATGACAGGAATCTCCTTCCCCAGCAAGAACACATTCTGGCAAAAAGGTAAAGCAAGGGACAGGAGTCCCTTGCAGAGAAGAAGGGAAGGTAAATGGCAAACAGGAGGCTTGTCTAGGGGAGCGGAATGTTCTCTCCTTAGGAACCCAAAACCTGGGAAGGAGAAGCTGCTGCTTCCTTCATAACAGTCTCCAAAATCTTTCAAGTCATGGACCTGAATTCCCTGGGCATCGACTGATACCAAACTAGTCAATACAAACGTGGAGGGAAGCCCAAAATGCAGCTTGGGTTCAGCTCCATATGGCACAGGACTCCCTTGTCTGAAGGAAGCAGGCAGCTTTGAGCAGCTCGAGGCAGAGGCACTGGGGAACTACAAGGCAGGAGCTTCTGGCTATTTCAAAGTGAGCCTTGCACAAGGGAGGAGACAGAGACCAGGGAAACAAAAAGAACAAACTAAAAGTGCAGCCGAGTGAGGGGAATGAGAAACAAAATAAAAAGATGGAAAACACAAACCAGAAGCAGACCCATGCTGCAGACAAAGCAGTTGCAGGAGTTGATCCTTACCTTCCTCTTCTCATAATCCAAGAATTTATTCTGAAAAATAAGCAATATCAGCAATTATTCTCAGAAGTACTTTTGTGTAGATATTATTAGTCCACAGTACAACCTCCACTAATTGAATGAAGACATCAACCAAAGGCATAGGAACGCAGGCCCAAAGTCCAGTCACTCAGGCTACTCCAGGAGCAAAGGCATTGACTGCACTTGCCAAAGAGCACAGGAATTAGCACAATTATTGGCCCAGCCTCCCCTTTCCCAGGTAGGGCTGAACATGTCTAGCACTTGGCTGGGAAGCACAAGGCTCTTCAGCAGTTTGCTGTCCCCCCAAAAACACACTGCACACTCCATGTCCCTCTGTCACCCCTGTCCCTTGGCTCCATCACTGCTTTCAAGGATGGAGACAATTCCTTGGGACATGTCTTCCAGGAGTAAGCGTGGTGACACCAGCCCCAGCTCAGGAAGATGAGCCACCCTTGCACACACTGTGCCTGGCTGCTCCCTCAATCCCAAAAGACACAACTCATGGAGGGGAAGGTGATGAGGGACGATGTGCCAAGTGCTGTGAGAAGCTTTGGTGGAGCATAGAGACAAATCCCAAACCCCCTAGTGCAGGGGAGCCTCACCTGCCACTCACTCTCCTCCTCCAGGTACTTTTCCACTGTCCTGTCCACCCCATCCACTGAAGTTCCTCCTCCATCGCTCTCCAGCGTGGGGAGCAGGTACTGTGAGGGAGGGTAGTATGCAATTCCACACTCTGGAAGGCACCAGACACAAAATAAGAACATTGGAGGCTCAAAGACCTCCTTGGAACCATGGCTGTCAGCTGGCTGGTGTGTGAGACTGCTTCCAGCTGTGCTCCCTCTGCCCACACACCAAGGAATGCCTGGCAGGGCTCCTCCAACTGAGGCAGGATGGACAAGGAGCTCTGGGAGGAGGTGGGGCCACTCCATCCCCACCAGGACAAGGATCTGCTCAGACAGAAACACATCCTGCACACAGGTGCAGGCTTGGTGACTTCTGCAGGGTTGCAGATGTTACTGCCCGGACCAAAATAAGTTCTGACTGTCCTGTTTTTTCAGGGAATATCCCAGTGCCTGGCAAGGCGCATAAAACCTCCACCAAAACTCCCTGTCTGTATTAAACACAGTGTCTACAAACTCCCAATCTGTGAGTTTGAGTTTTCCATCTGTTTTCACCATTCTCCAAACAACCTGCAGGACCTAGATCCTCCCTCAGAGAAAATGAGGGCAGCAGGGACCTTGAGTGAGTGACTCCTGAGTCTCTCTCCTTGTCCCAAGGCAGTGACAGCTGGACAATGCCTAATCCTCCCAAAGGAGAAAATCCAAATAACCACAGGAGATGCACTGACCTCTTATGGCCACTGAGACAGCCCGACCCAGCCACTCTGATTTTTAACAAACCACTCTACATTCCAGTGTGGCAGGGCTCAGGGAAGGACTCGTGTTGTGCTGTTTGCCAACAAAGACTGATAATCAGGTGTGCAGGGCATCAGCAACCACCCCAAGCAGAGCCCACACAATGTCTGTTCTTCAGAAATGCCATCTCTGGGCACAGCCCAGGTGCTCCTGGCTTACCCTTGCAGAGGAACTGCTGGATGGCCTCTGTACCCGCACTGCAGATGTCAGGGGGTGGGTAGGTCATGGCAGAGGCATCCAGGGTCAGCGTCTCCAAAACAGAACACACAGAGCTCCAGGTTATTCTGAGTCCAGCTGCAGTTCTCCTTGCAGCTCCCCAAAATCTTACTTAATGATAGCCTGGATCCTAACATAACGTGAGGCTGTATTGAATCCCTGCTGGGTGTCTGTACCTTTCAGAGGTGAGTCCACTGTCCCTTATTTGGAAGTTTCTGAGCTGGTCATTCACTGAACATTCCCCTCACGGGGGCACCGGCACTTCATATCTAGGTACCAGAGGTCAGAGCACTTCTCAGCCACAGACATTCCCTACTCTATGTCAGGAGTTCCCTTCAGCATGGAAGCAGGGGTGATACCGGGGCATGGAGAGGAGTCCCATAAAGAATGAGGGGAAGAGCCACTTGTTTTGTCCCACTGTGGCCACCAAAAGACCTAATGCTGCCTTTTTAGGGAAGGGCATAGCAGGAATGCCTAGAAAGGAACCACTTTACCAAGCACAGGGGGCGAAGCTGCACAGATGCCTCAAGTCAGGCTGTCCTCATGAGAAGTAAACAAAATGTTGTGTGTGAGACAGGAGAGCATTTATTCACACCTTCCTGCTGGTGTCTGAGCCAGCCCTGTTGCCTCACACTGCACCATTTAGTACTGACAGGTTTGGCAGCCAGAAGGCAACATATCCATAAAAATCATGCTTCTTTTCCCATTCTGAATGTGCACTTCAGAGAGCCATAAACCCATGAAAGCTGACAACAAGTTGGAGACCTACCAGGGTGACAGAAGCACGATTTGTGCTCTTAAAGACAGCCCTGTAAGGTAAAATCCAGGGGTTCACACTCTGGGGATCATTTTATCATGATTAAATGACAAAATGATCAGAATTAAATGGCAAAATGATTAGATTAAATGGTAAAAATTATCAGAAAAGACCAGAGCAGAGACATAAAAGCCATTTTGGACGGTGTGAACAGCCCTGTTACAATCCCCTGCAGTGCATTCTGCCCAGACCCTAAACATTCCCCTCGTGGGCTGGATTTATTCCCAGCTGAGGGAAGCAGGCTGGGTAGGGCTGGCTCCAGGGCTGGTACCTGCAGGGTGCGGGCGTGGGCCAGCAGCCGGGGCAGCTCCTGCAGCTCGTTCCCACTGACATCCAGAGCCCGCAGGCTCCGCAGGCCGCTCACGCTCCCGGGCAGCTCCCTCAGCTTGTTCCCTGCAGGGACAGAAAGCCAGTTAAAACCACGGAACCACAGAATCCACAGAATCACTGGGTTGGAAGAGACCTTCAAGATCATCGAGTCCAACCCAGCCCCAACCCCTCAACTAAACCCCAGCACCCAGTGCCACATCCAGGCTTTGTTAAACACACCCAGGGATGGTGACTGCACCACCTCCCTGGGCAGCCATTCCAGAACTTTATCACTCTTTGCATGAAAAACTTTTTCCTAATATCCAACCTATAATTCCCTTGGTGCAGCTTGAGACTGTGTCCTCTGATTCAGTCAGTGCTGCCTGGAGAAAGAGCCCAACTCTCACCTAACTACAAGCACCTTTCAGGAAGTTGTGGAGAGTGATAAGGTCACCCCTGAGTCTCCTTTTGCAACCTTCCCAAATCAGAAGACAGCAAGCTCATCTGTTCCAACACCAATCCATAACCACATGTACAGCTCATTTCCACAGGGTGGGGCTGTGCCAGGTCACACAGGGACTCAAAGGATGTCACTGCCCACCAAGGGCAATTTGGGATCCAAATCTCCTTCTCCGCTGAGGTCACTGCTGCAGGCTGGATCTGTGTCTTTATCAGGAGAATATTTCTAACGTGGGATGTTCTTCCCTTGGCCTAAGTCCCAGGGATGGGAGGAAGGGGACCGAGTGTGAGATTGCACACCCCGGGCTCAGAGCCCAGGTGCTGCAGACAGACAATGACCTGAGCTGCCCTTCCAAGCTCCTCACCCTCCATTGCCTTCCCTGTTTCAGCACAGCTCCACATAACTAAATCTCCTTTTTCTCCCAGATTTATGGCACTGCATAGCTGGAGAATGTCCAGGAGTCTGGAAAAGAGGCGTGATCTTTGTGCTTGGGCTGTGCAAGGCTGGTGGGGATACACAGGCTCACAGGAGCCAGCTCTGGGTCTTGGGGGACCCAACTGTAATTCGGTTTATCTGGCTGAGTGCTCTGCTTGCTTTGCTGGAGGGCTTGAGGCTGACACATTTTCTGCTTAGATCATTTCTCCTGCCTTGTCAACTATTTGAATTCAAACCTTCCTTGTGTTTTTATTCAGCATTCAGAATGTAAACCATATGGTGCTTGTCTTGATTGAAAGGAATAATTGCTAATGCAGCTCAACATGACCAGATAATAAATGTGCTTTGCCCAGAGCAATCCCATTCCATACCTTTCACATTAAGGACCTGGAGCTGTGCAAGGTCTCCTATAGATTGTGGAAGGCTTTTTAAAAGATTCCTTTCAAGGTTTAGGACCTAAGGTATTAACAGAAAAGATATTCAAAATATTCATCCAAGTCTCATGTCTTCTACAAATCTGTGCTGCTTGGACTTTCAGGCCCAGAAGTACAACTTGAAACTGATTGTAGATAACACTTTCAGGGTTAAAAATATGTATTTTCCACCAGCCCTGGATAAAGGGCATGCCAAGCTACCAGGGGCAGTGAGAAACCCTGCTCACCACCAACATCTGGTGCTGGAACCAGATTCAGGAACTGGGAATTGGAATGTCCAGGGCAGCCCTCCCCAACTCCAGCTCTCACCTAAAGCTGTCCCATGAGCAGAGAGACCCTGAGTGTGTCCTTAGACACTGCTCTGGGCTCTCAATGTAACCGCCCCAGGGAGAACAGCAAAACCTGAATGTTTGGGGAGATCAACAGGACTCTGCTTGCTCAGAGCATCTGCATGGCTATGGGAGCCATTTGGGCTGCACCAAGCTGGAGAACATAACAAAACCTGGCTTTTCCTGCCCTTCTCCTGCTCCTTTCCTCCTTTTTTTCCATACCCTGTACAGACACCTGGGATGCAGCTGCAAATCTTTTACCTGAAGAGCTGTCAGCTGACCAATATCAGCAGGAAGTGATGCCAGCTGGTTGTCATGCAGGTCCAGAACCTGGAAAAGCAGATGATGTCACCAAACCAGGTTGGGAACAAAAGTCATGAATTATCTCACAATGAAAATTACTTTGCTTCCAACGGGACTTTGAAAAGCAGCTCAAGTTTTCCAGGGGACACAGGTACTTAATTCTTGGAGGTCTTTTGGAAAAATCAGGCACCAGTAACAAACAAGAGACAAGGGAGAGCAGTGACACTGAGGGAGCTGTCCCACAGAACTGGAGGAGCCAACTGGATAAATCATCCCCTTGGAACCAGGCTGGCAAAAGGGATTTCTGCAGGATCAATGAGCTGGACTGCTCTTTGGAAGATGAACTGCTCCAACAGCAGTACAGGGAGAGGGTAGGACTAGACCTGGAGACCTCCCTCCCTCCATGTGGAGCTGCTGAAATGACTCTGCCTCCTGGGGAATCCCCCCTGTCACACCCATCATCAGTTTCCTTCCCATTCCAGTGACCCTCCAGAGCAGGGGAGAAATGGATTTACCCCATCCACCTCTGCCTGACCAGCACCACCAGCAAGGCTGCTGAGGGGGAAACTGTGGGATTCTGCAGGGGATAAATGAGCTGTGGGACTGATGGTGATGTGACACAAACCACTCAGTGACTGCTGTCTGTCAGCCTGGGAGCTGAACCCAGAAAATGCAGGCGTCACACCTTGGTACTGATTCCTGGCAAAGCCAGCCAGCCAGAAGGGATTTACTTGGGCTGGTGTGTTTTAATGCAGCTCAAATCCAAGGAAAATAGGCTGCAGTTGAACTGTTCAGAATCACAATTACCTTCACAGTTATGAGACTCAGGAGGTTGCAGGACTTTGGAACTAAGGATGTCAGATTATTGGTATGAATAATCAGCACCTGGGGAGGAAAAACCCCATTGTCACATAAACACAAGAGACACCAGAACAAGCACTTTTCTTGAGATTGAACTGGGGAGGCTGTATAAGAACTCAATATCTTGTTCAGCATCATATAAAACATTGCAGTAGGAAGCAGATTGTCAGAGAAGGTCAAACATTTTACATGAGATCTAAACCAGAGCCCAGTTCCTCATGTGAGAAATACCCTTAGATGTCCTAAGACAGGAACAACCACCTCTTCTTTCCTGGCAGAAGTTTACTTTAAAAAACACAGGCAGGATTGATCTGACTCCAACTGCTCTCTATGTAGTATCACACAGGTGGACAAATTCCTGACAAGAAAATGCCTTCTGGACCACCATTAAACAACCACACACAGTCATATCAAACATGACAACAATAGTTAAGCATATTAATAGAATTATTTAATAATTTCTGATTACAACATTACCTTTTTTTGCAAGACCTTGCAAGTTGCAAAGGCCCCATAAGGAACCTAAAAAACAATAAAAAATAGTCACGTCAGACTCCTCTTTTAAGCAGTTCTACACTGTTCACCTGTAAAGTGTGAACAGCTTGACTGAAAATAAAAGCGATGCTTTAAATTACTGCCCTTTGATTTTGGCCCAGTACTTCCCAGGGAGCTTCCATTTAAACAGTTTCCAGTGGCTCTCCATGACACAGCAGTGCCACAGAACAGGCTGAGGCTTAGGCAGGACTTCAAGCCTTGTGTGATTTAATATTCACCATGCACATGAGCTCAGGCAAAGGCTCAGCTTACTCATCACAGAAATGCATCCTGTGGTTTGGCAACCTCACGACCACACTGCAGCGTGCCGAGAGAGAAAGGTGAGCACCAGGCAGGACAGAGTGTCCCTGATGTGCCAGGAGAGGGACAGGCAGACCAAGGAGATGCCAGTTCAGCCCCTGCCAGACACAGCTGGGCACTGTGACCTTCCCAGCAGCAGCCAGACTCCTGTCCGTGGTTAATTATAAAACCAAACTGATGTCTCACTCCATTTATTGAAACAACAATGAAAATGAACAGTAAGGCAGTTTTATGGTCCAAAAGGAGCTGCTGGGCATTCCAGATTAGCTGTGGCCCTGAGTGGAGCTGGCTGGGTGGATCCTCTGTCTGCCACCCTGCACACCCAGGCTGTCCCACACAGCCTGCAAACACACACAGAGCTGCTGCTGGCTCCTGAGCTTGGAACAAACATCCCAAAGTCTCAGCAGGCAGCTCTGCACACACTGCACAGCAGGCAGCTCTCCTCTCCAGGATGGTGTCAAATCACCACACTTTGCTTGGCAAGGGCATCCTGTATTCAGGATCAACATTTTAGAAGCATGAGACAAAGAATAAAAATTAAAAGTGAGATAGAAATGGGTGTCTGCCTGAAGCTGGTCTGGCTGCCAGCAGGAAAATCTGGGTCTGGGTGCCTGGCACTCTGTCACTGCCTGCCCACACACCAGCAGACAGATTGTTTCTCATCTAGTTGGTTGCCATAAAAGAAGCCAAGCTGGGAGTGAGACTTCCATCCTTACCCAGCAACTTGGAAGCAGGACTGGGATTTTCACTCACACAGAAAAACAACCATGGGTGGCAGACTGTGTAGCTCTAAGATTAGAAATACTCAGCCTTTGGCAGACCAATTCCCTCAGGACCAGAAAAATTAAGCCATGAGGTCCTGAACTAGGGTCAAACAAGGCACTGGTGGAGGGTATGAGACCACTCTGCCCTTCTAAAGGTTTCCCAGGACAGAAATGGTGTTGAAGCATGAGACAGGACAGAAAAACTCCCACCAAAAAAACAGGGAAGAAGCCCCCAGCTGAAAGCCAGAGCTCAAGAGAGAGAGGAAAAGGTGGACTAGCAACAATTTCTGTGTCAAGGCTCACAGGCATGAGAGTAAATCTGACAGTTGGTCAGAAGCAGATAGAGAAACAAGGAGCAGACAGAGAAACAGAGCTGTGAGTGAAGACTGGAAGTTGTAGAGGACATACCTCTGAGAGCTCACATCTGGATATGTCAAGGGTGTCATCAGCACCAGCTTCTTTTGCCTGGAGAGGCAAGAAACACATCCAGAGAATTAGACCATGAAGAAATACAGCACCTCTTGCTGCATCTTGCCCAGAGAGTTTGTGGACTTCCCATCCCTGGAAGTGTCCAAGGCCAGTTTGGATGGGGCTGGGAGCAGCCTGGGACAGGGAAAGGTGTCCCTGCCCATGGCAGGGGTGACACTGGATGGGCTTTAAGGTCCCTTCCATCCAAACCAGTCTGGTTCTGTTCCAAAGTATTTTCCATGTTCAAATCAAGTCCATGCAATGCAGCTACTAACAGCAATGAACCTGGACAGACACCACTCACCCATGTCCCCAAAGCCACATCTAGACACCTCTGGTTCACTTCCAGGGATGGTGACCCCCCACCACTGTCCTGGGCAGTCTGTTGTAATGTCTGACAACGCTCTTCATGAAAAAAAAGGCTCAATATCCAACCTGAGCCTGCCCTGGCCCAGCCTGGGGCCGTTCCCTCTCCTCCTGTCCCTGTTCCCTGGGAGCAGAGCCCGACCCCCCTGGCTGTCCCCTCCTGTCAGGAGTTGTGCAGAGCCACAAGGTCCCCCCTGAGCCTCCTTTTCTCCAGGCTGAGCCCCTTTCCCAGCTCCCTGAGCCACTCCTCATCCCTTCCCCAGGAGATTCCCTGTGCCAGAGCACCCTAGTGAAATCCTACTCCAGGAAAACAAACAGCAACATCTAATGAGTTCATCCTCAGAGTGACAGGAAGATCAGAATAATGGGAAGCAAAAGAGAGGCACAAGGCAAGGCAGATGTGATGGGAAGTTACAGGTTCCCTGGAAGGAAAAACAGACTGGGAGATCTGTAAGGGCAAAGGGGCATGGAGGAGAAAGGAGAGATGGGATCCCACCTGCAGGCTGGCAGGAGGTGGGGTGGGCTGGAGGATGCCCCATGGAACACACAGAGAGGGATGGAAGGGGATGTGGGGGTGGGAGGGCAAAGGCAGACAGGGGGGAAGAAATTCCCTGAGGTACATTAGGAATAACACCTGCTCTCTTAGTGGGATCAGGAACACAATTACTGCTCATGGAACGTGGTTACTGGTCATGCAGGGATGTACCAAATCACATGGAGCCAGGATCAGGCATGGAGAACACAAATGACCCTGGCAGTGCCTACCAGGCACATTTGGCACCCAAGGACCAGGCACAGAGGACAGAAGTGACCCTGGCAGTGCCCACCAGGCACATTTGGCACCCAAGGACCAGGCACAGAGGACAGAAGTGACCCTGGCAGTGCCTACCAGGCACATTTGGCACCCAAGGACCAGGCACAGAGGACAGAAGTGACCCTGGCAGTGCTTACCAGGCACATTTGGTACTCGAGGCGCTTCCGAGCATCATCGCTGGGTTTCTTCTTCCTGGAGAAGAGAGGCATCTTCAGTCCTGACTCTGCTTCTGTCCAGGGGCACAGATGGTCACTGCAGAGAAAGGCTGAGGGATCCTGGGCTCTGTGCTTGCTGGGGAGCCTGGGCTGCAGAACTGGGACCTAATGAGTTGGGAGGAAAATTAAAAAGAAAATAATTGTGTCAGCAAATGTCTTTGTTTAGCTGGATCACACAGGCAGTTCCAGGGAAGTACAAACATGAGACACTCAAGCCCTGCTGTGGTCTTAGAGGGGTCGGTTGTCTTGGTCATCCCTGGGATAGGCACAGAGGAAGGCTGCTGAGGGATCCGAGAAATGCAGGGTCCACTCCAGGAATTAAAAATTAAAAAGCTGTATCAAGAAATCAAGCACCAGGGATAAAACCCAAACTATTTAAACTCAAAGTAATTCTAGCACAATAACAAATAACCGAGAGCAAGGATTCCAGCTGGTTCAACTGTGAGGGAAGAGAAGTTGAGCCTGAGAGAGGAAAGGTTGGGTGCAGGAAAATGCCTGGTGGAATCAGGAGTGCAGGTGGTTGAAGGGAACAGACACCCTGCAGCTCTGGGACAGGGCTCTGACCCAGCAGGGGAGAAAAAGGAGGTGCTGGCAGATTTTGAGGGAAAGGCAGAAAGCTGTGGCTGGACAAGGAATGGGGAGAGCAGCTGCTAATGAGGTGGTACCAGTGGGGATGCTGGAAAAGAGATGGGGCCAGTTGAGCAATGACATCAAGGAGAAAAAGGGATTTATCTGTGGCTGCATAGGACCAGGGGGCAAAAATGGGCAAAGCAGAAAGAGCCTGAGCTGGGGCTGCAGCTGAACAGGGGCTCCCAGAGGGACCTGGCTGGGAGGTGAGACTGGGAATTAGAGAAGAGCAGGAGGGCAACAGCGAGCCCCGAACAGGCGGTAACTTTTTAAACACTTGCAGTGGCTTTTTAAAACACTGCTTAAAATTCCTAAGCAATCAAAAATCAGCACAAAAGAGGCACTGCTTCACCAGTGGAGCAGTAACTGACACAGCTGCACTTAACTCAGGGCTCAGTGGAGCTCAGGTGTTGCACATAAAATGCTGGTTCTCTGCCAGCTCTGTGTCTGCAAACTGGCCTCAAAGGCTCCTGAGGAGCAGCTACTCCCAGGATCCAGCCAGGGATGTTCCCTGAGCAGGGAGAGCTCTGCCAAAAAACTCTGTAAAATCTTTACGGAGATAAATCTCACTGTAAAAGTAAAATAATTCAGTATAATTCATCTATCTCCCTTCCACTGCAGGAACAAGGAGCAGAGACATCCTGAGTCGCTGTCCTCTGTCACAGCACTCACTGGGACCAGCCATGGGCCACAGCAGGAGCTGCCTACAAACTCATCTCCAGCAGCTCTGTGGCTTTTTCCCTGCCATCCCAATTTCTGCCTCTTTAACCAGCTCACAGGACTGAAATGCTGCTCAGACCCAGTTCCCAGGAGAGGAGGTGAGAGCCAGAACTCAAAAGACTGAGCAAGAAGGGAAGCTGACTGTCAGGGAAATGCAGGGCAGAATCAAGGGCAAGACATCAGAGGCACAAACAAAAGCAGATTTCAAGATGAGAAAACAGAAGGCAAAGGTGTCTGCAATAAAATATCCTTGAACTGATGACCATGTTCAACTCTGCAAAGGTGTCTGCAATAAAATATCCTTGAACTGATGACCATGTTCAACTCTGCTGAATATTTCTGCATCCCCTTGTCCCACCACACTTTTGCTTATTCCAGCCAGATCTCACTGGTCATGGGGACCAGTGGGAAATGATCACTTTTCACCCAAGAAAATGGATAAAGACGTGAAGGCTCAAGGGCAGGCAGTGAACAGGAAAAGAATTGTTCCGGGCATCACAAGATTTAGGATCTTGTTAAATGAATTGAACAGCTTTCAAAAGTGGAAATTTGCTTTAGTGAAGACACATCTAACTCAGTAGCCAGGAATGAAAAAGGCCTTTGGCATGTGACCATTATATGATGCAATTTTTATTTATTAAATTACTGAAAGAACTGCCTGTAAGTGCCCATGCCAGCACCCACTCTGCAGGCAGTGAGCACCCACAGACTCCAAATCCTGATCCCCTGCTCCCTGCAGGCACCAGCTCTTCCTGAGGAGCAGCCACACACGCAGGAAGGACACGGGAATGCTTTCTGGGTGTTTCCCAGTCTGTAGCTGTTGGGGTGATGACAGCAAAATAAAACCAAACATTTCATTTTACTAACAACTGCAATTCAAACACAGCTCTGGGAGAAACCCCAGTTTTCAAAAAATTCTGGACACCATAAATCCATTTGGGCACTGAAACGAGACAAGGTGAGGGTGTGGAAAGAAGAGATGTTTTATTTAGTCTGGGAAAACGCACTCAGGAGCACAGTGAGGCAGCAGGGAGCCAGCGTCTGGGTCTGGGTGGGCTCCTGAAGATGCTGCCCGGCCCCGGGGGACAGAGGTGTCACCAGGCGGCCACAGGCTGCTCTGGCTGGCTGACAGGCTGGCAGCCAGCCCTGCAGGCACGCGCAGGCCCAGAGGAGGCAGCAGCTGAACGGCAGCTCTGGAACTCGCTGTCCTGCATCGTCTGCTCTCTGTGCTGGAGCTGCCACAGCCTGAGCCTGCCCTGGCAACGCCTGGAACAAATCTCCGCTCGTCTTCACTGCCTCTCAGTCCTTCCTCTCCCTCACCATCACTATTCTTCTCTTCTTCTCTCTGCGGGTCCCCCTCCCAGGGTTACACAACTTCCAAGCTCCTCGTCTTCTTTACCCTTCCCTCAGCCAGAACCGCGCCGTTCTGTGCCCGAGGGCCCAGAGCCTCGGAAGGATGGAGGGCTGAGTCGACCCTGCCGGGATTTTGGTGGCAGCCCTCGGGCACCGGCCCGACACCTGGGGAGAGCAGCGACAGTGAGCGAGGGCAGCGCCTGCTCCGCGGCGGACACCGCGCAGCTCCGGGCACCGCCTGCTCCGGAGCCCTCCCCGGGGCGCGGTGCCCGGTGCCCGGTGCCCGGTGCCCGGCGCAGCCCCAGTGTCCCACAGCGGGTCCCCCCTGCCCAGCCCCGCTCACCTCTCGGCGCCGCCATCGCCGCCTCGCCGCCGGGTCACGTGATCAGCGGCGGCAGCGCGCCCCGCCCCGCCCCCAGCGCTCTGCCCGCCTGGCGGGCGCCCCCTGGCGGCCGGAGGACCGCCCCGCCCGGCCGCGGGATCCCGGGATTGTCCGGGACGGGGAAGATCCCGGGATCACCGACTCCGGCCCGGGACTGATCCCCGCCTCGTCCCTAGCGCAGAGCGCTGAGCGCCACGGCCAGCCCTTCCTTGGACACCTCCAGGGCCGGGGACTCCACCGGTGCCCTGGGCAGCCCCTGCCAGTGCCTCGCCACCCTTCCATATGGTCCATTTTGCAACGGGGCTGGCTATCTATCTATCTAATCTATCTATCTATCTATCTATCTATCTATCTATCTATCTATCTATCTATCTATCTATCTATCTATCTATCTATCTATCTATCTATCTATCTATCTATCTATCTCGATATATAAAATTACACAGCTATACAGCTCCCGCTACGGCCCGTTCTTCACCTCTCGCGAGATCTCGGCCTTAGGTAGACTTTCCTGTCTTCTCGCGAGATCTTGGAGGGTATATCTTAGGCCCGCGCGGCGGGCGCTCTCTCTTGGCTGCCCCCGGTAGGCGTCGGTCGGTGCTCCGGGCTCCATCCGCCTCCATCCGCCTCCATCCGCCTCCATCCGCCTCCATCCGCCTCCATCCCGGCCATCCGCCTCCCTCCGCCTCCATCCGCCTCCATCCGCCTCCCTCCGCCTCCCTCCGCCTCCATCCGCCTCCATCCGCCTCCATCCGCCTCCATCCGCCTCCATCCCGGCCATCCGCCGCCGCGATGCCGCCCAAGTTCGATCCCAACGAGATCAAAGTCGGTAGGTGGCGGGCAGCGGGGCGGGAGGCGGGCGGGGGCCGCGGGGCCCGGCGGGCGCGGCTGACGCGGCGCTGTCCCCGCAGTTTACCTGCGCTGCACCGGCGGCGAGGTCGGAGCCACGTCCGCGCTGGCCCCCAAGATCGGACCGCTGGGGCTGGTACGTACCGGGGACGGGGAGGGCTGGGCGAGCGAGGGCACGGAGGTGGAGGCCGCGGGGAGGCGTGAAGCATGTGCCGAGCGCAGTGGGAAGCGTGTCCTGCCGGGGGAACGAGTGAATCCCGGGGGGAATTTAAGCGTGCGGGAGGGATAAAAATCGAAGTTAAATTTAAGTGAGAGGGATAAAACGCGTTCCGAGGGCGCTGGGAAGCAGCCGGGGCAGCGCTGAGGCTCTCGGCTCGAACCCGAGCCCCGTGTGACCTCCACGTGTCGTCCCTCAGTCCCCCAAGAAGGTGGGCGATGACATCGCCAAGGCCACGGGCGACTGGAAGGGGCTGCGGATCACGGTGAAGCTGACGATCCAGAACAGGCAAGCGCAGGTACCGCACGCCGCAGGGGCCGGCCGGTGCCGCAGGCGTGGAGCCCACCCGGGCTCCGCCTGCTCCAGCCACCGGCCCGGATCCCGGCAGGGTCCACTCAGCCCTTCATCCTTCCGAGGTGGATAAAATGAGTGCCACACGGGGGGCGTGTGGGGGTCTTCTGGGAAGACCTTAAAACGTGGGTGGGGGGATGTGTGCGGAGCCTTGGGGCGTTGTCAGGCAGGAGGATCCCGAGAAGAGATCCTCATGTGCCAAAATTCAACTTCCATCCTGTTGCAGATAATTTAATTATTTTTTAACAGAACATTGAACCAGCAAAAAAAAAAAAAAAAAAAAAAAAAACTTACTTAAAGCAGCATAGAAATAAATAACTTAAAGACTTGGCAACTGCTGTAGCCACCTGCCACCGTACCTGTTCTGATGGCCGTGGCTGGTACATTCCAGTGGTGAGCTGAGAGGAAGCCCCGGGCAGGAAGCAGTCCTCTCCTGCTTGTGGGGAGGCCTGTGCCGAAAACCTGGGAACAGATTCCTGGAGCACGAGGGAACGGATCAAACCCACACTGCTCTGGCAGTTACCTTTGCTGAGAGCATTGACAGGTTGATTGAGTGTCTTCATTAGTAATGCAGAATGGGGGGAAATTAATTCCTTTGTATTTAGATAGAGGTTGTTCCTTCTGCCTCTGCTCTGATTATCAAAGCTCTGAAGGAGCCACCTCGTGACAGGAAGAAGCAGAAGAACAGTAAGTGTTGCCCTGTATTTGGTTCTCAATATTTGGGGCTAAAAGAGGGGAAATACCAGTTCCTTTCTCGGGGATTATTCAGCACAAACTGGTAAACGGGGGACATGAGGCTTTTTTGGGCATCCCTGCAGTGCCAGGTACCAACAGATGCGTATCAGCAGAGCTCTGTGTGTGAGGAGAGTATGGAGTCATGGGCTGGGTTGGGTTGGGAGGGACCTAAAAGCCCATCCAGTGCCACCCCTGCCATGGCAGGGACACCCCTCACTGTCCCAGGCTGCTCCAGGTCCTGTCCAGCCTGGCCTGGGACACTGCCAGGGATCCAGGGGCTGCTCTGGACAAAGCTGGGGTAGAACAGCCCCCTTGCCCGTGACCTGTGCTGTTACCACAGGGCCTGGCACAGCCAGGGGAGCTGCAGGAGTGCCAGCTTAGAAAGAGGAGTTGGGGGTAATTCGGTGCTGCAGTCTGGGAGCAGCAGCACTGACAGCAGCGCTGCTGGAGCTGCAAACCCCCAGCTCTCCACGTGATGCGAGTGCTGGGAGTGGTGCTCCCAGAGGAGACGGGGAGCTGGCACTGCCCGGGTGCCTCACTGCTGCTGTTCCCTCCCAGTTAAGCACAGTGGCAGCGTCACCTTCGACGAGATCGTGAACATCGCGCGGCAGATGCGGCACCGCTCCCTGGCCCGGGAGCTCTCGGGTGAGCGCTGGGGCTGGGGTGCAGGGAATGCTCCATTGCCTGCCAGGGAGGGCTCCCAGCTGAGCCCAGGGTGTGAGATCTGGGTAAGGGAGTTGATGTTCCCTGGTGAGCCCTGAGGCTCCAGCCTGCAAACCCCTGAGGGGAGAGGGACAGCAGAGAGCAGTGAGGAGTTCTCTGTCAGAATCCACACTGCTTCGGGTTGTTGAGGGACCTTAAAGCTCATTGAGTTGCACCCCTTGCCGTGGGCAGGGACACCTTCCCTAGCCCAGGCTGTTCCAGGTAAGCTCCTCAGAGGTGTTCCCGTGGTAGAGCACTGATGAGCTGTGTCTGCTGCTGCAGGGACCATCAAGGAGATCCTTGGCACTGCCCAGTCCGTGGGCTGCAGCATTGATGGGAGACACCCCCACGACATCATCGATGACATCAACAGTGGTGCCATCGAGTGCCCAGCTGTAAGTACCCAGCTCTGACTCAAATTGCTGTACAACATCTAACTCATGAAAGACTCCTAATGAGCTGTGTTTGCTTCTTCCAACAGAGCTAAGACTGCAGAAAAGGAAGTTGCCACATGAAGGCTCCTTCAATTTTTTGTAGCACTTTAAATACTAAAATAAAGACCCAGTTGTCTGCAAACACTTGTTGGTTTGATTGTCCCATGCTGTGAATTTTCCTTTGGGAATCTCCCTGTCTTGTGGAAATACAGCACCTTGGGTGGGATGTGTCCATGCCTATTCGGGAGGGATTGGGGCAGGGATGGAAGTGTGGCTGTGAGGAATGAGAGCAGAAGGTTTAGCCTTGCTTATTCAAAATGAGATCCATTTGTGTCCTTTGCTCCCTGATGAAATTTGGGTCGCTGCCCTGGTTACTTGAGGGCCACGGAGCCTGAAGTGGGGCTGTAGTGACAGCGAAAGGCATGATCAAAAAAACCATTTTTATCAAATCCATGAGCCCTGGCAGACACCCATTGTCCAGGACATGTCACTGTCCCTGTCAGTGTGGAGGGGAGCTGCACCTTCATCACTCCTAAAGCCAAACTGAGCGAAGCCTGAGCTGGGTATCCCCAGCCTTGGCAATCCCACGAGCTCAGGGCTGTGTCTGTCCCTGCCTGGGGTGGCTGTGCCTTGGGCAGCTCTGTCCAGGCTCCAGGCCTGTGCTGGCCCCCCTCTCCCTGTCCCCAGCTCCACGTGCAGCTGATGGAGTCAAAACCAGGAGAGTTTGTGGCTCTGCACTTCCATCCATTTCCCCCCAGCAGATTGTAGGACCTTCTTCTGCGGCAGCCAGGAAAACAGAAATTCAGCTGAAATTCCAGGGACTTGCCATGTTGAGGGAATGGCTGGAGAGCAGGAAAGGTTCTTCCCCCAGAGGGTGCTGGCACTGCCCAGGCTCCCCAGGGAATGGGCACGGCCCCGAGGCTGCCAGAGCTCCAGGAGCGTTGGGCCAGCGCTGCCAGGGATGCCCAGGTGGGGTTGGTGGGGGTCTGGGCAGGGCCAGGGGCTGGGCTGGGTGATCCTGGTGGGTCCCTCCAGCTCAGGATATTCTGTGATCCTCTTTGGTTCCTTTGTTGGAATTGACCATGTCACCATGTTTCAAGCTGGTAGTTATTTGGATGCTCTTGGAATAGGTCAGGTGTGGCTCCTCGTGCTCTGGCACCTGCCCAATCCCCATCTCCATCTCTCCAAGGGTTTGCGTGGCACAAATTCTGAAAAGGTACAGGGGGAGAAAACCTTTGTGTGATGAGTGGCCACAGGCTGAGGGGGCTGCAGGGGGCTGCTGGGACCCCCATCCTCACCCCAGGCCAGCCTGGCTGCCGTGCCAGGGATGGGTTGGGTCCCTTCCAGCTGAGGTTTTGCTGGGGTTCCACAACAGCCGCACACACGCCTGCGGTGCCTGAGGCAGGGCAGCCTGGCAGAGCCTGCAGCCCCGTTCAGCAGCAGCTCTGCTTTAAACTCTTTGTGCCCCTGGTGTTGGAACTGCAGTCTGGTGTGAGCCCCGAGAGTCTCAGGAGCTGTTCAGCCTCCTGCTGTCGGGGCTGTGCTGAGTGGGTTTCCCTCTACTTGGCAGTGCTGGAAACAGTTGGAAAAATTATTCCTTTTCCTTACTGGGAGTTCTGGGACAGGACCTGTAACTTTCCTTTGCCATGCTGCCTGAGGGCATGTGCTCTGGCAGGAGCAAAGCAATGCTTGGAAGGAGGGTTTGCCCTGCCAATTTTGTTTTCCCAAATCATGCTTCTTCAAAAGGAAGCAGAGGGTTCCAAAGATAACCACCTACATTAACATCACATTTAAACCCATCTTCCTAATTTATTATTTAATTTAGTATCTTTATTAATGACATAGATGAAGGGATCAAGTGCAGCCTCAGAAGCTGGCAGGTGACACCAAGCTGAGGGTGCAGTGACAGATCTGAGGGATCTGATGCCGTCCAGAGGGACTTGGACAAGCTCAAGCAGTGGCCCAGGGCAACCTCATGAGGTTTAACCAGGCTAAATGCAACTAAGGGGCAACTCCCGGGATCAATCCAGGCTGGGGGTTAGCAGATGGAGCAGCCCCGGGAGAGGGATCCCACAAATCTTTAGGGTTTTTTGAGGGAATGAAGATGCAGAGGATACCCTGGGTTGGAATCGGAACCAAAACATCGCTGGGACTCCCTCACAGATCCTGAAGTAAGCCCCAGTGCTGGAATGGCTGGAAGCTCCGGCCCTGCTGCCGAGTCTCTTGGGCCACCCCACAAGAGCGCGGCGGTGGCTCTGTGCCGTCCCAAGGCAGGGCACAGCCAGCTGCGGCCCGGGCTGTCCCGGGCAGGGCACAGCCAGCTGCGGCCCGCAGCAGACCCCAGCGCGGCCCGGGCTGCCCGGGCAGGGGCTGCCGGGCTGTCCCGGGCAGGGCCGCAGTCGGACCCCGTGATCCCGGTGGCCTCTGCAGCTCCGGACCCTCCGACCCCTGCCCGATCCGGCCGGGCCGCGGCTCCCCCCGCACGGCTGGTCGGGGCTGCGCGGGGTGTCCGGGCCGCGGAGCGCCCGAGAGCCGGCGCATCCAAGCGGCGGGGCCGCCGCCTCTATGTGCCACCGGCAAGCGAGCCCGGGGCTCCCCGGTCCTGGGGGCGTCCCTGTCCCCTTCCTGGGGTCCCCCGGGCCGTCCCCGTTCGGCCGCCGGGGGGGGGCGCGGTCCCGCTGCCGCCGGCACGAAGCTTCCCGCGAACGTGACGTCACCGCCCGCGCCGCCCGCGCCGCCCGCGCCCGCGCGCGGGGCCTCGCCCCACGTGACCCGAGCCGCGGCGCGCGGCGCGCACATTGGCCGCGGCGGCGGCGTTCGCGGGAGTGACGCGAGGGCGGCGCGGGCTCCCATTGGTCCGCCGCGCGCGGGTGGGCGGTGGCGCGGGCCGCCATTGGCCGAGGGGCGGCGGGGGGCGGTGGCGCGCGGCCCCGCCCCCCGGGTGTGCGCGAGGCGGCGGCGCGTGGCAGCGGCGCGGGGCGAGCGGCGGCCCCGGCCCGGCCCCGCCATGACCGACTTCAAGCTGGGCATCGTCCGGCTCGGCCGGGTGGCCGGCAAGGTGAGCGCGGCGCGCCGGCGGGCGCGGCGGCCCGGGCTCGGCCGCGCCGGGCGGGGCGGGGTGCGGCGGGGCCGGAGCCGGAGCGAGGGGTCCGGCGGGGCGGGGGGCAGCGGGCGGGCCGGTGCTGCCGGGCGGGGAGGGCCGTGCTGTGCCGGGCCGTGCTGTACATTACCGGGCCTTCCCGAGCCACTGGGGCCACGCCGAGGCCGCACTGAGGCCGTGCCGGGGCCTTACGGGGCCGTGCCGGGGCCGTGCGGCCGCGCTGACGGCGCTCTCGCTGTGTTGCAGACCAAGTACACGCTGATCGACGAGCAGGACATCCCGCTGGTGGAGAGCTACTCCTTCGAGGTGAGGCCCCCGCCCGCCGCCCTCGCGTTACTCTCCCGTGTTCTGTGCCTCCCCTCCCCGCCCGGGGCTGCCCGCGGGCCGCCGGTGCTCGGGCTCCCGCTGGAGGTGCGGCTCTTTCCTCTCCGTGCCCTGCTCCAGCCCCGCTGCTCGTGGGAGTGCTGTGCCTGCAGCTCCCCTGGCTGGCGGAGGAAGAACCCGTTTTAACTTACTGGAGTCCCAGCGTGGGGGCTTCCAAGCAGGAAAAGTTCTGGGTTTTCCTTTAGATGTTTTTCAATTAGATGAACTTTGTTTTAAAACATTTATTTACTAATTGATTTTGTAGCGTTTTTATCCTCATACTGTCTGTATGCTTTTGGTGAACTGATAATTTATCCTCCCGTGGTTCGGCAAACATTAAAAATGTTCACTCTGCACTTAGTCTTGGATGAGGAAAACTTGTATTATTATAACTGATTATGGGGCCAGAAAAAAGTGTTTCCTCTTTGCATTCACTGGAAGAGGGCAAGTGGGTCCTACCAAGGCTTTAAAATGAAAGACAGTGATTACAAAATCTTCAACAAATAAGGTTGTTTTTGGAGGAGGGACCATCATCCGCTGAATTTCTGCAGTGCCGTGGATGCTTTGGGGCTGCTCTTTGGGATTTTAGGATTTTGGGCGGTGCTGCTGCCGGAACACTCCCTGTTTGTCCATTCCTCCCCTCTGGCAGCCTCTGAGTTTCTGTCACTGTGGTGGTAACACACCCTGACTGTCCCGAATGTATCAAGTTCTTCCTGCGCTTTGTGAGCTCTGAACACCATGGTGGAGTGCTGGAAAAATGGCAGGAAAATTTGGAAATGCAGGAAAAATGACTCTCCCAGCGAGGTGGGTGTAGGGGCAGTGCTAGAAGCAAAGCCCTGGTGGCTGCCCAGGGACTGGGAATCCCCACGGCTGCATTCCTGCTGCTCTTTATCCAGCTCCCCCCTGCCCTTTCCCAGCCGGGCTCCACGGGGTCCATGCACAGCACAGCCCCCAGGAACCCCCTGATCGGGGAATGGAGGTGTCCTTTGGCTGTCAGCACCCAGAGGTGCCCACAGCTGGCTCAGGGAGCTCGCACAGGAGTGCTGGGAGCACAGAGCACTCTGAGGGGACAAGCCAGGCTGGTTGGGTCCCTCTGGGAGTTTGGGACAACTCAAATCCCACTGAGCTCCAGGGACCTGCAGGGACAAGTGTGAAATGTGGGGTTCATCCCCCAAATGTGGGGTCCATCCCAGTGGAGCAGGTGCTGTGTGCCCCATGGGTGCTCTCACGGCCTTTCCCTTCCCTCTAGGCTCGGATGGAGGTGGATGCTGATGGAAATGGTGCTAAAATCTTCGCTTACGCCTTCGACAAGAACCGGGGCCGGGGCTCGGGCCGCCTCCTGCACGAGCTGCTCTGGTGGGTACTGGAGGGAGTGGAAAACCAAGGGTTCAGTGTAGCGAGCGCGGGTCTCCAGGACGGTTTGGAGGGATGAGAGATCTCTGAAGTCAGGTCTTGGAAGATGTGGTTTATTAAAAGGGGGAAAGGCCCTGCTTGGAGTTGCCAGGCGCAACTCGTGGCAGGCCCAGGCTGAGAGGGAGAGGGAGAGAGAGGGAGCGAGGGTTCCAGGTGAGGGTCCCAGGGGAAGGTCCAAGAGAGCGTCTGGTCCCTCGGGCACACCTTATCAGGGGGCTTCAAGGTGGGCTGGAACAGGACTTGGGCCAGTGGGGTCACAGATACCTGATACTTCAGGGGAGGATCACAGGTGTGGGATGAACCATACATTGGGGGTGAGACAGAGCATTCCATTTGACCTTTGGACCCATCTGCAGGTAAAGGGCATTGTTTAATCAGAAGGGGGATTGCTTTCAGCCTGGCTATACTATTGTTTTCTAGTTATTCAGTAGTCAAGGTTTGTTATTTCAAATCTAGTTCTCATCTCAATGTCTGGATTTTCCAAATCTTTTGCCAGGCAATCATATTTATAAGGTTTTTCCTATTTCATCTTCCCCAACAGTTCAGGTTGCTGCCCCAGCTTGTGTGGGGTGGTCTCTGTTCCTGTGGTAGCCCACGTCCCCTCAGGAGAGTGGCAAAGCCAGCACAGGGTGCCCACAGGACTTTGGTTTGCAGGGTCCTCACATGGCACAGCCTGGGAAACATTCCAGGCAGGGAAAGCAGACACAGGTTCATGGACACCCTGTTTACACCTGAGAAATGCTGCCCAAACTTCAGCTGGGGGAAGAACGGGACCTGCACCCATTAACAGGGGAAGACAAACCTTTGGAGATTTGTTGTGGGGCTTTTTGTCCACTGAGAATTGGCAGAGCTCTGGAGAGAGGGAGCTCTGACTTAAAACTTTGAGGTGTTTCTCATGGCTTTCTGCAAAACTGCCTGAGGTGCTGCTGCTGCTGGCTCATATCAGCTGCTGCATCTTATTTTCAATACTCTACAAATCCTTGAAATTCTTCATAGGGTTAACATTAAGTTTTAGGGGAAATTTCCTCATTTGTGAGAGCAGCTCACCCTCTGAACTCATCTGTTGCTCCTTCGAGATGTTGATGGGTTTGTACAAAAGGTGGGATCAGCTGAAGAAATCTTATTTATTTTAAAAGCCTTTTTGGAAAAATTAAGCATATTTTCTGTTCAGTTCCACATCCTTGCAAGTGCCCAGGATGCCCTTTATCTTTCCAGGTTACCTTTTATCCCCTAGAACCAGGCTTTGCACAGGAGGAAGGAGACAGGAAGAATATAAGATTATTATTTCCAGTCTGCTTATTAAATATGGATTTTAACCTGCATCTGTTAATATTTAATCTTATTGCACATAGAACTTTGTTGAAATTATGAAATTGGCTGCAATATGTGGAACAAATCACTGACAGCTGCTGCTAACTGTGAACCTCAGACAATCATAATTATTATCTGTAAGCAGCATTAAACAGCACCTGAAAATTATTCAGGTCAGTCGTTGAAGGCTGTGCAAATGATGACAGCCCAGCTATTTGTTTATGACACAGCCCAGCCATCGCCTCTCCTGGCTTGTTTTACACAAATTAGGAAGTCATTTGAGCATATTCAGTTAGGAAATTCAAATTGTGTCACTCGAGCATGGGCTGTGGTTAAAAATAAGAGATTGTGTGTAATGGGGATTTTGGAGAGCCACAGAGAGGGGTGTCAGCTGCCAGGCAAGCAGAGCTGCAGTTCTGAAGTTGCAGTCAGATTTCTGGACTAGAAGATATAAAATATCTCTGCTGTTCTGAGAATTCCTTTTGGACCTGAAGGTGTTGGTGTTGCTGATCTTTAGGTGCAGCTCAGACATTGCAGGGCAGAGGCTGAGTCTCTGCAGGGGCTGTGAAGCTTCTGCCCCTCCTGAACAGAGCAATTTTGGGCTGCTCTGAGCACAAACCAGGACTGGAGAGTGGTGTCAGGTCCTTCCCTTGGTGAGGAGGGGCAGTGCTGGAGGTTTGGAGCCTGTGAGAGTCAGGAGAGCTGGGCAGAGCCAGGCAGTGATTGCACTTCCCAGAGCCAGCCTGACTCCTTGGATGAATGAAAACAAAAGAACATGGATTACTGCAGGTGTAGGTGTGTGATTCAGTTGTTCTCTGCACATGAACCCCCAAAACAATGAAAAACCAACTCAGTTGTTGCCTCTGGTATAAGGTACAGTGAGTAATATGTGGTAGATGCAAGTAAAACAGATTTTAAATATTTTATTTCTTTTCTAGTTAAGCAGGTATCTTTGTTCACATCATGAGGCCCTTGGGATAGGAATCCTGGAGCTGCTGGAGCTGCAGCAGTGTCAGGGACCTTCTCCCAGTGCCCTCCTGCTGCCTTGTGCAGAGGCAACTGTGGGATCAAAAGGCATCCAAGGAGCTGAAAATTCTCTACGTGAGCTGCAAAAATTCTTACAGGGAGAGCTTCCTGATAGTTCTTCAGCCTCTCAGCTGCTTGCTGTGATTTCCACACAGAGTTTTGGCTCCCCCAAAGCAGGGTTTGGATGTCTCTGCAGAAGTCTTATCCCCTCATCAGTTCCCTGTGGAGCAATCCCAGCTCTGTGTTCTGCTGGGTGTAGAGATGTTCCCTGGGGAACAGCAGCAGCAGGGGATTAGTCATAAGTAGCACCAACTGCATGTTCAAAAAGACATCCAGGACCTGATTTCTGGGGGTTTTTGAGGGTTTTTTTTAGAGCACTTGCCATCTTACTGCCTGTAGCAGGCTCAGTTCTGGCTCCTGGTGCTTGGAATTGCTGTGTCTGCACTTGTATTCCAGTCCTGGGCTCTGAGCTGCTGAAATACCAAAAGAGCAGAATCCACATGATTCCCTGAAAAGTCCTGGGGGAAGGGTTTTGCCTGGCATCTTGCAGGAGCTCAGGAGTGCATGGGGAGGCAGAAGCTCCAGCTCTGCAGGAGTTTTGGCTGCATTAGTGAGGCTGTTCACAAGGCAGGTTCTCCACAGCCGGTCCTTGCTGCTCAGTTTGGATGAGCTGGGATGGTCAGAGAGGCCTGGGGAGGGGAGTGCAGTGCTCCTGTGTTCAAAGCTTTCTTCTTGATGTGTGGAGAGAAGGGACCACCCTGAATTCGGCATTACCAATTCTGGCACCTCAGTGCAGTGGTGTTTAACACTGGCTGCTCACCAGCAAGGCCCAACTTCCACCTTTACTTAGGCTTTTGTCACTTGAGGCCTCAGAAGAGCTGGCAGTGATGTAGATAAGTGTGGTTTCATACAAGGAGATAAAGGCTGGCTCAGTGTGGGAGGGGACTGGTCAGAATTTGCTTTTTGGGGTGTTGGGCTTTTTTGGGTGCAGATCTGTGGAGGAGCAGGGGTGGGTATGTGCCACTCTGCTGTGACATCCCAGTGTCAGGAACAGTCTCTCATAATCCTTTCTCCTTCCCCAACTCCAGCAGTTTCTCAACTCTCATTTAATAAAATCAAAAAATATTTCTGAACTTAGTCTTGGAATCCCCTTCCCTTTCCCCCCTGCACAGTCTGCTCTTGCTCTGAACTTCTGTCTCCTCCTCCCAGATTCCTGTCTCCTATCTGTCCCATCTCTCCAGCTGGCACTTTGTCCTAGGCTCATTCTAAGAACTTTAACTCCTTCCCTGTCTCCATCTCTGACTGATGCTCACCTCCAGCAGTTCACCACTTCTGGGTTCCCACTTGGAGCCCTCGGGACTCCTGATTCCCTTTGCCAGATCCTCTGCCGGCCTTCAACAACTCAAAAGTAGCTGTTACTGTAATGGCTTCCCAGTGCCAGAGGGCAGGGATGGATGGGATGTTGGGAAGGAATTGTCCCCTGGGAGGGTGGGGAAGCCCTGGAAGTGGCCCAGGATCCCTGGAAGTGTCCAAGGCCAGGCTGGACGGGGTTTGGAGCAGCCTGGGTAGTGGGAGATGTCCCTGCCCGTGGCAGGGAATGAGCTGAATTTTCAAATCCCTTCCAACCCAAATCAAGCTGGGATTCCTCCTTCAGGGCACTTCAGCAGACTCCTTGCCTAGTGTGTTTGCTTTAATGTGTGTAGTATGGTTTCTTTTTCCCCAGAAGAAGGATTTTATTAGTTTTACCTTCAAGGGGAAGAACTTTAATTCCATGGAGACCCAGCAGACTCCCTGGCTCTGTTCTCATGCAGGGAATTCTCACAGGAATTACCTGGTGGGAGCTGGAGCACAGTCTGTGCGTAGGTGCTGCTTGTAGGCTCTCCAAGGGGATTCTCCTCATTAAATTCTACAAAGTTTTGGGGCATGTGTGAAGTGCAGGAGTTTTTCTTACCCCCAAGGTATATAACTTACACATATCTGGATGGATTTTGACCAAGAATACAAAATCCTACGTTTTTCATTTTAAGTCATGTTGAAATGAGTTTCCTGTTCTGCTGGGTAATGCTGAGCTTTATAAAGGTTAAAAAAAAAGAGGGAATTTTTAAACTCGGGCAAATATCTCTTCAAAATTAAAAGAACTGTTTGAGCTGAAATGTTCAGTAAAGGCTGAGCAGGACTCGGTGTCCAGGCTGGGCTTGTGGGAAGCTGCTGGGAGGTCTCCATCCTTGTTCTCCTGTGCTGGGAGGTTCCTCATGGCAGAACAGTCACAGGGACACAGCCTTCTGTCCAAGCCTTGCGTTTCAGCTGGGATGGGGATTCCTGCAAGAAGTGATACCAAAACTCGTCTAGGCACGGGGGAGTTTGACAGTGAACTTGATACTTGATGGAACAGAGAGAGGAGAGGTGAAAAGAAGGGGGAAGGGGAAATGGAAACTCTTAGAAGGCAATAGGGAAGAGTCTCCCTGCAGCCATCCTGGCTTAGTCCTGCTTTGGGTTTTGGTCAAGTTTCAGGTCTCTTGGTCAATTGTGGAGTAATTTCAGACTTTCAGTGTGTTGCACACAATTAGAGTCTAAAAAGCATTTGCATACTCAGTGAAACCTCTGTCCTGTTGCTGTTCAGAGATGTTTCTTCATAAATAATAAGCCCTGTGACACCACACCAGTGCCAAACTTGCACAAATGTGTCTGATAGAATTTCCTGTGGAAATAATAAGCCAGTATTGGCACCTTCCAAGGAACACTACAATTCCATGGATCTTTAGCAGTAACTGGAGGAGTAGACTCTGGAACTAAGCAACATGCTTAAACTTACTCTATGCTCTGTCTTTTGATTAAACTAATTTATAATTGAAACCACCTGCTGGAAAAAGGCACTTTCTCCTGGTAGTTGCCCTGTCTGAAGTAGCCACTGGAGTCTGTTTGCAGCCCAGTGCCAGCAGGTCCCAACTCACATTGCCTCTGGAATTGCTGTGATCCTTTGGTTTTTAGCTATTGCTGTTCACCACTGAGCCTCAGGTTGGTTTTGTGTCCTGCAGGGAGAGGCACCGGGGAGGGATTGCTCCTGGCTTTCAGGTGGTGCATCTGAACTCGGTGACCGTGGACAACCGCCTGGACAATCTGCGCCTCGTCCCCTGGGGCTGGAAGCCCAAGGCTGAAGACATCTCTAGCAAACAAAGGTATGGCAGCACCTGGCAGGGGAGATGAACATCTCTTCACGTGTTGTCTCCTTCCTTTAGTGGTTTTTGCCTTGGCAGAGCCTTTTTGGTTAAACCTTGGACGCTTTACGCATCACTCTGTGCTGCCTTCCTCACCTGGGGCACAGTCTGTGCTCATGTCCCACCCATCCCACCCTCAGGGTTGTGCCAGGTGGAGCAGGAAGCCTCTGTGCCCTCCCAGCTGGGCAGAGGCTCAGGGAAATCTGCACATCTCACTGCCTTCTGCCCCTCAGGCACTGAAATTCCAGTAGGAACTGGGAGCTGCAGAATGCTCATGATGGAAATTGTGAGTTCTGGGCTCAGCTTCCAGCACCTCTCACCAGCAGTTTGTGGGAGCTTCCCACGGGCTGGGTTTCACTGATGCCACTCAGCACATCAAACTCTTTGCCAGGATGGATCTGGATAATCAGTGATGGGACACAGTGGGAGACCCACAGACTTCAAACTCCTGAAACACTTGCAGCAGCAGCTTTAAGATTGGGGTGCTTAGAGCTGGTTAAACTGATTTTGAGAAGCTCTAGTGAATTACAAATGCTCTACGTGATTTTGGGGGTTCAAGAACAAGAAACAGACTTCATGGCAGAAATTAAGTTTGACTTTGTATGAATACTTTTGCACAGAATTAACTTTGCTCGATGTAAATGTTTCTTGATTGATACCTTTAAACTTTTGAGGTTTGCACTTAGGCTAAAATAACCTTAAAAATACCCAATATATGAGCAGTATGTGCATTCTAATGCTAAATACAATATTAACCTTATGTATTAATAAATTTGGAATCAGTGTCTCTGTATGATTATTTTAAATTGGTGTATCAAACTTGTACTTTTTTTTTTTTTTTCCAGGGAACAAAGTCTGTACTGGCTGGCAATCCAACAACTTCCTACGGACCCCATAGAAGAGCAGTTTCCTGTCCTGAATGTAACCAGATATTACAATGCTAATGGGGATGTTGTGGAAGAGGAGGAGAACTCCTGCACTTACTATGAATGTCACTACCCTCCCTGCACAATGATTGAAAAACAGGTGGGTTCAGAGAGCTGGGAGTGAGCATGGAATGCCTTGGGCTAATGGTGTGTCTAGGGATTTATTTGTTATTTAAAATGTAGAACTTTATGTGAGCCACTCAGTGGCTAAAAGCAGTGATTTTCTTCCACTCAGGTTTTCTTTGGCCTGAAGCTCCAGACCCTGTGATAATTTTCAGTTGGAGGGAATGTGGGTTTGAGTTGGAGCAGGGGAGGTTACTGGGCTGCTGGGAGGAGGGTGATTTCTGCAGAGTGCACAAAAAGCCAGGTGGGAGCTTTCCTGCAGGGAGCAGAGCCGGGATGAGTGAGCAGCTGTGCGAGGCAGCAGGAAGCATTGTAGGAGGGTTTGGATGGTCGTGGAATCAAAAAATAACCTGGTTACCATTTCCTGAGGTGAAGGTGAATTGCAGTGGCCTTCATTCAGGGGAGAGCTGGGCGGAAAAGTTCTGCTGGAGGAAGATAAGGCAACATCAGGAGTGAGAGAATGAGCTGTGCAAGGGCTGTGCCTCTTGTCACACAGATGCCTTGTCTATAAACAAGGGCTTTTCTTGTGATAGCAGATGCTGAGTAGGCTAAACCCATTGTGTTCCACTTTCTGCTTTGGGGAAGAGAACATTTGCAAAAATGATCTTAAATTCCCTGTATTTGAAACAGAGGCAGCTCTGCCTTTTATTTGGGTCTGTGCCCAAAAGCTCCCTGGATAACAGTAACTTTGGCAATGGCTGAGCTTGTGCAGCCCTCCTGATAATTTCTGAATTTCAGGTGTTTGTAGTTGAAAATAGAGCTTAGGTTGACAAAACATCAGCATTGTGACAACAAATGTGTAATGCTCTAATATTTTGTCTATTAAGCTCATTTTACAAGAGCAAATGTACAGCCACAGAAATTGCTTCAAACCCTTCTGGTTCTCTGAAACTCATGGTGGGGTGTTTGTGTTTCATAGAATCCCAAAATCCCAGACTGGTTTGGGTTGGGACTTTACGATTCATCTCCATGAATGTATGGAGATGAATTCCATCTCCATGGGCAGGGACACCTTCCATTATCCCAGGCTGCTCCAAGCCCTCTCTAGCCTGGCCTTGGGCACTGCCAGGGATCCAGGGGCAGCCACAGCTGCTCTGGGCACCCTGTGCCAGGGCCTCCCAGGAAGAATTTGTTCCCAATATCCCTCTAACCCTGCCCTCCTTCAGCTTCAGGCTGTTCAGCCTTGTCCTGTCACCTGTTTGTGACAGGCGTGGAAGACCTGATCGTGAAGCTCCTTGGGAATGCTGTTGGGTCCTCTTGGGAAAGCTGCTGGGGTGTTCTCTGGGAGTGATGCTGAGGTTCTCCTGGCACTGAGCAGCCCCTCTAACGCCACCTTTTGTTCCCAGTTACGTGAATTCAACATCTGTGGCCGCTGCCAGGTGGCGCGGTACTGCGGCTCGCAGTGCCAGCAGAAGGACTGGCCTGCCCACAAGAAACACTGTCGGGAGAAGAAAAGGACCTTCCAGCAGGAGCTCGGCCCAGAGCGGTGACCGGGTGGCAGAGGCCTCTCAGCAGCAGGATTCCTTCCCAAAGGCATTGGACTCTTGCTTTTGCACAGTATGACAGACTGCTTATCAAAGCCAGAGGCACTGAAGAAAAACCCTGTGATGCTTGAGCAGAATGGCTGACTGGACTAAGCCAGCTCTGACTGGTGCTGTGGAAAGGGATCGGGTCTGCCCTTCCAGTATTATATTCTCAAGCAAAAAGACTACTGTGGAGCTCCAGGCAGGAAGCTTCTCATTATTTATATGTTAATACGTTTGTAAACTCATGTACAGTTTTTGTTAGGAATTCTTGATAGCACTCATTAACTGTAATGTTCAGATGAGAACATGTTGTTGGCCTAAAAGTTAAAAAAAAAAAAAAAAAAAAGAAAAAGAAAAAAAGTCATGTAGCAAAAGCTTTTCCTCCCATGTGGCAGAAGTGTCTGTGGCAGTGCCAAGGCCGGCGGGGCAGGCTCTGGCATCAGCACTTCATCTGGAGAACTCTGCATGGAAGCTCTATTTAAAAAAAATACAAACAAAAAAAAGAGCAAACAAAGTAAAGGTTGGAATGAATCCATGTCTGCTCTCTGGCTTTTTCCCCTTCCCTTCCAGCTGCCTTCAGAGCTCAGTCACCCCTGGCTGCTGGCAGTCCCTGCAGGGCAGGGGCAGTGCCCCAGGAGCTGGCGTGGGGCGTAGGGACCCTCTGGGATCTGTGTGCAGGCACTGCAGCCGGGGCTGCCTCCCAGGGGCTGCTGGAGATGGGCCTTGGAGCAGCCAGGATTTTCAGGAAGCTGGATCAGCTTTCTTTTCCAAAGCCCTTGTACAGAAGGCAGTGGTAGGGGAGCTCAGGTAGCAGCTGTGTGTGGATGTGGTTGCCCTTGTGGCCTCTCTGTAGCATAGGAAACACTCCAGTCGTGTGCAGAGATGTTTAAATATCTAATATTGGGTAATCTGAGTTATTTATTCACTTTTTAAAGACTTGTCATCAATCCAAGAATCACTTTGATTATTTTAATGTAGTAATGAGTAAAAAGTAGTATGGGAGGAGGATTTCCCTTGCAGAGCACATGCCTATTTTTCTTTTAATGAATAACCATTTTCTATTCAATTTTTGCCTTAGAAGTGTAAGGAACATCAGTTGAGTTTCCTGAAGAGCTAAATGGATAATTTAGTGCCAGGTGTTAGTCTTGCTTCACAGTAGAAGAATGTGAGGTGCTGAGTGCTTGATGCAAAGCCTTTCTTGGAGTGCTTAGTGAAATTTTTTTGTAAAAGCCGTTTAGAATTCTGATTTTTCAATCAGGATTCACTTTGCCACTTCATGTTGCAATGTTGGTCTTGCTTGTATTCAATTTGTTAGAAAATTGATCTGCTGTGGACTTCCAATATTATATTCTGTTTCTAATATCTGCACAGGAAGTTCTGAATTATTAACATTTGGGTGGGTTTTTATCTTTTGGCTTTAAACATCTTGGGGAAGTAGCAAAAAACTTCTGAAACTTCCTGCTGGAAGTTCAGTTGAAGGCGCTTGGTCGAGTTGCCACTCTTAAACCACAGTTGTACTGTAACTTTTCTGTTCAGGCAGCCCAAAATGCCCTTCAGTATGAAAAAACTAAGCAGGACCCAACCAAATTTTCCTATAATGGGTAATCTTTTTTTTAAAGAAAACATTAATTCTTTCCTTGAAGTGAAATGCAGTTTTTGATTAATATAAAATGGGACATAGGGAATATTTTGTTTATTATTTGAGGTAATCCATTGAATAGGGCAGAAGTATTGACTTTTTTCCCTTGCCTGTTTAAAAGGCTGCTATTTGTCCTGCCAGTTTTCCATTTTATTACCAGGAATCATGTTTATCAAAACAAGGTGCAGTCTTAGAGCCCTTAAACACTTGAGCAGCACCAAGCAGGGAAAAGTTGGTGCTGATGTTTGAATGTTGCTGCTGTGAGGACAAGGACAGGCTGCAGACCAGGGCCTGGTGGGGCAATGGGGAAATTCCTCTGAGGGAATGAGGGACAGGTGGGACAAAGCCAGGATGGAGGGGGCTTGGGGAAATCCTGATGCCAGGGAATGTGGGAGGGTGGGGTACAGCAAGTGGGAAGATGCCCGCAGGGTTAAAGGGCTGTGAGACCAACTCAAGTGGAAGGAAACTGCCCAGACACCCTGCAAAGGCTCAGGGAGACAACCGCTTCTGACCTGGGTGTGTGATCTCTGACTCCAGACTCTCCTCATGCCACAGGAGAGAAGTGGCTATGGGGATTTTGGCTCTTGGAAAGGTCTTGGGGACTGCAGTAAACACATCCCTGCCTGCTGGTGGGGGAGGTTGTGTGGTCAGTGAATCTGGCAGATCTTGGCATGTACAGACATCTTCCCTCTCAGTAAGGAGGGTCAGAGAGGAACTTGAAGGTGGCAGCTCCCCAAGCCACCCTCTTGTAAAGGTCCTCCTTACCCACAGAGAACCCTGGCTGGCAGGGATATCTCTATATGACAAGTATTTAAAAACCCAGGATTGCAGTCATTTACCTGGGAGCAGCCCTGGACAGTTCTGATCAAGAACTGATTTTCCAAGGGCTTCCCCCAATGGAGATCTTCTTCATCCAAGGTGTTTCCTGCAGGGAAATCTGGTAAGTCCAGCTCAGGGCAGGTGGCTGCAGCGTTCCTGAGGCTGGCTGTGACAGAGGGCTGCACACCCTCTGTAAACACACTGTGAAATGTTGATACAGCACCTTCCAGGTGCTGCTTCCTATCCAAGTAGGATGATATCACCAATCCCAATATGCAGAAAACACAAATGGAAATCCTGGCTGGCTTAAGGAACACCAAATATGAAATACAGTGCAGTGCAGGCCATGGGTGTTTTGATACTTGCACCTTGAAAACACCATCAGGTTATGGTCTTAGTTTTCCCTCGTGACTTAATTTTAAATGAAACTGGTGGTAAAAGGAGCAGCTGAAAGACTGAAATGCTTATGGGAGGCATGGAGATGGTGTAAGACCATCATGGGCCAGGAGCAAAGCTTCACCACCCAGCAAAACAGCACTGAGAGCAAAAGGAGCCTGGTGTGATTAAACTAGGAGCATGTGGGATACTCCGAATAAGAAGTAAACTGAACTTGTGTCCAAATGTAAGAGATAGAAAGAGTAATGTTTGGCAGGTGAAATGTAGAAAAAGCAAGCAAACAAACCAACCCAGCAAAATAATACAAAGAAGAATTGAATATGAAGAATGTTCTAGTCATAAAACTTGAATGAGTAGTTTTGAAATAACCAGGAGCAGGGGGACTGCTGGAGTCAACCGAGACTCGTGCACAGCAAAGGGAAGGGCTGACCTGAAGATGAAAGCCTCAGCAGAAGAAAATCCAGTGACTTGTTTGCATATGTGTTCCCTGTGAAGGAGCTGGTGGAGTTCACACAGGAATACTTCCATATGGAGAGCTCCACAGGGAATCTGCTCAGAACAGAAGTGCTTTCAGGAGAGATTAAAGTTGAGCTGAAATGAGCAGCAACAAGTTGCCAGGACCAGACGGTGCCACCTACAGCTCTGAGGGAGCTCAGGGATGAACAAGCTGAGCTCCCAGCTGGGATGGCAACCTCTCCCTTGGTACAATGTCACAGCAAATGTCACAGCGGCTTCTGGAAGGAATTTCAAACTACAGCCACCTCCACTTCGCAAATTCATGGATGCTGTGATGCAGCACCAATGGCTGAATACTGAGGAGGAGTCAGTGTGGGTTCTGTACAGGGAAATCATGCTTCAAAACTTTACTGGAATTGCTTCAATTCCAGGCATCAACAACCAGGGAAAAGGGGATTTGGTTGGGACAGTTTGAACTGCATTTAATGATGACTTTGCTCAAGGCATTTAAGGAAGAAAAGCTGCTGGTCAAATAGGGAAATGTTGTCACATAGACAACTGTTTAAAAGACAGGAAAGGAAGAGTAGAAGGGAGGGTTTTTATGGTGGTGGGAAGTAAACACCTGGATGTCCAATATATAGAAAAAAGGTAACGTATAATGAAAATGCCAACATCCACTGATGATATTATTCAGTGTAATGATAATATAATAAAGGCTGAGTGAATTGCAGAAGGATGAGAGAGTGGGAGATGAAATTCAGTGTCAATAAATGTAGGGTTGATTACGGGAAAACAGCAAACGGCCAGGCCTTGGCTGACTTCACTCAGCAACGAGACCGTTGGGTCTGCAGGATTTCCGCCAGGGGAAGAGCGGCAGTGCAGGCTCCAGCAGAGCACGGGAGCGCAGGGAGCAGCACCGCCGTGGAATGGCTGCGGGGCGCATCCCGAGGGTGCAGACCCGCCCTCCGACTGGGAAAGGACTGAGGGGAAAGGGAAAGGCTCAGGGCAGCGACCAGGATCGCTCCGAGGTCCGGAACAGCTTCTGGACAGGAACAGCGGCACCAGCCCGTGTCTCCTCGGGAAGTGCCGGGGTGGCGAAGGTCTCTAAGCGAGGCGCTGCGAGGAAAGGCTGATCCCGGATTTTTCTCGTGAGCGGCTGCCGGGTTCAGGGCAGGGGTCCCTCACCGGGGGGGCGCTGGAGCCGCAGCCCCTTCCCTCGGGAAGAACGCGCCGGGCGGGAGCCCCGCGTGCGCCGACAGCCCGGCCGGGGGAAGAGGCGGCTCCGCGGGGGCAGCTCCGCCCCGGGCCCGCCCTGACCGGGAAGCAGACGGGCGGCGGCCCCGCCTCCCCGGAGCCTCCTGGGAGCCGCCCCGGCGGCGCAGCAGGGCCCGGCCCGCGATGGCCGCGCCGTGCAGGACGCGCACGTTGCAGGTGGTGGACACGGAGTTCAGCGCGGACGCGGTGGAGTGGTGCCCGGTGGAGGGCTGGCACAGCATCCTGGCCTGCGGCACCTACCACCTGCGCCCGCCCGACCAGGTGAGCCCGGCCCCGCTCCGGGGCGAGCCCTGGCCCCGGCCCCAGCCGGCCCCGCTCCGGAGCGAGTCCACGTCCCCATCCCCGCCCGGCCAGCACCGCTCCGGAGCGAGTCCACGTCCCCATCCCCGTCTCTGCCCGGTACCGCTCCGGGGCGAGCCCCGGCCCCATCCCTGGCCGACACCGCACCAGGGCGAGCCCCCGTCCCCGCCTGACCCCTCCGGGTCGAGCCCCATTCCCCATCCCGGGTCCTCGCGGCGGGGCCGTGCCTTGTCCTGCCTGGGGTGGCTGGAGGGCGGGCAGAGCGGCCCCTCCGGTGAGCGTGGCTGGCCCCGACGGGGGCTTGCATCCCTCAGCCCTGCTCCTCGCTCCTAGCAGGATCTCGGGTGCGGAGGCAGAAGCGCGGCTGAGCTTGCCCTTTTCTTTCCCGTGTTTGCCACAGAGCGATTCCCGAGGGAGCAATGGGGCCTGTGACCGGACGGGGCGGCTCTACCTGTACCACTACAACGAGGAGCAGCCGTACATCCCCCTGACCGAGATCCAGCGCATTGACACGGCCGCCATCCTGGACATCAAATGGTAACTCTGGCCTGGCCAGGCTCGCTGCCACAGCAGCACGCTCTGCTCCTCCCGGGATCCTTTTTTGGCATGGCAGCAACTACAATAGTTACTAATGGAACAGTTCCTGACTTCTTGGAGGGAAATACTTTCCAGTTTGTTCCAATGAGCAAAGACTGCCTTGTTTCTGTTTCATACTTTCTGCTCACTTGACTGGTCATGACTTTGTACCGAATTTATTTATATAATAACCTATAGTAGATCTCCTTTGTACAGAATCCCCTTCTTGCAGGTGTGTGGGAACTTGAGGAGCCTTAGATTTTCTTTAATGTGAGATTTTTTTAGTCACATACCTTCTCCTTGTGCATGTTAGAATGAAAGTTATGGCTTTGCTCTCCTCCTAAAATACAAGAAATACGGACATTGGAGAGTTGTTTAACTTGATCTTTTAGGTGCCACATTCCTGTTGCAGAACATCCCATGGTTGGCATCGCAAACTCCACAGGCGCTGTGGAATTTTGCCACCTGACTGGAAGTGAGGTGGGTGGATGCAGTGCCTGCTGATGCTGAAGCTGGTTTTAACCCATGTTTGCTACATCTCTACATTTACTAGTAGTGTGTATGGGCTTGCAGAAAAGCTGGTTTCCATGGCTTCCTCAGCATGCTTAGCTTTTTAAATACTTCTTTTGTCTTCTGATAATGTTTGTCATAAATTTTATGAACTTGTTCATGGTACCAAAGGGTAGGGCTGGGCTCTACCCATCTGCTAAGTCGGGGAGGAGAGACAGGAGGAGGGAAGAAGTAAACCCTGGAAACAAGTATGGCCTAACTGGGAAACTTCAGAAAGTGCAAAGCTGGTAAAAGCAGGGAAGGATTTTTAGAGTGGGGTTTCTTTTGGTGGTGAGAGAAGAGGGTGATCAGAGCCATTCTGACAGAGCAAAGAAAGCAGAGGCCAGTCTGTAAGGGAATTCAGCAGTCGGGTCATCACTTCTGCTGCATTTCATCGCTCCCTGAGAAGAAGCAGAGTTTAAGGGAGGTTTGGTGGGAGACGAGCAGCAGAAGGGTCAGATCCTGTGTGTGCACGTTTGCCCCTCAGCCAGCACTGGATGATTGTACAGTGCTGTGGGACATTTCATTGCTTCTTTAGTGTGGAACCCTCATTTGCTCATCAGTCCCTGGAAAGCCTGCTGTGGGAAGCAGTGCACCTGTCGTTAGGTGCCTGCTGTCTTCCCAGTCTTAATGCACTCCTTTTGTTTCCAGTAGAAGAACAGCTGCATGTTGGAGCCACGCTTCAGGGTGGATCTCGGGGCACAGCGACTGGCCTTGTCCTTGGACTGGTCCACTGGACGAGAGCAATGGTGAGGATGGGAGATGGAGGCTGGGGCTCGAGGCCAGGGTGTGTGGGACAACTTTCAGGAGAAGTTGAGGGCTTGGATGAAGCAGTCTTTAGTGGTTTTGACTTTCTTGATCCCAGCTGGCTCCCTGGCCCTGCTCTAGAAGTTGCTGTTTCCAGAGCAAAGGTCACAGGAACACAAACACTGTGGCCACTGGAACAGGAACAGAGACTAAACCAACAACAAATGGGAGGTTGTGCTCTGGGGAATGGCAGCAGGTGAACCAGGGATGTGTCTTCTGCTGCCTTTGTTAAAAGGAAAGACCAGAACGGGATGCAAATGGAGCCACTGGTTCCAACTCTGCTCTTAGAACAGCTGAAATTTTAGTGTGAAGTTCTCCTTAAGAACTGCTAATAATAGCACATGTAGGAAGTTTAATCATGGGTTAGTGAGAAACAGGAGAGAATTGGCTTGGAAGTGGCTCCTCCTCCTCTCAACTGCTCATACATGAGATTTCAGAAATGGCATTGCTGTGTGAAATAAGCTGAATTAGCTGTACCTTGCAGAGGGGGAGGGGTTAATGTGTTCTCTAGGTGCAGATGAACGGTGGTGCCTTTGGTGTGAGGCTGGAAACCAGGGGGATCAGGCAGTCACTGCTTAATACTGTAGGGCAAATTTGCTAATTAAAGCCGTTTTTATGCGTGCTAATGTGTTAATGAGTAAGTAGAATTGCCAGTTAAGACTTCCTTCTTACATTCCTCCTTCTTGTCTCTGTCCTTCATGATAAATGATTGTTGCCATGATGAAATGCCCCTTTAAACCTGCCACTGTTGTCACTTGAGAGACCAGTAACTTCTCCTAGAAGCCAAATGTACAGTGTTCACATCTCTGTTGGAAGGGGGTGGCCCTGTATCTCTTATGTGGGAACTTGGGAGATTCAGTGTGGTTGAATCATTTGATGCAGAACTGGGAAGAAGCCCCAGGCTACTGAAGCAGTGCCTGCAGTTGCAGGTAACCAAAGAGAAGGTCATGTCAGGGAATGCCAGAAAATCTGTGCACTGGGAATTGCAAAACATTTGCCAATGCTCCAAGGTCATTGTGGCTAGAAACTGTAACTGTACTGTGGCACAGGAAGAGAGCTGGAAAGGTCAGGATCAGCCAGTGCTTTGGGTTTCAGTGATAGCAAGGAAATAAAACATCTCTTTGTACTCCAGAAGAGGGAAGAGGCTCTGAAAGGGCATTGTCAGTCTGACTTGGAGGGAAAAAAAAACAACAAAAACCAACCCTCTTCACATGGAATTTGCTTATTGATGTAATGTGAAGCATGTAAGAAGTCAAGTTTTGCATCTGTGAGAAAGACGAGAGCCAGTAGTGGTTCTTTTCCCTGACATGGGTGTGAGTAGTTGCTCCCCGTGAGAGCTGGGAGTGGTGGTCACTGGGGCAGGTGATTTTAAGATGAAGCTGAAAAGTATGAATGTGTCATTCCTGCCACCATGCTGCCAGTCTCTGCCAGTGTTTAGTTGAATTGAAATACTTGATTGTTGCAGTAATTCCCAATGTTTTTTGTGTACCCTGCTGTAGTGGATGTCCTTTAAGAGTGATCAGCAGTGATTCAGAGGGGAAGCTGAATCTTTTCTCCATAGATGAATCTGCTCCTTCTGTGCATGTCCTGAACCAGTGGGAAGCTCACAAATTTGAGGCCTGGATTGCAGCTTTTAATTACTGGGACATTGATATCGTTTATTCAGGTGTGTATGGGCTGGGAATCTCCTCGGGGGCAGTTGGTGGCGGGGGGGCCCTTGTTTGGGGATGTGTTCCTTTGGTTTTTACTTTCCAGGGTTGGGTGAGCTGCTTGCATCACCTCTTGAAAGAGCTGGGGCCTCTGATTAGGGGTGAAAGGCTTCTTTTCTTGATGGTGGAAAATGGTTGGAGTTAATTAGGAGAAGCTGTACCCTGAAAACTGTACTTTGGGTGGCTATTGGCAAAAAAGATTATATTCTCCTGCAGTATGCTAAGAGCCAGAGAGCTGTTTGAGTCCAGTCTTTATGACTTCTAATTATTTTCTTACCAAAGAGGAGGGTACCAACATAATGACACCACTTGTGTTTTCTGTGGTGATGAGTACTGCGAGCCTAATGTGATTTTTGATGTGTCTGTTAAATTCTGTGAGATCCCAGGGCTGGAAAGCATCACCTCTGTGTCAGAGACTGCCCTGAGCAGGAGGGGACTACCAGGATCATCAATCCAACCCCTGGCCCTGCCCAGACCCCCACCAACCCCACCCTGGGCATCCCTGGCAGCGCTGGCCCAACGCTCCTGGAGCTCTGGCAGCCTCGGGGCCGTGCCCATTCCCTGGGGAGCCTGGGCAGTGCCAGCACCCTCTGGGGGAAGAACCTTTCCTGCTCTCCAGCCTGACCTGCCCTGGCCCAGCTCCAGCCGTTCCCTGGCTCCTGTCCCTGTCCCAGAGCAGAGATGGGAGCTGCCCCTCGGGAGGAGCTGCAGACTCTTGGCACTGTTTTGCCCCATGCTCAGGGCTGGTGCTGAGGGTCACAGTGTTTTGTCCCTGGGCAGGAGGGGATGACAGCCTGCTCAAGGGCTGGGACACCAGGTGCAGTCCGGAGGCTCCACTCTTCACCAGCAGGAGGTGAGTGAGACCTGTCCACGCCCAGCCCTCCAGCACTGGGGTGGAAACACCCTCTGCTGCCCTGCCTCTGCCCAAGCCACTGAATTCAGAGATGCACTATAATAGTGGATCCTGGTTCTGCCTCCCTTGGGAGATGGAGACATCTATTAGTTTTTTTTCATCAGAACAACGTCAGGTTGAAACTTTCTTCTCTATGTCCTTTAACAATAAACCAAGTGCTGACTTCCACATGTGAAGAAGGTGGTAATTTCTTTGTAAAAAATGATCCTGATTTACACTTTTATTTTGGCAAATTTTCTGTGTGTTAAATTTGGATATACTATTATTGAATGTTTTTTAGAAAATATTTTGTTCTCTACTGTTTAGTTATTTGAAATGATCTCTTTTCTATCTTACTTTAAGAAATGGTTAAAACAATATACACAGCTCTCCAGTGGAATTCCGTATGTAAACTTAAACTACACTGGGGACTACGGCTATGGAAATACTAATTTTGGGAGTAAAGCCTCCTGGGGATGGAGTTGTTCTGCTGGAGTTCTTAGGGCCTTTGAGCAGCACTTTATGGGGTAGATATTACTGGAAAATACTTGTGCTGAGAGATGGTGTGAGTAGAGGTTTTGTCCCTGGGAAAGCTGTTGGACTGTGTAGATGAAACTGCTTGGGTAGGTCACTGGACTGAAATTTTGAGCTTACCTCTCCTGAGACACCTTGATGAAATAATGTGGACTCAAAATCCTTGAAATTCACGGAAGAAGCCCTTCTCGAATTGCTGTCTCTTCCCTCTGCAGACATTCCATGGGTGTGTGCAGCATTCAGTGCAGTCCCCACCGGGAGAATCTCTTGGCCACAGGAAGGTGAGTCCCTTCCAGCTGCTCTCTCCTGGTGTGACCAACCTCCTCTATGACCTGAACGTGCTGCTGCCACTGCAGAAATTCTGTGTTGTGCAGAGCACGTGGTCTTTCCTACCTTTCTTCTGTGCCCTGACTTGGCTGTGCTTTTCTGCCTGTTTGTGGCATGTCCCCAGCTATGACGAGCACGTGCTGCTGTGGGACACCCGGAACATGAGGCAGCCGCTGGCTGACACCCACGTGGAAGGTGGGGTGTGGAGGCTGAAGTGGCACCCCACGTGTGATTTCGTGCTCTTGGCAGCCTGCATGCAGAGTGGCTTCAAGATCCTCGACTGCCGCGGGAGCCTGGGTGAGTGTCCAGGGAACAGCGGTGCTCCAGGGCTGCTCTGCCGCACTCCTTTGCTGCCTCCAGGTTCATGGGAGGCATTAGGAAGGATTGAGATGTTAATAGCCATAGATTTCTGTTCCAAATTAAGGTCACTCCCAGCTTTTCCACATCTGTGCACTCTCTTGGCCTGCTTGGTTGTGCCAAGGCAGGGAGTATCAATATCAAGGCCCTGTCAGTATCTGTGTAAATCTCTCAAAACTTCTTTTCATGGGAGGAAAGCCTTTGTGTTTGGTGTGAGGGCACAACCATTCTGGGTTTGTGTTCATTGTGATAGTTCAGAGAGGTGCTTCCAACTGTCAGGTGGTGCTTCCCTGTTAGCAGGAGTCACTGACCTCCTGGGGAATCAGTTATTGCCTCAGGAAGGAAGTGCTTTGCAGCCTGGTTAATCCAGAATAACATGATTCCCTTCATGTGAATCACGAGGTGCTTCCATGGTGAAAAAGTCGTTTGCATTCACATTACAAATGCAGTCTGACAGAGGATGGTTGGCTTCCTCAGCTCTCCAGACTTTGGCCAGATCAACAGCTTAGGAAATGAGGATGGCATTTCTCCTGTGTGGGGAAGGAAGGAACTTGATGTCCACTTACTGTCAGAGTCAAACGCTGAAAACTGACAGGAAAAACATCTGCAGTGTATTAATGACCAGGACCTGGCTATCCCCCAGATGTGTTCATGGCTCAGTGAATGTTGTGGTGTGATCAGTCTTTCTGTCTTGAGCCTTCAGGCACACTGAATAATGATGCTCTTTAATCTCATGCATGTTAAACCCTCTTCTCCTCTGCTGCTGACCCAGGAATAAGCAAGGCCATTGAGAGGTGGCTGAAAAATAGTCAGTACCTCATTCCTCCTGGAATGCTTCACTCACTGGTGAAGAAAGCAATAACCAGAGGACTGTTCCCATGAGACACAGCCAATGCAGGACTGGCTGCTGAGCACTTTGCCATAACCTACAACTTGATTCCTAAGTAATATCATTTATCTTTTTTTTTTTAAGCGGAAAACACAGAGGAATGTATCATCCTCTCATCCTATGTCCTGCACAATTCCTTGGCCTATGGGGCTGACTGGTCAAGGCTGTGTCCGAGGGATTCCTTGCCTGCAAGCCAGGACCTTGCTGCTGCGTGCCAGCCTTCAGAGGAGCTTGTAGGAGCATCAGGGCAAGGAGATGAGGGGCTGAATTTGCAGGTCCAGAACCTGAAGATCATTTATGAGTCTCCTACAGCTACTTTTGATGTAATCCTGGATGAGGAGAGTGAAAGCCCTGCTGTGGCACTCGCAGCAGGAGCAGGGCCGAAGCTGGCTGGGGATCCTGGACTGGTCAGGGGCTCTGGTTTAAAGGGAAGTTTAAATTTGGCTGCCCAAGGGGCAGATCCGGGGTCGGCCAGCGGCTCTGACTTAGGAGCCAAGAGACCCAATGGAATGGGCCTGGACAGAGGCAGTGACTCAGCCAGGTCTCCAGACAGCCCCAAAGAAACGAGCATTGTGGCCACTTGTTCTTTCTATGACAACATCCTCCACGTCTGGAAGTGGGAGATGAGCCTGGTGACCCCTCCAGATGTACAAAGTCCTAGATCTCCATGTGAAAGAACAGCTGAAAGTTTGCATTGACCAGTCCCAATGGAAGAGGGAGAACTCCTGAACGAGAGTGACAGCTGAACTTAATGCCCTAACTTCTGCCCTTACTCCTGGGCTTTCCCATCTTACTGCTGAGCTTGGGAGTCCTTCAAGGCCAACACTGCTGGGCTTCCTGGTGGTTTATTTTCAGCACAGAGAGAAGCCTTTGCTTAGAGACCTGTGGTCATGAGCAGACAGGTTAATTTAGTTTTTCCCTTAATGTCCTAGTTCCACGTGGAACAGCCCTCCTCTCACAGGCTGCTGCTTTGTACCTCAGATCTGAATCCTTTCAAGGCTGGTTTGCATTTCACAATGGATCTGTTAAGCCCGTTCTCCTCCTTCCCTCACAAACCAGACTTGGTCGTGCTGCTGTGCAGACCCAGTAAGTGATCAGAAGGTTTCCTGAATGTCTCAGAAAAGCCCCTGAGCAGAGGCTTGGCTGTGTGATGGGAGGAGAGCTCAGACAGGCCAGATGCAGCGCAATGTGCTCACAGTGATGTTTAACAGAGAGAAGTTCTGGTTCAGAAGGAAGTGCAGACTGTGTGATGGGAAGTGCTGTGGGATCCTCCTTGTGAGGATCCTGGTGCTTCTCCACCATTTTCCATCACTCATCACCTGACTACAAACTCCTTCATCATTCCCAGCTGAGCACACCCTGGATCAGATAAATCCTGTAGTGACCCCACCATCACCACATTTTAGTGCCACTCAACCACCCCCATGGCCTCTCAGTATTCAGCTCATTCTTTCTGCTCTCCACAGCACGACCTTTAGGTCCAAAGTCAAACTCAGTTTTTAAAAGGTGAACAGCTTTAAGATCAAAACCTCCAAAAAGTATAAGCGGTGTTTCTTGATATCTTTTTAAATCTAAAGTACAGAAACCAAAATCTTAACAGCATTGCCCTAACTACCTCCAGGAATGGCTGCAGGATTTCTCATGGTTGCTCCATTAGCTTTTTTTCACTGTGAAATATCAGCAAAACACCCTTTCTGGAACATTTTCTCTATTCCTAGAAACAAAAAACCAGCTTAAACTAGATCAGTAACTTTTAGCTTGCATGGTTTGTCTTTGAGGGTCCTAAAGAATGAGTTATCTGGAGGGAAAGAAACACCAGCAACAGGTCTCTGTGTAACAGTGCTGCAACTAAATGAGGGTGCAGCAGATGAGAGCTTTGCTGCTTTGAAATCCCCTCCTCAAGGGTGAATGTGTATTTTAGCAAATACTCTGGAGCACTGTTACATGAAGATTAATATTAGTAACGAAAACAAGAGCTTTTGCTAAAGAAAAAACATGTTATTTTTGGATGTTTCTAAAATAAAACCAATATAAGTGATTTATCTTTTTTTGTTGTTGTTGTTGTTTTGAGTTTTAAAAAAATCAAATTACTTGACAGTCCTTATGAAGATCTTCTGCCCTGGCCTGGGACGGCTGGGCTCGGGTCCAAGGGGTGAATATTCTTTGGGAGTCGGAGTGGACAATCCAGTTTCCTGGGAAAACCGAGGGTGTGTCCCTGTATCTGTTTTAAAGGTTGTAATGCTTTTATTGCCCTGAGAGAGCGAGAGGGAACAGCCCGAGGGCAGCAAAGCTGGAGCAGCGACACCAACTGGGACCAGCCTGGTTTAAGCTTTAGGCCAGGCCTTGCTTTGCTCAGAGAAATGAGGCAAGCCAGTTATTACCTGCCTTCACATGAGGTGTGAGGCAAACAATGTGGACAAGAGCAAGCTGGAATTGGCAGCAAAGGGCACAGGATCTCCTGCTCTCCAGCCTTGCATCCCCCTCCAGCCACCTGCCAAGTGCCCTGGCTGGGCAGCAAGTCTCAGAAGGGAAGGGCTGAAGGGCCACGTCTGCCAACAGCAGCAAGGCAGGAAACAGCCACTTGTGTGTGACTTGTTCTGATCAGCTTCACAGGAGGTGAAAAACGCCGAGTTCAGTTAGAAAAGCTGTGCCTTCCCCATCCCCACTGCGGCTGATCCCTGATCACAGCTCATCCTTCTGTGACTGGGGCTGCAGCACCCCCACTCCACCACAGCCCCGCCCAGCCCCGAAAATGTGGGGGTTTTAACCACCACAGTAAGGACTCATCTGGCAGCCCTTATTCCACACTAAGTGACCATCACAGACCAGCATCCACTAATCTTGCTTCCTTTCTCCCACAGTGAACGCTTTCAGTCTTAATTTAATTTTTAAAATTTAATTCTTAAACTCTGCAGTACTTTGTATTTAGAAACGTCACAGACCCCTCATCCTCAGAAGCCCAGAGAGGCTCTGCTCAGCGGGCACAGCTGCCTCCCAGAGGAATTACCAGACGCGGATGGGAAATCAAACCGCAGATTTCACCAGGATTTCAATCAGGTATTACAGCAGAACACGGCAGAAGGAACTGCTGTAATGTTCAGTGACGGAGCCTGGCCCGTACTGCCCGGCGGTACCACTGCCCGCTCCCTACCGCACGTAGTTCTTGGGGAAGAGCTGGAAGAGCTTGCCCTCCTGCGTGGGCTCGAAGCCGTACTTCTCCAGGTTGTTGGGGTCGAATGTGCCGTCCTTCACGTCCTTCTCGATGCGCGGAGCCACCAGCTGCTCGAAGAGCTGCTTGGCCGTCACGGGCGGCTCGGAGCCCTCGGGGGCGCGGTACGACACGTAGGGCCGCAGCTTGAAGCCCGTCAGGTCGGGCACGACGAACTCGGGCACCATCTCCTTGACGAGGAGGAACTTCTTGTTGCGGGTGAGCACGCCCAGCTTCTTGGCACCGCGGCCTTTGTTGTGGCTCCGGGGGCCGCGCTTGCTGGTGAACGGCGACACGCGGTCGGCGCCGCGCACCAGCCCGCGCACTAGCTGGGTCAGCAGCCCCATGCCGGGCACCGAGGGCTCAGCGGGATCGGAGCCGGGCCCTGCGTGCACCGGGGCCTCAGCGAGCCGAGCCGGTCCTTGATGGCAGCCGGGAGCTCAGAGAGACCGGACCGGTCCCCGCGGCCACCGAGGAATTGGCGAAGCCGGAGCGCGTCCCGGAGAGCGCCCGGGGGGCTCAGCGGAGGCGGGGCCGGTCCCTGCGAGCACCGAGGCCGGGTCCCCCTCACGGCCCGGAGCGGCCCCGCGGCGCTCCCGCCTCCGCACACCCCAACAGCGCCCGCTCCCATTGGCCGCGCCGCGCCAGCCAATCCGCAGCGCCCATGCTGCCCCCACGCGAACGGCTCTAGGGGGGCTTTCCCCGCCAATCAGCAGCGAGCGGCCCGCGGTGTGGGCGGGGCCTGGCGCGGCCGCGCCCCCTGGCGGCGGCGGGCGGGGTCTGCGCTCAGCGCCCTTCGCCCCCGGCCCGGGACTGCGGGCGCCCGGGCGGCACCGGCACCGGCACCGGCACCGGGACAGGGGCTGGGGCCGGCACCGGCACCGAGATGATGGCGGGGGCAGGAGCAGAAGCAGGTGAAGAGCGTGCCGGGGATCGCTGGAGCGCGGCGGAGGGACGCGGGCCTGGCGGGCTTGTGCAGCCGCGCCGTGCCCCCGGCCGGTGCCGGTGCCGGTGCCGGTGCCGCAGGCCCGGCGGCAGGAGTTGTTGTCTTGTTTGGAGGCCGTGTCCCGAGCTGTAGCCCGGCGAAACGGGGCCAGGCAGAGCACCTGGGGGTGGCCGGGAGGGCGACCCGGGTCCGGCCGGGGGTGAGCATGAGGGTGACCCGCGGTCGGTGCCCGGTCCCTGCCCGGGCAGTGTCGGTGCTGCCCCCGGGCACTGCCCGTCCCGGTGTTTGCTTTCCGCAGGGAGCAGGGATGGGTCCGGCCGTGGCACCGGGCACAGACCTGTCCCACAGCCTCTCTCCGTGTGGAGAGGCTCCCGGCGAGTCTCTGTCTAAATCCCCGTGGCTGTGGAGAGGTTTCTTCGGGAGAAGTCTCGTCCCCCAGCACTTCACTGCTGGGTTTTATTGCTCAGTACAAAGGGAGGATAAGGTTAAAAAATTATCGTTCCTCTTGTGTTGTTCAAGAGTTTGGATCAGAAGCTGCGGTCATCTCTTTACTCAGTCTTGTCTTTGCTTTAGTCTCTGCTCCCGCCTCACCTCCAGACATGGATGAAGGGGACAACAGCACCAGCCTTGAGGTACAATTGTTTGTTTTGTTCCTGTTTTTGGACTTACTTATTTCCTGTGAGTGTTTCCAGAAGCTGAAAGCAGCCGTACCTAATTTGATAGCACTGGGACAATGCCTTTAGATGCTTTAACTTCGAAAGAGCCTTTCCTGATGGGAGTTTTATCCTTTCCAACTTTTAAGGATTGGTCCCATTTTTATTGTGCATGTTTTTTATTTCTTGCAAACTATTCATGCTCTGCTTCATATTCTAAACTGTTTTAATAATGCTACGATTCAAATGCTTTCATTTTTAGCCAAAAGAAGGAGGAGTTGCAGAATTCTGGCAGACTGCACTTCTTGCATTTGTTTTTAATCACAAATGTGAAACTCACAGACCAACAGACTCACATGATGCTTTCCCTAGTCGTGAAAAACAAACCCCATGAGAAGAAATAGTTCTCATAACTAAAACACACACACAATGTACTTGTACACAGTTAACAATGCTTTGTGAAAATCCAGTTCCGTAGTCAAAACAAGCCACGGGTGCCTCTGAGCTGTGAGGAAGCCCTGTGTTTTGGGCTAATCCCAATTTTAAGTCCTTGTTTTCAGGGCTGATAAGCCTTTCCCACCCCTGCCTGGCCGGGGAATGTGTCAGTGTTTGCCTTGGACTGCAGTGAGGAGGAGTTGGACTCTCAGCAGTGCTGGGTGCCTGGACCCTGGATGGGTGTGAGCTGCATATTTGTGCTGATTGCTTCTCAGCCTCGAGTTCTTAAGGAAACTTGGACGCGAGGAAGCAGAGAAACGCTCTTGGTGTCAGTCCATACTCCGGGCAGGTGTCTGCTCCGTGTTCAATGCAGGGTGGTCCCACAGGTGTTGTGGGTCTGAGGGTTCTTTGGGGCTGGGTGAGGTGAATCCTTGGGTTGGGGTGCTGAGCACAGCCCTCCTCAGAGAGGAGCTGCCCTGGTGACTTGGCTGTGACCTCATTCCTGCCCCAGGAGCTGTCACAGCAATCACTGACACGTCTCAGGTGTCTGCACAGCTCAGCCTGGCTGCTTTGCTTCCTCTGCGTGTCCAAGGATTGTCCAAGCTGGGAAGGACCCCCCCGAGTCTGAGCAGGGAGTATCACACTGTCACACGTGAAAACGTCGCAAGAGCCTCTCAGGGGTTCTTGGAGCTCTGAATTTCCTTTTTCCCTTGTTGCTTTTCTGCACTGAGGCCCCAGCCTGGGCATGTTTGTGTTTTGTTCTTTTCCCCGTGGATTTGTTTCTCCCCTCGCAGTAGCAATGTGAGTGTCAGTTGGCAATTACTATTTTTGGTGTTATTTGAGATCATACAGGCCTGGGGAGCAGCAGAACTGTCCATGTCCCAGTGTCCCTGGTGCTGTCAAGGGGAAACAAATACATTAAGTGACCAGAACAGACTTCCACCAGGAGCTCTGTGTCACCAGGTGTTGTACCTGTTGCTGACACATCTTCAACTTTTTATTTTTTCAAAATCTTGTGACATTTCACTGTAATCCCATGAGTAATAGTCTGATTACAAAAATGACAGAGTTACCTTGACTCAAATTGGGAAGCTAAACATTAAAGTGCTAAAGTGACCTGAGAAGGCAAAGTGAGCCCAGGGATCTGTGTGAGGTGACTGGTCTGGCAGGAGTTTCCTTTGTGCTGTAAAACTGGAATGAATTCCATTGCAGAGACCAGTTTGGTGACTTGATGTACCCTTCATTTTTCTCTTGGTGGCAAAGCTGAGTTCAGCTGTCATCCAGATCTGGAACCACAGGCAGGAATGGGACCTGAACTGTGTGCTGGGTTTAATTCAAGTGCTTTTAAGGTTCAAGATTTAGAGGGAAATGTATTTGTCCTTGTCCTTGTACTCACGTTGTTTTCACTTGTTCCTAAGAATAGTTTTGCCTTTTCCCCCTTTCTCTTAAGGTTTGGGTTGGCGTTTGTGAGACTGTTTTAGGTGCCAGGTTTTATTCCTGAGTGACACTGGTGGACACAGGTCCCAGGACAGCACACCTGAGCTCAGGGCTTCTGCCCATGTGCATCATCTGCTTTTTATGATGACTTTAATGTGCTGGTTTGTGACTTGTTTTCTCAGTCTCATAAAGTCTTTTGCATTCCATTCTCATCCTTGTTGCTCTGAATAACATAGAATGATTAAAAAAAGTGTTCGGCTCTGTTTGACCCTAGTTTAGGCCTGTTTAGGACTGCACTGAACTGACAGCAACACAAAACTCCCCTACTGATCCCTTTCCACTGAATGTTTCTGTTTGCAAAGTGGGTTATAAGTCAATGAAAAACACAAGTTGGTTGAGATGTTTTTTATGGGGACTTTTTTCCAGCTGTGGGAAACTAATTTAACCTTTCTTTTGGTGCCAGGCTGTGTTGCCAGGAGGTGGGACCCCCATCCTGCAGTTTGTGGAGGACAGGATCCAGACCACCATGGTAAAGTAGAGCTGCAGTCAGCTGACTGAGGGTTGGGGGTACATCTACAGCAGCTTCTCCTGAGCTCCACGAGCTCTGCTAAGTCACTGCCAAAGTCTGAATGTTTGTTTCTTTGCTGTCACTGTGCACGAGGCAGGAATTAATTTCTGTTATTTAGAATCCCAGGCTGGTTTGGGCTGAAAGGGACCCTGAAGCCCACCCAGTTCCACTCCCTGCCATGGATAGGGACACCTCCCACTGTCCCAGGCTGCTCCCAGCCCTGTCCAGCCTGGCCTTGGGCACTGCCAGGGATCCAGGGGCAGCCACAGCTGCTCTGGGCAGCCTGTGCCAGGGCCTGCCCACCCTCCCAGGGAAGGATTTCCCAATATCCCATCAACCCTCCTTCATCCTGAGGCCCTTTCCCCTTGTCCTGTCCCTCCATGCCCTCATGCACCTCCTGTACGTTGAGTTGATCAGCTCCCAGATCTTTGGGAAGAAAAACATGGAATATTTTCCATGTGATCTTAGGACTGCATATGAGGTTGTTTGAATTATAAATCAAGTATTTATGAATGTGCTTGGCTTTTAGACATCTCACTGTGCTGAGTGCTCTTCAGCCCTTCAAAAATATGTAGTAACTTCTGACGTAGAAAATTATTAACTTCTTTCTCCCTAAATTCCCCTCCCAGCTGACTGGAATTGCAATTGGAGCTGCAGTTGCACTGTTGCTTATAGCAGTTGTTGTGTTTGTCGTGTACAGAAGAGTGAGACAGTCTAGTAAGTACTTGATAACCATGTAAGCTTTAAAACCAATTTTTCCATTGATCTGGAGTTTTTTGTAGTTTTCTCGGGTAGCTGTTTGCTGTAGGGGTGTGCTTCTTGCAGGACAGCAGCTTTAAAGGATGGAGAACTTGTGTTGGTTCCCTTCCCCTGGTCTGAACCCAGAGCTGTCACACGCAGGACGCGGAGGTTTTATTTCTTTGGTGTATGAGCAGGGTCAGCCTCGGGATCAGTGGTGAATTATGCGGAGGAATTCAACCCTACTGTGATTTCACTGTCACAGGAAGGAGAAATGATTGAATTAGAGGTTTCCTTCAGGAGATTAAAACTACCCAACCCTTCTGTCTGCTCAGAGAGCCCTTTATCTCCTCTGGGGCTGAGGTGGAGCCTCCAGGCAGCCCTGCCTGGGTCTGGCTTGGCCAGAGCTGGGGAATGAGGGATCCCAGGGTGGCTTCAATTCCAAACACTGCCCACAGGAGCTGTTCTGGAGGCAGCAAAGCCCCCAAGCTGTGCTCAGGTGTTCTCCCAGCTGCTGAAGGTGGTTTCTGATGCGATGCTTCTGTTTCAGAGCAACTTCAGCCACACGTGCCTCAGTACAGGTTTCGCAAGAGGGACAAAGTGATGTTCTACGGGAGGAAGATCATGAGGAAGGTGAGGGCACCTGGCACAGGGGGAGGGAAGGAAAGATTAAAATCCAGTTTGGGAGGTGTAAAGTTTGCAGTAGCTCACTTGCTGAGCCTGGCCCAGGGCCTTCAACCTGTAAATCTCACTGGGATGTTGTGGATGTTTCACAACTCCTGCAACACTGACTGGATTGCTGATGGAGCAGCAGCAGCTTCTCTTTCTGGCCAGACCTTTCCTCTTTGAAAAATATTTGCAGTCACCAAAGGCAGTAATAAATCAATGAATATCTAACTCCTGTATGGAATTGATTAAATATCCCAGAAACCCAGACTGGTTTGGGTTGGAAAGAACCTTAAACCATTCCACCCCTGCCAGGGACATAGACACCTTCCACTATCCCAGGCTGCTCCAAGCCCCGTCCAGCCTGGCCTCAGACACTTCCAGGGATCCAGGGGCAGCCACAGCTTCTCTGGGCACTCTGTGCCAGGGCTTCACCATCCTCACAGGATCCTGGCTGTTCCCTGTGCTGCCAAGTCTGGGTGTGCACTCACTGCAAACCAACATCTGTAGAAAAATAAGGTACAGGGAAGTAACCATCCTTAGTCACCCTGTGTGGAGGAACGCTTCCTCCTGTGAGCTGCCCCATCCTCTGCCTTCCACACTTCACTGAGGTGAATTCAAACACTTTGGCCTAATTAGACACTGGTGGGTTTAATATTCAGTTCTGGAGCTGTTTCATTGTGAAGGAGGTGGTTACTCCCTGAATCTTGCATAGCAAGTCAGCCTTTAAGAAGAACTTGGCCAAAAAAGCCCTCAATGAGAGGAAATTTTGTGTGTGCAATGTCATAATTTTAATATTCTTCATGATTTTCATATGAAATTTCTTAATTTGAATAATTTTTAACCAAGCTGTTTATATGTAATTCACATAAGTAAAGAATGCTTAGAATTACACATAGGAAAATAATATCAGTTAGTTTTTTGTTTGAGTTTTAGACCTTACTTTTTGCTTTTCTTCCTGAGTAAGGCAGAGAACATTACACCCAAACTGCTGCAGGTTGCACTTCATGGGTTTTTGATAACATACCAAGATTTTACTTACAAAAAGAAAAAAATCCCTCCGAACCAATTAAAGATTCCTTTTGCAACAGAAACTTTTTACAGAGATTCAACTCTTTGGATAACGGATGGAAAACTGGGAATGTTTTGGAAATACCTAATGAGGGGCTTGCTTGGTGTAGTTGTGGTGTTTCTCCAGAGGGTGGCACCTGGGAACTAGGAAATGCAAGGGAAAGCCTTGGCTTGTCACCATCAGAGCCAGATAGAATCCTGGAATATTCTCAGGATGTCCACCAGGATCATGCAGTGCAGCCCCTGTCCCTGCCCAGACCCCCACCAACCCCACCCTGGGCATCCCTGGCAGCGCTGGCCCAACGCTCCTGGAGCTCTGGCAGCCTCGGGGCCGTGCCCATTCCCTGGGGAGCCTGGGCAGGGCCAGCACCCTCTGGGGGAAGAACCTTTCCTGCTCTCCAGCCTGACCTGCCCTGGCCCAGCCCCAGCCGTTGCCTGGCTCCTGTCCCTGTCCCAGAGCAGAGATTGGTGCCTTACTCCTCTTCCTGATGCTGAGTGTTCCTGAATGAGAGCCACAACCAAGAGTCCTTCCCCTCTACCATCCATTAGCACTGTAGTAGTTGATTGGTAAAATCAAAATATACTCTACTTGTTTTATAGAAAGGAAGTGATCCTGAAGTAGATATTCCAATCCTCCGAGGTCTTACATGAGCTCTTCACTCTGCACACACTCTAATGGCTGGTAAATGTGTTAGTGCCTCAGCAGGGTTGGTTTTTTTTTTTTTTTTTGTTTTGGGGTTTTGTGACTGTTTTTGTGTCCGTGATATTCCCCTAGGTTACAACTCTTCCCAACTCTCTGGTTGGGAACACCGTCCCTCGCCAAAGGATGCGGAAACGGGCAAAGGTTTTATCTCTGGCTAAAAGGTACTTGGGACTTGGGGAAGGGGAAAATTCACATCGAGGGGGCTGGTGTGGGGTTTTTGTTTGTGATGTGGAACTTATCCCTGGCAGAGCCCTTTTCTGTAGCTGTTAGTTTTTCCCAGTCCTGTCAGTTGTGGATCAGCTGGGAGGTTTTGTGAACTGGGATGGTTTTGGTGAGGAAAGGCAGGAGAGTGGAATGTTTTAGGGAACTGATAATTAACTTGGTAACTTGGGATGGTGAATTTTAGTATTTACTATACACTTATTTAACATTTCCTATTAGTACAAATTTAATATTTTGTATCAGTACAAATGAGGGAACATCCTGAACTTCCTTTTTTCTTTGTAGGATTCTGCGTATTAAGAAGGAATGTCCAACTCTACAGAGGAAAGAACCTCCTCCTTCTTTGCTAGAGGCAGATCTGACTGAATTTGATGTTAAGAATTCTCACTTGCCATCAGAAGTCCTGTACATGCTTAAAAATGTCAGGTAATGTTAAATGGAAAGAGAAATTTAGAGTTTGGTTTTGATGGATGTTCAAGTGATGTAAATATTTGACAGTTTGTGTCAAATGTCAGATTTTACAACTGCATGGTCAGAATCCTGAGGGAGTTGACTGAAAATCATGTGAGCATAAGGGCAGAGTAAATTACTTTGAATTTTCTAGAAACATTAAAAAATAGTTGAGTTTGTTGTAAAAATTGAAAAAAGAGATGGAGGGAGAAAAAGGAATTAGTTTAGTTGTCTCAGCTTGGGAATAGTGCTAATAAAGGCGTTCTAACATGAACAGATTTAGTGCATCTTAAAACTTCTGTTTAGGCTGTATCAGACAATTTTTTTTTTTTTTACAGAAAAGCATCATAATTGGTAAATGTTAATTGGATACCATATTGACAGCTCCCTGGGCTGCAGGATCTTTTACTTCTCTACCTGAAAAGGTTGCAGATAAATCAAAGTCAGCTTAATCTCCACAGCTCTTTGGCAGACTAAGAAGAAGGGGTGGTCTTTGTGGCCCTTCAGCAAGGGGTTAAATTGCTGACACAGCAAAGAGGAGGAGATCTTCCAATCTGTAATTTTAGTTTTGCTTGTGGATGTTCATTTTTCCTCCCAGCTGTGATATAATGTACTCCTGAAGGTCATACATTCTCAAATGAAAATGCTATTTCAGTCATCTGAACTTGCTGCTGTGGAGTTACGATCTCCTATGACTAATTGATGTTGCAGTAGGATTTGATGGATTGATCCTGATAAATGTGAGCTGTTTGAGCTCTGTACAGAGTGATCAGGTGTGAAACCCATATTTCTCTCTGCCTGGCAGTGACTGCCTGGAATCCACGTGCATGTTACCAGCAGGAGATGGAATATTCCAAACTTGCAATTACATGCAGATGACAGGAGCTTTTCCCTCTTTTCAGTATTTCTCCTGCTTCCATGGACAGGGCTGCTGCACTAAAAGGGGAAGTTCCTGGGGTAACTTTTCTCATGGAGTGTGTGTATCTGGCAGGTTTTTATTTTTATTCCCCTCCACAGGCCATGCTGGTGTTTGCTGGAGGAAGTTTGGCTGTAATTCCTTCTGAGCCTGCATTCCTTGGAGGGTTCCTCCAAAGGAGCCCCAGCATTTACAGTTCTGTGTTTCATGCTGCTCTTGCACCTTATTTTGGGGAGCTCTTTGAGGCTCCTTCTCTGCAGCTGCTCCTCTGGGCTTCCTCTGCCGCTCACAGCTGGGGCTTTGCTGATTTAGGAAGGATTTTCCAAAGGCTGTGGCAATTTCAGGTTTTCCCTTTGCATTTTCTTTGCTGCAGGGTCCTTGGGCACTTTGAGAAGCCCCTGTTCCTGGAGCTGTGCAAGCACATGTTCTTTGTGCAGCTGCACGAGGGCGAGTACATCTTCCGTCCCGGGCAGCTGGACAACAGCATCTACGTGGTGCAGGATGGAAAGCTGGAAGTTTGCATCCAAGAAAGTGTAAGAACCTGTTCAGACTCAGATGCTTATTAGTTCTTATCTATGTTACAGTCTCACAAGCTGTGAGTTCTGCAGTACTTTAACAAGGTAAAAATGGAACCTCATCTCTCTCTCTCTCTACAATGTCTTTTGAGGCTAAACTGTCCAATTAAGCAATGACACCTAAATTATTTTTACTTTTAACCCAATAACCAACCACCCATGCCCTGCAATGTGGACTTTTCTATCCAATTACACAAAACCACCCAAACCCATGGAGAAGGTGAAGAAGGACCAGCCTCCACCCTAAAACCTCCATCTTGCTTTATATATATTACTATATTCTAAACCCTTAAACTCTTAAGTTTTCCACCACATGATATTACACACTTCTATCCAAACTCCACACCCACAATCCCAGTTCTGTCATTCCATTTTGGAAGCTTCCCCACGGCCTCAGGTCACATGCAGTGTTCTCCTGGGGGTCAGTGCCTGTCAGCACAGAAAGTCTCAAATTCTCAGCAGCCAGGGTTCTAACAAGAATCCACTGCTCTGCACTTCCTGAGAGAAATCTGTTGGCACAGCAGATAGGCTGGCATGAATCATTAAGCATTGATTAAACTTAGACATGTGAATCACAGTGGTTTAGGAGGGATTAATCCCAGCTCTTTGGGGCCGTGGTATTTGTAAAGATCAAGGTTTGTAGCAGTCCCTCGTGTCTCAGATGAGAGAGCAGAACACAAAGCTGATGAGGCAGCTGGAATTACCCTCACACAGGAGATGCAGAAGTTATTGAGGGAAGACAGGGTGCAAGGTGGGCTTGGAAGCATTCACCTTTGGAAAGGTCGTTACAGAAAGTATTTGGGCACAGAGAGCAGGAGAGAGCAAGCTCAGTCCAGCAGGAGTCAGTGGGATTGTCTGGGAAGAGTCAGGTTCACTTTTGGGTAGACAGGGGAAAAAAGATGATGCTTTGTTTTCCATGTGGGTCTCAAAATGCTGAGCACCAGTCCTTGTGATCCCTTCTGCCAAGTTAAATTTTTACCTTCTTCCTGACTGGACTTTGTGTTTAACTATTGAATGTGAGCAGTTTTCCAGTGGCTGAAAGTTTAGTGGGCTTGTGTTTAGAAATTATATCAAATTTGCTGATTTCTGTGTATTTTTACATTTTGCTGCCTATTTTTTGTACAACCTCTTGACAGGTAACCCCTCAGTAAAGGGAGCTCATTCTACCTCTGGATGAAGGAAGCTGTGTTTTGTTGGTGTTGCATTGCAAAGACAAGCAGATCACAACATCCCTGGGAAAAACTGGCTCGTAGTTTCTCTTAATTTATCACTTTTAGAATGCTGGTTTAAAACTCTGTGGTTGGAATTAGCACATTTCCATCAGAGCAGAGAGAAAAGAAGCACCTGAGCTTCCTGAAATGCTCCAAGTCTGCCAAAATGCAGCTGTGAGCCTGCAGTAATGCTGTGTGTGTGCTTGCAGGATGGAACAGAGGTGGTGGTGAAGGAGGTGCTGGCAGGAGACAGCGTGCACAGCCTGCTGAGCATCCTGGATGTCATCACGGTGAGTTCTGGGAGGGGCAGAGCCCTGCTGGCTCCCACAGAGCCTGGCAGGGGAAGCAGGCCTTGACCATTCCTAGGGAAGAATCAGAATGCAAAATGGTTTTTGTTGGTTTTTTTTTTGTTGTTGTTTTTTTGTTTGTTTGTTTTTTATTTTTATGAATTCTCCTCCTCCCAGGCCTTCACAGGTGTAAGCTGAGCTTGGTGGTGTGGAGGGTGGTTGTGAAATGTGTGCTTGACTGGCTGCTGCTGATTGGCAGGAGGATTTGAATGGTCCCTTTGTGTCTGGAAAACTGAGATTACAGTTTGATTTGCTCAAATCGCAACTCAGGCAGGAGCAGGACCAGGCTGGGGCCCAGCAGTCCAGGCTTTTACATGTTTGATGGGTTGCTTAATGAATTTGTTTTTATTTAGTCTAATGAAAATAAATCTGACAGTTGTTAGTACTGTAATTATACTTTGAAACCAGTTTTGATGGATTTATTTTGTTTGGTAACATCAGTGATGCTGGTGGCCAGCTGAGGGCTGTGCTCTTTGGCAGGGGCCAGGACGAGCTGAATGCTGATCATATTCAGTGCAAAACTGGTGGATTTTGTTTCAGTTGGAATTAGACTGATGGTTTTGCTGGAATCACTTTAGAAAGGTGTTGAATTCAACATCTTTGATAATACCCAATCCCTGAAGGTGTTTCTTGAAGGATTTTAGTAGGATAAGATTTGAGAGAATGAAGATAAATCTAATCAATAAGTTGTTCATGTTTACCTTTTGTCATGTTTCTGCCATGCTTGGCTGTTGCTGTTCATCAGAAAGTGCCATTGCTCTGTGTGTGAGGAGTTAAAGGATCCTCTGTCATTCTTTGTCATTTCCAAAAGCAGGCACACACCTCTAGCCACATTATCTGTACATCTATATTATGTATATCTGTAGTTCACATAAAACCTGTCAACAGTGAGAACATTTTTTAAACTTGGTCACAGTTTTCTCTGTAGAAAGGGAAAAATTTGGACTGTAACAAGTCTAGTTCTTGCTGTCAAATTAATAATATCTTTGTAAATCCATATTAGTACCTTTGCCTTTGTTACTTCCACCACTAAATTTTCTTCATGACAATGTTCTAAAGAGCAGAGTCATCATAAAGGAACATGTACACCAGTCATGTTCTTGCTTGCTTAAAAGGAATATTAGAAAAGAAATTCTTGTATAGCAGTGCTTTATGGCTTTGTTTTCTAGAAAAGCGGTTGCCATTCATTTTTTATCCTGTTGGGTTTTTTTCATTTTTAATTCTCATTCTGTCATTTTTTTTTTCTCTTTCTCATTAGTTATACCACTGGTAAGTAAAAAAAAATAGAAATGATTGAAAGTGTGCTGAACAGAGTTAGCTGTCTGCAGAAGAATCTGTAATGAAAAAAACCTTGAAATTTTTTTTGCTAAACTTGTTCTCATTTATTTTTACAACTCTTTTGTTCCTCCCTTCTCAGCTTCGTGAGCTGCTTGTTTCATTGCTGTTTTTCCTCTTCCTTATGTTCCTTGCAGACTTTAGGTAGAGGAGTAGCATGAAAATAGGCAAGGAGAGAGGAAGTAGCACTGGATCAAAATAGAGGAGACCCCTCAGTGTCATCCCAAAACAGTGAGTGAGTCTTAGAACATCCTGCAGATACCATAACCTGAATTAGATTTCACTGCACCTCCAAACACATGGCTGTGTTGTGAAGAAAGGGATGCATTCAGAGAGGATTTCAGTTGTCTGAGCTGGATTTGTGATTCTTTTGCTGATTTTGCAGCACATGATGTCAGGCTGGTCCCTCACTTAGTTGAGAGTTGTGCAAGAAGGTTGAGGGTACTGCAAGAAGTGGCAAGATCTTGTTGGTGGACCTGAAAGAAAGGTCACACCAGAGGTGCTTTCCTAATTGAATCTTTCAGCTTTTGAACTGAAAAGTCCCTTCAGTTCTACTAAATACAAAGGCAGCAGCTGTGACATGAGCCTCCCCTTATTCTGAGAACAGATTGATGCTGCTTTCTCCAAACTCTGAGGAGAAACTGGGAGCTTTTGAATCCAAGTAGCTGCAGGCCCTTTCCTGGTATTCTGGAACAGTTCTGAGGTGCAGTTGATGACTTTGACTTGATACTGCCTCAAATACCAAAGAAATCTCTGAGCTGAGCCTTGTTGATGTCTTTGTTTTCAGCAACCCATGCTGAGAGCCTGTGTGCGCAGCCAGAGCTTTTCCCAGAGCAGTCAATATTCATCCAGAGTGAGCTGGTCCAGCAGAGATGTGATGCTGATTGTTGGAGATTTGGGGTTCACTCTTCTCTTGTCCTCCATGTGGAGATGCTCTTAGGAAAACTGGGGCCTGGTGGCATAGCTGGAATAAGAAGGTTGGAGAAAGAAGAGGCTGTGAGGGATATTGATCAAATGGCAGTGATTGAGGGGGGGAAGAATGAAAGTCAGGATTAAACAGCTGGAAAAACACTTGGATAAAGGTGAGCCTGCAGGGCTGACAAGATAGATGAGCTTATAAAAAAGTGATTGATGTCTCCAAGAGCTTTGGGTGCCAGCAGTGTTGATGTAGATGATGCTCAGGAAGGAGCAGATGAAGACAAAATCCAGCCATGGAAATGCGGAGAACATCCCAGATTTTTGGGTCCAAAAAGGATCTACTGCTGCAGGTGGGAGAATGTGAAACATCCATGTCTCTTGCAGCAGATTTTTTGACCAAACTTGGTTGGATTTGGCCTTAAGCTGTCAGCTGGGTTCAGCTGCTGCTTGGAGGCGATGCCTCAGCTCTTGGAACGAGACAGAAGTAAATAGTTACCTGCCCTGAGAACAAAAAGTTCTCTGTTGAAAAAAACCCCTTTTCATAACTGATTATAACTTAAGTGTTCTTGTCATCTCAGTGTGTGATTGCAGAATAGTATAATTTGAACGTGGTACTCTCCCTGTGCTGCTGATAACATTAGAGCTGAGAGAAGTGACAATTATGGAAGATTTCCTCCTCACACTCCCCTGACAGCTCTTGCATGTCCCAGCCCCATTAGCCATGGTGTTGGCCCTTTCAGAGGAGCTGCTCTCATGCAGGGATTTCAGAGAGGCAAAATTATATGCTGAAAACTTGGAGGAATGGGCTGCTCTTTGGAGAAAAAGGCTTCTGCATTGTTATCTGTCATTATCCTAAAGCTGTTTTTCTGAGGTTGTCAGTGCTGAGCACTTTCCAGAAAATACCCAAAGCACTTCACTGAGTAGACTGGGGACCAGAGTACTGGGATACCCAGGGATCAGTTAGCTCTTTGGAATAACTCATGAAACACCACTAAACTTACCATTGTCCAGCAACTAAAAATGTAATAATTTCCTTGGTTTTTTACTATATTTTTGCTGTAGAGATTGGTAGAAAAAACACTTGATGGCACATGCAGTGCTTAAAAGCAGACTGTATACATTTTCTTTTAAATGTAAGGATGAGTAGTACAAATTAATTCTTCATGTAAAGCCTGACTGCAAACTGGCCTGTAGAAGAGGATTGCTGCATTTATTTTTGGGTACAGCCAAAGCACAGAGATGTTATTTTTTTGTTAATTTCTTTACTTAATTAAAAGAAACTTGGGAAAACTGAGGACACTGGGAGCTTTGCACTGTAGGTCAAAGAGATTTTTAAAATTTCAGATCCCTCAGGAACTTGAAAATCAAGGCTATTAATATCATCCCCAGATTTTATAAAAAGGTCAGCTGAAGTTGGTGTAATTAAGAAATTGGTTCCAATTAATCTAATTTAATTTTAGAAACTGCTTCACAGTGCCTTCCAGACCAGCAGGCAGACAGAGCTGCAGCTTTATTTTCCAGAGTGATTAGAGAAAGTCTCTTGTTTGGTTTTGCTGGGTTCTTTAGGCAGGAATTCCTTCAAAGTGCTTGTGTTGAGTTGTGTGATGCTCTGCAAGTCTTGCAGGCAGTTTGGTTTGTAATCAGCATTTAACATCTGTGTGTCAGTGTTGGGAAAAAGGTACCTTGTGTTGCTTTGGAAGGGGAAAGCTGCTGGAGCTGAGAGGTGCTGTTAAAATAGAAACTCCATTTCTTCCTCTGCTCCTGCTCTGTGCTGAAAACAGGCTCATTTTATCTTATAAATACTGTGTAAATCAATATTTGATGGATTAGTAAATTAATTTATGAGTTAGAGGTGTTGCCTCCAGCATTTATTAAGTGGGTGAAAGGGACGTTGTCTATCTTTTCATCCAAGTGTTTGGCAGTAGATTTTTGTTAAAATCTATTCTCATTTTAGGGGGAAAATCCAAACCCAGAGGCTTGCCTTCCAGTATGAAAAAAATCTCTGTATTCTACCCACTTTTCATTTGTTTGTTAGTTCTCCATCTGTTCTTTGAGCAGGATGGTCTAGACCCATGTTGTCTCCAGTAAAGAGAAGCTGTTTGGATTTGTCACATGAAATATTTAAAGTATATATATGAAAAAAGTGTATATATATCTTGAAACACAAGAAGTCTGCCTGTCTTTTGTCTTCCTCCATTATGTCTGTAATTACTGTACAATTTCGTTGTGTTTTTCACTGGTTGTGAGAGTCTGGGGTTGTTTTTGCAGCAAATAACTTGGGTGTCAGCACAGATAATAAAATCAACAAACCCTCTTTTCTCTGCAGCCCTGTCCAGCTGGGATTTCAAAGGCTGGCTCTGTAATACAGCTGTGTCAGAGCTGGGAGCCTGGCACTTCCCTCACCCTGATCCAACTCCCTGGAGCGCTTATTTCCCTGCCCTGTCTCTAATGCAGGGGTGAATTCACCCTCATTACACCCCCGTGGTCGTGGAGCACCAGCTCAAGGCTTTTTGTGGTCAGACGGTGTCTGTCAGGCACAGACAACAGCAAAGCAGGAGCTTGGGAGGAATTGCATTGGATCTCTGATGGATTAACCCCCTGTCTCTGGAACTTTCTCTTAGGGTCACCCTGCTCCCTATAAAACGGTCTCAGCCCGAGCAGCCACTCCATCCACAATACTGAGGCTTCCAGCCAGTGCCTTCCAGGATGTGTTCCAGAAGTACCCTGAAACCCTTGTGAGAATGGTGCAGGTAGGTAGAGCTGAGGGGGAAGGGGAGCCACTCTCATTTCCAGGTTACAGGAGGATATTTAGAGGCTCAGCAAGCTCATCATCCATCCCTTGCTAGATACAGAACTGCTCAGCACATCTTATCAAGATTTGGATTTGTTCTGCTGTTCTCCTGGCTGTTGAGCCCTAGAGTTAATAATCCAGCATTATCCCAAAGAGGAAAACATAATTTATGTATCTGTATATCTCCATTAATTGAGTTTCTGCCTGTGGTACCCTCATCAATCAAGCCAGACCTGCAGTGTGAGTCTGTTGGTCCTTGGGGAGTAGAAGGGTGCTGGTGTGGGCTCTGCAGCTTGGGATGCCCCAGGAGGGCTCCAGAATGGCTGGGAGTCATGAACAGACTGTCACATGTCCTGAAACAGGAACTGCTGGACCCTCAGGAGCTGTTTGGTGAGGGCCAATGCTTTGGAAGAGTCACAAAATTCAGACTGATGTGTGAATTTTCTCTTCAGAAGCCTCTGTCAGCACCTGAGGGAAGAGCTGTTGTGTTCACCTTCTCCTGCTTTGCAGGGGCTCAGACAGCTCTCCAGTGAGCATCTCCTGCAGGTGGGAGGTGGTGCAGGGATCAGGTTAAGGATTTCCAGGGGTGGTGCCTTGTCCCACAGATAAAGCAGCCACAGGGTGACCCCACGGGTCACTTCTGGGATGTCCTTTTGCTTTGCCATCACTTCTGAATCTGTTTGTCCTTGCAAACTGTTCTGGTCTCTGGATGATTTATGAGCAACACACGAACCTCCTCATACTGCTGGCTGAAGGAGAACAGATCATTAACACCAAATTAATTTGCTCTGTGAGAGCTGATACGAAAGGGGGCTCAGGAGTGGGAATTAGCTGGCAGGGCAGAGGAAGGTGCCACTGATTCCAGTGTTAGGTTTGAGTGCTTGTGGGGCAGTGGGACAGGTTCTCCATGGGGAGAGCTGGAATAATTTTTTTAATGAAGAGGAAAATTGGACACAAATACTTCTATTTCAAGGCAAAAAGTATTTGGTGTTTAGGAGTAAGTCTTTGGATTCTCATGCCATTAAATGATTGTGAAGTCATTGGTAAATCATTTCAATCTGTCTCTCTCTCAATTTATCAGCTGCTAAAAAGGAATTTCAGCTTAGGGTACAGTCTGTATTTTATAGAATGCTTTCAGGTACTCTGGTGCATGACTGTGTCTAAATGCCAGAACGAGTGTGGAAGAATGCTAAATCCATTGCTATTGCTTCTTTGTTCCCTGCTTGCAGATCATCATGGTGAGGCTGCAGAGGGTGACATTCCTGGCCTTGCACAACTACCTGGGGCTGACCACGGAGCTCTTCGGCTGTGTAAGTTTGGGAGGCAGGTCCTCTCCTCTCCTGGCAGGGCACACAGAGGTTTTCCTTCTTCCAGAAGGTCATAAAGCAAATGCTACATACTAATTTCATAATGACAGGCTTGAGGACTGAGGCACTTGTATAACCAGCCCATAAAACCCAGCCTACACTGATGCCTGGGGAATTGGTGAGGAGCTTAACCTTCCCAAGTGCATCATTCCATGGTGATGTGTGTGCTCTGCTCGGTGCTTCAGCAGTTCTGATGTTTGCTGATGATGTCACCTCTGCCTGGAGCAGTGGGGAAAATGCTGCACCCGTGGTGGCACAGGGTCAGGGAATGCTCAGAGTGTCAAGCTGGGAGTCCCCAGGCCCTGCTGGGATGCACTGAGGGAGCTGCAGATCCCAGGGCAAGCCACCCTTGGGGATCTGGGACTGATGAGCACAAGCTGAGTGGTACCTGGGGGTTTGTGCAGGCTCCAGGGTGTGGAACACGTGTCAGGGGTGGTTGATGTTTGCTTGTCCCCACTGCTCCCAGCAGAGCCAGGGCACCCCTCTGATCTCCGTGAGCAGCGTCACCGCTGGAGGCAGCGCCAGCAAGGCGGGCAAGAGACAAACGCCCAGTGCTTTGGAGGAGGATCGTGGAGAGAAGTTTGAAAAGTCTGGGGAAGCCCTGGAAATGGGTAATGCTTCTGGAAACATGGAGGAACTGTCCTCTGGGATCTTCTTTAATTTTTGTACTACTCACAGAATCCTGGCCTGTGGTGTCCCCTGGGGCCTGCCACACCCTGGTCATCCCCTGCCAGTCCCAGCATGGAACCCACACTGACTTGGGTTGGAAAGGACCTCAAAGCCCACCCAGTGCCACCCCTGCCATGGCAGGGACACCTCCCACTGTGCCAGGCTGCTCCCAGCCCTGTCCAGCCTGGCCTTGGGCACTGCCAGGGATCCAGGGGCAGCCACAGCTGCTCTGGGCACCCTGTGCTAGGGCCTCGCTGCCCTTAATAGTAAAGAATTTCCTCCCCAAACCCAGTCTAACCCCGCCCTCCTTCAGCTTGAGGCCATTCCCCTGTGTCCTTTCACTACATTTGTCCACTGTTGGTATCACTGCTGTTGATCAGGGGATTTTTATTTTGTCAGAGTAGTTAAGGATTGTCTTAGATTCATTTCAGGTTTGAAGCCTTTGGATAGTTGTTAGCTTAAATAGGGAAATATTACTGTGTTCTAAATGATATTGAGGGATGAAGGATAGGGGAAAAATAAATGACACCTCATTTTGAATGCAGAGAAGGAGTTGGGAAAATACAGCACTCTAGACATCAGCAGAAGAATTGCTGGATGTGTGTATTTTCAACCTAAAGACTCGGTACTGAAGGTAAAGCCAGGAAAATAGATGGGAGTTGAATTTTGCCTCTACAGATGGAAAAAAAATTCATTAAATCTAAACCAAGAAAAAGGTTTAATGTAATTTAATAATAAATTTAATATTCAATGTCAGTGTTTCAGAATCTTTAAGTCAGCCTTTAATAGTGGATAGTTAAAGGTTCTTATTGTTAGTGAAACTTGCTTTATTAGGGGATACCTTGTGTTTGCAACATTTGTTTTTAAATTTTAGACATGTTGAGAATTTCTGGTGCAGAAAACTCTGAGCATGTTTTCAGAAGAAGCCTTTCATCACCTCCCTATGCAGGCTCTACAGAGACTTCTAGTAAGTAGTGCTTGGTAAAATTGTGGGAAATATGTAATTTATCTAATCATGGGGGAAACCACATGATCTCTGGAGTGCTGGGTTAGATAATTTTCCTGTTTATGGTAGATAATCATCTTGCAGTCCTGTTCATGGTAGATAATCATCTTGCAGTGGTGCTGCTTCCTAACTTGTTGGTCAAAAAATTATTTTGTAACAAATGGACTATTATCCCAGAGAGCATTCCTTTGCTGTCATTATCAGCAATGATGATCATTTGCTGACATGATTATTGCTGGGAACATCCTTTGGCTACCAAGACCTGCAAATGAAGAGCTTTATTAATTGATATTACTGAAACAAACTGAATTATGATGATAGGCCATCATCTTTCACATAAAAGATGACACACGTTTCTTGCTTGGCTGATTGTCCCAAGAAGCACATTACATTGCTTTGCTGCTTTTAGAGGAATGTTCTTTAGAGTAGGTAATAAAGGTGATGGATCATGGGATGCTCTGAGGAGACATTTATGAGGCTGAGCTGGTTTGATGCTGCAGTATCATTTTGGGGAACTTTAGTTTCACCACTGTAGGCATTTTCCTCTGGGCCAAGGTGGAGAAACTGGAGTTCTTGTGGGAATCACAGAACACGGGCATCTGCCTCTGTTAGATGAGTAATAAATTAACCACTGTGAGGGAATTCCAAGCTCATGCTCAGGTACTGTTACTAGAGAAATGTTTAATCAGTGGAATAAAGGTGCCCTGAGTTCTTTAGAAGTTGCTTTTATTGCTCACCTTGGCTATTGAGTGACTTAGGAGAAAGGAACTATGAGGGGTTGAAGGGCTTGGAGACAAGGAGGTAGGAGGGAGCCAGGCTGAGGGAGCCCTGAGCACTGAGAGCTTTCCCCAGGGTAAGGTTTGTGTCACTTGTTGCTGCCACACGAAGTTGCTGGTGTGCAGAGGAGAACAAAGGGGAGTTCCTTCAGTTTTAACACTGGAGAGCTGATTTGTTTCCTCTTCAGTTCCTGCTGGGCAAGTGTAAAGGGACTTAGATTTTTTCATGGTTTCCATGTTACTGTCCAGAGGGGTGGATGTGATGGAGAAATAGAGTTAGAGAGAATTTTGGTTGGGGTAAGTAGATAATCTTTCTAAGCCAGAGAGACAAATTAAGAGAAAATACTGACTGGCCCACACAAGACTTGGCTTGATTTTCACGTGTGTGAGGTTGTTTTACACCAGGAATTATAAAATGCACCAGCAGACTTGATTCAGTGGTAAATTAATTAATCCTTGCCCTGAACACAGCCCCTTCCCTGAGATAAATGAGGCAGTTCAGTGAGCTCTGCCTGTGCAGCCCTGTGGCATTCTCAGGGACAGTCCTTGTGTTCTTAGGAGCTTTAATATGGAAGGATCCCTGCAAACTTCTCAGTGGGTATGTCCATTTGTCCTTCATTTCTCCCTTTATGTGTCGTAAAAGTTATGCCAAGGTACACAGAGCTTAGCAGATAGAGAGAACTAATTTTTACTGGCAGAAGGAGCATATCTAATTGGGTAATTATGATTTGCCTCAGTTAACAGAGCTGATTTCTTCTCACTGTTTAGCTTGCACAGAAAGTGCCTTGATGTCTGTAATGAAAAGATCAAGATATTGCTTCAGATTCTATTCCACTCCTTAGTGTGTGTTCAGACTCCATGGAATATTGATCATGTTTAGTATTAATTCAGAGAGGAGAAAACTGTTAGAGTCATACAAGTGCCATTATCTCAACATCTCCTTGATTTGCTTGTTGTTAGAATTAATAAACACTGCTAAAAATTGCTTTGGGAGAAAACACCTCTGCCTCAGTTGCTCCTGGGACTGGCTGTAATCTGTTCTGTTTTTTTGTGCAGTTATCTAACCTGAAGCATAGCAGATGAGGGAATGGGATTCTGCCAGCTCAGGCTACTCTGCTTTATAAGTGTACTAACTGTGTGGAGAAAAATAGATAGAATTAATTCATGGAAGCATCTGGGCTGGGGGACAGAGGAGTTAGAAAGCAGAAATAAAACAGCGAGGCCTTTTGGATGTAACAACTTCACCCCTTCATTGTCCCTGGAAATAAGTCTTCCTAACTCTGTTTTTAAGGTTACACAGAAGTTGTCTTCTATTGTTTTGGTGGTTTTTTTTTCCCCAAAGAGCCCTGATGTGCGGTGCACGTGGCAGTGGCTGAACAAGGCAGGGAAGGCACCTTCCCTACACCACCCAGCCTGGCCTTGAATGCTTTTTTGTTATTGTTTTTTAACTTACAGGTGTTTCAGTAGATGTTAGTGGCTATCAAGTTATTTTATTGCACATCTTGAAATTCTGTGGAGATTCTCTTGGTGTGCAATGGGAAACCACTGCTGCAACTTTTTATGTGTTTTCTTCCCCTGACTCATGAAAAGGATTCTTTGGATTTGTCAGACCATGCTCTGTCCTTTACAGCAAGGAATTAAAAACTTGTATCAGCTGTAGGTTTCTAGTCATTATTTATAAATCTGTTTTTATTTTTGTGGTCTGCTTTTTCCAAATACTGACCTGGAAGCCAAGAGCACAAAACCCTCTTGAATTATAAAGCTTCACCTTAAAATCTGGAATGAAACTGTTGCTCACTGTCACCTTGACAGACGTTTTATCTTTTCCTGCATCTTTGTGTACGGTGTTGATAAAGTTTTAGTTCCATCAAGCAGGCAGCAGCCCAGTTTCTGAAGTCTCTCATTCCTTCCCTTTGAGAAGGCAGGAATGCTGCCAGGGAGCGTGGCAGTTGCCATTGTTTGTGCCATGGCCATCCCAGCAGCGTGTGGGACACCGTGTGTTCCTCAGGCAGCATCCATCCCTCTCCTTGCCCATCACCTCCTGCTCTCCTGGCGCGGCGTGCAGCTCGTCCTGCAGCAGCTCCAGTAATCACTGTGGGCACCAGGGGAGGGCTCCTGCTTTGAGCAGACAGCAGCTTTCATTCTTAGAATGCCTCCTTGTGCTCCTTTCCCCGGGTTTTTAAGGTGCAGGGCTGGGGAGGAGAGGCCAGAATTGGAGTGTTTGGGTTGAAAATGCACTCGGTGTGTTGGGGCTCGGGAGTTTGGCTCACCGTGGGATGGGAGATGGACAGGGAGTCAGATCCAGCTCTTGCTGATATCCCAGTTTATTGTTTACAGCTGATTTAGCATCTTTGATGCTGCAGTGTGCAGGACATTCAGTTAATAGCATCAACAGCATGGCTGTTTTTATTTTTTATCTTATGGGTTGTAAGTTCTGATGACAATGAACTTCGGGTCAGCTTGTTGGGTTTCTTGTTTGGCGGCTGATCATTAAATGACTTTATTAAGATCCCAGTGGCAGGTTTGATTGTTTATATTTGTGGATCACAGAATTATGGTTGAGGCTGGAAAAGACCTTTAAGATCTTCAAGTCCAGCTGCCAGGCCAGCACCACCCTGTGTTCACCACTAAACCATGTCCCCAAGTGTCACACCCACATGTCCTTTGAACACTGCCAGGGCTGGGACACCACCCCTGCCCTGGGCAGCCTGTGCCAATATTTTACAACCCTTTCCATGAAAAATTTTTTCCTAATATCTAATCTAAACCTCCCCTGGCAGAACTCAAGGGCATTTCCTCAAGATGACATGGAAAGAGTACTCTGAGATAGATCTGAATATTTGTGGCAGTGGGATTCTTCCCTTGGCCTAGCTGGAGTGGGAGATAGGAGTCAAGCCCCTTCAGAAATAGAAACAGTGTTTATGAAATTAAGTTTATGGGCAGCCCTTCATGGTAGGGTGGTATTGTCACATGGTCACAGATCACAATGCTGTAAATTCTGGTTCCAAAAGCCAACTTCCCAAAGGCTGGGGCAATCCTGGGCAAGTTCAAGTGTGTGTCTCTTGGGAGAGACAGGTGGGGAAGGAATTCAGAATTAAAAATTTCATTTTGTTAGGTGACAGAATTTGCCACTCAGGAAAGACAATTGCTTTTCCAAAGGGCCCAGCTCATTCCTGAGCAGCAATTTGTATTTATAAAAGCAAAAGTGTAAGAAGAATGTAGTGACTGAGGGTAAAAGGTATAAGGAAGAAAATGTAAACTTTTCTGCATAGTCTGTTTTGGAGATATATTAGGCATAGAAATAAGATTGAAATTATTATAGATTTATTTGTTAAAGGAAATTGCAATTTCTGCTTGATTCTTAAACTCATCTGTAACTCTTCAGGCTGTGGGAATCCTGTTCAAGGTTTTTAAATAGAAGGAGTTTCCCAGTTATGTTTCCATTATTGATTAGCTCAGAGAAGTTCCTGGAAGGTGGATGAGACAGCCAAGGACCTAATGTAATTAAGATGTATTAAATTTGGGAAGTAAGGAATGGAAGTAGTGTTGACTTCAAATTAATGAATGAAATAAGTGAGAACTGTAAGGGAATTTCTTATGTAACTTTCAGCCCCACAATTTGGACAAGTTGTAGGAAAGATCTGAAATTATTGGGAGCAAAATGCTTTGTATGGAAAGACTTTTAGAAGTTGCTGATCATAATTTTCTCCATATGAAATGGCAATTTATCACGTGCAAAAAATTTCTTTAGTTTGGTGAAGAAAATGTTAATAATTTCCTGATAATAGTGAGGAAAATTTGGTGGATTTGCCTTTTCCTGGCTGCTGCTATTATTATTATTATTATTATTATTATTATTATTATTACTACTACTACTACTACTATTACTATTACTGCTATTTTATAATAGTAATAGTGGTCTGATATTCTTCCTGTGTCCCTCCCCTTGAGCACAGCCTGGTTTTAGAGGATAAAAGGTAACAGGTAACCTGGATTGATAAGAAAGGACAGCTTCATACACTGTGACTTCCAAGGATGTGGAACTGAATAGAAAATATGCTTAATTTTTCCAAAAAGGCTTTTAAAATAAATAAGATTTCTTCAGCTGATCCCACCTTTTGTACAAACCCATCAACATCTTGAAGGAGCAACAGATGAGCTCAGAGGGTGAGCTGCTCTCACAAATGAGGAAATTTGCCCCTAAAACTTAATGTTAACCCTATGAAGAATTTCAAGGATTTGTAGAGTATTGAAAATAAAATGCAGCAGCTGATATGAGCCAGCAGCAGCAGCACCTCAGGCAGTTTTGCAGAAAGCCATGAGAAGCACCTCAAATTAAGTTATGAGGATTTCCCTCTCTCCAGAGCTCTGCCAATTCTCAGTGGACAAAAAGCCCCACAACAAACCTTCAAATAATGGCTGCACTCTGTACAAGAGTGGGCGTGGGAATTCTGGGACGTGTCGTACACCCGAGTTCACATGGGAAGATTTCAAGTTCCAGGTCATAAGGAGCTGGGAAATAACAGGAATGTGAAGGTGCCAACTTGCCCCCCTTGGTGTGTTACCTGCTGCTTCTCAGAAGCTGCAGTGCAGGAGGTGCTCACAGCAGGATTTTTGTGTTGCTTGCAGACAATTCCAGCGGAGCCAAGTCCGACATGGACATGGCCTACGAGAGGGCCAGGGTGCACCTGGCACCCGAGGACGCCGGCAGCCCCGCCGTGGCCAAGGTGGGTCTGCTGCTCCCCAGAGCCCAGCCTGCTTCCTGCCCTGCCCTTCCTCACCTCGTTCTGCTTGCAGTCATTTAAATGTTTGCTTCCTGCCTTCCAAACGCTGCCCTTGCAGCTCTCTGCGAGTTGGGATATTTGGATTTACAGAATCCCCATATGGTTTGTGTTGGAAGGGACCTTTGAAGCCCAGCTGGTCCAATCCCCCTGCCATGGCCAGGAACACCTTCCCTACACCACCCAGCCTGGCCTTGAATGCTTTTGTGTTATTGTTTTTTAACTTACAGGTGTTTCAGTAGATGTTAGTGGCTATCAAGTTATTTTATTGCACATCTTGAAATTCTGTGGAGATTCTCTTGGTGTGCAATGGGAAACCACTGCTGCAACTTTTTATGTGTTTTCTTCCGCTGACTCATGAAAAGGATTCTTTGGATTTGTCAGACCATGCTCTGTCCTTTACAGCAAGGAATTAAAAACTTGTATCAGCTGTAGGTTTCTAGTCATTATTTATAAATCTGTTTTTATTTTTGTGGTCTGCTTTTTCCAAATACTGACCTGGAAGCCAAGAGCACAAAACCCTCTTGAATTATAAAGCTTCACCTTAAAATCTGGAATGAAACTGTTGCTCACTGTGACCTTGACAGACGTTTTATCTTTTCCTGCATCTTTGTGTACGGTGTTGATAAAGTTTTAGTTCCATCAAGCAGGCAGCAGCCCAGTTTCTGAAGTCTCTCATTCCTTCCCTTTCACAAGCTGTGATGAGTAACTTTGTTTGATTCGAGTGTCAGGCTGTGCAGAAAAATACAGGGATAATGAAGTTAGGAAGCTGTTGCTTTTTTGGAAACCCAGATTTCTTTTTTTGCAGACCACCAGTTGTGGTGGGTAGAGAATGCAGACAATAAAGGCCAATTTTGGTAGGTGCCAATTTTGATGTTTAACCTGATCCTTGATGTGTTTCTTCTCTTTGCAGTCGATATTGAAGAAGACTGTGACAGTGACAGAAACTCCTTCAGCAGTTTTCCATTACAGTGCTGTGCAGGACTCCTGTAACAGCAAACACATTGATGCCATTGTGGAAGCAGCAAAGAAAGACCTCTCAACCCTGATGAAACTTGATGTGAGTTATTGCAAGGGGAACTGGCTTTGCTTCTGCTTTTCATTTCATTCTGCCAGGAACTGAAAAGTGGATCTGTCTCCTCAGTGTGCTGGAGATGGTCTGGATGTTTTATTCAACAGCCTGTTGAAGTCATTGGAAGGGTTGAAATAAATTTGAATTATTCTGCCATTTCAGCAGACCAGGCTGGAATGCAGTGCATGGCTCTCCCCTCTCTGTGTGCAGTTAGCCCTGCAAGCAGTACATGTGCAAATTCCTGCCACCTCGCTCTGTGCTGTCACTGAGTGTGGGAAGTTATCTAAAGGTTCAGGTGACTGCTGAATCCATGAATTCTGGTGGCACTGCATCCCAGGGAGTTGTTTGGGTTTGGAAATGTCCCTGTACTTTCCCAGGGGCACTGGCAGCATCTCCCAGCTGGGTCCTGTGCTCGGGGGCTGTGCCTGATCCCTGCTGAGCTCAGCCCCTGCTGAGCCCCTTGGTGTTGTAAGAAGGACTGAAAATTGTTTTCATCATTCCAGCTGCATTTCATTACAGAGGTGTGTCTGTTCATGTGGATAATCAGGCAGTTTGGGAAAGCTCTGTATCTGTCTCAGTCAACCACAGACATCCCTGGTTTGTTCCAGCCAGTTCTGCAATAATTCCAGTCTGCTGCTGCTGTCAGAGGCTGGGCACAGCTGCTGCACCTCCTCCCTGCCTTCAGAGCTGTCACCAAACAACACTTGCTAGAACTTAGAAGATTTTGCTTCTAGATTTTTGCATTCCCTCCTGACTTCCAAAATTATTCCCCTTGCAGCTTCAAAATCCCTGTCAGGGTCTTTCAGCTCCAAGTTGCGAGGCTCAAGGTGCCTGTTCCACATCATCACTGATCTGAGGTCTCCACAGGAGCCTTACCTGTCTCGTTCTGTTAATTTTCAGGTTTTTTCAGGCATTTATATCCTCATGGAAGGCTACAGACTATTTGAGAATAAATTATTGTTGCAGAAGGAGTAAAGTAGGACATCTCTTTTGTTCTTGATCCAACTATCAGTTCATAAGCAAAAATTCCAAGATTACTGAAGCTCCTGATTACAGCACTTCTCTTTTAGTCTAGAATAAATTTCTCAGTAATTACCAAGTAACAGTTTAGAGATAAAGTTGATTTCAACAATGGCCTTAAAATGCAGCACCTAATAGGCAGAGTTTGTAACATGAAGATCTAAATACTGGTGAAATAAGGAAAGATTTTCAAGCACCTTAGTTTTTCACAAGCAAATTAGAATCTGGTGGGATGTGGCCAATTGCCAGAAATGTCATTGAAAGCTCCATTTTTTTCCATGTAGTAATAGCAAAAATTGATTCTTCTACAGGCAATGGAAGAAGAATCTTACTGTGTACAAAATATTTGTGTTCAATACTGCTTACATGAAAGGAAATGAATTCTTGTAAGGTCTTCTCTTAAAAAATGAGATCTTTCTTAGCTGGATGGAAGCATTTTAAATTGTCATTTTTCAGAGCAGCCAATCAGAATGAATAAAATTGAGATGTTTTGATGACAGATGGTAGCTTTGGGGTTTTTTGGTTGTTTGGGTTCTTTTTTCAATGTGACACAGAGAGAGGGTAAATGTCTCTAGAAAGAGGCATTTTTTCAAATAGCCTGTAGATATCTGACTTCAGAATTAAAATTCTCTTATTTTTTCTTTTTTTTTTTAAGTAACTTGAATTCCTTGGATCTTGTCATGAATGGTTTTCAATCTCATACAGTTTTTGTGTGCTTTCAGCTTTATCTGCAGTTATGATGGGGAGGGTTAATCAGTGTTGCAGGGCATCTCTTCTTTGTGAGTTACAAGGGAATGTCCTTTGACAAAAATATTATTTGACCCAGTTAATTATTGGTTTATTTAAATTGTTTATAACTGGTTTGTGTTTTCACTTCTGTACCATAAACCCCTACTAATTTGTTACCCAGAAATAACCTCTGTTGCTTTTTAATTTGCTATTGTAACCAAATTTGTTGAGTTTCCTGCTGCAATCATTTATTAGAGTCCTGCAAAGAAAGAGGCTTGCTGGGAAATGGAGCTTTTTGGGGTAATTATTTCCCTTATTTTCCATAAAAGCTCATGGCTGGGGGGCTCCGTGCAGGTTTTTAGCCTAAACCCTGTAACTGTGCAGTGCTGAATTTGGGTTTGCTGGTCTCACCCATCTGGGAGAGGATGGGTTTCATTTGTCAGCTCTTTTATTGCTTCATGGGGCAGTGATAGCCCAGCAAAGGAGGATTCCAAGGCCTGCCTGGAGGTCTCTCAGTCCCTCCCATGCCTGAGGCAGAATCAGATACTGCTAAGTCATTTCTGGCAGGTTTTTGGCCAAGCTGTTCTTAAAGATCTCCAATGCTGAGGCTTTCACAGATCTGAGTACAATCTATCCCAATACTTAAGTAGTCTCAGACATGAAGAAAATCTTGGCAGCAATTTATTTTTGAGCTGATGCAGCCTGAAAATGCTTTTGATAAGTAGAGCTCATGGGGGAGCCTGAATTCCCCTGCTGAGAGGTACTTTCAGACTTACAACTTTGGCTTTAAGAATAGGTAATACTATACAACTATAAATGTCTAAATATAGAAAAAACATTATAGAAATTAGTTGAGTTGCTATTGCTGAACTGAAATATTTTGACAGGTGCTTGTCAGGTTCCCTGCATTGGATATGTTCCCATGAAACAGATTGGCTTTAATAAAACTATTTTTGAGGAAAATATGTTCTTTTTATCAGCAGTAGGTGTAAAGAATAATTGTGATTATTTCACTTGCACTATTTCTTTTCGACCCAAAATAGAAAAATTCCAGCCTGGCAGAACAGTTACACTGGTGGAGTGTTTACATCTCTGCTGTGCTGGTTTCCTGCTGGAACGGAGTTGATGATTGGGGTCACATTCTGCTCTGCTCTGATGCTCAGTTGGTTCTTCTGTGAGTGCAGCTTTTAGTGCTTCTGCCTCCGAGGCAGAGCCTGAGCCCAGCCAAACACCCAGGGAAGCTGTGAGAGCCAGGACTGTGCTGCCTCTCTTCAGCCTAACCTGTGAACTCATAACTGAGCCTTGTTTTCTGCCCCAGCCCATTCAGGGGTGGTGATAAAATGTTGAATTTCTGAAGATTTATAAGAAAGCTAGAGAGGGACTGTGGGCATGGAATGACAGGACCAGGAGGAATGGCCTTAAGCTGAAGGAGGGCAGGCTGACAAATATTAGGAAGAAATTCTTTATTTGAAGAATAAATAGGTGCCCAGAGCACCCAGCTGTGGCTGCCCCTGGATCCCTGGAAGCGCCCAAGGCCAGGCTGGATGTTGGAGCAGCCTGGGACAGTGGAAGGTGTCCCTGCCTGGACTGGATGAGCTTTAAGATCCCTTTGAAACCAAACCAGTCTGTGACTCTGTGATTTGCTGGTTTGAGTGAAAGTTATGCCAAAGCAAAGGTGGCCTGAAACTTTAGGGTTTGGTCCTGACTGCACACAGGACTCCACATTGTGTGGGTAGTTATTTGAGATGGAAAGAAAAGTCTCTCCTGTTTGGATGTCTGTTATGCACTCAGGGTTATGGTGGTGAAAGCGATGTTTGGAAATTTTAGGCTCAGCTACCTCATCTCCTTGACATTGCAAGGGATTGGGGTCCAAACTGAGGGTGGCTTTTGGGAAGACCCTTTCCTCCCGTGTGCTTTAAGTTGGGAGTGAAATTCCCACTTTTGTCTGCCTGAGCACAGGAGCTGATGAGCTTGGGGAAGTTTCTGTTGCACAGGGTGTATGAAAATGTGCTCTGCAGGTACAGCACAGCTGAGCTGTGTGCCCAGGGCTGGCCTGAGACAAAGCCAGTGTTGGATTATCCTGTCCAGTTACTCCATGATGTAGAAAGTCTCCTCTAGTTTCACCTTCCTTTGAAAGTAACTTGATGTTTCAGGGTTTTCATGCCAGCTGATACAGATCTCTTTTCCGTAAAGGCCCTTTAAAGAGTCTGGGGGGAAAACTGATGAATAGAAAATCCTTAAGAATCCAAGTATGATCAATTAAAATGAATCATACCTTTTTTTCTCTTCTGGAAGAAATGTTGGGTGGGTAGAGAAATATAAAAATAGGTTCCATATTTTAAAGAGATTCAAGTACTTGTAACATAGTCTTAACTGTTGTTCTTACTTGCTTTATTTGGGTGCTTCCTGTGCACAGAGCAGTAAATTGTACCTCCCACCCCTTTCTCCTCCAGAATCCTGCATTGCTGAATGGCAAAGTGACACTGCATCAGGTCACTGCTGGCACTGTGCTGTCCAGGCAGGGAGATCAGGTGAGTCTGGCTCTGTCTGTGCCCCTCCAGGAGGGTGTTTATACACACTAATGGCAATTAAAACATTCCCACCTGTCCCCTCCCATGCCACCTCTTCTGGAGGTGAAACACTCCCAGCTCTGGGCCTTCCTGCTCACAGGACTGGTGCTGCACCAGAGCCAGGGTGGGACTCTGGTGCCTGGGTGTTGTCAGCTCTGATGGACCTCGTGGGAAGGTGTGGAGTCATCCTTCATCCTTCCTCAGGAGCTGTGGGGACTGGGAAGCCTTTTCTCACACCCTGCACTTTGGGCTTTTATGATGCCACTCAGCTGCAGTAAAGCCCTCATACAAAACCAATCTAGCATTATTTGTTAATTGCAAAGTGTGTTTAGGATATAACAAGCTTCATTTATAATAATCCTGTGTAAATAGAGGAGCTTAAGCAAAGCAGATGATGGGCAGCTCCAGTTCCACTGCTGGGTTCTGCTCTGCTGACCTGCCATGCCCCTCATCCTGCAGCTGTGATTCCCCATTATCTCCTCCTCTCCCAGTTCTGTTGTTATTCCTTGATATCTCAAGATGCAGCCTTCATTTTTCATAAACACCCAAAGAGAAATGCATTTTTCAATATTGTGCCTGCTTAGTGTTAAATATTCATAACCTGCTTTTAATAATTCACTATTGTGTCTTATTTTACCACCTCATTGTTCAAAAGCTATAGGAGAGCTTCTGGGAAACAGATTGGTCATGATAGCTCTGTCACTGGGATAATTGCTTTTAAAATCTTGGAGGATTTTTATTGATTTTCTTTTTTCCTTTTATTCCCATTTGCTTCAGGATGTCAATGTTTGCTTTGTGGTCTCGGGGATGCTCCACGTGTACCAGAGGAAGATTGACTCTGAGGAGGACACCTGCCTCTTCATCACCCACCCCGGGGAGCTCGTGGGCCAGCTCGCTGTCCTCACTGGGGAGCCCCTGATCTTCACCATCAAGGCCAACAGAGACTGCAGCTTCCTCTCCATCTCCAAGTCCCATTTCTATGAGTGAGTTCTGCCATTCAAACATACATGGATCTGGGATTTTTACCGTATTTTTTACATTTTTTAAAATTATTCTTTTGAATAAAGGATCAGGGTAGTGACTGAACCCTGTGCTGGGTGCTGGTGGGGGGCCACTCATCAAATCCTGGGTTTAATTTTGGGCCCCTCACTTGCAAGAAGGACATTGAGGAGCTGGAACATGTCCAGAAAAGGGGCTGGAGCACCAGGAGAGGCTGAGGGAGCTGGAAAGGGGCTCAGCCTGGAGAAAAGGAGGCTCAGGGAGGACCTTGTGGCTCTGCACAACTCCTGACAGGAGGGGACAGCCGAGGGGGTCGGGCTCTGCTCCCAGGGAGCAGGGACAGGAGGAGAGGGAACGGCCAGAGGAGGTTCAGGCTGGATTTTTGGGAAAATTTCTTCACTGAAAGGGTGGTTGGACATCTGAACAGGCTGTTCTGGCAGTGTGGAATCACTGTCCCTGGAGGTGTTCAAAAAATGTGTGAACACCTAAGATGTGGCATTTTGTGATATGGTTTAGTGGGCCTGGGGGCATTCAGTTAAAGCTTGGACTTGATGGTTTTGGAGGTCTTTTCCAACTGTAATGATGCCATGATTTTAAATCCAGGTGTTGGATGTCTGTGCTGCTGCAGGTGCCTCCCACAACAAACCATGTTTTTATGGGGTGGGTTTAGGTGTGTGGGCGAGCTGTGGTCCCTCTGTCAGGTGGTTTAACTCCAGCAAGAAGCAATTCAGGGAACATGGCAATATTAAATGGCTTAGAAAAAATCTTAGGCCTATAGAGCACTTAACCCAGTGGGGTGGGAATTATGGCCCAAGTTTCATATACTTCAAAGTCTGCCCAGAGCCTGCACTTTGCTAGGTTAATTGCTGCTTTGCCAGGCCCTTTGTCTTGGATTAATTATTCCTTTTAGCTGGAAAACCTCCCCAGTTCAGTTCCCAGACAGAGCCAGGGAGTTGAGTGTGTTATGAGTGATTGTTGTGGGTGTAACTGTGGGGTTTTAATGCTTACTAATAGAACAGGTTAAAGAATAATTCCCCTGTGCAAGACAGGTTCCTTCCTGGACCTTGGAAGTAGCACCTGACTTGGGACTTAATGCTTAAAGGGGAATATAGGTAATTAAAAATGCAATATGATGGCTGTGGTCAGCCTTGTTGCCAATAATAATGATTAATGCCATTGATTTATTCTGTGATCTTGTCATTTAGAGTTAGAATTAGTTCACACACATAATTTGTGTCTAATGCACAATTTCCTTTCCTAATCTCCTTGTCCAGCTTCTGGAATGTGCCATGAGTCCTGAGTTACACAGAGGACTTCTGGACGTTTATTGTGTTTTGTAGGCCACTGTGATGTCCATCTCTGCACAACTTCCTGCTTTCTAAATAACTGTACTTGTTTGTATTCCTGATCAGCTCTACCCCAGAATCCTCACTGTGGGATTTTGGTTTTCCCACCCCAGGCAGGAGGCTGTGTGGCTGTGGAGCTGACCCTGCTGTGCTCAGCAGGAGCTTGTTGATGAGCTGTGTTTTTCCCAGGCTCTGAGGTGGTTGTCAACTCTTTGGCCTAATTTCTGAGAGATGCTTCCCACTTGTGCCATTCTGTGTGGTTCCAGGCTGTTTCTCCTAAACAACCGCTTTTTCTCTCTGTCTTTTCCTGCTGTTGTTTTCCTAGGTGTTTCTGGCTTCAAATTTCATTATGTTGTCTCAGCCAGGCAGATTCCACCTATTCCTCTTTTTTTTTTTTCTTCCTGTTTTTTTTTGCTGCTCAGGGCTGGATTCTCTCTTATTTACTGAAGCTCATTTTCCTGAGATTTCTCTTCTCTCTCAAAAACTGAATTGCCTCCTGTTAATTCCAGCTTACCTTTCTGCTTCCATTAATGCCTTACCAGTCAGGGATCAAGACCCATCAATGTATCACCTCATCATTATTTTTGGGTCCTTTCCAAATCTTTCTTTTTCTCCTTTAAAGTCTATTAACTGTTCTCTCCATTTTACAAGCTCTGTGATATTCCAGCATTTCATCTCCACAATTTGTCCTGAAGCCCAGGCTTTCTGGCACTTCTGACTCCTGGGCCCATATTTAAAAGTGACATTGGAGAAGGGCTTTGAAAAGCATCAGGCTTCTTCTATTGGTTCATTTTTCTTTGAATTCTATGAGAAAGAAAAACTTGTTAATAAAATAGGATGTAATTCTCTTTGCCATTTTAATGTAAATTCTATGTTCATAGTTCACAATGTTCAAATTTCTCCTTTGCCTGGAACCTCAGAGGAATTATTTTTGTCTTAATTTGTTCATTTTTCTCTTAGCTTACAGACTAGGTGAAACTTGACAAGAACTCCTGTTAGTCTCCAAAATTGCATTCTTCTTTTCCTGTCACATGTGTTTCCTCTTTTCCTCTGTGCTGCCCTGGAACTGTCTGTGTTTTTTCTCAATAATTAATGAGAGGGTGAAGCAGAAAGTACATGGTCAGTGGTTGTCACGAGGGAAAGAGCACAGCAATGGAAGGAGCTCGGGGTGGAGAATTGAGTGTTGGACTAAATCCTTCCCACTGAAACTCTGGGGCAGGAGCCTTTTTTGTGGTGCTGCCGTTAGTGAGTGGCTGGCTGCAGCTGCAGAGTGCAAGTGCAGGGTGGCACAAGCTGGTGGTGTGCTGAATCCAGGGGTGATCCCGTGGAATGTGCCTGCAGTGCTCTCGGCCTGCGGCGTCCCTGCGGCAGCTCCTGGAAAATGGGAATCAATCGTCACCAGGATCTCCTGAGGGAATAAATTCAGGACTGTGCTACCAGTGGCTCTCTCACATTTTCTGCTTCTGTAAATTTCACAGTTTGGAGGCTTAATCATATGCACTTGCCAGAGAAGCAGGAAAGCTTTGGTTTTTATTTGGTCTTGCCAGCTAAGCTGAAAATCCCATCGCTGCCACATCCCCAAGAATATCTGCAGAGGCTCCAGACTTTCACAGAAACTACTTAGCCCTTATTGTTATACTTGGTGAGCTTTCTAGTAAAGAATCCTCAAAGTCCCTTCAGAAATCTCTGTAGTGCAGAGCTTTGGATTTTAATTTTCCCAGTACCAGGCATGTGCCAAACACAAGAGCAAGGATGTGAATGCTCACGTGAGAGGAAGGAAGCTGGGCTGATAATGGGGGGAAAAAAAGCTCTTTTCTCTTTTCCTGCATATAAGGGTGGGTCTCACCTTCTGTGTTAATTCTCTTTTAGAAGCTGCATGGAACTAAGGGACATGAGAGAACTCCAGGTGGAAATAAAAGAAGCCTGTTAGTTTGCATTTTGAATGCGTTAAGTGTTAAGATCTATATTATGAGAGAAGAAAAGAGTAAATGGCTTTTATTGACAACAGCCTGTGTGGGAAGACACTTTGAGGGCTAAATAAGCACGTGGAGTAAAACCAGTGAGCTAAACCATCCAGGATTTTTTAGGGGCTTTATTTAACTTTTGAATCTGCTGAGAAGGGGGGATAGGGCTGGGTGTTTTCCATGTGTCTTTTGGTATCTGGGTGAGGATGGTGGGATGGCATGGAAAAATCAGGGCAAGAGAAGAGGGTCAGGAGAGAAAAGCTGTCCTTCTTTTTGGTAGTGATGTTTGCTGGCTGGATCTTTAAGTGTTCTAAATGTAAGAGCCAGTGTTCAGTTTAATTTACCTTGCAGACATTCAAGTGCAGGTGTATGAGTGGGGTGAGTTCAGCATGAAATAGGGATATGTGCCTGGGGATCTCTGCTCTTTCAATTCCAGGGCTTTTGACTGAAATTTTAGACTTCATTATTGCAACAGTAGTAATTGGAGCTCTGGGTGAGGAGAGCAGTGTCCATGGGAAGCTCCCTGTGTGCTGCACTGTCCCGCAGTCCCTGGCAGCTCTGGGGCTCTTGCAGCAGTGGCACTAATGAAGAAGAGTCCTGGTGTTGGAAAGACTTCAGGGCAGGTTGTGTGCCACATCCAGGCAGTGCAGAGCTCCTGGGGAATCTGCTTTTGTTGTCACAGTCTTGGATTGGTGATCTCTGCTTGGGCTTTCAGTGATTCTGCCAGGTTGCAGTGGTCCACAAGAGCTGTAATCCAGTTAGGGAACAAGGAGTGACAGTGCTCCTTCCATACCTTTCTCTCTTCCTCAGTTATTTAGGGATGATGTTAGATACACAGCTGACATGATTTGTGCTCAGAGAGAGCACAAAAAGGAGATTTTCTTACCAATCTGGCACATTCCTTGTGAAGGGAACATGGATGCTGAAAACTTAACAAGGGACCTCAGGATGTTTGAGCAGTGCTGGAGCTGCCCCTGGGTCAGGAGAACCCCCAGGACCAATCCAGGCTGGGATGAGCAGCTGGAGCAGCCCTGGAGAGGGAGCTGGGGGTGCTGTGGGTGAGAGCTGGAGCTGCCCCAGCCCTGAACCCCTGGCCTGGGCTGAGCCCAGCGTGGGCAGCAGGGCAGGGGGATTGTGCCCCTGTGCCCTGTGCTCAGGTGAGACCCCACCTGCAGAGCTGCCCCAGCCCTGGCCCAGCACAGGGAGGAGCTGGGGCTGCTGGAGAGATCCAGAGCAGGCACCAGGGGGATCAGAGGGATGGAGCAGCTCTGCTGGGAGGACAGGCTGGTACAGCTGGCATTGTTCACCTGGAGAGGAGAAGCTTTGGGGTGACCTCAGTGGCCTTGCAGAGCCTGAAGGGCCTGGCAAGAAACGTGGAGAGACAATTGACAGAGGTCTGAGTGCCAGACACAGGGAATGGCTTCCCACTGCCAGAGTGCAGGGATGGATGGGATATTGGGGAGGAATTGTTCCCTGGGAGGGTGGGCAGGCCCTGGCACAGGGTGCCCAGAGCAGCTGTGGCTGCCAGAGATCCAGGGACAGTGTCCCAGGCCAGGTTGGACACTGGGGCTTGGAGCAGCCTGCTTGTCCATGAGCAGGTTTCATGCAGCTCCCTCACCTTTCTGTGTGCACTTCTCATGCTGGGGCTGCAGACACGAATGTACTTCTTTGTGAGTTGTTATTTCTCTTTTGTGAAATAGCTGTTTTTTAGTAGTCTGCCCTTGATTCTGCACAGGAAAGACAAGCTGCCCTAGCAGGTAGAACAGCCTGATATGTGTGTGATCCGTTCACCCCTGGGAGTGCTTCAGGAGGTATTTGAATGCTCACTCCTACAGTGACAGGGTGAAGTCATCTTCAGTCTAAAAAGAATGAGAAGTTAGACATTTCTGAGCAATTCCCAGGTGTCTGTGAGAGTGATTTTTGCTAGGTCCCACAGTGGAGTTTGAGGTTGTCCTGGCAGAACCTTCTCAGATTTTCAGTTTGAGGAGCATACTGAATTACATGGTGTCTTTATTATTGGAGACTTTTAAGTATGACTAAAGACATTCAATGTGAGGATTGTGAGCTTTATTAGAAGATATTTCAGCTCTTTTGCAAGAGGGAAAAGGGAATATTTGAAATGCAGAGCAGGTGTTTTCTTTATAAGCACATCAGACTTTACATGTAAAATGATTCTGATGTGATATGTGGGGGAAACTGAGCACGAGCGAGAGACTGAGATGGGCAGAACAGCAGGGAGGGAAGATCCTGAGGACAAGATGAACATTTTCCTGAGTCATGAGAGATCTGTGTGAGGAGGAAGTGAGGAGAGTGGCTCATGCACAAGAGCTCACATGGCCCCTGTCCATCCTGCTGCATGGGAGAAGGGAATTGGTCCAGACAGCAGGACTGGCATCCTGCTTCTAGGACAGTGCCAGCTCTGAGTGCCATTTAATTTGGGCCGGGTTGGAAGCTGGGCAGCCCCATGTTTGGTCAGAGTCCCTGGTGAGAGTGGTGCTGGCAGGGGTGGGGTGTGGCCTGGGAATTCCTGCCCAGCTGCACTGGGATGTGGTGCCTGTGGGCAGCTGTTCCTGTTGTTGGGCAGGTTCAGTAACACTTTGGTTTTTGCTCAGGATTATGCGGGAGCAGCCCAGTGTGGTGCTGGGGGTGGCCCACACCGTTGTGAAGAGAATGTCCCCCTTTGTCAGGCAAATTGACTTTGCCCTGGACTGGATGGAGGTCGAGGCTGGACGAGCTGTTTACAGGTGAGATGTGGACAAAATTGTATGTTTGTTCAAATTTTCCTACTTCATGAGCTGTGCTCCCTTGGGGATGTGTAAATGGAGAGCCTCAGGCTGTATTTATCAACCATTCCATTGGATTTATTTGTTTACCTATTTTGAGATTATTTTCTTTCTGCAGTACTTTCAACATTGCTTCAGTCTCTTGTCTCTCCATGTTGCTAAATTGTTTTATACTATTCCTCATCTTTTCTGTTGTCTTGGCAAGCTTTTTAAGTGATATATTTGATTAAGACACAGTTCCATCTTCTGGTGGTAGTTTTTGCATTGTTGAGGGCATGAAGATCTGTTGCTCAGAGGTTTTCAACCTTTCTCAATCAAACAGCAAAACTCAAAGGTTAATTCAGTTAGGCTTATTCAGCAGTAAATTGAAAATAAGAATTTTGTGTTTAAGGGGCAAAAGTTACCTTGGGAAATCTTAGTTTTATGGATATGTACTAGGATGCAGTTGAGCTGTTATGTGGTTGCTGCAGTGGTGGGAGAGTAACAGTCTAATTAGAACATGATCTGTATAACTGTAATTTTTATAACCATACCTGCAGCATCAATGCCAATGGAAGTTTGGGATTACTCTGTGCATTAAAACACTCCCAGCTGTCAATATCTTGTTAAAATCTCCTGGAATTCCTTGCATTGTTTTAACTCCACCACCAGAAGTGTGACATTCTCAGCAGCACTCCTAATTGTGCCAGCAAAAAAGTTTTGGTAGACAAAGGTGTGTGCACTAAATCTGGAGCCACTTGGGGGTCTTGTTCTTTGACCTGCAGAATTTCTGTGCACATCCACGTTGACCTTGCAGTGGGAATGAGCTCCTGAGTAGCCAGCAATGAGCCTTTGGGGTCCTCTGGGGCCTGCTCACACCCTGGTCATCCCCTGCCGGTCCCAGCATGGAACCCTACACTGGCCAGGGTTGGAAAGGACCTCAAAGCCCACCCAGTGCCACCCCTGCCATGGCAGGGACACCTCCCACTGCCCCAGGCTGCTCCCAGCCCAGTCCAGCCTGGCCTTGGGCACTGCCAGGGATCCAGGGGCAGCCACAGCTGCTCTGGGCACCCTGTGCCAGGGAACAATTCCTAATTCCCAATATCCCATCTAAACCTACTCTCTTTCAGTTTGAAGCCATTCCCCCTTGTCCTATGACTCCTTATCTCAGCTACCTGTGCACAGCCTGTACATTTACACATTAAACCCATTTCCAGTCACCTTTTAACAAGTTCCTGCTCAGTTTTTAATTTCATCATTAAGTATCAATTAAACACTTTCCTGCATCTTCCAAGCCAGGCAGAGTAAGACCACCAACTTACTCTGTCACTATAGGACACGAGAAAACCCGACGCACACCTCTGTTCTTGTGAAGGCAAAAAGGGGAAGTTTATTTCTGACCCTAACATTTATAGTTTTCCAAAGGTGACAGTGGATTGGAGGGTGAAAGTGCCACCTCTCCAACGACACTGGACAAACTACCAGTCTGTCAAATTTCTCTTCCTCTATGAAAGAATACAAAACAATAAGTCATTTACAGAAAGTTGTGTGAGAACGTTTACTACAAAAATGTAAACTCAGAAAGCTTTAGAAAATCTTAAAAATCAGAGCAACGCTTACTCAAAACCCCCAGATGCATTTGCTGAGCAGGGACGCTTCTTTAATGCTGGTTCTTGGTTGTTCTGGCTGCAGGCAGGGGGACAAGTCTGACTGCACGTACATCGTGCTGAACGGCCGCCTGCGCTCCGTGCTGCGCATGGACGACGGCAAGAAGCACCTGACCGGGGAGTACGGCCGGGGAGACCTCATCGGAGTGGTGAGAGGGGCCCTGTCCCCCTGGGAAACTGGGATTTTCTCCATGCCAAACACACTCAGTCCTGCTCCCATCCCTTGTTCGTCTTTAGGGCTTCCAAAGTGGAAAATGCGGGAAACTCCTTTCAGCCTGGGAAGTTTTTGTAGTGGTTGGTGAATGGGGTTGTTAGACTTGGTTTGAAAAGAAAGATAAACCAAAAATGGTTACGTCCTGCCCAGTGCTCCTCTGTGCCATGGGTTACTTTCTTCCCAGTGAGGGCAGAGCGGCCTGTTAAATCAGGGCTGGAATAATTGCAGGAATGTGCACTAACTGGGGATTTGAATAAATTTATTGCCATAGGAGGAGTCAGTTTGGATGAGCCCCACCCTGGAAGTGTCTAGTCCAACCTCCTCAGAGTTAGCAGAGCTGACTTCAAAGCTTTTCAGCAAGTTTTTCAGCAAGTGTGTAATTATTATAGTTATTAAAGCAACTGTTCATTTCAGAATTGTAGTATTTATCCATGCTTAATTTCTCTCTTATGTTCATTTTTTGTTTCTCAGACCTAGTTAACAGCAGAAATAGGAATCATAAATATGCATGGCTTGTTTGATTTTTATATTTAAAGCCAGAAGATTTCTGAAGTTCTGAGCTTGTTGTTCAGGCCCTTTTCTGCTTTCTGAGCTGAAAGCTAAGCACTGAACATGTGTCTGTTTATAGGCAGAATTAGCATAGCTCTGAAGCCAGAAAACATGTGAACTGGGATTAGTTCTATGGGAAGAAATTCCTTTTTGTAGGAGTGAAGGGGAAGGAGGAGTCTGAGGCTCCCCTTAGAGAGCTGATCCAAAATTTTGCCGGTGGGGTCCATGAGGCAGTTCTGGTGGTGCTCCCAGCAGAGACAGGGCTGGGCTGGGCTGCTGCTTGCTCCATATTTGATATTTCCACATGCACAGGATTTAGGGATCTCTTCCCACACTCAGTGGGTTGGCTTGGCATTGTGTTTGGAGAAGCAGGTCCCTACTGGAATGTGCTTCTAACATGAATTTTATTTGGTTTTTTTTTTTTTGGATACTCATTAAAGGTAAAATGACATGGTTTGACAGGAACGAAAGGTGACATCTTCTGTGACTAATCACAATGGTGTGAGGCCTTTTGGTGTGTGAAGAAGGGATTGGAGGAAAATCCAGGCATTTTCCTGCTTTCCTCTGTCTGTGGTGATCTGCAGCTTTTCACTGTCAAGCTCCCGGAGTTTTGCAGAGTTCCCAGGTTAAAAACAGACCTGTTCTACTTTCTGAGAGCAGTTTTGAGTGACAGGGCAGCATATGGTGCTCAGAGGGTGGCCAGGCCCTGGCACAAGGTGCCCAGAGAAGCTGTGGCTGCTCCTACATCCCTGGAAGTGTCCAAGGCCAGGCTGGATGGGGCAGCCTGGGACAGTGGGAGGTGTCCCTGCCCATGGCAGGGGTGGCACTGGATGGGCTTTAAGACCCAAGCTCCTTTCTCACCCAAGCTTTTTTACAATTCAGTGGTTCTGTGAAATGGCCTAAACTCTACCTCTCTGTGCAAGGCCGTGCTGGTTTTTCCAGGCTGGCCCAGCTGTTTATCGGGGCAGGAAGGAGGAGGTGGGTTGCTGGATGGTCTGGGCTGTGTTTGCTGTAGCAGTGCCTTGTTTGCTGGTGAGTGCCCAGGCAGGGATACAGAAATACCCGTGCAGTCTGTGCCTAAAGCACAAGTCACCGTTTTGGATCCACGTTATGGCATGAATCACGTTGGAGACTTCAGTGACTCTGTGGACGTTGTCATCTCCTTCCTGCCCACAGCTCCCAGCCCCACTGACTCACTCTGCCATTTGTTGGAAGTGTCTCCATGCTCTGGCTGCCTTTTGCAAACATGGGGGAGGATCTGTGAAGAATGCCAGCATTATTTCAGAGGGCATTAGCAAAATGATATTTTTGCTTTTTAAAAGTTTTGTTTATACCCTTCTGCAGAATCTGTTATAAACCTTTAAAAACCTGCTGAAGGGTTGGGTTTTTTTCCCCTGACATTAACATAATTGGGGTTCTGGGTGCTTGCAGGGAATGAAAGCAGCAGTTGGTGTTAGTATTTGGTTTTTTGGTGGACTGGGTGGCTTGATCCTCCCTGAATGCCTCCAAGACCCTCCCATGTCACCCGTAATTGTAGGCACTAAGCAAACACAGGAGTCTTGTAGTTGATGGCTTTTTGTTTACTGCCTCTGTGTCAGAACTTTTCAAATGCCACGTGTCATTTGCATAAGAGATGAGGCTCTGCCTTCCTGCTTGCAGGAGCAGAGCAGTGCAGGATGAAGGGTTTCAGACAAGATGCTAATTTTCAAGTGAGTGCGTGCGCTCCTGAGGCTCAAGTTGTGGCTCAAGCTGTTTTGTTCCCTGCACTGACTCAATGGCATCTGTTCCTGAGGTCTGTTGATGCAGGGGGAGAAGGGCAGATTAGAAACTGAAGTTTCCTTCCCTGTGGGGTTCTTTCAAGAGATGACAAGGACAGTTCTGTCGGGGGAAAAGGATCCTGACTCTCAGGGAGACTTTTTGAAGGGACACTGGCTGCTGTTAGCCCTGTTGATGGGCAACTCCAATCCACTGTATCTGGTCAAAACTCAATTTAGAAAATTCCATGTAATTTTTAAAGGACAGTGATGAATCTGTTAGATAATTCCCTCCCTGCTGAAATACAGTTGACATAAGTCTTGCTTTCTAGAGACTAAGATTTGACTCATTTAGGGGAAATCTCTTAATTTGGTGTACCATTGCTATAGATGCACTTAGGGAAAAATGTTGAAATGTGAATTTTATCTACCAACTAAAGGCTCGTGTCTTATTATCATTTCTGCTGTGCCCTGGGTGATCCCAGAGGAGATCAGAGAAGACAACTGTGTGTTGATGGAGTGAAAGAGCTTCTCTTCACCAAGCTACTTGTTTAAAATACTTACCTTAGTCTCTCAGTTCTTTTCTTGATGTTGTTTCTTTGGTTTTGATCTTGATTAACTACTGGAAATTGTAGTTTTTACTCTTGTTCTCTTGATCTCATTAGAACTTCGTTGTGTGTGAGAGAGGATTCCTTTTAATTTGATTTTTGTGCCTATCAATAGCAGGTGTTGGCCCAGGCTCTGAGGTTCTGTTCTGGCAGTGCTGCTGAGACTGGGGCAGTTATCCCCTGGTTTATTCCAAACTGCAGGGCAGGTTGTCAGAAGACAGGATCACAGCTCCAAACTTGTGTTGAGGTGGATGTTCTTTGCTTTTTGCACTCTTGGGTGGGCAGCAGTGGGTGAGGAGAAGGCAACAATCCCATCAGAGCCATTCCTCAGAATACTCTGCTGCTGGGCTGGAGTTGTTTGTGCACTGCCAGTGCCCTTCCAACAGCTGCAGGTGATGGAACCTTCAATGCAGTGAGGGTTTTATGCAAGGCCACGCTTTGTCTTCAGTGAGTTCTGAAGGATGGCTGTGGTGTTGGGGAGATGCCTGAATGCCAGGCAGGTCTCAGGGGCCTCAGATTTAACTGCAGATATTTTCCAGAGCTGGGTTTTTAGGTGTTGTAGAGCTGGGTTTACTCGTAACCCCTCCCAGAACACTGTTGTGTGCAGGGTCTGACCCAAAACCAGTCAGCTTTCCAAAATACCTGCTGAGGGGGGAAGCTGCAGCCATGTTTTGATTAATTCAGCACCTTTTCTGCTTCTCTTTAGCAACCAGAAAGTCCCTCTTATCAGGAGGGCTGCACACCGTGACTTTTGGATACAGAAACTGCTGAACAAGTGCAGAAAGGCATTTGTGCACTGACTCTTGTAACACAGGGATAAATTGCAGAAAAGAACCTTCAGCTGCCAGTGCTGCAGCCAGGACACTGGTCCTGCTGGGCAGGAAACCATGTTTTACATTCTTAGAAATAAGACATTTTAAATATTTTCAGATGTTAAGCTGTTATCTAATTAAGACAGCTAAATGTCCGTGGCTTTTTTTTCTCTCTAAAAAGTTGAAACCCAAGAAGAATCTGTAAATGGCTTATGATTTCCTCAGGGGATTGGAGCATTGTTCTTTGGAAAAGTAACACTGTTAGAAATCTTTAATTGCTGTGTAATCCTCAAAGGAATCACACAAAGGGAACTATCAGGATTACACTTGTCAGGCTTTTGTTCTTTATCAGTATTAATGTTATCAGGCAGCTCCAAAGGCAGCTGAATGTCACTGCACCCTCCACATTAAGGCTGCTTTGCTCTGCCTTTTTTAAACATCTGATTTTTTTTGCCAATTCCTTGTATTTTTGTGGTTTTGTCAAACCATGACTACTTCACTTGCTGAAACTATAAGATATTACAAAGCAATTTCAGGTGGATTCAGATTATTGCCACCTCAGGCACACTGTGCACAGACTCTGGTTGAGGGTGAGGGTGGTGGGTGAGGCTCAGGAACAGAGCTGGAAGACATAGTCCTGGAAGGGATTGTTCTCTTTTCATTTCTTCCTCTCTCTCTTGGCAATACATTACTAAAAATTATTATTTTCCTAGCAGCATCTTAGGTGTGAACTCTTATTTAAAACAACCAACAAAAGCAAAGCCAAAAAAATCCAAACCATCCAGTGAAACCCTCAACCAGCCAAAGCACAAACAGTAACCCCCAGTATTTGCCAGCCCCAAAGGGAGGCAGAGGGAGCCTGAGGGGTGAGAACACATTTGCACTGCTGAATTAGTGTCAGATTGAAATGAGAAGCTGTGTTCTGATTTCCAAGCCCATCTTGAGAGTGTTTTTGTTAAACTCAAATGGCAGAGTGCTTTATGTGCTTGATGTCCTGGGCCACATTATTTTTCAAGAGTATGAGGAGCTCTGATGACAGATAATGATGGAAATTGTGACCTGCTGGGTTCCACATAGGTGATTTCATGCACTGGACTGTCATTCCTTAGGATATTGTGTGTCTCCCTTCTGCTTCCAGCTGAACTCTCTTGTGATAATTCCAGCTATCAGCTCACTCTTGATACACATCCTGTTCCCCTGCAGGACAGCTTTTTACTTCCCTTGCCTCCTTCTCCTTTCTCCCTTCCCTTTAGAGGGATGCCACATGGAACTGGGCTATCTGGGAATAGCAAAGGCTAATATTACATGCCCTTTAACCCTGGCAAATGCTCAAGGCCATTGAAAATTTTGTTTTCCGTGATATAACCTTTTTTTTTTTTTTGGGCAAGCATTATTAAATAAAAGCCACTGAGAGAGAGAGAGAGAGAGAGATAAAAGTGATCCTTGTCATCACCACCAGAATGCTTGGATGGCACTGAGTGATAGGAGCAGAGTCCAGTGGAGGTGGCAGGAAGGATTTTTGGGGAAAGTGTCAGCAGTGGAGGCTGGAGAAGGATCCCTGATAAAGTTCCAGCCAGCTATGGGACTCTTGTGTGAAGCTGAGTTGAAAGGAATTGGATCTCTTCCATCTAGGAAGTATCTGAGCAGCTCATCATGGGTTGTTCTCTCTATTTCTGTTCTGGAAGTTCAGGTATAATTCACCCAAAGAGGAGCAGCCTGCCCAGGACATTGCACTTGCAGATTCTCTTCCAACAGCCTAGAGAAATGTGATGGTTTTGTTGGGTGTTTGGTGTGAGTGTCTCAGGTGGCTTCTGACACGGTTTTTGGTGGTGTTTTTACTGCAATGTTGGGTTTAGGGCAGCAAAACATGCATGAAACTTCAAATCTCTTCTATAGCCACACGTATACAAGGAGTAAAACTGAAATACAGGAGGCTGGGCTTTTACCAATTCCCTTCCTAGCTTTAATCTTCCTCTTTTTTGTCCCTTAATGATGTTCACAGCTACAACAGGACTCACTGCACTGCTACAAAGTGCAGGCTCAGTCCTTTGGGGAGAACCTGTGGGATGACTCCATCTGCCCTAATTACAAAACATAGCAAGCTCAGCCTTGTTTCATTTTCACCTGTATTTTAGATCTGCTCTTGCATATAGCCATGTATGGATACACAAGAGTTCCATGCACGGGTGTGTGTAAGCCTTTCATGGCTTTTTAATATGTTTATCTATTAAAAAAATGAGAGAGGCAGGTTTGGATTCTTCTTTGCACACAGCAGAAGGGCTGGATGTCCTCAGTCACAGGGTTAGCTTGGCACACAGGAGATTGCAGAAGGTGGTTGTTAGAACAATTTTGAAGAGTACACGGTGTTCTGAGTTCATCCACTGGCACTGCTCCCACAAATAGCATCGATTTGCAGTTTGTCTGGTTGCTCTTCCCACTCATTCACTGATTCCAGCAGTGTCTCCTCCTTTGTCCTTTTCTGATACAAACAAGTTGATATTTCAGGTCCTTCTGAGCTGGGGCTGGAGCAAACTGTTGGGATGAGCATCCTCTGCTGCTCCAGGTGCAAATGAGCTGGAGAAGGGTCTGAGGACAGCGTGTTTAAGCCAGAAAAAATCAGTGTTCCATACAGGGTTTGGTTGTCCTTTGTGTAGCATTGGTGATGTTGCCTCACTGGCTTCAGTTGCAGCAGCTCCTGCCCTGGTCTGGACAAAGACACTGCTGTGACAACCCACTGGTGGCTCTTTTGTGCTCTTCCAGTGCTGGTGTTGGCCTTGAGACACAGGTGTGCTACCTGTCAGCTGCCTCACTGCCTGTCCCTTCTCCAAAGCCTCCTGAACTGGCAGCAGATGTCAGTGTTTGTGTTTCTTCTCCGTATCCCTCCTCGAGTGTGTGTCCTTTCATCCCTGTCCTTTGTGTCCCCCTCTGTGCTGGTCCTTCCCCAGCACCCTGGGCTGAGCTGGTGGCTTTGTGTAGAGCCTGGCCTGCTTTGGGGTGGGTGTTTAAGGATGGAGTGAGGAGTTCTGGCAGATGGTCTCTCTGGAGGGGAGGTGGGTGTCTGTGCACCCCCAATGTCTCCCAGTTGTGTCCCTGGGAGGACAGGCCCTACCTGCTCCCTTGATGCTCCTGGTGGGAGCCAAGCCTGTGCTGAAGAGAAGGCAATACAAGTATCAGGCTAATTACCATACACTGATTGTGGCTGTCTTGGAGGAGAATCTGGAAAATGAAGAGTTTCACAGAATTCACAGAACCACTGGGTTGGAAGAGACCTTCGAGATCATCGAGTCCAACCCAGCCCCAACCCCTCACCTAAACCCTGGCACCCAGTGCCACATCCAGGCTTGTTTTAAACACACCCAGGGATGGTGACTGCACCACCTCCCTGGGCAGCCATTCCAGAGCTTTATCACCCTTTCCATGAAAAGCATTTTCCTAATATCCAACCTGTATTTCCCTTGATGCAGCTTGAGACTGTGTCCTCTGGTTCTGTCAGTGCTGCCTGGAGGAAGAGCCCAACCCCACCTGAGCACAGACACCTTTCAGGAGCTGTACAGAGTGATCAGCTCACCCCTGAGTCTCCTTTTCTCCAGGCTGAGCACCCCCAGCTCCCTCAGTGGTTCCTCACAGGGTTTGTGTTCCCAGCCCCTCTCCAGCCTCGTTGCCTCCTCTGGATGTGCTCCAGGTCCTCAACGTCCTTCCCAAACTGAGGGCCCAGAACTGAACACAGTTGAAGCTGTATCATTTAATCATCCTTGGGGTCCTGACCTGCTTCCCAGGGTCTTCTTGTACCTGGTGCTTTCACTTGTGTGCTCTTACACAAGGGCCTGAAGGAGGGTTCCCTTAGTGAGGAGAGATTGCTGCTTTTTGTGAGCTGGCAGCAAGGAAAAATCAATGGGAGAAGAAGAAATATGATGTGTGAGAGGATGACAGATTGTTGGTTGGAAGAGTGGCCATAATGAAGAGGAACTGAAGACAGTGTATTACAAAATGGATGGGATGGGAAAGAAGAGCCAGTGGTGTAAATGTGCTGCTGGCTGGAGGCTGGGGAGAACAGGCCTGTGGCTCTGAACGTTTGCACTGCACGTGTCTCCTCATGCACTAGATCTGCTTGAAATCTCACCTGAAAAGAAATAATCTCCACAAGAAACTACTTGGAAATTATCTGCATTTTTAGTGGCCGCTGACTGTGAGAAAAGTCACCCAGCAGTTTGTTAAACTGAGGCTGAATTTGTCTGGAGAAGCATCATTTTCCTGCCAGCAAATCGCCTGCCCAGTTTGCTCTAGGAAGTCTCAGAGGTGCTGAAGCCTGAGCAGCAGAATAACTGTGCTCATCACACTGGGGCTGTGCACACACAAGAAGTTAAGCAAATAAAGTGATTTCTTGAATGCAGCTCAGAAAGGAATTTGTACTTAGAGCAACTGGCAGAGTATGCCACTTGCTGGTTTTCACTTCCCAGCTGTGGAATTTGGGAAGCTGGAAAGAACTGTTAGGAATGACTGTTGGAAATGAAGTCAAAAGAGGTCAAGAGAGTATAAATTGCTTTTCCCCTCCCTGTAGAAGATTTACAGCAACACCTTTTCTTCAGAAAGAACTTGTAAGGCAGGGTTGTGAATCATGTGCATCGTATGGGATGGAGGCAGCAAAACCTGGTTTTGTCACTGTTTAATACTGAGCTAAGAGAAGGTGTGGGAATCGTGGAATTCCGGACTGGTTTGGGTTTAAAAGGACCTTAAAACTCGTCCAGTTCCATCCCTCTGCCCCTTCCACTCAGTTGCTCAAAACCCCTCCCTGTCAGAATTCACTGGAACAGTACAAAGGGCACAGGTCTAGTTTTGGGGTTTTTTTTAGGAGGGCTGGGGTGTTTTTATTTGTTTTGTGTTAGGAACAACAGAACCACAACAATGCAGGAGGGCCCTCACCCAAGGCCATGTCATGATCAGTTACAAGAACCATGGGGTGTGTAACGCTGGAAATGGTTCTGTGTTCTCTCATTCAAATTATTCCAGAATTTGAAACACTGTTCCTGTGCAATTCCCCCAAATTAGAGGGAGTGGAAGTAAAGGCAGTGATGTATGACAGCTTTCTGAGGGTGGGCTGGAGATTGAGAGGGATTTTGAGGATGAGGAGCCAAGGGGTTGACCTTGGAGACAGGGGAGTGGTGAAGGGAACATTCAGTATTTTTGTAGGGCTGCTAAAACAAAGCACAGCAGGATTTCAGAGAGATGGAGTTCCAAGTGAAATTAGCACTGCAGTGTGGGCTTGCTGAGTTTATTGCATGAGAGAAAACCAAACGACACCAGATAATGAGGTGGCAAAGAGAAGAGCAGGCAGTCCAGGCAGAGCAGAGGATGTGGTGGGCTCAGCAGTCAGGGAACTCCAGGAAAAGCAGAGGATTCTTGGAGGGAGAGAGGAACAGCAATGATGGCAAATGCAGGAAACTGAAAAAGAAGCCCAGAAATGGGCAGTGAGGTGGAACTTACTTAAAGGCTTGTAAGGAAGGAGGAGGAGGAATGGATGTGACACGAGAAGAACAGAGATGTACAATTGCCTCGAGCAAGAAAGGGATTGTGTTGGCCTGAGTTGGAGGAGAAGTGGGAAAGATTCCACTGGTTCTTTTTGCACTGGAACAAATGCTGTGCTCATGCTGGTGAGGATGAGTGATGCTAATGGTAGTCTGGGAAGGAGCTCAAGAGAGAACCATGGGTGATTATGAAACCGAATATATAAATAAACATTCTCCCCAGTCAGGTTCAGTAAGACCTGAAAGATAATAATGCTATTTCTTGAAACATTTGTTTATTAATGTTACTGTGGAGGTGGTTTTCTGTTGTTTGCTGCAGCTGTGGTGGGTGATCAGAATGTTAAATTTCCCTTTTTGTGACCAAGGAGATAATGCTACAGTCTTCTGATCACAAGTGGATTTTGTTCATTTTGAAGTTCAAGCTGGATCTCTGAGTCTTGTACTTTTACAAACCTGGAAAAACAGGAAAACCTGTCCAAAAGGTTCACTGGGCAGAGGAGTCCAAGGATTTGCATGTGGTTTAAGATAGAAATGATTTAAAATACTCGTATGGCATGAGACTTCTGGTTTTTCCTAAGCAAGAAGAAAAATATCTGAATCTCTGAACAGTTGATATCTCAAATGGTTTATTAAAAACTACAAAGTAAAAAAGTGTTATTTTCAGGGGAGAGCTGCAACTCAATGTTAGAAGGTTTTTGATCTCCAGAGGAGATGGGAATAGCCAAAACCAAATGGGTTTGGCAGATTTCCATGTGCAGGAAATGTAGAACCAATGCAAAAAAGGCTCTAAAACCACAGGGTGTGAAGAAGGGAGAGTGTGGTGAAAGTTGAGAGTCATCCTGCAGATGATCCAAATGAGAGCCCTCACACTTCAGTGAAGAGGGAATACTTCATTAATTATTGAATCCCAGAACTTTTTAGGTGGGAAGGAACCTTAAAACCTATCCAGTGGCACCCCTGCCGTGGGCAGGGACACCTCCCACCGTCCCAGGCTGCTCCAATCCTCAATGTCCAGCCTGGCCTTGGGCACTGCCAGGGATCCAGGGGCAGCCACAGCTGCTCTGAGATAATTAATAAATGAATAATGGGGGCTATTAATAAATATAGAGATTGGGAACTCAGATGATTATACCCAAGGGGAAAGCACAGTTTGAATTTCCTTGTGTAGTGTCTGGAACCCAGATATTTTCCATGCTGGAATACTGGGGTGTATTTAAATTAAAATATCAAAGATTTCCATAGTACCTGTATGTATGAACAGTCCCAGATCCAATTTCTGTAATCACTTGGGAACTGCAGTCAGCACTTGCAGGGGTCTCTGGGACTGGTGGTGTTCCAAATCTGGATATTTGAATGGCTCCTTGAGAAGGAGGTTTGGAAAAGGTCTTCCTGTGCCCTCTGCTCTGTCAAAAAGACAAAGTTACACTTGGGAACTCAAAAACCCTCCCTATGGCTGTGTTTAAAGTTAAAATTTAATTGCCTTTTCTACAAATTTACAAATTTCATCTTTTCTGAAAGGCTCAGGAGCCCCTTGGAGCACAGTTGGTTTTATGCATTCATATATCACAGAAATTGTGGCAAAGGATCTCGGACAGTTTGAGCATTTTTCTTCTTGATACAAATTAAACTCTGTCAGGAGCTGAGAGGAAAGGTTTTATTTTAACAGCTGAAACTCTTAACCTGCTTTCAGGAGGAGGAAGGTAAGTTACAGAGCCAAGAACCTGTGATAAAAAGCTGGTAATAGGGGAAGGAGATAGAACAGAACATCTTATACAGCTCTTTAGGGAGCCTTAAGAGGGTTTGTTTCTCCATAAATGTATGTACAAAGATGATTTTTTATTTTGCCCGTCTATATAATTAGTTTAAAATGTGATGACAGAACAAGACATCCCTGGTACCTGAGCAAAAAACAAAGGCTGAGGCTTGCAAAATGAAGGTGCTTTAAATTTCTCTGTGCAGTTTTCCAGGCAGAGCAGTTTGTGCTGGTGAAATTCAAATCAATATTGGCAAGCTGATCTCAGTTTTTTGGACTAATGGCAAGTTTTTGGGTACAAGATATTCTGATTGGCTGGATTATCCATTTGGTGAGCATGGGGCCTTCCAAAGAGGGATCTTGGTGGAAGATCAAACTGAGCTGTGTGTTTTGCACAAGTCATCATCATCATCATCATCATCATTATTATTATTATTATTATTATTATTATTATTATTATTATTGTTATTCTGGTGCTCATTTTGTGTGTCTGAGCCCACAGTTCTGTGAGGAATTAATTGCTTCTGTTGGAATTTACTGTCAACATAAGCTTTGAAAAAAATCCTGAAAAAAAGCCGCAAAAATCAAACAAATAAAACTGTCAACCCCCCCAACCTCTAAACAACTCAAACACCTCTAAGCTGATATATTATTTATTTCTTTTTCTAGTGGAAAATTAAAAATGCAAAGTCATGTTCACTTTGATTTGAAATGTGAGTAAATTGCAGTTAGGGAGGGATTTTTCTGTTTGTGTTTTAACCTCAGTAATTACAGCTGCTACAGCAACAAGCATTCTTTTGGAAATGGCTGATCTATGGATTTTAAACCCAATAAACGTTGTCTGCTGCTGGAGCTCCCAAAATGCAGCACCAGGCTGTTCCTGAACAGTTAAAGGTTGTGGCTCCAGTGATGCTGCAGGATAAGTCACTGGCCATGTGCAGAGACTTCAGCAGGGAATTGCATTTCTGCATTTCCACACAACACGAGAGGCAGTGGCAGGTGTGGGGCAGGTGGGGATTTGGGCAGCAGCTGCATTTTGCTTTTTTTACCCCAGATTGTTTTATATGGTGGCAGATTCTCTCCATAAAGGACTCTGTGTCACCATCTTCTTCTTTATACTTCTACTGTCAATAAAATAGGTGTTTCTAAGTGAAATAATTGGGCACTGCTCAGGGAGGTGTGTTCTGGTGTGGATTTTCCTTGTCTGACCTGTCTGGACACAGCCCTGAGTGACTGCTTGAGCAGGGAGGTGGGACTGGCTGAGCTCCAGTGCTCCCTTCCAGCCTGAGCCATTCAGGCATTCCTGCTTACACAGCACAGACAAACATTAATATGTAAAAAAACCCCAAAAACTAAATAGTGAAAAAGCAATGCTCATTTTTGGCCCAAATGTGCTGATTTGCCCCTAGAATCCCAGGCTAGTTTGGGTTGGAAGGGACCTGCAGGCTCATCTTGTTGCCACCCCTGTCATGGGCAGGGACAGTTTTCACCACCCCAGGTTGATCAAGGCCCACTCAGTCTGCTCTCACCCCTTTTTTTTTAATTTTTAGGAAGTCTCAATTATTTCAAGGTTGTTGGCATTCAGCTTCTAGAAGTAAAATGGAAGTGTTTCAGGGTGGCATTGAGGAAAGAGGGAGTTGTAGAGAAAGAGGGTTTTCCTGGCTCTTAGATGGCTTTGTCACCATTAGCACTGAGGGGTGGAAAGCTCTCAGGGCTGCTGTGGTGCTGAGTTCACTCTGGGGGTTGTTCTGGCAGCTGCTGGAAGCAGCTCCTTCAAAGCAGCTCAGACAAAACTTTCCTTCTGGGGGCTCCCTGAGGCTGTGGGTTCTGTTTCTGTGAGAACCGCAGCTGCCCCATGGCAGAGCGATTTGGGCTGCAGAGATGTTCGTGGCAGCTGTGGTGCCCTGGGTGAGACCCCTGGGACAGGCAGGGCTCTGCTCCAGCTGTGAGGGAGCAGCACGGGTCCTTGGGAACGGTTCAACGCCTTGGTGCTGCTGTTTGGTGTTTGGTACAGGCTGGGAATTGTCCCTGGTGCTGCTGTTTGGTGTTTGGTACAGGCTGGGAATTGTCCCTTGGTGCTGCTGTTTGGTGTTTGGTACAGGCTGGGAATTGTCCCTGGTGCTGCTGTTTGGTGTTTGGTACAGGCTGGGAATTGTCCCTGGTGCTGCTGTTTGGTGTTTGGTACAGGCTGGGAATTGTCCCTGGTGCTGCTGTTTGGTACAGGCTGGGAATTGTCCCTGTGCTCTGCCCCTGAAGCTCTGTCCCTGTGCTCTGCCCCTGATGCTTTCTCTGTCCCCGGTGCTCTGTCCCTGTGCTCTGCTCCAATGCTGAGCCTGTGCTCTGTCCCTGGTGTTCTCTCTGCCCCTGAAGCTGTCCCTGTGCCCTGTCCTTGTGCTCCATCCCTGCTGCTCTCTGTCCCTGTGCTCTGTCCCTCGTGTTCTCTCTGCTCCTGATGCTGTCCCTGTGCCCTGTCCCTGTGCTCTATCCCTGGTGCTCTCTGTCCTTGTGCTCTGTCCCTGTGCCTTGTCCCTGTGCCCTGTCCCTGGTGCTCTCTGTCCCTGTGCCCTGTCCCTGTGCCTTGTCCCTGTGCTCTGTCCCTGAAGCTCTGTCCCTGGTGCTCTCTGTCCCTGAAGCTCTGTCCCTGGTGCTCTCTGTCCCTGTGCCCTGTCCCTGTGCCTTGTCCCTGTGCTCTGTCCCTGTGCTCTGTCCCTGAAGCTCTGTCCCTGTGCTCTGTCCCTGTGCCCTGTCCCTGTGCTCTGTCCCTGTGCCCTGTCCCTGTGCTCTGTCCCTGAAGCTCTGTCCCTGTGCTCTGCCCCTGATGCTGTCCCTGTGCCCTGTCCCTGTGCCCTATCCCTGTGCTCTGTCCCTGTGCTCTGTCCCTGGTGCTCTGTGTCCCTGTGCTCTGTCCCTGAAGCTCTGTCCCTGTGCTCTGTCCCTGTGCTCTGTCCCTGGTGCTCTGTGTCCCTGAAGCTCTGTCCCTGAAGCTCTGTCCCTGAAGCTCTGTCCCTGTGCCCTGTCCCTGTGCCCTGTCCCTGTGCCCTATCCCTGTGCTCTGTCCCTGTGCTCTGTCCCTGGTGCTCTGTGTCCCTGTGCTCTGTCCCTGTGCCCTATCCCTGTGCTCTGTCCCTGTGCTCTGTCCCTGGTGCTCTGTGTCCCTGTGCTCTGTCCCTGAAGCTCTGTCCCTGTGCTCTGTCCCTGTGCTCTGTCCCTGGTGCTCTGTGTCCCTGTGCTCTGTCCCTGTGCTCTGTCCCTGTGCTCTGTCCCTGGTGCTCTGTGTCCCTGTGCTCTGTCCCTGAAGCTCTGTCTCTGTGCCCTGTCCCTGTGCCCTGTCCCTGAAGCTCTGTCCCTGTGTTGCAGGTGGAAGCCCTGACCCACCAGCCCAGAGCCACCACGGTGCACGCGGTGCGGGACTCGGAGCTCGCCAAGCTCCCGGAGGGGGCCCTGATCTCCATCAAACGCAAATTCCCCCAGGTAAGGGAATTAAAAGCTTTTTCCTGTCTCTCTCAAAGGATGTCTGGGAGGCTCAGGCTGCCTGTTAGCACCACATCCTCTGGGTTTTCTGAGTGATTGATGAATTCTGAGGAAACACCGTGTGCTCCTTGTCTGCCTGAGCGGATCCATCCCAGACTTCCACCAGCTTTCCTCTCATCAATTGTTGCAGGTTTTTATTGCAGGGCTGCTTTGTGTATCTGGGAGGAGTTCTGCTTAAATGCAGGATGTTAGCAAAGTGGAAATCACTTAGTGCTACTGATGGGCAATGGAAGTTTGGCTTCTAAAATTCCTTAAAAATGTTATTCATTCCTCCTCCTGGGGCTCAGAGTCCACCCTTGGTTTCTCTGTACCCTTATTGCCACAGCTTTGATACTTGGGGGTTGGTTTCCCTTTTCCTGCCATTTTAGGTTGTCAATCCTCATTCTGCAGCTGCCAAATCTGTCTGTGTCCTGAGCACTCTGATTGCTCCCTCTGAATCCATCAGCTCATCCATCTTCTTTAATTCACTTGACATTATATCTCTCTCCTGCAAATTTGGAGACTGACGGAGTTGAAATTTAATTATTTTGTCCCTAAGCGCATCAGGGACATTATACTAAGCACTAAATCATTGCATTGGCCTTACAGGCAATTCTTCAATGCTATTACTTCAGATTATTTCTGATTTGTCATTTTGCTGTCTTGAAGACCTAGGCTTTTTTTTTAAAATAAGATTTCTTTTTTAAAATCCTGCAAAAATAATAACCTAATTAAAATACTTGTATTCTCTTGCTTTCCTAGCACCTATAATAACTTTTTTTAAAAACTGTACAGTATAAAGCCTCCAGTCAGGCATTTTCATAGTACCAAAACGGTGGAGTTTTATCTGTGTTATTACCAGGAAAATTTAATTATGGCAATAAGTGTTCAGAAGTTATGTCAGTGAAAAATAATCTTTCTGGTTTCCCTGTAAAGATTATCTTTGCTTAAGTGTTTCTGAACTTCTGTTGGGGATTATTAAAGCACTTCTGGTCCCTGGAGCTCACTTGAACAGACCTGTGAGTTTATTCCTCTCTATTTAATGTGATTCCCTGCCCAGGTTCATGAACTGGGAGCTCAGTACAGAGCTCCCCACAAACTGGGGACATCCCAAACATGTGACATCCACTCTGGAGCTGCTGCCAACCATCCCTGTCCTTGTGACTGATCCAGGAGGGAGGGAATGACCCAGGGAGGATTCAAACCCACCTTTCTGCTTGTGTAGTCAATGATTTTTCATGTAACTGCTAAACATACAGACTAAATTTCCAGTGTCACAGACTGGTTTGGGTTGGAAGGGACCTTAAAATTGATCCTGTTCCACCCCCTGCCATGAGCAGGGAACCTTCCTCTAGACCTGGCTGCCTGGTTGCTCCAAGCCCATCCAGCCTGGCCTAAACACTGAGCAGTGTTTGAACACTGCTCTGCACTAAGGCTGGGTTCTAATTCTGCCTCTTTATCTGGGGCAGGAATTTATTTCAGTGTCTCTCTTCCCTTTCTGCCAGCTGGCAGAGCTGTTTTCCCCTGAAAAGTGATCTCTGTGGAGCTGTGAATCTCTTTGCTTTGCAGTTAAAATTGAGCTTGAGTGTTACATTTATAGCACAATTCAAAACATTTGTAATAGAATTCAAATGTCTTTCCATGTCTAAAGAGTACGGCCCATCAGCCTCAAATTCCTGACCTTTTTCAGTATGGAATCAGTTTTCTTTAGACTTGCCTGTAGTCTGGCTAATTAGTTGCAATGAAAAAAAAAGCTAAAATAGATATTTTAAGGAAATGTGTTGCAACACAGGTTGTTAGAAAGACACATTCGTGCTGCTGTTTGAGGTCTCCAAATTCTAAGTACATGTTAAACTGGTATAAAAAAGTGAGAACTTGCATTTTTTTTCCTATGGGATTGTTTTAGAACCTCACTAGAAATAGAAAGAGGAACGTAAGATATACTTTATGTAGGTGATTTATGCAGTTAATGCCTTCAGACCGGCTTAGAAACTTAAGGTAAAATATTTTAATATGATTTCAGAGTCCTTGTGTGTTCTCTTTTTTGTCTGTTAGGTCCATCATGGAATGGCTTGCGTTGGGTTGGAAGGAACTTTAAAGCTCATCCAGTGCCACCCCTGCCATGGCAGGGACACCTCCCACTGTCCCAGGCTGCTCCAAGCCCTGTCCAACCTGCCTTGGGCACTGCCAGGGATCCAGGGGCAGCCAGAGCTTCTCTGGGAACCCTATACCCTCAGCTCCTTCACAGGGGAGAATTCCTTCCCAATATCCCATCCATCCCTGCCCTCTGGCACTGGGAGCCATTCCCTGTGTCCTGTCCCTATAACCCTTGTCCCCAGTCCCTCTCCAGCTCTCCTGGAGCCCCTTTAGGCACTGGAAGACCACACTGAGGTCACCCAAAAACTTCTCCAGGTGAACAATCCCAGCTGTCCCAGCCTTTCCAGCTGCTCCATCCCTCTGATCCCCCTGGTGCCTGCTCTGGATCTCTCCAGCAGCTCCAGCTCCTCCCTGTGCTGGGCCAGGGCTGGGGCAGCTCTGCAGGTGGGGTCTCACCTGAGCACAGGGGCACAATCCCCCTGCCCTGCTGCCCACGCTGCTGTGGATGCAGGTAAGAGAGGAAGGACAGAAGTGAGAGAGAATTGAAGTGATGGAGCAAAACTATAGGGTAGAAATTTGGGAGACAGCTAGAACAGCCAAAGGAAACTTTAAGGGATTTTACTGGAGAAAAGTGCTTGAGCTGGAAACTGATAAATACTGTGCAGAGGACAGGGGCTGGTTCACTTTATTAGAAAAAGAATCCAGGCATTAGAGGATCAAAAGCTGCCCATGCCTGGAGAGCATCAAGTAGTTGCAAAAAAACCCTAAACTATGCTAACAGAATGCTTTTTGGAGTGAAGAAATTCTGATATTCTCCTTGATGCTGGAAAAGCTTCAGCACCAGCCTGTGGCAGCACATCTGAAGGCAGAGGCAGACAAAAGGAAGAGAGTCTGGAGGACAAGGAGGCAGCTGAGTTAGAAATACTGACCTATAAAGACAAAAAGCCCATAGAAGGTAAAGGGAAGACATGCTAGCTATTTTCAGATGTATAAAGTTGTCTTGTGCTGGAAAGGGCAGATGCTGCTCACTGTACTGGAACAGAGCAACTGGGACTGAACTGAAATGGCAGCAGTTGCAGTGAGAAAAAGCTCATTCTACTCTCCAGAAAGACTAAAAGATTGTTACTTGTTTTTATAACCTCTTCTAAAATGATCAGTGGAGTAATGCCTAGTGCTGAGCAGAGGGATGGACCAAAGGAATTCTCTGTCCTATTTTCTTGGCTGTTATTCTAGGAGAGTGATTTATACACAGGGTTTATGATGTTGTTTTCCCCATTCAAGCAGAAGTAATAAAGTAATGAAGGGATAGCAGGTGCAGTAGCTCTGAAATAATTGACTGGGTAGCAAGAGCTGGCTGGTGATTTGGCAGTGGTGGAGGATTTCCCTCTGCAAAGCAGAAAAACACAGGGCAGAAAGCAGCTCTGCCTCTGTCAGCTCCATGCTCCTGCACTGCCCGCTGAGGGTAAGTTGGCATGGGTCTCACTTGGTGAATAATGGTCAAAGAGTGGTGCTGGTCCCCGAGTCAGGTGAAATCCTCTCTTAGTTCAAGGCAGAACTGGATTTTTTTGGTGTGCCTCTTGGCAACTTCTGCAGAACCTGAGTAAGTGCCTGTGTGTGTTAACAGCCAAAAACTGGGCAGTTCCTGAGCTTGAATTTCCCTCTCAGTTTGTTACCTTTGAGCTTTACAGAGCCACAGAGCATCCTGAGCTGGAGGGACCTACCAAGATCATAAATCCCACTCCTGGCCCTGCCCAGACCCCCACCAACCCCACCCTGGGCATCCCTGGCAGCGCTGGCCCAACGCTCCTGGAGCTCTGGCAGCCTCGGGGCCGTGCCCATTCCCTGGGGAGCCTGGGCAGTGCCAGCACCCTCTGGGGGAAGAACCTTTCCTGCTCTCCAGCCTGACCTGCCCTTGCCCAGCTCCAGCCATTCCCTCAGATCCTTTCCTTGTCACAGAGAGCAGAGATCAGAGCTGCCCTGTGTCATGAGGAGGCTCCAGACAGTTCCTATGAAGGCTGAAAACCCCCTTATTTTAGGAGTTAGTGGGAGGACTCCATCCTGCAGACTCTTCCCCAGCCATGTTGTGTTTGTAGGTGATCCAGGAAGGGTTCCAACTCTGGAATGCATTGTAAGAAAACATTACCTGGTGCGTAAAAAATTGTAGGACGTGGGTGGTGCATGCCAGTGAGAACTGTGTGAAATGAGGGAAATCGTGCTGTTAGTCCAGGCAGTCATTCCAGTTCCTTGAGCTGGGATGTGCAATCTGCAGAAGTGGAATGGCTGATCCTTGGGGGAGAGCCATGTGACTGCCTTCTGTTTTGTCTCCTGGACAGCTGCTTTGGTCCTGGGAGAGACAGGAGCTGATCTGCTGGGATCTTCCAAGTGACCCACCATATCTCAGGTTATTCCGAGGGCTGAAACAGATGGGTGAATGTGGGGAGCCTGACCTCAGTTATAAATAACAGCCAAAACTTCAGATTATGTGCCCAGAAACGACAGATGCTGATTTCTAGATCTTGCTCAGTCTGCAGAAGCCAAGCTGACATCGTCTGGCTTCTCAGGAAAGCATCTCAACCTTGATTCACTCTGGATATGGCATCCTAGACATTCCTAATGGAAAATGGTCCATGGTGCCAAACTTAATGGTTTTGTCCACCCTGGTGCCCCCAGCCCTCCAGCACAGCCCTCAGGGTTCTCTGCCAGCCCAGAGCATTTGCTCCCTGACAGCCTCTGTGCTCATTTCTGGTGCTGTTCGAAGCTCTCCAGCCTTGAAGGAGTGGAAAGGAATTGATTCTTTCTATTTTCATCCCTGCCTTCAGTTCTGGAAAGTAGGACAGGGAACCAGCTCACGATTCCTGGCACTGCAAAGCAGCATCGAGGCAGCAGCGAGAGCACAAAAATCTGTGAGCAGATCACAGAGATGTTCCAGCATTGCTGCAGAGCTGGGATCACATTTCCTAGATTAGCTTTGACTCTTTTGAGCTGAGTTAGTTTTTAGAATTCTAACGTGGAATTTAGACCTGCTGGTTGATGATGGAAATGGTGCTGAGAATCTGCTTGGGAGCTGTGGGGGCTGAACTGTGAGACAACCTTTGGCGTGCTGGAAACACATGTTGAGAAATAGAAAGAGTTTTTCTGCATCTTTCTTTTAATTCTGAGTCTGCCCTTGGGGTTTAAATAAATTCAGAACCTGTCATCCATCTCCAAGTGGAGTTCTGCTATCTTCATAGGAGTATTTGAGCCTGAGCCTCTCTGAAGTGGCTGGAGCCTTCCCCAGGGTTATCTGCCTTACAAAGTGAGCTCTATAATGTGCCCTCTTTTCAAAGTGCTGCTCACAAGAACTGAGCTTGATGTGGCACTAGGGAATAGGTCAGGAGATGCCGTGCTTCTGGATTTTTCTGTATTTGTTGTCCTGGCCCATTCCAGCGAGTGTTCCTCGACTGTAAGAGGAGTGGATGTGAAAAGGAGAGAAGGAATTCAGTAGGAACACCATGGTCACTGAGTGAGGCTGGCAGGAGGGGGATTTAATCAACACCGGTGCCAGAAATACATTTTTCTTCAAGACAGGATTGATCCCAAGCTCAAACAGCCCCAGGATAAAGCTTCAGTTCCTCTGTGGGCTTCAGCAGCATTTGAAAAGGTGCCAGGAATTGTTGTGAGGGAGCGCTGAGGATTTGCTTTGTCACAGGCTGATCAAACGTCAAAGTTTCAATCAGACACCCCTTGCTAAGCTCCCTGAATGCAGGACAAGCCAGTGTTTGTCTGATCTGGGGACATGTGAAGCTTCAATAACACCCTGGTTTTATTCAAGCTGAGGATCTAATTTACCTCTCCTCCTCCCTTGTCCCTTAGAAAAGGCTCTTAAAGTTGGTCAAGGATAATCTCAGCTCCTGGAAAGAGCTTCCCAGAAGCTGTTCTGTGGATTTGTGTGGGTAAAAATGGCTGTTTGCACTATTTGGCTCCAATTGTTCTTATTTTGTAGATCAGAAAACCTTTGGCAGGCCTGTTTCTCATGGCAGCTCATCCATAGTGTCTCTGTGTGGCACAAAACCCTTTTACAGGTCTTTTAACTAAATCACACCTGGATGTGAAGCTCTGCAGTACCCTGCTGTGGAGGCACCAGGAGATTGTTCTTTGACATATTTAATTTCTCTCTGGTAACCAATGACCTGTGTCATGGGAGGTTTAGGTTAAAATGAGGAAAATGTTCTTCCCCCAGAGGGTGCTGGCACTGCCCAGGCTCCCCAGGGAATGGGCACGGCCCCGAGGCTGCCAGAGCTCCAGGAGCGTTGGGCCAGCGCTGCCAGGGATGCCCAGGGTGGGGTTGGTGGGGGTCTGGGCAGGGCCAGGAGCTGGGCTGGATGATCCCTGTGGGGTCCCTCCAGCTCAGGAGGTGCTCAGAGTATTCTGTGATTGCAGTTTGGGGGTGCCTGTAGTTGTAAAAGTTGAACTAGGAAGTATCTTACTGTTAGACCTCAGAGGCACTGGAGGGTCCGCAGCTCACCTCCAAGGCTCCTTTCTCTGCAGCATCCTGGTCTTTTGGGTCTGCATGATGGTGGAGGATCCAAAGAGGAAAACTCCATTCAGCTTTGTAGGGCTGCAAACATCCCTTGGCTGTGTAGGACTGACACAGCCACGTCAGGTTCATGGCTTCAGCCAGGGCTGCTTTCCTGGCCCAGGAACCTGCAGGAGACAATGGGGAGGAACCTGGCAGGGCTGGGGAGGCTTCCTGGGGCCTGGCCCTTGGCTTCCTTGCACAGGAGCTTTGATTTAAAATCACAGACAGTGAACCCTGGTGCAGGGTAGGGCTGAGGTGATGAATGTATCTTACAGTTTGGGTTTGTTTGTTTCCTTCTTACATGCACTTTTATGTATTTCTTCTGTTGTAACTAAAAGGGATTTGTAGTACACAGGACCTTACATCAGCAAGTTGTGGCTGTGAATTTGGATATTGGTGTTGATTTTGTGAAATTTTCCCATGATTTAGAATCCCAGAATGGTTTGGGTTGGAGGGGACCTTAAAGCCCATCCAGTGCCACCCCTGCCATGGCAGGGACACCTCCCACTGTCCCAGGCTGCTCCCAGCCCCGTCCAGCCTGGCCTTGGGCACTGCCAGGGATCCAGGGGCAGCCACAGCTGCTCTGGGCACCCTGTGCCAGGGCCTGCCCACCCTCCCAGGGAACAATTCCTAATTCCCAATATCCCATCCATCCCTGCCCTCTGGCAGTGGAAGCCATTCCCTGTGTCCTGTGCCTCCAGGCCATTATAAATAGTCTTTCTCCATGTTTCTTGTAGGCCCCCTTCATGTATAGTTTTCTGTAAATCAAAAGTTACCTATGATAGAGGAATCTTTGCTTGGATTAGTTGCTGTCTGTTAGGAGATAATTCAATTTGCCAGTCCATCCCTTAGTATTCACATCCCGTAGTATTCAGAGATTTAAATAAATGTCCATAGGAAAATATTTTCCGACTGAATTCTCATGAAAATCACTTTCAAAAGAGCTTTTTGTAAATCAGCTCTTGAGTTTCACAGTTGAATAGGAACAAAAGCTTTAACCAGAACCCAGCCTTGGAAGATTAGCAAGGGTAGGTAGTAGTTTGAAATATTTAAAGGGATTATAGGAAATACAGCACTGCAGAGTGACTGTAACCTCTTGGTGTGGGAATTCCAGTGGCTGTGGAGCAAGCGGTGCTCTGATAACACCTCAGACCCAGGATGGATGGAGCACTTAGCTCTGTGCTGACACCAGCAATAGCAGAGCTGAGATCCTGCCTGGCCACATCCTGCTTTTGAAACAGGAATTAATCATGCTAAAGAAAGGAAATGCAGCCCCTTGGGATGTGGTGTTTGGGCCTTGCCCTGCCACGAATGCAGAGGCTGCAGGTCTGTGGAGTAATTAAACATTAATTAAGCACAGGGAAAATGAATGGTTTCCCAGAAGCTTCTCTGTAGCAGGTGGAGGAACAGACTGTCACAGTAGACAGAAGAGGTTTGGGGTGCTGGGAGAGCCTGAGTGGGTCTCACTGGGATGGAGTTGATCCAGAAATAGCCAGGAAGGTGAGATGTTTGTAGGTAGGTGAGGTGGTGAGTGGTGAGCCTGGTGGGAGAGGTGGAATTGTGCTGGGGGAAGTGCTCTCCAACACCATTTGAGAAACAGAAACTCTTGATCCTGTTTTGCCCTGCACAAAAATGTCCTGGGAAGTTCATCTGAAAAGGGGAGTGGGTGGCAGCAGGAGGAGAAATGGTCATTTCCCTTGGAAAATGTCTCACCTGCACATCCTGCTGTGGGCCAGGGTTGTGAGGTGACATCTGCAGTGGTGTCTGTGGGAGCTGGAGGGGTTTGGGGCTTTTGGAGAATGGCACTGATGCACCTGGAGTCCCAAGCAGCTTTTGAAATGGAGTTTTACTCAGTTTTTTAGACCTGTAAGGTCAGATTTTGTCCTTCTGGCCTGAAAACTCCTGCATAAGCTCAGGAGAGTGGGGTTTTAGGTGCTTTGGGGATATTTTTGATGGTGAACGCAGTCACCTTCCTGACCTGGGCAGACCCCAAAGCTCTAGACTCGCTCCATGAGCCCCTGTAGGGCTCTTTAGGTGCTCTGTGACCTTCCCGAGTCACCTCCCAGCCTGGGCAGGGAGCAGGGGATGGGAAGCTGTGTTCCCTGGCAGTTTGGGGTGCTCTGAGCAGACCTGTCCTGGCAGCCAAGTGTCCAATCCACAGCTCCACTGCTCGTTCCTGTGATTAACTGTGATTAACTGAGCTGGCTCCACTCTCTGCTGCTGCTGTTCCTAATCATGAGGAAGGATTAATTCCCCTTCCTCACCAACTAAACCAAGCTCAGCTCCATCCCCAGCACGAGGGGCCCAAAAGCTGTGTTTGCTTTACTACAGGCAATTAACGATGCTCACCTAATTTAGGAACCTCCTGGTGTTGTTTGATCCGTCTGGGCTCCGACTCGCTGCCTTCTTGCAGATTTTTCTTCAAGCCTTAAATTGAAACTGCCTGATCCTGTGCCAGCAGGAGGGGTGTGTGCAGGGCTGGGTGCTAGAAGAGGCTGTAAAATCCAGGATGTGCCGGAGGGTGAGCACAGCAGACGCTTCCAGCAGGGAAGGCTGTCTAGCCCCGGGTGATGGTGGCACCCTGAAAACGAGAGAATTCCGCTTGTGCAGGTGTCTGGGAAGTGTTCTGGGCTCTTCTGGTGCTGTGATTGAGAAAGACTGATGTTCCTATGGGCAAGGGGGCAGAAGGCTCTGGGAAAAGCAGTGCCCAGGCTGTCCCTGGCTCAGGAGTGTGGGGCAGTGCTGGAGGCTGCACCCCCAGAGGAAGGAAACTCGCTGGTTCTCCAGGTCAATCCAGTTCCTGCCCTACCCCACTGCCAATTCCCAGAGCTTTCCTTGAATTGTTAAGGTTGAAAAAGTCCCCAAAGATCATCAAGTCCAACCATTCCCCCAGTGATCACCACTAACCCATGTCCCCATGTGCCACATCCGCACTTCAGGGATGGTGACTCCACCACTGCCCTGGGCAACCTGTGCCAGTGCTTGACCTCCCTTGCAGTGAAGGTTTTCCTAATATCCAACTAAACTTCCCCTGGCACAGCTTGAGGCTGTTCGCTCATGTCCTGTCACTTCTTACCTGGAAGAAGAGACTCAGCCTCACCTTGAATTTCCCACAAAGTGCAGCTGAACAGGAGGGATAAGGGACTGCCGAGTCACAGCCCAGATTCTGCACCGAGGTACCCACCCTATACCTGTCCTTCTGCCTCCATCTCCTCCAGACACACTTGGAGTAACTGTTTCCCTTCAATCCCTGTCATTTTGCTCCTAGCCCAAGGGTTAATTCCTGCTTGTTCCCTGCCCAAGCTGTTCCTGTCCTCTCCCAGATCCCTGGGCTTCCTTATTGTCTCTTGGGCTGCATTGAGCTGTGCTGCTCCTTCCCATGCCCTGCTGCTGCGTGGGAGTGAGAATAAAGGGGCTTGGAAACCTGAAGGATGAATTTTTCCTGCTGGTTTTCAGTTCTTCCCAGCTGCCCTGAATTTGGGGAGAGCTGCTCCTGCTGCCCTGCACACTGAGGGCTGTGGTCAATCAGGTCAGGTCTGCTGTCGATGGAGGGATGTGATTTGTATTGACTTCTCCCTGAGAAGGATGGACGAGTCCCTTTTAAAGAAAACATTGCCTTTTTGTGAGAGGATATCTGGCGTATGTAATAGAAAACTCTGTGGAGATTTCAGTTCTGAGCTAGGATCCCAAATTGATGTTCCTTGGACGTTGCCATGACTGCGACAGAGTGACTCATCCCGTTCTGGGGAGCAGCTTTGCTTGTTGTACAAAGTCACCAGGGAAATAATTTTCCCTATCTATGCATACCAAGGCTGTAAGGTTTGCTCCAGCAAACAAAACAAATAATATTTCCCGGTAATAGGAGCAGCCAACTGGAAAATGAGACCAATAGGTTCTATTCTTAGTTCCATCGTTAACCTTGGACATATTTTGTAACTTAGCTGGAGCTCTCCTTAGCTGCCTGTAAAGCAGAAAAAGTTATAAATACAGGAGATGGTTTTAGTAAGTAATTAAAATTCTGATGCTTAAGTGCTTTAGACGTGTAAGATGTTCACGGCACCTCCCAAAACTGCAGAAGGAAAGTCCTGCTGTGCTGCTGCAGGTTTAGGTGAAGCCTGTGAGCTGGGTATAGCAAATGTGCTCTGGGGCAGATTATCTCCTTTAGGAAGGGCCATCAGTCTCTATTTTTGTGAAGAATTCCCTGTTTCCCTGAATTCTCCCCGTGGCTGGGGTAGTTTTCTGTAGCCACATGTGGCGCCTTTGGGGAATCGCAGAGCCTCGGAGCTTGGTGGTGTTGAGTTGTGTGGTTGGGTGATCATCAGGTTCTGTTGTATTTTGGACAAAGGGAAGCATTTTAGATCGTGTCTGAGATTCCAGGATAAGGCAGGAGGCTGGGAGCTTTCCTGCTGTCCTCCCCACATGGGTGGCAGTGGGCATGGACAGTGTGCCTGCTCTTGGGGCAAGGAAGAGGCACTTCCAAGGGGTTTGTCCTGGTCACTGAGATGTTGAGATGTTGATGTGGCATCTTCACCAACTTGCAGTCATGGCTATGGGGCAGAACTGGCACAGGGTGCCCAGAGGAGCTGTTGGCTATCCCTGGAAGTGTCCAAGGCCTGGTTGGATGGGACTTGGAGCACCCTGGGATAGTGAAAGGTGTCCCTGCTCTATGCAGGGGTTGGACTGGGTAGGCTTTAAAGGCCTTTTCCACCCCAAACCATGAAATCCTGAAATAACCTTAGTAACTCTTTTCCTGTGCTCTACCACAAGTCACCCTTGTGCTGGAAGCTTCTGTTTGCTCTTCCCTCTTTTCCTATGGAGGACTTAAAATACATCAGTTCTTTATACACAGCATTTCACAGTGCAGGGGAATTTGCTGCCTTCGATTTTGTTTTTAAGGCAGGATGTAGAAATTACTCAGGTGGGCATCCTGACCTGTCTTGATGCCTACGTGGCCCTTTATGTGAAAGCTGCATCCCAAAGTGCCTGTTCCTGTGGGAACAGGGTGTGTTTATCCAGGATCCCAGGTAACCTGGCTGCTGCTTGTTTTGCTTGTTAACCTTAGAGAACTTTTGCTGTGGCAGTTGTTTTGGGGTTTTTTCATGTCCTCCTGAGCTATTTTGACCTTGAATTATTCAGGGGAGAATATTTAATGATTGCTCTATTAATCCTTAATGCATTTAAATAACTCTTTTCCTTATTTGGTAAAACATCTGTGTAGAGCTTTCAGAATAAATGCTGCATTTTCCATGTCTGTCACTTCTTGATATTGCAAGGATTAGTCTTCTGCTACCCCACTTGTCAGGAATTATTGATTGGTCATGTTGGAGAGAGGCTTGTCACTTTGGAGATACATTTGGCTATTGGAATATTAGTTTATATTTATGTGAGTCCTGCTGGAAAAACAGCTGGGAGCACATCTGTGCCTTCAAACATGAATTACCAGGCAAACATGATTTGAGGGGGAAGGCAATTTCTTAGGTAGTTTATTTGGATTCTGCAGGTGTTTGGAGGGGTGTATTTATCTCTCCCTTTTTTTCCCCAAATATTTTAAATTGGCTGCTGTAAACCATTCACCAGGATTGGGGAAGGGTCTGTTTGAACGCAGACTTGGACCTTTTTTGAGCCTTTAGCACCTACAGTGCAGCACCCACTGAGCAGTGAGAGTACCTAGAGGGGCAGGTGCACTGCAGAGAGAAATGAGGAGAGCTGAAAATGCAATTTGACATGTTTCCCCAAATAATCTTTTTTTTTCCCCCAAAGCAAGTTAAATCCTGTCTGTTCTAGGGTTGTTTTGTTTTCTTGTTTTTCCAAATTAAAGTAAAACAAGGTAGGAGAAACCATGACAAATGACCAATCACCACACATTACATCCAGGAGAGAAGCTACAGCTGCAAACCCTTGACTCTGTGTGGCTCAACTTGAGGGAACATCTTAAAAAGTTTGGAAGTCTCCATGTGGATGCTCTACTTTCAGTACATTCTGCCTGAATGTTTCTTTTCTTTCTCTTTCTCTCCCAGGTTGTGACCAGACTTATTCACTTGCTAGGTGAGAAGATTCTTGGCAGTCTGCAGCAGGGAGGTGAGACTCATTCCTGGACTATTCCCATTGATGCTGGAGCTTCCTTGGAGCTAAACTTGCATCCTTAAATTTGAAACAAGCAGTGCATACTTGGAAAGGAAATTCATTGCTGAATTTCAGCCCGGAGAAGAGAAGGCTCCAGGGAGAGCTCAGAGCCCTTCCAGGGCCTGAAGGGGCTCCAGGAGAGCTGGAGAGGGACTGGGGACAAGGGATGGAGGGACAGGACACAGGGAATGGCTCCCAGTGCCAGAGGGCAGGGATGGACGGGATATTAGGAATTAGGAATTGTTCCCTGGGAGGGTGGGCAGGCCCTGGCACAGGGTGCCCAGAGCAGCTGTGGCTGCCCCTGGATCCCTGGCAGTGCCCAAGCCAGGTTGGACACTGGGGCTTGGAGCAGCCTGGGACAGTGGGAGATGTCCCTGTCCATGGCAGGGGTGGCACTGGGTGGGATTTAAGGTCCCTTCCAGCCCAAACCAGTCTGGGATTCTGTGGTCTTTTATAGCTGTAGGTGCACGTGGACGGTGATTTCATTATATCTGTGCACACATGTTGATTTTGGCAGAGCATGGCCAACTGGGTGTGGGAATGGAATGATTTATGATTTGCAATTGAGATCCAGAAGTGTTGCTGCCTGTGTGCAGTGAAATTTCCCTGGAATTTCTTGCAAGAGCAATGTAAAGGGAGCATTGGAAATAGCAGCTGTAACGGGCTGGAATCAGAGCACCGTGCTGAGCAGCAGCAGCAGCACAGACTGATTTAAAATGCCTGGATTTGCAGTATTTTAATGAATTGTCTGGGAGGAAATGGCCTGCCATGGGCTGGTTCTGAGGCTTTGTGTTTATGGCAGCACCAACACAAAGTCTCTTTACTGACTGAAAGGAGTAGGAGGGAATTCTGCCAATTCCCTTGAGCAGCATTTGAAAGCAGATGCCTGTTAACTGCTGGGGGTGTCGTGGGGCTCTTTGATGCTGAGGATTGATGCTGTTTGGGTTTTGTTTGGTCAGGGGGTTTTAATTCCTTCAGTTGCTGCTTTTGCCAAATTCCAAGGAGACTGAAAATGAAGGTCACCGACTTTCCTGTTTCAAGCAGTCTGGGGAAGGGAATCTGTTCTTTCTTCACCTGCTCAGCTTTCTGGGCACAACCACTTGTGCACAAATGCCTGGTGATAATTGTACTTAAACTTCTGTGCCTGCTGAAATGCCTCTGTGTCCCAGGGCAGAGCCTGCACTGCCAGGGAAACAGGGCAAAATGGGGGAATCAGAAAGCGGGGGGGAAATTAGTGAGAGTAACAGGAGTTCAATCAGAGAATCAGAGAATCATTGAAGTTCTGAGGAGGGAAGGGCCTGTGGAGATGAAGGGGTTGGGCTGTGATGTGTAACCTGCTTAAACCCACAGATATCTTCTTGAAGATCACTAGGAGGAGAGGGAGAACTAGTTAATGTTCTGTGCAGAGCTGTTGTAGAAGATTTGAAATGAATAATTCAGTTGATGAATATATTTTTTAAAAAAGTTTATCTGATATTTCTTTGTGTCCTGCAGTGGTCTGTCACTCTGGCATTGAGCCTTTGAATGGGTTTGCACAGGGGATGTCAAGTATTTCCACATGCCCAGCTCAAGAATTCATCTTGGGCCTTTGCTGGGTGAAATGAGATAAGCAGGATGTGAAATCCCAACTTAAATTCAAAATGTTTTTGTTTTCTCAGAGCTGAGTTGACAGGCATTAGCAGCAAAGTGAGATTTTCTGAGAAGGCTCAGCTAAAGAGAAAAAAGAGTATCAGAACAAGACCAGTTTGTAGAACACTGACCTTTACCAGCTCCAAGCTGTCTGGGAAGATCTTCATCTTCCTTACATGCATTGCAGATTTCTCTCAAAAGCTGCTTTTCCTCTGCCTTTACTCACCAAATTATATTACAGATAGTTCCCAGGTACTTTGCAGCTACTTCAGAGGTTCCATATTTTAATACTCCTAAGCTCATATCTGTAAAGCTCTGCATCTTGCAAAGAAGGGAAAACAGGTAAGAGATGCACATTTTCTATAGGAGCTTTGTTGAAAACAACATTTCCTTCCTTGCTTAGGAGTACCATAAGAAAAGTATTGTTAAGTCTTGGAATATTTTAATATTGACAACAGGTTTGGGAGTTTTGTTAGTTAAGCTAATTCCTCTTGTGGAATCGGTTCCAAAGTTGTGGTAAAGGGATTTTAAGTGCCTTTTTAGCTTTGTTTTCCTGGGTCAGGTAGATCCATGTTTCATTTAACGTATTTCTGGCATATTTTTAACATTGCCTAACTTCAACCCACGCATGCTGTACCAGCAACCAAAAATGAGGGAAACTGATCTTCATCCTCTTAAAATGAAATATGTGGGAACTCTGTTCACACATGCTGTGGAGGTTTGTGTTACATTTCTCTGACATTGAGCAGCTCGGTGACACAGTGACACTTTCCCTCCTGCCTGAAGGTGACATTCTGTTTTTTGCAGCCTGGCTGACTGATGGCGGGTGTTTTCTCTGTGAACAGGTCATCCTCTTGGACTGCACAGCTCCAGCAGCAAGTGGGATGCAGGGAATCCTGCCAGCAACCTCTCCACGGTGGCCATCATGCCGGTGTCCGAGGAGGTGCCGCTGACAGCCTTCACCCTGGAGCTCAAGCACGCCCTCAGTGCTGTGGGTGAGTGTTCCTGTGGTGGCACCACAGCAAACAAACCCTGTGGTCACTTTAGAGTGGCATGGCCAGCTACTGGCACCTGTCACAGGGGGGTCCATGCTGTGTTAGGGGGTAGCAGTACCTGGGGATTGGTCACAGGGCTGGGGAGGAGGTTTTGGAGAGAAACCTGTGGCCTTATAAATAAGGAGGGAGAGGGATTTTTTATATGGCCAGGTCCGCACAGGACAGTTATAAACTCGGGGCAGGATTAGGTCACAATAGGGAGAAATTCTTGTGAGGGTGAGGAGGCCCTGGCACAGGTTGCCCAGAGAAGCTGGGACTGCCCCATCCCTGGAAGTGTCCAAGGCCAGGCTGGAGCAACCTGGGAAGTGTGGAAGGTGTCCATGGAGAGGTAATCTTTAAAGTCATTTCCAACCCAAACCATTCTGTGATTCTGCAGCAGTGGTCAGGATCAGCCTTTTCCATGCTTCTTGCTTCTCTATTCCCATCCTCAATGTGCATTTAGTTATAGTAGATAACTTTTTTATCCTAATGACTTGGAAATACTCACCAGCCTCTCTGGCCCTTGTCTTGGCTGCCCTCAGCTCCCCACAGTCACTCCAGGAGACACATCCCACGCCAGGGCACCGTTCCCATGGCACCTGAGAGTCTGATTCTGTCCAGCTCATGGCTGAGAGTGCTCCAGGCCTCCTCAGCTGAAAAGCTTCATCCAGCAAAGGGTTTCTTAGCAGAGTTCTTGCGTTGTGGTTGTACATGAGTGGCAAGGATAAGACTTGGTGGAAGAAGCTCATGGAGGAGATCCAGACTGGCACTGGAAATCCGAAGTTTAGTCTGAAATCATTGTCCCATTTGCTGCCAGGTTGTTTGTCTGTCTCATGCCCACAAAACCATGTGTTCAGCTCACGGTTGAGTCATTAATTGCGTTATCCACGGGTGAAGTTGCTTGTGCACGTTCCAGTTCCTCACAAAACTCGTGTATTTAATTCAGAATTAATTTTGTGTTCATTAGTGGTGTTTGACATTTCCTGAACATCTTCTTTTCATCCTCAAACGGTCTTACAGATCTCTTGAGTGAATCTCCTGTAGTGCTTTGAGAAATTATTAGTCTGCTCTCTCATGGCTTGTTTAAAAGTACAGGTTATATGATGCTTGAGGTGTAACCACTTACATTTATTGGTAATTTTCTTTCTGACTTTTAGTGTCTGGAGCTGACACTCCTTTTTGTGCTTAAAAATCTTCTGGGTGAACAGGCAGAGGAAAAAAACAGTGGTGCTTGAGCTCTTTAACCTTCTGAAGTCTGAATTTGTATGCAGCTTATGGTGGAGACTTGTTACAGTGAGAACTAATTTGTGGGTGTTTGAAGATTCCTCTTGTTTGGGAGATGGCAGAAAAATGTTACATCCATAATGGAGCTGTATTGCTAATGGGGACTCCTTAGGGATCACTGCCAGCTTGTTTTGATGTGTGACAACACTAAGAGCCTGTAAATAAAACAAACAGAAACTTAAGTAGGTAGATGGACTGTTCAGAATAAAAATACCCATTTGGGCTGAAAGCAGCAGGCAGGTGCCCAAGGGGGGTTTGGGGAGGCCACTCGGCCTTTCCTCCTTCACCCTCTTCCCTTTCTTCCCCTGCGCTGACGCCTGTGCCGCGCTTGGCAGCTCGAGATGGTTCTGTACACCCTTGGCACCTGAAGTTGTTGCCAAAAGGGAGCAGACGGCTGCAGTGGGAAGAGGGAAGTGTTGTGGGCAAACACAGGAGCCATCTGGTCCCAAACACCGCTGGCACGGGAGCTCCGAGGCCTCGCACCCGGCCCCGCGCCCGGCGCGAGCTCCCTCAGCCCCACGGAGCTCCCAGGCACTGCAGAGCCTCTGCAGGGGCTGGGGCTGTGGGCAGCCTGCAGGTTTTCTTTATTTAGCAGAAGCCATGCTTTCTTTTAGCCTCCTTTTTTTTTTTTTTAAACTTGGAGCTTTTGTATTTCCTCCTCTGCCCTCTGGCTGGGGGTTGTTTGGGTGTTCCTCACAAAGTGCTGGGAGCCATGTGCAGGTGCTGCTCGGCTTTCAGGGAAGGGGATGGGTTTTGAAATGATTTTTTTTTTCCCTTCTGACTTCCTGCAACAGAAAATGAACTGAGTAGTGGAGTGAAATTTTGATTTGTTTTTAGGTTGTTTTCTTATTCACCTGCACATTTGGCATGAGGGGAACTGTTGCCCAAAGCAGCTGTGGCTGCCCCTGGATCCCTGGCAGTGCCCAAGGCCAGGCTGGACAGGGCTGGGAGCAGCCTGGCACAGTGGAAGGTGTCCCTGCCATGGCAAGGGTGGAATGAGATGAGTTCTAAGGTCCTTTCCAGCCCAAACCATTGCATGATTCCACGTGGAAAGGTTTGCACTGGGGCCTTGCTGAGCAGCTGCTGCCACCTGAGCCCTTCCCTGAGCTCCCAGATGGGCTCACCTGGGGTTTGGGTGTGAGCTGGGATCAGACTTGCCCTGGCTTTGTGGAAGTGAGAGCTGTTAATGTGCTCGACAAGGCTTAATTGAAAATCTTCTCTGAAAGAAACTCTCAGTTTGGAAAATTGCTTTGAAGATTTGCTGCTATCCACAGTGGTTTTTTTTTTCCTTGAACCAACCTTTTTTGTAATTGTAAGTTAAATGGCAGCATCTGATTACAATACTTGACTTAACATTTAATCCATATTTAACATTTGATCTGTATAATTTCATTGCTCTGGGCTTCAAATATGTTCCAGAGCAGTGGAGAGCAGCCTTAATATGTGGGGAGAACAGCTGGTTTTAGTTTTCTTCTGCAACTTAATATATTTATTACAGAAAATTCCTTCCCCTTCCTGTTAATATAAATTTAGGTGGTTATTGCAGTGATGCCTTGAATTCCCCTGCTGCAGGTTGGAGATGAGGATAGAACGAATGAGGAGGATGCAGGGAGGAACACTGAGACCATTGCAAGAATCATCTGCTGCTGGGAAGGAGCCTGGCCTTGGGATGCAGGCTGACCCCAGTCCTGGTGGGAATGCAGGCTGGGTTGTAACACAATATAACACTTAAGGAAGTGGTTTTCCTTCTCCTGGAATTGGCAATGACAAGGCTATGGGCAGTGCTTGGAGTTGGAGCTGGTTGCAGATGAATTTATTCAATAGGATTTTGGGGCTTGTCTTGGTAATTTTTAGCTACTTCTGTATTATTAAAAGTAACGACAACTAGAAAATCTCAGTTTGATAGTGAATATTTACTGTCCACAAAAACTGGAAAAGTACTCAGAATCTTCCTTCCCCCAGAAAATAAAAATCCACTTTTGCCTGTAATGAGACAGGACTTAGTGGTTTCATTGCTTAATTCTTTTTTGTGGGTTTAATTTTTTTTTTCAAATTTCTTTTTTTTTTTTTTAATGTTTTGATTTGTAATGGGAGCAGCTCAGGTGAGCAACCTGCTCTCCATCAGGGGTGCATTCTGCACACAGGGAGCACCAGTGTGTGGAAGCACCTACAGCTCTCCCCAGCCCATTTGTGCTGGTTCCTTTGACATTTGGTGTTTCTGTGATTTATGATAATTCACATATTGTTTCCAGACAGTGGGATTGTGTCCCAGTTAAATGCTAAGGCATGTTTGTGCTTCCATGGAGCTTCCAATCACAGAATGGTCTGGGTTGGAAGAGACCTTAAAGCTCATCCAGTGTCCCCATGGGCAGGGACACCTCCCAGTGTCCCAGGCTGCTCCCAGCCCTGTCCAGCCTGGCCTTGGGCACTGCCAGGGATCCAGTGGCATCCCCAGCTGCTCTGGGCACCCTGTGCCAGGGCCTGCCCACTCTCACAAGGAGCAATTCCTTCCCAATATCCCATCCAACCCTGCAATCTGACAGTGGGAAGCCATTCCCTGTGTCCTGGCATTCCAGGCCCTGGGACAGTCTCTCTCCATCTTTCCTGTACCTTCAGGCTCTGCAAGGTCCCACTGAGCTCACCCCAAAGCTTCTCCCCTCCAGGTGAACAATGCCAGCTGTGCCAGCCTTCCCTCCCAGCAGAGCTGCTCCATCCCTCTGATCCCCCTGGTGCCTGCTCTGGATCTCTCCAGCAGCTCCAGCTCCTCCCTGTGCTGGGCCAGGGCTGGGGCAGCTCTGCTGCTCTCACAAGCTGTGGGATGAAAGGTTTATTTGGGGCCTGGAAGCAGCAGCTGGACCTGCCTTCATCTTGAGACAGAGATAGAATAGAAATGCTCTGAGCTCTGTGGGCAGAGCAGAAGGTCCTGCAGGGCACAGTGACCCCAGGGTCCTGCGGGGCACAGTGACCCAGGGTCCTGCAGGGCACAGTGACCACAAGGTCCTGCAGGGCACAGTGACCCAGGGTCCTGCAGGACACAATGACCCAGGGTCCTGCAGGGCACAGTGACCCAGGGTCCTGCAGGGCACAGTGACCCCAGGATCCTGCAGGGCACAGTGACCCCAGGGTCCTGCAGGGCACAGTGACCCAGGGTCCTGCAGGGCACAGTGACCCCGGGGTCCTGCAGGGCACAGTGACCCAGGATCCTGCAGGGCACAGTGACCCAGGGTCCTGCAGGGCACAGTGACCCCGGGGTCCTGCAGGGCACAGTGACCCCGGGGTCCTGGGGGGCACAGTGACCCCGGGGTCCTGGGGGGCACAGTGACCCAGGGTCCTGCAGGGCACAGTGACCCCAGGGTCCTGCAGGGCACAGTGACCCCAGGGTCCTGCAGGGCACAGTGACCCCGGGGTCCTGCAGGGCACAGTGACCCCGGGGTCCTGGGGGGCACAGTGACCCAGGGTCCTGCAGGGCACAGTGACCCCGGGGTCCTGGGGGGCACAGTGACCCAGGGTCCTGCAGGGCACAGTGACCCCGGGGTCCTGGGGGGCACAGTGACCCAGGGTCCTGCAGGGCACAGTGACCCCAGGGTCCTGCAGGACACAATGACCCAGGGTCCTGCAGGGCACAGTGACCCCAGGGTCCTGCAGGGCACAGTGACCCCGGGGTCCTGGGGGGCACAGTGACCCCAGGGTCCTGCAGGACACAATGACCCAGGGTCCTGCAGGGCACAGTGACCCCGGGGTCCTGCAGGGCACAGTGACCCAGGGTCCTGCAGGGCACAGTGACCCCAGGGTCCTGCAGGGCACAGTGACCCCGGGGTCCTGGGGGGCACAGTGACCCCGGGGTCCTGGGGGGCACAGTGACCCAGGGTCCTGCAGGGCACAGTGACCCCGGGGTCCTGGGGGGCACAGTGACCCAGGGTCCTGCAGGGCACAGTGACCCAGGGTCCTGCAGGGCACAGTGACCCCGGGGTCCTGCAGGACACAATGACCCAGGGTCCTGCAGGGCACAGTGACCCAGGGTCCTGCAGGGCACAGTGACCCCGGGGTCCTGGGGGGCACAGTGACCCAGGGTCCTGCAGGGCACAGTGACCCAGGGTCCTGCAGGGCACAGTGACCCCGGGGTCCTGCAGGACACAATGACCCAGGGTCCTGCAGGGCACAGTGACCCAGGGTCCTGCAGGGCACAGTGACCCCGGGGTCCTGCAGGGCACAGTGACCCCGGGCTGCAGCCCTGCTGTCCCCTGGCTGTGCTGCAGGCTCCAGTGTGAGAGCCCTTCCTCTGCATCTGGGGCTCTGGGTCTCCAAGAGAGGAGGCAGTGCAATATCCGACTTCCAGAAAGCAGGAGCAGAATTTTCCAGCTCTGAACTGGAGTGCCAGGAAGGGGGGCAGGCTTTTCTGCTGTGCAATTCATCATGCTGATGAATTCTGGTCAGTGTTCATGATGTCTGTTTTTATTATTAATTCTTTTCCTCTTAATCCTGGTAGAGCTGTGAGCATCTTTTGGTAAGAAGCTCTTCTGCAATATTCAGATTTTTCAAAAGTATTTGCCTGACTATTTTTTTGTTTCTTTACTGAGACCAGCTAAAAGATACCACATGGCTGTGCAAATTCTGGTTCTATGTGGGAGCCCTCTGATCTCATAGAATTTCAAACTGAAGTAGGGAGGGATTCAAATCCAGCATATGTGTCTCTCTCATTCCTTTCTGCCCTTTAAATTTTCCTTCTTTTCAGTTCTAAAAATGTATAATGTATTGGACAGCTCACTGAAAAATCTTTGCTAATAATTTATTGGAGTTTTTAATAACAGTTCTGCCTGTCTTTACACACAGATTAGATTTAAATTTGAAATGTTCACTGTGGTGCCTGAACCCTGGCACCACTTAGTATTTTTTTGCTGGGCAAGATCCTCTGACATCCAGCTCATTTATCAGTTATGTGACTTTGCCACATAATCTTGTAGACTTTTATTAGGCCAAAAGTAAATTTTCTTTTAATGGAGTCTAAGCAAGTAAATTTGCTCTGCTGAAATTTTTCCATAGTGTATATTGTACTGGCCTTGTCTTTTGATGTGGGTGTATTTTTCAGGTGAGGTGGATTTGAAACCATTTCTGAGCCTCAGAAATCACTCTCTGCCCTCTGGGCCGCTCATTTCTCGAGGCAACTTTTGGACCGTGTTTTATTAGACTTAGAACTAGGACACCTGTACTCCTGCTCCTCCATATCTTGGTGTTTTGTGGAAAATAAATGACCAAAGTGAGTCTCTTGCTCACTGGCAAGAAAGGGAGGTTTTATGTCCTGTGTGATGTTTTTTTTCCCCTCTCTGGGGCAGGAGGTTGGAAGCTTTGCTGCAGCCCTTCTCTTCAGTGCCCTTGTTTGTTAGCAGAGTAAATGAACCAGACCTCTGGCATTTGCCAGCTTTTCCTTCCTTCCCCTTCTGTTTCATGGAATTCTTAGTTTTGTACTGAAAAACAGATGACCCTGGAGTGCAGCTTCAGATGCTCCAGGAGGTTTTCCCAGAAGCCACAATCCCTGGGCCTGGGGTGAGGCCACTGCCTGCAGTTCTCTCAGCTGAAGCACAGAAAACCTGGGCTTCAGGATCCCCGTGAGCTCTTGGCTGACAGAAAAATCCCCCAGGCTACCAAAAGTCACCACCTCAGGCTTGAGAAATCCAAAAGGTTGAGAAGGCTGTGGGTAGCTGGAGGCTCAGGGAATGGCACTTGGTTTTTCTTGCTCTGGTACTCCTCCCCAGCAATCTGCTGCTGGCTGCTGTCAGAGACACACAGAGGGCTTGGAGGAATATTTCATGTTACATCACCTCTCCTGTTCTTCACTTTGAGCTGTTCTGATCCCATTGACAGAACACTGAGGGGTGCAGGGATGTCAGCTCCAGCTGGAAGCTGCCTGTGAGGCTGATGCCAGGTTTGGAGAGGGGGTGGTTAGAGGTGTGTGACTGTGACAAAGCCCTTTAAGGATGCACTGGCACATTGGGCTGGTCACTCCTGCCTGCAGGTGTGGCTGTTTGAGGACTGTGGATTTGAGTCATCACAGAATCATGGAATGGTTTAGGTCGGAAGGGACTTCAAAGCCCATCTCACCCCACCCCTGCCATGGGCAGGGACACCTTCCACTATCCCAGCTTGCTCCAAGCCCAGTCCAGCCTGGCCTTGAACCTCCAGGATGGGAATGATATTTTTTCATTACTTGGTTGCTTGCAGCAGTTTAGTTGAGATAACACTTCTGTTGGTTCTGTTTTCTGAGCTCACATATGTTGGTGTTCTTGGTCACATTAATGGAGGGGTTTTAATGGCTGATTAATTGGGAGCCTGCTAGAAACTGGGAGTGCAGAGCAGATGGTTGGTATTTCTGAGACAAAACAGGTTGGTTCTGTTGGAAGCATCCCTGTGTTCCATGCTGAGGATGAGTGAAGGTCTGGGAATCTTTGTCCCGTGTCCCTGGCACGTGGAGGGATGGGGAGCTGGGCAGGCTCCTCCTGAGCTGGCATAGCCAGGGTCTGTCTGGGCACCTTTGTTTGTGTCCTGTTCTGTGAACTGCTGCTTTCCCACATCAGAAGTGAAGTCTGGATATGATTTTTAAGTCTCTCCAAGGCTCGTTCTGGTGTTGTCCACAGCCAAGGTGCCTCTGGCTGAAGGAGCACAAAGATCCACCCCAGCCCTACAAACTCTGCCTCTCCCCTTGGATGAAAGCTGTTCTAGCTGCAGGTCACTGGCTTTGATGGTGTCCCCTGGGTCTAGCGGTGTCCCCCTGGAGCCTGGGTCTCAGAGCATCACTGGGGACTGGTGCTGCTGGATCTCAGAGCCCAGGGCAGGGGGGTAACAGGCAGAGGTGCCCATGCTGTTCCCTTGGTGTTGTCTCTCTTACTTAGCATTTCTATTGCATTCCTCAGCTCACTTGGCATTCCAGGCTGTTTGTCTTTGCCAGCTAAACTTCCACCACTGCCAGAAAGCTTTGTAAGCCACATGTCCTGGAATACAATTTTAATCCACCTGCCTTTTCTATTTAACTGAGAACTCTGACATGTTAATGAACATTGATGATCACTCTGCTGCTGAATGCTTGCAGAATTGCCCTGCACTCTGTGTCCCGTGCAGTTCTATCCTGTGCAGTGCCATCAGTATTCCCTCTGGGAGACCTCCCTTATCCCATTGTGCCGTTTCAAAGCTGTACCAAGACTGACACCAGGTGAACAGTGAGCCAGATGAAAGAATCTGCCAGTGTTAAAAATATGGTGATAACCCACTCCCTCAGCACTGGGGCTGTTCCCTGCTGTGGGATGGCTCAAGGAGCCATGGAGGGAGGAGGGAAGGGCAGGCTAAGCCCAGATCTGCTCTGGGAATGCTCCTCATTCCCTCTGCTTGGGACTTGTTGCTTTCATAGGAACCAACTTCCAGAACTTTTATTGGAGGATGGGGAAGTCAAATTCTGTTCTTGAGTCATCCTCTTCTCTCTGCTTTCTCACCAGCTTTATCTTTTGGTCTCTGCTTATGGGATATTTTTGTCCATTTTGTTAGCTCTTCCTTGATAATCAGTGTAGCAAAGAGCAAATGTTATTTGGGTATTGGAAAGTACAAGATGGAAAATGGCACCTGGGAACTTCTGTGAGTCTGAGAGTAAAGTCAATTAAAGCAGAGTGAAGTCTTTGCAGCAGGACTTGAACACTGAGGGGGGATGTCTTGGTTTGAACAGACAGGTGTCTGCTAAGGAAGGCAGGAGCTTCCCTTGAAATGGAAAATGTAAATCCCCCTCAGAATTATTATAATTCTGAAATTAAGGGGCTCTCAGGCAAAGATATGGGAATAGGAATAACAGCTCTTTAACAGGAAAATTTAAATAAAAAGTCAATAACACAAAACAACAAAAAAAATCCACTGCCAGAGTCAGAGCAGGCCCTGGCAGCCTGTGGGTCAGGGAGGTGGCAGCAGTCCCATCCCATGGTGGCTCAGCCCTCCTGCAGTGCCAGCTGTGCTTCTGCTGGAGCAGGGATCCTGCACAAGGCTGGAGTTTTCCTCTGAAGCTCCAGGGCTGGTGTGGATGGGCCTGGGCTTCCTCTGGGAATGCAGTGGGGAAGAAAGCTGCTCCTCTGGGAATGCAGTGGGGAAGAAAGCTGCTCCTCTGGGAATGCAGTGGGCAAAGGCTGCTGTGGTGTTCCAAGGTCAGATTGTATCCAGGTAGGAATGCTTGGCTCCTCCCCTGGGCAGAGCCTCTCCCCAGGGATGATGGAATTTTCTCAGCCATGCAGGGACACTCAGTGGCCATGAACAGAAGATATCTCCTGGAGGGAGGATTGGCTGTGGGAGAGATAAAGAAAAGTGCCCAATGCACAGAAGATACCTGCCCCAGCTCTGACAGATGGCAATAGAACACACATCCTCAGCCACATCTTGCATTTCCAACCTAAGACAGGGGAGATGAGTTGGCCCTGGAGGTCAGGATGGCCAATTCCAGATCTGTACCTCAGGGTTTTGCTTTTTGAACACAGAGGTGTGAATTTGTGACCTTTTCCCATGCTGGTTGTTCACAGTTCCTTGGTTTTTACTGAACACATTATAGCCTTGCCTTGAGACTCATCACATAATGAAGTGGTTTGTTATTTAGTACATAAATTTCAGTTCTGTTATTAATGGAACAATGAGGGATTGCACAATGAAAACATGAATTAAAAGTGACTGCTCTGTCATGTTTTGTAAATGTGAATTTCTTTCTCAGTAAGAGACAGGTAATATTTTCTCTATGTGTGCAGTTATTCCCTTAAGTTTTCTTTTCTTTGCATTTTTTTAAATTTAGCTGCAGCCACTCTGCAACTTTTTGCACGTATGGCGCAAATTGCTGCTGCACTAGAATTGCTAATAAGAAAATTAAACTAAAGTGCCTGCAAGAAGCTTTATGTGCACCAAAATTCAGCTCAGATCTAAGGTTGTTGCCAGATGTGCCTGTGTCTGTTTTGGGGGGTCTGACTGTGCCCTACAGATTTGGGAATGTTTTTGGGGTTCCTGTTGGCATGTTGAATAAGGAGTAGTAATGCTGCAGAGAGCTAGAGGATTCACCTGGGGAATTGGTTCAATGCAGGAGGAGCAAGTTCTGTATTTTGGAAGGTCAGGGGAACAGCTTTTTTCTTTGGAAACAGGATCCTGGCCTTCCTGTGGCTGTAAAGGTCTGTGATATTTTGAGTGCTGAGTTGGTGAAGATGCAGCTGCAATAGGAGCTGTCACCAGAGCCAGGCTGGCTGGGGCTTGGAGCAGCCTGGTCCTGTGGAAGGTGTCCTGCCCATGGAATGGGATGAGTAAAAGGTCCCTTAAAAGGGACCTTTTAAGGTCCCTTCCAAGTCAAACCATTCCATGGTTCTGTGATCCTATGTGACCCTGAGGAATGGGATAACAGAGTTTGCAGGTTGTGACTAATGCATTAACAGAGCTCTGGGAATAGGGAGCATTGGAAGATGTATTCCTAGAAAAACGTGAAAATTTTTGTGAAGACTTTGTGCCAGCTCTGATCAATGCACTGATCCATCACTACCTTCAAAGCAAACTCGTGGAATTGAATTCTTGGAATCAGAGAATGGTTTGGGTTGGAAGGGACCTTAAAACCTCTCTCATTCCACCCCCTGCCATGGGCAGGGACACCTTCCACTATCCCAGGTTGCTCCAAGCCCCATCCAGCCTGGTCTTGGATGCTTCCAGGGATGGGACAGCCACAGCTTCACTGGGCAGTTTTCTCCAGGAGCTCAAATTGAGGTGCTCACAGGTGAAATTCCTTGTTCCCCCAGGTCCTGCCCTGCTGCTCACCAGTGACAACATCAAACAGCGCCTGGGCTCTGCTGCTCTCGACAGGTACCTGCCCTCGTCCCTGCTCAGGGAAATGCAGAGAGACACTGGGCTTTTCTTCTAAACACACAGAGTTTGGGAACAAAATCCTGTCTTCTAAAATACACTGGGCCTTCTCCTCCAGGTGTTGGAGACAATAATGTTTCCGGAGTATTTGGTGCAGGTGTGTGGGTGGATTTTTCCCACAGTTAATTTCTCACTTGTGAAATTGAAAAAGCTGAATTTCTCTGAGCGTGTTCATGCTTAGGGATGCTGTGGAAGCATTACTGAAGTGAGGCATCACTGTATCCTCCTGCCTTGGTATTTGTCTAATGGTGTAAATCCTGGAGAAACATAGCCAGCAGGAGCTTGGAGCTGGGAGCAGATCCTGGCTGAGCAGGAAATGCCAATCTTTCCCAGTGTAAGATCCCCCTCTCTTCTCCTGGGAGCTGTGACATAACACCAGTTGAATTCTCTGTTTTCCTTGTCTGTCCCCAGCATCCACGAGTACAGGCTGACCAGCTGGCTGGGCCAGCAGGAGGACATCCACAGGATTGTGCTGTACCAGGCTGACAGCACCCTGACCCCCTGGACCCAGCGCTGCATCCGCCAGGCCGACTGCATCCTCATCGTGGGGCTGGGAGACCAGGAGCCCTCTGTGGGAGAGGTGTGGGAGCTGCTCCTTCCCCTCTTGGCACTGGGAACAGCCCAGCTCAAAGCAGCTTGCTTCACACTCATGTATTTTCCTGGGTTTAACACCCAGTGAGGCATAAATAATGAAATATTCCTGAGAAATGCCTGTTAGGAATAACAAAAGAATTGTATGAGAATCCTCTGAGATGGCAAGTTTTATGTAGGAGTACTTCCAGCAAAGTTCTTTTCCTCTAAAGAGTCATTTTGGCCAATGGTAAATCAAAAATTGCTTAGAAGCTTTGTGTTTCTCCTCAGAATTTCTATGGGCTTCCACAAAGAGGGAGAAATTCTTTTCTGCCTGGATGAAATTCATGGTGTGTGCTTAGGAAAAGTAGATCTAAATTGCAGTGTATGAATAATTTATTGTATTTTATTACAGATCTTAAGCTGTAATTTTTTTCCCCTTGCTATCTATTTTTATGATTTTATATTTTATTACCAAAGTCTTCTGACCAGACAAAAATTCTTCCAAGAAATTTTAAAAAGGAATCACAGGTGGGGTTTTTTTGGATGGTGAAGTGCTGAGTGTGACTTGCGAAGAGCCTGGGCTGGTCCCACTTGCAGCTTTCGTGTGTGTCCTGTTGTGTGGGCTCTTCCTGCATGGATGTGGGAGGCAGGAAGCACAGGCAGAACAAGCTGCCAGCAGTTACCTAAAACAACAACAACAACAACAAAAAATCAAAATCAGAAATACAAGGAGAAAAAAAATAAAAGTAGACTGATGGGAAGGGAAAGATAAAAAACACTGAATATTTGTGGGCTGGAGTGTGACTCGGGCAGCATCTCACATTGCAGGAGCAGCTCCTGCCTGTGCTGTGCTTTTAATGGCCTGGTTCAAGTCAAAAACATTCAGGTTTGAATCCTTGGCTGATTTTAGGCTTCTGTGTGCTGAGCAAGCCAGAGTTAACAGCGTTGTTGTCTAAATCAATCATGTTTGGGGGCTGTGACTGTGCAGGCTTGGATTCAGGTGGGCATAGGGCTGTGGGGGGGTGTGGATGTATTTCACCCTGAGACTGGAGCAGCCAGGACTCACTCCCCTTTCCTTGGGTGTCCATGGCTGCTGTAGCTGGAGAGGATGCTGGAGAACACGGCAGTGAGAGCCCAGAAGCAGCTGGTCCTGCTCCATAAGGAGGATGGGCCCCTCCCATCCCGCACTGTGGAGTGGCTCAACATGAGGAGCTGGTGTTCTGCTCACCTCCACATCCACTGCCCACGCAGAGTCTTCTCCAAAAGGAGTCTGCCCAAGCTGGTAAGAGATTCCTGCTTTGGTGGCTGGTCCCTTGCTGTCTCTCACTTGATCTGTAATCTGTGTGACAAAGGGGATCTGGGGTAATGATAGTCCACCATATTCTTACACACACAGATTTAACAATGCATTCTGCAAATCCTCTGAATTTTGCAAAGCCCAATCAAGGTAATCTTTTTTCAAAGGTAAATAGATAATTACAAAGTCTTGGCCTGCCATAGTCAGCAGTCTCTTTCTGGCTCTCATTATAATTAAAGCTATCATCACCATAATTGTAAAAACTGGTTTTGGAGACCTGTAAGGAAGGAAAACCCATTCTGTTATTAACAAAGGATCTTTCTTAGAAGAGTCCCACTAAATATGAGACCACACTCTTTAAATCTGTTTGGCCTCAATTGGATTTTGGGAACAGGGAGAAGGAAGCCAGGTTTTATTTATGGATGCAGACTTGGTTTTTTGATACCTTGAAAGAGCTCAGAGTCCCAATGAAAAGTATGTACAGGCTGTAGTAGAGTCCTTTTTGTTGGGAGCATCCCTGTGCTTCCCAAAGCTGTGCTAAACAAGAGGCAGTCTGGGATGCTTCCCAAGACCTTCAGATCCTTGTCAAGGAAGAGAAAGAGCTCTAAAGGAAATTCTGTACTACTCCCAGCAGCTATAAAAGACTCAAGAGAGGCTACTGGCCAGTAGAACTGTTTGGGCGGTTCACCACCCTCTGTTCCCTTGAGGAAGAGCTGTAACACAGAATCACTGACAGCTTCAGGCTGGAAAGGACCACTGGAGCTCCTCCAGTCCCACCTCCCTGCTCAACAGGGTCCCCTGGAGCAGTCACTAGGACTGTGTCCAGACAGGCTTGGAGTGTCTCTAGTGAGGGAGATTTCAGAGCCTCTCTGGTCTCTGTCCTGTGCTCGGTCACCGCACAGGAAAGAAATTCCTCCTCCTTTCCAGGTGGAACTCCTGGGCATCAGTTCCTGCCTGTTCCTCTGGTGCCATTGCTGGGCCCCACGGAGCAGAGCTTGGTCCCTGCCCTGAGCCCTTCCTGCACCCAGGGACACAGGGGTGAGGTCCCCTCTCAGTCTTGTCTTCTCCATGCTGAGCAGCCCCAGCTCCCCCAGCATTCCCTCACAAGAGAGAAGCTCCAGTCTCCTCATCTTTGCAGTGTCTTTTAGCAGGCTGCGCAGTGACCGTGCCTGGCTCTCCTCTGCAGGTGGAGATGTATGAACGTGTGTTCCAGAAGGCTCCAGACCGTCACTCCGACTTCTCCCGCCTGGCCCGGGTCCTGACGGGCAACGCCATCGCGCTGGTGCTGGGCGGCGGAGGGGCCAGGTAGGGCATTGTCCTGGGCAGCCTGGCTGGGCACACGGGGCTCTGGGCAGCCTGGCCTGGGCAAGGAGACCCTGCCCATGGCAAGGGGTGGGACAGGATGGGCTCTAAGGTCCCTCCCAACCCAGACCGCTCTAGGATTCTGTGCTGGTGCATCCACCAGATCCGAGAGCTGTCCCTGGGCTGGGACAGATCCCTCAGGATAACAGAGATCCTGGGAAAACAGCACTGCTCTGCAGGCAGCATTTGGGGGAGGAGACACTGAGGAATTACACAAACTTAGCCTGCTGTGGGGATTTGGGCAGAATTTCTGCAGAAGGAACACGAGTGTTTGTGACCTCTTGAGGCCTCTCATAATGGTTTAATACCAGGAGGTGACTGGGGCACGAAAGATGACGTTTCTTTCTGTTGGCCTACACTCTGGATTTCTTTTCCCTTATGGATTCTTATATTAGAAAATGGCTCACGGTATTTCAAAGCTCTTCAAAGTTTGAGCATTAAGAGGAGTTGTGTCCTCTAATGGAGAATGTTCTCATCTTTATAATCCTCCAAACCCCCAGGTACCCATACACTCTGACAGCCTTACCTTACAGGAAGGGTGTGTTTTTGCAGACACGAGGACAAGGTGTGTGCTGAGCACTCTGTTAGAATTCCATCTGAAATCCCATCCATTTAAAGTGAACTTTAGAAATAAATTACTGCTGGCATTTTTCTTTGGAATCCCTTTTTACTTGCAGAGTTTTCTGTTGAGACAGAATTGAGTTGCCCTTTGTCTCAAGCGAGTGCTGCCTTCGTTGTCTCCATCACTGTGTTCTTGAAGTCCTGCTTTAAAGGAGTGCTTTGAAATACAGCTCTCAAAAAAATAAACCCCCTAATTTGCACGCAGTCTGTCTGTTTAAGTGCACAGAAATATCACATTTTTGTCGTTGGGCCAGCGCGTGCTTCAGGGGAGCCTTCACTGCAGGAAAGGCTGGAGCTCCTTTGTGCCAGCTCCTCCTGAGCAGTCACTGGTGCTGAGACAGCCAGAGCTGGTTCCTCGAGTGTCTCACAGGTGCCCTGATCCTGCTCCCTTTCACAGCCCCTCACCTGGGCTGGTTTCAGGATTTCATTTCTTAGACAAGCTCTGTCCTGTGGAGACACAAAGCAGAGCAGCAGAGGGAAGCTTCTCTTTTATCCAAGTATCTCAGGAGGCTTCTCATCCACTGATACAGAGCATTTGTGGTTTGTTATTTGTTCCCAGCTGGTATCTCTGCCTCTACCAGAGCCTGTGTCATGCTAAATATGTGCACTCCTGTACTGCTGGCAGCACATTTTGCTCGTTCCCTTCCTTCCTTCTATAACACTGCTGTAATTTTTGCCAAATTGGGTTTTCTTTTTTTTTTTAATTTTACTACTTAATTTACAAGCTCCCACCTGTGGGTGTGCAGGATCTGAGGTAAGGAGGAGCAGGGTCACTGTGTTGGTCCTGTGTTGTCCCTCTCTGCAAAGCTGCTCTGCTGCTGTGTTGGCTTTGGGGTCTCTGGATGCTCATCACCCATTCAGCAACGAGCCGTGGGCCATTAGCCATCACTCTGCTCATTTCTGCATCCCTGAATGGGGAGGACTTGAAGAGGATTAAGGGCAGAGTGGATAAATGGGATATTTCTTCCTTCTCTGAAACTCTTTCTATGCCACAGACTGAAGAGCTTGTTCAGGGGTTCCAGGCTGGCACAGGGATGGTGTGACAGTGACTGTGTTTTCCCTGGAAAGGTACAGAATGCTGTTCTAGTCATTAAATAATCATCTAAATTGTGGTTAGATAAAGATTTTTTGAAGTGAGAATATAATTAAGAGACTGGGGAAAAGACAAAATTGTTCTGAACCATGTAAAGGCTCAGAATTACTCTGAACCTCTGCCTTTGGAAGGGCAAAATAAATTCTTAGATTGCCTGTTTCTAACACTGCTGAAGAGATTAGATTAGGTATTTAAAATCATCCTGTGGCTAAAGCACAGTCAGACTAAGGATGTCTTTGTGGGTCTCTGCACAGAGTGTTGATGGCCTCTGGGTAACAATGACATGAGTATCCTCCCACCTTGCTCTCAGAGCAGGAATCATGCAGGTCACACAGCCAGGGAGAGGTGACAGTGACAGGGGCTGGCTGCTGGGTATTTGTTCAAGGTATTGTGTTCTGTGACTCCAGTAATATCAATTATTTCATTGTTATTTTGGGAATGTTTGTCTGGCTTCCCAGTGACAGCCGGATTGGGAGGTTTTAGCAAGAGCAGCTTCCTAGTAATTATCGTTGTGGTTTGTCATGACAAAAGGCTCATAGGAACTAAAGGTTTTCTTTCTCCTACGAGCATAAAAATAAAACAACTTGAAGTGATATGGTTCTAAAATTACAGTGTTTTGCTTTTGTTAAATGCTAACTTAATTTTAGTTAGAAACGTTGTGGAGTTTGACGAAGGAAAGGGGATTTGTGTTTAGGAAAATAATACCTTTGAGATGTAGCTCCAAGAATAATGACACATCAAGCCCTGCAACAAAGGCATAAACCTTCCATAAATAATTGTCCTGACCTTTAGCCCTCCCACATACAGCCCACCCTTCTTTGGTTTGCTATGGTTGTCTTAGCAAAGCTGTTTGAAAACTAAAATTTCTAGGGACTAAATAATTATTACAGAGCTATCTGGGAATCCCAAGGCTTTGGGAGAAGAATGGGCTGAGCTGTTCAGAATCACAGAGTATCCTGGGCTGGAAGGGACCCACAAGGATCTTTACTCCTGTCCCTGCACAGGCAACCCAGCAATCCCACCCTGAGCATTTCAACCTCTTCTGAGGAGCTGCTGTCAAAGGATATTTATAGATATTTCATCAGGGTGTCTTTTCATTTCTCTTTTTTCTGTTTAGTTTTCTCCTCAAACTTATTATCTCACCTCAGCACTTGATGTGTCAAGTAGCTGGGTTTTTTTGCACACAGTTTTCTTGCTGACTTTACAGATGTGGCTCAGACCGTTTCATTTTGGGCAGTTGGCTTGTTTCAGCAACTTGTCCTTTCTGCCTTTCCTTTGTTTCCAGCTCTGGCCCTCTGGAAAGGGAGGATAAAAGTAGGAGAAGCAAATTCTGCCCTTTTTGTTATGGGATCTCTGTGTCTGATGGATGCTCCTGTTGTCTCCTGTGCCTGCCTGTGCTGCTGCAGCCTGTGCCACGTGCAGGGCACTCACACTCCAAGCTCTTAGAGAAGGAAAAACTCGTGGGCTGCTGCTGAGCTCCTTAAAGCCTGGCTTTATCTTCCTCCTCAATGGCTTTACCCGGGGATGAAGAGGCTGGGAGAGTCCCTGAGAGACAGATCTCAATTGTTCTGCTCTCAGGAGATCACACTGGCTCTCTGCACTCTGGGTTTGACTCTGGGATTGCAGGGAGAACAAACCATGGAGGATTTGCTGTGGCTGTGATGTTTGGCTGCAGCTCCAGCTCACTCTGGCAGCTTTGAGTAAAAACCTGCTTGACAATCCTGCCTCCTGTCTCTGCCACCAGACACTGATCTGTTCTTCAAGAAGGCACAAGGAATTTGTTTGTCCTGTGTCTGCACTGGGACAAAGCCCAGGCACAGGCAGGATGGGCAGAGCTGCATTCGGTGCCTGGAAGGGATGCACAGGTCGCACTGTCCTGTACAGTGGGTCAAGCAAGGAGCAGGTGGGATGTGCCCAGAGCCACCTGGGCACATGGTGGATGCTCACATGCATCTCCAGGAACTTCTGCTTGGAGGCTGAGCCCCGTGTGGCAGCATTACTTGGGAGGGTTTTGCCCCTTTGCGTTCCTGAGCAATCAAGGCAGAAAAGAAATGATGCAAAGCTCCCAACACACCATAAGGAAAAACTTGCAACAGATTTTGAGATCTTGAGAAGATCATGTTCCTTTTCTGACTGTTGGTGCTTTTAGCCTGCAAGTGTGGCTGGGAGGTGAGGAGCTCTTGCCTGGGAACAAACCCTGTGGTGCTTCCCCCGCTCCATCCTGCTAAAAGAGGAGTCGAGTTTGGGACTGATGACCTGATCTACCCATGTAAAACACTTTAGGGAAGTAAGTGCTGGGATGTGAGAGCTGATATTCCACCTCAGGTTGTCTGGGGAGCTGCTGGCTGCCTTCAGCAGGCACAGGGATGTGGTGCTGCTGCTCCATGGCTGGTGACACAGCATTTTAATTACACACCCAGCAATTAAGTGCTGGCCGAGCTGGCAGGATACAGAAGCTGAATCTGCAGTATGCTCATATGTGGAGTCAGAAATGATTAATAAAGATACCAGTAGGTTTTGGGGGTTGATTTGTTTTTCTGTTTGGTTTCTTGCTCTAACACGGAGAGGAGCCTTAAAGCAAAACCCTTGTCATCCCATCCTGACTGAGAGCAGCTGCTTCTTAATTCTGTCCTTTTCTCATAGTAATTGGTAACAGACAGGGTTTGGTGCTTACCCTGTTACTTAGATGCTCAATGCCTCCTCCTTAATTGGATTTTGCCATTTTAACTCAGAAACTTTCACTTCTGCACTCCATGGTGCAGGTCTGGTGTTTGGCAAAGAGGCTCACTGCAGGCAATAGAAATTTCTTTCTTGTCTCCTGTGAAATTCTCATAATTTTTTTCCTGAGCCGAGTCATGAAGCCACTGTTCTTTCCCTCGCTTGAATTCGTTAAGGAAAAAATGACAAGCTGACAGAATTAATGAACATTTAAATTCTCATCAGCGTAACGTGGTAATGCAACAGTGGGAATGACTGAGGAATGTGCTGCAAGGAAAGGAGGGTGGAAATAGCACCTCTGCCTTTTGGGGCTGTGTTTAGTTCTCCCAAGGTCAAGTGCCAGCATGGGAAGGTCTGTTTTCCAGCACTGCTGCTGTGGAGAAGAGCTGAGATCCCTTGTGCAATGTCATCTTCAGCTCCATGGTCCACAAAGGCAGAGAGAAGCACAGGGAGAGAAAACAGGGAAGACTGCACAGAAAATATCTGAGCTTAGTGAGGGTTTTAGGTGATGGCCCCTGGGTCAGGACCGAGGTTTGGCTCCAGGGGGTGGAGGGGGCTGGCTGGTGGTGCAGTGGTAGAATTGACACCTCGTAGCTCAACTTCCAGTGTGTGTTGCAACATCTGAGGAATAAAAAGCTGAGATCTGAGGTGGAAATAACAAAGTGCTGTCCTTGACATGGACAGTTTGCTTCCCTGGTGCTGACAGCTCCCTTCCCAGGCTGCATCTCCTTTTTCTGCATCGTGGTTATGAAACCCTGGGGTTCAGTCTTGGGCAATAACAGAACCTCCTGGGGACACTCTGAGGTTTTATGGTGCAGGTGCTTTGGAATCAGTTCCAGCAGTAAAGGAAGATTAATTCTTATTCCTCAGCTAAGATAGGTAACTAATGATAGGAGGCTTTTTACCCCTACATGGAGGAGAAGTGTGTGTGGATGTTGTTTTAAACTGCCACTGCAGAGCTGCAGAACTTGAGATGGAGCAGGTGAGCTCCTAAGATCGATCACTGAACCTCAAATACAGGGAGGGAGCTGGAAACATGGGGGGAGTTACTTTCTTAAACTATTAAACCTGACCACAGGCACCCAGACAGTGTGCTCCTAGGGTGTGTGGGAGGAGAGGGGAGGAATTTGCTGCCTGAAGGAGGCAGCTCCAGAGGAAAACACTGCCAGAAACACTGATCAGTGTTTCCCCTATGGGATCCTAAATGCACTCAATATAGAAGTTACAGAAGGGATGAAGGAAAATCCCATGGGAGTTTCCTGGGCTCTTGATGTTCCCCATATAAATTAGAACACAGTAAATGTTTTTCAGCTCCTTTGTTGGGTTCAGGACTTAACATGGACTGAGTCTGGGGAGGGGCACCCCAAGGCAGGAGGGGCCCAAGTTGTTCTGGCTGTTGTGGCCAGTTCCTTGTGTTGGAGGATAAAAGTAATATCTTGAGAACTTGCTTAACAATGTTTCTCCACTCCTCCATTTCTATCTAGATAATACACAAGATATTTTCCCTTTATTTTTCCCACCTGGCTGTGTCTGCCAGTCTGTAAGTCTTTTCCCTTTCTAACGCATCCAGTCCTTGAGATTTCTCAGTTTCTTTGCTCCACACTCATCCCTTCTTGTCTTCTTTACATCTGCCATTTAGTTCCTTTCTCAGTCTTTGCTTTCAAGTCCCCTCACAAATTGTGAGATTTTCACCTATTGTGAAAAAATGGCTTTTTTTTGCCATCTTGGTGTGTCCCTGTGTGTCAACAGAAACACATTTGGCTTTGAAATCATTCCAGATCACGCAGTGAGCTTTAGGACTGCACCAGGATTGCAAATAGGTTGTTTATTGCAATGTTTAATGTTGTTTTCAGTGGTTTATAATGGGGCACAGGTATCCCCTTCATTTGGTGTGTCTGCCTCGCAGTGCTTAAAATTCACAGGGCACAGAGCTGACAGCTTGAAATGTAGAAAAATTGGATTCAGGGTTGTGTTTTTCCCCGAAGTGCTCAGAAAACAGCCTGAGAAAATGCTTGTTCTGAAGTAAGTTATGGAACAAAACTGTTGCTAAAACCATTGTTCGTTGTGACCTTGGCTAGGAGAGGTTTGGAAGGGCAGCTCCAGCCTCTCCAGGTGCTCTTGGTGCCTTGAGCCACTGGCAGCTCTGAAGGGTTCGGTCACTGGGGAGAGGAAGGCACAGGCAGGATTTCATGGGGCTGGGGTTCAGCTGCTGAGGGGTTGAGGAAATGGCTGAAAGCCTGGGAGCTGTGCTCTGCTTTGGTGAACCACAGTGTGGTGACCCTCTGGAGCTCTGAAATGCCTCTGGAGCACTTAGAGGGAAGAGAAATACAAACCGTTACCGGGAGGAGTTGTTTGGGGTTTCAGGAGGATGTTGTTATCTCAGAATGGAAATGGATTTATGCTGCTGCCTCCTGGGTTGGATGTGTCTGGGGAATTTGCTTGAAACCTGCCATCCAGTTATTCTGATGGAGCTGACTCCAGCAGGCAGAGGGGTGACCAGGTGACCCCTTGTGCTGTCTGGGTGCAGTGCCAAGACATGGTCAGTGTTTATGAAGGGGCTGCTGAGGTCTGGGGGTATCTTTGCCTCCTCTGGCAGGAGGGATCTGGGTGCTGGGCTCTGCTGGGGGCTGGCCAAGATCCCTGTCTCCAGCCTGGTGTCTGGCAGCCCTGGATGGAGCCTGTCTGGCACAGACTGGGCCCTTCTGCACTGGGTTCACACCATTTCCTGATTGCCACTTACACGAAACAAGAGCAAGGATTTTTTTTTTTTTTTTTTTTTTTGCAATTGCTGTCTTTTCTTTCTCTCCCCCTGATGCAGTCAGGCAGCATCCTTGAAATTTCTGTTCCATTTCCAAGTGCTTGCTGGAGGTACTGAGCTGGCATGTAAGGGCTGTGCTTTCCTCTCCTCTAGCAAGACAGGTCTTGAAGAATATGTGCTGCTAAAAGGGTCCCATCCCTCATCCTGATCATGTTCTGACGTTCCAGCAAATTAAGCTGAGATATGAAAGGAACTTGAAAAATGCTGCTTCTCTGGTTTTAAATGGAAGAATCAGGCTTGCTGTGCAGCATCTGCAGTCTGTCAGTGCCCAGTAACAGCTGAGGAAGCAGGATTTCTGCAGCAGGGAAGTATCAAAATGATACAAAGGGGGCTCAATCTGTTTTGTGTCATGGAAAAAAAAACCCACTCCAACCTCTGAATACTTGAAATATCTTTCCTCCAGTTCCTGTTCTTCAAAGCAATCCCTTTGTACACCAGGCCAGTCTGTCTTTTTTGACTTTGGAAAGGCAGGAAGTTGGCAGCTCTGAGGTTAATCCTTGTGGCCTTTGCAGTCTTCCCCCATCAGGCCAGCCTGAACTGGCTGGGGGCATTTTGGAGGAGGGGAGGCTGTTTGGTGAGGGTGTTATGGCTTTTGTGTGTGTAGATAAACATCTGTACCTCAGTGCACAGAGGAGTGCAATTTCTCTGTGTGATATCCCTTTTTGAAGCTCAGACTGATGCCTGGGGGGCTTCAGAGCTTGTGATCGTTCCTGTAGGTGCTCAGAGAAGTGTCCTGTGCTCTTGGCACAAGTGGAGCATCCATTGCCATGTGCAGATAAACCAGAGGGAAAGCTGAATTCCAGAGTCAGGCTTCTGGATTCCCAGCATCTTTCAAAACCTAGATTTGATTCCAGGGCAGTGTTCAGGAGGTAAAATAACTGAGAAGCAGCAAAACTCTTTATCCTTAAAGATAAAACTGCACCTTTGACTTCGTGTTTTACTTGTGCTGCTCCTTTGGAAAGGCCAGAGGAGTAAGGTAAGGAAGGTGGGCTCCTACTTGGAAAAGATGATGATAATGCATGTTTGGATATCTAATTTGAGTCTTATCCAGGTCAGCCCTAGAGTTATGTTGTTTGAACAAACAGAAAACAACCCCTAAAAATAAATCAGTGAATTTGTTTGCTGCTGTTAGAGCAAAGCTCCTGAGACATGGCTGGAGCTCCTCCGAGGGCCTCGGGCTCTGAGTTTGCAGATGGATGGGGAGAGGCTGCAGCCTCACTGCTCCTGAGAGGCTCTGCCTGGATTCCTGCAGGGAGGGACCTTCATCGTGGTTTAATCGTGTTAGTGCAGAGTTCAGAGCTCTGCCTCCTTGAGCTGGGGGAAAGGCACACATCTCCTGTCCCTGTGGCTGCTCCCAGATCCCCAGACCTGAATGCCAATTGCTCAGAGAGCTGTGGAACAGCTGGGTCATCATGTGCCCACAAAGTCACGTGGATTGGCACCCACAAATGCTTAATGATCTGATTTTTCCTTTTCCCATGGGCAGCACCTCTGTAATTGCTCATTTGCTCCCATCTGCCACACAGGTTGAAGGTTATAACAGTTTCTATAAACCCTCCAAGCAGCAAGAGCTTGGGAGTCACTGACTTCAAAGGTATTGCTTAAAAAGCCCTTAAAATTAATTGCAGGTGGTTTAGTTGGACTCTCCTGTCCTGATCTCCAGTCTTTCCCACCAAACTTATTTATTCACAGCAGTGCCTTGATAAACAGATGAAACTAAACAAGGAGGTGGTGGAGGTGTGGGTCAGCTCTTGTTGCTGGTTTTGCACTTTTTTATCAGTTGTAAAAGCATGTGCCGTGTTCATTTCCCATGGAGCAGCTGTGAAGTTCTCTAGGCAAGTCCCTGTGCTTTCAGGAGTATGGTCCTTGCACTGCTGTGATTTTGGGGAATCTGTCCAGCCCTGCCTGGGCAGTGAGCTTTCCTGTTAAGAAAAAGGAAATTCTCCATTCTATTCTCTAGAAAAGTGCTTTGGTCTTACTTCTGCAGCTTCCAGATGTTGTGCTCAGAATGGGTTCTTCCAAGGCTTTAATAAATAAGTCTCAGAGGGGTGGGGAAGGAGGATGTATTTGTTATCCAAAGAAACTATCTTCCTTTGCAGATGATAACTGAATTGTTCCTCGGCCCAGAGCAAGGGACAGGATTTAGTGACATCCCCAAGTGGGTGCAGTTTGTCACTCAGCCACTCCCTGCTCCTGTGTCCCTCTCTGAGCGTGCTGCTGCCAGCTGGGATCAGAAAACAAAAACCTTGGTGCATTTTATAATTTACTATTTTGTGCTTTTCCTCCCTTCTAATGGCTTCCTCCTGTATCCCTCCTGTATCCCTTTACACCCCAGGGCTGGGTAGCCCTGACAGCTCTCCTGGAAGGGCTGAACACATTTTGCTCATTTATTTCTGTGTCAGGCACAAATCTCTTTGTTTAAAGCTTGTTCTAAAGTTAGTGCATAAAGCAGAAACAAGATCCAGACTATAAAAGGACATTTTATTTGGATTTTCTTGCAGGAAGGGTATTTCACTGGGCTTGTGATAAATAGGAGATGCCTTTTGTGCCAGATGTGCCTGCCTGGCACAGGGTGTGATCTCTGCAGCGGGGCAAGGCCAAAGGGAAATGGCTCCTGAGCTCTGGCTTAAGGAGTTGGTGGGAATCAGGGGGCAAAGCTAAGTGGGAGGATGGAATGAGTTTGTTGTTAATGGAGGGGAAGACAAGAAAAATTCGGGTCTCTGGATCAATATGTGTGGGCTGTGGAAGGCAAAAAGCTTCCTCCAGAGCAGCTGCTGGGAGAGATCCTGCTGATTGTTGGATGTTAGGATGAGAACCCAGTGATGTGGGGTTATTCCCTCTATTTAGCTTAGAAATAGTGCTTAGTTGATTAACAGTTCATTAATGTTGGACAAGAAAGTTCCTTGTAAGAGCTCATGTAGAGCCATGGCAGCAGAAATGCGGGGCCTGGGTGCTGTGCTCTTTTGGAGCTGGCAGAAAGTCACTGCAATAATTCTGGCTGATTTATGATGCTGGGAAGTTTTATGGTCAGGAAGGCTGGGAAATAATGTTATTGGAAAGATATAACTGGGATTAGATTTCAAAACAATGTTTGGCTATATTGCTGCTGCTGCAAGAGCTCAAAGGTGCCAACTGGAGATAGTCCAGTTGCAACTTGTAGCAGACTTGCTCCATTTCTGAGCCAGTGACTGAACCACTCAATGCCAGGATCAGCCACAGAACACACCAAAAATGCTGCTGTTTATGTAAAGAAGAGGCTTTTCCTTATGTCACCTTTCCTGATGCCACTCCTTGTAGCTCTTCACATATACAACATCCAATTTCCACTCACCCCAATACAAGGAACACCTCCACAACGACTCCAAGAAGGATCTGGAACCACCACCACCCCTCAGTTAATGGTTCTGTCATGCTCTGAGAGCTGCAGGCTCAGTCACCAGCCTGTTTTGGGATGGTGGTCCCTGAAGTGCCAGGGGTTCCCTGTGTGCTGGACATGGTGGATTTCAGGGTGTGCTGTCCAGTCCTGTGGGCTTGGAAGCTCAGGCACCTTCAGTTTGTTTTGTGCTCACAGCAGGGTTGGGGGAGTGGTTACCCAAGGTACCACTTTTTGTACATCTCCAAAATGGGCACGGTAAATACAAATTCATAGAACTGCAGAGTGGTTAGGGTTGGAAAAGACCTTTAAGATCATCAAGCTCAAGCATTCTGCCAGCACTGCCCAGGCCAGCACTAACCCCTGTCCCCAAGTGCCACATCCATGTGGCTTTCCAACCCCTCTAGGGCTGGGGACTCCACCACTGCCCTGAGCAGCCTCTGAGGGGCTGGACGACCCTTCCAGGGAAAAGCTGTTTTTATGGCTTTGCTGCTTCAGGAGTTTTAAGGTTCTGAGGGTGTCTTAATTCAGGTTTGTTGGGCCCTAATGGAGCTTAATAAAGTCCCCTTGACAATTCTCTATTTTTCTGCCTCCTTTGCCAGGTAACTCCCATCAGGAAGGAGGGCCAAGAAGCTGTGTTCCACTCCGGGGAGGCTTTGGTGGGAGACACAGCAGAGCTCTGCAGCAGCCATGGCCTTATGGCCTTAATGCTTCTTTAGTCAAAGGAAACAGCATCTCTTCAGAGCATTCAGGGAGATCTCCTTCCTGCTGAATCAGGAGGAGAGATGGGGCTGGTGAGGCTGGATTCCTCTTCCAGTCCAGCTTCCTTTTTGAAGCTGACAGGGACTTTGGAGGTGGTTGAGCTGCAGCCTTGCCTGGCTGTCCCCTTAGTGTCCCCTCTGGCTGCTCCCAGGCTCAGGGTGTTCATTCACAGACAGGCAGCACCCTGCTGGTGTGTTAAAGGTGGCTCGTGGGGGAAATACTGGTGCACAAAATACTGGTTTTGTATTGATTGTGTTTCCTTCAGCCCCTGAGCAGGAGGACTGTGACAGGCACATTCTTTTCTCTCTCAGGATTTTTTCATAGAGGAGCACAGAGAGAAGAAAGAGAAAACAATTTCTATTTCTACTCCTTGTTTTTCCCATGTAGAATGTGTTTAGAAAATTGTTCACCTGGGGTGATTGCTTAATTAGATTCTAGTGAGGATTGTTTGAGCCTGATGGCCAATCCAACCCACCTGTGGCTGCACTCTCGGAGAGGGTCACAAGCTGTTAGTTAGTTAAATATAGTAGTTAGGAAAAGTAAGTATGTAGTTTTAGTATCTCCTTTAAATAGTATATTAATGTATTTTAGTATAGTTATAATAAAGAAATCATTCAGCCTTCTGAACTAAAGTCAGACATCAGCATTTCTTCCCACTGGGTTCACCTGCATTTACAATAGGCAGCACCCTGCTGGTGTGTTAAACATGGCTCGTGGGGGAAGTACTGGTGCACAAAACACTGGTTTTGTATTGATTGTGTTTCCTTCAGCCCCTGAGCAGGAGGACAGCCTGCCTTCCTGCTGGCACTCTGATCTGGGATGTCCTGCTGCACTGGCTGCCTTCTCTTGATCCGGATTCATCCCAGCTCTGGCAGCACGTGCAGGGCTGGCACATGCACGGCTCACAGGGGAATTTTCCTTTTATCAGTTCTGCTCCGGCCTTCGTGCATTACAGTCACATGCCAGCAGCACTTCCCCAGGGGATGAAAGCTAGGGCTCATTTCAGCAGCAGAAATTTTCCTGTAAGACCTTCTGGCAGAAAGGCTGAGCTCTCTGTGTGTGCTGTGCTGAGGTATTTAGGGAAGCAGGTCTCCAACCCTATAACTCCTCTTCCTGCTTTGTGGTAATTTCTTTCCCAGAATCACAGAGTATCCTGGGCTGGACTGGTCCCACCAGGATCATCCAGCCCAGCCCCTGGCCCTGCCCAGACCCCCACCAACCCCACCCTGGGCATCCCTGGCAGTGCTGTCCCAACGCTCCTGGAGCTCTGGCAGCCTCGGGGCCGTGCCCATTCCCTGGGGAGCCTGGGCAGTGCCAGCACCCTCTGGGGGAAGAACCTTTCCTGCTCTCCAGCCTGACCTGTCCTGGCCCAGCTCCAGCCGTTCCCTGGCTCCTGTCCCTGGTCATGCAGAGCTGTCCCTCTGATCTTCCCCTCACAAGGAACCTGGAACTGCAGTGAGGACTCCTCTGAGTCTCCTCTTGTCCAGCTGACCAGACCAAGTGACTCCTTGTGACCATGAGTAGTAGGCAGGGAATGGTGCTTGGAGTTTAGCCAGCACAGCTTCTGGAGGCTCATTCAGCACGGGGATCATGATTTGGTGAGTGCAGAAAGCAGCACTTGGGGCAGCGGATGCCCAGAGCAGCCCCTGCTTTGTGTTGCTCAGGTCAGGCTGAGGCAGTGGCAGGGCTGAGAACAGAGCCTGGCTCTGGCTGCCAGCTCCTCCTTGAGCTGGGTGATGCTGGTTCAGCTCTCTCTGCTAAGGGCATTAATGAATCAGGCCTGTCCTAGGCACTGAATGCATTGGAAAAGAGTTTTTGTTCGGATACTGATTGCACCTCCTGGGCAAATCTTTGGGTTCTGATAGAAATTATTTGAAAGTCATCTTGTAGATCATTGTTCCTAGGCCCCTTGTCACTGTCCTGGAGCAGTGTTAGTCCTGGCAGGGGAGGTGCTGCATCCAGCTGCTCCTTCAGGCAGCTCTAGGGTGAGGAGAGCTGCATGTGAGGAGAGCTCCAGGGACACTCTGTGTGTGCATCCCCTCTCTGGGGTGCCCCTTCCTCCCCTGTAGCAGCACTCCCCTGGCCCTTTCCTCTGCAGTGAGTGACATTCAGCTCTGTGTCAGCAGGAGGTGTTCCCTGTCCCGTGTTGTCACTGCTGTGCAGGTACAGCACTGGCACGAGTTATCCGTCTGCCTTTGTTCTCCTGTAGCCCAACGCTTGTATTTCCACATTTCCCTAAACCAGGACATGTCCCCTGTGAAATTTGGCCTGGTATTACAAGAAGTGCACAATTCCTGGGTTTTTTTCTGCACTAGTCCTCAGGCTGTTAACATGGATCTTGCTCCTGGCTTCAATTTCTTTTCCTCTTCAGTTTGCAGCTGCCCAGTGCAGCCCTGTGGGAGCCCAGGGATGCTGTCAGAGGGGATGAGTGCCTGGCAGAGTGCCGGCACACGCTTCCCCTGGCAGCCTGCCCGTGTTTGGGAAGCTGGGAAGTGCCCAGGACAGAACCAACTGCAAGGAGGTGTTGAGAAGTCCCATGCAGTAATGCTGCTGGGGCAGTGATGGCCTAAAGCTGTAGGGAGAAGGGGGAAAAAAATCCCCATTTCTATCTTTCAGGAGGCCAGGTGGTACCTGGAGAAAAGGGAGGGCTCAGGCACATTTATCTTTTTTCAGGATTTAGTTTGGAAATTCCAGGAATGCTCCTGCTCAGGATGTTGGAGCTGGAAGAGTCCGCTTTGTGGTTGTGGATGAAACATAATTTAATCAGGCAGCTTATGGGAGGTTCCTTTACAAACAAGAAAAGGACTTTGATTCCCATCTTGCTTTGGGATCAGTGAATCTGTTGGAGATATGTGGCTGTCACATTAGTGAGGTATTAGCAGGGACTCTGTGGATGCACCAGGAGAGGATGACTTGCCAGTAAATAATGATCTTTTGTTATTCATGCAGAGGCATCATGCAGCAAAATAGGAACAAATCCAAAGTGCTCACATCAAATGCTTTGTATTTATGGATGTGTGAATCAGGAGAAACAGTTAAAGGGAGGGAATCCAGTCTGGAGTTACTCATGGCCTGTTTAAAATTGTCCTCTAAGCAGGAAATGCTTTAAGGTACTTCACTTTAAGGTACTTTAAGGTGCCCTAAGAAAGGCACCTGATGTGGGCTGTCTCCAGAGAGCAGGAGGTGCAGGGAAAGGTCTGCTCCTTGTGGAATATCGGGGTTGAGGCAGTGGGACGTGCCAGGCACCAGCAGCAGAGTGCCAAAATAGCTGCACTCTAAAAGCCTAAAAACAATGGGCAGGATAAAAGTATGATTCCTTTAACTCAGGGCATCTTGTGGGAAGAAGCAGTAGGAGAAGAGGAGAAGGGGAATTTGGAGAGGAAAGCTAAATGAGCCTTTTTCTGCTCTTGGATTGCAGCAGCACAGATCTGTCATTGAAGTCATTTACACCCAGGATAACCACGAACCTGTCCCAGAGCATTTCAGCAGCTGGAGGGGATTTACTTGGATGGAAAGAATGTGTTCAGCATAGCTTGGCCAAGTGACACCTACGGTGGACTTGGCAGCTGTTAGCAAGTATTTATGGGATGTAAACAGCAAGGGGAAGGAGGATGGAAATAGAGCAAACTGTGGGGGACAGAAAATGGGATGAAAATGGGAAAAGGAAGATTTTTTTTTTTTTATTGCTTTATGGCTCAGACTGCAAAGCATCCATCCAGGTGGGATGAACTAATCAAAAATGCTTCTTATTCACTGGACAAAGCATTTGAAAGCAGAGGCTGTAGCTTTGGACTGCTTGGAAGGGCAATTTGCCTCCACTGCTGTGTTCTGTGGTTCTGTAATGGTTCTGTGGGATAGGCAGGGATCCCTCTCCCTCTGGGGGATAAAAGATCAGATGTGATCAGATGTCCATAGGATCAGATCAAAAGTTCCACCTCTGCTCTCTCATTTCTGATGGCGGGGAGCAGAAATTAGCAGCTTCTGAGCCTCCTGAGCACCAGCTTGCACCTCCCATTTGTCATGTTTAGTAGCCACTGACAGCCTGGTACCTTTGATTCATCCTTTCCACATTTAAATCCATTTGTGATTTGACCTCTCCAGCATGTGGTAACAGTGGCTTCTCCAGTTTGTGCTCTACATACACCTGTCTGCAAATTCTTTCCTTTCCATTAAAATCTCTGTGTGGTGATATCATTGCTGACCCTGCCTGTTTCCCATCAGTCAGGATCTTCCCCAGTCAGTGATTCCAGTTTACTTTCTCCTCCTGTGAAGTCCATCCCATATTCTGGTCACCTTTTGTGCTTTTCTCTGTCATTTTTAAGTTCTGCTCTTTTTTTGGGTGAGAAGTGTGAGCTTGCTCTCCATTTTCCAAACGCTGGCCCATCCTGGATATGTGTTCTTATGTTTGCTGTTGTATTCTGGTTTCTTTGCCACTTGATTTGCCACTTGAACTTGCACTGATTTGCCACTTGAACTTGCACTGAACAGTAGGTTAATATTTTTCAGGGAATATCCCCAGGGGTTCCCAAATCTGTGTTGGCAGAGCTGGATAAGAGCTGGTTGCTGCAGGGGTGTTGCTGCTTCTGTTTTCCTCTTGTCCCATCAGCACTGAGGTTCATCTGTTGTTTATCACCTAATTCCATTGTTGCTCAGAATTCCTTCTGCACTTGAAATCAAGGAATAAGTTGACTCTCCTGAAGGAATTTGTGTCATCCTCAAAAGTTGCCTCCTCATCTGCCCCTCTCCTGGGCTTGTGTGCAGACTCGACTTCTGCCCTCTCATCACTGTTTGTCTCTGCTTGCTTTTGTTTCCATCTTCAAATTCACTATTAATCCACGTGGTGCCCCCTCCCAACACCCCAGGCTGGCTCAGTTTCTGTGGAGAATGACCAGGAAAGAAACTTGTGGGAAGGGCTCTGAACTCCAGCCTTTCCTGGGCGCTTTGGGGGCACCCCAGTAGATTCTGCTCCCTCAAATCCACGCTGACGTTCCCCTCGCCCGTCCACCAGCTCAGCTCTTGGCTGCTTTCATCTCCCTGCCTTTCCCACTGATCCAGGCTGCGTGGTCGTGTTCCCTCGGATCCTCTGGGAGTCTCTGGGAGGATTCCTGCATTCATAATGTTTGTTCCTGGCATCGGGGCTTGTTTAGCAAGAGATTGGCAGCTCAGCTGGCGCGGGCTCGGCTTCCTTAGACGGCCCCATTCATCACCAGCCTTTGCACTCCTTCAATGACTGCTTGGCTGACAGTGGCTCTTCTTTCCCTTCCCTCCCTCGGCACAGGGGCTGCTCCCAGGTGGGCGTTATCCGGGCGCTGATCGAGGCTGGAATTCCCGTGGACATGATCGGGGGCACGTCCATCGGCGCCTTCATGAGCGCCCTGTACGCCGAGGAGCGCAGCTACAACCAGATGAGGATCAAAGCTCGCCAGTGGGCCATGGTAAGCACTGGGAATGTTCCCTCCCATGGGAATGCTGAATTCCATCCACTGGGAATGTTCCCTCCCATGGGAATGCTGAATTCCATCCACTGGGAATGTTCCCTCCCATGGGAATGCTGAATTCCCTCCACTGGGAATGCTGAATTCTCTCCACTGGGAATGTTCCCTCCCATGGGAATGCTGAATTCTCTCCACTGGAAATGTTCCCTCCCAAGGGAATGCTGAATTCTCTCCACTGGGAATGTTCCCTCTCACATGGGAATGCTGAATTCTCTCCACTGGGAATGTTCCCTCCCATGGGAATGCTGAATTCTCTCCACTGGAAATGTTCCCTCCCAAGGGAATGCTGAATTCCTTCCCATGGGAGCACTGAATTCCCTCCACTGGGAATGCTCAATTTCCTCCACTGGGAGTGCTGAATTCTCTTCCCTGGGAGTGCTGAATTCCCTCCAGTGGGAGTGCTGAATTCCCTCCACTCAGAATGCTGTGCTACCCTCCTCCAGTGGAGCAAAGCCCAGGCACAGCAAGGCACAAGCAGCACCCCAGGAAGGTGCAGCCTCCTGAAATTCAGTGTCTGTGCCACAGAACAAGCCCTGCCTGGCAGTGGTGGATCAGCTGGAAAAGCTGCTCCATGTCCAAGGACTCAGGAGGCAGCTGCCTGGCTTAGCTCTGCACAAGTCCCGGTCACACTGTCAAGACACAGTGATGTTGTTTCAGTGTGCTCACCCGTGGTTACCTTTGTTTTATCTTCTCTTTTATGTGCTGGGACCTGTTTCCTTTCCAGCTCTCAACAAATGTGTTTCTCTTTTGTGTAATTCTCTCTCTTTCTCACATGCTGTCATGTGTCAGTGGAACTGAGTGACTGAGGTAATCCTTCTCTAAATAACTCCCAAATGTGTCACTCCTGGTCCTGCCTGTGCACTCCACAGCACTGGGACTCTGGGTCAGGAGAAGTTCCTAACTTTCAATATTTAGTACAAACAAAAACTCATTTTCAAAGTTAACCCAAGTTTTGGGAAGGTTGCTTTGAATACTGACTTCATTGGGTGAGTTTATTTATCATGGAATCAAAGATTGGTTTGGATTGGAAGGGACCTTAGAGATCATCTCATTCCACTCCCTGCCATGGGCAGGGACACCTTCCACTATCCCAGGCTGCGCCAAGCCCTGTCCAGCCTGGCCTTGGTTTTATTTATTGATCAGATGTTGGATGAAAACTGTCCCAGATGACACTGGTTCAGACTGGTTCAGACTGAAGGTGAGGTTATTTCTGAAGTTTGCTGGTTGTAAGTTTGTATTCTTCACATCAACCCCACATTTTCCTGTAGATTTTCTTACTGAAAATGAAGCAACATAGGGAATTTTATAAATAAGAGTCTTTAGGTCTTGGGTTTCAGGGGGAAATAGGATCCTGTCATTGGCATGTGGGCACTGTTTATGTCTCCCAAGGATCCTCTAGTCTGCCATGGCTTTGCAACAAAGACTGTCTCTGGGAAGATGGATTGTGTGAGGGACTGAAATCCAGATGGAGGCCCTGGGAAGTCCCGGTGGGCAGAGTGCTGTGGGACTGATTCACCTCCCCATCACTGCTTGCCAGAAGAATATGGATTTTATGCTTTTTATTTAAGAACTGCCTGTGCCTGGCTGGCTTGGGAAGCACCCAAAACATAAACTCTTTATGATCCAGAGCAGTTTGCTGGAATCACAAACCTGGGGGAGGCTCAAGATTAAAGACATAAAACCAACTGCAATGAATTGTGTAGACATCCCTTAACCTTGCTCTCTCTCTCTCTTCCACCTTGTGCTTCCAGGGCAGCATCTGAGTGGGTGCTGATGCCTCCCTGCCATGCTTTCCCAGCCCCCAGCACTCTGGGGTTCTCTGCCCTCTCTCCAAGCTCTTGGTTAAGCTGCAGCCATGGAATTTTCTTCCGTGCATTTGTCCAGAGGATTCTCTTCCTGTTTGTCAGGTCTGCCCTATGCAGGGTGTGGGGCAGAGCTGGAGATGTTTCCTGGGCTTCTCAGGACTGTGTTCCCACTCTGGAGCTTGCCAGAGCTGGAATCACAGTCACTTTTATCAGGAATAGCTGGAGATGAAATGAAGGCATTTAATCTGTTGATGAACTTTTGAGCACAAATTGCAAAAGCTCAGAGAATGTTTCACAAGGTGAAAGGCAGTTTTTGGCCTGGGGCTGTTTCAGGTGTTGGTTCCTTGAAACGTGCAAATAAGTAATGGGAGAAGTGATTGACCTCTATTAGAGCAAACATTTCATCTTACTAAAGAAGAATGGGTTTTCATGAGGACTTCCACAAGTGTTCTTGCAGATCCATGTCCAGCCCAGAAATTGTCTGAGGGTTTGAGTAGGACAAAAGCAAAGCCTGCCCTTGCCACTGGTGCCAGCAGTGTCCAGAAACTGAAGAGAGCCATGAAATCCCCTCTCCAAGATCACAATGTGCAGAGAGTTTGGAGCATTAGAAATCTTTTATCAGTGGCTATTCGGAGGTGTTGACTCTTGTATGGTGTTAATGCTGAGCAGGGAGAGGGGAAAGGAGCCCCGGTGTGTGGGAAACAGCCAGGAGGTCTGTTGAGGATTCTTGAAAGATCCATTTGAAGGGACTGAGTGTGAGAGAGCTGAAATATCCCCCAGATAACCCCCAAATTGCCATGTCCCAAATGGGACCTTCCCTGCTGTCCCCAGGAGCAGCCAGGCAGAAAGGCTGGAGCATTCTCTGCTCCAGGACCTGCTGATCCTGCTCCTCTGGAGCTGTGCTGCTGAAGGTTACTGCGGAGTGCAGCCTGGGGCCACGTGGGAAATGCCTTCATTGGGATGGATTAATTAACTCTGAGCTTTTCTTACCTCTCTTTTTAATCCATCAGACAGGATGCTGTTTGTCCTGCATTTATTTCTCTTTTTTGGTATTTTTAGAAATTGGCATCTCTCTAGCTGTACACTTGGTGCTGGGAGAAGGGATATTTTTAATGGGATGTGTTTTCTGCACCTAATGAAGCAGTGAAGAAATAAATGACTCTTGTCAAAATACAGGGGGAAATATGAAAATTCCCAGTCAGATTAGTTACTGTTTATTGTCTCTCTGTGTCTTCTGCACCTCTATATAACCAGCAAAGTGAACAAGCCAAAGCTTTGGTGTTTGCAGATTGTTGTTTGAATTAATCAGAGGGTTAATATCTCAAAATAGAAATATTTCACAAAGGTGGAATATTCTTTGGAAGCAATATGGTTATAGGTGTGTGTGGGGCTAAAACGCTGCTCCTAATGGGAATGGGGGCTGGCTGGGTGGGACACTGCCACCATTTGCTGCCTGTCACTGTCTGGTGGCACTGACAGCTCAAATAAATGTGGGGGCTCTGCCCAGGGAGGCAGGAGGTTCTGCCTCTGACCCTGCTCTGTGTGTACATTGGGAGATCCTGGGCTTTAATGAGCTGATCTAGCCAGAAATCAGAAACCAAGGAAAAGCTTTGGTTTTTCCCTGTCATGCCAATCCTCATCCAGCCCTGAGTTATATTTTTGTTGTATTGATTTAACACTTTTTTTCTGTGCAAATTCCTTTCCTTGTTTTATTGAAACTTTATAGGTGAATGCTGAGGAGGCGCTGCATGATCTTTTGAGTACTTTAAAAAATACTGGATCTCTTTGAAATTTTTGTTGTTGCCTAAGTTTTCCTATAACCTTGGGGGTGTTTTATAGTCAGGAACATTAAAAAATCCTGGGATTATACTACACCAGTTCGCCACAATGCTGCATCAAAGAACAAAAGAGCCAGAATGAAAATTCCTCTTGTCCTCATGTGCCTTTGCTCTTGTCCTTCTGCTCTGTGAGCAGACCCTTGTCCTTTCTTTGCTGAAGTTTTTTATACCCTAGGGTCACTTAAAAAAATAACTGTAGGATTGAAGGTCTTTTTAAAAGAAAGCTTATCTTGCAGCAGAGCTGTAGTGATGAAAGTTCATGAGAAGTTAATGAAGAACTGGGAAGAAATTCCTCCCTGGGAGGGTGGGTGACCCTGGCACAGGGTGCCCAGAGCAGCTGTAGCTGCCCCTGGATCCCTGGCAGTGTCCCAGGCCAGGCTGGACAGGGCTGGGAGCAGCCTGGGAAAGTGGGAGGTGTCTCTGCCCGTGGCAGGGGTGCAATGAGATGAGTTTTAAGGTCCTTCCAACCCAAAAAATTCCATGATTCCATGACCTGCGAGCCTTGAGAGCACTGGCAGAGCTGGCTCAGGGCTGGGTTTCCCATTCTGGTGGTGTCAGTGGATGAAACTCTTGGAGCTGCTGGAGCTGATCCCAGAGCTCCTGGGAGGAAGAGGAGCAGGAGGCAGCAGGCTCTGTCTGCCTCTCCAGAGGGTGATCTTTAACTGAATTTAGCTGGGGAACAGGAGGTGGTTGCAGCTATTCCTGGAAGGCTGAGGGAGGCTGTTGGCCATCAGCTTCTACTAAAGGGCATCTTCCAGCTCTGAGAAATGAGAATATTAAGAAATAACTGTTAATTGGAAGTATTTTGTCCATGGGCAAGATCACTGTCAGGATCAGGAGAAATGTGGAGGCTCAGCATCATAAATACCATTTGCAGCAAGGGAAGCCCGATGGCTGCTGCTGAGTGGGAGAGGTTTTTCTTCAGTATTAAATAAAGGGCTCTTTGTAGATGCCTCTTCCCCTGATTTAATCATTCTGAAGAGACCTGATCCCTATTTTAGGTGCAGCACTAATTCCATCTCCCTCTGAAGCTGTGGGTAGCAGTCTATAGTTAGGTTGGCACACTGTCCTCAGCACATCAAACCCAGAGTGAAGATGTGAATGAAACCTCATCCTTGGGTTTGTGCTCAGCCTTTTACATTCTCCCACATTTCCTGTTCCCATCCTTGTTCTTAATGATCTCTTTTTTATCCTTGCACTCATGTTCTCTGGGCAGATCCCTGGCAGAAATTTAAAAGCAGCTGGACATGACAATGTAGGCTGATCCTGCTGCTCTTAAATCACTGCCAGAGTAAAGCCAAGGCCAGATGTTGCTCACAGCTGCTCTAACAGCTGGCAGGTTTGAGGCTGTTCCATTTGTCTGCCTGGGAAGGATGCCCTGATCTCTGAGAAGTTGTTAAATTACAGAGAACATGTAGAGAGAGAAAATATTTCATCTCATGGAAATATTTGATCCAGTGAAATCCTATTTAATTTGAAAGGAATTAATTGGGTTTTGTGGTCTTTTACATTTTGACTATGGTGTAATATATTAAACATTGAATTTTGTTAAGATTTATTAGGATTTGACAGCAATAGCATGGTTATGGGCAAATACTATGGCCATAATGCCAAAAAGTTTAGGGATTTTCATCGTTTTCTCTTGTAGGTCAGTACATAGGTGTAGTAATGCTGTTGAGATTGAGAGAAAAGGAATCTGTGAAAGCTTAATTCCAGGATCTGTGCGTTAGAAGGGTTGGTGTGCAGGGACCTGCAGTGTAAGAAACCTGGTGTGGTTTGGTTTCCTTGCTGGTGCTGAGTTTGCAGCAGTTAAATGCTGGGTCCGTAACACATCCCAGTAACTGACTTTGGGAATGACAAATAATGGACCCTGCTCCATAGGAAGTGTTTAAAGCTCTATGACATGTGCTTGACTGAACTTTGTTGGAGTCCCAGAGAATCCCAGACATGATTTTCTAAATGCTTCCACTGAGGTAGAGAAAAGCTTTAAGTCTGGGAGAAAAATTGGGTGTGATTCCCAAATGAGAAGAGATGGATGAAGCAATTCCTCTGCCATGGATTTATGGGTTCCTTCCCACACCTCTGAACCACACAGGTGCTGTGGGAAGGATAGTGGAGAGGAAGACAACTCAGAGCATCTTTTTTTAATTGAGAAAATGTAAAGGATGGAGCTGCACCATCCGTGGCCTCGTGCACAGGCTGAGGGCTGTGCTGGGCACGCTGCTCCGGGCTCTTCTGGGGCACAGGGGAAGCAATGCTCCTTCTTGCAGAGCTTTGTTGCAGAGCTTGCCTCTGCTCTGGGGTTTACTAAATGTAAATTTACCACACAGGGAGCTCCTGGTTGTAGATTTTGCAGTTGTAATTCTGTCCCCTCAACACTTTCTGCACTTGTGATGCTTCCAGCATGTCAGCTCTGAGCTCTGGAATGGGATGTCTCTGGAATTGCAGCCTTAATGCACATATTCCTATGGATTCTGGCCTGTATTTACCTTTGAAATGCCTTTTTTTTTTTCCTTTTTAGGTTATGAACTCGGTGTTTAAGACTATTCTAGACTTGACATACCCAATAACCTCTATGTTTTCTGGAGCAGCTTTTAACAACAGCATCAACAACATCTTCAAAGATAAGCAGATAGAGGTAGGTTGTTTATTCACCTTCTGGATAGGGAATCATGTCCCTGTGTTCTGTTGGAGCAGAAATAGCTTTTTTCCATGCTGATATGGAAATCTGGAGCTGTTGGGTGACTGAAAATATGGTGAAACTGTGAATGTGATGGTCCATGGATGCAGGAAGGAGCCTGCTCTTTTTGGTGGATTTAGAAAACACAAACTGTAGATTATTTGTAGCTATTTCAGTTTGACAAAGGGATCTCATTGTCTGAGAGAAGAAGTGAAAATTGTGACACTGAAGAAGAACAGCTGAGACTGCTTCATCATTGCTTCATCATTCTTTTTCTGCAAATCAGGTCTCAGAGGCCTTCAGGGCACGCCAGAGAAGGGCTTGAATTGGGTTGTGATGGCTTTGGCTTTTTTGAATCTTATTTTTGAAGCTGGAGTGAATTTTTCTGAGCAGCCTACTGAAAACTGCAATAATGGCAGAGTCCTTTGTGTCCTGGTTTGCACATGGTGACCTTTTCGTAGTTGCTGGGTGTTGTGGGGTCCACCTGAGCCAAGAGCCACCTTTGGAATGCACCTCTCTCCCTTCCCTCAGCAGCAGCAGATTGTCAGGCACATTATCAGTGTTTGTCTTCCTACATTACCCAGCTCAGAGAGTGTTTGGGTAGCCTTGGAATTTCACCTGATTTGCAATTTTAACCAAATTATTCCTGTGTTTGCATCCTTGTGATGAAAGATCATGTAGCAAATTAACACTGTATATACTTTAAATATATTTGGTAAAAATAATCCAAAACATTCCCTACCTAAATGCAAATATGAAAGTAAGTGATTAATCATCATGTGGCTTAAAATAGCAGTTTGCTGTGTAAAGGGGATGGTGCTGGAGACAAGCAAGTTCTAGAGAATCCTGGAATCATCAAGACCTCAGATCCCTGAGTCCAGCAATTCCCCCAGCACTGACAAGGCCACCACTGACCCCTGTCCCCAGGTGCCACATCCACATGGCTTTTGAGCACTTCCAGGGATGGTGATCCCACCACTGCCCTGGACAGCTGTTCCAATGCCTGGCTACCCTTTCCATGAAGAAAATTTTTCTGCTATCCAACCTAAACCTCCCCTGGTGCAACTTGAGGCTGTTTCTGTCTATCCCTGCTTTGGATTCCAGCAGTCAGTTCATTGTGCTTCCTTTTTAAGATGCAGCAGATTCCTTCCTTAGGAATTTCAACAGCTGTGGTTGCATATTCTGGTCTTCCCTTGCAGCCAGAGGAAGGTTTTGTGTGAGAGAAATCCACTCCTGTGGCATCCAGCAGCATCATCTCTGTGCATGTGTGCTGACCATCGCAGCCCCTCAGTCCATGCCCAGGGTTTCCTCCTGTGGGAAGAATTCCCTCAGATAAATAAGGAAAAATGTTGTGTAGCTCATCCAGGAAAGGGGGAGTTACTCCTTCATTGCAATTCCCACTCTCATTGTGGGGTAACCAGTCCTGGAACTGGGAGCTGCCCCAGGGTAAAGGGAGACTGAGAAATTTAACAGGAGCTGAGCCAGGAACCTTGAAAAAGTATTTTCTCAAAGCATTTAAAGGATCCAAACTCCAAACATCCATCTTTTCTCCCTCGCTGTGGTGGGTTTGGCTGGGTAGCAGTGATTTCTACCTGGAAATTCCTATCAGTAAAAATTAATTCCAACCTGACAAGCAGAGGTTGTGTTTGGGTGCTTGGCCACAGCTGCTCCTTCCTGGGAGGATCTGCAGTGATCCCAGGAAAACCTGGGAACTTCCTGCCTGAGGAGCTGACCCTCGTGGCTCTAGAAAAGTTTAAAACTTAAAAGCTCTGGGCCAGAAGCCCTTTGTGCTGCTGTGGCTGTGAGGTGACACCCCTGTGCTTCCCACAGAGTCCTCACCCCTCTCCCCCATGGGAGGCAGGAGCAGGAGCGCTGACGCTGAGCTGTTATTTCTGACACTGGAAGGGAGGTTTCCATTTTCTCTGAAATTTGCTCTCTGCCAACCCTTGTAACGTGGGTGTCTCCTGATTCCCAGCTCATGTGGGGGCCCTGGTGACAAAAACCCCAACACTGCTTCCAGCCACAGGCACTCCCCCAGCTGGGATCATCCATGTGAGACCCTCACGGAGCACAGCCAAACCCAGGATGGGGCACTTGGACACAGACCCAGGCCAGGCTGTTTGAAGGAAATTTCTCAAGAAATAGAGCTATTTTCCTCTTGAATTATCCATCCTTCTGTGAGAACATCAGCCTCTGGAATTTTTATTCTGCTTGCCAGATTTCTTATCCCCATGCCAAAATGCCCTTGTAAATCATCTCACCTGGGGGTTCAGGTGTGAGGAATCAGACAAGACTTTTATTAAGTCCTGTTTCAGACTTGAATGATGCTCTGTTCCAAAATCAGTGGAACAGTCCCTGAGCAGTGATGTTTTATTGCTGCGTGGGAGGGCTTGGGTTAGTTTGCTTTGTGCAGGTGTTTGCAGGAACATGAAAGGAGGTGTCAGAGAGGCTTCTTCTCCCATTCCCCTATTTTTGCTTAGTATGTGGTTGATGCACTGAGAACTGCAATCCCCAGAATATCTTCAGCATGGAGAGGCACCCTAATTCTCTTGTAATCACACTTATTCATCCACTTTGCTCTGGCATTTACACTGGGGTTGTGATACTGGTGCAGTGCCTGTGAGCCCTCCCCAGTCCCACCAGCTTTGCAGAGCTGCTGAAGAGATTAAACTCACCAGAAAAACTCCTGCTTCTTGGCAGTGCAGAATTTCAGGCTGAACAGCACAGAAATCACAACCAGGAGTTACAGCCTGGCCAGCGAGGGAGGGTTTCCAGCTCCAGTGGTCCTGGATTCCAAACCTGTGTTTGCTTTGGGTTTAAGGCTCATTAAAGCTGTGCTGGAGAAAGCCCAGACACCATGTCCAGTGAACAAAGGCTGCCTGGGAGGGCAGGTTTTCCTCTTCAGCCTTGACTCAAGTTTTCTGATTGACAGAGCAGCATCAGCTGTTCTGGGCACAAGCTCAGTTTACTCAGACAAGTCCTCCTGCTTCCCCTTGGCAGCTACCGTTTCACCAGGCACCATGGAAACTTTCCAAAACTGTCCTCTCTCCAGCAGAGCCCTGCACACTTGGGAGGTCACCTTCCCCTTTGCTTTTTCCAGCAGGTGGGAGGTGAGACACAGCTGAAACCAGAGGGAGAACTTCCCCTGCCAGGAGCAGGGCTGGCTGGTTTGCTCTGGCCCCATGGAATAAACTCTCAAAGCTCTTGGTTTAGCCATTCTTTTTGTGTCTCACCCTCCTTCTGGTCCACACTCCCCACTGTTGTGTTACCCTGCAGGATCTCAGGTAACCTCTAGAACCTTCTTGGAGACGTACCTTGCAGGGTTCTTTGTTCCTGTAGGCAGTGCTCCAGAGTTTGGTGTTGTCCTCTTTGATTCCAGAAAATGTTGGGTCTGCATTTCCTGCTGAAGTGATGACCCCTGGCTCCATCACCAGGAGGTACAAATTGACCATTGTTCAGTCAAGAGGCCATGGATCATGTTCTTCATGTCCTCCAGCACTAAACAGCCTCGGGATCCTTTGGGATGGGAGTGACCATCAGACCCCCACCCTTCACCTGAAATTAAAACAAAAACACCCTGCAGAAAGTGACTCTGGTTTGTGTGAGGAGCTCTCTGTGCTGCCTCTGCACACTCTGCTGGAACAAGGGGCTCTTGCTACTGAAGAAAGGACATGAGGATTTTTGTTTGCCTTGGTTCTGAACGAATTGTTTGCATGGGAGACAAATTTATGAATTTAAACACAGGACTGAGGAGTTTTCCTCTGTCCATGCAGGTGTGTGTCTGTAGCTCTGTCTGGTAAGGTCCAGAGGTTGTTGCTCTGCTGTGTGTCAGGCACAGGGTGTGGTCAAGTGCAAGGTGACAGATTTAGTAAATTTGGGACTCCTCTGTTGCAGGATCTGTGGATTCCTTACTTCACCATCACCACTGACATCACTGCCTCGGCCATGAGGGTGCACAGGGATGGTGAGTGTGGGCATGGCCTCTCCAGGCCTTAAATCATCATGGGAGACTTCAGGGTCACCCCTTGTTCCTGGGATTTGTCTCACCTTTGAAATTGTCTTTTCTTTTGTTCCTTCTGTGTTACTTGCTGAGCACCAAACTGTGGTTGTACACAGGGAGCAAGGGACAGGGCTGCTGGGAAGGAATTAAATGAGATGCTGCATTCACTGTTTGAGGAGAAAATGGCTCCATTAGCACCTTTCTGTATGCTTAAAGCATCCTTGAAGTGAAGTGCAGGTATTTTAGCCATAAATCAGACTTAAAGCAACCAAAGCCTTTGACAATTCAAATTCCCCTAAATGAAGCTGTGTTCTCCCAGAACAGGCTCTGCCTGAAGCAGGGGCTGAGTTAGGCTCTCATTTGTGGTCAGTCCTTTCTGTTTCTCACTGAGTGAAGAGGGGAGGAGGATCTGAGCTGCCTGGGATGTGTCTCTGCCATTGCCTTTTGTCAGTCTGGGGTAGTGACTCAGCCTGCAGGGGAGGCCTCCAGGTGCCCCAGATATTCCTGGGGGGAGCTGCAGCCTTTGCTGCCACATCTGATGTTTGTCCTTGGGGCTGGCACAGGTCACACTGTCCATTCCTGCCGTGCCAGGGGGGTTATGGAGCTGCTGAAGGACTCTGGGCTTTGATCGGGGCAGCTAAAACAAGCAGAAAAAGGATTAACCCTTCTCAGAGGTTTTGTATTCCCATTCCACAGCAGGTTAAGCCACTTGAGGTCAGGAAACTCACTCCAGCCAGCTGCTTGTCCCCGTGGAAGTTTAATGGAAGGATAGGAATCAGCTGGAGAACGGTTAAGGTTGTCTCCACTGAATGGAGATAAATTAAGTTCCCAGCTGTTGCCATTTCCCATCTTGGTTTGCTCTGTGAGGTGTGACACACGTCAGCAGTTTCCTTGGGTGGAAGTTCCACTAAAACTATTAATAATAACCCCCAAATGTGTCAGCATTAACCTGTGCTAACAGCAGGAGTGCTGGGCTTGTAATTAGAAACAGAGCTGTTATCTGTTTTTAAAAGAAAACACCAAAAGAAAATCAATTCCCAGGGAATTGCTGGGAAGAGTTGCTGTTGGAAGCTCCAAGCAGTTGATTACTGAGCAGTGAGTTAACACTGCAAGGCTCACTTACTCCTGGTATTTTAAAGATTCACTTCTCAGACAAGCCTCTTGGCCTGTGGAAATGCAGTGTCTTCCCAATTTGGTTGATGCAAATGTTAAGAGAAAAATCAGTGTATAGGAGCCTTAAAGCAGAATATTTTAAAGGAAACACGGCCAATCAATTTCTACTTGACTAAACTTTGTTTCTAACAGCTTAAAGGATTATTACTGTTCCTTACAGCACCAGCAGAAATGGCCCAAGAGAAGATAATGATCCCCGCCAGGCATTTGCAGTGGTTTCACAAGACAGAATGTTTGCTTGTTGCAGAGGAGGGAAAATAGAAGTTTGGGAGGTTCTGCAGTTTATATTTTTCAGGTTCAGGTCCTGCTAAAAGTCAGGGGTTTGTGGATCTCTGTAGAACAGTGACTGCTGCTGCACTTGCTCTGTCAATCCCTCTGTCCTCAGGAGAAATCTTTTCCTTCCCCCTCAGCCCCAGCCCCACGAAGCCCTGGTGCTCCCTGCAGTAGGAACATGCTGAGATCCCACAGGAGGCAGTAAATGTGAGGAATGGGCTTAAACCCTGGGTTCTGGCTTTGCCTGATGTCTGCACAGTCTTCGCTTTATCCTAGCCAGTAGTATGATACAGAAGATAATAAACTGTTTTAATAACTTCCTCACAGTGTTCTGAGGAAAGCCTCTATCTCTTGATTATCTTAATGAGTGCAGCAGCCTCCCCCCTGCGTGGCAGTAATTAATGCTGGCTGATTAATGCTGTGCCCTCCCTGCAGGCTCCCTGTGGAGGTACGTCCGGGCCAGCATGTCCCTCTCGGGGTACATGCCCCCCCTCTGTGACCCCAAGGATGGCCATCTCCTCATGGATGGGGGCTACATCAACAACCTGCCAGGTAGGAGCACAGCTCATGGCGGGAGGAGTTCCCACAGCTGCCCATCAAACAGCCTGCAAGCCTTGGGGCTCTTGTTTTCTCCCTAAAACACAGAGAAATCTTACAGACACCTTTAGCCTCATGCTGGTTACCTGGAGTCCTTGCTCTCATTTTCCTGGGTGTTCCCTTTAGCTTGGCTTTATTAAGCCAAGATTGGTTTATTATTGAGTTTTTTTTTTTAACTTTTTCCTGATAGCCAAATTCTGAACATACGACTCCCAGCTAAGTCTGAATTTAGTGCTTGCTGAAAGGAGAGAGGAGGAATCAAACCACAGACATAAACTCTACCTTGGAGTTTCTCTTCAATCAGTTAATTAATAAATAGTTCTGAGAGAGCATCAGCATTTGCTGCTCAGGCTGGTGTCACCTGGAGCATGTGGGGGAATCATGGGGCCATGGATGGGAGGATGTGGGGTGTGGGACGAGGTCTGAACCTCCCAGCAGGGTCCAGGGCTGTGAAGTGGCCGTGCTTGGGATGTGTTTTGTGTCAGGTTTCACTGCAGTCACGAGGGTGGGTGGCTCAGGGGTGGCAGCAGAGCCCTGCAGGGTCACTGCAGTTTGTGACTCAGGTAAAGAGGGAGGAGCTGCAGGAGAGACTCCCACCTGAGCAACCTGAGTCATTTACATCTTCCTGTCACACCCCGACTTTATTTTTCCAGGGCTGTATTTACCTGAAACCCAGAAAGTGAAATAGCACAAAACAGATCCCCCAGATCAGCATCTGGCATTCTCTGTGCTTGTAAGCAAGAATTGTGAACTGCAAACCAAAGCATGTCTTGCATCTCCACAGCTGGAGAGGGCAAAGAGCAGACACAGGTGACACTGGGTGGGAAACAATAGAGTGAACGAGCCCAGGAATTTAAATCCAAGTTGCAGAACAGATCTGATCTAAAGAAGTGTCTAAATTAAGCCCCTAAATTGGCTCTTCAGAGCTGTGGTTTTCCTACGCAAAGCTATTCTGGAAACTGCAACTATCTTGGACTCTGGGGGTGTGAAAGAAATATAAATCCATTCTGTGAGGTTCATGTCCTTCTCTTCCCTCCCTTGCCGCTTCCCTAAATCCTCACCCATATCCAAAGACTGCAGCTCGTCCTTTTACTGACCTTGAAGTAGGAAGTGTTGCCTCATTTCTCTTCCCACTTTGAGATGTGAATCCTTCTCTTGGATCCCAGAGCTGTTCTCAGGCTGCCATCCAGCCTCTCCTCGCTGGCAGGTCCCTGTCCTGCTCCTTCCATTGTCACCTTCTCCCTGCAGCATTGGCACTGCTCTCTCTGAGGCACTGCCACTTGTTCTCTCTGCAGGTCCCCCAGGTCTTTTTTTAGAATTAATGTGGGTTTGATGTGCTCTATCCCATTATACCCAACATGGTGTCACCGCCCTGGTGCTGTGTCCCCTGTCCCCTGCTGCCTCACAGGGCTTCTGGTGACCTCAGGGAGGGTCAGGTCATCCCACTGATATGGGGCAAAACATCCCTGTCAGTGATGTCCCCCAGCAGTGGGGACTCACCCTGGGGTCACCCAGGGCTTGGTTGGTGCAGGATTTGGGATCCCTCCCTCCACACAGAGCCTCCCTGAGTGGGAATGGTCTGGGCAGAGCTGCTGCAGATTCATATGGAATCACAGAATTGTTTAGGCTGAAGATCCCTCTAAGAGTGAGGCCAGCCATTCCCCAGCACTAACCCGTGTCCCCAAGTGCCACATCCACCTGGCCTTTGGGTCCCTGCAGGGATGGGCACCGATGGTCACTTGTGTCCTGCTGCTGGCTCGTGGTGGGTGCAACCTCAGGCCACACACCTGAGCCATGCAGATCTGTGTCTGCACCTGGGGGCAGCAGCAGGGAGGGCACAGGGCCTCTGACACCTCCTGTCCCCAGCTGACGTGGCCAGGTCCATGGGGGCCAAGGTGGTGATCGCCATCGACGTGGGCAGCCGCGACGAGACCGACCTGACCAACTACGGCGACTGCCTGTCCGGCTGGTGGCTGCTCTGGAAGAGGTGGAACCCCCTGGCTGAGAAAGTCAAGGTACTGGGGGCTAGGCTGAAATGGCAGCTGGTTTTCCAGAGCAGTGGGAGGAGTGGGAAGATTCCCTCTGTTACTCAGGGAGCAAGTCTGTGCCAGATTTGTTGTTTTGCTGGATTTCACAGAGTCACTGGGCTGGAAGAGACATTTAAGACCATCAAGTCCAACCCAGCCCCAACACCTCAGCTAAACCCTGGCACCCAGTGCCACATCCAGTCTGTTTTTAAACACATCCGGGGATGGCCACCACCACCCTGGACAGCCATTCCAGAACTTTATCACCCTTTCTGTAAAAAACTTTTTCCTAATATCCAACCTAAATTTCCCTTGTTGCAGCTTGAGGCTGTGTCCTCTGGTTCTGTCAGCGCTGCCTGGAGAAAGAGCCCAACCCCACCTGAGCACAGCCACCTTTCAGGAGCTGTGGAGAGTGATCAGCTCACCCCTGAGTCTCCTTTTCTCCTGAAATTTGAATTCTTGTTCAAAGAACTGGGCAGTGCCTTGACACCACAGGGAAGGCAGTGATGTGGGAAGGGGCTGGCAGAATTCTTACAGCAAAGAAACATTTTCTTGGAGCTATATACGTTCTGATAAAGTCAGAATTTATTAATTTTACCGATAAAAGTAGTAAATCTGTCCAGCTCATTTTCTATTCTGTCTGTCTCTGAACTGCTGATCTAGGGAGATTTTAGCACTTGGCAGTAATTAAGTACAACTGATAAGCATGGGTCTGCAGAGCATGATTTTATTATTTTCCTTTTGTTGCATGTGCTCAGGCCAACTCTGTTCCTTATTCTTCATTTCCTAAATTACCTGGTTCTGCTGCTGTCCCCCAAGTGAATATTGATTTTAATTCTTTCCTCCCAGTTGCATTCCCCAGTTGGGATTGGTCTCAGTAGTACCCAGTGAAAAATTCCAACTGCCTGAATGGCAGTAGGCACCCATGGAAACATGGAATTCCTTCTGAAAACCAAAAAACACTTATTTTTTTTTTTATTGGTAGTGGTGAAACACTGGCCAAACAGAGGGCTGGCAGAGTTTCCATCTGTGGAAATGGTCAAAACTCAGCTGGATGTGGTCTTAGACAAGCTGCCCCAGCTGACCCTGCCTGGGCAGGAGGGATGGACTGGATGATCTCAGTGGGTCCCTGTCCACTCAGCCATTCTGCAAAACCTCTGCCCTGGCACTGGACAGATCAGAGAACCATGGAATTACAGACTGGCTTGGGTTGGAAGGGACCTTGAAGCTCTTTCACTTCCACCCCAAGGCTCCAAGTCCTGTCCAACCTGGCCTCGAACACGGGTGGGGATGGGGCGTCACTGATTCTGCCTTGAAGCATCACTGTGCCCCTCACCTCAGCACAGATCTCTAAGCTCTGTCTATATTTCACTATATCCTGGGATGAAAGTCTGGGTTCAGGCTTGTTGGAAGGCAGTTCCCTTCCTGGTGCTGATCATGGACACTCCTCCCTGCCTGCCCACACGGGGACCCAGCTGGAGGTGCTGCTGTGCCAGGCCATCACCAGGTGCCAGCTCTCTTGGGTGGAACAGACAGGTGTCTGCTAAGGAAGGCAGGAGCCTCCCCTGAAATGGAAGATGTAAACCCCCTCCCTCCAAATTGTTATAATTTTGAAATGAAGGGGCTCTCAGGCAAAGATATGGGAATAGGAATAACAGCTCTTTAACAGGAAAATTAAAAAAAACAAACCACTGCCAGAGTGAGAACAGGCCCTGGCAGCCTGTGGGTCAGGGAGGTGGCAGCAGTCCCATCCCATGGTGGCTCAGCCCTCCTGCAGTGCCAGCTGTGCTTCTGCTGGAGCAGGGATCCTGCACAAGGCTGGAGTTTTCCTCTGAAGCTCCAGGGCTGCTGTGGATGGGCCCTGGCTTCCTCTGGGAATGCAGTGGGGAAGAAAGCTGCTCCTCTGGGAATACAGTGGAGAAGAAAGCTGCTTCTCTGGGAATGCAGTGGGAAGAAAGCTGCTCCTCTGGGAATGCAGTGGGCAAAGGCTGCTGTGGTGTTCCAAGGTCAGATTGTATCCAGGTAGGAATGCTTGGCTCCTCCCCTGGGCAGAGCCTCTCCCCATGGATGATGGAATTTTCTCAGCCATGCAGGGACACTCAGTGGCCATGAACAGAAGAGATCTCCTGGAGGGAGGATTGGCTGTGGGAGAGATAAAGAAAAGTGCCCAATGCACAGAGGATACCTGCCCCAGCTCTGACAGATGGCAATAGAACACACACCCCCATTTCCAACCTCAGACACCAGCTCACTTCTCCCCCGAGGTGAGCACACCGAGCACGTTCTGAAGCCCACTTGGAGGAGCTGAATTTGTGAATTTGTGCCGGGCAGGTGCTGAACATGGCTGAGATCCAGACACGGCTGGCCTACGTGTGCTGCGTGCGGCAGCTGGAGATGGTGAAGAACAGCGACTACTGCGAGTACATCCGGCCCCCCATCGACCGCTACGGCACCCTGGACTTCGGCAAGTTCGACGAGATCTGTGTGAGTGCCCCCCGGGCCCCAGCCCTGCTCCTCACAGCCCTGCTCCTCACAGCCCTGCTGCTGCTAATTAGTGCTGCAGCCGGTGCAGAGCAGAGGAGTGCATTGGCAGAGTGAATAATTGACACTCCATAATGCTGTGGAATGGTATCCCGGCCGGGAGATTGGATTAGCAGCAGGAATTGAGTTAGTAATCTTGATTCTCTAATGACCTGTGAAGGGATGGGTTGCCTGGCTGTGTTGCGTGGCAGTTCAGGCTCAGCTGCTCGGTGAGAGCTGCTCTGGGCAGTTTTGGGGTTTGGCATTGCTGTGGGCTGGGGTCTGTCCTCACTTTCTCCCCCTGGAACTTGTTGTAGCATGAAAGGCTTGCAGAAACCTGTCAGGCCTTGAATCCTGGAAATGGAGGGAAATGTGAAAATACCTGGTTCTGTGAACGTTTGAACACTTCTGTGAATAAAACATCATCCACAATTCCTCTGCACCCCTTAGAGGGTCAGGAAGTGGCACCAGTGTCAGGGTGTTGGAGAAGTGGTGCTGCCAGGTCACACATCACTGGCACTGGGTTGTGTTTGTTTGTGTCAGAGCCCAGCATGGGCAGAGCTGGCTCCAGGTGTGCAGGGAATTGTCCTGGTGACATATTCCAGTGTTCACAGAAGAAATGTCCCTGCCCAGGCAGGACAGTTCTGGCTCAGTGTCTCCTGTCAAGAAAGTGATTTTGCTGTCTCCTTCCATTCTTTGCCTGTTTTGGCCATGCAGGCATCTTCCATGTCCAGATATTCCTGCAGAGCTTTGCTCCTCTCCCAGGCTGGAAAACCACTACTCTTCCTTGAAGTCAATCTCCATCACACTTTATTGAGAAGCTGTGATGCTCCTTAGCCTGCAGACTGATCTCCTTGGTCCTGGCTTAGCAAGCACTGACCAACCCCAGGAGCACAGCTTAGCCCTGCAGGTTCTCATCTGAGAGACTCCTTAGGACACACAGCAGTTACTCCAAACCACCAGCTGATTTCCCCAGTGTAAATATTTTCTCTGGGATATTTGGTGTCTCTTGGCTCCTGGGCAAACACTTCTGTCTGCTTGTGGATCTAGGACTTTGCTGATAAATAATTCTTTGTTCTTTGCCAGCTGGAGAGCCCTGGCTGATTGGAAAACCTTGACAGACAGGTGTGGTAGTTCATCACAGGAGCAGATCGTGAGCTGTCACATCCCTGCTCTGTTCTGATGTGCTGCTGTTAAAGAGATGTAAAGGCACCAGGCAAATTTTGCCAGTGCAATAAAACCTGAGAGAAGGGCAGTTCCTGACAAGTGTCACTGTCTGTGAGCAGGTTCTTGGCCGCAGACACTGCAGGGATGGAGGGGCAGCACCTCCTGGATCCTCATTCCCTGCAGCACAGCTCAGTAACTTCTGTCCACAAGGGAGCTTTAAATTGTGCTGTCCAAAGGGAAGGACAGTCCAGGCATTCCTTTATCCTTAGGGGCTGGGAGGGTCAGGTCAGGGGGGGTCAGGTCATTTCAGCTGTGTGCCTGGATTTTACAGGAAATAGAAAAGGGCACCAGCATTTTCCAAGGAGCTGAAATCTCTTTGTGTCAAACCCCTCGTGTACAGCCCTGAGCAGGGGTGGCTGTGGGTCAGCTCCTGCAGCTCAGCTTCTCCTGGCTATTTTGGGTCAGCCTGACCCTGCCAGTGGCAGAGCTGTCAGCTCCTTTTTCTCCCCTTAATCACCCCCACCCTGGGCTGGGATAGATGGTGAGAAGTGAATTCCAGCCCCAAGGAAGGCTCTGAACCCTGATCCAAAAACGAGAGGAGAGACAACACCAGGGGTTTAGTGCTGCTGCCAGAACCAGGGCTGGAGATGGGATCCAGGGCTCCCAAAAGCTCTGTCCTTCCCATTTGATTTTTCATCATCATTTCTACTGTGTTCAGAGAAAAATAATAAAATAATAAAACTTCAAGCGTGGGTCTGTTCTTTCCAGTTGTTTCCATGCTAATTGCAGTTATTAATTACTTTCTTCTCTCCTGATTATCTTTTTCCAGGAAGTGGGATACCAGCATGGGAAAACCGTATTTAACGTGTGGTGCAGGAGTGGAGTCCTTGACAAGATGCTGAAGGACAGGCAGGAGACCTGCAAATCCAAAACTGATGTAAGTGCTCAGGGAAATGCTCTGTGCTCCTGGAGCTGCCCAGGGCTGGGACAGGGGACAGGGACTGCCCTGAGGCTGGGTCACAGCTCAGTGCTCTGGATCTCCTGGCAGGGAAGTTCCAGTTGGTTTTAAGAAACAGTTACAACCTTTTTGAAGAATTTGGATAATATATTATAATATAAGGGCTCACTGTCCTTCCTCTCCTCTGAATCCCTCTGATTTGAAACCCAAGTGCTACAAAGGCTTCATGTTTTACCCAGTAATTCTTTTTTATCATCTTTTAGAGAGGGAAATGAGCAGTAATTTTTTAAGGGATGGCCAGAATGAATCATAGCTGTCAGGAGCCTCACAGAGGGAAGTTAAGTGAGGTGAGAGATGACACTGAGGATTTGCAGCTCTCCAGGGGTTGGTGGCAGAGCACTTTGGCTTGGAGGCAGGGAAAGGATGGATGGCAGGATGGACACTGAGCCAGGGATGAGGGGTGGATGGTTCCACATCCAGGTGCCCTCAGTGTCAGCAGAGGCTGTGAGTCACTGAGGGGTGGAAGTGGCTCTGCTGGGAGGTGATGAATGTCACCCTCAGCTCCAGGGGGACTTCCCAGCATCAGATGGATCTGCCCACGCTGCCTGGCAGGGCCAGAGTGGCTCTGGAAGGAGCACACAGGGACTGAGCCAGTGAGGAAACCACTGCAGGTCCATGAGCCTGAGGAGCCCCCAGACTCCTCAGCCTGGGATTTCCCTGGGAGCACACCTGGATGAGGAGGTGCTTCAGTGTGACTGCACAAGATGGGTCCTCAGTCCACCTCTGGCACCCCCTGATCAGACATGAGGGGCTGGGGTCCAGGTTTTCTGTTAAAAGTCATAAGGAGAAGTCAAGGCAGGGAGAATTGTGTCTCAGAGTTGGCTGTGTCCTACTTCAGCCTTGCTTTTATCACTAGCCAGTAAAAAGCCTCAAACATTTTCAGTGCTGTGACAGACACTTCTTTTAAAGAAAACTGCTTTTTAAACTGCTTTTTTACAGGATTCAGTAATGGAGGGGAATATTTCACTTAAATCATGCTCTCACAGCAGCATGATGGACATTTATCACACCTACCCTGGGTTCTGTGGCACTTCAGTGCCCTGGAGGGCAAATCTGTCACCTCCTCTTTGCAGACACAGCCTGGCCCTGCACTCACCTGATAATGAGGCACCAAGTGCTGATTGCTGAGGTGCCACAGCATGGCAGTAACAGGGTTGGGAGAGTGACTCACCAACCCTGCCAGGTTATGGAGCAGGAACCACGGCTTCTGTGTATCCCTGGTGCTCCCAAGGACCTGTGGCATCATCTGCTCATCCTCCTAAAACTCCAGAGCCCTCTGAAACCAAAGATTTTTGCATGTGATTTATTTCTATGAAGTTACAGCTCCCACTGGGGTATTTTTCTTGCTTTTCTTAGTCCATTAGAGTCACTTAATTCCTTTAGCTGTGTTATCTTCCAGGCAGAGCAGCTGATATTTTTAACTTGCCTTTCATTAGCAAAGGTTTTGATGCTCTGTATGTTTTAGTTCTTCATCTATTTCTGGGGTGTTCAACATCTGAGAGCTGAGTGCCATTTCTTATTGTCCCATTTCCATGTCGTGAGCATTGCAATTTTATTTAAAAATCCAGATATTTAATCATTTAGATGCTTCTCCTTTGCTTTGATCATTTAGTCCCTGTTTATCTTGTCTCCAAAATGCAAGTACTGAAGACACAAACAACAGGAACCTTACATAAACTTTACTTTGAGCAGCTCTTCATCTTCCCCAGTATGGAATGCTGCAGCACCATTAATTGGGTCTACTTGGGGAAGTTCTGTCTACTGAGCTGTTATTCATAGTCAAAGCTAAATATAATCCAGTGGACTACAACAGTAACTTTCTCCTGTAATTTATTTCATAAAGATTGTGACAAAGACAAAACTTTCCTCCTTGGGAAAAAAAAAAAAAACAAAACAGAGAGGTCTGAGAGAAGGTTTCAGGTGGATCTGAGACACTTCTTTGCTTTGCGTTATCTGATGGGAGGGTGACTGTGTCTTTAAAAGTAGTGAGAGGAAGCACTGAAACATTAAACTCCTGTTAGTAAAGCACCAAATGAGTGTGGGAAGACGCCTGGTTTCCCACAAGTGGTTTTCCAGTCCTGGTGCTGAGGCTTTGGGTCAGCACCAAAGATGTCCTGATGTCTCAGACAGGCTGACCTGGGGGTCAGCTGGGGAAAGGATGCTTCTGAGGGTCCAGTCACACTTCATTCCCCTCCATCCTCACCACAGGAGCTGCTGATGGTTTTCCTGGGGCATGCTTAGGTGCTGGGCCCTGCAGGATTTTGTTCAGCTGTTCATGCAGAGCCCTGGACTTCCATCCCATCCAAAGCCTGTCCCTGCCTGCTCCCTGCTCCCAGGGACAGCCTGGCTCTTGTCTGCCCCAGTGCTCTGTGCAGCCACCTCATCCTCCTGGGTTGTGGGTGCAGGGACAGCCTCGGACGTGGCTGTGTCCCTGTGGTGGCCAGAGGGTGCACGTGTCCCTCACTGAGCTGCGTGGCACAGACTGGAGCTGTCAAGGAGCATTTCTTCCCTGTCCTGGGAAGGAGCTTTCTGCAAATGCTGCACTGGGAACGTTCAGGTTGGATGTTCAAAGTGAGCCTGGGCTGACTCATCCTTTCCAGCAGTTCCTAAACAGTCACAATGAGCTTCCCAACTTCTTTATGTTTTAAGGTGTGTGTCCTGAGCTACTGCTGATCCATTTCATACAGGAACCTTTTCATTCCCTCCAGGCTTTCTTTACCCCCGTTGCTTGTCCTGGATCTGCTCTGTGCTGTGGCTGTTCTAAATTACATCAAAATCAGCTGCAGATGAAAGGTCAACTGAGAGCACTTTGCTGCAGCAGCAATGGGCTGCTGCTGTGACCCCACAGGGGTTGTGTCATTCACAGGGTTGGTGTTCTTGCCAGAGGAGCAGAGGATTGTTCATAAAGCCCTGTGGAAGCTGCCCTGGCTGGGAGCACATGGGCAGGTCTGGGTGTTTGGGAACACAACTGTCACAGCAGTTCCTGGCAGCCCAGTTCCCTCTGCCAGCTCTCCCCATCCTCTTCCTCTGCGCTGGGGTTGTTACTGTGTCCATTAAATTTACTGAGTTTAAAAAAGGATGAGAGGTGTTGAGGTGTCCACCTGGGTACCTTGTGCCTGGCCCCAGAGAGGAAGGGGTCTGCAGGAAGCCTGAGAGGGCTCTTCAATGCCAAAGTTGGGTTTTCTTAGAGGAGAGACTGGAGCAAGAACTTCTCAAAATAGAGAACACTCAGCCCGCTGCTTGGGTGAGACAGAGTGAAAATAGCAAGGGTTTACTGGAGAGAGGAATTGCAGTGGGAGATGCCTCTGCAGACTCTTGATCACTGCAGCACCTCCAGCTCTGGAGCTTTTAGGGGTCCCTGGGGGTCCTGGTCACCCCAATGCCCACCTGTGCCTGCAGTCTCTGTGGCATCACTCCAGCTGAGGGATGGGCCACCTGTGTGTCCCACCTGGCCACCTTCTCCCAAAAGCAGAAGCTCCCTGGGGCTGCACCTGGCCCAGCCAGTCCCTCTTACAAAGGGACCCTGATGGAGAAAAACACATGGAGTGAGCTCTGGCCATGCCAGGGCCCAGCTCCTCCTGTGCTGGTCTCTGGGGTCTTCTTAATAAGGCTTCTTGTTGTGTGGGTGGAATAAGAGCCATTAAAAGCATGTCCCACTGTTGGGAATCCCATCTCTGCCACCAGTCCTGCCTCAGGAGAGCTGTTTTGAGGATTTCTCACTGATGAGTAATGGCTTTTGAGGGGGCAGCTGTGGAGAATTTGTGCGTCTGGAGCTTTGTCTGTTCAATATCATTTTTATACAGCCTCGACTTGTTTGGATTTTCTGTGAACATATGCTGACAAATCTTCAACTTCTCTGTGTTCCAGAACGTGACCTGTCCCACCACGTCCTTCACAGACCTGGCCGAGATCGTGTCCCGCATCGAGCCCGTCAAGGCTCCGCTGGCAGACGGTGAGCGGGGAGGAGGGGCAGCTCCTGTCTGACTGCCAGCCCTCCCCTGCCCTCCCGGTGCTCATCGAGGGGCCTGCTGGGCCCTGCCAGCCATCCCCTGCTCCCCTCAGAGCCCTGGCCCTCTGTGTCCCCTCCTGCCACCTCCTCTGGGACAGCGGGATCAGTCGGGATGTCCTCAGCACCTGCTGTCAGCCTCTCACTGGTCAGCTCCCAGGGGGAAACAATCCCTGCTCCAGTCCCAGCTGAGGGAAATAACACAAGTGGCAGCTCAGCTTCCATCCCCTCGGCTGTCCCCGTGCCCTTCTGCTGGCTCCATCCTCAGCCCTGCTGGGCAGGGGGAGGCTGAGTTAAAGCCCTGCCCCAAGGATGTTTTCCCATGTTGGGCAGGGGGAAGCTGAGCTAAAGCCCTGCCCCAAGGATGTTTTCCCGTCTTGGGCAGGGGGAGGCTGAGCTAAAGCCCTGCCCCAAGGATGTTTTCCCGTCTTGGGCAGGGGGAGGCTGAGCTAAAGCCCTGCCACAAGGATGTTTTCCCATGTTGGGCAGGGGGGAGGCTGAGTTCAAGCCCTGCCACAAGGATGTTTTCCCGTCTTGGGCAGGGGGAGGCTGAGCTAAAGCCCTGCCCCAAGGATGTTTTCCCATGTTGGGCAGGGGGGAGGCTGAGCTAAAGCCCTGCCACAAGGATGTTTTCCCATGTTGGGCGGGGGGGAGGCTGAGTTCAAGCCCTGCCACAAGGATGTTTTCCCTGCTGTCGTGAGTAGGATCAGGAGTGACTCACTGGCTCCACAGCTTTTTGTGTGCTCCTGTTGTGGGAGCAGCAGTGAACTGATGAGGAGCAGGTAGCAGCTCCTGCATGGTGACACAGAGGTGCTCTGTGCCCCGTGCTGGCCCTGCCCTGTTTATGGAGCTCCCAGATTTAAAAAGATCAGAGCCTTGCAGGCCTGAAACCCCTGAGTGTGTCACCAGGGCTGGAGTTCTTTCTAAACAGTCTCTTCCCCTCCTCCTGATTCTTGTTCCTGCAGAGGGAAAGCTAAAGTTAGCAGTGCTCCCATCTGTGACTGTTTGCAGAGATGTCCCTGTGGTAATTTGAAATGCTAATTACAATCATATGCCTTATGAAGAAAATATTAATCAAATGTGGTTGAAGCAGCCATTGTGAATAACAGTGAAGAGTTCATGGTGTGTGGTTATTTAAGGCTCAGGCACTGAGACTTGCTGAGATTTAACCAGAGCACTGGGACAGGGCCTCCTCCTTTCTGGAGCTCCTGATGATTGCCGCTTTCTGCGGGGCGAGGCCGTGGATGGAGCGTGGCAAATGGACGTGGCACCTTCTGGGCTGAGGAGGCTGGGCAGGGGCTGCTGGGGTTGGATGGGATGGGCAGGGGCCATGAGCTCCCCACGTGCTGAAATCCCTCGGCTGTAGGGTCTGGAGGAGGGGGTGGCAGCGGAGTCGTGCACGTGGGCACCGTGCTGGGCAGGATCCTTTGTGTTCTGCCGTGGGTGGCTCCGTGTGGCTGAAGGGACCCTGCCCATGTCTGCGTGGCAGTGACAGCAGTGACGTTCCTTGGTGTCCTCTGTGCATGAGACTTCTGCTGAAGAGCTGTGGGGGAAGCTCTGCGGTGAGGTGAGCTCAGCGGGAGGGTGACACCTCCCTGCAGTGGCCTCGTGGCTGTCAGGTGGCTCCTCGGGGCTGGTGAGCTCTGGCATTGCTCTGCTGTGGGGGTGAGGGGGCTCTGAGGCTGGTGACCTGTGCAGGGGAGGGGACAGGGAGCTGCTTGGTGGCCTGGCAGTGACCCTGCACTGTCACCTTTGTTCTCCCTGGAAATCCCTTCCTGAGGGAAGTCTTGGATCACAGAGGCTGAGAAAGGCTCTGCCTGTTCTGAGAGCACACTGCAGCTCTCGGGCTGGCTGAGGAAATTCTTCCTCAGCCAGCCCGAGAGCTGGCAGTAATTTTGTTCTCAAGAAAGTAATTTTGTTCTGGCAGTAATTTTGTTCTCAAGAAAGCAAAGGGAAAGGTTAAAGTTCTGATGGATGGGGAAGGGTCAGCACAGAGGGTGAGAAGCCTGGATGGGGCAGGAGCTGTGTGGGTTGGGGAAATGGTGGGGAAAGGGCAGGGCAGTTTCTTCTCCTGTGAGTGACCAAAACCATTAAAAAGTTTTTAAAAAGAGAGCCTGTCCCTCAGGCATGGCCGAGCAGAGGGACCTGAGTGCCAGAGTGCTGGGGCACAGGTGTCTCATCTCACAGCAGTGTTGGTGGCCCTGTTCCCATTCTCCATCCACACGTTCCCTCAGCCAGGATCATCCTTCTACCCACAGAGCCGTGGCTGTGGCCAGGGGAGCCACTCTTGGGGGTGGCTCTGTCCCGTTCCTGCTCAGGCTCACCCCGTGAGGGATTGCTGAGCCCAGGAGATGAAGCACTTGTAGCAGTGGTCATTTGGATAAAGGGATTTGTGGAGAAGAAATGTTCATGGATAAAGGGATTTGTGGAGAAGAAATGCTCATGGTGGTGTCAAATGCCTGGGTTTGCCATTCAGCTGGAGCAGGAGACATCCCAGCACCTCTCAAGGGACACAGTTGGCAGGCACCAGCCACCTCTGCACCTTTGCTGCCTAGAAAGAACCTCTCTGGAGCAGCACTGATGCAGCTGAGGCTGTGCTGAGCTTCCAGGTCCTGACTGCCCCCGAGGCCTGGCAGTGCCTCTGCAGGAGCCCTCCTGCCACACCACAGCTGTCCCAGCTGGGGGTTCCCTGCAGGAATCGGCCACCAAGCAAAGAAACACCACAGCTGCAGGAGCACGAGGCAGATCTCTGCGTGGGGAAATGTGCCCTCCCTGCAGGGAACGTGCTCACCCTGCTCAGGGCAGGCTTGGGCACCTTCCCAGGCTGGGATCTCCTGGCTGGCTGGATTTCAGGCTGAGCTCTTTGGGTGGTGCTGAGTTGAACAGAGAAGCAAGGCTTTGCTCCTGCTTGGTGCTTCTGGGAGGTTTTGTAGTGCCCAGAGCAGTCAGTGAGCCTCAGCCTTGATGGAAGGTGATGTTTGGGACAGCAGGGCCACCTCCTGTTCTCCTTTTTTCCCCTCCAGCACCCAGAGCTGCACTGTGAGGGATGTGAGAAGGGTGGCTCTTGGTTCTGTGTCTGTAGAAGGACCTGTTAAATGCTGAATAGTGCTGGGAAAATCAAGGAATTTGGTCTAGATGGCAGCTGGTTTTATTGGAGGTGTAAACTCCAAACTCTTGTTTGTGGTGTCTGTTGCTGTTCAGATGAGTTTCCAGTTTCTCTGGTGTATTTTATCAAAGATTATCGTTAGTGTTTTAGTAAAAACTAACAATCATTCTCTAATTCACAGTAAAAAAAAAAAAAACCCAAAACTAAAAATAATTTAAAAAATTAAAAAGACCTAATGTCTTTCATTCCAGTGTTCTAGCAGTTGGTTGTAGTTATGTGCTAGGAGAAAAGGCTGTGGAACAGACTGTGCTGTTGTCTTCAGCGTGGCGCAGATGCTACTGATGGCTCCCAGGAGAAATACTTAATCAAGGATCTGTTTAAACAGGAGCCCCTCTCTTCACCAGTGGGCTGCATCCAGGTATTGCCTCAGAGCACACTGGAATTAACTCAGGAAAGGGGGAGAAGAGCAGGTGTCACACAAAGGTGATTTTAACGGTAACCATAAAATGTCATTTTCTTGCCTTAAGCTGCATCCTGAAGCTCTGGGTGCCAGCAGAGGAAGGTGCTGCCTGCCATGGGCTCTGCCTTGCTGCCCACGTGCCCTGGTGTCACGAGTGGCTGGGACAGGCTCTGCAGGGGCTGGGGGGGAGCTGGGACCATCAATGGCTCCCCCAGCCCAGCACATTCCTGGAGTTGCTGTGGGGAGTCAGCCCTGCTGCAGGTGGAGTGATAAAAGGGTTTGAGTTGTGAGGAACCTTAAAGCTCATCCCAGCCCCACTGTCCCACCTGGCCTTGGGCACTGCCAGGGACCCAGGGGCAGCCACAGCTGCTCTGGGCACCCTGTGCCAGGGCCTGCCCACCCTCCCAGGGAACAATTCCTAATTCCCAATATCCCGTCAAACCCTGTCTTCCTTAAGGCTATTCCCCCTTGTCCTGTTCCTCCAGGCCCTCGGGAGCTCCTGCTCCTGCTGCTAGATCCTCCAGGTGATCTCCAGATGCTGGGAGAGGCGTTGGCTCTGCGCTGATGTGTCCTCATTCCATGGAACAGGCTGGGGCTGGGGCCTTCCTTGCACATCCTGCTGCAGTGCACAGCTCTTGAGACTCCCTAAATTATGTTAATCTGCTGGATTGCTGGAGAAAGCAAGTGATTGTCCTCTGCAGAGAGGAAGGGAATGTAAATGTCACCATCCCTGTGGAGCAGAGATTGTGAGACACTCAGTTATCAGCTCCACAGCAGGCGGAGCTCACCCTAAGCCTGGGACCCCTGTTCCCAGAGCCTGTGGCCACAGGGAGTTTGGCTTGGCAGCTCAGAGGCTTCTGAAGGTGCCCCACAAGTCTGGTTGGGCTGAGGGGTGGAACACAGCAGCTCTGCTGTGAAGGGCATTCCCCAGGGAGCATCCCCCCAAAACCTGTGTCCCTCTGGGCACTGGCAGCCACAGTAACCCAAACAGTTGGACAGGGCTGCTGTGCTGTGGTTCCTTGCATTCTGGAGGGGTCCAGGACACCAGCTGACAGAGAGGACATGGTTTATTTTTATGTGCTGAGGAGCTGAGAGCTCTCTATGAGCAGTCCCAGTTCACTGAGCTGCAGAGAACTGCTGGCACTGTCCTGCCTGTGCTCAGTGACAGTGGCAGTCATTCCTCTCCCAATTTCCTCTGCCTCTCTGCTTGCCAGCTAAACCCTGTGCTTTGTGTCTTCTCTCTTCAGATGAGTCAGACTACCAGACTGAGTATGAGGAAGAAGTTCTGGACAGCCAGAAGGATGATTACCTCGATTTCATAAGCAACCAGGTTGAGGAAGACTCTGACTCGGTATGAACCACACTGGAACAGGCAGTGGCTGCTCTCTGTTGGGTCCTGGCTGAATGGTGTGAGGTGGATGTGTTGGGAGAGATGCTGAGAGAAGCGTCTGGGAGGGGCTGCCTGAAAACTGCAGAATTGCTTTTTGTTAGTACAGACACTAAATGGCACATGCTCACCCTGCCACGTGTGGCAAAACCTGGCCACAATTAAATCCTGGTCCTGCAGCTCTGTGGGTTTGCTCATGAGGTGGATCAGGGCTGAGGGAACTGCTTCCTCCAGCCTGGGGGAGAGGAGCTGAAGGGAGGATCTGCCAGCAGGGTGGGTAGGGAGAAGGTAGTTATGGAGGAGAAGGTAGTTATGGAGAAGAAGGTGTGGTTATGGAGGAGAAGGTGTGGTTCTGGAGGAGAAGGTGGTTCTGGAGGAGAAGGTGGTTCTGGAGGAGAAGGTGTGGTTATGGAGGAGAAGGTGGTTATGGAGGAGAAGGTGTGGTTATGGAGAAGAAGGTGGTTATGGAGGAGAAGGTGTGGTTATGGAGAAGAAGGTGGTTATGGAGAAAGAAGGTGGTTATGGAGGAGAAGGTGTGGTTATGGAGGAGAAGGTGTGGTTATGGAGAAGAAGGTGGTTATGGAGGAGAAGGTGGTTATGGAGGAGAAGGTGTGGTTATGGAGGAGAAGGTGTGGTTATGGAGGAGAAGGTGTGGTTATGGAGAAGAAGGTGGTTATGGAGGAGAAGGTGGTTATGGAGGAGAAGGTGTGGTTATGGAGGAGAAGGTGTGGTTATGGAGGAGAAGGTGTGGTTATGGAGGAGAAGGTGTGGTTATGGAGAAGAAGGTGGTTATGGAGGAGAAGGTGTGGTTATGGAGGAGAAGGTGTGGTTATGGAGGAGAAGGTGTGGTTATGGAGGAGAAGGTGTGGTTATGGAGAAGAAGGTGGTTATGGAGGAGAAGGTGGTTATGGAGGAGAAGGTGTGGTTATGGAGGAGAAGGTGGTTATGGAGAAGGTGTGGTTATGGAGGAGAAGGTGTGGTTATGGAGAAGAAGGTGGTTATGGAGGAGAAGGTGGTTATGGAGGAGAAGGTGGTTATGGAGGAGAAGGTGGTTATGGAGGAGAAGGTGGTTATGGAGAAGATGCCCATCAAAAAGCCAGGAGGGGACAGGCACAATTTGTGCTGAAGATAACCCTCCCTGGGGCCAGTAGGAAGTGCTGCCCTGTGCACACAGCTGACACCCACCCTGGGCTGTGCGGGGAGAGCTGCAAACTCCACCCTGGTAGATACTTGGAAAGCAATCCCCTAAAGAACCAGCTCCAGCACTTGAGCCAGCCCTGCTTAGAGCAGATGACTGGATTTATCTTCCAGAGGTCCCTTCCAGCCACAGGGGCTCGATTCTGTGGGACAGCAGGCCCACCCTGAGGTAACTGTGAGACCAGGTGTGCTGTGCTGTGACCCCCAAGCTGAGCAGCACTGCTCAGACAGGTCACATCCCTGCTGCTCTGGCTGCAGCAGGGTTTAAAAGGTGCCTGTTGTGTTAGTCATGAACAGTTCCTCAGTGGGAGCACACGATGGACTGGGCAGGGCCCGTGTCAGGGTGTCAGATGGTGTCAGTGTTTCGAGAGAGGAGCTGGAGTTCTGTTTGCTGGGCTTACCCAGGCTGGTGGGAAAGGAGGTGAAAAGGACAGGTTTTATCCAGCTCAGAGAGGATGTCTCAGTTGCGAAGTTTCAGTTTGTGCTTCCTTTTCTCCTGCAGGATGAGGAGATGCAGCTGAGGAAGCGCAGGAACGTGCCCAGCGGGGAGGGCCAGGCGAGCAGCACGGGAGAGCCGGGATAGAGCTGGGGAGAGGCCGAGCTGCCAGCTGGGAGCCACAGCCCAAACTACTGACAGAGCAGCCCTGTTTATTTATTTAATACTTCACCAAACCAAAACAATGCTCAGATGAATGAAGCCAGAGTTCATCCTTCTTCAGCCAGGGCTGGGCGCTCAGCACCAGCACAACCTGCACCGAGTCCTTTGGAGCTCTGGGCAGCAGGGCTTCCTGCAGGTGCCAGGAGCAGCAGTTACTGATCACAGACTGGCAGAGAGGAAATGTGCAGTTCAAAGCTGCCTGGATTTTTGCTGCTGTGTTTTTAGGCGCTGTTTTTACTGCCAAGGCCGTTACCTCCCCCTGCAAGGTGCTGGGAGGGCTCTGAGCAGCAGCACTGGAGAGAGGGAGGGGTTTGTGGGTTGCAGCCTTGCTTTCTTTTCATACGAATCAGGTAACTGTAATAAACTCCTCAGTGACTTCCAACCATGTACTGATGAGCAATGCTCTGACAGGAGCAAATCTGAATGTACTTCACTTGAAATCTAAACCTAAGAACTCATTGTGAAGGGTGGCCATAGAGCCTGGATCCTGGAGTCATCAGCAGGACATTCACTGACGGATCATGGAGCTGACGCTTGCTGGGCAACTCTGGAATCACCATTGGCTGTACTTGCCCTGTTGAAATAAAGTTATTTTGCTGGATTGGAACGTCTCTTTTTCTTTGCATCAGGTCCTACAAAGAGAAAAGTTGCCAACAACTAAGAGCCCAACTTGTCTCTGCTTATATGAGACTTGCAAAGGAACACAGTTTCTGTGTGTCCCAGCAGGAGTCACTTCACTCCAGGTATTGTCTGGCAGTGGGAGGAAATCTCCAGTGCTCTGTGGCCAGGGCTGGAGCTGTCCTGGCAGTTGTACCCTGTCCAGACACCCCCTGGTGCTGTCTCTGCTTGTGTCACATCTGTCATTGCCAATGGCTGCCTAACCAAGCCGATTCTTGCTTTATGGAAGCTCCAGCTCAGCCCCAGCTGTAGGTGCTGTTGCCTTGAAGGGATTTGTTATCCAGCCAGAGCACTGAGGACACCCCCAAAGCTGCCTCTTTCCCTCAGCTCTCCTGGCCCTCCAGGCATCGCCAGAGCTGGGCTGCACCCTAAGGCCAGAGATGTGTTTGGTGAGGACTGGGGTTGTCAAAGCTGTGAATTGTGAACTCTTCTCTGCATTTAACCTCCTTTCCTCTCCTGGCACACGCTCTCCTATGCCTGTCCTGCATTGTAGTTTCCTTTGTCACAGAATCCCAGACTGGTTTGGGTGGGAAGGGACCTTAAAGCCCATCCAGTCCCACCCCACCTTCCACTGCCCCAGGCTGCCCCGAGCCCTGACCAACCTGGTCTTGGACACTGCTGGGGATGGGGCGTGTCCATGAACGTTCAGCCTGTGTCCAGCGACGCTGCTCCGCTTACACAAAATGATATTTTGAAGTGCCAGAGCCCCAGGTCAGTGTTTTGTTTTCAGGTGAGACCACCCAGCCTGGCTGCATCTCCATGTGGCCCATGGCCCATCTAGAAGCAAAGGAAGCAGTTGGAAACCTTCCCTGCAAGGATCATGCAGACCTTTGATGCAGATTTTGGTTGATGCAGTTGTACAGAATGTGTTGCAGTCGCTGGAGGGTTTTCCTTGCTCTTGCAAAGAATTCATTCTTACAAAGAAAACTTTAAAATGGCTTTAAAAGTGAAGGTGGAGCAGCTGAGGGCTTCTGTGGAGGCACAGGCTGCCTGTGGAGCTGGAGAGATTGAATTTCTGTTGGGGCTGGTTACAGGAGGGCGGTGCTGGGTATGGGAAAGGCTCTAAGCTGGGACCAAGCCTGGAAGTGAGCACAGGTCAGTGCAGGTGAGTGCCCACCTTCCAGCAGGTCTGCTCTGGGCAAACAGCTCTTGCAGCAGCAGCAGCACAATTCAGAGAATTGGTTTTTTGGTGATGGATTGGCAAACCAATCAGGCCCTTCAGTGTCTGTTTATAGGTGGTTACACTCCAGGACCTCTCGTGGAAAATGGGGATTAGAACTGGAGCACAAAGCCCAGAGACGACCGAGGTCCTCTGGCTGCCCTTACCAAGCCCCTCCTGGGCCATCTGCCTCCAAAGGATAAAGCCAAAACCCAAAGTGCCTTCAGCAGAGGCTGGATCCACCCTGCTGGCAATGGACAGGCTGTGTTGGTCACAGCCCTGTGCTGTGCTGCTGGAGCAGGAGCTGATTCCACGTGTTCCCTCTGCCCAGGGCAACCCCAGCTGGGGCAGAACAGGCACCACAGAATGAGAGCTCTGTCAGCCTGAACCCAGCTGCTCTTGTTGCAGGAGAGCTCTTCCCCTCTGATCAGACAGGTAATTTATTTCCAAGCTGTGTATGTTCGCTACAAACATCCTGGCAGCCAGACATGCTCCTGGAGCCTGGGTGGGAACTGCTGGGCTCATTGAGGGACTCGCAGAAAACAGACAAATATTAGGCTGCTGAGTGTGCTAATTAGAGCATCTCTATTTGCTTTGTGCCCTGTACCATGGGAAAACAGCACTTAGTTCAGATGTATGAGTTCAGGAGATGAACCTCTGATGAGACACTGCAAGTCTCTCCTAAATAATTGATCACGTTTTTCCTCCCTGCTGCACTATCCATAGCTGAGCCCTGGACATTAAACCAATCTGTTCTTCCATGCTGAGGAATGTAAACCCACAATGGGACAAATGTAAAAGCAAAATTGTTTTTTTCCAACTTGTTTTGCTGCTGGCTGGGTCCTGCCCAGATGCCTGGGTCCCAGAGGTGACCGTGTGTGCAATTCTATCTCAGGAGGTTTTAATCAATCCCTGCCCACGTGGACAGCAGCCCAAGGAGCCAGCGCTGCATCCCCCAGGCTCTGCTCTGCTGGAAATGCAGTGGGATGAGGGTGGTTGGAAGAGCCTGAGGCTCCTGTCCCCTCTCTCCTGGCCTGGGCCAGGTGCAGACTTTGCCTGGAAACCATCCTGCAGTTTCTTTATGGGTGTGTGACATCCCCATAAATGTGAAATCTGACCAGATGTTGGATGAATTTCTCTTTGCTGGAAGAGCTGAAGCAGCTGCTGAGGTTTCATCATGGGTGAGGAGGACAGAGAGCTTGTTCCCACAAGGAATCTGGTGCCAGCCAGTGCCAACCCTGAGACAGCAGGGTCAGAGCAAGGTCCTGAGGAGCCATGAGGAGGACCTGCAGTGGGAATGTTCCCCTTAAAACCTTTTGGTGACACCTCTGGGAGGAGTAAAGCCTTGAGAGAGCTTTCAGAAATGTGTCCCAGTGATGGATTCACAGCAGATCAAGCCCCCATCCTGATCCCCCTGCAAGCAGCTGGAGTGGGGGAACAACCCCAGGCTCTGCAGTGACCAGGGCTACTGCACCAAGGGGACTCAAGGCAGGGATTTAGGAACCAGGTTCTGTCTTGGTTGGAACAGACAGGTGTCTGCTAAGGAAGGCAGGAGCCTCCCCTGAAATGGAAGATGTAAAACCCCCTCCCTCCAAATTGTTATAATTTTGAAATGAAGGGGCTCTCAGGCAAAGATATGGGAATAGGAATAACAGCTCTTTAACAGGAAAATTAAAAATACAAATGCAAGTGTACAAAAAAAAAAAAAAAAAAAAAAGAGAACAAACCACTGCCAGAGTCAGAGCAGGCCCTGGCAGCCTGTGGGTCAGGGTGGTGGCAGCAGTCCCATCCCATGGTGGCTCAGCCCTCCTGCAGTGCCAGCTGTGCTTCTGCTGGAGCAGGGATCCCGCACAAGGGTGGAGTTTTCCTCTGAAGCTCCAGGGCTGGTGGGGATGGGCCTGGGCTTCCTCTGGGAATGCAGTGGGGAAGAAAGCTGCTCCTCTGGGAATGCAGTGGGGAAGAAAGCTGCTCCTCTGGGAATGCAGTGGGGAAGAAAGCTGCTCCTCTGGGAATGCAGTGGGGAAGAAAGCTGCTCCTCTGGGAATGCAGTGGGCAAAGGCTGCTGTGGTGTTCCAAGGTCAGATTGTATCCAGGTAGGAATGCTTGGCTCCTCCCCTGGGCAGAGCCTCTCCCCATGGATGATGGAATTTTCTCAGCCATGCAGGGACACTCAGTGGCCATGAACAGAAGAGATCTGGAGGGAGGATTGGCTGTGGGAGAGATAAAGAAAAGTGCCCAGTGCACAGAGGATACCTGCCCCAGCTCTGACAGATGGCAATAGAACGCACACCCCCGGGGGCATCTTGCATTTCCAACCTAAGGCGGGCTCCCTCTGCCATGGAGTTTGGGCTTGTCCCCACCAAGAGCTGCTGGCAGTGGCACTCCCATCCCCAGGGCAGCACCCTTGGGCTTGGTGCAAGCAACAAACTCAGCTGCTTCCTTAAAGCAGCCGCACGAGCTCCTAGAGAATCCCCAGTGGAGTTTAGAAAGAAGGAGCACGTGGCAGCTGGAAGCACCTCTCCAAACCCTCCAGGAAGCCCTGCCCAGGCTGGGGGAGAGCTTTGATCTGAGCAGTGGGGATCTGGCTGATGCCCAGCTGGTTGTGACAGCTCCTGCTGTGGCTTCTCAGGTTTCTGTCCCTGTGTGGGGCCGATGTGTCCGTGCAGCCCCTGCGGGCTCTGCTCCACAGGCAGGGACAGCCAGGTTGTGGTGGGGCCCAGCGATGCTCCTTCCCTGGCAGACGTCATTCTGCCTGCGTGTTGTTCCCAAATTAATCTCATCCTATTTCCTCGTGCTCCCTGACCTCCCCCAACGTGTGATTTTCCCTGCGTGCTGCCCGAGGGCTGTGTTTGAGCTGTCGAGATGCGGGGGCTTGGCTGCGCCGCTGGGTTTCACTCGCTGTCGCTGGAAGAGCTGGTGAGAAAATCAGCAAACAAGAAATATATGGAAAATGTTTTCCTCTCCCTCCAGGGCTCCACGTGGCAGGACTGGCACCTGCCACTGACACTATCCCGAGAGCCCCACCAAAACATGGCTGTGGGGTGCCAGCTTTCAGCATGGGACAGTGGTGTCCCAGGGCAGGAGGCAGTGGCACTGGTAAGGTGATGTTTGGTGAGCAGAATTTTGGGATGTTTTGCTGGCACCAAAGCACTGACTCCCATAAATATCCCGTCCAGCTGATGGCTGGTTCTGCTCCTACTGGGACTGGTGGGGTCTGCATTTGTGTTCTTTGTCCCTGTCCCCTCCTCACGTCATGGAGGGTGTGACCCTCTTTTCCCCAGTGGCCTTAATTTGGGTTTTAGAAGAGAATACACCATAAATATCCATATGTGTGTGCCAGGATGGTTCCTGGAGGTTCCTTGCAGGCAGCAGGAGCAGCATTCCAAATGCTGGGAAGGCACCTGTGGCCCAAGTGTCACTTAGTTCAGACATGGCATTTGCACATGGCAGAGCCACAGTCACCACTCACCACTGCCACCAGCATCAGCAGGGACAGCTTTTAATTAAGCCTTATGCACTCAGGGGTTATGGACAGGAATGAGCTTCCCATCAGGAAGCAGCCGGGCCCCCAGCTCAGGAGAGTCAGGGGTTTCTCTGTAAGGAGTGACATTTGTGTCCATCATGCCCTCCAGACAGAACTGTGCTGAGCCCTGGATGGCACAGAGCGCCCTGGCACCAGGCAGGAGTCAGTACTGGTGAGGTACAAATGCTGGCAGTGCTGCTGGAAATCCTGTTTTTGGGAATTTGTCCCTGGCAGTGTGGCTGCCAGGGAGGGAGGCTCAGAGCGCCGTGGGCGCCGCTGTCCTGGCGGGGCCGAGCACCGCTCCCTGCTGCTGCACGCAGGCAGGGGATAATTTGGGATCAGCAAGAACACCAAATGTGCATCAATTTTAAATGTACCATAAATGACACATTATTTCCTTGGATAAGGCACATTGGACGTGATGCACAGAGCCAGGGGAATGTGTTGAGTAAGGCTGGTGCAGCTCAAGCAGCCCTGACCTGGGCGAGCTCTGAGCTGTGCCCATGCTTGAGCACGTTGCTGCTGCCTGGGCCCCTATGGGGGTCACAGGGGACCCCAAATGCCCCGTTTGCCCTTGGCATTGCCTGCCAGGGTGCTCTGCTGCCTGCTGGACCCAGGGAGGCACAGTGAGATGCTCCGTGGCACTGGCTGTGCCTGCAGCTGTGTTTGCATCCAGTGCGAGGTTTTGCCCCATCTGGCAAGTGAGCGTCCAGCTCTGCGTGGGCTGAGCTGCCAAACCTGCCTTCCAGGCACGGGCTCTCGGGGGAAGGTTTCAGCTGATCACTGCCACTGCCAGAAGAGCTCTTTCTGCATGAGAGTTTGCCCAGCCTGTGTGGGGTGTTGGCCCATGTGTGGTTGGAGGAATCGGGGAAGGACGCGTGTGTCAGCTCTGTGTCCTTGGTGTCATTGTTCCCAGTCCTGTCTAGGTGCTTTTCCCTCTCCCACCGCTGTGGATCTGCTCCCCCAGTGTGTGACCAGGTTGTTGCTGCTGTTCCTCTCCCCGTTTAGGTGCTGGATTAGCTGGAAGTGGTGTGTGGGTGACTTCTCTGCCTCTCTCTCATCTTCTCACCCTGAAACTACTGCCCCATGGCTCATCTCCAGCACTGTCACCTCGTGGCTGTAAAATCCACCCCCTTCACTTGCATCCTTGCTGGAAATAGAAAGCTTTTAACACAGCAAAGTTCAGAAAAGCTTCTAGAGCTGGGCTGGCAAAGCAATGGACCCCCTGGGATTTCGGGGGTAATGAGGCAGGAAGGAGCTGGCAAGGAGGAGGTTGTGCCAGCCCCGTGGATCGGTGCCTGGGCTGCAGCCACGAGTGCTGACACGGGGCTGCACAGCCCAGGCAGCCACAGCCACCTCCGAGACTCCTGCTGGGACATGCACCTGGTGCTGAAGAGATTTTGGCCCTGAAAGCAGAGACGAGAGCTGAACTTTGCAGGGGGTGTTGGGGTGAGTGTGTCTCTTTCTGGAGCTCTTCTGCAAGCGGTGAACCTTGTCATGAGCTCCAAGTGTCAGGAAAGAAGTTTTCCAAGTGCCCAAGAGGGAAGGTCGGGACAGATTCATCAGCTGCCCAATGACACTGGGAATGAGCCTGGTCCCTGATGGAGCTGTGGGCAGGGTGGACACCAGAGCCTGGGCGTGAACCACATGTCCCATCAGCTCCACTCCACATCCCTGGAAGTGTCCAAGGCCGGGCTGGACGGGGCTTGAGCATCCTGGTCTAATAGGAGCTGTCCCTGCCCAGGACAATGAGATGCTTTAAGGTACTTGTCAACTTGTCTGTGATTTTATGATAACCAGAGTCAATCTGGGGGCTCCATAGGGCCCAGCTGGCTACACAGTTTGCCCCACTGGAAAGCAGAGTTGTGAGGTAACTCCCTTGGGGACCCAAATCCAGGCTGTGCCTGTGCCAATCTGGAGCTGCTGATTTCATCCGAGGCAAGGGAAATGTGGAAATGCAGAGCCCAGCCAAAAGGCTGTTGAGTCCCCGCAGAGCAGCACCCACCTGGGAGCCCTGCACATGTCCCTGCTGCTGACAGCCTTGGCTCCCACAGGACCCTCCTCCTCCTCCCCAAAATCTGCCCCTGGGTTCTGTGTGGGCCCACGGGGAGCCAAGCACCACGTGCTGGGGACAGGGTGCCCTGGCGGGGCCATTCCTGGGCCGGCAGCGTCCTCCCAGCACGTGGGGACCCAGTGGGGCGAGAGCTCTGCCTTCCCAAAGTAGGTCACGCCGTGAACTCGAGCGATGTCGTGGGCAGAGCTAAAAATACCGGCGGAGCCGAGCGCTGCCCCGGCAGCTGCGCAGGGCCACGGCCTCGCCGGGTCGGGCCGTGGCCAGCACAGGGTCACCAGGGCCCTCGGGCTGCTGGGGCCAGGCTGGGTGAGGAGCAGGTGATGGAAAAATTCCTCTGGGGCTGCAGGTGCAGAATCCACGGGAGAAAATGTCTCTCTGCTGATGGTGCATAAATCATTGCCAGTCACCTGGCAGGAAGGCCCCTGCTCCTTGCACAAACCCTTCTGCCAGCCTGGGATGTCTCATTTCCAGCCTCCTCATCTGCCCCTCAGAAAAGCCCCTCAGCTTCCCCTCATTCCGTGTTAAAAGTTACTGGCAGAAATTCTCTTTTAGTGTCATGCTTGAGGAGGGCACCGAGAGGATGCTGCAGGGACATGCGTGGGAGGGTTCCTGTGCTGCTCGAAGGTGGAGGTGACAGTAGGTTTGAGCTGGAGCCTGTCCCCATGACTTGCACTCCATGGGGTGTGTGCAGCTCAGGGACTTTGTCCATGTCCTCTCTGGGGTCTTGTCTGATTCCTTTGCCACTTCGGCTGTCCCCTGAAGACAGCTCCGGTGTCCTCTGCCCACCATTCCTTGCACTGCAGGACTGTCCTGCTTTCCTCATCCTCTGCTCCAGTCTCTGCACCTGGGGCCAGCACTGTGGTTGCTGGAGTGATGCAAAACCAGCTGCTCTGAGTTACTTTCCCCTGATGATGTCTAGATTTTTTGTATCCCATCTTTTTTTTTTTTTTTTTTTTTGATGAAACCTTTCCTCCCATCCTTTTTTTGGATGAAATGTTTCCTCCCAACTCTTTTGGATGAAACCTTTCCTCGGTTCCTGTTTGAAAGCTGGCCTATTTTAACACTGCCAAGTGAAAATGGGTTGTGCACAGAAAAGATCCCAGTTGCTCTGTAGAACTTCTCTGTCATAATTATTCACTGCCAGGCCTTCTTCTCCCAGCAGCTGTATAATTTATCAGCTGTGTTTTGTGCTCATTTCTCAATCAATGATGAAAACATTGATTAGTGTCAGGCTGGGACTGACTCTGGCAGAATCCCTCTAAATCATCTCTGTTCACTGAGGAGTCCTTGTTTTGGAGCTGGATTTGCAGCTCTCCATCCATTTAATGGGGGCTTTATTGGGATTGTATAGCGCTAAATTTGTAATTAGGGTGTCATAGGATATTAAGTCAAACACGTTGCCAAAAGCTAAGCAAATAATGGCTACATGGTAACCTTTATCTACAAACTTGTAATTTTCTCAAAGGATGAACTGAGGCTCATTTGACAAGACACTTTCCATTGCACCTCGCTGAGGGGTGTATTTTTAATCCCTGAATTCTATATTAATTGAATCCTCAGCGTCCTCTCCATTTTTCCGTCTGGATGTGCCGTGCTGGACTGAGCAGCTGTTAACCAGGGCAGCCGAGCACCCCGTCAGCATCCTGCCAAACCCAGCAGCTCCCAGGCTTCCAGACCCTCAGCAGCGGGAGGAGGCGGCTCAGCTCGGCTCAGTGCACTGCTCGAGGGCCCTCAGGTGCAGCTCACACAGCTCTGCTGCTCTGAATCCCCACAGATGGCACCCGAGATGCTCTGGGTTGTTATTAGACCACAGACAATTTCATCACCCTCGTGTCTGACATTCCCATCCTTTCAAAACGCAGAAGGGACCACTGAGGGCCTTGTCACTAGCAAACATCCTCATCTAGGAATGCTGGGGCCTCTCCATGCTTGGAGATCTTCAAAATTCACCTGGGCAATCCCTGAGCAAGGCAGTGTCACTTGGACATCAGTCCTGCTCCAAGCAGGATGTTAGACTGGAGACACCTGAGGTTGCTCCTGACCAAAATCCTTTTATGCTTTTCTAAGTCTATCTAATGAGTCTATAACAGCATTAATGTTTATTTTGTTTCTAATGTATTTAGTAAACAACTCTTTACTGGTTGTGGCTTTGCCAGACATGGATTTTCCTCTGTCCATTTGCCCTCCTCTATCAATAGCTTTGCTCCATTGCTTGATGTGGCTGTTGCATATTGATCGGTTTCTATTCCTTTCTTCCTCATCATATTTAGTGTCATTTTTCTTCCAATGGCTGTTTTCAGAATTACCAATTTACAGGATGGGCTTTCAGCCAAACTTACATTTTCTTGACTCTGCAATATCAGCTGTTCTGCCCTGTCGCAAGCTCAACTCAAAGAACTGCTGCTTTCCCATTCCGCAGAAGGCTTTTTCCCACAAATTCTCAGAATTGCCACCATCTCCAAGAGGTTTGTGAAGCTGCTGGTTCCGTAAGTGATGAAGAGCACAGCAAGCCCTATCAGGCCATGGAAGGTTAGGTGCCTCTGCAGCATGTCCCAGGCAGGAGGAGAGTGCTGAGCCTGTCCAATCTGACCTGGTGCCCAAGGGAGGTTCTGCTCCACCTGGTCACACCTGCACTGCTCTCCCTGGAAGTAGGGCTTTGCAATCCTTACTCAGTTTTTCTTCATGTGGAACCTGAATTTCCCCACCACAGTATAACCCCATTGCTCCTTGCCCTGTCCTGCCTTCAGCCTTGTACAAAACCAGAGTGTGTTGCTTCAGTTTCCTGGGGTCCCTTTTTCAGCCTTCGCTCACAGCTTGCACTCTTGCACCATCTGACCCCTCCTGGTGCTCCCCCTGAGCCCTCTCCAAGCAGCTCAAATCTCCCCTGAAGCATCACAGGCTGGGGTTGTGCAGCCCTGCACAGCCCACACAGGGCTCTGTTACTGTTATTTCTCGTGCCATGACATTTACCTCTTCTGCACAATCACAGCGTTTCTGACTCTGGTTCCACTGAAGATTTGCAGCAGCATCCAGGTCCTTTCCTGCAGAATGGGTGATGGATTGAGCTGCTGCCCATCCCAAGCTCGCTGCCAAATCCCACTCAGCACTGCTTTGAATCAATTTGAACCTTTCAGGGCTGTTCTTCCTCCTCTCCACAGGACAACTTGGAAGTGGGGCAGGAGCAGGGACAGCAGAACCTGAATGCACGCTGTGGCCACTCCTCTTCTGTGCCTTGGGCTATTTTGTAGCGATGTGGAATTTGTTCACCGTGCCAACAGGGTCTGAGCTAGAGGCTCTTCACTGCCTGTGCCTTTGTGTGATGCTCCAGCTGAAGCAGATGGCACCTATTTTGTTACTCCCTCACCATGGCCAGGAGCTGCTGATGGCCCTGAATGTGTGTGCATCCCTCCTCATCCTCCAGCTGAGCTTTCTGAGTCATCCTCCCCGAATGTTTCTCCCTGCTCTCTCCCTGCTTCTTGCTCTGGACAGGATCAGTCCCCACGTTCAGTCTCATGGCAGGCAGAAGTGCCGTGTTAGAGAGAGCTGTTCCTGCCATGCCCTGGGCTCCATGGAGAGTGGGAACTGCATTTCCAGCTCCTTGGGTGTGCCCTCAGAAGCTCTTCCATCTTCCTTCAGGTGTGTCACCCACACCCCTTGGTGGCTGACCCCACAACTCCTTGGTGTCATGTGCTGGAAGCACCCTCAATCCAAAGTCTGTGTCACTGATGAAGATATTTGACGGCACCGGCCCCGTACAGACCCCTGAGGAGCACCACTTGTCACTGATCTCCATCTGGACATTGAGCCACTGACCCCTACTCTCTGGCTGTGACAGTCCAACCAATTCCTCGTGCACTGAGCAGTCCATCTATCCAGTCCATATCTCTCCAATTAAGACAGAAGGATATTGTGGGGGACTGTCTCAAAGGTCTTACTGAAGTCCAGACAGATAGCATTTTCCACAGTCCCCTTGTCCACTGCTACAGGTGATCTGAGTCCTTCTGCTGTAAGATGTTTCATTTCAGTGGTTTCATTTCTGCACTTTTAGATACATCAAGGGTTGGACGTGGTGCCTGGTAGGGTTGGAGCAGAGTTTTGGGAGTGAGGTGTTTCCAGGGACAGAGTCATACAAATTTTCCCATAATCATAACATTTTTTTCTTCCATTTTAGATATGACACAGTCACTTCAAACTTCAGCTCTTCTTGTGCTGCGTGGTGCCAATGTCAGGACAAAGTCACGCTGATATTTTGCCAAACAATGAAATACTGAGATGTGGATGGAGCGAAAACTGAGTAATCACTGAATCATTGAGCAATCAATTACCACCCGATCTGTTCCTGGAGCTGTTTCTGGAATTCCAGTCTTGAGGAACGTCCATTGTAAGGGCCAGCTCCTGCACCTCCACAGCTGCTGAGCAGTCCCTGGCATCCCTGGGAGTAAAACATGTCTCTGGTGGATAGAAAATTCGTTTCCTTTCACCAGGAGGGTGGTCGAGTGTGGGAACAGCTCACCTTGGGAGGGACCAACATCCAGCAAGTGCCTCAGTGTGGCTGAAAGAAGTTAATTGTGACAGATTTCCAGTAAAGACCTCCAGAGAGCCTTCACACCAGGGCTTCCAAAATTCTGTGGAGGAGTTAAGGAGTCTTTTCCCTATATGGCACATCCATATTGTTGTTTCCTTTGATATAGCAATTTGGTTTATTATTTATTGTACTTTTTTCTGAGGGATTGGTTTATGTCAGTTTGATGTAGCCAATAGGAATGAAATGACATTACCACCCTGCTCAAATTCCCCTTCCTGTTACAGCTGATGCTCCTTGCTTTTGTTTCTCTCCACCTGCTGGATCATTTTAAGGGAAAAAGAGGTATCTAATATTATGCTGCTCTTGAAATGCTCACTCTCCTGTCAGTTCTCCTGACCCAGAGACATGGTCTCACTCAGAGCCTTCCCCTCCTGGGCAGAGGGAGTTCCCTCGCAGGGATTTAGGATCATGCTTTTGAAAAGGTCCCACCCAAGGTATGGACACCGACCACAGCAATTACCCATGCTGAGGTTGTGTCTTTTCTTTGATTGACTGTGTTGTGCCCAGTGCAGTAGTGGAGCCACCACCCCTGGAAGGATTTAAAGGATGTGTACATGTGGCACCTGGGGAGATGATTTGGTGGTGGCCTTGGCAGTGCTGGGGGAATGGTTGAACTTCATGATCTGAGAGGCCTTTTCCAGCCTCAGTGATTCTATGATGCCAATACTTTACATTTCAAGCCCCCAGTCCTGACAAGGGTTCCATTTGAGATACAAATCTAATAAATAACAGGCATGGCTGAGTGCTGAGACATCCTTGTGGCTCGCCTGTGACCTGGTGTCACCTTGCCATTGTAAGGCCAGGGAGACCCAGATGGAGCAGCCCTGTCAGGAAGGCAGCTCAAGATTTCAGCCAGCAGAGTTATAACTAATTGAGTGTATTTCAATCATGAGGTCCACAGAAGGAGAGCAAACTCCACAGAGTAGAAGGAAATTGCATCTTAGAGTAATCTGAATGTGGGTAGATAATTAGGCCTATATTTCATGGGAACATTTGCTGGGCAACATAATGAAAAGGCCAGCAACATAATTTTCTTTAAGTAGTGTGATGCCTCCCACTGGGGTGGTGCCGTGCCAGTGCTGGTGCTGCAGTGCAGGAGCAGGGAGAGTCAGTGCCTGACGCTGTTGCACAGCGGTGCCAAGCTGGAGCCTGTCCTCCCCCTCTCTAGTGTCTGCTCAGAGAAAGCTGCTGAGGCTCCTGCCCTGCAAAGCGGTGGCAACCCCACAGCCTCATCGCTTTTCCACCTTTCCAAACAACACAGGCAGTCTGCTCAGTTTGTGCTTGCAGAGCCGGGCAGACCAAGTGCTACCAGGGGAGTCTCCCAGTGGAAAGCCAGGCTGCTGCTCCTGACCGAGTTTGGAACTGTTCGTGCCCTGAGTCCCTGCTGAGCCAGCCTGGGAGGTCAGTGGAGGCTGAGGAAGCAGCTCTGGGGCTGGGATTTGAGGAGCACACAGGTGTGTGTGCCTGCCCAGTGCTGTGCCCCCAGACAGGCTGCTGCTCTCACCCCAGGAGAGCGCACCTGCCCTCAAATCCCTCCAGACTACCACTATGCGTGGGAAATAAGCCCCCAAGACCTTTTTCAAGTTTTTTTTTTCCCCAAATTTGGGATAAAAACCTCCGCTTTTCCCTATCCTCCACCCACAGCTGAGCACAGAGCCTCCCTTCCAAATCTCCAGTTTGGGAGGGCTGCTCTGGCTTGCTCTGCCAGGACCTTTGCCGCCTTGTGCAGGAACAGACAGATAATGTTTAACAGTATCTGCCCTCTTCATAATGCCGGCAAAATTAGAGGACTTGGGAAAATGCAGTTGCTGAGGAGGCAGGAGGAGAGGGTTTAATCTTTGAGTTCACCCTGTGCTCGGGGTCTCAGCAGGCTGGGTTGCCCTCCCAGCACTGCTGCCCTCAGCGGCACTCGGGGCTGGGACATGTCACGCACAGAAGGCAGGGCTGAAAGGCTGTACCCAGCCCTGGCAAGTACTGATTAGGTCTTTTACTGAAAATAGCTGGGGGTGAGCTGGCCAGCACGGGGTGTGAGTGCTCTGCATCCCAGCTGGTTCAGAACTGTTCACCCAGGCATTGGGACTACCTTTGGGGCTGGGTTTGAACAAGCTTTGCTGATGCCAAATGCTTGGCCATGTAAGAACAGCTCTATGCAAATGAATGCACTCAAAGAAAAGCTGTAATTCTTGACAAACCCCAACTTGTTAGCTATTGATATTGCTTCAGTGATATATAGCCTAATTTTAATTATACCAGTGTTGGGAAGGTTATTTTCTTACAGTTCCTCATTGGAGTGAAGTTTGAACTTGATGAATTTAACAGCAACATCTTGAAGGGACTAAACTGGCCGAGCAGGAAGGTGGAGAGGTGGTACTTGAGTGACCTTCTGGTACCCAGGAGACCTTAAGATTCCCAGGCACTTGGCCATACCCATTGTCCTCAAACTCTTTTCCAGCGCTGTGTGAATAAACCCCTTCAGCTCTTCCAGCTGCCTCAGTATTGTACATTTATCACCAGCTCCCAGGGCTGCTGTGGCTTGTCAAAAGATCTTAACTGGGACAGAGTGTTTAAGGACAGTGGGCACATCAGTTTGTCTTCTCTTTTCAGTCTTGTGCTTTGCCCCTTCAGTATGAACATACTCGGGCCAGGTTTTTTGTGCAGAGAAATGGGAGTGGAAGGCAGGGGGCTAAAAAACACCCCTGTCCTGTCCTGTCCTGTCTGTGCCATTTCTGTGGTCTGAGCACATCATGTTCCTGGGGAAGCAACCACAGCTTGGTTTAAGCTGTGGTGATGTGAGCCCTGGGAAATGTCTGGTGGGAGGGGTCCCACACCTCCCTTGGCCCTGCTGACCCTGGTACTTTGCCCTTCCCAGGACCTGAGTGACTGTGTTCTCTGCAGGGACCACAAACAATCCTGGCCTCAATTTGGACCACAGGAACTGCAGTCATCTCACATGGGCCATTAAACACCCCCTTTATCCTGGTTTTATGCTTACCACACTGCTGAGTCCCTTCCCTTCTCTCAGGTTTATAGTCCCACCAAAGCCACGAGCCAGCATGAGGCACAAACGGAGCTGGGCTGGGCAGGATGATATTCAACTGAACCTGAAAGAAAAAGAGGCTATTTCTGAGAATAAAGATCAGTGCAGAGCCTGGTGCTTGAGGAGTTTGTTTTCATCCTGTCTTTATCTTTGTAATTATCTCCTCTGGATGTCCTGAACCTATTGCTTAGTTATTCACTATCACAAGGTCCTTGATAATTCTTCAGTGTCTCATGTATTTATGACCCTGAATGCCTTAACATCAGCTGCAAGCTTTGTCAACCCCTTTTTTTTTTCCAATTAATTTTTAAGATTATTTCTGAATATGCTGAAGTGAGCAGAGCCCTGCCCAGGTCCCTGTGGGGCTCCTTTCCAGTCCTCCCTCCATTCAGGAGCCTCCCTATTGAGAGCTGCTCTTTGGGAATCTTTTAATCAGGTATTTATCTATTTCAAGTATTTTCTGTTAATCCCGAGGTAGCTGCATTCCTGTAAGAAACTTGTGTGACAGACCTTTTGGAAACCCAGGCAGACTACAACTCACACTTATCGGCCCCTCTAAAGAACTGCAATACATTTATCAAGCATTCATTTTTTCCCGGAAAATCAACTTTCTTTTCTTCCCAGTATTTCAAATGTATCTAGCTCTGCACTAATGAGATTCTTAGTGACAATTTCACTTTGCCCAGGAGGCAACCTCAGACTTCAGGGTCTGTCTTAACCCCAAACCCTTTGCATTTGTCACCTTGAAGCTCTCAGGCAGTGAGGCTGTTACACACAGTGGTTACATGCTACAATTAAGTAATTAAACAGTTTCACCTCTGAGCTCTCACTGGGCACTTAGGTGAACCATCTCAATCTGGTGCATTTGCACTCTCTAGTTTGGCTATTTATTCCTCAACTTCTTCTGCTGACACTTGAACATGAGCCAAATCCTATGCCACATCCATATAAAGATGACTTTTGGAACAGGAACATCTCCAAGCTTTTCCTCACTGACTACAGATGCAAAATGTTCATTGTTTTTCTGTTCTGACCTTATCTCCTACGAATGCTTCTCTTGCACCATAGCCAACTTCTGACTCTCCAGCTTGACATGCTTGAATAAGTATTTATTATTGTTTCCCTCTCCCTTTTGCAGGTTGCTGCTGTGACTGGTTTTGGCTTGCCTTATTTCTCCTTTTTTTGCATTTAAATTGTCAGGATACACAGTTTTTACTTGTTTAAACAAAAATGACTTTTCTAAACATAAAAAGAATGGTTCCTTAAAGTCTGAGTGTCAGAATCTGATCTGAGACTTAGACCTAATAGGTTTGAGGTTCTGGGTTTTCTACTGGACAGAGATGTGCTGTTTGGTTTGACAGGATGCAGAGACACCAAATTTTCAAGTGTGATGATTTTCTCTGGACAACACCCATAACTGGTTGGGATGGACTTTGCCTGGCTTGGGCTTCAGGGCATTGCACCTTCCCTGGTGGAAGAAGGGAACGTTCCTCTGGCCAGCTGTGATTATTTTGGAAGGTGTTTTGGGGTGAGATCCCACGAGAGCCCCATGAGTGGAGGTTTGGGGCTCAGGTGGAGGGGCTGTGAGGCTCCCGGCCCCCTCGGCCCGTTTGCCTGTGTGCATGTCTGGGAGGCCCTGTTGCCATGGAGAAGCCGTGGGAACTGTCTGCCTGGCTCGCCTGACTTTTTTCCTAGCACAAAGCAAAGGCATCTCTCCAGCTGTAAAGAGCCCCACGGCTGCCTCCTCTTCTGGGGTAGCCCAGACCCCTAAATGTCTGAGATAAACCCAAAGGCAGGGAGGAAACCCTAAAGGAAGGCAGGGAAGAAGCAGAGAGCAAGAGGGGAAGCTGCAGGGGTGGGCGAGGGCTCCTGGGCCGCTGTGGAGTCATGGGGCTGGGTGCTTCTCCGGGGCACACAGCCCAACATGGGAAATTCCAAGTGGATCTATGGAAATCTTTCCCTGTGAGAGTGGTGCAGCCCTGGGACATGGACCAGAGCATGGTTTGCATCTCCATCCTTGGAGGTGCTCAAAACCCACTGGGCCAAGCCCTGAGCAGTCTTCAAAGTGAGCCCTGCTCTGGGCTGGACCCTCCCCAGCCTCAGAGAGGGAGACCTTGCTGGGGAACGGGCAAGGGAGAGTTTGAGGGAGCTCCAAGAGGCACAAGTAAGAGCAGTCTGAACATGGGATGAAGATGGGGGCATCCGTCTGGATGCTTTTTAATTCTGGGAATTGATAGCACTGGGCACAGCTTCATGGAGACTGTACCTGCTTGCATGGCTCCAGTTCTCTGCAAGTGGTTTTTGTTCAGTTGCTCATCCAAAACAGATGGATTTTTTTCTCCTTTTCTGTTGTAGGAACTCTTTCATGACATGACTGTACAACGAAAAACAGGGTGGGGGGAAGTCATGAGTAGAAATTTAATTGGAGTCATATTCTGGGGAAAAAAATCCAATATATTGGGGTTGGGTTTTGTTTTGTACATGAAAAATGTCACTGTGAGCAACTTTGGGGTGCTTCCAGGTAGATCTGGTGGGAATTGTGTCATGGATAGAGCAGACCTGCCTGTTAGTCTGGAGGGTGAGTTATATTTTTAAGGAATAGCATTTGCTTCAACTGGCAAAATATTTAAACATAGAAATAAAGACTATTTCCCCTGTCTAGTTTACATACAGGGGGAAAAGGGCTGGGAAACACAGACCGACCTTATTTGTTAAGTATTTCCATGTCTTTATTGTGCACACATGTCACTTTTTCTGCTCACTGCTTGGGCCTCAGCAAAGATACAGCTCTGAAAATTTGTTATGCATAGTGAATTTTCCAGATTGTGGTGAAATTCTGCTTGGTGAAGTATTTGTATCCTGCTCCTTGTGTCCACAGAAATTAGGGGAATTGGGCACCTTCATATTTTTTCCTCTTGGTACAGAAATTAATTTATTTTTCAATGGGTAGATTAATAAACCAAACATTTGTTCAAATCCTATTATGTTTTCTTGCAGATTTTACTTTGGAGTCTGTGGAGAGAGAGGATTGAAGCTTTTCCCCAACTTTTGGTCTCTTCATGCAGGGTCTCTGAAGGACACTGGAACATGAGCTTATGCTACAGCCCTTCCTCAGGTACAGACAAGACAAGGTGTGCCTGTCACTCCCTCCTTCAGTTGCCTCTTTTCACGAAGCATGTAGGAATTTTAATTATCTATAAAACTTCTACCCCTCTGTCCAATATTATTGAATGAGTGGCTCTGAGTTCCTGGGGCTCCTGCACTTGCCTGCAGAGTCAGGGGGACAATCCAAGTGCTTTTTCTGTACGTATTATGAATAATATGTAATAATTTGCTGCCCCACTCACTCGGGTACCTGAGTAGCTCAGTACTCAGGTATCCTGAAAGTAGATTTATAAAATACTTTTCCCAAGGAAAAACACTTTTCCAAACCCCCCTAGGGATTTAGGGATCGAAACCTACACCCATGAAATTGATCTGGAGGCTGGAACCCCTCTGCTGTGAAGAAAGGCTGGAGGAGTTGGGAGTATTCAGATGGAGAAGAGAAGGCTCTGGGGAGACCTTCTTGCAGCCTTTATATATTGAAAGGAGGCTTATAAGGAAGATGGTGGGAGAATTTTTATCAGGGCCAGGATAAGAGGCAAAGGAATAGATTTAGACTGTGTGATAAGAAGAAATTTTTTATTATGAGGGTGGGCAGGCCCTGGCACAGGGTGCCCAGAGCTTTGGCTGCCCCTGGATCCCTGGAAGTGTCTGAGGCCAGGTTGGACGGGGCTTGGAGCAGCCTGGGACAGTGGAAGGTGTCCCTGCCCATGGCATGGGATGGAGTAAGTGATCCATGAAGGCTCCTTCCAACCCAAGCAGTTCTGTGACTGTGTGAATTGAAAATCCTCTAAGGCTGGGCTGACTGGTTGATCAGCTCCTTCTGTTGGGTTTGTTTTCAAGCACTCGATGATCTCAGGGCAGGTGTTTGCTCTGGCAGGTGACACTGGGCACAAGGGGGTTTCTGAACACCCACCTCCGCCTCATGGCTCCGCTGCCTCCAGTCACTCTGGCAACGGCTGAGTTGCTGCTCTGGGACAAGAGTGGGGAGCAGTGACCTGCTCAGGGGACAAAGCCAGTGGTGTTTGTGTCAATCCTTCAGAGCTGTCGTGTCCAAAACCCGATAATCCGACCTTCATGACCGTGTCCACCCCATGAGCAGAGAGATGCGGCTGCCCTGTTGTGGAAAATAAACCATGTGTGAAACCTTTCAGCCGATCCACCAAAGGCAGGCTGCAGTTTTGTGTCAAAATGACTGATTTTTTTGCAGGTTGCACATCTACTTCCTGGCAGGAGCCTGGAGGGAGAGACCCCCGGGCCTCCCCTTGCAGCCGTGTCTGACGGCTGCTGGCTGGATATTCCCCTCGGGTAGAATCGTGGAATCACAGAGTATCCCGGGCTGGACGGGTCCCACCAGGATCACCCAGTCCAGCCCCTGGCCCTGCCCAGACCCCCACCAACCCCACCCTGGGCATCCCTGGCAGCGCTGTCCCAACGCTCCTGGAGCTCTGGCAGCCTCGGGGCCGTGCCCATTCCCTGGGGAGCCTGGGCAGTGCCAGCACCCTCTGGGGGAAGAACCTTTCCTGCTCTCCAGCCTGACCTGCCCTGGCCCAGCTCCAGCCGTTCCCTGGCTCCTGTCCCTGTCCCAGAGCAGAGGTGGGAGCTGCCCCTCGGGAGGAGCTGCAGCCCCCTGAGGTGTCCGCAGGCCTTTCCCTCCTCCCGCTGCAGCCCCACACTCCCCATGCGGGGGTCCCGCCGCCCCCCGCGCCCCCTCCCCGGCCATGATGTCAGGCGGGCGGAGGAGGTGCCGCTGGCCAAATATAGCGGCGCTTCCTGGGCGGCGGGGCGGGCTCGTCCCTCCTTCTCTCCCTCCCTCCCTGCCTCCTGCCGCAGTCAATGGGGCGGCAGCGGCCGCGGCGGAGCGCAGCGCGGGCCGGGGCCGCGGGCCGGGGGCCGGCATGGCGGGGCGCTGAGGCGGCGCGGCGGCGAGGGGCGGCGGCGCGCCCCGGCATGGGCAGCCGCGGGGCCCGGCGATGAGCGCTCCCGCGGCCGCGACCCCCCGCGCGAATATGGGCACAGCCGTGTCCAAAAGGAAGACGCTCAGGAACGAGGCCATGTCGTCCGTGGCGGCCAAAGTGAGGTGGGTGCCCGGGGCGCGGCGGGCGGTGCCTCGGGGGGCCCCGCGGTTCCGGCACCCTGCTCGCCCCCGGCCGCCTCGGGGGTCGTGCCGGGCTGGGGGGAGCCCCGAGACCCTCAGGACGAGCCCGGGTACCGGTGCGGGCACGACCCGCGGTTCGTGCCCCAGGGCCACCCCGGGGCTGGGGAGTGGCGCCTGCCGGCGGGTCCCTCTCGCTGGCTGCCCCGCTGCCCCCAGACCAGCCGCGCACTCGCTGGTGGCAGCGGGCGGCCGTGCACCCCTGCGCCCCGCGGAGCCGCCGCCTCTGGAGAGGTGACTTGTCTCCAGAGGCGTCCCCGCCATCGGCCCGGCCGCAGCACCCGCAGGGGTTTATTTGCTGGGTTGGCAAAGAGCGCGTCAGAAGGGGATTTGTCAGGGATGGGTCTTTATAGTCTTGGGGAATTCGGAAGCGCGGTCAGTGTGCCCGGTGGTTTCTCCTCTGCTGAAATGCCGTGTGCGTGTCCGAGGGCAAAGTCAGCAGCCTCCTTCAAGGGGTCTCGCTCTTTGAATGGAAAAACTGCTCTGTGAAAATCTGCACTCGCCACGTCTGCCCTCCCCAGCAGCGTCCCAAGCCACTACCTGGACCAGTTAAGGGATTTGGGTTCTAAACTGTGCCTGTTCTGATTTTATATTGTCCTACAGTGTAGTATTTCACTCACTGCTTGGTCCCAGTGCTTTTCAGTATCAAGCATGGGAAATCCGAGGAAATATATTTGCTGCTTAATGGTACTTAGATTTAAAAAGCTGTCAAAGATGAGTTTTGCCTTAGTGCCCTTTCCCAGATGAAAGGACCCTTCTCCCACGCTGCAGTGCAAGTGTCACAGCAGTCATCCGGTGACTATTTGGGGGCATTGGCGCAGCTTTTTAGCTGCTCCTTCAGCACAGCTGTGCCAGGGAGTAGGTCTCTCACTGTCTCTGCTTCGGCTAGACTGGTTCTTTGCTGCTGGGGAAAAATTGGGAGAAATTAAACTTTTCAGCTGCATTATATAACTCCTCCTTTGTGTTGTTAGACAAAATTGCGTTAGAATAACCTGGAGTTGTGTGTAGGACTCAATCCGTGTTGCTGAAAGATCTCAGTCACCTCTCTCTGTAACTCAGCATTACGGCATCTCTGCTGTGCTCAGAGAAAAGAGAAGTCTTAAGGCTTGAAGTGAAGAGATGCAAATCTGTCTGTACCTTGCCATCTGTTTGAGTTGTAAAGAAATCCATCCTTCAAACTCTGGAGTATCTTGAGGGAAAGCTCTCCAGGCAGAGCCTGCAACTTTTCCCCACGTTTTGTTGCACCCTGTCCATAACCAGTAATGAAAACACGAATACGAATGCTTTCTGTGGCATTCAGAGGTTTGGAAGTGGGATTCTTTGTGGTGATGTCAGCCAGGTCCGTATACAGAAATGACACGTAAAGCACCACAAGTGCTGTGATGGGGTTCTGGGAGTGGGATTAGGCAGTCACACAAACAACACACTCAGTAATTGGTAGGATTTCAAATGGTAGTGTGGGTGTTTGGGAGCGACTAATGTGTTTTGAACATAATGACTTGTTAGCCTACACCAGGGTGGGCAGATGCTGCTCAGGTTCTATCAGCTGTGCGGAGTCCAGGACGTGCCTTGAGGGTTCTGGTTTGCTCCATACCTGCTGACAAGCTGCAGGTACAGGTTTGTGGGAGCTCTGTGGTATCTGTGCATTAAGGTGGTTTGACCAGAAAAGTTATGTGTGGGTTTGGGCTGGGGGACATAATGCCCTTGAGGAGCATCTAGTCACATAGACTGTGGCACAGGACAGGTGCTTTTATGTGTCTCCCTGTTGATGCCTATGCTAGAAATTCCTGATCCAAAAATCATTTGAGGAGGTCGGCGAACTTGCCGAGGGGCTCCCTGCAGAGCCTCTTTGCTTGGAGAAGGTGCTAGTAGTGGCAGGTGCTGTCCATGTGCCTCCATCCTGCTGCTCCAGGCATGGCTCAGTCCCTGCTCCCGTGGGCTCTGTCATGCCTAGAATTCCTACAGTGGCAATGACCCACCTGCTGAAAGGTTTCCTGGAGGACACCACACCCAGCTCCTCTGCTCAGCCCTGGGTTCTCCTCCCTGTATCTCCCGCATCCTTATCTACAGCAAGGACTCTGTAGGACACTGGGTAAGGCTACAGAGAGACTGCTCTGTCCACCCCACGAGGGCTGGGCACTTGGGTCACCTGTGTGGGTAGCACTACTGCAATGGTCATGTGCTCTCTGGGTGTAGGCAGCTGGGGGATCCTGGGATTGATTCTCCGCATCTTCTGGCTTTGTCCTGTTCATATTTGTCATGACTTCTCTTTAGAGAGAAAAATCATCTCCCGGAATTCTGCTGCAAGTCCAAGTGACCATGGTGTGTATTTCTTACGAGTGGCTGGAGTACGTGTGCACACTTGACTGTCTTACTGAGCAAGGAGCAGGGCTTGTTTGCGGGTGTGAGTAACGGGATCCAGGCAGGAGGTGCAGGCTCCCTAGATTGTTAAATTCAAATCTCTGCAGAGCAAAGAAGGGGAGTTTCATGTCCCAGGAGCATTAATTAAGCTCCATGCAGCTTGTTGTGTGCTGGGTCTTTTAAGTAGCTTCTTACAAACTAAGGACACAATTGCTCTGTGCCAGCACTGTGGAGAGCACCCACAGTACTGCTGACTTTGGTCTCCATGGTCGTCTTCTCCTGGGGGAGTTGCAGCGCCCTGCACACCCAGGAAGGGCTGCGCTTGGTGCTGCTGCTGTGATCGCCTCTGAAGGGCTTGGATGCAAGATCTCCCTGTCAGGAGGGATTGTTCCCTCCCTGCGTGTGCTTTTATTGCCCTGCAGCTCCTGGGCCCCAGTGCCGAAGGCAGGGCTGACGCAGTTGTCCTTGAGCGGTGACCTTGGTGCTGCCCTTCCGCTGACAGCCTCTCCAGGGCCCTGGCTCTGTCTGTCTGACCTGTGCTCCTTGGCTTCCTCAGAACTTTTCCAAGGGTGCAGATGAACCAAAGCCCTTCAGAAATGGGCTTTCATTGCCCTTGCTCCCTTGACACCTACAGGAAAACACTGGCACCCCAAATGAGGCAATGGAGCGGATGTTTTCCTGCAGCTCTGCTTTGTGCTGGCCTACAGCTGTTCTTTGGGAGAGCGTGACGGTGAGAGCAAGCAGACATGAGGCTTTTGCTGGGTGTTCCAGAAGCGTCTCTTCTTGCATTCATTAGCACAGGAAATACTTGAGTCGAAAGTGTGGTTTGTCTTGCCCAATTCCATGACCTTGGCATCTAGTCCAGGATAGCCCACAGAGGGATAAGAATTTGGTCTCACTCCCTCTCTTCCTGCCTACAGAGGGATGAAGAGTGGCTTTGAACACGGCATTAGTTGCTGTGAAAGGGTAGATTTTTCATTGATGAAATATAAGTGACCATGTACCTTATCCCAGGCTTCTTACTGCATGAGTGATTTTTGGCTTAGCTTGGGGTTCTTCATGGAATCTAGATTCTTCTTTTCTGCTTGTGAATTATCTGATGAGTGGTATGAACTGTCTCTTTGATTGCCTTTTTCCTTTAACTTCTGCCTGCTCTTCCTCTCTTCCCCTGTCCAAACTTTGTGGTTATAAATTGCTCCAATACTGTGGGGTCTCTAAGACCTATTGCTGACATCCAATCTCCCTTTGTTGAGTATGAGAATTTTAAAATTAAAATTTTCCAGCTACCATTTCTCTACATAGCTATTTTAGAAAACTAATTTTTGTCAGGGTATTGTTACTATTAGGCTTAAATAACGTAGGTGTCAACAGTCTTTAATGACTGAGCCGTTAACTGTGGCTGTGCTGGAGGTGTTCCCTTCTCTGCTTGGTGACAAGAGCAGGATTGCTGCTGTAGGAGGATGTAGGTCCTGATGATGCAGGTCTCTTCTCTCCTGTATGCCGGAGATACAGCACTGTCAGATGCTGTCACAACAGATTCCTGCTGCAACTTCTCTGGGCATTACTTCTGAAGGAGCATGAGAAGGTGGTGGGTGTTCTTTATTTTTCCATGTAATACTCCCGAATAGTCCAGGTTTTGCTTAGCTTGCTGCTAAATGGAGTTACCTGAGGTCTTTCCTGTATCTCTGAGTGCTTCAATCTGCATTTCTTCACTCTCTAAGTGTCAGTTTGGTGGATAAATTTATGTGCATCAGTTTCTCATAGCTGCTCGTGTACATCAAGACCCCTTTTATCCCGTTGATGTGATTATTTCAGAGACATGAAAGCCATTCCGTGCTTATTACATTGTAATTGAGATCTTTGTTATTTGGCGGCTTTGCTCCTTCCAGCAAATCTCTGTCTAGACTGTCTGTGCCTCTTCACAGTTCTCTTCCAGACCCGAGTGCAGCTCTGACATCTGAGGCACAGCGAGTTCTGGAAAATGCCCCAGAAGGGCAGCTACCTTTGCTGCCTGGCTTGTGCTGCCCTGTCCCTCCTTCCCTCCCAGGAGCTGTTCTGGTGGAATGCTGGAGGGAATGCTGGTGTTTTCTGGGGCTTGTCTGTGCTGGTTAGACTTAGCAGCAGAGTGTGCTAGAGCCCTGGTCCCTGCTTGATGTCCTTTTGTTAAATCAAGCTGCGCTGACTGTGTGACATGCAGGTCTGGTCTGCCACTAGAATGCAAACCTCTCTCCAGATGAGTCAGGGCTAAACTTGTCCTGTCATCAGCTGATCACCTCTCAGTGCTACCTGCTCATTGGTATGCAGCTTTTGCAGTGTCATACACTCAGGGTTATAGCTCAGCGGCCCATGGAGCTGTAAGGCACCTTGTATTAATCTCATTTATGTGAAACAAGTTTTCTTTTTCATCTCTTGGCAGTTAAATTATCCCAAGGTGTCTCTGCTCAGAGCCCAGTTGAAGGGGTTTATGTCCAGTGCTATCCAGTGGTGTGAGGAGGCTTGAGCTCCATTGGCAGTGATAGTGGAGGCAGAGCTGAGCTGAGAGAAAAGTCTGATTGTGTGACTTGTGGTAATAGATAAAAGAGAGAGAAAAGAATAGGATGAATAGAACAGCTGCCATCTGTTTGAATTTTGCTCTGGCTTTATTATGATCAAGCCGATGGGTAGCCAAGGAGAGCAGAGAAATGGCACAGTAACAATCCAGGCGGGTGCTGGTGAGCTGAGATGACTGTGAGGGCAGGGAAGGAACACAAAAGCCTTGGCAAGGGGCAAGTAGCCATTAGGAGCAAGTGTGGCCATCAATGTCCCCTTGGCAAAGGGCGCATGCAGACATCTGTGGGAGATCCTGAGGCACTGCCAAGGAGAAGCCGATGGCGCTCGGGAAGCGGGAATGTAGAAGGGAACCACTGAGATAATAGGCAGAATAATTAGTGTGAAGTTTCGGGTGTAATTGGCTGGAAACCCCCCGTTGCACACTGTGCTGTGTTCGCCGGGGCTGGGGAGCTGTGCCCACGTGGCCACGTTTGTTTGCTCTCGGGTTGGCCTGAAGAGTCTGAGAGCCACCGGGTGGAATGGCCAGGACAGAGCTGCAGGTTCAGCCTGGGCAGGGAGCAATGCTTTTGAGCAATGCCCAGCTGTGCTTCTGACCTGCACGAGAGCTCTGGGTATGGCCTGATCTCTGGGTATGACCTGTTCTCCAGGACCTCTGGCACCTGGATTGTGCCATCCTCCCTCCTCTGCCTAGGGAAACAGGAGTGAGGTCAGAGACACTGCAGCACCTTCCAGCTCGAGCTCTTACTGAGTGACACTGTTTTCACCATGGAATATGGTGGGCTGGAGGGCAGCAGTGCTTCTCTGGCTCTGTCTTAGCTAGTTATCAATTTTGGTCTTAGGAAATGCTTTGTACTGGTTTTTTGAGCCCGTGGTTTGCAAGCTAAAGGTGAAGCATTGGTTCAGATTTTCAGACAGACAAAACAGCTTCGGGCATTGGCAAAGAGATGAATGGAGACAATGACAGGTGAATTTGGAGCTCGTGGAGCTTTTGAACTAGTTAGAGATTTATCATCATAATTCAGCATTTTTTGTGTAAATCACCATGTTCTCTCACTGATAATTTACCTGAGAACTTGCTTGCTATTATTTTTTCTACATGGAATGACTGCTGATGCAAAAGAGAAGCTTCTAAGGTTTTCCCAATGGTCTAAGTGCATACCCTGTTTGTGAATGGTGTTAGTGATGCCTCGCAAATACAAAACATTTCCATGGGAAGCCTTGGAGTCCCAGAAGTTTTGGTGGAAGAGATCTTGGAATCTCATGCCCAGCCATCTTACTAAGGCCGTGCTGTTGCCGGTGGTGTGCAAGATCAGCCGTAGCTTTTGCCGAGCTTTAACCACCTCTGAGATGGAGTACAGGAGTAGCTCAGGAATTTTCTTGCAGCTGAGTAGCCTAATGTTAAAATCATAGAACTGTTAAGGTTAGAAAAGACCTCCAAGGTCAATGAGTCTAGCTGCAAACCAAACCCTGCCACATCCACCACTAAACCATGTCCCCAAGTGTCACATCCCCACTTCCAGGGATTTTGATTCAACCACTTCCCTGAAGCAGCCACACTCCAGTTCCTGATTCTGCATTTGTGTGTTGCTCCAGGCTCAAGTCCTGCTTTTTGCCTGGGCAGGAAGGTTGCAGGTGCCAGGAACATCCATGAGGTGCTTGTCCTCTTGGATGGGTGAACCACGATGGTCACCCCTTTGCTCTTCACAGTGGGGATTGTGGGCTGGTTGTAGAGCTCCCCATGTGACAGAGCCTCCTTGTGAGATACTAAGCACTGAGGAGGACAGTTTGGGCAGCTGCCACCTCAAACCAGTGTCTAAAGGTACAGCCTGGGACTGAACACATAGAATCCAAAACCAGGGAAAACCTCAGCATTGTCTGTTAGTATGAAAAGATGCAGAAGCTTAAACCTTTTTTCTTGCACAGCTCCAGCTATTCTGCTCCAAAGCATTTTACATTTCACTGTGCTGAAATTTAGTCCCGGGGAGATTAAATTACTCTTTCTTCATTGTTCATATTGATCCTGTGATGCTGGCTGTGGATGACAAATGGACTTCCCACTCCTTCCATCCCAAGTCACTCTGGGAAGTGCATTGGAGCCTTGTTAACCTTTTCTTCTCTGGGAGGTGGCGCATAAAAGCAGTGGGGAAGATCCTGGCTACACAAGTTGGGATATGCAAAGCAGAAGGTGGCTTTGGAGGTCAAAGCCATTTTCCACTTAGATATCTAATGGTCATTATGAGCCTTTTGCAGCAGCTTGAACTGGAGAGGATGTTCTGAGGCTGAACGCCTCTGAAGGAGGAGGACAGTGGGAGTGATGCCTCAATGTGGAGAGTCTTCCCTGTTGCAGCAAATCTTGTCCTTCCCCAGGAGATGCTGATGTGCTTGAGGGCTGAGGGTGCTCAGCTCTGGGTTGCTTGGCTTGGCTTGGCTTGCCAAGGAGGTGGGTGGCTGTTTCACCTCCCTCTTTGCCAGTTTCCACCCTGGGCTGCCCAGTGGCAGCTCAGCTACAGACCTTGGAGAGATTGTTCTGCAAACCTAGGGAAAATGGATGGCTGGGGAAAACCTGGCTCTAGTACTGGCTCTCTCGAATCACAGGTCTGTTAGATACAGGGAGCAATCACAGGAGCAGGACATTACAAATGCCCTGCCAGTTGGAGTCTGGAGGTTACTGTATTCCATGCCTTGACCAAGGATCCCTTTCCTATGTGAGTTGCAAGCAGAAAGCTCTTCCCTGGTTGGAATATTCATAGGTTTGCTTTCTTACGTAGGCCTGGATGTGTGATAAGGGTTGAGCTCACCCTGCTTGCTTGATTCTTAATATATTCCAGTAAAATCTTGGTCATCCACAGGACTGGAATCCATCAGAGAAGCAGGAACTGCTTTTGCAGGAGGCTGTGGGTGACTCTCAAATAAGCTTGTCCAGTAATGCAAATACTGACATAGCTGGGGCTTGAGAACTTAGGGTTCAGGTAGGTAAAATAGGCATTAGCATCCACATCTGAGCTGTGATGGCTCCCAGCTGGGAGCTTTCAGGACCTGTAGGAGCCTGGAGTGGTGGTTGGCTCTGGGGTGGAGATGCCTCCTTCCTGGGCTGCCAGGAGGGGCTTAACTCAGGAGGGCTGGAGCCGGTGAGCCAGCTCCTGTGTGCATCACAGATTTCATGCAGGTGCATTTCAATTCCGTTTTTTCATTTTTATTATAGAGAAGCTAAAGCCTAAACTAATCCTGGACTTCTAGTCCAGCTCTGTTTCCCCCTTTGGCCAGGGAAACACTGATGTTCCACCAGAACACTGGAATCCTTGTGTGTAATGAGGAAGCCTCTCTGCTCTGGCAGTGAATTTCCATGGGTGTCACCTGAGGCTGAGGGAATAGCAGCTGCAGGAGCACAGCAGTGTGTTGGTATTGAACTGTTCCTTCTTTCCTTGGCCTTTAAGCATCTCAAATCTCTTTCTTTCTCTCCTTGGCTGCCTCCTGATGCTGGGACACAGAGCGGCGAGGGCTTTTGGAGAATACCTTTCACAAAACCATCCTGAAGGCAGAAATGGCTCAGGTAAGAGAACTGATGTGCCTTGTTTATGCCTGTGTGTGCCTGTACCTATGGTTAATAGCCTTAGAATGAAAGTACATTTATTTTTCTCTCATAAACAGAGTGAGATCTCAGCAGCAGAGAGGCAGGAGAAGTTGCCCCCGAGGAGAAAAGGCAGTTTGGTGACCCAAGGCTTGGGTGGGCTGTGGGGATGAGTTCATTTAGGGGACAAGTGCCCTGTCATAAATTCACCCCTGCAGCTGATGTCCTTAGGAGAAGTTGCAGCTGCATAAGGCTTCTGCACTGGTTTGTGACTCCTAGGTCTTGCTTTCACTGGGGTATAAAAACCAGGTGAGTTGTATTCTGTTCACTGGTGTAAATCCTTGCTGGCAGAGGTGGCATCTGGATTTATTCCAGGGGTTTGCTTCAACAGGGGTTAAACTGGGATTTGCCTAGATGAGGGCACTACATGTGCTGGCTAATGTGTCACTATTTTCCATGTAGATATTGTCCCCATCAGCTTATCATGAGTTCTGCCTGATGGGCAGGAGAGCACAGGATAAACTCACCTGACTTCTAACAGGGCTGTGTCTGTGTGAAAAAGTAACAAGTTGTTCTGTGCTGTTGTGCAGGGGACAAAGTTATTAAATAGAATGTAATGCAGAGTGATGTTATCATTTTAGGTAAGCTCTTTGAGTGTTTAAGCCTGTACAGGAGATGCCTCTTGCTCTAAGAGCAGTCACAGTTATGGCAGCCAGCTGAGTACTTTCCTTTGGTCTTGGATCTGTTCTAATGACCTCCAAGTAGTCCTTGGCTTAATTGTGCTAATGTTGTGAATGGAAAGGCTCTAAGACAATGTACTAAGGTTTTCTTGGATTCTTTTCATGAAGAACTCCAGGGACACTTTAATATTTGGTCTAAGAACAGCACGTGGAGGTAGGAAGGGAAGGGGAGGGAAAGGCTGGGGTTTGGTGCAAACCTTTTTTTTGTTCTTTCCATTGTGGCCATTTCTGCAGCTGCTTCTGTCACCTGGAGTCTCTGCCAGTCCTTTTTGCAGCCACCCCCACCCCAGTTTTCAACAGGAAGAAGTGTTGGCTCCTGCTCATTTTGTAGTGCCTTTGTAGTACCTGGGGGGTCATGTAGGGGCCAGGCAGAGAATATCTGATGGAGAGAAGAGGAAATTGCAGATCTGTTCAGGTGCCCGAGGCCTGGGCAGCCCTGGTCAGATCCAGGGAGTGGGAGCCTCTCTGATATGCACTTAAAAAGCTGCTGTTTAACTCATCCTTGGAGTGCTCCTGGTTTCTCTGACTGTAGGTTAGGAGAGCATGGAAACGGAGCTGATGTGACTCCCAGATCACGTGCCACAGCCAGGCTCCCCAGAGCAGCATTTCAGCCCTGTCTGTGCTTGTGACATCCATAAGCTCTCTGGGGAAGCCTTTTCACCCACTGCCCAATGGTGTATCAGCCTTGAGATTGCTTTTGAATCCAGGAGAATTTAGTTGCCACAGGCAAGAATGAAGCAGTGAGAAACACATTTGGAAATACCACAATACTTATGTGATCCTTAAGTATTCACTTGGAAAGGAATAAAATTCCCTAGAAATTACTCTAAATTCTGAGGAAGAGGGGAGGGAAAAAAAGAATCGTCATTTTTTAAGTCATCTTTTGAAATTCTGCAATGTATAACTTAACACAGTCTGTAACACTTCTTTATAAATAACCCCAGTAGGAAGGTTGCTATCCAATAAAAAACACTGCAAGTAGAAAATTTGGCTCCTTTTAGTTCATCCCAGCAGCCTGATCACAGGGAAGTCACATCTTTCCTTCCTGCAGAAATTCCATCTCAGGATCACTTGTGCAAGTTCTGGAGGCTTCACCTTTGGCTGGTCAGGGTGCTGGAGCTGCAGCATGAGCTGCCACCCAGTGACTCCAGGGAAGCAAAGGAAGGGTTCTGCTGCAGAAGATGAAGGCATAGCACAGATCCAGAGGGCCCGAGTCGGCTCCAGCTCCTCAGAGAGCAGGCAGAGGCAATGTGAGCAGGAGAGCCACCTGCATGCTGTGGTTGAACTCCCACTTGCATGTGTTGGCGCCTTAGGTCCTGAAAGTGCAGTGCTCCAAAGAATCGAGTCCTCAGTGCCTGTAGGTGTCTGTCAGCTCTGAGCTTTCACCTTGAGTGTTGCACCTTGTGGGACAGGCCTGTTTCTGCTGTCATAACCCCAGCTGTGCACCCAGGTGCTCCCTGCACTGCCAGCAGACTGAGCTGGGATGAAGGCTCTGGCCTAAATATGACTGGAAGGAGGCAAGCCTTGGTCCAGCCCAGAAAAATATGGTTTAAGAAATGTTTAAAGTCACTGATGAATGCAGTGAGAGAAAAGAGGTGTGGATTTTGAGGAGCAGGAAGGTGGTAGAGCCAGCAGTGGGACAATGAAGGCATACATGAAGGAGGGAAGGGCAGGATCCCCCTTTTCTGGACCCAAGAGCTAGAACCCTTCTCTCTCCCTGTGCAGGGCAGTCCTCATGCAGAAAATGAGGCGGGTGTGAATCTTTGGTGCTTTATCTGCTGGTTCAGTTCCTCGGCAGAGCAGTGAAGCTCTGACACCCCAGGCAGCCCCAGGAGGTCCATGGAGCTGTGGAGGGAGATGCCAAGTGTGCAGACACTGCCCCAGCTTGCTCCACTTCTGCTGCGCTTTCTTCTCTGAGGATTGTCCATTTCAGTTTGCCTTTTTTTATCTTTTTAGTCCCTTGACTCCAAGGAAAGGAAAAGATACAGTGGCTTTTGCATCCCTCATAGCTTCACATTGCACAGCTGATCAAAGAGCTGCTTCTTCAGTCGTGGCTTCTATTTGTGGTGGCTCCTCTGGGGAGCTTGTGTGTTTGTGTGTGACAGAATGTCTTGGAGAATTTGGGGAGTGGTAATGAAGAGCTGCAGAGGGATTGTAGATCAGCAGGACAGGCCAGCTGCCTCGTCCAAGGGCTGAGTTATGTGCAAGGCTGTGTTTACCTTCTGTTTTCAGTAAAAGTGCAGTGTGCATGCTCTGCTTGCTTTCCTGGGGCAGTGTGGAGTTGCACAGCTGCACGAGGTAGAGAGGCTTGCAGGTGTTGCAGGGTGCACCGGGGGGGGGGGGAAGAAAGGTGAGGGGGAGCATTTCTTGGTTACAGCTTCTGATTCTTCCTGATGTGAGGCCCAAGAACTTCATGGCTCAGAAATCTTGTGTGACTATTCCTACGCAACTCCCCTGTGTCTTATTCTGGAAGAGTTTTTTTCCAGGTGACTGGGGAGGTGCATTTACCTCTCCTCTTTCTCAGAGGTTTTGTCAGGGATGATGACCATACAGAGTTTTCTTCCCTTTGTTTCCCTTTTGGAACAGGGCAGTTGCCTGGTGGTGGGGTATGAATGCAGAGGATGGAGGTGTTGTTCCTTTGGGATCACTCAGATTTTTTTCCCCTGGTCTTTAAAATATTTTGAGGAATTAGAAAGAAAGGGAGGGTTGGACTCTGCTGCAGGTGACAGGATATGGATGTGTTGAGGGAGCTGGTGCCAGGGTGGTGATGCATCTCCTGCTCTCTTCCTGCCTCTGATAATTGCTGGCTTATTTATGCAGACTGGAGGTCTGGTAAGGTTCCCATGAAGAGCACCCTGCCACTTTCAGCATTCATTCTGCCCCAGGCTGTGGCCAGAGTCTTTGCTGACTACTGTGGCTTTCTGGTACCTTTTAAAGTAGAAGTGGGCGTCCCTTGGGACAGACTTAGAAGAGAGATACAGAAAGGGATTTAAATGTGAAAGGGAAGTATAAAAAGGTTGCAGAGAATAAAGCATGGAATAAGTAATCAGTCAGTCTCACAGAGCTCATGGAATTTTGGACATTCTCCAGCTTAGGTGTCAGAGGCCCCACACTGAGATAATGCACATTAGATTTTATCTCCATGTTCTGGAACTGTGAGAAGAAAAGGTACCAGGGCGTGGGGCAGTGACATTGAAAAGGAAGAGCAAGCAGAGCCTTTGAGAAATTCCCTGCTGTCTGGGGAAGCAGGGATCCGTCCTGGTGAGCTGGGATTCAGACACAAGGATCGGGAGGGAGCTGTGGGAGTTTTTTCCTGTTACTTTTTTATCTGTTTTGCTCAGTGGGGTTATTGGGAGGGCAGCTGCTGATGCTGGAGTGGGGGGCTGTAGAATGCAGCACTGGGCTGCCTGCTGTGACCAGCTGCTCTGGGCAAGCTGTGTGGGAAAGGTTTTGGAAACAAGAGAGAGAGAGATCAAGTATAAGGTGTCCTTGGTGCTGCAGAGGTGATGGGCCTTGGGCAGGAGCTGTCCTAGCAGGCCTTGGGCCAAATTCTTCATGGCTCCTGCTAAAGCAGCATGGCTACTGGTTTGCAGCAGGACAAACCAAAGGAGGCAGTTACCTGAAACTGGGAAAGCTTCTTTTTAAGCTCAAAAAAAGTCATCTTTTTGTCTTTCCTTTGTTTTTTGCATGAGGCATGATTTTGCATGAGTCATCAGTGTGAGTGTGTAAGGAGAAGAGGGCCCTTGTGAGCTTCCCCCAGCCAAGTGGCAGTGGGGAGGGCTGGCAGGAGCAAAACCATGTTTGTGCCTGTGCTGGCTGTGGAGTCACCACTGGATCAGTCACTTGTGTTTGGAGCCTGGGCTTTGGCTGTGTGTTTGTGTTGAGGGAGCAGCCAGGCACGGAGGAGCTTCCTGATGCTGCCAGAAACTGGCGTGGGGTTAGAGAAACACCAGGTGAGGCTTCATAGCTGCTTCAGGCTGAGTAACCTGTGAGCTGAGCTTCCTATGCCACCAGCAATAAAGCTGCGGCTGTGCAGTGATCCTTGGAGTGATCCTCTGAGAGGATCACTCCATTTCCTGGGTTCAGACTGTGGAGCTGCCAGCCCAGCCTGGTTCAGAGTAAGCATCACTTTGGCCTTTTTCTCTAGAGGATGTTTGTCCTGTCCCCAGGACAGACCCAGCAGTGCAGCTGGCCCTGCTCTCAGCGTATCCCTGTGCTGATGGAGGTGGAGGTGGCCTTTTTGGGAAAAGCCCGTGCTCTGGAGGGTGCTTCAGGTGGTAGGTGGCGTGAGCTCAGGACAAAGCAGGGATGTAAAATCTCATCTCTGAGGGCTTCAGGCCTCTTCTAGCATCAGCCAGTGCAAGGATGGTGTGGGTGTATCCTGAAACTTGCTGTGGAATATGTTGTTGGCTTATAAAGGGAACAAAGACGTAGGTCATGGTGTTACCATGGAGATGCTGAGGCCGGTGATGGAGCTGCCACTTGCTCCTTAGGGTTGTGTCTCACAGTAGCAATTTCATCTATTCACATTAATGTTACAGGCCAGACTAAAAGGTTACTCACCTTTGAGATGCCAGGTCAATGGTATCTTGAGTTTGTTTGTTTTCGAAACCCATTTGAGCAGGGATGACTAACTGGAACCATTTTGTCATAGTTAAGTGACCTTCTGGATTCTCAGAGCTGCTCCCTTCCAGAAGCAGCCTTTGCCTGTGGCTTTGCAAGGAAGTGTGTGACATTCCCTCCTCAGGAACAGTGGGGTCGCGGTGCCCAGTAAAGTCATGGTGGGGCTGGCTTGGTCAGGCCTCAGGTAACCCGTAGTGAACACTGTGCAGGTCCTTGTGCACAGCTCAAGAAAGACAAGGAGCTGCTGGAGAGGCTACAAAGGTGATGAGGGGCCTGGAGCATCTCTCATTTGGTGAGAGACTGCAGGAGCTGGGTGTGGTTAGTGTGGAGCAGAGAAGTCTCAGAGGGGATCTGATTAGTGCACATAAATATCTCCAAGGGGTGTCAGAGGATGGTGCCAGACTCTGTTCAGTGGTGCCAGTGACAGGACAGGGAGCAATGGCCATAAACTAAAACACAAGAAGTTCCACCTCAACATGAGGAAGGGAAAAAGAGCTCTGATCAGGTGCCTGGGGAGGGTGTGGAGTCTCCCTCCCTGGAGACATCCCAAACCCACCTGGACATGTTCCTGTGTCACGTCTTCCAGGTGACCCTGCCTTGGCAGGGACTTGGACTGGATGATCTTCAGAGATCCCTTCCAACCTCATCTATTCTGTGATTCCATCTACTCATTTGGTTTTGAAGCTACTGCATGGCTGAAATGCCGCTGTGACTTTTTTTTATTGTTGTATCTTCCATTTTGATATCCCTGCCTCATGCTTTAATAACTTGAACAAAATTCCCATTTTCCCCCATGACTATTTCTTGATCGCGTTTCAGCCCAGAGCCCAGCAAGGTGGGCTGCCTGTCCTGTGCCAGGGGTCACATTACTGGGAGAACAGAGCTGGCATGGGGAGAAGCTCTGCATTACATCTCTGAAAGGGACCTGTCAGCACACCTGAGGGGCAGTGACAGGCATGTGGGAGGTCTTGGAATTGAGATTGCAAGAGAAACTTCTTGAATGGCTTTTATGGGTTTTGCAGCACCCTCAGCTCTGGCCAGAGCTCCTCTCTGCTCCCCTCACTGAGGGAATCAGCTGGATTCCTCCTGGTGCAAGGTAAAAGCATCATTAACTTCATTCCTACTTCTATGAGCAAAGCCATATACCTACACCCAAAAACTTCCCATTCATCTTCAGTGACTGTGGCAGTTCTTTGATTTGAACTTAGAACTTACCTGTCATAAACATCGGGTCCAGAGAGTTCCAGCTGAGGAGGAACAGGGAAGAAAGAACTGTCTCTCTGAATTTTTTTTTTTTTTTTTTTTTTTTTTTTTTTTGCTGAGATGATAGATGTTGTTTTAATAGGGTTTATCTGGATTCCCCTTTGCTGCTTTGCCTCTGATGCTGGAGCGGAGGCTTTAAATCTGAGGTGCTTTAATCATCAGTTTAGCTGCTAAATACAGGAATAAATTTGGAGCTCCTGTCTGTGTTTTGTGGCTATATTCTGCCTTGATTTATAAACTTCTCATCCCAGGGGTCCACAAGGCAGTCTGCAGCAGATAGGAGTTGGCTCCACAGTTGTGGATGGGCATCAGTCAGCTGGGGCTGATCCCAGTGTGTTCCCTGCTCTGGAGAAACGTGAAGGCAGTGAAAGGAAAATGTGCAAGCCCTTTCTCAGTTCCCTAAGTCAGAGTGAGTGCTCAAGCTGGAGTTACTGAATGAAAAAGGATGTATTTTAAGTATCTAGTACTAACAAATGCCTAATTATCAGGAAGTACATGTACTGAGAATGTGGGTCCTTTGTTTCCCAAGACATTGCCAGTTGCCCAGCACAGATTATCACTGCTGTCAGTTTTTGGTCATGCATGTGCCCTGTGTTGGGCAGTGTTGTGTGGAGGGTGAAGAAAGAAGTGTCAGACAGGAGCAAGTGAAGCCAAAAAGACAAAAGGTTGTATGTTCAAGTACATAATGAGGGGGATGAGAAGTGGTTTGGCCCTCAGGACTGGATGTCAAGCCCTGCTGGACTTGGCCCAGGTGAGCAGGGAAGTGATGGAAATACCACCTGGATGTTTCTGGTGCCAATGGACACACTTTCTGCAGATCAAGCACACTGATCTTCTTCCTTTCATCTTGCTGCTCAGTTCCTCATGCATACAGAGCAAGAATCAAGGTGAAAAGAACCGAGGAACCTGATTTATCTGGTCCTAAGTAGCTTTGCAGCTGTGAGACACAGGTGCTGCTGCTGAAGGCAGCAGGTGGGGGAGCAGAGTCGTTCCCAGGGCAGCTCACCGGCGCGGTGGAGGGGAGGGAGCTGTGCCAGGCTGCCCAGTCACACTGGCCAGGGCTGCCATGGCAGCTGGATGGAGCAGCTGGGAGTGGGAGAGGTGGCAAGAGCCATGTGAAAATGAAAAAAGGGAGCAGCAGCTCGAGGCGAGGGTGTTAACAGCAGCCTGCTGCAGCTGACTCCAGAAGGCAGCAGCAGTCATTGCTGAGCTCCTGTGAGTGTCCCTTGGTTCTCCTTACCCAACATCCCTGTGGCTCAGCTCTAATCCAGCATTGATTTCTGGACCAACCTGACTTCTTTCCTAGCAGAAGCAAACTATTAGCCTCAAATGCCATTGTGGCAGCAGGTGCAGTGCTTTGGCACCTGAATCCTGTTCTCTGCAAGCACAGACAAGGGTCATTGGTCACATTTCAGGACTGCTGGTGTGTGTGACCTCGTGTATGTGAATGCACAGACTCCTGAAATGGTGTGGATTCTGTTCTACAGGCCAATAATTCTTTATGATGGATGTTCAAATCTCTTTTCCTTCCACACTATTTTTTTCTGTAGATAAATTGTTTATTAATGACTACTCTTGAATAAAGCTTCGTATTCCCTTTGCATATGAAGTTGCTTCTCCAGTGTGTGATTACTGAAGGTGCTAAATTGAATGAAAATGAAGAATTATCCAATTGTTTTATGAAAAGAAAGCACATTGGTGTGCTGGCAGCCCTTTGTAGTGTAGATCACGAAAACTCTTACATAAATACAAGTGAAAACACCTTGAGTAGGGGGCAAGAAAGGTAGGAAGAAAGATTTATCCTCACATTTTGCTTGCTAGATTAGGAAGGTAGTTTATGTCATATATATCAGGTCAATCCTGACAGGATTCCAGTAAAAAATTTACTCTTACTTGAAACCTGTCATGGCCCCCTGAAATGTCTGTAAATTTTCCAGAGCTGAATAGACCTCACTGCTTATAAAACAGAGATTGGAATTGGTCTGTTTGCTCTTGTGGTCATCAGCATTTTCAGGCATATTATGCTTTGGGGACTTCATTTTTCCATTTAGCCACAGATCCCAAGGCTCAGGAATTCCTGGATCTCTGAATTCCAGAGCTGTCAGTGTGTGAGTGAAGGTGACACTCCTGTGTGTTCCCTCTGAGGAGGCTGTGCATCTCCCATACAAGTATCAATTTCAGGAGGAACGGGGCAGCTGTCAGCCACGATTTTGTGGTGTCTTAAGAAATCTGTAGCATCACTGTGCCCACACAGATTAGTAAATTTGACAAGTTGAGATGAGTACTTAGAGCTGGCCTTTGTTTTTAATTTTAAAAATGGTTTGTTTGGCACTATTAGCGAGCACAGATCTTGGCAGATCTCAGGGAGTCGTTTGGTGGTGTTTTCCCAAGACATGCCCACTCTAGAGCACAGTTAATCCTGGAACTGGGGAGGATCTGAGCTGCTGGAGAGCAGATGCAGGGGACCTGCTGCCTCTTGAGGGGCGACGTGGTTTGAGAGACTCTGGGACCTGTGACCACTCTCTGCACTGTTCTCTGACACTCTACCCTGCAGGTGGGTACAAGCTTTGGGATGACAGCCTGTGGAGCACCTTCTTCCACTGGAATGGCCCTTATTGTCCATTAGGCTCCTTCTGGAGCAGGTGCAAATGTCCACACTGACCATGGGGCAAAGTAGAGCCCTGCCAGCCTTTCACATTACCTGGCAGTATCTGAGGGTAATGCCATTACCCCTCACTACACCGGACATGGATTTTTGACTTCATGTGAAGCCTGGACAGAGCATCAGCTGCAGGTTCAAAAGGCACAGCTCTTTCTTCAGGACTCCTGCAGTGTCTCCTCCTGGCCAGCTCCAGTATCCAGAGATTGTGAGGAGACAAATGAAAGGAAACCTGACTTGTGTCAGCCTGAGCAGCCCTGACAGTCACTTCTTGAGCAGAGTGGCCAGAGACTGATTTATTTCCTAGTGGTTCTGGAGGAAGTTGTATCTCAAGTAGAAAAATGAGGCAAGGGTGACACCCTGTACTGGTACTAGCTCAGTTCTGGTTGCAAACAGAGCAGAGGGAGAGGCCCTGGGCAATGTCGGCATTTTCCAGGATGGATTTCAGATTCAAAAGCTGACTCTGTATGGCCTCAGCTTGGGAGGGCTCCTCTCAGAGGGGCCCAGGAGCACTTCATGGGCAGCAGAATGTGGCAGCAGTGAAAGGCCCGTGTTACACGCATACACCACCACTCTTGTCCAGAGGTCGTTCTCCTCTTCCTCCTTCACTTCATGGCCAGTTGCAAGGTAGCCAAGCCTTCAAATTGTGGGTGAGTTCTTTCAGGTCATCACTTGGTAGCTGAAGAAGTTATATTCCGTAATTATCTGCTGAAGTAAATGCTTGGGTTTGCTTTCTGCCTCTGTTTTAAGTGCTTCTGCCTGTGCTGGACACTAATGATTTCATTTTTTGGGTAGCAGTCACATAAATAAAGCATTCCCTGCTGAGCCTTTTTGCCAGTCCCTGAGCTGCTTCCCATCTGAAGGGAAGTGTAAGAGGTAATTAACAGCCACTTGAAAAAGGATTAGCAGGTGGGTGGGAGCTACTGTTGGGTTCATGCATGGAATTGCCATGGAAATGCTGAGATTTCCTGGCACTTCATCCAGTGTGTGGGCTCCAAAGATAGTTGCACTCATGGGCCTCTCTCCTTTGGATCTTCCTACCCTGCAAAGGGAGCGGCTGTGTTTTCCTACAGGACAGCTCCCACGGGCCGAGCGGTGGCCATCTGTGAGACCGGGGCGTGCGAGGAGCGGGGTGCTGTGCTGCAGCTGTCAGCTGAAGTCTTGCTACATTTCTTTCATGTCAAACCACCTGGCGGAAAATCAGGAGGAAAAGAAACCAAACAAACCTTGTTGGTTTGCCCCTTTGCCAGTGTTCTGAAAGAACTTAATGCAGCAAACACTCAGAGTTTGGCACTTGGAGAAGGTGCTGCTGGTCCTTGTCCTGCAGACTGTGGCCAGCTCTGTAGCCCTCGTGTGGCTGAACAGGGCTGCAGCTGAACCAGGGCTGTCTTGTATGGCAGCATTTTCAGGCTGTGCAATGAGACCTGCATTTGCTGCTAGGGTTGTTGGGTGGCCACACGTGCTTAAAATATTGGGCCTCTCTGTGAGAAATCTCTCTCATTTCAGTGCCTGCTCTGGAGGGTCAGAAGGTGGCAGTGGGCACACGTTCATCTGAACAGGTCCTGTGGGGATCTCCTGTATCCGTCTCCCCTGCGCAGCAGTAGCAAAGAGCCTCCTGAATTTGCCAGTGTCTGTGGGGCTTTGCTTTAAGGAAAACGTGCCTTTTGTTCCAGATCACCTGCTAGCAGACTCCTACATCGGGCAGGAGGACTCCCCTGAGATGCAGCAGGTGGCCCAGAACAAGCGCAGGCTCTCGGTCATCTCGGACGGCAAATTCGAGAGGAGCTTCACCGAGGAGCAGGCAGAGAAGATGCCGAGCGAGGGCCCCAAGCCACGAGTCTACACCATCTCTGGTGAGAGGCCGATGCTGTCGGAGCACGAGAATGACAGCATGGAACTGGTGGTGATGAAGGGGGCTGCCCACGAGGAGTGTCACCACGGCCACCACGCGCACGGCGCCGGCGGCTCGCACGGCGTCCGGCACTGCAAGGCCTGGCCGGGCGGCCGCCAGGGCTCCAAGGAGTGCCCCAACTGCTCCAGGCTGGCTGCCCCTTCCCAGCAGTCCATTGAGCTGGAGCAGCACCCACCTGGCGAGGCTGGGTGGCACAGGAAGAGGCTGGAGAGGATGTACAGTGTCGATCGAGTGTCTGGTAAGTGAGTGCTGGGTTGTTGTTGTGTTGAGGACTGGTGAATAAAGTGATCTATAGACTCTGAGGTCTCAGAAGGTAAAACGCAAAGTTTATTAGAAACTATACATTTTTTTAATAGATAATTACGATAAAGGGGGACCTGATTGGTTTTTAATTAATACTTTGCAGAGGAATGTCTGGGAAAGTTTATCTGACTCTGTCCCTCTGACCAGACTGTCGGCCACCACACCAGGTGACAGGAAAGGTGACACTCATCTCATCCCAGCACAGGGGTTTTGATCCTGGGCCCTTCTGGTACTGTGGGGCAGCATTCCTGGAAAGGGATTGTCAAAGGAGGAGTTTTCAATAAGCTGAGCTCAGCTGGAGGCCATCTCATCCTAGCTCCTGGTCATCGGTGGCTACTCTGGGTGGTTTTCATGTCTTCATGCAGTTCAGTGAGCTCCTTTTCTGTGGAGGAAGAGCGAAAGAGGAAGGACTCTGTCAAAACCCTGCATCCATGCTCATCCCAGAGGCAGTTCAGAGTAGGATCCTCTCTCTGTCTCTTGCTGGGCAGGGGAAATCTTTGTGAACTGCTCTGTGGAAGCCTCAAGTTATGGTACTTTGGTGTGTTTCCAGATTCTTGTTTGCAGGGCTGGAAGCCACTCATGTAGTGCGACATCATGGGCTTCCTACAAATTCTAGCAAATAACACAGTGTTGCACTTTCTTCCCTCCTTTTTTCCCTGCTCAATGTTCTCAGGGAATAGGGCTTGTAATTATTCCATTCCATAAAAAAAACAAGAAAAAAATATTGTCTTTAAAAACTGAACCATTAATCAAATACATGTCATGGTCTGTGTGCTTTGAATTATAAATGGATGTGCAGTCCATCTTTGCCTGTATGTGGCTGGCAAAGAGTCTGGCCTAATTTGTCTGATTTTTTCTGTAAACACACATCAAGGCATTTAGAGCAGAGAGTCTGGCCAGGAAAGGTCAGGGTTTTCTCCTTGAAAAGAAACTGTGTATAAGGATTGTGGAGATCAAACTGTCCAGCTTCCCTGGGTTCACAGTTTTCTTATAAATACTTCAGTGATATTTACCACAGGTAAAATCACCAAAGGTTTGGATCCTGGACCATATTTTCATGCCTAGATACCTGAAATTATGTGGCTACATGAATATATGGCTTAAACTGAAGAATAGTAATGAAAAAACAGCTGATTGTGAAATGTGTGGAAAAACTGCAGCCCCTTAAAATCCTGTGCATGACTTTTAAGCATTGTTCCTCCGTTCCCTGGGACTTTATGGGCTTCACATCAGACACTGCATGTGCCCCATATGAGCTCCTGTGAAAGAAATGAGCTTTATCCCAGCCCAAACCAGCACACCTGAACAAATCAGAATTGCACTGTGGGACCGAAGGAAGTTACTTGACACAGAAGCAAGGGAAAGCTCCACAACATTAATGGAGGGGTTTAACTCCTCATAGCTGGAGCTGTGTTTGCTGGAAAACATGTGCTGGCAATTCCTGCAAGAGATGCTGTTACTGGGCCTTGGAATTCAGTATCTGTTTTCAGCCAGGCAGCCGTTTTCGTTGGGTCCAGTCATCAATGTGGAGTGGAGACTGTCTTTCTGAACATGTGTCAGAGTAGTTGTTTAAATGGGAAGAAAGTGGCCAGTGCAGGAGCTGTGGATGCCCCCACGGGCATTCCATGTTTCAGCAGCTCCCCTGGGTGCTCATCTCAAGCCTCTGGGTCCTGACTTGTGTGACTGCACAGGAAGGGCTGTGTCTCCAGTTCCAATTTCCATCCCAGTTCCAATTTCCATCCCAGCACTGGCACCGTGGAAGGAGAGTTCCCTCAGCTTGGTCTTCTTTGCACTCTCTATCCAAGTGCTGCCACTCAGAGATAACCCCAGAACTGAACAGCACGAGTGCCACAGGTTGCAAGAATTCCCTGGCATGTCCTTCCTGCCTGGCTTGCAGGGGAAAGGGAGCAGAGAGGAGTGGAGGCAGAAGAGCTGATTTCCCCAGGGTTCACCTGACAGTGCTGCTTCTGTTTGCATTCACATGACAAGTTGCTGCTGCAAACCAGCACTTACAGCAGCCAGGCCCCATTGGCATCACTGAATATGGGTTTTGATGCTGAGTTTCTGATGGCTGGCACCATTCCAGGGGAGCCCAAGCTGTCATCTCCTGGGCTGCTCCCAGCATCTGATACACACACATCCACTCACGGACAGAGGTGCTGGGATTTGGGTGCAGTGGGAAGTGGCTGGAGATGCTGGATGTGGTGGTGGTGTCCCTCCAGTCTTACCATGCCCCTGGCTCCACTGTTTCCTCACAGTTGATGGTGAAATGAAAGGAGAACGAGCTGCTCTGCCTGGCCAGAAAGGATGTGCTGCCTGCTCCTGGCAGCAACAGCTATATCCATAATCTGAATTTTAATTCAGTGAGTGAGCTGTGGAGCTGAGCTGTACTGCCCAGTCCCCACCTGCGAGCTCCTCTGCTGATGTTCTACCCTCTGAAGGGTCCCAAATCCTTTATTCCTCATTGAGTGCTGTGTGGAGGGCAGGGATATTTTTCCTAAGTTAACTCCAGTCTGTGAAAAAAGGAGAGAAATCTCCCAGCGATGGTGCAGGCAAAGTCTCCTAAGGATATTAGCTGTTGTTCATAAGCTCTGCTTTGAACCAAAGTCTGTGGCTTAAAAGCTATAAAACACATGAAGAGATTGTCAGTCCTTTGAGATGAGTAGTCCCTGAGATGCCTATACAGAATTGTTGTCTAAAAAGGAATTTGTACAACTTCTCCTTCGCCACTTCTGTGGGTTGAAGGCTTCAAACAAGTAACTCATTTACAGTCTGAGTTCTTCTGCTTTGCTTCTGTCTCTGTGTTTCAGAGGAGAGCAGACTTTGGGACTGCATCAGAAGTCTTTAGCATACTGGAATGCAGTTTCATTTAACATATATATTTCCTTGGAGTGCCTTTAAACAAGACTTGACATAAACTGTGAGCTGAGAAGGAGTGTCTGCTACAGCTTTCTATAGATTTCTTGGAAGCTGCACTTCAAAGGAAGGCTCCCCAGCTGCAGTTAGCATCTTTTGCATCTGTAATTGCAACCACTTTCTGTACTTTCAGGGAATAATCTGTAGGATGTGATGATCTGTACAAAACATTTGGTAAGATACCTGGTCTGTAGTAATTATACCTGCAGTGGGCATGTGGAGTTTGACTGGGCTTGGGCCAGTGAAAGTGAATTAAAAATACCTTGACGATGCCAGACTATTAGATAATATCAGATCTGAAGATTTGAATGACTGAGGCAAGACACATTCAGCAATAATGGGGCAAAGCATTAGGCAAGGGAGTCACAAATTGGGTGTGAAGCAAGTTGAAAAATCAGGTAGCCCCCAGCCCCAGGAGTACAGTCCACTGAGATCTCACAAGTATTTGGCAGTGGATTTCAGTATCCCTCTGATTCCTTGCCTGCCTGACTCCAGCCTGAGAGTTCTCAGCAGGAGCTGCTGCTTGGGCATGTTGTTCTTCCTGGTCATCACACACATAATTGGTGACTTATTTTGCTTTTTGTCTTAGTGGTCATTCAGCGAAGGTGAGGCAGTGTTCTGATGCCCTGGAAATAGGGGGAAAAGCCCTCACAATTGGTTTGGGTAGGGCAGTTTACAAAGAGAGGTGACTAAATCAGCTCAGTTACCTGCAGGTTGTGGAGCTGATGGGTGGTCTGACTTCCAAACCAGGGGAACTCCTGAAGGCCAAGTCACCAGGAGCAGGTGTGAGAGGGGTTTATTGGAACTTCAGTGGCAGAAAAAAAGAGGATATTTCAGGCTTACTGTTCTGAATGGAAGGTAAATGATTTCCATCTTCTGCTGGGCTGTATCAGAAAGAACTGGAGGAATGGGACAGTTTAAATCAAATGATACAAAGGGAAAGACAGAGACAGGAAAATGCTTTTAATGAAAGATGTTTCTTTTCCCTGTTTTTTTTTTTTCCCTAGTTCAAATGTCAATTCTGTAATTCCTGGATTATTCTAATCTCCAGTGCTTAAGATAGAGCTTTTATTCTTCACTTAGCAGCCTGATAGACAGGCTTAGCACAAATTTACAGAACACTCGGAGGCAGTGTGCAATTATATGAGGAGGATGAGACTTGAACTGTTCAGTCAGGGCAGGATGCTGAAGGAAAGTCCTGAGAGAAAGAGTTTGGGGAGGAAATGTGGCTGTCTGAAGGATGTCTGTGCCTGCTGAATGCTCAGGCTCTCTCTCTCTTGCAGATGATGTCCCCATACGAACCTGGTTCCCAAAAGAGAACCTCTTCAGTTTTCACACTGCTACTACAACTATGCAAGCGTAAGTGAAACCACTGCTGTGGTTTTTGTTCTGCATCTCAGGGTCTGGACATGCTCAAAGCCCAGAGCGTGGAGCAGGAGTTGTGTTGGCATCACTGTTCAGGGATGAGAAAGAAAGAGAGAAACTTGTCTCTTGATAATTTTCTTTCCCACTTACCAGTTCTTCCCTACTGCTCTCATTTGTTTGGTTTTACCTTCTTTAACTCCTCGGGCTACCCTGCTCTTTTCTGCTTCCCTGATTTTGTCTGTGACACTGTGGCCTGGCTGCCTCTGCAGAGCAAGGATCCTGTGGATCACCAGCTGAGACCCTCCACCAGCTGCTTCTGCTGCTCACACTTCCCAAGGGAAGGGTGTTTCCAGGCTTGCCCTGCATCCCTCACTCCAGAGAGGTGCCTTCCTCTGGGATAAGGAAGCCCTGCAGCTCTGCACTGGTCTGCACATGTGAAAAAGTGTCAGTAAAATCCCTGCAAAGCATGAAGGGGTGTGAGTTGGGAGGAGCCTTTCCCTCCACGCTCCATGCAGGCTCATGGGTGCTGTGTTTGGGAGGAGACGGCTCTCAGAGGGCTCAGGAGAGTGAGGGAAGCCTTTTCTCCAGGTTGTACCCAGCTTGCCAGGGCGTGCTGCTTTCCTGGTTTCAAGTATTTCCTACCTGACTGGAAAACAAGGCAAGCAGAGAGGAAAACGAGATACCTGTTCTGCCTTTCATGGCCCTTCCTCAGCCTTGTCACCTTTTTCCTGTATGTTTCTTCCAATGTCTGGGACACCCTCAGCTCTCTGGCTCTGTTTTCTTCTTGTCTAATCTGGTGTCCTTTTTGTACTCTTGTTTCTCTGACATTTCCTCTTTCCCTTCTGCTTTTCCCTCCCCAAATCCTGAAAAGAGGCTGGTTATTTCTCTTGGGATAACCCTGACTGAACCAGACCTGGAAGGATTCATGCTGGAAGGGCTGGATCTAGAGTTGAGGAGTGGGGTAGCTGCATCCCCCAAGAAAACAAAACAAAACAAAACAAAAAAAAATTAATATTTCACAGTTCTTATCTGAGTCACACACCATGAGCAAAATCAGCACATCTGGACACAGCCTTTGCTGTCTGAATTTGTATTTTCTGGGCAGATTTGTTGCAGGATGATGGCCCATGGCTGGGCTTACAAGGCTTGAAGGCCATCATGGGGTTGGTTTAGGGAATGGTGCCCCGAGGGAACCCTTGAGGAGCACAAGTCCCTTGGTAGATGTGGCTCCTTGGTTAACATTTCTGGAGCTTCTGTGCTGCCTCTAGAAGTGACTTAGAAACTCCTCCAGAAAATCAGGGCACCTCCCCAGAGTGGTGGCTCTCCAGGTACTCCTGGCCTCTGCTCCAGTGTTTTCAACCCACTGTGCTCGCTCCCTTCATGAAGCAGGCAGCATGAGCCATTTCAGCAGTGTTTGTCATGGTGGGAACAGCTCTCCCTGCTCTAGGAGCTTGTGGTTCTGCGGCCTGACAGGCCACACTCAGCTCTTGTACATCTGCACATTCTCTGGGTCTGTGGGGAGCTCAGTTTGCATCCAAGCCACATGTCAGCCCTGCCCCAGAGAGGATTAAGCTCAGTCAAGGAGGAGTCTCACCACTGAGAAATGTTTAATTTAAAAAGCAATTTCCTTCCACCTAACAAGAAATATTCCTTCCGGAGTGAGAATTCTTTCAGAATGCTGGCTGGGGCTGAGCACTAATAAATTCCTCTTTTCTCTCTTTTTCCCTGCATCTCCTGGAATCTCTAGCATCTCGTAAGTATAATCTTAATTTTTTTATTTCCTTGTCTGTTGGTGTCCTGGCTAAACTCTCTTCTCCTGTCCATCATATTCAATCGTGCTTTCCCTGTGCTAGGGACTGTCTGTCAGCTGGCAGGAGGTTAGGTGGCTACACCTGGTAGGCCTACATGGATCCCACCAAACCCTCCTCATCCTCCGAGTGCAGCCCTTAGTCACTGACACACTTTGTCCCTCTCGATGCTGCTGTACAGAGAGGGTTTGACTGCAGCTCTCAGGTCCTTTCTGCAGAGCAGGGATGGTGACTGCTCCTCTGGGCCAGGTTCTGATGTTTGAGGAGCAGCCCAGGGATGGTGGGTGCTCCTTTGGGCCATGTTCTGATGTTTGAGGAGCAGCCCAGGGATGGTGAGTGCTCCTTTGGGCCACATTCTGATGTTTGAGGAGCAGCCCAGGGATGGTGAGTGCTCCTTTGGGCCACATTCTGATGTCTGAGGAGCAGCCTAGGGATGGTGGGTGATCCTTTGGGCCACGTTCTGATGTTTGAGGAGCAGCCTAGGGATGGTGAGTGCTCCTTTGGGCCATGTTCTGATGTTTGAGGAGCAGCCCAGGGATGGTGGGTGCTCCTCTGGGCCAGGTTCTGATGTTTGAGGAGCAGCCCAGGGATGGTGAGTGCTCCTTTGGGCCACATTCTGATGTTTGAGGAGCAGCCCAGGGATGGCGAGTGCTCCTTTGGGCCACGTTCTGATGTTTGAGGAGCAGCCCAGGGATGGTGAGTGCTCCTCTGGGCCACGTTCTGATGTTTGAGGAGCAGCCCAGGGATGGTGGGTGCTCCTTTGGGCCATGTTCTGATGTTTGAGGAGCAGCCCAGGGATGGTGGGTGCTCCTCTGGGCCACGTTCTGATGTTTGAGGAGCAGCCTAGGGATGGTGAGTGCTCCTTTGGGCCATGTTCTGATGTTTGAGGAGCAGCCTAGGGATGGTGAGTGCTCCTTTGGGCCACGTTCTGATGTTTGAGGAGCAGCCTAGGGATGGTGAGTGCTCCTTTGGGCCACGTTCTGATGTTTGAGGAGCAGCCCAGGGATGGTGGGTGCTCCTCTGGGCCACGTTCTGATGTTTGAGGAGCAGCCCAGGGATGGTGGGTGCTCCTTTGGGCCACGTTCTGATGTTTGAGGAGCAGCCTAGGGATGGTGAGTGCTCCTTTGGGCCACGTTCTGATGTTTGAGGAGCAGCCCTGGGGAGTGAGGAGCTGTGGTCTGAGTGCCCTGACCCACACGCGGTGCTGCCCGGCCCCCTGGGCAGCTCAGCCTCTGTTGTCTGCCCAGAGCTTCCCTCTGTGTGTCCCTTGTCCTCTCCACTTCCAAGCTGTGGACTTGGTTAATGGCTTGAAATGGTTTCCCAGGGCGTTCAGGGGCTACGCAGAGAGGAAGAGACGGAAACGAGAGAATGATTCTGCAGCTCTTATCCAGAGGTAGGGCCCCTTCCCCCCCAGCTGTGACCTGGTGTTGCATGGGCCCCTGGGGGTCACTGCTGAACCCTGGTGGCGTTGACCGTGGCTGTCCCTGTCTCTGTGCTGTCCTGGGGACACTGGCAGTGGCTCTGCTGGAGCTCTGGAGGTGAATGATGCTCAGGATAGCTGATCTCCATCTTCTTAAAGAACACTGTCAAGCTGCTTTTAGCCTTCCGCATGATCTGTGCCTCAGGCAGAAAAATACATACTTAAAAATTTGAAGATGCAATTTCCCCATTCCAACTTGGAATTTCCTATCACAGAATGGCTTGGATTGGAAGAAACCTAAATTATGTTCTAGTTCCAGCTCCCCTGCCACAGGCAGGAATTTGTTTGAGGTTTGATGAATACTGCATGTGCCATTGCTGCACCTACAAATGCACCTCAAAAATCTGAGACCTAGGCAAAATTGACATCTCTAATGACCAGAAGTCTATTTTTAAGTCCTTTTTTTTTTTTTTTTGCAATAATAGAAGGGAAATAAAAGTGGATGGGGACTGATTCCTTATCCAGGTATTACAGAAGGGCCTGGTTTCCTTCTGCAGGCTTCCTATGGCATATAATTTACTCACAGTAGGAATCAGAACTGGCTTGGTCTTTTAAATATGCCAAGAGTTGTGGCAGCCAACTAAAAAGGATAACACAGTATCTGTGTAATTGGTTTAAAACTGCCGTGATCACTTCAGCACTGTTCAAAACCAAGTGGGAGAAAAACATCAGGTTTTTCAACTGAGAAATTGCCTGGCAATATTTTTTTTAGCAGCTTCAGAGTGGTGAGGTGTTTTTTCATCAATAACAAAGAGAAGTAAAAATCCAGACTAAAGACACTCTAAACAAATAGTGTATCTTTAAAAAGAGAGATTTCTCAGAATTTGTTAGGCAGAGGTAAGTCTTGGTTAGAAAATGGCTTGTGAGTACAGGAGCACTTGTGAACCTTGGTGAGGCTGTGTAGTCAGGACAGAGGATGGAGTCACCTGAGCCATGTCCCTTCTCCTGCTGTGCACACTGCAGGGCTGGCAGGGCAGGGAGCCTGGCTGTGTCTGTCGTGTCCCAGAGAGGAGCTGGGACGGCAGTGGAGGGGCTCTGGCTGCAGGGATTGCTGGCAGAGCTCAGCTCTGTCCTGCAGGGAGTGAGGAGAACCCCGCTGTGGGTTTGGGTGTTTGTTGTGCAGCCCTTGGTGGGCATTTCAGGGTTCAGCTGTTGTCACACAGCCCCTTCAGTGCTGAGTCTTGGTGCCCAGGGAGGCTGGATTGTGTGGTGTGGCCACAGGGATGCTGCTGCCTGTGGAGTGAGGGATGCCCAGAACTTTGCCACTGCAGGAGCAGCCAGAGAAGGGAGGGTGAGAGGTGCTGCCAGGAGTTTGGGTAGTGAAAAGTCTTCTGGGCAGAGTGTGGTGACCCACTGCAGGCAGAGCTGCAGGGTGTGGAGTGGAACTGCAGTGTCTTGGAGCCCCTCTGGCTGGGATGGATACCCTGGAGGTGCCATCAGGTCATGCAGACCGTGAGGCACACTGGAGGAGAGCTGTTCAGAAAAGGGAGGGATAAGGAGATTTCATCACTGAAACTTGAGGGATTCTGGTTGTGGCATGATGGGTGAAGGGATCTTGTAAGGGATCAAGTGCCACAGGGTTCCTGGGTGCAGTTGCAGGAGCCAGGCAGGAAAGGTGGGCAGGTTTGGGGAGCCCCACTACTCACAGAGCTGGTTGCAGCCTTCCCAGGGCCAGTCCTGTCATGCTGACATGCAGGCACAGAGCAGCCTGAGGAGCCAGGCAGCTGCAAGAAGCCCTCAGAAGGATCTAGTTGTTCACAGCATGGCCACATTAGGAGGCAGTCCCAGACTTTCACTTCTTTTCCAAAGTGCAGTATTTTCTAGAAGAAAATAGATGGAGCAAAAGGCCTTTGACGCATTTTGTGAGTATTTAGTGCAGTGGTTAACCTTGAACAGCTGGATTCTTCTTGGAGCTGCTCTCCGCAGAGTTTAGGAGATGGTATTTAGGTCTCTTATGGGAGAGCCCAAGCTGTCCAGGCACCTGGGAGCAACCTTCTTCTATGGCAAAGGCTGCTTTACCCCTCTTCCCCCAGGATCTGAAGAAACTCCTCTGTGAAGAGGACTTCTAAGCATTTAAAAGAAAAGTGGGTTTTACTCCAAAATGCCAGAAGCCCAAAGGATGTGACAGTGGCCTTGGGCAATTAGCATTGGTGCTCAGTGTGTGGTATGATCTCAGGCTCACAACACACCATAAAGATTTCCATATAACATATGTCTGAGTCTGTTTTGTGTAAAGAACAGCCCTGGTTCCCTTGAAATGCTGTATTTATTTGGATTTTAATCGAATGCACTGTAAGACAGACCCAGTTATCGGTGATGGTGCACCCCAGAAGGCTTTGTACAAAGAGCCAGGCCAGGGATGTGCCTAAAGGGGCACTTGTCTGATCCACAGCAGTGAATCTTCATGTACCCAAGTAGAGACAAAATAAATCTTTGGGGAACATTAATAGCCCAAGTGTAGACAGAAGTTTGGCATGGAATAATGCTGCTCCCAGCTGCTGGTTTTGCTTCTTGCTGAATTTGGAGCCTGATGACAACAAGGGCTCCTGAAGTGCAGGAGGTGACGTGGGTGCAATGCTCTCCCATGAGAATTGTGTTTGTGTGGATCTCCTGGACAGGAGCAGATGTATCCAAATTTCTCTGAACAACTTCTTGTCAGTGCTGGAAGTGTCTTTTGGTCCGGTCAGTTTGCTAAAGCATCTGCATGGTTGTACCATGTCCTTACTCATCCCACTAACTTGTGTGTGAGCCAGACAATTTGTGACTTACCCCTTTCACCAGCTGTGGTGTCTGTTGCCTGGTGTTTGCCCTGTGTGTTGGGGGCCATAAGGAATCCAGGAAGGCTCCCCCACTGCAGGGTGCCCAGTGCATGGGCTCTCTGTCATCCTGGGGCTGCACTGTGGGGTGAAGCCACAGTCACTAAATAGGATTCATGGAGAGGTGACACTGCTCTTGATGCTGCTTCTCCGTGTCTCTTCTGGTGTGCTGTTTGTTCCTGTCCTGTTCCTGTCTCGTGAGTGATGAGAAACTAAGAGAAACTGGTCCCTTGCACTCGGAGGGGCTGGACAGAGTCCCTTTGCCATGGCCTCTGAGGAGTGGCCAGGACATTCTGTTTCACACAGACCTGACTCTGGGGTGTAGCTGCTCCCCAGGGCTTTCCCCTGGAGCTGTGTGCTCTGCAGCCCCTCTGGACCTGGCTGTGAGGCCAGGGCAGGGCAGCACACGGGGAGAGCAGGCCCGTGGGGACAGGCAGCATCACTGAACTCTGCTGTGCGAGGAGGGAGAACCTGCTTTGGTCCTCCCCAGCTCTGCCTGGAGAGCAGCACTTGGGCTCTTGGGCTGCATGGTTACCAACAGCATGGGAAGGGTTTCAGGAGCCGCTGTGTTTGGGAATGAGCACAGCCACGAGTGTGCAGAGCCTGGGCACCCGCATTCTGCTGGAGAGAGGGGAGCAGTTACTGCTCTTTACCAGGAAAAGAGGGAACACTGCCAGCACAGGCAACAGTGGGTGTCCTCAGCAAATACAGCACAGGTAAAGCTTAACCAGAGAAAAGGGAAAGCAGCCATAAGCTTTCCCTGTGTGGAAAGGCTGCCCTGTGGGACCTCACTTGCCCTGTACCACCAGCCCAGGGAGCTCAGAACAGCCCCACTCAATGAACATCACCATCGCAGCACTAAATCACTGCAGGCTGGGGACCTGGTCTCCAGCTTTGGAATGCCTGGAAGGAAATATGCCATCATCCCCATTTAATTTTCTTCCTCCATGTTTTCACAGTCCTGCTGGACCCAGGTGTTGCTTCTTGTCACCTTTCTCAAAGGTTGTGTTTGGCCTTTCTTTTAGGAATTTTCGGAAGCACCTCCGCATGGTGGGGAGCCGAAGGGTTAAAGCACAAAGTAAGTGAGCACCTGGAAGTGTGGCTGTGAGGAGCGGGGCTTGGTGGGGTTTGTGGGAATTCTGTCACATGCAAATGTGGGTTGAAAGGACCTGGCTTTGCGCTGGAGAGAGGAATTGACCTGTTGGTGCCATTTTACCCTACAAACAAGAAGGCCAGGTGGTTGCAGGTGTCCAGGACATGTGGATGCCTGCAGCAGCCTGGAGGCTGTTCCCAAGGACCCTCTGTTGTGGCTGTGGGACATCTCTGGTGCAAGGCGTGGAAGGAAAGCTGCCGCATCCTTGTCCCCTATGTGGATTTTGGTGATCACTGGGGTGGAGGCCAGCATTCTCACTGGGGTGAGGAGAACTCGAGCTGCGAGTCCAGCAGAGCTGCCTGGCCTCTCTCTGCAGCTGTGACCAGCTGTGGCTCCATGTACCACACAGACTGCTGGCTGTCCCCTCCTGCCCTGTCCCACTGTCATCTCCACAGCTGGCCCTGGGGGAGAGTTGTCTGGTGGGAACTGAGATGATGGTGGAAAGAAGAAATAAGAGAATCAGAGAAGAGAATGGAGCAACGGGAAAATCAGGGAGTGTTATGCCTCACTGGGGAAGAAATCACCTCTTAGGCCTGCAAAATTGCAGTTCCCTTTCCCTGGTGAAGGCAATAATCCTCCAAAACTTGGTTGGGTGACTCCCTTAGCACTGTGAAAGTGGTGTAACCTGCTCCTGGGAGCTGAGGATTGCTCCAGAAGAGAAAGCATCTTGTTCTTCCCACCCTCTGGCCAGGCATCGTGCACAGAGTGCTCACAGCAAAGCATTGCTGAGTTCAATTTGCATTCTTTCCTTTCTCATGTGCTGTGAGAAGTGATCAGCAAAGAGCTTTGCCCTTTCATTGGCGTCTGAGTTAGCATTGCCTGACGTGGACAGGGCTTACCTCCGTGAAACTCAGGTGTGCCTCTGCCTCAGGAACTCTTGGGTCATGTTTTCAAAGCTTTCTTTCTGTGCACAGTAGCTAAATGCCTGGGTTTATCTCAAAGCTGAGGATGGAGATCACCTGAAGAACTGAAGACATGGTTTGTCTCCCCAGACACCCACCCTGGGCACGCTTCAGCAGGGGACAGGCTGCTCTTGTGATGCTGATCCACAGTGAATTCCTGTGCTGCTGTTACTCAGTTCCCTGCTGTACACTCTGTCTGCCACCAGAAATAGGTATTAGTGCCCATAAGTGGCTGTTAATCCCGGCATAATGGCTCTCACATGGGCTTGCCAAGTCAGACGTGGTGGTTGCCAGTTCCCAGGAATTTGCCTGCGGTGCAGCCGTCTGAGCCAAGCTCCCTGGTTTGTGCTTGGGAAATGCCAGTGCAAACAATACAGCACTCCTTGGGAGGAAAAAAAGCCATGAGTAGTGCTCACAAGAGTGCAGGCAAGCAAAGGCTGAAGGATTTCCTCTTTTGCAACAAAATGTAGAAAGCGTGAGCTTTCCAGAGACATCCCCTCCCTGCTGTTTGGTCCAACTCTGACTGGGATGCCAGTATGGAGATGAAGGGAGAACTGACTGGAGAGCTACAGCTGCCTTCTGGCCATGCAGGTGTCATTTGCTGTGCAGTGCATATCTCTGTGAGGCCTTGGAATCTGAGCACTCACGCTGGGACACTGGACTTGCCATGGTTAAATTGAGGTTTGAGCTGTGTGCATTTAAGGAGAGACCATCAAGTGTTGTCCTTTTTTTTTTGTGTTCCATGTCCCATCCTGTGCACAAGTGGGCACTTGTCTCTGCTGTGTGGAAAGGACTCACGTTTGCCAAGTGGAAGGACCAGCCCAGGGGAGTCTGTAATGTGTGGCTTTGGTGGCAGTCTGCTGGATGATTGTTTGCTGGCAGCAGCAGAGGTGCTTTGGGATCTGTTAATGTCGTGCTCTGGTTTTATCCTTTAGCATTTGCTGAACGGCGTGAGAGGAGCTTCAGCAGGTCCTGGAGTGACCCGACTCCCATCAAAGCTGATTCCTTCCATGACTCTCGAGAAAGTGAGTTCTGAGTCCTTTGAGCTTCCTCCTGTGGGCAAACCCTCCAGCAGTTGTTGACTGGGGTCCCACTGGAGTAACTCCTCTGTGCCCTCTGTCCTGTCTGTGATCCTTTTTTAGTTTCCTGAGATCGGAGCAGGTAACGCTCCAGGTGTGTGTACCTGTTCATCTGTGTGTACCTGTATTTATTTGTAGAGCACCACTCATCCAACCTCAGATTACTGAGCAGTTGCCGAAGGGTACCCAGTGGTACAGCTCTCTTACAGCCCTCTGTTCCCATCATCCCTTATCCTCTTGGCACCAAAACAACCTCTCTGGAAACTCACGAGTCCAAGGCTGCCTTCACCATAGTGGGGCTAACGTGGCTTCCCATGCAGGAGCCCCTTCTGAGCTCTTTCCTAGCCTGGAATAGCTCAAGAACACAGCTGATGGGATGGAGCTTGATTTCCTGCACAGGTGATAGCTTGGGGCAATCTGATCTTCATTTGGGCTGCCAGGAATCCCTCTGGGAATCCCTAGTAATGCTGCCATGTTCTGCTTGAGGGGACTGAGATGCTGTTGTGTTCATTTACAGGAAGGAATGCCAGCATCTGTATTCTTATAAATGGCTGTTTTACACAGATTTTATTGCAAGCCTGTAGGCAGGAGCTTGGTGGATTATGAGTTTGCCCATGTTGAAGTGAATTTCACTAATGAAATGACCTGATCTACCAGGTAAGCGTGAGATCTGGCCCTGCTAGGTGTAGAAGACCCAGTTGCAAGGGGAGGTATATGAAAGGCTAGGTTCACAACATGACCCTGTTGTTTGGCAGTCTGACTGCTCCCTGCTCCCACAGCTGCCCAGAGGCGGATGGAAAAGCCATGGAAAAGCCATGGAAAAGCCGTGGTTCACACAGGCTCCGGGCACTGCCCAGCGACACTTGGACATCCCCAAAGGCACAAACAGTGGCACCTCGGTTCTCTTTCCTCAGTCCAGCAACCATCTGTTTTTAACCTTTAATGGTCAATTATATTCCTTCCAGATGTTTTTTTCCCCAGGAGGCATTGAAGGCCAACAGGTAAGGTCGATTTGGAGAGCAAGTTCAAGTCTACTGTTGCAATATGACTGTGTTTGTTGCAGCTGTCCTCACGCACGCTCTAAGACTTCTCTGCCAGGATCAGTCTGACTAACAAGTCAGATTTTCTTTATAATCCCTGAAAAGATGTAGTCAGAGCAGTAATTACTACAAGGAGACCAGCTTTGAAGTCTTTGGACTTTTGCTTATCAGCCTGGCAGTGCTGAAGTGTAGAGAGTCTGTCTGTGTTCTGTCTCCTTCCCCATTTCTGGAGTGACAGGGTGACTGTTGTGACTTAGCATTTGAAAACCAAGCTTGGTGACTGCAAGAGTGATGAAGTTCTGTGACACGTGATGTGAGCTCTCTGTGCACTCTTCATTTGTTACATGTTTGTCTGTTTGAAGACACCAGCCCCAGAGTGGTGTCTGTCACTCTGTGGGTGACAAGAGAGCACGAGTGTCATTGCACCTCTTGTGAGGAAGCTGCCAAGGCAGGATGGAGTGGGGAAGGCTGATCTGCCCTTGTAATGCTCCCTGTGTTCTGGCAGGCCATGACCTTCAGGATTCCTGCGGGACTCTGGATGGTGACTTTGACTTGAACTGGGAAGCAGAAAAGGAACTTGAAGCCATGGCATGTGACGGAGAAGACTTTATTCCACCAAAAATAATGGTGAGAGTTTCCAGCTCATGCTCTGCCTGTCCTTTCAGTGCTGCTAAGTTCAGGATCTTCATGGGAAGTGTGTGTGTGCACAGCCTCAGGTGTCTGTGAGACACTCAGAGATGAACCAAGACATGACATGGGTTCAGATCTGTTATTGCTGGGGGTAGTGCATTGAAAGAAAACTAGAAGGAGGGATCTGTAGTCTAAATCAGAGCAGGACTGACACCAGCACAGAACCAAGTCAGTCTGAGGCTTGTTACCCTGAAAATAGAGACCTAAGCACAACTGCCAGCTCTGCTCCCACAGTGAGGAGCTGAGGGGCCTGGAATCACAGCAGAGTTCTGGCTCTGGTGCTGCTGGAGCCAGCTGAGGCTTCAGCCAGAGTTGTCAGGCACTGTCTGGCACCTGCAGCCCTGTGCCTGCTGTGCCTGGTGCAGGGCAAGCCCTTGGCTGGACCCTGTGCAGATCCCAGCAGACACTGAACACTCCCTACAGCCAGAAGGAGGTTTTGCAGGAGTGATCCTCACTGGGATACAGTCGTCCATGGTGGTGCTTTTGCTGCTCCATCCTCTGTGCACCCCAGTCTCCCCTTTCCAGCCTGTTCTGGCCCCAGTGCAGCCTGAGGGCAGAGCTGTATGCTCCTGTGACACTCAGAGGCACTCTGCAGGCCTGGGGTTGCTCTGGGCTGGAAACCTTCCACTGGGATGTGGATAGACTGGGTTAGCTGCCACCTCGAGTCACACCTGAGACCAGCTGAACAGGGCACTATTTTATGGCCTTTGTGCTTCTGTCCAGACTCTACTGCCTTCTCCTCATGCTGTTGCACCTTTTTTCCCCTTTGCAGCTCATTTCTTCCAAGGTGCCCAAAGCAGAGTATGTCCCAACAATTATCCGCAGGGACGACCCCTCCATCATCCCCATCCTCTATGTAAGTAAATCAGTTCTGCTGTGGATGAGAACACGAGTTAGACAGACACTTTTTTCTTTGCCTAGTTCCTGTTAGGATGACTCCAAAATGCTGATGTGATGTGGAGAAGCTGTCAGGAAGGGACTGGGGGTGTGTTGAACCCAGCTTTGGGGTCTGGGGTAACTTTGTGGGGGCTCAGGTCCAGGTGCAACAGTCAAGTGGGGTGAAAATGGCACACGTGGGCTCTGGGCTCTGCAGACCCAGCCAAGCTGCGTGGGAGGATTATCAAGGGAAGGCAGGGCAGGCATTGCCAGGCTTAGGGCTCCTCCTTATGCTCATCCTTGGGATAAGCAGCACTCAGAGCTCAGCAGTGAACCAGCGACCCCATCTCCCCGCGGGTAGGGGGGCATCCCTGTCAGTCATTCATTTAACTCTGACTTTTCCCTGCGAGTCTGGCCTGAGCAGGTGTCTGAAACAGCAGTGAGGAGTCACGGGTTTCTTTTTTAATCACTTTATTTGCAAGGGAAGGTGGGACTGGGAGCCATCACTGTCAGCGTGCAGCAGGCAGTGCTGCTGGGGTTTAGCCTTGCTGCTCTTGTCTCTCTTCCTTGGAGGGTTGTTCTGTGGTCCTGATGACCCTGCTGTGGCAGAGGCAGCTGTGTTGGGAGTGCAGCTGTTTGTCAGCCAGCTTGGACAGGGGTAAAGCCAGAGACTGGCTGCAAAACAAGGGCAAACAGGCATTGCTGATGTTGACTGCATCTGAGGGACAGTCTGTGCTTTGGATGTGTCTGCAGGCTTCAGCTTCAAGCCTTTGGGTGGATTTAATCTTCATGGCCCGTTCTGTCTTCAGGCTCTGTGCTGAAATGTGATTTCGGGTGGGGGTTACTGCTGCTGTGACCAGCAGCCATCAGTTGCTGTAAATGTGCTCTTAAAGCATCCTTGGAATGGGATTGTGTGATTGTTAGGGAGCTGGTGGAGTGACAGTGAACCTTTAGATGTCTTTTGTCTTGGTTTCCAGGACCATGAACACGCCACCTTTGATGACATCCTGGGTACGTGAGTGTTGCCTCCTTTTCTTACCTCCTGCCCATTGCAAACGTAACCATCAGTATTTAAGTCACTCAGCTGCCCTGTGCTTCAGCTGCCACTCACAGAGGTGTTTTTGTCACCCCAGTGACCCCTGACAGTCAGTTGGCTGCTCTTGGATGTGCTGCTGTAATAAACATTCACTTCTGTGGCCTGTTTTCTGTGCTAAACTCATGCTTTGTGGCAGGGAAACTGAGGCATGGGGCAGCAGGTGCCTGTTCATTGTACCTGTGGTGGGGAGTGGGAGCAGTGACAGAGGGCCAGGAGGGCTGGGGCTGCTCTGGAGCTGTGGTCACCATAGAGCAGTGTCTGGTGCTGTTCATCCCTTCTCTGCCCTGTCACCTGCTGACATTGCCTGCTCCCACAGCATCCTTGGTACTGAGCACCCCTGCCAGCTCAGCTTCCTGCCCTCAGGACTAAGTGTAAAGAAATAAAATTAATTTTGAGCTTTGTCCATGGTTCATCTTTTCCAACACCTTTTGTTTGGTTGGGTTTTTTTGCAGAGGAAATAGAGAAGAAATTGAACATTTATCGGAAAGGCTGCAAAATCTGGAAGATGCTGATATTTTGCCAGGTACATGAAAGTTGTTAAACACTTTGGTGATTTGTTACAAATGTGTTGTTTTCTGTGGGAAAAGTGACTTAGAGGAACCAATATTCCAAAGTCATCATCCATTAAAGTCGCTGCCAAGGCACAGCTTTCACTTCCCATTTCCCAGCCATGGAGCAGTCTCAAGTTGCTGTGACAGCAGGAATCAAATCTGATTTAGCGAGGCCAAGTCAAGAGCTGGGCTGATTTGCTCAAGGAGCCCCAGACAAACCAGCATCAGCACTGTCCTAGAAAGGATCCCAGAGACAGGAACAAGCACTTGCAGTGTCATAGTTACGGTTTCCATCCAGCCTCGGTGTGACAGTGACGGTGGCGTGTGTTGTGGGCCAGTCTGGCAGGTGGCTCAGGTGGGAGCTGGAGACCAGAGGATGCAGGAGAAGGGTCAGGCTGGAGCTGTGGCTGGGGCAGTCCAGGCCCTGCTGGACTGGGGCTTGCTGGGGATTTCCTTCCCAAGTTTGCTGTTCCTCATGGTGGTCAGCTGTGGACTTTCCCAGCAGCTGTGCCATGGGAAGTGAGGGAGGTGACCTGACTTAACTCCCTCCACGTGCCCAGTGCTGCAGAGGAGCAGCTTTGCTGCACCCTGACCTGGGGATTGTGACTTCTAATGTTCCTGGTGTTGTGTCAGTCTGTTCATGCCTCCTGCTGCCCTAGTCCAGTTCCTCTGCAGTGCCAGCCCTGGCCTGCGGTCCCTGCTGTGCTCAGCTTCTCCTCTGCCCACCCCCAGCATCCCCAAGTGACAGGGACTTTCTTGTCTTCCCTATTACTCTTCAGCCACCCACAATGGCGTTTTTAATCTATTATTGTGCCTTTCTAGAGTGATGTGGGCACGGAACAGCAAATCCCAGAGAATCCAGCCCCCAGCACACTGCCCGTGTGTGGATTCCCTGAGCGTGTCCGCAGTGCAGGGCTGCCCTGCTCCCTTGTGCCACTTCTGGGAATGGCTGGGCAGGACAGGAAACGCATCCAGGGTTTGTTTCCTCGGGGCCTGTGCAAAGGGGTTTCCATCTGTGTCTGTCTCTTGCAGGGAGGCCCCGGGCACTTATACTTGTTAAAGAACAAAGTCGCCACTTTCGCCAAAGTGGAGAAGGAGGAAGATCTGATCCTGTGAGTGGCTGTGTTGTCTTCTGGGCTTGCATGGTGTTTCTCTGCTGGATTTGCTCAATGTTTGTGGGACATGGTGGAGCAGGAGAAGTAAAGGGAGCTGGGGTGGCTTGGTCAGGGGATGAGGAGGCTGAGGAGGCACTGAATAGCATCTGACAGCTCACTCAGGGGTGACAGCAACGGTGGCAGAGCTGAGCTCATCCCTGGAGTGCTGCAGCCCTGTCCCCAGGAGATTTACACTTCTATCTGCTTAGTGTCTCTGTGGATAGAGACTGTCAAAAAAGGAGGAAAAAAAATATATTCCTTCTACTAAAAACAACTCTGCTGACCAGAAATGAGAACATGCACCTCAAGCCTCTGGTGCTGTGATACCATTGTAAAGCTGGCGACTGTGGCAGAAATCCAGGGTGTTCCCCCACAGCTGACTCTGGCCAGGGGGAAATGGAATTTGTTTCTGCAAAGCCTGCTCAAAGTCCAGCCTGTTACTGAGGAGGCTTTTCACTAACATGCTTTTCACTTCAGCAGGGAGAGCTGAGCAATTTTGCTGCTCCTTGCAGAGAGTAAAGCTTTGACTGTTTTGCTGCCTACTCGCTTGTGCTGGCTCAAACTTGCTTGGCTAACAGAGCCTGGCTGTGGGGGAGAGGATGTACACCAACCTGTTCCTACACAACTTTTTGTTGGCATGAGAACTGAGTATTAAAATTAACATCTGCTCAGCAATCTCATGCCCTGGCATAAACACTGGCTGTGGAATTCTCCAGCACGTGTGCATATCCACGATTCTGAGCGCATCCCAGCCATAGCTGCTCCCAAGCTGATAAATCAGGGATCTGCAGAAAGTTGTGAACACACAGCTGAAAGTTTGGGAGCTTGGAAGTGAATGTCTCCATCCAGCTGGTGTGTTCTGGGAGGCAGTGCGGAGGAAAGCTGAGGCTGTAGTCTGGTTGGAGCACCCATGGAGGGATTTCTGGGCTTTAGAGCCCCCTAAAGTTGCTCCAGCCCTCTGCCCAGGAAGGGGGTCGTGTTTCACATCCCTCGGGCACCAAGTCCCTGGTCACAGTCACTACACGTCAAGGGGGGGTGGCTGGGAGCAGCACCAAGCACGGGCTGACATGGAGCTGCCTGGGCTGTATTGTCTCACTCAGAACAATCTCTCCAGCTGTTCCCTGCTGATTTCATGCCCTGGAAATGAACCAGTGCACTGATAACCCTCGTGTTCAGAAAGGGCAGTTGTTGATAGAAATGGGAGAGAGGAAGCTGGAGGGGATGCTTGGTGAAACTGTCACTCCAGAAGCACTCCTGGGGGACTTTACTCCCTTCTCCTCACCTTGGAGCTCCCTTGGCTCGATGGACTGTTCCTCCTTCTCTGCCACATGACTTGGACCTGCTCCTCAGGCCCTGGCTCTGCCCCTGTTATTCCTTATCTGGGATCCAGTGGCTCTTCCTGAGCAGTTTCCTGCCCAGGACACAAACCTTGGGCCCCGTGTGAGTGCTGTGTGCACACATCCTTGACATTAATCATGCTTATGAGGAGAGATTTCTTTTTTTTTTAATGATGTGTTCTGCTTTTTCCAGCTTCTGGAAGAGGTTGAGCCGGCTGATGAGTAAAGTCAATCCTGAACCAAATATCATCCACATCATGGGCTGCTATGTTCTTGGAAACCCCAATGGGGAGAAGGTAGGAGCTTGTGGGTCACCCCTGGAATGTCTGCTGGGCCCAGGTATGCCAGAGTCACACTGGGAGCTCTAAACCTGCTTCTTCTGCTGCTGGGAATGTCCTGTCCTGTGGGAGCTGTGAGTGGGAGAACCCTCTGGACTGTGGGGCCGGGAGGAAAGATTAGTGATGTGCAGGACAAATAACTGAACCTTTGAGGAGAGCAGTTGTTCAAAGCACTTGGTTTATTTATTTACTGGTGAGATAGATGTTTTAAAGGACATGGGTGGAAGGTTTTCCAGAACAAAGATGGGCAATGCTTTGCTCAGGAGTCAGAACTGTTTTCAGCTGTTAACTGATATGTTTTCCTTTCAGCTATTTCAGAATCTGAAAAACTTAATGAATCCTTATAGGGTTGCCTTTGAGTCTCCACTTGAACTATCAGCTCAAGGTAATTTATTTCCTGTACAAAGACACACACACACACACACCTTGCTAACCAGTCTGCCTCCTTTGGGGGGCATCTTCATGAAAAAGCAGTTTTGACTCCCTTAATTCCTGCCATGGTCTTTGTTTTGCTTGTAACAACCTTGTGTAGTTCAGCTGCTGCCCCTGGCTTTCCCCTTGCAATTCCTGCATATGTTCAAATTTCAGCTGCCATGTTTGTTGTGCCTGAGGCCTCTCCCAGGATCCTGGCAATGCAAAGGAGACAACTTTCCAGGCTGAGTGTAGGAGAATGCATCATTATTAGGGCATGGGGAGTCTGTGGGGAAAATGCACATGGAGCAGAACCTTTTCTGTAGCCAGGTGTGCTGGGGTCTCTTCTCCAGAGCTGAAACCACTGGCACCAAGCGAATTGTGTCAGTCAGCAACTGGGATATGGGCCATCAGAACCATTCTACAGCTCAGTCTGCTGGCCCTTTTCCCTTTTTTTTTTTCCCTGTAGCTCAAGATATTTCAAGGAGCTACAGGATTTTTCCTGTTCACTGGTCAATGTCAGTAATTCACAGTGCATTTTCACAAGTGACAGATTCTGAATTTGCCCATGTTGTTTTATCTTTGCTGTAGTTCTTGGCCAATAAAACCATGCTGGATTCTCCTGTAGGCACTTCTCTGCTGCCACAGCTCTGGTCTCAGCACTGATGAGTTTTTCTTACCTCCCTTCAGCCTCAGGAATGTGCAGGAGTTGAGCACATTGGTGCTCAACAGTGCAGAGCTCACAGAATCACCGAGTTCATAGAATCACAGAGTCACAGACTGGTTTGGGTTGGAAGGGACCTTAAGGATCCCCCAGTTCCAGCCCGTCCATGGGCAGGGACACCTCCCTCCAGCCCAGGCTGTTCAGTTCCCTGTGCATGACCAGTTCAGCTGCACACGGTGCCTGCACAGGTCCCAGAGCAAACATGCTTGGATGTGTCCAGGAGCAGCTTGCAGGGAAATTCCTGGGTCTGTGGGCAGCTCAGCAGGCCAGGCAGTGGGTTCTGTGTGCAGGCATTAGAGCAGCTGAGCTTTCAGGAGGCTGGGCTGAAGAATACGTCTGAATTTATCCCCTTGATCAGTCTGGGACGTACTAAGAGTGTACCCTTGTAATCCTTTGCAAAGTCATCTAAAACTAATCTTAATCAGGCCTCACAAGTGAAAATCCCCTCCTTGAGCCATGTCTGAGTGCAGGGTTGCTTGCCCTTGTGTTTTCAAATGCACCTCCTGGCTGCCAGTGAGACCCCCTTCAGTCAGAGGGGCTGGGGGGCACAGCTGGCACTGGTGTGTGCTGTGAGCTCGTTGCTGAGAGCACAGACAGGAGCAGGACAGGGTTGGCCTAGTCATTTAAAAGAATAGGTATTTTTAAATTTGAATTTTCAGTGTTAATTATTTTTAGTGTTTCTTTACAAGGAGTTAACTCTTGGTTTACAGCCTCTGAAGTCCCTGTGCCTCATGCAGGCTGTGGCTGATCATCTCCAGCCCCCAGCTTCCCCCAGTCCTCAGAGCAGAGAGGTCAAAGTCTGGAGACAGACGCTGCGCTCAGTTCCTGCCCCTGGGGACAAACCCTGCCAAGGGATTACAGGGAGCTGTTCATGGTTGAGGAGATCTCAAAGGACGTTTGGTTCTCACGGGCCCCTCCACGTGCGCAGTGTCAGCGTTTGCCATGGATGGGTCCCTGTGCCCACGGCGGGGCTGCGGGTTTGTGCTGCTGTGTTCTGTCACCTCTCCCCCGTGCTCCTTTCAGGGTGTGACCCCTCTGCCTCGTTTCACTTCTAGGTAAGCAAATGATTGAGACTTACTTTGACTTCCGCCTTTACCGCCTCTGGAAGACCCGCCAGCACTCCAAACTGTTGGATTACGATGACATTTTATGAGCTGGAGAAGACTTTGCAAGAGGAAGCTCATCACCAGTGTCCAAGAAGTCATGCTTTATTGCAGAGAGACTTTTTTATTGGCACGGGGAGCCCTTCACAGCCCTACGGGAGGCAGCAGTGCTAAAGGGAGGGAAGGAGGAGCCCTCGGAAGTGTCGGCAGGAAAAGTCTCCTGGGCCAAGAGAGACTGGAGGGAAGGGGGTGACAGTGACACCTCGCTGGCCTCAGTCCGAGCCGTGGGGCCTCAGGAGGAGCTGTGTGAAACGAGGACAGGATGGAGTTCCTGGCAGAACTGAGCTGTTTTGGGTCAGAATGGGCCAGATTTGATTCCAGGTCCTTTTAAAGACTTTTGAAGCTCAGGTTTTCTTACAAAAAAAACACAAACCCAATTAACCCATGCACTACAGTGAAGAAGTCACCAGAGCACAGAGGAAGCAGGGGGTTGTCCTGGTGGGACTTTCTGTGCTGGGAGTCCTGGAGAGCAAGGACTGCTACACCTACTCCTGCAAGCTTAGAGCAAGATGATCCCGTTTCCATGTGAATATATACTGGGATATAGAATTGAAATCTTCTTTTTTGTTTGTTTGTTTTGTTTAATAGAAAATAAGTGCAATTTTTATAGCGAGGGAGGGGGTAAAATCTCTCCTGATATTTAATTAGTTAAAAATAACACACCATAACCAATAGATGAGGTATTTTTGGTCTGCTTGAAAATATATTCAGAATGGTAATATATCTTCTGTAGACATATTTAATCACCAGCAAACATGGTTTTAACATAAGTTAGCAGACCCTGCATGTCTGCTGCATTGGTTTGGTTCCTTTCAGAGTAGCTGTGCTGCACTACCTGTACGTGCTCTCACGAATGTGTAGTTCTCCAGTTAGCCACAACTTCATTACTTTCTATTTTGCTGCTTGCAAAACTATGGAACTTTAGTTTTGCTGAAATACTTTAGGTTAGAAACGCGGGACCTGGCTGGGAAGCCTCCGTCAGGCTCGCTTTGGTATAAAAATGAATTAGAAATTAATAGCCATGGTAATTAATTGTTCATGCCAGTGTTTTGCTGTGTGTTGGGAGAGGAGCTCTCTTCCTGTGTGGAGACCCCTCCGAGGGGGCTGAGCACTGAGGCATTTGGGAGAAATGCTTCTGGAGGGACACAGCACAGGCTTGGAGCATGAGTTTGACTCTTCTCTGTTCACTTGATTGCCAGTTGTTTGTGCATAACCCAGCCCTTTTCCCCTGACCTGTTTCTTGTCTGAGCTGCTCACCCCTTCCTGTGTAGGACAGAGAAAACCCCAAGCTCTGTCAGAGCAGCCTGAGAGCACAGGTCTGTACTTGATATTTGATGGTACCTTTTGGAATATCTATTTTTGTTTGGTTAGGTAAGGGGGTGCTTTTTCAGCTTTGGGAATGGGGCTTTTTTCACATTCTGCTGTCCTTTCAGGGGACAAATAGTACTTAGAGTCTGTGTAGGTCACTGGCAATTCTGGGAGGTGACACGAGTTATTTCTTGTATAAGCAAAGGAAGTAACAGGGAAGGATTACCTTATTTTCCTGATTTCCTGGTATCTCAGATTTGTTGATTGTGAAGTGAAGGAAAATACATGTACAAATCTTCTTTTAACTACTTACAAAGAGAACTTGGTGTTCTGATCTGTAGAGTCCTTCTTCCCCTGTGCCATACCTGTGATTGTGATTTTGGGGAGAACTGACTAGAACTGCTGAACCCTTTACATTTAGAGCAGTTTTATAGCAAAACTTTTGAAGAAATAATGTATATACAGTAAGGAGAGGAATGGGTGGAGAGAGGTAGTTTAAAGTCACTGAAAGCCACACTGACAGGTGTGGGCTGTTGCCTCCCTCAGGCTGGGAGCTTTGGTAGCCACGTCTCATCCCTGGACTCAGTCGGGTTTGCCAGACTTACAGTGAAGGGGAGAACAGGCTCCAGTCTGTAGCTTTTGGAAGAAAATGCCAGATATAAAGGAAAAAGAACCCCAAACTTATGCCAATTACTGTTTAACATTGGAGCTTCCACCAGCTCTGCGGTGAGAGGTGGGAGCCAGAGGTGCACTGAAAGCACAAAGTCATGTTATCTGGAGAAGGAAATGGTTGTGGGAGGATTAAAATGCTGACACAAAACTCTCTCCCTTTCTGACCCTTTTACCTCCTAACTGGAGACAGGCAAACTGTTCTTCCTTTCTCAAATCCCAATTCAGTGAACTTGGTAGCATGAATGTAGCATTGTGCAACTATTGAAAATCTTATTTAACCCCCAAAGGGCCCATTTATGTATCCACTTGAGTGATTTCTCTGTAGAATTGTTGTATATCCTCACTGACCACTTGTAGTACTTGGGGTGCAAAGTAGAAGGTAGATTGTGCGGTAATTTCTGTGTTGGAATGGACACTATGGACCGTTCTCCTGGTGCAGTTTATGGGATATGACAACTGATGAATGCATTTCCCTCCAAAGATCTATATTCCTCATAGCTTGTGATGTTTATGACATGAACATGTTTTTTCCTTTGTAGCATTCATATGCCTAAAGAGATGAAATTCTCTCAGAGCTGTGACTGGAATAGAGTTGTGATGTTTGATGTCCTGTGTGCAGCAGCGTCCTTGGAGTTAACCACTGGTGACAGAGGAAAACACTTTTATTCCCCTTTTTCACTGGTGGAGTTTTTCAGGTGGCTGCTGGGAAAGGAAGACATTAGCAGAGGCAAATAAAAATTGTTATTATTTAAACTTTAGAGGTAAAAATGGAGCCTGGAACTTCCTCAGTGAGACCAGCCTGTAAAGGATGAGCCCAGCGTGGTCCCAGCCAGGACAGCTCCAAGGCCCCGTGTGTTCCTCACCCCCTGTGCTCCTGCAGCATCCCCTGGAGGTTCTGGGACTCCCTCAGTGCCCTGCCCGGGGCAGCTGTGCCTGCTGGGCACACGGGACAATCTGCCGTTCCACTCCTACCTGTTCCCTCAGCTCTCAGCACCCTGCTCTCGGGGTGTGTCTGAAACCAGTTCTCTCCTGTGCCGCCGGCAGCTCCGTGTGCCTGGGCTGGGTGAGGGGTGAGCAAAGAGCAGCTCCATCCTCACTGCCCTGTCCCAGCAGGGAGCTGCTGCTGCTCTGTGCTCTGCACACCTGCTTCACTTGAAGAGAAGCAGATTAAGCCCAGATGGCTGAGCTGGGTGCCAGCCCTGGCTGTTCACCAGCTGTGGCTGGAGTTTGTGCTGCCCTTGCCAGAGGCAGAGTTGGATGTGACCCTCAGCCCGTGCCTGGGTAAATGTGTTGTCACACCTGTTAAATGTGATAAATGTGTTATGGCCCGGGCTGGCAGTGTCACCTCCAGGAGAGGAGGGTGGCAGGAAGGGCCTCAGCTGTCCCAGCCCTGCTCCTCAGCCTGGCTCAGTGCTGGCAGTGCCCAAGGGTGTTCTCTGGTGCCTGCAGGGAACATTCACTCAGCTGGAGAGGCCTGGGGGATCACAAGCTCTGTGGATGTGGCACTTTCAGAGAGGCTTTTCTCTTTTCCTCTTGTTTGGCTGGGAAGGAAAGGAAAGAAGAAAATTCAAGTTACCCATGGGATATAGAAATAGGTAGAAACAGATAAAGCTTTTTGCACCTCTGCTCATGCTGCAGCCACCAGCTTCCTTTGCAGCTGACCTCCAGGCCTGGGGTGGGAAACACGAATTCCCAGATAATCCCTTCCTGTGTTAAAAAAAAAAAAAAAAAAATGCAGAAAAATCCTTGTAGCTCCAGCAAAACATCTGACTGCAAAAGGTACCTAGCCAGCTCATCCTGCCTGTGTGAGGACTCTGCTGTGGGATCCCACCTGCTCCCACCTCTGGAGCCACCAGAGCCAGTGGAGGGGCTTGGCCTCTGTGCAGGAAACTCCAGGAAGGAATTTATTCTTCATTCCTCAGCCTGGACTTGCTGCCTGCAGCTCAGCACAGGGTTCCTGCTTCCAGTGGTGTGTCCATGTGCTCCCGTGTCCTCACCCCCATGCTCTGTCCCCGGCTCTGGGGGGATGTTCCCTGTGCAGGGAAGTGTGAGCTGGGATGTGGTGTCCGGCTGCGTGAGCACCGCTCGGGATCCTGGCACAGACCCACCCCACAAACAGCTCCTGCTGCTCCTGCCGTGCTGACCTGTGCCCGGCAGTTCCTGTTCCCAGGCTCTGCTGGCAGGGCTGCTCGGCACCCTCAGCAGCACAAGTGGGGTTGGCTGAAGGAATGGAAAATGCTGGTTATAAACAGCCAGCCTGGCAGGATCTGGGAGTGGGAGCATGTCCTTAATCCCGGCCCCATTCTTAACCCCAGTGGAGGTGGAATGCCAGGCTCGCTCTGCTCTCTTGGTCTAAATGTAAACATTCAGCCCCTCACAAGCTGGTTTGAGTCACACTTGGATATTATTCATGTCTTAGTCCAGGATAAGATATGTTATTGTATGAGTGAGAAAATCCTTCCAGGGCCCTTCTAGTTGGCACCTGCTGGCAGAACCCTCCACCAGGGATGTGCTGGGCCATGCCCTCCTTCCCAGGGAACCGGCCCCCGCTGCCAGGTGGGCTCAGGTAAAGCTTAGCTCAAGTCAAGCTGAGTTGCTCTGTGCTCTGGGGTTTGCTGTGCCAGTCCCTGGAGCTAGGGACAGCCCTTCCTGAGGATCCCAGTGTCCTCCCAAGGGCTGTTGAGCGGTGATACCATTTTCCACATCATCCGTAAAGCCTTTGTGATCCTGTATTTTGTCCCACTGACTACAGCCTATCCCCTGGCTTTCTGCATCTTCCATGGAAGTGTTTTTTAATTCTCATTCTGGAAACACAAGCCAAAGTCAACTGGAAACTGTTACTGGCAAGTCAGCTTGATAATGATCTCCTCTGTGGGAGCTGAGGCAGTAAATGGGTGTTTTAATGGCCATGACCCTGATTGGGATCACTGTTATTCCCAGGTGATCCTGCTGTGTCATGGGCACAGTTAATGGTAAGATAACTTCTTGCTGGGGCAGTACATGATCTATCAAAGAGCACTAGGAACCAGCAGCAGCTTTGGTTCAGAAATAACTTCAGCCCAATTTACTGCCAGTCAATGTGAGAAATGTAAAGACTGAAAGGAATAAACATTGTGGACATTAAATGTAAAGAATCCATCTGAAGAGAAACTACATTGCTTTTTTCCATAAATGTTTAGTAAATATTAAAGAACTAATGCAACCTAATAAGTTTTTCACAGTATTGTATTGCTTTTAGAGTATCCATAAAAGTGACTTAGGGAAGGACAGATAAGACCCATCACAGGTGTTCCGAGAATAGGGATAATTACTCAGTTCTTTGGGCATTCCAAGCTTCCTTATCTCAGCATCCCAGTGGCCTGCTGATAATCACAGCAGGAGTGTCCTATAAACCTTTAGCAGGAGGAGCCTCTCCACCTGCACTGATGAGCTGAGAGAGACCCCCAAGCACCTGGTGCAAGCCAGGTGCTGCTCCTGTGTCTCCAGGTGCTGGTCCCATGTCCTGGGGTGGCCCCTGCTGTGCTTTTCCCCCTCTCTACAGCCTCACCCCCGGGCACAGCCCCTGCCCTGCTCCCCACTCTCCTCCCAGAGCTGCAGGGATGTGTTGGGTTGTACCTGGGGAATGTTTCTCACCTGGGTGACTGAGTTGCTGCTGAGGCTGTGGACTGCTCACTGGACCAGGGACTGGTCAGTGCCACCATCCCCTGGTCTCTGGTTCAGGACCAGCTCAGATGCACATTGGGTGGATTCAAAAAGCTTGAGTGAAAAGTGGGGGGGTTATGAGATAATTGGCTTCTAATTTGTATTTTTAGTGCTAATTCTCCATTGCAATAATACAGACCCACCTACAAGGTGCTGTAAAGGTGGAGCTGGTGCAGAGCTGGGAATTCAAGGACAGGAATCTTTGCCCTTACCTTTGGAATGCCCTAAAAACCTCAGAGATAAACACAGACAAGTGAGGCCCCTGAGCAGGGATCCTGCTCCTTGCTGTGCCCCTGTGCTTAGACCTGACTTTGCTGGGGGTTCAGGTGAGGGTGGCTGAAGGAACTGAGCGGGTTTGGTGTTCCCCATCCCAGGGAACCAGGCTGGAGTCATACCCAAACGTGCTGAACGGGCTGTAGCTTTTCTGCTGTGTATTTCCTGTTGTTCTTTAATAACACTATTCCTGGAACTGGGGTGACTTCAGTTGTGATACAAGCAACAACACAACCTTAGCTCTCAAGGGCTGGGAGCCAGCGCCCATTTGGGATCTTTTTCCTCCTTGAGTTCAGGCACCAGTTTTCATTTCCAGCTCCTTTTGCTTCTGCAGAGTGAGGGGACATCTGCAGCTGCCTGAAAAAAACCTCAGTGCCTGAGTAGCAAGGAGAAAAGGAAACTGTGACAATGGGTCTGGTAAATGTGGAGGAGGATAGGTTATGTCCAGTAATGCCCCTAAACTTTGAGGTTGAGCAAGTTTCTTTCACCTTTCACAGAAAAAGAAGCAATGCTATCAAAATAATGGGGGGAGCCCCAGACCACTTCAGTGGAACTGATCAGTTGACAAACCTTGTGAAGATAAACCACTCTGCTAATTCTGCCTCTGCTCTCTGTGGAGCTCAGAGGGAGCTGACAGCGTCCTGCTCCTTTCCCAAACCCAGCTCGAGTGCAGGGCAGCGTGGCTGCAGCCATCCGTGCTGGCTCCGCACAGACCTGCCCGGCACATCCTTGCTCTCCCGTCCCAGCAGGAAGCTGAAGGCACAGCAGGGCAATAAGGAGCTGGAAATGCTGGGCCCAAGACAGCCCCGGGAGCTGGAGAGCCCAACCGGGGACATGCCAGTGGAGAGTTTTGAAAACAAAGACTGCGCTCTCCCAGGCCTTGGTGGGCCCTGGAGCAGCAGGCTGGCTCCTTGGAAAAGCGAGAAGGAGGTTACAGTGACCCCAGCACCCTCGCTCTGGTTTCTGGCTGCTGCTGTCCAGGGCTGGGGCCAACCCTGCCTGACTCCGGAGCCCTCTGCCAACTCTGCTGCCTCGGCTTTCTCTGGGGCTCTGCTGCTTTGTGTGGGATAACCAGGCTTGAGTACACAAATGTTTCTAGGGCTAAAGACATGATTTAATAAAAAGAGACATTTCTGGGAAAGCTGGTTTTTTTTCTCATTTGTTTTTGTTGTTGTTGTCGTTCTTTGGCTGAGTTTATAAACCCAGGGAGTGGCACTTGGCAGATGCTGTGTGAGGGAAATTATGTGTGATGAACCTGTGGTGCAGGTGAGGGACCTACAGGCACTGGGCACCTCTGCATGGCAGCAGCTGAACACACAGGAGCAGAGCTCATGAGGGACAAGAGGCCCAGGTACAGCTAAAAGGGGAGGAAAACAAAAAAAGCAAAAAAAGCAAAAACCAAAAAATCCTGATAATTTAAACAAGGGACCATCTGGGAGCCACAAATCCAGTCATGGGGATAGGACAGGGATAGCTCAGAGTGATTCAGGTTCCAGCAGCACCTTTGGCTTAGTGAGCATGGGGTGCTAAGGAATTTAGAGCGCATTAGGGATTGTGCCTCTTCCTGGGAGGAAGGCTAATCCCTGAGCACCCTCCCAGACACAGAAACAGAGCCCTGGAGAAATCCAAGGGAGGTTAAAGGCCTGGTAATCCCCCTGGGGAAAGCAGACCGGCTCCAAAACAGCACGTCCCCAGGAGGGCAGAAGGCAATGAATGAATTCTGATAAACCGCTTTCTCTCCCACGGGCCTGTTGAGTGAACTGCCGAAGGGAGCAGCCCTGGCTTGAACTCCCACCTTCAATTTTCCCCTTATCTCCAACGCTGACAGTCACCTGCATGATCATCTTCTGATAGATGTGGTAACTGCAGCCCCTCAGCACAAAGAGAAACAGGCTGGACAGCTCTGTCATTTGAGCCATTTTTCTTCAGCCCTGGGATCTCAGCCTCCGTTTCTCCATCCTCCCCATTTGGGGATATTCTCCATGTGCCACCACCACAGTGAGGTGGGACGTGCCATATTCACCTCAGCTGTGTGACAGGTAACAGAAATCACCTTTAATCCCTTACCACCCACTGCATAGCCTTGTGGCACCACTGGTGCCTGGAGGGCGTGGTGCCCAGAATGATGGTCTTGATCCTTTATCCTTTATCCTGGAGCCATTCCATGTGTCCTGGTTTTAAATCAGCACCATGAGGTACAAAGTCAAATTTGCTGGAGAAGCCCAGTTACAAGGGATTACTTTTCCCTGTTGCTTCTTCCCTCTCCCTTGGTGCTCTGTTGCACCAAGTCGGTGATGGACACAGACTGCAGTGGGAGCTGTGCAAGGGCCTGAGCTTAAGGTGAAATCACACAGAGTCGCGCTGGGCCCTGCTCTCTCCCTGTCCCCTCGTGCCCTGGGTGTACCTGGGGCTGTTCCTCAGCCCCAGCCCCTGTCGTGCTGTATCTGCCTCCTCCTCCTGCAGCTCCGCAGCCGCATCAGCCGTGCCCCAGCTCTGCCTGTGCCCCACGGTGGCACTTTGCCATCACAGCCTCCCGGTGCTGGCCCCTGTCATCATCACACCTGGGTTTTGTGATCGAGCATTCCCTCTTGTGCCAAAATACGAGCGGGATTCCCGGGAGCCCCTTAGGACCAGCGCCGGGCACTCCGCCGGGGCTCCCCGCGGGTGTAAACACAGCGAGCCGGGGATTAGCTGCAGGGCGCTGCTTGCCGGCCAAGTCTCGCTGCCCAGCCCTTGACACTGTGGCACTGACTCAGCCGGGGCTTGGAGCAGTTCACAGGAATGATAGAAGGCTCTCAAATCCTGACTGGCAGGGGAGGGGATGAATAATGGTTGGATTTATTGTTTTGTTCAAAAGGCAGGCGGGCATGCAGTGAAACTAGCAGATGTCAGGTTCAATGTCCACGAAGGGAGGCGTTTTCTTTGCGCCAGGTGCAGCAAAACTGTGTGGGATTCATTATTTCAGGATTTACGGGCTTTACACACGCTCAAAAGCCAACCAGACAAGACCACGAAAGAGAAATCCATTGAGATCTCCGAGCACAAAGGCACATTGTTGGCTCTGGACGTGCCTGAGCCATGAGTCACCAGAGGCGGGGAAATGTCTCTACCCGCTTGCTCCGCTCTTTATCCTCAGCCCCGGGCGCCCGCTGTGGCCCGGCGAGGGCTGGAGGCAGATGGTGCGTGATGGACCCGTGCTTGAGGGAGCACGGCAGGTCATGCGTGAGCCTCACATCAGCCCGGAGTTATTTAAGGTGAAAGGCACGGAGCTGCCTCCTCCCCAGAGTGCCGCTTTGCAGCAGCGCAGCTCCGCGGGGCACGCAGCCCAGCTGGGCACCCGGCACCGGCAGCTTCGGCAGTAAGAGCTATTTCTAGTGCTATCATTTCCAGGTCTCGTTTGAAGAGAGTGCAATTGCTCTGTTGTGGCTCGGGAGTGCAAAGGTAGGAGCCTTATCAGCAGGATACGGAGCTGTTCCCGTAAACACACCTGTGCTTTCGGCTCCCAGCGGGGGCAGCCGCCCGTGCCGGGTGCGGCTCGGGGACCTCCCCGAGTCCTGCCCAAAGGTAATTTTATGTCACGGCTTGCCGTGTCCCCCGAGTCTCCCAGGCGAGGATTTGGGAGGTGTGGGAAGTGCTGCGCTGCCGAGCGATCGTTTCCTGATTGCACACACTTCCCAAAGACACCTGCGGGCGGCTGATAACAGGCGCTGACTGGAAATAACGCCGCGGCGGCACTTTTGTGTCCAACAAGTGGCTGCCAGTGAATCAATGAATCACTGAATCACTGAATCACTGAATAGCTGGGGCTGGAAGGGACCTCTGGAGATCGTCCAGTCCAGCCCCCTGCCAAGACAGGGTCACCCGGAGCAGGTGACACAGGAACGCTTCCAGGTGGATTCGGGACGTCTCCATGACCTCCCTGGGCAGCCAAGAAGAGCAAAATGGGAAAAATGTTCTCCCGCTCTGCTGCCATGGGCCATGGAAAACTCCACTTGTGTCCATCACAGCTCTCCCTGAAACACTCCTCTGACGGTCCGGGTACCACGGACACTGCTCCAGAGTCAAGGGCTGGTTCCCTGTTCTGCCTGGGACGGCGGCCGACATCCCAAGGGTGACCCTGAAAGGCGTTTATCGATCCTGTCCTCGGCTGGCAGCAGACGGACCAGTCCGGGATGGGGGAATGGGCACATATGGGTGTTTTGGGATTCTGTGTCCGTCGCCGTGGCTCGTGTCGCGGGCCGGGGGTCTCCTGTGTGCGGGGAGGGCGATGCGGGCGGCGGGGCCCGGCCGGTTCCCAGCCTGGGGATGCGGCACCACCTCAGATCACACCACCGTGCCCGGGACCTGCCGCTGTCCGGCAGCCCCGGGGCCCTTGCCCCGGGCAGCGGGGGCGGAGCGCTGACCCCGGCCCGGAGCCGGCCCGGAGCAGGGCGGCCCCGGCGCACCTCCGGCCCCGCCCCGGCCCCGCGGGGGACGGCCCTGCCCGGCCCGGGGGCGGTGCCGCGGGGCCGCCCCGGTGCGGCGGGGCCCGGCCCGCAGAGCCCCAGCGCCGCCGCCATGAGCAGCGCGGAGCCGCCGCTGGGCGCCGGGCCGCGGGCAGCGCCCGCCTGGCAGCGGGAGATCCTGGAGCGCAAGCGGGCCAAGCTGGCCGGGGCGGGCGGCGAGCCCGAGCCCCCGGCCGGGGAGCGGCTGGTGGTGGCGGAGAGCCTGGGCCCGCTCCGCGAGAACCCCTTCATGCGGCTGGAGAGCGAGCGGCGCCGGCTGCGGCAGGGGCGGCCCGGGCCCGGCGGCGCGGCGCGGCCGCTGCAGCAGCTGCTGGAGCTGTACAGCGCCGTGCCCGGCATCCGCACCATCCGCGCCGACAACATCCTCATCATCGAGTCCCGCGCCGACCCCGCCGCCTGCTTCGCCGCGGGGGATGCGCCGCCCGCCCGCCGCCGGGACCCGGCCGGCGCCGACCCGCTGCGGGAGCTGCTGGCCCGGCGCGGCGCCGCGCTCGCCGAGATCCGCGCCGACCAGGTCGTCATCTACGAGACGGCCGAGCCGCCGGAGCCGCCCGAGGCGGCCGAGCCGGGCACCGTCAGCCGCCTCCTGGAGAAGTTCGGGCAGCGGCCGCGGGGCCGCCGTCGCCGCGTTGGGGACGCGCTGCCCGGGACCGGCGGGGCCGCGGCTCCGCCGCAGGTGGGACCGGGCGCTGCCCGGGCCGCTCCGCCCGCGGGGCCCGGCTCTCCCCGCGACCCCGCGCCCCTCCAGAAGGGACCCGGCTTCCCCCGGGCTCCGGCGCCAAAGGCGGGACCGACATCTCCGCCGGCGGTCCCGGCCACCCCTCCGCCGCTCCCAGCTCCCCCCCGGGCCGCCACCCCCCCAGCGCTGCCGGTGGCCCCCCAACCCACAGTCCTGCAGCCGGCTTCCCCCCCGGCTGTCACCCCTCCGCCCACGGCCCCGCCACGGGCTGTCACTCCCCCGCCCACAGTTTCCCCTCGGGCTGTCACCCCCCAACCCACGGCACCCCCGCGGGCTGTCCCCCCCCAGCCCGCACCACCTCCCCGGGTTGTCACCCCACATCCCGTGTCCCCCCAGCCCGCCCCGGCTCCCCCCCGGGCTTTCACCCCCGAGCCCGCAGCCCCCCAGCCCGCCCCGGCTCCCCCTCGGGCTGCAGCCCCCCAGGCGGTCCCAGCTGCCCCCAAGGCTGTGGCCCCTCAGGCCAACTGCTTTCTTCACAAGATCAGCTCCAACTCCTTCACGGTCACACCCCGGGGGCAGCCCCCCAGCGCCCGCGTCCCCGAGCCCGGTGCTGTCCCCGCCGGCCGCCCCGCAACGCCCAAGGGGCCACCAGTGCCATCCGCCAGCCCTTCCCATGCCAGAGCCAACGCCAGGAGGCCAAAGCCGGAGGAGGCCGAAGTGGCCGTGTCGCCCCTGCCCAGTGCCAGTCCGGTCCCCAGTGCCACCGGCGCCGCTCGGCCGCTCTCCGCCTCAGCCCCCCGGGCCGGGGGCTCCTTCGAAATCCACCCGGCCCCCAAACCCGACTTGGCGGCCATCCCAGCCCACGACCTGCAGGCACAGGCTCTGGCCAAGCTGCGCCTGAATTCGCGCAATTCCTTCATCTTCGTGCCCCGCCGAGAGGGCAGCCCGGCTCGGCCGCCGGCCCAGATTGCCAGGCCAGGGCCACCGCCACCGCCCTCGGAGGAGAAGGCACCCAAGGAGCCCCCGAGGGCTTCCGCCCCGGAGCAGGAAGAGCCCATCACTTCCCCACCGGCGCCTCTGGATCCGTTGGTACCTGTGACTTACATCGATGACATTGTGGAGCCGGACAGCGGGGCTGGCCCGGCTGCGAGGACGGGGAGCTTGGCGGATCAGCCCGGAGGAGCTGGCCCTGAGCTGGAGATGGAGTTTTCCTCTGTGCCCCTCTACAGACCACACTCTGCCCCCCAGCAGCGGGGAGGCAGCACCTTCACTGTCGTGCCCAAAAGGAAGCCCGCGGCCCTGGGGCTGCAGGCTCTCGCTGATGCCAGCGGAAGGCCGCAGCGGGAGGAAGAGGAGGAGGAGGAGGACAGCAAAGGAAGAGGCAAAGCCGTGGAGAACGCTGACGGGCCTCAAGTGGGGATAGCCCATAAAAAGCGCTACCCCACGGTGAACGAGATTGAAGTGATCGGGGGGTACCTGTCCCTGGAGAGGTCCTGCATGAGCAAGACGGGCTCGCGCCGCAAGAAGGTAACCGGGCACCTCTGTGCCCAGCAGCCAGGCTGCAAGCGGCCCGGGACTGCTTTGGGTTTGGCTGCTCATGGGGCACTGTTGGGAACACGGGCAGTGTGTTTGCTCCTTGTGGGAGCCAGAGGCTGCCCTCGGAGCTGGCTGAAGCCGGGGGTGAAACGGACTCACAAGTGAAGCTGTGGAGAGCAGGAGAGGGAAGGTGGAACTCCACCACACTGATGCGAAGGACATTTCAGAATGGTGAGGAAGGAACCAGAGGTTAATGTTTCTCATGATATCCAGTATTAGAAGAGCTTGCAACTCTGCAAGCCCAGTGTCTTGTTCGCTTTTACTGTCTCCTGGAACTTTAAAGGGAACCTGAGGACCACAGTTGGGAGATGGGACTTGGTGAATTGAACAGAATTTGCTCTGAGGGAGGGGGCACTGGGGTCTGTCCCACAAAGCAGCTGAGGGTGAGCTATGCCCTGCCACAGCTGCAGGGCCTCTCCCACCCCAGCCCTTCTTGGAGACACGATAATGGAAAGTAAAGTATTTCAGGAATTTAGGAAATCGGGGGGGAGCTGCGTGGTTGGAGCAGCTGTGGACTTGCCCTCCCGCTCTGCTCTGCTTGCTGTGTCTGAGGGGTTGGACATGTTGAGCTGCCCGTTGTATTGCCATCTTCCTGCATTAGTGATCTATTGATAGAGGCTCGAGAATTAGGTCTCGATTAGGCAGAAAGAGATCAGTAAGAACTTAACTCCCATTGATAGGATTATACCATTATAGCTGCTCCTTCTGAATGTGCAGCTACAGCTCTGAAGGTCCAGGAGATGCTGATTACTCCAAATGCCTTTGGAGTGAGCGAATGCCTGATTTTCTCACGCTTGGGGAGTAATGTAGATCGTTGTGAGCCCTAAATTGAGAATTAATCTTTGTAGGGCTTGGTGAAATGCATCTGGACGTGATAAGAGGAGTGGTGGCAGATCCTGACTTTTAGGGCTGTGATGTGACGTGTTGTAGTGGGAATTGTTGTTGGACATTTCCGTTACCCAAATCCAGGTAGATAACTGAGGGACTGAATGCACATGGGTGCCTGAGGCGCTGAGCATTATAATTTGAGGCAATCCTTTGAGCAGGATGCATCTCATTTGAAGGGAGGCAGGGAGTGCTGCTGTCAAATTCCTCCCTAAGCACGAAGCCTGTGGTAATTTGATGGTGACTAATGCAGGGAGCAGGTCTGGAGCACCTTGAGATCCAGAACAAGCAAATGAGCAGAGAGTGTTGATTCTTGCTCAGTGCTCCTGCAGCTTTTCCTTGTTTTTCTACAGGGAAATGCTTGGTCAGACTGGAATTATTCTGCTGCTTAAACACCTGCTGGCTTACACTCATTGCAGCTGTTTTGGCTCTTTTCAGGTTCAGTTTGGGGTGTAAAATTGATTTACACCAAATCAGGTGTGTAGTATAAATGGTGAAAATATTAATACAGCATGTTACAGTTGTGAGTGCCCTTAAGATGGAGCAGAGGATACAGAGGGAATCTTGTGGGATGATCATATTTGGGTAAGCCCTACTTCTGATGGAGCTGAGGAGCTGATTTTTCTGAGCAGGGAATGCTGTTGGGACACAAAGAGCAAAGACTCAAGTAAAACCAGTTAAATGGTGCACAGTGGAAGGTGTCCTTAACAGTACAAAAAGGAGGGAGATGAGCACAAGTCCAATGCAGTGACTGGATTGTGTTTTGGTTGGTCAAACCCAGAGAAGTCGTGGCATGTCCAGCCTTGGAGCTGTCTGAAACTTGCCAGGGAAAAGCTTTGAGCAACTGGCAGGTCAGTCTTACTTAAGATAGGAGTTTGGGCTAGAGACCTCCAGAGGACCTTTCCCAGCCTAAAATATTGTGTGATATTGGTTAACTACGGTTTTGTGTGTCAGTGGTGGATTTGTGTGGCATTGGGCAGGTCATGGAGCTCCTCTGCCCCTGTTCTTATCAGCTTAACAGCATTAACTGCTCTGCTGTGCAGCTGAGGTGCCAAATTCTGCAAGGTGCACACACAGCTGTTCCCAAAGAACTGTATGTGGGGTCGTCCTCCAGGAGAACTTGTGTAAATATTTGGTTTCTGAGAGGAGAGAGATTAAAAGGCAAAGGAGGAACTGCCTGATATATTTGCAGAACTCAGGAAGCTGAAACAAATAGGGACCCTATGAAAAATAAGATGGAGCTGAAGGAAAGTAGTCAAGATACAAGTTTCTGGGTGAAATTAAATGTGCTATGGGAGAAACACCCATTTTTCTTTCACTTCCTTCCTGCTCAGTCAAGCACAGAGTATGACTTTGTAGCCAGGGTCTAGAAGATGCTGATGGGGACATGGAAAGATTTCTGTTTACTCTTGACCTAGAGGATGTTTGTGGCTTTAGTCTGGGTAATAAGGCTGAGTGTTGATGCCTGAAAAGGAAGGAGCTTGTATTAAGATGCATTCCTTGGTTTCTTCCCAAGAGATCACTCTGTGTCTCCAAGGAAACCAGCCAAAAACAAGAGTTCTGTTTTGTAGCTGTGTTGGGGTTTTCAGAAACTTGATTTTGGCCTGAATTGGGCAGAAACAGACTGTTCTTGTGAGCAGGGAGCTGCAGTTGTTTGTTAAAACCAATCCCCTTTCTTTTTTGGGGTGTCAAAACCTGATATTGGTTTTAGTGAGCAGCTTCTGTGTCTTTTGGGGTGAACAAGCCCTTCCTGTGCCAAGCATCTTCCTTTCCAAACCTTGCTTTTAAAAGGTCTGTAATTATGCTCCATACTCAAGAGAGTTGTGCATAGTGAAACTTCAAGAACTTGGAAAAGTTTAACTGTTTGCTGATGCCCAGCAGGAATCTGGGAGATAAACAGCAGGTCAGCATAGTCTGGAAATGCTGTGGATCAATGGCTGTCTGTGCAGTCAGGGGTAATGATTTATTAGGAGGGAGGGTGTCAACCCTGCCAGTTGAACCCCACTGTTCTCTGAGACGCAAATGGTATTTTTCTTCAAATGCAGAAATTCAGCCTCCCTTTTCCATCCCCATGTGTGGCCACTGATTACCTGACTGTGGTAGTGGTGCCAGCAAAGTGGAGCTGATGTGGTGCATGTCCCCTGATCCACATGCTCCGTGGCTTTTTGGGAGGGTGGCTGGGACAGGCTGGGAGTGGGTTCCAGCACCGCTCTGCACAGAGGGACCTCCAGCCCCTGCTCCTGGCTGCTGACAGTGGCTGTGGGACTCGTGACTTTGCTGTGGCCTGGGGGATGCTGCTGCTTCAAGGCCTTTCAGGATAAACAGCTTTATTGCTCCTTCCAGACCTTCAGATATGTGAAGCAGCTGTTACTTTGGTGGTTGAAGCTGGCGCTTGGTGAGGAAGAGGAAGATGATGTATTGGAAATAAAAAATCTGTTCCCAGCTCTGTTGTGGAGCTGCTGTGGGGGGACAGGGGCTGTGAAGGTCAGTGTGGGGCTGTGTGGGATGGGACACATCAGGGTCTGCAGGTGGAGGGCAGAGCCCCCAGCCCTGCTCACCCTGGGGGATGGATGAGCTGGAGCTCCTGTGCTCCTGCAGGGGTTCAGGTGTCCTTCAGGGCTGTTCATCTGCTCTGGGGCTGTTTTGAGAGCTCTCCAGGCAGTACCACCAGCAGTTCAGATAAAGCAGTGTGCGTGGGACTCAGTCTGAGGAGTGTGTTTGCAGCTCTGAAGGGACGTGCCAGGAGCTCCTGGGCAGCTGCTGGAGGAGCTGGCTGGGCTCTCAGAGAGGACAGGATACATGTGCAGGGATGGAAGGAGACCTACTGACCTTTATTCTAAACTGGGAGTGGGGCAGAGGATGCAGCATACTGTTAGTGGCCTCTGCTCAGAGCTCCTCTTTGTACTCTGTTATTGCAGAGAAGTAAAGGCATGTCAGCAGTGCCAGGAGGAAGGGAAGGCTTTGCTGCAGGATGTGGATCTTGGAGGATAAAATCCTGCTCATCTGAGCTGACAAGAGTCAGTGGTGGTTTGGTTACCTGCCAGAATAACGTGCAATAAAGTTGTCGGTGAGATAGAAATCTGGGTTTCTGCAGAACTTGTGGCTGGTGTGTGGGGTGAGAGCTAGGGAAGGACAGAGCACTGCAGAGCCAGCTGGGCTCCTCATGAGCAGTCACTGGCTTTGGGCTTCAGGCTCTCCTCTGGTTGGAGGCTGGACTCTGCCCTGGCCCTGCTCCTTCAGCGTGTCACTCCTGCAGTGCGTCCCAAGTGTTTTCCTCTCCAGGATCCGGTACCTCCTGGAGATCCTGCAGGGAAGGTGAATGAGTTCTGGCCAGGCCAGCCAAAGTCCTGTGAATAACAGGACCTGAGAGCCAACAGACATCAGGTTGTTGATGGATTTAATGTTTTGTGCTTGTCACAGCTGGCAGTTTGCCGTGTGCTGGCAGGCAAGTCGCAGCCCAGTGTGAGCAGGGATTACAGGAACAAGGCTGCTGGGATCCAAACACTTGCAGTCCAAAGCTAAATTGTCTTCAAAGTTCAGCTGAACTTCAAGAAGTTCCAGCTTACACAAACTTCAGCATGGTCCATGTCCTAATCTTTTGAGCTGCATAATGCCTGAATGTGGCTTCCAAATTCCCACTTAAAAGTCTGTAAAAAATTATTTTAAATAGCCCTCAGTTTTGATCATGGACAGCAGCTTTCTTGATCTAACCTGCTGAACGTCTTGCTCTGTAGTTTTCCATCTGTTCAGTTCTGCTGGAGATGGTCTCCTGTGAGAACCAGGTGTAGGTTTGGGATGTTGGCAAGGATCAACATTTTCAGCTGCTGCCCAGACCTGTTTGGAACAAGTCTGCACAGTGTGGAGTCTAAATACTGGTAGCTGCCTGAAGTTTTTTTTTTTTTTGTTTGTTTGTTTTGTTTTGGTTTTTTTTTTAATGTATAACACACATAAATTAACCATAACACAAGTAAACTAATCTGGTAGTAGAAGAAGAAATTGCTCTGCAAAAATTGATTTGATTATGTCATCTCTGTGTTTTGGAGGGGTCAGGGCAGAGATTTGTGTTCTTTAGCTCTTGGAGAACTGCATGTTCCTGTTCTATTTTCTGTCTCTGGCTGTGCTCTGCTGGGGCAGATTCATCTGCCACCTTTAAGGAGGGGCCATGGCAGTATCTGACGTGGATGTATTGCATTTTTAGGAGATGAGGTCAGCAGTGATAAGTCATGCTCAGGAAATAAATGTCTTGGATGATGAAGTGCGGCCCCTCCCCTGCGGAGATGATCTCCATTAGCTGTCAGATGGCAGCAGGCTCTTTCACCCAGACAGGGCCATTTTCCTGCCCTTGGCAAATTCCACTGATTTTTTTTCTGTGATGTTGATATAGCTGAAGCCTGGAAATCAGAATTTGCTGCAGCTACAGCTTTTAAACCATTTCACAAGCTGCCCCCGAGGCTGTCAGTGGGGCAGTGGGTGGTTTTTTGTTTCCCCACTACACGCCAGCACCTTGAAGTGCTGAGACTTTGTTGTATGAAACCCTGGCAGAGTCGGAGTCAGATTTATCTCGTCTCTGTAGTGGGAAACTTTCTGTGACTGAGGCTCTGCACGGCCTCACCACTCCCATGCTGCTTCTGATGCTGCAGTGACAGCCTGAGCTGGTCCCAAATTCCCCTGGTTCTCTTGCCCCTGTGTCCTGCCTGCTGCTGTCAGCACTGCAGGGAATGGACAGATGGGCTAAAATAGAAACTCTTACTCAAATAAGAGGCGAGCCTGGCTTTGGAGGTGGTTAGGACGTGCCCAGGGCTCAGCCTGCCCCAGAGCTCAAGAGGAGATTTGAAGTACTTTGTGCTCTGAACTCTAATCACGAGGATTACAGTTAACGTTCTCTTAATCAGTTTCCCTAATCTGTGGACCAGATTGGAGATGGTTTATAATTTCCCTCCATCTCAAGGATTCAGTTTGTTTCGGGTTTGGGTTTTCCTTTCCACTCTGGTTTTTCCAGTGGTCATGGTGTTCTGAGAAGAGCAGAGGGAGGACACTGGGGTGGCTGGGGCAGGAATCCTGCTGGTCTGTGTTATATCTAGGGAACTGTAGAGAAAATGAAAATATTTAGTTTCTGGGTGCAGTGGCAGTAAAGGAAATCTGGGTATAAGAGCTGCTGCAGCAGCATCTCCTTCACCTCAGGGGTGGTACTCACCCCCCTCCCAAGTGAAACCTGAATTTAAAACCTATTTACGACCCAGACTCTTCCAGTGACTGCAGCAGTCTGTGGGGCTGGGAGGATATCCCTGTTTGCCAGTTTATGTGGGAACAGTCACATGAAGTGTCTGTATCACACAGACCAACTTCACAAACATCCTGGGAAAATCTGGGCTGGAGGAACTCGGTGCTGATGTTTTCCGAGAAGTGCCCTTTGGATGATCTTGGGAACTTGGCAGGATGGAGCTGCTGCTTTGTGGGCATTGTAAGACTGTAGGAAATATCTCAGACAAAACACTTGTGTGTGTAGGGAAATTGTGTCGCTTGCAGCTGCTGAAAATGCAGCTCTGAGGGCACATCCCTGAGGCTCCTGCTGAACCTGCTGCACTTGCTTCTCATCGAGGAAGTTCCTTTTGCATGTTAAAAGAGAGAGCAAGGGCAAGAGAGACACGAACTCTGTTGTGCAGGTCATACTGTTCACATAATGGGAGCCTTTTGGTCCTGAATGAGCTCCTTGACGGGGTGGGAAATAATTCTGCTTCCAGCCGCTCTCTATTTCCCATGGAATGATGCTCCATGGGTCTCATTCCAGCACTAAACCCAGGTATTTTTGTGAGCTGCTCTGGGCAGTCTGGGTTGCACAGAAATGTTTATGGGTGGCAGCTCCCAGCACTGCACCTCGTTGTAGCTACAAATGGGCTGCTCAGAGCTGTTTGTACTCAGAGCTCCTGTGCTGTTGGGGAGCTCTGTGTGGCTTTCATAAGGACACCAAGTCTTGACACTAATTGTACCTTGCTTATCCTGCTCCCTTTGTGCATTCAGATGAGATTTGTTTCGTACAAGTAGGGAGCTTTGTCCAGTTCTTAGGGGCCAAGAAAGTAATTTTTGAATTGTTTGTTAAGCTGTGGAAGCCTCTGACTCCTCTGCCTGCAGATGTGAGGAGGACTAAAGGGCTCCCAGGGTGAATGGCTGCTCTGTGCCCTGGCACACTGAGGCTCCAGCTGTGCTTGTGTGGGCACTGGAATCTCCCCTTGTCCTGCACAGTGAAGGGAAGAGTTAACCAGGCCACCTGCCCCACATGCTCTCGGGGCTGTCCCTACCCTGTCACCTCTCATCAGGAATTTGAAACTTGCCCGTGTCTTGCACAAGGAGTTTAATATTTCGAATCTCCATGCATTGCTCCTATCTGCCATGTGCTTCAGCATATTGATTACACAGAGCTGGCTTTGTGGGCTGCCTTGTAAATGGAGACTTTCTTGTTTTGCCTTGTGGCTTGGGAGCTGGGATGTGTTCCTGAAGGAAATGTCTCCTTTGCCAGCCACACAGGGCTTCCCTGACATGCTCCTGCTGTAAATCTTTAGTGCTCTTAGCTCTACTCAGTAACTCACCGAGGTGCAGTTAATGGCTGAGCAAAAGTCAGTGTTACACTCAAGGAAATACTTCTTGGAAAAGCATGATCAAGTGATTCTGTGGTGTCATAGTTCCAGTTCCCCAAAACTCTTCTTTTTGTTCAGAATGACAGAAAGTACATTTCTAAACTGCCATCTGCAGTTTCTGGGCATATTTAGAATGCTTCAGCCATAGCAGTACAGGGTTAATCTGATTTAAGAAGCAAGCCTCAAGTCCCCTCTGTTCCTAGGGATACTTGTCAGGGAAAAACCCTTTCTTTCTGTGTCAAGGAAGGGCTTTAGAGGCACAAAAGCTCCTTATCATCTGAATGATAGCAAATGCCTTGGTGATGTGCTGGTGATTCTGCAGTCCCCAGGGCACTATTTCAGGCTGCCCACATAGTCTGTGCCTGGAGTTATTCAACAATTTGGGCTGACACATGACTGTTTTCAGTACAAGCTCATTGCTAACTCCAAAAAAATGGCTCATTTTCCGAAAAATCCTTTATCTAAAAGTTTCTTTTCATGGGAGCTGTCTAGATCATTGACTGCAGGCTGCTGTGAAAAAACTGAAGGTCTCTGCAGAGGTTTGGAGTTTATGAACTGCTTTTCTGTCTCCTTTTACTAAATCTGCTGCTCTGTGGGACTGGTCAGAAGGGAATGGCAGGGTAAATCCTTTGGGGATCTTTGTCCACTATAAAATCTCTGCTTCTCCCCTGTTTCCAGTCTCACAAGCAGTTATTTGTCTGTGCAGAGACCTTCCCTCTCACTCTGTGGCAGCTGGGAGGCTGTTCTGTGTTAGAACCTCCTCTTTGTACAGGTCCTGAGCCTCCACCCACCGACCCCATGGGTTTGGAGCTGGAGCAGCTTCCCAGCCCTCCCTGGGATGCTCTGTGTGCACAGGCTTGCTGACACTCCCAGCTGGCTGCAGCTTCAGGTATCAGGTGATGTCTTGTGCCTCCTTGACCCAATCTTTAGACAACCACTGCAGCAGCAAATGTCCCTCGATGTGAGGTGGCACAGGAGCACAAGGTTCTTCAGAACCCTTGTTTTGCCTGTGCTTGATCTCTCAGAGATGTCGACCCCTGCTTTGTGTTCATGCTGGATTGTCCACCTTTCGTGCAGGTACCAGCCAAACCCTCCTGTGCTGCTGAGAGGAGGCAACTTCCTTGTGGGGGGAAAGGAGGAGCAGACACTGATCTCTTGTCTGCGGTGACCAGGGACAGGAGCCAGGGAACGGCTGGAGCTGGGCCAGGGCAGGTCAGGCTGGAGAGCAGGAAAGGTTCTTCCCCCAGAGGGTGCTGGCACTGCCCAGGCTCCCCAGGGAATGGGCACGGCCCTGAGGCTGCCAGAGCTCCAGGAGTGTTGGGCCAGCGCTGCCAGGGATGGACAGGTGGGGTTGGTGGGGGTCTGGGCAGGGACAGGAGCTGGGCTGGGTGATCCTGGTGGGTCCCTTCCAGCTGAGGATATTCTGTGATCCTGTAATCGAGCAGGTGTGAAAAGCTGCTTTAAATCACACCCAGCAGCACCTGGCAGGAGTCAGTGCAGTCCCTGGATTTGTCACTTGGGAGTTGTTGAGGACAGACCACGATGAGAGGAAAATCAGTACGTGAAGAGAGCAGGTCTTGATCTCTGGTGCTGCTCAGCTGTTTGGACCTGGTGAGGCACTTGTTGGGCTGGGACGTGCTGGAGGTGCTGTGGGTTGGCAGAGGGGCAGGGATGGAGCCCAGCTTGTGCTTCACCACTTGCCATCCCATGCTGCTCCTCAAGGACAGAGCAGGGATGGCAACTCCCGGCAGGAACCCCGGGTTTAGGAGATGGGAACCACTCACAGGGAGGGGAGAGGGGCTCAGTCCTTCTCAGCCCCCCTGTTCTGGGCTGCTGTGATGGGGATCAAATGCTGGCTCAGACTCTTCCTGCTGGAATATAATTATATGATGATTTTATTCTTTTAATGCCTAGATCAGTTACTTTTTTCTGGCTGTTACAAGGTGAGGATTTGGATTGTCAAAGAGGTTTCAGTTTAAAAGGTGTGAACACCCTAGTTATCACTTTGGCTTTGGCTCATCAGCCAAGCAGCAAATGTAATAATGGGTGGAGAAGAGAAAAGCCACAGTAAGGAGATTTCTTCTGGAGCTGAGGATGCAGATTAACCCCTGGAGACTTCCAGAGAGGTCCCTGGTGTGTGAGAAGCCGTCGGGTGTTTGCTCGGTCATTAATACTGCCTTGCAGACTTTCTTATCTCCCTTTTGGAGGTGAGGTGGTTGCTGACTGTCACTGCTCATGTTGTAGGTTGATTTATTGAACCCAGTTATTTTTGTTTTTAATAAATCTCTGTATATGGGGGCTCTTTGGTGGCTGGTCTGGGTGCAGCCTGAGTTCTGACAGCTGACACAAGGTTGACTTCCCTTTTCTAAATGAGATCTGCATAACTACTCAGATTTACGCTTTGTTGGGCAATGTTTGCCCTGGCTTCTCTTTCCTGGATATTCTATTACTCATTACTGTTCAAATCCTAGCAAATAAATAAATGATTTTTGCTATGGCAACAAGAACCTATCGGTTGAACAGCACAATATTTCCTGAAAAGCCTGATTTACTCTTTCCAGTGTGTCTGATTGTTGGGCAGAGTATTTATATATAAATTTATATATACATGTATATATGGGTTTGGGTTGGACCCTGGGTTTGTGACACAGCTGTGGGTGAAGCCTCCAGCTGAGCAAAGAGTGACAAATCCCTGCAAACATCCACAGCTGAAGGGTGTAAAATTCTTCCTTGCCACAGCTGGCAGCTGCTGCTGGGGCAGAAACAGGGGAAGCAGTGCTGAGAGAGGCTGGGCAGAGGCCTCTGGCTGGGCTCCAGTGATCCTGGCTCTGCTGCGACACGCTTTTCTTCTAAAGAAACGTCCCCTGTTGCCTTTGTGTTCCCATAAAAGTCCCTGTGGTCTGGCGAGGCGCTGCTGGCTGTGCAAACCTGTTGTCTGTGCCATGACTGGGCTCTTGGTTTTCCTTTTTGGCTGGTTCCTGGGACTGAAGCTGCCTGTGTTCCTTGCACACAGCACTCAGCTGTGCCCTGTAGCCACTCAGAGCAGTTCTCTGCCCCGTGTGTCCCCTGGTTTTGCCTGAATGCTTCGCCCTCCGTGTTCTGCTGGGTCAAGCAGAGCTACTTTGTGCTTCCCTGAAAGCCTTTTGTGCTTAGAGAGGGGAGCTGAGGTGCTGCCGCAGCAGGTTTTGGGGTTTGGGCTCTCCCCCGTGGGCAGGGCTGAGTGCCCCAGGGTCCATCCTGTGCCAGTGCCTGGTTGTGCCTTGTGTTTGCTCTGCCTGGGTGTGCCCAGGGCTTTGTTGCAGCAGTCGTGGGCTCTGCCTGGTGCAGGCTCTGGGAGCAGGGGCTGGGATCTGCCATAGGGCAGGGCAGTGTGGTATGGGGGAACTTGTGCCCCTGTGCCACACACAACTGCCTGTGTAAGCCTTGCAGGTGATCTTGGCCCCAGCTGTGCCCTGGGTGCCCGGGGCTGGCTGGTTGCTCTTGTTGTGTCAAGGGCTCAAGGAATGCCTCCTGCTTCAAATTGGCCGTGGAGAGTGGGAGCTGTTGACTTTGGATTGTTAGTGTTGTCTGTGGGCTCTGTGTGGGATGTGGGTGTCTCCAGGCCGTTTCTGCTCTATTCTGCTCTTTGGTTTTGCTCCCTGCTGAGGCTGTTTTCTCCTCCAGCACTGCATGCACCTTTGGTCCAAACTGGACTCAAAAGTAATTTTTCTTAAAGATTTCCTCCAGACAGCAGAAAATCAGGAAGATTTAGTTCCATCTCCCAAGCTTAAATTCTAAACCCCAAGGCATATCTCTCCTGTCTGCTTTGTTTTCCATGTCTAGCCAAGTACTTCTTGCCCTTCAGTGCCATTGGCAGCACTGGTAAGTGACCTCTGTGCAGTTTCTGGTTCTGGGATAGCTCCTGGGCTTCCAGGAGCCCTGGGCACCTCCACCCTGGTGGCCTTTGTGCCTGGCAGCTTGGCTCATCCCCACAGGACAGACACCACATTGTGAGCAGTGACAGCCTGGCTCGGATCAGGGAGCATCTAGGTCAGCAGCAGGGATGGGAAATTCAGGGAGCAGCAACTGGGATGCTCTCAGCTTCAGGACCATTTCATTCCAGTCCCTCTTCTCTGAAATAGAATCACTCTTCTCCTCTTTTGGGGAGACTCAGAGTGGCTGGGGCTGGGGCAGGGAATGGGGAAAGGCAGCTGGTTCCCTCCATGCAGTTTCCATCCCGCCTTCTCCCGGGAGCAGGGGAAGGGAGCCAGCCTGTGTCCAAGGTCCATCCTGCCCTGGGGCAGAGTAGCTCCAGCTCCAGCTGTGGTTTGCAGTGTGGAGGAGCTGCAGCTGCTCCCTCTGGTACCCAGATTCAAACTAAGCTCCCCTCGCTGCTTTGCTGAAAAGCAGCAGTGAAATGTTCCCCATCCTGCTCTGGTCCCTCCAGAGCTCCAGGGCTCCTGTGCATGGGCAGCACTGTGACGTGCTGGGAGCTCTGGCCCTTGGGGACATCCAGGTGTGACTTTGGCAACCCCTAATAATGTCACTCCAGTGCTCTGACCACTGCTGTGACAGGGAATGGGTGCACCTGGGCACTGTTGGTGCTTGAGGGCTGCTTGGGGCCAGGTCCCACTTCCCAGCCTCTGGGGATTTTCTGTGTGACAGAACTGTGGGATAAATGTGCTGCACTTGCCCCTGGCCTGTCATTAGCCAGCATCTGGAGAGATGAGAGCCACTGGGCTCCTGCCACCTGTCACAAGTTGCCATGTCCTTTCCATTCTGTTCGTAACCCTATTAGCTGAATTTTAATTGTATTTAGAAGTAAAGGGATCACAACAGCCTTTTAGACAGCTGCCTCTGAACCTTGATCTGTGTTGGCTAAATACTTCCCTACTTTTGGCATGAACTTATTCCTGGCAAGCTTATCCTTCTTATTTGTCTGATGTGTGCTGGCATCAGCAATTCTCTGCTCCTCGGTGGTTATTTTCTGGAGTACTTACAAAGAGCTTTTATGCTTTTTCTCCACCCTCACTTTTGCTGGTGTGAAGTTTTTGCCAGTGACTCTCCTGTGCACCTGTTGAGGTGACCTGTAACCAGATCCCTGGAGCACAGCGGTAGGTAATGATTAGGACAGGCAGGGCTGCAGGGCAACAAACCCTGCCCTCAGTTGTTCTTTTCAGCTTGGACGAGCACATCTGGAGTCACTTCATTGCCTGCTGGGTGTTACAGGGAGGAGAGAGTCAGGCAGTCCCTGTTTCCAGCATTCATTCCTGGCTTATTTAAGAAGCATCCTAATAATGATTACAGTCCTGTAGCAAATCCCAAATTTTCCTCAGTTATTCACATGTGATGAACTTCTTAGTGCAAGGGTTGCTCTTAAACTCAATTCCACTTTTAGTGTTTTTGCTCTCCAGTTTTCTTCCTGACCATAAAATTCCAGTTAGCCCTTGATGAACCCTTGTGTTTGAGTCATTTTCATTTCCCAGTCTCCCAGTTACGGTGGAAAGGTCATTAGTGACAATGCTAGATAAAACTGGTTTCAAACAAGAACCTTTAAGGCCTCCCCCTTGTCCAGTGTTTTCCCTGTCTGCTGCCAGTTGTTAACATCTCTCCTTTAGCTGCTTCCTTCTTCTCATGTCTGGTTTTAAGCCCTGTTTAATGTAGCTGAAATAGCTCTTTGCCAGAATGTCCTCCTAAGACTGGAGTCCTGATCAAGGATGTTTCTGTTTTCTGGAGCTTGGATACACAAAGGAGTTGCCAGGAATTAGCAATGTCACCTTTCCAACCTGTGGGTGCTTTCCAGCTTGTCTCTCCCATGAGAGACCTGGTGGCAGCTCCTGCTGGGTGCTGGGTGTCAGTGTGAGGTGCTGGCAGAGGGCACAAAGACAGAGGTGCTCCAGACCCCTGGGCCTCCTGCCTCCATCCCATCCATTTGGCTCTGCCTTTGGGGTTTCTCTCGGCGTGGCAAGAGATCCACCAAGGCACCTGGGGAGGGATTGGGGGATCTGCAGTGGCTGCTTTAAACCGGGGGCCAGCCCTGGCATGTGCAGTGGCCCGTGCCAGAGCCAGCGTGGGGATCAGTGGGTTCTTGTGCTTCTCCCTGATAATTCTCCTTTGCTATTGCCCAGATGAAGATCTCTTTCAACGAGACAAGTTTGCAGACGATGTTTGAGTACCCCTCAGAGAGCTCCCTGGCAGAAGAGGATGAGGAAGAGGAAGGACACGCTTCGGAAACGGAGGAAAAATCTCGTACCTTTTACATTCCACGCCCAAACAGCACTTTGCATCCCAGTACACCTAACTCAGGTGAGTGAAGCACTGTGTTGGCGCCGTGGGTTTCTAGTGGTGTCTGACACTGCCCATGTTTCCCACACACTCATAAGGGGCTCCACGTGGGTGGAAATGCTAGTGGAGGTGAACAGGGAGCTGCAGATGGGCAGCTTCCACGCTGTCCCTGCCAGGATCCCGGTCCCACTTCTTTTTGGGTGGTGAGGAATATTTACCTCATCTTTCTCTTTCCAGCAGATTTATCCAGCTACACCCCAAAGCACTCCGTGAAGTTCAGCGAGTGGCAGGAGCAGAAGTATGAGGGTCCTGCTGCAGAGGGATCCCTCCCAAAGGAAGCTGATTCCCATGGGAACCAAGTCATGGTGAGGCTATAAATAGCCAACCCTTGTGCTCCCTTGTGGGGTGGGGGTTGTTCCAGGCGGTGGATGGGACAGGATGTGCCTTCCCCTGCACACCTGTGTTTGTGTTGCTGCCCAGGGAGCTGTGTCACTGCTCCCAAAGGGACCAACACACGGTCCCACTGCCACTACCACACCTGCCCCTCCCCGGCTGCGTGAAGCAGACTCAAGGCAGCTGGCACGCTCTGTGCTCAGCACAGGAAAGGCATGGATGTTTTGGAACAAGTCCAGAGGAGGCCAGGGAGATGCTCCATGGGCTGGAGCCCCCCTGCTCTAGAGCCAGGCTGGGAGAGCTGGGGGTGTTCAACTGGAGAAGAGAAGGTTCCAGGGAGAGCTCAGAGCCCCTTCCAGTGCCTGAAGAGGGCTTAGAAAAAACAAGGAGATTATAGTTCTTTTTTTTTTTTTTTTTTTTTACATGGGCAGGTGATAGGACAAGGGGCAATGGTTTTAAACTAAAAAAAGAAGATATTTAGATCAGATATTGGGAAGAAATAGTTCCCTTTGATGGTGGTGAAGCCTTGGCGCAGGGTGGCTGCCCCTGGATCCCTGGAAGTGTCCAAGGCCAGGTTGGATGGGGCTTGGAGTGACCTGGGATAGTGGAAGGTGTCCCTGCCCCTGGCGGGAGGTTGGAACGAGGTGGGTTTTAAGATCCCTTCGAACCCAAACCACTGCAGGACGTTCTGATACTCCAGGGCACGTTTGGAGGGGGGCACTAACCAAACACACCCAGTTAGCCCGGGCAGGGTGCCGAGGCATCATCCAAGGGTGAGGGGGCTCCCTTGGCCCGGCTCTGACGCAGTGTCCCTGTGCTCTGCCCGCAGCTCACCCCGGCGGAGAAGGGCGGTCTCTCGGATTTCAGCAGCGAGCCCGCGCTCTATTTCTGAGGCTGCTCTGCGGCGCTGCAGCAGCGGCTGCTGGGCTGCATGGGGCACGGGACCGCCACCCAAACCGCCCCCAGCCGCGGCTTTCCCGGATCCTGCTGCCAAGGGTGGACCAGATGCTCTCGGGCATCTTGGGAGAATATTTGCACTGGATTTTGGGACCGAATTACTGCTTTCAAGGCGTATGATTTATTCTGCCTGTGGCCTTGCATATTCCTTGTTCAAGATCAGCTGCTGGTTAGGCAAGTGTGGGAAGGACATCTGTAATCCCGGGATGGATGTTGATTTTTCTCAGTGCTTGTCTGAGTCCAGGCACTGTGCAGGGTGTGGACAGCTTTTGCAACCCTTCTCCCCAGTGGAGGATGGCTCTGGAGTGGAGCACTGGGCAGTTAGGTGGGTTCACAGCGTGGCTGTGATTTGACACATTTGGTGTCAGTTTGGAAAACCATTGAAGGTTCATGGTTTGTCCTTGGCATGTTTCCAGCTGTGGTTTCACTGAAACATCATGGAATTCATGTGCCAGTTACATGCTTGTGGAGTTCACTGAACACCCTAGGGAGGGATGGGAAGAGCAATGAATGCCTTTAGCTTTAGATGTTATTTTTGCACCAATCAGTAGAGAAGTGTCCAGACTGTCTCAAGCCTCTTGAAGATTCCCAAACACTGGCCATAGCTTTGGTCTGTCCTTCCCAACTCTGGCATCCAGTCTCTGGGAGTTGCTGGTTGTGCTCCAGTTTGCCAGCTCCTCTTGTTGCTTTGTTCCAAACCTGATTGATCTCTCTTGGTTGCTTCCTTCAAGCCACACTTGCTCTGCTCCTCTAGTCAAAGCACAGGAGGGAAGTTTCACTCCTTTCTTCTGCAGAACTTGAATAAGGAATGTGGGTTATTTTTGTTTTTTCTAGGGTTTTTATAGTTCTATTGTAATTGTTTAATGCAGCCAATATGCAAAGGAATCTGCTAGAATCTTCCATTCAAGTTTTCTACTACTGTAAACTCAGGGTCAAAATTGCACTCTGGAACAGATGGAGCAGTGCTGCTAATGTGATTTGTACTTTGGGATTAAAAGAGATGTGGTGAGAACAGATCCAGCCTCTTTGGGCTTTATGGAATGAGTGGGGCGTCATCCAAAGGAACAGGCTGGTATCTTTGATTAAATTTGATGGTTACTGGTTTGTCTATTATAGATGATGAATGTCTGCTCAAGTGACACAGCTCTGTGAACTGAAAATGCTCTGCATACCTTGCACTTGGTTTGGTGTCTTTTGTAGCAGCAAGGGAAGGTTGTTCTACTGAAAAACACAGGATTAAATGTTAGGACATGCCTACTTGTAGCTGTTCCCTTCTGCCCTGGGTGCCTAAATACTTTTGGAAAGATAATGATTAAAAAAAGTTACTCAGTAGTTTTAGATGTTGGCTGGGGGGCCACAAAGAAACGTTTTGCACCTCCTTGTCCGTTCCAAGCTAATTTGAGATGATCTGCCTGTGTGACTTACCGGGAGCAAGATGTGTCTGCAGTGCATCTGCCTGGGACATGACACAAGGACCATGGAGTTCCATGTGCTGAGGCTTCTCCTGTCAATAAAATACTTCAGGATAAGGTGCTGAGACAGGTGTAGAATGAGGGAAAATATGAGACTGCTGGTGACAGCTAGATTTAAGGGGTGAGTTTTCAGCACAGCTTTTCTAGCAAAAAAGGTCCCAGTGAGCATCTTTCCCTGTGGAAAAGCCCAGGTCAGTTTAAAGCAGCTCTATTTCGTGCAAAACTGCAGGTGGTAAAGCAAAGCTGCTTTCAACTCAAGTTAGGGACAAGGAATGTGAACTAGCCCTGGCTTAGTTCTCCTATGGATCCATGAGGAATGCTAAAGAATGCTAAAGCCAACACTGTCCTGCAGCTCAAAGTGTGAGTTAACACTGTGCCTGCAGCCCTGTGGGAGGACAGCTTGGGGGTGTGGGAGTGCAGAGCGCACTGCTGACTCTCTGCTCCTTCTCCTGGTGATCCTGCTCCACCTTGGAGCTGTGATTCAGCACTCCTCTGCACTTCCCAGCTTCCCGCTCTAATCCCTGCCCAGGTACTCGAGCTGCCTCCAGGGAGCAGGGTGAGGGCAGTCCTGAGGGCAGGAGCATCAGCGGATGGGTCAATTCCTGGGATGTGCCTCAGGATCGCTGTGCTCAAAATGAAGGGTATGTTTGTGTAAATGCCTACCCTGATCTGCAGCGTTGGAGGATCTGCTTTAGTGGGTCTCTGAGTAATACCAAAGCACATCTGAAAGGAAAATTCACTTCTGCAAAACAGGCTTTTATTAAATGTGGCATCCTTGGACCACAAAGCAGCTCTCTCTGGCCAACAGGACATTCCAGGCTGAAGAAGAAGTTTAGGAACTCTTTTGTCGACGTATTCGTTGTCCTAATGAAGTGTTTTGTGGATCAGTGGCTTTACCAAGATCCCTCATTTCCTTCTTCAGGACATCTAGCAATGTCTGAGAATTGTCCAGTATCTGGGAAAGAAATAAAAATAGCTTATTTTTACATAAACTGTTTCTCTTATGAATTCCCTTCCAATTCAGCTGATCTGCCTTGCAGCAAGAGGGGCTGTCCAGTCTTTCAGCCTCTAATTCCTGGAGATTTGTTATTCTGTCTCAGTCTGGGAATATCTGTGGGAGAATTTCTCTGGTTTGTGTTCATATTCTGAATATGAAAGGCCTTAAGCAATTTATCTGCCTTGGAGCACAAGGCAGAGAACTTCCTGAAGCAGACTGGGGGGTTTTTGGTTGGTTTGGTGTTTTTTGGTTGGTTGGGTTTTTTTAAGGGAGATTTGGTATCTGGGCTTTTTAGACCAGTATTAAATTGTGCTCAGCTGACCCAGTTTCAACTCTTTTCCACTATTAAAGCTGCACATTTTGGGTTTCCTGCTTCAAGACTAATTCAAATCTACAGTGACCTTATGTCAGTCTAGATCTGTTATTAATTTTATCCTATTTTTAGCTCACAGTGTACATAATGTAACATCCCTACTTCCTATGCTCTAGGCTACAACATATTTAGGAGACCTTGCTGCCTGTCCACTTCACCAGTTAAAAATTTTAACACAGTGGACAATTGTAACCAAATGTGATGGTTATAATCCCAAAAATAATTTATGTTCCTGTGAGTTTGTGGAAATCACCAAATGATCAGAGAGGAGCTGAGGGAGTACCCCACAGGACCAGGTGGTGGAAGAAGGTGAAATCCTGTGGGGGCTGGCAGAAGGCAAGGAGTGACAAACCAGGAAAGGAACTCTGTTACTTTCTGTCTGTAGGACACCAGCATCTCCTCCTCACCACCTCTTTCTACCTCCTGTGAGTGTCAGTTCATTTCAATAAACAGGAATTCATCTGTAGGCTGGGGGTGTGACTTGGATCTCAGGTAAGGTTTCTTTTTAAAGGGGCTGTTTGTGTACCTTACAACATAGTTTTTAAGCTTTTAAATTTTTATGTGAGTTTCCCCTTTCACTTCAAACCATCAGGTCTTGAAGGAGGTCAAGGAAACATCTCCAGCCTCATCTGAAAAGTGATTGCCAGGGGAAAGCACCGACTTTGGGGGAGGAAAAGGAGCTGACACAGTAGTCGGTCACATTCAAAATGCAAATGGGACAATTTAGGCAGCAGCTAATAGGGGAAATAGTGTTTCTGACACAAACTCTGCCTGGTCACCAAGAGAAGGAAGATTGTCACTTATCTGAAAAGAGGCTGGGAGGATCCTTTTTTAGAGAAACAAAAGCTGTTGGTGTGTAATACAGAAGTGACTTCAGCTGTGGCCCTCTCTGTGGGGATCAAGCCCTGCCTGGCAGTAGCACACACAGGGAAGGGGAATGGGTAGAGCTGTCTCAGGAACCAAAATGACAGTGCCAGCCCTCGTGCTGTTTGCCTCCTTCCCACCCCAACAATTTGACTCTTTTAATGACATTCTTCCATTAAAAATGAAAGAAACTACACTAAATATTGGGCTGGAAGAGTGGCAGGCCAACAACTCCATCAGCACCATCATTCTCTGCCTGAATTAGTAGGATTGTGGGTCAGTGTCATGGCTCTGGTTTCCTCCTTTCCCCCACACCTTGGGTCTGAGATGGTAATTTTTAGGGGTCTGTTCCAAAAGCCATTTTTTATGTATTTGGACAATAAACTTTGCCCAAGCCCAAGCAGCACCAAAACAATCCCCAACCCAACCCTCTCATGATGGGGTCTGTGTGCCGGAGCTGCATCCCGGGCCTGGGAAGTTATTTTGGCTGCAGTGCTACGACCCAGGGAGGAGTGGTGGTTCATCGAGGTGCTCCCAACCGACCTTCGGGTAAATACAGACCGAGTTCACTCATATGTTCATACATACAGATACACACATATATATATATGTATATGCCAAACCTCCCCTGACACACCCTTAGGGAAAGGTTCTTCCCCCAGAGGGTGCTGGCACTGCCCAGGCTCCCCAGGGAATGGGCACGGCCCCGAGGCTGCCAGAGCTCCAGGAGCGTTGGGACAGCGCTGCCAGGGATGCCCAGGGTGGGGTTGGTGTGGGTCTGGGCAGGGACAGGAGCTGCACTGGATGATCCTCGTCCACCTCAGTGATCCTCATGATTCAGTGATCCCCTCGGGTCCTGTCCCTGGTCACAGACAGCAGAGATCGCTGCCGTCCCTCCTCCTCCTCCTCACGAGGAAGCTGCAGAGGGCGATGTCCCCTCTTCTCCTCCAGCCTCAAGAACACACTGAGCGCCCTCAGCGCTGCTCGCTGTCAGTACCTGCCCGGAGGCGATGTCCATCTCGGCGATGGTGCGGTCGATGTGGGCTCGGGTGGACCGGAGCCCCGCCAGGCTCTCGCTGGTGTCGGACAAGCGCCGGGAGAGCGTCGCGATCCGCGCCTGCAGCCGGCCCCGCTCCAGCTCCTCGGCCCGGATCCGCCCGCTCAGCTCGTCCCGCCGGACGCGCAGCTCCGACAGCCCTGCGGGGCGGCACCGTCACAGCGGGGCGGCACCGTCAGACGGCCCCGGCCCCGGCCCCGGCCCCGCTCGCCCCCCGGCCCCGCTCACCCTCCCGCAGCGCCGCGCGGTGCCCCCGCAGCGCGGCTCCGGTGCCGCTCATCTCGGCGGCCGGCGCCGCTCCGCCCCTTCCTGCGGCCCGAATGGAGCTCTCGGCCGCCTGGCACACGCTCAGCACGGCGCTGGTGCCGCCCGCCGCGCTGGGGCTGGTGAGCGGGGACCCTGCGGGGATCGCTGCGCTCCGCCGGGCCCGGGCAGGCCCGACCCGCCGCCCCCGGGATGCGCCGGCCTCAGCTCCTCCCCGGCCGGGCCTCTCCGGCTCTGGGTCCGCGGGGCGGGTGGGAGCTGCTGGGGCCGGGGGGAAACGGCCGGGGCTGAGGGAGGAACGGCCGGGGCCGGAGCTGAGGGAGGAACGGCCGGGGCCGGGGGGAAACGGCCGGAGCTGAGGGAGGAACGGCCGGGGCCGGGGCTGAGGGAGGAACGGCCGGGGCCCGGGGGAAACGGCCGGGGCTGAGGGAGGAACGGCCGGGGCCGGGGCTGAGGGAGGAACGGCCGGGGCCGGGGGAAACGGCCGGGGCTGCCGGGGCGGGGAGGAGGGGAAGGGGCTCCTGGGTGTGCGGGGATGGTGTCTGCTGGGGGCTGTCAGGGAAGGGCCGCGGGCCCAGCCGCCCTCTCTCCCTGTCACCCCAGCCAGGAGCGGGACCAAAGGGCCGCAGCTTGCCCGGCCGTGCTGTGGCTGTGCTCCCGTTCCGTCTGAGGGAGCTGGCGGCCAAGGAAGGGTTTTGGTCCAGAGCCCGGCATTTTGGGCAGCCAAGGGTGGCTCGCAGCATTTCCACCAGCACCTGTGTCGTGCAGCAGCCACCAGCAGGACAGCAATGATGTGTGCGGGTGTGAGCCCTGGGCATCCAGCGGTGTGCTGAGACCCCGGCAGATCGCCACGGAGGAGCAGCATCCCCCCAGTGCAGTTTGACAGCAGAGTCCCTATGTGCTCCATCAAACGCTTAGCTCATGTTCCCTCCGCTTTCCAGGCAGCCCCAAGGCCCAAAGCTGCAGGGCCGCTGCAGGATGCCGAGCTCCGGGCAGCCCTGGACGTGCTGCAGTGCTACGACTTGCACTCCATTGTGGAGGAGTGGTTCATCGAGGTGCTGCAGACTGACCTGCAGGTGAACATCGGCCCCGAGTTCTGGAACTGCATTGGCCAGTATGAGAGCACGGCCGAGGAGCCCCAGTGCGCCGCGCTGCTCCTGGACGCCTTCGGTCTGCTCAAGTGCCACCTGGAGCCCTACCTGAACAGCCTGGAGCTCCTGGAGCAGTGGACCAAGGCAGGCCTGCTCCTGGGCACAGGTGCTCAGACGCTGCAGGAGAAGGTCTACACCATGTTCAAAGCTATCCTCTTCTTCTCCACGACCAAATCCTTCCAGGAGATGATCCAGCAGTTCTACAGCCGCACGTTCAGGATATACATGCGGCAGTGGAAGAAAGGAGAAGATGGAATGAACGAGTGTGAGAGCAGCATGAGTGAGGCCGAGCAGGAGAGTGACCCAGAGGAGGGCGGAGGAGAGGGCCAGCTCTGTGCAGGCTGCAGCAGCAAGAGAGAGCAGTGCTGGTGCCCTGAAGCCATGGAGCAGTTCCAGCAGCTCAATGACATTCTGTAGGTATCTCACAGGGTGGTGGCTGTCACTTGGAGCAAGGGGTGTCTGGATGGGGAGCAGTAGCAGGTTTTATTGATCCCTGAGAGCAGGAGTAGCTGTGTGAGGTCAGGCTGTCTCATGGTGGTGGGTAGAGAACTCAACGTGGACTTTCTGCTTTCAGCTGGTGGTTGAACAAGAGCAGATCTTTAGACAGAAGGTTCCTCCCCCTGGGTATGAGAATATCCTCCTCTTGCTGTGAGGCCTCTGACCACAAAGAAGCACACCAGTGCAAGGTGTCCCTGCCCATGTCAGGGGTTTGGACTAGGTGATCTTTAAGATCTCTTCCACCCCAAACCATTCTCTGATTCTATGAAACTCTTCTAAATGAAAAAGCTTTCGATGGCTTTATATAATGTCTGTAAGGAAGGTAGGATAGCAGTAGTGCTATGTGTTACATACGTAGTGCATCTGTGCGTGCTGCCAGAGCATGTGGCCTGAGCTGGGCCTGCCTCTGTGGAATGTACAGGGAGGGTGGTGCCTTCAGGTATAAGATTTTCTTGATTTGCTGGTGCCTTTGCTCCTACACGCTCCTGACGGTGTCCCTGTGCCCGCAGCCGTCGGCTGAATTTGCTGGAGAGGGTGAGTGCTGACGCTGTCACCACCATCCTGCACAGGATGATCGAGGAGAGGATGGAGCAGCGCTGCCGCGGGGAGTACGAGCACTCCTTCCTCAACGAGTTCCAGGAGGTAAGGCAGGTGTGGGGGCAGTGAGAGTCCTCCCTGGGAGATCACAGAATCCACAGAATCACTGGGTTGGAAGAGACCTTAAAAATCATCGAGTCCAACCCATCCCCAACCCCTCACCTAAACCCCGGCACCCAGTGCCACATCCAGGCTTGTTTTAAACACACCCAGGGATGGTGACTGCACCACCTCCCCAGGCAGCCATTCCAGAGCTTTATCACCCTTTCTGTGAAAATCTTCTTTCTAATATCCAACCTAAATTTCCCTTGGTGCAGCTTGAGACTGTGTCCTCTGGTTCTGTCAGTGCTGCCTGGAAAAAGAGACCAACCCCACCTGGATACAACCACCTTTCAGGAAGTCATAGATAGTGATAAGGATGTGCAGCTGTTGTTGGTTTTTAGCAGCTCAGGCTAAAAGCACATTCCAACTTAAAACATCTGGTCCAGGGCTATGAATTCACCATGCCTGGCAGAAGAGGTGGCTAAAACTTCCCATTTTGGCCGATGCTGGAGGGGAAGGTTTGCTCTGACCTGTGCATGAAGGACTGTGACATTTCACCTCATGATGTCTGTAGTAATGGAGGAATTTTTGTGGTTCCAGTTTACAAACCACAAGATCAACAAGTGCCACCTGGCCTGCAGAGGGTCCTCCCTCTGTGTAGGTGAGCCCATCATTAGAATTTCTGTGGCTGTTTTCAGTCCTCTTTCATATTCTCTTGTAAAATTGGAAGCAAAGATAAGGGAGGATACTCTGGTATTGATCTCACCAGTGGCCACAGAGAGAATTAAAATCTTGCTTTGCAGCTGTCCTGTCCAGATGCTTTGCTGCTATTTCAGCTAAGTTTGTGTTGAGCTGTTTACCCACCATGACTTTAAAATAAAGTTCTTCTCCAGGTTATGGCTCCTCCAGGACACAATCCTGAGCTCAGGGCTCCTTGCTCATGATCTTGCATTTGCCTGTGCTGGAGAACCAGGCCTGCAGCCAGGTTCCCACGCAAGCCAGACATCCTGGATCCCTCACTCTTTGCCATGCCAACCGTTTTTGTTGCCTGCAAACATCAGGAATCCTTTTGTGTTTACTTCCTTTTGGTTGTTATGCAACACTTTCTTCACTGCACCTCGTGTGAAATGCTTTTGGATGACCTGGAGGTTGTTTAAGGATATTTTCAGGGCACCACAGAAAACACAACTGCATTCTGCTTGTCAGATGCTGCCCTTGCTTCCACCTCTTGTTTGGCCTTAGAATGTTGGAGCATGTCAGGATTAGGAAGGGAATTTTAAGGAAGGAATTTTAAGGGAAAAAAAAAAAAAGCACAGGCCTGGAAATCTAAAGGTTAAAATAGAGAAGTCTGAGAAACAGCTCACTGAAAAGTACAGGTGCTGAGGGCAAAGCCTCTTTGCCAGCACAGCAGCAGCTGCCTGGAGTGTCAGGTCACAATCAGGCTGTAACAGGAGCATTCAGGGAAGATAAACTCAAGGGGAAGAATGGGTTAGTTTGATAATAATTCCTTAAAATCATGTTGCTTTGCATCAGTTATAGCCCTGTCCTTTAGGGGAATTCTTTATCAGCTTCTCCACAGTTTTGCCCAGGTGTTTGTAGTGCTCAAGTTTGTGCTGGCAAAACTTGTGCATTTCTTCAGTGTTTCCTCATCGAGTAGCTAATTAAAAATAAACATCAGCGAACCAAACCTTGACTTAGTATTTTTGTTTCAGGCTGTCAGAATCTATAAAAAAATACTAATATCTAGTATTAGAGTGGTAATAGAATATCTTGTAGTATAATGGTACTCAAATACTGTACCAGGAAGTAGCATGCATTTGCTATTTGATGAGGGGAAAAAAGGCAGTTGTTGTAAACATCTGGATGTTGTAATTGGGTATGTTTGAAATTTTACAATTACACATTTCTCACTAAAGCTCAAATATAAAAGAATAACCTTCTTATGCTCTCTGTTCAGGTTTTTATTTTATAATTCAGTGACAAGGCTGGTATTTGGATTTCAAATGCCTGAGTTGTGTTGGGTATCTGTGACTTCTTGGGTTATCTTGTTTGCTTTTCACTGATTTCAGGAACCATAAAAATTTTGGGTCAAGGATGGTGTAATGGGCAATTTGCTCATTTTCTTATGAATGGGACAGTTCTGTGGGTATAGAATGGGGTAAAACTCTGCAAGAATGAAATAGGCTGCAAGTTTTGGAGTAAACCCTGTCCTTTTTGGAGCCCAGTGCCTGCACACAAGTCTGTGGTCACCCCTTATCTTCTCACACCCAGCTGCACAGTCCATATCCTGTATCTTTAGTTAAAGTTCCAATTCTTTCAGCTGGGCTTTCCCCAGCTTAACCCAGGCTGGGCCACATTTGAGGAGCAGCTGGGGGTGATGCTGTCCTGGTCCAGCTGCCCCTTTCTGCCGGCTGTGGTGGCTGCCTGGGGTGGGTTGGGATGTGGCTGTGCATCCAGCTCTGTGTTCACATCTGTTTCTCCCTCTTGTTGTGCAGTGGATAGAGAAGGTGATTGGGTGGCTCAGCAGGGTGTTCCTGCAGGATGGCCCCTTGGCACAGTCCTCCCTAGAAGCCAGCAGCACCCTGAAACGCTGGCGCTGCCACGTCCAGAGGTTCTTCTACCGCATCTACGCCAGCATGCGCATCGAGGAGCTCTTCAGCATCATCCGAGGTGCTTCACCCTTGGGCTGGGACTGAGTGGGTGACAGATCTCTCTGATGTGCCACACTGCCTCCCCCTGCCTCCCCTCAGAGCCTGGCACTGCTCCTGATCACTGCTTGGTTTGCAGATTTCCCAGAGTCAAAGCCTGCTGTGGAGGACCTCAAGTTCTGCCTGGAAAGGACTAACCAGAGGCAGCAGCTGCTCAGCTCCCTGAAAAGTGCTCTGGAAATGAGACTTCTGCACCCTGGTGGGTTTTACATCTTTTTCTGTGTCCTGACACATTGAGGAGCCTGGGCACGAGTGAGGATCTACTTGGAGCTGGTTTGGGTTCCTTTTTGCGGAGCGAGGGGCAGTCACCGTGCCCATCACACATTCTTTGTGTTCAAGTGGGCATGGCAGCAGCAGCTGATGGCATCTCAGCCCCCTTTGGCCTCATTTTTACACTATGGTCAGGAGCACAAAATTTATCTTTGGTCCAGGTGGGCAAAGGCTTCTTTGCACTGTTAGGGCTCAGCTCTGAGCCTCCGTTCGTGCTCAGAACTGGTTTCTCAGGCACATGGATCTGATCTGCCCCATTGCCTTGGGCAGTAGGGCAGCAAGCCCTCCTCCTCCCACACCACAGATAGAACGGAGGGTTTGGACCATCCAAACCCCTTCTATCCAAGCCATTTTTCTGTGCTGCAGGACTCTGACTCCCTCTGCTCCTCTCCTGTAGGAGTCAACACCTCTGACATCATCACTCTGTATATCTCGGCCATAAAGGCCCTGCGGGAGCTGGACCCTTCCATGGTTATCCTGGAGGTTGCCTGTGAGCCCATCAGGAAGTATCTGAGGTAGGAAGCGTGTGGGGCAGTCTGACACGTCCCCTTTCCCTCCCCTTCCCTCACTCACTCTTCCCCTTCCCCCTTGCTCCGTTTCCGTTGCCGCTGGCAGGACTCGGGAGGACACGGTGCGGCAGATCGTGGCTGGTCTCACGGGGGATGCTGAGGGCTCGGGTGACCTGGCTAACGAGCTCTCCAAAGCTGACCCAGTGACCCTGGAGAATGGCCAGGAGAGTGATGATGACATCTCGGAGCCAGGGGACTGGGTTCCTGACCCAGTTGATGCAGATCCAGGTGAGATGCCAAGCCCAGCAGTCCTGGCAGCCGGCTGGTTTCCCTGGTGGGCTGTAGCCCTGAGCAGCTCATTTGCTGGTCCTCTGGAGCTGGGATGGGGCAGGTCCCTGTTCATCTCACACTGTTGTCTGCTGGATTCCACCAGGAAAATCGAGCTCCAAGCGTCGCTCCTCAGACATCATCAGCCTCCTGGTGAGCATCTACGGCAGCAAGGACCTGTTCATCAACGAGTACCGCACGCTGCTGGCTGACCGGCTGCTGCACCAGTTCAACTACAGTGCTGAGCGGTGAGGACCCATGGCCAAAATCACCCAAGTTTTCTTTTACCTGCTGTCTGAAGGGTGCAGCCTTCAGACTCAGTCCTGTCAAAGGCTGTTTGTGGAGCCAGGAGTGCCTTTGGCTATTCCTTTGCAGCTTTGAGTTTGCCTCTAGAATTCCATGCTCAGTCTTGCCCTTGGCTTGTGCTGATAGAGCAGCTTGTAGGAATTTGGAGGCACTGACACGCTCTTACCTCCATCCCACATGTTGTGATGGCCCCCCAACTGGAAGGGATGGAAGATATGTGTTTCTGAAACACAGAAAGTTCCACCTGAACATGAGGAAGAACTCCTTTGCTGGGAGGTGCCTGAGTAGTGGAACAGGAGCCCAGAGAGGCTATGGGGTCCCTTCCCTGCAGATACTGCAAACCCATCTGGACACAACCCTGAGTGACTGTCCAGGGGACCCTGCTTGAGCAGGGAGGTGGGACTGGATGAGCTCCAGTGGTCCCTTCCAGCCTGAACCATTCTGGGATTCCGTCTTCAAAAAGCTGCTGACCTAGTGGAGGTGGCTGTTCCTCCCTTGGGTACCAGGAGCCATCCTGAGCAGACACTGTGCCTTGCTTCCTAGGAAGAGCACCTTGTGCCAGGGACTTCATTTCTTTCCCTCTGTGATGAGAGATGGAGGCCAAGCCAAGTTTGTCCATGCGAGGACCCCATCCCTGACCTGCTGTGTCTCTTTCCAGGGAAATCCGTAACGTGGAGCTGCTGAAGCTGAGGTTTGGTGAAGCTCAGATGCACTACTGTGAAGTCATGTTAAAAGTAACTCCTTTTATTTTTTAGTTCAAGTCCTAGGTGTTTGAGCCCATTGGGGAAGGGGAGGGACTTGAGGAGTGACCCAAAAAGGGTCTTTTAGGAAAGTGGAGGTTCCAGAATGCCAGTGAGGGGCTGATTTGTGACAGGCAGAAGTGCATTTAAATCATGTCTGTTTTTAAGCCCTGTGGGTTGGATTATCAGCTCTGGGGAGTGGTTACTCTGGTGCTGCTGTCTCTCCTGCCCTTCCTGCAGTATCCTGGCATTGAAGATGTCCAGCTCCTCTGGGGTTGGGACTCCAGAGTTTGATTCTTTTGGAGCACTCTAGGGAGAACACAGGTGTGGAGGGCCTTCAGTGAAAGCAATGTTGAGTTGTAACCCCTTCCTCTAACATCCCACAAATTTTTCTGAGTATGTAGCAGACTTCCAAGTAGACACACTTGATCATGTCCTTTCCAGTGTCCCCATCATCGTTTGGAGAGAACGCTGTTCACCTTGTTTAAGCCTCTCCTTCACTAATGGTTAGCACTAGCTTTGAAGGGAAGGAGCCACCTCAGCCTCCTGTGCCTGTTGCAGGACATGGCCGACTCGCGGCGCATTAACGCCAACATTCGGGATGAGGAAGAGAAGCTCCCTGAGGAGGAGAGGCCTCCCTTCAGCCTCGTGGCCATTATCCTGTCCAGTGAGTTCTGGCCACCACTCAAAGAGGAGAAGCTGGAGCTTCCAGAGCAGGTCAAGGAAGCCATGGAAGCATATTCCAAGAAGTATGAGAAATTAAAGGTGAGGCCACCTTAACCCTCCTTATGAAAGCTTTATGCAGTCCCCTTTAGCTGCTGGTTGGCCCATGCTGTTACAGTGGGGTTTGCAGTAACCCAGCACTTAGTGGTTCCTGCTGGGAGATCTGCTGTGAGCAGCTGCTTCCCCCTTTTCCCAGGCCATGAGGACCCTGAACTGGAAGTACCACCTGGGGCTGGTGAGCCTGGACGTGGAGCTGGCTGATCGCACGCTCTCCCTGTCTGTGTCTCCTGTGCACGCTGCCATCATCCTGCACTTCCAGACCAAGAGTGAGTGCTGTGGAACCCCTGTCTCTGCTTCCATGGGTGGGAAAGCCACATTCCTTGGGCAGCTGGAGGCTCTGAGAGCTCTGGCAGGGGGACCAAGACGTGGTGCATGGGTTTGGATCTCCCCCAGGGTCTCTAGCACCCAGCAGGGCCACAGCTCTGCACCCCTCTGCTTGTTCCTGGCAGTGCCTCCCTGCCTTACCCAGCTTCCCACCAAATCCTGGCAGGCTTGGGTGTGGGAAGTGTCCTGTTCTCCATCTCCTCTCTGATCTCCATGGTCTCTGCAGGCACCTGGACGCTGACAGAGCTGAGTGAAGTGCTCAAGGTGCCTGTGACTTCACTGAAGAGGAAGATGACGCTGTGGCTGCAGCAGGGAGTCCTGCGGGAAGAGCCCGAGGGCACCTTCACCGTCATTGAGGAGGAGCAGAAGGACCAGGTGGAGAAGGTTGTTCTGATTGACAGTGACGAGGAGGGGGACTCGGCCATGGCCTCACAGGCTGACCAGAAGGAGGAGGAGCTGCAGGTACCTGTCCCTGTGGTGATGCAAACATCCTGTATTTTGGGTTTGGGGAATGTGATCAAGATGATGGATTCAATTTGCACTGTGGATTCACATTTTCCACTGCAAGTGGCTGAGTCCAGCACAAACATTTGGGTTTTGAAGTGGGTATCTCTTGGTTAATCTCTTGGTGCTGGATCACAGCCTTCCCTCCAGACAAGTGCCCAGTTGCTGAGTCAGGGAACTATTTGGAAATCTCAAATTGGTTTATTTCAGTTTAAAAAAAGAAAAAAGTTCGAGACATGATTTCATATTTGAAAATAGTCATAACTTGTTTGGATACACCCGAGCAACACTTTTTGGCACTTCTGACTGGCCAAAAGACTTACCCAGCACTAACAGCTGGATCTCTGCCTTCTCTCTGTTGTGGTTCCTGGACATTTCCAGTGCCTTTCCTGCCTGTGACTCACTTTGTGCCTGTGTGTTGTGCAACACAGCATTGTCATACTGGTGTTCCTCCACAGAGGGTCATGCGTGTGCTGCACGTCAGTTCCCACTGTCTAGCTCTGTGTCCCAGCACTTTGCTGCTGTTCTTGGATATGTCCTGTTTAGAGACCCCATGCTCATGGCTGAGAGCAGAACTTACTGCCAACTGCATCCCTGCCTTGTTTTTGGGGTATTTGCTTTATGCTGTAATGTCAGTCACTCACTGGGGTCTGTGTCCCTCTGCAGCTGTTCTGGACGTATATCCAGGCCATGCTGACCAACCTGGAGAGCCTGTCCCTGGAGAGGATTCACAGCATGCTCAAGATGTTTGTGATGACCGGCCCCGTGGTTACCGAGATCGATATCCAGGAGCTGCAGGGATTCCTCCAGAAGAAGGTCCGGGACCAGCAGCTCATCTACTCAGGGGGGGTCTATCGCCTGCCCAAGAACTGCAACTGATCCTGGCAGTGTCCCTGCCCCCCTGGGCACTCCTGCCTGTGCCTCAGCTCTGCTCCAAAGTGCCACCAGCTCTCAGTGTCCTGCTGGGGGGGTTCTCTGCCCTGAGGGTTTACCCCTGTCCCCAAGTGGGTGTCCTTTTCCACATGGAGGCAGCTCAGCAGCAGCCCGGACACCCCACAGTGTCTGGGTCTGCTCCCCACATTCCTTCCTCCCCTATGTGAACGCCTGGGCCCACCTCCCTGGTTAATAAATAACAGTAGGCTCCTTTTTCCAATGGTGCCAACTCTTCTTTCCTCTTGGCACCTCCCCATGCTGGAAGGGCAGGCAGGAAACTCCCCAGTCTGCCAGGCACCATCCCCCTTTCCTTGGGTCTCCATGTGCAGCCCCAGGAGGTTTTGGGAGGGGGCTCTTGGCTCCAGTTGCTGTCTGGGGCTCTGTGTGTGGCTAAAGCAGTGTCTTGCAGCTGGATGTGATGAGTGAGACCCTGCCCAAAAACAAGGCTTGGTGCTGTCTCTGACAGGGAGGGAACAACTCCAGGGTGCCCTTGTTTGGGACTCTTAAATTGTGTGAAATAATTTTATTGTGGGATGAAGAATGCTTTAGATGGATGAGATGCAGCAGTTCTTCAGGGCAAGCTGGTTAGTTCTGGAGGAGATCCAGTGGATTATCCAGGCCCTGGTGGGATTGCTTTGCCCTGGCACAGGTCTGTGTCCCAGCACCATGGGGCTGCCCTTGGGGTCAGTGTCCTGGGGAGCTTCAGAGTTGTAGGCAGCACACGAGGAAATGGGATGGGATAATCCCAGAGCTCCTGGTTAACACTGTGCCCCCCACCCAGCTATGGAGCTGTTTCAGGATTGCATCACATCTCCCCTCCAGGGTGTTCAGGCTCCCTCAGTCCTGCTTTCCACATGGGTTTTGCTCATCAGGAGGAATATGCTGGGAAAATCTGGCTTTTACTAAAAATATGTTTTCTGTGAAGCACCCAATGAGTTCCCACAGCTGAAGGAATCTTTCTCCTCTGCTGAATCTTCAGTCCCAGCCTGTGAGTGCTGTCGCAGCTGGAATTGAGACTTAACAGAGCCACAGGTAAGAGACAGGAGCATCTGTGAGTGTGGCCTTCCATCCAGGTGTGTGAGAGACATGTGGAAAATAGAAATCACCCCGTTTAATACTCAACCTTGTTTTTCAGTGCCTAAAGCCCACGAGTTCCTGTGGCATCCCTCCTGCAGCTGCAGGCAGCAGGGTGCAGCAGTTCTGTCCCCCTTGGGCACGTTGGTGTTTTCCTCTGTGGGTAAAGCACAATTTCTTGATCCCCCTGGGCCACTGTGCTCCAGGCTGGCAGGGATGTGGCACTGGGAACCTGGTGCATCCTGTTGTGAAGGTTCCTTGTGCTGAAGAGGATCTGGTGATAACTGAATAAACCCTAGTGTGTGATTAGTTCAGGATAAGCCAAAAAAACCCAAAGGGCAGCAAATCCATGATGGCATCAGCAGGGAAAGGATGGACATCCATGCCTGAGTGCCCTAGGAACTTTTCATTCTCTCTCCTCTCACCTCTCTCCATTTTTTTCTTTTTTCTTTATTATATTTTATGTTTTCATGAAAGAGCACTGAGCACATGGAAGGATGTGTAAGGGCTGGCAGTGAGGGTCAGTGGGGTCAGTGCCTGCCAGTCCAGGGTGTGCCAGCCCCATCCCACAGAGTGTCCCATGGAGTGTCTGGGTGTGCTCTGGCTGTGACGGGGCAGGGAAAAGGCTCCTTTTGATGTGGGGAGATCAAAGCAGCTGCCAGTTTGGAGCAGAGCTGGCAGCAGGCCTGTCCCCACTCACCACAGAGCCAGAGCCACTGCTGGACATGGCCCAGGGTGACTCAGGGCCTTGGGTGCATCTGCTGTGCTCATGGATGCAAAAATATTGATTTACTGACGTGTTGTGCAGGTGGATTTATTCCTCACCCCCAGTGCAGGGGCTGTGGGGCACTGAGTGTGTCCTGTACCCCATCCCAGCAGCATCCCCAGGCTCTGGGATGAGATGAGGGGCACTCCCAGCCCTTCCCAAAGCCATGGCTGTACCCTGGAAGGTCGGGGGATGAGCATCATTCCCATCATGACTTTTCCCAGCTCCCTCACGCTGCCCCAAGGGCTGGACCCATGGCTGTGATGAATTTGTCCATCCTGAGCCAGAGAATGAGCAATGGCTCCACTGAGGGGACCTGGAGTCACCTCTGCTCATGGGAGGTCTTGGCCTGGCAGAGCCAGAGCCACCAGCTGAGCTGTGGTGTGGTTGTTTCAAAGTGTTACAACAGGAAAAATTCTGGTTTAATGACTGCTTCAGCCTTCATGGAATATAAAAGTCTTAAAGTTAATTGAAACAAGCTGGAAATGTGATTTTTTTTTTTTTACAGTGAACAGAGGAAGCTAGGGGAGGGGGGAAGGGCTTTGTGCTGTTCCCTGGGCCACTTGCTGTGCAGCCTTGTTGCTTCAGGCTGGAGCTGTGTCTGTCTGCTGGCCAGGGCAGTCCCTGTCCCAGGGCTGTCACCTTTGCAAATCACTCCCACTCCAGAGAAGAGAGAGAGAGAGAAAGAAAGAAAGGGAAAGAAAAAAGGAAAGAAAGAAAGAAAGGGAAAGAAAGAAAGAAAGAAAGAAAGAAAGAAAGAAAGAAAGAAAGAAAGAAAGAAAGAAAGAAAGAAAGAAAGAAAGAAAGAAAGAAAGAAAGAAAGAAAGAAAGAAAGAAAAAGAAAGAAAGAAAAGAAAGAGAAAGAAAAAAGGAAAGAAAGAAAGGGAAAGAAAAAAGAAAGGGAAAGAAAAAAGAAATTAAGGGAAAGAAAGAGAAAGAAAGAAAGGAAGAGAGAAAGGGAAAGAGAAAGGGAAAGAAAAAAGGAAAGAAAGAAAGAAAGGGAAAGAAAGGGAAAGAAAAAAGAAAGGGAAAGAAAAAAGAAATAAAGGGAAAGAAAGAGAAAGAAAGAAAGGAAGAGAGAAAGAGAAAGCAAAAGAAAGAAAGAGAAAGAAAAGGAAAGAAAGTAAAAAGAAAGAAAGAAGCATTTCTAGCTCAAAAATGCACATAAAATCATAGAACTGTAGACTCACAGATTGGCCTGGTTGGAAAGGACCTTAAAGCTCATCTCATTCCACCCCCTTCCGTGGGCAGGGACACCTTCCACTAGCCCATGGTTGCTCCAAGCCCCGTCCACCCTGCCTTGGACACTTCTTTACTCCTTGGATCTTGGGAATGGCTCCAGTTCTTTGGGAGTGTTTTACAGAGCCCTTGGTGGATGATGCAGACCCTGCTGTGGACCTTGGGAAGGTGTTACAGTGATTTTCTCCCGTCACCACTTGTGACACGAGCTGATATCGCTGGCCCTGGGGGATGCTGATGGTGGGACACTGTTGGTGACAGGAGGAGTGCTGCAGGCACTCGCTGCTCTCCATATTTTCCATATTATTTCCGAAATTTTCGATTTTTTTTCCAGATGTACCCCTTCTGTTTTCCAAAGCAGTGTGAGCCACAACTTCCCAGGTGCAGCAGTGCTGGTCCCTGCCCTCTCCCACTGCCTGGTGCTGGGCCTGGATGGTGCCTCATGGCAGGGCCATGACCTTCCCTTTGGTCCATGCCAAACCCATTTTTCTTACTTCTACCTCTTTTTTACTGTTTCAGCGAGGTAGGGATGGAGCTCAACTGGGGGAGAAAGAAACAGCAGATTCAACTTGAGTTTTAGGAGTGATCATCTGACCCAGCACTCCTTGAATGGCTTGAAAACAAGGAACGAGATAAAAGTCCTCTGACACAGAGCACTCCCCTCATTTACCTTGGTCTATTTATAAACTGTTTGGAAGGGTCACGATAACCCAGGCAGGATGCGGCGTCCCTGCGGGGGACATTCCCCGGCCCAGGGATAAACTGTTTGGGTTATCCAGGACGTGTTAGAGCTGCTCACAGAGGCTGGAAATTTTTGCTAAGAGTGAGATTGGGAAGAATGAGGGGTCTGGCTTGATGGCCCCAAGAATGCATCCATGGAATTTACACTGGATTTAGGATTCAGGAGGGCTGATGCTTCCGGGGGAGCCCAGGGATCAGCAGCAGCAATTCAGGGCAGATCAACACAAGGTGGGTGATGTAAAAGGGAAAAAATCCGCCCACCAGCCCAATCCAGAGCTGATGTGGCCGTGGAGCTGTGGGGTTACACTGCAGAAGGGCAAATCCATGCTTGGAAAACAGATCTTTGGGTCTGGGAATGACTCTCCAGGGCTGGATTCTGCACCCCTGCCAGGGGCTGCTGACCCCTTGTGCGGATCCTGCCCACCGTGGATCAGATTATTTTATGATATTCTTTTATTCTTCCCTGTCTGGGGCTGCAGGAGGGGCTGGCTCCAGGGTCAGGGCCCATGGGGGTCCTCAGGGGTTTCTGTGTCCCAACCCCAGCCCCATTTTCCCTTCTCCACTTGCAGCCTCTCACTTTTAGTTTCAGGACTCCCTGCCTGCTGCAGGTTTTACATCCCTGGGCCATATTCCTGATATCTACACCCATTGCTGGCTCCAAGCCAGTGACCTCTTCAGCTCCTTTCAATTTTTTTTACCGGTTTTCCTCTTTTTCTGCAGAGTTTCTCTGGGCAAGGCCAATGCTGCAAATATGGTACACTCCATCCTGGAGCTGCTGGGTTTCATCCAGGACCCATTCTGAGCTCTGAGCACCTCACAGCTTCCCCAAAGGGACCCTGGGTGCTTCATTCACCTAATTGTGGTTTCCCAGGGTGCACGGGGGGGGGGGGGGATTTGCCCACGTTTGGGATGCAGCTGCTGCTCCTCAGCCCTAGAAGTGTTCTGGCTAAACAGGCAATGTGCAAAACCTTGAAGGAAAACCCTAAAATTGTCACATAAGGTGGTGCCACGGAAGCTCTGGCAATGCCTCCTTGTGGGTACCAAACCCAGGGGTGCCCAAAGCAGTGGGTACCAGTCAGAGGCTGGTACCAAAATCTCGGCTCAGGGCGCCGTCCCCCTCTCCCTGGGACATTCTCATTCTCTCACCTCTCTCCGTGTGGGAGAGGCTGTGTTTGTGCAGGATTTGCATCCGTGGCCGCCGGACGGGCTGTGGCACCTCTCGTCCCCATCCTGGCCCCGCATCCGTTTCCTCCCCGCGGGGCCCAGTCGGGGCGGCGCGGCCTCGGCACCCGCAGGGACACGGGCGACAGGGCAGGTGGCCCCAGGGCCCTGGGGGACAGGGCTGGTGGCCCCAGTTTGCTCCCGCGTGGCCCTCCTGTGCACTGCCCCCCACTGCACTGCCCTGATGCCCCCATGTGCTGCCCAAGGCACAGCTCCCCCATGTACGCAGCCCACACATCCCTCACCCCATGGCAGTGCCCCCCAGGAAAAACAACCCGCCCAAAAACCATGACCTCTGTGCCTGCGTGTCCCCACAGGACACAGCAGCTTGTCTCCTCCAATTTGGGGTGCTGGAGGTCCCCAGAGCCCCGTGGGAAGGGGGGACACAGTCCCCACACCAGGGCCAGGAGCAGCAGCTCAAGGGGATATTTGGCCTGGGAACATAAGCAGCTTTTCCATCGTCCTGTCCTCCTTGTCCCCACATGGGACAGGCACCTCCTGGTGCCATCGATGCCCCTGCCCTCCCCAGGTGCTCCCCAGCATTATTTGGCGGTCACTCCAGAACCAACCTGTGATTTTGGAGTTGGCAGCAACACCAAGACAGTGTCCCCAGCCCTGCATCCCCTTGTCACCTGTGTGTGGTCACTCCATGACTGGCAGTGGCCAAGCTGCCTCTCCAGATCCTCATCCCCTTGTGCCATCCAGCTCCACCAGCACCACGGGGGTCCCAGGCAGGTCAGTCCCACGTCCCCACTGTCACCAGGATCTCATCACCCTCTGTCTCCAGCTCAGGAGGGCTTTAGAACCCCCCTTTCCAGGACAGGCTGTCCATCTTCCACCCTCCCTGGGCTTCCTGCTGTGTTCTCAGGGTTTTCTGTCCCCCCCATTTCAGAGCTTAGGGGGGCACTGTGTTTGGGGGATTTTTAATGGTTCCCAACTACTCTGCTTGGGGGAAGCTCTTCCTTCTCAAAAAGCTGAATTAGCCAGAAGAGCATCTTCCTTCATGGCTGCTCCCAAACCACCTGCCAAGCCCCTCTTAATGGGATCTCTGCTTTGGGTCAGCCCTGCCTGGCTTCCCGACCCCGAGGGCAGCTCCCAGCTGCTGAGTGTCAGTTCCAGCTGGGCTCCTGTGCCTTCGTGACACAGAAATCCTCACATTTGCAAGGATTTGTTAGGCAAATCCCGCTGGCCACAGCAGAGACACATGCAGCTGCCTGGGGCTGGGGAGACTTGCTCAGAGAATCCGTTCCCCTGAAGTGGGGGCAATAGTGTGCATCACAGCCAGGGTGGGATCTGCACTGTGATGCACCAAACCCCCTCGGATTCGGGGTTTTCCCCCCTTATTTTTGGTCCTGTGCAGCTGGGTCCGCAGGGTGCAGGTTCCAGCTATCAAAAAACAGGAGCTTGAAATACCAGCAAGAGCTCACTTCGGGCTTTTCTGGCTTTACCAAATGGGCTTGTTTTGGGGGAAAAAACCCTGGCCAGGCTGTGCAAGTGCAGGTGAGAGGTGGGAAGGAAAGGGGAGTGCAGGTGAGGAGAAGCCCCGTGATGAACTTTTGCACTGCTGGGTGAGGAAAACCCCTGCGGCTTCCAGCTCTGGAGGGATGCAGCGGTTTTCCACGGGAGTTTTTGTGCCCACACCAGAACCTGGTCCCACGGCCGCCGTGCAGCCTTGGCCCTGGCTGTGCCCACGTCCCCGAGCTGCTTGGACAGAGCAGCCGAGGGACCAAGAGCTGCGGCAGGGCCGGGGCAGCAGAGCAGGAGCGGCTGCAGTCAGGACCTGCCCAGGGTCCGACCGACTGCTCTGGGCTTGCTGCTTTTCCCAGCCTCGTTATTCTGTATGGGCTCACTCCTTCCCCGCTGACTGACTTGATTTTCTCTCCGTTTCTCCTGTTGGCAAGGGGAAGCACCCAAGCACCGCGTCAGCCCCAATTAACCCTCTTGGCAGCGTCACCGCTTTGACCTTTCGGCTGCCGGGTTCCGGGCTAATGACTAACGACCGACACCGCCGAGGGTGGGGATGCTTTGCCCGGGCTCTCGGGGTGTCCGGGTGATGAGTTGACCCCGCTGCCCCGGGTTCTCTCGCACGGTGAGACGAGACGTGACGGCAGCGGCCGGGGGGTGTGGGCAGGAGGGGGACACGGGACCGGCCGGCAGCGGCCGTCCCGGGGCACGGCGAGAAGGAAGTGCCGCCCAGGGCCACTCCTCCTCCCCATTTCCTCTGCGGGGCTGGTTTCTGTACGGATGAGAGCGGCCACAGAGCAGCTGCCGGCCCGGCCGAGGCCGGACGCTGCGCTCGGCGGGCGGAGGGAAGCGCCGGTGACCGGCGCCGAGGGGACACCGCGGGTAACTGCGCTGCCATCGGCTCCCCCGTCCTGCTCCCCATCCCTCAGGGGTCACCAAGGCACTCCAGGGCTACTTCCAGCTCCATCCCTGCCGCCGCCTTCCGCTCGTCCCCAGTCGCTGCTTTCCACCAGAAGCCGCCTCGGTTTTTCAGGGATGCTCTTGCTCCCGATGCTTTGGGATGTTTCAGGCTCTTCCCCTCCGCTTGCTGTCATTCCTTCGGACTTGGCTTCGGGGCCTGGCAAAACTTGGGGCTGGGCTGGTGGGGTTTGGTGGCGAACAGGCTGTCGGGGGGCTGCTGGCTGTCAGCCCTGTCACCCTGCGCCGTGTGCTCGGGGAGGGTGGGCTCTGCACCCGCCGAGCTCCGGCCGTGAATCAACCGCCTTGCTCGGCTTCTTCCCAGACGGGGCCCCCGGGCAGCTGCAGTTCGGGATGCCGGGGCCGTGCTGGCCTCTGCCGACATTCCGGCTTTCTCCTCCCAGCCACTGACCGACCGCTTTATCTGCAGGCCCCACGGCAAGGGGCTGCTTTGTGCCACCTCCCCCATGGAAATACTCCCTTTTGGATGGAGGGTTTGGCTCCAGCTGGGGATGGGGGGTACCAATCTTTAGAATTTCCCAGCTGTTCCCTTTTCCCAGCAGCTTTGCTCATCCACAGAGGCTGAGTTTGGGTGCAGCCTCCCCTGCCGGGGGTACTTTAACCAAGACCTCGGCTCTCCGCTGGCCTCTCCTGCCACCAGGAGCTTTTGCCGCCTGCCCGGGGCTGTCCCCATCCTGCTCCCCTGTCCCAGGCTGCCTCCAGCTGCCCACACAGGCTCCTCTGTTGTGGAAACGTTGTTTTGGAGCTGCAGGGTGCACGAATGCAAACACTGCAAGAGCTACAGCAGGAACGCTGGAGGCTTCCCAGGAGTGTTTCCAAGTGCAAGTTTTCCTGCGGTCCAGGCTCGGCACAGAACAGAGATCAGCAGTGTTTACTCGAGCACTGGGATGCTGCAGACTGAATTCCTGCCTTCTCATTCCTGTTGTTTTCACCAAATGTTAAATTAAGCTGCTGAAAGTGCACCATTGCAGGCTGGCACAGCCTCCTGCCCAGCCCTGACCCGACACTGAGTGTGCAAGGGCTGCTTTTAGAAACTTCCAGTCCTATGTAAATACCAGCAGGTATTATGGACTGAGTCATGGCAATAACAGGGTTATTATAGTCATGACTGCACAGATTCCTTGCTCAGGATGGGGTTCTGTCCTTCCACCCTGCCTTGCTCAGCTCATCTGGAGGGTTGGGCATCCCACACCAGTGGGATGGATGTGCTGGTGGGCTTTTGGGAAGATCTTGAGCACTGGTGAGCACTCGGTCCTCACCGTTCCCCACAAGTCTTGTAGGGGCTTTGGGCTCTGCATGGACGTGGCAGTGGGAGGGCAGGCTCTGGGCTGTGAGCAGCCACATCACTTCATGTTTCAGCTGCAGCAGCTGTGGCCTGGTAACCTCCATGGAGAGTGCTTGGGGTGTCCTGTGTTCCCCTGCCAGAGCAGCCTCCCAGGCCTTGAACGGAGCCGATGAAAAAAAGAAAATTTTAAACAGGTCTTGTTATGACAGGACGAGAGGTTCTGGTTTTAAACTAGAAGACAGTGGCTTTAGAGTAGATAAAAGGAAGTTTCTGAGAATGAGAGTGGTGAGGCCCTGGCATGGGTGTCCAGAGTGGCTGCCCCACTCCAGGCCAGATTGGATGAGGCTTGGAGCAGCCTGGGCTAATTGGAGGTGTCCCCTGTGGCAGGGGTTTGGAATGAGGTGGTCTTTGAAGGTTCCATCCAGCCATAATTATTCCATGATTCTGTGATCCTGTTCTCTAAAACTTTTCCTGTAAATTTCCATAGCCTCTTCCCTGGCATTTAACCAACCCCTCTTCGCCTGCAAGGGCTTGGGGCTGAGAAAATGTTGCCCTGTGCTTGTGGAGATGTTTGTCAGTGCCTGGAGAGTTTTCTCATCCCTGGCTGAGCTCTGTGAGTCCTGATCCCTTGAGTCCATGCTGGTCTGAGCAGCAGGGGCTGCTCCCCAGTGGCTTTGGGGTCAGCTGTCCCTTTGGGGACCTGCAGGCACCGTGTGAGCAAGGTGATGCAGGATGGAGAGGAGCAAGGATGTGACTGCGGGGTGGTGTGGGGACAGCCCAGGGCTCCCAGTGGCATCCTTTGGATGATGTTCACAGAACCTGATGTTCTGTGGAAAAGGAAGGACAAGGAAGCTGGAGCCACCTCCCAATAAGTGCAAGATGCTTTGTTCTTCATTCTCATTTGAGATTCTTGTCATTAAGGAGTTTTGAGGTGGCATCAAAAGGTGGCATTGCAGTGATGGTGGCATCCAGCCCTTCTTCCTGGTGCTGCCTCAGGGCCTCCTTGCCAGATCCTGTCTGGCTGGTTTTGCCTTTGCACACCAAACCCTGCGCAGGGTCAGGAATTAGGTCAGCAATTAGCACTCGGGGTTAATTGCTGCCAGCAGTGGCAGCTCCAGCGATGATGGGATGATGGCTGGGCTCACCGGCTGCCCTCTCATGGTCCCAAAATCAGCTTGTGCACGGTGTGGGAGCAAAGCTTTGCATTTCAGAGCAGCCGGGAAGGCTGTGGGGAGAAGCAAGGAGGCAGAGGGAGCAGTTCCAGTGCCTGTGGCTCCCACACAGCCCCGGGGTGCCCTCGGGCTCCCTGAGTGACGGAGCCGCTTTGCGCAGGGGAAGTAAAACCTCATCCAGAGCGTGACTTTGTGCAGGTTGGTGGCTTCCTGCTGAGCTGGAGCCAGTTAATAACAAACTTCCAGACCTCCCTGTTCTCTCCAGAGTCGTGGTGGTGCTTTTGGCAAGACCCGGTGTTGATTTTTTAAGGATGGCTGATGAAAGTGGCGTTTCCTCACGCTGCCTGTGCTGGCTCCGTGCTCTGGGGCTGGCAGTGCCGCAGCAGCAAACTGTCCCTTGTGTCAGCACTGCTGCAGCCCAGAGGTGTCAGAAAAATGCCCTCCCACCATGACACAGCTTCTGGCACCTCCAGCCTTGTGCCAGGCAGGGCCAGGGCAGCACATGGGGCTGCATCCAACCCTGCAGAGCTGTGTTCTCCCAGGGGTTCCCTGCTGGGTCTGTGCCTCTTGTCACGTCCCTCTGGCCTCTCCTTCTTGTTTGCCAGCTGAGGTTTGTCCATTCAGATGGTTATCCCAGGATGACCATGTCCCTCAGCTCCCCTGTGCAGCTCCAGGGTCTCATGTGGCAGCCCCTGTGTCCCAGGGGGGTGTGTGGGCACACAGGGCATGGAAGGACCATGGGGGTGGCAGGGTTGGGGTTCTGTGGGGCTGCCCCACTCCTCTCCCCACAGCCATGTGCTGCTGGCAGGCTCAGGCACAGCCACGCTGGTTCTCCGCAGCCCCTCTGAGCCTTCCCACCCAGGGCAGCTCTCATCTCACCTCCCTGCCAGGCACATCCATCAGCACAGCCAGGAAAATCCTCCCTGGGAGATGCCACCACAACCAGGATGGCAACCACAGCAAGTTACTCCCACACCACGAGAGGTGTCTGTGGGTGGACGAGTGACTTCCCACAGGGTGTGTACGTGCCTGTGTGCATGTGCGGGCACAGAGGTGGGGCTTTGTGTCTTCCTTGAATTTAGCAGGTGTAGGGAAAGAGGACTGGGCAGCTGTGGTTCAGAGCATGGGTCTGTCCTGCTGTCCTGCCTCCTTCTTACAGCACAACCTTTGGCTTTGGCCTCAGCCAGCTTTGACCTTCCCTTCTGCATCTGAAGGCAGGGCTGGGTTTGTGTTATAACACCAGTTTGCATTAATTGACACTGAGGAACAACTGAGGGAGCTGGGGGTGCTCAGCCTGGAGAAAAGGAGACTCAGGGGTGAGCTGATCACTCTGTACAGCTCCAGAAAGGTGGCTGTGCTCAGGTGGGGTTGGGCTCTTCCTCCAGGCAGCGCTGACAGAACCAGGACACAGTCTCAAGCTGCACCAAGGGAAATTCAGGTTGGATATTAGGAAAATGCTTTTCATGGAAAGGGTGATAAAGTTTCTGGAATGGCTGCCCAGGGAGGTGGTGCAGTCACCATCCCTGGGTGTGTTTAAAACAAGCCTGGATGTGGCACTGGGTGCCAGGGTTTAGGTGAGGGGTTGGGGCTGGGTTGGACTCGATGATCTTGAAGGTCTCTTCTAACCCAGTGGTTCTGTGAATTCTGTAAATTTCATCTGTAGTTTTGCACATCTGTCCATCTTCCAGAAAGTCAGCTTAGGTCTGAAAGTCTCTGCCACCCTGCCGTTGCTGATTGCGGCAGGTTTCTGCCCATTAGAAAGGAGGATATCTGTCTAATTCCACTGTTATTGGTCAGTTTCTGATGTTAGGAAGGTTGATTTTATATAATACCTTTTCTTTTTAGAAAGAAGATGATGTGAATGGACTGTAAGAACCAGAAGAGATGGAGGAAGAGCTGCCCTGCTCTGAGGTGGATGGAAAAAGTGTCCGCAGGGATCTGGGGGTGGAGATGCCCTGCATGGAGAGCAATCCCACAGGAGACACAGCTGGAGCAGAGGAGGATGCAGGACAGGTGCCCTTTGCTGAGAGCAGCACAAAAGAAGAGGCTCCTTGTGACCCAGGAATTGTCTTCACTGAGGGCAGCGTGGAAGGAGAGATGCAGGGCAGTGGCAGCGATGGGGAAAGGGAGATTCCCAGCACAGGTAGTGACAGGGAAGAGGAGATTCCTGGTACCAACAGTGATGGGGAAAGGGAGATTCCCAGCACAGGTAGTGACAGGGAAGAGGAGATTCCCGGCAGTGGCAGTGACAGAGAAGGGGAGATTCCTGGTACCGACAGTGATGGGGAAGGGGAGATTCCAGTCACAGATAGCGACAGGGAAGGGGAAATGCCCTGTGATGCAAAAGAAGAGGCGTCTTGCTCTGAGAGCGACGCAGAGGAAGTACCAGATGCTGTGATCGCTGCTGCTTCCAAGAAAATAACTTCAATTTCCTCTCCCCTACGGGCCATCGTCCGCCTGCGCCGGCGCTACCGGGGGCTGAAGAAAAGCTGCCTGCATTTAGAGCTGCCTCGGGAGAAGTCTGCCGAGTTTGTCCACACCAGGCTGCTTCAAAGGCAGCTCTCCCTGAACAGAGCTTCCCTGTACAGCCCTTCCATGTCCTTTTTTAATCAGTCCGGCTTTGAGCGTTCCCAGTACTTCACCTTTGACACGTCTGTGGAACATTACTCCGTGAAAAAGTGCAGGCGGAAAAAGAGCCGAAGGAAATCCAGGATGGTCCTCTACCCAGATAAAACAAAAAAATACCTCCCAGCAGAGGAGAAAAGCAAGGCAAAGCGCTGCCTCTTCTTGCTCATTGCCATTATCTTCTTCCAGATTCTCAATGCAATAGAGAACCTGGATGATAACCTCCAAAAATACGACCTTGATGGTTTGGAGAAAACCATGCACCGAGAAGTATTTGGGCAGAAGGTTGCTGTGGAAAGTATTGTGGAATTACTGAAAGACTATCTGGCTACCCACATCCACAACAAGCCTCTGGTGATCTCTCTGAACGGCCCGACGGGGGTTGGGAAGAGCCACGTTGGCTGGGTGCTGGCCAAACATTTTCGCTCTGTCATGGACAATGACTTTGTGCTCCAGTACTTTGTGATGCATCACTGCCCCAGTGGGGTGGCTCCCCTCACGTGTGAAATAGATCTGTCCAAGAAGATTTCTGACATGGTTACCAGAGCTGAAATAGAGGAAAAGACCCCGCTGTTTATTCTGGATGAGGTTGAGCTCATGTCCCCCGTCCTGCTGCACACTCTCAGCCGATTCTTTGAACCCAATCAAACCAACGAGTTCCTCAATGCCATCTACATTTTAATAAGCAACCTGGGAGGTGCTGAAATCACAAAGTTCGTTATCCAGAATGCATCCACTGAGCTCCTGCATCAGCAACGGGGAGCTGAAGAGCTGCTGAGCATCATCCAGCCAGTCCTGGTCAGTGTCCACCCTCTCTGGAAGGCTGCAGACATCATCCCCTTTGTCCTTCTGGAGAAGTCTCATGTCATAAACTGCTTCCTGGAGCAGATGAGGAGGGAGGGGCTCTATCCCGACCAGAAGCACATTGAAAATTTGGCAAATCAGCTCAGTTACTACACTACAGGGGACAAGCAGTACTCCAGCATGGGCTGCAAGCAGGTTGTGGCCAAAGTCAACCTCCTGTAGGGATTTACTGCAGACACCAAGCCCTGCTCTTGGGGTTTGCAAAGTTCTGTGCTCATGAGGAGTGTGTTCCAGCAGGCTGTGCTCAAGGTGTCCTTTCTCAGCCCTGCACTGGCTCTGTCCTGGTCCAGGCAGAGGCGTGGCAGCCTGGACAACCTGGTCCCTGTTCTCCTCCAGAGACTTCACTTTTTCCTGATGTTCTGTGGAAAAGGAAGGGCAAGGAAGCTGGAGCCGCCTTCTAATAAGTGCAAGATGCTTTGTTCTTCATTCTCATTTGGGGTTCTTGTCATTAAGGAGTTTTGCGGTGGCATCACAAGCTGCAGGATATAAATAGGATGGAACAATCCCTGGGTCACTGCCCCTGCAGAATATGTCACCTCATGTGTCTCACTCTCTCCAGGCTCCCAGCTCTTTGCTTTCCTTGGTCCTGGCTGGTGTGAGCAGAGCAGAGGCAGGGCTGGACACCTGGCACGGGGACAGTTTGTGGCTCCTGCCCCCAGAGGTGCAGGCCTGCCTTCTCCAGCTTCTACATGACCACATCCTCAGGAGAACACTTTTTGGACCTGTTCCTGAGCTGTTCTGAGCTCATCCCTGAGCTCACCTTTGGCACCTGCAGTGAGATTTCTGCCCCACAGGTGTGTTTGGGCTCGCCTCAAAGACTGCTCAGCTGTGCCAGATGGTGCAGAAATAACCTCTGGATTGTTTCAGGTCTGGTGGTGACACCTCATCCTCAGAGCTCTTCTGCTTTTTGCCTCTGGGGACACGTCACTGTGGGCAGGCATTATCTAGAAAGCCCAAAGCAGCAATTGATGGATATTAAGCAACACACACTGGAAAATACAGTTTGGGCTGATGGAGTGGGAATCGTGGGCTTGTTCCCAGTCCTGAGAGGCCAAGAAGAGGGTTTGCCATTGAGCCCCAGGTGAGATGTGGCCTGAGAGCAGCTTGGGAAGAACACACAGCCATGTTTTGAGCAGAACTGAGCAGGTATTTATGACATTGTTTTCTCAGGTTGTGGTTTTTACAAGATTTCTACAACTTGCTGTGAATTCCCAGACAAGAAACCCTGTGGATGTTTGCACTGGGGTTTTGATCCACCTCTTTCTAGTTGTTGGTCTCCAAAGACTCCATACTCCAGCTTCCAGAGCTATTGTCAGGAATAAACCCAAACTATCCTGAATAAAAGAATTGAAAGTACATTTCTTTCATTTGACTGAAATTTGGATTTCCTCCAAAATTTCCCTTCTGGAGCCATGTACCCCTGGTAAGCCCAATCCCAAACCCACACAGTGCAGCAGTGCCAAAAGCTGGGTCCTGCAGAGCTGCTCCATCCAAGCCACCTCCTAAATTCACGTGTCCTCAAAAACCAACGTGTGGGAGCTGGTTTCCACAGCTTAGAGAGCTTAACTTAAGCAGTAAGCTTAGCTTACTGCTAAGGCATTTGGGATGCTTTTATCCTGGATGAGGAACAACTCAGGGACCAGGATTCCCCTCCTCCTCCAGCTGGGAGAGGGGCAGATGTTAGTTCTGATTGTCTCCACAATGTCTTTGTTTATAAATGCCACCCACGGGGTGCTTGGTTGTGCCAGAGGTCCCTGGGTGCCTCCACACCAACATCACCCTGTGCAAAAGTGGGGGGAGACTTTGAGTGGAGCTGAGCATCTGCAGAGTTTGTTTCCACCCCTCTGAGGCTCTCCTGCCCTAAATCGGGGCTCCTAGCCTTTCCCTGAGCCTGAGGTTTCCTGAGTGCCCTGTGCACCTTGAAGAGCTGCTGAGGTTTTTGTGTCTCACCAAGCTCCTCAGTGCACAGAGGTGGGGCTCAGCTTCCTGCTGCCTGAACACCACCTCATCCCTCAGCCTCTGGAGGCTCTTGGCAGACAGCACGGGAACATCCAGGCTATGGAGAGGACTTTTCCTGCCAGAAGATAGGATGCAGGATTCGAATCCCAGCTCAAATGGCTCTTTAGGTTGTGCCCTAGGCTTCCTCAGTTGGCAAAAGCTCTTCCTGAGTCAGGACACATCTCTGTTGTGCTTGGAGCAGTGTTTTGTGGCAGGCTGCTGCCACCCTGCTGCAGACCCTGTGTTTGGTCCCCTGTTCAGCAGTTCAGCAGCACTGGGATGGCTGTTCCCTGCCACTGCTGGCTGGGGACACGTGCAGGTACTTTGCACCCTGCAACTGCGTCCCAAAGCCACAGTGGGGTTTGGGCCAAATTCCCTTTTTGCATTTGTCCTGGGGAAAATGCAGGTGATTCCAAACAGCTCTGTCTGAGGAGGATGCTGTTACTGCCCATGAGAGCAGGCAGTGAAGGAGAAGGGTGGGAGGGGATGGGAAACAGGTAATGTATTGAGGGTGACCCCACTGGCCAGTCTGGAGCTTTCCCTGGGCTGGGGTCCCGTGGGCAGGAGCTCCAGTTGCTCTGGTGTGGGAGTTGGGAGGGTTTGTTTTATTTCATACAGTGCTTATGAACTGCTCTCCCCAGGCCTTGGAGCACTCTGGGCAGGAACTGGGGCTGGGGTTCCCAGGGCACTCCTGCTCCAGGGATGGGATGTGCCCTGTGCTTCTCCATGGATGTGGTCCAGCTCCAGCCACAGGAAGGTGGGTGGGTGCACGTTCTGCTGGAGCTCTGGATAACTTCAGCTGCCTCAGGGAGAAGAGCTTTGGATTTAGATATTCCTAAAAAGGACCTAATCCCCAGCAACCTCCCTTAATCAAAGCAGCCTGTCTGAAGCTGCCTCCAGAGGTGGGTGCTGGCTGGTGGGGCCAGGCCGAGTCCTCCTGGGATTTCCCTGCACCACGGGAAGGTGTGATGGCCCAGGACCAGAGCTCTCTGTTACGCAGCATCACCCCAGCCTTGCTGGGCTTGCCCGGTCCCTGAGCTCCCCGAGTGCTGCTGGGGCTGCTGCCAGTGCTGTGAGCCCACCCAGCAGGACCTTGTCCTCTCTCCTGAGGCTTCTGGCTGTCCCTGAGGATCTGTGATGTTGGCCCAGGGCACCTGAACAGTGCTTGCAGAGAGAGGCAGACGAAGGGGTGCAGAGGGATCCCATCTCCACGTGCACCAGTGACTTGTCCCTGTGCTAAGGGCAAGGAAAAGCCGCTGCCAGTCCCTAGAAGGGACTCGTTGCTTTCTTTCCAACTCCTGTGGTGTTCACTAAACAGGTGAGGTGCCACCAGGAAAGCAGATTTTGATCCCAGTGATGGCAGGGAAGATCAGGGCTGCAGCAGAGGAGAAAAGAGCAGGGACAGCCTAGGTAGGTCAGGGCTGCAGTTCCTGCCAGGGTGCAGAGGGAATGTCTGCAGTGGCTTCTGAGACCTTGCACTGATGAGTGAGTCCTGGAAAGGTGGAGGGAGGACAAGCACCCACTCTCCCTGGGAAGGAGGAGGAGGGACAGGCAAATACAGGAGTGAATGCATTACCTGTGAGCATCCTGGAGAGATGGGAGAAATTACATCCAACGTTTTTCAAAAATAGTTGTAACCTTAGAATCTAGTTTCTTCCTCTTACAGGATATTCAGAGAATAGCTGTTAATAGTTACTGGGATGAACTGGAAAGAGTTTTCCAGAGCTGGGGAAACAAAATATTCCATAAATGGTGGGAGAACAGAGTCAGACAGAGACAGACATGGTTTGTTTGCCCATGGAATTTGGAGGGGAAGGGGAGCTGAGAGGCACCCAAGCACTGCAGGAGACAGGCTTGGGATGGAAATCATAAACTGGGAGAAAGGTCTGAAAGAAGGTGCTGCAGAGGAGGGTGTGAGTGAGCAAATGCACGTTCCAGGATGGGGAGGGTGAAGGGCTGAAAGGAAAACAAGCCTGGGGGCATCGCAGCACTCACAACTCCACAGGAGGGATAACACCCCGGGGCCCGAGAATGGCAAACATCCCGTTAAAATGTATAAATAGGTGTGTTGCATATGCAAGAGGTGAAGTAATGCCGGGCCACGCTGGAGCAGTGTGGCACCATATTTGGGCACCTCTCGGGCAGGGAGGGAGGGAAGGAGGGGGTGCTGTGCCCCCCCAGCATCCTGCCGGCAACGGGGGCGCAGGACGGGGCGACGGAGCCCGGGGGAAGTTTCAGGTGAAGCACGATAAGAGCTTTCCAATACGCAAAACACGGGCAGAAGGGAGACAGCGGTGCTTGGTTCTCCCAGCCCGCCTTGGGCAGGGTGTGGAGCTGGCTCCGGAGGGGGAGGTTTATGTAAAACTTTGGGGAAGCTGCTGCAGCTGTGGAAGGGCAAAGTGGAGTGAGGAGAGAGGCTGCAGAGCGGCTGCTGCTGGCCCCCGGACTGAGGGTGCTTTGGGCAGACACAGGGCTCTGCTCAGGGGTCTCGGGAGCTCCCACTCTGCCTGTTCTCTGTGCCCCCCCTGCCTGTCAAGGCTCCAGCGGGAGCTCCCCCTGCCCAGCACTGAGCTGCTCCGGCTGGCAGTGCTCAGCCGGCAGAGATTGCACCAATGTAACGTCATTCCTCCTAAGAGATGTGCTTCAGCTCCTAAAACATCTGCATTTAGGTGCAAAGTTTCGGGCAGCTGCATCTGAAAACTGCCAGGCTGCTGAGATCAGCTCGGAGGGATTGGTTTCCAGGCGGGATGGGTTAGAGGGAAAGCAGCCAGCACTGAAACTGGAGCGTGTAGATTAATGATGTCATAAAATAATCTGGAAACTCATTTGCTTCCCCATGACACTTTCCCCTCATCAATTCAGTTTATTGGCAGATATTAGGTATTATTTTAGGGTCTGTATCTAGAGCTACCTCAGGGGACTTGGAGCCAGCCCCAGGAGATGCCTGCAGAAGGAGCAGCCCTCCCCAGCACACTTTGTGTTCTCCAGTTGCAGATGTGGAGCTGGTGGTCTCTCCCTGTCTCCCTGGGCACTGTGGGATGTGACATCAGCTCCTGCTCCTCCTCCAGCTCTGGAGGTCACAGCAGAGCCCCTCACAGCTTCCTGAAGGACACAAACAGTCCAGGATCTTCTGTGGATGCTAATTTGAGTTTTGTGCTTCCTGTGATGTCTTATCAGTCGATTCCTCAGGTTGGAATTCAGCTGTCCCAATTTTGGTAACTTGAGGAAGGTTGAGTAAGTCTGCCTGGGATTTCCCCATCCCTGCCTCCTGCAAAAAGCCTGTCCAGGAACCCAGGCCTGGGAAAAGACCACCTGGAAAACCTCCCCTGAGGGGAGTGGACATTTTTGTGGCCATCAAATGAAATGTGAAAGAATGTAAAGCATTAATTGCAGCCAAACCCTCTGTTTTCACCTGTACCTTTGCCCCTCTCCTGCTCCTATCAAATGTGCCTCACTGTCCAAACTCTCACTCAAACCAGGCCCATGTGGTACCTTTCCTGTTCTCCTGAAAAAAAAAAAAAAAAAGTTTAAAAAAAATTTCAATATCCTGCAAAAAGACATTCCCAGAATGTATGGTCTCCTTTCAAACTCTCTGAGCCACCCAACACAATTTTTGTGCAGCAGTAGCTGCAGGCTGAAATCAGGGAATCCTGTGCTGCATTCCCACCCAGCCATCCCCAGCTGCCAGGTTCTCCAAAAGTGTGGCTGAAGGAGTTTGTGTCCTCTCAGCTGGCACCACCCGGTGTTTTTATCCTGTGCTTTTCCCGACATATCCAGCAAACTGCCCAGTTCTTCCTGAGATGGCTTCATGTGGGATCAAGGTCCCTGAGTCACGGGCTTGCTCTGCCTTCACTGAGGGCCTGCATCTCCCCGGGTGCCATGGGGGCCTTGGAAAGTCAGTTCTGAGCTTTTCCTTCCAGCATAAGCTGGTCCTTGGCTTCAAGGTTGTTGCTTCCCTCTCCAAGTGAAGAAGTGCCTTGGGTGTGCTCCAGCTGTTCTGGATGATGGAATGAGCATTTCTGCCCCTCCCTGCAGATCCTGCAGCACAGACAGCACAAACAGCTCCACGTTCCTGGGAGGCTTGAGGTCAGAACACGATGCTGAGTGTTGCAGAACTCTTTGGCCTGACGTGACCTGGTGTCCTCAGCTCCATGTGTGCGTGGCCTCTGTCACTTCCAGCTGCAAAAGTCACTCCTTGGTGCTTCCTTCTGCCAAACATCCAGCACTCCCAGCTCTGAGTGCTGCCCCCAATGCAGCCACAGCCAGTGAAATGCTCTGAAGTCTCTGGCTGAGAAAGGGTGGATGAAATTCAATGCTTTGGATCCAGCTCAACAGGTGTTTTCATTTCTCCTTGCTCCTGGTGGGCAGATCTGCTGCCTTGCAGGGCTGATTCATCTCCTCACCTGAGGAGGATGCAGTGAGCTGCTTGGACAAGCTCACCTGGGAGTTATAAATACATCCCTGTTTTACACTGGCATGACAAGAGTGGGTAATGGGGTTGGAAAAAGGAACAGGATTTGTCCCTACAGGTCACCCCCCTCTTCCTGGGGCTCCCTCTGAGGCTGGGTCTGTACTTGCCTCCCTCCAGCTGGGAGTTGGGCAATGCTGGGAGATGGATTAGGGGGGTGAGGGGTGGAACTTCACTGGAAACCTGTAGGTGATGAACAGCGGGGGATGCCACTGGTGCCAGAGCTGGAGGCAGCCCCTGGGTGCTGTGCTTCAGGAGCTGCCTGTTGGCTGCACCAGGGTGACACAGCTCAGGTGATGGGACAGATGGGAAAAGCTGATTTGATCTGTCTGCCTCCTTGGATATGATCCGATTGAGATAAAGAAGATGAATGTAAGACCAAATCTTTGGGTTTTGTCTTTAACATCCAGCTAACACCCAGGTGTGCATTTGGGGCAGTGCCTGTGGCACTGAAACCCCGTGCTCTGGGAGGAAGTTACCCATCCCCAGCCTGACTCACTCAGGTGCTGGCACTGGGGTGGGTCTGAGGGCCCAGCCACCACAGGCAAACAGCAGCAATCCACGAGTTATTTCTTCACTGTGTGCTTCTTTTAAACCACTAATGTGCCTTGGGTGCTGCCCGACAACATTTCACCAGTCCAGACAGGGGTGGGCAGTGCCTGGGCCATGGTCACTGAGAGCAGTGTTTGCCACCAGAGTTAAGGGATGAGCCATTCCACCCCACTCCGAGCAGCTGCAACTGAGAGACTGTGACCCCTGAGAACACCTGGGCCAATTTTTTACATCTTAGGAGCTGCCTTGCCATGAGTGGGGGATTTTGGAAGCAGCAGTTTTTTCTCCCAGCCCTCTGGACTTTGCCCTGTAGAGAAGAGGGTGAAAAAGATTACCCAAAACCACTGGAGTGCTGTGAGCCCTCATGTTTAAACACTCACCTGGGCAGCTCAAGGGAGAGCACTGAGGAAGGATTTTTCAGCAGCAAGTGCCTTGAGGAGAGCCCCAGGCTCCAGCTCCAGGTTTGAAAGGGGATTGGGGTTGATTGCAAAAGCCACCAGCAGTGTTGCCCCGTGGAATCAATGCCCCATCACCTTGGATGTGCTGGGTGGCACATTCCTACCAGAGGGATCCCATGTGTTGCAGTCACTGTGTCAGTTATTTTATTTTGGCCTGGGTTTCCAGTGGAATAAGCCTGAAGGGTGAGAGTTCTGCTGCTGTGACAGGAGGTGACACAGGGGTGATTTACAGGGCTGGGAGCACAGGGGGTTGATGCCTTGTGACTCAAAGCCAACATCACTTTGGTCTTGCAAGAAGCAGAAAGCAAGAAATGTTAGGGAGCCCAAAGGGCAAGGGGAGCTGTCAAAGAATAGTTGTTAAATTGTCAAAAGGTAGTTTTGAAATTGGAATTTTTGCCCTTTGCTGCTTTGTGGTGGCTAAAGGCTGCCTAAAAAGACCTGGGAGCCATCAAGTTCTATTTATCTGATCTAGTGGAAGGTGTCTCTGCCCAAGGCAGTGGGATTGGAACCTGATGACCTTTAAGGCCCCTTCCAACCCAAATCATTCTAGGATTTTATGATTCTATTGTTTGATTTTGCAGTAGCCATCCAGACATGACTGCCCAGGGTGTTTTTGCAGAAATCCATCTTTAATTCCCTCCTGCTCAAGGTGGCCCACGATGACCAAGGCACATGAAGTTTGCAGCTGAATCTTCCAGATTCATGACAAAGACCTGAGAGAGCTGTAGCCCTTTCCAGCAGGTTTGTGGGCACTCAGCCCTTTCAGGCTCTGTTTAGTCATTATAAGCCACAAAGAATCCAAATGTGAGTGCTGTTTTTTTCCTTTTCTGGGCATATCTGAGCTGGAGCTTGCCAGAGCAAGTGCTGAGCTTGCTCATTTTTCTGGGGCAGAGTGCTGAGATTGCACAGGGTCAGAACAGAAACTGCAGTCTCCCATCCTCATCCCTCCAGCTCAAGGCCAGGGTTGCTGGTGGATTGGGTGGGAAGGCAGGGGACAGCACTGCCACCCTCAGATTCTGTTCTTTATAGCAAATATGTGAATTTCAACGAAGGAAACACTCTCAAAAGCACTGAAATGTCTCGAGGCAAAGCCTTGTGGTAGACAGTGGTAATAAAGGAGAGCAGAACTGGGGAGGAGAAAACTTGGAGCGTGCCCTTACACTGCTGTTAGCAGCGAGTGCCCCTGGGCAGATACCGGGCAGATAGGGGCTGCTGGGGTACAGACATTCCAGAGTGATTTCTGAGCCGGCTCAGCTCCTCCCATCATCACTTCACTCATCAAAGTAAGTATTTATAGCACAGGTAGGAGCAGGGGGAGAATCAAAGAGGAGCTCCCTAGAAAGATGCATAAATCATTCTGAGAGTTCAGCTCTGGGGCTCTGCATTTTTTGCTTTAATGAGAGTGAATAAAAACTCTGGTGTTATTATTAATATTTCTTAATATTATTTCAGCGGTCTGCTTTTCGCACTAAAAAAATTCTTTGAGGTATTTCCATAGAATTCTTCCAGCTCTCAGAGCTACACCTGCAGACTGCTAAGGACATGCTGCCTTACACCAAAGAAAACATTTTCTCCAGCACAGATCTGCTGAAAAACAATTCAGAAAATCTGTCCGGGCCGATATTTGCTGCCCAAGCTGTCAGGAGACCTTCAGGCCTCTCAACAAAGCGCAGCAGGAGAGCCAGGAAGGTGCTGTACCCAGCTCACGTGAGAAAATACTTGCCACGTCAAGAGAAAGATCCAGTCAAGCGGTGGCTGCTCTTCTGTGCTGGCATCATCCTCATCCAGGTGTTAACTGAGGCTCCTGAGCAGGAGAGGCTGGCTGGGGGGCAGAGCCCTGCTGGGAAGCTGCCCTGTGCAGCAGCAGCATCAGCATCATCCCCAGGAGCTGCCGGGCTGGCACGGAACCGCTCCAGAGAACACTCAGCAACTGCAGGAATCATCTCCTCCGCGGCTCCGGGGCTCCGGGCTCCCGGGCACGGCACGGCTGGTGTGCCACAGCACGCCCGGAGCCACCCGAACGCTTTCTGCTGGGCTGGCTCCTCCCGGGCACAGCTCTGAGCTGCCCTGGCCCTGCACATGGGCTGCGGCTCCTGCACATGGGCTGCGGCTCCTGCACATGGGCTGCAGCTCCTGCACATGGGCTGCGGCTCCTGCACATCGTCTGCAGCTCTTGCACATCAGCTGTGGGCTCCTGCACATCGTCTGCAGCTCCTGCACATCGTCTGCAGCTCCTGCACATGGGCTGTGGGCTCCTGCACATAGGCTGCAGCTCCTGCACATCGACTGTGGGCTCCTGCACATCGACTGTGGGCTCCTGCACATCGACTGTGGGCTCCTGCACATGGGCTGTGGGCTCCTGCACATGGGCTGCAGCTCTTGCACATCAGCTGCAGCTCTTGCACATCAGCTGTGGGCTCCTGCACATCGTCTGCAGCTCCTGCACATCATCTGCAGCTCCTGCACATCAGCTGTGGGCTCCTGCACATCAGCTGTGGGCTCCTGCACTTCAGCTGTGGGCTCCTGCACATTGACTGTGGGCTCCTGCACATTGACTGCAGCTCCTGCACATGGGCAGCAGCTCCTGCACATCATCTGCGGCTCCTGCACATCAGCTGTGGGCTCCTGCACATGGGCTGCAGCTCCTGCACATTGTCTGCAGCTCCTGCACATCATCTGCAGCTCCTACACATCGGCTGTGGCTCCTGCACATTGACTGCAGCTCCTGCAGCCCTGCCTGGGGACACGACCACTCTGCTCGGTGACACGGGCCAGCAGTGGCCACAAGGGCATTGATGAAAGCCCAGCAAGAGCTGGGCAGTTTTTCCTGCTGATTTGGTTGTGACTGTGATTAGAGACTGTGGTTTCCACCAGCTGCAGCAAAAGGCTGCAGGAGTTTGAGTCACCCTCCCGGCCGGGTTTGTGCTGTGCTGACCTGCCTGTCACTGCTGTGTGACTTGTCTCGGTGCTGTGTTCTCATGCTGTAATTTAGTGTCAGCTCTCAGCAGTTAAAACAGAGTAGCTCAGCTCTCAAAGTAAGCAGACAAAGCTCCCAACGCTGCTCTCCCTCGGTAACACTAAGAATAAACTGCTGAGTTTCGATCTTCACAGCGTATTTTACAATCTAGATTTTAAAATTAAGATTTTCAAAGCTCCCGAGCACTGCTCTCCCTCGTTAACACTGTAAGAATAAACTGCTGAGTTCCGATCTTCACACCATGTTTTACAGTCTAGATTTTAAAATTAAGATTTTCAAAGCTCCCGAGCACTGCTCTCCCTCGTTAACACTGTAAGAATAAACTGCTGAGTTCTGATCTTCACAGCGTGTTTTGCAACTTAGATTTTAAAATTAAGATTTTTCTGGCCATCCTAGGGAAATAAAACTGTCCAAGCAGCAGGGACAGTGGGGTGGAAGCCACGGCATGGCCTGGACATCGATTGAGGCACTGGGAGAGGTCCATCAGCCTGGGGCAGATGCTACAGCTCTAGCTGGGGAGATGGGGCAGCAGATGAACCCAACACTGGGGTATCTTCTTGGGAGAACCCTGGGAGATCCCTAAAACCCTGGGACATGCTGAGAAAAAAGGTTGATCAAGGGGTGGTTGACCTAGAAATGACCAGTGGTCCCTTCTCACCCATTTATTAGAGTTCCATATATTATCCATATAGTATCCATACATCAACACAGGAATAAATAGTTCCACCATTAATTTCTGTGTTGAGCAGGGGGTTACTGGGTGGTTCTGTGCACGAAACACGGGATTGTCCCAGCTCCAGGGCAGTGCAGGTGTGGGTTTTTGGGGGGACAGGGATGATGTGTGGGAGCTGCACAGCAAGGGCAGCTCGGGCTGGGGCAGTTGCCTCAGGAGTGAAGAAATCTGGGAAGGGAAAGAAAGAAAAGGAGCCAGGAGTGAAGAATTCTGGCTCAGGAGCTGCTTCTGCTGCTTGGGGCTCATTGCAGAGAGACACTCGTGGCTCCTTGCAGGAAATGCAGAGTGCAGGATTTCCAGTGGATGCTAATTTCAGCTTACTGAGCTTGCTGGGCTGTTTTATCAGACATCCCCCGAGGCTGGGATTCAGCTGCCTTAATTTAGGCATCCTGAGGAAAGGCTGAGTAAGGCCTCCTGGGTTTTTCCCAGCCCAGGCTCCTGGGAAGAGGCTGCCTGGGGAAGGGCTGGTAAAACCCCTTCTCCAAACCATGCCAGACTCATGTCTCTCATGTATCAGGGCTTCCCCCCATGAAGTTCTTCCCCAAAACACCACGTTATGTCTGTGCATCCCAAGCTTTCCCCTCCAGCTCTCCAGACCAACCATTCACTCTGCAGAACAACTCCAAACTTCTGCCAGCTTGCTCAGAGCTGTGTCCAGCCCAACTTTTAAAATCTCCAAGCATGGAATCTCAGCACCTCCTTGGCCAGTCTCTTACACTTGCCTGGGACTTAATTCCAATTAATTCCATGCCACATGATGACAGAGCTGGTGAGCCTCTCATAGCTGTTCACTGAGCAGTGTCCCAGAGAGCAGGTGTTTTCTTGGGAACAAGCAGTTATTTCCTCAGGTCTGGATAAAACCAGAACTCAGAGGTTTTGTAGTGCCCTACAGCAGGCAGGTGTGACCCAGGGATGGGAGGAAGCTGGGTGCCACATGCAGTGATTGCACAGGAGGGGTGGCAAAGCCGAGGCAGCACTGCAGACCAAGGCAGAGGAGAACAGGGAGGTGCTGCAACCCATGGTGAACACAGAGACCTGTTTGCCTCAAAAAAAACCCAAAAACCTGAAAAACCCCCTGTAGTGAGCGCGAGTCTCCAGGACGGTTTGGATGGATGAGAGATCTCTGAAGTCAGGTCTTAGAAGATGTGGTTTATTAAAAGGGGGAAAGGCCCTGCTTGGAGTTGCCAGGCGCAACTCGTGGCAGGCCCAGGGAGAGAGGGAGAGGGAGCGAGGGTTCCAGGTGAGGGTCCCAGAGGAAGGTCCAAGAGAGCGTCCGGTCCCTCGGGCACACCTTATCAGGGGGCTGCAAGGTGTGCTGGAACAGGACTTGGGCCAATGGGGTCACAGATACCTGATACTTCAGGGGAGGGTCACAGGTGTGGGATGAACCAGACATTGGGGGTGAGACAGAGCATTCCATTTGACCTTTGGACCTATCTGCAGGTAAAGGGCATTGTTTAATCAGAAGGGGGATTGCTTTCAGCCTGGCTATACTATTGTATTCTAGTTATTCAGTAGTCAAGGTTTGTTATTTCAAATCTAGTTCTCATCTCAATGTCTGTATTTTCCAAATCTTTTGCCAGGCAATCATATTTATAAGGTTTTCCTATTTCATCTTCCCCAACACCCCCAAACAACAACAACAACAACAACAACAACAACAAAAACAGAGCTCAAAGAGCTGAATCACTACAGGATTTTAGCTGCTTAATTTCTACTGGGTTAAAAAAAAAATAAAAGCCAAGGCACTGTCTGGATTAAGGAGCAGCTGGTACACAACTTCTGCAAGTGGTGATTCAGGATGAGCCCTTCAGAAGATCTCCTTTGTGTAACAAGGGGAGAACACACAAACATGAGGAACAACTGATTGTGAAGTTTTGGAAAATTGAGGAATTATAAATGTTGCTGGAAATAGGAAGAATTTTTAACAATGGTGTTGGTGTTGACGTCTCTCAGAGTCGATGGGGGAGGCAAGGTCTTCCCCCAAGCCCAGCACATCCAGAGGCATCACGAGAGGGCAGCAGAGACAGGAGCAGAGCAGGACACACAGGCAGTGTGTGCCAAATCTGAAACAGCCACGGCGCGGGTACAAAGCATTGCTGAGGATGCTGCGCAGGAAACCAGAACCTGTCAAAATAAACGAGCGTGCTGGGGTATAACTCAGCAGAATAGACACAGATGGAACATCCCCCATCCCTGAGTCCTACAGGTGGGAGGTTTTATTGTTCAAACCTCGTGAGGTGTGGTGAGCTGAGGCAAAGCACAGGCTGCCTTCACCTGACATTTAGAGCTGAATACAACCTCCAAAAATCCATTTCAGGCCTGGTAACTTGGATGAACTCGATAAAAACAGCACGTTTACAGTCAGTCTACTGCATGAAGTCTGGTGGCTCCTGTCATGGCCAGCCCCTCCTCCTGGCTGTTGCATCCCTGTTTGCCACACTTGCTTTTGGCAGGGTGCAGCAGGGCCAGGACAGCTCAGGTGAGGGCAGGAGTGAAGGACAGTGCTGGGAGCTCACATCCCTGCTCCACAGCTCCGTGCTGGCAGTGAGCCCGGCCTTGCCCAGCCCTGCTGTAGCTTCTCCCAGGCCTGTGCATCGCCGAAGCCATTCAGAGACTGTCCCAGCTCCAGCTGAGTGCACAGGGGCCGAGGCAGCCCCAGGGTGGCTTTGGGAGCCATGGGATGCCCTGGAAGGATAAGGCATCTGGGCTACACACCCCGGATGGCAAAGCCCTGTATCCAAACAGGCTCTGTGGCAGGGACATGCCCGGACTCAGTCCTGAGCTGGCATTCCCAGCCCTGCTCAAGGCTTGTGCCTCCTGTGCCTTCTCTGTGGGGGAAGCTCCTTGTACTCCAGTGGCCTCCACTCCCACATTGGTTCAAAACTTTTCTCCCTCCTTCCTCTCCCAGGGCTCCCACTTCCCTGTTCTGTGCTCCAGAGCCTTTCCAATCCGTGCCACAGCCCCTTCTTTCCTCACACGACCCCTCCCTCCAACCTCTTCTGTACCCAAGTCTCCTCAGGCCACCTCAGACCCCCCATCCTGCTGCCTCAGAGCCCCCAGCCCTGCCCCTGGGCAGAGACCTTGGCTCCAGCACAAATCCCTGCTGGTAAAACCCCTTGGCCTTTAAGCAAACAGCACCCAGATGTGTGCTGGGAGCAGCCCCTGGGAAGGGTGAGTGAAGCACCACCCCAAAGCTAGGCCAGCAACCATTCTGGGAGATTGCCATTACAAGTGATCACCTTTGTGACCCAGCAGCGTCCTCAGGAGTGGCTCAACTTAGTAGTAAAGATGTGTCCTACGCTGGAGATCCTAATATCTGCTTAGATTGGATATCAGGAAAAATTTCTTCTTCTCTGAAAGGACAGTCATGGATTCAAACTTATTGCCCAGAGCTGATGTCATCATCCCTGTTCAAAACATGTGTAGGTGTGGCACCTGGGGACATAGTTTAGTGGTGAACGCAGTGATGCTGGTTTAATGGGTGATCTTGGAGGAGTTTTCCACCCTTAATGATTGTATGATTCTATGCAGCATTCCAGAGATGCTCCTAAAGGGGCACCTTGCTCCATATTTCCCTAATCCTACAACATGAACCCTTGACTGCCCCCATGTCCATCCAGACTGGACCTGGAGCTGCTCAGCAGTTTTTCCCAGGGAGATGTAAGAAGATTTTTCACACCCTCATTAGCAGAGAAAGCTCTAAGGCAGCTTCTTGACTCTCCATCAAACGTAGGAGCCGGCCCCCTTCCCCTCCTGCCACACAAGGGCACCAGAGCTGCCCCCTGTGGGGGCGTGCCATGGGAATTATAAACACAGCTGCTTTCTTCAGGCATGTGTTTCACCCCCTGGCTCACTCTCAGCTGGACTGGTGATGTCTCAGGAGCATCATGGGGAACACATTAAAGTGGTTTTTCGTTGCTTTGCCTCACCTAGACATTGCATGCTGCTCTACTCCATTGCACAGCTGGCTGTCTGAGAAAGGGGAGGCTGAAAAAGCTGCTGTAAATAAGACTTAGAGAGGAGACAAAAGCCAGGGGAAATTATAAGAATGCAATAAATCAATGAGCAACCTAGTGAAGACATGGCAGGGTCTGTGCCTCTCTTTGCCTCGTAGCAACAAAGGACTTGACGGACTTAAAAGCCATGATATTGAAAACTGGTTTGTGTACACTTATATAGCAAAAAAGGAGTTAGAAGTCTTTATGGGAGACAGAAAGTTTGGTTGTTATGACCACAAGATTACCTGAACACCCAGGGTTTCTGCTTCCAGGAGCAAAACAATGTTTTTCAATGTTATTTGCTCTCAAATAATATCTTCAAAAAGTCCATCTACTCTACACCCAGAGAGTGTGTAGCTCCATCCAGCTGGTTGCTGGCCTAATGTTTCGGCTCTGTTTTCACCTGGTGTACTGGAAACCTCTGAGCACACCAATTCCGTGGTAACTGGATTTTCCTTCCTTCCCTTTCTCCTGCTTGGGAGAGTTTCCCTCTGCTTCTGCTCTCTTTGGTTTGTTCTTGGCCACATGTCTGGACAGCTCCAAGGAAAGGCCCATCTCCACTGGCAGCAGCACAGAAAGAGGGTGGAACGCCATCATTTGATGAGAGGCTGCTCTAATGGAGCCCCTGTGCGTCCTCGGGGGCCACCACCAGCACAGGCCAGTGGTGGCCAACAACACCAAGTGCCACCATGGCTTTGGGAGCGTGCTGAGGGTGGTGGGTGGGTGGGGAGCGTCCCTTGGTGATGGGACCCTTGTGGATGTGGTGGTCACCTGGGTTGGGTGGCAGGGACTGGGCAGCAAGGGGGACTCAGGGACATGGCAGTGGCCTGAGGTATAAGGGGGAATAGGGAGACATGGCAGGGCTGTAAAGTACAGGAGATAACCTGGGAATGTGGCAGGGCCATGGAGGGGGACAGGGGACACAGCAGAGCCCTGAGGCAGGGGGGGTCACCTGGGAACATGGAGGCACACAGGGCCTACAGTTCAGCCCTGAGGCACCTGGGACACAGCAGGGCCCTGAGAAACGTGGGGACACGGGGTGGTGGTGAGGCACTTGGGGACACGGAGGGACCCTGAGGAACATGGGGACACAGGGTGGTGGTGAGGCACTTGGGGACACGGAGGGACCCTGAGGAACATGGGGACACAGGATGGTGGTGAGGCACTTGGGGACATGGAGGGACCCTGAGGAACATGGGGACACAGGATGGTGGTGAGGCACTTGGAGACACGGAGGGACCCTGAGGAACATGGGGACACAGGATGGTGGTGAGGCACCTGGGGACATGGAGGGACCCTGAGGAACATGGGGACACAGGGTGGTGGTGAGGCACTTGGGGACACGGAGGGACCCTGAGGAACATGGGGACACAGGATGGTGGTGAGGCACTTGGGGACATGGAGGGACCCTGAGGAACATGGGGACACAGGGTGGTGGTGAGGCACTTGGGGACACGGAGGGACCCTGAGGAACATGGGGACACAGGGTGGTGGTGAGGCACACATGGACACGGCTCAGCCCCAAGGCATATGGGGGCACAGCTCCTTAGGCAGCCCTGAGGCACACACGGACATGGAATCATCAAGGCTGGAAAAGACGCTCGAGATCATCCAGTCCAACTGTGCACCCAGTACTACCAGTGCACCCTCGGACCACTAAACCACGTCACCCAGATGACATGGAGGCACCCTGAGGCACAGGGGCACATGGCTCAGCCCTGGGGCACTGGGGATGCAGAGTGGCGCATGGAGGCACGCGGGGGGACATGGAGGAGCTGTGAGGCACTAGAGGGGACAGCCATCCCACAGGGTGCACGAGGGCATGAGTGCACAGCCATGATGCACAGGGCACGTGGAGGCACTGCGATGCACAAGGGCCATGGAGGCACAGCCCCAGTGCTCGGGGGACCTGAAAGGACTCTGATGGACAGGGGACAGGCTGCACAGCCCTGGAGCAGGAGGGACCTGAAAGAACTCTGACACAGGGGACATGGCTGCACAGCCCTGGAGCAGGAGGGACCTGAAAGAACTCTGACACAGGGGACATGGCTGCACAGCCCTGGAGCAGGAGGGACCTGAAAGAACTCTGACACAGGGGACATGGCTGCACAGCCTTGGAGCATGAGGGACCTGAAAGAACTCTGACACAGGGGACATGGCTGCACAGCCTTGGAGCATGAGGGACCTGAAAGAACTCTGACACAGGGGACATGGCTGCACAGCCCTGGAGCAGGAGGGACCTGAAAGAACTCTGACACAGGGGACATGGCTGCACAGCCTCGGAGCATGAGGGACCTGAAAGAACTCTGACACAGGAGACATGGCTGCACAGCCTCGGAGCACAGGGGACACGGAAGGACTCTGATGCACAGGGGACATGGCTGCACAGCCTCGGAGCACAGGGCACATGTGCGGCAGTGCTGGTAGTTCGCAGTCCTGGCACCCAGGGAACACGGGAGGACTCTGTTGCACAGGGCAGATGAAAGGACAGTGATGCACAAGGCACGCACGGGTGCCCAGCCCTGGAGCACAGGGGACATGAGAGGGCTCTGACGCACACGGGCACACGCGGCTGCCTAGCCCCGGCGCTCAGGGCACACACGGGCGCCCAGCCGGCGCTCGGGCGACACGAAAGGACTCCGAGGCAGATGGCACCCGCGGGTGCCGGGCCCGGCCCCGCCGCGCTCCCGCCCCGCTGTCCCGTTGCCGTAGCGACGGCTCCCGGCGGCCCCGGCCCGGCGCGGCCGCTTTAAGAGCGCGGCGCCCGCGGCCGCCCCCGCCCGCCCGCCCGCCGGAAGGGGCCGCGAGCCCGCGCCGCCGCCGCCCGGCCTGCCCCAGGTAAGCGCCGGGGCCGCCCCGCCCTGCCCGGCTCCCGGCCCGGCTCCCCGCGGGACGGAGCGGGGGCGGCGCGGCCGCTGCGGTCCCGCCGCGGTCGGAGCGCGGGGCCGCCCCCGGGGCGCCGCTCGCTGAAGCCCCGCGGGGCTCCCGGTGTGCCGAGGGTACCGCGGACCCGCTCCGGGGCTCGGTGGGTGCCGGGGCGCTGTCCCCGCTGGGCCGGGGAGGGGCCGGGCCGGGGCGGCCGCGCTGGGCTGGGTCCGCGCGGAGCCCCCGAAGCTGTGGGGGCGCTGCCCGGGACCGCGCGGGGCTCAGGGCAGGGACGTGCCCGGGAGCCCCGCGAGGAAGAGTGAGTGCCGGGGCTTTGTTCGGCCTCTCCGCCCCGCCCGGGGGTTCCCGCCGGGGAGCGGGTCCCCTCGCCTGGTTCCGGCCCTTCCCGCCGGTGCTTTTGGTTGCCGCAGCCGGACCCGCGCCCGGGCCGGTTCCGCTGCCCCGCCGGCGGCTGCTGGGGCTGTGCGAGCTGGGAGCGAAGCCCCGGCGCGGTGCGCTCGAGTTTGTTCGGCTCAGTCCCGGCATCTGGTTCTTCCTCGCAACTTTGAGAGATGGGCGCTCGTGCTGCCTCATGGCGTGTTTGCCTGGGGTTTTTCTCCCTGTGAAAAAATGAGCTTTCCATTTTTTTCTTTTCCTTAAGCAGACCTCTATATGAAAACTCTGCTTTTGAAATTTTATAGTAGCCTTTGTTGGTTTATGCCACTGCTTGTTCGTTTGTGTGTTTCCCCATCCTTTTTTTTTTTTTTTTATTGGATGCACGGTTCCTTTGGCTGCTCTGCCTTCTAAATACTCTTTAATGGAGAGGTGAGATGGGGAAAAGATAAAATATGAGAATCCGGGACTGTTTTGTGTCAGCTTCTCTAATTGAAATGTTGTAAGCCAAAGGGGAAAGAAAAGAAAAAGTGATCAACTAGAGCTTAGGGCACTTTGCTTTGTTGGAGGCAGAGAGGAAAAACTTATGAGGGAATGACTGAGATTTTGTTTCACTTTATTTCTCTTCTTTTGAGGCTGAAAGATAAACAAGCGTTTTGAAATGCTTTGGTTCAAAATGCCGAGCTCTTCATTTTTCTCTTCAGCTGACTCCATTAAAAAAAAAAATCTTTAAAAAAAAATGTAGAAGCAGCTCTGCAGTTGCGGAGCCAGCAGCAGTGGTGTGTGTGGGCAGAGAGGCCTTGCTGCTCGTCCATCAGCCGTTCCTGCCTTGTCTCTGTGGACTATAAAATTAGAAAGGCTCCGATGTCCATTCAGTCTGATGTCTGGGTAATGTGGGCTGTGGAAATCAAGAGGAGCTCTCTGTGAATTAACTGCTGTTGCTGCTCGTGGCTTGCTCAGCCTGTGGGTTCTGGCCTCTGGTGTATAATTAGGGAAGTAATTGTATTTTAAGAAGCCTTAAATCTATTATCCAGGTGTGTGCTTGTCCCCTGGGCAGGTATCAGGTGGTGTGAGCTCTCTTTTGCTGTGAGCAAATGATCTCTATCCTTCTGATGGTCTCAGGCTGCAGTCTGACATTTGCAGCATCTTAGAACCACTGAGTTTGAGTTGGAAAGGATCTTTGAAGCTCTTCTAGTCCAACCCTCCTGCAGTGAGTAGGAATATATTCAACTGTCCCAGGTTGCTTCAAGCCCTGTCCAACCTGGCCTTGGATAATTCCAGGGGTGGGGCAGCTACAGCTTCTCTGGGCAACCTGAGCCAGAGCTTCCCCACCCTCATTTCAAAAAGCCTGCTTTCTCGTACCTAAAGTACACTAGAAGCTTTACCCCTTGTCGCACTTAACTTTAAAACTTCCAGGAGTGAGACCTGAGGCTCCCTGTGCTTTTCCTCTCCTGGAAATGGCCCAGGTCATCTCCTCCTTCCCCAGAGCTGTCTCCTTGCCTGTCCTAGGAGTTTTTGTCTTTCCAATTCCAGTCGGTGTCCAGGAAAGTTTTTATTTGTTGCATCTTTCCTGAATTTGCTTTATGTGCACACTGAGAAGCCCGGCCATGGAGAGCACAGGTCTGTGGTGAGGGATGAAGAGCCAAGAACAACTCCAACTGGCTGTAATTGAAAACTGTCAGCTTTGCAGCGAAGGAGGATGTTCAAAGCATGTGGCTTGGGATAACACCGAGTGAAGAATCGGATCTTCAGTTCTAAAGAAAGTCAGAATGCCCAAATCCTGGGGAGTTTTGTTAGGGAGCTCAAAGGTGAGATGGCAGTAGGGCTCTGGATGGATTTTCTTCAGAGCTGCTGCTTGGTGCTGTCCTTCTGCACCATCTGCTGTGGTTGCTGTTCTGGAGATGTCCTAAAGAATTACTTAGGATATCCAAGTCATGGTGTCTTGGAGAAGTCTGCTTGTTCCCGGTTTCTTGCCCTTCCTTCCCTTCAAGGTGGCTCTTTCCCAGGGAGGTTGGGTGCAGTGGGGGTCTGTGCCCTGGAGGGACCGACACAAGGTTTTTGGGTGGCAGAAGAGCAGTGTGCCCACCCAGGTGTCAGGTGCATTGGGGAAACTCCTGGCTGGGCTGAGGCAGCACGGGGCAGGTGGGGGCATGGGAGAGGCCTGGGCATCCAGGAGGAGACTGGAGTTTGGAAGAGAGGCAGTTCTAACAGGGAGCAAACGCTCACCGTAGCAGTAAACAGCACAGAATAGCTGCTCCTGCCCAGTGTGGGTGAACTTCGTGCAGTTCCTCGAAGAGCTTGTGGATGAAATCCCCTGTTTCATTCCCCATTATGCTGCCATCCTCCTGGGCTGTTGTATCTGCTGGTGTTTGCCAGACATTGCCTAAACTGCTCTTAAATTGCAGCTGTTTTTGCAGGTTCCCAGTTACTGCACAGTTGTTCTTACTGTGTTTATTTTAGTGGTTATAAACTGATTTTTAAAAAGGACTTGGAACTTGAGCTGGAAAGTCGCCTTTTTCTTCTTCTTTCATGATTTGGTTGAGAAGCTGCACTAGAGGAGCCAGCAGCTGAGCCCTTCAGTATTACCCCCCCATCTGTATACTTTGAATTTTTTGAGCCATAGTTTTCTCTGAATTTGGGGACAGTTGTCCTGTACTTTGATTTTAGTAGTGGACAACAGTTTGGGGTTGGAGTGAGGGAGGTGTCTGCTCTTAATTTGGTAAAATTAGGAATTTAGCTGGTGAGTAAAAAGCTTGAAGGAGACCCTTTTTTTTTTTTTCCTCATAACATTTTGTTTAGCCCAAATGTTTGCAGTCAGAGCTATGTGTTTCTTAAAGACACAGAAAGCATAAAGCTTTTTCAAGGCAGTTATCTCAAATTGCTGGGAGCTTCACAGTGTCATTTGGAGCTAGAAGGTGCCACCATTGACCAAAAAAGTTGGAGCATGACTGTGATCCTGCATTGTCCAGGGCAAAGTCCCTCACCCTGATTTGCACAGTGGCTTCAACAACTGTGGGCTGAGGTGTTCCTAATCCTTATATAAAGTAACTTTTGTAAAGAAGTTACTTTACATATATAAAGTAGCTTTTGTAAGGCTACCAAGTGAGGGAGAACCCAGTGTGATTAGCTTTTCCCTCTGTTCCCAGGATAATAAATGTGTGTTGCCTGATCTTTGTTGCCTTCTGTTTGTTTCCGAGCAGTTACTTCTGCAAGTTGCAGTGAAAATAGGTGCTGGAAGTGGTGAATAATTACTTCACTTGGAATAATCCACAGCTGTGAAGAGCCAAGGGCTCAGTCCTCCAGATCCCCTTTGTTAGAGACAGGCGGGTTTTCCCCCCCTGCCTCCTGGGTTCGTGCTGAACACTAAACAGTGATTTCTATGCAAGAATTTTAAGGAAAGTCTTTCAAAGCACTTGAATGACCAGCGAGGGGCAGCTGGGAAAGGGTTGCCTGGGAGATGCTGCTGGGAGCAGCTGAGGCAGGGTGTGACAGCATGGAAGGAAGTGAAGAAGGCAGGATGCTGCTCTGATCTTCCCTCCCTCCCTGCTGAGTGCAAGAGTGGTGGTCCTGCTTCTGGGAGCTCAGGGGATGCAAATGTGAGCGAGTGTGTGAGCACAGGACTCATTCTGCTCACCACAGTGCCCTGGAGAGCCAAACTGGGAAAGCAGCCTGGGAATCAAATGCTGTGCTTTGTCCTACACTCCGCATTGCTGTTTTCTCTGGGCAGTAAAATGTGCTGCCATCTGGGCATGTTGTAGCACAGGGAGCATGTAGGGCTCCTGGAAGCTCCTGCAGCATCTCTAGAAACTCTGGTAAAATTCTGTTACATCACTTAGAGCAATCTCAGGGCAAAGCTGGCATTCCAGGGAGTTTATTGCTTGTTCCTTACTCCTCTGCAGAGCTCCCACTGTACTGGTTATTTCTGTCTTCTGGTGCATGTCTTGGGTCCCTGTGAGAACTGTGAGGAGATGCTGATATAGACGTCCAGAAATTCAGAGGATATTCTGGTTTACACATTGAGATGATCACTGTTGCATGTTTAATGGATTGCTTTTCTGGATGTTGCTCAGCTTGCAGCTCTGAGTTTGTCCTTGCACTCTTTCAGCGCTTGCTTGAGATGAGTTTTGCTTGAAAATGTGAATGTTTTCAGGCTGTGGAGAATGCAATTAGGATGCTGCAGTTAGGTGTTGGCAAACTGTCCTGTCTGGAGTTGTGTGGGAGGAGAAATGGTTTCTTGGTTGTGTGACCCCAATGGGGAGAAGAGCAGCTGGGGTTTAACAAAGTGGTTAAAATCATATAGGCCCCCAAATCCTCCAGAGATTTCTCTCCTTTCCTAGAAGCTTCCTTTAACAAGCTGATTTCTCAGGCTGATTGCTTGCAGATGAGATCATGCAGTGTGTTTTGCAGAGAAAGAATCTGAACTTCGACTGGTGAGCCAGAAAGTTTTAACACGCGAGTCACATGCCCGGTGTCCTCATGGCACACACAAAACCCCAGAGGCTGTGACAGGGCGAGCTCAGGGTGGCTTTGTGCTCCAACAGGAGATTTCTGAGCACACCGAATACCCAGGGATGCTCTCAAGTGCTGGGGCTTGCTGCTTGGACAGCAACAGGAGGTGATGGCAAGGAAGTATTTCATCTTTCCTGAGCTCTGTTTCTCTCTTTAGTGTGTGTGGGGTTGGGATAAGCCCAAGTGAGGGAAGGCTCTCATCTGCCTTAATTCCACAGACGTTTTGCTGCTGGCTTCAGCAAAGGAATTTATGTAGAATTGATGGTGTTTTTTCTGTTAATGCATAAGAACATTCTGAACAGGGAAGACTTGATGGTAGTGTTCTGCTGCAGAGGATCCTAGCAATCTCTGGTCTCACACTCAGAAGGGATGCTGGTTTCCATTTCTCTTCATGGCAACTGGGTTACTCTTCCAAAATAACCACAGCCATCATTTGAGAGTGTTGAAAACTAAGCAAAGCTGTTCTGAGGTGATGTTGGGTGGTGTTCACAGCATAGGGAACTTTTGTTGCCAGCAGCTTTAAAGTACAACCTGTTCTCACAGGCAAGGTAGGAAGGTGCCTTTCTGATGCCAGAGCCTCTTTGTGCCTAAAATCACCTCTTGCCAATCATAAAGGCATAAATTATGCAAAAATGGATTGGGGGTGGGTGGAGTTTTTATTGGCTGTGGAAGTAGGAGCCAAAGAGCCACTTGATCCCAATCTCTAAAAAAAAATTAACAATGGAGTCAGACTGGGAGGGGAAAGTTTCAAATCCCAGACTTTAAATCTATCAGCTTTTTATGCAACTTGAAGACAGGAATGCATCAGGCAAGATATGTTAAAACCTCTTACTACTCCATAGCCATGTTCTGCCTGGAGTCTCCTCTTGGTCACTCCTGTGAGCTGTCTTTTTGAAACAAATCATTGAAAGTAGAATTTACAGAGCAGCACAGGCTTGGTGGTATTTTTTTTTTCTTGTCACCTAAGCATGTTTGTTTCCATAGGAGTTTATCAGAAGCTTCTTCCAGCATTTAATTTCACACAGGTAGAAAGTCAAGCACGTGAAAGTGGAAAACTCCTGTATGTAGATTATGAAACTTCATTTGGCTTCCTTGAGAGCGTATACTAATGCAAGTGCTATGTACACCAAATATTTGCTTTTCATGTGGTATTATTTTCTTCTTTAGGTAAAATAGTTGTGAACACAATTTGCTTTGGTTCCATGCCCTTACTGGTTAATAGTCCCTTCTTTTGATGGAAAGGACTGGTAGAACATTTGTTGCTGTGATGGATTGCAGTGAGGTTGTATATTTTTTGTAGCAGCTCAACCATTTCACCCTTCACTCTGCTTCTGGATGGGATCCTGCTGGGTCTGTCCACCTGGAGCTTGGCTGATGGTCATCCCAGACCCGGCACGGTACATGTGGGAGGTGATGATCTGTACTCTGAAAAGTGCTGCCTAAACCTTGTTTTGTCCATGAAGCTTCAAGTGTGGAGCTGTTAGAACCCCAGCCCACTCAGAGCTAATGCTTGCAGAATGCATGACCAAGGAATTAAACTGGGTGGAGTAATTCCAAAATTTGGATTTGGGGCCTGTCTTCTCCTAATGCAGCAGCTTTGGGTGTTTGCTTGGAAGTGCTCCCAGCATGGATGATGCTCTCCTGACCTGATGTGACTCTTCTTTCTTGATGTTTGGGTGCTGTGCCCAAATCTGTCTGCAGAGCTCTGCAGTGCAGAACTGTGGCGTGTAATGAACCTGGAACAAGTCAACTCCCGTCAGGAGATGGCAGGGAGATGATCAGCTCCTGTGTGCCCGGGGGGAGGGAGGAGGGACAGACAAACACAGTAAACAGTTGTGTTTTTTCCCCAGGACTGTCCTGTGTCCTGAGGCTGCCAGCTGCAGTTTGGAGGCCAGAGGAATAGGGCGGGGTATTTTCTTCCAGCTAGATGAATTTGTGCTGTGAAGACGAAGAGTTAGTTCGGTTTCTCTGGGAATAGCATTTAAGGTGTTAAAACGTCCCACCCATCAGTAATGAAGAGCTGCTCAAGAACAAGCAAATACAGAGATGGAGCCTGCAGGACACACTGCCTTTGCAGCTCTTATTTTCCCTTGAAGAATGAGAGTCTGTGCATGTTTTTGTTGCATTCATCATTTGGTTGTGGTGTCCATCATTTGTGTTACCCTCCCATGGAGGAGGCTAAACTAGCCAAGTGTCAGGCTTTGTTGTCCATCTCGATTACTGTTATGTTATTTCACTTGTGCTCGTTTGTTTCTGCCTGTCAAAAGGTAAAAAAAAAAAAAAAAAAAAAAAATTAAATACTGTAGCAGAAATAGCTGGAGTATCAGTATTCTCCAATAGGAAGATGTCAGCCTATGATGACTGCTTTTCACTGAGCTTAGCCTGTTTCTGCTGCTCCTGACAAACTGTCATCTCTTCATGCTGGGTAATGTGATCTTCCAGGAATGTTTATCTTTCATTTCTGCATTTGTAGTGGAGATGAGCTGGGGGTACTGGGAATGTGCCTCCAATGCCCTGTTGTTGTTTGGGCTGATGCGCTGCCCCTGTGCTGCTGAAGGGAACAAATCAGACCAGGAGAGCTGCCATACAGACCTCCCTCACTTTCCCTGAATGAGGGTCCCAGTGCTGTGAATTCATCCTGTGAACTTTTTAAGTGTATGTGTTTTGCATTTCTCTGGATTGTGATGGATATTATTCTAATAACTTCACAAAGCATCCTTCCTCTTTCCATGGGTTTGATGCCTTCTGTCTGCATAGGCTAGCAGCAGTCTTGTGTTTCTTTTATGTTTTGGGGCAACCTGGAGAGGGCTTTACTCTGAGAAAATGAGCTTTGCTGGCCAGTGTCATGTGGATACCATGGGTGGACATCTGGAAGGAACAGCACCAGTGGCAGTTCCTCTGGTGGCCAGCAATCCTCTTTCATCTCAGCGCCAGCAGCTGCTTCCCCATCACCCTCCAGACTGCACTTCATGTAGACACTCTGCCTTCTTCCCAAGGACTGAACCCACCCATTTGTGTGGTTCAGTCTCTGCTACGGCATTTTTTGGCCTTCTCCCAGCACTGGAAGGACACCAAATAGCAGCAGACCTCCCTAGAGTAAAGACTTACACTGGGAAATGAATTTTCTAGTTGCTTCTAATGTCTTGAGAGCTGTTGGCTGTCTGGTTTTTAATCTATATTCTTGGATTATTGCAGACTATTATATTTGAATGCATGGCTGAAGTTAAATTTCCAAAAAGATCTCTCTTGTGGTGGGTGTTAATTTGTGCAAGGGCAGTGTGACGCAGTATGCCGACCCTGTTTAAGACCCTTGCAATACATCAAGGCTCAGATCCTGGCACTCCAGTATTCCCGCCAGTACAGAATTAGCCCTCATTGTGTCAGTGCCGACATCTCTGCTAACCAAGCTTTAAATATTATCTAGAAGGATTACTCCAGAGAAACTCGATGCAAGCCTTCCTTGTTGGCAGTAATTACTCTGCCTCTTCTCATTTGCTGCCACAGAATGATGGAAGCACTGGGTGAAAGGATATCTGGAGGTCTCTGGCCTGGCCTCCTGCTTGAAGTGGGATTGTCTCCAGCATGTGAGTGATCAGCTCAGCCATGGCTTTGTCTGGCCAAGTCTTGAGCATGTTGGGGATGGAGCAGGGTATCACACCAGATCAGCTTTTGTTTGCTTTTGCTTGGAAGTTATACCTAGTGAACCACCTCGGAGAGTGGGTTATGCATTTAGGTTGGAATGACCTCATCCTGCAGGTTTGAAAACATTTAAGTGAGCTGTGGGAAATGTCCCAGTAGGGTTAATGTAATGTGTAATGGATCTGAATCCTTTTCCATGCTAACGTGGGAAACATGAGCAGACCCTCGTGCTGTTTCTGCAGGAAAAGGCAGGGGTCCTGTCAGGTGGTTTTCCTGTGTTTGCATGGGGAATTGCAGGTGAAGCAGTGCCTGTAGGAGATGTCCTGTTGCTGCAATGAGCTCATGAGTGTTTTCCCATTGGAACTGGGTTTGTCAGGAGGCACAGGATGAGCACCCCTGAGCATCCTTTGCCCCAAGGCCAAGTGTGGGATTGATGCTGCCCAGACTGAGGCCACACATGCGCAAGGCACACAGCTGCCTTTTATCCACCCTCCTCAGCCCCTTGCCATGGGAGGGAGAGGATTTTCCCCAGAGTCTGCTGCATTTATTTCAGAAAAACTCCCATGAGATGAGTGTGTGCACATCTGGGTTACCCATCATGGTCTTGCATGTTAAAGGGAGCAGAACAGCTATCTACATCTGATGAGTAAACTTGCCTTCCAACATGCCACGAGCTTCTGGACACAGTGGGCGTCCAGGCATGGCACATAGTCAGGCCAGACCAGGCCTGCTGCTGTGTCTGGGCTGGGCTGGATTTCTTCAGACAGAACTGTGGATTGCAACACCCCTCGTGCTTGTTCTGGCCAGGAAGTCTTGCTTGGAAGGGAAATGGCTGAGATGGAAAGAGCTGCTGAGGAGGTGGAAGCTTCACTAGCCAAGGCCTCTTTGCTAGACTCTGGATCCCTGAACTGTGCATCCTCTCGTGCAACAGGAATTATATGAATGCCTTATGGGCATTGAAAAGGATAGCTCCTGTGGTCTGGTCCTTGTCTTGGCACTGCCATCTGCTCTGGAGATTGGCGTTGTGCTCCTGCTAGAGTGCAAACCAGTCCTTGTGTAGGATGAGTCTGGTGTTGTGAATGAGCAGTAGTGTCCTTGGGTGGGTTACAAATTCTCACTTGTGGAGGGGCCCTTTGGTATCTTGCACATCTGAACTGCTCCTGCCTTTTGTTTCCATGCCAGAAAGGGCAGCCAAAAGGGCTTGGGAGCATGGGCTTCTGCGCGCTCTGGTTATTTGAAGATGAGGGTCCTTGCTGAGGAATCACAGAAATGTGAGGATCACTGTTGTCAGCTGCTCTCCATGTGCTCACTCTGGTCCAAAGTGCAGAGGTCAGGTTTGGGGTTGTGTGGCCAGAGGGTCCTGGAGCAGCAGCTGTAAAGGGCTTCAGGGGCGTCAGTGACAGGCTGACGTTGGCTGACAGCTCTTTTGTTACCACCAGTTTTTCCATGCGCCACTTATTTTTGCAGAGGTCTGTCTCTCTTTGCTGCAGGGGAGGAGCTGTAGTGGCATTGCTGCCACAAGCTGAGCTCTGCCCATTCCATGTTTCAATTGGGTTGGTGTCCCTTTGCTGGGAAAATCACATGGCTGGTGCTAAACCTCTCCCTACCCTCGTGCTGTTCCTCCTTAATGAAGCTTACAGCCAGTGCTTATGGTTTGCTTTGGTTTTCCTGCTGTTGTTTTCCATGTGTCTGCAATAAAATCTCTGGTGAAGGATGCTGATTAGCTTTTCTCTGAGCTGCATGTGGAATCACTACTCAGACATTGTTATCCTCAGGTCCCCACAGCTTGTAGTTTTGAGATGTGATATGACAACAGAGATTTATCTGGGAAACTTCTGGGAGAGAGGAAGAGATGTGGGGAAGTATCACTGTAAGAGAGACAGCAAGACTTTGTCCCCAGCAGTCCGAGGACCTGTGTAGCTCTGCTTGTCAGAACACTTTACACCATGTCCTTGCTCCAAACTCCTGACAGGGATGATGGGCAGAAGGAGCTGCCTTCTGCTGTGGTGGGGAGGAACATGTGAAAGATAATGTTCAGGATGTTAGATTTTGCCTAGTGCTTCAAGAAGAAAGGCCAGCTTTGAAAGAGGCCATGTGCCTGCTGAATATACCAACTGCTTCCAGGGATTAGGGGTCAAAACCCCAGAGCTTTTTTCTGGTTTATGGGAGTTGAGCCCTTCCTTAATGTGGCTGGGATTCTCATCTGCAGCAGGACGCCAGAGGGTTTTTGGCTCAACAGGCAGACAAGAGGAAGGCTGGAGATGTCCTGCTTGGGCTGGTCCCGGTGTCCAGGGATAGGGAGGGATGTCTGCACATAATGGATTTCTCTGCCCCTTTCTCGTGGTTGCGTCAGCGGCGATGGCCAGGGAGAGTGTTTACAAGTGCGTCCTTGCTGAGCACTGCTCTGTGCCAGCAGCTCAGCCCTCTGGGTGACGTGTTCTCTGGGCCTTTATCACTGCAGCAGGTGAAGCTGAGCTGAGCTCACTGCCCTGCTTCTGACCTGGGGTTACCCCTCCTCACCCTCACCTTTGAGGCAGCCTACGATGGGGACCCTGTTGTTGAAACAGAGGGCAGATGGGAGGCTGCTCCTGTTTGGAGCTTTCCTGGTAACATTAAAGCTCTGAGAGAGATTTTTGGAGCCAGGGAAGAGTGGTTGTTCCTCCGTTGCCACCTCGCCAGCCGTTCTGACTCCTGGGAGAGGGAGCTGTGTAGGCATGAGGCCTCTGTTCCTGAGTCCCAGCAGGACAGGGCTTTGCTGAGCAGCTGCTAAGTGTGCCCAGAAAGAGAGAGCTTGGCACAGCTGCAGAACTTCATCAGTTGGGGACATGAGGAGGTATCTGTCCCATGGCTGGGCCAGAGGTTGTCCTGGTGATTTGGGAAGTGACTGAGAGGTATTCTGCTCTGCTACTTGCCCTCTTGAGGACTCAGGTCATCTCCCTTCAGAGCAGGAAAAACTGGCACAGGGCGGGTGGAATGTGATGGAAGGTAAGTGCTCCCCTTGCAGCCCTTGTTTTGCACCCCTTGGGAAGGGTGTGTCCCACATCAGGTGTCTGTAATGTCACCACTTGCTCTGTCTTGTCAGCTCTGAGCCTTCTGGTACCCTGCAGAGCAGCTCTAGTCAGCACCTGGTATGTAGAGGTGGTTTGTCAGTATTTCTTGGAAGATGTCATGTCTCAAACTTGCCCTCCTCCTCATGCCAAACTCTGCCCCACTTCCCTCTTTTCCCAGGTTTATGGCTGGAAGTGGATTTCTTTTCAGTGGAAGGACAATTCCAGCAGAGCTGGGCTGAGCAGATGTTTCATGGGGTAGTGGGAGTGAACACACTCACTCTGGGTAAAGACAGGACAGGGCTGCAGGGTGTAAACAGAGCACTTTCACAGCAGGCTTCTGTGTTCCATCAAAAGTTCCTGGAAAGGTGAAGGTGGGAGTTGGCTTTCACCACCTCTCACTGAAAGAATAAAAACCTTTAACATTGTGCAGGTCTAGCCTCCTGTGTTCCTCAACTGTGTCTGTGTTTAGCTCAAGGCCACTTAGGTGATGTCCTGGTCGTGTGTGACAGGAGCTGTTGGTGCTCACCAGATCCTGCTGGAACCTTCCTGGGATAAGGCAGGTGGAGGTCCTGCCATAGCTGGGCTGGGTGGGAGGCAAGGAATGTAAGGCCCATGGAGCAGAGCCCCTGGGGAGGGACAGGAGGTTTTGTGGGCCTGTTGTGCTGCTGCTGCAGGAGAGACCTGGCAGAAGAAGCTCTTGGGTGCTGTTTGAGGATGTTCCTTATTCCTGCGTGGATGTGTGTTCCCATATCACTGTTGGTAACTGGGGAAGTTGTCTGATGCAGGTCTCCTGGCATCTCCACAGTGGGATTTTTGTCACTTTTCCTCTGCAGAAGCCTTGTGCTGGGTACAGAGGAGGGATCTCCTCAGGTGTTCAAGGCCATCAGTATGGCTTGAGCTGTTTGTGTGGTTGCCTTCACCTCAGTGTTAACATAATTACAGGTGTTCACCCATTTATTTCTTCCAGCGCCACCTGACTGGGGATGGCTTTGGGTCAGCAAAAGGCAACTTCCCCATCCCAATGTGATCAGCTCACCAGTTCATCACCTACAAATTCCTGCTTTGCTGCTCAGCATAGCGGGTTATTTTTAAGCACTGGGAGAAAAACAAAATTGGAAACCCTTTCAAGTCATTATTTCATGTTTGGTGAGTTCACCTCTTATCTCTTGGAATGTCTTTGGAATACTTCTGGGATTCACATTATCATATAGATGCCTTAAACCCAACTAATTTGGCCTGTGTTGGGATAAACAAGCTTTTGTGTCTAAATTTGTACGTGGAATTTGGTATGTGCTAATGGGTCTTCATCTTTTAATTGGATGGATCTTTTCCAAGGCCAAACAGAATCTGTTGGAGAAACAATCACGATGCCAGCTCTGGCCTGGGTCCTGCTCCTTTCTGCTCCCTCGCTGTTTAGGAACCTGCTTGTGCTGAGGAAAGCTGTCCTGTGCACAACCAAAACAGGGTCTGTTGATGTTATTCCTGGTCCTTTGAGAAGATGACTTAGTGGTCACATGTGCTGCTATGAGGTCATTAGGAAGTCTCTCAAATACCCAATTTGAGAAGCAATGATGCTATTGCAGAAGTATGCTCCCTCTGCGATGTGAGATGCAAAACTCTCCCAAGTACTTGAGTTTGCAATAGCTCTGAGTGGGATCTGTTATTGTGCATATTTGGGCTCATTCCAGTAAAAAAAAAAAAAAAGACTGTTTTCTGCTTTGCTTTATCCCTCGATTGATTAGTGGATGTGTACTGTGGGATCAAGTTACATCTCAGAGGGCATCCAGCAGAGAGCCTTTTTCTGTGCTGAACTGCTCAAGTGAGTCTGACTGCAAGGTCAGCAGTTTTCCAGCAGTGTTTTGTGCCTCCACAGCAATGTCCTTCCCCAGGGAAAGGAGCTCCTCAGATCTGTTTGTGAGTTGAGCCATTGCTCTTCCCAGCACCACAGGGAAATCGGGAGCTTTTTCTAAACCCTTGATGTTGTTTGTGTGATATGCATCTGCTTTGATGCTTTTATTGATGCCACTCCTGGACCCCCTGTTCCTGGATGTCCAGCGTTTCCTGCTGCCACGGTCTGCTCTGTGTCTTGCAAAGGGAATTGTTTGGTCCCAGTTTACCCCAGAGGCCTGTATCCAGCTTGGTTCCCATGTACCATTCTATCCTCAGGGCAGGCATCCTTGTTTTGGGAGGAGAGTGCCTTGGAAGGGCATTATCAGAATGAGTAACACCCTTTTGGAGCAGGCAAAAAGGGATCTGATGTCTTCCCACATCCACCCTACTGCTGGTCATGTCCCAACCATCTTCGAGCCTTGGGGACTATTCCCATCCCTCTGTGCTGAATAACTCGCTGATGCATGGAAATGTTACCATGGGGGGAAAAAGAAAATAGTTTTCTGTTCTCAGACCAGAGGTGGATTGTGTGGCTGGGAATGGGGTAGGGAGGCAGGGAGGAAAATGCGAGCAAGGTGGCATCTGACTGCATCTTCCAGCTGGGACTTAATATGGACACAGTGTGTTTCATGTCTGCTTCCTTTATTCCTTTGGGATACCCAAAATACCCGCTGCGCTGTGGAGGCTTTGCTGGGATTCCTGCTGGAAGCTGATGTAGCCTGTGGGGTTCTGCAGGATGGCTGCTGTCCCCTCTCTTCACCCTCCTGCTCTGGAGTCCCTGTGAGTCCTGTACAACGCTGGCATCACTTCCCACCTTGGCTCTGCTGTCCCAGCCCTGCTCTGCTGGCTCTGGGAGGAGTCCTACCCCTGCCAGGTGTGTGAGAGAGACATTGCAGCCCTTCCCTTGTTGAGCAGCTCCCTCGCAGGAGGCAGGCTGGCACCTGCATTTCCCAGCAGGCAGGATCAGCACATTCCTTCTGCTCTCTGCTCTCCCTGTGCTGCCCTGGTTCCTGCTGGGGTTGTACCCCAGTGCCCTCAGAGGTTCCTCTCAAGCCCCAGTGCCCTTCTCGCCCACGTGAGTGTGGTCCCATCCTGCTGTGCCCTCCAGGGCTCTCCAGTGGCCGGGCAGCAGAGCCCATGTGGGCAGGGATGGCTGGGGGTGGAAGGGCTTTGCAGGGCTGTGCTGCCCAAGAGCAGTTTTGTAGCCCCTGTGCTGGGTTTGGGTGGTCTCACAGAGACCTGCTGGCCCTGTGCCCAGCTCAGTGTGCCCTGCTGCAGTCCTGCTTGTCCTGTCACCACCTGCTCATGACATTCCCACTCTCACCCTTGGGAATTATCTCCCCTGAAATGCCACAGCCTGGTTTGAGTTCTTTATTTTCCCTCACTTTCTGTATTTTTAGACAAAAGTTACTGAATATGATGTGCTGTTCTCAGACAGCTGCATTGGTCACCTCCACTCCTGTGGGGCCCTGACCTGAGGACAGCAATGGGGTGAGATGCTGTGATGAACGGAGTGCCCTGATGCCACAGCTGGGCTCTCCCTCTTCCAGGAAAGACTTTGGAAGCAGAAGTCCAAATCTCTGAGCAGTGCCCAGGGTTATAATAATTCAGTTGTCTGGACTTGCTAATAAACGACTGGTTCCGTCTCTTTTTACCTTTCCTCGAGGATGGCACAGGCTGGGGGAGGATGAGGGTGAGCAGTGGTGATGCTCCTGCCGGGATCCTCCTGCCGAGCACGGGCAGCTGCGCTCAACCAGAAGGTGCAGGCTGGCTCTGCAGCCTGGCCTGCCCCTGGGACTACACGGGCCCTGCTTCCTGAGCAGGAGAGCTGCTTTATGTTGTGGTTTTACTAAATGAATTCAAAGCTTGGCCTTCCTCCAGGCAAAGTCTGGGCCAGGTGCCAGCGGAGCAGCCCCCAGGGAGAGCACTGGAGCAAGGAGGGGCCAACAGCAGGGAAGAGCAGAGGAATCCAAGAAGGCAGATTTGCCTAGAAAACAGCTCTGTTTCCATCTGCTGGGTCAGGAGTTGCTATAGGAACTGGGATGATAGAGGCAGGGCCATCTCCTGGGCCTGTCTGTGTGTGCAGAGGGAGGGAGGAGGGAGGAGTTACTCAAGTTTGAACATATCATGTGTGTGCCGGTGGAAAGTTGTAAGGAATGTCGAAACTACAGCCTGGCTCAACCTGTGCAGTTCCAAAGAGCCGTAGCAGTTGTTCCCTGTGCTCAGCAGGCCCTGGCAGAGGCAGGTAGGGTCCTTCCAGCTGAACCTGGCTCTCAGCTTGGTGTCAGCTCTCTCCCTTTCCCCCCTCCTGTTTCTGTCCTTGGATAAAGCCTTTGGAGGCTTGCTGGGAGTGGTGGAGGGGGTTTGTGGAGGTGAAGGCTCTTCTGCCTGGCAGGGGGAGGGTGGCTCTTTGCAGCCCATTTTCCCTCCCACAGCTCTGGGAGGGTTCCCAAATCGCGGGTATTCCCTCAGGGACGTGTTCTGTGGGCACAAACGTGCTGCTGCCCGGGCTTCTGGGCACAAGTGGTGTCTGGGGCTCTCGGGGAGCGCGGGCAGGGTTGGAGCTCTGCGAGGTGCCAGGGCTGAGGCTGGGACAGATGTGGAGAACTGGAGCTGGCAGTGGGAAAATGAGGGAATGTGCTCCTGAGCCCCAGCAGCTCCTGCCCCGCACGGCTTCTGTGGGGCAGCATGCCTGTGCTCTCACCTCTGCTCCCGAGGACAGGCAGAGCCTGGCCCCTCCTCAAGCGCCTACTGCAATTTTGGTCACTGTTAAACTTTCTCGGGCTCCCGTTTACCCTGAAACATGGGAGTATGAAAATGCAGGAAGGTGTTCCTGAGAATCCTCATTGTTAGGGTTAACCATGGGGCTCTCCGGTAGCAGCCTCTCCAGATAAAATCTTATTTATTTCCTCAGTAAACCCATTTTTTCAGGTGCTGAGAACTTTCCGAAATAGTTGTGTTTCCCCCAAGAGTGTTCCGGGTTGCTCACTGCTCCACAGGTATTTTTTTAAATAGGTTTGGCTGAAATTTCATCTGCTCTTTTTGTGTCACAGAGGATAATCTCTTAAAAAAAAAAAAAAGTAGATAGTGTTGTTTCTCTTTTTGAGAAGCTGCACAATAAGCTGCTGAAAACTGAAATGTGATCTCTATCCACAGAGGCAGAGCTTGCCAAACTGGCTGGGATCACAGCCCACCTACTCGGGCACCCATCTTCTCACAGGCCCAGGAAAGCCCCAGAGCCTGAGTGCAGCCAGCTGTGGAGTAACCTGCCCCTGCAGCAGATAACCCTCTGGTCACATTAGTTACTGGTTTGCTTATGCCTGGCTAGAGGAAAACTTGTCTTCAGCGTGCTTTCACTCTGTTAATGGAATTGCAGATGTTCTTATTATGGAGATCTACTTCCAATATTTTATTGAATTACTCCCACATTGCTCTGTGGCAATATGTCCCAGAGGCTCAATGCACATGGTATGCTGTGGAATTTCATTTCCTCTGTTTTAATTTGTTGTTTTTTAATTTCAGTTCATTTTCAATATGGAAAAGAGGTAAACGGGGTCCTTTTTTTTTTTGGTTTAGGCATTATTGTTTTACATGTTTCTTTTTTCCCTTCTCATCTCTGCTGTTTCTCTTGCTTTTGCCTCAAACAATACCATGATTTTCCTACTGCTACCTGCCTCGTGAATAATAGCTAAATCTTATTACATCTCTGTGGGCTTCTGTTTTTTGTTGTCTTGAGAAAATCAGAATTGGTCATTCTGCCTTGCCTAAGCTGTGAAAGGCTGCTCGAGATTTTTTTCTGTGTTCTTGGCTTTTCCTTTGTTTATAAGCAGAACATTTGCTTTGATTGCTTGAAATACATTGTGGTAAGCAAAGACCTTCTCTGAGCTGTCTCTAGTCATGGTAGATATTTTGCTGGCATGTTTAATTAATGGTACCTTCATCTCTGTGCATGGGAAGTTAAATTTTATCTGGCAGAGCTGTACCAGTAAATAGCAATCCCAGTGCAGCATGGTTGGAGCTGCCTGGAAATCCTCCCTGGAGTCTCCAGGCTTGGTGCTGTGTTTCAGGTGATGTGTGAGTGTTGCCACTCACTGCTCCCATCTCTGCCAGGCACTTCATAAATTAAACTTTAAAACCACTTTGGGTCGTAAACAAAGGTTGCTGAAGCCAAATGCAACAGCTGTGTGTACCCAGACGGGGTTGCCTTGGCTGGAGGTTGTGCTCAACCTCTGGAGAAATGGTACCCACTGAGGTCACAGCCAGAATTGTCCCCTCTGGCTCTTGGGGTGCTGTGGGAGGGCTGGAGCACTTCCCACTCACTGCATTTTGGTATTTGGAGTTATTGCAGTCTGTGGAATGCAGTGAAGGATGATAGGTTATGCTTATTTCTGATATTGGAAAAGCTCTTTCAAGTCTGGTACCTTCCTGTGGCTGTAGGGCATGGCTCTTCATTTTTATTAACATTTTTTTGGAGCCACTGGAGCAGAGCCCATAGTGCTCCTCAAGCAAAGGGCAGGGGCTGTTTGCCAGCTACAGGTGTTCTGAGTTCTGTTTTTACAAATATGAAGAGAAATTGCAAAACTCATGAAATGTAGCTTTTGATAATATCAGCATTTGTGGTGGTTTGAGGGAGACTAGATGGGCAGCTCAATTAGTTGATGTTCCAAAATCCTGTTTCTGGTTTGATTTTCACTGAACTGTCTCAGAATTTGGCTTCCACCCTTGCAAAAATCAGCAGTTCTGAGGTACTAAGTGCAACTCTATGCAAGGATTTGCTTCTCTTCTGCTTTTGCAAAGAGCTTCCCCCAGTAATCATGTTTTAGCTTTTAAATAGGCTCAACTATGAGCAATTTGCAAAATAAAGGTTGTAGATAGGGACCTGTTATTGTAAAGTCGGTATTTTTGAAAGTAGGCAGTTGATAAGGAAAGCTAAAGATGACTGAAAAAGCACAGCAAATATATCACGGGCCAGTGAGAAATATTTTAATATCTATAAAACAAAATAATTTTCATCAGCAGTGCTTATATTGTTAGGAAAGGTTAAACCCAACTGATTGCTGATAACAGTGCAGAGAAGTAAAACATTTCTTTCCCATTTTTGTGGAGAAGCTGGATGATATTCTCTCAGAATACCTCCCATTGCACTGGTAACCAGGGAGGGTGTTAAACCCAAGATAACATTTCAGAGTATTTTGAAACTTGAGCAACACTGGAACCTGTTTGTTTAAAACAAATTGGCAGAGCAGCTTTCTGAATCCTGGCTGCCAATTTGTAATAAATCTGGGAAGACCAAAGGAGTTCCAGAAGTTTGGGAAAACATAAATGTTGTAGCAATGTTTTAAGATGGAGAAGGGAGCAGGTAACCAGCGGGCAGTGGAGACCAACCTCTGTCACGTTAAAGAAGGAGCATGCTCAGCAATCCCTGTGCTCTGATGGAAAGCAGATCATGTCAAAAAAAAAAAAAAAAATAAAAACCCACTCAAATTGTGGGTTTAATGAGATTATTGCACTGGTTGCTAAAAGTGGCTGCATTGGCATCATATACCTGGATCCTGAGGGATGCAGTCCTGCTGTCGACCAAAGGCTGCTGCTCCCAGGAGGGAGAAAAGGCTTTGCTTTGGGAGCAGGACTGTCTTGGATCTCCTGGGCAGGGGCTGATCCCTGGCATGTCCTTCATGCCTTCCTGCTTGCCTCAGCACTGCTGGTGGGCTCTGAGCTGAGAAACACCCACCTGGGCAGTTGTGGGGGGTTCTGATCCTTGTCCCCAGCCCTGCCCTTGCCCTGTGCCAGGGTGGCAGATCTCAGTCTCCCTGTTGCTGGTCAGCACCGTGTTCAACGAGCTGATTTAGAAAGTGCCACCTGATACCCCTCAAAAATAGTCACCAGGGGGAATGTGATCCCTGCACTCTGTAAGCAAAGGGCTGAGGAGCTGTGCTCTGACATCAGTGTGGGACAAACTCAGCTATTCCTTAGTTTCCCTGTGAGCAAGCCAGTGGGAGTCAATGCAAAATCTGACTAGAGCTGTCTCACTGCCTGGAGGGAGCCTCTGTCTCACCGAGGAGAAGCTTGGGACAAAATATTAAGTAAATTAATACTGAATCTTGGTTCCCTGAGCAGGCTGATGGAGTCAGGGGGGTTCAGCTGGGACAAGAGGAGGCTCTGGAATACCCAAGAGCAGATTATCAAGGAGGTGCATAGCAGGAGGATTGACAGTAATTGTCAGATGAGATAACAGGGGTTTCTGCCTTGGGATAAAGAGAGATAAAGTTTTCCTTCTTCAGACAGCTGAGCAGTGGGAGAGGTTGTCCAGAGAGGTGGGGGGGGCCTCCATCCTTGGGGGCTTTTAAGACACAGCTGGACAAAGCCCCGTGCAGGCTGCTCTGAAATTGGTGCTAACCCTGCTTGGAGTAGGAACTGGGATTAGATGCTCCCCTGGGGATCTCCTCCAGCCCAAATAATTCTGCGACTCAGCAACCTGATCTCCTCCTGAGTGTAAGTTAGAGCACAGTTAAGTAAAAGGTTATGGTGGAGCCCCCCTGAGAACAGGGAGGGAGGAAGGTGGTTTAGATTGAGTGCTCTTAATACCCCATCTGTCATCTCTGTGGTTAACATGTCGTGGGGATGGTTGCTATGTGAGACTTTGCAGTGGAAGATTGCAGGTCTTGAGAGAACTATTGCTGACTTTTAGTTGATGTATTTTAAGGATTGTTAAAAAAAAGAAAAAAGCTGGAGAGAGATGCCAGTGTTTAGGAAGAGTGAAAATGTCAGTGTGCTGAGTGTTCTTTGGGCCTGTCAGGGTGGGAAGGAAGCTCTGGAAAAGGACAATAAGGGACACTGCTGCTTGGGCAGGGACAAGGGAGGTACTTGGAGCTGCTGGTTTGTGCACAATTTTGTTTTCCTGCCACTGAAGGAAACTGAAGCCTGGAGTTGGGAACTGGAGCCTCTGCAGTTGAGGGGACGTGTATTTTGGAGGGTGTGCTGGAGGCGCCCCTGCTGCTGGGTGGGGGGCTCCTGGGGAATGGCCATGTCCTGAGCTGGGCCCTGGCAGGTCTGGCTGGGTCATGGGAAGAGCTTCCAGGTTCCATGGTTGAGATGTGCACAGAGTTCCCATGCCCTGGGTTGCTGGGGAAGCTTTAGTTTTGGTTTAGCTCAGCTAAAACCCTCCTTATGGTGCACTGAATTTGCATTTCCTTATCTTTGGCTTTACCTTTCTAATGGTTTCTAATTTTGGTCTTGTTACTTGGATGGATTAAATTACATTTAATGCATGTTCATTTATCCCCAAGTCTGGTTTTGTGACAGAAGTGCTCTGGGCAGTTTCACAAACTGAGGACAGCCCACTCCTGTAGGACTGGCTGACAGGCAGTGGGAAAAAGCTGGAGGATTTTCTGGTCTTGTGCAGAAACACCAGCATCTCTCTGGGCTGTAGGTGAGGCACTGCCTCATGTTTGAGTCCATGGGCAGAAGCTCCTTCCCGTGTTACATGCTGTGGTGTGGGTGACTGCAATGCTGTTTTTCTCCTAAAATCTAGCAGGAGTGAGATGTCACTTTATTCATAACCCCATTAAGATGTTTGGCTAGAACATGGAAAACAAGGCTCAAACCCTTCTCAGCCTCAGGGCAGGCCTATCCCCCATCTCTCAAGAGTGTGACCACAAAGTACACCCAGACCTTGGTGTTCCCATTCTTCTGCCACTGCCTCAGACTCAGCTCTGTGGTGTCGCTGTCCCCACCCCAAGTGCCACTCCTGAATGTTGTCCTTTTTGTCCCACATTCGTGTCTCTTGTGAGAGGTCTCCCAATGCCATCTCTAAGATGATGCTGGAACCTATTCCTGTCTCAATTTCCCTGTTCCTCTCAGTTACTTCTCACATGTATCTTGATTAACCCAACCCTTTCACCTAAGATCTGTTTGCTTTTATCTGTCCAGCCTTGTTGCTTCTCTGGACATATCTTAGAGGTGTCACTATTTCTGCCCAATGTCCCCCACTGTGTTCCTAACATTCCAATGGGTTTTTCCTCTTTCTGACCACCTCTGTTGGTGCCTAAATCCCAAATCTCCTGTTGCAGCCTTGCACTTCATGCCACGATCTTGCTGGCCCTGCCCAGCTCCCCTGTTACACTGACACAATGAGTTTTGGTGTCACTTTTGGCACTTGGTTTGTCCAGGTGCCATCCACGTGTCACAAAGAGACCTCTCCACTGCTGCCTGGTTGATTGAATCCAGGGTGAGGGACAGCACACTCTGAGTTCACCTGGGGGGAAATTTGTTGCCTTATTTTCACAGGACTCTAGCACAAGCAGCATGCCTTGGTCCATCCTTCACCCTCCAGCAGTTCTGCTGGAGTGGGTGGCCATGTTCACTGGCCAGCAGCCTTGCTCTGCTTTTTCAGTCTTGTGCCAGTATTTGAATTGTAAACTAAGCAGAACATTTTAAGAAGTGATCAGAATTCTTTCTACTAAGCGTTTTCATCACCAAATTCTGTTTGGTCCAAACCAGAGCTGTGTGTGCTCTGGGGGAAGGCTGCTGGGGCTGAGGTCTCTCAAATTAACTCTGAGGCCGTGATAAATGCTCTACAATTGTTTTGGAGACAGAAGAATGGAAATCGCACTTCCCAGCCTCTTATTTCTTCAAGCATCAGATACTGCCCCAATTATTAGCTTTGCTTCTTTCTTCCCCATTGAATTCCTTCAGGAATGCTAGGAGATGCCATCCACTCCTCCTGATTGTTCCTGGACCTCTTCTGGGGATGCTTTGATTCAGGATAGCCCCTCCTGTTGTACACAGAGCTCTGTGTGTGATACACTGTGTCTTGTGGAGTTTCTTGGCCTGGCTCTGGGCATCTGGAATGGGATTCCTGCAGCAAACCCTCAGGTCCCACTCCGGGGTAATGATCTGCAAAGGAACCAGTTAAAACAAATGCCTGTTTCAGTTGGGATCTAGAGAGGCTTGCAAACATGCCAGACCTCTGTAATGGATCTCTGGAGGGAGAACAGGGCCTGGAGGAGCTCCAAGTCCCACCTTCCTCATGCACATCACTGAAGAACAGCTCCCTCCTGTGCTCACTGAGCCTTTGCTGTGCCCTGGGTCACAGCCAGCTGCTCCTCTGTGGAAGCACGGACTGGCTTTTCAGGCATGGTATCTGCTGGGTTTATTGGGGAAAAGTGCCCTCTTTTGCATTTCTTGTTGAGTTTTTCAACAAGTAGATTTTTTTTTTCCACTCTCCCAATGATTGTAACAGGATTTATTCTCCTGCAGCCAGCTGTTAGCAATTAGCAACTTGATCCAGTCAGGCCTGGGAACAGCGTTTAACACTTTCTTGCCTCTCAGAGGATGTTGCTAATCCTGTTTTTACTGGTTTCAGGTTTGTGCTGTAGTTTTGGCACTTGGTGTGTATGTGTGGGCGGGGTGGGAAGATAGGCATGAGTACAGCAAAGGACTAATGCAGCTAAAAGAAAAGTATTGAGCCATTTACACAGAAAAAGTCCTTAGTAAGATGATTCCCAAGCAGTCTGCACAGAGGGTTGTATTTAGTAGTAATTCCAGTGTGTCATAGCTCTGGGAAGTGTGCAACTTGGGAATCCAGTCTACTCCTGGATGAGATTGAGACTCAGCACCAATCGGTATCAGTAGTTCTTCAAACAGTGATTTCTGCAGCTGGGGCTCCTGAGTGGGGCTGAACCTCCTTCCAAATGTTTCACCCTCTGGAGGATGAAAACCACTCTTGCTGACCCTGCTTAGAACTGCAGCTGCTGTGGAGAGAGCTGAGAAATGGCATTGTTTGCTCCCTCTGTACATCACCTCTCCCAGGACTCACTGACAGGCACTTCAGTGATCCAGCACTGGGAACCAAATGTGGTGGGAAAAACAAACCCAGCAGAACCTGAACCAGCTGCTGAGGTGCCTGTGCAGGGCTGCACTGCTGGAAATAGTTCACCTCTGCCACATACAAAGGTGAGAATTCATGGTACCAAACTGGGGGAGACAGGACTAGTCCAGACCAGCCTTTTCTTCTGTCAGCAGTGGAGACACATCCAGAGAGGATTCATCCTGCTTGTCTTGGATACTCTTTAGGCAAGGGCCCAATTCAAAGCCAGCTTTTGTAGGCACAGAGCTGCTGGCAGGTGAGCTCTAGATCAGCTCTGGAGCTTTCCTTTCCTCTCCTGGAGGCCAGACTGGCCTGTATGGCCACATCTTCTAATTCTGGCTTGCAGTTCCCCCAAGCCGTGCTATTTTTGTGGACCTGCAGAGGTCCACTTGCCCATCAAGTCCTGAGAAGCCCCTGGTTCTCAGGGTGGCATCTATACCTGTCTGTGCCCCCCAGTTTGTACCTTTTCTCCAGTGCTGGTTGCTGGCTCAGTGGCAGGAGCTGAAATGGTGCTTGTGCATTTCTGTGTGACTTCCCTTGTCCCCACACCTCATTCCTTCTTTCCTCCTGATATTTTACATCCTTATCACCCTGTTCAGGTGGTTCAATGATGTGACTGGCTCTGTGGCAGTACAAAAGGTGTCATAAAACAAAGGGACGCTTACCTTATGGTGCTTGTTCAGATGAGATAGTGGTGCTGCTTGTGGTGCATTTATTCAGTTGCTGTGACATTGGTGGCTGCTGTCATTTTGAGAGGACGGGGGGCACAGCACCACTACTCTTGTCAAAGGAAAGTCCTCATGTAAAGTCTCAAGGTGAGCCCCTCACAGTGCCTGCAGCCATCCCAGCTGGGCTCTGAGTGCTGTGCTGATGGCAGAGGACGGATGATGCCCTGCTCTTGATCCTTCTTTGCTGGGCTTTTGGACCGGATGGGAAACAGAGGCATTGAACACTTGCTGGTGTCTGGGGCTGCTCTCATTTCTTTGTTCTTCCAGCAGTGGGGCTTGGGCCCTCAACCTAACCACAGTCCCTATTTCAGTGCTTTCCAGACATCCTTCCCATTATTCCTGGACAAGTTAGAGAGAAATCCCTGTGTGTTTTGGTGGAGCCAGCCTGAGTCTTGAAGCTCACGCAGTTGGCCAGGCTCTGGAGGAGGATGAGGGTGTGCAGTCTCTGGGTGATGTCATTGGCCATTTGAGGGCTCCTTGTGGGGACCTCTTAAACATGCAGCTCAGCAGTCACCTGGGACATGTCTCCAAGCTGCTGTTCTCCTTCCAGGGCCTCCTCAACAAGTTCTGGTCAGTGGCTATAGGAAATGAATTTGTAGAAAATTTTTAGAACTTGATAGAAAGTTTACATAGTATGTATTTGTAATATAGACTTTGAGATAAGAAATATTAAATTAGAAGTACTATAGAATAAAACAGATACTGTTGAGAGAGAAATGGAACTAGAAACAAGTTTCAAAGGGTGGTTTTGTAACTAGGACTAGATACTTTAGAGAAATAGAATTATGAAAGATGTAGTAGGACTCATGAGGGGTAATTTTAGATGATTGGTTTTAAGGTATTTATAGCATAGTGTAATTAAAACTGATAGGTTAAGAAATGTTTATATTATATTATAATTACGAAGTAGTTAACTTCTGATTGTGACGGCGTGAATTATAACATCTGTATTGTCTCACCCTTCACATGAGACTAAAAATAAGAATAAAAGTTTTTAAAACACCTCTCAGTTGCCTCATCTCTGGGTCAAAAAAGGCTTAATCCAGCAAGTGGCTGGTCCAGCTTGGGCACCCACGGGAAGGATCTATCCCAGACTTCACCCCTATGGTGCAGCTGATCTGGGTCATGGCCACAGCACCACCAGACAGGTCTCTGCTGAGTTCCCATCACCTCCTGCAGGAACGTGGCTCAAGTTAAAGCCTTGGTGCTGGTGACAGGTCCCTTTCTCAGGTCCTGTGGCAGGACTGTCTCCCCCAGTGCTGAATTCTCTGCAGTTCTCTTTGCAGGTCCTGCTTTGGGAGCTCCCAGGACACCTTAGCAAATCACCTGCATAAATTAACACCCACCAAGTCTGTCTTCAAACTCTGCCCCAAAACTTCTTAGCAAAGTCTCCCTCCAGTTCAGTGCACAGTCTCTTCTCTGTGGGAGTTGCAGTCTGCCCTGGGGTGGTGGGAATCAGCAGCAACCCTTCCATTCCAGGAGGAAAGGATGACCTGGGATGCACCAACAGCTGCAGAGTGCTTGGTCAAAACCTCTTCTGTGGTCACCAGACCCTCCTGCTGAGATCTGGGCTTGTGCTTTGCTTTTGCAGGCTCACCACAGGGGATGCCAAGGGATCACAGCCCCTTCCCAGCCCTGGCCAGGGTGCTCGTGTAGGGAGCCAGGAGGCGGCTGAAGCAGGAGGGACCTGGGGATTTTAAGATGTTTTTTGGTGCCTGGCTGGGCACAGCAAGGCACATCCATCCAGCATTAGCTCCCCCTCCTGCCTGTGTGTTTGGCTCCCTTCCCAAGGAGGCCCTCAGTTGTTCTGCAGGCTCAGAGCCATCTTTTCTGATGGAATTCAGCAGGGACAATGGCCAGTAGCATATCCTTAGGAAAGAGAATAAAAACAGGGCAAGCTCCAGTGATTCTAACCCTGATTTATCTTCTGGGCATCCATCAGTCTGCAGCTGGGGGATTTCCCAAGCCAAAGGTTTTACCTTTGGATTTAAAGAGCTGTGTTCCTTGGGTATCCATGGCAGCTCAGGGCTGTGACTTGTACAGTTTAATTATGTTGGGTGGAAAAAGAGAGCCTTTTGTTACCAGTCTCTGAGCTAATGGCATCTGATGCTCCTGCATGCATGCACTGGCACAATGGTGGGTCCTTTTATAGCCTCTCCTCCTTTACTAACAAATGCCAACATTCAGCGTTGCCTTTTTACTAAAACTCCTAGGATTCTTGAGCGAACACCTTCGGGTCCTGGCAACTTTACATTTATTAATTTATTCTGTCTTCTTTTGTCCTGGCATTCAATTATGAGACAGAGCCTCTAAACCTGCCTTCTGTAAAATTATCCTCCAGAATGGGAGCCTCCCAAGGCTCTTTGTAGTGAATGTGGGCACAAAGAATTTACACAACTGCTGATCTGACCTGTTCCTTTAGGTGGTTATCATGGCTTTCCAATGAAACTGCCAGTGTTTAGGCAGTGTGCACTTTTGGCAGCAGTGTGGACATGCAGGGAGAGATTATTTTCACCCTGCTCTGGACCTTTAGCTTAAAACTGTGTGGCAAGTTCCAAGGTGCCGGCTTGGCTACTTGGTGCCAAGGTTCAGGTGGATAAAGCCTGCTTGGGGAGCCTGGCTGGACTGCCCAGGTTCATTTGTAGCTGCAGTTTCACTACTTGTTAATTTAGTAAGGAAAGGGAAGTATTGATAAAGGAGAGATAATTTGAGGGAGAGATTGCTTCAATTAAACTGGACTTGTTTAATTGCAGTTAAAAGGGTACATCCATCCACCCAGGAGTCATGGCAGCTGAGGGCCTGGAAGATGGATTGCACTGGTAGCTTTAGGAGTGGTGTAGACAGTCAAGTGATCATTGGTTCCTCTCTAAGCCTCTGATCTGGTGATGAGCAGAGTAGGGCTGAGGTCAAAGGCGCTCTTGAAGGCAGGGAAGATTGCCCAGCCTGTCACGAGGCAATGACACAGAGCAACCCTGCAGAACAGAGCAGTCCTGTCTCTGGAGGACTCATCCACTCTCTTTGCTTTGTCTTTCAGAGATGTAGATGGCAGCTGCTGCCTTTGAAGGACTCGTCTGACCCTGTGCAGCACCTCCAGTTGCTACCATGATCTTCTGCATGCTGCTGCTGGCCTCCCTGCCTGAGCCCTCTGGCACCGAAGTCAACCCTGGTAGGGAGCTGCCAGGCTGAGAGAGGACTCATCTCCCACCTTCTGTGTGCTCCTTCTCAGCCTTTCTTTGCCTCTTGTGGGGATTGACTGTGGAGGCTGCATGTAGAGACAATCACTGATGTAGTTCCCAAATGTCCTCTGGACTGAGATATTCCTGCTGTGCTGGATTGGGACACTCTCCTGCCAGTCCCAGAAAAGCCCAGCATATGGACATCCTCTTTTCTATGTCCACCTGGGCCTGTCTTGGGCTCTGAAAATCTCTCCATCACTTTGGCTGTGTGGCCTGCAGAGCAAGCCTCGCTCCAGGCTGGCTCAGAGGTTCTGTGCTTGCTGTGGAAAACAAATTTCCAGTTAGCTGTTAGCCACAGCTGTCCAGCCAGCCAGGGGCATTCTGGAAATGGGCATTCCATTTACATCTGTGGAAGGACAGATAGATAGGGTGGAGATAGGGATATGAGCCTGAGTCCCTGTGGATGGCAGGACCTCTTATCTTACAGCATTTGGCAGGATACAGTCATGATGGAGATGAATAAGATAATGTGTTGCAAAAATTTCTGTAATGAGGTGTTTTGAGCTGGAGACAGTCTGTGAAACAAATGAGTTTAATCCTTTTCCAGCTTGGCTGAAGGTGTGGTGAGGCAGCAGTGCTACCCTGAGGGCCTGTGCTGGCTCTGCTGGGGCTGGCTCTGTTTGTTTGGAGCCCTTTGTGGCTGGCTCTGACCCTGCTCTGGCCTGTGGATGTTTGCAGAGGTTTGAGGTTGTGCTGCAAGCAGCCAGAAGTGAAGTGAGGGTTGTGGGGGAGCTCAGCAGCATTCCTGTGCTCCCTGTTGCACAGCATTCCCTGCGCTGTGCACCCCACCACACACCCAGCGTGGGACTGGGGCTGCCATCTGCTTCTGGTGGTCAAACCTCCCAGAAGAGGAGGGAAGGCTGGAGGGTCAGCCCCATGCAGATTCCTTTTGATGGTGGTTGGTGCAGGAACAGCTCTTCCACACCAGCTCCAGGGAGGTGGGTGGGCTCTGAGCACAGGTCTGTGGTTCCTGCAGGAATCTCCCATCAAGAAATAACCCCTCACACCTCTCAGCTCTGCCTGTGACATCCTCAGGCAGCTTTGCTTCCTCAGCTCCCCCAGCTGCTCTGGTGCCTCTGCCTGGGGCTGGCCCTGCTCTTCCCAGACAGATTCCAGCGCCATGGCCCAGCTGGTGCTCCTGGCTCTGATGCCACAGGCTCCATGGATTATCCCGACCTCCTGGTCTGCTCCAGGAGCAGCCTGAAGCATGTCCTGCATTGCCTTATAACCCACAGGGGCTGCTTTGGGGGTGATTTCAGACCTGTGCAGCTGGGTCCTGGTGAGTCTCTTGTCTTGCAGCAGATGTTTGACCTCACTGACAGATGGGCTGGGCCACCTCTCTGAGCCCCAGTGTCTCCTGAGTGCCCACTAAAGGGTCAGGAGTCCCGGTGGCACCTAAACAGAGCCCAGGATGGTTTGCTCAGAATAGGTGCATCTGGTGAGGGCCTCACGCTGCTGGTTTTGGTGAGAGCTGTGGCCACCCTCAGAGTGCATCCCTCAATGCCAAGGATACTCTGGGTTCTGCTGCCAGCCCTGGGGTTGTGAACAAATGGGTTTTGTGCAGGGTTGCAAGAAGACTCAGTCCCCCAGAGTCCTTCCCAAGTAGCTCTCCATCTGGCATTGCTGGCCAGTGTGTGTCTGACCTTTAAATAAGGTGTGACCACACAGAACTCCCACTGCAGGAGCACAAAAAGCACTTTCTGCTCTCAGATGGTGACCCCACCCTTTTGGAACATCTCTATGCATTTACCCATAGCTCAGCAACAGATCAGGTCGTACTGGTCTGTGGTGGGACAGGTGAGAGTGAAGACAGTCAGGGCTGGTTGGCTCCCCAAATGACTGATTGTGCAGTGTGACAGCAGCAGTTGGGACTCCTGGCTGGCTTTCAGCAGGCACCAGTGTTCCTGATCCCAGGCAGACACCAGTTTCCTCCCAGGGAATTCAGGCCTCTTGACCACCCCAGGCTGATGTTGTGGGTGATACCAGGGGCTCGCCCAGCTCAGTGGCCTGGCCCCATCCCTCTGGCTCTGGAAAGGTGCACGGATGGGCTGGCACACAGCAGAGCTTTACCCCAGGGATACCCTCAGGTCACTGCAGCTTCCAGAGCCACTGCTTGGGTATTTATTTGCTTGTGGTGGCTGTGTGTTTCTTCAGCTGGTTGTTTGAACTCATGGGAAACTGGCACTGGAGTGTTTAATAGGTAAAGGATTTATATTCTGTTTTTGAACTCTCCTGCCTGACCTTTTGATGCATCCTGGTTCTGGTGTTTTGAGAGACAGCGAGGGTATCTATTGTTCAATATAAATTATCTTTGTCATACTTCAGTAATCCATTTTGTAAAAATGAGGATGCAGATCTTTCTTTCATCATCTGTGTTGCCTTCTCTGCCTTTTGATGACGGAAGCAAGGAGCAAGAGCTCTATTCCTTATCTGCCTGGCATCTGACCTTGAACACAGGCAGTGCTGTAATGCTAATTCTAGTTTGTTTTATAGGTATTCCCATGATTTAAAAAGATATTAAATTAACATTAAAGCATTAAAATATAACTATTTAAATATTTATTATTTATTAATATTAAAATTCAGTATTTCTTAATATTAAAAATATTGCCATTTAAAATATTAAATATTTCTAATATTAAATAACCTGGTATCATTAGGAAATGTTGTCTAGGAGAGTTGTCAAACTCTCACCAGCCACCTCCTTTACCCAATGATTTAGGAATGCTTAGCACATCACACATTCACTGATACAGTGCCTAACAGCTGCAGGCAAACCCTACTGAAGCCCCACCCTCTGTTTGCAAACACTTCTACATCAGATGTGTCAGGCAGTGATTCAGCCTGAGGTGCTTTATTCTGTGTAGTGATAACAGCAAGGTGGTTTTCATCCCTCTGTCTTGTCTTGTAGCTTCTGAGCCTGCTGAATGGATTTCATGGAATCCCAGAACGTCCTGAGTTGGAAGGGACCCACGAGGACCCTTGAAGTGCAGCTCCTGTTGAGCTGTATCCAGGTTTGGTACGAGGATGGCAGGAGATGGACTCCAAGGTCCCTTCCAACCCAGCCCATCCTGGGATTTTGGGAAACCAGGAGGACACCCAGGGCTGCCCTGCCTGAGGTGGAGGCAGCCAGAACTGCTCCTGTGGCTGCAGCAGTGAGGCTGGCAGTGATTACATTCAGATTTAGAGTTTTCCCAAACATCTCTCGTATTCCAGGACACGTTTAAAAACTTCTGTCAGGAGAGAGACCCTTGAGGCCAGCTAGGATTTGTCAGCTGCATCTGCAGGGTACTGGTGTGGGGAGCTTTTGGAGATGCATGGCTTGAGCCAGTTGTGTCTGTGCTCCATGGAGGCACTAAGTTTGAGAGCATGCCCATGCTGGGGAGAAATGCTGGCTCCACTTGAGGCTGGAGGCAGGAGCAGGCTGGGATGAGGCAGGATGGATGGACAGGGGCTCAGGGTCAGAGGGGAATTCCAGCCTGCAGTGACAGGACAGAGCAGATATTTCCATGACTTGTCATCTGTAATCGATGTTTAACTTCTCCCTGTATCTGAACTGGTGAAGGTAGTAACTGTTTCCATTTGAGCACAAGTCAAACATCCAGTTTGTTCTAGGGGAAGAAAAATCTTGAACAAAATCTTCCTTTTTATGTCACATCATTATTGAAGAATAATTTGCCGTTGTAAATTGGGCTCACGCAACCAGTAATAATAATATGGTTTGTGATTTCATGCTCTTAAAATGTTTCTTTGTAAAGTTTTTGCCTTGCCTGGGCCCTGCTGAATGATACTGTTAGTCTAATGCTTTACTTATAATTTCAGTTTATGATAATTACATCGTGTTTAATCCTTTTTTTTGCATTCTTTATTTTAGCATTACCATGCTTATTCTCTGGGCGTGATAGCCTTTTAATTAAACTTGCCTGGTGATTTTAAAAGAAATGAGTGCTGACTTTGTTGTTTGCTTGCCTGTGTTGCCCTTTGCAGCAATCTGTCGTTACCCGCTGGGGATGCACGAGGGGACCATCCGCGACGAGGACATCACTGCTTCCAGCCAGTGGTACGACTCCACAGGGCCCCAATATGCACGGTGGGTTCACCTCTGAAAACAAATTTAATCCTTTTTCCCCCCTAGAAACCCAGTATGTGGCTGAGGAAGAAGATCCCCCACCCTTAAAACCTTGTTTGCTGCTTTTGTATTCAGTCTGGGTAGTGCACAGTGAAAGGCCAGGAGGCCATGGCAATGGTCACAGCTGTGATAGAGGAAATTCTAGTAATATTAAGGGGGAAAATCCTTCTCCATGAGAATGAAGTGGTGGGAGGGGGACCCAGAGAGGTGGTGATGCCTCAGTGTTTGGGGACTTGGCTGTACAGACCTTGAGGAACACAGGGCAGCCTTGGAGCTGGCCCTGCTGTGAGCAGGGGATGGGACTGCAGACTCAGAGGTTGCCTCTGACCCCCATCTTTCAGTCACTCTGTGAATAAATCTCCAAAGGATTTGTGACTTACAAGTCAGCCAGGAACAGTGCCCCTGGGATTCTTGTGGAGTGCTTTAAACTAAATCATAGGAAATCCTTTACAAGGATGAACTTTTCAACAGCATCCTATTGAGGAAATGGGCTGTGCTCACTCTGCCTCAAAGACCTTGGAAATGCAGAGTTAAGGAATTGTTAAGCAAGCAGCTAAATTATTTTCTTCACTGTCAAGGAGGCCTTGCTTTGCTTTTTTTTTTTTTTTTTTTTTGGTCATTTTATTTCTCTCAAAGCTATTAACTGATGATTCACAAAAGAATTGCAAATGTGAGTTTCTTTGGAATGGTTTGTAGTGGTGATAGCAAACATTCCTACAGCTTTGGTGCAAGTCAGACAGAAATTTCAGGTTGACTATGATACTTAGATTTTTATGATGAATTCAGGCACTCCAAAATCATGAAATTCTCCTAGTGCTCAAATATTATTTTTTCTTAGTCTGTGGTAGAGCAGTGATGCTGTGTGCTGTATTTTTAAGTGTTTGAGCAGGCCTGTGGGTCTGAAAGCTGGGGGATTTTTCCTCTGAGTATGGCTTATTTCCAGTGCTGCAAACACTTCTGGGCACCACTTGCCATCTGTTACCATCCTCTCTTTGCTGGATGTTCAGAGGGTGAAGGCATGAAGCTGACCTCATTTGGTTAAGGGTCAGAGTTGTCCCATGCAGATGTCCGTTCCTGTCACTTCAGTCACCCTTCCTGCCTTTTTAGAGCTTTTTTTACTTGCTATTCCGGTGTAAGAAAATCTTGCACAAACAGCTGACCAGACAGAGATTAAAATCCTCTCTGGCCTGAGCCTTGACCTTCAGTGTCTCCTCGTGGGTACCACCTTCCCTGATGCCCTCACTGATCCCATCAGTTGGAGATGGGGTAGCTGCCTGACAGCCAAGGGCACTTCAAGGGCTCGCTGTTGGCTAAGAAATCCCTGTTGCTAAAAAACCCACACATTTTTGGTGTGCAGATAAATTTGTCACAACTACAGCTCTCACAATGTTCAGCTTAGGAGCAGAGACCTTCCCCCCACTCTCCTAGCAACATCCTACACCAGCAGCTCTGATGACTGCAGGAAATGTGAACTATGCATTGAATTGACCCAGAATAATTTCAAACAGATCTTTTCTTGCTAAAATGTATTTTTAAGATGGCTCATCTTTGAGCTTTGTAATGCTGCAGGAGGTGGTCAAGCAGAAGTTCAGGCCTTACCACATGGGGTTTAGGAGCAGTGAGGATGCACTTGAGCTGCAAGGTGTTACAGAGCAGAGAGCAGTTCCCTACTGAGCAGCAGGGTTGTTTCTGATCAATGTGGAAATTGTTGTCTGGGGAAAAAATTACTCCAAGTAGTTAATGAAAGGTGTCTGGGACTGAGGAGCTGTTCTGTATAGGGCAAACCTGTAGGATTTGAGTCTCAGCTGACCATCATCCCAAAGGGCAGAAATATTTGGTAGCCATTGCTGGTTTTATTGCTTCCTCCCAATCCTCAAAGTTCCGTGTGTTCCCTCAAGTAATCATCAGAAATCTGATTCTTTTTAATGCGTGCGATTTCCCCCTCAGGTTACAGAGGGAAGAGGGGGATGGAGCCTGGTGCCCAGCTGGTTTGCTGGAGCCTGAAGATGTGCAGTTCCTGCAGATTGACCTGCACAAGCTGTTCTTCATCACCCTGGTGGGCACGCAGGGCCGGCACGCTCGCGCCACGGGCAAGGAGTTCGCCCGCGCGTACCGCATCGACTACAGCCGGAACGGGGAGCGCTGGATCTCCTGGAGGAACCGCCAGGGAGGGAGGGTGAGCTGGGGCTGCAGGCACATCCTACTCATCCTGCCTAATTGTCTTGGTTGGAAAAGACAGGTGCCTGCTAAGGAAGGCAGGAGCCACCCTTGAAATGGAAAATGTAAACTCCCTTCCTAGGAATTATTATAATTTTGAAATTAAGGGGCTCTCAGATATGGGAGTAGGAATAACAGTTCTTTAATAGGAAAATTAAAAATACAAATGCAAGAGTACAAAAAACCCAAACCACTGACAGAGTCAGAGCAGGCCCTGGCAGCCTGTGGGTCAGGGAGGTGGCAGCAGTCCCATCCCATGGTGGCTCAGCCCTCCTGCAGTGCCAGCTGTGCTTCTGCTGGAGCAGGGATCCTGCACAAGGCTGGAGTTTTCCTCTGAAGCTCCAGGGCTGGTGGGGATGGGCCTGGGCTTCCTCTGGGAATGCAGTGGGGAAGAAAGCTGCTCCTCTGGGAATGCAGTGGGGAAGAAAGCTGCTCCTCTGGGAATGCAGTGGGGAAGAAAGCTGCTCCTCTGGGAATGCAGTGGAGAAGAAAGCTGCTCCTCTGGGAATGCAGTGGGCAAAGGCTGCTGTGGTGTTCAAGGTCAGATTGTATCCAGGTAGGAATGCTTGGCTCCTCCCCTGGGTGGAGCCTCTCCCCAGGGATGATGGAATTTTCTCAGCCATGCAGGGACACTCAGTGGCCATGAACAGAAGAGATCTCCTGGAGGGAGGATTGGCTGTGGCAGAGATAAAGAAAAGTGCCCAATGCACAGAGGATACCTGCCCCAGCTCTGACAGATGGCAATAGAACGCACACCCAGCTACACCTTACAGCCTGAGACATTAATGCATCCTACTCCATCCTGGCTCTGCTGGAGCAGCGTGTTCTGCCTCAGTTCTGTGCATCATCTGGTCCCATCCAGCAGCACTGCATCGTTCCTGATGTGGGGAGCACTGGGCTCAGCAGTGGCCAGGACTGGAAACTGCTGCTGGGTTTGTCTCTCACACAGTTTGGGTTTTCTGGCCCTGAGTAAGGGCATGATCTACGACAGCAGCTGCAGGATGTGGAGATGCTACACAAGGTGCATGACCTCCTTTGCTCCTCTCAGAAGATGGGCAGGATTCTCCACTCTTCTACTGTGGAGCTGGTGCAAGGATGCTTTTTCTGAGGGGATGTTTGAAGTTTTCTTCCTTTGTCCATGTCCCCATACCTGATCCCCCAAATCAGGAAAACTGTGGCTCTTCACTACCTGTCTGTGCTCGTCCAAACATCACATGGGCGTCCTTCTCTTAGACACTTGTTTCTAAATTGGAAGCCACCAAGCAGATGCCTGCTTTGGGATTTAAAACTGGAGTGGGTGGCAGGGAATTAAGGAGTTTCTGGGTGTCTGATAGCAGTGTTTGGTGTGTGGATGTTGAGGAGGAAGGAGTTTAGAGAGTAGGAAATGTGCTGAGCTCACACGCAGAGGCTTCCCTGCTCACCACAGTTGTCTCATGCTGTCTCCAGACCTGAACACGGAGCTGGGGCTGTGTTCATAACTTTGTTAAACTTTCCCTGGGACTCTCACCTGCAGCTGTCTGACCTGGTCACCCTGCCTTCAGGCTTGTGGAGTCTGAAGACCTAAGCCAAAATAGAGAGGTCCTGGGTGTGGTGATGTTTCCTTGCACTGAGGGTGCTTTGGAAATCCCAGCAGGGTCTGCAGTGCAGTATTTGGTAACAGCTTTTATCTTGTTAATGAATTATTTGCTCACCTAGACCTTTGATCAGCTGTTTGCCATTACCATTACATTGCCCATCCCTCACGTTTTGGTGTGTGCTACAAAAGCTGTGTTTGCGGGATGGGAGGGGAAGTCAAACAGTGGAGAGTTCCCAGGACAATGGTGGCACTGAGGGGAAGGGTGAGGGTCCCTGCCTGTCACTGCACTGCAGCAGGATGGGCTGGCTGGGGTGATGCTCAGTCCAAGATGCCTCCTGTGCAGCACCAAACACTGCAGCACCTCTGGAATTGTGTTGGCTTGTGGAGAAAGGACATCAGGACCCTCCACCAGGGAACAGGTGATGAGGGCAAGCTCTGTTACCTGTTGCTGGAACCCATGGATCCCTTGAAGGAAGGGGTTTCATCCAGTAACTGGAACTCTGCAACATCCACTCACACCTTCACCCCCACCTGCCTCTCTCTTCTCCCTCAGTGCTGCTTGGGGGGGTCTGCAGTGGGCAGGAGGTGAAATGGCAGCATCCCTCCCACCCCATCAGCCACAGGAGGAGCAGCAGCAGCTCCCCCCTGCAGATTCCACCTGGGCAGCTCTCCAGTGTCAAACAAGGGGGTACAGGAGCACCACTCTGCAGCCCAACAGCACAACAGGGAGTGTGGGAAATGGAAAGATAGAAACTTCCACAGACACTGAAGGGCTTGATCTGCAGCCTTGGAAGAAGCTTGGATTTATGTAAAAATAAAGTACACAGATACTAAGTAGAAAAATCATAAACTTATGTTTATAGTTATGACTACATCGTTGTAGTAAGAATATGCCTTAAGTAAGAAAGAAACTGTATTGATAAGATGGTGAAGGGTTTATAATGTAGGAAACTGGATTGATAAGATAATGAAGGATTTATAATGTGGAGGTGTAATTGCATAGAGTAAGCTAAGAGTTTAGAAGTTGTAATAGAAGTATATGTGTGATAGTAGCCCATTGGATAAAAATATCTGCAGTGAAGTAGAAGTAAGTAAAGGTGATAGGTTAGAAAAGCAAAATAAACTTTGTGGCAACCGTCCATTGGATTGGAAAATTACATATTGCCTTGTAACGAAGAACTTGGGACTACTTTGAGCTGTGGCCAAGTGCTTGCTCTCATAGATCTCACAGCCTGTGAGGCTGAAGTTTATCTGAGCACTAAGTCATCCTTAGCCTGACTGTGGTGCCATCCCTTCGATAATGAGAAGGGAGAGGTTGCAGCTAAGGCTCTTTCTCCTCCAGGTGATTGATGGCAACACCGACACCTACGACGTGGTGCTGAAGGACCTGCGGCCGCCCATCATCGCGCGCTTCGTGCGCCTCATCCCCGTCACCAAGGCGCCCATGACCGTGTGCATGAGGGTGGAGCTCTACGGCTGTGTCTGGCACGGTGAGCACCCCTCCCCAGCCTGGCACTGCAGAGCAGCTCTGGCTGGGGCTCCCCTGCACCCCCAGGTGTGCAGAGGGAATCCCTGGAACTGCAGCTAACCCTAGAATAAATAAAAATGTCACATGGACACAGGTGATGCTGCTGCTGCTGTATTTCTGAGGTGTATGGCCTTCTTTTTCAGATGGTTTGGCATCCTACAGCATCCCTGAAGGAGGGACAATAGCAGCTCCTGGCTTCCCCATCGTTTATCTGAATGACTCGACCTATGATGGCTACCAGGAACGCAGGTGGGAGAAGTTGTCCTGTTCTCTCTCTGTCACCATGCAAATTCTTTCCTACTCATCCTGTCACTGGTATCTCATATCCCAAACACTTTGTCATGCTTGCAGGATGTTGGAAAATGCTGGGTAACAATGTCTTGATATATTAATATCTGATGGTTTCAAGCTGGGCTGATACAGTAGAGCTTGGATATTTAAATAAAAGGTTTTTATGTAGAGAGTAGGTGTTGCATGTAGCTGTCCAGCACTAACTTAGAAACCTGGGCCTGCTGGACAGCTGGTCCCTGGGAGTGTCAGGGAGCTGCAGATGTAGGCACAAAACCCAACCTGCTAAGCCAGGACTCTCTGAAACTGCTTAACCTCTAGTTCATGTGCCTGACTGGTAGGAATCTGCCTCTTCCAGCTGTTAATCCTTGTTTGCAGTTCAAAGGCACGTGTACCTGTGCTCTTGTAACAGGAGGGCTCTCCTGGGGTGGACTTGCAGAGCCAAGGACTTGCAGAGGGGGTCAGAATTGTGCCACACTGGCATCTTCTACTCTGGAACAGTGCTTGGGAAACTGTGTGAGGGGCTCTGCACCCTCACATAGGAGTGGAATGAGGCAGGGTGCTGGCAAAGAGTCCAGTCAGCCTTGGAAAGAGCCAATGACAGTGTTCTCAGGAGCAATGCCAGAGATGATCCTGGTTAGGCCTGGCTGTGGCTCATGAGCGGCCCATGGTCTCACTTCCCACTTTCCTGCCTTTCTGTGCCTGCCTGCCCCACAGGTTCCCCCAGCAGAGGATGGAGCAGTGTTCCTGCCATGCAGCTGCATGGTGAGATGCTGCAGTTCCAGCTCTGTTGGGTGAACACACAATGTCCTTTTCCACACTGTGTTTGTTCTCCAGAGGCTCTGCCTGTAGCTCAGCTTTGATGTTGGTCCTTGACACCAGTGCAAAAATTTCTACCTTTTCTCTAGCTGGGAATGATGCTAAAATCCCAGCCCAAACAACATCAGGGTGGTGCTGCATAAGAACAGTGATCAAGTTCTTGTCCAGGATGGGTCAAGAGCAGGAAAATGGAAGTTTTGCTGGTACCAGTTGAAAGATGCATGTGGTTTCCCACTGGAGCTCTGGCTGACTGTTGGTTTCTCTCTGGCCAGGCACCTGTATGGAGGGCTGGGCCAGCTCACAGATGGAGTGCTGGGGCTGGATGACTTCACCCAGAGCCACCAGTACCGCGTGTGGCCGGGCTATGACTACGTGGGCTGGAGGAACGAGAGCTTCAGCACGGGCGTGGTGGAAATGGAGTTCCAGTTTGACCGCCCACGGAACTTCACCTCCATGAAGGTAACTCAGCGTGGTCCCTCTCCAGGGGGACAGGCTTTGGGTCTGGGGGCTTCCAGGTTGCTCCTTTGGAGCATTGAATGGGTTGGAAGGGACCTTGAAGCTCATCTCGTTCCACCCTCTTCCACAGGCAGGGACACATTCCACTAGACCCGGTTGCTCCAAGCCCCATCCAAGCTGGCCTTGAGTACTCTTCCCAAAGCAGGAGGATACAGGAAGTGCCTGTATCCTCCTGAATCCAGAATTTGAGCAGGAGATATCCCAAGTTTTCCAGTGTAGACAGGTGAAGCAGGTGAGCACTTGCTTCTTCAGAGCTCAGACTCTCCTTCCAGTATTTAGCTTGAAGGAAGAAAAAGCAGACACCTGAAGCAGTTTTTAGGCAGCTGAGATGGGTTTAGGATGTAGGGTTTACTAACCCTTAAGGTAAAGGAATGTGGCTGTGCTTCCATTTTGACCAAGCAGCCTCAGCCTGTGCTTGTGCTGTGGGAAATTATTTAAACACACAGGAAAAGCACGAGTTGAACTTTGAGTATGTAGTAAACAGCAGGATCTTTTAAAAAGGATTGGTGGCTTTTCTTGTAGAGATTTCAAATGAAGGAGAACCCACCACATCCTTAAATAAATTGTTTTGGTGGTTACTTACTCTGGTTTTATTTTGTCTATTTTTAACTTGCAACTGTTGGCTGTTTGCCTGCTTTTGCTGGCAAAAAAAGAGTCCTGCCTTCTCAGAAATCTTCTGCTTCTAAACCATGATTTAACCACTCTCTTAATCTTTGCTTCAGTAAACTAAGTTGGCAGACTTCTCAATGCCTTCCTGGTGAGATCAAGGGTCATTTTTGGAGCAGTCACCCAATCCTTTCTTTCTTTGCTGATTGCTCTTTTGGAGGTACAGAATCTGGATCTGGGTGCAGGCTTTCCATCAAATTGCATCAAAGAATGGTACCAATTTCCTGCTTTTGGATGATTCCTCTTTTTTTGTGAATCTTGTGATGATATTAATCCTCCAAGCCAAGAGAGAGGGAGCCAGTGGTCATTAAGGCTTTGGGATCATGCTAAAAATCACTTCCAAGTTATTAGTGTCCAGGATAAAAGTACAGTGTGGAAAGCATCACTTAGATTTTGTCCCTGAGTTCACTACCCTGATATGAGTCAGTCCTTGAGATTATTTTAGGAAACTCCCTCCCTCCCATTTAGTTTATTTTATTGCTAGTGATTCTGTGTCTCCCTCAGGTCATTGAAAAAAGAAGCAAATAACTTTGATTTAGGAATGCATTCCTCTTAGAAAAACAGAGAAGAATTTGTGCCTTAAAATTTGTAAGACTTACTAGTTGATAATGTTTAATCAAATTAGTATAATATATGAGCACACAATATGCTAAATGGGGACAGATGCCTTCCAAAAATCTGTCTTGTAAACACAACCATCCTGATAAACCAAACACATCAGATCCTAAGAACAGCTACTTCATCTAGCATCTAATTAAAAAGCTGTTCTGATTAGCATGAATTAATCTTCATTATTTACTGAATGTTGCCTCTTTCAGCTTTGCATTTCTTTTGTACAGGCCAAGTGGTCTGTGGATAATTTTTGCATCTTTTTATCTGATAGCTTTATCCCAGTCCTCTGAGCTTTCCCAGTATCCAAGAAACTATTAAAAATAAATGTTGGTAACATTGCAACTGCTTTGCATAGGCTTGCATGCTGTAAAATTGGACTTTAGGAGGAGATGTTTGCAATAGAAAATGTCTCTGTATCAGTCCAGGATGGAAACAATCCAACTCCTGTCCAAATATGGCACAAATTGTATATTCCAGGCATCAGGCTTTCCTGCCTGGTTATGAATGACTGTTTCTCCTTATTGAATAATGTTGTCTAAGCTTCATCTGGTCCTAATTATTTGCAAATACTCTGCTTTTGTCTTTTTGCTGCTCATCAGGCCTCTTGTCCTCATTAATGCTTCAGTGCTTTTCACTGCAGGACTTCTCAGAGGCCAAGCAATTAATAAGGTTCAAGGCTGTAGGTGGTTTGGAAACTATTGCTGTCACAGTGGCAAATACTCCAAAGTCACTAGGAAATGATTCCTGGGGCTGCTGGGAGGGGTTGAACCACTGTGGCTGTGGGAATGGAGCAGGCTGAGGGATACTGAAGACTTTGAGTCACCTCATTTCTTCTGGTTCCTGTTCAGTGGCCACAGTGCTGAGATATCGTGGTCCTGAGCTTCAGGTATGCATAACAGAACTCAGCCTGATACTGAGCCACCAGGAGAATGGGATGGATGCAGGCTTAGGTGGTGGTTTCCCTAAAACTCAGATCCTCAGTTGTCTTCAAGATGTGCAACCAGAGCAGGGGTATGTCAGGGGAGTATCTGCTTGGGTTTGTCCTCATTTGTGGCTTTTGGGAGGAATTAACTTAGGTTGCAGCTGCTAAAAGTTTCTAAATGCTAAAAAATTTGGGACACAATTCTCATCTAATGACAGAGATCAGTTGTTGATATGTCATAGCTTGAGCTGGTCCCTCAAAAGACAAGGACAAAGAAATCCCTGGGACCCCTCCTGCCAGAAGAAGAATCTAAGAGCAGTATTAGGGTCTGAATTCTCCATGCTCTTCATTGCTTCACTGTTTCATTACCACATGGCTGCTGTGTCCTTGTTTCCACACTGGCCTCTGAGGCTGGTTTCTGTGGGGGTTTTGGTGGGTTCAGGAGCTAATTTTTTTAACATGGTTGTTACAGTTCACAGAACAGGATCTATGGGCTGTCCACTCCAGCTATTGATCTTTGAGTAATATTTAAGCTGCAGCTTTCTCTATTCTAACTGTTAGTAATAATCAGTTTATTACATGCAAGTTTCACTACAATCCATCTTTACTATTATTAATGACCAGATTATTAGCTCCAGGGTTCATTCTGATCCATCTTTGACTTCCAGAACAGAGCCATGTAATTCAGATAAAGTTCAACTTGTGGCCTAACAATTCCAGCTACCTATGTCAAGCAATTCAAATAATACCAAATTTTTAACACTAAGAGTTTAGGTGTGGTTTTTCTTTCCCTTCTTAGTTTAACTGTTCAAAGAGAATTGGTCTGCAAGGTTTTAGATTAGTACGATTAATCAACTTTAGGTAACCCTTGATTAATCAATCAAGGATTTGCTTGACTGATTTTTATATGAGTCTGATTTTTATATGAGTCTTTTGAAGAGCATGCCAGAATCTGACCATTGATGTAGATTTTGCAGGTAAAATTCAGAGCTGTTTCAGAACAAGTTTTTGCCCAGTGTTCTCATTGCACACTGGAAGAAGTCACTCATTCTGCATCCATACAGGGAGATGCTGGGAATGGAAAACTTTTGTGAGTGGAAGATCCTTGGGGCTTGATTTAGGTGCCAGTAAATCTCCTTTCTGATGGATCCCTTCTCCTCTTCCCAGGTGCACTGCAACAACATGTTTTCCAAGGGGGTGAAGATTTTCCAGAGGGTGGAGTGTCTGTTCAAGCCTCGGCTGATCGCAGACTGGGAGCCCGAGCCTGTGGGGGTGGCCACGGTGCTGGATGACAAAAACCCCAGTGCCAGGTTTGTGACCGTGCCCCTGCAGCAGCGCGTGGGCAAGGCCATCCTGTGCCGCTTCTACTTCGCTGACACCTGGATGATGATGAGCGAGATTTCCTTCCAGTCAGGTGAGTGCTCCTGCAGCCAGGCAGGCCCGGGGAGGCACAGGGAGCAGAAGAGCTGCTGTGGGAGTGCAGGACGTGTGGGGTTGACAGGAGAGTGGCACTGTGGGCTGCACAGGGGGAAGGAGGAGGTTGTACAGGCACTGGAAGGGCACTGAAGGGGCTGAAAGGTGCAGTGGGTGCTTTCCAGGCTGATACTGATGCACATGAACAGAAGCATGACCAGGGCAACCAAAAATTGGACTGTAGAGCAGTTGTTCTTTTTGAAACAGATCATAGAATCACAGAATATCCTGAGCTGGAAGGGACCCCAAGGATCACCCAGTGCAGCCCCTGGCCCTGCCCAGACCCCCACCAACCCCACCCTGGGCATCCCTGGCAGCGCTGGCCCAACGCTCCTGGAGCTCTGGCAGCCTCGGGGCCGTGCCCATTCCCTGGGGAGCCTGGGCAGTGCCAGCACCCTCTGGGGGAAGAACCTTTCCTGCTGTCCAGCCTCAGCCTGACACAACTCCAGCTGTTCCCTTGAGTCCTGTCCCTGGTCACCTGAGTGAAGGACCAGTGCCTTCCTCCACTTCCCCAGCTGCCTGCTGGCTATGACATTGATTTTTGCTTCTCTTTACCAAATATTTTGTTAGGAATAATTCAAGTCTGTCTAGAGATGATGAGATCAAGTTTAGGAGATTAAAAATTTTTTTTAAAAAAATATTATTAAAAAATAGAGGCTGACTTATTTTTCCTAAAGTCTTACCTATGATGCAGAAGTGAATGCCATGAGGTGCTTTAAAAGGCTGTGGAGGGAAAAGGACAAAAATCTTGGAGAAAACCACCAGGACTGACAGGGAAAGGTGTGTCTGTAGCTTTCTACTCCGAAGTCTCTAATCAGCTGTAGTGAGAGGACGTTCCTGAGGGAGGAATTCCCTGGTGCTGCTTGTTGCTTACCTTGCAGACAGCAGCCCCTCCTGTTCCTGCTCTGCTGCCTGAACACCAGCCCCCTCCTGCTGGGGCTGGGATTGCAGGGACTGCTGGCAGGAGCAGGGAGGTTTTGTTGGGCTGACACGCTCCCTTTCCTTCCACAGACATGGAGAGTGTGAATCCCAGTTTCGTTACGGCAGCCACAAGCACCACGGAGCTCCTGGAAACAGAGCACAACGTTACTGAGGGCACCTGGGGTAAGGACTTCTGCCCCTTGGCTGTGCCAAGGGCTCAGGTGTTGGGGAATTTCACAGGAACATCCCATTTAATGTGGTCTTTTGCTCCATTTGTGGAGATCTGGGGATGGCCTGATCAGTGCCTCATGCACAGGGCAGCATGTGACAGTCCCCTGAGCCTCAGCTGGCCAGGGCTGCCTCAGAACATGGGCTGAGGACTTGTGTGAAGCCAGTGAAACTCTGAGCACTGTCCACTCTAGGATGGATCCTCTGCAGGAATTTGTTCTGCTCACAGCAGTCTTTGACTGCAGAAGTTCTCTGCACAGTTCTTAGCTCTTTGAGCTTCCAAAATGAGAATTTCTGATAAGAGCAAAATCTGAACACAGCTGGTGTCAATGTTCAGGGAGCTGCCCAAGATCTTTTCTCTACCAGGCTGGAGGGAGTTGGCTGGCACAGAAAACCTCTGGTGCTTTAACCCCAGATTCTCCTTCTCTGTGATTGCAGGAACCACATCTTCTGTAACCAGCACCTGGATAGGGGAGAAGGCAGATGACTCCAACACCTCCATCCTCGTGGGCTGCCTTGTGGCTATAATTCTGCTGCTCCTGATGATTATAATCATCATTCTTTGGAAGCAATATGTTCAAAAAAGGTTGGAAAAGGTAATACAATGGGGCTCTTTTGTAGACACAAATTCAGAACTAATCATTAACCCTAATGAGCTCAGAACTATGTGAAAAGCACAGCTCAATGGAGGAGCTAAAGCTGCTCTCACAGCAGGGGAACATGCCAGCCCTGTCCAAGATATTACTGGAAGCTGCTGTGGTTGCAGCCAAGGCATTACTTAACAACTGAGCATCGCCTCAGTGTTTTGGTTTGTTTTTTTCCCCTCTCCTCTGCAGGCCCCACGTCGAATCCTGGAGGAGGATGCCACCGTTCGCCTCTCCTTCTACAGCTACACCATTGCCAACAACCAGACCCAGATCCACCAGTCAAATCCCACCTATGAACGTGCTTTCCCACTGGATTTGGAATATCACCAGCCAGCTACACTGCTCCAAAAGCTTCCAGAGCTCTCCCAAAGTGCAGAGGATTCAGGTAACATCATCAGTCTCTGGAGGCTGCGTGTTTCTTCTTTTGTTTTTTCTGTCAGATTGTAAAATGTGCCACTTGTCAGTGTCTAAGTTGCTCCTGTGCAATGCAATAACCCAGGGAGCTCAGGCAGTATTGTGCAACACTGGTGCTTCTTGGCATGGAGCTGTGACAGCTGGAGCAGCAGTCCCACTAGAGGGTGGTGGCCTTTTATTGTTTTATTTGAAGACTGTTTATTTATTACCCAGGTCATCTTTTAGCAGCTGGTTTGGGCAGTCAGAGCAATCACACATCGTTTGTGGAGATGCTGCCTGCAGCACTCTTAGGAGAAAAGACCTTCAACACCTTTTTCTGCAGCCAGGGCTCTTCGAAATTCCTGTAGAAAAACCACAAGGAAATAGAGCAGGGAATTGTCCGTGGTGTCCTGGCTTCCAGCCCCCAGGGAGCTTTTGGACCCACACAGAAGGGAATGTTTCCAACAGTGTTTAGTGCTCAGTGAAGGCAGTTCTCATCAGTGAATGCAAGGGCAGTGCTGCATTCCTCACACTGGCAAGTTGCTAAGATGCAGCATTATTCTGCACAGGGAGACTGATTGCATTGAGCCAGGGTGTGAATTTGGAGCAGAACAAGTGTTCTGTGTAATAGTGACCCTGCAGGGAGTTAATTCTAAAGCATTAGCCCATATTTATGTGAATAAGCTGTAAGAGGGAGAGGAGTTTGCTACCAGGGGACGTGGGAAATGGAAGCCTCCATCAGCTCTTGTTGCAGGAGGAATCCAGAGCAAGTTTGACGTTGCAAACAACATCCCTGCACCAGGTAATGGGAAGTGATTGTACTGAGGATGAATCAGGAACAGAAAATCACTTCAGACTCGCCTCCCTGTCTGGGCAAGACCTGTAGCTCTCGTGGCTGCCTAGAACAGGCTGTGTTGAGCAGGAATTTGCTGGCAGCTCGCAGGTATTCTGGTTAAAACAGAGCAGTGTGTCCCTGTTGGATTAAGCCCTTTTTTGACCTAGAGATGAGGCAACTGAGAGGTGTTTTAGAAACTTTTATTTTATTTTTAGCTTTATGTGAAGGGTGAGACAGTATAGATGTTATAATTTACGTTATTATAATTAGAAGGTAACTATTTCCTAATTACAATACGATAAGCGTTTTTTGGTTTATTAGCTTTTGCTACACTATGGTGTAAATGCTTTAAAGCTAATAATTTAAAATTACTCTTCGTGGGTCTTACTAGAATGTATCCTTTTTAGTTTTATTTCTCTAAAGTACCTAGTTTTATTTGTAAGGTTATCTTTTGAAACTTGTTTCTAATTTTATTTCTCTTTTAATGATGTGCGTTTCATTTTTATGGTATTTTTAAGTTAGTATTTTTTATTTCAAGGTTTGCATACAGATGCATACTATGTGAATCTTCTGTTAGGCTTTGAGAATTCTGTACACATCCATTTCCCACACGTCCCGTGTAGGTGTCCCTCAGTGCAAGGCAGCAGGTGGCCAAATTCCCAGAGCTGTGGGGTTGGGAGGGGTGGAAACTGGGACATACTGGTTCTGAGGGAGTGAGGTGTGACTCACCTGTCTCTGGCTGCCCTCAGTGTGCAGCGGGGACTACGCTGAGCCCGACCTGACCAAGTCCACCCCTCACCAAGGCTTCCAGAACAACGTCCCCCACTACGCCGAGACGGACATCGTGCACCTGCAGGGGGTGACTGGCAACAACATGTACGCAGTGCCAGCCCTGACCGTGGACTCCCTCACCAAGAAGGACATCTCCGTGGGGGAGTTCCCCCGGCAGCAGCTGCGCCTCAAGGAGAAGCTGGGGGAAGGACAGTTTGGAGAGGTACAGCCCTTCTGCTGCTGCTCCTCCAGCAGAAAGGAGGTGCCTGGCACAGAGGAATCTTCTGAGGTGTTGCTCAGAAGGGTTCTGCATTCCAGGGTTTTAGTTAAAATTAAAATGTGTGTTGGCCCTTGGGAAAGCTGGTATCCGCCAGGCTAAGCCACTGAGCCTTTGCAGCTGTGAGGCTCTGCTTGGCACCACTGGGGTCTTTATCAGTAGATGAACTTGCAGACTTTTTCTGTTTGCTGTCCATATCTCTGTAAATTCCCACCTAGGGCTGGGAATTCAGACTTTCACATCTTCCGTGGACATCTCAAATGTGATGGCTGTCACCCACCTTTAGACATGTGGGTTTGGAAACTCTCCACAGTCCAGCTAACGCTGATCCTGGCTGCTAAAACAGCTTTCCCAGTCTCAGATGGAGGTTCTGGGGGTGTTCTGCACACTGACCCAAGCAAAGACAGACATTTCCCTAGCAGTGTGGCACCCTCATATTTTCTGGCATTGCTGCTTGCTCAAGCCCCAGTTTGTCAGCAGCCTCAGACAGAATGATGCACACATCTGCCAAACTTTCCCTTGGCTCCTTGAGCTGCTTTCAAGCTGTTAACATTTTCACCTCGCCTTTTCTTCTCTCTCTGCTTCATTTTCACACCATCTGTAGCTCCATCCTGAGCAGGTCTTTCTCTCTTCTGCTCTCACTTTTCCGCTGTCTTTTTTCTTCCCAGCTTTTGTTCACTCACAGCCCTAAATTCCGCTTCTCAATTACATTTTGGCAAGCACAGCCCTTCACTGACTGCTTTCTGCTCTGTGATGTGCCCATCTTTGTGGTTCTTCCATTCTGACACCCCACCTTCCCTACCCCAGCCCCTTTCCTGTCCCCTCACTTCTTCCTGCTCCCTGTTTTCTGGGGAGGTGCTGACATCTTCAGCCTCCTCACCTGGCTGTCAGTGCTGCCTTTTCTGCTGTTGCCTGCATCCTGCTCTGTGCTCCAAAAGTGGGACAGAGAAGATTTTCTCATTGATTTCCTTCTGGTTTCTCCTTTCCTCTCATGCTGTCCTTCTAATAACTGTAATAACTCCTCCTCTATATTGACTGGAAATGGCTCTCCCATCTCCATTTTCCTTCAGGATGGATTCAGAGCCTGTTCCTTTCCATGTATCACAGGCTCTTTTGCAAATGTACTGCACCACATTTTCCTGTCTCTCCTTCTCCTTAGTCTTTCCCCAGCTGGCCATCACGTGCTCTGCTCCACTACTCTGGCTCTGTGTGCTCCTAGAAGCAGGGCTCATTGCTTCTTTCAGGTCTCCACTTTTCCTTCCTTCCAGTCTTTTGTCTTTCTTTGCTCCCAAGGAAGCACCACCACCCCTCCCAGATGACACATCACCCTGGAATTGCCTGTGCTTAGTCCTGTGGCTCTTCCCTGTCCCAGGTCTCCCCACAGCAGATTCATTCTCTGTGGGACTGCAGCAGCATCTTTGTACCTTCATTCCCGTTCTGCAGATTTGTCCCATTTTCTCTGCTGTCTCATTTTTCCCCTCACCATGCTTGTGACATCAGTTCTTGCTGCTCTCTTCATACAAAATTCATCATGCTCCCATTACATTTCCCTCACTGCTGCAAGTCTTTGACTGACACATCCAGTCTGCTCCTCTCTTCCAGTCCTGGTTCCTATCCACACCCTCAGGTCAGTCTGCTTTTCCCACCCAGTTCTCCATTTGGATGCACATTCTGGTAACTTTTTAAGAAAGTGTTTTGTCACCCCTTCTTGTACAACCCTGGCAAGTAATTTTGTATCATTAATCATTAATTTATTGGAAGAAATTTGGAATTGAGTGTAGTCATTAGAGTATTTATCTCTGGGTATACCTACAGGTGAGGTGTTCATATCAGGGACACATATGCACACACCTTTCTCTTTTTTTTTTTTTTTTTTTTTTTTTTTTCTCTCTCTGGAATCTGAGGATTTTGGATAACTGGTTGTAGTTCTTGGATACTCCTCAGTGAAGTCTGAGCAATGCCTCGAGCCAGGCCACAGTTTGATGGTTCTGGGGTTGTGTGAGGTACTTTATGCAGAGCAGACACATCCAGGCTCAGGGGCCTTCCAGAACATCCCCAGTAGGTGCTGGGTGCACTGGGCTGGCCCAGGCTGCTGCAGCAGTGCAGTAAACCTGGTGTGCTGGGGACTCACCTGGCTTTGGTCCCTGTGTGCTCCTATGTCACAGGCTATGTTATGTCAGGATCTAGTGCCAGCCCTTGGGTCATTTCTGATCACAGCTGTGTCACCTTCACTGGGTCATTCACTGGTTCATTCTGCCAGCACTGACCCACCAGTGACCTGGCTGTGATGCTGTTTTCCTCTGCTTTTCTGCTTGTGTGTGCTCTTACAGCTGCCTCTGCCCTGCAGGTGCACCTCTGTGAAGCTGATGGCCTGCTGGAATTCCTGGGAGTCTCCTCCTCAGAATTCACTCACCAGCCTGTTCTTGTGGCAGTGAAAATGCTGAGATCAGATGTCAACAAAACAGCCAGGTAAGTGCACGTGCGGTGCCAACCAGCTGGGGAGGAAAGCAAATACCCCCCAAGCACAGGGTAACCCTGGGGACTGCTGTGGGAGTGTCATGTGTCTGGGGTGTGTATTCCATGTGCTCCTGGAAGGAGCAGGACACAGCAGGGAGTGGGGGGTAGGGGAAGCTGCAATGTCAGCCTGAAATGCTGCACTAATCCTGTTTGCTGGGAGAGCTCAGAACCAGTTTCACACTTGTGCGTGCAAAGTGTAAATTACTCTGAACTGAGACCACACCCCTTTGTGCTGTCCTCAGACAAAGGAACTGTTCAGGATTCAGAGGTGTTTTCTGTTTTACAAGGAATGATTTCCTGAAGGAGATCAAGATCATGTCCAGGCTGAAGAACCCGAACATCATCCGGCTGCTGGGCGTGTGCGTGCGGGACGACCCCCTGTGCATGATCACAGAGTACATGGAGAACGGGGACCTCAACCAGTTCCTGTCCCACAGGGAGATCTACAGCAAATTTGCCATTTCCAACAACATCCCCTATGTCACGTAAGAGAAGCTGCTTGACTTGTTGGGATAAATCAGCAAAACAGAGCTGCCAGTTTTATCTGCTGTGCCTTCCCAGCAGGGACCTTCCTGCAGCCTGGCCATTGCCATGGCAAGGGACACCAGTTCTGTCTGGTGTGGGGTTGTTCCTGAGGCCTCTGGAGGTCTGTGTACCCCTGAAGTGCCCCTGACAGAGCTGTTCTGGTCACACAGACCATCCTAGATGTATTTATTGAGATGAGTATCTCTTTATGTTACGGATATTTCATTGTTATATTATGGATGTTAGTGGATTTTTCATTGATATGAAAATCAGTTGCATTACAAGAATTTTGGGACAAAAATCAAGCATCATTCTTAGGCTTTTAAGAAGGTTCATATGTTCTCTGGTGTCCAAAAAATATTGCATGAGATGAGCTGAGTGTGGAGCTCTTCAGTAGGGAGAAGATTTCATCAGCCAACAGAAGAAGAATATTTGGCAAAGAAAACCAGTTTTTGTCAGCAGTGGCACTTGTTTCCCTCCTCAATGGAAGGATTAAATCTGCCATAAAAGCATCTCTGCTATTGCAGAATGCTTTCTCCAGAGGAGAGTCATGTAGGACTAATATATTCTGCTTGATAAGGAGCCCTGCACTGAGCAGGAGCTGCAGCAATGCTGAGCCTCTGGTGTGTTCCTCCCCAAAGGAGTACTTGGATTTGTGGTTCAGGCACAAGGCAGGCAGAGCCAGCTCTGATGTGCTGGACAGGAGGTGGCTGGGTTTTACCACGGCCAGTCAACAGCAGCCTTGCTGCCAGGACCTGTCAGTGGTCCTGTCAGGAGTGTTAACCTGGTGTCCTGCAGGCAGGACATGCAGGAGCTGTAGGAGGAGACAGGATTTGTGTCCGAGAAGAAATAGACTCCAGCTCTCTCCAGTCTCCTGCCCCTTCTGCCCATCTGAAACCTCATTCACCTTTACACTTGTGGCTTTTTTTTCCTGGCCAAAGCCTCAAGATGTTCTTTTTTTAATCTCATCTTTGCTTCCCATTTGACTTCATCACTGTCACTCACATTGCTCTTCCTTGCTTTCCATTACTTGGCACTACCTCTAGTTTTCCATTGTCTCCCACCGATCCTTCAGCCTCTCCTTTTGTCCCTGCCAGGCAGAGAGTGTCACACAGAGACAGCTCTGAAGGGGTTGTGTCCTGGCAGTGACAGGAATGCCCCTGCCCCAGGAGCAGCTTGGCTCTGCTGGTGCCTCAGGCCATCTGATGGACGTGACAAGGTGCAACCACCCCACCCAGCTCCAGACCCAGGGTTTCGTGCACCAGAGGTGTGACCAGCCCTTTCATGCACAAGGATCACACATTCTTAAGTCCTTATGGCTCTCTGGTATTTGAAATGCATCTCCCTGCAATCTCTGGCTGTCAGGTCACAGAATCATTTAGGCTGGAAAAGCCCTCTAAGATCATTGATGTTCTCCCAGCACTGCCAAGGCCACCATGTCCCAAAAGTGCCACATCTACCTGGCTTCTAAATGGTGAATGGTGAGTCCAGCACTGCCCTGGGCAGCCTGTGCTAAGACCTGGCAACATTTTGTTGAAGAAATTTTCCCCAGTATCCAACCTGAGCCTGCCCTGGCCCAGCCTGGGGCCATTCCCTCTCCTCCTGTCCCTGTTCCCTGGAGCAGAGCCCAGCCCCCCCCGGCTGTCCCCTCCTGTCAGGAGTTGCGCAGAGCCACAAGGTCCCCCCGAGCCTCCTTTTCTACAGGCTGAGCCCCCTCCAGCTTCTTCTCCATCAGCTTTGCTGCTCTTCCAAAGGCAGCTCTGCTCCTCTGCCTTTGGGGTGCTGCCCTGAGGCACCACAGTGACTCTGCTGAGGAGTCTGTCAGTCTGTCCCATCCAGTCCCATGCCCTCCTGGCCCTCTGCTCATGGAGCTGCTTGTGTGGAGCCTTGGGAGCTACCTGAGCAGGGGGGCAGGAGCCAAGAGGAAGCTGCTGATGGGACCTTGCCAGGGTTTAGGTGGGACAGGAAGGATGCGGAGAGCAGCCCCAGGCAGGGAGGGAACCACAGCTGAGCAGGGGAGGGCAAAACCTGGGGTCTTGGAGGCTGTGCCCATTCCTGTGCCACAGCCAGGTTATCAGGGTACAGGTGAGTGGAAGAGTTACTGCTCTGGAACCTATAACAAGTAGGAAGAAGGACTTTTTATACAGACAGATAGTGACAGGATAGGGAGAATGGTTTTACAGTGCCAGAGGACAGGGTTAGACTAGATTTCAGGAAGAGAGATTTTACTCAGGAGATGGTGAGGGTGCACAGGGTGCTCTGAGAGGCTGTGGCTGTCCCATCCCTAGAAGTGTCCAAAGCCAGGTTGGAAGGGTCTTGGAGTAACCTGGGATAGTGGAAGGTGTCCCTGCCCATGGCAGGGGGTGGAACAAAATGGTCTTTAAAGTCCCTTCCAACTCAAACCATTCCATGATTCTGTGATAGTCTCCTTTTTCTTTGTGTTCTGATGGCAAATACCTTTTTTTCTGACCTTTACTGAAAAAATACAAACTGTGAGCAGTTTATCAGATGTGTTCTGGTGAGCACTTGGTTGTGTGAAGCATTTGAGCATCAGCAGTGGGAAACAGGCAGAGCAGCACAGAGCAATAGTGTGGGAAGAATGCTGACAGTCTGATGGTCAAAACTCTGTGTATCCTGCAGCTTTATCAATCCTATCTTCACTTAGCTAATGGAGGAATTAAAATTAAATTAGATGGAAAATGCATCTGTTTCTATTTTCAGTAATGTTTAGCATATTTAAAACCAAGTCAACTCTCTTTAATGTGAAGTGACACACTTATGTTAATATAAGCATTCAATAGTGGTGTTTGAAATACCAGGCTAAGTGGCTTTTAAGATATGAAATTCTGAACTTAATTTTTCATGTCTCCCTGCAAAAAAGTGGTGCTTTGATGCACGAACTCTTTGAAAATCTTGAGATTAATGTTTGATACTGAAAAAAAAAAAATCTAAAGTATGTCAGGTTGTGGGGCCTGAAATTCAGGGACAGCCTGTTTGTTCCTGCTTAGTCACCTCAGGATCTTGGCTGATCATGCCCTGGAATGAGACAGTTTAGTTCCACTGTTATGGCAGAAAATAAAACAACAGGTCACTAACACATCAAACACAATGAAGTCTTGAGTGTGGGGGAGCTCCAGTGATTTTTCTTTGTTGTATTTTCCTTTGCTGCAGCCACTCCAACCTGCTGTACATGGCCACCCAGATTGCCTCGGGGATGAAGTACTTGGCATCCCTGAACTTTGTGCACAGGGACCTGGCAACTCGCAACTGCCTGGTGGGGAACAGCTACACCATCAAGATTGCAGACTTTGGCATGAGCAGGAACCTTTACAGTGGGGATTACTACAGGATCCAGGGGAGAGCTGTGCTGCCCATCCGTTGGATGGCCTGGGAGAGCATCCTGCTGGTAGGCACTGCACAAAGCTTCTCTTTCTTCTTGCTCTGATCTTCACTGTGCCCCTGAAGCAGGGACACAGCTGTGTGCCAGGCAATCACCACCAATATCTGTGCTGCACATGGCCCCTGCTGAGAAATGCATGGGGTTGTGTTGGACATAACTCAGATCCTGGCCTTGGAAATACAGAATGTCATGGAATGGTTTGGGCTGGAAGGACCTTAAAGCTCATCCAGTGCCACCCCTGCCATGGGCAGGGGCACCTCCCACTGTCCCAGGTCACTCCCAGCCCCTTCCAGCCTGGCCTTGGGCACTGCCAGGGATCCCTGGCAGCCACAGCTGCTCTGGGCACCCTGTGCCAGGACCTCCCCACTTCACAGGGGAGAATTCCTCCCCAATATCCCATCCATCCCTGCCCTCTGGCAGTGGGAAGCCATTCCCTGTGTCCTGGCACTCAGACCTCTGTCAATTGTCTCTCCACGTTTCTTGCCAGCCCCTTCAGGCTCTGCAAGGCCACTGAGGTCACCCCAAAGCTTCTCCTCTCCAGGTGAACAATGCCAGCTGTGCCAGCCTGTCCTCCCAGCAGAGCTGCTCCATCCCTCTGATCCCCCTGGTGCCTGCTCTGGATCTCTCCAGCAGCCCCAGCTCCTCCCTGTGCTGGGCCAGGGCTGGGGCAGCTCTGCAGGTGGGGTCTCACCTGAGCACAGGGCACAGGGGCACAATCCCCCTGCCCTGCTGCCCACGCTGGGCTCAGCCCAGGGCAGGGGGTTCAGGGCTGGGGCAGCTCCAGCTCTCACCCACAGCACCCCCAGCTCCCTCTCCAGGGCTGCTCCAGCTGCTCATCCCAGCCTGGATTGGTCCTGGGGGTTCTCCTGACCCAGGGGCAGCTCCAGCACTGCTCAAACCTCCCGAGGTTCCTGCGGGCCATGCTCGAGCTTGTCCAGGTCTCTCTGGATGGCATCCCATCCCTCAGGCCTCATCCAGGCATGAGTGCCTGGCATTCCTGGTGGAATCGTAAGGAAGTTGCCTTTCTTTGCTTATTCTCCCAGTTGGGAACCTGAGAGGGGCAGGGACAAAACTCCTGAGTTTCAAGTGCCTGGTTAGAGGTTGTGGGGTTTTTTCACATCGAAGGGTCCTGCTGTCTCCCCTCAGGAGATTGTTCCACAGCCCAAATACATCCAGTCTGGAGGATATTTAATTTTTTTTTCCTTGTAGTAGTTGGTGAGTTACTTTCTTACAACATGCTCTCCAACTACCCAGAAAAATTGTAATTACCTCTGCTATACAGGCTGCCAGGCCCAAGCCCTCCAAAATCCACCCTCTTTTGCTGGTTATGGCTGCATGTAAACCATAAATCGCTCCCATCCTCCCTGTGTGAACATCTTCCAAACCTCGACAGACTGCAAGGTTGCCAGATAAGCCTGGGTGAAGAAGGGCTGGGATATTTTCTGCCCAAACAGGCCCTCCAGCCCCTCAAGTGTTTTGTGTTATTTTCTGAGCAATCTTCTTTTTACTTCTCCAGAAACACATTGTTCCAAACACAGCCAGTTTGGGCACACTTTTTGAAGACAGAAAACAGGGACAGCAAGAAGATTGTCATTGGCTTCTTACATGTGCAAAAATCAAAATTATCTTGGGCCTTTCTCTGAGAAGCCTGGAGTCTGCTCTGGCTCTGCTTTCACCCTGAGGGCTTTGCTTCCCTTTCAAAGGCTTTTCTGTGAGCTCTGCTGTTTTGGGTGGAGGTAGGCAGTGACTTCCCCCTCCCTCAGTTTATTTCATCCTGCTGCAGACAGACTCTCAGGAGGAACAGGAGTCTCTGGCCTTCTCTGGCACCTGCACCCTGTACAAAGCTTTGTCCCTGTGAAAACTGCACCTTCTTAGGGCCTGTGGGACCCCCACGTGCTACTGCAGCCCTACAAACAGCCCTGTCACCCCTGTGGGTGTGGCTGGGGCAGCTCACCTGCTGTGCTGGCTCTGTCTGGAGCATTTCCCCAGGTGCACCCTGCTGCTGGGCTGCAGAGGGAGCAGACTGGATGAAAGGGTTTTGCTGAAAGGGTTTTGCTGGGCTGAGCAGATCCTCTCTGTCCACAGGGCAAGTTCACCACAGCCAGCGACGTGTGGGCGTTCGGGGTGACCCTGTGGGAGATGTTTGTGCTGTGCAAGGAGCAGCCCTACAGCCTCCTCACGGACGAGCAGGTCATCGAGAACACGGGCGAGTTCTTCCGCAGCCAGGGCCGGCAGGTGAGGAACAAACAGCCTCCTCCCTTCCTTCTCTCAGCCGCTCTCATCCTGCTGGATGTTCCTCCCTGCTGCCCTCTCCTCATCTGCAGCACTCTCTGCTTCTACTCACCCATGTCCTGTGTTCTACTCTGCTTCTCACCTGTCCTCCCTCTCCTCTCCCTTTTCTGGGCTCACTGCACCAGTTTTCCTCTCTTGGAGTCCCACTGGAAGAATCCCTTGGCCCTGTCCTGCTTATTTCCTCTTCTAAACCACCTCACTCTGCCCTGTCTTCAGCTTTTCCAGGCTCTCCCACACAGTCCTGTTGCTCCTTTCCTCTGTCAGCACTCTCCCAGCAGCATTGCCTCTGGAAGATGAGGAAGCAGGAGGGATTTGTGGTGGGAAGGAGCAGTTGTTAGTTCCCAGGGATTACATTCTCCCTGTAGTATCTCCGCACATGCCAAGAAGCCTTTGGCCATCTCCAGCTGCTGAAGGGCTTTTGTGTCATTTTGTCCCCACTGCTGCTGCCCTCAATAGATACCAGTGATGTGCAGGACACTCCATCTCCTCAGTACCCAAAGCTATGGAGAACATTCTCCCCAGTATTCACCTTTAGCACCAGAGAATTAAGAGAAAGAAAATGATAGGGGGTTTACTCACCATCTCCCAAATAATAATGATTAGCCAAGAGCCTAAAAGAAGTGAGCCTAAAAAATGAGAGGGAGAAATAAAATAATTCTGCCAAGCTGTGCTGTAGATAAGCTCTAAAAGGTGTTTTTTCTGTCTCTGCTAACAAGCTGTCACGATGCTTAGAAAGCCTCATGGGCTGTCTACGGTGAGTTGAAAGTACTTGGATTTTATTGTGGTAAATTTGGTTTTGGTTTGTGTTTTGCTGTCTCTCAGAGGACAAATCCCTCAGAAGCATTCATGTTTTCTGGGGGACAAAGGCCTGTTTTGTGACCAGCTCATCAGACAAGTTGGCAAAGTGTCCGTGGTGCTGTTTGAGAGGCTCTGTCCAGACTCCACTGGAGCTGGAGGGATTCCAAACACTGCATGGTGGCTGTGTCTTGTAAACCTGGAATGAAACTGTCTTTTGGTGTTACTTGAGTAAGGGTTCAGTTCTCCAGTGAGAACCCCACTGAAACACTGTGACTCTCTTCCTTTCAGATCTATCTGTCCCAGACTCCTCTGTGTCCTAACCCTGTGTTCGACCTGATGCTGAAGTGCTGGAGCAGGGATATCAAAGATCGTCCCACGTTCGACATGATCCACCAGTTCCTGCTAGAACAAATGGAATCAAACATTTGACTCCAGGAAAGAGGCAAACTGTCGAGAGCAGAGTGACTTTGGGGTCTCTTTGCCTGTCCCTCAACGTCAGGCCACCTCGCTCCCCTCCCTATTTCAGTTGGGATGTCCATGGCAGCTGCTCATTCTCTTGGCCATGGTCTGACACACAGGACCAGAGGATCTCATTTGGTTGAAAAATCATCTCCTCTTCTGAATCATTTCCTGGGAATACTGTGAGAGGGGTTTTATTGGGTACCCATACACCTTTGGGCAGAAGTAACGAGTAAAACTTGGAGGGACTTGGAGCTCTCTCCTGGCTGGAAGAGAAGGCGCCGGTCGGTGGGAGTGCTGCCACTCGAGAGCAGGTTTCTGGAAGGAAAGGCTGCAGCCTTCCAGAGCTCTTCCATGGAATCTGATGGAAGTCTTGTGCACATGAGCAAGTGTTTCTGTGTGCTCTTGCTACAGACAATGGTGAGAGGCCAGAAACACCTGGAGCTGGGAAATGGTTTAATGGACTTGGGAACTGACGGAGCATTTGGGAACCCTTTGGGAGTGACACTGCCAGGGTCCACAGAAGATGCCGAAACAAGAGTCCAAGATGATGTTCTGTTTTCCTGTGGTTGTTAAGCACTGCTTTGGTTATATATGTGCGTTTTCCCCACACTGGATTTTTTTTGTTTTCTAGAAAAAAAAGATTTTAAAATGAATGTTAAAGGTTATTGGGAGGTGACTGTGTTAGAAGGTCTTCCTCTGACCTACAAATTAAGGTTAGGGTAGGGAGTTTGTATTGAGAAGTAGCTGATACTGTACTACTGTCACTATGTAGAGTTATTAACCTAATGAACTTGTAGCCACAATGGACTGATGTGCAATTAATCCTGTATAATTACCCATCAATATGAGATCTCTAAATCAATGCTGTTACGTGTGAGAGGGAACTTAGATTTGGTGGAACTGGATGGCTGAGAGCAGAACCCTCTTTGTCACTTGTCACAGCTCCCACGAGAGGGACGGGAGGAGCACACAGGTCACACGTGTGTGTCTGGAGCCAGAAGTTCCTCTCCAGGTGTGCAGCAGGTTGGTGCCATGGCCAGGCAGGGGCAGCTCAGGCCAGGCTCTGTCACTGCCCTGTCACAGGGGCTGGGCTGGCTTGTCCCCTGCTGTGGCCTGTCCTTTATCTTGGTTACTCATTGAACTTGGGGTTGCTTTTTGTGTGTCCTGTCACAAACAGCTCATTCTCTGGAGGGTTTTAGAGGGCTCTGAAATCCATTTGGAGCGAGTTAGGGAATTTAGTGTGTTTCTACAATAAATCCATTGTGGATTTACCAGGTGCCTGGGGAATACTCTGCTATTCCCTCTCTAATCATTTAGCAAGATACTTAGGACCAAACCAAATATTTCATAAGCTGGGACAAGATGAAAGCTCAGCACTTGGCTTTTTTTTTTTTTTTTAAGCAGAATCCAGCATAAAATGTATTTCCAGTAAAGATTATAAAGATAATTTTCATCTTAGCCACAAGCATAGATGACAGGCTGGCTGTGCTGTGAGAGGGCACTGCTGAGAGGGGAATGTCTGTGTGGTTACAACACAGGCATAATTGTGCTAAAAGAAAAACCCTGCTTCTGAATGGGCAGATGCCAGGCTGGAGCATGGCATGGCTGTGTCTGCTCCTTGGGAAGGCTCCAGCCATGCCTGGCCTGTCCTGCTGGGGATGTGTCCCCACCCCAGCTGCTCCTCTGAGCCCCTTTAGGGCTGAGGAGCCAGAGGGCCCAAGTGCTCTCATCTCCCTGCAGGGATTCCTGGAATCTCACCCCTGTTAGGTTTTCTTTTTTCCCCCTGTGGCTGGAGGGGCTTGGGGTGAGTTGCCCTTCCCTGCTGGAGTCAGAGCCAGCAGGTCCCTACTGCAGCCTGCTGGGTGCTGCTGTCTGGCAAACCTCTCAGACAAGGTATTTCTGGAGCATTCCTGCCCCAGGAAATGTCCCCAGTGCCACCCAGCGGGTGTGTGGTCTCCTGTGCTCTGGAGCTGGGAGCTCCCGGGGCAGGGAGAGTCCCTGGACAGGCTCTGTGCTTCTGTGACATCTGGACATGCTGTTCCTCCATTGACATGGTGACATACAAAGTTTGTCTCATATCAATAAATTCTGATGATAACCTTGACAAAAGTGAATTTCCACTTCTTTTTCTGTAGCCAGGTGTCTGCCCTGAGGACTGACACTTTGGTGTGGTTGTTCAGTAGCTCTTTGGGGAGTGTGTGACCCCTGGGTTTGGAGGGAGCGGCCACACACCATTAAATGAAGAGTTTTGAAGGGAGTTTCTGGAAATGCTGGAAAGGTGCTGGCCCAAATCCCCTTGTGTTGGTGGGACCTTGATGGGCCTGGGGTTGTTGGTTGATGCTGCATTTTCAATAAGCAGCTTCTTCATCTGTGTTAAAATCAGCTGCTTTAGACTGGGAGGAGCCTTTATAGGTCACTTATCAACCTGCCCACTTAAAGCTGAGCTGATTTCAAAGTTCCATGGGGTGCTCTGGGCTTTAAAAATGTCCAGGGCTGGAAATGCCATCCCTGACCCAGTCCCAGGCCTGTTCTGTGCCCACGAAGAACTTTTTCCTTGTGCCTGGTGGGCCTTTCCCTTGCATCCTGTGCCTGTTGCCTCTTGGTCTTTCACTGTGCCCCTCTGAGCTGAGTCGTCGTTCCCCTGGCAGAGCCTCCCCCCCTGCAGCCCTGGGCTTGCTGGGCAGGACTGCCCCTGATCAGAGCTCAGGTATCTGGGCAAACTCAAATACATTTTAGGCTGAAAATACCAGATCTCTCAATTTAGGCCCAAGGGCAGGAGTCAAAGCAGCATTTTGATCTTCTTAGACATAAGTTTGAGGGAAATTAGACACCTTAACAGGTAAGAACAACCCTCAAATATTCAACAGGTGGCCCAGAGAATCTGTGGATGCCCCATCCCTGGACGTGTCCCCAAGGCCAGGTTGGATGGGCATTGGAGCAGTCTGGGATAGTGGAACAAGATGATCTTTAAGGTCCCTTCCAACCCAAACCAGTCTGGGTTTCTGGGATATTTAATCAATTCCATACAGGAGTTAGATATTCATTGATTTATTACTGCCTTCGGTGACTGCAAATATTTTTCAAAGAGGAAAGGTCTGGCCAGAAAGAGAAGCTGCTGCTGCTCCATCAGCAATCCAGTCAGTGTTGCAGGAGTTGTGAAACATCCACAACATCCCAGTGAGATTTACAGGTTGAAGGCCCTGGGCCAGGCTCAGCAAGTGAACTACTGCAAACTTTACACCTCCCAAACTGGATTTTAATCTTTCCTTCCCTCCCCCTGTGCCAGGTGCCCTCACCTTCCTCATGATCTTCCTCCCGTAGAACATCACTTTGTCCCTCTTGCGAAACCTGTACTGAGGCACGTGTGGCTGAAGTTGCTCTGAAACAGAAGCATCGCATCAGAAACCACCTTCAGCAGCTGGGAGAACACCCGAGCACAGCTTGGGGGCTTTGCTGCCTCCAGAACAGCTCCTGTGGGCAGTGTTTGGAATTGAAGCCACCCTGGGATCCCTCATTCCCCAGCTCTGGCCAAGCCAGACCCAGGCAGGGCTGCCTGGAGGCTCCACCTCAGCCCCAGAGGAGATAAAGGGCTCTCTGAGCAGACAGAAGGGTTGGGTAGTTTTAATCTCCTGAAGGAAACCTCTAATTCAATCATTTCTCCTTCCTGTGACAGTGAAATCACAGTAGGGTTGAATTCCTCCGCATAATTCACCACTGATCCCGAGGCTGACCCTGCTCATACACCAAAGAAATAAAACCTCCGCGTCCTGCGTGTGACAGCTCTGGGTTCAGACCAGGGGAAGGGAACCAACACAAGTTCTCCATCCTTTAAAGCTGCTGTCCTGCAAGAAGCACACCCCTACAGCAAACAGCTACCCGAGAAAACTACAAAAAACTCCAGATCAATGGAAAAATTGGTTTTAAAGCTTACATGGTAAGTACTTGATAATTAGGTAGTCTCATCCCATACATGACAAAAAGAACAACTCCTGCATGGCTGCAGCTCCAATTGCAATTCCAGTCAGCTGGGAGGGGAATTTAGGAAGAAAGAAGTTAATAATTTTCTACGTCAGAAGTTACTACATATTTTTGAAGGGCTGAAGAGCACTCAGCACAGTGAGATGTCTAAAAGCCAAGCACATTCATAAATACTTGATTTATAATTCAAACAATCTCATATGCAGTCCTAAGATCACATGGAAAATATTCCATGTTTTTCTTCCCAAAGATCTGGGAGCTGATCAACTCAACGTACAGGAGGTGCATGAGGGCATGGAGGGACAGGACAAGGGGAAAGGGCCTCAGGATGAAGGAGGGTTGATGGGATATTGGGAAATCCTTCCCTGGGGGGGTGGGCAGGCCCTGGCACAGGGTGCCCAGAGCAGCTGGGGCTGCCCCTGGATCCCTGGCAGTGCCCAAGGCCAGGCTGGACAGGGCTGGGAGCAGCCTGGGACAGTGGAAGGTGTCCCTATCCATGGCAGGGAGTGGAACTGGGTGGGCTTCAGGGTCCCTTCCAGCCCAAACCAGCCTGGGCTGTTCAGCAAACAGGAGCCCCTGTCCTGGGCCTGCCTTCAGCTGGGCAGGGAGAAACCCTGCAAGGCACCGTGGCCATGTGATGTTGGGAATGGGAACAACCTTTATCCTGCAGGGATCAGCAGGGAAGGATCTGAATCCTCAAACAGCCAGGGCAGCAGGGAGCAGGCAGAGGGGGGGTCTCCGAGCTCCCAGTGCAGCCCAGGGACCCCTGAGCCCGTGCCTCGATGTCCCTGATGGCCTGGGGGGCGAGGGCAGCCAGGCTTTGCAGAGCCCTGGGGTGGGATGTGAACGTGGACACGCGTTTGTGCTGGGGCCACTCACAGGGAGCACCTGGCACTGCTGTGTCCAGGGCTGGGAGCCCTCAGGAAAGCTGACAAATGCTGTAAAATTCCTGTGCTCCTCCAAAACCTCCAGGTGGGGAAGGAAAGGGCTGTGTCCAGGAGAAGCTGAGGGGTTTTGTGCTGCAGGTGGAACCTATTGGGGGCTGACATCACAGAGGCTCCCCTGATGATTGCATTGAGCTGTGGCTCCTTCCCCCCTCCCCACCACAAGCTGTAACATCATCATGGCAGTCTGCAAGGAAAACAGCCTCTTCCCTCGAAACCCCTACTACATCCCAGGGTGAGTTCATCCAAAACATCCATTTCCAGTGCACATGGCTCTGGTTGGGGTCAGGGAGTATTTATGACTCAGGATGTTTTGGGGTTTTTTTAAAGACAATATTCAGTATTCCATGTAACCATGCTCTGAAGGAGACAGAGCTGCAGGGGAAACAGCACCTCACAGAAGGGCAGAGCTACAGACCATGCCATGGCACATGGAGAGCAAAGCCAAAATGGGTCTTTTCCCCCCTTTTCCCCCATTTCTTTTAAGCTGCCAAATGTCAGCAGAGCTCCTATGCAGGGTTTGGCTTCCAAACTTAATATTTGCAGCAAGGATTTTTGGAAGTCTGCTTTGACTAAAGGGTTGTACAGATGTGACACCCTCTGGTCACTGGGCTGGAGCCCTGTCCTGCTGCTGGGTCAGAGACTGGGAAGTCTTGTGATCTACTCCATAAATAGTTGGATTTCTTCCCAAAGCTCTTTGTGATGCTCTCCTCCAAAGGCTTGGAAGGAAGAAACCCTGGATATGAGGCAGTGAGTTACAGGGGAGAAGGTAAGATATGAGTGGGAGGAATTTGGGATTTGCTGTGAATTTGCTGTGTGGGGTCCTGTGGTGAGACCTGGTCTGGGATGTGCAAAGGGGGTGGGAAGGGCTGGGTGGTCCCCTGGGGAAAAGCAGCTGCTGTGGGTGTGAAATCCCTGGGATTAGCCCAGGCTGAGGTGAACCAGGCCGTGAGCCCTGGCACAGGGAATGCCAGCCAGGTGCCTGGCACAGGGAATGCCAGCCAGGTGCCTGGCACAGGGAATGCCAGCCAGGTGCTGTGTGCAGGGCAGGGCTGGGGAGGCAGATCCCCAGGCACAGGGAGAGGCTGGAGCACCTTTCCTTAAGGCTGCTCCTGCGGTGATGACCGAATCAGCCCTTCCCCTTAGAGTGACAGGCAGATTTTCCATTACTGATCTCTACCTTCCCCCTTACATAGGCTCCCAGCCTGGGGTTTTTTACTCATTTTTGCATTGTGAAATTCCCTGTGTGCCATTAAAGCTGTTGCTGGCAGCGGCTTGGGAAAGACGAGGGACAGCAAGGAGGGAGCTGTGGCTGGAATTGCAGCCCCAAAAGCCTCCACACCTTCCCTTGCTCACCCCTGCCTGCCTGCAGCTCCCTCAGGAGCAGCTCCAGGCCCCAGGATGGACACAACAGCTGGGGTTGCTCCTCTCCGGAGCTGCTTTGACCTCTGGAGGAGGAGGAGGAGGCAAACCCTGCTGCTGCTTCCATTGGTGCTGTGCAGGCTTGGGGCACCCCTGAGCCCCCGTGGGTGCTGAGGGTGAGGAGGAGCTGCCTGAAGAGCAGCAGAGCCCTGCACTGGGGTGTCGCAGGACAGGGTTTGTGTCCAGGATGTCCCCAGGTGTCCCATGTGCTGCACCTGCCTGTGCCTGCCAACCTACAAAGACCAATATGGCAGGCACATTCTTCTCTCTCTCAGGAGAGAGAAAGAGAAAACAATTTCTATTTCTGCTCTCTGTGCTCTTCTATGAAAAAATCCAGAGAGAGAGAGAAGAATGTGCCTGCCACAGACCACGAGAGCGCCAAAGCACGTCGTTGTCACTCAGGCCAGGCAGTGGCCACAGCAGGAGTTTGAAAAGCCACCACAGTGCTCAAGGGTACTGGGGAGCCTAAACCCAGCGAGTGGGATGGCTTAGGAAGGTCTGGGTGGGCAGAGAAGGGGTCAGTCCATGAATCCTGGGCACAGCCTGGCTCTGCAGAGCTGGGAAGGGTTTGCAGACAAGTGAGGGTGGGCCCAGGGCCAAGGCTTTGCTGGCGACCAGGGAGGCAGAGCAGGTTTGGGTGGCAGCCTGGGAGTGGTGATGGAGGAGATAGAGCTGAGCAAGGGAAGGGTGAGATGGGCTCAGCCTCGGGCCAGCAGGGTTTCACAGCTCACCAGCCCGAGCCCCCAAACAGGGCTCCCCAAAAGGGGGTCCTTCATCAACACTCCGGCACAGGGGCACCCACAGCCCTGCTGAGGCTGATCCCTTCCCCGGGTTTTTCCAGCAGCACTTGTGACTCCCTGTGTGGCAGATCCCTTCCTGTGCACCCAGACAGACTCTCGCAGGTGACCTCGTGTCTAATTGCAGGGGAACGGAGCCCTTTCTCAGCCCAGCCATTATTTTGTCCATGATCAAAATCCCTCCAGCCATCCTGTAATTACTGGGGCTGTGTCATTTGTGCCCTTGCTCAGTTTTATCATCCGTGTTGCAAGACTCATTGAGAATCCCTGGGGATGAGGCACTGAGCTGCTCCAGGAGGAATCCTGCATGCAGAGTGGGGAATCCTGCCAAGAGTAAACGCACAGCTCTGCTCACTGCTGTTTAAACTATCTGGAAGGGAAAGGACTTACTCATCATCTTATGATGCTCATGCATCATCTGGCTTTAGCCCCGGATCCTCGCTGGGCTCATTGATGGAATATTTCTGTCTGTCCATTGCAACTGGCTGCTCTACCTTTCTTCAGTGCTGGGATAACATCACCATTAGGAAATCTGAGACTGGAACAGCTCGAGTTTCTGATGGTGACTCGGAGCAGAGCCAGAGCTCCAGCACCTGCCCTGCCCTTGGCCACCACCAAGTCCCAGTGCCCATCCCAGGGCCTGGGCAGTGGAGAGATCCCAAAAAACCAGAGCTGTGTTTGTTCCTGGGACTGACCACCTTCCCTGTGCCCCCCCTGTGCCAGGCAGTGCCTGGGTGGGCTCATCAGCCTGGGCCCACTCCTCGCTGTGAGCAGAGAGAGGAATTATTCTGATTATTATGCTTCAATACTGAACAATACACTGGGATTTTCTCAGTATGATTTACAGTGATTTTCTCACTGGGATTTACAGTGTGTCAGAGCAGAGAGGCACTGCAAAGTTTAAACTGGGGCAGGTTGAACTGGAAATTGTATTTTAACTGGGGGATTGTGGATGTCGGTGCTGCCAAAGCCACTGCAGCCCAGGCTGTGCTGGGAGTTTTCCCATCCACAGGTGCTGCTCCGTGACCTCACCCCGTGTTTCTCCGAAGGCCTGTGCCTGTACATGCCTGTGAATTGATGAGCCAGTTGTCATGCTGCCAGAGGAGAACACGCATGTGAAACACAGACACTCCCTCCTGGCTCCTGTGTGACCACACGTGTGCTCTCGCTTCTCCCCCGGTGCTGCTGCTCCACCCGGGCTCATCCCATCCATCATCTTCCCTGGGCTCCTGGACAGGGCCTGTCCAGGGAACAAACACTGTGCAGCAGGTCTGCACCGCCAGAGGGATGGGATACTGGGGAGGAATTTTCCCCTGTGAAGTGGGCAGGCCCTGGCACAGGGTGCCCAGAGCAGCTGTGGCTGCCCCTGGATCCCTGGCAGTGCCCAAGGCCAGGCTGGAGCAGCCTGGGGCGGTGGATGGTGTCCCTGCTCATGGCAGGGGTGGCACTGAATGGACTTTAAGGTCCTTTCCAGCCCAAACCAGTCAGGGATTCATGATTTCCCCACCAGTGGACACCTCCCACTGCCATCTCGCTGATGGCTCCTGTTTGGTTTCCTCCTCAGCTATGGGGGCTACGTTCCTCAGTTCATCTTCAAGTCTGGGGACACCTATGGCAGAACCACCCACGATCTGCTGACAGATCCCAGCATCAGGAAGAGCCCTCGCTCCCTGCTGGCACCACTGGACAACAAGGAAAACCTCCTCAAGTTCCATTACCACATTGAGCACCCAGGTGAGCAAATGGACCCCGCTAACGAGCACAGTGTTAATTAATTACCAGTAGTGGGGTCTGTGCCCACGTGTCCTTGGTAGCTGCAGGATGAAATGGGATATTTTCCTTGGAGCAATCTCAGCTCTGGTGTAGGAGCTCTGACACCTGGAGAGCAGCACAGTGAGGTGCTGCAGCTCTTGGCCTCCACTCGTGAGGATGGGGATTCTGCAGTTGTGGGGAGGAGAGTTTCAGTTCCCAAATTATCTTCAGTTAGATGAAGATAAGTGACTTTATGGCATATCATTAACCACTCCCCAATTCTTCCAGAATTCCTGTTGTGGTTTAACCCTGGCTGGCAACTAAACCCCATAAAGCTGCCTGCTCACGAATCCAAACCATTGTATAAAGAGAATTACCTCTACCCCAGTCAAACCCAGCACAATTCCACAGGCTAAAATCCATCTTTCTGGGGAAGGTCTTCTACCTCTGATTCTTTTCTGGCTCACCTGCCTGGTGCACAGCTCCCTCTGCTCTGAGCTCTGACAGCTTGGCTTTGATTCTGCTTCTTGCTGCTCCTCCTCAGCTCAGCAGAAGGGCTCCTGTGCTTTCCTTTTCCCTCCTTTCCCTCTTTTCCCTTTCCACTTTGCTAACAGGCCCCATCCCCTCCATCAGACACAGACAGGCTCATGTGGATTCCCAGCACTGGGAATTTGCAGGAATCTCCCACCAGGTCCGAGCCCTTTGTGCAGAGTGCCTGGTCCCTGCTGAGCAGCCCCAAAGCAGGCACAGCAGAGCTGCCCTGATCAGCCCCTTGGGGATGTGCCATCCTTTGGGGACACATTTGCCACGTCCCATCCCGTGGCTCTTGTGGATGCCCTGGACAGTGGGAGTGAGGTTCCTCCAGGCTGAACACAGGGATAACGTGCCCATGTGAGAGCTGGGTCTTTATTTCCCTGGGGATGGCCACACCAAAGCGCTGCTTTCTCATTTCTCACTGGGACTTTGTGCCATGCAGCTTCTTGCAAGCTTGTGGCCTCTCTGCTCCTCCTGGCCCTGTTTTCCATGATCCAGGCTTCCACTGCACACATGGTGTTTACAGGCTTCATTCCTGGAGATTTGAATTTGCATTTCCTTGGTCTAAAATACAGCTTGGACAGACCCAACTAACCAGTTGACCGAGTTGCTCTCTCATTATTTTGGTTCTCTCCTCGTTACCAGTGCTGGTGCTCATGTTTGCTGCTCCTTAGTGAGGTCCTGAAGAACCAGCTCTGGCTGTGCTGATACGGTCACCAACAGCTCCTGCTGTCCAGCTGGGCCTGTGAAATCCCTTAAACCTTGCCCAGGTGCTGCCTGGTGTCCTTCTGGGTGTTTCATGTGATGGTGATCAAAGAGCTCATGGCAGTGTTGGGCCTGTGGCTGCCTTTAGCAAACTCGGTCTCAAGATTTTTTCTCAAGGTCTGGCTTTGACAAAGTCTCATTGATAGGGCACCAAGTACTTTGATTGTTTCTGTCAGTTGAATCCATTTGTTGTCTTGCTGGAAGTGCAATCAGGCTCTGCTGTTGAGGATCTCTTCTTTCTGGTGACCTGGAGCTGGGCCAGGGCAGGTCAGGCTGGAGAGCAGGAAAGGTTCTTCCCCCAGAGGGTGCTGGCACTGCCCAGGCTCCCCAGGGAATGGGCACGGCCCCGAGGCTGCCAGAGCTCCAGGAGCGTTGGGCCAGCGCTGCCAGGGACGCCCAGGTGGGGTTGGTGGGGGTCTGGGCCAGGGGCTGGGCTGGGTGATCCTGGTGGGTCCCTCCAGCTCAGGAGATTCTGTGATTCCATGAGATCAGCCAGGGATGTGCTGAATTATCCATCATCCATGCTGCAACTGGTTGTGGCACAGGCCAATTGTACAGGCAGCAGCTCCTCAGGAACCTGACCTGAAAATGGGGATATTTCCTCAAATCAAAAGCACTGTGCTCTCCTGGCTTTTCATTTTGTGCTTCACTGTGCAGCCTTTCAGAATCAATCTGTTTGCAAACTCCAGGGTCATAAAAAGGAGCTCACATGGATTTCTCAAGTACAGAACAACCGAAGTTTCCTTTTCCTTTGGTTTGTGGGAGAAAGAGAGTAGGTTCAATATTCTTATTAATAATGAAGTAAAAAATAAACCTGCTTTAAAATTTGCACATTGGATTGAAAAATCATTTTAATCAAGGATTTTTCTTTATTTTGGTGCCAGCCCGGACACTTGATAATTCAGATACATACAGCATATTATATATATTTCACAAAGTTGTATACAGAATATATACACATTATTATGTAATTATGGGCAGATTGCACACCTAAATGCCCACCAGAAATTTATACTCGTGCAGAAAAGGGCAGATTTTGCTGATTTCTACAGATTTGCACAAAGCATGGAATCTTGGAAAAACCTCTAAGATTGAGTCCAGCACTAATCCAGCACTGCAGATGAACAGACTGTCTGCAGATGGAGCCTCTGCTGGAAGACAGCTCCTCATTCCCTGGACTCAGCCCTGGGATGCAGATGTGCTCCCAAGGGGAGCTCAGAGGAAGGCTGTAATGACCTGGAAAAAAAATGTCCTGTGAGCACAAAAATTGAAGGAATTTGGTTTGTTTTAAAAAGACAAGGCTGACACAGTAACGGTTTTGCAAGAAGGAAAAGGTGGCTGTGGGCTGGAGGAGTGATTCTCCTCTGGAACTACAGAGGAGGGGAAAAATGGGCTTCACTGCTGGCACAGGGGAAGAGAAAATGCCTGAGCCAGGGGGTCACAGGGGGCTGGGGCACCTGGGGAGCCACGTCAGGGGGGATTTTTAAGGGGAAATCAGAGAAAAGTTGCCAAGCTCAGCTGTCCCTGCAGAATCTCAAATCACAGGGCTCTGTCCCTCGTTCACAGTGAAGATATTTAGCATTTGCTGGATGTATGATAATTTTTTCCCAGCCAGTGAGAAGCAATGGTGCCAGAGCAAGAATTCCTTGGAGGGGCCTCTGTTTGGGGTGGGCTGACACAGCCACATGGAGTTAGGGATTGAGGGTTTTTTCCCCCTTTACGACTTTTTAACTTGGCTGGTGATATTTTCCCGTTTAGGTGACAGGTGGAATAAATGTTATTTAAATGGGATTTGTGCCGTTTTTCTGTGCAGGCTGGTTTATTGATGGGGCTGATGACACAGCCATGAGATGTGCATGGAGTGAATCTTTGTGGTCTCTTCCAACTCGAGCTATTCTGATTCTACACCGCCGCCCTCCAGGCTCCTTCCCACGGCATGGGGATAACGAGAATCCCTCATCCTCTTTGGGCCGCACCTATCCCCTAACTCAGTGTCTGTCCTTCAGGATATGTCACCTTCCAGCCCATCACAAGCCCTCCTCAAGTGGCCCTGGGGCCGCAGCGGGTGCCCACGCCGGTGCTGGAGGAGCCGATGATGACCCACATGGAGCCCGGGCACTGGCGGTGCCCCCCGGGCACGGCTGCGCCCGGTGCCCGGCAGACCCGGCTGCCCCTGGAGCCGCTGCGGGGGCTCACCCTGCACCCCGAGGCCGAGGAGCTGGAGAGGGAGGTGGCCAAGCCACCCCTGGCCAGTGTCCTGGGAAAAGGGACTGGAACGTGCCAGTGTAACTGTGGAGGGAGCAAAACGGTGAGTGGCTCTGGGAGGCGTGAGGAGGGAATTTCACACGGGTGCAGGTGGCTGTTGGATTAAGCCCTTTTCTGACCCTGAGATGGGGCAACTGAGAGGTGTTTTAAAACTTTTATTCTATTCTCAGTCTCATGTAAAGGGTGAGACAACACAGATGTTATAATTCACGCTCAGAAGGTTTAAAGCAGATTATAACACAGATGTTATAATTACAATCAGAAGGTTTAAAGCATTTACAGCATGGTGTGGCTAAAGAATTAGAAGCTAACTATTTCTTAATTACAATACACTATAAGTGTTTCTGGCTTATTAGCTTTAGCCACACCATGCTGTAAATGCATTAAACCTTCTGATTGTAATAACGTGAATTTATAGCATCTGTGTTGTCTCACCCTTTACATGAGACTGAAAATAGAATAAAAGTTTTAAAACACCTCTCAGTTGCCCCATCTCTGGATCAGAAAAGGGCTTAATCCAACAAATGGCAAGGGCACGGAGTTAGGAGTTTGTGTAGAGAAAGATCAGACACACAAATGTTTCCAGCAGCAGCAAATCTACTCCATCTTCAGGAGATGGTTTTGATTGTTAATTACACTTCCCAATCAAAAAGGCTGAATTTCTCCTTTGGGTGGGTTTGGCTTCAATCCCAGTCCCTAAAGTTGTGTCATGCTGTTCTGGACAGCCAGGCTTGTGCTTCCTTAGGGTGTCCTTGGAGCCCTGATGCTGCCTTCCTCCTCCTCCTCCTCCTCCTCCCAAAAAGAGAGCAGTCCCAGCACCTTCGGTTGGGTTTCTGACCCTCTATCTGCCCCCACCGGAATTTCCCACCATCGCTACCTCTCCTCTGAACTCCAGTACTGGGATTTGCCTGTGGAGCTGGGGGCTGTTGAGCACAGCACAGCCAAATATCCCAGACCAACATGTTTAATGGTTTTTAAAAATATATTATTATTATTTGGGTTTTTTTTAAATAAAACATTTATTTTCTCTGGAGCCAGCAGCAATCTTTGTCATGTTCCTGCAGCCCTGGCTCTGCAAATCCTCTGAAGGCAGAGATTAGAGGTTTGACGCATGGAGTCAAAAGCTGGCTTGGGTGTAAATCCCAAGAAGGGGCATTCCTGCTCCTTGCCCTCAGAAACAGATTTGCACAGGAGCTCAGTGCCCAAAGCTCCCCTTGTTCTCCATGGGGATTTTGTAAAACCCTTCTAGGTCTGCTACTTGCTCATCTTGTAATTTGACTTTCCCAGAAATGGCTGGGGTAGCTCATGAGTGAAGCTGGGAAGAACTGGAAGTGGCAGTTGCCATTCCCAGTCCTGGCAGTGATTTAAGCAGTGGAGCCGAGGGGAGAAGCGGGTTTTACTGGTGTTTTATTTTATTTCTCTTTTTGTTTTAAGCAGCTAGAAACCGGAGGTGTGGCACTGCCAGGAGGGGTGGCAACAGCAGATTACCCATTGCCAGTGCTGCCTGTCCCAAATGCCATCCGACAGAAAGTCATTTTAGGTAAAACACAGCAAGGGCACGTGCAGCACGAGGCCACCTCTGAGAAAATTATGTGACCCTTCTCCCCTTGGGGAAACCTCAGTGGCATTGGCCACCAGCTCCAGCTTTTTGGGATGGAAAATATCCCTGCTGCTCTTCCTGCAAGGGCATTTCTTTGGGATGCTGTAACCCTGTGGATGCTGTCTCCCTTTGGGATGCTGTCACTCCGTGCCCATGGCCAGTAGAAGGGATCCAGGAATCACCTCGGTTCCCTGCAGCTGTGGGGCCAAGCTGCAGAGGGTGAGGAGAGCTGGTCCTTGGGCTCTGCCCCACCCTGCCGGGGTGGTAATTCATCTCCTAGAAATCAGATGTTTTCCTGACTCACCAAATCACACACAGCAGGGTATGGCACCACCATAAAGGCATAAACTCTGTCCTGCAAGGGGTGTTCTGTATCTTCCCCTTGCTCTGGGAGAACATTCCTGTGCAGCAGCAGAGCTACGATGGGTGATGGGCTGAGCTCCCCCCTCAGGGATCCAACTGCAGTGGGTTTTAGGGTCCAGTGTCCAGGTTTTAGGGTGCAGAAGACAAATTTCCCTCTCCAAAACATTCCTGTGGAAAGAGGGAGTTTGGGCTGCTTTTAGGTTCTACCTCGCTAGGTTTTGTGTAGTTTTAGAATTTATAAAGTTTCTGTTGTGGGAATTTGTTGGATGGGCAGAGCAGATGAGGAAAAAAAGGTCGGGCATCCCGTTGTTAACCCCTGAATGTGTATTAAATCGGGAGAAAATATGAAAAAGCTGTAGATGTAAAAGAAAAGGATTAAGAAAATGAAATGGTTCTTCCATGCCACATGCAGACCAACAAAAATCAGTTCAGGCCATTGTGTTTTCCTTGGGAATCATAAGGAAAAAAACCTCTTTCAGAGAAGATACCTCACATGTAAGAGTTAATTTTACAATTTAAACAGATTAATTTTTCCTTCCTATACCTTAAGGTTTTATATTCATCCCAGGCTCCTCCACTCTCAGAGTGGTTGATCTTTAAATGATCTTTGTATGTTCTCAAGCAGAAAATGTTCTCTTTTGCCTCCACCCAAAGGGTACACTGGATTCATCCCCTGCTCCATGGACAATGTTGGCATGACCTACCTCTTGTCTGTGAAGAAAGCCATGAAGGAATTTGACCATCGCCAGGTAGATTAGAGATTATTGAAATAATGTGCATAATGCTGATGCTGAATTTTCAGTAGTAGGATTAGAACTGGGTACAAGTACAAGCAAAATCAAACGCTGTTAGTTAACATTGAAAAAAAAAAAACACCAGCAATTAAATCAATTAAATTCTGTAACTTGTTTCCTTGGGACATTAAAGGATGGTAAATGAGTTCATAAAAGGATTAAGGAAATATATTGAGGGCTGGGTCAAGAGTGGCTGTTAAAAATGTTGCTCTAGGTGCAGCAATACAGGATGCAACTATCTGCACTTCCCTTGTAGAATACATCTCCTCTCTCTGGTTGGCAGTGCTGGTGACTTCCTGTGATATATCATTTATTAGGTTGTAAGGCTTTTTCCTTTCCTAACACAATTTGTCTTAAAGGCATCTCGACCTTCTTTCTCCTCCTTTTGGGAAGGATGCACAAATATCCCTCCTGAAAAACTGTGTCCCCTTGCTGTAAGAGCTCCCATACAATGACACATAATCCTCCGGCACGGAAAAAGAAATCCCTCCTGCAGCAGTTGATAGTTTGCATTCAGAGCTACACGTCCCTCCCCGCCCCCAGGATGGCGTGAGATCCTTGGATGCAGGGAGATCCCCGGGGTGCCGGGAGGTCCCCGGGGTACAGGGAGATCCCCGGGGTGCAGGAAGATCCCGGGGTGCAGGGAGGTCCCCGGGGTGCAGGGAGGTCCCCGGGGTGCAGCGGGGTCCCCGGGGTGCAGGGAGATCCCCGGGGTGCAGGGAGATCCCCGGGGTGCAGCGGGGTCCCCGGGGTGCAGCGGGGTCCCCGGGGTGCAGGGAGGTCCCCGGGTGCAGGGAGATCCCGGGGTGCAGCGGGGTCCCCGGGGTGCAGGGAGGTCCCCGGGGTGCAGCGGGGTCCCCGGGGTGCAGGGAGATCCCCGGGGTGCAGCGGGGTCCCCGGGGTGCAGGGAGATCCCCGGGGTGCAGGGAGGTCACCGGGGTGCAGGGAGATCCCCGGGGTGCAGCGGGGTCCCCGGGGTGCTGCGGGATCCCCGGGGTGCAGGGAGGTCCCCGGGGTGCAGGGAGATCCCGGGGTGCAGGGAGGTCCCCGGGGTGCAGGGAGATCCCCGGGGTGCAGCGGGATCCCCGGGGTGCAGCGGGGTACCCCGGGTGCAGCGGGGTCCCCGGGGTGCAGGGAGGTCCCCGGGGTGCAGGGAGGTCCCCGGGGTGCAGGGAGATCCCGGGGTGCAGGGAGATCCCCGGGGTGCAGGGAGATCCCGGGGTGCAGCGGGGTCCCCGGGGTGCAGGGAGGTCCCCGGGGTGCAGCGGGGTCCCCGGGGTGCAGGGAGGTCCCCGGGGTGCAGCGGGGTCCCCGGGGTGCAGGGAGATCCCGGGGTGCAGGGAGGTCCCCGGGGTGCAGCGGGGTCCCCGGGTGCAGGGAGATCCCCGGGGTGCAGGGAGATCCCGGGGTGCAGCGGGGTCCCCGGGGTGCAGGGAGATCCCGGGGTGCAGGGAGATCCCCGGGGTGCAGGGAGGTCCCCGGGGTGCAGGGAGATCCCGGGGTGCAGGGAGATCCCCGGGGTGCAGCGGGGTCCCCGGGGTGCAGCGGGGTCCCCGGGCTGCAGGGAGATCCCGGGGTGCAGGGAGGTCCCCGGGGTGCAGGGAGGTCCCAGGGGTGCAGCGGGGTCCCTGGGGTGCAGCGGGATCCCCGGGGTGCAGCGGGGTCCCCGGGGTGCAGGGAGATCCCGGGGTGCAGGGAGATCCCGGGGTGCAGCGGGTCCCCGGGGTGCAGCAGCCTCGCCGGTCCGGCAGATCAGCGCACCAAACACAGGCTGAGACGCCCCAGCCTCGCTGCTGCCCGGGGCACACTGCCGTGCCTCCATCCCCGAGGATATGGGGCTGCTGTAGGGAAAAGTCCAAGGCGGAGGGTCCGCAGCTCAGAGAAATCCGCTGGGCACAAATGAGCCAGCGGGGAGAGCAGCAGGGCAGCGTCGTGCCTCGGATGAGATGCATTTCCCGGCGCTGGCTTCCGTCTCCTTTCCTGCTGCCGTGATTAGGAACTGAAATGGAGCAAACAGAACAAAACCCGGGCGTTTATCCCTGAGTGTGCTGTCTGCCAAGCCTTCCTGCGCCTGGTGCCTTCGGACACGCCGGCCATGCCGTGAATCGGCGGGGAGGTGTCCGTCCGCCGCGGGACTGAGCGCAGTCCGGGCTGCCGGGGCTCGGCAGCAGCGAGGAGCAGACCCGCTGAGGGGGGAATCACACCGCATTTCGAGCTAAGATGGCTTCTGACTTCAAGCCACTAATCTGCTGCCCTAAATCTTTGTTGTCCTGGGTTACAGATGTGCCGTGGATCACTGCTCACTGCCTGCAGCAGGCACAGCAAAAACCCCCTGGAGGAGCCGCAGCCTGGGCTCCATCCCTGGCGCAAAGGGCTCCGTGGCCCCACGATGTGCTGGGCTCCGTGACCCACATCCCCTCTCCGCATCCCAAGCAAGCTCTGGGGACACCTTTAGGGGTTCTGTGGCTGCAGAGCTGTGACACCCAGCTGTCACACCCATCCTGCTGCCCAGCCCCTTGCCTGTGTTCGGCCTCAGGGGGCAGGAGATGATTTGCACTCTTCCTTCAGTTAATACTCCCTAAGCCTTCCTGCTCCTCCTGGCCTGGGAATTCCAGACTATTCCTGTTGGTGGGACTCATGGAAACGCAAAGGGGGTCAAACCCAAACAGCCACAGCTCAGCAGCAGGCCCAGCTCCAGGGAGAGCAGAGCAGGAGCTTTGGGACTTGGGGGTGATCCCCAAGGGAATAAATCACCACAGCCTGGTCCCAAGGACAGCACCTGGGCCATGCTGTGGGCATGGGGGATGAGCTGGTAGGGACTAGCTGCCAACACCTGCCAGGAGAAAAATTTATGGAGTGGAAAAAGGGACAATGCAATGTAGCTCTTAATTAGAAGACAGCAGGACTGGAAGGAAAATTGCTTTATGTTGGCTTAAATATTTTATATAATGCAGAGTCAAAGCACATGACTTTGGTAAAAATAGTGTGTTTTAAAATAAACCATTCCATGTTGTAGGGTCCTTTTTGTTTTGTTTTCCAGCTTTTGGAGAGAAATCCACCTTATACTTTGGGCACAAGATTCCCCCTGACACACTGGCCGGACACCACAATTTACAACCGTGCTGGACTCATACCTAACTACACGGGCTTTGTACCATGTAAGTTCATCAGCTGAGCGAAAACGAAAGTCGCTAATACTAATTACTGGGTTAAGTAGTGCTGTTACTGGCTGGAGTGGCATAGCAGTGGACAATCACTGAGATGTTCCACATGGGTAGTAGGTTTTTTTGTGGTCTGCGCTGAGGTACTGGAACTCTGCCATGTCCTGGCTGTAGGAGAGCCCAGCATTCCCTCTGCCAGCCTCTCCCAGGCTTCACATTTCCAGCCACCATCCCCCGCTGAGGCTCAGTGACATCCCACCTGTCACGTATCAGGAAAGGGATTTGCTCTAAAAAGCTTGAAGTCTGATAAAAAGGAAAAGGTAGCTGGTATGAAGGGGTTGAAAAAGCACAAAAAGCGTAGGGAAATGGTATTTGCCATCAGGACACGTCCTTGCCTGAGCCTTGTGACCTCTTGGGCTGCCTAAAAGGAGAGGTCTGGAGGAATTATGTGTGTAAGGCACAGTGTGTCCATGCACCTGAAAGCATTAAGGTACCAGGCTAAAAAATCTCAACAAATCAGCAACTAATACTTTGCTGTGTTTGGTCACAGCTCGGTAATGCGGGTAGGAAATCATGGAGCTCAGCTGGGAAGAACTGAACTCATTGCTCATCCTTGCTGCAGTGCAGGGAGGGGAAATGGGAGAAGATATGAACTATGGCAGGATTGAAAACAGAAAGTGGGAAAACAACTCTCCTGGCAGGGCTGGGCTGTGGCTGATGGGAAGGCTGAGCCCAGAGAGGAGAAGGTTGAGTGCAGGTCTGACACTGGGCCCTGTTCTGCAGACATTCCCACTTCCCTGCCTCTGGAGCCACCAGTCAGCACAGTTTTAACTGCTCCAACCAGTCCAGCACTGGGTGGAGAAAATTAATTAATTAAGGCAGAAAACCTTTAAACAAAAGCAGTTATAATTTAGAATGCTGAACAGAATTTTTTTCAGCAGGGAAGGAGCCTGCTCCCTCCTGTCCAGCTCCTTGGTTGACAGTTTTGTCACTTGGAGTGACACCAAACATATTCATTGGTTCCATTGGAAAAACCTGCTGTTAATAGAGCGTTTTCATGAGACAAACCAGCGTCAGATCCTTGTCAGGTGTTCAGCTCACCCCAAGAGCAGAGGCTGCATCAACACCTGACTACCAAAACCTTTACTGTGATTTTTGAAATCCCTGCAGAAGGGCTGATACATGGGACAGCTTTGGTGTCACTTGTGCCAGTGTGCCCAGCACCCTTGGGCCAGGCCAGGGCTCCCTGCTGGGGTCGTAGTGCTGAGGAGCTGCAGTGGAGCAGCTCAGCTGCTGCAGGAACACCCAGTGCTGCGTGGCAGCTCTGTGGCACCATTTTGTGCCCAGGCAGCTCAAACCTCCTGGGGCCCCAGCTCAGCTCCTGCCAGGCCAGGCTGCACCAGGCCACAGGCAGGTACCTAAATTTAGCTACAGCCTGGAGTGAAATCCACACTCCCTGTTAAATGTGCCCCCCGCCAGCAGTACCTGACCGTAAGAGAACACCAGGAGTGTCTTCAATCCCCACACCAGCAGGAGCAGGATGGCCACCGTGCCAGTGACACAGCAGGCGTCACCGGCTGAGGGTGGGACAGAAGGGTGGTTGCCATGGACAAGGTGGCCGCGCTCGTGCCAAGCCCATCGTTTTTGTGTTGCAGACCTGCGGGACACCTGCGGGCTTACTTACGGGGACGGCACGCGGGAATCGTACCGGTGTGAACAGAGGAGACGGGGACGTGCACTGTGAAAACTGCTTTAATGGTGCCTGTACAGCATCGCGAGTGACTCGCAAACAGCAATAACAACACAACACAAACAGAACTTTTGAATGAGAGTTCATACAACTTTAAACAAAATTTACAGGAGTTCAACTGCATAGCTTTATTCTGCTTCCTCCTCAGCCTCCTCCTCAAACTCTCCCTCCTCCTCAGCTGTGGCATCCTGGTACTGCTGGTACTCAGAGACCAGGTCGTTCATGTTGCTCTCAGCCTCTGTGAACTCCATCTCGTCCATGCCCTCGCCCGTGTACCAGTGCAGGAAGGCCTTTCTGCGGAACATCGCAGTGAACTGCTCAGAAATGCGTTTGAACAGCTCCTGGATGGCCGTGCTGTTGCCAATGAAGGTGGCAGACATTTTGAGGCCGCGAGGTGGAATGTCACAGACTGCTGTCTTAACGTTATTAGGGATCCATTCAACAAAATAGCTGCTATTTTTGTTCTGAACGTTTAGCATTTGCTCATCCACCTCTTTCATGGACATGCGGCCCCTAAAGACAGCGGCCACGGTCAGATAGCGGCCGTGACGAGGGTCACACGCCGCCATCATGTTCTTGGCATCGAACATCTGCTGGGTGAGCTCTGGCACGGTTAGAGCCCGGTACTGCTGGCTCCCACGGCTCGTGAGTGGGGCAAAACCAGGCATGAAAAAGTGCAGACGTGGGAAGGGAACCATGTTCACTGCCAGCTTCCGCAGGTCAGCGTTGAGCTGGCCCGGGAACCGCAGGCAGGTGGTGACACCGCTCATGGTGGCCGACACGAGGTGGTTCAGATCACCGTAGGTGGGGGTCGTTAACTTCAGTGTTCTGAAGCAAATGTCATACAGCGCCTCGTTATCGATACAGTACGTCTCGTCCGTATTCTCCACCAGCTGGTGCACTGACAGCGTGGCGTTGTAGGGCTCTACTACAGTATCTGACACTTTAGGGGAGGGCACCACACTGAAAGTATTCATAATTCGGTCTGGGTACTCCTCACGGATTTTGCTGATGAGAAGGGTACCCATGCCAGAGCCTGTGCCACCACCCAGGGAGTGAGTAAGCTGAAAGCCCTGGAGACAATCACAGCTTTCTGCCTCCTTTCTTACAACATCTAACACAGAATCGACTAATTCAGCACCTTCCGTATAATGGCCCTTTGCCCAGTTGTTTCCTGCTCCGCTCTGACCTGGAAAAGAGCCATTTTCGTATTAGATTACGGTCACTGCTTCCTGCTTATTGCTTGCAAGCAAAGCCTAAGAGCATCAGGCTCCATGAAAGCTTTCATATTATCGAGCACAGGGCTGTGGTTTCACACAGGCACCTCTGCAGCGGCTCGCCAGACACAGATAAACATTAATTATCAATGATACAGCAGCCACTCCATTTCTCCCGGTGGCACCACGGAGGTGGTAACGAAGAACCGAAAAGCAACGACCTCTGGTGCCACCTCGGAGCTGCTCCCAGCCGCAATCCCTGGCGTGGCTATTCCACGCCAGGATTAGCCCCGTCCGGGCCGGTCCCTCAGAGCATGTGCGGCGGGGCAGCCCCGCAGTGCCCTGCCTGCCCCACCCCGCGGTTCCTCCCGCCCCCGCGCACTCACCGAACACGAAGTTGTCTGGCCTGAATATCTGCCCGAAAGGCCCGGAGCGCACCGAGTCCATGGTGCCGGGCTCCAGGTCCACCAGCACGGCGCGGGGCACGTACTTGCCGCCTGCAACACAGGGAAAGCCATGACTACCGCGCCGGGGGGGGCAGGGGGAGCACGGGGGGGCGGGTCCGGGCCCTACCTGTGGCCTCGTTGTAGTAGACATTGATGCGCTCCAACTGCAGGTCGCTGTCCCCGTGGTAGGTGCCGGTGGGGTCGATACCATGCTCGTCGCTGATCACCTCCCAGAACTGCCGAAGAGAACCGCGTCAGCGGCGGCCGCGCCGGACCGGGCGCGCTCCCCTCCCGCCCCCGCGCCCTCTTTCCCCGCCCGGACCTTGGCTCCGATCTGGTTCCCGCACTGCCCGGCCTGCAGGTGCACAATCTCCCTCATGATGGCGGCAGCTCCGAGCGCTATCCACAACCCCACGCTCTCCCCAACCGACTCTGGCTGCGTGAGGCAACCGCCAGGCCTTATATAGCAGCGGAATGCGCGCGCAGCCTTCTTCTCCCCGCCCAGGCGGCCACTCACAGCAACGATTGGACTCTTATAGCGAGGCTCTAGAAATGAGAGAATCTAATTGGCTGCGCCACTGTCACTCAAGCCGACGGCTCCTATTCGCCCCGCCCACCTGTCTGTTGGCGCTACAGTTAGGCAACCGGGAGCCGCGAGTGCCCGCCCCAGCTCGCTCACGGCGCTCCCCATTGGCTCAATTGAATGATTGATGTCGAAGCCGATTGGCTGCCGGCCGTGGGGGATGAGCTAGCGCCGTTTGATTGGCGGAGAGCGAAGTGCCCCGGTAACCGTCGCAGTGACTCCGCAGCGGGCTCTGGGCGGTGGCCGCCGCAGCCGCCCATTCACGGACCCGAGTGCGCGCTTTGCGCAGCGGAGGCGGCGGCTCCTCCTCACTGCGGGACAGGGCGGGTTCCCCGCGAGTCCCCAGCGCACCCCCCCCCCCCCCCCCGCCCCTCGCCTCCGCTCCTCCCGGCAGGTCTCCCTCCTTCCTTCCCCGCCCGACCCCCCGTCCCGCTCCAGCAGGCGCCGCAGCGCCGCGGCGAGTGGCGGACGGACCCCGCGTGCGCACGCGCGGGCTGCAGCGACATTCCAGCACTTTCTGGCGCGCGGCCGCGGCCCCGGGGTGGCGGGGCCGCGCGCGGGCGTTGTCATGGCGACAGCGCGCGCGGGTGGCGGGAAGGGGCTGGGGCGGGCGCCGTGAGGGGAGTGTGAGGCCTCGGGAGGCTGAGAGGGACTCTGAGGGCTCAGGGAGCCTGGCTCCTGTGAGGGTTTGGGGGACCCTAAGGGCTCAGGGGTTCTGGCAGCTGTGAGAAGACCGGGGGCTCGAGCATATGTGAGGGCTTGGGGGTGTCGTAAGCGCTCAGAGGGCTGTGAGGGAAGTGTGGGGCCATGAGAGGACCGTGAGGGCACAGGGGGGTCCTGGCAGCTGTGAGGGGTGTGTGGAGGTTTGGGGAGTCCAGGTGCTGTGAGGAGCTGAGGGCGTAGGGCTGCCCTGAGCCTTGCAGTGGCAGCTCGGTAGAGGCCCCTGTGATGTGAGGGGAAGGCCCCAGTGAGGGCCTCCTGCCTGTGAGGGGATCTGAGGTGGACATTGCTGAGTTATCAAGGCCTCCCCACATGGACACTCCATCCTGGGCTGTGTGTGGGTGCTGCAGCCCTGTCATGAGGCAGCCAGACCCCCCCATGCTGGATAAATACCCCCCTCGCCTTTCCTTGTCCCTTATTCTACCTCCCAGCTTTGTGAGCACATTGTTGCCCAGACAGTGCATCCATGGGTCACAGTTTTATTAGACATACGTGATTATTATTTCAGCAGAATCTTTTTATGGTTGTATGTATTCATTGTGATGCTAACTTGGTTTACAAGTCCCAGCATCTCTTCTTGTTTCATACTGGAGCAAAAACTTGAAAGAGGCTCCTAATGGAGCTCCCAAGGCAGGGAGTCTCATCCTGCTGCCTTGCCGTGGGGTGGGCTGAGGCAAATGCAGCCATGACCTCAATTCTGCTGACACAGACCAGCTCTGTGTGACACACAAACGGCTCGTACACATCCTGGAATCTGTGCCTGGATAACAATAATCCAATCCTGTGGCTGGGTCAGGTGAGGAGGAGGTGGCAGGATATAGAATCCCCGTGAAGGCTTTGGCTGGAGGTTGAATGGCCTCTGGTAGTCGGCTTAATATAAAGATTATGAAGATGGTTACTTCTGGCATGTAAGCAACATATTCCTGCAGAGGTGCTGGAAGGAGTCCAGGATCACTTGGAGCAGCCCCAGGGCATCAGGAGTGCCTGGAGGGTCCTGGGAAGGGCCCGTGTCTGCCTCCGGGGTGTCTGGGGAGACACACACGGCTCATCCCTCACATCCACGGCCGGAATGCAGGAGGTTCATGCAGCTCCCTTCGAGAGAGCTGAGTAACGCAGAGGCGTTAGGGTCCAGATTTGTTCCTCTAATTACAGGCATTGATCGAATAGTGTTTACGCTGGAATCAGTGGAAAGGGATGGCTTGGCCCGCTCCAGCTCAGAGCAGTCCTCTGACATCACCTTTTTGTTCTCTGTGATGGTGTTTGAGGTGACCAATTCCAGAAAGTGCAGCATCATTTAGGTACTAAAGGCAGCCAGGATGAATCTGGATAAGACTTGCTTAAGGTTTCACACAAGGCTGTGCTAATCAGTAAAGACAGCTTTTCCTGCAGGATGTGATGCCAACTCTTCAGAATAATGTACAAGAAGAATCCTGGCTGCTTTGTGATTAAAACCAGGGAACATAGAGTGTGCTGCCTGTGTGGTGCTGTCTGGAGGAGTACCTTCAGCATCAATTCTCTTCAGGTGTGCTCAGCACAGCGTTCAGAGGCACATGTGCTCGGGAAAGCCTGGAAAACCTGCCCTGAGACGGAGCGGGGGAGCCACGGCAGGCCTTGGAGGAGGTTTTCTGCCACGAGTGCTGCGTAGTGCAGATACAGGTTTGGGTTTTTTCAGCCAGGGCCAGAAAGCAAAGGCCTGTGCATTAGTGCCATCCATTTTCTCACTGTATGAGCAATCCCGAGCCTTTGTGCTTCCCACAGTCTCTACTCCAGCCTGCACTGCCTTTCATGTTTGGGAAGCTGCTCTGTAATGTGTGGAGTGAGCAATTGTTGCCACCCCCAGCATTCCCAGAGGGAGTGTGAGAGTGGAAGTGCTCTGCTCGGTTAAGGCTCCCATACCTGTCTGCAGAACACCAGCAGGATTGTTCCCAGTGGAGTAGGGCTAGGACCCTGTGGAGCAGCTAAACTTTGCTCTTCGATTGAGCTTCTAGAGGTTTCCCCAGGAGATTCAGCTACCTGAATATCTAAGGAGGAGGCATTTCAAATTATTTGTGCAACATTAATTTTTGCTAATTCTAACCCAGTCAGTGAGTATTTCTGTTCTTAGCTACCTGCACATCCACAGGAAATGACAATTCTATCTTAAATGTTTTTCCATTTTTAAAAGTAAGTAAAATGCCAGTACTTCTAAGATCTCTCTGAGAAGGAGCACAGTTAGGAATCTCCATGGAGAGAGCTGCTGGAGCTGCCGACCATGTCAGCCCTGGTATTTCTAAAGCTGTGGCAGGCCAGCATTAATTAGTGTGTGCCAGGAGGTGAGCTGGCAAATGCCACAGCAGGTTGTGCCAGAACCCTGGCTCACATGGAGCATTCCTCCCAGGGTGAACCTCTGCATGGAATACTGAGTGTGAGGCAAATTCTGGGACAAAAAGCTGCACATTCCATGGTCCTGCCTGAGCCAAATGCTGATGTGCATTTCTAGTGGCCCTTGGTTTAGTGGAGAGGCTGCAGCTTGCCAGAGTAGGGAATGCTGGAAGGCAGCTGGGAGGGCAGAGAAAGGAACAGCACTGAGGTGGGATGTTTGTGGCTCCCACATCGTGTTTTCATTGCAGGTATCTGTCTTGGCTGGTATTTAATTACTTTGAAAGCTCTCCTCAAACTCTGCTGCAAATGACAAGCAGTGAGGTTTCACCTCATTTAGATCCCATCTGTAAGTGCTGCATAAATTAATGTGGTAGGAGGGGTCCTAGAAAACATCAGAGCAGTGTTACACGGCCAAAGACCCTGGGTTTAACCCAAAGATAGACACAGGGAAGTTAAAACAAGTTGGAAATCGCATTTCTGTTTTGCTGAATTAGGCATTAGGGTTTTTTAAAAACTTTTTATTGCAATTGTTTTGGTTTTTAACTACCTGTATTGCTTTTGGCTTGGAAACAGATTTTACTGTAAACACAACTGGTTTGGACAGAGTGGGGAGGGACTTCCTTTTCACTTTTGCATATTGCCTTCCCCTTTTGCTGAACAAGTGATCTCTGCGTGTGTGTACAGAGCTGATCCCACCCCTCAGCTCACAGGCACACAGCAACTGTCGTTCCTCTCTTGGTCCTTAACCAGTGAGATTGCAGCCTGTGTCTCTGAAACAGGATCCAGTCTGAACTGAGCCTCTACCTGGGGCTGGCAGGAGCCCAGACAGAAATCACAGAACTAATTATGTTTCTGTAGGTAAAAACCTGAAGCCCTGAGCTAAAGGAGGGACACTGGAGGATGAGTGTGATGAGAGCTGCCTCCAGAACCAGAGGGTTTTTGGCGTTGGGGTTATTCCAGGTTTATGATAACACTGAAGTGAGACGTGGGTATGTGCAGGTGTTTCCTCCTTTTTGTCTGATTGTTACTTCTAAGGATAAACAGTCTTGTTTTCCAGAAATTACTGCTGCTATGATATTGAAGTTATGAAGGTGAGAGGCTGATTCCAGAACCAGTTGTGGGATTCCTGCCTAAGGGAAGTCAGAATAGCTGAATGGGATCAAGCCACAGACCCACCCAGGCCAGTGTCTTGTCTCTAATGCTCTGCAGCAGTTACCAAAGAGGAACAGGGCAAACAGATATGGATGTGGCAGGTGGTTTGGGCAATTCTTTAGCCACAAGCAAGTAACTTTTTGTTTAATAGTCCCAATGGGTTATTATAAATTTATCTAATCACCTTTTGCAGCTATGTAAACTTCTGGCATAAACAGCCTCCTGTCCCGATGAGTCCTGCGGTTTAATTGCGATCAGCGTGGAAGAAGAGGTCCTTCCACTTGGTTTGATGATTTCCATTCACCAGGCTGTGAGTCTGTGCTTTCAGAGCTTTCACTCCAGGACTGTTTCACATTTTCTGTGATACTGTGAGACAAGGTAATGCTAAACCAGATTTTACTTTGTGTAATGTTTGGCATTAATTGGCGATTTACATCTCCTTCATATTTGAAACCTGTGAACTTTGAACATTGTTCCCATGAAGGTTCCACAACTCTTCTGCTGTTCCATGTCCAGTGATAAGCCTGATAGTTGTTGCCTTCTTCCGTGTGGAGGATCTGTTTCTCCTGAGACTTTCCACCAAGAAGTGGTGACTAATTTGGTCATGAGGTGCACATATGGTGACACCCCTGCTGTGAACAAAAATAAGTTTTCCTTCACACAAAAGTTGCTTTTATCATTCCTCTGTCTCTCTCAAACCTCCTCTTCATTCCCAGGGCACTTTTCTTCCTGGTAAGGATTATTCTTTCTCTCTCATGTTTCCAAAAGAGCCTTCATCCATACTCCATGCTAGTGCCCGTCTCCTTGCATAGAAGACTTTTTCCAATGCCATGGCTTCTTAAATCCCTGATCAGAGTGGCTTTCACATCCCACACAGAGAGTTTCCATACTGCAGTGTCTTTGCCCTGCATTCGCAAGATGTTCCCAGAGAAGCCTCCCTGCTAACTGATGTCATTTGTGGTGGGAGAAGCTGCTGGCTGTGTCAGAGATTTCCTTAGGCTTTCCGAGGGGTGCTCTGCCAGCCTCCCTCTCGTGACTGATCCCTGGCACTGCACACTACTACTGCAGCAGTTCCTGTTCTGTGTTTATGACTTGAACAGGGATCTGACAGCGTCCGACTGCAGAAGGGCTGTGACTATCTCACATGGAGGGAACCTGGTCACCTCAGTGTACAAGTACACACTGATGTCTGCACTTAGAAAACACCAAAACACTGGCATTTGCCTGGGTTTGACAGCATCGTGGAAGGACTTTTATATTAAGAAAGCTGTGGCAAAAATTGCAGGTTTTCTGATCCCAGTATTCCTTCATGCTGGTTTTTCTTCAGTGTGTTCAGAATTAGCTCTTGAAGTAGGAGTGACAGTCCATGAGGTAGGATATAAACATCATATGGCTGCCTGCTTCTCTGGAGAGACACTCAGATACAGGATCAGAGGCAGGGTAGAAGAACAACATGAAAATATACTGAAACTAAATCCAGCCATCCATGAAAGGCATTCCTCTCATCTTCTGCTGGGTTTGCTCCCCGAGAGGTTGTGGATTCCAGGGCCTCAGCTTGGGTCTCTCCTACCACAGGGAGCCTGGATATGTCAGAATGGGAAGAAAGAAACAACTCAGGCCCTGTGGATACTGCAGAGTGGAACTGCAGGCAATAAACTATTTCCCTCAATATTAATGGGAATTCATTGGGGCAACTCAGATGGGAGTACTGGTTGAGAATTCATGGTGCTTTGGGATGCCTAAATGACAGTTAAGCCCTAATAGCCAGGAGCAGGTCAGTCACCCTGTTTTGTGTCTGAAGCCAAAATAGAGAAAGTGCTTTCTGGTGTCAATTTTTTTATCTAATACATTTTATTTCTTTCTTGTTGGTATTTGCTGACAGCAGCAGAACTGCAGTTGCACATGAGCGGACTTTATTATCTGCCAGAAGATCTCTTCCATGGTTCAGCCTGAGTGAGAAGCGAGGGCCCTGTATATAAACATAAAGAATTTAAAGACAGTTAGAAAATCCTCATTATTTATCATTTCCACAGTTGAATTGTAACCAAAGGCCTGATGGCATCTTTGTTTCAAAGTGAGTGAGTTCATCTAGAATCTCCTTTTAAGTAGATTTCGACTGTCCAAGCAATCTGGGCATTTATTCTGCAAATTTATTGTGGGGCTGACATGAAGAAGCTGCTCTATAGAGAGCTGGGAGGAAGGAATATATTATCAGTATTAGTCTCCTTTCTTCTCATAGATTCCCCATTTTGTTATTTTATGCCATTTTTTATTACCAAAACACCAGTTTTAAAATCCCGGTTTATCTTATCATCTAGTAAAAACATCTATAAATGTTTTTATCTGTCAGAAAAAGAAGTCATTGTGGGTTTCTGCATGGCAGAGCAGTGTTCATTGTCAAAGTGGCTCAAGGGGCAAGGATTTAATTCAGTGGCACGTGCAAGGCAAAAGTGAAATGTCAGGAAGCCACGCTGAGCTCATTGCCTAATTACTCACTTATTATCTGTGTGGAAGTCCCAAAGCTTCTAAACAAGAGCTTGGGGAAGTTTTGGCTGATATCCTTTTCTCTTGGACCCTGGGATCTATTCTAATTCAAGAAAGTGCAGTGACTGACAGGCCAGAGCACCTGGAGTCCAGGAGTTCCTGGCATCTCACTGGCTTGTTTCCATTTCTGACAGTGGTAGGATTCTTCCTCAGCAGGTTCCAAATCTGAGCCTGGAATCTCAGAGCTCACCCCTATGCTGTCAGGTCACCGAGCCAGAGCTCTGTTAAAGGATTGGATTTCCAGGTGCAGGATGAATGAAGTCTCAGGAATTTCCTGATATTGCTGACTCCAAGATAACCTCTGTATTTTTTCTATGCCACCTTGCCTGGATGCCTCCTACCTTCTTCAGATGGTTTGAGCAAAAAACACATCAAAAGGTGTAGGCATGTCTCATCAACTAAATACCAGCAGTTGAGTTATCTGAAATCTTTTCCTTTCGCTGGAAAGAAAGTGCCTTCAGGGGTTCTCACTGTGTACCCCAAAAGTACACAGCAAAACAGCTCTTGAGTAGAGGCAGCAGCAGCACCCCCATCCTGCTCACTGAAACACTCTGTGTTCACAATTACCCCCCTGCTTTGATCTCTTGCCAAGAATAACACAGACAGTCTATTAAAATATTTTTAATGACATGATATAATTAAAAATATCTAACTTGCAACTCAAAGAAATGAATATGAAGCTTGTTTAAGTCTGTTTCCACAGCCCTCTAAACTTGACTGGCAGGTTCCAAACCTTCATTAATTGGCCTGAAAATGCATGAATATCCCAATATTATGGGGTGTGTGTGTCCTATATTATCAGTTGGGAGCACAAGGGATGAATAATCAGATTTGAAAGGATTTAGGTGCCATGGTAGCTTTAAAAATCCTGCAAGGCTCACCACTGCATCTGTGAGCATTTACATTTCTGTTTAAAGTGGTCTGAAAAGCCTTGGAGACGCTCCTCCCTGAGGCTCTTAACAGTCTGTGTATTTTAATTCTCTGAAGCAGTTGAGAAAGCTCTAAATGCCTTAGTCAAAGGACAGTGCTTGTGAATCGATCCTTTTTCTTCACAGTAACACAGAATTCGTACAGCACCTCATCTTTCAGACATGCAGAACAAACCAGAGGAGCTGGAATGACTGCCAGGTCCCAGGGGAATCCTGACTATTAGATCATAAAGTAACTCTGGTCATGGTGAAATATGAAAGTGACAATTAGGAAAGCTTCTGTTCCTGAGTCTGCTCTGCTCTAAAGGGCAGTGTCAGCTGAGACACTTCCAGAGTCAGCAAGGGAAGCAGGTCAGTGCAAATGAACAAACAGGTGAACCTCAGCCCAGCATGAGACCAGCTTTAGCAAATGTGAAATTAAATGTGTTAGAGTCCTTGCTAAAGAGTTTAAAATACTAATTTTAACCCTGTGTGGCCATGACTCAGCTGAGAGACAAAAACTCAGCTGTGCATCTGTGTCCTTTGTTTCTCCTTTGATCCTCTGCAATTTTGTAGAGGCCAAGACTAAGAAGGATTGGTTTTGAAGGATTCCTGGTCAGCAGGAGCGTTCATTGAAGAGACACGTGGCCGTCATCACTGAGATGGAAGCACAGACAGTACAGGCAGAAAATACTTGCATTTTTTCTAGAACATGGAAGCAGTTGGCTCTTACATTCTGACTGTATTTTAATGCCCTTCCAGTCTTCACTAATGGCAATACTGCAGGTATCATCTCTTGAGAGGCCACAGAAGAGGACAGAGTACATTTTTCAGGCAGCACCTCTTCTGATTTGACAGGATTATACAATATTAGCTTCACAATAGCTCAGGGCCTGCCTGCTCAGAGGCATCATTTCATGTCTGACATGAGTAATCCCAGCTGTAGCCCAAGGAAGAGGCATGCAGGCTGTTCTTGTTTGGAGAATGAATAGCTTGCCATCCACCAGGAATCACAGACTTCCTGTGGAGCAGGATCCATTTTCTAAAGTACAGTAGTGCAAGTACCAGCAAGTTGCTGGGAGCCCTTCAGGAAAATCACTTTTATCCTCCAGTGACTTACACCTCTGTGATTTCTGTCTGGACCCTGTTGACTGTGCTCTGACAAGAGTCTTGAGTCACAGAAAACCATCAGTCATCAAAAACACTGCTGTTCCTGTGACTGGAGCTGCTCTCCTTGGCCATCACTCGGTATGAGATGCGCATGAAGGAGCCCATGAGCAGCACGACGAAGAGGATCAGGAGCAAGGACCAGACCCCCGGCTCAATCCCCTTGAGGAAGCTTGGGCTGTCCTGGGGGATGGTGCTGGTCAGACTCAGCAGGTACCCAAGAGTCCAGCCAGATGATCTATCACCCATCTGTTGAAATAAAAAGGAGAGGTCAGAAGAGGAGACGGCCTGGACTCCAGCTGTGTTTCTGTGCACGGGCCCAAGGCTTTGTATGTATTATCTGAGACTGATGCAAGGAGTTGGCATGCAATGAGGAGCTCTCCCACTCTCAGTGCCCTGAGTACACCAACAGGCCTTAATGGCACTTCCACCCACACCTCTGCCCACGGGCATGGCCACTCCATGTAAGCTCTGGCCTGGACAGGCCCCTCTCTCCTGAAGGAGACTGTTGTAGGGAGTGTTGTTCTCTGCTTATTGATGGGTTTTTCTAGTGGATCTCAAGTCTGCATTGTGGATAGTTGTCTCTCTGGCCCTGGTTGAACCTCAGACCTATGGTTTAGGTTGCTTGTCTCTGTCTTTCCAGGCTGGGGTCCCTGGGGGTCCTGGACCTACCTCATTACCTTGCCTTTTCTACTGGTCACTACTCAGCCCTGCTCAGTGAGACCATGGCTGTGATTGTCAGTTGTGAAGAGGTCTGGGAACAGGCTTTCTTTTCTTTTGTGAAGGGAATGATCTGAGTCAAATCTCCCTGTCCTTAGGGCCTCCAGATCCTGGAGCAATTTCATACCTTATTAGAGGTTAGGTTAGATTATTAGATATTAGGAAGAAATTCTTCTCTGGATAGGGGGATGAGGCCCTGGCACAGGGTGCCCAGAGAAACTGTGACTACTGTGACTACCCCTGCATCCCTAGAAGTGTCCAAGGCCAGGCTGGATGGGGCTTGGAGCAACCTGGGATAGTGGAAGTAAGGGGGTGGAATGAGAGGAGCTTTAAGTTTCCTTCCAATCCAAAACCAGTCTAGGATTCTATGATGAATCCTAGACTGATGAAGGTATTTATCAACCCTCATGCGTATAAAGGTGGTTGCAGAAAGGTAGGGAAACGCCTTTTGGCTCAGGAAATGTTATCAGCAGCTTGTCCTTAGTGTTAAGTGGAGATCAGGCTTCCTTCCCTGTCAACACAGATTTCTAAAGATGGTGTTGATCCAGAGGAGATTTTTGACCCATGTGTTTTTCAGAGAGGACAAGTGTAGTCTCTGGCTCTTTGACACTGGTTTTCTTGTTTATCACAACTGTGAATCCATTTTACAAAACTGTCCTGCTGGAGAAGCCCAGCTGGTTAGGGCTTGTCAGTGTGGGAACAGACTGGCTGTACTGGGACCAGCCCTCCTGGTAACTGGGAACACTGTGCTGTAGGAACTGACCTTCTGGAATGCAGTCCAAACATGCTGGTCAAAGTCAAGTGTGTATCCTCTTGTACTGAGATGGAAGATGAAGGCAGACACAGTGCAGTAATCAACAAGTGTATCCAGGCTTGCTTGGGACTCCCTAATCAGCTGGTGCCATTTCCAGAACAAAAAAAAAAGATGATGGGGGAGAAAAATAAAAGAAGTAAATACTCAATAGCCGAATTTCAGGCCTGCTACAGCCTCTCCTTTCCTGTTCTGAAACTGACTCTGGGACTGCAGGAGGGGTTTGTGTCCTATGCAGACTGCAACCACATTTCCTGCATTCACTGGGCTGTGGGGTAGAAATCCATGTCATCTGTTACTGCCTTTGTTCCCATCTTACTAAGCCAGATCCAAGAGCAGCAGGACTGACAGCCAGGTTGCCTTGCTGGTGAATTGCTTGGTAGGATTGATTCCCTGCTCTCTAATTAGGATGAGCCGATGCTGCAGCCTTTCTCCCAACTGGAACATTGGGATCTTTCTCCTCCTTCCAGAGGAGAATGCTTTAGGGGACTGCTTATGGCTCATTAACAAACACTGGAGAAATTGCCCCATTTGAATGTTACTGTGGATGCTCCATTAGTGTAAATGCAAATGAGGGTGACCTCATAACCACCAACTCAGGGAAAGAAGTGACAAACTCCCTCTGGCTTGGGCTCTGTGGGCCCAGGTGAAATGGGAGCAATCCTGGAGTCTGAGTGGACGTGTCCCTTGCACTTAAGGACAGAAGGATAACAGAAAGACCAAGGTGATGTGCAGGAGTGAGTAGACAACCTTCCTGTTTACTCCTTAAAAAACTGTAAAAGGTATTTGTGGCTTTTCATTTAATTAGGTCCAAGTGTTACCAGCAGCAGCTGGGATTTGAGAGGAAGGAAGATAAGTGGAGCCTGTTTCCTCAAAGTAAAAAAAAAAAACAAAAACAAAAAAAACAAAAAAACCAAACCAAAACAAAAACCCAAAAAAAACCCCACAAAAAACCAAAGAAAAGCCCCACAAAAAACCAAAACCTACAAAATCCAGACAAATCCAAATTTTTCCCTGAGGGAGCCAGTAAGTTACAGCTCTGTCAGTCTGAACCCTGAGTGCTTTTGCAACAAAGTGTTCCTTGCTTCCCACTCTCCCTGCTCACCGAGTTACTTCACAATTACCTCTTTGACGGACATCCCACACAGCCTCTTGACAGCCTGACCCAAGTCAGGAGAAGGTGCAATTCCTCTCATGAAGTCCATGGCCTCAGAAACCACCTACGACAGCAGCAGAAATAATCATCAGGTGGGACTGTGCTCTGGGTCCTTGGACTGCACACCAGAAATTACCCCTAGAAGTGGGGGGCAGTGGCTGAGCATTGCCAGGGTGCCCTTGGAGTGCAGGGTTGGTTCCAGTGCCTTGGAAGGGCTTAAGGGACATGAGCAGAGCTGTTTCTGTCTGGAGATGGAAACAGGTCTGTTCCTAGCATGCATCCAGCAGCCTTCCTGGCCTTGCCTGGATAAGTAGACTGATCATAGAATCAAAAAATCATATTGGTAGCAGAAGATGTCTAAAATCAAGTTCAGCCATTAACCCAGCACTTCCAAGCCCACCACTAAACAATGTCCCTAGGTGCCACATCCTACACAGCTTTTAAGTCCCTCCAGGGATGGTGATTCCACCACTGCCATGGGCAGCCTGTGCCAGGGCTTGACAACCCTTTTGGTGAAGGAATTTTCCCTAATATCCAGTCTAAACCGCCTCTAGCACAGCCTGGGGCCGTTCCCTCTCCTCCTGTCCCTGTTCCCTGGGAGCAGAGCCCGACCCCCCCGGCTGTCCCCTCCTGTCAGGAGTTGTGCAGAGCCACAAGGTCCCCCCTGAGCCTCCTTTTCTCCAGGCTGAGCCCCTTTCCAGCTCCCTCAGCCTCTCCTGGGGTCCAGCCCCTTCCCCAGCTCTGTTCCCTTCACTGGACACACTCAGCTTCTCAGTGCCCTTCTTGCCCAAAACTGAGCACAATACCCATTGTGTAACCTCACCAGTGCTGAGGACTGGGAGAAGATCCTGATGCTCCTCAGCACCATGTCCATGGGAGACTCAGGAGCAGGGAGCTGGGGAAATTTCCAGTTACCCTTCCTGGAAATGCCCTCTGCTTGTCCTCGGATCTTGAGCTACTTCTGGCTTAACAATCCAATGTCTTTGGCCACTAAGTCCAGGTTCTCAGGTAGAAGGGTGCTTGTGGTGCAGCATGACCAGAAGTTTGCTAAGAGAGGGGCAGAGGATCTCCAGCTGTACCGCAGACCTGGTGTGGGAAGACCTCAGCACACAGCTCCTGACTGTCCCATCCCTGCTGGCTCCATGGAGCCCTAGAGTTGGTCTCAGCAGCAGACATTGAGGAGACAGAGATGAAAAAAGCTCCCCCACAGTCACTGTGGGAAGCCAGTGGTCCATGTTTGAACAGCTGTGTGGCAATGAGGGGGAGAGGGCAGGAGTGTCATGGTCTGGATGTTGCCACTGTATTTATTAATGGTCAAACTGGTCCCATTTCATGGGTTCCTCATGCAAGTTGCTTACCCCAGTGTAAATGAGAACTCACCAGAAGCCTGGTCTGAAGGGGTTTGAGACCACTGCTGAGGGAATGCTTGAAGAAGCTGCAGGAAGAGGAAGAGTTGAACAGGCTTTGCACGAGGTTCATGCAGGCTGTGGGATTGCTGGAGCCTGTGATGTTGAAGACCTCCTTGGGGCCAGGGATGTCCTGTGTGTCATCACTGGCAGCACAAGGCCCAGCATGCACCAATTGCCACTGCACTTCCTGGGAGTAGGTGAGGGGCCAGCAGGGATTGGACACAGTTTTAGCCCTTCTGTGATCCTAGAGGCAGAATAAAACAAGGACAGAGGCAGCAAGAGAAGACATTGGTGTCCCAGGGCTTCACACAGGAAGAGGGAATGTAACATGGTTAGGAACAAGTTTCCCCAAGCACCACAGTGCTGAGATGGAGCAGGGAGGCTGTGAAAGCTTTGCTAAATCTTATGTCATCGAGTCAACCACGAGGCCCAGCCAGGTCCCAGTGCAGTGACTGGACCTGCTGAGAGGTGATGAGTCCCAGCCCTACCACCCTCCCTTAGAGCACAAAAACAACTTCATGCATCCTGTGCTTTTCCTAGTTGCAAGAAGGAGGCTGTTCTGATCTGCCTTCCAGATGGTTCAACCCCACAAGAATCAGTGTTTCTTATCTCTAGCAATTCAGCACTATAACTGCGGTGAAGTTGGTATCCAGTGTGCGACATTCAGGTCTCAAATAAGGGCAAGTGGGGTTTATAGGGAGGAAAGTGAATGGGCATGGAGCAGTTAATTCCTGAAAAACACAGTTTTGATGAGGACTACGGTGATTCTTGAATTTGTACCATTCTATACCACTCTTTTCTTCCCCCCCCACTCCCCAAGTGAAATAAAGTTTGGAAGAACCAAAACATTGGCATGTTTTCAAAATGAAATATTGCTCTGTTAAAGTCAGCAAAGGAAATACCCCAAGTGGAAGATCCCAGCTGGTTCCTGGGTGCTCCCATTCCAGGATGGAGGAGCAGTTCCTAGAAGTCAAGGCAAGCCTTGCCTCTCCTCACCCTGAAGGTGATATTGACACCTCTGAAGAGCAATTTTTCGCTTGTGTGTATTAAGTAGGAGCCAAATAGAACCTGTAAGTAGGAAACCCTTGAATTGGTGCCTGTGTGTCTGCTTGGAGGGAGAGAAAGTTTTACAAATGCACTGGGTTTTTCTAATATATGCAAACAGCCTCTACTGAGGAGGGATTGACTTTAAAGTGATCGACACTTTGCCCATTACCACACCTTGTGCAGCTGCCATTTGGTGGTGTTGTGCCCCTGAGCAGACACTCACCTGGATGAGCACAGAGAGCAGAAACTCACCTGGATGAGCACAGAGAGCAGACACTCACCTGGATGAGCACAGAGAGCAGACACTCACCTGGATGAGCACAGAGAGCAGACACTCACCTGGATGAGCACAGAGAGCAGAAACTCACCTGGATGAGCACAGAGAGCAGCCTGCGGCGGAGCTGCTCCGTGCCGTGGCAGGGGCACTGGTGGGTGTGTACCCTGCGTGTCTGCCCATAGAGCTGCAGCCTCACTCCCTCCTCTGGGGCCTGCTTCTCTTCTTCCAGCTCAGAAGTGAGCTGTGCTGAGGTTCCTCCCACGGACAGGACTCCTGCCATCCCCTTCGTGGAGGGGACCAACTGTCCTTGCCAGTCATACTGACCCAAAAAGAACAAGAGAGGTCAATCCTTGAGACTTCTCCATCTCAGTCACAGCCAAATGCCAGCATTAGTGCACAGAGAGAGAAAGCAGCTGATAGTGACCACAGCCCAACACTTTTCTGCCCACAGGACATAAGGATGCTGAACCAGTGGCTTTGGAGGGAACAGAGGAGCCAGTGTACAGGCACTGCCACCTGCACAGAGCCTTCCCACAGCCTGTGGGGGCAAACAGGGCTGCTCAGCCTGGATGGCTGCACTAGCAGTGGTCTCAGCAGGCAGGAGAAGGGGACGGTGGAGAGGGTGGTGAGGAGTGGCAGGGACGTTTCCAAGAGCGCAGATATGGGTTTCAAGTGCTGCCTTGATGCTAAAGTGATCCTTCTGTCAGAAGAACCCTGTGGCATCATCTCCTGCAGTCTTGCAGAACTGACTTTGGCAATGCTGAAGTTTGCAGCACAGGCAGGAGAGTTTACATGGGGTAAACACTCTGAGCCTGGCCTCCAGGCTGTATTGCTGTCAACAGGTCTGACAATTCCTTGACCAGTGTATGCTTGCTGCTGGTTATCAGAACTACTTTTCACATCCCTAATGAGGAAGAACTCAGTCTAACCCACATTTCTCTTGCCCTCTGAGTTCTTTTTGACACCCTTTGGCTTAAGAAGTGATGGGTGAAACAAGGAAACTGAAATTATTTTCTTTTTGTTTAGCAAGTGCCTTCTAAATACAGAGCAGGCCTCCCTGCTGTCTCACTGAGAGAGGCTTTTGGTTTAGCAGCAACAGAATCTGCTTCTCTACCACCCACAGGACTCCCTATGGGACAGCTGGACTCCAGTGACAATCCCACAGTACTCCACAAACACCAGCAGCTCCTGTTTGATGCCCCATGGCCAGGCTATGTGAGGTCTTCTATGTGAGCATCCTGGATGTGCTGGACAGAAAGCCCCATGTCTGTTAGGGCACACATGGACGTGTTCATGGAAGGCCAGAGCAGAGATTTTGTTCTTCAGCCTAGTTATGACCATGGAATCACAGAATGGTTTGGGCTAGGAGGAATATAAAAGCTCACCTCATTCTAACCCCCTGCCATGGGCAGGGACACCTTCCACTATCTCAGGCTGCTCCAAGCCTCATCCTACCTGGCCTTGGACACTTCCAGGGATGGGGGAATGGGGCAGCCATAGCTGCTCTGGGCACCCTGTACCTCACCACATCACCTCAACTAGCTGGTGCTGGATCTAAGCTGCCTCCTCTGAAAGGCAGTGGAAGTTGTACTGAAGCTTTGTTTTAAGTACAGGGGTTTACCCATCCCACCACTTGTCTCTGTGGCTGTCTCTTAACAGGAGCTGCTCAGCCCAGCTCTGTGTGCCCTAGGGTAAATCATCCTTTACCTTGAAGAAGTTCTCCAGGATGTAGTTAACAGCAACCCAATTGAATGCTTCTTCCTCTGGGCTGGACAGGATTCGTGCCCCTTGAAAGTTGAAGGGGGATGACTTCAGGGTTCCAGTCAGAGCTGCAAGGAGACTGTCAGAGAGGATGGGATGGGTGAGGCTAAACACAAAAGAAAAAGAAGGCACATTTGATGTTACAGGACCTTGCCAGGAGCTGCCTGCAGTGGGAGCACACTGCAGGGCTTCTGCTGTGCTCCCTACTTTCAGTAGTAGCCCCAGAGCCACAGTGACAATCCCACTCCTGCTGCTGCTTCCCCCTCCCCTCGCATGGCACTGGAGGCAAGAACAGCAGAGGGCTGGTTTGAACAACTGTGCCACTGTTTAAGAATTTAGGACCTTAGTACCCTCTGTCACTGAGGAAATCCTCTGGCCCTATCCCACTGGTCTGCTCCTCTCCAGACCTTACTTTTCCCCAGTGTCTAAAAGGAGATCAAGGTCCCAATAATGTGGTGACTGAGAAGAGGGTCCACATGAGTGTGTGATAAGGGTGAACCTTCCCACCACCATTTCCAATTTGCTGACAAGAAGCACTCCTGCAAGCCCATGTGGGCTGTCACACAAACGGAAAACACTTGAACTTCCAGACTGATGGGTGTTTTCCCAAGCTCTAATTGTGAAAGTGTAATTGTGAAGGAGACACTACCAGCCTGGCAGCAGTTGCAGGACTGTCATCTTCATGGCTGCCTGGGGCAACACATGGAGACACAGCCATGCCATGGTCCTCTCTTCAGGGCCTGAGGAAGGTTTACCTGGCTAGCAGATTAGGGATGGCTCACACTGCACAGCAGACAGGTTGAGATGCCTGTTACAGAATGATCCCATGATGTGTGCTGATCTCTGGGTGTGGGTTTGAAACTTTCACTCACTTCAGCTGCCTCATGCTGGCGGTGGCTCCCAAGTACAGCGGGGTTTGGCTGTGCTGCTCTGCTGGTATCTCATTCTGGGCCCAGTTCAAACATGGCTCCAAGCTCTTCCCAACTTTCTGAGGAGAATCTGAGTAGCTGGAGACTCCTGGACCTGAGGACCATGGAATAGAATGGAATTTTAAGGGAAGTTATGGGAGAACTGTGAGAGCTGTTGCCCCAGAGATTGCTATCCTAGGACATGATTAAGACAGAACCTGTCACAGGGGGAATGCAGGAGGTCTTCCAGGTATCCATCCTGCTAAAATATGGAACTGAGACCAGAACGTGCATAGAAATCCCAAATTACACTAAGACTACCCTAGCTCTGCAGATGAGACATCTCTACCAGCCACATGACTGCTGCAACAGCTGAGGCTGTCTCAGCCCACAGAGGGAAAAATGTGGCTTTAGTTGCTATAGAAATAAGCAAAGGACACACAGAGGCTGATGTGTCACCTCTGTCCTCCAGCCACCGAGCCCCTGCTGGCAAGCAAGACACCCCTGCCCTAGAGGAAGCCAGTGCTCTGCAGAGGGAAGCTGTGTGCCAGCCTTGACTCATTTTTCCAGCAAGTCAGTGGGGTCTTAAATGTTGGTTTTGAACTACTACCCAGGAAGAGTCTCCCTTCCCCATTCTCCTGATTCCCTCACCAGGTGCTTTGGTCTCTGTGGCTGTGCTGCCATGCAGACAGGACCACTCACACCTGGGCTCGAGACCTGCCTGGGCCTCTTGTGCTGCTGCTGACAGCAAACTGCCACACAGAGCTGCTGCTTAACCCAGCTACTGAACGAGGGACACGTACAAGGTTTCAGGGAGCCCTTCTTGCTTCTTCTCTGTGTGATTTCTGTTGTTTACAGCCTGTAAGGGCACAAACCCTGTTCCCTGCTTGCTGTGCAGCTGCCCTCCCACAGCACGCTGCTGCTGAGGGCTCAGTCCTTCCCAGCATCCCACTATAACCAGGCTTTAACATCAAAGCAAGATTAGGAGATAGGGAAGGAAAACCCCATGCATTATTGCATGAAAGCCTCTCAGCTGGCATTGGCAGGGACAAACAGATTAAAATTTGTGAAGAAAACCCCCAAATTCTCTGAAATGGGACACCTAAAGGTAAGCTGAACTCATGCTTGTGCTGTCAAATGTGATATAGGGGATTGGAGTCTTTGCAGCTCTTTTGTCCTGGAGCTACCTCACTTACTGCCCAGGGCACAGTCAGGAGGAGGCAGAACTTAACCAGGAGTCATCCTGCAGTCAGATTTGTCTCCATTGCTGTTCACTGCCTCTCCTGGGTGAGAAGCTCCAGCAGCCTTGGCTCTATCACTGAACCATATGCACATCAAGACAAGCCACATCCTCTCTGCATGCTTCCTTGCTTGCAGCAGCCCCAAAATCCTGACACCTGCTACTGCCAAGTGCCTGATGTCCAGCTGTGTGTGGCTAAATCCACCCATGCTGAAAATAAGTAACTTGTGCTTCACTATTTCTGAGCACAGCTGGATGGTGCAGGAGCCAAGGACTTTATGGCACTGGTCCATGCACAGGTTTTTCCATCTGTCCCATGCCAGTTGCACAGACCATTGAGCAGGAAATGGGCACCTTACCTTGCACAGGACAGGAGCTGCATCCTTTGATCACCCCGGTCTTGTTTGCCTTGGTGTTTGTCCACTGGTAGATGAACAGGATGGTGCGGGATGGGCCAGCATCCAGAACAATGCCATACTGGAAAAACCCCAGAACATTCTACTGAAAATCACTATGGAATGCATGCTGACTGATATTGTAGGGTTACCCAGCATATATAGGTATTCTGGGTGACCCCTGGGCCTGCACTGCAGTGTTTGAGTTTGCTTGTTACATTCAAACAGCAGGCGAAGCCAGAAGATGATGAGGATTTGAAGGGAGCCATCTGCATTTCTGAATATATATGAGGAACAGCAGGAGTGGAGAAACGCCCAGAAGTACATCAGCCCTACAGTGGCATGCGCTGGAGCTGCTCCTGAAACCAGGCAGAGGGCTTCCCCTGAGAGCTGAGCCACCTGGAGCTCAGGAAAAACAGGTCCTAAAGCAGTGGGAGATGGCACTGTTCTCCACTGATTCTGGGACTCAAACTGCTGCTGATTGGTTTGCTCAGGTTTTTGTGCAGGTTTTTTTTTTCTCGCTTGTCCCAAGAAACCCAGGACTCGGGTGTCTCTTTGATGTCCCACTGCAGTGATGGTGTGACACAAGCTAGGTTTGCCCCGATGTGTGCAGAGCTGTGGGAGCTGCAGCGACCAGCACAGACACTGTACAACACAGCAGCCCCTCAGAGACAGAGATGGTGTCTTGGCAGGAAGAGCAGCAGCAGTGGACATGACCAGCTCAGCCCCTTGTCCCCGGGTAGCTCTGCTATTGCCCAGACCAAGGGCTCTCTGTCTCTTTGTCCCCAGTGTTTGTCTGTTTGCTGCTGACCAAGCCTTGCTGCTCCCAGAATATGAAGGTGAGCAAGGGGAGGCCACTGGACTACCCTGCAGCACAGCTCTGGATTTCCCCACACCCAAAATAGCTCCAGAGCTAGCCTAGGGCTCCTCTGCTCCTATTACATGACCCCAGTTTGGGATATCTCCTACACAGGAAGGAAACTCATGAGCTGCATGGTAGTGTGTGGTCAAAGCTGGATCTGACACAAAAATAGAGCTGTGACTGAGTGGGAGGAGAAACCTCCTGAGAGGTTGATGTTAATGCCACCAGAAGGGTTTCAGCACCAGCCAGGGCTGGCTGCAGCCTCTGAGTGAGGCTGGCTGCCTGCTGCCCTCCTGGAGCTCCCAGTTGCACCAGTCTTGGCAGCCAGGCCAGGGGCTGGCGGGGCTGGGCTGGAGCAGCAATGCGGAAGGAGGCTGGAGCTCCCTGCCCCAGCCTGCTGGCATCCTCCCACACCAGTGACAGCTCGGATTTCTAGCAGGGACATGTTGGCTGCCGCAGAAGAGGAAGAAAGGAATGGCATTGGTGGAGAAACACGGAATTTTTTTCCTCCTTCAGAAAATTAGAGGCTGCTGCTGGGAGCGCAAGGGAGAAGGGGAGGGATTACCACATTTATGCCCAGCTCAACACCAGGAAAGGACAGAACAAGGAGCAATAAGGGGGGTTTTAATCGAGTTTTGTTTCTGAGAGGAACATGGAGGAGGGGTGCTATTTCTAAACACGCAGGATAGCCTCCTTCTGTTGGGTGAAACCATGGTGTGCCACTGAGCTCATCTCAGCAATGGGAGCATCAAGAGACAGAGCCGGTGGGCATTAACACCCCCAGACCTGACCCAGCTGTGAGGAGCACACTGGCTCTTTGACTGAAATCAAGATAGGACCAAAGAGAAGAAGGCATGAAAGACAATTTGTTTTTAAGACAGAAGCAGCAGTTCAGGGGCACATTCCTACTGACTTTTGAGAGGGACCTAGCTCTTTCTCTGCAGTGACACCACTGGTTCCTTGTTGCTCTGGGGCAGCTCCTGACGTGGGCTGCCCCCGCTCAGCCTGCCCTGAGCATCTCCACTGATCCATGGACCATATCCAGCCTGCATTCCCTGACCAATCAAAGGAGTGGGCTTGTTTCTGGTTTGAAAACCTACAGCGTGTTGAAAGATGCCAACCTGTCCTGACAGTCTTGTTGCAGTTCCCTCCTCAGTTTGTAAGTAGCTCAATAATAAAATAACATAAAAAGCAACAAAACAGCCCAGCTTAGCTGCCTTCTACCCCCTGGAGAGCCCTTACCTTGGTCCTGAGTGGGGCCACGGGCACATCTTTGGTGGAGACACAGAGCAGCACGATGCCCGTCAGTCCCGCTACGATCACCAGCCAGGGGGGAAGCAGCTCACGCCAAGACATGAAGAGCGTTCTCCTTTCACCAGAGAGGAAGCAGTGGAGCAGCAAACCCGCTGCTTTAACAACCTTTAAAAAGAGCAGAAAGGCGTGGCCAGGGCCAGGCTCTGACTGCAGCCCAGCCCCAAGCCACAGGGACCACAGGGACGCGTGGGCCTGGCTGTGATGTGTCAGGCAGCTCTGCTTTCCCTTCCATCCCTGCTGCCCATAAATAACAGGAGGGCTCCATGCCCATCCCAGAGCGAGCTGTGCAACGGCACCGCTGCAACCTCGAAACTGCCCCAGGCAGCGGGGTTGAGGTAAACACAAATGTGGGGTTAACTCAGCTGGGTAATAAGCAGAAGGCAGGCAAAACTCATCCCTTTGGTATTCCATGTCTGGCAGTGTGAGCTTTCAAATTAGAAGTTGGGGAAACTGCGTGTCACTGGATTTATTTCTGAGGGCATGAGACTTGACTTTATTTCTGAGGGCTCCCTGACAGCCTCCCTGTGGAAAATAACCAAGGCTCAGGCTTCATGAAACACACGCCTGCTTTCTCCTGACAGTGCCACAAAGTCTCATCCCTGCAAATGGAAATTGTGAAGAAAACTCCATGGCTGCTCGCACTGAGGCATTTGGCTGATTGCTTGTGTCCACAGACTGGTCATGGGTCTGAAGGTCAAACCAGGAATAGAGAAAGGCCACTTCTCTGTTTTTGGTGACGTTTCCTCTTTTCATTGCTGTCTGCCCATGAGGAAGCCTCAGACACCCCCAGGAACCCCAAGCTTTGCTGCATAGAAACATGGAATCTCAGAATCTCCTGAGCTGGAAGTGACCCACAAGAATCAAGTCCAACCCCTGGCCCTGCATAGGACACCCCCAAGAGTCCCACCATGTGGAAGCTCCTGGAGCAGGTCCTGTGGAGAGCTGCTAAGTTGGTCAAGGCTCTGGAACATTTCTCTTGCGAGGAAAGGCTGAGGGAGCTGGGCCTGTTCAGCCTGGAGAAGAGACAGCCCAGAGGGGACCTCATACTGTATGAGTATCTAAAGGGTGGTGTCAGAGCATGGAGCAGACTCTGCTGGTGCCCTGCAGCGGACAAGAGGCAGCCGCTGACACCCAGGAAGTTCCACCTGAACATGGGGAAGGATTTCTTTTCTGTGTGGGTGACCAAGCACAGAGCAGGCAGCCCAGAGAGGGACTGGAGTCTCCCTCACTGGAGATATTCCAGAACCGTCTGGACACAATCCTGTGCCGTGTGCTCCGGGATGACCCTGCTCGGGATGACCCTGCTTGGAGAGGAAGGTGGGACCAGATGACCCTCTGTGGCCCCTTCCAACCCGAACCATTCTGTCATTCCGTGATTCCATGTGCCTCGCAGCGCTGTCCAAAGGCTCCTTGAGCCCCATCCGCCCCGCCTGGCGCTCAGCCGAGCCGCACCGAGCTCCTCGGGCCGCGGTGGCCGCGGGGAGCCCGGGGACAGCCGGGGCAGCCGCCGCGGAACCTTGGTGCGGCGGAACCTTGGTGCTGCGGCGCGGGGGCCGCGCGCGGCGGGGGCGGGTCGGGGCGGACCGCGCGGAGCCGGGGCGGGAGCTGAGGCGGGACCGGGACCGGGAGCGGGAGCGGGACCGGGAGTGGGAGTGGGAGCGGGACCGGGACCGGGACTGGGACCGGGAGCGGCCCCGCGGACCCGGCCAGGCCGACATGTACGCGGGGCTGCAGGAGCTGGGAGTGGCCAACGGCGAGGATCTCAAGGAGACCCTCACGAACTGCACGGAGCCGCTGAAGGCCATCGAGCAGTTCCAGGTGCGTTGGGCGCCGCGGAGGTGCCGTGTGGGGCCGGGCGGTGCGGGACAGGGAGCACGGGACGGCCCCCAGTGCTGTCTGGGTTTCTCCTGGCTTTGTTATCCCGAGTGCCGTTGTCAGTTCCCTCCGCGGGTTGTGTTGCAGACGGAGAACGGGGTGCTGCTGCCCTCGCTGCAGTATGCCCTGCCCTTCCTGGACCTGCACGGCACCCCCCGGCTCGAGTTCCACCAGTCCGTGTTCGATGAGCTGCGGGAGAAGCTGCTGGAGAGAGTCTCTGCCATCGCTTTGGAGGGGAAGGTCGAGGAGAGGTTTGTCAGCAGTCTCCTTGGTTCCTTGGAGTGAGCTGGGTGATGTGTGCGAAAATGCAGTGGCTGGGTGACTTCTCTAAAGGAGAGTTGGGTTCCTCAGGGTCAGTTCCAGTGGCTTTGAGGTGGCCGTTTTGTTCCTTTACTGCTGCATGGTACCTAGTCTCGTGTTTTTCCACTATTTCAGATACAAGAAACTGGAAGATCTCCTAGAGAAGAGCTTTTCCCTGGTCAAGATGCCCTCGATACAGCCCGTGGTCATGTGTGTCATGAAGCACTTGCCCAAGGTGGGACCACTGCACTGGTTGGCCTGGTGTGACGTGGTTTGTCACTGGTGTGACATCTCTGGTGTGCCTCTGGCAGGTGGGCTCTGCTCCTTCTGCACCTTCTTCAAGTGTGTTGTTCAGTGTCAGGGACTGACTGAAGGTTCAGTACATTCTTGTATCTGCTGATAGCTCAGTGGACTAATTCAAAAAGCATTTCACATTTTCGTAATCAGACAAGACTATTTCCCTATTTTCTTCAATCTATGCAGCTTCCTAAAAAGTCAAGTTTGCTGATAGGTGAATTTTTCCACAGCTGTTTTGCTGTGACAAGTGGAAGGTAAGACTTGAAGAGTGCAATTAAAAGTAGGCAGGAGGGAGAATCAGATCTGCAAAACAAAAATCTCTAGGAGTGTCCTTACTAAAAGCATCATGTTGCACTCAAGGTAATGGACTCAAAACACTGCTGGAACTTCAGTAAATTACTGAGTTTGGAAACATCACCTCAAATCTCAGCACTGGAGATTTAAAGTAGACCTTTTTTCTTCTTTGAAAGAATCGAGGGTGTGTGATTTGGTTGTTGAAGAAGTCTCTTAGGGCTGGTCTGCTGATACACCAGGTGAATGCCCAGACTGCCTGAGATGGGGATCAGGGCATGGAGAGGATTGTCCTGCTCTGCTCTGTGCTGGGACAGCCTCATCTTGAGTCCTGGGGCTGTTTGGGCACAAGATGAAAAAACATCTAGAGCTGTTGGAAAATGTTAAAAGGAGGGGGAAGGGTCTGGGTTGGCCCGTGAGGAGCAGCTGAGGGCATTGGGATTGTTCAGCTGGAGCAGGCTGAGGGCAGAGCTCCCCGGGGGCTGCAGCTCCTCCCGAGGGGCAGCTCCCATCTCTGCTCTGGGACAGGGACAGGAGCCAGGGAACGGCTGGAGCTGGGCCAGGGCAGGTCAGGCTGGAGAGCAGGAAAGGTTCTTCCCCCAGAGGGTGCTGGCACTGCCCAGGCTCCCCAGGGAATGGGCACGGCCCCGAGGCTGCCAGAGCTCCAGGAGCGTTGGGCCAGCGCTGCCAGGGATGCCCAGGGTGGGGTTGGTGGGGGTCTGGGCAGGGCCAGGAGCTGGGCTGGGTGATCCTGGTGGGTCCATTCCAGCTCAGGAGGTTCTGTGATTCCATGATTTAGATGGTTACATGGACAGGCAGGGAGGTGAGGTGCTGCTCACTGTAACTGCTCTGTGGATTGCAGGTCCCTGAGAAGAAGCTGAAGCTGGTGATGGCTGATAAGGACCTGTACAAGGCCTGTGCTGTGGAGGTGAAGAGGCAGATCTGGCAGGACAACCAGGCTCTCTTTGGGGATGAGGTGTCACCCTTGCTGAAGCAATACATCCTGGAGAAGGAGAACATTCTCTTCAGCAATGACATTTCCTTCTTGCAAAATTTCTTCAGTCCATCTCCTAAAACGAGACGCCAAGGAGAGGTAAGGACAAGGAAGCCCTCTCAATGTGCTGGTGAGGGGAATTTATCAGCTTTCAGTCAACCATCACATAACCTGGGCTGTTTTCTTCTGCCCACCTTCACTGCTGAAGTTGTTTAGCTGAACAAACTCTTTGCAAGAAACACCAGGCCATTTTCTCCTACACATCTTGATGAAAGCAGCGGGAATTATTTTAGTTGTTGTGTAATAAATGATCAATGTTCTAAGCTGTTTATGCACTTCAAAAAAGGAAAGGGCAGATTTTTTTTCTCTGTTGGTCAGTCTAGTTTTAATACACTTTAGCTGTTCTGAAGGCTGAACATCTCTTATCACATCAATTTGAGTATGCTGATATATTAAATTGGCTTTCTTGGGACCTTTTTTAGTAGATGTAGCTCAACTGAAGTTGCTTCTTTAAAAAAAAAAGTATGTAGAAAGTTGTAGTGAATTGGCATCTGGAAAAGTTGAATTAAATTAAGGCAGTATAAAGCTTTAATTTCAGAGAGGGCAGCACATCTGTTACATGAGGGGTTGTTTTTGGCCTGTTTTGCTTTCAGAATCATTTGCTGTAAGTGCCCTGGTGCAATTTACTCCAGGTTTGCACTGCAGAGTTGTGCTTTAACCCCAGCTGGACACTCAGCACCACACCTCCACTTGGTCACTCCCCTTGAGGGGATGTAGGGAGAATCAGAAGGGTAGAAGAAAGAAACTAGTGGGCTGGGACAAATCCAGGTTATGGCTGTTGAAAATTTAGTGAACCTCTCTTGAACAAATGCTCTTGGAAATCCTGGGGTAAACAGTTCCTTTTCAGGACCTCATGTCCCTGCAGACGCTTCAGTCTTGGTGAATCAGGTAACATAATTAATTTACATTTGTGTGGGTGTGTAGAGTGAGAGCATCTCTTGGTGCTGAGCCCACATGTTCCCCTCTGAGCTCAGGTGGTGCAGAAGCTGACGCAGATGATCGGGAAGAACGTGAAGCTCTACGACATGGTGCTGCAGTTCCTCAGGACCTTGTTCCTGCGCACCAGGAACGTCCATTACTGCACGCTGAGGGCAGAGCTCCTGATGTCACTGCACGACCTGGAGATCAGTGACATCTGCACTGTTGATCCCTGTCACAAGGTACCAATCATATGGGACAGATGGGCGTACTTAGGGACAATTTTCTGCAGAAAGCCCAGAGAAGATGAGTCCTTTCTGTAAAGAGAGTTCAGACCTTAAACCTAAATGTCATCTTACATTCCTTGGACCTTTGGGTGAAAACTCCATCTTGGTTAAACAGCAGTTTGCTTTCATCTCATAACCCATGAATCATTCAAGTTTAGGGTACTTCGGCAGTGTTAAAAGCGATGTCTAATCTGACATCTATGTAGATGCTGCAGAAATAATAAAAAATATTAGCTGGCCCCAGGTTCTTGCTCCAGGCTTCCCTCCCAGTTTCAGATATGCTCCATCTGTCAGTAAACTCTGTGTGTAACAGTAAATACTTTGGATATTGAATTATAAGAAAACATGAAACTATTCAAATATTAGGAAGTAACAGATGTGGCAATATCACAGCAGGATCTTGTTACTGGCCCCTTGTTCATGGTAGCATCACTCTGACCTAGAACAAGGCCTTTTCTCTGAAGTAGTTTTTAGGTTTGACATGTATTCTGCTTAAAAATAGTTCAGTAATACAGCTCTAAAGCAGGAACACCTCCACTGTCAATATTCCTTTATTTAGAGAGTGGGAGTTCTATTGCAATGGCCAAAATAAACCACATTTTTATTTCTAGGTGATGCTGCTTCTTTCTCAGTCTCCTACTTGTATAAATCCACAGGTGTGCAGGACAGTGGTGGATTTAATAAATGCATGCTCCTTAATTGCCAGGCAATGCCTTCCCTGGAAGTGGAGAAAGTGACCCCAGGTTAACTTCCCTGGGCATTCCTAACCTCCTTTTGGAATGTTGGCCTTTCTGACCTCTGTTGTTCACCAGTGTGGTACTATGCCTAGGTGCGTTAATGAAGCACCTCAATTGCAGATATTTTGAGGTCATTCTGAGCCTGTTTTCTCTGACATCATGTGTTTTATTGCTGGTTTCATGAGTTCATAAAGCTCCCTCCATCTGATGACAGTTCACCTGGTGCCTTGACGCCTGCATTCGGGAGAAGTTCGTGGACAACAAGAGAGCTCGGGAATTGCAAGGATTCCTGGATGGGGTGAAGAAAGGACAAGAACAAGTGTTGGGGTAAGGCACTTGGGCTGTTTATTGGGAAACTGAAAATGGCTTCCTAGCACTCACAACACCTGACAGGTGCTGTAGGAGTTAATTCTTCCCTAAAGCCAGCAAACCTCCAGCAGCCCCTCTGTGCAGTCACATCCCAAACATCCCTCAGTGTACTGGGGCACAGCCAAGCACCTCCTCGTGGCAGAGCTTGCACTGCTTCACTTGCCACTCTTGAGTCTCCCCTGGGGCCTCATAACAAAATTCAGGAGCCTTTCTTAAGGAGTCAGAATAACTTAGGATGAATGTTTGTCTGCCTTTAAATCCAGAGAAAATGGGCTGGTGATGTTTGTCAGTTAAAGTGCTTCATTAGCTTCAAATGACAACCCTGCTCTGATCTGGTACACTTATATTTCTGGAAGGTTGCCCTCACAGTATTTTATTTAGCTGGTACTTTCAGATTTTGTCCATTGATATTTTAAACTATTTAAGAATTCACTTTTACTTGTTGTTTTTCAAAAGCCTCTGAGACCTTTCAGTCCTCAGCACTCTGGAGATGGTCAAAACCTGCCAGCTTGAAGAGCTGGGGCCACCAGAGCCTGACTGCCTGTGGGCTGTCTCCCAGTAGACCTTCAACTGGCTGTGGGAGATTTTGTGCTTGATCTCAGTGCAGAAGACTTTCAGCAATTGTTATTTGTGTTCTTTCACATCAAAACCACCATGAATGTTATTTCTTTACAAGGCAGGACAAGATTCGTCAGGTGCACACAGCTGGGTTTGGACCTGTACAATAGGGTTGTTGGTTATGTATGACAAGTGTTTGGTTTTTACTTCTTCTCAGGGACTTATCAATGATCCTGTGTGATCCCTTTGCCATTAACACCTTAGCCTTGAGCACCATAAGGCACCTGCAAGACCTGGTTGGCCAGGACACCTTACCCAGGGTAAGCATTGCAGCTTGTGTAGCTAACTTGAATTGTGCTCTAGGCTGACTGACAGCCATCAGGGAAGGACTGGCACCATCCAAGTCTCATTAAGTTCCCAAATGTGGCAGTTGGAACAAGGGAAACATGATTCCTGTCCATTTGCAGCACCTGCTGCAGAGCTCTGCAGGAGCTCTTTGGACATGGTGGGCATTTTGGAACTCTGCAAACTTTGCATGGCTCATTCTGCCTGGCAGCTGTGCAAATACAGAATAATCTGTAGAATCTGTGCCTCCCTGCTTTGTCCCTCCATCAGTTTGTCTGACAGCAGCACCTTTCTCCTGCCACGGTGAATGCCATGAGTTTGCTCGCACAGTTCTGGTCCGGTGGCTGAGATAAAACTCCGTTCCTGCAGGTGGAGTCTGCAGGAGGTGCTGAAGGGTTGAAGAAGGGCACCCTGACAGGTGTCTGAACAATGGGAGCCACTTGCTGTTTTATCCCTGAGTTGTTAAATGTTCTTGTTGCATGGAGCAACTTCCTTGTGACAGTTTAAGACTGAAAGTCGTTTGGGTTTCAGGACACAAACAATCCATTCTTACACACCCTTTCTCCACCTTTCTTCTGCTGAGATGACTTGGTTTGTCCTCTCACACATTATATTCTAGTGCACTAATTGGGCTGGACACATTTTAAAAAGATGTGCTCAGGTGGCTGCAGACTTCCTGGTGCATTATAAATTTACAAACCCCCACAAACCCTGAGGTGTGGCAGTTATTTGATGCCCATTTGAGGATCAGTTTTCAATTAACTTGAACTGAGTGCCTTTAGCAGTCTTGGACAAAACTGCTAATCCAGAGCAGCTTTGAATATAAACCACTTCTTCCAAAGAAATATCTCATGTGAATATCAAAATAGCTGTTTTCCTTCTCCCCTTAAAATTGGAGGAAAGCCCGGATCTGCTGCTGCTCCTTAGGATGCTGTCTTTGGGACAGGGGGCCTGGGACATGATTGACAGCCAAGTCTTCAAGGAACCAAAAATGGTGAGCCCTTTTGATGTTAAGAATTTAACACAATTAATCAAATTTAGACTTGTTTATTATTTTATTGCATTCCTGATTAAACATTTGTTCTCCAAATGTCTCATCAGAGCTTTCTTGGGGGAAAAACAGTGGTCACAGAGCAGCTGTTCTGGACATGCTGTGAACTTCCATTACCCACCTTTTTATTTCCATGGGTGCCTGGTCTTTACTCTTCTAAAATCAGCCTGTACCTCTGTTAAATGCTCCACTGGTTGCTCATTGCTCTCTCATTTTTCCTGGAGTCTTGCACACAACTAATGGGCTTGTAGAACACCTCTTGCATGAGGAAAGCAGGATTTCCAGGACTGGTCTCAAACTCTGGTAGCAGTTCAGAAGTTTTTCATTGACAAGAAAAAGGTTTTTTCCCCTCCCGGCTCTCTGTTACAGCAGTTTAGTGTAGTGCCACATTAAACTGTAATCTTTCCATGCTTTGGAAATCCTTTCCCAGTGTTACAGGAATCCCTGGTGTAGTTCAGCTGAGGGCAGGAGGGCCAACTCTGGTGTTGCACAGCAGGGCTGTTCCTCAGGAGGAATTTGCTGTTTCTGTTCTGATCTATAAAGCAGTAAATGTTTTATAAACACCTAGGGGCACATTTGGAGTCTCCAAAATGCATCCATCTCCTGGCTGCTAGGATGTTTAAATTCACCCAGGGAAGGTGTGCATAACACTGGGACTGTAGCAGTAAGAGTGACCAGTAATTCTGAAGGTAGTGCTATGATTTGTGCTCTCTCATGAACCTATAAGGGAAAATGCTCAGTTTCTTTCCAAAGGGAGTCTCTGAATCAGTCTTTAAAATCTGATTTATTTGTGGTTGTGTTACCACAAATAAGCCTGGGCCATGCTGGGAGTCAGTGATTGTTGATATCAGCAGTTTGATGTCATCCTGAACACATGCCATGCCTGCAGCAGTGCTGGGAAGGGCCTCTCAGAAGAAATGCTACACAATTGTCCAGAGAAAGGGTTTGAGCAGCAGTGTTTCTGTAGTGAGATGAAGCAGAGTTTTCCTAATTACCATGGAACGTGTGGAAGTGAATTATTCAGGAATTCACACTGGAACTGGATGTCTGTAAGCTGGTTTTCCTCAGTGTAGGATGAGGCTCCTCACACTGCCTTGCTGTTGTCACAGCACTTGAGGACGATCAGGTGGCAAGAAGTGACTGATGATGGCTTTGTTCTCTTCCCTCTGTCCTTCCCTCCCTCCAAGGAAGCTGAGCTGATCACCAGGTTCCTGCCCCTGCTGATGTCCTTTGTGGTGGATGACCACACCTTCACTGTGGATCAGAAGCTGCCCTCGGAGGAGAAGGGACCAATCCCCTACCCCAGCACCATTCCCGAGGCTTTCACCAAGTAGGTGCCTGGCCCCACCCGCTGCAGGCTCTGGCACCAAAGCAGCAAGGAGCCAGCCAGACCTGGCAGGGGAAAACTGCCTGTGGTAAAGGCAAGGCTTCCTGGGATAAGATTCAGTGCTAATTAATCAAGTTTGAACTTTCCTTTTAACAAAACAGGTTTCCCTTGTGCTCCCTCAAATAAAATGTATCTACATAAAGTAATATTTCCTATTCTCTCATTCTCTCATTGAATCTGAGAGTATTTGGTGTTTCTGTTCAGCTTCCCAGGCAGTGAATGCTGAGTTTTGGGTGATACTTAGGTGCAGCTGGATGAGTGCCCATGTTGAAGAGCACTATTGTAAATCATAAAGTTGGCATTTTTGACACCCACACTCTCTCTGTTCATAACCTGTCACTCCAAGGACATCAGAAAGATAATTGAAGCCTCTATGTGCTCTGCTGTGTTCAGATTTTCCACTGATTTCTAGCACAATCTTGTCTGTGTGCCAGAATCTGGGATATTGGGTCCTGGTAGCTGTGCTCTCCTCTATCACAGTGTTGATCTTTGACTTTTGGGAGACTAAAACATTACTGATTTTTGTATAATTTTTGAGTATTTGGGCTTCTTCTAAAGCCCATTTTGAACAGCACTTTTATCATGAATACATTATAAATGTTGACAGTTGAATCCAGCTGTTGGCTGAAGGTTCAGTTTTTCTGGAGTGTGGTAGTGAACATAGGGATGATCCATCTGCTCACTCACTGAATAACTGCTCTTCAGTGGGTTTGAGGTTAGCCACTGCTGTACTTGCTTGATAACTATCTCAAAAGTACTTAAAACCTCTTAAAATTTAAAAAAAAATAGCTTTATTGATAAATAAACTTTGCTTGTGCCATAACAGGTTCCTGCAGGAGAACAGAATAGCTTGTGAGATTGGGCTGTATTACATCCTTCACATCACCAAACAGAGGAACAAGAATGCTTTTCTGAGGCTGCTGCCAGCACTTGGTAAGTTTTTGTCTCATCTTCTGTTCTATGGCTGTTTGCCTTGTACTGGACACCCAGGAAGCCACTAGACCTGGAGTGCCAGGGATGTCAGAGCCAGGGATGTAATGGCTCTTCTGGTGACTTAGTTGTGAGTCCTTGCAGGAGTGTTTGGGTTCTGCAATTTTGTGCTGATGTGAGAGTTTAGGGACAGTGGCTGAGGGCAGTGGTTCCTTACATCAAGGCCTCCATTAACAATGAGATCAGTTGAGAACCATTTGGAATTAATCTGAAGGGTAACAGAGCAGGTGCCCCAATTCTGCTGCTGCCCACAGTGATTGCAGGTGGCCAGAAGTTGCTGGGACTTGGCTTTGCTTGGTGGAAAAACTGGTAACAAAATAGGACTGAACACAACCATATTTTTTTTACCAGTATTATCTTGTTCACTGACTCCTCTGGGATGAGTTGCAGGAGAGCTCTGGAGCAATCTGCTCCTAATCTTTTGTGTCTGAAAGATCAAAGGCATCTGCCTGGGCTGCCTGTTACCAAAGGAAATGAGAAAAAAATGACTGAAAGGAAGTAGGCTTAGATGAGGTACTGGGAAGAAATCCTTTCCTGTGAGAGAGGGGAGGCCCTGGCACAGGGTGCCCAGAGCAGCTGTGGCTGCCCCTGGATCCCTGGCAGTGCCCAAGGCCAGGCTGGACAGGGCTGGGAGTGACCTGGGACAGTGGAAGGTGTCCCTGCCATGGCAGGGGGTAGCACTAGATGAGTTTTAAAGTCCTTTCCAACCCAAACCATTCTATGATGAAACCTCACTGCAGGGTTTTCAGCAGGAACAGAAGCTGTGTGGACAGGTTCTGGCACATCTGTCTCTTTCCTTTCCATATTTTGCAGTTGAGACATTCAGTGACTTGGCCTTCAGTGACATTTTCCTGCACCTGCTCACTGGTAACCTCACCCTGCTCAGTGATGAGTTTGCACTCGAGGAGTTCTGCACCAGTCTCTTTGATGGCTTCTTCCTCACTGCCTGCTCCAGGTAAAGCAGATTTTTCTCACTGGAAAGAGGGAGTTTTCAGAATGCCTGGCAGAGTTTTACTGCTTTGAACAATAGTTTAGTAGTTCAACAAATTCTTCACAAGCAGTGGAAATACAAACCTGATGCTGTTTTCCTTTAAGGGGAGATCTATATTTTGGGATGAAGTCTTTATCAGCAAAATGGTTATGTCTTGTCTATGAATTATTATTTAAACTGCTATTCATAATTCCTAAGGTGGAGTTGCAAAGGAGAATATCCTTCAGGTTTTGCAGGAGCTCTGGCCTATGTAGAGTTAACTTCAGCTCTTTGCAGTATCAGCAGTGTGCAAAAATCTGTTGTTACCTCTGGTCAGTCACTCTGGTTTAGCTGGTGGCCTGCAGACAAGTTCAGCCTCCAGAAAGCTTCCCTGCAAGTGGCTGAAATTACTGCTGGAGCATAGCAGCATGTGCTGCTACCTCCTCCACACACTGTGCTTAAAATCTCCCCTTTCCTTCTCATGGTTGTGCAGGTAATCCCCTCCTGTTGAACAATTCCTTGAATCCTTGAAGGTCTAAGGCAGTGTTAGTGCTTACACTAAGTTAGCCCCTTCCAGAAGCTCCAGTTCTCAGGGGTTTTGGAAATTTTTAACAAAGTCTGTGGTGGGGTGAATTATTCTGGTGCTGTTGCTGTGGCTTCCCTATTCTCAAGATGGTGTTTTTTTGTCTTGGTTACTGTGCTTTCAAATGGCTCTTCCAGGAAGGAGAATGTGCACAGACATGTGCTCAGGCTGCTGCTGCATCTGCATCACAAAGTGGCCCCAGCCAAACTGGAGTCTCTCCAGAAAGCTTTGGAGCCCAGCAAGCAGGTAGGAAGGGAAGCAGGGGAAAGGGAATACTGATTGCAAATGAAAGCAGCTGCCTTTCCAGGCGTTGTTTAATGGAACACGAGCTCTGCTTTCCAAGTGTACCAAGCTGTGGCCTAATTACCTTGTGGCTTCCTCCTCTGTTGGTTTGTGTTAAGCACACAGAGTGATGGCACACTTGGTGTTTTGGCTGGAATGGAGTGTGACTGTCCTGTTTCCCTGTCCTGCAGAGTGGGGAAGCTGTCAAGGAGCTTTACAACCAACTCAGTGAGAAACTGGAGCTCCGCAAGCCCAGCCCAGCTGAAGTGACTGAGACTCCCTCCATGGAGCTGCCCCTGCCCACCGTGCCCACTCCAGCCTCACGCTGAGCTGTGGCTGCAGGGCACGACTGAGGGGAGAGGAGCTGAGCCTGTGCTGCCTGCTGAGTGTTTCTGACCATGAGGTGGAAACAAAAACAAAACCTCTGAAGCTTCTTCAGGAAACGCTGCAGTTCACCCAACTCACTGGCTCTGGCTGGTTAGAAAACTGTATGCAATGCATTGCAAGGTTTACTTTTCTTAAAGATAGCTGAGTGTCTTCTTGTAGATCCACTTAAAATCTGACTGTACATTTAAAAAAAAAGGAAGAAAATGCATATTTTTAAGCTTAGCATCCTGTGCTTTTAAACTCTGCTCAGTGACTGTGGAGCCCTGGTATGGCTGAGCAGGTGGTGTGGGCTCTTGAGGCTGATCATGGCTTCCTTTGGCCTTGGTCTGCCCCTCGGGGTCTCTGGACAAGATGAGGAGGAAGAGTCAGAGGAGATGAGGTCCACTGAAGCCAGTTCCTGTTTGAGGTTCCAGCTCTTGTGGCACATGGTAAGATATGCTCCACTATCAGAGGTGTCCAGTGCTGTCACCAACCCAAGCAGCAGTCAGCAGCCTCTTCTCAAGTGGGCTTTCACAAAGAGAGCCAGAGATTGAACCAGTCTCTCCCCTTTCCTCCCACCTTTCTCCAGAGGAGTAGCTCAAAGTGAGTCCTGGAGCCAGTTACAAGGAGCAAGACTGTGAAGTTCCTCAGTGACAGTAGGGGTTGAGTGTAGGTGGAGTGAGATTCAGTTGGTGAAAAAATAGAATTGTAGAAATTTCCTGGGTTGGAAGGGACTTTCAGATCATCCAGTCCCAGCCCCTGCCATGTGCAGGGACACCTTCCACTGTTCCAGGCTCCAAGCCCTGCCCCACCTGGCCTTGGGCACTGCCAGGGATCCAGGGGCAGCCACAGCTGCTCTGGGCACCCTGTGCCAGGGCCTGCCCACCCTGCCAGGGAACAATTCCTTCCCAATATCCCATCCATCCCTGCCCTCTGGCACTGGGAGCCATTCCCTGTGTCCTCTCACTCCAGGTCCCTGTAAAGAGTCTCTCCATCTTCCTTGAGGGCTCCCTTCAGGCACTGGAAACGTTGCATTTGGGTTACCCAGAGCTTCTCTTCTCCAGGCTGGCAGGCCTCTTCTTCATGGCTCACTTGTGTCACTGTTTCTGTTCCACTTCTGCTTTTGCTTCTGCCTCAGCTGGAGTGTGCGGGGACCTGTTCAGTACCCAGCCAGCCTCTGAGGAAAGAGCCTTGTCCTGATAACCAACCTAAACCTCCTTCCTTTTTTCCCCCCATCAGCTCTTGTTTCCTGGGACTTGAGCACTGAGTGCTAAGTCATGCTCGGGAGACTCTTCTGTTTCCTAAAGCTGTGTCCAAAAAAACCAAACAAACACGGTAGTTAACTAGGGGGGTGGAACTCCCTCCTCAGTGCAGTTCCCTCCCCTTCTGTGTGGTTTTCTTCCTCCTGAGCTCAGAAATGCCGTGTGAGGGCAGTGACCCCCCTCCCTTCACCACCTTGGTGCTTTATTTCTCCTTTGTGATACCCTGTGGGGGAACAGGAAAGGTGGGAGATGTTTGTGTTTGACACAGGTGCACTGTTCTGTATCCCACATTTCCTGTGTTCCTCTTGTTTCCACTGCAGCTTCCGGGGTCACGGTTGCCTTTGGGAGCCTCTCAGCAGTTCTGATCCTGGATTTGTTGGGAACGGGACCTGGGTGTAACAATTGGGTCTTTCCCGCAGAGTTTTGGTTTCAAACTGTTTAAACTGTCCTGGTAACTTAGACAAAATCACATCCCACACTGCTGCCAAACCTGGGCCATGAACTGCTCAGGCTCATGCTCTGCTCAGACTTTGAGGTTGTTTTAGGATTGTTTTGGGGATTCTCTTGGTCACTTGAGGTTCCCCATATCCCAAGGCTAACGTGCTCTCCAGCAGCAGGAATTTGTAATCCAGGATGACTATTTTTTTGCTGCTTGGTACAGAGGCCTGTACCTGCAGAACTGTCACACACAATGGGGATTTTTCCCAGTTTTTCACATCCATGAAGAAACTGAATCCCAGAATATGAACTGACCATTCCCTGTGCTGGTGGCAAGTTTGGCTGAGAAGGGGAGAGCTGGACAACTGGGAGGGAGTGGCTGCCAGTCCATGCTCTCCTGGCCTGGTGCTGCTCAAAAGTGGGAGAAGAGAGACAATTTCCAGAAAACAATTTTAGTAGTGAACATTTCCTTCTGCATCCATGTTTTGGTAGTGAAAATCTGCTTCCATGTTTTCAGATGAGAAAGGTTTCACTCCTGTGCCAGGAATTACACAGAACCCTGTCGTGCAGGTAAACCCTGCATGGCAGGAGCTGGGCTGGCTGCAGTGGGCTGCAGGGTCTGGGATTCCAGGGATCCAGGAGTATGGGCTGCAGGGTCTGGGATTCCAGGGATCCAGGAGTATGGGCTGCAGGGTCTGGGATTCCAGGGATCCAGGAGTATGGGCTGCAGGGTCTGGGATTCCAGGGATCCAGGAGTATGGGCTGCAGGGTGCTGGATTCCAGGGATCCAGGAGTATGGGCTGCAGGGTCTGGGATTCCAGGGATCTGGGCCGCCAGGGATGTGGGGTGCAGGGTGCTGGATGTGCAGGGTCTGGAATTCCAAGGAGAGAGGGTATGGGGTGCAGGGTGCTTGATGAGCAGGGCCTAGGATTCCAGGGATACAGGGATCTGGGGTGCCAGGTGCTGGATGTGCAGGGTCTGGGATTCCAGGGATCTGAGAGTGTGGGGTCTGGGCTGCCAGGGATCTGGGGTGCAGGGTGCTGCATGTGCACAGTGCTGGGGTGCAGGACAGTGGCTTTTCCCTGTGCCAAGGCCAGGATACCCCTTGGTTCTGCTCAGGGGTTCCCGCTCAGAGGAGTTCTCTCCCTTTGCTCCCACAGCTGCTGTTGCAGGGCTGGTGCCGGCCCAGCTCCGGGGGAGGTTCAGCCGGGCTGGATTAGGGAATTTTTTCCCAGACTTTCAGCACAGGCACTGCTGTGGGTGTGCACTAGAGGGTGGTGCAGCCTTGCATGCCCTGAAATCCTCCCGGGCTGGAATCGCTCCCTGCTCACACTTAGAGGTGACAATTTGTCTTTACAACACGGGTGTGATCCCTGTGACACGAACAAACCGTGCGTTCTCTCCAAACCCACTAAGCCTGACTGCCGAGAGAATTTTTACAAAGAACTCAGGTTTGTGGGTTTTCCTGAGGGATCAGAGGAACTCAGTGAGGCTCTTCAGGCTCAGCTGGGCTGTGATTTACAGGATGACAAGAGGTGGGGACCGGACAACTGAAGCCATCGTCAGGCACCCTCACACTCCTGAATGCTCCAGAGCACCTGCTCCTCAGCAGAACAGCCTGTTCTTGGTGCTGTGGGCTCTGCACCCACTGGAAAATGGTTGGGAACAATGAATGGGATGTGGTGCAGGTGGCTGGAGGGAAGATGGACAATGAAAGGAGTGTCTGATAAAGGCTGGAGCAGATGCTGCACAGCAGAAAACAAAGTTATCTCTCTCCAAGAGATTTTTCTGGCAGAGCTGCTGCAAGATTCAGGCTTTGCAGTCTCCTTTAGGTTAATTCTGGTGAGTTGTGCACTGTGGGGAATTTGGTTTGTGACTTCTGTAAAAGAGGAGAAGTTCCCCTTATCCAGCTCCTTGGGATGAATGTCTGTCTTCAACTTTGGAAGAGTTGCATCTAGCCCAGAAAATGAAGTGACATGAAAAATCTTGTTAACTCCTGTCCTGGTTTCAGCTGGGAGAGAGGTAATTTTTCTTAGTTATTTAATTACTTTTTCAGTATAATTCAATCTTTTGAGGGCAGAGAACATCCCTGATTTTGCGTGTAGGTGCATTAAAGGTGTTTCTATCTGCTCTAAATGCTATTTGAGCTCTCCTCAGGCTGGGGCTGTCTCAGGAGGTGTGTTTGGAGGTGCCCAGCAGCAGGGCTGTGTGGGGCAGGGCTGGGCCACAGCCTGGACCTGGGTGCTCTGAGTCTCTCTGGAGGCAGAGACAGAGCACATGGGGCTCTGCAGGGTCTCCAGCCTTTATTCCAGTTTTGATGGGTGACACACAGATGCTGCTCTATGTTCCCTTTTGTACAGCAGTCAGAAGCCTGTCCTGGCACACAAGTGCCACTGTTCCTCCAGCTGTGTCTGTGGATAGGAGTCCTGATGGAGCAGCTTTGCAGGAGGAAGTATTTCTGCACTTCCTGTGTGTGCAGCTCTGGTAGATCCTTCTGTGACCTCTCTGCTCTCTCTCCACTCTCCATTCTCACCTTAATTTCCCCACCAGGCTGTTTTGTTAACAAGGACCAAGCTCCTTCCTCATGGCTCTGGACCCCAGTCATGCTCTGGGTGTCCTTGCCAGCACTCTTCTTCCACCAGGGCCAGGCTCAGCATTAAAAATAAGAGGCAATTCAGCATCTCAGAGCTTCAGGTTGGTGCAAAACTGAGGGCAGCTCCACCCAGGGTCACTCAGTGCTGAGGACACATCAGACAGGGTTGCTGCCACGTGGTTGCTCCAATTCGTGGATATCCTCTGCATTCCCTGCTCTTCCCCAAGTCCCTTCCCTGTTCTTGCCCTCTGTGGTGCAAAAAGGACCATCAGCAAATTGAGGAGAATCCAGCAGCACGTGGAGCCCACACTAAAGATAATGAGGTCAGTCCAGCTGGAAGGAGAACTTCACCAAAGCAGCCGAACCATCTGTGTGGGTGGATTTTGCCTGCTGGACCTGCCAGGGGAGTTTGAGAAGGACGAGGCTGCACAACTGGAGGCAGTGAAACCTGCTTCCTTTTCTAGCAAAACAATTGCACAAGGGGCAAAGGTGTCTCAGCTGGACTGACAGAGCTGCCTTGGGTGAGTCTGTGCTCTGCTTCTCCTCACCAGCAGGGTCTGTGCCCAGGGAAGGGGAAAAACATCCCTGGGAGATCACAGCCTCACATCTGCCGGTGTTGGAGAGAGCAGCCCAGGAGTGAGAATCGAGGTCTGTCCTTCTTCAACAGCTTCTGTGAATGCCATCCTATGGCAAGAAAGTGTGAAAGAATCAGCAGGGTTTGGGTTGGAAGGGATCTTAAATCCCATCCCACCCCCTGCCATGGCAGGGACACCTTCCACTGTCCCAGGCTGCTCCAAGCCCTGTCCAGCCTGGCCTTGGGCACTGCCAGGGATCCAGGGGCAGCCACAGCTGCTCTGGGCACCCTGTGCCAGGGCCTGCCCACCCTCAGATATTCCTGTGGCAATTCCTGTAACCAGCCCTCCAGCCTGAGCCAGAATAAACCATGCTGGTTCTTGTGCCATTGTCATAAAAAACCAGTCCAGGACTCAAGAGACAATTGTTATTGTAGTTTTAATATTCATTTTTTCCCTCAGGCCAGCATCAATTTGCTGTACCAATGCTGAGTTGCCTGATGAGGGTTAACAGAACAAAGAAGTGATGAAATGTGTACAAAGTCCTGGTAATGAATCATTACCAATCTGATACAAAGCAACCCAGTGATTAGGAATGCAGTTTCATATTACCACTTTTTCAGGCACAGTTGTAGGTAGAAGCAAGTAAATACCCTCAGAAGAAATGTGTCTCATAGCATCTGTTCTTTCTTCTGTTAATTATTGACTCATGTGATCCTGTGGAAAGGAGCTGACAGATTCTGCAAAGCCCCTTGTTCTTTTTAACTCTGAAGCTCCATTTTCCTCTCTGCTCTGGAGGCTGAGAGCTGCTCTGGCAGTTTGTGTCCACTCTCCTCTCTGCTTCCAGACATGGAAGGAAGGGAGCCCTGGTGTGCTGAGAGAGGAAAGAGAGTGCTGTGGCTGCAGTGCTTTATTCCCCTGGGCTCACACCTTGGTCAAGGTGTCATCAGTGACTTGTGAAACCAAGCCTGGGTGCCAGCAGCAATAAAACATCTGCTCCAGTGGGTCACAGGCAGGTTTGTTCCCAGCCCACACTCTCCAAACCAGCACCATGGTCTCTGCTCAGTCTCCACTGAATAGTCACAGAATTGCAGAGGGATTTTTACAGATTCCTTGAAGAGCAGCCAAATGGCAAGGAAGGGAATCTGTTTTCCATCTCACCTACACCCAGCAGGACAACATTCATGGGCTTTGGCTGTGGAGATGCAGGAAACAGCCCTGCAACCAACTGGGCCCTGCTTGGGGGATTTGGGGACACCAGGACCTCCAATCCACCTTGGCCAGTGCTGTGTCTGAGCAGAGGGACTTGCACTTGCAGGTATTTGTGGCCTGACTCTGCCTGGGGGGGGGTCACTGGACCTTTTTGTATGCCACAGGAATTTTGGGCCATGACCCCGTGGCCTCTTGCAAAAACTCCTTGTCCTGATGTTTCACTTTGACCTGTGTGGGAGGTTTGGTGTTTCCAAAACTTGTCTGCCCTGGTAGCTGGAGGGATCCTGCAGCCTTTGGGCTCCAAAAGGGAAATGCAGATCATTGTCTATGCAGTGAAACGCAGGAATTTCTTCTAAAAAGCCAAAAATTGCAGCAAGGTTTAGGTCAAGCCTGATTTACTGTAAAAAAAAAAAAAAACAAAACAGTTGTTGCTGCCTTTTGGTGATGCACCTTGGGGGTTGTGAGAGTTCTGGGTCAATAGCGAGCTTCAGGAAGGTGGGTTTTTCCCGTTTGTTACTCAGCCACACCGCATTCCAAGTGGAAGAATGGGATGATGGATGCTTCCCAGGAGCCTGAAGGAATGTGATTGTTGGTGTTGCAGGGTGCCCTTGGGGCTGCAATGAATATAAATGTTAACTGGCACCTACCACCTCTGGTTCTTAAAATCTCTTTAGGAGTAAAGAGGCTTAGATTGACACCCAAACTGAGGGAAATAGGCCCTGGGGAGCAGAGGGACACAGTCCTGTTCCTCAGGGCCTTTGCTCCAGCAATGCACAGCCCAAACAGTGGGAATGCTGCAGCAGTCGGGCTTGCAAGGGTGAAGGGCTGGTGACTACTCAGTTATTCTGGCTTTAAATTCCAGCCCAACCAGCTGGACTGAGCCTTGGACAAAGAAGCTTGGCCTCATGTCCACCCTGGTTTTACAAAGGAATTTCAAACCTGCCCTGGCTGCTGCTTAGGAATGAGATGTTGTCATTGCTGAGGAGCTCAGCTGCATCCCTTCTGTGTGTGCTTCAGGCTTCTCCTCTGCATGGCTTTGTGCCCCACCAGAACTGGGGCAGACTGCTTTGTCTCTCAAAGTTTGCTTTTCATTCCCTGCTCTCCAAAGCCTGCCTGAGTTCCAGGCCCTCTGACAAAACCCCAGGTCCTGCTTCCCTCTCACTTCAAGCTGGGGAGCTTTTCTCCTTTCCCAGAGCCCCCACCCAGGTTCCACCAGCTTGTCCTTGCTGTGGGGCTGTGTGAAAGCAGCAGCAGGGACAGGGTGAAGGGTGCTGGCTCTTCATTAAAGCCCTTTGCAGAGCAGTGGAGAATTGGGGGAGCAGCTCAAGGCTCTGGCCTGCAGGTGAGCTCTGTTTGGTGCCTGTGTTATGTGATAACGCTGTATACACATTTTATTGGCTGATCTCTGGGTACTGATGGTTATCAAACAGGTCAAGAGCCCAGCTGTTAATTGCTCCCAACCCTTAGGAATCCACAGGGAGTTTGCAGACTGCTGCTGGGCTCTGCTGACAGTGGTTGGACACATGAAGGATCCTCACAGGTGCTTCTGCTCCCACCAGACTTCTTCAGGGGAACACCAAGTCTGTGCCCTTGGGCTGAAGTTGTGGAATCACAGAATCCCGGACTGGATTGGGTTAAAAGGGACCTTAAAACTCATCCCACCCCTGCCATGGCAGGGACACCTTCCACTGTGCCAGGCTACTCCCAGCCCCAATGTCCAGCCCGGCCTTGGGCACTGCCAGGGATCCAGGGGCAGCCACAGCTGCTCTGGGCACCCTGTGCCAGGGCCTGCCCACCCTGCCAGGGAACAATTCCTAATTCCCAATATCTCATCTAAATCTACCTTCAGGCTGAGGGCAGAGAGGAAACACCAATATGCCAGGGCTCCCCACTGCTGTGAGGGGGGTCCTGTACCCCCTGTAGCCCATGGCCACCACAGGGGTCCCTCAGCAGCACCCTGCCCTCCCAAACTGAGCTTTAATCACTCTAAAATCTACATTTTTTTTACTCATTTGTCCAAGAACTTACTGCTCATGGCTAGTCACAGTTTGGAATCAGCTGCTGTGGTCTCAGCTCACGAATGGTTGGCTTTTCTACGTTATGTAGTATTAAGTATTATTTTTGTTCAGATGTTGAAGCATCTCTTACAGATCTGAGTGAGTTGTTAGGAGTTATTCTGCTGCTCCTGCCCTGGTAATGTCTCTCCCTGTGGGAAAAGCTTCTCTCCCCTGGAACAAAGGAGTCACGTTGGGTTTACTCATCAAAACTTGCATATGTATAAAATATCAGTGTTGTCCTTGGTCTCCAAGCCCCCACCACGTCTGACTCGTGCCATACATTAGAACCCATCACCCGCAGCCTGGCAACTCTCTCCGTTGCCATGGGAACAGCTCCACTATCCTTTCGTGGAGAACCTCAGATATTCCCATTTTCAGAGCTGCTAGAACACCTCCAGTCCTGGCTGCTTTCATTCACTTGCTCCACTCCCAATTTAGAGTTACTCAGCACTTCTGGGCTCCTCATGAGTTGGCTGAGGGAAAGTCCCACAGCACTTTGGAGGTGCACGTTTGTCTGGGGCAGTGATGCTGCCCTTGGGTTGATTTCATGTGCAGATCCATCATGGAATTAGCATTCCCCAATGTGTGTTAAATTGGTACTTCATAGAAAATTATCAGAGCCCTGGCTACTGCACACTTGTCTGTGCTTACACACCCAAGGCTAAAAGGTTCTGAGGAACCTCTGACCTCGGGGGGGTGAGGTAAGCTGGGTTAGGTGGGCAGCACCTTCCCCGTGGTGAGTTTATGGTGGGAGGGTTGTGATGTGTTTGTCACACCTGAATTGCACTGCCCAGCTCTCCCTGTCTGTGTAGGAGCTGTGGGATGGAGGATCCTGGGGGTCCCTGGGCTTGCCTTTCCTCAGGGCCCCTTTTTCTGCAGTTGGCACAGCTCCATTGGGCACAGGTTTGGTTCTGGATAACCATAAATAGTTATTGAGGGCTTATTATTTCACTTATAGAAATATTGCACTGGAAGAACATGAATTTTGAGTAAGATGGTTTTAAAAACAATAATTGGGGGAGGATTTTTTTTTAATTATTCATACAACTGTCATAGCAAGACACTTTGTGCTTTTATCCTGCTAGAAACTCCAGGCACAAATATTGCATTGTGTCCATGGTGGAAAAAAAAAGGAGAGGCTGAGGGCATCTCAGGGTGTTCAGATCCTGGCACAGGCTGCCCAGAGCAGCTGTGGCTGCCCCTGGATCCCTGGCAGTGCCCAAGGCCAGGCTGGACAGGGCTGGGAGCAGCCTGGCACAGTGGAAGGTGTCCCTGCCCATGGCAGGGGTGGAACAAGATGAATTCTAAGGTCTCTTCCAACCCAAAGCAGTCAGGGATTCTGTGATCTGGTGACATAACCAGATGTCAGCTAGTTCCTCCACTCTAAAGGAAGGAGGTCGAGGGGCTGGGAGAGGAGCTGTGGTTTGGGGAGCCTGGATGCTGTGGCCACAGCTTTCCTGCACATCAGGAGCCTGTCAGAGCCTCCCACCAGGAAAACAGCAGCTGAAGGTTCAGGTAAGGGATAACAGCGAGGAAAACAAAATAAGAGAGTGAGAAAACAGCAGGAGAAAAAATTCTCAGCTGCAAAATACTCAGTAACACTCCTGAACAAGAATGGCTCGGTGCAGCCCCAAATCCTGAGGCACTGGGAAGAGCCAGCTCGGAGGATCCCCAGCCACTGCCGGGGGGTTTGATTTATTCCTCGCAGCCAGGCACTGCTCCCTGCCTGTGCCGGTGCTCGGGCACGGCAGCCAAGTCTCCCCTCCACCCCCAGAGGGGCGGCTGCTGCTGCCACCCAGAGCGGGCAGCTGCGGCTGCGGAGCGATGCGGACACAGCCGTGAGCCAGAGGGGCACCGGGGGCTGGATGTGACCCAGCCCGCGGGGGGAGCGGCCGGAGCCGTGCCTGTGCTGCTGCCCGCGATAGGCACCGGGCTCTGATCCCCCGGGGATTTCTCCAGCGCTCCCTCACTCGCACAGAGCCCAGCCCGCTCTCAGCAGCCACCTTCGCATCCCTGCGGCTTCCCGGAGCCCTGCCCGCAGCAGCGGCTCCCCCCGAGCAAATGTCACCTGTACCCAATGAAGCAGACCCCGAGGTGCCGCGAATGGATCCCAGGATTCTCATTTTCCTTCTCTATGTGATGATCCTGCACGAGCTGGTGAGTGGCTGGATGGAGTACCAGAAGCAGATGGCCAAGCCAAAGAAGCAGGCGGGTCCGGTGTGGTCCTCCAGGTGAGCTGCTGCCTGTTCTGCTCCCGAAGGGGCACATCGGGGCTGTTTGGATGGGGAGGATTGTTTTTGGTGCATCCACCGGTCCTGATAAATGTGTCTGTGTCTGTCTCATCTGCTGGGCATTATGCACTGAGGGGGGATTAAGGTCTGTTAATCCTTTGAGCCTGCATCGTCTGAGCATCCCGTGCATTTGACACACTTGCAGATAAACATGCCTGTCATTTGCCTGGGGCTTTTTTTGGGATTTTTTTCCAGTGGAAATGTGCTGTAACTCAGCATATTTGCTGTGACTCAGGTTCCCAATCACCAGACCTGGAAGAGAAAAATGTGGGTAGCACAAGGAGCTACGCTTCATGCATGATATTCATCAATGAGGCACAAACCTCCAGGGACTGCTTGCAATCAGAGTATTTCATGTTAAATCACTACTGTGCATGTCACTATCTCTCCGTCTCCTCCCACTCCCTGGGCTGTGCCCACTACACCAATCCCTTGTTTTCTGCCCAACAACAAAAATGAGCTGGAGAAATAAGGGCAATTAATGAAAAATGCTGCATATCTTTAAAATTCAGATCTGTTCCTGCAAACATTATTTACGTGCTGTTCACATGTAACAGTGTTTGGAGTCATGGTTGGCTTGGTTGGGGTCTTATCAGGAAGAATATCTGGACATCAGATATTCCTTGTCTTCCATCAGTCCTGGGATTAGGGAATCACACCCCAAAATCCACCTCCTGCCAGATCTCAGGCCATGGCACAACAGCCCCTCAGAGCTTTGGACCTAAAAATGTGCTTGTGACCCAGTTTGCTCCAGGTCTGGCTGCTGCAGCTCGAGTGCACAGAGCTCTCAGCTCAGTCCTTATCCTAATCCTCTGATGTGCATCATTCCCAGCCACAATTCCAGCCCTGCTGTGCCTGGTGCTGCACAAACACCCCCTGAGGTGGCTCCATGGATAAACCCCCCAGAGAGAGCAGTGCTGTGAGGATGCACCCATGGCTCGCTGGAAATCAGCAGCTCCCAGCCCCTTGGTCCACAGCTCAGGAATACAATCCCTGGCTGGATTTCCAGACCAGCAGAGCTCAGCTGCACCTTGTGCAAGTGAAATTACCAGCACTGGGAACACTGCCACGGGTGGAGACAGCACAGAAATAGCTTGAAAGGGATGGGGCTGGCTGGGTTCTGATCGAGGTCAGAGGCAGATTTCCTCTCTGTCTCCAAGGCAGAGTGCAGGGAGGAACTGGGACACAACTTGCACTGAGCTCAGGGCACCCTGATGCCAGAGAGAAAACCTAATGGACTAATTTGGGTTACTCTATGCCACCAAACAACTTGCATCAAGCAGCCAGAATAACGTTGCAAGACTGGGGGTTTTTAAAGAGAATTAGGTACTCCATCAAACCCAAAAAACATCCCCAAGAGCTGCCACATCACCCAGCCTCGTTTGGGACGTGGGACCAAGCTGGCTGATCTGTGCAGGGCTCCACATCCTGGAGACACCCCAGCCCTCTCCATCGGGGCTGGGTGTGCAGCCCACCCTGCTGTCACAGCCGTGCTCCTGCTGCTCCTCCAGCTGCCCCCAGCTTGGAAAGCAGAGCCACCAGGTCTGTGTGGATCACCTGGATAATTCACAGATTGCACCATAAGCAGGTCAAGCTCTTTGACCCAGAGAACTGTGGAATCACAGGAGGAACTGGGATCCTTTTAGTGGAATTAAGACTGTCCCATGTGGACTCTCTGGTTCTGGTGTAGCCTGGTCACGCACACCCCTGCTGCAATAATGTGAGGTGTTCTTGACTGATGAGCCCAAGAGGTTTCCCAGTGCCCAGAGAGCACAGCTGGAACCAGCTCTTCATCCTTCAGTTTGGTCCTGGGCTCAGAAAGTGCTCAGGAACAGCTGCCACATCTCTAGCCTGACTGTCCATGGAGTTCAGGCCGTGGCTCAGCGGTGGGGAAAAGCTTCCTCGTGCCTTGCACCGGGCCAGGACCGGCACAGCACCTGGTCCAGAGCGAGAACAGGGAGCTGGGACACCCAGCTCGGCCCAGCCCAGCCTGGCCCAGCTCAGCTCAGCCCAGCTCAGCTCGGCCCAGCCCAGCCCAGCCCAGCTCAGCCTGGCCCAGCTCAGCTCAGCTCAGCCCAGCCCAGCTCAGCCTGGCCCGACCCAGCCCAGCCCAGCTCAGCCTAGCCCAGCTCAGCCCGGCCCAGCTCAGCTCAGCCCAGCTCAGCCCGGCCCAGCTCAGCCCGGCCCAGCCCAGCCCGGCCCAGCTCAGCCCGGCCCAGCTCAGCCTGGCCCGACCCAGCCCAGCTCAGCCCAGCCCAGCTCAGCCCGGCCCAGCTCAGCCCGGCCCAGCTCAGCCCGGCCCAGCTCAGCTCAGCCCGGCCCAGCCCAGCCTGGCCCAGCCCAGCCTGGCCCAGCTCAGCCTGGCCCAGCTCAGCTCAGCCCGGCCCAGCTCAGCCCAGCTCAGCCCGGCCCAGCTCAGCCCGGCCCAGCCCAGCCCGGCCCAGCCCAGCCCAGCTCAGCCCGGCCCAGCCCAGCCCAGCCCAGCTCAGCCCAGCCCAGCTCAGCCCGGCCCAGCCCGGCCCAGCCCAGCCCAGCTCAGCCCAGCCCAGCCCAGCCCAGCCCAGCTCAGCCCGGCCCAGCTCAGCCCAGCTCAGCCCAGCTCAGCCCAGCCCAGCTCAGCCCAGCTCAGCCCAGCCCGGCCCAGCTCAGCCCAGCTCAGCTCAGCCCAGCCCTGAGGCAGTGACCGTGCAGCCTCGTAGGGCTGGTGCCATCTGCAGCCAGGAGGGGCTGGTGTGCTCTGGGACTCAAGGGTTATAGGATTTTAGGAAGGGTTTGCAGACACTGCCAAGGCAGCCCCCCAAAACCTTCCTGTAAGAGCTTAACCCTGAGGTAGAGCGAGGCAGAGCTTGGATGGGCTGGGTGTGAGGGCACTGCCTCCCAGCACAGCCTGCAGCTGGGCCTGGGGACTGAGCCTCCATCTCCTGCCCCTGGGCCCGAGTGCCACCTCCCCAGCCCGGTAAAGGTAATTAACATCAACACTATGAGGAAAGTCTGTTACAAACAGCGAGCTAATTAGGAATTAGGACAGGAGAGTGCTCTCTCTGGACTGTAGCCTCAGCCCAGGCAGATTTCAGGGCTCTTCCTCCTTTGGTGGCTGTTGAATAGTAACAGACTCTGTTGTGAGGCAGCTTTTTCTCACATTCACAGCTTTTCCACAGCTCTCTTCCTCCGCTCCTGGAGTGGCTGGCGGCTGCCGCCCCTGCTCCATTCATCAGCCTCTCCCGGCACGGTCCCGGTCCCTGCTCACCCTTCCTCCAGTGCTGCGGGCAGGGGGAGCCCAGCCCAGAATCCCGGACTGGGCTGGGTTCGAAGGGGCTGTAAGGATAATTTCACTGCCCCCCACAGTGTCACTGTCCCAGGCTGCTCCCAGCCCTGTCCAGCCTGGCCTTGGGCACTGCCAGGGATCCAGGGGCAGCCCCAGCTGCTCTGGGCACCCTGTGCCAGGGCCTTACACCCTCCCAGGGAACAATTCCTGATTCCCAATATCCCATCCATCCCTGCCCTCTGGCAGTAGAAGCCATTCCCTGTGTCCTGTCCCTCCATGCCTTGTCCCCAGTCCCTCTCCAGCTCTCCTGGAGCCCCTTCAGGCCCTGGAAGGGCTCTGAGCTCTCTCTGGAGCTTCTCCTCTCCAGGTGAGCACCCCCAGCTCTGCCAGCCTGGCTCCGGAGCAGAGGGCTCCAGCCCCTGGAGCAGCTCCGTGGCCTCCTCTGGACAATGTTTATTGATGAAGCTGCTGGGGATCACAGGACAAGTGACTGAGCAGGATCTAGAAAGGAGGGAGGTCTCTGATCACCAGAGATCGCCGTGGACAGCCCTTTTGGCAAGAATGGGAAGTGCTTCACCCCGTGTGAATGTCACCCCAAATTCCTACAGACACTGCTGTGCCCACATCTCCCTCTGCACTGGCAGCACAAGGTGCACGTCTGCTGTGCCAGTCTTCTGCCAGCTTTGCAAATCTAGACGTGAAAATGGGGCCTGAAGGTGTTAGCCAGGAGGGAGGGGAGAAAAGCCTGGACACAGTCCCCAGGAGGAGGAGAAATGCTCAGGGCAAGTGGGTCTGAGTGTTCAGCTATCCCAGGGGAGCTCCGGGTGAACATAATCCCACCGCTCCTGCAGCTGAGCCAGCTCTGTGGCGCTGTCCCATCTGCATGTGCTGCAGTGAATCGTGGTGTGCTTGGTTCATGGAATGTTGGTTCACCCCCAGGATCAGCCCCTGAGAGAACCCAGGGTGGCAAAAATCCCAAAGAAGCGCCAGGGGTGCACATTGTTTGGTTTAGTGGTTTTAAGGAAAGCTGCTCAAAGATACTGGAGGTTTTGAAGGGGGCTGGTTGCAGTGGCCCCCGGCCAGAGGGGACGGTCCTGGGGGCTCTGGGTGTTTGTGGGGTTTATGGGGTTCTGTTTAGGGGGTTCTGAGCTGCACCTGTAGTTCAGCAGCTCTTTCCAAGACCTCCAGGAGCCGGGGCAGGGAAGGTTCCCATCACCCAGCAGGGACACAGCCCTGGAGAGGCTCAGCCTCGATTCTCTGCCCACCCTGAGCACCAGGGCAGGATCCAGCGCTCCATCCCTTGGCAGCAGCGGTGGTGAACCAAAATTCCCTGTCCTTTTAGGAGCCTCCACTGGGTGCAGGTGTGCCCCAGGCAGTAACGATGTCTTCTTGCTTTGTTCCTCAGCAGCAGCACCCCCAGAGCAGCCCCCTCCAGCTTCTCCAGGCCGCTGGTGCACTCGGTGCGCCGGGAGCGGTACCGGGACTGGAGGAAGCCGGGCAGGATCATCCGCAAAGCCTGAGCAGGATCTGTGGGGGCGTGGGGAGGCTGCTGAGCCAGAGCCAGCCCCCCTCAGGGTCTGCAGCACCTCCCACACGGAGAGCATCCTCCAGGGATCTGCGTCCTGCAGCTTGCCACGGCTGAGAGGGAACGAGCCCCTTCCTCCCGGGCACCCATCCCTATCCGGGGAGGAGCCACCACGGAGCAGCGGGATAGCCCGAGGTGGGACAAGGATTTTGCCACCCAACACCATGAAGTGACTTTTCTTTCTTCTTCCCCAAGGGCTGAGTGGATGGAGAGCAGATTTCCCAGGGGAAAATGGAATTTACTCCTGCATGGGCAGGAGTCTTCCTGGGAAGACTCCCAGTGGTTTCAGGCTCCTCTTCTCCCGCTCCAGGACTGCGTGGTCAGTCAGCAGCATTTCCCAAAGTGGCTGGAAAACCTTCAGTGTCCAGTTTGCCAGGAGGAGCTGCATCCCCTGGGACACCCACAGCACTTTGGGAATGCTGGCTCCCTGTTAAGTCTCATGCACTAAGAGCCTGCCAATTATTTTCTGCTTTTCCCCACCTTTGTTAAATGAGTTGCTCCAGGGAAGAGGAGGGAAAATGTCCTGAACCAGTGACTCAGAGTTATGTCACCAAATGCAATTTACTGCAATGGCCTTGTAATTAGCATTTTTGGAGCCTTCCCAGCAGCTGAGGCAAATAAATGTAAGAGACACTTTCTAATGAGCAGATAGGTGGGGAAGGAATACAATCATGCTCCTTAGACTCTGCTGTTTAGGCATAAAATCAGATTTTCGAGGCAAAAGTCAGTTGTGCCTCCTGCAGCCCACAGAGCTGGAATCGTGGAGCATGGAAGGATTCTGACACTGGGCTCTAACAGCAGCTGCCCATGGCAAAACTGCTCCGTATTTGCTGAACATAATGTTTGGCTGAAACACAGCCTGTTTTCCTCGTTGCCAACCATTTGTGAGCCTGACTCAGGCTCAGGCACATTATCCAGAAGCAGATAGGAAGGGGAGTCAGAATAGATTATGCATTCATTATCCAGAAGTAGCACATTTGCACATTTGTCTGCTGCTCAGTTGTTTGCAAATCATTCCTGGTGGTTGATGCTGTGTTTGTTCAGTCACCCAGGGCTGGAAGTTCCCAATCTTCTCTTCCAGGCAGGCTGGATCAGTGAATTGGATGTAAATCTCTGCTTTCACCTAGAGGAGATGAAGTTTCTACCTTGAAGTTCATGCCTTGTGTTGAGATGGTTTTGAAAAAGGAGGCAGAAATGGCTGTGAACAGTTTCTGTGCACTTCAAAGCATAAATTCTGTAAAATTGTGAAATTGCATTAAAAAAAGTTGTGAAATTCAGCATAAAACCTGAAATTGTGCCTCAGCTCTGGGACACTGGGGCTGTTCCCTTGTCCTGATCCATGCAGGTACAAGTGACAGCAGCAGATGGAGATGTCAGGAGGGAAAAAACTCAGAAGTGATCCTGTGTGCTGGGGGAGTTTGCTATCCGGGAGTTGAGAGTGTCTGCGGCATGTTCTCCCCGCTCTTCTGCCAGAGCCTGGGTGAGTCTGGGAGCTGTGGCTGTGGAAAAAGGGTTTGAATGAATTCCTGCAGTGGGGCAGGGTAGGGCTGGCCCCAGGGACCTCGCTGGGCTCCCAGCCTCAGCAGGACAGACAGCCTGAGCAGGGACAGAGAGGTGCACCTTTAAGGAAGGGTGAAGGGCCAGGACTGCCTTGCCCTGATGATCACATGCTGGATTTACCCTGTAAATATGATATTGCTTACTCCCAATAAACTCTTTTACATACACAGAACTCAGACTGTTCTCATTCAGCCCTTTTGTCTCTCTGCTGGTTTTGCCTTTCCCAGCCTCAGACCCAGTGGAGGTGTTGGCTGGAATCTGGGGGTAACCCAGTATGGATAAAAGCTGAACTTACAGTACAAATGTTCATGTTCTCATCCTTTATGCAGAGGAACGCAGGACTGCCAACCAGGGCCTGGTTTCGGATGGTTGTAGGTTTGGTTTGGGTGTTTTAATATTCAGGTCACTCTGCAGCTCTGTTGGAGAAAGTCCTGCCCAAGGAACGTGCCCTGGGGTGGGAGCTGGTGATGGTGGAGAGCTCAGGACCCATCAGGCTGCAGTGGTGTGGACCCCAGAGCCCTGAGGGAGTGGTGGAACCCAAAGCTGCGTCCAGATCCTGTAAGGACTCACCTTCCCCATGGCATTTGGGCTGACCAGGGTGAGGAGGACACAGCCAAGGGTGGCCAGTGGGCACCTGTCTGTACCTTCAGCCCCCTGGGGGCTTTGTGCCTGGCTCTGCACGCCTCAGCACCCCTGGACACACATTTCCCCCGTGCAGGAGAGGGGGGACTCCTCTGCAAGGAGAGGCTGTGCTGTGATGTCACAGTACACAAGGAATGCCTCTGGACAGGAATTCCCAAAATCCCCCTCATGTGCTGTAACCAGCAGTGCCTCTGACCCAAAACCAGCACAGCCACTGCACTGTGCTGGGATATTTGGTCCAAAAGAAGACACATGCCCCAAAACACCCAAAAAACCCCAAGAACCAGCACTTTATGGATGTGCAGGTCACAATGTGCAGCTTCCCCTGAGGGGAACAGGGGGAAGTTGCCTCATGTGGCTTCAGCTGGGGCACGAGGCTGTGGGGGCTGTTGGCTCTGCTCAAAATAGACCCTGTAGGCTGCACCCTAAACCACATTTTTGTCAGAAACTTCCCTTTTAGCTTGAATTTCAGTTTGCAGCCCTTTCACAGTGAGTCAGTGAAAGCCCCGGTCACCCTGGAGCTGCTCACAGGAGAGCTCAGGGAGGCTTTAAATCATCAAGTTTGGACCACCCATGGATTGACTTTCCTGCAGGGACTCTTTCCATCAGGTCCCAAAGAGTTCTTTGGGATGGAGCATCAGGATTTCACTCTCTGGGCTTTTAACCTCAGCTGTGGACGTGTCCTGCCTTACAGAGCAGAGTTGGCGTCAATGAAGGTGGAGGCAGTTTCACAGGTTGGGCTTGGATCTGCTGGAGCCCAGACACTGGAGATCATCTTCTGAACATCTCAGCAAAGCCCTCTCAGGATTTCCTTTTGCCTAGGAAGACATTTTCAGAAATTCCCATTTTCTGACCTACCACATGGTGCTTGTTTGTGGCATTTGGTGTGACCTGGAGACACAGCCCTGCATCCACAGCTCATGATGCCACCACTCTGCAGCTTGTCCGGGGCAAGCTGCCCCCACACCTGCTGGGTTTCAGTGCTGCAGCTGAGGTCAAGCCAGGCAACCCCCTACTGGTGTCAAATTCTGCCCTGGAGGGCACAGCTGCTCACATTTATTGGTGTCTGCAGTAGCTGGCAGCCCTGACTGCCCAGCTCACCTGGCACTGCAGCTGTGCACGCTCACCTGCCGGTGCCTGGGAAGTGATGCCACCCCAGCAGTTTGGGAAGTGATGCCACCCCAGCCCTGCTGAGCTCTGCCCCCTCGATGTTTCCTCTGGCTGGACCCTGCTCTCAGCAGGGCCAAACCACCCCTTCATCTCCATCCTCAGCTGCGCTCCACTCACGGTGTCTCCAAGCCCAGAGACTCCTGAGAGTCTCCAAGCCCAGAAGCTTCTGCTTTTTGGGGCATTTTGAGCAAAACCCAGCTGCTGCTTTTGCTGCCTGCAGTTGTCTGAGCTGCTGGAGTTTCACTGCTGACATCTCCCATCCACCGTACAGCCAGGGGCCCCAGAGCCTCCTCCTGCCCATCCCTTCTTGCCTGGGGAGTCTGAAGGAGCTGCTGCTGCTCTGCCAGTGCCTGCACTGCAGCCTGGCCCTCGTGGGAGGACAGGGTAAGTGTCCCCTGGGGCCCTGTGTGTGCTTTATTCACATTCTGCCTTCACAGGAATTATTTCTAAAGGCAAAGCTTTCCATGGGTGTCACCCCAGCACTGCTGGGCTTTGTAAGGGCTGCAACAGGTGAAGGGTTTTTTACATAAAGGGTGAGAAAATCTCTGTCATGCTCAGAGCTGGAGGGCTGGATGTGGGTCCTGATTCCTCCCCTTCACATCTAGATCAGCTCTGCTTATAAAATCACAGAATTCCTGACTGGTTTGGGTTGGAAGGGACCTTAAAGCTCCTGTTCCATCCCCTGCCATGTGCAGGGACACCTTCCACTTTCCCAGGCTGCTCCCAGCCCTGTCCAGCCTGGCCTTGGACATCTCCAGGGATGGGGCATTTCTACTGCTGCTCTCCAGGCAAGTTTGTGGCTAATGGTTTGTGTGATTCCCCTCCAAGTTAAACAAAAAGTAACTTTTTTGTCTCCTTTGCCTTGTTAAGTTAAATCCCATTTCAAATTCTGTAGTAATTCCTAAGTGTTTCCATTTTACCATTCAAAATTCTTCCTCTCACTCAGAGTACAGATCCTCTGCCTCTTGCATTAAGAAATTATTGCATATATTAAAGCTTGCTTTCTACAGAGTAGGCATTGAAGCCAGGCTATGGCTACAGGGGGTGAAATAAAGCCCATGACTTTGGGGATTTTTGTCACCCTGAGCTGGTTGCTGTCACAGTTTTGGGTAGAAAAGCAAGGACCCACTTGTTGCCAGCTCTCTGCTGTGGGCTGGGATTCTGCAGCTTTGTGGATGAAGGTGCCAGAAGGCAGCAACAAAACATTCTCACAAAACCCTTGATTTAGAAAGGTTCACTTTTTGGGAGGGGCGGTGAAAGACAGAGGAAAGCAAAGGGTTAAAGGCTGCCTGTGTTAGGAGCCACTGTCCTTAGCAAATAATAATCAGCATTCAGTGGTCCTCTGGGCCAGACTCCCAAATTTACCAAAGTGAGGGCTAAAGGCTGCACTGAGGAAATGCCACCCTGTTTCAGCCAGGCTTCAGGAGGCCCTGCTGGGGACAAAGGGGTTCTCAGCACCTCCTGAGCTGTTCAGGCCACGCTCTGTCACCATCACCGGGAGCACAGGGAAGGAACAGGTTCATTTCAGGTACCTCTGGCTGCCCAAACCAGGAGAGAGCACAGGTGTCTCTGTCTGAAAACAGTGGTAAGTGCCCTCAGGCTGTTCCCTCCCGGGGATGTGTCCCTCATCCCGGGGATGTGTTGCAGGGCAGGCTGAGAGCATCATTTCACAGAGCCCTAATCCCACAGCGGCTCTGAGCGTTCTGGGGAGTGCTGGGATGTGCCACAGCGAGCAGCAATGGGCCCAGGAGCTGTAAATCCGAGCGCTTGAACACAATCACAATGTGATTTCAGCATCAGCCACAGGTGAATGTGAGGCTGCCAAGCGGCCAGGGAGGTGTTCCACAGCTGCTGAATGGGCTGAAAATCTGCTTCCCAAAATGGGACAGCCAGGTCCCTGCCAGCAGAGCTGGAGCTGCTGTGCCAGCCTCATTCCTCACCCACTGTCCTGCTGCCAGCAGGAGCCTGGCACAGCCTGGGTCACCTCGTGGTTATGAGTGTCCTCAATGCAAAGAGCAGCTTGGAGGATGCTGTGCCCCCAGCCAGCCCCCCCAGCTGCTGGTGCAAACACTTTTGGAGCCAAGATCAGCTCTTTGATCGTCCTCCCTCAGCAGTGAGTGGTGGGGAACATTTCCTGTGCAGCTCTTTCTCCTTCTTTTGTGGCACAATTGTTGTGCTCTGGGGTAGGGAGGCCTCACCTCCAGTGCTAGGGGCAGTTTGGGGCACCACAAGATAGGAAAGACATTGAAATATTGTAAGAAAGATGTTAAAGCATCAGAGAGTGTCCAAAGGAGGTGAAGGGCCTTGAGGGGAACTGTTGTAGCATGATAATGATTGGCATTGACTCCATGGTTCCAGCAGGCTGATCAATCACTTTATTATAACATACTTATTAAGAAACCCATCACCCTTACAGCCAGTCCAGTACAGTCTGACCTAATTGGTCCTTGATTCCAAACACCATCACCCGTGGCCGATTAAGAAATCACCCTTTGGTAAACAAATCTCCACAACACATTCCACATGCTCACAACAGCAGGTGCAGCAAGTGGAGATAAGAATTGTTTCTCATTCTTCTCTCTGATCTTCTCACAGCCTTCCCCGGGACAATGCCTGGGAAAGCTGTGCCTGCTCTCTGTGCCACAGAGCTGCTGCCACAGGGAACTCTGTGAGGAGCAGCTGAGGGCCCTTGAGAGCACTGAGGGGACTCTCATCACAGTTACAATTTCCTCACGAGAGGAAGAGGAGGGGCAGCTCCCATCTCTGCTCTGGGACAGGGACAGGAGCCAGGGAACGGCTGGAGCTGGGCCAGGGCAGGTCAGGCTGGAGAGCAGGAAAGGTTCTTCCCCCAGAGGGTGCTGGCACTGCCCAGGCTCCCCAGGGAATGGGCACGGCCCCGAGGCTGCCAGAGCTCCAGGAGCGTTGGGACAGCGCTGCCAGGGATGCCCAGGGTGGGGTTGGTGGGGGGTCTGGGCAGGGCCAGGGGCTGCGCTGGGTGATCCTTGGGGTCCCTTCCAGCTCAGAACATTCCATGGTTCTGTGATGTCAAGCTGAGCACAGCAGGTTTGACAGTGACTCCCACAAGTTGTGTACTGGCTCGTGAAAAGCAAGGTTTGACCCCTTGCAGCTGCCAGGAGTCCCCTGGAGGCAGAATGCAGAGTAGCCAGCTTTTGGCCGCAGATCCTCGGCATCAGGAATCTTTGGGAAGATGATGAATAACGTTCCTGGTGCTTTCTCATGTGTGTTGTGACCTCCTGCAGGCTCTCTGCTGTCCTGTGCAGTCCTGGGCCGTGTCTTGGCACCTCTGGCATCGAGCCGTTGCCTTCAGCATGAGTGGGGTGCTCGCCCTGGCATCGCCCTCCCCTGATTTCTGTGTTTGCTGGTGACAGCTCTGAGCAGCTCTGCTGTCTCATTTCACAGCTGCTGGGCACCAGCTGAGTGTGAAAGGCCCGGGAGCAAGCCCAGACACTCCTGGGAGATCCAGACCCTGAGCTTCCCCCTGCTGCTCTGTGCCAGAGCTGCTGGGAGCAGCACTGCAGGACTTTGGGGGTTCTCTCTGTTCCTCAGTGCTACTGAGGGGTTGTTCCTGTGGGCAGGGACTCCCTGGGCTCTAAGGAAGCGCTGACCAGACACCTGTACTGGTGGCTGGATCTCCCAAATGTGGGACTTTGCACACTGCTGATGACCCAGACCTCACTGGATGCAAGGGGTGAGCAGGGGAAGAATTTGCAATTAAAGTCATAAATCATGGGAAAGTCCAGCAAAAATTGTCGTGGATCTCCTGCCCGTGAATATTTTGTGTTGTTTCTCTTCCCTCAGGATCAGGGTCTGTGCAGGTGTGAATCCAGCAGCCCAAGAGAAGGGAAAATCACCCACGTTCAGATCCCTGCTTGTCCCTTGGCCACCCAGAGCAGCTCAGGTTGTAGTGATCCCAACTGTGGGAGAGGAGGGAATGAAATGAGGACCGGAGCAGGAGCTAGAGAGGAATTGCTCCCTAGGCAAGGCAGCAGCTTGGAAGTCAGGGTTGATTTTTAGGATTTATTGTAAACTCAACCCGTGAGCATGACACAGGATCCACATTTCACTTCTCCATCCCTCAAATCTGTCTGAATTATCCTTCCCCTTTCCACCTTGCCTTTTTCAATGGAAAACCTGCAGTTAACAGAGAAACTGGGATTTGCTTTTTGCATCAGCAGAGCTGGGCACAGAGACCTGGCTGTGCTCTGGCTTTCTGGAGAGTGCTGTGGTGAGTGCTGCTGTGAGAGGACGGGAGGAAGCAATTCCACATCTCCCAAGAGGAGCTGGGCAATGGTTGGGATTTTCATCAAGGTTTTTGTTCCCAGTGCCCCATTTTGGGTTTGGGGTCTGCTCTAATGTGACCCTCCAAATAACCTGTTTATCCTAGCACCTGGTATTGAGGGCAGGGCAGAAGTGACTGATGGCAGACTTGTTTTCTAACTTGGCTTCTCTGTACTAATTAATTCCTCGATCAATCCCCACCTGCCTGCCTCACTGGGGTTGCTGTGAAGCTTAATTGAATTTGTGTCTCTCATGGACCTGGCAAGCTCAGAGGAAAGGTGTTGTTCCCTGCTGCCAGAACACTCTTGTTGGATAACTCCTGTCACCAGCAAACTGCACCCTGGATCTGGGCTCTTTCTTAGGTGAGGAAATACTTTTGGATTAGTGATTTGACGAATAAATAAGAGGACATTTGTATATATCTGTGGGAAAAGAAATCTGTCCCTGTGCCCACATTTGCCAAAGTGGCAGCAAACAAATGGAGCCTCATATTTGAACATTCAGCTGAGCAAGAGATGGGGAGGAACTGAATCAGGATAATCCCTTTTTATTCCACCAGGGAGCATAACTCTAATGATTTTGGTACTAAACACTTCTGCAGGTCAGCAGTCACCTTTTGATTCTTAACTAACTGTTCATTAGGGATTCCCTCGGGACAGGCAGCCGTGAAACCCAGAATTGTTCCCAGGCATGGCAAATAACAAGGAATTAAAACCTATCTACAGTCCTGCAAGCAGTGGTAGCTCAGGCTACATTTAAACCCCAAAATCTACCCTAAGCACCCTCCAAACCCTGTTGTTTCTCCTAAGCTGGAGCACTTAGTAACTCCAGTAAAATCCTTCCATTCCAGACGTGTTTGATTTAAAGGAGCTTTTGGGAATATGGTCCCTATTCCCTTCCAGGAAAATGGTTTTGAGCTTGTAGTATTTTAGGGTGACTTCCTTAGCCGTTCTGAGATGGATTTGTGTGCTTGTAAGGAGCATGACCACACCATTCCTTGGTTAATCATTGCTGGTGGGGAATTAGGAGCAGATCCTACAGCCAGAGCTCAGGGTTTCAGCAGGAAGTTACGGATGCAAAACGCATTCCCTGGATTTCCCACAACCCTTCCTGCCCAGAAACATCAGCGATTTGCATATTAACGCTGATAATGAGCTAATGAGCGGCTGGGAGGCTTTTCATGATGTCAGAGCCCAGTGGTCACTGGGGGAGGAGGCTGGAGGCTGCTGCCCTGGGGCTGGGGAAAGCCCTGGGTGCAGGGCTCAGGGTCGGTCCAGCCTTGCTGTGGGATGCCAGCGGTGCCAGCCTGGGGTGTGTGGGCAGCCCGGGCTGCCAGAGACTCCTGCCCAGCAGGAACGGTGGCCATTTACCCTCATTTTTAGGTGGTGACTTGCAAAGGTGCTTCCTGTTGCTGAGCTGGCAGAGCCTCAGCAGAGCGGGGATGGACGTGCCCTGCCAAAACTCATCCCCGGCTGTGGGAAAAGAATCTGTAGAACATTTCTAAAGTTTGATAGGAGGTTTATATAGTGTGTGTTTGCATGTAAACTTTGAGATGAGAAATACTGACTTAGAAATGCCTCTCAGTTGCCCCATCTCTAAAAAGCATAAAAGAAAAGAGCATAATGTGTATATAGATATATATATAAAACACCAGGCTGGCTGCACCCATGGGATGCTGCCCTGCCTGGGGCTCTTGAACAAGATTTATTCCTCCTCCACAGAGCTGTGGAGGTGGAAGGGACCTCGTGAGGCCACCCAGTCCAAACTCCTGCTCAAGCAGGGTCAGCCAGAGAGCATTGTCACGTCCAGGTGGCCTTTGAGCATCTCTAAGGATGGAACATTGTTGCCCTGTTCTTTTGAGAGTTTTAAAGTTTTTCTAGAAGTTCCTATGCCTTCTGATATTTACATATTTCAACTGAGTTTTCTCACGCATGCTCATGCAAATAATGATTGTTTTGCAATCTTTGTGGGAGGAGAGAATTGATGGACTGTTGGTTTGACCAGTGTGGTTGGAGAGGTGGCAGTTTCACCCTCCAATCCACTGGCACTTTTGCTATTGTATATATAGTAGAGTCGAAAAATAAAGTTCACTTTTTTGAGTTCTTTTTCTTTCCTTTTACATCTAACCTACTTCTGTGAGTTATTTCGTGTTGCAGTGTGACAGAACATCACCTCCCTCAGCCCTCAGGCAGCACCTGGCAGCTCAGGGTGCCATCAGCTTTCTGGGTGGCTCATGTTCAGGTCAGGGTCCACCAGGACCCCCAGGTTCTTTCCTGCCTTTCCCTGGTCTCCCTCTGAAACAGAACTTTTTATTTCCTCGGTGTTGAGCTTTATAAGATTCCTGCCTCCCCATTCCCAGCCTGTCCAGGTCCCTCTGGCACATTACCCATCCCTCTCAGTTTGGTGCCAACAGCAAAAATTGTCAAAAGGACATTCTGCCCCATCATCCAGATCACTAAATGCTAATCAGGACTGGAGCCAGGATTCCTAGGATTGACCCCTGGGATACAGAATCAGTCACTGGCTGCCAACTAAATTTTGTGCCACCCATCATCACCCAGCCCCTCCCCCAGTTTTCTGTCCACTCACTCTCTGCTCCTCCAGCCCCAACAGCTCACACCCCAAGAGTGAGGGCTCCAAATCAGCTTTGTGTGTTGGAGGGGATGAGCTGCATTTTCAAGTTTATGTTGCACCCAAAGCAGCTGGAAAATTGACATGGGAAAATCTGCCGGTCAGTCAATCATCAAGGGGGACTTGCAGGGAGCGGAGGCTGGAAACTGAAAGGCCACATCCCCTGTGACCTGCCAACCAGGACCTTGGTGGCTTTTCCTGCTCTGAGCACAAACAAAAGCAGTTTTTAAAGCTCCTGTCCTGGCAAGAGGCCACTCGAGACTGCCAGCACCTCCAGGGCTGCTCGCTGATGGAGGCAGGAGCAGGACAAATATTTACAAGATGGATTTGTATGAAAAGGTGCCTTTGGATGTCCCAGGCACGAGTTTTGGTTAAACCCCCCATATTCATAGAAATCTGCCCCAATGGCCTGTGTGCAGCCCCATGCTGAGCTGGCTTGTGGCCCCTGCTGAGGTCAGTCCCCTCAAAACCAGCAAAAACCTTCCCAAATCCATTTCTGCTGGAAATGGAGTCTCAGTGGCTGTTTTGCGCCTCAGTTTACCCCCAGAAGGTCACAATGTTCATTCGGCCCAGCACCTCCCTGCCCCAAGGAGGGTGCCAGCCTTTCCAAGCCCTGCCCAGCTAAAAGATGATGAGCCAAGAAAACCAGTGCCAGCCACGGCCATGAGATTGTCACCCAGGTCCTCCTGGTTTCTCCTCCTGCTCCTCCTCCAGCCAGCTTACAAGGGCTCATCCTTGTGCCTCAGTTTCCCTCCCTGCCCTCTGCTGAGGCTCATCACCCATCCTGAGGAGGGGCAGCTGCATCAGGGGTTTCTCCCCCTGCTCAGGGGTGGGGGTGCTGATCCCATCCCGCTGCTGGGGCCGGGTGGGTGTGGCACGGAGGGTGACCACAGCTGGAGCTGGGAGGTGCCCCGGGGGAGGGCAGCCCTGGCCAGCCCCAGGGTGCTGCTGGAGCCTTGCTGGGAGCACTGGGACCTGCCTGGTAAGCGCCAAGCACGGTGTTATTTTGGCTTTCTGCAGAGGTGAGTGATGGGAACAGGGTCACAGGGTGCCCAGACTCTGCCAGCAGTGCCCCAGGGGACCGGCACTGTCCCGGCAGCAGCTCCAGGTGGTTGCTGAGCTCCCCAGGGCCCGCAGCACAGACACTGCTCCCTGGCTCCAGCCCCGATACTCTCCCAGCTCCACTCCCAGAGGAGGCAGGTGGTGCCACCAGGGATGGGGAGTGGGTGGCACCTGGGTGAGGGACCAGGAGGAGTTCCTGTCCAGGGCTCCCCTTCTGCCCTGGCCTCACAGGACTGGGAGAGCCTGGGAATGGCTATCCCAAAACCTGCTGTGCCCAGGCGTGGTGGCACCCCCGGATGGCCAGGGGGTGTCCCTTCCCCAGCAGGATGCCACGGGCAGTGTCGCTGTGGCTGACGGACAGATGCCATTCCTGGCTGGAGATGCCACGGGTGGCACAACACAGTTCCCTGGTTTATGGCCCCTTTTCCTGGGCTCTCCCAGTGGGCTGCTCTGGCTCTGCTGCTTCCTTCCCACCTTCCCCCACCCCTCTCCCTCCTGCCCAAAGCTGGCTCAGGTGTGAGCAAACACGTCCAGCCAGGTGTGAGGGACAGGGGCACTGTCCAGAGCAGGTTCCTGCCCCGCCAGGCTGGCATGGGTGGCACAAACCCCAGAGTGGCTGTGGGGGACCCACGAACCTCCCCTGGCTCTGGGTGGTGTCCCCAGTGCTGTCCCCTCCCTCCAGGCTGGGCTTTGTTGTGTTTTGGTGTCTGGGGGGTTGAGTGGGCCCCAAGGAGCCCAGTGACACCTCCCTGTGGGGTGGGGGATGTTGGCCTCCCTGGAGCTGCCCTGGCTCCTGCATCCATCCCCCTGGGGCAGCCTCCTCTTCCTCTTGCCTGGCCCTGGGAGGCTGAGGAGGGCCTGGGGCTGCACGTGGGGCTGTTCTCTATTCAGGGACCCTCTGTCCCCCTGGCTGCCACCGCCCAGCCTGGTCACTCCAGCCAGGACAACCCAAGCAGTATCTACTGATCAAATGAGGGGCTGTGTCCTTCTCCTCCCCCCTGCCACGGGCAGGACCGGGCACAGCTGTGGACGTGTCCCCGTCCCCAGGCCAAGAGGGACACGGCTCTGCCAGCTGGGGCTGTGTCAGGGCAGGGCTGTCCCCACAGTGCCACTGCCTGGGGACCAGCGGGGAGATCCCACGTGCCCGGAGGTGCCAGGGACATCCATGTCCCTGGGCTGGCCGCTGTGCCAGCACCATCCTGTCCCTGCTGCTGCTGCTCTCCAGGCAGCCGGAGCTGCTGACAATCTGAGCTCCTCGAGGAGTCAGGGGGTGCTGGTCTGGAGGAGAGGCTGCCCCAGGCTGGCTGCTGTGGGGAGGGGATGTGGCCCTTCCATGCCCACCCAATGTCCCCGTGTGCCATCAGCCAGAGCAGGGGCAGCTGGAGGGGGCTCGGCGCGTGGCGGAGCACTGGGCAGTGGCAGCGGCAGATGAGGGATGAGGTCGCGGCAGCGGTGAGATGACAGAAAGTCATGGGCCGTTAGTGTGTGCAGGAACGGGGGGCCTGCCTCAGAGGGGCAGAGAAGCACCCCAGGGTTTGCCCAGAGCTGGAACAGGCTCCTGCTCCCACAGAACTGTAAATTTGACTTTCCTCTGTGACTTTTCCTGACTTGTTCTGTGGTCACTTGAGCCAAGAGGGCAGCAGAGCCTTCAGCAGCACCTTGGGTGTTGGACCATACTCTTTTCTGGCCCAGACATGGGGCAACTGAGAGGCATTTTAAAAGCTTTTATTCCATTTTCAGTCTCGTGTGAAGGGTGACACAATACAGATGTTATAATTCACACCATCACAATCAGAAGCCAATTATTTCCTAATTACAATATATGATAGGTGTTTCTTGGCCTATCAGTTTTAATCACACAATGCTGTAAATGCCTTGAAGTCAATCATCGTGTCAGCCCGTTTTGTCACACTCTGCGAGCCTTCTGGCACGTTTTGGGAATTTCCTACAAATCCATTCCCCACACTGGGCACAGGGGAAATGACACCTGTGAGGGGACGGAGCCCATCAGGGACATCCCAGAGCTCTTTGTGCTCCTTGCCAAGGGGTGACTTTGCAGCCCCGAGAGGTGGAAGAAGGGGATTGATTCAAGGTGTGACAGCCGTGCCCTGGTTGTGTGGGGAGCAGTGCAGGAGCCGGCAGCTCTGCAGATGCAGGTGAGAGGGGAGCAGAGACAAAGCTGCTCCTTGCAAGGGGATTTCACTGCCAGAATTTGGGCAGCTGAAGAGGGAGGTGCTGGAGGGGTTCTTTGCTCCATCCTAGGGGGTAAAACAGGTGGAGGCACTGACTGGGCCACTGCTCCAGCTGCACACAGAGGCTCCCAGGGAGCGGCTCTGGGTATGTTGGGGTGTCTCCAGCCCTGCTGGGGTGTTGGACCCCACTGGCCAGGCTGGAGGCTCATATTTGGGGGTGCAGAGGGGGCTGCTGAGCATGGCTGTGCCCCTCAGGGCTCACCAGGTCCCCATCACCGGTTTGATGTGTTGGGTTTGGCTGCAGAGCCAGGGGAAATCCACAGGACCGGTGATGTCCCTGCTCTTGCTGGGCAGCAAATGAGGGCCAGGTGAGGATGTGGGGCTGCATCCGCAGCTCACCCCAGTCAGTGCTGGGAGAGGACCCCAGGATCTGGGCAGTGGCAGAAGCTGCATTTGGGGATCGTGTTGGGAGCTCGGGATGAGCGTCCGGGGGGGTGATAACCTGGAGTGGCTGCTGCCGTGGCAGGAAAACAAACCTGTGTCAGCTTAATCTCAGCTGGGAAAGGGATGGGAACCAGCATGGATGGGGATGCCCTGCTGGAAAGAAAAGGAATTAAACAAGGCCAAAATGAAGTGCTTGGAGAGTGTTTTCACCCTGAGCAAGGATTCTCTAGGGCTTTGATTTGTTTTAAATTCACATTAAAGCCCCACCAAAGGGAGCTTCTGGTTCTACCTTGGTAGGATCTGGATGGAGTTACAGCTCCTGAAGTTCAAGCCTGGTGCCTGAAGTGCTGAAGCACATCTGGCTGCTTTGCTCTGCAGGAACCTGCTAGAATTTACCTTTCCTGTGTGAAGAGGCCTGCAATAAGCTGGCAGTAAGGTGGTTTTCCCTGGAAAACAAACCTTTTGCCCCCAAAATACCCACCCAGTTGCACCAGAGGCCTCAGACATGGCCCCCTTCAAGGAGCCTTGTTCTGTGTAGCAAAGGCCAAACCCTGCAAGCTCTAAAGTTGCCTTAAAAGTGCTTGATTCATTTTTTTACCATTTAAAAGTCCCAGCTCCTGAAATCATGTGATTGCAAGGAGATGACATTGCTGAGGAAAGCACAGGGTTTGGGTAAGCACTGAGAAAACAAAAACCACCAGCGAGGAGCCTCCTCCTATTTTCTTCGGAAAAATCCCCTCCTGATTTGGACAAACACAGTGGTGCTGGCTTGGAGGCCCTGCTGGCAGCGGCCAGGGCTCAGCGTGGGCAGGGAGGGAAGTGAAAAAGCTTTGCATTTGTGTAAGGCTGCAAAATGGGGTTGCCAAACAGGATACAGGCTGGGAAACCAGCTGGGCGAGGAGGCTGTGGCTGCCCCGGTGCATCAATTGCTGGTGCTGATAATTGTATTTACATTAAAAGGAGTTGATCTTTTCGGTGGTTCACTGCTTGTTTAGGCTCTGCTCTGAGCACTCTGCTGCTATGGGAGCGTTGGTGCACTGAGGTTTTTGATATTTAGTTTTACTGAAACAAACGCTGCTGGTTAAAATTTGCATCCCAGGATTCTGGCTGGAGCCTGGGGAAGGATGGCACATGGCAGCAATCACAGAATTATAGAATCATTAAGGCTGGAAAAGACCTTTAAGATCATCCAGTCCAACTGTGAGCCCAGCACCACCACTGTTCACCACTAAGCCATGTCCTCAAGAGCCACATTCTCACATTTCTTTGAACACTTCCAGGGATGGGTGACTCCATCAGTTCCTCAGGCAGCCTGTGCCAGTGCTTTACAAGCTTTTAAATTATTTTTTTTTCTCTTTAATATCCAACCTCAACCTCCCTTGTGCAGCTTTCCTCTCTTTCTGTCACTTGTCCTCTCCCTGAAGGCAAGAGCTGGGTGGGAGCCCGTGGGCTCCTGCTCCAGTGTGGGGAGCTCCAGCTCATGGTTTCTCTCCCTGAAGAGATGAGAAAGCAGCTCCCCCTGTGAGTCAGAGCCTGCTGGGGCCTTCTCTGCCGAGATCCCAGGGAAATGGGTCCCTTTTGTTGCCCAAGAAGCCCTGGGGTGCCCTGGCTCCCCTGTGAGCTGGGGCAGCCCTGCTTTGTGCCCCACAGGCAGCTTTTCCTCCCTGGCTGTCAGTGATCCCAGGGAAGGTTTGGGTGAAGTTCAGCCCAGCTGGTCACCTGCCCAGTGGGTTTTGTGTTCCTGCTCCTGCCTGTGCTGCTTTTCCTGCCCTGGCAATCAGCTCTTTGGCTGGAGGTTGTCCCTGGCACTTTGGTTTCCTGAGGTCGGGCATGTCTCACATGCCCCTCCTTTTCACCCAATTTCATTTCCTGCAGCCTGAAGTGACTGTCACGGTAAAAGTAAATTCAAATGAAAGCCTGTCAGGGGGAATCTGTTTGGGGTTTATTCTGTCTGTGGGCTGCAGGAGTGGGGCTGCACGAGGATGCTCAGGGCAGCTCCGCTGAGCCCTTTCTGCTGCCTTGAAGCAGAAAAGCCTTCCCCTTACAAATGTACACGCACCCCCGAAGCTGAAAACAACCTCCAAAATGCTGTTCAGCCTGGAGAAAAGCAGGCTCGGAGTCTTTTCCAACCTCACTGATTCTGTGCTAATAGTTTATAAGAGCTTTCTGCAAACAGACCCTAATGCAGCTCTGCGCTGGGAGGGAGCCTGGCCTGCGCCGGCAGCTGGCACAGAGCTGGGAGGCTGCAGGGGAGTCCCTGCAGGGGATCTGGGCTCCTAAGCCCTGCAGGGGACCCTGCCTGGGTGGAAGGATTTCAGCTTCTCAGGGTTGGTGCTGGGTGCTTTGGTGGCCACTGAGTCAGTTTGGGATGGGACTGCGGCTTTCCCAGGCATATTCAAATATGACACAACATAAGCATAAACAATGATGTGTGTGTGCATATATATATGTATTTATAGGTCATATATATGCGTATTTATAGGTCATATATATGTATATGCCATACATATGTATTTATAGGTAATATATATGTATTTATATACCATATATATGCATATTTATATGCCATATATATGTATTCATATACCATATATGTATTTATGTCACATATATATGTATTTCTATGCCATATATATGTATTTTTATGCCATATATATGTATTTTTATGCCATATATATGTATTTATATGTCATATATATGTATTTCTGTGCCATACATATGTATTTAAATGTCATCTATATATGCATTTATTTGTGTGTGCACAGAGAAAAGTATGGCAGCACTACTTGAATGAAGGCAAAGCAGTTTGGGTGCAAATCTAAGGGGATTTGCTGTTGCCTAAATGTGTTTTAATGGTAAAGGAAAACTTGCAGGAAGGTGTACAAGTGGGTGTGTACTGGGGACAGGGGGACGCCAGCACAGCCCCCCTGGCACCGGGTGGTCTCTGCTGGACCCCTCAGAGTGGCTCTGAGCCACCTTGGCCACCTCCTGCCCCATGCCAGCACCCTGCACATTCCCAGCCCGTTCCTGCAGCCCTGCTGGGCCACCCACCTTCCCCCACAGCATCCCCCTGGGTTCCTCAGCTGGAAAAAGCCCTCTCTCCCAGCGCAGAGCACGCAGCAGAATTCCCACCTGCTCTGCCCCCAGCCCCTCTAATCCCTTTATGGTGTTTGTGCCGGGCTCCTCCTGCCGATCCTGCTCTTTGCCTCCTCTCTAATCTCCCCACCGAACTGTTTGGCAGGACAAAAACCAGCCTGGGTTGGTCACACCGATCCTGGGGAGAGGGAATGCTCTCCCGGGGGGCTCCAGGGCTCTGGGAGGTGCTTTGGGGGTTTTACAACCAGGGAGGGACTCCCTCAGTTCTGAGCAGTGTCCTGAATCCTGGAGATGATTTAGAGTAAAACCCGAACTCTTCATCCCAAAATCCCTGCTTTGTGCCCAGGGATGATCCTGCTTGGGCAAGTGTGGGGAGGGATGTGGCAGCCAAGGCCCAGCCCCCTGCCCTGCTGCAGCACCAGGGGAAGGTGTAAGAAGTCACCCCATGAGGTAAATTAGTCCATGTTTAACCCCTTTGTGGTAAAACAAGTTGTGTTACTGAAGATTTTCAATCTGAGAAATTTCTTAATGATTTATTACTATCCTATCAAAGCAAGAAATATCTTTGGTGTATTTTGGCAAGGCTGGAAAATGCTCAGGCTAATAAAACCTCAAAGTCAGAGAGGCCAGGTTTCCCTAGGATGGGTCTCCAGACTGATCCAAAAAAAAATACACTGGGAAGGGGAGCAGCCCTGCTGCATCCTGCATCCCTGTGGGCCTGGGGGTGACATCCCAGATGGCACCAGAGGTGATGGTTGGGCCGGGCTGGGGCAGCACAGCACAATCTGCTTCTCTCCCTGCCGTCTTTCATGTGGAGAAACCCCTCTGCTGCAGCTCTGAATGGGCTTCACAAAGTCCTCTGGAGATTTATCTGTGACCTTTTACTTCTCCAAGGACACCCCTGCTCCCTTTCCTGCCCTCGGCTCTGCCACCCACCCGACCTTGGGCCGGGACTGATTCCCTGAGCCTGGTGGTGGTTAATATTTACTGTACCTGGCGTGGAGGGGAGCAGGCAGGAGCCCGCTGATTGCAGAGCCTGGGCTTGTTTGGGGGAAAATCTTATTCCAGAGCTTCGAGGACCCAGGTGTGAATTGTGCTCCCTGTTGTTGGTGTAACAGGGTTGTTGCTACGGAAAGGACTGGAATTAGGCTTGGTGAGGTGAGGCTTGATCCCAGGAAAAACTGACTAAGCAGGTGCCCAACTTTATATGGCAGGAATGCTTCTTCCTGCTTACTAAAATCGTTCTTGGTGTGAAATAATTGTGTCTGTTTGGCGAGCTGCCTCGGGGGCGGTGTTTGGGCAGGGATGGTGCCATGGCACCGGAGGACCTGGTGTACTGGTGGCCTTGGCAGCACTGGGGTAGCAGCTGGGCTCAGTGACCTTTTCCACCCTTAGGAATTCTGTGATTCCACTCCTGTGCCCCCACAGGCTGCTGTTGTCCCTGCTGTCCCCAAACACCACAAACCCACCGTGTTTGCTCTCCTGGGGCAGGTGGGCTGTGACCAGGTGAGGGATTATTGGTGTTTGTTCTGCCTTCCCCTTTGGGGAGTTTTGATGCTCAATGATTCCAGCTGCTCTCAGAGGAGCTCTGCTTCCCAATCCAGGTTACTGGGTTAACTCAGCCTGGATTTTGGTTCATTTCTCCCTGGGTTTGAGCCCACTCAGGCTCCGGGGTATTTCTGCACAGGTGGGCACATCCAGGAGGGAAGCCAGAGCTTTCACAGGGAATAAATTGAGCCTCTCCCCCACCCAGCTGAGTCAGGAAGGCGCCGGGTCTCGGCGGAACCCTCCTGTCACAATGGGCACCCCGGTGCTGGCCCTGCTGTCTCTGAAGGACGCAGCTCCCCTCTCCTCGGGTGCGCTTTGCAATCCTTCCCAAGGGATGCCGATCCATCTCTGTGCTTTCTGCTCAGCATCCGAGCTTCTCCAGCCCTGAGGGCGGTCCCGCGGGCTCCAGCTCCCCAGGCGGGATGGAGATGGAGATGGAGATGGAGATGGAGATGGAGATGGAGATGGAGATGGAGATGGAGATGGAGATGGAGATGGAGATGGGAGCAGGGAGCCGAGGATCCGGCGGAGCCGCTGACGCCTCCCCGGCTTGGTGTTGCAAGGCCTCCGGGAAAGGGCTGCACACCCAGGGGTGCATTTCCTCCTGCCCTGGGACGATTTCCAAACAAGAATGAGGAAATGCCGAGCTTTGCAGCCGCATTCGTGGATGTGTCCCTAAAATACCCCGCAGAGGGAGGTGGCTGCTTTCGAGCTGCACCCCAGCTTCAGTTGCAGGAGACCCTGAATGTCACCGGGGCAGCGTCAAGGACAGGGAGGAGACCTGCGTGGCTCTGCCACCGCTGCTCCAGGGACCTTGGGCACGTCCTCGTGTGCCAGCCTCCTTCCCAGGCGCTCTGCCCGGGGCAGCACCCACGAGCTGTGGGGTGGGTGACGTCTGGCCCGCCCGCAGCCCGCTGCCACTGATGTCACCGCCCGGTCACCGAAATCCTAATTAAGTTTTGCTTCTGTCGCTGCCAATCTCATTTCCTGGTTCTTGTGCAATCCCAAGTGCTTTCAGGTTTCTTCCCGATTCTTTATCTGCCTGCGGGACCAAAACACCTTCAGAAGAAAAACAGAGCTGATGTCTTGGGTCAGTGCCCGGGGAGGAGATGTCTTGCGGGGGGCAATCAACCGTGAAGCAGTTTTTTTAGCTGCCCTGGTGTTTTGCAGAAATACATTCCTGGGGTGAGTCAGGCAGCCACAAACTGTCTTAAGAACCGGGGAAATTAGCAAAAACCCAACTGCTTTAGAGCCCAGACATGCCTTAAAGCCTTTCTCCTTTTATAACATTGGAAAACTGCTTAAAACCCGAGGCTGGAGAGTCGAGGCGCGCTCACCCCCCGGGTTTGCTTGGGGGGGAAGTTGTTTGGAATCTTGCCCTCCTCCCAGAAAAAAATCCGGGAGTGTTCGAGATAACCCCGGAGGCGCCGGCACGGGCTGTGCCCGTGCTGGTTGTGCCCTGGCACGTTTGGGGTCTGTCTGCTCCGACACGTGGGAGCCTCTCACGCAGGATCTATGGAAAACTGAGAAGGCAGCGAAGCGTTTAATTCACCTAATTGGATCTGCGTTCGGCTCAATAGCTGGAAATTGCTGCTATATTGAAATAATCGACTCAAATTCACACCTGTTGGCTGAGGGTTTTTAGCTGACTGTAAATCACAGCAGAGCCTGTGCTGAGCTTGGATAGTTTGGAGTTTGAAGAGACTCTACTACGCTCTGGTGTTTAAAAATTGTGCTTTAACTCAGCGGTTTATAGATGGGAAGGGCTGAACCAGGAGATTGTGGTGTTTTCCCAGCAGCTCCCCCTGCAGCTCTCAGCCTTTCCTCCCCTTCCAAGGAAAGCCCTGGGGACAAACCCAGCCCTGCAGCCACGGCGGGGCTGGAGCCGGGTGGGAAGGGGTCGTTCCTGGGGTGTGCAGGGCAGGACTGGGGGAGAGAGGCAGTGGTAGGGCTGCCAGGCATCTGGCTGTCCCTGTCCCGGGAATCTGGCTGCCCCTGTTCCAGGGATCTCGTTGCCACTGATGTCCCCAGGACCACCCAGGCACCCAGATCCATTCCATCACACATCCACATGGTCCCAGCCAGGTTTTGGGGTGCTGGGGGAGCACAACCCAGCAGCCTCCCCAGCTCCCCCCTCGACAGCAACTGAGCAGCGCTGGGAGTAAAACACCTGCACGCGTGTACGAGGGCAACCCTACACAAACAAGGGGCCAAAAGGGATGACACACTCGGAGAGGGAACCGGAGGTGGTAAATATCATTTTCAATGAGTAGCACCTGTTTTTTTCAAATAAACAAGAAGTTATTTAGCCAATAACTCACTACTTTTAAATAAAGCGGTGCTTTAGCTGTGCGATAGCCGTCTTTTTTAATAACTAACATTTTAATAAGAAAAGAAAACAATACTAAACGTCCTCAATGGGTGTCCCGGAGGTGGGGACCGGGGCCCGGCACCGCCGCCCCGGGGCGGAGCCGCCTCCGCACCGCCCCCCGACCGCGGGCGCCTTTAAAACGCGGGCGGAGCGGGCGCGGGCAGCGCGGGGGCCGGTGAGCGAGCGGGTGAGGGTTCGAATCCCGCTGGGGGAAGCAGCCGGGGGGAGCTTGGGTGGCTTGTTATGGGCTGGGAGGTTGGTTTGTAAAATACGCGTGGGGAGACGGGCAGGGGTGATGTGGCACTCACCTGTGCGCCCTTGCAGGGCCGTCGCCATGTCGGTGTCGCACAGCTCCAGGCTGAACAAGCTGGTGCGGGAGCAGTACATGAGGCTGCCCCAGGATGGGAGGGTGCAGGTCACCTACGTCTGGATCGACGGCAGCGGCGAGGGCGTGCGCTGCAAGAGCAGGACCCTCGATAAGGAGCCCAAGAGCATCGAAGGTAACGCGGCTGCTTGTCCCTCGGGTGATGGGTGGTGTGGTGGAGGGCCCTGAGCATCGCTGGGAAAAGTTCTGGGGTGCTTCGGGCGGTGGGAGCTGGGCCGGGCTCTCGCTGGTTGTGTGGCACCAGTGATACCTGTTGCAGCTCTCTGGTGGGGCTGCACCAAGCAGCAGGGTGAATATCCAACCTGCGTCCCTGCGGTTTGCTTAATCCGCTAATCTCTGCTATTAGCGCTGGGTGGGAAGGGGAGGATGAGTTCCTCGCCCCTTTCCACAAGGCAAACAGGCATGGAGATGTGTCGGCATCTGGATGGGGTTTGGCAGGGAGGTGGAGGGGCTGGGACTGATCCTGCCCGTGCCTGATGGTGCTGGGGTGGGGTGAACACTCTGACGCTCAGGGAGCACCGATGGGCTCCGGGGATGTGCAAGAAAACCTTTGTGGCTGACATCCCATGGAACTCGGCACCCTTTGGGTGCTCCATCCTGGACCTGAGCCGCCAGCACTTGGCACAATCCGTATGTAGAACTTTTCCCAATCTCACTCCCGCCTCCGTCCCCCTCCTGCCTCGCAGATGTCCCCGAGTGGAATTTCGATGGCTCCAGCACGGCACAGGCAGAGGGCTCCAACAGTGACATGTTCCTGGTGCCGGTCTGCATGTTCAGGGACCCTTTTTGCCTGGACCCCAACAAGCTGGTGCTCTGCGAAGTGCTGAAGTACAACAGGAAACCCGCAGGTGAGCACCCCCAGCTCCCGAGGGTCACCCCCTTACTATTCAGGGTGTCACCTGCGCCAGGGGCCGCCTGCTCCGGACCGCCTGCCCTGGGGAGCAGCTGAGCGCCGAGCTCTTGGCCCCGGGCTCCGAAATCCAAGCGCTGTTCGCAGGAACCTGTTTTAGTGGCACAGGGCGAGGAGAAGAGCAGCGGCACTCGCCAAAGGCGTCTCCCGGCTCGTGAGCCCGAGCTCGCCCAGCCTCGGGGGGAGCAGGAGCTGGAAGTGCGGGGTTCTGGCGTGCCGGGGTTGTGGTTGCTCTTCTCGCTGGTGGGAGGCTGCAGAAAAGGAAGGAGGAGATGCTGAGACGGCGTGTGCTCGCTCAGAGTGACCTTTTGCAAACCGCCCCAGAACGCGCGGCTCTCGGTCTTATCTCCGAGTCTGCAGTCCGTCTTGTCCCTGTGATAAAGCCCCAGACACAGGAAAAGGAGCCTGTTTGCAGGGACGCGCTGAGGGGCTCCCGGAGGGGTTATTTGCCGGTAAATAACCGGATATTTGCCACTCAAGCAGGGCTGTGCGCCGCGGGGTGTGAGGGGGAGGGAGAGAGCATCTGCGGGTGATGCAGCTCTGCCGGGAGAGCAGCGGGCAGGAATGGTGAAAGACGGGGCTGATTCCTCCTCCAGCAGCGTCCAGACTCGGGTGGGGGACGTGTCTTGGGCTGAGATTCCTGCCCGGCAGCTCCTCCACTGCAGGAGTTTGTAAGGGGAGCCCCTGATCCTGGGGCTCCTGGGGCAGAGAGAGCTCAGCCCAGAGCCCTGATGGTGAGAGGGGTGCACCCTCCAGCCCTTCCCGTGGTGGGTTTCCATGGACCTTAAGGGCTGTGTGGTTTCAGGGGAAGAAATTCTTGCCCTTGCTCCCCTTCTGCCACTGCTTCCCTCCAGCCCCACGCTCTGTTGTAGCTGCTCTGGGGTTTTACTGCAAGTTAGGGCAGAATGTGCAGCCTGGAGCCTGCCTGTCCCTGTCACAGCAGTTTTTCAGCCTTTTTCACTCATGTCTTGGTCCAAGCTCTCATTCCCCTTGCCTGGCTCGTTCATGTCTGGACAGTTCTCTGCTATCTGTGTTTTCCTGGCAAATCCCCAGTTGCCTTGAGCACCTCAAAAGGCCAAGGCAGGGCCAGCCAGTCTGGATGCTAACCAAAACCATGGAGCTGCAGAAAGAGAACGATAATTAAGATTAGGCTGGTAGAAAGAGGATGGGGGTGAAGGAGTGATGGAAGTCCCTGTTCCCAGGTCTGCTGAATGCCTGTAGGACAGGGTTGGGGTAAGGCTCCTTGTCTCTCAGTGAGTAAGAGGAGGAGGATGGACCATCAGCAGTGGTTTGGAGAACTGGGTAATTAAACCCTCTTGACCTGTGGCCTGATGCTCCAGTGATGGAGTAACTGTGAGGAGGAATTTGGTGAGCAGGAAGGGGGATTCACTCATGATTTCCTTAAGGTTTCTGTGGGAAGCCCTTGGCAGTGGTGGAACCTCAGTCTTGGGGCGGGATGGAGCAGAGCCTGGTGGGTGCTGGCTCACAGCATGGCTCTAACCCGGACCTCTCTGCCCCCAGAGACCAACCTGAGACACACGTGCAAGAAAGTCATGGACCTGGTGAAGGACAGCCACCCCTGGTTCGGGATGGAGCAGGAGTACACCCTGCTGGGCATCAACGGCCACCCCTACGGCTGGCCCGACAACGGCTTCCCCGGCCCGCAGGGTAAGCGCTCCCTCCCTGCCCCAGCCCCAAATCCCCCCTCAGCTCCCACCGTGCTGCCTGTGGGGTGCTGGAGGTGGCAGATAGCCCGTCCCAGCCTCGGTGCAGCTCTGCTGTCAGGGATGGCCCCAGGTAGGGGCTGTTTGCCGAGAGCACCTGGTGCCCTGTGGCTCACGTGAGCCGCGCCGCTCCTGCCGGACCCTGCTTGCACAAACAGCTCAGCTGCACGACTTGTTTGGCAAGGGCTGGAAAAACCTCCTCCCCTTGGCTGTTGGGGAAAGGGCTTGGCATGGCGCGTTGTGCCCTCCTGCAGCAGCGAGCCGGCTCCTCAGCTGCCTCCTGGGAGAGAGCCAGAGGCTCCCCAACCTGATTTTTGTGTGGACCGGCTGCTTGCAACATCTCCCTTCCCCGAGGCGGGGAGAAGATCTTTGCCTTACCTGCTTGAATGAGGAAGATATCAAACCCCAGCGAATTGGATTTGCTAGCCGTGAACAATGCCAAATGTTGTCAGAACAATCTCGGAGGCTTGATGTGTTCAGAGGGTGAGGGAGGTGCCCCTGGGCAGACCAAACTTTGCTTATCTCTAGGCCACCTCCCAGTTGATGTGTTACAAGTGTTATTGAGCTGCCAAGATAAGGCTGAGGTTTCACAGATGAACTGCTCACACTGCTAGTCCTGGAGCTGGGGTCGGTGCCTTGATGTTCTGTGGAGAGAAACATCATTTTAATTCCCATAAATCCTCTGCCCGTGGCAGCAGGTACCTGGGAGGGTGGGATTATGTTACAGTGTTGTTGTTGTTGCTCCCTGAAGCTTTCCCTGGGTGGTGACTCCTTGTTCTTTCCAGGACCCTATTACTGCGGGGTTGGAGCAGATAAGGTGTACGGGCGTGATATTGTGGAGTCCCACTACAAGGCTTGTCTCTATGCGGGGGTGAAGATCTGTGGCACCAATGCCGAGGTGATGCCCTCCCAGGTACGTGTAGATGGCCCCAGGCAGCCCATTCCCAGTGATGGATAGGAGTTATTGTGGGGCTGGAATAAGCCAGCAACTCCCAGCTCCTCTGGAACACCAAATCCAGTGACTCCTCACATCGGTTTTGCTTAGCTGGGAGCAGTTGCACTGCTGGAATGGAAATGTGCATTCGATTTTCTCCTAACTCACCCTGAGCTCCTTGCACAGCTCAGCCTGAGCTCTGGCTGCCGGAGCAGAGCTGAGAGCTCCCCCGTGGGAGCAGGGATGTGGGGGACAGTGGGAGCTGGGACAGGCTGCAGGAACACCATGTGGAGTGATGGGGTCTGAGCCCTGTTCTGGAGCTGGGAACTGGGAAGGTCGGGTGGGACATGGCCTTGGGGAGCAGTTGGGAGGATTTGGGTTTATCTAGGTGTGAGCAGCAGGGAGCCCCTGATTGCATTAGGCAGGTGGCCAGACTGACCGACTGCGGGTCCCTGACTCTCCTGCTGCTGATGTGGTGGTGATAAGCAGGGGCTTATCAGCAGTGGAGCTGAGGCAGGACTTTTACCCACCCCACTGTTTGCCCCAAATTCTTAAGGGTCCTTCTTGGCTGCCTTGCACATCCTGGGCTCAGGCTCTTCCATGCCAGCAGCCACAAAGACGTCACCCTGTGCTTAGTAACCGTGGGTGGTGCAAGCCTGGCTCCAGCCAGGCCGGGAGCAGCCCTGGGAAGGACTAACAGGCTCCTTGTTAATCCTCTGCCCTGTTTGCAGTGTGGGCTGGGGGTCCTGCTCACAGCAGCTCCAGCATCAGTCAGACATGGTGTTTATTTACCTCTGTTTTGATTAAAAACCCCTCTGTTTTTGCTTTACATAGCAATGACCAGTTCCTTCCCATTTCTTTGTTTGCCAAAGCTGTCCTGTTGCTTGCCTCAGTGCTCCCCATCCTTGTTGCTGATTCCCAAGGGTAACATTCAGCCACAGCCCAGGCTGGGAGCGGCAGGGATGTGGTGCCTGGGGAGGAACCCACCTGCCCATCCTTACCTGTGCATCTGCTCGCCCCTTCCAGTGGGAATTCCAGGTGGGCCCATGTGAAGGCATTGAGATGGGGGATCACCTCTGGATGGCTCGGTTCATCCTGCACCGTGTCTGTGAGGACTTTGGGGTTGTGGCCACTCTGGACCCCAAACCAATGACTGGCAACTGGAACGGCGCTGGGTGCCACACCAACTACAGCACCGAGGAGATGCGCAGAGAGGGGGGTCTCAAGTGAGTCCTGGGGGGTCTCAAGTGAGTCCTGGGGGGTCTCAAGGCGAGTCTCAGGACTTAAGTGAGTCCCTGGGATGTACCTGGGAGGTTGGGGGTGTCCTGGGCCATATGGAAGTTTCTCTTACCTGTGTGGCTGCACCAGGCAGGGTTGGGGTTGTCCCAGCTCATTATTTTAAGAGCAGCTGATTATACGAGGGATCCCCTGAGCTGTCCTTGTCCCTGCACAGGAGGAGGGGGTGACACCCCCCAAATGGACCCACTGAACCCCCTCTCCTCTCCCACAGGCACATCGAAGCTGCCATCGAGAAGCTGAGCAAGCGGCACGATTACCACATCTGCGTGTACGACCCGCGGGGCGGCAGGGACAACTCCCGGCGCCTCACCGGCCACCACGAGACTTCCAACATCTTTGAGTTCTCCGCCGGCGTGGCCAACCGAGGTGCCAGCATCCGCATCCCACGCCAGGTCGGCCAGGATGGCTACGGCTACTTCGAGGACCGGCGGCCGGCGGCCAACTGCGACCCCTACGCGGTCACCGAGGCCATCATGAGAACAACGGTGCTCAACGAGACCGGGGTGGAGACCAAGGACTACGCTGACCACTGAGGCACCAGGGTGGGTGGAGGTTCTCGTGCCTACAGTAGCTTCTCGCGTGGGATTTGTGCCTGTGCGGTGTCTTCAGCTGCAAGCTCAGACTCTTTAGGAACCTCGCTTCTGGTCTTGTGAAACTTTGCCTTAGAAATATGTATTTTAAAGCAAGAGGGTGGGGCCCAACCTATTTTCTCAACTACTTTGTTTTTTCTGGTTCCTGGTTTTAGGTCATGAGTGTTTTTTTTTTTTTTTTTAAAAAAAAAAACTAGGATTGAATTTTTTTTCCCCCAATGGACTTTTCACTGTGATGTACATAGATTCCAACGTGGATGCTGCAGCTGCTGCTGTTTGCACCTGTGGAGGGTGGGTGCTTTTTTTTTTTCCATATCTCTGTTGCAAGGAAATGATAATAAATAATTTTCCTGGCTGCGTGGCAGCTGGGTTGTGCTGTGGCGAGTGCATTTTCCTGTAACTCCTGGAGCTCTGTGGAGTTTTTAATTTGGGCGGTGCTGGTGGGTTGCAGCTACTGAGCAGCCTGGGCAGGAGCTGGAGGAGCGGAGATGCTGGAGAATCCTTGAGGCAGGTGCCTGGAGCTGCCTTGCCTCATTTTCTGGACCAAAGGCCATCTCCTTCCATCGTGATCCCAAAGGCAAACAGAGCAGTGTGGGCTGAGCAAACAGCGGCTGCAGCAGCAGCTGGCGGGCGTTTACACAGGGTGTGTGCTGCTGAGTCAGCACAGCCAGCCTGGCCCCAGGAACAGCCAGCACAGCCCTCCCCTCTGGGCACACCTTTGGGTGCAGCAGGGGACCCTGGGGACTTCCCCCCTGCTGCCTGAGTGAACCACAGGGTCACGGTGCAGCTCCTTGGGTTGGAGTCTCTTCACAAGGTGGAGGTCAGAGATTTACTGATAGAATCACAGAAGGGTTTGGGTTGGAAGGGACCTTAAAGGCTGATCCAGCTCCACTCCCTGCTGTGGCAGGGACACCTTCCACTGTCCCAGGCTGCTCCAAGCTCTGTCCAGCCTGGCCATGGACACTGCCAGGGATCCAGGGCAGTCACAGCTTCTCTGGGCACCCTGTGCCAGGGCCTGCCCACCCTCACAGGGAAGGATTTCTTCCTATTACGTCACCTAAACCTACTCTCCTTGAGTTTGAAGCCATTCACCTACACCCTATCAAATTCATGTAGTCAAACCCTGAGGAAGGGCATTTCCATGTAGATGGGATGTTCACAGCATCTCCAGTCCCAGACTCCACAATGCAGCTGTGGGCTGATGGATACAAGCCCAGGGCCCATCCCTCTAATCCCAGGGACATCTGAGGCAGGTCCAGTCTCTGGGACTGACCTGCAGGATGTGACCCAGCTGCAGTCACCAGCAGGGAGTCACTGTAGGTGAGAGGAAGCAGCAGCGTGGACAGAGGACATCCAGTGCAGTCATGTGGAGTTTGAAGCTGGATTTATGTTTATCCTTGACTTGGACACAGGTGCCAAGCTGGGCTGGAGGGAGGCCTCTGAGTCCCTCCTGCAGGGCACAGTGCTGCCAGTGGCACAGGGACTAAGGGCCATGGGAGATGGTCAAGCCCCAGGCCACAAGCAGCCAGAAGCCCTCAGTGCCTCTGAGCTGTTCAAGAATAAATGTAACCCAGTTCCCGCCCTAAAAAGGAAGGATTTTCCTTCCAGAAGTTGCTGTTTGGGATGTTTAGAGTTTTTCATCAAAACCACAAGCCTGTCTTGTTTTCTTCTCATTTCTATGGTATCTCTAATGGGTATTTTTAGCACTGGGACAATGACTGGTGGATGCAGCTGGAAACTCAATAAAGAGCTAAATCTGGAGTGGGGAGACTCCTGTTTGCTTCCCTGGCTGTACCACTGGCTGAAGTACTTCAGCTTTCATCACACTGTGCTGCACAGACACTGTCAAATTTGGGAATCATGTGAGTTCACATTCCCAGCATGGGAACATCTGTGGCTCTCATCCTGTGCTTCCCCTGCAACCCAGCACCATCCTCTCCAGGGTGGGCTGGTGGGGCTCCAGGGACTATCCAGGAGCTCTCCCAAAGCCACTTCTGGGGCTTTTCTCTGAGCTGGGATCAGTCCTGTCCCCACATGCCAGGAGCCACTGTGTACTTGGAGGCGTTCATGCTATCCTCTGCCAAAACACAGATCTTCTCACTGGTAGTCTTTTTGAGGTCAAACTGGGCCAGAAAACACATGTCAGGGTTTTTTTTTCCTAAAGCAGAAGTGATTGCCACCCACAGGGTCTGTAGCACAGGGGAAACAAGGACAAAAACACATTCCCACAAGAGCTTTTTCAATAGTTTTGCTGTGTTTGCCACTGTTGGACATGGATTTTTGGGTTCAGTGCTGTGCTGGGGATGGAGCCAGCCATGAGGTTGAGACTTGAGGCCGTGGCAGGGGTTACAGTGTCCCCATCCCCATCCAGGGGTTGGACAATGCTGGGAAGAGACACAGCCAGCATCACCTGGTGCTCCGTGCTGAACTGCGATGGGTGGGAGCAGTGCTGGGATCCCGGCTGGGATCCAGCCTGGAATGGGGCTGCTGAGGCTGGGTCACTGTTATCCAGGGCTCTCCTGAAGGAGCATCCCAAGGCTAGCTGGGTCTGTATCACCAGAGCATTCCCCAGGAGCATCCCTGGCTGGCTGGGTCGGTGTCACCTGGATCATTCCCCAGGAGCATCCCGGCTGTCCCGGCGGTGTCACCCGGATCATTCCCCAGGAGCGTCCTGGCTGTCACCCGGATCATTCCCCAGGAGCGTCCCGGCTGTCCCGGCGGTGTCACCCGGATCATTCCTCAGGAGCATCCCGGCTGTCCCGGCGGTGTCACCTGGATCATTCCCCAGGAGCATCCCTGGCTGGCTGGGTCGGTGTCACCCGGATCATTCCCCAGGAGCATCCCTGGCTGTCCCGGCGGTGTCACCCGGATCATTCCCCAGGAGCGTCCCAGCTGTCCCGGTGGTGTCACCCGGATCACTGGCTGTCCTGGCGGTGTCACCCGGATCACTGGCTGTCCCGGCGGTGTCACCCGGATCATTCCCCAGGAGCATCCCTGGCTGGCTGGGTCGGTGTCACCCGGATCATTCCCCAGGAGCATCCCTGGGTGGCTGTGTCGGTGTCACCCGGATCATTCCCCAGGAGCATCCCGGCTGTCCTGGCGGTGTCACCCGGATCATTCCCCAGGAGCATCCCAGCGGTGTCACCCGGATCATTCCCCAGGAGCATCCCTGGGTGGCTGGGTCGGTGTCACCCGGATCATTCCCCAGGAGCATCCCTGGGTGGCTGTGTCGGTGTCACCCGGATCATTCCCCAGGAGCGTCCCGGCTGTCCCGGCGGTGTCACCCGGATCATTCCTCAGGAGCATCCCGGCTGTCCCGGCGGTGTCACCCGGATCATTCCTCAGGAGCATCCCGGCTGTCCTGGCGGTGTCACCCGGATCATTCCCCAGGAGCATCCCGGCTGTGACGGCAGTGTCACCCGGATCATTCCCCAGGAGCATCCCTGAGTGGCTGTGTCGGTGTCACCCGGATCATTCCCCAGGAGCATCCCGGCTGTCCTGGCGGTGTCACCCGGATCATTCCCCAGGAGCATCCCGGCTGTCCTGGCGGTGTCACCCGGATCATTCCCCAGGAGCATCCCAGCCGTGTCACCTGGATCATTCCCCAGGAGCATCCCTGGGTGGCTGTGTCGTTGTCACCCGGATCATTCCCCAGGAGCGTCCCGGCGGTGTCCCCGCCCGGCCCGGGGGTGACAGGGACATTTGGGGCGCTGGTGCCCTCTGCAGAGGCGGACAGGGATCGCAGGGAGCAGCGCCTGGTTTGTGCTGGGAAAACCCGCCTGGATCATCGAGTCCCTCCGTCCCCCAGCGCTGCCAAGGCCACCACGAACCCACGTCCCAGGTCCCCATGTCCCCACATCCACCCTTTTAACACCCTCCAGGGACGGTGACTCCACCGCTGTCCTGGGCAGGGCTGGAGAATCCTTTCGGTGAGGGAATTTTCCCTAATATCCAACCTAAACCTCCCCTGGCGCGGCTCGAGGCTGTTTCCTGTCATCCTTGTTACCCGGGAGAAGAGCCCGACCCCTGCGTGGTTCCACCCTCCTTTCAGGTGGCTCTAGAAGGCGCTGCATAAAACATGGATCCCTGCCTCATGTATTTTTACTCTAATAAAGATATTTGATAGCCAGAAATCCAGCAGCTGCCATAATGCCAAGAGAAGTGACTATGACTAAATGACAATCTGACCCCCGATTTGATTTGGCTTTCTTACACCCTTACAGAAGTACAATGAAATACAAGGAGGTGAAGGAAAATAAATCTGCTTAATACATCCAAATAATTTCTTACTGCTGTAAAGGAAAAATCAAGTTAGTTAGATGGGAGGAGATTGCAACAGAACCTTTGCCTGTATCAGCCAGAACTGTCAGCAATACTTTTAGGGAGAAAAGCACCACAGCAAGCCAAAACATGGAGCTCCTTTGGTTTAGTCTTTGACCATGCTCACCTGCCCCCAGAACCACCCTCACCCACAAATACAGATCTTCTATTTCCACACAGATAGTGACAAAGAAAAACCCTGTGGGGCTGTATCCATTCCCCATGCCAGCTGTGGGCTGCAGGAGCCCAGCTGGGTTCTGCTGAGGGACATGTCACCCCTCAGGAAGGGCTGTCCCCAGGGCTGTGACCCTGCAGATGCACAAGAGGCTCTGAGCTGCGGCTCCAGTGGGTGACCAAGCTGGGACACATCCTCATATCCTCATCCAGGCATCCCCTGGGTCCCTTCCTTCACCAAGCACCCCAGGAAGGTGCTGCAGAGGGGCTGCCCAGGGTGGGTGAGCACCGTGGCCACCCCATGACAGGGAGCAACAGTGCAGAGGTTTGCGCGTTTCTCCCTTTTCAAGTCTCTTTTTACCACTATAAATTCCATTATTTTGAGTTTAGTCAAAGCCTTCAGGATTTATTTTTTTCCCCAAGCCAGTTATAAAAAGGACATTGGAATTACAGTTCCAGTGCTAACAATAGCATTACTCAAAGCTGCTGCCGAGAAGTAGGGAGCTCTGGATTGAATAAAGACCTAAACTAAAATGTCAATATTAACTCCTTTTTTTCTCTCCGTGTCTTCCAGCCCACACAATCTGCTTGGGTCCCTCTATCTTAATGAGCATTAAAATGGTTTCAAATTAAATCTACAGAAAATTGAATTTTTTTTTTTCCCTCAGAAGCTTAGTCTGGCCTTTAAAGGCCACTGATGATATTTTGGTTTTGTGTAAGAGCATCTTTGATCTCCAAGGCTCTCAGCTCACAGAGAGACACGGCTCATTAGCAGCAATTTGTTGCTGTTGAAATGTGAGTGGAGGGGGGCAAACACCATGGAGAGAGAGTCAGGGAGAGCTTTGGCTGAGGGGTCTTTGGCCCCAGACCCCACTAGCCCCGTGTGTCTCTCCTGGCCCAGGCCTGGCCCCCAGGCTGGCAGGTGGGTGGTCACCAGGCTGGTGCTGGGTTTGCAGCCACCTGCTCTCAGCTTGGTTTTATCCCCAAAAATGTGGGATTAAGAGCCCCTGAGCCCAACCTGAGGGAGCTGTTTGGGGAGTCCTTGTGGACACTCCAGGTGACAGCAGTGTCTTGCTGAGATGCAACAGTGGCCTGGCAATGCACACTGGCTTTTCTTGTATTGCTTGTGCTGAATCCCTCTCCACAGCCTCGGTCCCAGGGGCTCTGGGAAAGGGGTCAGGCTGCCTGAGACCTGCTGCTTCCTCACTGCTGGGAAGATGCAGCAATCAGACCTTCCGGGAAAGCCCGTTACCATGGCAGGGTCTGGCTGCTGCTGCTGCTGCTGCAAAAAGAATAAATCTAGATGGTGCAAAGCTGAGCAATCCTGAGCACTGCAGTGCCCTGGGGCAGCTCTCACTGTCTGGGGATGTTTGTCTGGCACAAATGGCCTCAGGGTGAGCAGCCTGGGTTAAGCTGGGGCTTGTACCTGAGTGTAAGAGGAGCCACCACGCCTGTCCTCCTGCTCCTGGGAGAGAAGGCCACAGAGGCTGGGAGAGTGCAGAGCAGACCAGCCCCTGTCCTCGCTTGTCTCAGTCACACTGGGATGGGCAGAGACCCCGTGAGGTCACAGCAGCACTTGGTCGTTGGCTTGAGAAAGTTCTGCAGCTGCCCCAGGTGTTCCTAGAGCAGCCTGATCAAAGCAATCCTTGATGACCTGCAGCAGCTCCCTCTGCTCACCCCAGCAGCCTCCTGAGCCCTCAGTCCTGCTGCTGGGGGATCAGGGCCAGGAAAGCCGACACAAGCACCTGAGAGCTGCATGGGGTGTCAGGCCACCAACAGGCATTGATGGCCGTGAGCAGCCTCACCTGGGTCCCAGCCCATGGGCCCTGAGATGTTTATTTGAGCTCTGCCAGAACCATTGCTCCCTGCTCCAGTTTGAGTGTGGGTCTCCTGGGTTGGTCACCCAGACCTTCACCCATGGACTGCAGAGCTGCCAGGAGATCCCCAGGCTGTGTCTCACCCTGGCTCCCCTCACCAAGCCTCATCCTGACCTGCAGGTTAATTCTTCTGGCTTCATTTCAGACCTGCCTTATTGTGGGGAACTTTCCTGATGATCTGGACTCCTGCATGAACAATCCTACCCTCCTGGATGGGTTCCTTGGGAGCACAGGGACAGCCCTTTGCTGGTGAGACTGCCCTGTAGCTGAGGGGTCTCTTCTGATTTCCTGGACCTCTGGGAGCTCCTGGCCCTTGCTGTGCCCTGATGGGTGGGAGAGGGGGTTGTACAAAGGCCTACAGGAGAAAATCAAGTGTTGGGTGTGGGGAATTAAATTTCTTCCTCAACCCTTATTCCTGCAGCTGCTGAGGAGCAATGCCAGTGATGGGATGTGCAGAGGATGATGAGATGCAATTGCCATAATGCCTTTATCTTTTCACTTTAAGTTCTTTGCAGCTTCTGCAGGTCCTTGGGTTGCAGCAAGGGAGGCCAGCAGTGAAATTGTATCAAGAAGAGCTGCCCAAGAGGAGGAGGGAGATGCTGGGCTGTAGCTGCAGCCATGCAGATGTCTAGTGGAGAGATGATCCAAACCCAAATGAAGCTTTCTCCTGGTATTTATAGATGAATCTATTTCTCCTGGTGCTGCTCTAGCTTGGTAACTGTAATAACACAAATTGAATGCATTTGTTGTTGGCCTTGACTCCCATCAGGGCAGGTGTTTTCAGTGGCTGAAATGTCAGTGCAAGGCAGGTTTTAGAAGGACTCTGTAAAAATAGCTGTGATAGGGCTGGGATTGTGATATTTGCCCATGGCAGGAGTGTGCAAAGGTGGTGGGTGCTGTTGGGAAACATCTACTAGTAAAAGAACTGGTTTCATTCTAAACTATCTTCAGCTCTCAGCATAAAGGGAGGGTGTGGAAATAGAACTGTGATATTATAGTTCAGGGAAAGTAAAAGTTTGACAGATTTGGCAGCAGCTATCTATAAGGAAACTCCAGCCCTGAGGGATAAAATCAGTCTGGGGAGATGTAGCTGGGGTGATTGTCTTGTCCCGGCTGGAGTGAGCCCCGTACAGATGGATCCACGATGTGCCTGGGATGTTTCCACCTCACCCACATGTTCTCAGGGAGCTGAAGCCTGCTGTTAACAGTTATCCTGGCTGTATTAATTCAGGCATACCAAGTTCTTTCCCCTCCTTGTCCTCAGACCAACATCCCAAGGCTTACCAATGAGCCTTTCAGTGCTCAGCATGTGTTTTCTCACTGCTGCAAAATTTGGGGAAGGGAGAGGCTGTTTGGGTCTTGTACATCCCTCACTGCTGCTCTGTCCTCCTTTGCTTTCTGACTCATGCTGTTGGAACAAGCTGACCTGCTCTTGGCTTTCAGTTTAATTGCTGAACCTCTTGGATGTCTGTATGTGGTCTCCAAGGCTCTGCCCTCCTGGCTGCACCCACTGGGTGTTTCTCTGCCTCCTTCTGCCAAGCTGCACCCTCGTACCTGCCCTGGGTGCTGGAGGCTCTCACTGTTGTTCCTGATGTGCTCCTTTTGTGTCAGGACAGGTCCCTGGGGCAGCACAGTGACTTCAGCTCCCACTTTCCAGTGGGAAAACTGGGTGGTGGTACCTCGGCAGGTTTCCCCAGAGAGGCAGAGTTGGAGGAGTGGACAGGGATGTGTAGAAGCACATCTTGCTCTGCTCCCACCAGTGTGGGAGGAGTGGAGGCTGGCAGAGTACTGAGGATGCTCTGATGGCTCTTTCCGTGACTGTCCCCATGGTGACAGGTGCTGGCTGCCTCCCCAGGGCCAGCCCTGGGCCACACCAAAATCACCTGTATTTCAGCTGTCACCACCCTGCAGCCCCAATGGACCTCTGAAGGTGGGATCAGCACTTTTCCTCCATGCAGAGAGCTGGGGCTTGCTGGCAGGAGCAGTGTCCCAGGGGCTGCTGATAGAACCTGTCACGAGCTGCTCCATCCTCTGGGGTCAGTGGGTGTGATTTTTGGCAATTGGCCCAGTACAAGTGCCACAAAGCAAGTGGCTGCAGAGGTGTCATTGCTGCCTGGTCACTGGGTGAGAGCACATTGCAGACCTCCCCTCAGCTGCTTTACCTGCCACCAGCTCAGCTGGTGCTGGCACGGGCTGGGGGTTCTGGCATGGGCAGGGCCTCGCCTCATGTAAGCAGCACTGTGCCAGGGTGTGGATGGGGAAGGCACCGCTCCTGTCCTGGCAGTGGAGGACATTTCAGTGCTGCCTTCCGCTCTGGCCAGGGCACGTTTGTCAGGTGTGACTCACCTGCCGCGTGACGGCTCGGGCTGGCCTGGAGCGGTGACCTTTGAGTCTGGCGTATTAGCTCATGGAAACCCAAATAATGACTTGGGAAATGGAAATATCTGGTGAGGGACAATCCCCGGGCAGCCCCGATGAGCCGGGAAAGGAGCAGCAGGGTGCGGTGGGGGGGAACACCTCTGCTCTCCCAGCTTTTTCCCCCAGCATCCCTCTGTGATGCAGCCAGCCAGCAAACTCCTTTGGAAAGCATTACTTCACAAAGAGAAATGTGCGTGGCTGATGGTGCCCTCGGGCAGAGCCACAGTGCTGCTTCAGCAGCAGCTTGGGCTGAGGCATTAACTCCTTCCCCTGTGTGCCTAGCTCGGGGTGGGTTTCTGGTCCTTGTGTCAGCACTGCTGGGATGCCATCCTGTCCCCTACCCAGGCCCTGGGTGACAGGGAGGGCTCTACATGTAGCCTAACACCACGAAGGGGTGGTTTTGTTTGGAAGGAGACCCTTGGCTGTGTCACCAGGTGTTGGCTGGGCTGTTCACTCCACTGGAGCCACTCACATCAGTGGGTGGAGAGGGATCAGTGTCACCCTGAGCCTTGCTCCTCTGGGCGCAGCTGCTTCTGCACCAAGCCACAGTTGGGCTCAGACATCCTGCTCCAGGATGTGCCAAGAGGGCTGCTCTCTGCATTCCTGCAGGGACATGTTTCTCCATGCTGCGGATTGCTGTATTTCGCTCTGGACACATGGAGTAACTGGTGAGGAGCAGGAAAATGAAGTGTTTTTCTCAGCAGTGGGGTGAGGAGATGTGAGCTGAGAGAGAGAGTGAGACTGTCTATGAGCTGTCATAGGCAACCAGGTGTGGGAGAGGAGGAGGGGTGTTTGTGGGGACCCCACTCCCCAGGGGTCTCCAGCTGTGTCACTGATGTGAGCCTTGGTGCATCATCTCCTGTCCCCAGACACCTCCTCCTGGGTTGTGTGGAGATTTGAGGGATTTCTTGATGACTTTTGTCCCTGGCATGCAGGTCAGGGGTCATGCCACAGCTTTTCATCAGCTAGAATTGGGCTGCTCGAATGAGTTAATCCTAGCAGGGGTTTGCTGAGCCACACAGAGATCCAATCCTCTGGCTGGCAGCAGTGGTGGTCTCATGTCACCATTGTTGTCACTGGCTCTCTGTCACAGGCTGTCCACCCTACAGCCAACAGCGTGGGAGTGTTCCTTGGCCATTTCTGGGAAGAATTCAGTGGATTTAGGTGAAAGTACTGCAGGAGGTGTGATTGTGGACCTTGCCTGGGAATGGCTATTGAGATGTCTCTTCCCTGATTATGAGTCTGTGGTGGAGAAGTGACCTCCCCACTGGGAGGGATGGGATCAAACATCAGGAGTGTGGGAAGAGCTGTTGGCTGGGGCTGCAGTGGAGCACTGTCCTGGGCAGCCATGCTGAGATATTGTGACAGGAGAAAAGGGAAGTAGAAGAACTGGGCAGTGGAGGGGAGGGAAGGCATGAGAGCCAGGTCAAATACAGGATCCAAATGATTTGTACCTCAGGTGGTGTCAGTGATCTCATGCTGCTGGACCCTCTGCCTGCCCAGGACATCTCTTGGGATGGCAGACAGCTAGGGATGGGGCTGCCCTGCTCCCACAGCACAGCGTTTCCCTGGAAGAAACCTCATGATCCTTTGACCTCAGCCTGCTCCTACATGTGGAAAAGCAATTGCTGCTTTCCTTGGCCCTCATAAACTTGGTGTCATTCTTGGTGTGGTCCTGTGCAGGGCTAGGAGTTGGACTTTGATAGTCCTTGTGGGTCCCTTCCAATCCAGGATATTCCATGAGTCTATGAAATGTCATTTTGCAGTGAGGGAGAAATGCAAAATCCTGAGTGGTGCTGGAGTATGAGAGTTCAGCCTGTGGTTTCAGTTTTTTCTCAGGCAAGGTCCCTCTGGGATCACTGAGGTCGAGTGTATCCTCCTGTTCCCACACCCTGTAAGTTGTGCAAACAATCTGCCATCCCTGCAGATGCTGAACCCCACAGGGAAGGGAGGACAAGCATGCCATTATCCAATCCTTCTCCCCAGGCCCACACTGAGCAACGGGAACTCTTCCAGCAAAGGAGAGCAGAAATCCAGGCAGTGCAATTAGAATTATAATAATAGTAATTAATGCCTTGTCTCTCTCTAAGGATTTGCTAATGAGGCTTGCCAGGTGCTGGCTGGGCATTTATTGATCAAAGCCACAGTACCCGCGTGAAGGGGATGGGTGGGCCATGGGACCTGAGTGCCTCGGCTGGGACTTGCTGTCCGTGCCCCCATCTTTCCCCATGGTTTGGAGGGGAAGATTCGGAGGAGCTGCTTTAAGAATCCCAGGGATGAGGGTTAATGGACGGGAGAGAAGACGAGGTCAGGTGCACCCTGTGTGTTAGCCAGGGGTGCTCATCTGGCCCCAGTGATGTGAGCTGAAGGGCCTGTGTGTGTCTCTGTGTGTGTCTCTGCGTGCAGGGGCATAAATGAGCTCTAATGCATTGACTCCTGTCTGTGCACGTGTCTGTATGTGGGAGGCTGCTCCTGCATACACGTTTCAGTCGACACACAAATGCCAGTCTGTGGGCTTGCACAGACACAAGCAGCAAATAACATGGGGGCTGGAGAAAATGCTTTATGGGGAGAGGCTTGAAGAGCTCAAGTTGCTCCATTTACCACAGATATTGAGAGGTGTCTTTACTCTGGTGTGTAACACTGTCACAAGGAGAAAGGATGTGGCACCAAAGGACTCTTTAACATCAGAGAGCAGCAGAACAAGAAGCAAGGGCTGAAGCTGCCCAAGTTGGCCTGAAGAGGAGGTTGGCATGCTGGCACAAAGGGGGTGAACAGTGGAAACAAACTGCTGGCGGGGAGGGGCATGGCAGGGTTTCTCTAGCCTGGTGAAGGGCAGTCCCTCTGGTGGTGTCTCAGCCAAGTTACTCCATCATCAGGCACTCAGCGTGAGGGTAAGCCAATGCTATTTGTTATGCTGTTAGAGCCACTCACGTTTCAGTCTCTTTCTTACTCTTCGGGTGAGGCCTGGGGCACAGTCTCAGGGTACAGGTTGGTGAGGCATCTGTGGGATGGAGCCCAAAGCAGCTGCCTGGCCTCCCTGCAGAGCCCCTGAGCAGTGCTGCCTCCTGGCTCTGCGCTGAGGGTGGGTTCTGATTGCTTCTCGCTCTCCTCTCATCCTCCCAGGGACGCTGTGGTGGGCTGGTGGCCCTTGTGTCTGGGAGGCTCGGTGAGACCAATAGGCTGGTGGAGCTCCAGCAGCAGTGGGGAGCTGCTGCAGAGTCCCAGGACATTGTGCCAGAGCTGCCCAGAGCAGCTGTGGCTGCCCCATCCCTGGAAGGGTCCAAGGCCAGGTTGAATGGGGCTTGGAGCAACCTGGTGTGGAGGAAGGTGTCCCTGCCCATGGCAGGGGGAGGAATGAGGTGGTCCTTAAGGTCCCTCCCAACCCAAACCAGTCGATAATTCTATCACGTGTTGATCCCAGAGATCTGTGCACCACTGGTGGGACATCCAACTCCGCCGTTGGGGAAGCTGCCTGGGAACTGCCTTGCATATGAACCAACAGAAGGGGACAGGGGACTTTGGCGGTGGCCTCCTGCGAGGAGAGAGTCGGTGTGCAGGGAGGTGTGGCTGAACGGTACCACCTCTGCCTGAGCTGCTGGAAGGTGCCAGCTTGAAACAAATGAGTAATTGTTGTTGCTGTTGGTATCAGATGACGTAGTTTACCCGCCAGCAAATCAGCTGAGAAGCAGTGAGGCACTGAGTGAAGCAGGGAAATTATTTAGAAAGGTAATAAACCTAAGTGTAATATAAATGTATTAGAGTAATGGATTTTATGTACGCAGGAATACAGAATGGCTGTCAGTTGTGTAGGTAGCACAGGGAGCCCACCACGGCAGTTCACTTCTGTGTGTTTTAGTTCAGGGGAAACTTCGGAAACCTAAAGGTCAACTTCCACAGAGCTCTGCTGCTTTACTTCCCCCTCCATCACAGCCGCTCCGGTGCCTGCCCTTATGGGGTGTGGTGGGCCCACGCAAGTCACGCCCTCGCCAAACCCAGTTGGAGTCGGGGGAGAGATTGCAAACGCAAAAGCAAGAGAATTTGAGGGCGGAGAAATAGACTCATCTTGTAACAAGAGAGCAGGAGAGGCTCTGGGTGTCCCCCCGGTGCCGGGCAGCACCGGCCAGGCTCGCCCCCCTGCCCTGCAGCCGCGAGGCGCGGAGCGTCGGGCAGGTGGAAATGACCTGGAGATGCGAACTGCCCCAGGGCTACCGTGCTGCTGCCTCACCAGCCGCGCTGCCATCGTTAACGCGGCATCAGTCACGGCCCAGGTGTGCCCAGGCATTTCCGCGCTGCCTCTCCCTGAGCGGCCCCAGCGCGGGGGAAACTGAGGCACGGTCAGGTGGGGCTGTGCCTCCTCCGTGTCAGCATGCACAGCTGGAAACTCCTGGAAAGACAAGACGGGAACAAATCCAAGTGACAAGCAATGTCTGTGACTTAATGGTGGAGGCTTGTGTGTCTCGCGCTTGCAGCCCCAGCTGAGCCCTCCGTGGGCACATTTTCCCCGCATGTGACACCACTCACAGCTGCTCTCCCAGCACCTGTGCTTCCAGCTCGTCTGTGCTGCTGGCAAAGCACGGCTCAGGTGCTGCTGAGAGGGGGTTTATTGATATTTTTTTTTCCTTTTAATAACTGCTATGTTCTTTGTCAGAAAATTTCATGTTCCTTGAAGATAGGGGAATGTGGTGACATCTGAAAGGAAAATTTTATTCTAGAGCTTGTCTTGACATTTGTTTTTCTTCTCTCTTTTTAAATTTCCCTTTTAATAAGGGGGAAGGGAGGCAGGGAGAGCACACAGAATGCAGAGGAAGTGAGATTTCCCACCACAACAACAAAACTCTTCAAAACATTTTTTTTAAAGCAAAACAATAGTCAAAAATATCAGAAAGCAAACTGTGGCAGTTTACCAAACATCCTTAACTTACTTTTTTTTTTTTTTTTAACTGCTCTGAGTTTTAACTCCAATGACTCCTCACACAAGTAGATAAGAGGAATGACTGCGGGGTGAGCAGGGAGATGGGAATGTAAATACACATTTTGATTGCAATGAGTAAAACCCTCCTGAATCCAAGATCACTGGGGCAATGATGGGCACCCTGACACTGCAGGCATTGAATACATTGAATTACAGAGCCACAGACTGGTTGGGGAACATAAAGATCATCTCATTGCACCCCCTGCCATGGGCAGGGACACATTACACTATATCCTAGGATGCTTCAAGCCCTGTCCAGCCTGGCCTTGGACAATTCCAGGAAGCCAGGGGCAGCCACAGCTTCTCTAGTGAACCTGTGCCAGGGCCTCACCTCCCTCTAAGTAAAGATTTTTCTTCCTAACATCCAATCTAACCCTGCTCTCTGTCAGTTTGAAACCAGTGCCCCCTGTCTTGTCACTATCTACCCATGTAAAAAGTCCCTATCTTTCCATTTTTAAAGCCTCCTTAAGGTATTAGGAGGCTGTAATGGAGTCTCCCTGAAGCCTTCTCCTCTCCATGCTTCAATTATATCCATCCAGTTACATTTTACTGACTGCTCTACCCAGTGTAGCTGTGATCCAGGGGATGGAGCGGTGCTGTGGCATCGCTGCTGGCCATGACATGACAAGGGACCCTGTGAATCTTAGCACAAATCCTTGCAGTACTGTAGCTGTGCCTGGGTGCTTTTGTTCAGCTCCTGGTGCAGGAATCCTTTTTACTCACGTCGTGACCTTGCGCAAGCAACTTTGCTGTGCTTAAAATTAACTTCTCTGCAAACAAGGTGCATAAATCTCCATGTCAGGAGAAGCTGCGGCATGGCATGAGGGTTTGGTGAAGGGTTTTTCCACCCTGAGTTGTCACATGTGTGGTGTCCCTCTGAGGCAAGGATGCCAGTGCTGCCCCAGAGATGGGATGGTCCAAATTGTGCCTCAAACCCTGAGGCTTTGGCCACTTTTCATGGGGGAAAAGGGTTCAGTAAAAGCTGCTATAGCTCAGGGTGTTTTCAACCCCCCTCCCTTCTCCTAATTTGTTTGGTTTTGCTGGCAGAGCTAAATAGGGGCTGCAGAGACTGATGAAAGAGGCTACAGGCTCGTCTTACAAAATAAAAAGGCTGGAGCAAATTGGCGTGCCTAGCCTGGGAAAACAGAAGCTAAGGGCAGCACAAGGAGAGCGGCGTGCGGACGGATCCCAGGGTACGCCCTGCGGGAGGAGATGAGCTGCAGAAAGCCTTGGCACAAGACTGTTATGTGTCTGTAGCCTGTGACTACACGCAGCCTGGAAACGGGAGGTAGCTCTTAAGCAGGGGAGGAGGGAGGGCCTGGAAAGGCTTCCCAGCAGGAGCCCTGTGTGCCCGGAGCACACGAACTCCTTTGGTGCCCTGTGAGGGGTTTCAGGTTGCCGCAGCCACCACAAGGCAGCACGGAGAGTCCCACAGCCCCACATACCCAGGCTGGTGTCACTGCGGGGCTGTGGGAGGACGTCTGTCTGTCCAGCCAGGTCCGGGCTGGGTGTGCTCTGCAGATAAACAGCTCCTTTTACACTTATTCATTCTGCCTGTGTACACAGCCTGCTCGCCAGCGGCCGGGAGGTGCCTTTGGTGTGGGTTTTACAGATGGTTTTTATTCAATCAGGCGGAGATGAGGGGGGAACATGGCAAATGTATGGAGTGTGCTGGTCATCCCCGGCTTCCTGGAACACCCTGACCTTCACCCACTGATCCACAGAGAGCATGGGGTCATCACTGACTCCTCAGCCCCAGTCCCAGGTTGCTGTCAGGTGCCTTGTATTTGCCTCTTACTGGACACTTAAAGGAACTGAGGTTATAAAAACAGGAGCAGGGAGAAGTGATAGCTGAGCCTGGAGAATTACAGGGAGGAAATGAGATTAGAGGGAGCAGGGATCACCAGGAGGCAAGATGGGCCCACGCTGGCCAGTCAGCTCCTTCCCTCAGAGCCCGGCCCCACAACCAGTCCTTTCCCTCAGAGCCCGGCCTCACAACCAGTCCTTTCCCTCAGAGCCCGGCCCCACAACCAGTCCTTTCCCTCAGAGCCCGGCCCCACAACCAGTCCTTTCCCTCAGAGCCCGGCCCCACAAGTGGTTCCTTCCCTCACAGCCTGACCCCACAAGCTGCTCCTTCCCTCAGAGCAGTCAGGGATCCACCTGATCCACAGCTCAGCCCCACATCTGCTCCTTTCCTCCCAGCCTGACCCCACAAGCAGTCTCTTCCCTCCCAGCACAGCCCAGCCCCTGAGGATGCCCTTTCCTCCACAGCTCCGTCCCTTACAGCAGTCAAGGCTACATGAGCTACCCCTTACTTCATAGCCTGACCTTACAGCAGTGAGGGACCCATCAGCTACCCCAGCCCCACAGCCTGCTCCTTTCCCTCGGCACTCAGGGAGCCACCAGCAGCGCCCTGCCCGCGGCCCGGCCGCCTGCGCTGCCCCGCGCCTCGGGCCCGCCCCGCTCCCTCAGCGCGGCCGGGGCGGGGCGGGCGCGGGGCGGGTCCCGCCCGCCGGGGCAGGCACAGCGCGGGCCGCAGGTACGAGCGGAGCCGGCGAGCGGAGCGGAGCGGAGCGGAGGAGAGCGGCCGGGCCGGCGCGGCCATGGGGAAGGTGCAGCTCTTCGAGATCCGCCTGGGCGACAGCCGCGTCGTCTACAGCCCCGGCGAGCCGCTGGCCGGCACCGTCACCGTGCGGCTCTCGGGCTCGCTGCAGTACCGAGGTGAGCCCGCGGCCTGCCGTGCCCTGCCGTGCCCGCTGCCCGCGGGGCCACACGGCGGGGCGGATATCCCGGGGAGGGGTTCACGGGCTGCCGTGGCCCGCGGGGCGCCCCGGGGATGGTGCCGGGGAGCGGCCGGGTTCCCTTCCCCGGCTCTGGGGACCGGCGGCTCCGGGGCTGCCCCATCGCTGCTGCCCCCGCTGCCATGCGGCGACCGGGAGGGGCTGATGGGAGCAACCTGCTGGATTATTTCCTCCTCCGCTTCCTCCTCTTACTTTTTGCTCCTATCCCATAAATAAGGAAACATCCTCGCAACCCCCTTCCCAAAACGACCCAGCGCGGGGCTGTGCCACAGCAGCCTCCGGAGCTGGCGGGTGCCCAGGGTGGCAGCGGGAGGTGGTGGAGGGGCTCGCTCGTCTCGTTCTGCTTTCCCGGAGTCCTGCGGCTTCCCAGGGCTGCCGGCATCGCCCCTGCACGGCCCCCGAACCCCGAGCCTGGTGCCCCTGGGTCGGACGGAGCCCGAATGTGTTAGGGCAGGGCAATGGCAGGAGGCGGGCGATGCCGTGTCCCGGTTGGGAACAGCCCTGCCTCGGCAGGAGGGAGGAGATGGGCGATGCTGTGTCCTGGCAGCAGCTGCACCCACCCACCGGCTCGCAGGCACCGTCCGCAGCGAGCAGCCGTGTTGTAACATCTCGAATGAACTCGGGCGTTTGAGCTGTGGCTCTGCTGGTGTGGGCGATGTCCGCGGTGTGTACGAGGTCCTGTGAGTGCCAGGGCAGAGAGTGCCCGCTGGGCAGCAGTGGTCTGGAGCAGGAGTTGTTGGGCTATGGGGCTGTTGTTGCTCCACGCGAGGCTCAGGCCATGCTTGTGGCTGGTGCAGTCCGTCGGGGCAGAGGGATGGGGCTGGACTGCAGGGAAATGAGCTGCTGGGCTCAGATCATCCAAACTGGGAGCTTCCTCCCCTGCCTGAGAGAAGTCATTCGCATTTGCAAGTCAGCTTTGTGCTCAGTGCTGTGGAAATGTGAACCAATTTGCTGTTTTCCCTGAGGTCTTCCTTGCTTCTCTTGTGTGTATGCTGCTTCCTTTGTAACAAATTATTGGAGGGGGTGGGGGGGAAGACCAAGTAATGTAAAATGTGAAGTCTCTGTTCAAGAGCTGTCAGCCTGGATGATTGTGCCTCTGCCTGTCTGTGCCTTGCTTTTGAGAGCACCTCTCCCAGTTGTCTGCAATAGCTTTTGGAAGCTTCTTGTGGAAAAAAGTATCTAGGACAAGTGTAAACTTGTAGCCTGTTTAACTCCTGTTAGAGCAAAACAGTTGCAGATCCAGCATTTATCTCCTTGGAGAATACTCCCGGATGCACTTCCAGCAAAGATGTTCTTAATGAAGTCTGGCAGCCTTCCCTCCTCGGCCCATCCCATTGACATCCATCCATTCCTGAAGGTGCTTCTTGGGAGGGACAAGAGTTTGGCCTTGGAGGGTTTGGTGTGCTGGCCCCTTGTGCTGTCAGCTGGCCAAAGCTACTTGCTTGCTGCCTCTACAACTCCCATTTGGGGAGGACCTGCCAGGTTCTGCTCTACACCAGCTCTCCTCTGCTTCCTGGTGTTGTTGTAGGGAAGGAGAAAGGTGTCTTTTTGTTCTAGACCTTCCTTTCTGCTTCCTTATTGCTTTGATTCTGAGAAGCATCAGGGTCTGGTGTTAAGTACAGGTCCTGAACTCAGGAGGGGTTTTGCTGTGGGATCTGGTGTTTGGGGCTAGTGCAGGGATTTTGGTAAGAGCTGGGGCAGCTGAGCTCTAGGAAAGCTGTCAGAAGCATTGAGCCAAAATCTGAGGTGGACTTCATGTGATTGATGCTTCTGTTGTGCTGAGATCACTGAGCAGCTCTTCTAGGCTGTTTCATGTACAGTGGCTTCATGAGCTGGGCTAGAAACTTTCCTTTACTGGCATCAGAACTCACCCAGTTAAGTCACATTTGGATGTGAAACCAACTTCTGCCAAGCACAAGGTGACTCTTTGCTGTGTGTTCTCCCTCCTGCTGTGTCTCTTATGGTCTCTGGTGCTTAAACCCTCCACACGTGATCTCTTGGGCACCCTCTCCTTCTTCCTGGGTGAAGGAAATGTCTCACTCTCAGAGGAAGAGGTTCATGTAGCTGCTGAAACATCCTTTTGGTGTAACAGCAGGTGACTACCTGCTGAGAGAGATCTTAAAGGGACTTGTGAGTCCTGTTGAGCTCTGTGGGCTCAGCACTGGAGGGACCAGATAACCTGACATGCTCTGGCATCCTGCTGGGCTGTGGGGAGAGGTGGGTGGAATCAACTCATATTGTATATGCACCCCACACACCTTCTGAAGCCAACTGTGACTTTTCAGGCTAATAAACTGCTTCCAGGATAAGATACAAAGTCCTCACCCCTGGCAGGTCTGGCCCACAGCACCACGATTTGGTGCTTTCCATTTCCTGAGCCAGGCGAGTCTGGCGCGGTGACTTCTCGGTGCTGTGGTGTGTGAGATCACAGCCGGAACCAGCCTGGAGGTGACTCCTCACACAGTAACTTCTGGCTCTTGAAAATTGCACCTTCTGAAAGGTGACAGTGCAAACAAACACAGCTTGTGCCTTGCTAAACACAGGAGAAATCTTGGGTCATAGGACAGCGTGGCTGGGGACACACCTTTTGGGATCATTAATGTTCCCACTTAGACCAGCGTCAGTGCCAGCCCTGCTCACTGGCAATAAGGGCCGTTCAGGAGCACATCTTCTTCAGCTGACCTTGCAGCAGCATCACAAATACTGACTGGTCCTTGGTGACCCACGTGGACCTTCTGAGGAGCCACACTTCTTCCTGTGCCTGTGCCAGGGTGAAGGACCTGCCCAGAAAACTTCTGAGCCTCAGGGGAGAGTGCTGATGGAAATGGAGAATTCCTGATCATTGTGCCTGGTTTGCTGGGTAAATCATCAAACATGTGTGTACAAAGAATAATTAATCTTACAGGAAGCTTGTGCAGGGACAGCTGGAGATGGAGTTAATTTGTGAGGAAGGAGAAGGGAAGCCAGTTCATTTGGAGCAGGGCAGGCAGTCCTGATTGCCGGCAGGAGCATGTGGGAACAAAAGCTTGTGCTGCCTGGAGATGCAGGAGCACTTTCCTCTCAACTCTGTGGCTTCCAGGGGCCCTGTGGATTATTTTGGTCCTGCCTGTCGTTCAGTGAGGCTTCAACAAGCGTAATGTTAAAATAACAGCCCTCTCTGCCAGGTCACCAAGAGCAAAGAAACAGCAAGTGCTTTCCGGAACAGATTTCAGCACTTTGCTACTCTCCACTCTGTTATTTGGCTGTCCAGGTTTATGCAGGGATGAGCTGACTTTAAAATCACTCCCTTGAACTACAAAGCTCCAGACACAAGTAGCCGTGTTTGTTCATGCTCTAGAAATACAGATACAAAATTCCCATTTCCACAGAGCAGAGAGGCCATGATTCATAATTTTATTTTCTGCTCTTAAATGTACTAAATATTCTCACTTCTCATATGGAGACCAGAGAAAGCTGGTGGTGAAGGGGATGAAGAGTAGGGCTCTGAAATACTCGGTCAGATTTCCAAACTAAAAGGTGACTTCTGTTCCCTAGAAGGGCAGAAGAGAGTAATTTGGGTTGGGTGGTTCTGACATGTGTGTAACCTGTGCCCTTCCTGAGGGGAAGAGACAACACCAAAGTACTTTGTTGGCCACGATTCTCCTACCACTTGACCTCTGGTACAGTGGAAAACATTGTTCTTGCAGGAAGGCTGTGGCTTGGGAAAGTGCTGGGGAAAAGGTGGATTCAGTCCCTGCATAGTGGTCTGGCTTTCTCCTGAGTCAGAAGTTTGTCTGTAAAGGAGGATTGGAAATCCCTGTGCTGGCAGCATGGGTCACCTACTCACCATTGGGGCAGCAGGGACCCCATGGCTGGGCCCTGCTTTGGGGTGCAGTGTGGGGAGGGAGTGTGGTGCCTGCAGAGCTGAGCAAGGCCTGGGAGTTTGGAGGCCACTGTCCCTGGTGATCCTGGCAATGTCCCATGGGGTTCTCGAGCTGTCTGGTATCCACCAGCAATGGTGGGTGCCAGGATGAGGCCAGGCTCAGGAATGCTCACGGATTGCTCTGCAGCATCACTCCCTCAGGCTGGATGGCTTCTGCTGTAGGGGAGCTGGATTAACTTTCTTTTCTCATTGTGTGAAGTGAGACAGCGGGGAGCTGTGTGGCCAAGTCTGTCTGAGGCTGGGGAACAAAAGAGGGATTTTTGCTCTCCTGGCTGGCTTGCTGCTAGAGCTCCAACTCCTCTGGAGTCAATAACTAATCACGAGATGGGTTTGTGTCTCTGTCGCTGCAGTGAGCCGCTCTGCGCTGCTCCCCCCGCCTGCGCACCGCTTGTGCTCAGCTGAAAAACTGTTTGCTGCTTTCCTTGGCGAGGAGACATGCCATGGCCTCCCATCCCTTGTTTAACAAAATGGGAGGACAAGTGGAGTGGAGTTCTGTCTGTCTGATTTGCTTCCAAGTGTGACAAACGGGGTGTGAGTGCTTATCCCTTCCCTGGAGCGGCACAGAGCTGTCAGAGATGTAGCTTGTCTTTCTGGGCTGGAGTCAGGTAGGCGGCAGGGAGGCTCCCTGGCTGGGAGGAAGAAGCCTGTGGGTTTCCATCCCTCTCATCCCGAGGCAGCTCCCTATCCCTGGCTGTATTGGGAGAGGAAGAGCAGCCAGGGAGGTGCATGGATGGGCGTGCTCCACTCGGAGCGTGTTGCGGAATACTTCATGCTGTAAGTCATCCCCAGGGAAGAAGTAGGTGTGTAGAAGACACATCTGTCACTTGGCTTGGTGAAGTCTTGCTAGAGGCTCTCATAGCCAGTAAGAGGAGGATGGACATGTGGATCATCCTCTGCTATCCAGGGAGGGGATGCTCAGGCTCTTCCAAGAGATGAAGGGAGTGGGGTGGTTGGGTTGTGCTGCAGGGCTGCTGCAGACCTGACCTGTGCCAGAGCATAGAGAAAGGTGCTCTGCCAGGCATTGGGGAAGGTCTTCTCCTGCTCAGGGCAGCTACTCCTGTAATGGCCTGGCAAACATGTCAGGGGCTGGGCTTTGGTTTGGTGCCTCTTTTCTTGAGGGCTGGTTGCTGAGATATCCAATGTACAGCCTTTAGGCTACTGTTGTGACCTCTGGAGTCTGGCAACAGGAATTGCTGTGGGAGTTAATTGCCTCTTTGTGCTGCTCTTAAAATCTGTCACTCTTCAAATCTCTTGTGGAGAAATGCAAAGTGCTTAGGAGAGGAGAAAATAAGCAAAGGACCAGACTGTTGCCAGTCAGCATGCTTTTTGCCTTGTGCACATGCAGTTGTGCCTGCATGTGCTCAGAGTCCCTGGGCTGTGCTCAGTATCCAAAACAGGTGAAATGGATCCATACCACAAAGGTGTTCAGGCTTCTGTCTGCTTGTGGTGTCTTTTAAACAGCAAATCCACATTCCCCACTCTCTGTGATAGCAAATTAAAAGTAAGTGATGGGGTGCACAAGTCAGCTGGGAGTGAGGTGTTTTGCTGTTCCTAAATTTGTGGGTGGAGGCCTTTCACCACAATGTGGATACCTGTGGCTGGGTATTGCTTTGTGCAGAGGGGTGGCCAGTGCCATGGGTTTGAATTGCATGGCATGAGTAAATTCTCACAGGTGTATTGGGATCTTGAGATGCTGGATGATGGCAGTGGAGAGGATATGGGGTGTCCTAAGGTAAGTATCGAGCTGCTTTTGACCCCCTCGACAAGATGAGGGTGACAAGCTAGTGCCAACCTGGAATTATTTAGAGACCTAGTTTAAAAACACCCTGATCTCTGAGCACCTTAATCTTCATTAAAAACCGGAGTTTGTCAGATATCCGTAGCAAAAGTTGTTTCCAAGAAGCATGAATCATTTCTGGAGCACTAATGCTTATGACTTCCACTCCTTTGTTCTTGCTGACGGCACTCTGCTCTCTGGCAGTCATTCTGGCTCAGGCAGCTCAGACCAGAGGTAGCAATGCTGCAGCAATTCACTGTTCATCCCTCCCAAAAACACCCTCCTGAATCTCAAATATTCCCTGCAATAAGAGTGGGATAAAACTGGCTTGGAAGGCAACAACTCTAGGGAGGAATGCTCAGTGTATGGGTAGAAATTGGAACCTTCTTGATGGAGATTATCAGCAGGGGTCTGAATGTCAGGGCCAGAGGTTCAGCTCAGGTCCCAGATGCTCCTTTTCTGTCTGCTTGGATCTCTGAGGAGCCCAGCCTGAGCATGAGGACTGTCTTACCAACTTGTAGCACTCCCAGCACAGTGAGGATTTGTTATGTATCTGGTGCTCTGGTGATAACAAGAACATAAGTCATCTTTCCAAACTGATGATCTTGCTATAAATAGAGAATCCAGCTGCTTGTGGTGAATGGCATCAAAGAAAATCATAGGAGCAGCTCTTATGCTTAGTGAAGTGGATTCTGGCTGTTTTCTCTGAAGATGCTGAGGTTGGGAGATTTCTTGACAACTGAGCCTTGCAAAAGCAGTGCACGAGAGCTCGTTGTGACATGGGGAATCTTCAGCAGGGAGCAGGTGAGGCTGGGATCTCTCATCCTGTGCTGGGATCTTCAGTAGGGAGCAGGTGGGGCTGGGATCTCTCATCCTGTGCTGGGATCTTCAGTAGGGAGCAGGTGGGGCTGGGATCTCTCATCCTGTGCTGGGATCTTCAGCAGGGAACAGGTGGGGCTGGGATCTCTCATCCCATGCTGTGCCTTCCTGCCTCCCCAACAAGAACCTGCCTGTGCTGGTACCCAGCCAGGATGAGGAGGCACTTAATGCAGGCTTGCTTTACTGCTTGTAAATAAGGCTCTTCAGGAAAAAGCCCTTGAAACCTCCCCTTCTAGGAGGAGGGGAGCTGGCTCCTGGCTTGTGCTTGGGAGCTGCAGCAGCATTAAATCATTTGGAGGTGTCTCAGCAGTTCTGTGTGCTGAGTTGTGAGTTCAGTGCCTGGAGCAGCAGGAAGATGGACCCTGATGTGGTTCCACGTGGTTGCCTGACTCCTTGCTCCTGCCTCCTCTCCCTGTAATTGGGCTCCAACCCCTCACACCAAAACTCCTGTTTCCAGGATGGCTGAGCAGTCCTGAGTGTGCTGCTTTAGTTCTTCTCCTGCTGTGGAGGCAGAGGCTCGCTCAGGACGCCGGGTTGTGACAATGTGCTCTGTGCCAAGTCCTTGTAGCCCCAGGGGTGTCCAGCCCATGACAGACCTCCTGCCCCACCAGGTGCTGGGCTGACTTTGCATGTGCTCCTCATCTGGATAGTGGGTGATGGGGAATTTGTGCCCAGGAGCATCTCTTGAGCCCCAGGAGGGGATGGAGAAGTGTCATCTCTCCTGAATTTTACATCTGCAGGGCTGTCTGTTGCTGAGGCCAGGAGAGCTGTGTCTGGCTGTGTCATGGGTGGCAGTGAGGGTCTCCCAAAATGAGCACCAGCCAACAGGATTTGTAGCCTTACCTCTTAGAAAAGGGTATCTGAGAGTCTCAGAAGAAAATGAGCGTGACTCAGTCCCACAGCAGAGCCTGGCCCACAGGAGCCTTGGTGCTCTGGTATTACAGTAAGCCTGTTAAGCATGAATTTCCAGAAGTCTTTGAAGCATTTATTTAGGAAGAGTCCGAAAAGGGAGTAGGCTCTGGTGAATCAACCTCTTTGTGGTGAGTAGGGAAACCTGATAGTCGGCTGTTTATCTTCTGCAGTGGCTTTTGCACCCAGCGTGGAGGGTGATGCTCCTGCGGCGGGGGCAGAGGGGCTGTCTGGGCAAAGAGCTCGTCAAACCTGCTCCAGGGTGTGGGAAGAGTGGAGCAGGGCTGGTGGGGTCGCACGCAGAGGTGTGTTCCCAGGACAGAGCTGTGTTCCCAGGACATCAGAGAGCTTGGAGTTTCTTGCTCAGTTGTTCCTTTTTTAGACAGCCAAGTCAATTGTACCAGAATATCTTAACTCCTCTGGCCTAAAGTAGTGTTAAGTGCTGGGTGGAAACCTATTTCATTTTGGGCAAGCTATAAAAACATGACATTCCTCATTTCTGTTTTAGCACTGCTCAGTCTAAGGAAGGGTGGCTGTGGTCCCTGTCTGGCTGAAGTGCTGAGTGCTGGCAGGTCCTGGCATCCATCAGCATTCCTGTGAGCCAGGGTGAGCTGCTGATTCTGCTCCACTTCTCTGGCTGCATGTTGGGCATCTGGGACTTGCATTCCCTTCCCACGGGGCTGCTCTAGGGGCCAAGTACTGAAGAGTAAGATGCCCTGACTGCTTATGTATGTACAGACTTATTTTGCTTTGAAAAGCCTAGCTTACTTAAATTCAGGGCTCACAAAATCCAGCTTATTACCCAGGTCCCCTGAGAAGGATGAAGTAAATTAAATCTACATTAAATTTATTAAAATCTGTCTTGTGCAGGGGATCATGAGTAAAACTTTTCTGGGCCCTGCTGAGATCCTAAATGTGAGATGTTCCTGTTCCAGGCTGGCAGCTGCAGGCCCTGCCTGGAGCTTGGTCCCATCCCAGTCCATCCCACCTGAGAGCAACAGAGGCTGCTTCCTCATGGATGGCATGAACAGAAGGGAGCCTCAAATGCAGTTCTAGGAGGAGGGCAGGCACTGCAGTCTCCAAACAGGTTGCAGTTTCCCACTCTGAATTTCTGTCCAGAGTAGCAGAAAGGAAAGAAATCTTTTGAGACAAAAGTTGGCTTCACACCCTGGAGCTGTAGAAGCTCCACATGAAATGCTGCCTCCATCTCTCCTCCAGCCTTCTGCTCCTCTGCAACCTCTCTGCTTTTCCCCTCCAATACTCGGAAGGATGGATGCTGGGAGAGGAGGAGGTTGTGAGTGCTGGCAGTGTGGCTCAGGTGGGTGGCTGGCATGGAGATATTCCTGGGGAGCTGTGAGATCTGCCTCTCTCTGCCAAGTAGCTTCTCACTGCTGTCTGATCTGGCTGTTCCCAGCATGCAGGGGTGCCTGTGTCTGCCAGCCTGGCCTCAGAGGAAGAAGATGGTCCCTCAGCATGCTGGGGTGGGGCACAGTTGCTCTCCTTGCAGGAGTACCCAAAGAATGACATTGCTGACCTCTGCCCTGTGTGTGGCAGCAGGCACTGTGTGGAGCAGCTCTGCTGGACTGTGCCAGGATGGGATGGGATGAAAGTCTGGGCTCCCAAAACTGGCCTGAGGCACTGCCAGGACATGTCCAGACTCTGCTCTGCCTGGCTGTTATAGTACTACCACCTCTGCCATTGTGGGCTCTGGAGCAGAGCAAGCCCACTTCTTCCCACCTCTTCCCAGTTTGTGTGCCTCAGCACTGGGGCCTACGTCAGTCTGAAGCTTAAAAAAATCCCAAACTTGTCCTTGTTTTGCAAGAGGCAGTTCTGGGGAAAGGATTGCCCCAGCATCCCCTTCTGGAGCATATTTGGGGAGCAGTGAGGAGGTTGCAGCAGCAGTAGCATGGTGGGGATTAGGGTTGCACCTGACTGCAGGTGCTGTGGTGTTTCGTGCCTGTTGCTAAGGAGCTGCCTCTGGCAGATCCAAGGCATAGACTTTGTGGCACGTGTTCATCCCCCTGCCACAGCCTGTGTGGCCTTGTTCACTGGTGAGCTTTCCCCTTGCAGCCCGACATGTGCAGAGCCAGGCTTGTTAAGTGTGCTCAGCTGAGGATTTAATTCCAGATGTTTGAGATGACCCCCTTCCTCTGAGGGCAGCCAGCATGCTGATAAAACACTGTGATGCTATAAATAAGCCTGTCTGCTCCACAAGGGAAAAAAGCCTTGGGTTTGGGCAGGAGTTTGTTCTAAACAGGAGCCCAAGAGTTGGCTCTTTTGTCTCAGGATTTATGTTGACCCTTGGTTTTGGGGAGGAGCTGGAAAATGTAGGTTTTCCTGCTACTCTCAGCCTGATGGAAGAAAATGCTTGCAATGGGGGGGAAGGATTGACCTATCTGGGAAAGGACTTAGAAGATTTTTTTTCCTGCTTTTCTACAGGTACACACCTGCCCAGCCTCCCTTTGGAGGCTTCTGCATTGCTGGAATGAGGACATCCTTGTGTGTCCATACTACCTGCCCCTCCTCATGCTGAGCTGGACTGTGGCTGAAATAATTCATGCATAGCCAGAATAATGACTGTGGGTCACTTTGCCCCTGTGGCAGAGCTGTCACTCCCTGGGATTGCTACAGGTGGAGTTTTTCCAGGCTGTCTTGAGGAGCTGCTTCAGCCTTCCTACAGTGTGGGGCTGCTTTTGGAGGGTCTGGGCTTCCTGCAGGTTGGGTGGGACATCCAGGTGGGTCCTCCTGCCTCAGCCTGGCAGTGGACACGTATAACCCTGTTGCCACAGCCAGAGTAACAGGCACTGCTGGCTCTTGGGATTGCATTTGCTGAGCTTGGATTTGCAGGGCTGGCTCTGCTGCCCTGGGAATCAGCACACTGAAAGGTCAGAGAGGGAGGGACTGTCCCTTGCATTGCTGTAAGGGGTTTGGTTGGTCCAACCCCTTGCAAGGTGCAGAGGGCAAGTGCCAACCTGGGGAAGGAATGGCAGAACAGCAGAGGTTGCTCTTGCTCCTGGGGGCTAAATGATGCTAAAGTTTGTGCCACTGCAGAGGGGCTGCAGCTGGGCTCATCTGTGGCAGGAGCACAGGGACAGAGAGGGGTCAGGCATAGCAACCATGCAGAATTTCTTTGAGAGCCTCTCTGAGCCTCTGAGCACTGGCTGTAAGCTTGTGATGGCTGTGGCAGGTGGGATGAACCCCTGGGTCACAGGGAGAAGCAGCCAAGTCCTCCAGGAGCTGCTGGCTGCTGGTGCTGTGGGAGATGCTGCTCCCTGTGCATCAGCTCCAGACAAGTCACCTCCCAGGGCCTGCCTACAGGCTTGGATTTGATTTGAGATGGAAAGCATAGACTACTCTTCTAGACAACTCCTCTCCTTCCACGTTAGAGGCCAGATCCCTTTCTTGCTCCTGTGCTGGCTTCTTGTGAAGGAAGAAGATAAAAACCTCCCCAGACAATCCTTAACCTTGTTCCAAACCCACCACTGCCTCCAGCACTTGTAAGCTCTGCTCTTGCCCCACTGGCTTGTGAAATGTTCAATACTATTTGTGTCTCAAGAACTGACAGGATGGACCCAGAAGGATGGGGACAGCTGAGATTTAATTAGGAGCTGTTGGTTTAATTAGTAGTGTCTCAATATATTCATGCATGAGGGACTTGTGTATCTCATGAGTTTCCAGCCTTCCTGCTCAGTCTTTTCTGTCTGAAGCTGTATGGGTGTGTTTCTGTGTAAAGGTCATCAGTAGAAAAACCTCATCCTGCCCCTCTTGGTGTCCACTTTTCATGGAACTTTTCTAGGAATTACCCAGTCTCTACAAACTGAGAGTAATTTACTCTGCCTATGGGTCTTGCTCTCTCCCAGGCTTTCCATTTTCCCAGTGCTATCTGGTCCTGCTTTGCTGGCAGGGTGAGGAGCCTCAAACCCCTCATCTTCACACAGATGCAGGTTGGAGGATCTCAGGGTGTATCCAAATTTGTGATCTTTGCTGAACCCAGAGGTGTCACTCCAAGGTGGAGCTGTGGTGCTGTGTGTTGAGGTGACCTCCTGCTGCCCATCCTGTGACAGCCCATTCTTCTGCCAAAACCAGGTCCCTACTACCATGCTTTGTGGAGGGCTTGGTGCTCAGGGGGATACTTCACCCCCCTTCTCCCAGGGCTGCTTCTGTCCCCTGGGATGGAAAATGGCTCATTCCTAGCTCATGGATGCTCTGAGTCCCTGCAGCTCTGAAGACTCCCTGGCAGCTTGATAGAATCAGTTAAAATGTGGTGATCACTGTCTGCCATGGCTCTGATGGAGGGGGATGAGGGAAGGGTGCTCTGCCTTCCTGTGGCTGGTTTCCATGAAATGAAGACTTCTCTGATACAGACTCACTGGACTCCCACAGCACTTTCTCCTCCTCCGCTCCCTTGTTAGCTGCATCCAGGCATACAGTAGTTTTCCAAAGTGTATCTCAGTCCCTGGGTGCCCTCTGATTCTGTCACTAAAGCATGCCCCAGTCCCTTGTGCTGTGTGGGGTCACTGCAGGCACAGTGGCTCTGCCATCCATCTCATCCCATGTGTGCAGGGCTGGGTCCTTCCTTCCCTGCAGCAGGGACGGCTGGAGCCTCTGGGTCCAGCAGACATGGCTGAGGCCACGTGGTGACCCGGGTAAGCTTCAGCTGGCAAAATCCCAGGCTGTTTGTAAGTGCCATTTCAGAGCTTGGTTGCCAGCTCTTCGTCTGTCCTTGTGGAGGAAAGGGACTGACAGGAAGGTCTGTTTGCCCTGCCTAAACTGCTGCCAACTGCAACAGCCACCACCTCCAGCTGTGTGAGGTTGTGTCAGGGGCAGGTGAGGCTGGAGAGCAGGAAAGGTTCTTCTCCCAGAGGGTGCTGGGCACAGCCCAGGCTCCCCAGGGAATGGGCACGGCCCCGAGGCTGCCAGAGCTCCAGGAGCGTTGGGCCAGCGCTGCCAGGGATGCCCAGGGTGGGGTTGGTGGGGGTCTGGGCAGGGACAGGAGCTGCACTGGGTGATACTTGTGGGTCCCTTCCAACTCAGGATATTAAATGATTCTCTGAACCGGTTTTACTGCTTCCCCTGCCCACCCTAGAAAATCCAAGCTGACCAAGATGCAGCAGCCTCTTCCCTCCCCCTCTGCCCATACCTGTTGTAGCAGGTGTGTGACATAGGTGGGACTTGAAAGTCAGAGGCATTCACCTGGGACTGGGGCTGAGTGCAGGGTGACCATTGAGCCTCTGCTTGCTCAGCATGTGGCTGGATTTTGGAAGGAGGCATATGCACACACAACCTGCCCCGGCAGAGGAGGGGATGTGTGTGCTGTGCTTTCCTCATGCCTGAGGTGCCACGCCAGCTCCCCCGAGGAGGGCAATGCACTGGGTCAGGAGGAAAAGCAGTTTGAAATCTACGGCTGCTCTCCGTAAATCACCTTGGAAGAAGGCAGACGTGCCCAGCTCCTGGCATCTCTATTTTTACTTTGTGCAGAGATAGATATGGCTGAGCTGTCTCCTTTTATTTCCAGCATTTGGCGCGTGCTGCAGCGCGTTGCTAAAGATGTGTCTGGCTGGATGTGGAGCTGCCCGCTTCCCTGAGTCCCTGAGGGACTGTGGGGGTGAAAGGCTCTTGCCTTCTGCATGGCTTCATCATTCATTTCTTCTCTTTGCCTCCCCCTTCCACTCCCTTTACAGTTTTTGGACTTTGTTTTTTTCCTGTATTTATTCAAATCAGGCTGGGTAAACAGGGAGCAGGAGGGAGGTGACTGGGGCCACTGGTAGCACTGGATTCCAGAGGCATTTTTAATGGGTCTCTAATAACTGGAACTGGTATTCTGATTCAGAAACTATTCTTATTTCCTCTGTCTGCAGCTTGGCAATTCCAAGATTTCCTTGGAAAGGCTCAGACTGTGCGTTTTGCTTCCTGACAGGCAGGCTGACAAGCTCTGTGCTCGGGTGGCTCCGTTGCAGCAGTTGTGATGGTGCTGGTTTTGCCAGGTCCATCCTAACAATGCTGGTTTTAGGTTCCAGCTGCCCCCAGAGCATGTGCATGAGCTGTGCTTGTCACACATCCCTGTCCCTCCTCCTGCTTGTGGGCAGGAGCCTGTACAAGAGAGAGCCAGGCAAGTCCGCAGTATCTCCCTCTGCGCATGGAATGCTCATGGAGAGGCTGATTTTATGGCTCACTATTCCAAAACCTGGTAAGGAGCGAGATGAATGGTTTGATGTGTTGGACCAGGCACCTCTGAAACCTCCCAAATGACCTGGCCCTGTAGCTGCCAGTCTTTCCTGCTCTGGGAACCAAACTGGAGGGCTCTCTGGCTGTCCTGGACCTGCTGCCCCCAGCATCACCCACCCTGCAGGGGCCTGGGGATCTGCTGGCTCCTCCAAGAGCCTGGGGGATGAGGTGGGTTATGCAATCCCTGTGTCCAGCCACGCTGTCAGCTGTGGGGCAATAGCTCAGAGCTATTTCCACCCCATTTTTCCCCGATGAGGTGTGGGGTGCTCATGTGTCTGGAGCAGGTTGGAGAAGATGCTCTTTACCAAAACTCTGCCCCCTGAACTGCTCCAAGGCTTGTCCTAAGTGTGGTGACTTGGTGTGCCTGGTGAGGGGACACTGGGAACTTTGGGGAGCGTAGGGGGAAGTGAAGAATGAAATTCCTTCAAACCTTTCAGCTGAAATGCTGCTTTCTGTTGCTTGGGGCTGGAATGGCAACCCCAGGGTGTGTGATGGTCAGGGAATGTGGCTGGAGAGGGCTTGGTGGGGCTGAAGGACTGGAACCCCTTGGAGCCCCAGAGCAATCCCTCCAGGGACTGTCCCTCCTCTCTAGGCACAGGCTGGCTGTGACTGTGCCACTTTGGGATGTCAATGGTTAATTGGGAAGCCTTGGAGCTGACAGCTCCTCTGCTGGAAAACTCCTTAGCAAGATGTAGAGGAATTTTTGGACACGGTCTGCCTTTAGCCCTAGTGCTTGCCCATGGCAGTAGGGCCCTAGCCATTGGGGGCTGGCTCTGGGTGTCAGACTGCAAACCCACTGCCTCTGCTTGCTGAGCCTGTCTGCTGTGGGTAGGGAGCTGTGCCACAGCGTGTCTTCCTGAGCATTCCCACCCACCTGCCTCCCTGGAACAGGAGAGCCTCCTCACCGCAGTGCAGCATCGGGCTGCAATCAGAGTCTGTGGGCCCCTTATCTGGGCATTGAACAGATGGTGGTGATCTATAAACTCCTGTGGTGCAGGGAGGCTGAGGGGGAGCCTGCTCAGGGGCTCTTGCTCCTGAAGGATGTGAACGTTCTCCAGTTTTTGGTTGGGCTTCTCTTGCTCACATCTCCTGTGTGAAAATGAGGGAATGGAGTGGGTGAGTCTGGGCTTGATTTGACTGGATCCATCTGTGTTATGTGGGCTAATTCAGAATGGAACAGGCTTGTTGTGAGCCCAGAGATGTGGCAGTATGTCCAAGGTGGGAGCATGGCACTGATGTGTAGATACACAGGACACTGCCCTGCTAAAACCTTTCCTGCTCCTGATGCTGAGGCCCCTCTGTGGCTTTGGCTCTGCCATCTGGCAAAAGAGAGTATTGGATGTCACCTGGGGACATGGGGAGGGTTCATTGTGATGGTTCACCTCAGGAAGGCACCTGTATCAGCTCAGGTGTGCTCTGTGCTGAGGTGGGGGAGTTCCCATCCCAGGCCATGCTATCCTGTTCTTTCCCTGCCTTGGAAATGCAGAAGCTCATTACAGACACAAGGCAGTGATGTGTCAACCTTGCTGCTGTATTGATGTTTGGATAATGAGAGTTGGCATCTGGAGCTGCTTATCCTTTGTCCTTGAGTGTAGAACAACACTTGGACTGCAAGGGACTCTTCGTCTCACAGTCATGATCAGCTGTGAGGGTATGGCAGGAGATCTGATGGGGGAGGCTGCTCATCCTTGTGGGATTACAGACTTTAAGCCCTGAGGAGCTCATTCCACCTGACTTCATGACCCCCCTTGCTGTGACTGGGGTATGAGCTATGAGTTGCCCCTGCAGAGAGGGCTGGATGTGGGGTTCTTGCCACCCTGTCTCGAGTCAGTCACATTGGCCAGGCAGGTGCTCTGGAGAGCTGTTGGAGGTGGCTGCAAGCAGCAATAACATGCAGCCCTCGGTGTTTGGGTAGGTGGGTGGAGGTGTTGATATCAACAGGGCTGAGAACACTTGGAGAGGGGAGGGGAGAGTTCCTAAGCCAAGGCAAACTGGCCACCTGCTTCCCAGGGAGATGCTTCCTGTGGATGCAGCTGGAATACAGGGGAGCAGATGGGTCAAACAGGCAAAGTGTCTGTCTGGTGGATCTTGTCACCTTTCTGCCAGGAGAACTATTCGCCTGACAAATGGGGTAAGGGAGTTCTGTGGGCTCCAGCTCTTGCAAAACCTGATGGGATTCAGGTGGGAGATGTTCAGGCTGGGACAGCCCTGAAGGCTGTTTGTGCCACGATAGGTTTGCCTCTGTCCTCCCTGTGTGGGGGGAGCAGTGCAGATCATCTCTTGCTGTGCAGCAAGGCCAGTCTGTCACGTCTGTCTCTGTGGTCCAATCTCGACATCAGAATCTAATTTCAACCTGCTGAGTACTGGCCAAGACTAACTGAAGATGTCTGTGGGGAACTCCTCTGAGGGCCATGCTGCAGGCTGAGTGACTTTCTTGGGGTCACTTTCTCCAGGCAAGGCACAAACATAACTCAAATTACTGTCCTTGCTTTTGGGAGGGTCAGATGGCACCTCTGATGCTTCCAGACCTTGCTGTGTGGCTTTGCTGAGTGGTAACAGAGGAGGAAACCCCTCCCTTAGAACTGGTGTCTGGCTGGGAAGTGATGTGTGGATGGGCATTTTGGAGATCCTGATGCAGGACAAGTGTTAACGGCAAAATGCTTTTGCTGCAAGCCATTGAAGCTGAGACTGAGCCCAGGAGCTGGGAGCAGGCTCCCAGGGGCTAGGAATGTCCTGAGGGTGACAGGGCTGTGAATTCAAGCAGCAGAGAGCTTGTCCAGGCTGCACTGGGGGGTCCAGCTCTCTGCTGCTGCTTCACACAGGGCTCTTTGAATCCCTTGTTCAGCTGGTTAATGGGCTCGTGCCAAACGTGTCTCTCCTCCCAGGCATGGTGAGACTCTTGGTGGGATGCCTGGCTCCTCGTGGGGTGGGAGGCAGCAGAGTCCTTGGCTGCTCATCCCTGTCTGGACAGTGACACCCAAGGCTTCTGCTCTCAGCCAGAGTGACAAGGCTGGTGCATGTTTTGGGAGGGAACACTGCTTCATTTGGGAGAGAGGTTTACCTGTCAGGGAGCTGCAATCACTGCTGGCAAGGGCTTCCACAGTGCAAGGAAACCAGCTTGAGGGTTTTGAACATGAGAATACCTGGGAATAGCACTGGGGTAGCAGGGAGTGCTCAGTTGTGCTGGGAGTGCTGGAAAACTTACTTTTGGAATGAGAGAATGACCTGATTCCTCTGGTGCATTTTCCTACCCTGTGTGTTTTCATGAGGCACTGCTCCTGCACACTACAGTACCTGAGGCAGGTCTGAACCTGAGGTTTTGCTTTCTCCCAGTGCTGATGTGTCTCCTGTCTCTCCACAGCCATCAAGGTGAGCTGCATTGGATCCTGTGGGGTGTCCAACAAGATCAATGACACAGCATGGACTGTGGAGGAGCAGTACTTCAACAGCACGCTGTCCCTGGCAGACAAAGGTACTGTCCACAAAGGCCTGGTGCAGATCTGTGTTCAGAGGAGCTTTACAGAAATGTATCACCAAGACTTCAGCATCCCCTCAATGTGAAATACCCCTCACAGGCTGCCTTGGCCCGTGCACAGAGGATGGGAGCCAGGATTAGAGACTACAAGAGCTTGGCAGGAGCTGTGCAGGGAAGGATCCTGAGCAGAACTTGGCAGCCACCCTGCAAACACTGCTGGCATCCTCTGGCCCTGGTCTTTCTGAAGCAGAGTTGTCACAGAGACTGCTCCCTGTATCAAGGCTCTGTGGATTCACTCTGGTCTGCCTGATGCAAAGTTGTCACAGGGGCTGCTCCGTATCTCAGGGCTCTGTGGGTTCACCTTGCTCCACTTCCCACGTGTGTTTATGGTGCTCACAAAACACTGATCAAAGCTGGTCAGCAGAAGCCAGTGGTTTGCTGTGAAAGGGGATGTGGATGTGTCACTTGTGCTCTAGGAGAAGCTCTGGGAGCGTGGCAGGATCAGCCTAGGACAGTTACCCCTGCTCCCAGTGAGATCGCTATCCCAGAGAGATAGCCATGGGGTTGTATTGTCCTGTGGGTAAAGTGACACCAGCAGCCTCTGGGGGATCTGGGCCTGAATGAACGCTGTCTTTCTGCTGTTAAATAGGTCAGCCTTACCACAAATAATTCATGCTGTGCCCTGGCTCCTGTTGAAATCAAGATGTGCCAGTATTCACCTGCTGAAGGCAGTGGCCGTAACAGGAACGTGGCAAAACCCAGGGTAGCAGGAGCTCAGCCCTCTGATACTGTTTTGTCAAATAACAGGAAATGGGTAAAACGGAAATGTCAGTTTCTGCTAGCTCAGCAATTTTCCAAGCAGAGCTTTTAGCACTGAGGGGAGACTGAGCTCATTCTTGCAGCAACTGGTGAGAGGGCTGCTTGCTCTCAGGTCCCTGCCAAGGGAGACAGTTGGCTGGCTGGCTCTTGGCTCACAGCCTGGGGGCTGCAGTCAGAGATAAACTGCATGGGAGGGCAGTGGGAAACATTCCTGCCTGATTCTGGATGTGCTGAGCACAGAGAGTCCAGCTCTGGATGTTGGGGTGGGGGCACAGTCACAGGGGGTCTGTAAGGTGCTGCAGACCATTGGGCTTAGATGAGTTGGGAGTTGTAGGCTGTGAGTGAGTGTGCACTTGTGGAGAGGTTTAAACCTGCAACTGCACTGAAAAATGCTCCTTCCAACTTTTGTTTCTAATATTTAATGATTTGAGGGAGACCTGTGATCTTGTGGTCAGATCTGTGTGCTGGGCAAGCTGAGCAGTGGCAAAAGCCAGGCAGGAAGGTGGAGAGGGAAGAGGTGGGTGTGCTGTTTGTTGGGTTTGCAGCCTCTGGAAAACTTTGATAGCTGCTTTGGCAGTCAGTTCTTGTGAGGTTGCCCTTGAGTTATCAAGGGAGCCATCCCCTTGATAACTAGGACTAGAGTGAATTGAGAAGGATGGAAAGAAAAGCTATGTGCTGATGTGTGCTCTTTGAAGGCCTGACATCCAAATGTGGCCAAAACTTAGTAGTCCCAGTTCTTAAAGTGTTTGTGGAAGACCCTGGTCTTTTGGCTGTTGGTTTTCTGGGACCCAGACACCTGTATCCCTCCCAGTGCAGTGCTGCTGTCTGTCACCCACTGGTATCACAGGCTCTGCCAGCCTTGAGCGGGTGCCTGGGGCTGGCAGCAGGGCTGGGCTGCTGGCTCTGCACTGGAGCTGGTCACAGAGCCACAAGCCTGGGCTATGAGTGGGACTGAACAGGACAGCTGATGTCTCTCAGAGCTGCCACAGCTGCAGGCAGGTGAGGCAAGAAACAGCAGTGCATGATTTACCATAGGTGTGGGGAATTAAAGGGAAAATCTGTCTCTGGAGATGTGTGATTGGAAACTGAGGTGTGTTGTGGTGTTATTCCTGTCCTGCCTTGCAGAGCTGCAGTGAGATTATGAAGAAAGCCCAGCCCAGCAGTTGGTCTGGAGCAGTGTGCTGGGTACTCACAGTCACTGACCTCTGCTCTTCAGCTTTTTGTGTCCAAAAAGTTGTGTGGACCCAACTGCTGGGATCTCAGCCCGATTCCCAGCTGCAGGGAAGCAGAGGGGGAGAGGGTGGGCAGTCCCTGTGTGTGTGGGATTGCAGCCAAGGGGGATTTGCCCTTCATACTCAGGAATTATTGCCCTGGACTTGCAGGTTTGTCCCATGTCTGCATCCAGACAGGACAGCTGGGCCCCTGGGAGGATGGAATGGGGAGCATTGGGATGGAGAGGTGTCAATGCTGCCTTTGGAGCCGAGTCCACCAGCAGAGATGGCTTTGAAGCTGACCCTTGCATTTGCTGTGCTGGCTTGCAGGGATATGGAACAAAAGCCCTGGGGGGCTGGCACTGCTTCAGCCTGCAGCACAGGGACAGAGAGAGCTGTCTGCTGTCACAGCCCTCTCTGTGACATTGATGCGTGTCTGGGCTGGCAGAACAGAGGGAGCTGGGCTGCTCCTCCACATCCCTGCCTCTGTGTCTGCCTGTCTGTCTGCCTCCTCCGAGGGGCTGCTGGCAGCACAGTGTCCTGGCACAGCTCAGCCCTGCAGTGAGGTGGTGGCAGGGCTGTGCTGGAGGAGCCCTCGATGGCCTTGTGCAGGCAGAGCCTCGGCGCTGACTCAGCCGTGGCATTTTTAGGCTTTCCAGGAATAGCTCTCAGCTGTCCTGGCCTTTCCTGAAAAAAGCATGAAGGAGCTCCAGACAGATGGAGTGTCCCATGTGGGTGTTCCCTGGGTGCTTCCCTGCAGGGTTGACCCAGCTAGGAGGGGAAACTGAGGCAGGCTGGACTGCTGGCTCTTGGAGCATGGGGTGGAGCGGTTGCTGATGGTGATGGCAGGAGCCCAGGGTGAGTTAGGGGAGTTGGAAGCATTTCCAAGGAAGGACTCCTAAAGGAGTATGAGGCCAGCCCAGCTGCTGGCCCACACTGTCAGCACACAGCTCCTGCCCTGGCCAGCACCAGCAGCCACCCGTGACAGAGCACCACAAGCAAAGGTTACTGTGGTGGCATCTGGTATGGTCCTGCAGATGAATAAAAACCATGCAAAACCCCCCCAGGGTGAATCCGTGCCTGCTATTGCAGGCGTGGGTTGGCTGTGCCCACCTTCTCCCACCAAAAAGCAAAGAGCAGAAGGGAGGGTGGGGCTGTGGGAGGCCCTGGTGTCAGGTGGAGGGGCTGCCTTCCTGCCATGCCCGTAGGCCTTACCACACAGGGGATGCCACTGCCTGAAAATGAGTTGAGGAAGGGAGGAATTTGCTTCTGCCTCAGGGCACTCTTCTGTTCCTGCCTTGCCCCCACTACAGGTAATGCATTTATCTCTTCTTTTTGAACAAGTGCATTAAAAAAAGCGGTAAGGAGGAGCAGCGTGTCCCTGCTGAGGGGAAACTGGCAGCAAGGCTGTGCCCTGGGGCAGAGGGCGATTCCAGGCTGTCCTCTGACACCATCCCCAGCTCTCTTGAAAGGGGCTCATCCAGTCTGATGGCATTGGCCTGGATTGAGGAAGGATCCCAGGTGTCCCCAAGGCCACACAGCGAATGAGGCTCTGTCTTGCCCATCCCTGGTGAGTGGCTCAGCTCCAGTGGTGTCACCGCTGTGCTGGCACCTGTGGAGGTGGTGCAGGGAGGCAGGCTCAGCCTGACAAACAGCCCACCTCCCCCTATGCCTTCCCACATCCTGAGCAGTAACTTTCAAAAACACCCATCTGTGCTCTTTGAGGACACGTGGAAAACTGTCGAGGCTCAGATTGCTCTTTAAGCCTCTAAGAGTGACTCCACACTTCTCCTCCCACACACCTTTGCATTGAAATAACTGAGGGGGCAGCCAGTCCTCTGGCATCAGCTGCTGCTTGTATTACACACTGCTCTGGGTTTTTTAAGGCTGTATATTGCATGAAAAAGGAGGTAGGCCCTGAAATAACCCAGATGCCCACTTTGGCACTTATTTAAGGCACTTTCCTTTCTCTCCCCACCTTGGAACAGGGTGTGGAGGACCTGGCTGTGCCACTGGAGCAGGTTGGTGACGAGTGCTGCTGCAGAGGACCCTGCTCCCCTCAGGGCTTGTTCCTATCAAGCAGGGCATCCTCTGTGCTCTGGGGAAGCCTCTGGTGGGGCTGGGCAGGAGCTGGAGGCAGCAGGCAGCCATGAGGAGCAGGGGATTGTGCTGTAGCCTTGGCAATCACACACAGGCCAATGGTTTAATGAACTCAGGCTCTTTACATCAAAGCTGCTGGGAAGTGTGGAGTGTGCCAGCTGCTCCGGAGCCTCTCGCTGCTCTGTTTGCTGGAGAGGCTGCTGTGCCACAGAGGTCACTCAGCCACCAAGGGCTCCCAGTGGGGGCTCCTTACTTGCCTCCTGGAGGGGAGCCTAACAGGGTATTTACTTTTCCCACTTGGACTTTGATTACTTGCTGGTGTTGATTTTTCCTTTTGCAAAGAAAGGCAAGAGGGGCGGGGGCTGCTGGGTTTCTGTAGGTGTCAGCAGTGCAGGGGATCAAGTGGCAGTGAGCACAGAATGGCACCGTTTGTACCCGCTGCTCTGGGACACAGAGATGCTTCTCTTGATCCAATATAATGGAGTGATTCAGATCTGCAGAGCTTCCTGCTCCTCTCCCCCTCCCTGCTGTGGCTTTGCCCTTGTTCAGCCGGAGAGGAGCAGGTCCATCATGTGCCTGTATCCCCATGGGGCTGTCCCTTCCCTGCATCTCCAGCTGCACACACAGCTCTTGCCCTGTGGAAGGGTTGTGCATGCAAAGGTAGACTTTTGTTTTTTTTCATTGCCTCCTTGTACCTGAGTTGAACTCATGGAGGGAGCTGGCTGTAATTTCCAGCTGACCTTTCTTTTGGCAGCTTGTTAGTTAGCTTGAAGGCACTGCAGGGATATCCTGGCAGCTCCACACGCTTCCTCTGCTGGCAGATTTCTTGCACAAAGAGCTAAAAAGGGGCAGCTGTGCATCACCTCTTCCCTGGGGTGGTTCTCTGCCGGCCTAGCACAACATCTTCATGGCCAGCAGTTGGCACAGGGTAACAATCCTGACTCCCAGCCGAATTTAAAAATCTTGGTGACCCGACTAAGCAGAATTGTGAGACTTGTGCAGCTTGTTCTGTGTGAGCAGGAGATCTCAGAACAGCAGGTGATGCTCATGGACAGCCTCTACCCAGGTGAGAGCAGCAGGGTGTCTGTGGGCAGTGTTGAGCCACTAAGGATGTTCTGGTGCCAGCTCCTGGCCACACTGTTCTGCTGGGTTCAGGAGCAGTAGGTGCAGTTCAGCCCAGGAAATCCACACTGAGGGATCTTGCCTTGGGTCACAGCCCCTTCCTCAGCACTTCCCAATTTCTTGCCTCAGTAGACCAGTTAATCCTCTGGAGTTTTTTGCAGCATTGCCATACTGCCAGATCCTGCTAATTCATTAAGAATGTCTCTGGAAACTGCTGACATAGAGGTTTATGAGCAGTGGAGCCCTCACCTCAATGCTGGGCACTGCTGCACCTCCTGTGTTACAGAAAGGTTAATCTCAGCAGCATTACCTGTGGGGAGCTTGTTCCTGCTGTGTGTTTGTGTGTTTGCAGAGCTGGAGCGAGCGAGTTGCTGCCTTGAAAGGGAGCATGGAGCCTGCTGGGGCTGCGCTCCATCACTGCCCTACAGAGCAGGAGAGCTCTCCTTGGAGCTGAACACCGAGGCTTTCCTGGCAGCTTTGCCTGTGCTTGCTGGCAGGTTGCTCTTCTGGCTCTTGGCTGCTCCCTCCGTGGCACCTGTGCCTGCTGATGGCACGAGCAAATGTGTGCATTTCCCCTCCTTTGTTGCAGTTTGTAATCCCCTGTATTAACGTCATTCACCAGAGGCTGAGTTGAGTCCTGTGCTAAAGCTGCAACGGCTCAGCGTCACCTCAAGTGCCCTGGCACAAACTTAATGCTTCCCTTCTGACAGCTCTGATAGAGCCTCCTGAGAGCTAAAGAGCTCTGGCCCCTTGCTTATATCTAACATTCAGTTTTCTGGCTGCAAAAGTGGATGAGGAGAGAGGGCAGGACAGGGGTGAGCAGGGTGCTGGCTGCTAGGACTGCAGTGAGACTGACATCTCTGCCTGTAGCTGGGGACTTGGGGTCCTGTGGCACAGTGCAGAGCTAGGGCTGCTCATTTCTCCACCCCAAAATGGAAAACACAAACCTTCTGCTTTCCTGCTCTCTGTCTGGAGAGGAGAGTACTCAAGCTGTGCTTCAGCAACACCAGAATTAGTCTAACGGCACCTTTGGAGGAGCTTGCCTTCCCCAGGGCTGACTTTAGGCAGCAGGAAGAAAGAAACATATTGCTCCAAGTGATGGCACAGGGGCCAGCAGGCACCAGGTACCTTTCTGTACTCCTTGAATTGGCCAACACAGTTAATGCATCACTTGTTAAGTAGCCGGGGAGAAACTGCCATATGGTCTGGCCTGCTGTTCCTCTGCTAGAAGAACCAAAAAATCTGTGCACTCCAAAGGTGCAGCCTGTTCCCGTCCTAGCATCCAGGAGGGAGCAGAGCCTGGCAGGTACTGGTGGGCAGGAACAGGGCTTGGGGCAGGAACCCATTTCAGCCACTCCTTGTCCCCTGGGGTGCGGGGACGCTTTCCAGGCTCCTAGAGGTGGCTGCTGCCCCTTCTTTTTGGGGGCTGGAGGGAGTGACAAACAGAACTATTCACCCCTTTTTTTGTGTGTAGCTGTGGGTGAAGCCTGGTGAGGCAGAGGGGTGTGCTGTGCCACACGCCATGGTTCCTGGCCTGCAGCCTGCTGTGTGTCACACATCTGGGCTGGCTGTCCCAGCACACCACAGTGCGAGCCTTCACAGGAGAGGAATGAGACTCATCTGGGTCTGTTGTGTGACCAAGGCACCTCCCGACTTCCTTCTGCTGTCCTGGAGGTCCTGTTTTGTCCTGGTGGCCATGACCCTTGTGCAGAATGGCTGTTACCACCTGTGACTTCCAGACAGAGACCCTGGGGCTGGAGCAGCCAGCCTGGGAGGAGGATTTGGCAAGTGGCCCCACAGTGGCACTGGTTGGAATGTGCAGCCCAGCAGAGCTGGCCCCACTGGTGCTGTCAGACCGGGCTGTTTGCACAGAAAGCTACCAGACAGCCCTGGGAGGATGGGTGGGACACAGCAGGTAGGGCTGTGTCCTTGTTCCTGTGGGGTTGGCTCCTCCTGAGCCCCAGCCCAGCCCTGTTCTAGTGCCAGGCAGAGGCTGCTGGAGGACATTTCCCAGCCCTTGGCCAGCTGTAGGCAGGGCAGGGTGTGGGCAGGGAGCTTCCCCTTGGTCTGGAGGGATGATGTCTTTGAAGAGCTGGGGATTTCTCTGGCTGCCAGCTCTGCCAGGGCAGGGGCCTGGCAGCACCAGCCAGGGAGGCTGTGGTGCTCGGACCAGAGCCCAGACACTTTCAGCAGCTGTGGAGGAGTAAACTCAACTTGGATCACTTGTTTAACAGTGTAAATACACACGTGAGGTCATTTCAGCCCCAGTGGGCACAATGGTGGCAGCTTTCCCATGCAGTGGTGCAGCACTGTGCTGGTTTGCAGAGAGTGCAGGGAAACCTTTGGGTGGGAAGGGACCTTAAAGATCACCTAATTCCACCCCCTGCCATGGGCAGGGACCCCTCCCACTATCCCAAGCCCCATCCAGCCTTGCCTTGGGCACTGCCAGGGATCCAGGGGCAGCCACAGCTGCTCTGGGCACCCTGGGCCAGGGCCTGCCTACCTTCCCAGGGAACAATTCCTTCCAAATATCCCATCCATCCCTGCTTTCTGGCACTGGGAGCCATTCCCTGTGTCCTGTCCCTCCATCCCTTGTCCCCAGTCCCTCTCCAGCTCTCCTGGAGCCCCTTCAGGCCCTGGCAGGGCTCTGAGCTCTTGCTGGAGCCTTTTCTTCTCCAGGTGAGCACCCCCAGCTCTCCCAGCCTGGCTCTGGAGCAGAGGGGCTTCAGCCCTTGGAGCATCTCCATGGCCTCCTCTGAATCTTTCCAGCAGCTCCAGCTCCTTCCTGTGCTTCCCAAGGCTGAGGCAGCTCTGCAGGTGTGGTCTCACCTGAGTGGGGCAGAGGGGCTGAATCCCCCCTTTCCTGCTGCCCACACTGGGGTTCAGCCCAGGGCGGGGGCGTTTCTGGGGCCAGCACACAGGGCTGGGGCACACTGAGCTTCTCATCCACCAACATTCCCAAACCCTTCTCCTCAGGGCTTTTCTCCATCCAGTCTCTGCCCAGCCTGTGTTTGTGTTAGGGATTGCTCTGACCCAGGTGCAGGACCTTGCACTTGGCCTTGTCAAACTTCCCAAGGTTCTCACAGGCCCAGCCCCTTCAGCCTGGCTGGGTCTCTCTGGATGGCAACCCAGTATCACCAGGGGATCCAGAAGACTTGGCATCAGCCCTCTGGATCAAGGCATTTCTTTTCTGTAAATGAAGTGTTCCAAGACTCTTCCACATCCAGTGGTGCAAATGAACAACCCCAGTCCCAGTGTGGAACGGAGGGGAGTCATGAATGAGAGAGACCAGACCTATCTCTACAGGAGTCAGGGAAATCTCCAAGGTTCTTCTGCACTGTGAGTGTGTTGTTACTCCTCCTGCTATCTGGACTTGAGGTTTTCTTCAGGCTGTCTGGGGCAGCAGCTTCTTTTCCTCCAGGAATTTTTTGGGAGGAAGTTTCCCAAGGCCGTGTGGGGGTGGCCAATCTCTGCTGGCTTGACTCCTATCAGGGGGACAGGCTGCTGCAGGTTTGGCCCCACAGCAGAACCCTGCTAAGCCTGCTGCCTCTGCTGCCTAATGGCTTTCTCAGGGTATTTTTAGCTGCATGTAAACTTCAGGAAAAGCTTTTCTGCATCCGAGGACACTGTGGCCTTTGTTCTGGCTTCTGGGAATGGGGAGCTGCTGGCTCAGTGTGGCTGCGGTGGCTGGCACAGCCCTGTCCCCTCACAGTGGTCTGTGAGCTGCCCAGGAGCCCCTGTTTGAGGGGTCTCAATGTCCCCCTCGAGCAGTGCTGAACCCCTGCTGACCTGCTGTGCCTGCTCAGGCTGGGGAGTGCTCTGGTAAAGCCTCTGGTTCTGGAAGAGCATGGAAAGGGCTGCTCTTCCCAGGTGTCCGGATGGCCATGGCCCCCCACCATGGGTGGAAACCAGCTCACCTCTGCCTGCTGCCAACAACGGTCGCTGTTGCAAAGTCCACTTGCAGATGGAATTAGCACATTAAATGTCCTGGATTGTTGAAGCTCTCTGGGCTGGAGGGACGGGGGTGATGAGTGCCTTCCCATGGGCTGTGTGTTCCCCTCACTGCTGGGATGCTGGCATTGCACAGGGGATGCAGCTGTGGGATGGCTCTGGACACTCTGCCTGGTGCTGCATCTCCCCTGCTGTGATGTGGGGATCTGTTCAAGGCATGTGAATGCCTGGTGAGACACAGATTGCCCTGTGTCACCAGCACAGTGGCTGTGCTGGACTGGCACTGCAAGCATCCCTTGCTGAGGAGGCGTTTGCTCCTGTTTCCCATGGCAGATGTACCTGGGTGTTGGCTCAAGGTCAGTCTGTACCCTGCTCACAGGGAAGCTAGGACCAGGGAAATTGTAGATTTTCCCTATTATAGCAAGATTAGTCAGCATTTGGAAATGAAAGCTCGGCCTTTTGGAACAAAGTTGCCAGCTGGAGAGTTTAGAAGCTGTTGCCACCTCCCTTCCCACTGTAAGGGTGCTTGGTTTGGGATTTGCCAACTTTCTACCAGGCAGCAGGCAGGAGACAGAAATGGTTTTGTAATTCCAAGTTGCAAATGGAGCCTTTGCTGTGCCCGTGCCGGAGGAGCCTCTGCCATGAGAAGCAAGGAGGCCAGATTACTGCTAAATTTTTGCCTTTCCTCCTGGTGCAGTGGGAGGCAGGCAGGCAGGACCTGAGCTCACCTGTGGGCTCTGCTGCCAGGCACTCGGGATCATGCCTGTGCTTTCACAGGAGTCTCCTATCTCGGTCAGGATCATTGGCTTTTCTTCATCTTAATTTTGTTAACCCTTGTCTGTGAAATAGCCCTGGCACTGAACTCCATTCTGCACCAGTGGGTGCCTTTGAATGCCTGCTCTGGGATACTGAGGATGCCTAAAGATGCTTTTCCCTCTTGGGGGAAGGAGAGAGTGGGCTGGAAGGAGCAGATCTGAAAACAAGAGTTGTTCTTAGTCACCTGCAGCATCTCCCTGCCCCGAGGAGTGGAGAACAGGGCTCACCGTGCTTCCCTGGCTCCCTGCTCCGCCCAGGACTGGGGTCAGGGCTCTGTGGCCACAAGCCAGGCACTGCTGTGATGCCCTTGGTCTGTGTGAACTGTGGCAGGACACAGCTTCAGTCTGGGGTGGCTGGTCTGGGAACTCTTCTCTGGCTGCAAAGAGCAGGAAGGGCCTTTTCCAGGCCTCATGGGCAGCTTGTTGCAGGCAGGAGCTGTAGGACGGATTTGCAGGCTGTTCAGTGCATCACAGCCAGGTCTTTGGGCACTTGGGCTTGGTCAGGACCATCAGGCTGGTCTAGGCTGACCTGTGGGCAGTTCCCCTCTGGTGACCGGCTCAGGGCTTGGACTACCTGTGCAGAAACTGTCTCAGTGCCAGCGAGTCACACAGTGGCTCGGAGAGCCAAACCACATCCTCTGCGGGTGATGCTGCCCACACGTGTTCCTGGGAGAGTTCATGGCCTTGCTCAGTGATGCTGTGGGAGTTAGAAACTGTGAAAGTGCTCACAGGTTCACTTCCAGCCCAACTTTCTGTTGGTGCACCTGAGCGTGGCAGGACTTGGACAGAAATGACTTGTTGGATGGTGCTGCTCGTAAGGTAGAATAGGAACTTTTACTTGGTGGTGGAGTCTGTGGGCTCATCCTAAGGGTCCTGGAAAGGCTGTGAAGTTTCATGCTCCTAGTAGGAGACTCAGAATTATTGCCTGCACCTTCATGTGGGGCTCTGCATGTCACACAGCTGGGAATTCTCTTGGTGGAAATTCTCAGTGGAATTCTCTCAGTGATCACTACCCTCTGGAACTCCCACCTCCCTCCCTTCTGCAGGGCAGGAACAGGACTTGCTTCCACTCCTTGTCAGGGGGAGAGAGTCCCTGTACTGCAATGCAGAACCTGCAGAGGACAGTCGATGTATTCCAGTTACCCATTTGCTTTCTAAAAGTAGGGATAATGGGTATAAGATCAATGTTGAATGGTGCCCGTTAAAACACAGAAACCCTCAGGGCAGCAAACAAGGGCTGGCTTCATCTAGTCATTCACATTAACCAGGCCTTATCCTGGACCCAACCAGCCAAGGCACCTGCTGCACCTCACCTGGCACCTTTACTGAGCCAGGCTGCCCAAGAAGGAAAGCAGAGGCTGTCCCACAGCTGCCTCCGGGCCTGCCCAGCTCTGAGCATCAGTGCTGGCAGCGAGGGCAGAGCCTGGCTTGGTGCCTCCACCTGGTGACAGCGCCCGGTGCTGCATTTTAGCCTACATAATTCGGGTTGGTTTGGGGGACGGGAGGGGAATCTCCCGGGAGGTGACAGCAATGAGCAAATCCTTCTCCTCTCTGTGAGGACAGGAGGACACTCCTCTAAAATGTACAAATAGACATCTCTGCTGTTCTCCCTTTGCAGGGATCCATGATGAGGAGTGTGTTGGATTGTTTATCCCGCTGTCCCTGCACTGCGGGCAGGACACACGCACTGTGCCTTGTTCCCGTGGGGTGGCTGAGCGAGCAGAGAGGCAGAGATCTAGCTTTTCATAGCATGAATGATGCACCAAGTCCTGCCTGGGCTGCTGTGTCAGTGGGGGGGATTTACTCTTCTCTTCCCCACCTCCCCCTTCCCCATAATCCACTTAATCCCCTGACGACAGGACTCGATTACTGTCAGCTCTGCAGAGCCAGCGTTGCTAACGGGCAAGCTGCCTCCCCCTGTCTTGCAACAACAAAAGCACCAGCCAGAGCTGGGCTTTTGGTACCTCCAGCAATGATCCTACAAAGCAGAACAAACACAGCTCGATTTACTGGGCATCCAAGTCTCCTCTCAGCTCTGCCACTTTAAAAACAAAACCTATTTTGTATGCATGGATTTAACAAATATGGATAAACCTCGGTGGTTTTCTTACTGAAGGCGACTTTAGGAGGTGCTGGATCACACTATGGGTTCAGTTCAGCTGTCACGCTGCCCTGGAGGGAATCTGGGGATGATGATGGGTGGATGGAGTTGGGGAGCAGGAATCTGTTATTTCAGCCATGCACTGGATCTTGGCTCTGCCCCGTGCCCTCGAGGCTGTTGCAGAGCAGTGGTTGAAGGAAAAAAGTGCCAGGGTTAATGTTGTGGCAATATTTTTCTGAGCTCCTGCTGTCTCAGCAGCCTGGCTCAAGTATTGCAGGTCCCTTCTTGGGTGCCAGGGTGGGTGGACCTCTGGTTCCAGCTCCTGAACCCTCTGCAGTCTGTGAAGGGCTTGGTATGTGGCTGGGGGTGGACTGGCTTGATGCCCACCAGAACTCCCTACCACCCTCAGACAGTGCCTGTGATTTCTCACATTCCCCCTGACTGCCTGACAGGGGGAAGACTTGAGGAAAAAGAAACCCACAGCAGCCTTGCCCTGTGTCCTGTGTCAATAGCCTGGGATAGCCACTTGCTGTGGCACTGGGATCCCTTAGAGACTGCCCTAAATGACCTAATTTATAGGATCTCTTCATACAGAACCTCTCCTGTCCCAAGGAGGGGTGGGTAGCAGCAGGTGCTCCTGTTGGCTCAAGCGCTGCCCATGGGATCTGGAGCTGTCCAGTGGCCGTAGGCAGCAGAACAGGTGGTGTGTGATTCCCTGGGTGGAGGCCTCTCTCCCCAAGAAGATCACACATTCCAAGGTGACAGCCTCTCCACCTGTCCCATGTACACTTCACTCTTGTTTCCACAGGGGTCCTGACAGCTGGAGAGCACAACTTTCCCTTCCAGTTCCTGCTGCCAGGTAAGATGTGGCTGAAGGCCCATCCCTGTAAACCTTGGATTTTGCATATACTTCCAGTTCAGAAACTGGCCTGGCTCAGCGTTATGACCCCTTCTTTCTCTCTCAACTCCAGCTTCTGCTCCTACATCATTTGAAGGCCCTTTTGGCAAGGTCCTGCATCAGGTGAAAGCTGTGATAGACACACCTCGCTTCTCCAAGGACTACAAATGCAACAAGATCTTCTACGTTCTCTGCCCTCTCAACCTGAATGACATCCCTGACATCGAGGTAAGAACGAGGAGGGGCATGGCTGGAAAATGCCAACACTTCAGCACTTGTCCTTGTCCTGCTGTCTGAGGAGTCACTGAGTGGCTGGACAGCTCTGACTGCGTGCTGTGACTATGCAAGAGCAGGACAAGGACTCCTCATCTCTCCTGCCTTGCTGTCAGTACCTACTCCAGGTGATTTCTGACTCTTGTGTGTGTCGCTCTGAAAGATTTATCTGAATTTTCAGCATGCTGAGAGACATGTCAGTCAACAGCTTCAGGTGCTTGGAGACACTTGGGTTTGGGGAACTTGCTTTGGAGGGGAAGCAACTAATAGGACAGTAGAATTGTGGGGCTGGAGAAGTGAGACTTGTTGTCTGTGGCATTGCCATGTTGCTGGTTCTTTGCATCCTCTTAGAAGTAAATATTTCTGCTTGCTTGTTTTGAATCTCCTGAGTGTTTTTTCTGGAAGCTCTCTGACTCTCTTGAGCCAACCCCTCTGTATCTGCCATCCTGCAGCAGCCCAACACCATGTCCATCACCAAGAAGTTCAACTACAAACTTGTGAAAAGTGGCAACATCATCCTGACAGCCACATCTGACCTGAAGGGCTACATCGTGGGCCAGGCCATCCAGCTCCGCACAGACATAGAGAACAAGTCCGGCCGGGACACCGGCGCTGTGGTGGCCAGTCTGCTCCAGGTGGGTGTCCAGTGGGGCCATTCTCTGGCTTGTGCTGCTGCTCTACCCCATGGAGGCCTCTGTGAAAGTGGGGCAGCGAGGAGCCAAATCTCCACCTCTGGTCCTCTCTACCTTCCTGGGGAAAGAGGACCTTGTCTTGGTTATCCCTGCTCAGTCTGTCACACAACAAGGGTATTCCTGCTCTGGAACATGTCTGTTTGGTCTGTGCTCATGCCTATTTGACAAAGCAGTTGGGTGGGGTTGTGTCCTGGCTTACATTTGTGAGAGACAGGAGACCACCTGCAGCCTCTGAGCAATCTGTGTTTCCTCCTGTCTGTGCAGAAGGTGGCCTATAAATCCAAGCGCTGGATTTATGACCTGAGGACCATCGCCGAGGTGGAAGGCTCAGGGGTGAAAGCCTGGAAACATGCAGAATGGAAGGAGCAGATCCTGGTTCCAGCACTGCCCCAGTCCATTCTGCAGGGCTGCAGCCTCATCCACATCGACTACTACATCCAGGTGAGTTTATCTGGAGTATCCCTGGGCTGGGCCGTGGCTCTGTGCCCCCTCCCAGGCTGAGCAGTGTGGTCTGGGTGGTCCAGACATCAGGTGAACCTTCCCCCTGCCATGTATAATGAGGATGCCACTGTTTTCCCTTCTCTTCCAGGTTTCCCTCAAGTCTCCAGAGGTTTCTGTCACCCTCCCCATCTACATTGGAAACATTGCTGTGAACAGGGTCCCGCTGAGCCCCTCCCGCTCCATCCAGCACATCCCATCTGTGGTGGTCCCCAGTGCCCCCCCAGAGGAAGAGGAGGCTGCCAGTGGCTATCACCCCATGGACAATGTCTCCATCCCCACCAAAAGCCATTCCCAGCAGCAGCCCTTTAGCTACGCCCCAGGACTGAGCTTCCAGGAGATACGGGCGGACTCGGAGCAGACGGGCTCCCCAAACCACCCCACACTCTGCCTGTCCACGGGAGCCACTGTCCCCTACTACGCTGAGGGGAACGTGGTGCCTGTCCCCACAGCCAGCTCACTCATCCTGCCCCCGGAGTACAGCACGTGGGGATACCCCTACGGTGAGCAGCGCTCCCAGGATCTGCAACTGGGGGGGAAACAGCTCCTACCAGCAGTCCCTGCTAGCTGTGAACTGCTGGCAATCTGGGGATTCATCAGGCTGCTGCAGGCTGCTGTCAGAGGGGATTGTGACATCTCTCTGCCTGCTTTAGCCTCTGGAGGAGTCCCCTCTTCCAGCTGTAAAGCCAGCTGTCCTTCTCACATCCACGCCCATGCCTGCCCTGGGCTTGTCGTGAGAGGATCTCCCTGTTCTTAAAAGAGCTTTCAGCCTCCCACTGGTAGAAAAACTTCTTGGCTTGTGGTGAGGCTGGTGGGAGCATAGCCAGGAAAATGATGTCACTGAAATCTTCTGTCTGACTTGGAGTGGGCCTGCAGCTGGTCTGAAGCTGTGGGGGTGGGAGCTGAAAAAGTGTCCAGGGTGGAACAGCTTGGGGAAATCCCAGCGTGCTGCATTCCTGCAGCCATGCTGGGGTGGCAGGGCCAGCAGTGAGAGCTGCATTCCTGCAATCATGCTGGGGTGGCAGGGCCAGCAGTGAGAGCTGCATTCCTGCAATCATGCTGGGGTGGCAGGGCCAGCAGTGAGAGCTGGATTCCTGGGGCTGTGCTGGGGTGGCAGGGCCAGCAGTGAGAGCTGGATTCCTGCAGCCATGCTGGGGTGGCAGGGCCAGCAGTGAGAGCTGCATTCCTGGGGCTGTGCTGGGGTGGCAGGGCCAGCAGTGAGAGCTGCATTCCTGGGGCTGTGCTGGGGTGGCAGGGCCAGCAGTGAGAGCTGCATTCCTGGGGCTGTGCTGGGGTGGCAGGGCCAGCAGTGAGAGCTGCATTCCTGGGGCTGTGCTGGGGTGGCAGGGCCAGCAGTGAGAGCTGCATTCCTGGGGCTGTGCTGGGGTGGCAGGGCCAGCAGTGTGTGTTAGACAGTTGTACCCAAATCACCCCCTCTCTTTGCACTGGGGTAACAGAACACTCCATGTGTTACTTCAGCCCTGGGTTTGGGCACACAGAGCACGAGTGATCTGGAGGTGCTGGAAGACAGGAGGATGCTAGGGAAAGAAAGGAAAGAACACAACAGGACTGTGAGGTGGCGATTTTAACCTCCATGGGCATCAGGGCAGGGATGGGACTGGCTGGCTTGAATCCTACAAACCCCATGTACCTCAGCTGGGCAGGCTGTGGGGCCCTGGCAGAGAGTGTGTGTTGGTGGCTTGCTTCACTCCGCACTGGGTTACACAGACTGGCATGAAGGGAACCTCCCAAACACCCACCATAACCTCTCTCATTCTTCCTTTCCCCAACAGAGGCACCTCCATCCTACGAGCAGAGCTGCAGCAGTGCCAACTCCAGCATCAGCAATGGCAATTAGCCCTCCCCTGCTCCGACCCCACCGGCGCTGCCCACCCTGGCACCACGGGGCACCCGCCTGTGGCAAAGTCTGGTACAGCACAAGGCGTCTTCTTGTCTCTCTGGCTGCTTTGGGGGGAACTGCCACGTCCCAGCCTGGGCTTTTAAAGTCTCTTTCTAGGGAGGGGGTAAAAAACCAAAAAGGGCAGCCAGAGCAGCCTTGCATGCATGTAGGAGAGGTCTGGGAAACTGAACAGTCTCCTGCTGCTGCACCAAGTGCTGGAGGAGCTGGATGTGCCCCTGGGATGCCCTGGGCAGCAGCCAGTTCCAGTGCTGTAGTCAACACTAACTGCTTTACTATCAAAGCACCTGCGATGCCTTATCTGAAACGCTCCTGACTTGGCACAGCTCCACTCTAAGGGAAGGCTGGGCTGTGTGAACTTGCTCTCCTCTTTTAGGGGCTGTGTGCTCTCTGCAAATGGTTTTGACAGCCCTTCCTCCTTGTCCTCAGAGGTCCTAAGGGTAGCATGCTGGAGGTTTCTTGGAGTAAGCAGGTTCGGAAGGTCAGGGACTTTTAAAAAGCCAAAAGCACAAGCCCTCGCTGTACCTGAGCTGTGGGGTGAGTGACTGGCAGTGTGAGTGGCCATGGGCACAGCGGGGGCTCATGGGGGCACTTGCTGATAAGCCCTGGTGAGCTCTGGGGACGATCCTGGTGTGGGATGGAGTGCCCTTTTCCAGCAGGGCCTTTCCTCCACAGAACCCTGTGGGACACAGCCCAGCCTTGCTCACTGCTGGGCCCTGGCACACAGGACAACAGCACTGCGCACTCTGGAGCAGGGCGACCACACTCCATGTCCCTGCAGGGTGCCCTCTCCTCCCAGCCCGCAGTTACGTGACCATCAATCACAAAAGTGTGTCTGATGCTACCTCTGAGTCTGCCCAGGGCCCTGCCCGTGGGATCCCTTCCCTCTGGGCCCCTCTCCGTGGGGCTGTCCTGGGGAGTGGCTGTCCCTGCCCAGGCAGCCCACAAGGGTGCTGGGCCAGGGGCCTGTAGTGGCACTGGTTTGCTGTGTGTCCCCTGGGCCTGAGCAGAATGTGACAATGAACACAACCCGAGTGGGAGCTGCTGCGCTCGTCTGCAGCCTCCGCTGCACCTGGCAGTCGGGGGAACAAGCTGGGTTTTCTTGCAATTGTTCTTTTGCGCTTTTTCCCCCCCGCCCACACCTTGTTTGGCTTGTTTAGCATCGACTGCCCAAGCTGAGGAAACCACAAGCCACGTCCTTCAGAGCCACAGGTGCCCAGCCAGGCTGGAGTTGTGGCCTCCAGACCTTTGGCACCTCAGAGCTGGTCCCCACACGGCCCCAGGCTGGGCAGGCAATATCTGACAGACCTTTAGGAGCATTTCCAGCCACTGCCTCCTTGCTCAGCCACCTCTGCACACCCTTCAGGCAGCTGGGACAGGCCCTGCTTTGCACTCTTTCTTTGCAAATGCTTTTTTATTTTATTTTATTTTATTTTAAGCATTGAACTGCTTTAAGGGTAGCGTAGCAAAGGTGCCGTTCTGAGCAGTGCTGGCACAACATGCACCGATGATAATAGAGTGATTGTCATTGTCCCTGAATATATATAAATATATATATATATATACGAGATGAAGTTGTTTTTAATGATTGAATTCAGAAATACAAATTTTAATGCTGTATTTAATAAATTATTCTATGAGAAATGCTGTGCTTTTTCATCCATTTCTGAGGCTGATCCATGTGCCTGTTCATGCCAAATCAGGAATGCACCTTGCTGATTTCTTACAAAATGAAGTGAATTTTTTTTTGATCTCACCAGGAAGGATGGTGAACTCTGCCAAGGCAGCTCGGGGAAAACAAACACGGTGTGGCCTGACCACAGTGCCAGGCTCATAATTCCACATGGCTGGAGGGAATCTGGCACCACGTGGGCTTGGCTCTGGAGAGAGCAGCCACAGGCCCTGCTGCCCAGGCCCTGTGTCCTGAAGCCAGGATTTGTCCAAGTGGCCCAGGGGTCCTGGGCAGTGCTCACTGCTGGCAGGGGTGGGCTGGTGGGGAAAGCAGACTCTGCCTTTAGGAGGATGGAGATGGCATAGCCAAGGTCTGGCTGGAAGGGCTGGAGACCACCAGCCCAGCCCTCTCCTAAAGAGCCATTTGGAATAAACTTATTAAAAGCGGAAGAAGGCTCCTCCCCACAACCCCACTTTGGTCATCCCATGTCTGAAGTATGCAAGTGTTGCCTAAATGTCGCTGCAGGTAGCCTGGGGTGTGATTTGTGTCTCAGACACAAAGATCCTTCTTCATTCTCTTCTCAGCTTATGCTTCTGTCCAGCTGCCATGGTTCAGACTCTCCTTTGCCGGGTGGTCCAGCCTGCCATGAGCAGCATTCTTCATCCACAATGGGCCAAAGGCAGGTACAGCTCTTCCCCAGTGCTCCTCCTCTTCCTCCCACTTGGTTGAACCTGTCTTGCCAGGCTCAGTCTGCAGCTCCCATGGCCTTCCTTGCTGTTGGCTGTACATGTCCTCGAACCCAAATCCCTTCAACACCTCTGGAAAAATTCCTATGAGCTGTCAATGCTTCTGGACCTGCTGGGTCAGGCTGCAGGCTCCTGACCCAGCCAGGCTCTGGGAGAGGCAGGCAGGGCTGGGACCAGGACTGGTCTCCCAGCTCCTTCTCCATCCCTGGGGCTGAGCTGCTGCTGATGTGTCCAGCCCATGGTCCTTGGCTGGAAAATGGGATTGCTGTTTGGTTGTTGTGGCCAGAGCCACTGGGCTGTTTTTCCAGACTCCCAGCCAGCATCTGTCCTCCTTGTTCCATCTTTGTTTTGGGAAAGGCCCATCCGTGGTGGAGGCTGTGGAGGAGGGAGCCCTCACCCAGCCCGTGCTGTGCCCTGTCTCTGCAGTGCTCCTGTGCACCTCAGCTCGCTCTCCCAAATTACATTTGCTACAAACTGGTCTTGGGACCTCTTGCTGTACACTTTGCAAAGCAGGGAGCAAATGGGAACACTCTTGTCTGGTGAGGAGTGTTCATCACCACCGGCTGCTGTGGAGGGAGCAGGAGGGAGCTGGAGCTACATCTCAGGGTGGTCTTCATCCTTTTGGAGGCCAGGGCTGCTCCACAGCCCAGCTGCTGTGCAGGGGCCCCTCTCAGCCCTGTGAGGTGGCTCTGGCCAGGGTGCAGCAGACCATCACCTAGGGCTGTCTCTGAGCAGCCTCGTTGTGCAGGAGAATTGACAAATCAGTGCTTTCCAGCCCTCCTGCCCTGCCTGGCCTGTCCCAGGCTGTGCAGGGAAGTGAAGCCTGACACAAAGAGCCTTGCTGATGTTTTATGGAGCCCTTTGAAATGGGCAGGACTGCAGGATGGAGGGATTGATCCAGCTCTCCTTGAACGCCCCTGCTGGGGTGGCCCCAGGGCACTGTCAGCAGGCCCTTGGGGAGGGCTTTGGATGTGGGGCAAACCCCGTATTTGGGTTTGGATTTGGGGTTGAGTTTGGACTCACCCTCTCCAGAGAGGATCAATCCCTCTGTCCTCGGTCCACAACCTCTCTGGCTTCCATCTCTTGAAGTCCTGGGGAATTCCTTTAGGCCCTTGTTCATCCCTCCCTCCTCTTGCTGAACACTGAAATAAAGAGGAAAAAAGCCCATTTTTCTGATCACAGCTCTGGGAAAAGAACTTCAGCACACAGGGATTCATTCTAATTCCTGGCTCAGATTTTTATAGCAATTGTTTTTGAGTTTGTTTGAAATGGGGAAGGGGAGCAGTGGGGCACGAGAGAAGTTTGTGAGTTAATTGTTTCCAAACTCAGTGTTCAATGGAAAACACCAAAAATATCATTAGTTCTTTTTTTTTTTCCCTGTTGCTTTCATGGTTTTGTTCTTTTCCTGATCTCCACATGTTCAACCTCTATACCTTTGGTTTTTTCAATGTTGTTTGTGTCCTAAACTAAACTCTGCTTTGGCATCTGCTGTCCCGCTGCCTGCAGGAGATGGGGAAAGGGGAGTTGGGGGATGCAAAGGCTCTTCTTTCTTTTGGACAATGATTCTTTTTTAGCTTTCCACTGAACTTCCAGGAGTTTTGTAAAAATAAATATTTTCTGCTAGGACATTTTCCTGTTGAGCCAGCATAAGACAGGAGACACAGGGTGTTCTACGCTCTGTTTGGGTTTTATTCTAGATTTTAAAATATTTGCAACTATCTGCAACAGGAATGTCCCATCCCTCCTCCCCAAGAGAGACTGGCAGGGTAAAACCCACAAAACTTGTGCCCTTTTTTGTACCACTACTCGTGGCTGTAATTCTTTATTCCTGTGGTTCTCTTTACAGATTTTGGGGTTTTATACAACAATTTGTGATGGCTCTGTACAACCTAAGACTTCTGTGCAATTTATAACTGGGTTTTGAAATGTAAACTCGCAGTTTTCCATGTTTACCACAGCTTCTGGGGAGTATTTTTGTCCTGGGTTTTAACCCCCCAAATGTAAAGAACTGGAAAAATGTAAATAAAGATGATCTTTTTTAAGACCAAGGGTGTTTTGCTCTGGGTATGTGATGGTCATAAATGATACCTCAGCTGACACCTGACGGTGAGCAGTGGTTCAGGGCTGTCAGTGGAGGCATCCCCACTGGAACTGCAGCTGGAGCTTGGAAGTTGGATTGGAGGTGAGGATAAAGCAAAGCCAAGGCTCCTCCAGCTCGGCAGGGGAATGGCTGGGGTGGGAAGGCCCTGCCGGGCTGAAGGAGCTGTTGCTCGCTCCCATGGTGAATCACAGCATCATGGAATATCCTGAGCTGGAACGGACCCACAAAGATCATCCATCCCAACCCTGCCCAGACCCCCACCAACCCCACCTGGGCATCCCTGGCAGCGCTGGCCCAACGCTCCTGGAGCTCTGGCAGCCTCGGGGCCGTGCCCATTCCCTGGGGAGCCTGGGCAGTGCCAGCACCCTCTGGGGGAAGAACCTTTCCTGCTCTCCAGCCTGAAATCCCTCCCGCCACAGCTCCGCGGGCAGGTGCCGCCGGGAGGACGCGGCTGCGGCCGGAGGAAGCGCCGGGCCGCTGGGCTTGTGCTCTTCCTGCTGGCCGGAATCCCAGGATGTGGAGCTGCGGCTCCGCTCGCCCGGCTCGGGCGGGAGAGGGCGATGTCCGCCCGGCTGGAGCTCGGCGCGGCTGCGAGGCGGCTCCGGCTGCCCGGCCGAGCCCCGAGCCCTGCCCCGGGCCGAGCCCCCAGCCCCTGCCCCGGCTCCCAGCAGCTGCTCCAGGAGAGCAGGGAGCGCTGGCACAGCGCAGCCCGGCCTCGCCCCCCTGCCCTTCGCTCAGGATGGGTTTGAGGTGGACAAGAGCCGTGGCCGGTGGTGATGGGATGCAAAACCTCTGTGTGTCCCTGGTTATTTCGGCTTCTTTTGGGAGCCTCTCCCCTCCCTGAGGGCTTGGGGAGGTTTGTCCCAGTGGCCGCTGCGTCCCTGTGTCCATCTGGCAAAGACAGAGCAAATGCTGGAGAGGAGCCACCAGAGCCCGTCCCTCACCCCCCGCCCTCATCCCTGTCCCGGTGCCACCCCGGCGTGCCAGGTCTGGTTTGCAGGAGCGGGGATGAAGGCAGGCAATTTCCAATATCCCACGTGGGGCATCCCCAGGGCGAGGTGGGGCGATGCTGGGCATCCCCAGGGCGAGGTGGGGCGATGCTGGGCATCCCCAGTGTGGGATGGGGCGATGCTGGGCATCCCCAGGGCGAGTTGGGGCGATGCTGGGCATCCCCAGGGCGAGTTGGGGCGATGCTGGGCATCCCCAGTGCGGGATGGGGCGATGCTGGGCATCCCCAGTGTGGGATGGGGCGATGCTGGGCATCCCCAGTGCGGGGTGGGGGGATGCTGGGTATCCCCAGGGTGAGTTGGGGCGATGCTGGGCATCCCCAGTGCGGGATGGGGCGATGCTGGGCATCCCCAATGTGGGGTGGGGCGATGCTGGGCATCCCTAGTGCGGGAAGGGGCGATACTGGGCATCCCCAGGGCGAGTTGGGGCGATGCTGGGTATCCCCAATGTGGGATGGGGCGATGCTGGGTATCCCCAGTGCGGGGTGGGGGGATGCTGGGTATCCCCAGGGTGAGTTGGGGCGATGCTGGGCATCCCCAGTGCGGGATGGGGCGATGCTGGGCATCCCCAATGTGGGGTGGGGCGATGCTGGGCATCCCTAGTGCGGGAAGGGGTGATACTGGGCATCCCCAGGGCGAGTTGGGGCGATGCTGGGTATCCCCAATGTGGGATGGGGCGATGCTGGGTATCCCCAATGTGGAGTGGGGCGATGCTGGGTATCCCCAGTGTGAGTTGGGGCGATGCTGGGTATCCCCAATGTGGGATGGGGCGATGCTGGGCATCCCTAGTGCGGGGTGGGAGATGTCCAGGCTGCCCCAGGCCCTTGCTGGAGCAGATTCTCCTCGTTGTGCGGGGAGCAGTCGCTCCATCCCGGGGGGATCCCAGGGGAAGGCCACCCACCCCACCCTCCTCCTCCTCCTCCTGCTCAGCTCATTCCCCGGGAGCGATGGGACCCCCGGGGCCCCTCCGTGTCCCCACCGAGCGGGAGGCACCGGAGGGGCCGCGCCGGGGGCTCCGCGGGGACGCTGCCACGGCCCTGCCGGTGCGCAGGGGGTTCTCCGGGGGGTTGGTTGATTAGTTAATTAATTGATGAGCTGTTGTTGCCAAACTGAGGGAGAGGCTGCTCGGAGGGGATGAGGCGGGCGGGGGGCGGGTCCCCAGGCCCGGGGACTCTTATTTTGACCGCGGCGCTGCCGGGCGGGCGCTGCCGCCGCTGTCGGGCCGCGCTCCGGGGCCGCCGCCTCCTTCCCCTCCCGGGCCGGCAGCGCCCGGAGCGGCCCCGGGGCTGCTTGCGGTGTCCTGGGGGCTCGCCCGAGGCTCTGAGCGGCTCTGGGAGCCTCTGGGAGCCTCTCGGGGGCCCTCACACAACCCCGAGTGCCTGCTCTCCCCGGCACCCGCGGGGTCTGCAGGGTCCGGCTGTCCCGGTGGGGACCGGCCCGGGGTGACCGGAGGAACACAGAGCTCGGGGTGACCATGGGGACACTCAGGGTGACCGGGGGGACACAGAGCTCGGGGTGACCATGGGGACACTCAGGGTGACCGGGGGGACACAGAGCTCGGGGTGACCATGGGGACACTCAGGGTGACCGGGGGGACACAGAGCTCGGGGTGACCATGGGGACACTCAGGGTGACCATGGGGACACTCAGGGTGACCATGGGGACACTCAGGGTGACCGGGGGGACACAGAGCTCGGAGTGACCGGGGTGACACTCAGGGTGACCATGGGGATACTCAGGGTGACCGGGGGGACACAGAGCTCGGAGTGACCGGGGGGACACACAGCCCGGGGTGACCGGGGGGACACTCAGGGTGACCGGGGGGACACAGAGCTCGGGGTGACCATGGGGACACTCAGGGTGACCATGGGTACACGCAGGGTGACCATGGGGACACGCAGGGTGACCGGGGGGACACAAAGCTCGGGGTGACCGGGGTGACACTCAGGGTGACCATGGGGACACTCAGGGTGACCATGGGGATACTCAGGGTGACCGGGGGGACACAGAGCTCGGAGTGACCGGGGTGACACAGAGCTCGGGGTGACCGGGGGGACACTCAGGGTGACCGGGGGGACACACAGCCCGGAGTGACCGGGGGGACACTCAGGGTGACCGGGGGGACACTCAGGGTGACCGGGGGGACACAGAGCTCGGGGTGACCGGGGGGACACTCAGGGTGACCGGGGGGACACTCAGGGTGACCATGGGGACACTCAGGGTGACCGGGGGGACACAGAGCTCGGGGTGACCGGGGGGACACTCAGGGTGACCGGGGGGACACAGAGCTCGGGGTGACCGGGGGGACACTCAGGGTGACCGGGGGGACACACAGCCCGGAGTGACCGGGGGGACACTCAGGGTGACCGGGGGGACACTCAGGGTGACCGGGGGGACACACCGCCCGGGAGGGCCCCGCTGGGGATGCTCCGGCGGAGCTGCGGCGCTCTGCTGTCCCAGCCTGTCCCAGTCTGTCCCAGCCTGTCCCAGCCCGGGTCACCGCGGTGCGTGCGGGCAGCGGGGGCAGCACAAACCCCCCCGGCTCAGTCAGTGCATCGAGACAGCGGCAGCCCCGGAGCTGCACAGCTGTGCCAGGAGTGTCCGGGGGCTGGAGGTGTGGGATGGGAGCGGGATAACCCCGGCTGTGCCCCAGCACCCGGCCAGGGCTGCCCCTGGCTGCTGCCCACGCCCGGAGCGCCGCAGGGTGAGAGATTCCCTGTAAAACACCGTAGGAACCCTCAGGGAGAACGGACCCCAAGGATCACCCAGCCCAGCCCCTGGCCCTGCCCAGACCCCCACCAACCCCACCCTGGGCATCCCTGGCAGCGCTGGCCCAACGCTCCAGGAGCTCTGGCAGCCTCGGGGCCGTGCCCATTCCCTGGGGAGCCTGGGCAGTGCCAGCACCCTCTGGGGGAAGAACCTTTCCTGCTCTCCAGCCTGACCTGCCCTGGCCCAGCCCCAGCCGTTCCCTGGCTCCTGTCCCTGTCCCAGAGCAGAGATGGGAGCTGCCCCTCGGGAGGAGCTGGAACAGAAGTGTCCATTTGTTCACTCAGAGGAGCGAGGTGTCAGCTGGAGCTGCAGGAGAGCGGCCTGAGGACCGAGGGATGGGGTCTGTGCCTCCAGAGAGCAGAAAAGAAATGTGTAAATTGACTTCAGAGAACTCAAAGGCGCCTGTTTCCCCCCAAGAAACACGAAGTGTCCTGTCCAGGAGGCTGGTGCAGCGGTACCTGCCCATCCCTGTGTCTCCCTGGGGCAGGTGTGACTTCCTCAGGGTGTCTGAGGCACACCTGGGGCAGGTGTGACTTCTGACACAGCTGTGGGGCCAAGGGACCCTTGTAGGTGTTTATCTCCCCTCTTGTGCTATTTTCTGCTTTCCTGGAGAGCTGTAAAAGGGATAATTGTTTTACAGTCATGGGTTTAGGGCCTGGGCATTGGGAGGGGCCCTGTGGGGGTCGGGAGGGTTGCAGCTGTTGTGGGAAAGGGGCTGAAGAGGCTGAAGGGACCCCTCTGTGGGGCAGAGCCAGGGCGAGCTGCTCCCTCTGCCCCATCCCTGTCTTTAGGTGACACAGACCCCAAAAACCTTGCACAAATTGGGCTGAAATGACCCCAAAGTGGGAGAAGCTAAAAACGGAGGGGGTTTCCCATGGTTAACCTTTTGGCAGGAAAAACAGAGGGACTTTTTGACGCTTTCTGGGATTTTTGCAGGGATTTTATTCTATGTAGGTTTTTGGGCAAGCCGTGCTGCTGAAAGTTTGGGACGCTCACGATGCGTTCAGCTGGGAACGGCGGCTGCTCTTCCCCCGCAGCCTCGGGGTGTGCGGGGCACTCGGGGCTCTGGGCAGGATCCGTGAGGAGCGCGGTTTGTGGGAGCCGGTGCGGGGAGCGCGGGGTCCGTCCCCACCCCAGCGCTGTCCCCGCAGCCCGGTCCCCGCTCCGCCTGTACGGCACCGCCCGATGGGCGCCGCCATGACGCCGTACGGACCGCGGGGCCCCTGGGGGCCGCCATGCTGCCGCGCGCATGCGCCGTGCCCGGCCGAGAGTCTCCATTGAGAAGAATGAGGGGCAAGGGGCGGAGCCAAGGCGCGAGGAGCCGCCGGGGGGGCGGGGCTGCGCTCCGGGGCTCCGGCCATGGCCACAGTGGATGCCGAGGTGAGTGAGAGCGGCGGCGTCCATCTACCCGGGCGGGGGGAAGGAAGATGGGGGAGCGTGGAGTGGTATCGCCCAGGGCCAGGCGGGTTCTGTCGGAGGCCGGGAGGGGGGCCGTGCCCCCGCCGCCCCATGGTTCAGTCCAACTCCTCTGAGGGGAAGAATGTGGGAGCTGCTGCCATTGTGTGTAGGGGGGCCCGGGACTCTGTATAAGTTACACCCCTCCGCGGTGAGTCAGTGGTATGTGCCATACAGATTCCGGGGCTCCCCCCAGTGGGAGCGAGTGCGTGTGGCGGAGGCGGGAGGGGGGAGCGGCGGGGCCGCCATCCACGTTCCGGGGCCGCCCCATGCGGCGGGGCGGCGCTGGCGCGGCTCCATCCAGAGTCCGGGGCCCGGCCGGGCGCGGCGGCGGCGGCGGCGGGCGGGCCGGTGCTATGAGCCATGCAGGGTCCGGGGCGGCGGCGGGCGGGAGCCGTGCAGGGTCCGGGGCCCGCGGGCGGGAGGAGCCCCACGGGGGAGCCGGGGCTGCGCGTCCCGCGGGAGCCCGGCTCGGGAGGCTCTGCTCCCGGCGCTGCCGGTGCGCTCCTCCGGGGACGGAACGGCACTGCCGTGCCTCCCCCGAGCCGCGCCGACCCGCCCGGGCTCTCCCGAGCGCGGCCGGGGCTGCCCTGCCGCACCGGGCATGTACACTCAGTCATGGAACGGTTCGGGTTGGAAGGGACCGGGAGATCCAGTCCCAGCCCTGCCGTGGGCAGGGACACCTCCCGCTCTCCCCGGCTGCTCCAAGCCCCGTCCAGCCCGACCCGGGACACTTGCGGGGATCCAGGAGCAGCCACCGCATCCCTGCGCCAGCCGGAGCGGCCCGGGGGTGGCGGTGCCCGCAGAGCCCCTGTCACCCGCCGGGCTCGGGGGGACACCGGCCCCACATCCCCGGGAGAACCGTGGGGTGACGGCAGCGGGGCTCTGACCGTGCCCGGGGATGCGAGGGCACGCAGGGCTGCAGCACGGCTCCTTGTGCCGGCCCGACCTCCTGCCCCGGCTGTGCAGAGAATATGAACTTGTCACCAGTCTGTGCCCTCAGGTGAACACTGGAGAGCAGCTGGGCTGGCTGCTGAGCCTTCGTGCACAGAGAGAGCCACCAGGTAATGACACAGGTGTGCATCGAACACGGGCCGTGACACAGGTGTGCAGTTGTACGGAGGCTGTCACCCAGGTGTGCATCGTGCAGAGACTAATACAGACGTACACTCGTGTATGGACTGTCATACAGGTGTACTGTTGTACAGACATTGTCATACAGGTGTGCATTGTGCACAGGCTGTCACACAGCTGTACAGCTGTACAGAGGCTGTCATACAGGTGTGCATCGTGCACAGGCTGTCATACAGCTGTACAGAGGCTGTCATACAGGTGTGCATCGTGCACAGGCTGTCACACAGCTGTACAGCTGTACAGAGGCTGTCATACAGGTGTGCATTGTGCACAGGCTGTCACACAGCTGTACAGAGGCTGTCATACAGGTGTGCATTGTGCACAGGCTGTCACACAGCTGTACAGCTGTACAGAGGCTGTCATACAGGTGTGCATCGTGCACAGGCTGTCATACAGCTGTACAGAGGCTGTCATACAGGTGTGCATTGTGCACAGGCTGTCACACAGCTGTACAGAGGCTGTCATACAGGTGTGCATTGTGCACAGGCTGTCACACAGCTGTACAGCTGTACAGAGGCTGTCATACAGGTGTGCATCGTGCACAGGTTATAACACAGGCGTACATTTGTACAGACTGTAATACAGATGTGCACTGTACACAGACTGTGATCCAGGTGTGCATCATTCTCAGGCTGTCATACAGGTGTGCACTCGTGTATGGACTGTCATACAGGTGTGCAGCTGTACAGAGGCTGTCATACAGGTGTGCTTTGTACACAGGTGTGCACTGTCATACAGGTGTACAGCTGTACAGAGGCTGTCATACAGGTGTGCTTTGTACACAGGTGTGCACATGTATGGACTGTAATACAGGTGTACAGCTGTACAGAGGCTGTCATACAGGTGTGCTTCGTACACATGTATGGACTGTCATACAGGTGTGCAGCTGTACAGAGGCTGTCATACAGGTGTGCATCATGCACAGGCTGTCATACAGGTGTGCAGTTGTACAGAGGCTGTCATACAGGTGTGCATCGTGCACAGGTTGTAACACAGGTGTGTTATAGACTATCATACAGGTGTGCACTGTACGCAGAGTAATGGAGGTGTACAGTTGTGCATAGGCAATAATACAGGTGTGCACATATGTACAGGCTGTAGTGCAGGTGTGCATCACTGTCAGACTGTCATACAGGTGTGCACTGTCCACAGACTGTGATCCAGCTGTGCATCACAGGCAGGCTGATCCAGGTGCACGCTCGTGTGCAGACCCCGCTGGAGCTTGTGCCCACAGCCAGGTGTGGTCGCTGATGTGGGCCCACCCAGGTGTGCCAGGCTGGCTGCTGCCTTTCCCAGCTCTCTCTCTCCCTTGCTGACAGGGCTGTGCTCTGGCCTGGAACGTCTGCCCCGTGTGGGGCAGACACAGGTTTGGCACAGCCATGCAGGTGACACTGGCAGAGCTTTGGAAGTGCTGCAGACAGCTTGGATTTATCACTCAGGCAGGATTCCCATCATTGTTGCAGGGAGATTGTCCCAGGCTTCCTTTATGTTTTCTGTTCCATCCCAATTGGCCTGATCCTGCTGCCTTCCCCTGGTGCTTTTGCAGAGGACGAGTGTTAATTTTTCCCTGTGACAGAGGAATCAGCCCTTGAGTGCCTCTGTGACTCCTTGGTCCAGTTTTGCTTCCAGGAGGATGGCACGGCTGTAAGTGGGGCAGGAGTTGGCTCATAGCTCATCAACTCCTAATGCACAGGTCAGTCCTAACCCTGCAGACACACAGGTTTTATTTTGGGAAGCATGTCCCAGGAGCCCTGGCTGGGTCTGCCCTGTGAGCAGAGCATTAAGAGCCACCGCTCTCCGAGTCAGGCAGAGTATCCCCAGATGTTGCTGTGGATTATGGGGAGGGAACAGTGACTCATTTGGAGTTTAATTCCTCCCCTCCCCCATTAACTCAGTTCTGTCTGAGGCCAGATCTTGCTTATACCCCTCTGAGGCCAGAGGGGAGGAAGTTGGTGTAAGTCAGGTTGGAATGTGGAGACTGGAGGAGAAGCTCTTTGCTTCCCTAGTGCTGGTGTGGGAGAGCAAGGAAAAACATCCCACATCCACTGTGTTCTGCCGAGTGCAAGATGGAATTGTTTCACTTGGTTAAGAGAGGTGCAGAGGTGTGTTTTTGGGAAGAGATCCTTTCTCCCAGCAAAGAGCTGGGAGGGAGTGGGCAGGTTGGGAAGGTGATGTCTGTGTGTCTGCAGGGAGTGCCCAACCAACTCTGCTGGCAGCCACTGAACTCCAGACAAAAACTCCCAGTCTAGAACAGCTTCTTGTCAGATATTAGTGTTGATGGTGGGGGGAGGATCTTTAAACACCAAGTTCTTGCTAAATCCTGTGAACTTCAGTTGTTGTTCTCTTCTGTTACCTGTCCCAGGTGATCTCTGTGTTGGTGAATGGCTGTGCTGCAGTCCTTAGGTGCAGTAACCACGAGGCTGCGGAAAAATCTGATTTTGCTGTTGGATTTCTTTAGTAGATATCTTGTATCCAGCCCAGTTTGGGGTTGTTAGGTGCTTCAGACCTACTGCACTAAAGTTTAAACCTCCTCCAGTTTGCATCAGTTTGCTGGAGAGCTGCCCTTGTGTTTGTGTGTTTCCCAAAATACTTGTTTGATGCAAGTTTGAAGTTCAAGCCGTGGTGTTTTTCCTGGGGCTCGTGGTGACCTGGGGAGGCTGGTGCAGGAAGTGAGGTGCGTGTGTGGCTTTGAGTGAAGTGGTTCCCTTAGAAGTCACGCTGCACTTTTCATCTTTTTTTTTTTCCCTTCTGTCTGTTCGGATCTGTAAAATCTCTCTTCTGGAGGTGCAGCTTTGATCTCTAAAGCGACGAGCCGGCAGAGCGGGCAGAATTCCTGGCTGAGGCTGGATCTGGGATGGACTCAGCACCCAGCAGCTCCCCACGCTGGGGCTGAGCAGTTCTCAGCTCAGCAGTGATGCTGAGGCTTCTCCCTGGCTTTGATCCCGGCTCTCATCCCCTCCAGCCGGCGCTGGGAGCTCCCTGAGCCCCCTGCCAGCTCAGTCACCTCCCCACGGCATCAAGGGACAAGGTTTCCCCAGCTCTGCCTGGAGAGAGGCTCCTGCAGCAGGTGCTGAGTGCAGGAGGGATCCCAGGAGCAGCCAGGATCTGGGAGCAGTGAGCAGGGAGGGAAGAGCTGCAGATTCCTACTCTGTGTCTGCCAGGTGTCGCACCATCCAGCTCTGCTTTCAGGCCTGCCCTCCCTCATTCCCTCCTGCCAGTCAGGAGAGGCCTCTGTGGTTTTTAATTCACATCCCATTTCAGTCACTTATCTCAAGAAGACCTGGTGTGTTTTAAACCCCACCACTCCTCCTCGGAGCTGTGTCCTGCAGGGCAGCTCCTTCCCCGGGGATCCCGAGGGCTCTGAGGTGTGTTCACACCACACTGAGCACACACAACACACCTGTGTTTCACTTGTGTTACATTTCTCCTGGGGCACCAGGTTAATACGTTTTAACTGTGTCTTTGGACAGAGAAAGAAGGGTTTCCCCCCCTGAACTCATAAGGAGGTTTTAGAACTTTTCTGAAGTAGGGAGGTTACTTTGTTAACAAGATTATAATTACACATAGCCCTGGCCCTGGCAAAGTCTTACCCTGTGTCAGATGGGTGCTAGCTTTTATGTTTTCCATGAATTCTTACATGTTGTGGGCTGGCAAAGGCCCATGGGGAACTCATCCTTTTCTTCCATCTAGAGAAACTTTAAATAATAACAGAATGAGCAAAAACGACTTGTGAAGCTTTAAGAAAGCCTTAGAAGTGCCCTTCAGCTGTGCTAAGCTGATGTGACTGAGCCAATGCGACTGAAGAGAGCATCTGAAGAACATTTTGTCAGTCGAGGCAGAATCAAAGGCCTGGGTTATACTTTAAATAAACTCCTCCAATATAATTATGCTGGCAGGAGAGAATTATTTTTCATTTCTTCTTGCTGAAATTGTAATAAAAGTCCTTGCTGTGGATGCAGCTTTATTAGTTTAGAGGTGATCCCAGACCAAGGTGCTTATTTTTTGCTTTTCAAAGCAGAGCCTTGGTCTCCGTTTGAGGAGTTTTGCCCACTTAGTTCTCTGTCCACGAATACAAAGGAATTGCTCTCCCACTGCTGTGTCAGCAGAAGCCCTGGGAGAGATGCAATTACCAGCAAAACCCCAACAGCAACAAGGAGAAGAAGCAGCTCCTCCATGGAGGGAGCCCCTTGGAGTCTCTGGGGCTGGATCCCTTCCTTGGGAGCAGCTGAGTGAGGAGGGCAGGAACATCCCTGAGCCAGAGCTGGAGCCCTGGGTATCCCATTTCCCAGTGTGCACCAGGGCAGCTGGTACTGGATGATCAGGGGCTGATCTGGAGTGCCAGTGAGGCCGTGCTCTTTATCAGCTTGCCTGGCCTTTTGTGCTCTGTCCCTTCCCCTCTCCACCCCAGAAGTGCTCTTCCCTGTGGGAAATGGATTTATAGCAAATTCTCAAAACCTGACAGAAGGCTCACATAGTATGCATCTCTATGCAAACCTTAAGATGAGAAATGCTGAAATTTTCTATAAATCCATTTCCCACACTTCTCCTCTTGCTTTTCCCTGGCAAAGTGCTGGTTCGGGCCACTGCATCCCAGAGGAGGAGGAGGTGAGAGGGGATTGTGTTTTGTGCAGGACTGTGAGAGGTTCAAGGAGTCTGTTTGGCAAGACACATTTTGCTGGAGAGTTCTCTCTTCCTGACTGTTGTGGAAGCCAAAGGTCACCCCGGAGCTCGGCCAGCTGTGTGTGGATCAGGTGGAGCAGGGAGCAGTCCTGTGAGTCTGTGCTCCCTTGATGTGGGGCTGTGTGGGCAGGGACATCCCATTGCTGATGGCTGGAGTCTGGTTGAAGTGGTGAAGTGAATCCAACAGGGAATGAAGAGTTTGGTGTGGCCCTCTTAGCTCTGGGAAGTTCATAAACCCAGAATAAACCATGTTTGGAGGAATGCTCAGTGTGGTATTGTGTGTCTGAAATAGAAAAACTTTTCAAAGCTTTCCTGCTTTTAAATAAAACTTTGTAGCATAGCAAAGTACCAAGCACATCCAGCACATCCTCTTTTCAAGTATGAAATGTTGCTCCAGGAGGATTCCTGTTTCCCTAATGCCCAGCACAATCCCCATCATTGTTTTGCCATTTGCTTCTGTCTCAGCCTGGGTTTCCATTTGGGATGGTTCAAAGCTGCTGCCTGACTGATGGCACAGGCAAATCCTGAGCCAGGTGAGCCCACCTGAGCTGTCTGTGTGTACCAGGGGCTGCCTTGGGGGTGGGGATGGGCTATTAAACCCATCCTTTTCAGTGTCTCTTTCTGGCAAGAGAGCTCTCTGAGGCAGTGTCAGTTCAGGACAGGGAGATGCTGAGTGGCAGAGCAGAAAATTCAGGTCCACTTCTGTTTGCATAAGGCTGATCATCCTGCAGAGCCAGCACATGGACAGGGAGGAAATTTGCAGGTGGTGCAGCTGGAGAGGAAGTAAATATGAAGCAAGATAACCAGGCTGACATGGATAAACCAAAAATAAAGCCAGGTAAGTGACTGAGCGTTCCAGGGAAATGTGAAATTTTGCGAACAGGGATAAAAATAATGACAGTGATTATATATCCTTGGGTCAGCTGGGCCAGAACTTGCTCCAGAAGGTGCTGTGAGCTCATACAGCATTTACAGCAGCAGCAGGACCAGGGAGCTGAGCTTAATGGGGATCAGAGGTGCCCAAAGACGGTGCAGGTCCATTCCCTGTGGTGTGGGGAGAGCCAGTCCAGGAGCCCTGGGATGCTGCAGCAGCACTGCCTGCTCCTGCTGCCCTCGGTGCTGAAAAGGAGCAATGAGGTATTTATTGCTTCTGGGGGCAGCCAGGATGAACCTGATGGGCTGAGCCATCCCTAGAGAAGGGAGCAGGGCATGAGGGCACCTCGGTGGAGAGGGAATGGCAGTCCAGGTGTCTGAGCTGCTACAGGCTCTGCTGGGGCCTTCATTACGGTAAAGGTTCTTCAGAGTGCTGCTTCAGGCTTTTAATTAATTTGGAGCTCAAGTGCAGATGTGGACAGAAAGCTTTGAGCATGTTGTCTTGCAAAAGGGAGCCCTGATCTCCCCAGGCTCTTGGCCATGACCTGCAGGTGCATTTGAGTACAGCCCTGAGAGCAATGAAATACATATTTCCCTCCTTTTCATTTTTAAGCATCAGCTCCAGGTTTCTTGAGAATCTGAGCTATCTTCTTCCTCTCCAGTTGCACATTTCCAATCCTTGCAGTTTCAGAGGAAGTTTTAATAGGTAATTTCTCCCACAGGCTCAAAGCCAGAAGGCAAATTACCCCAGTGCTTTATCCAACTTCAGTGGGAATTGGGGATGTTTCATATGCTGACCCAGAGCATTCAGAAGCTCTGCTTCTCTCAAAAATCATAATATTGTTTCAAGAAGTGGGAAATTAAACATGCACATGGTAGAAGACTTAGAAAGGATTAATGGGTTTCAAAATTACATGCTTCATCCAGCTGCTGATTTGGGAATTGAAAGCATGCCTGTTGCAGAATTGGGAGGGAGGTACTGAAACGTGGTGTTCCTCAGCATCCAGTGAATGCAAATATCCCAAATCTGTGATTCCAAAGCCTTGCCCAATTGCCAGACTGACTTCAGGTTTGATGCTGGATTAGCTCAGCCCAGGTGGGAGCAGCTGGGTGGAAAAGCCCTCTGTATATTTTATTTTTTCTTCCCTGTAGTTTAATTTGTCCTCTCTTGATTATCTCAGCTCCTGGGGTGTCACCCAAGGCATGCTTTTAGGCTGCTTTGACTGAAGTTCATTCCCTCTGTGTTTTGCTTTAGGCACATGGAAGGGACTCATGGAAGGTGCTGGAGACTCCTCTTGGCCCCTCCTGCCATGTGAGGAGGATTTGGGATCTGATTTGGGGCTGCACCTCCAGCCTGGAGGTTACTGGGACCTGCATTAAATAGGAGATGGATGTTGAAGTCACTTGCATTTTTGGGACCTGGGAAATTATCTTGCTGTTTTGGTGCATTTCTTATGTCCACTGGGGTTGGCAGCAAATTTACGGCCTGTCAAGTGTGGGTTTGCAGGTGTAAAGTAGAGAATATTTGTGTTTGGGAGATGAAAGCATTAACAATGAGCTGGGAGCTGGTTGGTGTGGTTCCATGTAGGATCCTGCCAGTTTGCACATTAACCTCCAGATTATGAGAATCTAAAACATGAGTCTGAATATTTTATTCATTGAAGAGTATTATTAATATTTGATGGCTTAAATCAACACCCAGAAGGCTCTGCAAAAAGCACCACTGCCGAGCTGGTAACCAAGACATGAGGTGCTTTTAATTGCAAACTTGTTTGTAATGGCTCTGTGTTTTAAATGTTAAGGGTCTGTGAATCCCATACATTAGAAATCCTTTTGTTCTTTGGATTAGGAATGGTGTTCTTTAGTTTTGCTAGGCTAGATTCAGATTGGTGCTTGAACGCCTTCTTAATATGCAAAGGTGATTGTTTGTAAAGTGTCCTGTCGGGCCTGGAGGTGACATCTGGAATATTTAATCCTTTTTGCCACACTCTGAGGACAAACAAGGACTGTTCATTTAAAGATGGCCCTCGGATGAGCTGGAATATTTCCTCTTGCTGTAGTGCCAGCTCCTGTAGCTCGGGGAGCATGTGCGGAGAGGTGAGGTGAAGGTCCTGCCTGTCCTTTAATCGACATCCCCCTGCACCAGGGCAATGCCACCAGTGAGCAGACAAACTGCAGCTCTGTCTGCTTTGAATTTGGGAATTCACAGCGCCAGGAGCTGCTGGCGTGCAGCGTTGGGAAAGGCCAGCGAGGGGGGATCATATTCTGTCTTTTATTTCCACTCTGCTTTCTAGGAGCTGCAAGTTGTATTTCTCATGGTTTTTTTTTTTTTTTTCAAGATTTTTAAAAGATTTCTGGCACACACAGTGAACTCCATGCCTATCTTGCACTTTTTCTGGGTTTTTACTGTGTGTTTTGTTGTTTCCTTCCCTGTAGAATGTGCCCTTTGTGCTGGTGATCTGGTTATGTTCTTGTGTTTCTAGGAGTTTGCCTTTGATAAGAGCACGTTGGTATTAATCATTTATGGCTTTTATTAAAACCTTATTGGTTTGATGTTTTCTCAGCCTTCCAGACTGCCCTCACAGAGGCTGCTTTATAGATATCATTTATCTCCTGCCCCTGGATGACAGCAGCCCCAAATTTTCCCTCCTTCTGCAGATGCTGGTGCTTTGTGCAGGGAGGATGTGCACGTTGTGTGGCTGTTGCTGCTGGGATCGTGGCTCATGTGTAGGCTGGAATTGGGGCTTGAGGCTGTGTCAGTGACATGGGACACACGGACTGTCCCCATCCCCATCCCCATCCCCATCCCCATCCCCATCCCCATCCCCATCCCCATCCCCATCCCCATCCCCATCCCCATCCCCATCCCCATCCCCATCCCCATCCCCATCCCCATCCCCATTCCCATCCCCATCCCCATCCCCATCCCCATCCCCATCCCCATCCCCATCCCCATTCCCATTCCCATCCCCATCCCCATCCCCATCCCCATCCCCATCCCATCCCCATCCTATCCCCATCCCCAGCCAGTGTGTGGCTCAGGTTCCGACCCGGTGTGATCCCAGGGCTGTGCGAGAGGAGGAGAAGGGCAGGAGGTGATGAGGAATGAGGCTCATCTGTCAGGTCTGGGCCTTGGCTAGTGCTGGCAAGTTTCACCAGCCAACTTGCCTTTCTTCACCGGGCCTTTGTTCCCAGCCACGCTTCCCATGAAAGGCAGGAGCAGCGGCTGCTCCATTGGCTGCAGGAATCCTCCTCCCCACGCTGCACAGCCCTGCAGGGGATGAGCCCCAGGGCTGCCTTGGGGCTGGGAACCCCGGGCTGGCACTTGTGGGGTGCCGTGACAGGGAGGAGAACCAGCTGGGAGGGGGGATTTCCACTGTCTGCCCTGGGATGAGCCTCAGCACCTGTACCTCTTTAGGGTGGGCAAACCCTAAGGAAATGGCTTGGATATTCCCAGTGAGCTCCCAAGAACAGGGAGGTTTGATCTGGTTCCCCCCACTCGTGACCCAGCAGCTCGAGGCCAGCGTGGGCAGAGCTGCAGAATTTGCGGACGTGGCCAGAGAACTGCAGGAGGAGGAGGAGGAGGAGGCCCTGTGTCTGTGTGTATTTATACTCTGCATGCCCAGGGATAGCTGAAACTCTCTTTAAATGACCAAAACTCCACGAGTGGAAGTTGGCTGGGGCTGCCAAGAGTAACTCCTGATGCAACAGTGGGCTCTAAAGAGAGATGTGAGTGTTTGTCCTGGTCACTCAGAGCCCTCCCTGCCCCATGGTGATGCTGATGCAGTTGCTGATCCCTGCCAAAGCAAGCAGTCCACACAAGGAGATTAGACAACAGTCCCTGCCCCCCTGCTGGGTGCTCGTTAGCATTACCTTGCCGATGTATTATTAATTAAGCTAATTTTTATTGCCCTGTAAGTGTGGAGGGTGCTTTGCAAGCGCAGAGCTTGTGTCCCAGGGTTCCTGAAGCATGGTCCCATGTGTGAAATGAGGCTTGGACTGTGTGGTTGAGTGTTGAGGAAAGGACAATCTATGGGTTTGGCTTTCTTTTTTCTCTCTTAGCAGCTGCCTGGCTTCATGTCTGGGGCTGGTGGAGTGTGGTGCTGTCTGAGCAGAGGGCGGAGGAAATGCTGTCTGTGCAGAATCAGTGCAGACAGACAACAGGACTTAAGTGCAAGCAGAGTTTGCAACATTGACCCTCCATAAGACAGAAGATTACCCAGACTGGAGTATTATATTAAAAAGAGTTTTGGGACCTGATCCAAACCTACAGAAGTCAGGGGGGGATTTGCCATCAGCTGCAGTTAGAGCAGCCTCCCTGCAGTGTACCCAGGCAATGGGGCAGGCAGCAGCTTAAACAAAAGAAGTTAAAGAAGTGTCCAGGCAAAGCTGGTTGAGGTTTTGCTGCCTGTGGTGCTTTTCCCAGCTGTAAAACAGAGGTAATTTTTCCCAAAGTTCAAAGGCTTGACTTGGTGTTGGAAGCCTTTAACTGGAATTGTTGAAGAACTGCTGAATGTTAATTTTTAAATGTAGAGATTATCTTTGTTAGGTAAGAGATGGTGAGTTACATAACGGTCACTGTTTTATATGCTTTGGTTTTTGGCTTTATTCCTTGACATCATGGTCAGGCCTGATGAAGGGAATAGAAAACTTCTAGGAGCACTTTGTAAAGTATGAACTATTTGTGATCAAAGCCAGTGGGACTCTGAAGATCCAGCTCCTCGTCTTTGGACTGGTGATAGCAGCCTTGGATTCACCTTGAAAATGGGACCTGTGATCTTTCGTATGTTCTTATTTTGTTCTTAAATTAGGCTAATGCATCCTGTTCCAGCCAGTGCAATTATTAACAAACCTGGGCAATTATGACATTTATTGTACAGACATTCTGTGCTCCTTGCTAGGAAAAATGCACTTTTAATAAACAAATCCACTTTGACAACCTGTCAAGGGCTTTTCTAAAGCAAAATTGAAAGAGTCACCTCTGTGACCTTTCTTTTCTGTTCTGTTGTGTTTGGGTTTTTTATGTTGTCTTGCAAGAGCACAGCAGCTGCAGCTGGAGGTTCAGGCCTGGTTTCAGAGGGCAGGGGAGTGCAGGAAAGCAGGAAGGGGATCCCAAGGGCTGGATCCCCCCACCAGCATCCCCTGCCCTGCTGTGTCACAGTGCAGGATCCTCCCAGCCACAGGCTGCATCTGGCCTTGCAGAAACCCTGGGGAAAACTCTGCTCTCTTGGTTGGTTCAGTTGTTTTACTTTTTAATTTTTTTTAATGAGAAAAAGCCCTGAATGTTTTGGCACAAATTCTCAATGCATTCTTTTATTCCACGTGTGACAAAAGGATGTGGTTGCTCAGCCTGGGTAGGAGCCACTCCATCGTGGGCTGCCACCAGGAGTTCAAGGCAGATCTTAAATCCTACTTAAACCTCCCTCTCCAGCAGATCGGCTTTGTTTGGCTCTGGGCACAGGAGTGGGAAGGAGTGTGTTATATTCAGTACTAGAAGTTAAATTGCACGGAAGGAAAATCAGCCAGGATTGTTTTCTCACTGCATTATCAGAACTGTGTGAAGGTTTGGCCAATGGAGGGTTGTGCTAACTGGAAATATCCCTGTGTGTCACGTCACCCAGGGAGGAAAGACAGAAGGAAAGAGACGGTTTCCTGCCTCTGCCAGCCATTCCCTGCTCCTGGGTGTCCCAACAGATTGTTCTTCCCTTGCTGCCTGGGGACTGAGACACACAGGCCACCTCTGCAAGGGAATTCCCAGGAGAATGGGTAACCACAGAATCACCGGATCACTCAGGCTGGAAGGACCACAGTGGCTCATCAGGCCCATTTCTTTCTGTGGGAATACTTGAATCAAAATGATTGTTAATCTCCGTGTGGGTTGAGCAGTGAGTTTTCCCAAGCTGAGTTTCAGAGCTGTAACCACTGCCATTATCTGGGTGCTGTGTCTCCTCCCCTGAGCTCCCCAGCTGTGCTGTGGCACTGGCACATCTGTCCCTCCCCACAGAGGCTGTATCACCTCACTGCCTGCTGGGCTGGGCAGCTTCTGGGAGGAGCAGTTAACATCTCTATCTTTTCTAGTGCATCCTCTGAGCTGCTGATGTGACAGCAGCTTCTTCAGGGATATGGTGCCCAAAATCAGATTAAAGCTCCTTTCCTTGCCCTGACAGCCCCCAGGGGTGTGATGAGGGATCTACCTGTGGCATAGGTTGTTTATATGAACACAGTTCCATGGGGGAATAGCCCACGGTGCAGGGCAGACCCAAAGCACGAGGAAGAGGAGCAGGGCAGTGCTGCTGAGGGCTCTGCTCTGGAATTACCCAACGAGGCCATACAGGTGGGTTTGGGACTTGCAAACATTAATGCATCAGAGCAGTAATTACTGATTGTGACAGCAATACTATTCCAGAGCATCCAGCACTGCAGGGAGAGCTGTTTGTGGTGGCACAGTGGCACAGACACTGGGAACAGGCTGCAGGTCCAGGCCCTGGCTGTGTGGGCAGGTGTGAGCCATGCCTCCAACCAGGAATGCTGCCTCGGAACGCTGTGTGGGTGTCTTGCATGGCTTGAACGTGGCTGCAGTTTTTGCTGGCAAAATTAGCCTTCCTGAGTGAAGTGAGCTGCTTCCATGGCATAAAGATCTTTCTGGATGGGCTCCTGGGCTCCTCAGCAGAGCAGGACGAAGCAGGAAGAAGCAGATTTGATGTGTTTTCCCCTCAGTTACAGGTTTTATCCATTAGGTTTGTAGAAATAATTGCCAGGATGATCATGGCAGTTCCTTTGCATCTTGAAAGCAGTGACTATTAATGAAGATTATGTTTGTATAATGTTGATACCCAGGTGGAAGCTCCTTGTGGGAAGTTTTGGGGCACAGCTGTGTTGGTATCAGGACATTCAGGCAGGAGAGCATTTCTGTTGGTCTAACTTTGACCTGTCTCAACAGAACTGTCATGTATAGAGGTGCCTTTATCAGGAATGGCTAAAAAGATGCCAAAATTGTGGATGGACCAGTCTTCAGGTCCTTGGATTAATTTACTTCTTTTTTTACATTATACAGTTCCAGCATTTGTCATTCTGTCTGTTTGAATTTTTGTATTTTTCTGTGGTTTTTGTTTTAATGTGTCAAATGGGGAAGAAGCTATTTTGGAATTGAGAAGCTGGACTGGAGGTGAAAGTTGAGGTGAGGCTGGAGCACATCCCAGTGCTCGGCTCTGCGTGCCGTGGGCAAGGTGCATTGCTGAACAGAGCTCAGAGGGGACAGAGATTCCCCCAGAGCTGTGAGCAGGCACGAGGAGACATCTGAGCATTGATACTGGGCTGGTTTAGAAGGTCACAGTCACAGCCATGGATAGCTGGGCCTTGGATCAAGTTGCAGCAAACCCTTCAGTTTTCCTCAGGTGTGGAGTCTCCCTGAGCAACCTTGGCCCTGTGTTCCAGGGCCAGGCAGGCTCTGCTGCTGGGATCCTCACAGTTCATGTGACTTCTGCACCTCTGAATTTTAATCCAGAGAGGGGGATAAATACTGTTCATCCTCTTTGCTGCTTGGTCTGTAACCTGTGCAGGTGGTCACAAGGAGGTGAGGCCAGCTCTGAGCCAGGCTTTGAGCCTCACTTCCCTGGAGCTGGTCCTGCCTTTGCTCATTTTCATAATCCACCCTGAGGATTTTTGTGTCTTCATCAGCTTCACTGATGAAGGATTTGCTTAAGCTTTGAAAAAAAACATTTTTTTTTCTTTTATACTTCAAGCCAGACACCTCCAGGACTTCTGCTTAGTTTGTCTGAGTGGTTTGTAATCCCATGTAGCAAATGTGACTCCTGCAAGGGGCTCCCTTTCCTCTCAGAGCCTTCTGGAAGCTGTTGGCAGAGCCAGGGTTAAAGCCACAGGTGCAGGTGACAGGCAGACCAGGCACAGAGGGACAGTTTTTGTTACATAACAAAGGTTGCCTTTAAACTGTGTTTTTTATCATGAGCTACAAATCAGAGTGAGCCAGACCCTTATGACCAGTGTAGTGCAAAAGAATCCAAGTGTGTGTGAAGGATCTTCTGAGCTCTTGCAAGGTTCTCCAGGATTAGGATTGGGCTGCAGACAGCCTGATGCTGCAAACATAACCCCCCAGGGATGGATTTTGGCAGTGGGTTGCCATCACACAGCAGCCTGGTGTTTGCTGTCTGTCCCTGCCCAGCTCCAGGGGTGACAGTTCCAACCAGGACACTCTCCACACATCTTGGGTGCAGTGTCCCCGTGCTGAACAGGCCAGAAGGGACAAAGAGAATCCCTGAATCTGCTTTGTCTGCTTTGAGGATTATTTCTTAAAGCATCCATGTTCCTTACAGCAAGGGCCTCTCTGCTAAGCCCTGCAAGGTGCAGTGGGATCCCGTTGTCTCTGAACTTTAGAAATGTCACCTAATTTGGATTTGTCCAGTGAGAGAAATTCTGACCACATCTCCTACTGCAAGGACAACCTGCTGGACATGCAAGCAGGGATTTACTCTGCCTTTACAGAAAAACATGTCCCTAATTCCTACAAAGTCAGCTGTGAATGGCAGCCTCGTGCTGGGCATGAAAGGCTGGATCATGGAGAGGAGCAGGGCTCTGGTCAGCCATGGGGCTCCTGATAAGAAGCAGACATGAGGCTGAGCTGCTGGAATTTATTACTGGGATGATCTACTTGCTAAATTGTCATTCTACCCAACAGAGGATGGGAGATGGCAGTTCCTTGCTCTAAGGGAGGTCTCTTGGTCCCATTTTACATTGTTACCGTCTCCTTGATCACATCCTCGGTGGGGCTGTGGAGTCCTTTTGTTCTCTGCTCTACTTTCCAGCATTTTTGTTGCTCTAGCAACACTTCCAGCCCCAAAGCAGCGGGATCCTGGTGCTAACACAATGCTGCATTTGAAAGAAGGAAGCAGAGCACGACAGGTGATCTCCAGCTTTTGTATGGAATGGCTGTGCCTTGAAATGGGAGGATGAATGGCAGGTTGTGATATCTTATTGTCTTGCAACTGGCATTGCTTTTGTCATAAAAGGTGAGAAATAGTTTTGTGTTCCTGCCACAGCTGTGGTTTGTAAAGTTGCTGTATTATTTTCCTTGTGTGGGATAGGTCAGCACTGGTTTAAGTGGGGCTGTGGGAGCCAGGCCCATGGCAGGCAGCTCCTTTCTGGGCAAATAAATAATGTTTTCCATGCCCAGCAACTCCAGCAGCTTTGCAGGCTCCTCTCCAGAGCTGGTCTGCCACTGGACTGTCCTTACAGCGTGGATCCACTGACCTGCTGGCCATCTGCACATCTGGAGGGGGAAGGAAAAGGGTCCAGATTTTATATCAGAAAACTGCAGGTATTGGGTGAAGATCTTTCTGGTAGATTTCCTGCAAAACTCAGGAGCCACTGGTGCTCTGCAGTGCGGTTTGTGGGATCCTGTCAGCTGCTCTGGCATTTTGTAGCTTCTCTATATATGGTGAGAGTGGTACAGGAAGATGCATTTAACACCTTTTTTTTTCCTCCTGAGTGCTCTCCCATGCTTTGCCACGGTGCTGCAGACAAGGCTGGCAGTGTAAAAGCCACCTGTAGGTGCTCTGTGGGTAAGAAGAGAAGAAATCTTTTTTAGATTTTGGGCACAGCTTCCCACAGCTTCCTGCTGGCCCAGCCACTGCTGCAAGGACCCGAGTGCACCGCGTGTAGATGGAAGTGAAAACCTCAGTAGGCTCCTCAAGAAGTCTGTCCCAGCTGCCAAGTACACTTGAAATAATCCAGTATCTGCTGCCTTTCACCCAGCCTTCCCTCCCAGACCACTGAAAAGGGTTGAAGACTGAGGATATTTAGAATGTGTCCTCAGACACCTGAATTTTGTGGTAAGTGGAGTGTGAAGAGTGAGTACCAGCTATGGGATTGATCTTGTTTCCAGTGGGTCACCCCTTTTTATTTAGATATTAGGCTCAAAATCTTATTTTTTTCAAGCTGGTATGACTGCAGATACTCAGTCTGCAAGATTTGGTCATCATTATACAAACACTTTCCTTCTTGGGACCAATGGTAGGACATTCCCAAGTCATTCCTTTTCCTCTCTTGGGTACTTTGCACTTTTTGGGCTCCTGGCAGCCAGCCTAGATGGGGTCACTGTGGTGTGGTGGTGGAGCTGCCCCAAACCTGATGAATCTGGAACAGTCCTGTAGCACTGAAAGCTTCACAGGCTCCAAGAGGCTTGGATTTACAGTGCTTGGGCAGCTTCTGGGTGTCTTGGTTACATCCTCCTGTGCCTCTGGTGAACTCCTGATGTGGAGGACAGGGCATCCTGCAGGCACCACCCTCCTCCAGCAGCACGAGCAGGATTATTGAAGTGTTGCTGTTCTTTTGGTACTTTTGGGCTGTTTTCATGACTTGTGCAAGAAACCATGGACAAACAGGGAAGTTTCTAGAGTCTCCAAAACTAGATAGAAGGTTGTGTTTGCCCTTGCAGTGTTAGAGAGATAGAGAGATAGAGAGGATAGATAGATAGATAGATAGATAGATAGATAGATAGATAGATAATGCCATTGCACTGGGCTGGCATTCCAGTTGCATGCTCAGTCTTCTGCAAATTAAATGGGCAATTTTTATCTCTTTTCATATAAATGATCCTGTAAAGGGAGTCTGCACTGAGAGCATAAAATGCCTCCCTGAGTTTTCAGCTGGTTTTCTTTGCTGCACTGTTGGCACTGCTGGGTTTAAAGCATTGCCTCTGGGTCACACCCAAATGCTCAAGAGGAGCCTTTGGCTCCTGTGCTTGTATCATGTTTAGGCCATGGAAAAGTGAGGAAGTGCATTTTCTGGGATGAAATGATTAATTGTACACCCAGGGTACAGAGGTCACAGCAGGGGGATAGGAGAGGTGCCATTAATTTGGTGTCTTGGAGGTGTTAAGCACATTTTTGTTGTGGTTTGAGGCTCCTGGTGAGCAGCAAGATGTGTCCCAGGGATTGGGAAGTGTTTTGGGAAGGCTGCTTTTCCCCTACAAGTCATTGTTCAAAGGAGAAGGATTTTGCTTCCTCCTCTCCCTCTCATCATCTTCATCCAGCTGCCACTCATGTTACTCCTGAGAGATGAGGAGTGTCAGGGGTGGATTTCAGCATATCACCTTCTATCTCCTGTGCTGTAAATTAGTGATAGCCACCACACTGTTCTGCAGAAATCCCCCTGACCTGGCTGCTCTTCCAGCCAGTTTGAAGGTTGGGTGGGTTTTTAAATGATGATATTTTAAAATTTGAGAACAGCTTTGATTTATTGACCTGCTGCCTCAACAAATCGAGCTGTCTGGGCTGGCATCTGCAGATAAGAGGCTGTCGAGTAATTGCTTATTATTGACTGATTGCCAGCTTGGGCTGTTTGCTTGCAGAAGAATCAATAGTAGTCAATCTTCAAAGTCTAAACTCTCAGGGAGTATGACTGGTTTCCAAATTAGGAATGACAGGTCAGGATAACTCCATAGCTGCTATCCCACCTTCACATGTGGGTGTAATCCTGCCGTGGAGGAGGAAGCGCGGGACATGATCTTCCTCCGTTGAGGCTTTTTCACATCTGCCTTCTCCAAAGTCTGGGGTTTTCTTTGCTGGGCTTTTCAGGGTCAGATCCCACCTGGCTCCAGACCTTCCCTGGAGGAGCTGGGGCAGGCTCAGCAGCACCTGAGATCCGTGGGAGGCGAGGGGAGGATGAAGCGCAGCCATCAGTCATTAAGTCCCTGAAGGATGGAGCAGGGAGGGGTGGCTGAGCAGCCTGTGCTCTGACACATCCAAACCAACCAGTTTGGATGCTTTATAAATAAAACAAAGCCTCTATTTTAATGCATGGTAACAGAGATTCCCTTTCTGGGGGTGATTCTATTTAGGTGGCGACAGAGCAAAATATCCAGTGTCACCATAGGTTTTGTCATTTCTTGCGGGGACGGTCGCTATGGTGAGTGTGCATTGTCAAACGCAGCCATAGCCCTTCTTTAACACTCTCCTGGCATCCTGCCTTTTTGTGGATTCACTTGTAGGGCTTAAAACATTAAAGGGGCTTCATGGCATCAAAGACACTCAAGAGTTTTTGAAAAATAAATACACGTTTAGGTGGTTGTAATGGCTGGGGTGAAGCCTGGCGCTGGATCTGGGAAGTGATCTCAGACCTTGGGCTGCAGCCCCCTCTGGGTTTTTTCTCCTTGGACTCAGAGGTTGTGATTCTCCCTGGACTCAGGGGTTGCAGTCTGGTTTCTGCATGTCCTAGACTCAAGCTGGGTTTAAAACTTGAAATAAGAGCCTTTGGGGGGAGGGGGAGGCTTGGATCTCTTTCAGCTACAAAGAGCAATTAAGCAACAGGACATAAAATAGATAAATGGGAAGGGGAAGGGCAGAACCCTGGAATATGAGAAGATGAAAATGGAAGAAACTATTTCTGCAGTGTATTTGTCCTTAATGTTGGAGCTTTATTTTCACCAGGAAGGCTTTGAATTGAGGGTCATCATTTGAAGTGGGGGAGAAATATCTCAAATAGAGCAGTTTAATCTACAGTGATCTAGGAGAGAATGGACAAGATTACTTGAACAGCCTTGTTTAGATACTGGATTTGTAGTCTACCAGCAAATCCTCATTTGCATGGGTCCTTAATCTGTGGAGTTAAATGTGTCTTAGGATCTGTTACCAACTGTGATGCAGAGTTGAGAACTAGATTTTTAAAGCTATTCCTTTTTATGTGAATGTTTCCCCTCCCCTCCCCCTCCCTGCACCCCTAACTATCTTCCTGATTTTTTCTGAAAAGCAAAGATGAGCCAACAAGTGATGCAAAAGGAAAAATGTGCCAGCGAGAAGAAGCTATTTTTGACTCCAGATTCAGTGGATGCACTGTCCACCAGGCTGTAGAGAAAAGCCAAGGTCAGACATTTCAAACGAGCGTCGCAGGGAAACCACCGCCCCCCTCCTTCCTGAAAGGGGCCATGGACGTGAAATCTTTCAACCTCCTTGGAGCTGGAGGCTTGGGCAGAGATGCTTTGTGGAGCCTTGGGAAGGGCTTTAGCCCTTGGTTTGGGGGCTGCTGGCTCTGCCTGGAGCCCTGAAATGGCATTTCCTCATGTGTGCAGCAGCCCTCACTCATGAAATGGATGCAAGTGCTGAAAAAGCTCCCGCGTGAGCATGCTCACTGGAAGATTAATCCTTTAGAGGGAGTTGGAGAGTTAAGCTACTGTAATTTCTCTGCAGTTGGCTGCAGTAAACAACTGCTCTAAAGACACGAGGAAAAAAATTGACGGAGGTATATGGCATTAATGTACATATCTTTTTGTGTTTCTCCTTTCAGGTTGAGGGTTTGAGACAGGTTTTTGCTCTATGAGCAGGGGAAGAGGGAGCTGTGTAATGATTTTATGGGTGACCTTCATGTTGTGGTTTCTTTTTTTCCTCCAGGCCAAAGTAATCCTATTTCTGTGCAAGGCCATAGTGAGGCTCGGGCTGGCTTTCTAGAGCTGGGGTAGAGCACCAGGGTGGCTTCGTGTTGAGTTAAATGATTAGAGGAGGTGAGGCCTTGCTGCTCGTTGAGCTGTGTTGGCAGAAGGGAGCTGAAAACACCTCGTCCTCTTTAGTTGTGAGCAGAACCCAGTGGGACTCGATCTATCATGCTTCTGTTGGGAAGAAAATGTGTGACAGGATTAGCTTTGCCTACAGAAGACTAGTCTTTTGCTTTTGATTATTACTATTATTTTGCTCCCCCTCCTCCCCATGCCTGAGGAGCTGCAGTCCTGTGTCAGATGGGGGAAGGAAAACAATCCTTGAGCTATTTTGGCTTTGCTTTGAAGGCTGATGACTCCGGGCGTGTTGAGGAGGGATGCCTTGGCAGCCAGGTAAGTGTTGCAGGCACAGGGATTGTGTTAAGGTGAAACTGAGCCCCTTCCTCTCCAATCCCTGCTTTGTGGGGGCATCCCAGAGGAAGGGAAACCTCGGATGGCTCCTAATCAGCGAAGAGTGTTTTCTCTACTCGCCTCCAGAAGCGTGGGTGAAGGAGGATGTGATTTACCATCCCTGGAGCTTTTATCAGCTTCCTCTGAACGCAGCACAAGCCATGGAGGGCCAACCTGGGGCTCCCAGGACATCAAGCAGAAATGCTTGGGTGGCTTGATTTTTGTCAGGCTGCTGGAGCTGCTCAGAGTCAGTGCTCCCTGACCAGGGCTCGTGTCTTCACCTCTTACAAACATCGCTGTAGTCCTTGGGGATGGTGAGGAAATGGAGGTGATCTGTCAGCAAAACTTGCCTGGCGGGGGTGGGGCAGGGCATTGTTCTGTTCTGTTCTGTACCTGACTGGAATGAGTGGGAGCTGGAGGGGCTGGAGGTGACCCCTGGGCATCCCCCAGGACTGAGCGAGGGCACACCCTTCCTCCTTGAGGAGGGGATAATCACGGGTGCAACTGCAGATCCTGGGGTTGCCTGGCTCTGGGAGCACTCCTGGTGTGAAATTTATGTCCAACGGATTTTATTGGAAAATGGCTTCATGTTTCCTTGGAGTGATGTGAAGAAGGGAATAATAACTCAATAATTTAGCAAATGTCAGTGGCTCCCACTAGGTTCGTCCTGAGGTTGCTGTCAGCTTCCATGTGATTCCCAGGTGGATTCTAACACTGCTGGATGAGTTCAGAAGGGCAATTCTATTACAGACTTGGCTGAGCTCGAGATGCTGCGGATTTGAAGAAAATTTTGCCACCCCAACGTTGAGGTTTTTTTGCTTAGTCCCTCCTTTTCCCCTCCTTTCCAAAAGCTCTGGCTGGCACAGACTGTCTGTTCTGTGGATGGTTTTAGGGAACATTGGTGGCTGTGTGCGTAGGGGGAATAATTAGCTACCAAATGCAAATAGATTGTTTCTTGCTGTTTCAAAATCATTGTAATTTCTATTGATGATGTGTTAATTATAACTTCATTTTGATGGGCGTGAGGGAAATGATAGAGATATAGCAATATAAATCTATATAGGGAAGGATGTTGTCAGAATATTGTTTTGGAGATGATTGTGAGAACAAAGACTCGTGTTGTGGAGGACCATGGTTGTGTCAGGATTCGGTGGTGCTGCTTGTTTCTCAGTGGTGGATGAGTGTTTTCTCTTTCACATTTTTAACTGATGCCAGTGATGTATCTGTCACCATGACAAGGGGTTTTAGTTCAGAGAAAAATGATCAAATTCTATTTAAAAGCACGTTTGGTGGAAGAACTGGGAAATTTTTTTGGAGAAGCAAAGTTGAAAGCAAGATAGTTAAAGGAAACTCTAAAAATCTGTGATCAGGGTATAACAAAAATGCATCTTCAGGCTGAGGTGTGTAGGAGCTGCTTTACCAGCACAGGGCCCAAGGTCCTGTGACACCAGGACTGGTCCTTGGCCTGGAATGAGGTGCTGGGCCCTGGCTGTCCCCCAGTGCAGGTCATTGCTGTCCTTCCCTTTTCCACAGGGTGACTTTAGGGAGCCTGGATCCATCATCTCATTCTTTATTTCACCCTCACTGGGAAGACTAATCAGGTTCATCCCTGAGAAGGTTTGGACAAGCTTTAAACCTTTTCCTCCTGTTTCCAGTCCCAGAATGAGGGAAAGGCTCAGCAAAGGGACAAAGGTTACACTTTCCTTAGTGCCATGGGTTTTGGCTCAAAGCCTGAGGATAAAGCCCTCCCCCTCTTCTTGTTTTAGGGTAAAATGGGGGAAATGAGCTATTTTCAGTGGCTGAAGAGAGTCCCCAGCACAGAGCACTGTTCTTCAGCCTTACCAAGCCTTTGGTGGCCTGGGGACTTGATGCCTCTGGATCAGAGCAGCTTTTGAGACACCCTCATCCCACAGCTTCTTCCCTCCTGTGCAGGGCTCCTCTCTTCCAGGGAGCCCCGGAATTGATAAGTCTGGAAGGAAAAAAGTAGCTACTACCAAATCTAATTTCAGATTGTAGGTTTGTTCTTGGGCTCTGCCAGAGGAGTTCTGCAGGTCCCTGCTGAGGGTTCCCATGGAGGGGGCACCTCTCTCTCCTTGCAAACCCTGAGCACTCTGGTGTGGCTGAGCTGAGGGAGATCCATCATCCCATGGAACCGTGTCCTGCTGCTGCAGGGTGTTGGATTTGCAGGGTATGCAGGGCAGGAACTCCTGGATGCTTTCTTTGAGATGGGTGACTTGGACTTTGCAGGAGGATTCATTGCTTGAATGTGCACATTCCTGTCTTTAGATTTGTGTGAAAAATTCTGCCTATGTGGCCAGTTTTGTCTCTTTCTCCACCAGCAGAGCTTTGTTCAATTGAGGAACTGAAACTTGAATTTGGGACATGCTCATGTTTTTGGTATCATATCAGCCCAGGACTGTATTCAAACCAGAAAGAACAAGATGGAACTGAATCCTACAGGTGTATCTAAAAAACCCTCATGCAACATTGGCAGTCCCAGGGAGGAGAAGGTAACTCTGCTGGACAAACACAGCATGCAGGTTCCAGTCTTTAATAATCTGATGGTGACTACTTTCAAAGCCCAGTGGCTTTGCTTCTCTCTCTTCCAACTGCTTCAGGCAACCTGGACTCAACTGGCAATGCCTTTAAGAGCAGATATTATGACAGGAGCCTTGTAATTATTTGCTGTGGTGAATTCTCTCTGTGGTGATGCTGTGTTGGGAGGGTTTGCTGTCACGCATAGCATTTCTCCACCTTCAGAGGACTTTTACCTTCTGCTCTTCTGCCTTCCTGGCCATTTTGAAATCCAATTTATGGCTGAATTTTGGTTTCCTTAACACCCTGGGCTTAGTCTTTGCTGCTGCATCCTTGTTTTGTGTCCTTTGGCAGTGCTGTCCCCTGCCCAAAGGCTCCTGAATGAAGCAGGGAAGGGTCTTGGGGCGTCCTGTGCTCCTTGGAGCTGGTGGAGCCCTGCATGGAGAGAGGACCTGAGGAAGCCTGAAAGCACCAGCTGGCAAAGGGGACTCCTTACCCCCCTTTTCCCTGAGGATTAGTGAGTGAAGTTACAGACACAAGGGAAGGAGCTGTGATTTTTAACCCAAATGTGGCATTATAGAATAACTGTGTTCCCATGGTGGACGGGCTTTAATGCATCGACCAGCACAGAGGACATCCAGGGTTCTGAGGGTGAGAGAAGCAGTGCAAGGGGTACTTCATGCTGGGAAAAATATGGTTGTGGGAAGGGGAAGATGGAAGAAAAATCCTGCTTTAAGGACCTGCAGGGAAGAAGTGGAGTTAAACAGCTGGGAGAGAGCAGAAAGGCAGGAGACAGGGCTGTAGGGATGGATGGATGGATGGATGGATGGATGGATGGATGGATGGGGTTTGAAGGTGGTGGTTAAGTGATTTGGTGGCTCCTAAAAACCCAAGAAGGCAGAAAAAGAGAGAGAAAATGAACTGCAGGTGATTCTTCAGGTGCTGTCTAGTCCGTGACCTACTTGCTGCCGCAGTGCTCTGCAGCTGGAGGAGAAACAGAGGAAATGGGAAATGGCTGTTCCCTGTGGGAAGCACAGGCTGCTGGGATGTGCAGGAGCTCTTCCTTCAGCTGCTGGGATGTGGCTGTGCCAGGGCACCTGGAGTTTGTGACTGGAGGAAGGACAGGGAGACTTTGAGCCATTCCTGTTGGAGGAGACAGTGCTGGATCCTGGAACCAGGCTCAGATTTGTGAGCTGCCTTAAACACATGGATGCAGGAGATCCTTCCCTTAGGATGTGGAGCACTGGAGAGCTGTCCTGTGTGGGGACATGGCTCACCCACACCCCCTGGACTGTGGGGATTATTCATCCCTCACCTCCTCATAATCCACTGCAAACTGAAAGTCTGCCTTCTCCTGCTTCTGCTCCTTCAGGAGCCCCCACTAACCTGATCATTCTTAATCTTGTGTTATTTTCCAGATCATCAATTTGATTTCTCAGTACTTCTGCAGTCCTTAGTGTTCCTGGGAATCTGTGCCTCCATCTATTATCTCTGTTTCTTTTTGAGGCTGTAGCAACCTTGAACCACAGTTTCCATCCTATTTTTATAACTCATTCTGCTTATTAGAGGAGTCCTGCTGAAAGAAGTCTACAGTTCTTACCAAGATAGCCCAGATTTTTCTCAGTAAATAATTTCATCTCTTGCTAATATGAACTTGAAGGCTCTCCTCTTCCATTTGTTCCCTTCTCCCTCTGGGGCTTGGGAATGAAATACCTTTAACTTAATCCATGTATGTAGGTGTACATGTATGTCACAGGGTGTCAGATCCCCCTTTATTAATTGTGATGCTGCCAAAGACTGGTGTCCAGTAGTGGCTGCTTCAGATTTGCCTCTGGTCCAAATGAGATGGGGAAGTGGCCTCTGTATCTTTTTGGAGGGCTGTTCTGATTTTCTATATTAAATAAATATATAAAGTGGCTCTAAGAGTGAAATGCCAGCCTTCCTCCTGCGGAAGGCATAGAGGCAGTGATTTGTGAGTCAGCAGTCCAAGGTTAACTCCAAAACTTCTGCACTTCCCTTGCAACTGCCATCCCAGGAAATCATTTCTCTGGAAAGGAAAATAAAAGAAACCTGTCCTCTGTTTTTCAGAAGTTGTGAATTGTGCTCTTGTTTAAGCTGATTATTTTATTTATTCCAATAATCCTCTCTTCCAGAATAAAGGAAAATTAATTGTCTTCCTATTTCCATAATGGTTTGCCCTTCAGACAGTTGCCTGGCAAAGTGCTTAAAACTGAAATGAAAAGATGGTGAATGCCTAAAATCACTGAGCTACTGTAGGGACATGTTTGTATTTAATAGGGTGGTATCACACAGTCCCAGAGTGTTATTTGCTCTGGGTTCTGTAGGATTAGGAGAGTGGTTTTTTTCTTTTTTTTTTTTTTTTTTTTTTGCTTCTGCATATGAAAACGGGGTCAAGCCTGCTGTGGTAGATAGTGCAAGTCTTAGGTAGGATTTTGCTGGGGAGATGGACTGCCTGTAGCTGAGACCCTAAAATTATCCAGCATTAATGGGGAGAGTTGTCATTGGGCTTGGTTGTGTTTGTCTGCAGAGTAAGTGCCTGGAGATGGGCAAGGACTTCCTTCCTTACAGGTGTGGTGGGACAAGATTTTCCCTGCTGGAGCTTTTCACTGACACCTACCTGTATCTTGGTTATTTTTAATTCTGTCTGGCTAAAAAAAAGTTACCTGATTAATGTGGGAAAATGCTGGAATGTTTCCTTAAAAGGCTCCAAAGTGATGCAATATTCAGTGATGAATCTCAGAGCTAAATGAGTGTGCGTTGGGTGGGGAAGGGAGTTCTGTGTTTTATCACCCAACACATTTATTTTTCATCCCAGGGCTGCTCTGGGGAAGGTGGTGTGGGAGCACTGACAGAGCTCCAGCTCCAGGTCAGCATCAGGGCAGTGCTGGATCTCCCCTCTGCTTTGCTTTCCTGTTTTATCCCAGCAAGCTTTGGGAAATAGGTAAAAACCTGGAGCTGGAGATGGCTGTGCTTCCAGAGGGGTTTACCCTGCGGGTGGGTGAGGAGAAACCCCAGTGTGCTAACCCCAGAGCCTTGTGCAGTGACCAGGGTTTGTTGCCCAGTCATTCATGTCCCCACAGGCACGTCCAGGTGGGGCTCCCCGGCCCAGGGACAGTGGAGGTGGAGCTCATCTCTGTATCCAGGGAGAAGCTGCTGGCACCACCCTCACCTGGATGTGGCCCTGGCTCATTGCTCATCTGGCAGCGTGGCCACAGGCACGAGGCAGTTCCAGTGTTGTGTGTCCACACGAGAAACCACATGGGAATGAATTCCTCCTGTCTCTCCTAGGTTTCCCTCTCCCCTTATGTGAAATTGCTCTGAAGGAGCAGAGTGTAATCCAACACAGAAGAGAGAAGGGCAGGAGTTAATTCATTTCCATGATCTCTCTGTGGCACTTAGTCCAGCTAATAGTGAATTGTCGTGCTTGGTCCTGGCTTATCTCCTAAGGGACCCACTGGGGGACGGCTGGGCAGGAAGGACCCGTGGCCCCTGGGTATTGGCATTAGCTGAGGAGCACATGAGATCATCTGCTGCATTTCCAGCCAGTTTTGAGCTGCCATCCCAAGCAGGAGAACAGCAGGGGCATCTCAACACCACCCAGCTCTGGGAGACCATTGTGGCTCATCACCTGAGTGTCCCTGAGCACAGGGCAGGGAGGGAGCCTCTCCTGCTTAGGGGAACCCTAGGGAATATAAAACCAGGTGTGTGAACAACCTCCCCAGGTCTCACCTGCTCTGCCCTGCATGCAGCAATCTTTTTTTTTTTTTTCCTTTAAACATCATAAACCTGGCAGGGGAATTCATTAACATGAGTCCCCACAGACTTTGATTTTGCCAAACATTGATTTCAAATCACTCTTCCTCCACTTAATAGGTGAGAGCTCTCTCCTCTCCCTTTTCAGAAGTCTTGGGAAGGTGTAGGAGTGGGCTGCAGCAGAAACCTGCCCAGATTTGTTCATTCTGTAGCTGATAGGGATTGCTTTTTCTTGTTGTTGGTGCCTTTGGCTCGTGCATGGTATGGAAGACGTTATCCCAGACGGAGAACACCCGTGTGGCCAGCTCCTGTCTGTCAAAAGCTGCTGTTGATTTCAGTATTTTAGGCTCAGTCTCTTCAGTCCCAGATGGAGCTGTATTTCCAGCTAGAACACACCCATACAGTTCATTGAGGGAGGTGAAAATGCTCCAATTTACAGCAGTTTGGGCCCTGATCGTGGGCAGTGGCAGCTCCTTGTGCACGAGTGGGGAGAGGAGCCTGGAGGGATCAGTCACGCACTCCTGTAAAATAGCTCCTTGCTCGCTGCTGTGGCTGCCAGAAGGACTTTTGAAATGGCAAAGGTTGTGAAATCATGGCAGGAAACACCAGAGGCCGGAGCTGAGCCAGAGGAGGAGCTGCCCCTTCCCACACGGCCAGGACTGGAAAAGTGAACGTTCATGGCTTTGTTTTTGCAAGAGCCCTTCCTTGTGCTGCAGGCATGCCATGTGCCAGGCAGTGGCCTGTGGGCCTCTTTCAAATGGCAGGAGTCTCACAGCTGTAGCCTTTGCTCCTGCTCTGGGATGGCTCTGTGCAGCAGGAGCTGTGTTTGGGACCTGGGGGCTGTTACTGCTCCTGGGAGACAAAGCAGCTTTTGAAAATTAATAACTTTTTTCTAGTCCCACCACGGTACTGATAATCTTGTCCTTTTGTCTCCTGCTCCTCCCTGAGTGGGTTTTTGCCTTTTCTAGATCTCATCCTAATCCCTTCTTGCAAAAATAAAACCTGGACTGGTGCTGAAATGAAGTCTGGTGTGCTGCACTGTCTGTGGCTGTGCAGGGAGGGGAGGAGCTGGTTAATGTTAAACATTTTGCTTTGACCAAGGGCACCCAGGCTGCCCTTCTGTGTGTCCTGTCTAGCAGGAGGAAGAGAAGTTGATCATATTTGGGCATTGGAAGGGGCTGCCCAGGGCAGTGGTGGAGTCACCATCCCTGTAAGTGTTCAAAAACCATGTGGATGTGGCACTTGGGGACACGGTTTAGTGGTGAACATGGGGGTGTTGGACTTGATGAACTTGGAGGTGTTTCCCAGCCTTAATGATTGTGTGATTTTCTCTTGGTCCTGTGGTTAGGATTGATTATTGCACAGCATTTCCATCATCCTGTCCCCTCCCAGCACATCAGGGCAGTGTCACATCTGCACAGGAGGTGCATTGAAGGGGCTGATAGATCCCCATCATTAACCAGGAGCCTCTAAATGAGTGTTCAGCACTGGCAAAATCACTGTGGGTTCTGCTTTCCATCCTCTGCAGCTCATGGACAAGGAAATCACAGAATCCCCGACTGGTTTGGGTTGGAAGGGACATTAAAGCCCATCCAGTGCCACCCCTGCCATGGCAGGGACACCTCCCACTGTGCCAGGCTGCTCCCAGCCCTGTCCAGCCTGGCCTTGGGCACTGCCAGGGATCCAGGGGCAGCCCCAGCTGCTCTGGGCACCCTGTGCTAGCATCACCCACCCTCCCAGGGAACAATTCCTGATTCCCCATATCCCATCTATCCCTCCCCTTTTCAGTTTGAGGCAATTCCCTCTCGTCCTGTCACTAAATAATAAAAATGCTGAGGAACAGGTGTCAGAGGGTGCTCCCTGCTCGTGCAGCTCCCTCAGGAAACCCCCTCCAAGTCCTGCCTTTGGGTGGGAACAACTTCTTCCCACTGTCCGTGGAACGGCCTGCTCTGACTGGGTTTTTTTTAATGGGGGAGCACCTTTGTTGGTATCCCAGGATGGCAGCTCCATCCTGGCCCTGTGGGGAACTTCAGGAGAAGAGGAATTCACAATATAGGCTTCATCTGTATTAAAAAATACAGTTTTTCTCTCCAGGTTTTGTAAGATCATCACTGTTGTTTGCTCTGAATGCTGAATTGTGCCTCTTCATGGTTGTGGTTTCCTTTATCTCCTTGCACCTGTAATGTCACAGCGCTGAGAATGAGCTTTAAATATAAAATTTGAGCCATCTGGGAGTTCTGGGACTGGGGGTAGGGAGGAAGGGGAGGAGTTACTTCCAAAAATCTGGTTAAAAATCAAACTGCTGGATTCTGAGTGACAGTTCAGTCATAGTTACATCTCTCTGTTTACTGTTCCTTGGGATTTGGAAACTCACACAGGGCCTGGATGCTGCAGGAGGAGATGGACACCTAAATTTGTGGTGTTTGCTATTGAGCCCTTCTTTAGAGAGAGATAATATATATATTTATATATATATATATATATATACACTTTTAATATACATTTATAATATATATTTATATATACATTTTATACATCAAATTGACTGAGCAAACTCCTCTTACCAAGTCACTGCTGCATTTTGAAGCAGGTGGAAGAGTTGCCATGGCTGCAGCGATGGTTATTGAGCTTTTTTGAGGTTTCCAGGGCTCAGAAAGAGAAAAAAAAAAAAAAAAAAAAGATTTAAGTTTAGGGAAACACCGTCAACAAAACCCCCCAAAACAAACAAATCTTTATCACATTTCCAATCTTCCATCTCCCCCCAGTTCCAAATGTGCTTTTTAAAGAGTTACAAATGCTTGTTGGCATAGAAACTGCAGAATGGAAGTGAAGCATGCAAATGCAAAAGGAGCCATTCTGCTGAGCAACATGGCCTGAGCCTCTGCAAAGCTGACTGAAATCTTTTACGAGGCAAAGAAAATTGTCCAGATGTTGCTTGAATTATAACGGCACTAAATATTTCAGTTTTTCAATTTACATAAATCCAAAGAGGCTGGAAATGCAGGGAATGCAGCTCCATTACCAGTGGGCTTTCTTTTCTTATGAAAGAATTTGTAGTCCAAAAATATTGCTAAAATGTGTTTGGCTCTGAGTAGTGCCAAATCCTCATTAAAACATGTGGATATTTCTGTGGTTTAATCTGTTAGAAATGCATTCAGGATCCAGTTATGTTAAATTAAGCAACAATATTGGCCTGGATGTTGTTTGAAATATTAAATGTGGCAGTCGGAACACCAAGCAAAATGTTTGCACATTTGAATCGCTCGATGAGCAATTTTTAAAAATATTTTATTCCAAGGAATGATCAAGAGTGCTTAAAAACTGTCCCTGCTCTTCTCAAGCTGCTTCCTTGCCCCTGTGAGCATCCTGGCTCCTCCATCCCACCATGGGATGGGCATGGATTTGTGTTGTGCCAGGAGGATGCTGCTCCCTTTGAGCATCCTCCTCACCCCCTTCCACGCTGTGGAGCTTATGGATACACCTCCGTAGGCCTCCAAAATCCTTGTTGGGAATGTAAAAACCCAGCAAGGCCACGAGGGATTTGTCACCCCAGACTTGCCCTAAGAGGCTTTTCCTATTGATGCTTTGCTCTATTGGGGTTTCCTGGAGATTTCCTGGGACAAAACACCTCTGAACGTGCTTGGCTCCTGGTTCGGTTATCCCTGTGCTGGTGGCTCTGGCAGGGTGGAGCCTCCGCGCTCTAAAAGTGCTGTGGCAGGAGGGAAGGCCATGGATTGCAAGAACACTTTTGCCTGCTGAGGATTTATTTCCTATTTATTTCCCCCCAGGTTGTTAATTGCCCCATGGTAAGGCAGGTCCTGCTTTAATGCAGCCCTGCCAAGGAGGGAATTTGCAGCTGGGAATGTGGGAGTGGGTGGCACAGAGAGCCATGAAACTCTGCCTGTGCCCTGGGACACGTTCATAATATATGGGATCTAGAAAATATCCCTGTGGGAGGGTTTCTGATGGGGCAGGAGGGACTGTTTGATTTGAAATCTGACACATTGCCAAAGCAATTCTACACTGGCGCTCTGTAACCCTCATTTAAAGTTAAAAATGAGGGGAGTGGGGTATATGGGCAGGTTTTCTAAAGTCTTTGGTTTTGGGGCTTTTTGAATTGCATGGCAGCCTGTGCTGCACCGAAAGGAGCCCAGAGCAGGGTGGTTCTGCCTGTACCTGTGTGTGATTTGATAGCATTCACACCTCTTAGTTGTCAGACATCGAAAGGGTAGGAGGTTGGTAGACTCAAAATTCAACCAGGTTTGACTTTCCCTTTTTAGTATAAAGTTCATACTTTTCTGAGGGATAGTTTTGCACCTTTGTTTTGCTTAAAAAAAAAAACCCAAACCTCTCCAAACCCTGAAGTTCAGTGCAATTTTCTTTATTCTTTTAATTTCAAGCATATGCAAAGTTTTATATATATATATATATATATATATATATATATATATATGTATAAAAGTCAAGCTATATATATATATGTATATGTATACGCATATATAAAACTATCTGATGATAATTGGGGATGGTTAATGATTCATGATGGAAGAAAACAAGTGAAAGTAGGAGGCACAGTGGAATGGGGTCATTGCTGAAAATGTCTTCTGCAAAAGCAAATGGGAGCACTGGGGAGGGCAGGCAGAGTTCCAGAGTGGGGAGGGAATCAGCAGCAATCCCAGTTTGGGCTGGGTTTTGTGGCTCTGGAATGCACCTTTGGAGGGTCCCACCAACACTGAGAAGCTGGAGCGTGTCCAGGGAAGGGAACGGAGCTGGGGAAGGGCTGGACCCCAGGAGAGGCTGAGGGAGCTGGGAAGGGGCTCAGCCTGGAGAAAAGGAGGCTCAGGGGGGACCTTGTGGCTCTGCACAACTCCTGACAGGAGGGGACAGCCGGGGGGGTCGGGCTCTGCTCCCAGGGAACAGGGACAGGAGGAGAGGGAACGGCCTCAGGGGGGACTCAGGGTGGACAGCAGCAGGAATTTCCTCATGGAAATGCTTCTTCAGGGTTGCCAAGCATTGGAACAGGTTGCCCTGGAAGTGTTCAAAACCATGTGTCCCCAAAACTTGGGGATGTGGGTTAGAGGTGTCCTTAACAGGGCTGGGGGAATGTTGGGGCTTGGTGGTCTTAGAGGACTTTTCTGACCTTAATGGTTTTATGGACTTTGGGAGGTTTGATGAAGCAGTAAAGCCTGGGCTTTTTAAAGGGGGGCAGCTGGGGAACTCTTTGGGCTGTGGGGAGCAAGGGGAGGTGTCAGTGTCACCCCGTTTTACCCACCAGCTTTGTTTTTATTATTTGCTGCAATGGGATCTTTATCTTCGTCTTTAAGTTGGGTTCCTGGTTTTGCTGCACTAATGCTTGCTTAACAGTTCATTCTCCATGTGGGATAGGGGCAACTGCTTCAAAACTGCATTTCCTGACACAATGCAATATGTGCTTAATAGAGAAGCATCATTAGCTGGGCAGGACAAGTTAGGCCAAGCTTGTAGAAAAATCTTAGGTCTGAAATTAAGGCATTTAAGCCTTGTTCCTGCCTGTACCTTGAGGTAAGCAGCAACAGGGTCCTCGTTTTTAAACCTGCCCCAGCAGGAGAGTATGAAAGAATTAGAGAGAAGGAAGTGGGATAGAGAGAATAAATTAGAAACAGAAGTGCGAGAAAATACAGGAGATACAAATATGGGAAAGAGTTTTGAAACACAAAAGGAAACTTTGAACTCTGAGGGACTGGGCAGCTGTGCAGGTGAACAACTGCAAACAGGAAAAACTTACCAAAAACTGTTCAAGGGAGGCACTTGGGGATGGAGGTGGGAAGGTGGGAAACAGGTGGGGATGGCAAAGGGCTGGGAGGCAAATGCTGCTGGTTGTGTCTGCAGCGGCTGCAGGAAATTTCCTTTAATTGTCCTCCAGGCCAAGGACTAAAAAGTGACCCAAGGAAGTTCCCTGAGCCCTGAATGTGGATGGGTGGGAAGGACTTACCCTTCCTTTCTCCATGGGGAGCGTCTGAGAGAGGCTGGAGAGGACAGAGCTCTACCAGGCTGAGAAACCTGGGTTTGAAGGTCTCCCACAAACCCTGAGAGTGGTTGAAGGGAGAGGAAATGGAGCACAACTGCCTGGATGAAGGACCTGTGTAAGTTGGTGTCCCACACTTGTTTTATGGTTTTGTCACAGTCTTGCACTGTCCCCAGTGCCAAAAGTGTTGTGTACGTGGCTATTCCAGCACTGCAGCCAGTGCAGACAAAACAAAGGATATTTTGACCTTGAGAGCCAATTTAAGTTAATTTCCAATTTGATCCTTCCTAGCAAATCATGGTAATATCATTTCAACCTTCATGTAACCCATCTTTAGGCAGCCCTTTCAGCACAGACGTGGCTTTTGCAGTGAAGACAGAGCCTCCATTTAATTGTCAATTATGTGGCAAGAAAGAAATGAATTGTGCATGGGTAGATTTTGTGTCATGGTAAGTCTGGAAGGCCGGAGCTCGGTGGAGTTTGGTTCTTCCCACAGAATTTGGCTTTCACCTCTAGAAAAATACATGACAAAATATTTGATGGATTTTTCAATGAGATACAGGCTGAGTTGACCTTAATTGTGGAGGGATCTTGTTGCAATGCAGCTGTGCAAATCAGCACAGCTGGATCCACGGGGAAGTAGGTCTTTAAAACAAAATGATGGCAACAACCTTCCTTCTTCCCAAGCAGACAGACCGAAGGTGAAGTCAACTGCTGAGTGCAAGGCAGCATTGCTGGGATTGAAATGAGGTGTAAGAACCTGGGAAAAACAAATGGATAGGAAATCCTTGAATCACTGGAGTGGGTTCCTTCCCTCCCTGCAGAGTTAATACTGCTCTATAAACACCTGGCAGTTATTTAGGCTGGTGTGTACAGATGATGCTGTTGCAGGAAGATTTGTGTGTGCTTGTGGGTTTTTTGCTTGTGCATTGCAGTGGATGCAGCCTCCAAACTCTGATTTATGATATCCATTCATTCCCCTTGGGAATGGGCCATGTTTAAATTCATAGAGGGATATGCAGGGCTTTACAGGACCTTCTGCGATGCTTTTTTCTGTGTGGAGAGATGAAGTTTGAAATGACAGGCACTTTGGGCTGCTTTAGAGTTGATCCTTAACTCTGTTCCTTCTAAAATGGACTTAGGAAAAAAAAAAAAAATAGGTTCTCCAGGCAGGTCACAGAATACTGACCTGTACACATCCAGCCTTGCAGGTTTTCCACATGTCAGGGAAGGGGAATATCAGAGATAGTGCAGTGGTGGTGGCAGTATCTGATATTCCCTTTATATCCACCTGACTGATGTTGTTGTTATGATCTGAGTGGGGCTTTTCCTTCTCCTTCCCTAAAGGAGGGAATTCTGCTGCTAGGATGGGAATATTGTGCTCAAGGCTTAGAAGCATTTGTGTTTATCTCAGGTGCCTGCTGATAGACCTGACCCAGGAGGGAGGGGACAGGACGGCTGTCCAAGGCTGGCTGGAAGGTCCCTCTCTGTCCCCTGGGGGCTGCCAGTGCCTTGGGGGTCGGAGAATGGGGCAGAATGCACATCGAGGGAAAAGATCATGAAGGATTTGACTTCCTCAGGGGTTTTTGCTTTGACACACTGTATCACTCAGCCTAAATGAGGACACTTCTATTCCGAAGCTTTCCCATGAGTGGGATTGTTCTGGAGTGTCCTGAACAAGCCCTGTCCATGTCTGTGGCTCCCAGTCCAGAGGCACAGCTCCCATGTTCGCTGTTCTGCGAGCTGAACACACCAGGGAGGCACTAAAAGCTGAGTGGTGTTTGCCAGGTGATGCAGCAGCTCTGGGCTCCACTCTGAGAGCCTGGAGAAGGCTCATCCTGCAGGCTGTGGGTATAGGGAATGTGCTGTGGTGATCCCATGAAGATCCCCCCTCTGCTCCTGGGGCCTGCCTCTGTATCCTCAGCTGCTCATGGGCAGGGAATCCTGGAGATCTTTGTTGGAGGGCCATGTTCTGTCCCCCCAGCTGGTTTTTCTTGGCTCTTGCATGAAACCACTGCTGCAGCTCCATTGCCCAAGTGCAGCAGAGTCATTGTCGAAGCTGCCTTGGTGCACTGCTCTGGGCCTGGCTTTGAGGTCGTGATCCAGCTGCTGAAAAGTTTCTTGTGAAACTCCCGAGCTTTCAGCTACCAAGTTAATATCTTACAAAATTGCTGGAGGAAGGAAAGCTGACTCCAGCAGTCCTTGAGTTTGTTTAACTGGAGCTCAGGAGTGATCAAGGCTGGTGTTTGGCTTCCTGTTGCAGAAGATAAGTACTCAGGATTTATTTTTTATCCTTATTGCTTATTTTATTTATTTTATTTTATTTTTTTATTTTATTTTATTTTCACTGAACCAGAACCAATGACTTCTGCTTGTTTTACCTCTGGGGTGAGATGGTATGAGAGTGGAGGAGAAACTTCCAAAGGTCCATCATACTTTTGATGCACACTTGAATTCAGCAGATCAGCATTGGGAGGGAGAGTCTGGGCCTTGTACAGCCCTTTTCTGTTTCTTGTATAACAAAAATAGTGTAAATGGTCTTTTTCTCAGTGTGCAGACTTCTCCCTGGTAGAGTCCTGCCTTCCCTTGCTTTGCTTCCCAAACAGATTCTGGTTCCTGTGGCCAAGAATGGGCAGAGGAGGAGAGGGGCTGCTGGGCAGACGTTCTGCAAAGCTCATCTTTCCCAATGTCTGGTTCACAGCTCTGAGGGCTACTTGTTATTGCAGCATTTTGTGGTTTGTTTGGTTTTTTTCTTCCTAGTGTTTCACTGTATTTTGAGTCCTTCAGTTTAAAATGTTAACAGAATGAAGCTCTGTGCCTCCTTGTGAAGCAAATGAATGGGTTTTATAGAGAGGGGTGGGAAGGGGAGAGAATTGGAGAGAAGTTATTTTTGAAATAGTGGTTTAATTTTTGTTGTCAAACCACTGCCTAATTTTAAAGTGTACTGACCATTTGCCTCTTGCTGTAATGTCTGTACATGGGGAAGAGATGTTCTTCTAGAAGAATGGTGTGGAGCTGGGCCAGGGTAGGCTCAGGCTGGAGATCAGGAAAGGTTCTTCCCCCAGAGGGTGCTGGCACTGCCCAGGCTCCCCAGGGAATGGGCATGGCCCCGAGGCTGCCAGAGCTCCAGGAGCGTTGGGCCAGCGCTGCCAGGGATGCCCAGGGTGGGGTTGGTGGGGGTCTGGGCAGGGCCAGGGGTTGGATTGATGATCCTGGTGGGTCACTTCAACTCAGGATATTCTGTGATTCTAAAAATAGATTTGAAAAACTTTGCCTGAACTGGCCACCCAAAATCAGTGTGTGACTCTTGATTTAAAATTTATTTTTTTTTATTCTACAGAGCTTTCCTGTGGGGAAGCATCACAGTGAGCTCATCAGTCTTAGCCTTGAGCTCCATAGACTGTCCTTGTCTCTGTTCTCCAGAATACAGCAAGGCTGTACTGTTGTGGCTCTGGCAGCCCAAGCAAATAGGATGGTTTAATACCTTGGATATTAAAGTAAATCCTATGAATGTCACCCCAAATTCATTCATGTGTCTGGAGACCTGAGTTCAGAGGTCTCCAGACACACCTGGGGCTCTCAGCATCCATCAGCTCATTGTCCCTCTCACACCTGCAATAGTTAAATTTGATAGGAAGTGGTGTCATCTCCCTCTATTTCCACGTTTCCTTTTGTTTGATCCCATCTTTTCACCCTAGCCTTTGCCAGGTGTTTCATGCATCTGCATTAAAACCCCATAATGGAGCTCATGCCCTTGCCCCAGGGGCTTTGACTTGCAGCCCAGTTATCTGATAAAACATTTCTAAGGAACTTCTCAGAATTTATTGCTCCTGTTGGTTGATTCCAACGTGTCTGACTCCTTTTACAAGTCTGGCCTGTGTCTTGGTGTCACAGATTCACCCACATGGCATCCACCCACTTTCAAACTCGGCAATGGGCATAAAGAGCTCCTCAGTGATTCCATGGTCACTGTTCTGCATAAATATTTCCCCTCCCCTCCAAAAACATGTTGGTTAAGGGAATATCAGACAGAGGGAGAAAACGTTGATGTGTTTGTTACGTACATTATGTGGTTTGGGGTTTTCTGGTTGCTTTTAAATAATGGAAGATTTTATTGAAGGGAGCTTGAGTTGCTCAGACTTCAGTGGAATTTAAATTTGACTCAGCTCATATGGGCTGTCCAAACACATTCCTTGCTGGCCCAGCTTGTTCAGTTGAAGTGACTCAGTAAATCAGCAGCTGAGCATGACTTCACGTTGAGTTCTCCTGTACCCTATTCCTCTGCTCCATACATTTGTGAATGGCTGCTCCAGAAATTTTTGGCAGTTAAGTCTCCAAACCTTGATTTTCCCATCTGCAAAAGTGGATACATTAATATTGCCTACTCTTCCCATCTTTTATTATAAATTGCTTTATAAAGTCCTATTTATTGTTACAATGTCTCTGAGCAAATCACCATGTATCTATCAAGTTCTTTTTTACCTGGTGATGTTTAGATGATTTTTCAGTATTTGCTCTGCTTTTGATCAGGAAGAACTAGATGGCTTTTCTTGGTCTTCCCCCAGAATTCATTCAACAGTCTCCAAAACTCCTTCAGACTGTGGCATTGGTTGGAATAAAATTTAGCAATTACAGTAGTTGGGAAAGGGTGCACATTGTTGTTAGTCTGGGGGATTTGTTTCCAGGATTTCTTGACAGCAGCAAGATTGGAACCTTGAGTTGGTGGTGCTGAGAGTCAATGTACTGAAAAAAAAATTAATTTTTCAAGCTCGAGGGTGAGACCCTGTGGGAGTTCTGCTGGATGTTTGCAGGGTTTGGGGTTTTTATGGGTGCTTTCTGTTTACAGATTGCCCTCCAGGTGGTCGGTCCTACTGTGGGCATGTTGAAGAGGAGAGCAAGGCTGCTCTGTCAGGAAAGTGGCCTTGTCAAGCTTGGAACCCCTTTGGAATACCTGGAATGCTGGAGTCCAAGGCCTTAAGTCTGAAGCATCCACATTTATATCAGATTTAGTGCTGGCCATTGGCTCCAGTAACAGCTCTGGGATTCTCCAGGGACAGGGAATGGTGAGGCTTTGTCCCTTGTGTGGAGGAAGGAGGGTTTTCTTGCTCCTGTCACCTCCTGTTTGTGTAGCTCCAGTGGCTTTTTCTACGCAGTGATCCTAACAGGAACAGGAGAAGTTTGGAGCTCTGTTCCCTTGGATGTGAAGGTCACTTTCTCAGGTAGAAATTGCAACCCAGCCTCAGCCCAGGAGTGCTGGGAATGACCTCTGTGCTGAGCAGGCCTCGGGGAGGGTGTGTTTGAGGAGCCATAATTTTATCTGCTGTTCTCACATGTCCCTTTTTTGCTGTATCTGAAGGATTTGTGAGAGGTGCTGATCTCTTGACAGAGGCTCTAGAGGCTGGGGGCTCTGACTCTCTTTGTAAATGAGCCTGTGGATAACTGAGCTCTGACACTTTTGCCCTCCCTCCTGTTTCATGCCCTCACAGAGAGGTTGTGTGTCGTTGCTTTAGGATTTACTGCCTTCCCTGGGAGGTGGGAGTGGGTCTGGGAGAAGAGTTATGGATGCACAGCAGGTCTGGCTTCCCAACTTCCCTACTGCATGTCTTGGGGAAAAGTTGGGCTTAAAACTGCCAAAACATATCTACAAGATGTTATCACTTTTGTTTTTTATGAAGCTTGTGTTGACTCTTCAGCCTGTGTTGGAGGCAGGTGTGTTTGAGCTGTGTGTCCTTTGTAGTGGTGTGGCAGGAGCAGGACAGGATTTCCCTCTTAGATTGCTCCTCCACTGGCCCCAGCATCTCTAGCCCAGGGTAAGGAAATCAGTCTGTGATTTTTTTTCTACCTGTCCCCAAGGAAACAATATAAATGCTATGCCTCGAGTGTGCATCCATTGAGGAAAATGGGATTTTTAAATAGTAATGTACTCTGGTTTTCCCTTAGTGCAGCAAACCAATGGTTCATTAGTGAAATACATTAATAATTCTCTTATGAACACTCTTGGTAGGTGAATCTGCTTTAATTCCTTTGTATCAGTAAGAGCTGTAGGTATGGATGTCTTCGTTACATAAAATAAAAAAAGGGAAGAAAGCAATGCTTGCAAATTGGTCTTTGTTTCCAAGGAAACAAATTTGACATGCTTGAGCTGTGCGAGATGCAAACACCGCTCGATTCAGCAGACATGCCTCGGGATTTTATGGTCTGAATATTATTTTTAAACTACCTCCAATTTCCAGGCAAGGCAGAGGATGGGAATAGAATTTGTTGGCAGGTTTTATCAATCTGTGCTTAATGAAGGCACTGGGCGGTATCTGGGATTGCCCAGTGTGGCGTGGAGGGAATTGATCTTGTGCTTGGAACGGAGGGCCCGGATGGAGGTCCCTGGGAAGGGACAGCCTGGGGCCAAATGGCCTTTGGTGACATCCTTCAGCAGGAGGAGAGGTCTGAGCAGAGCTCAGCACACTGAAGTAGTGTGGTTTATCCTGGGTCACTTTACCAAATGTTTTTGCTCTAAAAATATTTTAGTAAAAAGCAGCTTGCCTGCGCTTGGCGTGCCAGGCTGCCTGGCACTCCCGAGGGCCCAAAGAATTTGCTAAAAAGCTGTGGCTTGGTGTTGAGGACTGGGCTGAATTTATCAGAGAAGGGATGAGGGAACAACATCGTGAGTTGTTTGTGCAGTGCATCTGGCACTGATGTGCTGGGGCCTGATGAAAATCTTGGCGTGAACTTGGCTTGTGGCATGTACAGAACGGCTGTAGCGTTGTTGTGATTCCCTTGGAAGTTTTGTTGGGGAAAAAAGCTGGTTTGATGTTCAGCTGCCACCCTGGTGTTTCCCGAAACGCTGTGTTGATAAAGTCACTTGTTTTATTTTTGAATTTTCCTCCAGCTCTGGAGCAGACAGTGCTCGGGTTCCACGGGAAGCGAACGTCGCTCAGCAGAGCACACACAATTCACGGATTTCAGCATCCAGAGTTGGTTTTGGCCTGGGCCCAGCAAGAGGAACAGGATATATATGTTCCAACTTTGTTGGGATTGAATAACCAATTTTTGCCCTGGCAAAGCTTTACTTTTGCACCAACTATCTTTGCTCTCTGGGATAGTTCAGTGAGCTGGAAAGGATCTGTAGGGGGCATGCAAAAGATATGTGGGGAAATACAAATTTTTAAGGAATAGTCAAGCTCCACGTGCACATCATTCAGAGCATGCAGGGCTTTATTCCCCAAGTGTGCTCCAACAATGTGTGTCTTTCATATTTTGTTGTTTGAAAACCTGGGAAGGATTTAAAAAAATCCTCAAATAATTCTTCATTGAATCATTCTTACTGCATTGAGGGGACAAGGCAATGATGGAGGAATTTCAGTGAAAAACAAAGCTCTCTTAAAATTCAGGTCCTTAGGAAAGCGTAGCATGAAGTATGTTACACTGCAGTCTCTTTCCTTCTCTTTCATCCTGCTGTTTAACTTCCTTGCAAATGGAGTTAAAATAACCTTCAAGGAGTTCAGGGTAGGCTGGGGTAGGTTTAGCTTTAAGGTGGCTGGGAAGCACTATTTGCATTGCCAGCTAAAAACCTTGCTTGAAGCCTGTTGAGGGAAAAAATAATATTAATGGTATTTCATGAAAATATTGTAATTTGTGGAAGGCCCAGAGTGACAAATTGGCTGGTTTGAATGTCACTGGGAAATGCTCCTTTTGCACAAGGCTTGCCTGAGACAGGATTTTCCTTGCTTTTGTTCTAAAACGAGATGCTTGCTGCCTAAAAATGCCTGCCATCCCCGCAGTGAGAGCTTTGCCTCCTTGACAAGAGGATGGGAAGAGGAAGGTTGGCCGGATTGGGATGAATCCTGCACTTTTTTTTTTTCCCCTTTTTTTTTTTTTTTGCTAATGACACTTCCTTATGCTTACATTTCATTAAAGCTCTGAAATGGCTGAAGATCAGCCCGCACTGAGCATGCTCCTGGGTGGAGGCTGCACCCATGGAGTGAGATGGATTTGTGGCTGGAGGAGGGATAGGCCTGGAGTCAGGACCTGGAGGGACCCGCAGCCGGGATGGAGGTAGGGCAAATCCATCGGTTCCTTGCCGTGCCCCTGGGCTGGGGCAGCCAGGAGACCGGACGGAGTGCAAACTGTTGGAATTGATTCAAAAGCAGCGTAGTTAAACCACTGACACGAGATGGCTTCAAACGCTTCCTGCGGATCCGTGGGGAGGGGTTTGGAATACTGACCTTTGCTGGCTGGCGGGCCTGCGTGGAGAAGGGACCTGTGCAATGTCAGGGTGGTGACATGAGGTGACAGCAGGCAGGGGCTGCAGCCAGGGCTGAGCCTTCATATTGGCAGGCACGTGATTGCGTCTCATCGTGGGCTCGGGCGCTAATTGTTATTAATGGGGAGCCTGGCGGGGCTCAGACCTGCTCTGGGCGGTTTAAACCCAGATCCTCTGGGATTGTGGGAGGGTGGAAGAATGTCAAACTCAAACTCCCCTCTTTCAGACTTATTTTGCATTCCAGTGATGGCAAACAAACCTTGCCACATCAGGTCCTCCAAAGTGGCATGGAAAGGAGGGAATATGTACATTTGTTCCTTCGGCTGAGAGATTTTTCTGTGCTTCTTGCAGGGGTTTAATGTGTTGTTGAGTGGGTTTAGGGGAAGGCAGCGTGAGTTGTGCTTGGTTGGGCTCTTGGATTTCACCCGTAGTTGCCAGCTTTTTACAAGGAATGTGTAAGCACCAGCAGGTATGTGCTGCATGAGCCGATTGACTCCAGTTGTTGTACAAGCACGCTGCATGGTGAGGTGCCAATAAAACATTTACGTTGGCTCTGGATGTTTGTGTTAGTGAGGTGTAGGGGAGCTCTGGGTTGGTGTGGAGCAGGAGGACGTCAGCTCTCTCTGACCTGTCCCCTCACACATGGGGACACCCACCCATGTTCTGGCCAGGCTGTAGGTACAGGTGAGGCGAGGGGTTTGCTCTGTCAGCACTGGGAATCCTTGGGTGGTACAGAGTTATTGGGTTTGACTTTCTGAGCAGAAATCTCCGTGTGCTGTAAGATAGATCAGCTCTTCTTTCAGGGCACCTCTGGCCACTTTTCACAGCACAGTTCAGGGGGTGACTGGCATGGATTTGATTTTATTGCTGTGTCTCAGGTGATGGGCATTCTGCATGATGAGTCACTTCATTACCTAAAGTAATTTGCCTGTTTATTGCCTGGTTCCATCTTTCTTGTGAACCCAGCTCTTCCTCAGTGCTTTCTGGGCCTGTTTTGTTACATCAGCCCAGTGCTGAGCTGGTGACCAGCTTGCTTACTGGGCTGGATTTTATGTTCCCTGCATAAAATCCTGCTGGAGCCCAGCTTGCTGGCCAGGCAGAACTTCTCCTACTCTTTAATGGTCATTGGCTTGTTTATGGCTGGATGAATGCACAAAGAAAAGCTTTTCTGTAAAGCAAACAGCATTGTGATTGTACAGCGAGAGGGAAAAGGGGTTGATTTTCTTTGGCTCAGATGGGGGCTGCCTTTATGGCTTTGCAGAATTCACCCCCGTGGCTTTTCCTCCTTGTGTGACTCTGGCAGTGGAGGTGATCTCAGCCCCAAGTTTTCATGTAGGGCTTGGTTCCCTTGATGAGGAAATTTGACTTAATCAGTTTCAGCTGCTGGAAACCCACTGGTGTGCTGGTTCCTATTGTGCTGTTGGAAGGTGTAAGGTAGCCTTAAAGACCCACTGCCACCTTATGGCAGTTGCTGAGAAGCAGCGTTTGTGGAGCCAATTCCGTACACACATCATGCTCGCTCTATTTCTCTGCTCCTCTTAACCAGGGATATTTGCATGGAGGCAGGAGCTTTGTTTTTACAGAGTTCATCTGCTCCTTCTGTTTCTTGCAGAAATTTGATAAAGTCAGCAGGATGGCTGGGAGAGCCGTCAACAGGCGCTGTTCCACAGGAGCTCATGATCTGGGGAGAGACACAAAGGCTTCGTGGAGCACTGATTCTCCTCCAGTGAAGAGCTTGCTTATTTTCATGTCAGTATCTTAATCCTTAAAAAAAATAGGTGTGAGGTCAAAGAACAGGGCCACGCTGAACACGTGAGGCTTGTTGGCAGGATCTCCAGCGCTTGTTGCAGCAGGAGGAGGATGGAATGTGCACAGCCATTTTCCCAGCCTGCTGCTGGCAGGGCACTGCAGGATGGCTTTGCACTGACAAATGGGGCCACTGTCCCCAAATAAACCAATAAAACATTGGTCTGTGGAGCAGTGAGCGTGCTGGAAGCATGAGCCTGCTCGCTGTGCTGGGGGTAGAGAATGCTGGATTTAGGACCCTTCTCCAGCAAGGCTGTGTTTGTACTGTAGGAGCTCTTGATATGCCATAGCTGAATGAAGGGGAGAAATGGTGGATTTAGAGCTCCAAAATAGAAGGAGCTGTGGTTATTGTAAGTTAAAGCTGAAGGAATTTATAATTGGGAACTGTTAGGAATACAGTATGTTCTAAATTACAGCTGTCTGGCCAATATGCTGCTAAATAAAGTTCTAGGATTGCCCTGTAAATGAAATATTCAACGCATATTCTTATCAAAACATAGCATCATCTCCCAGAGAGCTCACATCTCAATTGCTGTCCAAGAGGATCTTTATTCTTCTCCTTTTTTTTCCTTTTCTCCTTTTTAGCGTGTATGATTTACTCAATGCAGCATCCCAGGGAACATTTCTGATTTCCTATTAAGTAAAAACAGTTTTCTACTCTGCTGGGGAAAAGGGGGGAGGAAGGGAAATGGCTTGGAAGCTTTAGGGACATAAAGCCAGATTTTGAAAGATAGGGAAAGCTATGATTCCAAAAGATGCATTGATGACTGCCTGTTCTTTCAAAGCTGTTACCTGAGCCTGGAGGTGGATTTTGGAGGGTGCCGGGGATACCCAGTATGTCCTGGGACATTCTGGTTAAGAAATGTTGTATATAACAATTGAAGAGCAGAAGGAACGTTTGAGTAGCTTGTGGTGGAGCTGGAGAATGGTTTATAGCAGTGCAGAAACAATCAGGATTCCAGCAGAAATGCTCATCTCATACCCAAAGTCCCTTCAGCTTTTGTGATTGCTTCTGAGGAGGCTGAAAGGGAGCATCAGATTTGATCAACTGGAGAGTCTGCAAGAAGAGGAGCCTGATGGAAAAAAGGAAATAAGGAAAACCCTCTGTATTTTGCAGAGCTAAATATTGTTCTTCCTATAAAAAGAAAAACCTCCCTTTGCCTCCCACTTGGGCTTCCCCTGCAAGGGAGCTGTGAAAATGCTGGACTTAATGGTGTCATTAAGCAAGAGCCCTGAGGAACCTGGTGTCCTTTGTGAAGGGAGGTGTTTGTGCTGCTCCCTTCCTCCTGAAAATGTGGGATTTCTGGAAGGGCTGTTTGAGCCTTCAGTCAGAGAAGGGAGGCTGGAGAGCCGTGGAGTGAAAATACCCTCTAATCTGTGGGTCCTGGCAGGAATGTTTGGAAAGGGGGATGTCAGCTGTGGTGGGAAGGCTGCTGGAGGGTACTTGTGTTAAATAAAGGGCACAGCATCTCGGGGCACAGGCCTGTTCTCATCCTCCATCATCAGCAAAACCTCTTCCACAGCCAGCCTGGGAAGGGGACTGTGACTGCTGGTGTGCAGCACCTGACCCCTGCCAAGGGGGGACAGAGGGGTCCTGGGCAGGAGACACCTCTCCCACTGCCAATGGCTGTGCCCTGGAAGCTTCCTGCTCCTTTTGGATGACAGAAATGTAAGGTTTCACTGAGTGACACCCAGGCAGCCCCGTGGCAGAGATGCTGCTACGGCACCGATCGATCGCTTTACTCAAGTTGGTTGTTGAAGCATCTGCAGTGCCCTGATGAGCTCTGCTTTCTCCTTTTTGTTTCTAAACAGTGTTTAGTGCTTTCATGGATGGCCATGAGATGTGAAAAGTGTCTCTGGTAGCATCTGCTCTCAGTGTATATTTAACCTCAGCAGTGAAAACATGTCTGGTGTGGAGATGCAGTGGGGAGGCTGCGGCTGTGCCGATGTTCTCTGGCGTTATTTTATCTGAGAAAGGGAATGTTGACTGTGGTGGATCATTGACACTGCCTTTGTTAATATCTTCGTTTCTATTTCTGGGCTTTTAATGAAAGCGTGGTAATTTCATGCTGCAAGGAAGGGCAGCACATCAACTGTTTTAAAGCCATCTTTGGTTTGAAGTACAGTAATCTTTTGATGCGGTGGATAATGCAACTTCTGTCTGCATAGCTGGGGTTTGTTGCTTTTGTTTGGGAATTTTTGAATTTGTCTTTAAATGAGTTACCTCTACACCTCTCAGCAACTGAGAGAAAGGCCAGGAAAATCTAATTTTGTGTATATTAAAACTTAAGATTCACATCAGATGAAAACCTGGTGGGTGAAAGAGTGATCCTTTCTTTATACTGTCACCTCAAATACTCCTTGCCTGTGAATTTCAATCATCTCGATTTAGCCTTGTGTGTTTTAACTGTTTAGTAGTGAAACTTCTCCAGAGTGTGAAGAGGAAAACAACATCCTCATAGCTGAGGGAGATCTGTAGCAGCTCTTTGCTGCTTTAATTATTGCAGCTTTGCAAACGTGCCTGGCCACGGTGGTGAAAGAGCTGCTGGGACTGGAGGAAACGTGGCTTGTGGATGTTTCCAGCCTGGCAGAGCCGGCCATGGCTGTTGTGCTGTGCTGAGGCCTGGACTCGCCTGGTGCTGGGGCAGGGCAAACATCACCCCCAGGCTCCTCCAAACCTCCCTACGGATTTGGATGGCTTGTTCCTTCCTACAGTGGAGGCTCCCTGCCCTCCCAGCTCACTGTCACACATTACACTCCACTCATCTTCACTGTAGTTTCTACTCTTAAAGAGAACTCTCTCTTAAGGAGGACGCTCTCCGGTGCTCTCCTCTTTTGGAAAGCTGTTTTTCCTTTGGCCAAGAGCACGCGGGTGGTGCCACGGGGCCATGTCGGAGTTTCCTCTTCCTTCTGGCCTCTTCCCCGACGTTGCTGGCCGCCCTCCCCCTGCTCGGGGGGAGGTTCTCCAGCCTGACACCCGGCTCCAGCAGCCTCCTGCTCCTGCCTCCACTAAATGCCAGTCTTCCTTGAATCCCTTCCAGCCGAGCTCTGCTTACAGATGTTCCTGCGAGCTGCTCTGGCAGTTTTACTGGGAGCCTGAGCAGATATGAAGGTTGCCAAGAGTTTATGCTTAATTGTGAAGTGGAACAGAGACAAACTACTTTTATTTTGAAGCTAAAATTTCTTCTGTTATCTTGCTGGCTGGGGCCAGCAGTATTGTAGGGTTTGACATAGGCTGAGCTTAGAGCTCCTGCGCCTTGTAGTGCACTATCCCTTCATTAGGGTGAGGATGAGGATGGACCCATGAGGATGTCCCTTCATTCCATTCCCCCCCTGCTTTTCCATGACTGTGTTTGTGATACCCTTTCAAAGTCAGTTGTACCAGGTCAGGTTATTAATCCCCAAAGTGAAAATGATCTCCCCTTCAGATCAGCAGTTCGGATCTCGAAGACGCTGTCTTGGACACTGCTCACGGCATCAGTTTAGCCCATGTGCCTTCATCCCAGCTCTCAGAGGTCGGGGACTTCGTTAAGCACAACAAAATCAGCCCAGGGACATTCCCAAGCCACTCACATCCCTCCCTGTCCCTCCTGCCTCTCCTTTTCCCACAGGCAAGTGCTACTCTTGAAGGCCACGAGACAGCACTCTGGTTTAAAAAGCTTTCTCTTTTTTTCAGGCGAGTGATCAGTTTTGAGGCCTGGCGCCCTGTCAGAAAGTTGACAGATGATCTGCATTACCGGTGCGTCCCCGGGATGCCCGGGATAATCGCGCTCCAATGGACGCCCTGGAGCCGGCAGGTTCTCTGTGAAATGGCTGCAGTGGAGGGAGCAGTGAAATGGGCTCTTCTGGGCATGCTCACTCTGTAGAGGGAGCTTTATCACATGAGCAGAAACTGAATCACTGCTCATGAGGATCTGGAATATGCAACTCTTGGAGTCTTCACCAGAAGAAGACAACAGCTGCCCGCAGGTACCGCAGGGTCCGTCCACCTCCCGTGCCTGGCGAGGCCCTGGCAGGGCAGGCTGCGTCCTGCCGGGGAAGGAGAAGCCTTGGAGAGGAGAGGAGAGGAGGAGCAGAGGCCGGGGAAGCATGGCCGGGGTTGTTTGTTCATTTGTTTGGATATTCCTGCGCGCGGCTGCCCCGTGCGGGCGCGCTGGCATGGCCCATCCTGCTGGCGTGGCCCATCCTGCTGGGATGGCTGTTCCATGGGCTCCGAGGGGCCTCGGCGCCCGGCAGCGCCGCCGGCAAACCTCGGGCTTTGTTTCCTCGTGCCTTTCGTTTGTCGCCTGGGGTGGGGAAGCTCGCTTGGGGTTGGTTTGGTTTTGGGGTTTTTTTTTGGTGTTTTTAGGATTTGTTTGTGCTTTTTAAGTGTGAAGTTTCTGGAAAATTCTCCAAGGAGCCCTCCCTGCTTGTAGCACTTAGAAGAAAAAGGCACAAAGCCTGGGGTGCCTGAGCTGCTTGAAGACTGAACTTCTAAAGGGGAGGAGAGGGCCTGTGGCCACATGGCACCTCCTCTCTGGGTCTCTTTTGACAGCCTCTGCCTATGGCTCACTCGGGTGGACGCCAGAGCCAACAGTATTTTACCGGGAAGAAGCAATCCTTTTTATTTTGGGGTCACTTCCTCCCCTCTCTCTTCTTTTCTTTTTTTTTTTTAATTTTTTTTTCATAGTAGCAATCCAAGGAAACATCTGATTAAAAGGAAACATCCGTGGTTGATTTCATGGCAGGAGGTCTATGCCTGCAACATATTTTAAAACTCGGCCCCCTGGTTCTGCCCTTGGGAATTTTTTTTTCTCTGTGATTGTGTTACATGCAAGAACTCTGTTGGCTGCCACAGACCTCGGTGAGATTTAGGATGGACACAGAAGGTCCCAGATCCCTGGAAAGCACGGACAGCCCTGCTGAACACTGGCCTGAGCTTGCTGTGCTTCAGGGAGACCCTCGAATCTGCAATGCAGGCACAATATTGAATTTTCAATCAAGGAGCAAGATGTGAAGATGGCATTTAAAAGATCAGGGAGCTTACACAGGACAATCTGTGATACCTAATCTAAATACCTATCGTTTCTCCACTGGACTATAAATGTGCTTGTTGTTCATCATCCAGAAGAAAAGGAAAAGGCATCAGAAGTCACGAGGAGAGAGCTGAGATTTCTCTTTAACAGTGAAGAGCTGAGGCCTTGACCTGCTGCCTGAGCAGCTCCACCCAGGGAGAAAATGGTCTTTGGGCTTTATGAAGGCTGAGGAGACAAGCAAAAACCTGCTGAGGTGTGGGAGGTGTGCTCCTGTGTGGTGGTGACACCGGTGTGGCACCGGCTGAAAGCGCCCAACACTCTGTCCCTGCCGGCTGGGGCCCTTGGGAAGCGTCTGCAGAGACGCAGAAAAGCCTGACCTACTTTGGAGGGAAGAGAGCTGCCGAGGTCTGGGCTTGGCGCTGCTTCTCAGCAAGGGTTAAGAGGCCAAAGTGGGGCCTTTGGGTCTTGGTTTTGTTCTGTTTCATGTATTTAACTGTGCGGTGCCAGCATGAGCTCTTGCCCTCGTCTCAGAACGTGTTTGGGTAGAAGTAGGCTCTGTGGCACACATGAGGCATATTCCTGCCGCTCAGCCTCTGTGAGACCAGCCCTGGGCAGGGGGCAGAGGCAGCTCCATGACCTGGCTCCTGGGAGCTCTCCCATGTGATGCCATCTCCTCAGGAAAGAGTGTTGTGTGCACCTCATGCAATGGCAGTGAGTTGTTTTATTCAGGTAAACAAGGAGTTTTAAGGAGCTTCACTCTCCTGGCCAGCTGGTTTGAGGGAGGGCTGGTTTGGTTCCTGCTGCTCTTCTTTGTTTTCCTTTTGCTGCTTTTCCCTGAAGTTTTTCCTTCTCGTCTTCCCGCTCCTGGAGCTGAGAGTGGTCAAGGAATGGCCACAGCGGGAGAGTGACCGTGTGTTGGGGTCAGCCCAAAAGCTCGGGGCACTGATGGCGTGTGCTCCCTGCTTGCAAGCCTTGGAGGACCATATGTTCCTGCAGTGACATGGAATGTCAGTGATTTGGAAACAAATCCCTGAGTTTATAATCCTCAACTCCCATTTTTAGCCAGTTATTTTTTCTGACTCCTCCAAAAACAGAGTTTTGACGCCAACCCCTTCTTGCAGACCCTTATGGCTTCTCATGTTTCCAGTGGGATTTGTCCCTCTTGTGCCCCTGTGAGCTCCTTGATCTCTTGGGTGGAGGATACGTGTCTGGCTTTGCTGTAGGGTGGTGTTGGTCCTGGAGGGGGGCAGAGGAGGAGGGCAGCCTGCCAGGATTTACAGTAGTCAGGAAAGCAGCAGGAGCTAAGCTCTCAAACTGTACAAGCTAATTGGAAAGCATCCATTAGAAAAAAGAAAAGGAAAATATAGAAGGGGAGAAAATGTTGAGCAAGCTTTTAAAAAATATCCTGGACTCCAACACAACAACTTGCATCCTCCAAACCAGGTGATTTATTTATGCCTTTCCTTCAGTCCCCATCAGGAGGGGGAAGGAGGTGAGAAGGGTTGAGGCAGTGGAGGTTAAGAAGGTCTGATGTGCAAGTGTCCTTCCTGCAGCACTGCCATACTGTGCCTGAGCAGCACAGTGGCTCTTGCAAAGGAAGCTTTTCACAACTTGTCCTTGTTCCAAGGATGAGGAAACCTCCAGCTCTTCTGGCATTTTCTCTCTGTCATAAGTCAGAGCTGCTTTCACCTGTGAAGTATGATCAGCAGAGACAGGGAGAGGGCTGGAATGGAGCGGGGCTCTGAGCAACCTTACAAGGCTTTTCATGGAGTTCTTGGTGTTAAATGAAGAACATTTCCCCTCCTCCTCTCCTCGTTTTCCTGTGTGCCTGCAAAAATACTCTGGTTTGCATTTAAAGGAGAAAACTGTATGTGCTGGGACTAAGCCAGCTTGTTTATTTAAGGGAAATACCGTATTTCCAACCCCTTCTCTCACAGAGGAAGGCTCGGCAGAGGATGGCAGACTAGGCTGAGGATTATATTTTTAGGTGTCATCGAAGCACAGTTGTGATTCAAAGAAGCTAAAAATCATGGCTGGCATTTTGCATCCAGCCCTGCGAGTTCCTCCTCCTCGCAGCCCCCACAGGGGTTAACCTCTCCCTCCAAAGCAGGTGGATTTTCACCTAAATCCAGGAGCAAAAAAGGAGAAAAAAGAAACAAAAACCATCAGAAAAAACAACAAACCCATCCCCATCACCCCCCAGGCTTCTAGTTTTCCATGCTTTCGCCGTTTGCCTGCCCCCAAGGGGGTGTTTGTGGTGGGGGCCGGGGCTCTGGGCAGGGACACGGGCCCTGTGTCCCTGTCAAAAGATGGCAGGTCCGTGTGTCCGTAAACAATGCGGTTATGAAATGGCAGCGCGGCCGCGCTGAGCATGCTCGGGAGCTGCCTGTAGGGGGAGGCGAGCCAGAAAGATGATCTAATTCCGTGCAATTCTTGGGATTGAAGGAAAAGACCAGGCTCCACTCTTAATGACAGAGCAGAAAAACCAGGCCCCACGCCGGGGACGAAGCCCGTAGGCCATGGAGGAGAGGGTGTGAGGATCTCCCACCTCCAGGACTTCGGGTGCTGGGCAGCGCTGTGTCGCTTTCTCGCCCTCCAGCAGAGTAAGGCCTTGGTGAGGTTTTGCTGTAGTTATTAGAGGGACAGGCCCGAGGGTGCAAGTTCTATGATTATGATTATTTTCATTATTATTTTGTCTTTTTTTTCCCCCCCCTTCTCCCCGTCCGCTTTCCCGGCTCACAGGCACCGCTGTCTCGCTGCTTGGCTGCTCGATGGCCGGAGGTGACCCAGGTGGAGGTGGTGTGGGCAGCTCAGCCAGGTCCTTGTGGTCCCATGGGAACCCACGAGGGGCTTTCCCTCCTCTGCTGCCCCATGTGCCCTTTGGCTGGGCACCATGGGGATGGGCAGGGGTACAGGGACTTGTTCTGCTGGCTGCGGTACTTTGGGGTGGGAGGAAGAGGAGCACAGAGGCTGAAGAAGTACCTGAGCCCCGTTGATGGGGGTGAGCTGCCTCCCAGCTCCCCTGCCCTGGATTGCTGGAATCTACTTGCTCCAGGCTCCTCTTGGTGCTCTGGTTTTGTCTTGGCTCGGCCAGTTCCTGGGGATTGGGTGTTTCTGAAATGGCTGGTTTGCTTTTGCTAGAGATAGTGATGAATCTTGGTCTCCATTTTAGGGTTTTCTACCCTCCCTTCCCCTCCCGGGGGCTAGGAGAAGGCAGGCAGCAGCTGGACTCCTTGCTACCCTCAGCTCGTGGAAGGAGGGGACGCCTTTGTCTGCTCTGGATTTGCATTTGCCTGCACACACAAGTTGCACTGGCTTTAACTCTACTGGGATGCAGCTAGATGGGCCTGGAAGCAGTGAGGAAGTGTAAATCGATCTCCCCTTTCCAAGAGGGCATGGGCTCTGCAGACCCCCCTTGCCTGAAGCCTGCACGCCGTCGTGGAATGCCTTGTCTTGGGAGAAGTCACTTTAAGTCCTGTTGTGTTTCATGCACGTGTCTCCGTGTTCCCAGCTGTTGCATGCAGGGACTTGCACCTCTTTCTGTGCTCCCCCTCTTCTCGGGGAGTCGACGCGTGCGGCTGGAATAGGAGAGAGGACATGGGGGTTGAGAAGGAAATGTTTCTTTTCTATGGAGAATAGTCTGGATGAAAGGATTTCAGGAGACAAAAGAATTGCAAAGAATTTGGTTTGGGAGCAAACTTCAGGCTGAGGGCAGTGCTTGTTGTGAGCTGCAGATAAAATTCCATGTTCACATGATTGCATGAGGCTTATAAGGAAGTGGCCTTAGCCTGAAAAAAAGGAGCTTTGAGACTGGTGACTGCTTTGTAGGCCAGGTATGCTGGTGGTTGTGTTTCCTTCCTTCTCCAGATCAAATGCTTCTGTTGTTTCTAATGACAGGCCCGTGGTCAGCATCCCCACGAGCCTTGAGCCCAGGCCTTGCCCAAGCACAGTGCTGAGATCTGAAATGAGCAGCCTCCCCGTGCCTACAGAAGAAACACTTTCTTTCTACAAACATTCTCTTAATCATTACTTCCTAGATAATTAACTGCAAAATGTTTGTCTTCTCTTCAAGGCAAAGGTTATTATGAGCAGGTTGGTTTGGGTTGTGTTATTTCAATTTAGATTTTTTTTTAGAAGGAGGGAAAAAATGAGTGAATAAGAATCTGCTGCTGCTGAGGTTGCATCATTTGTTGAGAGATTTGCCTCTGCCTTGCTCCGGCATTGTGCAGCCCTCATTTTCCTGGCTGGTGGGAGCTTTCCCTGGGGCTGTGTCCTGACTGGGGTCTGGTGTCACCTCGGAGGGGTTGGTGACCAGCTGGAGGCTGGATCCCGGCAGGATCAGTGCTGTCCATCCCACAGAGGTGTTGGTGCATCCACTGCCCCGGCTGGGAACAGGCACTTGGAGGGGTCTCCTGCTCCCAGCCCTCTTCCAGATGGACCTGCTGTGTGCGCACAGCTCTGCTCACAGTAACGCTGCTGCGAGCCTCGGGTTCCCAGACCGTTGATTTTTAAGACATAAAAAAAAAAAAAAAAAAAAAAAAAAAAAAAAAAAAGACCCTGGTGAAGGTAGACATCTTGGCACCTCAGCCTGCGCTCCTTCCCGGACTGCCGGGAGAGCAGAGAGCTCGGGCTCATGATGTAACTCTGGTCCCTTGGGCTCGGTAAGCTGCAATATGTTGGAGTTTTGCTGTGCATGTGTTGTCTTTGCCTATAAAACCTGTTTGGACCTTTGCGAAGGGCACCCGGATGGCTGATGAAAATACCAAGGAGAGGAGGCTGCGAAAGCTCTTTCTGTGTTTCCCAGCTTTGTTCTTTTTCTCTTCCTTCTTTCCCCCTTTTACTTTTTTTTGATGGGCTTTTTTTTTTGCTTTTAGGGGTTTTTTTTGTTTGTTTGTTTTAAAGGCACCACTGTAGTTTGTAGTCATCATCTGTTTGGAAATGCTGCAGAGCCTTTCTTTGGCCGGTCTGACCTGTCTTCCATCCCCTCCAAAGACCTCATGGAGGAGAGGAAGCTTGTTTTCTTGTAAACAGAGGCAGAGAGGAAAAATTAAACCAGCAGTAGCTCCTCTGCTTGGCTCCTCATGGCTCTTAAAGCCCTTTCAAAGACCCAATCAGTCTTTCTTCAGATGCACTAATTTTTTCTACCCTTTGAAACCTAAAAATTAAGGGTTGGGGGGGGGCAAGAATGCTTCGTGGCCGGTTGTGTGTTCTCTTTATGGAGGTTCTCCAGCCACGGATGGTTAATAATCAGTCTGGGGTGGGCGAGGGAATGGAGGCAGACGGCTGCGGGAAAGGGGTAAGGAGGAAAAAAAATAAATGGAGCGAGTGAGACTTTTATTGTGAAGCAGCGTGTGCTTGGCAGTTGGCTTTGTTGGGACTGCTGCAAGAGCAGACATTTCTCGGCGGGGAGGGTGGGTATAGGATTTCCCTGCCAATCGGGAGCGGACGGATGGGGCATGGGGAGGGTGAGCAGAAAGGGAAGTTTGCTCTGGATTTAAGGGAGGGGAGGGCAAAAAAACCCAACACACACACACACACACACACACACGCACAAAAGCTGGAGGTATTGACACTTGCGGTGAAGTTGGTGCTAAGTTGGCTGGGTGGAGCTGGGTGGGAATGAATGGTGCTGGGTGCCCCATGGGTGCCCCTCGGTGCTGGGTGCTGATGGAGCAAGGACGGGAGAGCGCTGGCCTGGGGGGATGAGGCTTCGAGAGCTTTGCAGGGATTTCCTGTAGCTTCCTTCTAAACAAAATGCTTCAAAATTCACAGTTGGCTTTTTATTTTATTTTTATTTTTAATTATTCTTTTATTCTCTACGTTGATGCCGAGTTTTTGTTGGGAAGTTGTAACGTTGTTGCCTCTGCTAGTGAGGGCTTTGTCTCTGAGGTAGGAAGCAGGAGAGCCTGGGAGATGCCACCTCAGCCAGCCTTGCCTTGGCACCCAGCTTTTGTACTCTCAAAGGACAAAAGTGATGGTTTCTTCTCTTGGAGTTGGGAATTCTGCTTTGAGAACTGGGCAGGCAGCTCTGAGCTGCTGGTGACTGCAGCGAGCAGGGAGGGTGGTCAAGGTCTCATTGACTCCAGGGCTCCTGCAGTGGCTTTTCTTCATGGGCAAGCAGCAGCAACGCCTCTGTGGAAGGGAGAGAATGGGCAATGTGTGGAGCAAGGGTACTGCTTAAAAAACACAGAAAAACTCATGCTCAGATGGTGAAGAATGGCCCCTGGAAATCCTGGGGCTTCTTGTATGAGTCAGTGGAGTAGCAGGAATATCAAGACCTCTCCTTGTTGCAACAAAGGTTGGGAAAGCAGCCTGCTCCCTGTTAGACTGACTGAGGCTCTTTATTTGCCGCTGGTGCCTGTGGCCAGGGCCTGGGTGCCCCTAGCTGTGGTGGGAGCCAGGGGTGCCCTCAAGCACCCTGAGCTCTCTTTGCTCAAGTCTTGCAGCAGGATAATCCATGAGAAAAACAGAGGTTATTCCCAGTTTACAAGAGGTCTGACTAGAGGTAGGGTTTACAAGCTCATGTTTGCAGCAAGGATATGAATTACTGGCTCAGCAAATAAATAAATAAAGCAGCTGCTCTATGTTCAGAGTTTGGGCTGTGTTTTGTGATCATTTCTCAATGGAAGCTGTTGGCCAGTGTCTGCTGAAGGTAGGTTCTGTGTCAGGCTGGGCTGAGCCGAGCTTTTGAATGCTCACAGCAGCTTTTTGGTCTGTGATTGGAGATCTGAAGGTGCTGTGCTTGGAGCACAAGTTGCTGGTGCTGAGAGAACTGTGATGTGGCTGGGTTTGTGTCTGATTGTGCTCGGGGCAGGCTGGGGACAGGCAGGGACACGCAGCCACCCACAGCCTCTGTCCTGTGCTGCAAGAGCCATCCTTGAAGTGCCCTTAGCTCTGGGCCTGGCAGGTGGTGGAGGCTTTCCTAGGAATCTGTCTCCCTCCTTCCCTTGGTGTGTGTCTCTGCCATGGTGGATTTGCGTGCAGGACAGGGCGATCCTGCAGGGATGTGGGGCTGGATGAGCCCTGCTTGGGGCTGGGGGCTGCTCTGCAGCATCTGCCAGCACAGGGTGTTGCACTGAGTTCACCAGCCTGGCAGGGTGGCTGGTGACAGCAGCAGCAGCACCAAAGCCCATCTCCCCTGCCAGCTCTGGACAATCCCACGCAGGCATGGGCGAGCTGCTGGGAAGGGTTGGGAGCTGCCACGCCGGGCTCCATGCGTGTCTCATCCCCCTCACTTGCTCTAAGGGAGGTGGGCAGGTTGTTTTTCTTTCTTTATCACCCAGTGAGCTTTAAACCCTGTGATTTGCATGGCTGCAGGCACCATCTGCTCCCTGTGCTGGCCTACAACAGTTGGCTTGACCTGGGCTTATTCTTGTGCCGTGGCGCCGACAGCGCACGCTGAACCCGGCACCGACCTCCACCTCTGCAGGGCACTCCCCATCCCTGCCTCCACCCCACTTCTCTCCTTAAACACAGCTGTGGCAAAGACCCCTTCTAGTTCATTTTTTAAAAATACCATTTTCCTTCTGGTTTATTTTGGTAGTAGTTTTTTTTTTGGTTTTTTGTTGTTTTTATTTTCTGTTTGGTCTTGCTGCTTCAAAATAGAGAATGAGAAGGTATTAAGGCTGCAAACCTGAGCTAACAACGTGGTGCCAGGCGTGTGAAAGGCACAGGAGATGAGCAGGTGTTCCCTTTTTACATTTTTTTTAAGGGGTGAAAAAGAAAAATTGCTTTCTACAGAATTAAAAATAGAGCTCATTAACTTTAATAAACATGGATGTTATGAATGAGGAGGTAGCTGTAGCTGACTGATGGTTTGCATTTTTGGATGTTCATTTGAATGAGCTGCAAAAAAACTCAACCAAGCCACCAAAAGCACATGGGCTGGAAATGTTGATAAATGAGGTCGTAGTGAGAAGTCTGATAGATCTGCCTCCCCCACCCAAAGGCTAAAAAGTTTTGGGGGAGTCAGAGTCGCCTCTTCGAGATGCCTTTCACGCAAGATGGACTCAGCTGGATTCCCAGGCACGTTGCACTGGGAAAATCTGTCTGGCTGCATCCAACCCCGAGCTGGGAGGTGCCAGCCCTGGGCACAGCCTGGAGCCCCTGTGCTCCTTGGGCTGTCAGCCTGGGCCAGCCTTGCCGTGTTTTATCTGTGACCTGTGCCTTGGTGGCAGCTTCCTGGCAGCCTTTATTTTGCAGAGGGAGGTTTGGCTGTACTGTAAACAGGATGTGTCCATGATTGTCTCTTCTTTTGAATGCACCGTGTGTCTGAGCACTGAGCTCAACCCTGATATTTCTGTTTTTTCTTCTCCCCCACCACAGCGAGCAGTGCTGAGTAAAGGAGAGCCAAGGAAAGAGGGCTGCATGAAGACTGAGCTGCTGAAAGACATCACCAACAACAAAGAGGAAGGTGAGCACCTGCCCTGGTTGAGGGTCAGAGCTGGCTCGTGTGGTGGGCACGTGATAGGGACAAAACTGGGGGCTTGGAGATGTGCTCAGTGCCCCCAGCAGCTCCGGTGTGCTCCCACAAGCACAGGCTCCCTTCTCCTGTGTTTATTCTCAGCAGGGCTCTTCCACTGGAGATGCAGATTTGCTTTTCTGTCCATCCCTCACGGCTCCCCTGAAGAAGGAGATCTAATTTTCACTTCTGCATTGGTGTGAAGCGCACAGGAGTTACTTTGAGCCTCCTATGTGTGACTGGTTTTAGCTGAACTCTGATCCCTCCCCACAATGACCTTTTCCTCCCTCCAGGAATATTGACTTTCTGTTTTGCTCTGGGTTTCTCTGTTGCTGCAGAGCAGCCCCAATGGCTGCAGGGTGGCTGGAGGGGTCAGGCACCCCACACCTCGTGGCTCCTGTGTGGGTTCTGCAGCTTTTACTGTGCAGGATGCAGCACAGGTTCAATTGACAAAGTCTTTTCCCGCAGGGTTGTCTGTGAGTTACATGCACACAAATCTAAGGGTTTAATAAATGTGTCAGTGGGATTAGGGAAAAAAAGCCCACCACCCTTTATCTTTCCCCTAACTCCCTCCTTTCTTTCCATAGTTTTATTATTCCTGGACTAGTTACTTCTCATAGCTCTTCAGGGATTTGGTGTATTTTTGTTCTCCTTTCCATAAAGAGCATTATGAAAGCACTGAACTGGCCCCATCAAAATCCCTACTCTTATCTAGAAGCAAAATTTTGGACTTAATTCAGTTGTGTGTGACTACAGCATTGCTTTTTCTTTCTTTTCTGTCCAGCATAATGTTTTGTCAAGCTGTTCTAGTTAGAAAGTAAAGCTCAGAACAGGCAGAAATACTGAATTCTGTGTCAGGTGCTTGGATATTAACTGGGAGCACAGGAATCCTGCTGCCAGCAGTGGTGGCTCTGGTCTGGGCAGAGCAGAGACAAAGCCTGAGGTGTCAGGAGGTGCTAATGGGAGGTTGTGTTGCTCGAGGCAAACTCACTTTGATCCCTTGCCTTTCTTAGCTCAGGATTATAGAGCTTGTTTGTGTAGCTCTTGGTTGATGTTAAGGTGTCAAGAATCTGTGGAGGTAAACAATCCAAAATGAGAGTGGGAATAGACATTTCTGTGCCTCTTGACTGATTCTGACTTGGAGCAAATGCTGTGTCAGAAGGAAGCTGAGAGCCCTCCCTGTGCAGGGACAGTCTTGAGGCTTCACAAGGTGCTGAAATTCCAACCACTCCAGTCTATTGTCCAGCTCTATTCCCAGGGAAAGGAGGCTCCTAAATGTGAGTCTCTGTTCTTCTGGAATGTTCAGAACGTGTCCTTGCCTCCTCAGGCACACCATGAGTGTCCCAGACTGTGGGGTGTGTGTGTGTGTGTGTGTGTGTGCTGCTGTGCTGGGACATTGTCCCTGCTGCCCCTGACTCCCCAGCTGGGATCCTGGGAGGATCATCACCACCAGAACTTTGGTTCACAGCCCAAAAGCCTGTTAATAACAGTGTTTAGTGCTGGCACAGAATTCACATTTTTGACTGTTGCATTAACATGAAATCATTCCAGCAGGCTTGCAGGATGGCATGGAATATTTTCTTTGAGCCCAGTTTCCTGTCTTGGGGATGGAGCTGGGATGTGTGGACTGGAAAAGCACCCTGAAGTCTCAGCTTCCTCTCTTCAAGTTCTCTTGAACAGTCATTTCCCCTTGGTGAGGAGGATGGTGCTGTTGAATATCTTTGTCAGTGGCACAGACTGGGTTGGTTTGGGCTGCTGAGGATGTGTTTGGTGGGAGCCATGGCCTGCAGTGTGCGACTGAACCTGCTCTAGATCATGTTCCCTTTGGGAAAACCCCTCTGGCAGGTAACCTGTCAATATTAAACCTGGCATCTAAACTTCCAGGGGCTTGAAGCTGCAGATCCAAAGGCTGACTAAAGGTGCTGTTTGGGCTAAAAGCTTACTGTGAATTGCTCTGTTTTCCCCTCTTTCCACTCCCCCATGACTCAGAAAGGTGCTGATGCTGAGGGCAGGTCAGGTCCCCGCTGGAATTGTTTTGGCACATCCCATAGCTCCACTGCTGCCTCTGAATGGTGGCCTTGCACCACTTCCACCTCTGTACAAACTTGAGCTTTGCCTGAGTCCAAGACAAGACAGGAAATTCAGGTAGCTTGGAGCCTTGGCTGATATTTAGGGGTCTGACCCCAAACAAAGCCTGTCAGCTGCAGTGGTGCCTGTGAGCACTGCCTGCCTCCAGCACTGATGAACATCATCCTGGTGGGGATCTCCACGAAGATCTCTTGCAGGGAAGGTTCCGGCTCTGGTGGGGCAGTAGCTGAGCTGCCCCTGTTCATAATCACAGAATCACAGACTGGGCTGGGCTGGAAGAGATCTCAAAGCTCATCTCATTCCACCCCCTGCCATGGGCAGGGACACCTTCCATAGACCAGGGTGCTCCAAGCCCTGTCCAGCCTGGCCCTCACTGATGTGCTGCTTTGAGGCAGTGGACCTTTCCTGGTGGTCCTCAGCCTTCATCTGGGACATCTCAGCAGCTGGGGATGGATTATTGGTGGGTGGGAGGCCCTTGGGTGGGCAGTTGTGGTGTTCTGTTCTCTGTTCCTCAACAGTGAGGTGTTGCAGAAATGCACTGTGGCTCCCACCTGCCCTGTCCTCTTCTGCCTTCATCCTGATAAAGATAAATAATTGAGCTCTAAATGTAACATGTATTTGTAGGAACAAGCTCTTTGCATATTCTAGCACTTTCATTTCCAGTTCTTGGGGTGAGTCCCAGCCTGTGGAAGTTGTTCACTAGGCTCAGTGTCCCTGTCTGTGTAAAACTGCTCAACACAGATAGAAAAAAGCTGTGGATGTGGCTGTTTTGTGGTCCATGGGAAATGCTCCAGTTCAGTTTTACATGTGGGTGTGAGCTTAGGTCCATACTTCCCTTTGACAGGGTGGGGAAGGGGGCAGGGAGATGGGAGATGAGTGGAAAAAAGCTTTTATTAGGCCATATTGTCTTTAGTCTGACTCAGAGAGAAACTATTAAAAAGTGGTTTCTTTGCAAGGATTGCAAGTGAATTCAGCTCTCCTCATGTGCTTCACTCCCAGCTCTGCCTCTCCTTTGACCTTTCAAGGCAAACCACTCCTTTTCTGATTCCCCAAGCCCGGGGTGGAAAGTTCCGGTAAAGCAGCAGCACAAAGGAGCAGGAATGGGTGTTGGGAATGAAATTCTCCATTTGCTCCAGTGTTTCTGAGCCTTCATCCAAGGCGGCTGCTTTACAAGAGCCACAGTGCTGGAGCCTAGTGCTGGGTGAGACCTGCACAGTCACTGCTCTCATATAAACTTCAGCCTGCTTTGAGAGACTGTCAGGGGTCTAAACTCCTGGAGGGGCCTTTTTTTTTTTCCCTTTTTCTCCTTATTGCAGGTAGGAAGCTGCTGTGAGCACAGGAAGTGCTGCTTTCCACTGAGCAGCTGCAGCCTTTGCATTCCCAGGTGCAGGGATGGCAGCTTGAAAGGAGGGAAGGACTAATCTGCTCTCCTCAGGTACTTGGCACTGGGATCCCCTGCTGAGGCTGCCAGCAGGAGGCCAGGCAGAGCAAAGTGATGCTTCAGGATTTTACATGTTCACCCAGCTGTGCACCAAGCACTCCCTGGGCTTGGGACCCTTGCCGCAGGAATGATGTGCCTGTGGCAGCCCTGGAGCAGGAGCATCCCTTGGACACAGCTGGGCTGTGACACCACGGCCCCATCCCATGGCAAAGGGATGAATGAGTTTCATGAGGCTGTTAACCTGCTCTGAGTCATTAAACTGTTGAGCCAGTTTAACTGTTAATGTTCAAACTGTGCCCTGGGGGCCAAGGGAAGGCTGGAGGTCATTTTGGTGTGGCCAGCAGGTCAGGGGAGATGATCCTTCCCTTCTACTCGACCACATCTGGAGTTTTGGGTTCAGTTCTGGACTTCATGGTTCAAGAAAGACAAGGAGCTGCTGGAGAGGCTACCAAGGTGATGAGGGGTCTGGAGCATCTCTCATTTGGTGAGAGACTGCAGGAGCTGGGTGTGGTTAGTGTGGAGCAGAGAAGTCTCAGAGGGGATCTGATTAATGCACATAAATATCTCCAAGGGGTGTCAGAGGACGGTGCCAGACTCTGTTCAGTGGTGCCAGTGACAGGACAGGGAGCAATGGCCATAAACTAAAACACAAGAAGTTCCACCTCAACATGAGGAAGGGAAAAAGAGCTCTGATCAGGTGCCTGGGGAGGGTGTGGAGTCTCCCTCTCTGGAGACATCCCAAACCCACCTGGACATGTTCCTGTGTCACGTCTTCCAGGTGACCCTGCCTTGGCAGGGGCTTGGACCGGGTGGTCTGCAGAGGTCCCTTCCAGTCCCTGTGATTCTGAGTCCCCAGCAGCATCCCCAGCCACTGGCCAGGTGCTGAATCCCAGTAACCTGACCTGTGTAACCTCAATGTTGAGCACTCACAGCAGAAGTTGATGCTTTCCTGTTTTGCATCTTGGTGTGCAGGGTCACAGTGCTCCAGGGAGGAGTGACATCTGAGTCTGGAAGTACCTGGACACCAATCCCTCTTCACAAGGGCTTGGGGGCAAGAAGAGACCATCAATAACTCACCCCAGAGAGGAACTTTTGCCTGAAAACACATTTGTCTGCATTTCTTGGCTTCGAAATGCTCTGCTTTTTGGCTTCAGTCCCAGAATCCCAGACTGGTTTGGGTTGGAAGGGACCTTAAAGATGATCCAGTGCCAACCCAGTGCCATGGGCAGTGATGCCATCACTGGGTCAGCTTGCTCAGGTTGCTTCCAGCCTTCATTGATGGAGGGGGTGCTTTCCTTCCCAATGGATTCAGGGTCTCCAGCTGCCACCTCTCCCTCATCTGTGTGATTTCAGCCCCAACATCTTCATGCTTGGGCTTTTCTCTGCTTGGCAGTTTTCCTTTTTGTTGGAGTTAGAGGAGGAAGAGGGGAGGGAGCTGCTGTAACACAGAGATTAAAAGCAGGTGCTTTTCTCCCTTTTATCCAGCAGGACAGATGGGTATTGAATCAAAGGCTGTGGGGTCTGTGGTGTTTTAAGGATGGTTAAGGTAGAACACCTGTGAGATGTGTGTGTGTATAAATACAGCTGTATGCACTTCTTGGTCTGTACTTCCAAATCCTGAGCTTTTCCTTTAAGCTCTGTATTTGCTTAGTTCATTTAAGCTAAGTTCATTTAAGCCCAGTCTTTGATTAAACATTTCTCTTGCAGCAGCTGAAGCCTCTTGGCTGTGCTTGGGCTCTGGAAATGCATGGAAAATCCCACAGGCAGAGAGTGTCTTGCCTCCACCAATCCTCAGCAGCAAGATGCTCAGAAAAATGTGGAAAAGTTCCAGATAAGATAGTAGTGCATTTGTTGTAGAATATATTTTTATTTCTATTTCTTTTCTTTTTCACCCTCTTTTCCCTCAGACCTGGTGGCTGCACTTTGGCCTGGAGTACAAGGGCTAATTTGCATATTTTTCTGATTTTGTTTCACCAAACAGTGAACTCCAGACTTTAAAAATACATTTAAGCCTTTGTTTTTTTCAGAGCGTTGTCCAAATAACACTGAGTTTTGAGTTGATAGCTGGCCTCCCTCAGATGAGAAGTTTCTGTGGGTCCCCACAGAGGTGATTGTGTCCCCTCTGGCTGTACCCAGGATGGCTGGTGGGGACACTAACACATCTGTTAGACAGCCTCTGCCCACAGATAAGTTTTGGCAGGCTGGACCAGCTCTGGCAAGCTCCGGGGCAGGACTGGAGCCAGGTCTGGCTCTGCTGAAAGGGCTGGAAACCCCAGCAGGCAAAGACAGCGAAGAGGAACCAATGTCTGGGCTGGGAGAGCAGAGGTGGCTTTGATTTTGCCTAATTTAGAGGTTTTTTTAAAGTTATCATTCTAATTCTGAATTAATCCAGCTTGTTTCTGCCTAGACATGGTAGCAGGCAGGTTAGACATGCTCCAGGCAGGGGTGAGTTTGTCCAAAGATGTTTAAAGTCAGCCTGTGCTGCTTTTGAGCTCTAGGTTCTCTCTGTTGGTGGCAGCAGTGGCTTAGGGACCCCTGGAGTCTGAGATGCCTTTTAGACACCTAAAATTAGATGAGGTGGTCTCACCCTGTCTTAGCTTCTCTCCTACTTTCATCAGAGTCTGTTTTCTTTCTTAATTCCATTTTGAACGAGTGTGGTGTTCTGAGATGAAAACTTGAGCCTGACCCTTCTGCCTGAGCCTGGGGAGGGCTGGGAGCTCTGCAGTGCTCTCAGGGAGTTGATAAATCAGAGCAGGGATTTACATTTATTATTGGGCATTCTTTGCCATGTGGAGTCACAGGGATAGTAGAACAGCCCAACTTCCTGAGTCTTAAATTCCTTGTGTTACTAAAACGTACCCAGCCCCTAAATAATATGTATTTACTGAAGTTTGTGACAACTTGGTATCAACTTCAAATACACCAGTAAATCTCTTGGGCACATTATCCGGGTTTTAAATGAATCCAAGCTCAGAAGGGCATTCAGGCAGTGTTGGGGTCCATGGGAGAAGCTTTTCCTGCTGCATCTGGCATGGGGAATGCCTAAAGGAACTTTGAAAAGACTGGGATGCTTCTAATTAATAAGGTTACACTTCATGGATGCAGGCTAGAACCCCCTACTTTTTATTTCTTTTTAATTAAAGAAAGGATGGCTATAGATTAAAGAGCAATGAGCGAGTTGGAGAGAAAACCTTGTTTTGGCCTACTTAGAAGGGATGAATGCTGTAAAGTCACAAAGTTTTAGAGAAATAAAAACTTTGGTTTTATAACTCCCTTGCACTTGCAGCACAGTAGCAGAAAAGCTGCTGAACAGAGTTTGCAAGGGGACAGCTCACTGCCATGAGGTGTATTTGAAATGAGGTTTTTAGCAGGTTTTCAGTGAAGCTTTTTTTTGGGAATGAAAGAGGGGGGATAAAAAGGTCACGTTGGGAAGAAGTGTTTCTTTAGGTGTCTGGAGCTGTTGAAGAGCTTCTGTGGGCTGTTTGATTCAGTATTGTCATTGGGAGGATCCTGCTGGCTCTGGTTTGTGTTCCCATTCCTGTCTGTGAGCCAGAGTTCAGTGAGGGTGTGAAATATGTTGAGTTGTGCCTATTCAGCAGTGCTGTGCAGGTGCACTTGGTGAACCTGTGACAGCAATTCCTGTTTTCCTGGTACCAGATCAGGTGTCTTGGCTGGGAAAACCCAACCAGCTCACTTGAGTTGCCATACAAATTGTGATGCAGCTCTTGGCATAAACTGATTCTCCATGGGCAGCACTTCAGTTTGTGTTTGAAATGGGGATGATGGGCTGGTGCTTCTTGCAGGAGCCCAGAGCTGTGCAGGAGCTCAGTGTGTAGGGAGCAATGCCATTCCAAACTGTTCAGGGGTTTCTTTTAGTGCTGCCAGAAGAGGGAATGGGAGAATGGAGGGGTTTTACCCCAAAGAAAAGGAGGATCCTGCTTGCAGTGTCTCGGGCTTGTTGGAGGCTGGAGGGAAATGTGGTTTCTCTTCTTGCTCAGTCCTTGGCCTCTGCTGTGAAGTTCCATATCTCTGTTTCTTCAAACCTCTGCTCACACAGGTTTGGAAGGCTGGTGCCACTTCCACAGTCAGATTGCTTTTCACAATAAGGGACATAAGTGTGTGTGTGTGATTTTAAGTTTAGCTCCATGGATTTTTCATAAAGCCCGTGATGCTTTCTGGGGTAATGCAGTTACTTTTTCCCTAGGGCAGTGCTCTAATTCACATTGTTTTGGTTGCTTTCATGGCAGGTGGAGCAATTCTTACCCTCTGCTTATTCAGTTTATCTCATAGTCAGCCACCGAAGTTATTTGACTGCTCTGGTGGGAGAACACAGTGTTTAAATCAACAAATTTTGAAGGCTTCATTCAGTCAGGTGCCTAAAGCTGAGCTCTCGAAACTTCCAGCTGTGGTTAGAGAGCTTACTTTTTGTTGCTTTGCATTTTTTTTCCTGGCACTGACTTTGCTGCAATAATTGCTTAAATGGCCTTTTAAAGATCCTGAATGCAGAAAGAGAAGAAGAAGAATTGAAAGAATAAAGGCATAGTTGTGGCTCCCTCTGCCCACAGCTTTTCAAATGGTTAAATAAAACAGTGAAAAAAGGAGCACTTTATCTTTTCCCAGAGTTTTTGCTATCAAAAACAAACCCTTGTGCCTCTTTCTGTACTCAGGGAGGTCTGGGTGGTGTGAGAGGGAGCAGGTGGAGGTGATAACTTTGAATCCTGCTTGGAGAACCCTCAGTCACTGCTCCTGCTGCTGAGGTTTGTGTCTCTGTGTGCTCCTGCACCGGGGAGCAATTTTTGGATGTTCTGGAGCTCTCTCTGGAGGCTGTGAGCCAGCAGAGCCCACATGGGAGGCAGTCCCAGGCTGGGTTGCCTGGAATTAGGAGGAATGGATCTCTTAGTGCAGTGTCTCATCAGGAAAAATGGCCAGAGCTCACCCCCTGGGCAGAGTGACCACTCAGGGTTTGGAGAGACTTTCCAGATACATCTGCAAAGTTGCTTTGTGTCCAACATCTGTGGCTTTCAGCTGGAAATCAGGAGCATCAGAAGGACTGTCCCCCTCTTAATCGATGGGTAGTCTGAGGCTGGAGGGGTCAGATGCTCCAGGAGGCCTTTGAGACACCCCTGGGCAGAGCCTGCTGTGAGTCCAGCACTGACCATGTGTCCAGCCAGGGGCTGGATTGGATGCTTCACGTGTACTGACCAGGCCTAAGAGGGCTTTCAGTTTGCTGGAAATATCTTTAAATCTCAGATGGGCACCAAAACCCAGGAAGTTTAGGGGAAAATAAGGTTGTTTGAGATACTGGAATGCATCACTTTTAGAATCTAGAGCTGCCAGTGCTGTTTGGGCAGGAATTGTACCCAAATCTTTCAGGACAATGCAGTGGGAAGGAGATATTAAATATCAGGGAAAGGTTCTCCCCCCAGAGGGTGCTGGGCACTGCCCAGGCTCCCCAGGGAATGGGCACAGTCCTGAGGCTGCCAGAGCTCCAGGAGTGTGGGGTTGTTGGGGTATCTGGGCAGGGCCAGGAGTTGAACTGGATGATCCTTGTGGTCTTCTCCAGCTCAGGATATTCTGTGATTCCATGATTAAGGTGGACTAAACTAAATGCATTTTAAAAGGGTAGAAAAAGGGGGAGATTTTTTTTTCCCAAAGGAAATGGAAAGAGAATTTGGGTGGGTTTTGGGGTGAGCTGGGTGGTGCTGGGTCTCCTCCCTGCTGGCCTTTGCAGGGAGCTGCCTGTGCTTGGAGCTGGTCCAGGCACACTGGACTTGTCATCCCAGGGTCCTGGTGGTCCTTCATGAGTTAGCCTGGCACCAGGTTCCTGCCAGGTCAGAAGAGACATTTGTCTCTCAGAGGCAGCTGAGAGAGCTGGAAAGGGGCTGAGCCTGGAGAAAAGGAGGCTCAGGGGGGACCTTGTGGCTCTGCACAGCTCCTGACAGGAGGGGACAGCCGGGGGGTCGGGCTCTGCTCCAGGGAACAGGGACAGGAGGAGGTGGCTCAGGGTGCACATCAGGAGGAATTTCTTCACTGGAAGGAGCTGCTCAGGGAAGTTTGGAGTCTCCATCCCTGGAGGTGTCCAAGGAGCACCTGGAGGTGGCACTCAGTGCTCTGGGCTGGGTGACGAGATGAGGATTGGTCACAGGTTGGACTCTTGAGGGTTTTTCCAGCCTTGATTCTGGGATTCAGAATGTTGTACAGAATGTTGTTCTCCTTGCCTGTTTGTGCTCCGAGGGCAGTGTGAAATGAGGTGCTGGTACCCAGTGATCTGGCAGTTCCTCCAGTGTGACTCCAGGCTCTTTGGATCCTGTAGGTGAAAATTGCTTTGATGGGAGCTGATTTGAATCAGTCCCCCCTGCTCTGACAGAACTCTCCCTGTACTTCTCGTGTTGCTTTTCATAACTGTCTGCTCTCTGGAGGGAAAACAAGCCAAGGAATCCCTAACAGCAGGTTGATGTAATCACTGTACTGAGCGTGCCAGTGAATTGTTATCACTCCTGGTTGCCTGGGGAGCTGCAGGGTTGTCATGTCAGAAACTTTTTCTGCAAGTACGTGACATTCGTAGTCGGATTTTTCAGCTTGGATTTGAAATCTTTGATGGGACAAAGTCATTGATGGAGGAGAAGGGAAACGTTTGGAAGGGAAGGAAAAGGAATGTTTTATATGGGCATTGTTGTGTGTGAGCTTTGTCAGGCTGCAAAAACCTTGCTGCATTTGAATCATAGAATTCTTTTAGTCTAAAAATGCATTTACCACACTTCACTCCTGTGTTTGCTCCTGCTGTTACCTCTGAAATGACACCATGAGTCCTGGTCTTGTTGTGCTTTGCTGTGCTGAAAGAGCCAATTCCCACTGAAGAACGCTCCCAGGAGAGCTGGGATAGCCAGGGAGTTATTCCTTGTGATGTTCCCTGTAGCAGCAGAGCCCTGATGTGGACATTTGGCTGCTGGGCTGTGTATGGGCCATAAAAGCTCACTGGGACAGCCCTACCAGCAAAGCTTTTCCATGTCAGACTTGCTTTGGGAAGGGCTTTGCCAGGGATCCGGATGCAAGATCGGGCAGAGTTTTGTTTGCCAGGTGAGGTGTTGACATATGGTGCAATAAATGCAGTTATTGGAAAAGCCAGAGATAATATTTACCTTGAAAAATCCATTGTTGGGAATAAATGGCCACATCTGCAGCTGAGACTAGTGGGAGTAAGTGCACTGCTGTCACCTGGGCCACCCACCCCAAATGTCACCATGTGAGGATCCAGGAGGGCTGGGCAGGTGGGTGAGGGAACAACCTGACACTCAGTGCTGTGCTTTAGATGATGTGGTGGTGGTTGATCCATGGTTGGATGATCTTAGAGGTCTTTCCCAACCCTAAATATTCTGGGATTTACACCAGGCAGGGTGCTGGAGGAGAGGGTTGCTCTTACACTGTGAATAGCTGTACTTGGAGTACACCTTGTGAGTTTCAACACCACTTGTGACCCTTTTCTCCTCTCTTCCTCCCTCTCCCTCCAGGGTTTAATGCCATGGCTGCAGATGAAAGCGCTACAGAAAAGCAAGTGGGGGAACCAAAAATGGCAGTAGACGGTGAAACCAACGGTTCCTGTGAGCACAGCGAGGGTGGGGGCCACCCAAACCCAGCGAAAAACACTCAGGACAACACGAAAGTGAGCCAGCAGGACTCTACTACTAAATTAAATAGGATAGCAGAAAATGGCATTTCGGACAGCGAGCCTGGGAAGCAAAACCATCTGAAAGCAAATGACTTCACACAGACTTCTGTCACAGGGAGCAATGGATATATCCTAACCAAGCAGATGGCACAGGAGCAGCCTCTAAGGACTACCAGCTTTGCTTCTCTCACTGGCCATGCTGCAAAAACCCTGCCTGGAGGAGCAGGCAAAGGCAGGACTGTGGGGTCCTTTGCCCAGCTCCAAGCCACGATGCCAAGCAAGCTCGGGGAGGGCAGTAAGGACACGGATGCTAAAAAAGCCCCTGCTGCTAACGCTGAAGTCAAGGTCCACCGAGCACGGAAGACAATGCCTAAACCCACCCCCAGCCTGGTAATGTACCTGCCCAGCACAGAGCTGCTGCTGGGCTTGCTCTTGGCTTTCTCTGGGGCTTTGAGGGATACCTGGCTGCATGGCAACACGTGGTGTTTAGAGCTTGCCTGCTGAGTGGATTGGTTCTTTTAATTTTTTTTTAAATATATATATATATATATATATATATGTGTATTTATTTTATTTTTTTTCTCTTCCTGCAGACAGAGATGTTAAAATAGTTGGTCACATGGCCACCACCAGCTCCCCTCCCCATTGTGTTTCTAAATATATAATTGATCAATTGCCTCCTCCAACAGATCTGTATGAGACACTAAATAGCCTTTCTCTTATGGCTCTATTGCTCATCAGCCTCTGCTGACATCCAGAGCTGCTTGTGAAACAAATTAGATTTCTCCTAAGGTCAACCCAAAGGAAATTAAGCATAGCATGTAAACTTGAGGCTCCTCCTAAGCTCAGAAGCTGTCAAGGAGCTGATTTGTGAGGCAGCTTGATTGCATTGCTGTAAGAATCATTACAGGGCTAAAACAGAAGATGCTGTCTCTCCATGTCATTGGGAAATGTTGTCTCCAGAATCCTTAAGGTGGATTATACCATCCCTTAATAAAGCAGAGCCCTGCTTTTTTTTCTTGGAGGCATAAGGAGATGTCACTTGGTGCATTCATGTCATGGTGGGGAGGACAGAATTGGGCCTTTCCTTGTCATGGGACAAGTTTGGTAATTATTTTGGTTCTTTGGCAGAGGTAGGGAATAGATCCTGCAACAGGCAGATCTCCACTGTAAGCAGTTGGTTTTCATCCCTGTGATGCTTTATATGACTACAGTGAGCTGGGTCCTCTCATTGTGCTGTGTCTGAGGGTGGAGGGAGACTGGCCTTTAGGTCAAGGGAAGGGTTAGCCACGGCAGTCATTCCCAGAAAAGCATGGAAGCTGCTGCAGCCTTGTCAAGGTCGGTGCAATGCATTGGTGCTGTGATCCAGCAGATCCACAGGGGCCCTCAGATGTCCCCCTCATCTCAGCACAGCAGTGGTGAGGTGTGAAGGGCTCAAAGCTGGGAGTCCCTGTGGTCTGGAGCAGGGAAAGAGAGAGAAAAAAGGGAAAAGAGAGGGTGGTACCTCACCAGCCCCAGATGGGGAAAGGTCCCGTGGCTGCGGCACCACCTGTGCCTCTGGAAGCAGCTGGGAGTCCAAAGAGCACAGCAGGATCACAGACCTGTGGGCACCAGGCTGGGGAGAGGGGCAGAAGCCACACCTGCCTGCCAGGATTTCCAGCCAGCCCCCCTAAGCACTCATTTCCCCTCTGCCTTGCCCTGGCTGTGTTTCAGCTCTCTGCTCTCACCCCAGCTGTGTTTCCTGGCTTGCACAGGGAAGCCCAGCTGCCATCAATCTCCCATCAGCGTGTCTCTTACCCAAGGAAGGCTTTGCAGCCCAAACTGCCTCCAGCCCCCAGTTCTGCACTGGAATTAGGCCAGGCAAACCCCCAGACCCTGATGGAATTTATCAGAGAGAGATCCTGTGAGGCTGAGCAATTGAAGGAGGCAATTCCTTCCTAAAAGGTGACTGCTAGGCTGGGAGGGAGTGCTTCCCTCATTCATATTTTATGATACATCAGAAGAATATTTATATTCAACCCCTTGGGCTTCAAGGTTTGTCTCTGGGAAGTGGTGTGTGGTGTTTGGGAGTGCTGAGACACACCTCACTGGCATGGGGCTGCTGATCCTTCTTTGCTCACATGACAAAAGCAGCTTCAAAAAACCAAAGCCTGCACTTGTTGGGTTGCTCTAGGAAGTGCATAGCCTGTCCTCAGCTCCTCTGGGCATTCGCCTTGGGCTTAAAATAGGGAGAGAAGCAACGTTCCCAGGAAGGGTGGTGAGAAGAGGCTGTTCCCATGTTCTCTGCTCAAGCCTCTGCTGCTGAATGGGAGCCCAAGATTTGATCTCAGTTCTACAAGACAATAAAACATCTGTGTGTTCAGCCTTCCTGATAATTACTACCTCATTTTTCCCCATTGTCTCTGGAATTTACATGCTATTTTCTTTGGAGCAGCAGAGTCTTTGCTAGCTGTCATTTTTCTGTCCCATTTATTTCTTTGTTGAGCTGCTTAGAGGAGGCTCCTCAGCTCAGGAGCTTTTCCTGTACCAACCTTCACACCTTCTCCCCTTCAAAATCTCCATGAAATCAGGTGCTGTATCCCAGGAAATAAATTGTGGAAATTGTGTCCTGTAGTTTGCTTGGCTAATATTTTTTAGGGCATTGTTCTTTTCTCGGTGAAACTGTTCTTGCAGAACTGTTCTGCCCAGGAGGAGGAGGAGGGGAGGAAGATATTTTGCTGCCTGCAAAGTGTGAACATTTGTTCCCCCTGGCTCCTGCAGAAACCCACTGGGGCCAAAAAATTGTTTTCTGTAATCCAATAGCTGTCAGGGGACCTTGGTAACCTTTTCCTGCACATGTGAATTGGTCTCTGAAAGGAAGAAGAGACTTTTCTCACCAATTTAACCAGCTTTTTCTCTGTTTAGGAGTTGCTTCCTGAATTGGGATCGAAGCTGAATCTGAAACAGGTGACAATTTTAATTGATGGTGTCGCATGTTAAGGTGGTTTTTGAACAGAGAGCATCATTTCTGCTCCCCTTCTGAACAGAGCAGTAACACAAGCACTGCCCTTTTGGAAGAATCTTTCTTTCACTCCTAATCCATTTTACAGCCCTGTTAAGAACCCAAAAGTTTCCAGGGCCAGGGAGCAGACTGAAAGGCAAGTGTGTGTCTGTATGTGTGTCCTGTGCTTGGAGAAGGCCCCTCCTGCTTGGGAACCAGCTGCTGAGCTTAACTTCAGTAAAACATAAGGGATAAAGGATGGTAAAGGTAGTGAGAGCATCCCAAAGTTACCTTTGGAGACAGGAGGAGCAGATGGATGAATTGGGAGTCGCAAGTTGTGTTTCCTTGGTGACCACAAGGCTGGAGTTTGGGGTTTGTGCCTCTGGTGGTATTTTTTTCTGATGTTCAGAGGACTGGGTCAGGAAATAGTGCAAAAATCCTTTAAATGAGTGTTTTGACCTGATTCACAGTGTGTCCCCAAAATGCCAGGTGCCAGTTTAACTGGGGGAGACAGTGTGGCCAGGGAGGAAGGGCTTGGAGCAGGAGATGCTTTGCTTATGTTGGTCTATCTACCAATATTCATGAAACTATTCCCTTAAGTAGCATTGCCTGCCATTAAATACCTGATCCCAGAGCTTTTAAACTGCCTCCTTTGTGGTGCTGCTGTGCTGGCCTGGGCTGGGGCTGCTCTGCAGGAGCCTCTGGCCTAGAGAACACCCTGTGGCCATCTCTTGGGGCCGTGCAGGTGGCAGCCAGGGGATTGCAGGGGTCTGAGACTGCTCAGCAAGCTCTGGCCCTCCCATGTGCAGGAAACATAAAGCAAAGGGGCAGGGCCTAATGGGGGTGATGATAATGGGGATATTGTGTCCTTGGGCAGGACTTAGAAGGTCCATCCAGGACCCTTTCCAGAGGTGTGCTCCACTGGACTGAAAGAGTGAAGTCTGTGTGTGTTTGAACTTGGGCAGAGTTAAATATGGAATCATAGAATATCCTGAGCTGGAGGGACCCACCAGGATCACCCAGCCCAGCCCCTGGCCCTGCCCAGACCCCCGCCAACCCCACCCTGGGCATCCCTGGCAGCGCTGGCCCAACGCTCCTGGAGCTCTGGCAGCCTCGGGGCCGTGCCCATTCCCTGGGGAGCCTGGGCAGTGCCAGCACCCTCTGGGGGAAGAACCTTTCCTGCTCTCCAGCCTGACCTGCCCTGGCCCAGCCCCAGCCGTTCCCTGGCTCCTGTCCCTGTCCCAGAGCAGAGGTGGGAGCTGCCCCTCGGGAGGAGCTGCAGCCCCCGGGGAGCTCTGCCCTCAGCCTGCTCCAGCTGAACAATCCCAGTGCCCTCAGCTGCTCCTCACGGGCCAACCCAGACCCTCCCCACCTTCCCTGATGGGAAATCTCCTTCAGGAGAGACAGTGCTGCCTTTGGGCTCCTTATACCGAGGCGTTGCTGCAGAGGGAAGTGAGAGTGAAGGCTGCTGTGCAGTACATTTAACCTGATATTTAACTGCTCGTGCTGCTGCTGGAGGCGGCCGTGCTGGCTGGAGGTGCTGCCCCAGCTCTGACCACAGCCCACAGAAATAACAGCCCTGGCCCCAGCAGAGGGGTTGGTTAGCGTCAGGAGCCCTGCTGGCAGTCTGCCCTGGGCTCCCCTCTTTCCTTTTGACTGATGTGTGACACTGCCTTGCCTTGGGGCAGTTTGGTTCGAGAGGGGACAGGGATGAGATCCACACCCCTGAGCGCTCTGCTGCAGAAACACGTTGAGTGCAGGTTTGGGGCCACATCTACACTTCAGTTCAGTGTAAATCATGTTTTTATGTAGATATGTGACTGCATTCAGATCAGTGCAATTGTAATCAAGTCACCATGGAATCCCCCCTCTACTGGGCACATATTAATCAGCAGATGAAAGGTGGCTCAGCCATGCAGCTGGTCTGATCTAGACTAAGACCAGAGCCTTGCAGGTTTGTTGCTCCAAGGTGAGGCTTGATCAGGCTCCTGAAATTCAGCAGTGAAAAACACAATCCTGCAGCAGCAGAGAAAAGGCAGAGCAGCACCACTACAGCTCCTACAGGCACTATCATCTGCTTGTGGTCAATTTTTTATAGCAGACTGCTATTTTTTGCTTAACCACCACTCAGCAGTTGTTAGAGGCAGATCCCCCTGGGAGCTGCTGCTTTGTGCTCTTCAAAGGCAGCACCTTGGTACAAATCTCCTGACCCTGTTCCTGATGGATGGAGAGGCAGAGCTGCTCCCTGGCAGCTGCTCTGTGGCAGTGCTGCTCAGCTCACTCCTCCTGCCCAGCTGGCTCTGGTTTGCAGCTCCTTGTGTGCTGGAGATGAAAGTCCTGCACAGCACAGAACTAAGGGAGCCCATAATCTAAGCCTGAGGTGGTTTCAGGCATTGAGAGCCCTTCTGCAGAGCTCTTAGAGCTGTCCTGTTCCCAGGCAGGACCTGTGCCTGTGTCCTTCCACCAACACTCTGGTTTCTCTCCCACCTTGCTGGTTTTAGTGATGGAAAGACCCTTTAAATGCTGGGCAGTGGGAAAAATACCATGTGGAGTTTATAGAGCCAACACGAGTGTCCATTACTGAGGTTGGTTTGTTCTGTAGTTTTGCTTTCAGGAAAAAACCCAAAACAACTGAGGATATTCTGTCTTTTGCCATTTTAATAACTTCCCCCTGCTGCTGTTGGGGACTTCTGTGCCAGTAAGAGAAACGTGGTCGATCCCATTAAAATGTAGACAGCACTTGAGTTTTAATGTTTGTAAACACATCAAATATCATGTTCTTACCCCAGTCTAAGCAGCTTTCTTGGCTGTATTTCTCACAGTGGCATTGGACATAGTGGTGGTACCATTTTTGCTGTTTTCAGGCACAGCCATTGCTAGAAATGTTGGAATATTTGCCCACCTTCTTCACTATTCCCCCATGAAGTTGTGACTTTCCAGTCTTTTGCATAGGATGAGCTGATACCACATGAGAAGCTGCAAGAAGGAAGATGTTGGTGTTGCAGTTTCTCTTGCTCCCTCATTTACAGTCCTTTCTTGGCCTCCAGTGGCCCACAACGTGACCACAGGGAGCTCAAACTGCATCCTGGAGTTTCCTTTGCATGGCATTCTGCTCTCAGTACTTCTCTCAAACTGTGGACAAAACCTGTTTAGTAAGAATAGCAAAGGTGTGACTGTTTTATGTAGCTGAGAACCAGGAAAGGTGGTGAGAAAACTGACTTAAAAATTTGTGCCGATCCTTTTTATTACAATCCTTAGATGTAATATTTTTATAAACTCGAGAAATCTCTTCACCCCTTTCTGGGAATTCTTGTTTTTTACCATTGCTGCCTATGCCTCCAAGTAAATCTTTATTGCATGAGACTCAATTTGATTAAAAAAAAACTTTTAGCAGAATTGCCTTGAAAAAGTCACATTTAGCTGTTGTCGTGCAGCCTATTGAAGATTTTGAATTTATTTCTGTGTTGTAATTACAGAGGCTGAGAAAAACCCCAAGCTAATAACATAATACTTTTAGATTTAAAAATTGGATTGTATTCTTCTATGTAGCCTGGCATGACGCGAGTGTGAATTCCTGGTGGTTGGGAGTGACAGCACCTTTTATCAGAGACCAGTTGCAAAAAGCTGCACTTGAAGGACACAAAATGCAGCCTTTGTTTACACTTGTGTCAGATCTGCCTGTCCCAAGCTCATTTTTCTAATTTTGAGTTAGAATTGGAAAGCAGTAAATATATCAGAGGACTTGGGATTTCTCAGAATAATTGTGTAGCCAAGAGTTACTGTTAACCTTTAGATCTATAAACTCAGGACTTTTAAGAGGTATAAATAGTATTGTTGAGACTATTCTTGGCATACTGTGCCCTGCACTCCTGACGTGCATTTTTAAGGGGTAGAACAACTGGGAGCAGACTCAGGAGTGATCCAGAATATGATTCTATGGCCACTTAATTTGCTCATTCTATTAAAATTATTGAAGAGAAAGTTTAAAAAGAAAAAAAAGAAGTTGGTCATACTCCATAAGTATCTCCTGGGAGTGAGAGGTTCTGATGAGACAGGGCATTTTAATTTAGTTGCAAAAACATAATGCATTTAATTATTTGACAGTGAGAGCAATTAAGCATTGGGACAACATATCAAAGGCTGTGGTGGATTTGTCGTCTTTGAAATCGTTAATCCAAGACTTGCTGCCCTTTTAGAAAAGCTGTGGCAATTGAGCCATAAGTTATGGGCTTGATGCAGGAATCATTGGCACTTTGATGGCCTTTTGCTGTGGGTCATTTCTGATTATCATTAGGGCTTTGCTGGGCCTGGCTCTGCCAGCACCACACACGTGGCACAGCCTAATTAGGGAGTCAGCCTCTTCCCTGTTTGTTCCCAAGGTCACATTGCTGGAGAGCAGTGGCTGGGGCTGCCTGTCTGAACCTGAGTGCTTTTATTGCTTCCTGCTTTTTATTCCAGCCTTGCTTCCGCCTGCATTCCTCTTTCTGTTTGGGTTTTTCAGCTGTTGCTTCACAAGTCCTGTAAAGAAGAGTTCTCCTGCAAGTAGAGCAGCACTTAAACCTTAGAATCATGGAATGGTTTGGGCTGGAAGGGGCCTTAAAGCCCATCCAGTGCCACCGCTGCCATGGCAGGGACACCTCCCACTGTCCCAGGTCACTCCCAGCCCTGTCCAGCCTGGCCTTGGGCACTGCCAGGGATCCAGGGGCAGCCACAGCTGCTCTGGGCACCCTGTGCCAGGGCCTGCCCACCCTCCCAGGGAACAATTCTTTCCCAATATCCCACCTAACCCCACTCTTTTTCAGTGTGAAGCCATTCCCCCTTGTTCTGGCACTCTGTGCCCTTGTGAAGAGTTTCTCTCTTTCTTGTAGCTCCTTCAGGTACTGGAAGGCCACTATGGGGTCTCCCCAGAGCCTTCTCTTTTCCAGGCTGAGCAATCCAAACTCTCCCAGTCTTTCCTTGTGTTCTGCTGCTTGTTCTCGTGTTTTGCTGGAGCAGCTCTGCCAGACCTGCCTGCTGTACAGCTGGATGCAGTGGGATAAATCAGAGGGCAAATCCAGTGTAAAATGGCACAGCAGAGGCAGCTTTCACCCCAGTGTCTGCTGACCCTGTGGGAGAGAAGAGCAAGCAGAGACTTTGTTTCATGTTCCTCCATGTGTTTCCTTGTCTCACGAGCTACCTCCTTGCTGGGCTGTGACAGGAAAATGTTTCAGTGAACTGGACTAAGGGGCCTGGCCCTGACCTTGGCTTCCCTTTGCCACACTTGACACAAAAGGCACAGGAATAAAAGCACCATCAAACCAAGCCATGGCTGTTTAAAGAATAAACACAGATGAGAAAAGGAAACACAAACACAGTCTGGACCTCTCTATCTGAGGCTTTTAGGGTACATGAAATGGAGTTAGACACACAGGAAGGGGATTGTTTCCTAAATTAGAGGAGGAAAACATTGAAGTAACATCAAAAGCTGAGCAATGGCACTCAGGGACATGGCTGAGTGGTGGACTTGGCACTGCTGGGCTAATGGTTGGACTTGGTGACCTTAAAGGTCTTGTCCGACCTAAATGATTTTCTGTGGAGCTGTAGGAACCCTTCTTTCATAAGCAGAGGTGCAGGATTTGACTTTGTCTCGGGTACAGACTCAATTCAGAGCAGCTGTGAGTGGCTGTGGTGCCTGGGAGGGGCTGCAGGAGCAACTACAAAATTCCCTTGGTTTGCAGTAGGAGCCGGGAGCCTGCCTGGGGCCTGGAATAGCAGCAGCTGGAGTGGGAAGAGGGGGTTAAGGGAAGCTTGGACAGCTATCTGTAGATGCACCTCAGTGGCAAGGAAGGAGCTGCTTTGGCTGTGGTTGTTGTGTGCTGGGCTAGAGGGAGAGCCTTTGCTGAGGCTCAGTGGTGCCAAATGCTGTCCAAAAGGAAAATCCATTTCCTTTGCTGCCTGCTCCTCTAGAACAGCTCTGCAGGAACGTTGCTAAGCGTGCTTGGTGTGACAGGGAATAAGTGCTGTGCTTGAGTTGGATCCTCTTCTCCAGAGGCACCCAGAGCTGTGTAAACAGGGTCTGCTCCTTGTCATTGCCTCTGCGAGGTCACTGTCACCTGCACAGCCTTCAGCCCGGGGGGAGTCACTCAGCCAGGCTGGGAGTGTTTGGGCAAAGCCCCCTGATGTGCTGGAGGAGGGGTGGTGTGCTCCTGCTGGGAACGTGGTCCTGTCTTCAGATGAAAGGGATTTTGGTTGAGAGAAAGGAATTAAATTAATTTCCTAATTTTTAAAAATTACTTATTCAATGCAAAAACTCAATTTAACTGCCTTTTGTTTTCCAGCATGCAAGTAAAGACCCCAAAGATGGGAGAGACAGCAGAGATCAGAAGGAATCCAAGGAGAAGGAGTTTGAGAACATGCTGGACTTTGTGAAGCCGTTGTCGTTGCCCTCTCTCCCGGGCCTTCACCAGTCACTACCTCAGAACCAGAGCTATGTGGCCACCACCAAGTCGCAGACAGGTACAAAGGGAAGGGCTGGAATGTTGGAGTCCTGAGCAGCTCCCACCTCCCAAACCTGTGTGTGGGGCTGAGAGGGAGATGAGAAGGTTAACAAGGATTAAAAGTCTGGTAGTACCTTTCTGCCACTCCTCCAGGACTCCCTTCCCATTTTTCTACTAAAAGCTTTTCTTAGAGGAGACACATTGATCCCTTTTTCCTCTGGGATGTTCTGAAGAGGTTTCTATAAGTTCTTTAGGGCTTTGAATATCTCCACAGCTGCTTACCAAGAATTACAACCTTATAAATAAAATTAATTGGGTTCACAGAATTTTTTAGTGGTCTCTTCATAAATTCTGGTGAAATTTCATTACCATGGAAGATGAAGAATGCTTCCAAGGAACAGGCTGTGCAAGTGCAAACAGTAACAGTGGTGCTGAAGCTGGCTGTTCCTAAAAGAGACCACCAAGCATCCTTCTGCTGTGCAGTCACCTGAGTCAGCAGCAGGCAGGGAGCTGCAATGTCTGCTTTGATTAGAAGGCCAAGAGGGAGACTTAACAAATTAAAACCTAATCACAGGAGTGAAAGGCATCAAAGAGATTTCCATAGTAGGTGTGAAGTGGGGTTAAATGGCAAACAGCTCTTTATGTAAGGTGTCTTTTCCCTGTGTGTTCTTCAGTTATTGTCAGATTGCTTCCATTGTCAGTCAGTATTGTTGGCCTTGCAGCCTCAGTTGGAGCAATTGGATTCCATTCAGCCTCCTACAACATCAGCAGCACTGCCAAACGCAGGATAATTTAAGGATTTGATGTTGTATGTGCTGATGGAGGGGCAGAAGGAGTATGCAGAGGGCACTCAGAGTTTGGGCAGCTCTGCAGCCCTGGCAGGAAGCTGTCCATGTGTCTGCACATCCGTGTGTGTCATCTTCTCCTTGACTTGTAAATAAATCTGTTGGAGTGGGGAGTTTTCCCAGGTCGTGCCCTCAGGTGTGATTTCATAGAATCACAGAAGGTTTGGGTTTCTAACCAAACCTTAAAGCCCATCCAGTGCCACCCCTGCCATGGCAGGGACACCTCCCACTGTCCCAGGTCACTCCCAGCCCTGTCCAGCCTGGCCTTGGGCACTGCCAGAGATCCAGGAGCAGCCACAGCTGCTCTGGGCACCCTGTGCCAGGGCCTGCCCACCCTCCCAGGGAACAATTCCTGGCCAACATCCCATCCATCCCTGCCCTCTGGCAGTGGGAAGCCACTCCCTGTGTCCTGTCTCTCCAGGCTTTTGTCCAAAGTCTCTCTTCAGTGCAGCCCCTACTCTCTATCCCTTCTTTTTATTCCTGAGCAAACTTTGGGTTCCTTCTGCTTCTTTTTTCCAGCTGCTGCAGTATCTCGGAAGAAAAAACGGAGAATGGGAACCTATAGCCTGGTTCCCAAGAAAAAGACCAAAGTGTTAAAACAGAGAACAATGATAGAGATGTTTAAGAGCATAACTCATTCCTCTGTGGGTGCCAAGGTAAGGGCAGCACTGAGCCCACTGCACGTGTTTGTTGTCACTTACATGTCCCTTTTGTTGGACACCAAACCCACGTGGAGGTGCAGGGATGTGCTGGCTTGTTGGGATCAACATCTTCCCTTCAGAGTCTCGTCTTCCCTCTGGCAGCAGCTTCCTGCCCAGAGCAGCCTTGCTGCTTTGGGAATGACTGTTCCAGAGGGGCTGTTCAGGTACCAGCTCCTAAACAAACTTCTTCCAATGAATGTTCCCCTTCTGTCATGTGGATCCTGGGCAACTGGAGAGATTTCATGCAAGCCCCTTTTTGTTTTGGTCCTCAAGGTCTCGTGTTGCTGCCTGAGGCTGTACAGAAAACCACTTGGTTACTTATAAAAGTTTAGACATGGACTGACTCCTGATGAAATTCTGCTTTTGCTACAACCTGTGCCCTGAAGTTTTGGTCTTAGAATTCAAGGGGAACAGTGCTAGGATTTCAAGGAGTGATAAGAAAATCCCAGTGTGATGTAATTTCCCTTTCCTTTCCCTAGAAACCTTCCTGCATCCCTGGTGGAGCTGGAATGGGGCTCTCCCCTAACATCCCATGCAACCATGTGAGTCTGGAATGACTCCTTGTGGTCCCCAGGTCCAGCAGGGTGAGGTGACACATGGCAGGAGCTCTGGAGGGACACAGAGCCAGCTTTAGAGCTCCAAGCACAGAGGAGAATCTGGGATGGATCCAGCTGCTCTGTCCCAGGAATTGATGTTGTCTTTGTGTCTGGTGTGCTTGGGTGACTTCCAGAGTGACAAGGACCTGGGGGATGGCAGCCCCCACGTGAACGGGGAAAGCATAGATGTGGACTCTGAGGAGGAGGACTCGGATGAGTTGGAAGAGGAAGATGATCATGGAGCAGATCAGGCATCCATGTTCCCTGTGGATGACAACAGGACCTCCAAGGACAGCGCGTCCGATGCAGACAACGCCAGGAAGGTGATTGCTGTGCCCTGAGCAGGGCCTGAGGAGCAGGATGGGGTATCAGGGATAGGAGGGGCATGGATCGAAGCAATTTCTAAGTTTTTTTTCACCTGCAAGATGACAGAAGGATCAGCAAGGGTAGAGAGGCCCTTTGTGACCATTTCCTACTTCCCATTGCACCTGTGAGGGTCTCCCCATCTCCCCTCCCTGTTCCAGCCCTACACAGTTCTGGGATCCACTCTGCAGAACCACTACCACGTGTAGTTCTGGGATTCCCTGAACCAATAGGAGACATCTTCCCAATCTTGCTTGGGAAAGCACTAAAATAATCTAATTACTTTTTTCCCCCCGAATTTTAATACGCAGTACAGGCATGAGGCTTGTTTGGGATTATCAAAGAAGTTGAAATTTAGTTGGAAGACTTTATTCTGGAGTCATTTTTTTTTTCTCCCTCTACCTCCTCTTGGGTGTTCCATGATGTGATTGGAACTCACTGAGCTCAGTGCATGTCCAGGTTGGGGCTGGGGTTGAGGTGCTCTGATGTTTGTGGGGCACAGCAGGATGGTGGGGATGCTCTGCTGGGATCACCGGGGTGGAGGGGATGCTCTCTTCTGGGAGACCCGACCTGACTGACCCATTCTGTTCTTGGGCAAATGGTGGCTGCAGATCGATGATGGCGAGTCTGAGGAAGAGCAAGAGTCTGTAGAATCAGGGGAGGAGGAGGAGGATGGAGACGAGTCTGACTTGGTAAGCTGGGCTGCTAAATGTGTTTTTCAGCCCGTGGCCTGTTGATAATAATTTTTCCCCTTTGCACTGCTGCCAGAAAGAGAGAGAGGGAGCAAAGCCAAAGTGGTGCAGTTTCAAGTCTCCTTGACAAAACTCATTCTCTGAAACCACCCACACACGGAGTATTGTTTTTCACAAGGTGCTTAACCCTGATCCGTGGCACAATTAATTAATTTCTGATGCTAACGAATGGGCTTTTGTTGTTTTCAACAAGGTGTTGACTGCTTTTAATCATTTGAATGTTAGCAGAGGTGTTTAATGGTGCCTGAGTTCCTCAGTTGGCACCTGGTAGGAGCCAGCAAAGCTTTCTCACCAACCCGAAGGTTTGCTGGGGTGGGGTTGTTCCCAGATCCACTGGCCCAGCCCACAGCCTAAATTCAGTATTCCTGGTGAGCAGCTCTTACCAGAGAGACGAACAGCACTCGGACAGACAGACAGACAGACACTCTCCCTGGGACCTTGGTCATACAGCACCAGGTCAAGACTTTCAGCAGCTGCTGGGGATTTCTACTTTTTATTTTTAGATGGCTGTTGAAGAGAAGCTGATGATTTTTTAATTTAGACTGTTCGTTGAATGTCTCTGTCTGCCTCCTTCCCCTTTCCTTAAAAACTGTCCTTCCACAGCCTCTCAAGTTGAGGAGCCAGCATTTCAGGCACTCAACTCTTCAGTCACCTTGAGAAAATTCTTGATGTTTTGAGCTGAAGGTAGAATCATGCTCACAAAACACATCAAATGAATCCCTGAAGCTCTTTAGGGTCTTGTTCCCTGTGCTCTGACACTGCAGCAGCCCAGGAGGAGCAGGGGTGTGCAGCCTGGCTATGTTTTGGGTGGCTCAGGCCAGTCTGTTGTGTTAGCCCAGACCAAGGCTTGGGCTGGGACTCACATCCAAAGTCCCAGGTGGGATCTCCACATCCTGGACAGGGGTTTGAGCTCTGCTGGGTCAATCAGCTCCCAGACAGGACTGGCTCACACACAGACCTCTCCCATGAGCAGAGTGATGCAGTTGGGGTAAAGCCACGTGCTGAGCCCACACTCAGGGATTTTGGGGCAGCACAGACACCCTGGAGAGCCAGGACTCAGCTCCACGTGTTCCCTCACTGGGACAGCAGAGCCTGGCACAGCTGCCTGTGGAGGTGGGGCCTGATCCAGCTGCTGGTAGTGGTACCAGGAGGTTTTTCCAAGGCTTTGCTGACAGCTGGATAAGCATCAGGAGTTGAGAGTTTCAGTCTGAACATGACTTTTTATGATTGATGCATTAAACCCTGGCAGGGTTGAGGTGCCTGATTCCTGTTCTGATGTTGACTTTGAAACCCCACCCCAGACAACTGAATTTTTTTTAAAACCAAACCCCAAAGTCTGTTGAGATTCATATGTGTGGCTGAGTATTTGCTGCATGATTGGTCTGTGCTGCCCTGTGCCTGGCTCAGGGAGGGGGCTGCTCTGCTGCTCTAGAGTTCAGTTCCCCTGGGTCCACTCCAGCCCTGACAGGTGGCCCTTCAAGTGCAAAGTGGTTTTTTTTTTTGTGGAGAAACATGAATATTTTAGTTTGAAAACTCAACTGCCAGAGCTCAGGAAGCGTTGGAACAACCCTCTGAGGCACGGGGTGGGGTGTTTGTGCAGGACCAGGAGCTGGACTTGGTGGTCTTTGTGGGTTCCTTACAGCTCAGGATATTCCGTGATTCTACAGTTATTTTTTGGGAGAAGCTGGAAGTGTGCATGTGCCTGCCCACTTGCAGTGCTGCTCATGAGTGTGGTGTGAGGGCCTCCATGGAAGAGAAAGTGCAGCCTGCCCTGCTGAACTGACAGGAAATCCACCCACACGTGTGCCTGAGTTTCCTTTTCAGTGCTATAAAGGCATCTTAGCACCCCTTGGTTTCAAAGCCCTGGTCCTTCTCACACAGCTCGAGCTGGGTGAGGGCTGTTCCACAAAGGGACCCTGGTGCCACCATGCCTGACGTGCACGTGGCCTCTCTGGTTCTTCAGAGCTCCGAGTCCAGTGTCAAGAAGAAGCTGCTGAAGAGGAAAGGGAAGACGGACAGTCCATGGCTGAAACCCACCCGCAAGAGGAGGCGGAGGAATAAAAAGAAACAAGGCGGTGTGCTAGGTAATTAAAGGGGTTTTGTTCCTAAATTCCACCCCACTGAGCCTCCCAGGTGCAGGGGGAAGGACCTGAGGCCTGTAAGTCTGCAGTCTCACTCTTCCTTCCTGAGGTTGGGCTGTGATGAGCCAGGCTGTGAACTTGCCCCTCACTGGCAGGAGCTGCTGGTGTCACTGTCACAGCAGAACTCATGGCTTTGTCCTTGGAATGCTGGAGGAACTTCATTATGTTCAGCAATCCATTTATTTTACAGTATCCAAAAAATGGCTCCATGTGGCTTACAAAAAGGAGGAAGAGGAATTTTGTATCGGGAGACAGTGACAGGACAAGGGGGAATGGCTTCAGACTGAAAGACAGGAAATTGATGTTATCTATACAGAAGAAATTGTTCCCTGGGAGGGTGGGCAGGCCCTGGCACAGGGTGCCCAGAGCAGCTGTGGCTGCCCCTGGGTCCCTGGCAGTGCCCAAGGCCAGGTTGGACAGGGCTGGGAGCAGCCTGGGACAGTGGGAGGTGTCCCTGCCATGGCAGGGGTGGCACTGGATGGGCTTTGAGGTCCCTTCCCACCCAAAGCAGTCTGGGACTGTGATGTGTCCATGTGGACTCTTGTCCCATGAGCTCAAGGAGCATGTTTAGATGCAGAAGGAGAAGAAAGAACCACCCTGGAATGGTGCTCCATTGCTGTTGTGTGGGTGCTTGTGCAGCTGAATGGAATGTGCAGCTTGGCTTTGCTCCTTGTGGAAGAACCACAGCATTTGGAAGGAGCTGCCTCGGGCCCATCTCAAGTGTGGGTGCTGTTCAGGGAGTCCCTCTTGTTTGTCCTGAGTCACTGAGCACCAAAGAAGTTTTCAGTGAGCTCTGGTGAGAGGGAAGAGGTGAGGAGAGGCAGGAGTGCAGGCTGGATGTGGTGCTTCTTCTTTGGGAAAGGTAACGACATGGGAGAGATAAAGTGGATAGCGCAGCTGTGCCTTCAGCCTCATTGCTGAGGTGTCATACATCCAGTGCCACCAAAGGGTTTATTTTTATTCTTCTGGGTTGCTAATTCAGTGCAAAAAGGTCATTTTTGTAACAGCAGCTTTTTGGTACTTCTAAGTGAATTGACCATTTTCCAGCCCCTGCTCTGTGCCTGGGCTCTCTCACTCACCTGGCTCGCTCCTCTTCCTCCCAGGGTGCCATAGGGACCCTTGATCCCTGTCACAGCAAATATCTAATTCTGCATTTCACATGAAGGCTGGTTTTCTGCCCCTTCAGTAAAGGTGGGAGCTGGTCTGGAAGGGTAACCAAACTCTTTTGGCCAAGCTGGACTGGCAGAAGCAAAGCAGGAGAGAAAGTGGAGCCAAGGTAGTGCAGAGACACTCGGTTCCCTCTCCCACAGTCTCTTCCCAGCAGCAGCTCTGCTCACTTCGAGGCACAACTTTACTTTTTTGTGTTTCCCCTCCCACTCAGCTGGATGTCCCCTGTCTCATCTCCTCCTGAGGTGCAGTTGGCTCTGCCTGGCCAGCGTGTACCTGAGCCCTGTGCAGCAGCCTGGGGGCAGGAGGATGCTCAAGCCCTGCTTCACCCCTTCCTTGTGCCCTTGCAGAGGCTGAACTCGTCTCATTTATTCCCTTTTCTTGTTCCCTGCCTGGGTGGAGGTGGAAGCTCAGTGTGAGCAGACCAGTGCCCGGCCGTGCCCAGATGTGGTGGCACACTCCCTGTGCTCTGCCCTCGTGGTTCCCACAGGGAGCCTGCGCAGCCCGGGCTCGAGGCATGGCCTCACAGCCATGGGGTGGCTTTTCCTGTGGGGTCTGTGTGAATCCCCTGTTCCCATGCAGGTGCTGAAGCCTATAAACCCTCGCTGGGCAGCAGGGAGGGCCCCAGCCAGGAGAACAGCATGGAGTACATGGAGGTGTCCCTGGATTCCCTGGACCTCCGGGTGAAGGGGATCCTCTCCTCGCCAGTGGGAGGTGAGTGCTGAGGCTGGGGTTGGGTTTAGGTGTGGGGTTGGATCTGGAGTTGGGGATGGGTTTGAGAGGGGATTGGGTTGTGGTCGAGGTTGGGTTTGGGCTTGGGGTTGGAGCTGGGTTTGGGGTCAGGGCTGGTTTTGTGTCTGGGTTTGGGTTTGGGGTCAGGGCTGGGTTTGGGGTCTGGTTTGAATTTGAATGTGGGGCCAGGTTTGGGGTTGGGGCTATGTTTGAGGGCCAGGTTTGGGGTTGAGGTTGTGTTTGGGGTCAGTTTTGGGGTCGGGTTTGGATTTGGGGTCAGGTTTGGGGTCAGGTTTGGGGTTGAGGTTGTGTTTGGGGTCAGTTTTGGGGTCGGGTTTGGATTTGGGGTCAGGTTTGGGGTGGGTTTGGATTTGGGGTCAGGTTTGGATTTGGGGTCAGGTTTGGGGTCGGGTTTGGATTTGGGGTCGGGTTTGGGGTCGGGTTTGGGCTCGGGTTTGGATTTGGGGTCAGGTTTGGGGTCGGGTATGGGGTCGGGTTTGGATTTGGGGTCAGGTTTGGGGTCGGGTTTGGGGTCGGGTTTGGATTTGGGGTCAGGTTTGGGGTCGGGTTTGGGGTCGGGTTTGGATTTGGGGTCAGGTTTGGGGTCGGGTTTGGGGTCGGGTTTGGATTTGGGGTCAGGTTTGGGGTCGGGTTTGGGGTCGGGTTTGGATTTGGGGTCAGGTTTGGGGTCGGGTTTGGGGTCGGGTTTGGATTTGGGGTCAGGTTTGGGGTCAGGTTTGGGGTCGGGTTTGGATTTGGGGTCGGGTTTGGATTTGGGGTCAGGTTTGGGGTCGGGTTTGGATTTGGGGTCAGGTTTGGGGTCGGGTTTGGGTCCCTTTGTTCGGCGGGCGGTGCCGTGTGGGGCCCCGGCTGCCCCCTGGCGGCCACAGAGCGCGCAGTGCAACGGGAATGGGATGGGATCGGGGTTAGGGATGGGATGGGGGTTAGGGATCGGGATTAGGGATGGGATGGGGGTTAGGGATCGGGATTAGGGATGGGATGGGGGTTAGGGATCGGGGTTAGGGATCCGGGTTAGGGATGGGATGGATATTAGGGATCAGGATGGGATGGAGATTAGGGTTTGGGATTAGGGATCGGGATGAGGGGGAGGATAGGGCTGGAGTGGGGATGAGTGTTGGGATAGGGAAGGAGATGGGGATGGGGATGAGGATAGGGATGAGGATAGATATGGGTCTGGGTTGGGGATGAGGATGGATATGGGGCTGGGTTGGGGATGAGGATGGATATGGGGCTGGGTTGGGGATTGGGATGGATATGGGGTTGAGTTTGGGATAAGGATGGATATGGGGCTGGGTTGGGGATAAGGAGGCATATGGGGCTGGGTTGGGGATGAGGATGGATATGGGGCTGGGTTGGGGATGAGGATGGATATGGGGCTGGGTTGGGGATGAGGATGGATATGGGGCTGGGTTGGGGATCAGGATGGATATGGGTCTGGGTTGGGGATGAGGATGGATATGGGGTTGAGTTTGGGATAAGGATGGATATGGGGTTGAGTTTGGGATAAGGATGGATATGGGGCTGGGATGGGGATAAGGAGGGATATGGGGCTGGGTTGGGGATGAAGATTAGGGTAGGGATGGGGTTGAGATAGGAATGCAGCTGGGATGAGAATGAGGAGGTGGGAATGGGGCTGGGCTGGGGGTGAGCATGAGGATAGGGATGGGGCTGGGATGGGGATGAGTGTAGGGATGGGGCTGGGATAGAAATGGGGATGGATTTGGAATGGGGTGAGGCTGGGGATGTGGGTGAGGATAGGGAGGGTGTTGGGATGGAATGAGGCTGTAGATGGGATCCCAGTTCCAGTGAGGCACGTCAGCTCAGGAATACTCTCACCAAGGGTCCAAGGTACTGCCCCAGCCCTCCTGTCCCAGTCAGCAGCTCCCCTCCATTCCCTGAAATATGCTGATTCAGCATCCCCCCAGAATTGCTTCCACTGCCCCCTCAGGAACGGCTCGTTCAGCCCTGGGAAGAGGAGGGGCTGGTGCTGGGCCCTGGGTGCTGAGCCCCAGCTGCTGCTCCCAGTGCTGAACTCTCCTCAGATCCAGCATCCCCTGGCTGCATCCACCCATCTGCCCCACTGCTCCCTCAAAGCTTGTCTAGCTCCTTTGATAGAGGCACATCAAAGAGAGGGTGGGAGCCTTCTCCACCAAGGGAGGGTCAGGAGGGATGAGGGATGCTTTCACCAGAGCCTCTGGATGTCAGACAGATTAGGGAAGTGACAGCTTGGAAGGCGAGGAATGAGCTTTGTGATTTGTGCTCCCAGAGAAAACTCTTAAACCTTTAAGATCTTGACAGGATTTTACATGAAAACAGTGAGGACTTTCCCTGGCCTTGTATGTCTTGAAATATCCCTTTGCTAGGCTTGGGCTTGCAACTTGTTGGCTCAAGGAATTCCTGATGGGATGAAAGGGGCTTGTGCTCGGCTGGCAGGGTCAGAGCCACGGGCAGGGTGCTCTGGGGGAAGGCTGCCATTGCCAGGGAAGCTGAAGAGGAATCTCCCCCTGGGATGAAGTTAAATCTGCAAAACCTCCCAGCAAGAGAACTCTACATTCCCATTCAAAAGCTTGAAAAATAGCAGCAAGCTTCCTTCTCAGTGTGAGTCAATCCCAGAGCAGTGGGCAGGGAAAGCTTGGGATGAAAGCTTCAGGGTGAACCAGCCCCAAGGCCAAAGGATTCTGTGCTGCAAACATTGCAGACATGGTTTGGTGCAGGCCTGGAAGAGGAGCTTAGGACTGGAATCAACCCTCTTGTCACTGGGCCAGTGCTTGGCAATCTTGGGTAACCCAGTGGTTGATTTCAATCCAGAGGAACCACAGGAATATTCCCACAGTGACCCCCCTCAACATCCCTCATCCACCTTTCCATAGGTTTGTAAATGTTCAACATCTGAGAGGAGACGAGGAAAAGGCAAGAACATTGGAGCATCTTGCTGCTTTCTTTTCCCTGGTTTGTTCTCTTTCCAAAGTAAATAATTTGTGGTTGGCTGACACCAAACAGTCCCAGGAATTTTGTTTTCCCATCTGTGTAATAAGCCTTTGCAAATAGGAGTTTGTGCTTTCTTGATCATCTCTATTTATCACTTCACTGCCTATTCAAATTTCCAGCTCTGGGTGGTTTCCTGCAAATTTCCTGGTGCCAGAGCCCAGTGTTGTGGGGAGGGGAGAGAGGCTGATAAAAACCTGCACCTCATTGCTTTGCCTTTTTGAGGTTTTCTCAGAATAAACTGATCTTAACTTATCACTCTTGATTTCATCACAGTCAGCTGAGTGTGGCTGGACTTGGAAAAGTGCAGGAGGCTTTTGCAAACTCCAGCTGCTGTAAAAGGGTCTCTCTTACAGGGTGGTGCTAAAGCCTAGAGAGCATTTCAGGACATGGAATGGGAAGATGGCTGGTGTTGATGGATGCTGATGGTTGTTGATGGCATCACAGGACATGCTGATGGACTGAATCCTTTCTCCTGGAAGAGAACTGGAGTTAATTTGCTGTTTTTCTGTGCCCCAGGTCTCTCCAATGGCCCTGAAGCAATGGAAGTGGATGGTCTGCAGGAAGTGCCCCTGTGTAGCTGTCGAATGGAAACCCCCAAAAGCAGAGAGATCACCACGTTAGCCAACAACCAGTGCATGGCCACGGAGAGCGTGGATAACGAGGTAGGAGCCTGTCCTTTAGCTCCCCACAGCCTTTCCTGCTGAGGACAAGGCCAGAAAGAGTGAAAAGCTGTGCCAGGAGCACGTGTGGGGTCACACTGGGGCTCTGGGCCTGCTAGACTGGGACCCACTGGTGTGAGGAATGGCAGGGCCTGTGTCCCCCTTGCTCAGCTGAGAGCTCCAGCACTCTGTGCCTGTCCCAGCACTGGGGTGAGGCCACTGGGAAGGGAGCAGGTGCTGTGTCTGCTTTGGGAGAGGCTCTGGGTGGCTCTCTCGGGCTTGTCCTGGCCTGTGTGGCTGGATCTGGCTGATGTAACATTCAAACTTCAGGCCCAATGGACTCAAATACAGGAACCTGCATCAGAGGGAGAAAATCCAGTCAAGGATTGGAGCTGGTTTCCCTTGACTGCGAAGGAATTGCTGCAAACCTTTCTGTGGCCAGGTGTTGAGTTCAGGAGCTTGGCATGGCCTCTGCTGCCCCAGCCTTTCTCTCTCCTCTTCTCTTTCTGTCCCAAAGCTTCCATGTCCTGGCAGCTGTGCAGCCCCAGTCTGCCTGCCTGACAGGGATTGCACTCGATGCCTTTGGGTCACAGCCAGGCTGCTTGGGCTCTGCTGGTTCCAGAAGTGTGGAAGGAAGTGGCAGAAGTGACTCCATTCCAAAATCTGGAAAGTGAGAACTGCAGGACAGGAATGCTCTTGATGGTTTCTCCTTTTACTGGGAGACACTTGGGTTTCTTTTCAGCTTCAGCCTCACTACAGCACTCTCACACTCACCAGTGGTAGAACAAGGAATGAGAATATCCCTAGTTCTCCTCTAGGATCCCAGGAGTAGGGTGGATGGAGGGACAAAGGGATAATCCGGTTTGTAGACCAGCTCTGCTTCTCTTAGTATGTGCTGGTCCCTGTAGAGAGAGGAATTTCCAAAGAATGGCAAAATTGATTCATTAAAGAGAAAATGTCCTGGGAGACTCATCATAGAGAGGGGGGACCCCAGGGTTTCTAAACAAATACAAGGTGTGTGAAAGAATTCCTGCTCCTGGCTATGGTGAGTTGACAGTTCTGTCCCTGGATAAATCACAGGGAGAAACAGCAAAGGCCATGCTTTATGTTGGGTTCTTTTTGATAATGGGATAAGTGACTCAGAGATGTTAGAGGAATATTATATGTGTGAATAGTGGCTTCTCCAGACTGTCATGTCCTTGGAGAGTTATAAATAGCTCTGAGCACCCTGCTGCACTCTCTAATGGTTGGAAAATAGCAATTAATCATGTTGAACTTGTTATAGAGTTTCTAACAAATAATAAAGTGTGGCATAGCAGTGCAGGGTCTTCCTCACATGGGTAGTGCAGCTTTCCACATGTCAGTGGAATTTCCTCGCCTCAGTAGAATTCCTCCTCAGGAAAAGATCCATGGTCCCCTTGTGCCACCCCTGCAGCCCCTGGGCTCGGGGTGGTGACAGGGATCAGTCTGGCCAAGGTGTTCCAGCCACAGAAGTCTTTGCAGCTGGAATTTGGGAAAGCTGAACTGGGGATGCTGTGGTGGATGATGAGCCTAGGTTAAAATCCATTCTCTTTGCCCACGGGGTGTTGCGTCTGCAGGAGTGGAATTTAAAAAAAAATTAGAGAGAAAGTTTAGTTTTGTTGAGAAAAAGCAGCAAATCCTTGGCTGGAGCAGAGGGACAGTCTGTGGCACTGAGTCCCTGACTGACTGTCATGAGCACAATAAATTCTCCACCTTCCCTCCAAGGGACCCTTCCTTGGAGCAGCCTTTCACCTTGATATTCCTCGTTTATCAATCTCCTTTGCCAGGTATTTGGGGAAAGCAAGAATATTATCAAGGAGAGCTTGAAACAGACACAAAGAGTGTCGTGTCATGCTGGCAGGTGACAGCTGGGCTGGGACAGTGGTGGCTGTAGGAGGTGCTGCTCCCTCTTGGTGCAGCAGAGCAAGGAACACTGGCTGGGGACAGGGAACCCCAATTCTGGAACCTGCTGCCAGTAAAAGGACAAGGTGGAGCACGAGAAAGCATGGAATGCTAGGAAAAAGGGGATGGCTTCAAGCTGAAGGAGGAGGTGAAAATTGGGAAGAAATTTTTCCCTGTGAGGGTGGGCAGGCCCTGGCACAGGGTGCCCAGAGCAGCTGTTTCTGCCCCTGGATCCCTGGCAGTGTCCCAGGCCAGGCTGGACAGGGCTGGGAGCAGCCTGGGACAGTGGGAGGTGTCCCTGCCATGGCAGGGGTGGAAGTGGATGAGCTTTGAGGTCCCTTCCAACCCAAACCATTCCATGATTCTGTGATCCTCTGATTTTTAAGCCCAGAGCTGTAGATTGGTGAAATCTTTGGGAAAACCTGCTCCAAACACGACTTTAGCTGAGCTCTCATGAAAGCCTGGCTCTTCATCCCTGTGGTCTGGGCAGGGGCCAGTGCTGGAACCAGCACAGACGATAACTTCGCTGGCAATGAGGAGCAATTATTTTTCCCTTTATCTTCCTGTGGCTGGGAGTTTTGAGCAGTAACAAGATTTAGTGCGTATGGTCTCCTTCTCTTGGTCACTGACACCCGCTCTTCCTGGCAAGAGGAGAGTGTGTGTTGTGTGAGTCAGGCCCCTGGGACTGCCCCTTCTGCTGCTTGGCTGTTGCCTATTTCCAGTTATGACTTTGTTGTTGTTGTTGCAAGGAACAAATGACTCGGGGTGCACATGCATGTTAGTTAGTAAATGATGCATTCCTTCCTGAGAGCAGCTTTCACAGCTTCCTGCTGCACTGCTAATGCTCTCTGGCACACAGCTGAATTCCTGTGAAAAAGCCAGGGCTCCTCGAGGCAGTGTGCAAAATCTTCCTCTGCACAAGCACAGGGAGTGTTGTGGTCTGCAGTAATTTCATTTCCTTTAATTTCTCCTGTTCCAGCTGGGTCGATGCACAAACAGTGTGGTTAAGTATGAACTGATGCGCCCGTCTAACAAAGTCCAGCTTTTGGTGCTGTGTGAGGACCATAGAGGGAGGATGGTGAAACACCAGTGTTGCCCTGGCTGTGGATACTTTTGCACTGCAGTAAGTTCGTGCTCTCAATCTAGGGAAGGGGGTACCTGTTGCAACAGCTGGAAGCTGAAGGTGGAGATGGTCCCTAAAGGGGTGTCCTGACTTCCTGGCATCAGCCCCACCTCGTTCCACAGCACATCAGGAGGTGTTTTCAATAGGAATGTGTGTGAGGGCAGCTGAAATCATCACCTTTATCTTCCTGGAGACCCTCAAGGGGTGTTACCAAAGGGATTTCACATGCTGGAAGTCTTGTCTTTGGAATTTCTTTGGAACAAGGGTTTGTTGTTTTTCTTTGTGTACAGATCAATCCCATCCAAAAAAAAGTCTTAGCTTGGTTTGTAAAGGAACCTGTGCCCCCACCTCTGTGTTCCCTCAGGATGGGGAACCTGAGTGATGGCACTGGACCAAGGAAGTGTTGGAGATCTCAATTAGATTAGATATTAGGAAGATTAAATATTAGGAAGGAATTCTCCCATCTGAGGGTGGGCAGGCCCTGGCGCAGGGTGCCCAGAGCAGCTGTGGCAGCCCCATGATCCCTGGCAGTGTCCAAGGCCAGGTTGGATGGGGCTTGGAGCAGCCTTGGGCAGTGGAAGATGTCCCTGCCCATGGCAGGGGGTGGCACCAGATGAGATTTAAGGTTCCTTCCAACACAAACCACTCTGTGATCTCCTGCTGCTTCTTCCACCTGTGCCACCGAGGCTTTTAAGGGACTTGGTGCAGTCCTTTAGTGGTCAGTGTCCTGCTTTCCCTGTGGATAAAGCTGAAAGGCACCAACTGAGGCCTCATGGAGTGATGATGAGGCTTAATTGTGTGATGCTGGTATTTTTCAAGATGACTCAAGGAAAGATGCTGCAGTTGTCTCAAGCATTATTGTAGAAAGTGGAGCCATCCTGGGTTTTCTTGCTGAGTCAAAGATCATTTAGAAGATAAAATCCTCAAAACCCTTCAAGGCATTTGCAAAGCTGAAATGGAGTTAATTAGATTGCTTGGGAAGACTGGATTCAGAAGAGGGGTTTGGCTGGCCTTTCCTTGCACTCTCTTCCATCTCTCAATGCTGTGTGCTGGTGCACAGAGGTGAACCTGGAGTGTTTGTCTGTGCCACCATCACCAAGCCAGAGCACAGCAGGGCTCTGGCAGCACTGACACCACAGGCAGGGAGTTCTGGGGTCCTGCACAGCAGATGCAGGGACTTTGCTAGAAAGGGAAAATAATTTTAAGAGGAATTGCCCAGTTTGTTGCATGAGCAGTGAGCTTGTTTGGGTTAATTAGGCTGGTCCAGGCAGAAGAGTCACGTAATTTGGGTTACAGTGGGGTCAATGACAGATTCATGCAGGTTCTCGAATGGTTTGTGTAAGCTGTGTTTCAGGTAGTTTTAATGCTGGCTCAGCCCAGGTCTGAAGGTTTCTTTTCCAGTTTTGGGGGCGTCCTTACAGTGCACTGGCACTTCTAGAGACACAAGCGAGAACTTCAAGCGTTAGAGGGAAGAGCTGGAAATCGGGACTTCTTTGTTCTGTTTCCCAAGCACAATTCAAAATCTTGCTTTGCAGTCCTTAACCAAGTGAGTTTTTCCCCCTTTACCTTGGTTTTGTTCTCTTCTAAAGAAGTGGCAGTGCTTGCTTTACTGTACTGGACGCAGCAGGGCCGAGAGAGGTGGTGAGAGGAGTGGCATGGAGCATGTGAAGGGGCACGCACGGGCCGAGCAGGGGCTGAATTCCTTCTCTGTGGTTTTTTAAGGGCACTTTCATGGAGTGTCAGCCCGAGAGCAGCATCTCCCACCGCTTCCACAAGAGCTGTGCCTCGCAGGTGAACGACACCAGCTACTGCCCTCACTGCGGGGAGGAGGCCTCCAAGGCCAAGGAGGTGACAATAGCCAAGGCTGACACCACCTCCACGGTGTCCCTGAGCTACGAGCAGCAGAAACCCGCGGCTGTGGAGGGCAGGGCCGACACCACGACGGGGAGGTGAGCTCGGGAGCACGGGGGGATCTCAAACCTCCTGCCAGACCAGGCTTTGGTTTGAATGGTTGGGCTCCTCCTGATGAGCTGAGTGCTGCCTGGGCTGGCTCAGCTGCAGGAATCTGCAGGGGTGTCTTGGGTTACTCACTGCCCCAAGTTGAGGCAGAGGCTCTGGATGTTGGGGGGTTCAGGAGTTAAACCATTCCTTCCTCTTATTAGGAATGGAATAATAGTGGAATTAGTTGATATTGTCAGGTTTGCTAAGTGACAGCCATTCCCATCTGCAGCTCCTGACCCGCACCCATGAGAGGAGGAAAACACAAATCAAACCAGCCCTGTGTTGAACTCTGCTCTGACTTCCCATCCCGTATGGCCTTGTTTAGGTGGCTTTAAGACTTGCCCCATGTGCCTGGGTCTCCTGTAGCACAGAGTACATCAAGATGTAGTCAGAGGGCAGTGCAATTCCTTTCTGGGCAAGCTCTTACCGAAAAAGCTGTAAAATATTTTGGTTTGGGTTTCGATTTCAGTTGCACTTATCTGTGTTTAAAATGCATTTGCTTTTCTTTTTTGGCATAAGAGAAACATTGTTGTGTATTTTTAATGGTTGTGCTTTGGCTATCTCTCATTTTTCCTCTTCAGTGGCACTGGGACGAGGTTGTCAGAGGAAGACAAGCCAGAAAGTTCAGCTGCTGAAGGGTTTGACATCCCTGGGTCTTCAGTTTTTCCAAAGCCTACTACTAGCTTGACCCAGGGACCAGTGAAAGAAACTCTGGAAAGTGCCCTGATAGCCCTGGACTCTGAAAAGTAAGAAAATGACCATTGGGTCACTCTAGTTCCCAGCAAAGTTGCTTAGCCTAGAGAAAAGGAGATTTAGCTTTTGTGGATTTTGGTGCAACTCAGAGCTTTTTTTCTTCACTTCCCTTATTAGTCATCCCCAACAGATTTGGGAGAACTGTAACAGCTCTAAATGTCTTATTGATTTCTCTGGAGGATTTAGTTTTCCACTGGCTCTTCAGCTGCAGCTGTAACTTCTGGGAGCTGCTGTTCACAGTAGTGAGACCCAGAATCTGTTGCTGAGCAGCACTGAACAGATCCAGCCCTCACTGGAACAGGACTGCCTGGGGCTGGAGCTGGAAGTTTTAAAGCCTCCTTCTGGAGATTTGTTTTTCTGGAGCTGTATCAGAGAATCACAGAAGGTTTGGGTTGGTGGAAGGGACCTTAAAACTCATTCAGTGCCACCCCTGCCATGGCAGGGACACCTCCCACTATCCCAGGCTGCTCCAAGCCCTGTCCAACCTGGCCTTGGACACTGCCAGGGATCCAGGGGCAGAAACAGCTGCTCTGGGCACCCTGTGCCAGGGCCTCCCCACCCTCCCAAGGAGGGATTTCTTCCATATATTTAATCCTAAATTTCCTGTGTTTCAGTTTGAAGCCATTCCCCCTTGCCCTGTCCCTCCATCCTTTGTCCCCAGTCCCTCTCCAGCTTTGTTGGAACCTCTTTAGGCTCTGAAAGGGGCTCTGAGCTCTCCCTGGAGCCTTCCTTCCTCTGGGTGAGCATCCCCAGCTCCCCCAGCCTGGCTCCAGAGCAGAGGGGCTCCAGCCCTGGGAGCAGCTCTGTGGCCTCTCTGGATTCACTCCGGAGCTCCACGTCCTCCCTGTGTTGGGGATCCCGGATTTGGAGGCAGCTCTGCAGGTGGGGTCTCACCTGAGCACAGGGGCAGGGCTCCCCCAGCCCTGCTGCCCACGCTGGGGGATGAGCCCAGAGCTTTGTCAGGCCCAGGGGTGGCAGTGAGGGGTGACACTCCTGTTCTTCCCTGAGCATTAATTCCACTCTCTCCCCGCTCCTGCAGGCCCAAGAAGCTGCGGTTCCACCCGAAGCAGCTGTACTTCTCTGCCAGGCAAGGGGAGCTGCAGAAGGTCCTGCTGATGCTGGGTAGGTGCCTCCTGCCCAGGCCAGGGCCTGTCTGGCAGCACTCCCAGCTCCTGCCAGGCAGTGCCAGCGGCCACTTCCCAGCATGGCACCACGTCATCTTCCCAGTGCCCCTGGGGAGGGACTCGGAGCAGAGGCTCCTGTGGGTGATGTGTCATTGGGAGGGCTTCATCTCTCTGGGAAATGTGCACTGTTCCCCACTTGTGTCTGCATCTGAACGTGGTTTATCCACAGCAGCTGGTTGTGTCCCCACAATGACCTCCATGTGGTTTTTCCCATCCCTTCTCCATGCCTGGGGTACATATTTGCATCTAGTGGAGAGGGAATAGATTTAATAGATTTCAGTTTAAACCAAGACTCATCAGCAAGAAAGCAAAAGGGAAGAGCCTTCAACCATGGGGTTTGTTTTGGGGTACAGAGGTGCCTATCACTAGATACCTTTGAGCTGCTGAGCTTGTTTTTAGCATCCAATATTCCCCAGGAATTTCCCCCTCTGAAGGACACAATGTTTCCTCAGGATGCTTCCTTTCCACTCCAGTACTTTGCTGTACATTTTTGGACGCTCTCTGTTCTTGCCTTTTATCAGTTCCTTTTTTTTTTTTTTTTTTTTTTTTCCTAGCAAGTGTTTGCTCCATTGTTCCTGTTTTCAATAGCACAGAAATGTTATTCATTGATATTTAACTACAGCCTCATCATACACAACATGTTATCATGCCCAGACATCTTTGTCTGGCTGTCAGCATCATCTGTCAGTCTCTGCACAGCTGTGAGAATCTCTGGCCAGATCCTGAGCCTGTGTGGAGAAATTCCATCCATGTTGCAGCTCTGTATTTGCAGAGGTGCAAAAAGGATCACTAATTTTAATTTCAGTTAATAGTGGTGAGACAGAGCCCAGGGGCTACAAACTCTTTGTGGTTCCCAATTTCTGGGTTGCTTTAAACCAAGCAGCAATTTTTCTCTTTTTATCCTCGTGTGGTGTTTGTTGTTTTTGAGGTGAGTTGTGAAGCTGAGGGATGTGGCCTTTGTAGAGATAGTAATGCCTTAAAAAGGTATTGAATTCCATGGTGTTTCTAAGCTCTGGGTTTGAGGGCTGTTGCATATTGAATGTGCAGGGGACTGCCCTGAGAGCTTTCTGGTGAAATGTGCAGTGAGACGTGAGCAGGGCTGAGGAGGGGCTGGGAACCCATCCTTTAAAAGCCTTTAGCTGAGACATGATTCTCCTGTTACACTTCAATCTCTGAACTGTGCTTGAAAGAGTCTCTGCTCTGTTTTGCAGTGGATGGAATTGACCCTAATTTTAAAATGGAGCATCAGAGTAAGAGAACCCCTCTCCATGCTGCTGCCGAGTCTGGCCACGTGGACATCTGCCACATGCTCATTCAGGTCTGTCTGCACTTCCAGCCCTCTGTACAAACCATTTTCTGTGGGCTTTGGTCTGCCCCACATGGAAATCAGCAGTGGAAATCCCTCCTGTAAAAACCCTCCTCAGTCCCAGGGTTTGCTGAGGGAGGAGTGGGGCAGAGTAACGGGAGGGCACAACTGGAATTGTCCTGCTGGGCTGTTCTCCAGGCAAGGAGCAGGGGAAGATTTGGTGCAGGGCACTGTGGGGCAGGTGGGGATCTGAGCCTGAGCACAGCCAGAGCTGGGCACTGCCAGATGTGCCAGCACCAGCACAGCCTGATTCACAGCCAGGTGTGCCAGCACAGCCTGATGTACTGCCATGTGTGCCAGCACAGCCTGATGCACTGCCAGATGTGCCAGCACAGCCTGATGCACTGCCAGGTGTGCCAGCACAGCCAGAGCTGGGCACTGCCATGTGTGCCAGCACAGCCTGATGTACTGCCAGGTGTGCCAGCACAGCCTGATGCACTGCCAGGTGTGCCAGCACAGCCTGATTCACTGCCAGGTGTGCCGGCACAGCCTGATGTACTGCCAGGTGTGCCAGCACAGCCTGATGCACTGCCAGGTGTGCCAGCACAGCCTGATGCACTGCCAGGTGTGCCAGCACAGCCTGATGCACTGCCAGGTGTGCCAGCACAGCCTGATGTACTGCCAGGTGTGCCAGCACAGCCTGATGCACTGCCAGGTGTGCCAGCACAGCCTGATGCACTGCCAGGTGTGCCAGCACAGCCTGATGCACTGCCATGTGTGCCAGCACAGCCTGATGTACTGCCAGGTGTGCCAGCACAGCCTGATGCACTGCCAGGTGTGCCAGCACAGCCTGATGCACTGCCATGTGTGCCAGCACAGCCTGATGCACTGCCAGGTGTGCTGCCAGGCTGCAGGAGATCTCCAAGCTCTTGGTTTTGATCTCCAAGCCAGGTTGCTCTTGGTGAGGAAGGCAGTGAGGCTCTGGAGCCTGGAAGCTGCCAGGCCCTGTCTTCCCTTCTGTCAAAACCTGAGGAGCTCCTGCAGGATTTTCCTCTGCAGCATAAAGGTCTCACATGTGGAAAGGAGTGAAGGGAAGATGCAAGTTTGGTTTGTTGTCTGAGATTTGGATTCTAAGTGAGGGAAGATGGTCAATGCTGTAGGGATGTTGTTGAGCCTGCTCCAAAGCAATGTGAAGAAGAAAAAGAAGCATTTAAAAAGTTCTAGTTTTTCTTTTTTGTGTACCTGGTCTGGAAGTGTGTTTTGTTTACACTGTGGGATTGGGAAACCTTAAAGGCCTGCTGAGAAGGCAGCAGTGACTGGCCCTTGGAAATGATCCTGCTGGGCTGGTGCATTTCAGCACCTGGAATTGGAGGCTTTCAGGTACTATTTGAAGGCAGCAATGGACCTTCCTGGCTGCTCTCACTGAAATTACTGCCTGTGAAGACAGTGGAATGAGGAAAAGGAGCAAAACTTGTAAGATATCACAAACAATTTAATTATCAGTAGGGTTGGTTTGTTTCCAAAGTGCTTCATCTTGTCTCTCCCTGAGGTCTGGCTTCTGCAGCAGCCCAGTGTTTGGCTGGGAATGGCCCCAGCTTGTTCCACTTGAAATTCCTCCTGTGCCCTGGTTCAAGTAGCTCTGGCTGGGGGAAAGAGTCAAACCAAAGGAATTCAGTGGGAGGCACCTGAAAACAGCTCCTTGTGCCAGGTGAACCTGAGTCAGCTGCTGGGAACAGGTGTGAGCCTCACACACACCCCCCCTGCCAAGAGCTGTGTGTCTGAGACCTTTTGGGTTTAATTTTCGGGTGGTTCCTGAGCTCAGCCCAAACCTGACATAGCCATGGTTTGGAAAGGAGTGAGGTGCTGGTTGGAGGCACTCTGGGTAGAACTGAACAGATGCTCAGAGACCTCTGTGGAAGTGGTGCCATTGACTTCCACAGGAATATTTAGCCAATCCCCAGGATATTTTTTACGGCTCCTGCCTCTGTTGCCATCAGCAAGTTGTTCCTACTGCTTGTGACATTGAGAAGAGCTGGTTGTTGTAGTCTAAATGATAGACCAGGGAAAACAAAGCTGCTGGAAAAAGGAGGAGGCTGACTTTTCCAAATTGTTACACAAACAATATCTAGAAAGTAGGAGTACAAAATCTGGTAATAACAGGAGTTATTTAATACCAGCTGTTTGGCTTCCTTGCAGTTCCTTCCTGGCTGGGGAAGGCAGGAGTGGAGGCAGGCAGTGTGTGCTGTTTCCAGAGCAGGTGGACTTGCACTGCCTTCTTTCCTCATTCTATTTCTTCTTTTTTATTCTTTTTTTCCCCCTGCTTAATATGGCTGAATTTCAGGAGAAGATCTTGTTATTAAATCTCCACTCCCACATCCTTGCTCTGCTAATTGTCCTTGTCCTTGCCCTGGCCTCCCAACAGGCTGGTGCTAACATTGACACCTGCTCTGAGGACCAGAGGACCCCGCTGATGGAAGCAGCAGAAAACAACCACCTGGAAACTGTGAAATACCTGATCAAGGCTGGAGCACTAGTAGATCCCAAGGTAGCAGTTTATTCCTTCCCTTTTTCTCCTGAGGAAGCCTCTGTCCAATATTTCTTCCTTGAAGTTTTGAGTAGAAGTGCCCAGGCTGAGGAGAAATGAACTGGTTTGTCTTGGAGTGAAGGCTGGGGTTGTCATAATCTCATTTTACTGCTGGCCATGATCTGTTTGGGGCAAGTGTTGCCACTTGTCCCTCTAGTTTGTGGCACCAAATGTCATGGGGATTTGATTTCATAGATCTTAGTGTCACAAATCCACTGCAGTGGAGCTGGATTTCAGAGTTCCCTTCTCTGTAGACTCTAATATTGAGAGTTTTAGGGTGATGTTTTAAAATAGGCTGGTAATTAGGTGCTTGCCAAGCCAGGAAAAATGACAGAGGAAGCTTTCCTTTCCAAAGCACTGATGTGTGGATTCTTGCAGTCATGCTGCAGTGGCAAAATTGAACCCCATCTTTAAACTCTACCCCTTAATTTAAACCAAAACAATAAAATGCAGCTGTCTCTTTGCCTTTAGCATGCTCTGGTTGCTTTGCAGTCTTGGAAAATACACAGACCATTTATTTGTGCCATAAATCAGATGCTGTTTGGAGCACAGGAAGCCTCCCCATGCAAACTGATTGTCACAACCTGCTGCTCCTGGCTGGGTTTGGGGGGGAACTGGCAGCATTGCACAAGGTATCAGGTGCTGCCCAATCCAGGCCCTAAATGGATCCTTGGGAGGCTGGTTCTGAGCTGGGATGGGGAAAGGACAGGACAGGCACGTGTGGCTTCGTGCTGGCCACTGTCCCAGGTACCTTGGAGCAGCCCAGACATCTCTCACCTGATTATTCCTGTGGAAAAGAGGGGAGTTTGTGTTTCTGAAGGTCAAGGGAAGGAGATAAATTCTGAGCTTGCAAAAGCAAATTAGAAGCCTCAGATGACGTCTGAGGTCTAGGCTAGTTTATGATGTTAATTAGTTTCTTGCACCAGCTCAGGCCTCTGTTTGAAAGCAGCAGCATTGGCTTGGAAGCAGCTCCAGCCCTTAGCTGGGGCAGGTGTGTGCAGAGCCCTGGGACTGCAGGGCAGGGAGCTGGGTGGAGGCTCCCCAGCCCCCAGGGTGAAGCTGTTGGTCCTGTTACCAGCATGGAAAAGCCCCACTCAAAACCTGAAGAAGCTTTTCAATAAAATCTGCCTGCTCTCCCAGGGCTGAGGAGCTGCACTTGGTTCTTGCCCATCCAAGGGGAAAGCTGTGGAATTTTTCAGCTGGAGCAGGCACATATGGGGGTGTAGAAACTCTTTCTGTGTCCCAAGGAGCACTCATGGTGCAATCCCTGACCTGAGATGTCCCCTCCTTGCTCAGAGAGTTTCTCTCTCACCCTGCAATACATCAGCTCCACCCCAAAGCTCTCACCTCCAGTGTTGCTCCCAGGGATTTAGCTGGAGGGAGTAATTTCATTTTCAGTCTTTCATTTCCTCCTCCTGATTTCCTGCTCTCTGGGCCTTGCTCTGTGCTAAGCTCTTGGGAAATAAATGCCTGATAAAAGTCAGGCTGCTGCCAGAGAGATCTTTGGTGTGAGGGTGGGAGCATCTCCTCTCCATCGTGACTCAGAACCTGTCCATCTCCTCCAGGCCTTGCATTCCCAGCTCCCAGAGGCATTTTTCCTTTCCACCTTTGGGGTTGTTTTTTATCTCCTGTCTGTGCAGATGGCTGTGGGCAGGCTGGGGACCTGGTCTCTCTGGAGAGAGACACCACAGCCCTGGATCTGCTGCCAGGTGCTGGGATAAGGCCTTGGGCTAACAAAACCCAGCAAAAAACCTGGAGAAATGGAGCATTTCAACTTGAGACAAAGTGATTTTTCTGATGTAAAGTGCAAACTTTGCCTGTGTAAGGGATTTTTGCTTCCCTTTGGCTCTCCAGCAAATGGAGAGGAGTGGGAAAGGGGCCATTGGAAAATATGGGCATCACTGCCAAGGTTTGGGGCTGGTACCTTCCCCAGGCTTTGCAAAGCCCTTCTCTGCAGGGTGGCACCTCTTTGGTGTAAGGCTCCTGAGCTCTGCCTGGTGCTGGCTCTGGCTCCTGCTCTCTGCCCTCCTGGCAGTGGGGTGGAGACTTTTGGAGTTCTCTGCTCCATCTGGGAACTTCTCTGCTGCTCCTGAGCATCCCTGAGGGTTTGTTCTGTGGTTGTGTGCAGGATGCCGAGGGCTCCACGTGTCTGCACTTGGCAGCCAAGAAGGGGCACTACGACGTGGTGCAGTACCTGCTCTCCAACGGGAAGATGGATGTCAACTGCCAGGTGAGGCCTTCCCTGGGGCAGGAGCCGCTTGCCCAGGTCAGGGACTCCCTCAGCACAGTGCTGTTTGCCCAGTGCTCACTCAGGTACAGTCCTGCTGCTGGGGGACACTTCCAAATCAGCACAGGGTGACAATTCCGTGCCCCTCCCGTCTGCCAGGGAGGGTGATCCCTCACTGACCTCAAGGAAACTCCCCTTGATTTGCAGTTTCTCCTTGGCCTTGAATTTGCTGTGGAGCCTGTTGCTCCAGGGTGTCTCTGAGCTTTTCCTGCTGGGGGGATCATGGACAATGGTGTGGGATGGGCTGAGCCTGGCACTTGTCACTGTGGGGTGAGACAGAGCTGCACCTGGGGCAAGGGCAGGTCCCCCAGGCTTCTCAGGGGGGTTCTGTAAGATCTCTTACACACCCTGGGTGTTCCTTGTGCCTTCTGGACAGTCAGTGTCCTTGAACAAGCTGGAGATGCAGTGCCAGCCTGCTGAGCTGGAATAAGCTCCAGGCTCAGGTGTGCTGCTCCCACCACGCTGGGCTCTGCAGCACCTGAGGGACCTGCAGCAGTGCAGGCAGAAGGGGAAGGAGCAGACAGACAGGGGGAGGGCAGGGCTGTGTGGGGGCCAGCAGGAGGCTGTGTGTGTGCTGTGTGTCCCCTTGGATGATGGATGTTTTCTGCTGTCCCTGCCCAGGATGACGGTGGCTGGACGCCGATGATCTGGGCCACGGAGTACAAACACATCGAGCTGGTGAAGCTGCTGCTGGCCAAGGGCTCGGACATCAACATCCGTGACAACGTAAGGCTCCCCTGGAACCTCCTGCAGAAATTGCAGTCTCTCTTTAAACCCCAGACATGCCAGGTGACAGATTTTGCGCTCAGTCCCTTGCCACGGTGTGAGTGAGAAGTGTCTGGTGAGAGAGTTTTCCTGCATTCTGAGCAGAAGTTTGGCAGCCTGTGGGATGTGCTGTCCCTCCAGCTGCTCTGTCACAGCCTGTAAGGAATGTGTGGAATCCTCAGGCTGGACTCAGTGAGCCTCCCTGGTTCCCATCCCACTGTGCTGCCGCTGGACACTGCACCAGGCAGATCCCCTTCAGTCCAGACCTACCAGCTCTGTGTTTGTCCCAGGCCAGTGACTCTGGGTGTGGGTTAGGGGCACCCTGTGTGCATTCTGAGGGGAATGAGCTCGTATTTGTGTTTCTGGATGGGCTGAGCACTTTGTCAGCAGCTATCAGAGCCTGGCTTTTCCTGGGCATCACTGGCACAAAGCTCTGGTGTGTCCAGAGCATGGCCAAGCTGGCAGCTCAGGCTGGAGCTGCCCTTCACCTCCCTAAATCCTGCTCCAGTGGGATGCACTCAGTGCATGAGTCCCTGGGAGCTCTGTGGGACCCCCTGTGCTGCCTGTGGGGCTGTGCCAGGTGCTTTCCCAGGGATTTACAGGGAAATAGAGAAGATACAAAGAGATACTGTCTGCTTTGTTCCCAGCCTTCTTCAGGGGAGTCATTGTATCAGCACTGCTCCTGTTCTCCTTATACTATGTTTCTCTTTTTTTTGTTGGAGTCTTTAAGGATTTTGAAGTGAGGTGTCTCACCCCATTCCTGGAAGTGTCCAGGGCCAGGTTGGACAAGGTTTAGAGCAACCTGGGAATAGTGGAAGGTGTCCCTGTCCATGGCAGGGGGTGGCACTGGATGAGCTTTGAGGTCTCTTCCAAACTAAACCAAAGCAAACCCCTCTGTGTTTCTGTGATTGTGTGGTCTAACCCCAGCCAGGCACCAAGCCTCTCACAGCCCCTTGCTCACTTCCCCACCAGTGGGGAGAGAATCAGAAGGGTAAAAGATAGAAAAAGATTCATGGGTTGAGATACAGTTTAATGGAAAAGCCAAAGGCACACACACAAGCAGAACAAAACAGGGAATTCATTCCCTGCTTCCCATGGTTGGGCAGGTGTTCAGCACCTGCTGGAGAGCGGGGCCCCACCCATGGAACAGTGACCTGGGAAGACAAAAACCATCACTCCAAACATCCCCCTTCCTCCTTCTTTCCCCCCTTTATATCCTGAACTGAAGTCAGGTGGTCTGGAATATCCCTTTGCTCAGGGTCACCTGTCCTGCTGTGTCCTCCCAGCTTCCCATGTCCCCCAGTCTCCTCCCCAGTGAGGCAGCACAAGGACCAGAGCAGGCTCTGTGTCAGCCCTGCTCAGCAGGTGACATCTGTGTCCCCACCCCTGTGTTCAGCACAGCCCCACACCAGCCACTGGGAGAAATATTAACTCTATCTCAGCCAAACACAGCACACTTAGATAGTTCCCAGTTCCCAGGCAGGTCTGGATCCAATCCTATTCCTAAAAACAAAAGTCAAGGTGAGAGGAGGCTTTTTTGGGCTGTTACATCTGCTTGCTGACTCTGAACAAAACAGACTCTTTGATCTGTCACAGCTTCAAGATCACACATTAATGATGAACATCAAATCAACTCAGTCAACAATTTACTTGAAAGAAAACTGTGCTCTTAACAGCTGTGTGTGTGACACATCTATCCTGGACCTGCAGCTGGGGAGTCCTGGTGGATGTGGTTAAGGACAAATGTCACTCGTGCTGGGAAACATCCTGCTTTGGGAGAAATGCTTTGATTGTGCTGATGCTGCTTTTTAGGCAGGAGCAGTGCAAGGCAGAGACCAGTCCAGGCGTCTGTGACCTGTCTGAGCTGCAGCAAGTGGGTGCAACCCACAGGATGGATGTTTTCTGTAGATTGTGTGGGGTTTTGCTAGATGATACTGTAAAGGGAAGCAGGAGCTGGGTAGAAAAGTGTCTCCCTCTCCCTGATGTGTGGCAATAGCTCCCTATTTAAGGCAGGACCTTAAGTTACATGGTAACAGCTCAAACACTCCAGCAGCAGCTTTGTTTTTGCTTTAAAAATAAGGAAAAAAAGGGAATAGCTGGGTGATCATTACTATCATTTCACTGTTGTCATCGAAGTCTTTAGAGCCTGTCATGGGGAAGGGATCGACGTGTGCTGCAAATTGCAGTGTAACAGAAAACAGGATCATCCCTTAAAATATCTCCATCAGAAAGATGAGTGTTCAGCTATTTCCAGTGCTGCTAGTGAGAGATGGGTACATACAGTATTTAAGAGATGCCTGGAGTCAGATTGATTGCTTACCCCATGGTGCCTGGTTCTCTTTTTGGCACTTTCACGTACCCTATGTGCTCTTTTTCTCCTTAATTTCGTGCTGTACTCTTTTTCTCCTTAATTTTGCAGCCCTGGGAGGCACAGTGGCTTTCCTGGCTGTTGGAGCTGGGGAAACTCAGCGTCCAGCCTTTTCCAGCATGTTTGTTCATGTCTGTCAGCTCTTTCCTGGATTGATCTAGATTGGTTTGTGGCTCAGAGACTGACACACTTGTGTGTGTGTAGGGAAGGTGATGGATTGCCTTGTGTGCAGCCTCCCCATCCTTGGTGTGCAGAGGTGGATGGAGTGAGAACTCCCTGTTTGGCTGCTCTGAGGTTTCCCTGTCCACCCTGGCATTCCCAGGCAGAGCAGGGTGGGGATGGCAGCCACATGCTGAACGCTGCAGGTGCAGAGCTGAGGAAGGAACCCCCAAAGCCACGGGGTTTGAAACAATCTCCTCTCTGTTTTCTTTCCCTCCAGGAGGAAAACATTTGTTTGCACTGGGCTGCTTTTTCTGGCTGTGTTGACATAGCTGAGATCCTGCTGGCAGCAAAGTGTGACCTGCATGCCGTGAACATCCACGGGGACTCGCCCCTGCACATCGCGGCGCGAGAGAACCGCTACGAGTGTGTGGTGTAAGTGCACTACTCCCCCCTCCCTGCCCCCTGGCTGCTGCCTGGCAGGCTCAGGAGAGCCTCTGAAATGCCTTTGGTCTTTACACACAGCCCAGGATTGGGATGGAGGGCTTGTTTTTCTCCCAGGGGTGGGGGGTATGAGTTACCAGCTGCTGCCAGAGCTACTCAGAAAATGTGGTGTATTTTGGAGTCTGAGGGGCTGTGCTCAGCCTGGGCTTCCCAGCAGGAAGGTGTCAGGCTTCCTTGATTAAAGCTTTTTTTTCCCCCACCACTAGCATGGTAAAAAGGTGCCCTGTTACCTTTGTTCCTTTGCTTCATCCCTGCTCTGAATAAAGCCATCATGTTCTCACCAAAAGCTGGTGAGTATAAACAAGGGCCAAGTCCACCACCAGTTTCCTGTGGGGCTCTTCCATTTCCAGCCTACTCTTCCCACCCCATATCTTTCCCTGCCAGAGAGAGTTTCAAGCCTGTCTGAAGTTAGGCTGGTACCAGCAAGGTACCTGAAGCAAGGCAAGGTTTGCCCAGAGCTTCTGTCAGAAGGATTCACTGAACCATGCTTAATAAAGAGAACTCAGGTGATTATTCACTGTGCAGATTCTTCCTCGTCCCTTCAGGGCTGGCTGGAGGATGTGATTCAGCTTGTTTTCCCCCTGCCTGGTTTCTCCTGGGGAATCCTTATCCTTCCTTGCTGTTTTGCAGTCTCTTTCTTTCCCGTGGCTCGGATGTCACTTTAAAGAACAAGGAGGGTGAGACCCCGCTCCAGTGCTCCAGCCTTAACTCTCAGGTCTGGGTGGCCCTACAGATGAACAAGACTCTCAAAGAATCATCTTCTGAGAAGCCTGCCCAGATAGAGAAGGTGGTAAGCAGGTGAGAATAGGGTTGGCTTTGCTTGGGAGTCATGAAATGGAGCCCTGGCACAGGGAAGGCTGGGGGCCTGGTTTAAGAAAGAACTGTGTACCTTCTTAAACTGCTGTGAAGGTCAGTGTGAGCTTAGCAAGAACTAAGCCCATGCTGATTCAGTCCATGGTTTGCAAATTCATCCTCCAATGGAAATACTCACAAGCACAAAGAGCCATCTGTAAGGCAGGGTGGGAAAACATGAGCTCTGTTCTAGTCTGAATGGCTTTGAGTGCTCAGTGCTCCAAGGCAGTGATTCTGCCCCAGGATGGCATTTGAATGGCCCCTTGTCTGGGGGGTTTTCCTTCTGTGACAGTTCTTTCTCCATGACAGAGACATTGCCCGGGGTTACGAGAGGATCCCCATTCCCTGTGTCAATTCCGTGGACAGTGAGCCCTGTCCCAGCAATTACAAATACGTGTCACAGAACTGTGTCACCTCCCCGATGGACATTGACAGGAACATCACTCATTTACAGGTGAGGGATCGTGCTTTCTTCCTGTTCTGGGCTCTGCACTGCTCCTCAGAACAGATTTGGCATTCCAGATGGGAACGTTGAGTCCTGATATTGCCATCAAATTCCAGCTATGGCTGAGTGCCTCACCTCCAGCTCTTGTTGTAGGAGATGGGATTTTGATTTTCTTCAGTTTTGAGGCTTAAGTTGAGCTCTGTGTTCAGCTGTAGCATTGGCCATCTGGTGCTGGCTGATATGGCTCCCATTTATCCTTGTCCTCTCTTCTGAGGCTGCAGAGTCAGGGATTTGTTGGGAGACCTTCCCCATGCTGCCTTCCCATGGACTGCAGCAGCCAGGCCGAGGTCTTGGCTGTGATCCTGCAGTCCTGGAAGGGCTGGGTGGGAAAGCAGAGATGGGGAGGTTCAGGGTGAGGGTGAGGCCACAGCTCTGAGGTGGCTGAAGTGACCTTCCCTGGGCCAGTCCCAGTTGTGCAGCAGCCTGGTGGCAGGGCTGTGCTGGCTTAGGGATGCTGGGGAAGCAGCCAGCTGGAGTGGGAAGCTGCAGGGGAGGACTGAGACAGCACAACTGCATTATTTCCCAGCTCTGGTCCCTCCTTGGAGCTTTCCTTGTCCTCAGGTGTGGAGAACAGCTCACAGGGCATGGGGGAGGGTTACAACAGGGGAGCACCCTCCCCTGAGCAGTGAGGCTGGCTCAGAATGAGATCCTTCCTTGCAAGGCAGAGTCCTTGGGTGCTCATTGCACACAGAAATAAACAATGGAGTAGAACTGCCACTGACTGGTGAAGCTGGTGATCCCTCAGGCCAAGGAGCTGCAGCAAGGGGAGGACGTGTGGTTTCCTGACCCAGTCACCAGCTGCAGTCTCAGTTGTGTGAGTGGTGTGGAATTAACCCTTTGCTTCTCTTGCAGTATTGTGTCTGTATAGACGACTGCTCCTCCAGTAACTGCATGTGCGGCCAGCTCAGCATGCGCTGCTGGTACGACAAGGTGAGGACACACAGCCCCCTCCTGGCTCACCCAGGGCTTGGGAGCTGAATTTTGCCTAATTCAGTTTCTTGCACAACTCAAAGCCAGGTTGGACAGAGCTTGGAGCAACCCTGCTCTAGTGGGAGATGTCCATGCCCATGGAAGGGGTTGGGATGAGCTGAGCTTTAAGGCCCCTTCCACCCCAAACCATTCCCTGCTTCTGTAATTCCAGCTCCTTTCTTCTTGACTTAAAATGCCTGAAGTTACAGTCTCAGCTCTGAGACATGTGATAATCCAAACTGCCTGCTCGGGGCAGCTTTTCTTGTGTTATTTATTTGTGTTCCTCTCGTGCCAACTGAGCCATTAATTACACCCATGTGATAGGGAGCATTTAATAATCCAAGCGTGAAATCAGCTTCCATTTCAGAGCAACTTGGAAAGTGCTGCAAGATGTAAACAAAGAGAGGGGAGTAGAAAGAGAAATTTTTTTATCTGCTTTTATTTATTGTGATTCTTCTGGATGAAGACAGAATAAAGATGTTTTCACTGCCACATTGGCAGAAGTCAGGTTTGTTTTGGGTAAATGCTTCAACCCTTCAGGGAGGTTTTGAGATTCATCTTCAGACAGGTGCTACAAAGATGAGAAGTTCTGTGAATCTCTGCAGGTTTCTCCCAGGGGGAGTGTTGGCATCTTTCTTGGCTTTGTAGCCATTTTATTTACACATTAATAGGTGATTACACTTCTCAAGCCTTAAAAGCCAAATTTGTTAAATATGATAAATTGCGTCCATCACTTCCTTAATCCTATATGTTGGTAAATAATTGAATTGTAGGGTCTTTTTGGGAGTGTTATTTGGGAAGGTAGTGTGATTCAGAGAACTTGGCTGTACTGGCCTTGGACTCTGCAAATTCAGGCTTTATTCCAGAGGCAAACTAAGCGTCCACTCTCCCCTCCAGCACAGCAAATGGCAATAATGATGATGATGCACACCAGTTTTCTGCACAGCACTGGGAGGGTTTTTTTAAATGCTGTGTAGGGTGAGGGCAGGCAGCAAAAATCTAAATTCTCTGGCTGTTTGTCAGCTGTGAGTGACAGTGGTGACTGTGCTGCTGTCAGGGTAGAGCAAAACCACTGCAGAACCTGAGCTCTGGCACTGGGTTTGGGCAACTTGGGGCACGACTTCACCTGGGGTTCTCTGGCCTGTTTTTACCCTGGGGGGAATTTCTGCCCGTGGTTTGGGGATCCCAGGAGCAGACAAATAACCCAGTCTGGGGTGGTTCTCTCCTTCAGGATGGCCGACTCCTGCCTGAGTTCAACATGGCTGAGCCCCCCCTGATCTTCGAGTGCAACCACGCGTGCTCGTGCTGGAGAACCTGCAGGAACCGAGTGGTGCAGAACGGCCTCAGGTGAGCAGGAGGGGCAAACACAGCTGCTCTGGGCAGGACCAACCCCAAACCCATGAGCCTTCTGGCTCTCAGCTCACCCATAATCCCGCAAAACCCAGCACGGAAGCTGGGGCTGGTGGGATGGAAGTGGGTTCCTGCATGCTGCCAGTGGGAATGGAGCAGCAGTGGGTTGATGAGCTCAATTAACGTCTCAGTTAATATCTGCAGCCTGCCCATGGCACCATCAGGTGGGAACTGCAGTGTTCTTTCATCAGCTGACCATAAAACATACAAATGGCTTGTGGGTTTGCATGCACAGGCCAAGTGTGTCTCAGGGGGAGAGCTGAGAAGGACGTGACAGCAACAGAGCTGCAGAGTCTGAATTCAGAAGATCTTGTAAGCCAATACTCTAGATTAGAAACACAGGCCAGCATGCCCAGACTTGGCTGCTTTAAATTTACAAGTTCTTGGCATGATTCCCATTGAATTGGATACCTGAATGCCTGTTGGCCTTGCTGCTCCAGGTTAGACTGCTGGGATTTTGGTGCCTGGCTAAAAATGTCAATGTTTTGGTTTGGACCTCTGCTATGGAGGAGTTTGCCACTGCACTAAGTACAAAGGGATCCCACTGGAAAAAAAAAACCCAACTTTTTAGAATTTCTTTGTAGTGCTGACAGCACTCTTTTTGCAAGCTTTGTAGTTGCGATGACATTTTGCACTGTTAAAAATAAGCAAGGAAGGAACTTGATGTGTTTCCTCAGAACTTTACCTCTCTCTGGTTTTCCCTGCCAAACTCCTGAGCTCCGGTGCCTCCGTGGGTGTTTCTTCAGGAGCTGTACAGCTAGAGCTGTTGCTTTTGCATTTTTTGCCTTGCTGAAGTTTTTCTTCTGAAAGATGGGAAGGGTTGGGAACCCAACATGAGCTGAGGAGAGCAGCTCTGCTGGGAAGGAGGGTCAGGTGCTGGGCAGAGCTCACAGTCCCTGGGGAAGCAGTGGGGAATGCTCCTGCCTTGGGGCTGCAGCTGACACAGGGGTGCTGCTGCTCCGATTTCAGTGCTTCCTTTATCAGATTGGCTCCAAATTAACTCTGCCTGGCAGAGCACACGTATCCAGCTGGCAGCCTGGCCCAGCTCAGCTGGCAGGCTCAGCTCGGAGCCACGGCCCCACTGCCGCCGGTGCTGGCTCTAGAGCGGAGCCCAGATCTGAGCTGGGCTCTGCTCTGATGGACAAGCCAAAAGCTGGGGGAGCTTCCCCAAGCCCCAAACCAGTGTTAGACCCTACTTGTCTGAGAGCAATCACTCCCCTGAGGTCATGGATTGTCCTGGGGAAGCTGTGGGCAAACAGGATAAAATTCACATCCCTTGGTTTGAGCTGACAGTGCAGGAGGGAGTGGGTGGGGGGAAGAGAAGTACTGGGAAAAGCAACAGGGTGAAGTTAAGGTGAGCATCAGATTTCACTTAATTCCGATAACAGCGTTGCTGAGAGTGGGTTTTGGTTCCCTCAGGGATAGAGCAAGCTTTTCCTAGCCCTGGAGACTGTTCATCCTGCACTTAACTCAGGTTCTGGCTGAGCATGAGGCAGAATGACTTACAGGATTGTTTCTCTGCCTATAAACCCCATCAGTAAAATTCCACAGAGCCGCTATTACACCAAGAAGTCTCAAGTTGCAGCTTTTCTTTCTTGTCTTTCAGCCAGGCAGATGGATATGATGGAATTGCTGAATGCCCTGGCTTTGGCAGAGGGCAGAGGGGTCAGAGCACTTAGCTCAAGGTGTTCTTTAGTCCCTGGGAGATCCCTGCCTTCCCCCTCAGCACCACTCCACTGCTGTAAATCCCCTTCCACCTTCCCTGCTTCCCCCAGGGCTGCGTGGAGGGGTAGGAAATGCTGCTGGTGGGATCCTGATATCCTCTGTAAATCACCGTCACACAGAGCATCCAGCCCTGTCCCCTCTTCCCCAGCTCCTTGGTGTGCACCTGGGCAGGCAGAAGGGGCTGACTGGCACCTGTCCCTTATCCCTGGGCTGTTTCCATGCCAGCATCTGCCCACAGCTGGGAGCTGTGGGAGTGGAGCATCCCTGCAGGGTGAGAACAGGAGGGTGAATATTAAAATCCTCTGGGAGTGTGTGCTGATGGAAGGTGCTGGCTTTTTGCTCATCTCTCCATGAGAATTCATTCTTTCCATGGAGTGCTGCCATCAGTGTGGCTTCATTTCCTCTTTTCCTCTTTTCCAGGACTCGGTTGCAGCTTTACCGGACACAGAAGATGGGCTGGGGAGTGCGGACGATGCAGGACATTCCTCTGGGAACCTTTGTGTGCGAGTAAGTTGTGCAGCTTTCACCAGCCCAGCAACCCAGCACTTCCCAAATCCAGCCCTGAGTGAGCTGTGCAGCTTTTACCAGCCCAGAAAATTCCATCCATTCCCAAATCCAGGAGTAAGTTGTGCAGCTTCCACCATCCCTGCAACCCCAGCACTTCCCCAGGGCACACATGGTTTACTCCCCTTCAAGGAGAGGTTTTCATGCAAATCAAGCTGGCATTGAGCTCAGCTGCCTGGCCTCAGCCAGAGGTTTCCTGACTCCAATTCCTGCTGTCTGTCCATCTTTTCATAGTGTGAAACTTTCTCCATTGCCCTGTGTTTTGCTGGGATCTGTGCTCAGCTCTTCCCCTTTTGAAACACAAGTGGTGGGGGAAAAACACTTTTGGGTTTTGGTGAAAAATGTGCTCAACTCCTGTGTTTGCCACAGATATGGGACACTGCAGGCCAGGGCAGTGTGAAACAGTTTTCTCTGCTTCAATCCTGACTTCTCCAGAGGTTTTCCAGTGTCACAGCTTTGGCTCTAGTCTGATTCAGCAAAACAAGGAAGCACTTGGGGTTAAGCACATGTTTTGGCCCTGACTCAATAAAGTACTTAGGCACAGAAATGTTCAGATTTATGTCAAGTGGAAAACTTGTCATCAGACCCCACAGTTTGAGGCTTTCAAATGGTATATGTACTTTATTAAATAGTCTGGAAAGCATTTCCTTCCTTGCAATACTACAGTGACTGAGGATCTTCTAAATAAGGCTGGACTCATGTCCATCGTGGAAATAGGTGCTGGTGGTTTTTAGAACTAGTTATAGATGTGTTACGGAATTGGGTCGGGGATTGAGGAAGATTATTGCAGTATTTAAAAGAAAAAATAAAGGAAAAGATAATTCTGCAGTGAATTGGCCAAGTATTTCTTTGTCAGGAGCTGCCAGCTGCTAAAATATTTTTTTAGAGATAAAGCCAAAAGCTGCTGTCTGTGGGGAGTGTCTCAGGCCTGTCCTTATGCAGGGCTGTCCCTAAGTACCAGAGGTCCCAGAGTAGTGGTGCAGTGCCCAGGAGCAGGCCAGAGCCTGTGAGTGAACTGCTCCCAAGGAAAAAAGGCAGTGACTTCAACAAGTCCTGCTGGAATGCCAGCACACAGGAGGAGCAGGCAGTGAGGGGCAGCCCAGGGAAAGTGTGATGAACACAGACATTGCAGAGCACGTGGGGCTGATGGGGTGCAGATCCCACAGCCTGACTGCCCCCAGCCTTGCCAAGAGCTGCTGGCACTGCTTCACTGCTGGGTACTATCTTCATTAGCTAAATGAGCTGCTTACTAAACAGCTGAGCTAATTAATGTTGTGCTCATGCACGTTCCTCCTCTGTCACACACTCATTTTTTCACTCACCAAATCCCAGCCCTCGGCTCCATGAGTCCTTCCTGTGATTCTCTATGAGCATCCCATAGACCTGGTTCCTTCCTTTCCTCCTCTCTGAAAGCAGCCCCAGTGCTGGCAGTGTTTGGGGCTGCCAGGACACAGCAGATCCCAGGATCAGCTGCTCTGGAAGAGCATTTTGTGTTAAACATCTGAATTAGAGCCCTGGGTGGGCAGTTGCTTTGTCCAGTGGTTATTGCTCTGCTTTGGAAGGATGACTGTTCTGGTGTGACCTTTATCTTGTAACTCTTCACAGCACCAGGAGAGGCTGAGGGAGCTGGAAAGGGGCTCAGCCTGGAGAAAAGGAGGCTCAGGGGGGACCTTGTGGCTCTGCACAACTCCTGACAGGAGGGGACAGCCAGGGGGGTTGGGCTCTGCTCCCAGGGAATCAGTGAAGGGACAAGGAAAAATGGCCTCAAGTTGCACCAGGGGAGCTTCAGATCAGAGATATGAAAAAGGCTTTTTGCTGAAGGAGTGCTCAGGCATTGGAATGAGTCACCCAGGGAGGTGTTGGAGTCACCACCTCTGGGAGTGTTCAAAATACATCTGGATGTGGCAGCTGGGGACGTGGTCTGGGGTGATGGTGGTGGTGCTGGGTTCATGACTGGACTCAGTGGTTCTGAAGGTCTCTCCCAACCTTGATGATTCTGTGACTCTGTAACTGCCTCCTGTCCCTTCTGCACAGCCCTGGAAGCAGCAGCTTGGCGAGGGTGATGCCTCAGGTTTGAGCTTTTCTATTTTCACAATCTGAGCTGCTTTAGTCTGTGGGTCTGGGCTTCACATGAGGGGATGATGAGCTCTCTGCACAGAGCAGGGAGACAAAACAATTCCTTCTCCAGCTGGGCACCAAGGACAAATGATCCAAATCTCAGGCCCAGGAGCACAAACAACGTGGGCTGGAGAGAGAAAAACAAGCAGGATGGGACTGCATGGGCTAAAGCTGGAATGGGACAATGAACTGCAATGTGCCAATGGAGCAGAGCTGATCACAGTGAGAGCCCCCGGGAGCGCTCGTGCATTTTGGGACCATTTTGGTTCACCTTGGGTGCAGCCCTGGCTGGGCTCTTGTGCTGCCCAAGGTGGATCCATGGAGGCCTTTGAATAAATCCCTGCTTTATTCTTTAGCTCTGTGCAGTCTCTGTTCCAGGGCAGCCCTCACAAGGCATCAAGGGAAGGTGTGGCAGTGTCACCCTCTGTCCCACAGGGCTGCCATGGAGCCTTCAGGCTCTGCAGCCCCTCAGGGCTGTGCTCATGGGCAGGTTTCTCCCTGGCCTCGGAATTTGGTGCCGTTCAGAAGCTGCTGTTGCTCACCCTCTGCTGCTGCTGCTGTGGGTTGGGTTGAATCTGTTCTGTTCATGCTTGGTTGGTAGGTGGTGGAGCTGCTCCTTCTGGAAACAGCACAGCTGCTGCTGACTTTTGTTGGAGAGGCTGGGAATTAGTGGGATGCAGAAACCAGAGGATCTGGTCTGTTCCTTTTGCATCCATTTATGGTTTTTGAATATTTGCTTTCTGTTCCAGTGGTGCTTTGGGAAGGCACCAGCTGCATCAAGCCAGGTGTTTCAGCCACACCTTCAGGCAGAGAAGCCCCAGGCCTCCTGTGTCCCACATCCTGTGGCAAACACTGGAGCCTGTGCTAGGGACTGCTCGTTGCTCTTGGGTTTTGCACAAAGTCCCCTCTGATCACAGAATCATGAAGGTTGGAAAAGACCTCCAAGATCATGTGTTCCAACCTCACTCGAGTCCAGGCTGCTTGAGCAGTGATGAGCAGCCCTGAGAAGCTCTGGGATGGAGTTATTTGCCATCAGTGTGCTGAACATCCTGCTGGGGGGAAAGACACTGCCTTGACCACAGGAGTTCTTAAATGAAGGGGCCCCTGCTGGTTTTTGGGAGGAACATGCACCTCTTGCACATCCTTCCCTAACTTTGGGCCTGAAAAATCAGGGACATGTTAGTATCTTTGAACAGCCTTGGAAAGGAGATGAGTTACAGGAATAGGCTTTAAAGGAGCATTAAACCAACGATTTTTAATTTGATTGTGGTATTTTATTTCATGGAGTTATAAACCTGCAGTGGCTGTCCCTGGGCATGGGGGCTCTCTGAGCAGAATTATGCAGCTGTTCTCAGCTGCTGGGCCTTTCCACAGCAATTTCTCTCCCCCTCTGGCCACCTTTCTATGCTTTAGGCCTCCAAGGAGTGGGTGATTTCCAGCAGTGGAGCAGTGAGGGCAAACAGCAGGCTCTCAGTTGGGAAGTACAGCCAAAAATCCCTGGTCACAGAGAGCAGGGATCCTCTCCAGGTTCATGTTTCCTGGCTCTCCTGCTCCCCAGCCTGGGAGTTAAATGCTGCCTTGAGCTCTGGGGGATTGGAGGCAGTTGTTTAACACTTGGAATATGCCTGAGGGCTGCAGGAATGCTGTGAGAGCAACTGCTGGCCATGGAAGTTCTGTTGATGCTGCAAAGAATATTTACGCATGTGGTGAATCCTTTGCTTGAAATAATCACTGTTTCATTGCAGGCTGGGAACACTTCCATACCAAAATCACAGAAACACAGACTGGGGTGGGTTGGAAGGGACCTTAAATCCCATCTCTGCCATGGGCAGGGACACCTTCCACTATCCCAGATTGCTCCAAACCCTGGCCTTGGACACTTGACAAGCTGCTGTGCTGCTGCTTCTTTCTCACACCCTCCCTCAGTCCCTCCACTCTGAGTCTCTTCCTTTGACTAAAGCAGCTCAGGGCAGGAGGTGTTGGACCTTGACAATCCAAAACTGTTTAAAGAGGAAACAGGGAGACAGAGGTGGGAACAGCAATGCTGTGGGAAGTCCTGCAGCGAGGGGGTTTGCATCAAACCCAGACCTCTCTGGCTGTGTGGTCCTTCTCAGCAAGCCCAGGCCAAGCAGCACCTGCTTCGTTCTCCTTGGAGGACCTGCCTGTCACCTGGTTTTACAACAGGGTGGCTGTATCTGGGACCACAGCTCACATTATCCTGGTTCAGGAGCGATTTAAAAGGGATCCAGGGATGCTGCCAGGTTGGGTTAGACCAAAACCAGGTTAGGTTTAACCAAAACCAGGTTAGGTTTAAACCAAAATTTTGAAGTTGTATAGCCTATAATTGCTCAAAATATCCTGGGAAATACATGAGAGGCAGACCCAAATGTTTTGTTTTGGGGTGGGAACAGCATGAGCACTGCAGTGGTTGTGGGACAGCCCGAGTCTGACCAGGAACTTCAGGAGACTTGGATTCATGTGTTGATCTTGGCCAACAGAGAGATTTGCAAAAGGAAACTTAGTCCTCGGGAAAAAAGAAATAGATTTTTAATATTAAAGTAGTTTTAATATCATTAATGTAATTTTTAATATTATTTAAGTGTTGCTCTGAAGAGGTGGAGTTTGGAGCCAGATTTTCACTGCTGGAAGTTAACAGAGCTCAGTTTGGTGGCTTGGAGCTGGCCAGCACTGTGGCTGTGGCTGCCCATCTGTGGCTGGGCTGCTGTTTGGAGTGTTTCTCTCTCCCCAAAAAGAGGTGTTGGAACCTGTGATCACATTCCTGTCCCTGTGCCCACAGGTATGTTGGGGAGCTGATCTCCGACTCCGAGGCTGATGTCCGTGAGGAGGACTCCTACCTCTTTGACCTGGACAACAAGGTACTGTGTCTGCAGTGTCCAGCCAGACAAACCCCAGGTCCTGACTCCCCAAAAGAGCCCAGAGAATGATTGTCTCCATCTTGAGGTGCAGCAAAATCCTGCAGAGAGCAGTTGCTGTGCTTTAGTGGAAAGGTGCTTGAGGTGAGAGTTAGGGCTGGGTGAAAGGGCAGCAGAACCAACATGTGCTGCCCACACCACTTTTGAGCAAGATGCTCTTCTGTCAAACCTCTTGGAGCATCCTGAGGTCGGTTGTCCAGGTTTTGGTACTCCCAACCTGGCACCTGTGTGATTGGCAGCTCTGTGAGTTCTTCATGAAGTGATGATGAGCTGAAAGATTAAAAAAAAAAACCCAACAAATCCTGTTCACTCAGAAAGGATCCATCAGGCACCCTGGCAGGGGCTAGTTCTGCTGTTTGTTCCCCTGCTCTGCTCTGTGAGGGCTCTCAGGGCAAAAATTTTGATTTGCAAAGTACAGTCTCAAAGTTTTAAGCAAGGGCATAACTTCAGGCTCCCCCTGGGAAAGGAGAAGTGAGAAAAGGTGAGCTGGGCACTCACAGGAGTGGGGAGACTTCCAAGGAAGACTGTAAAACACTCTGTGCCTTGTTTCTGTCATCAGCTTGTGACAAAGAAGCTTTGCTTTATTTTTTTTTCCTCTTTTTTTTTTTTTTTTTTTTTTTTTTTTTAAAGCAGCACACATTTCAAGAGCTGAGAAAAGATAAATAATGAGTCTGGTGTGCAAACAGGGGGTCAGACTGTAATTAAGAAGTTGAAAAGGATTTCAGCCTGGTTTATCAGCAAGAGCCCACCTGCGCCCTGCCCTGCCTCTTGCTTAGCCCTGGCTGGCAGCCCTGAGGGAGAACTTCTGTGCTGGCTCCTGGGAATCCTTCAGGGAAGCAGGAAGGGAGACCAAGGTGGAGCATCTGGAGAAAAGCAGGCACCAAATTGTTGGGGGCTGGTTAAAGCTGCCCATCAGGCTGGGCAGAGAAGGGCAGGGCAGAGCCCGCAGGTTTTGTGTCCTCCAGAGTGATGGGGCATTGCAAGGGTGTGAATCCCAACCCTGGGGGGTCTCGAGGTCCTGGTGTGTCTTGGAGGAATGGCTTGAATGGACTTGTGCTGTGGTGAGAGTGGTTGGGCTGTCATTTCTGTGATCTGGGTTGTCACTTCTCTTGTCTGAGTTTTAGTTTCTGTTGTCCCTGTCTCTTAAACTGTCGCTCACAGCCCCGTGTGAGGTGATCCTGGAGTGTCCCAGGTCCTGCTGTGGATGTGGGTGCTGTCATCCTGCCCCACCGTGGCATTTCTGTGGATGAAACTGAGGGAGTGAAATCACTGATGTATGAAATCAGAGCTGGTGACACCGTGTGTGCTCAAGGCCCGTTGGGGTGATGCCTCCCCCAGTTCTGGGGATGTTTTCCTGGGCTCCTGCACCCCCGAGTGTGACCTGGCACAGCACATCCATTAACGATCCGAGGTGCTTGTCCAAAAGGGACTTGGAGCACCACTAATGGATCCTTTTGCTTTTGGCCTCTTTGCAACTGAAATTAGCTTCTGTAATTAAAGCCTCTGCTTTGCACAGTCATTCTCTGCTGGAATAAAAAAGCCCTGAGGGGGGTTCTTTTATTTTCAAGGAAAACAAAGTATTACTGCTCTCTGGGCTCTCTGGAAAGGGAATTTTTGTGTTCTCACTTTCACTCTTATCTGCAAAACCCTGTGTTTTCTCAAGGCTCTGGCTTTGTGTTTCCAAGCTGTCACGTTCAATTAGAGGACAGAACAGATGCCTGTTCCCCTATCCAGGGGCTGGTACCCGTAAGGTGTCTGCACTGAACATCAATCCCATTGTGCCAAACTGGTGCTTGGACTGGGGGAACTGGTGTGCCAGAGTGTTAAAAACCAGCTCTTGGGGTGTGTGGGGTCAGAGTGCTGTGCAGTGAACTCTGGTTTCAGGGTACTGTTGAATATAAATTGCATATAAAAGTGTGTGTGTGTGTTTTCAGTCCTTTCAAACCCACAGTGAGTGCCCTGCCCTGGCTGTTCCCGGAGCTCTCTGCAGTGCTGATGCAGAGACCAGCAGCCTGCTCATTTATTTAAGGCAGGAAAGCCCAAGCCCAGCGTGCCCTAACGAGCGCTGCCCCGTTTCTCCCCAGGACGGAGAGGTTTACTGCATCGATGCCCGTTTCTATGGCAACATCAGCCGCTTCATCAACCACCTGTGCGAGCCCAACCTCATCCCGGTGCGGGTGTTCATGTCCCACCAGGACCTGCGCTTCCCCCGCATCGCCTTCTTCAGCACCAGGCACATAGAGGCTGGAGAGGAGATCGGGTACGTGCCGCCCCTGCCTCTGCCAGGGACGCTGAGAGCTCTGCTGCTCCCCAGCGGGGCCACTCCATCCCTTTGCTCCAGGGGTTTGTGCCCAGGGTACCTCGGGATCCCTCTGGAGTCTGCAGAGCTCCAGGATCAACCTGGCCATGTCCACCCATAGCCCTGGACCCCCTGCCCTGGGCTGAGCCCACCGTGGGCAGCAGGGCAGGGGGGATTGTGCCCCTGTGCTCAGGTGAGACCCCACCTGCAGAGCTGCCCCAGCCCTGGGGAATAACATCAGGAGCTGCTGGAGAGAGTCCAGAGGAGGCCACAAAGCTGCTCCCAGGGCTGGGGCCAGGCTGGGAGAGCTGGGGGTGCTCACCTGGAGAGGAGAAGCTCCAGGGAGAGCTCAGAGCCCCTTGCAGGGCCTGAAGGGGCTCCAGGAGAGCTGGAGAGGGACTGGGGACAAGGGATAGAGGGACAGGACACAGGGAATGGCTCCCAGTGCCAGAGGGCAGGGATGGATTGTGTTAGATAAAGGAAGAAGTCTTCTGCAATGAGGGCAGTGAGGCCCTGGCACAGGGTGCCCAGAGCAGCTGTGGCTGCCTCTGGATCCCTGGAGCTGTCCAAGGCTGGAGGTGGCTCTAGTGGAAGGTGTCCCTGCCCATGGAATAGGATAATCTTTGAGGCTGCTCCAACCCAAACCATCCCGGCGTTCTCTTTAGCTGTGGCAGCACCCATGTCCCGCTCACTGACCCCTCCCATCTCTCTCTTGCAGCTTCGACTACGGGGACAGGTTCTGGGACATCAAAGGCAAATTCTTCAGCTGTCAGTGCGGTTCACCCAAGTGCAAACACTCGAGCTCGGCGCTGGCCCAGCGGCAGGCGAGCACCTCGGCCCAGGACACGCAGGAGAACGGGCTCCCCGACACCAGCTCCGCAGCCGCCGCCGGCCCCTTCTGAGACTGACTCCTCCCATCCCAGAGATTCACGTACTGTCGGAATTTCCATTTAAAAAGCAAGAAGAGAGAGAAAAAAATGACACAAAACCACACGGAAAATTAAAAAAAAAAAAAGATAAAAAAAAAAAAAAGAAAAAACCCCCGCTCAAGGAAAGCCAAGGGTTTGTGACACTTAGGGCTGTGCCACCGACTGTTACTTGAGGAAGGAGTGAAAGCAAATCCCACCTCCGTGATGTTGTTCTCCCCTCCCTGCTCCTGGAAAGCTGCTGGGTTTCACAGCTGTGTGTGCAGGGGTGGCTGTTGCATTTTTTTTTGCCACCCGAGCTGTCCTGGCTTCCTCTCTGAACGTGCTGAGTGTTGTCAGAGGCAGGGAGAGCCGCCCGTCCTGGGAATGTCGCTGTGTGCTGGATCCCTCCCGCCCACTCACCTCCAGCTCAGCCACAATAAACTCTGGATACTTGATGGGACTTCCTTTCCGGGAGGGAGCTGGCTCTGGGTTTGCTTGGCACAGCCCCGGGGCAGGTTGTGCTGGTTGGTTTTTTGTTGGTTTGGTTGGGTTTTTGGTTGGTTGGTTGGTTTTTTGTTGTTTGTTTTTTTTTTTTTTTTAATATTTGAATGAATAATTCCTCCCCCATCTCGCAGGACGTTGTGGTGGGGCCCTACAAATACCCTCAATTCTCTCCAAACCCCACGGCTTTTTTCTCATCTGATGAGAAGAATCCCAGAATCTTTGCAGTCCCTGTGATCCCTGGCTCTCTCCCTCCTGGATTTTCTCCATTCAAACCAGCTCTGGTCCACGCCCTGCTCCTGACTCAGTGTTGGGTTCCTCTGTGAAGGAATTCCCCTCACCCCATCCCATGAGTGGTTTTAGAGAAAGAAGGCTGAAGAGGATTTTACAAGACACTAATTCCTAAAGAAAACCAGTTTCCCCCCCTTTTTTTAAAGATAAAGTGAATGATATATATATTATAGAGGACCTGGACTGGCTGGGGTGGACAGACGTGTCACGGTGAGAAGATCCCAGATGCCACCAGCTCGTCTATTCCCATCCCTTTGCTCCACGCTGGGCACCTTGGATTGATTTTTAAGCCACACGCTATGAGGTTTCAATAAACTGATTTATTTTTTACCATTATTGAAACATCGGGGACAAGCATTAAAAACATGAGAAAAAAAAAAAAGCTTAAAAAAAAAAACCCACAAAAAACAACAAAACCCACAAAAAAACCAAAAAAACCAAAATGACAACAAAAAGAAACCACAAAACAAAACGGTGCTGATTCTGGTGTGATTTTTGCTCACCACGTGAATATAAACTTATCAATTGTATAAAAAGAACAAAGTGATTTTAGTATAAAAATGCAGGAAAAAAACAAAACTTTTTTTAAATTGTTAGTATTGTAGTGTGAATAAATTTGCCATCACCTTTTGTGTGGTGGCTGGGCAGGTCATTATCTTAATTTTTTTTTTTTTTGCATATATCTTTAAATACTGTAATTAGTGCAGTAACAAGGTTTTTTTTTTTTTTTTTGTTTTGTTCATCTCTTCTAGAACATTCATAATGCCATCATGTTTATTATTATTATTTTTTTTCTGTTAATGTTTTTGACAGTTTTAAAGGGGCAGCCTTTTGGCTCTGATCATTTTCTTGTTCTGTTTTCAATGAAATCAATAAAAAAAAAGAAAAAAAGTTCTTTAAAAGGAGTTTGGCTTTTTTGTCTGCTTTGGGGTGGGGCTGAACTGCTCCTTGGTGGGCTTGAAAATGAAGAAAGCAACAAAAAAAACCCCATTCCTACAAAGAAAAGTAGCCTGAGTGAGTGACTGTTTGCCATTTATTCTGGGGGTTTGGGGTTGTTTTTTTAAATTTTGTTGTTAAAAGTTTGGGAGCCTGAATTCCAGTCACTGGATGGGCAGCACTGAGGCTTGGGGATCCTGGGATGTCTCCCCACCCGTGGCCAGAGGGGAAATAAAATAAAATGAAATCAAAAATAGCAAGGAAGGAGGTGAGGGGGAGAATCTGCCTGGAGCAATCCCTGGGGATGTTCCCAGCATGGAGCTCTGGGGGATTTGGCTCTGCCAGGGGCTGGGTTTGGGGGTGCCAGGGGTGGGTGGGGGCTGCTGTGGCTGAGCAGAGCCCTCCCTGGCACTGGGGACAGAACCCAAAATCCCATCGAAATATTCCTAAAGGGTTAAATTATTCCTAAAGGATTAAATTCTTCCTGAAGGGTTAAAATATTCCTAAAGGATTAAAATATTCCTAAAGGGTTAAATTCTTCCTAAAGAGTTAAATTCTTCCTAAAGGGTTAAAATATTCCTAAAGGATTAAAATATTCCTAAAGGGTTAAATTATTCCTAAAGAGTTAAATTCTTCCTAAAGGGTTAAAATATTCCTAAAGGATTAAAATATTTCTAAAGGGTTAAACTATTCCTAAAGTGTTAAAATATTCCTGAAGGGTTAAATTATTCCTAAAGTGTTAAAATATTCCTTAAGGATTAAAATATTTCTAAAGGGTTAAACTATTCCTAAAGTGTTAAAATATTCCTGAAGGGTTAAAATATTCCTAAAGTGTTAAAATATTCCTGAAGGGTTAAATTATTCCTAAAGTGTTAAAATATTCCTTAAGGATTAAAATATTCCTAAAGGGTTAAACTATTCCTAAAGTATTAAAATATTCCTAAAGAGTTAAATTCTTCCTAAAGGGTTAAATTCTTCCTAAAGAGTTAAAATATTCCTAAAGGATTAAAATATTCCTGAAGGGTTAAGTTATTCCTAAAGGGTTAAAATATTCCTTAAGGATCAAAATATTTCTAAAGGGTTAAACTATTCCTAAAGTGCTAAAATATCCCTTAAGGATTAAAATATTTCTAAAGGGTTAAATTCTTCCTAAAGAGTTAATTCTTCCTAAAGGGTTAAAATATTCCTTAAGGATTAAAATATTTCTAAAGGGTTAAATTATTCCTAAAGTGTTAAAATATTCCTGAAGGGTTAAATTATTCCTAAAGTGTTAAAATATTCCTAAAGTGTTAAACTATTCCTAAAGTGTTAAAATATTTCTAAAGGGTTAAATTCTTCCTAAAGAGTTAAATTCTTCCTAAAGAGTTAAACTATTCCTAAAGTGTTAAAATATTCCTGAAGGGTTAAAATATTCCTAAAGGGTTAAAATATCCCTTAAGGATTAAAATATTTCTAAAGGGTTAAACTATTCCTAAAGGCGTGGCCCGGTGCCAGCCGGGATGGGGTACACCAGGGACCTCCTCACCCTCCCAAACCGGGCGGGTGGTGAATGAATTGGGCTGGGTTGGGTTGGGTTGGGTTGGCTTGGTGAGAAATGATGGATTGTGCCGCTGGAATTGTGAAAAATTCCCCCCCAGAGCTGTGGGGACATGAGGGCCCTCAAAAGCACCCGAGGTCCCTCAAAGGCATCCCTGTCCCCTCACAGCTCCAGACCCTTTAACCACGGGGTTAATTACAATAATAGACTTCCATACTGCATAATTAATCATTGTCATTAAAAGAATGTGCTTTAATTGAAGCGGAGAAGTGGAAAAACCCCAGAGGAGTCTGATTTCTGGGCCTGACTTCCCCAAAGTCAGCATTTCCCTGAGGTGGAGGGTGGGACGCACACGAGGTTTTGGGCTCACACGAGGGTGGGACCTGGTGGAAGTCACACACAGCCCCAGTGACCCCCAGCACTCCTGGGGGATTCCTTTGCTTTTCTGTGCAAATAATTGCAAATAATTAAAGGAACGCAGTTGGTATGCCAGCACTTTTCCAGCATTAAGGATGAGCTGGCAAGGGGGGGTTTATTTTAACAGGCATTTCTGCAATGCCAGCAGGCCCCGGCGCAGGGACAGGGGAGGCCAAAAGGTTCCCCCCAAAAAAATTGCTGTGGATTTGGGGAGTCGGGAGCCAGGAAATGTGGGCAAAGCCACCTCAGCCACGCTGCTGACCCCTCTCAGCTGGTGGCAGTGGCTTGTTGGGACACCTCAATTGAAGGATGCACCAATTTTAGTGTGAATATTTTGCTCTGGAGAAGAATTAATTTAACGTGAATACTTTGCCCTGACTGCTCTGAGCTCAGCCTGGCTGCCCAAGCTGGTTTTGGGGTTTTTTTTTTTATCCCTTTTAACACATTGGCAGCAGCTGCTGCAGCCTCTGGAGCAGGACTTGCTTTGCTCGTGGCTCCAGACTTTGCTTTTCCTTTTGAGCCGCCTCCCCTCAGCTCTGCTGAAGATGCAAAGATCCTTCAATCACTCCTTGGCTTTTTCCCGGGGATTCTGGCATCTCTGGGATGTCCCCATGGTCCTGCAGCCATCCCAGGGGGTGCGACCATGGTTGGATGCTGGATCCGGGTGGGGTGTGGGGGAACATCCCACAGCATCCCCCACTCATCCCTGTGGCTGCAGGGAGGGTTCCAGGGCAAACCCCTCATTCCAGAGGGCTGGAGGAGAAGCCACTCTCCTTGCTTCTCCCTGGGACATCCCTGCTCCTTCCCTTCTCCGTGGGATATTCCTGCTCCCCTCCCTTCCCCATGGGACATCCCTGCTCCTTCCCTTGTCCATGGGACATCCCTGCTCCTTCCCTTCTCCCTGGGACATCCCTGCTCCTTCCCTTGACCATGGGACATCCCTGCTCCTTCCCTTGACCATGGGACATCCCTGCTCCTTCCCTTCTCCCTGGGACATCTCTGCTCCTTCCCTTGTCCATGGGACATCCCTGCTCCTTCCCTTCTCCATGGGATATTCCTGCTCCTTCCCTTCTCCCTGGGACATCCCTGCTCCTTCCCTTCTCTCAGGGACATCCCTGCTCCTTCCCTTCTCCATGGGACATCCCTGCTCCATCCCTTGACCATGGGACATCCCTGGTCCTTCCCTTCTCCCTGGGACATCCCTGCTCCTTCCCTTCTCCATGGGATATTCCTGCTCCTTCCCTTCTCCTTGGGACATCCCTGCTCCTTCCCTTGACCATGGGACATCCCTGGTCCTTCCCTTCTCCATGGGACATCTCTGCTCCTTCCCTTCTCCCTGGGACATCCCTGCTCCTTCCCTTCTCCCTGGGACATCCCTGCTCCTTCCCTTCTCCCTGGGACATCCCTGCTCCTTCCCTTGTCCATGGGACATCCCTGCTCCTTTCCTTCCCCATGGGACATCCCTGCTCCTTCCCTTCTCCCTGGGACATCCCTGCTCCTTCCCTTCTCCCTGGGACATCCCTGCTCCCCTCCCTTCTCCCACCAAACCCCCCCAGTGAAGGTCAGGAACCCCCAGGTCAAGGTGGGGCCCCCGTGGGTCTGCACGGAGCTGCAGGATGGGGTGTGAGGGCCCTTTTTGGGGTTCTGCCCCACCCTCACAGCTCGGGGGGCACTGAGGGATGGGGTCACTCACTGCAGGAGTGGCAGCTGATGGTTTGGGGGGGCCTTGTTGGGGTCAGGCTCCTCCAGGCACGGCTCCCTGCCCCCTGCACCCCACGAGAGCTACAGGGGGGCAGCACACAGGGTGTGTCCCCTGCTCCCTGAGGGTCTCCTGCTCCAGGGCTCCCCGGGATGGGACATGGAGGGGTCAGATCCAGCTCTGTGGGGTCACAGGGCACTGCAAACCCTCTGCACACCGCGCTGAGGAGTTGTCCTGGCTCATGATGGACAGGGGGTGTTAGAAAAGCACCCAAAGGCAGCATCCATCGCCCTGGGCTGACCTGGGCAAGCAAAGCCATGAAATTATCCTGGATACTGGAGCTAATCTGGTTTCTCTTTATAGACTCCTTCGCTCTCTTTGTGCTGCCGTGACCTCCTCTGACGAGGAAATATGAGCGAGGCTGATGGTTATCCAGCAGCCCAGGTAAGAGTTATAAAATCCCTATAAATGTGGAATTTCACCCCACGTCTCATTTCTGAGCCTTTGCCAGAGCTGGAAGAAATATTACTTTATCTCCCTGCTAGCACAGAATATTCCCTTGTCTGCTGAAGGAGCTCCCTTATCACCCTTTTAATTTCCTTTCTGCTGCTCCAAGCAGGATGATAAGCCTCTGCTGCTGTCACTGGAGGAAGGGCAAGGCCTCGATGTCCTGTGAGAGAGAGAACCAGCCTGAGGTTCAAAGTTAAGGCTGCAGGAGGGATGGCAGTGACGAGGGGACAGGAGCTGGTGCCAGGGGAGGTCAGGCTCAGCCTCCCTGTCCTTTCCTCAGGCCCAGAAATGGCCTCAATGCCCAGAAGAAGCAAATATTGCTGGGTGCTGCCTGTGGGGAAAAGTGTGCTTCACCTGGGAAGGGGAGGCTGGACAAGCTCAGCCCCACCCCTGAGTTTTTGCTCATCTCTGCCATGTACCAATGTGAGAGTCATTAAAGAGGGCTCAGCCCCTCAGGACGGGGTTAAGGATCTGCTGGGGCTCCCTCTTTGCTGGTGGCACTGGGGACACACACAAGGTCTGGCTGGAGGTACCTGTGTGCCACGGGAGGGGACAGCACCCAGCCAGGGAGTGGCACCTGGGTCACCTCTGCTCTCCCTGCAGCATCAGAGGGACCCAGCAGCTCCCACAGCATGAAATGCCCCCGTGCCCAGGAAGTTTTAAATCCATAAATGCTCTCCAGCCCTCTGGGATGGGTGGGGGAGTGGAAGGAAGGAAGTTCAGGCATGAGGAGAGTCCCCAGCATGTCACACCCAGCAACGGTGGGGTTTGTGAAGCAGCTCCTCTCCCTCCTCGCTCCTGGAGGGATCAGGGTCCCAGACCTGCCCTGGGGGTTTCCAGTGAAGCCACCAGAGCCTGGTGTTGAGCTAGGATTAAATTCCCCATTACACAGTGTCCCAGCTGAGCTGCTGGCAGCGGGGCCTTGGCAAAGCCAGGCTTTGTTTAAACACTCGGAGCTCTGCACTCTACCAAGGATGACAAGAGATTACATTAGAAAGGGCTGGTGTTTAACAGGGATGCATTTGCCAGCTTTGCTGGCTGCAGGTCTGCAGCTCTGCAGGAATAGACAGTGCTGCTCATGTGGATCCTCCCTGCCCCTCTGAGAGGGCTTTGCAGAAGCCACAAAATTCCTCGGAGCCCAGCAGAGCCTTTGGGATGAGCTAACCTCCAGGAGGTGGCAGGGAGCTGTGGGCATGGCAAATGTTGCATTCTGTGTTCGGGATGCTTTTTCCTTCCCCAAGGGAAGGGGGGACAGGGGAAGTGCCACCCCCTGATCCTCTTTTCAGACCAATTTACCCCATTTCCAGCCCCCCTTCCAGGCCATAAACCCGCACTGCTGGGGCTGGGGCCTGACCTGGGCTCTGCTGTGTGAGCAAAGGCTTGGGGAGATGCTCTGTAACCAAGAAAGCTGGAGCAGAGGTAAAATGAGGATTTGTGGTGTTAATCAGATAGAAAACAAAACGATTTTGGGGCTGGAATTTTTCCTTTCTGCAGGTTTGCTTTTTGCTCTGTGCTCATCCCTTGGGAGCCTGGGAATGTGGAACCCACTGTGAGGAGGATGGAAAGCACCTGGATGTGGAGAGCTTCCCCTCTGGAGGAGCCTCCATCTGTGTGCTCAGAATGAGGCTGATTTAAATGGTGATTTATTTGTCTACAACGTGCAATAAGCTCAGAAAAAAACCTCAGCAATCCCGGTTTGAAAAGCAAGAAATCATTGAGGTTTTTCTCTCTCCTTTCAGAAGACACAGAGGCAATGAAACAGCAGTGATGGGTGAATAATAAAACTCTTCTGTGGAGCTCACTTGTGCTAGATAAAGTATAAAGCCTCACTGATGCAGGGCTCAGGGTGAGCAGAAAATATTCTACCTGAGCAGCAGCAATTAGTGCACTTGGCTTTGCCTTTGTTGTGCTCTGTAAATACAATTTTGAGCAGCAAATAAGCAGATAAGCTTTACCCAGACATAATAAGACAAATATCCTTTTCTCCTGCCTCTGCTGGGAAGAGAATTTCTCTCTGGTTGTGCAGCTGTTGGGGGAAAATAGCTGGAATAAATTGCTTGGGAGTTTGTGAGCAGCAAACACGGCCTGCACCATTAGCAAAGTGACTTTATAAATGAATAAAAGGGGAATGGGGAGAATATTCTCATTTAGATCGTGAAAATCCCTTTGACACCGGCTTGAGCTGGAAGAAGTTGAGGAACTTCTGTGGCATTTTATTCTCCTGATGCAGCTGCTGCAGGAGCTGCATTTCTGCCCTGGAGCAAATCTCCCGTGGGGAGCAGGAGGGCTCAGGAGCCCTCGGGATGCTGAGCTGAGGGATTTGAAGTGTGCCCAGGGACCAGGGGGAAACGCCAAAACGATGGATTGCAGTGGGAGGCAAAGCTGAATTCGGGCAGCTTTGTGCTGGTGCAGGCTGCGCCTGAGCTCTCCCCGCCTTTCCTTTGGGTGTCAACGCTCAGCTGGGACTCAAATGGTTAAATTGCCCTCTGTGAGACACGGGTGTGCCCCGCCCTGCCCGGGGCTGGCGGATCTGCAATTCCCTCCCTGGCTCCTCACTTACCCCCAGGAAGGTTTGGGATGTTTTAAGTGCTCTTGGAAAGCTCTAATTGATGCTGTGTATCCTCCTAGCCACGCTCTACACAGCATATCTCAGTAGCTGGGAGATCTCTCTCTGCCTCAGTTTCACTAGGGAAATAGAAATATAAATTATAAATGACACATATAATAATATAAATATAATAACAATATAATAAATATAAATAATATAAATACAAATACAAATACAAATATAAATATAAATATAGACTTCCCCATGGGTTGTGTGGTGCTTTGGGCTTCTGGCTTTGAAACCCTCACCAAATCATTAACAATTTACGAGGTGCTGGGTTCTGGATGTGCTTGGGAGAGGAAAACTTCCCCACTACTCGTGGAGACCGTAGAAAATCAGGAATTTGGGAGAAAAACTTGGAAAGATACAGGGGGAGATAAAGAGCAAGCCTGGTTTAATATTAGTTTGTGAGAGGACCAAGCTGCTGCTGTAAAACTGCCTTGGAAAACATCCTTGATTGTTTCAACAGATATTCATTTTCAGTTGATATTTTTTATGGAGGTGCTGTTGTACTGAGGGAAAAGAACACCAGATTAGCTGGGAACTTCCCATCCTTGTGTCTCTGTGCAGTGAGGGGCTGCTGAAGGGGCTGTTAAACCCAGGGCTGGTGGGCCTTAGGGCTCTGGGTGGACCTGGATGGGCCTGGATGGACCTGGATGGACCTGGGATGGACCTGGGTGTATGTGGATGGACCTGGGATGGACCTGAGTGTACCTGGATGGACCTGGATGGGCCTGGGATGGACCTGGGTGTACGTGGATGGACCTGGGATGGACCTGAGTGTACCTGGATGGACCTGGGATGGACCTGGGATGGACCTGGATGGACCTGGGATGGACCTGGGATGGACGTGGGTGTATGTGGATGGACCTGGATGGACCTGGATGAACCCGGGATGGACCTGGGATGGACCTGGGTGTACGTGGATGGACCTGGGATGGACCTGGGATGGACCTGATTGTACCTGGATGGACCTGGATGGGCCTGGGATGGACCTGGGATGGACCTGGATGAACCTGGGATGGACCTGAGTGTACCTGGATGGACCTAGGATGGACCTGGGTGTACGTGGATGGACCTGGGATGGACCTGGGCGTACCTGGGCGTACCTGGGATGGACCTGGGATGGACCTGGGTGTATGTGGATGGACCTGGGATGGACCTGGGTGCACCTGGGATGGACCTGGGATGGACCTGGGATGGACCTGGATGAACCTGGGATGGACCTGAGTGTACCTGGATGGACCTAGGATGGACCTGAGTGTACCTGGATGGACCTAGGATGGACCTGGGTGTACGTGGATGGACCTGGGATGGACCTGGGCGTACCTGGGCGTACCTGGCATGGACCTGGGATGGACCTGGGTGTACCTGGGATGGACCTGGGATGGACTTGGGATGGGCCTGGGATGCTCAACGCCCTCCCAGCTGCTGTGCTGGACCCTCCTGTACCACAGACCCCCCAGTTCAGCTCTCTTGGAGCAGGGCCCCCAGGAGAGAGGGGTCAGAGGAGAGCCATCTCCTCAAGTGTCACAGGTGAGCCATCTCCTCAAACAGCATCCTCTGCCTTGGGGCCCGATATTTTCAGGGTTTCTCTGTGCAAAGCTTTGCCTTTAAGCATCTGGAGCCCCTCACACTGAGGGTTGTGTCCACACCCCTGGGAGGTGACAGCCCCTGTTGCTGGCATTGCACCTCTGCTCTTTGCCAGCCCTCGGCTGTTGCAGGAAGGGGCTGTTTGCTGCCTCTGTGTTTGTCCTTTGAGTGGGAACATCCCCCGAGGGAAAAATCCACTGTGCTTTGAGTGGTGTCTGGAGCTCAAGGTCTACTGGCCCAAGCAAAATCAGCTTTCCCCAGTTATTTGCAGGGCTTCCATAATTCTTCACAAATTATGTGCACAAAAAAAAAAAAAAAAAAAGCCACACAAGGTCTGTGTGGGTTGGTTAAACCTCACAGGCTGGAGATCAGGAAAGGTTCTTCCCCCAGAGGGTGCTGGCACTGCCCAGGCTCCCCAGGGAATGGGCACGGGCCCCGAGGCTGCCAGAGCTCCAGGAGCGTTGGGCCAGCGCTGCCAGGGATGCCCAGGGTGGGGTTGGTGGGGGTCTGGGCAGGGCCAGGGGCTGGGCTGGGTGATCCTTGGGGATCCCTCCCAGCTCAGGGTATCCCATGGTTCTGCCAGCTCAGATGTTCCTGGGTGTGCAGTGGGAAGGGAGGTGCAGCTGCCCAAGGAGCTCCTGGTACTGATCCTCCTCCAGCTGTGCTCCTTGAGTGATCCCATCTCATCCCACAGCCCTGGACTGAAGGAAACTCCCCCTGCCATTCCTGGCTCCTGCTGGTGCTGGGCAGAGGAGGGGGATACAAAAGGGGTCCCTGGGAGCCCCCCTGCCACACCCCAAATGAAGCATTTCTCTGGACCTACAGTTTTGCTGTCTATTGGATTCTGTTAAAGGAATTCAATTTAGAGAACACCACGCCAGGCAGAGGAGGAGGAGAAGGGCAAAACATTATGGTTAAATAATTCCAATTAACCATTCCAGACCTTTCTGGCTAATTCAGTTGGAGTAAGTGTTGCCTGGTGTAGGGATCTGCAGGGCTGAGATCCTCCCACAGCTCCAGGGAATGTCTGGGATGCTGAGGGCTGGACTGGACCCGAGGAGAGCCTGGTTTGATGTCATTGAGCTTTACTGCTTGAAACAGAACAGAGAAGGAAGAATCTGGACTGTGAAGCAGAGCTCAGGCACCTCTCCTGCAGCCACTACCCTTGGCACATAAAATGATTTCCAGGCTAATTCCTAAATCAGTGTAAACATCAAAGCAGTGCCTGGAACGGGGCAAATGATCCAGCTCAGCTCTGCTGTGGAAAACCAGCCCAGATCCCAATGTGAAGCTTTACCAGAAGGCTGGAGATCAGCCCTGTGCTCTAAGGCCAGACATTTGTGGTAGAGAAACTTAATTTCACTCTTCATGTTATTGATTGCTCTTCTTTGACTTCCTAAGTAGTTGCCCCTGGTATTGAGACCAACAAGTGCCAGGCTCTTCTCTTTCTCCAGCTGCATTTCAGGGCAATGCCCAGGTTTGGATGACAGGAATATTTACTCATCACTGAGTGCTAAAAATTCCTGAGATTTCAGCTCAAAATCAAAGGAAGCTCAAACGTGTGGAGGTTTGGGAAGTGTTTTGCAGCTCTGACCAGCCTGTCTGGGTTTTACCCTCCCCAAATCTCTGCCAGAATCACAGAATATCCTGAGGAAGGGACTCATAAAGATCAGCAAAGTCTAACTCCTGGCCCTGCTCAGAGCAGCCCCACAAATCCATGTTCCTGCAGGGAACATCTTCCCAGAGCTTCTAAACCATTCTCATTCCTTCAGTCCCCTCCTGTGACAACCCAAAAAAAGTGACAATAAAGACTCAAAAATTGTTGTGGGTTTGTTTTTTTCTCTCCCCTAAATGTTTTAATAGCTCCCCATGCCTCTTGTCGGACAACATCTTCCCTCTTGTTGTTTTCCTTCCTGGTTGAAAAATCTTAATTTTGATTATGAATTCTTTGGGTCACAGCCCCTGTGCCTGTGTAAATTCACAAGGTTTATGGTCACCGATTCAAAAACCTCTGAGGGTAAAATCCCAAATCTTTTGGTGCCCTTGGTTTTGAGCATCGTGGAAAACACTGGTTTTCTGCTTGACTTGTCATCTTCTCCTCTTTTCCATTCTTCTGTGTTTTCATTCTCTAATTTGATATTTTTCTCTCCTCTCTCCGTCCTGAGGCTTCTCCCCTCTCTGGGTCTGTGGCGGGAAACACAAAAGTCTTGGATTTTCTCTGAGCAGCAGAGGCAGCTCCCACCCAGGGTGACCCAGCCCTGAGCTGCTCAGGCTCTGCTGGGGCTCAGGGCTTAAAAACAAATTGTTGCTACTGTTTAACAACAAAAAAAAGATCCACAAGTGCCATTAGCTTGGGGGTTTGGCTGTTCTGAGACCTCCAGCCCCCCACACACGAGGGAAACCAGAACTTGGGTTTCTTCAGGGGTTCTGCAGAGGCTTTTTTTCCTCCTCTTTGCAAAGTAGCTGAGCTCTTGATGTTGGTTCATGAATCTTCACTCTGCTGGAGAGATGCAGGTCTGGAAGCTGTCAAGGAGCCTCTTTTATGAGCACTTGAAAGCAAAAAAAAATATAAAGAAATGGGTGCTTCAAGCATAGATGGGACTAATGAAGCTTTTTTATCTTGGCAATTTGTGTCTACACAGAGTGGGGGCAAGGGGAATCCTACAGAGTGTTGCAAACCCATGTAGGGCAAGGCACTTAATAGGATGAAAATGAAATCAATATCCAGGGCTTAATTAAGAAGCTGCTTTTATTCACAGCCCAGGAAAAAGCCCCCCCACCCCCACATCAGAGGTGCCAAACACTTGCTGGATTGCAGCCTCACATGGGCTGTGTCCTGCAGGCCCCTGACACCTGCAGGAGGTGTCACCTCCCAACGAGCTTGGCAAGGGCTATTTATGGCCGTTCCTTCAGGAAATAACAAGGGGAGAAGGCAACAGGGGAAGAAATGAGGATGCAGCCCAATGGTCCTCCAGCTGTGGCTTCAAACTGACAGAGAATAAATTTAACTGGATCTGAGAAAGAAATCCTTCCCTGGGAGGGTGGGCAGGCCCTGGCACAGGGTGCCCAGAGCAGCTGTGGCTGCCCCTGGATCTCTGGCAGTGCCCAAGGCCAGGCTGGACAGGGCTGGGAGCAGCCTGGGACAGTGGGAGGTGTCCCTGCCGTGGCAGGGGTGGATGAGATGAATTTTTAGGTCCCTTCCATCCCAAAGCACTCTGTCATTCTATGATCCCATGATATTGGGATCAGTCCCAAACCCTGATCACTTCCTGAGCAGGGAGAGGACTTGTAGAGCCAAGGCGGGATGAGAGGGAACAACACGTGGGAAGGACTGAGCTCTTCTGCTTTCATGCCACTTGCAGAGCCAGCCTGATGTGTTTATTTCTCACTGAAGTGAGAAATGCAGCTGTTCCCAAGAACTAATCCTTTCATAAACTGTCTGAAATAGGAACAGTACAGACCCACTAAAGAGAAATATTCTAAACAGTGACTGGGCTGCTCAGATATTGGGTGTTACTGAATGTTTCAGGACTAGAGCAAGCAACCAATTTCTGATTACAGTACTGATTTGTTGTTGTTGTTATTGCTGTTCTGGTTACCTAAAAAAAATGAACAAGGCACTTGGAAATGTTCAGAACTTGAGGGATGAGGACCACTGGCAGTGTGAGCAAGGGCTGGACCTGCTGTTTGTAGGGGGAGCTGCTGGAGCTGGGAGTAAATGGAAGTGCAGAACTGATCACAATGTCCTACAGGGCTGTCCCCCATCCCAGCAGGGGGGTGACACCTCAGTGTGGGCAAAATGGTCACGTTCCTCTCAGATTTCCTCTTCCCAGGAAGGGTAAATCAGTCTCAGGGATGTTTGCTGGTTTATATGGGATTAGTTTCACTGGTGACTGCCCCAGTTTGTGCCCTTTGCTGCTGCTGGGATTCAATTCATGCTGCTCCCAGCTCTCCCTGCTTTCTGCAAGGTGAGCTGCTCCCTGGGTGGTTTTTGGACAGCAGAATCAGCCTGTGTGGCTCTGGCTGCCTGTTCCATGCTGTGTTCCCTTTTCCTGCCCTGCCTGTGGGGCTCATCTGGGCTCTGTCCCCCCAAATCCTGCCTGAGGGGTTCTTTGGGAGCTGGGAGTGATCCCGGCAGCTTTGGGAGAACAGGGATGTTCCATTCCCCTTTGTTCCCACTCAGCTCAGCCCCCAAAACCAAGGGGGACTTGTCAGGGGTGTCTTGAGGACACTGCCACGACCTTGCTGCCCATGCAAGAGGTGTCACCAGCTTTGCTCAGCTCCCCAAATCCTGCTCCAGGAGCTCCCGTGGCTCTGAACTCTGTCCTTGTTGCTCTAAATTGTGAAGAACTCACTCTGCTCCCACCAAACCCTTCTGGTGATCAACTGACCCCTGCTCCTGGTGGTTTTGGCCTTCATTCCTCACTGGACAAATGACCCACGGTGGGGTGGCAGTGCTGGGAGCTGAGCTGACCACTCAGCTCCCTGGCACGAATTCTCATTTCCACTCCACCCAAGTGATGATCCCTCTAATTCTCCCATTCCAGGGGAGGATGTCAAATGCATTCTGAAATCCCTGGCAGGGAAGCTGTCCCTCCCCTGAAGAACTGGGAGCTGTAATTACTGTGTTTAACTGGCAGAGATGCCAGTGCTGCAAATCCTGGCTGTACATCTGGATTTCTCCAAGGAACAGCAAACACCATCACTCGACAGGAACACGGGCAGGGAGAGGCAAAAATCCAACCTGAGGAGAGGAGCAGCCCTGGCTGCATCCAAAGCTCACTGAAGGAATATTTGATCTGATCTGAGGATCACAGAGGTTTCTTGGATCTTCAAGAAAACATCAGACACTGGGCATGAAAGGCAGAGTGAGAGTGCCCGTGCTGGATGGGCTCCTGCCCAGCCCACCCTCCCCAGCTGGGCCAGGAGCACCAGCTCTCCCTGGCTTTTCCACGTTTCTCCCTCCAGGAAAAGTCCAAGTCCTGCAGCAGATTGAGTTGGGGAAACTGCCAAGGAGAGAGACAGAGGCTGTGGGGTTTGCATTTTTTTTTGGTTCAGACCATAATAGAGTTTTTTGTTGTTTTAAGACCGTGGAGAATTTCTGCGATCTCAGAAAACCAAGCGATGGCACAGGAGAAATAATCTAATGGATGATGCTTTGTAATAGAAATAATAATGCAAGCATGGGCTTGAACTGAACCTTTAAAAATGCATGTGACCTCCCTTGGGAATCCCACAGGTTTTCTGAATTACATTCATTTTTGTCCTGAAAAAACTGCAGTCAGATGTAAAAAGCCTTGGAGCTCCAGGCCTTGGGTGCCTCTTGCTGAGGTGCTTGTGAGAATCCCACAGGGCTACAAACAATTCTTAAAGCTTTGCCTCGATTTTTAAAGATGGAAATCTTTAGGGGCATTGACAGTGTGTGTGTGTTTCCAGAAGCTGGCAGTGGGTTTAGTGCTTGTGAAAAGCTGCCAGGTCCCTTCAAGGCCCCTCTCTGACCACTGGGCTCTGCTTGCTGCCAAAGCTGAGACAAGGAAATGACCCTCCTGGTCCTAAATGTGTTTTGCTTCACTTTATTTCTTGTTTTTAACCCCCGTTCTTGCCAGTTCTTGTGCTGTGAAATAGTCAGCTGTGGTTTCTTCTTCTATTTTCCCATTTTCTGGCATTGCTGGGCCTCTCCTGCAGCACTCCCTGCAAAAAGCTTGCTCAGCTCTGCTGCATTTGGGCAGTATTTCCCTCCTTTTGGGGCCAGCCTGTGCAGTTGAGGCACAGGCAGCTGTACCCAGCGAGGTTGGAACACATCAACTCTTCAGCCATCTGAAGAAATGAATGTTTGGTGGTGGCGTGTGCTCTGTTTGCTGATTAAAATGATTTTCTCAGCAATAGAAGCTCTCAGTGTCTCCTCTGATGTGAAGATGAATAATTAAGTCCTCTCAGTAATGCAGATAAATAATGCCTTTGGAGAGTCCTGAGTGCTTCATAAATCAGCAGCCGTGTTCCTGAGGTGCCACCTCCTCGTGTCCTGGTGCTGGGTGGTGGCAGCAGGCTCTGGTCACCTGCTGGCCCCTAATGCCACCTGTGATGGCACTGCCTGGAGGCTCTGGTGGTGCCCCGGTGTCCCCAGGGCTTGCTTGGCACCTGGCAGGGTTTTATGGAAGCTGTTCATGGGGATTTGGGGCTGTCCCTCCTCCAAACAGCCCTGCCATGGGGAGTGCTGCCAGCCCTCTGTCGGTTCTGAGGTGGAACCTGGCCTGGCCTGGCAGAATGCAGGGCTACGAACACATAAATGCACATTTGCATATATACAGTTTTATATATCTATATGTGCGTGTGTAAATAGCAACATTTCAGTTTTTTTCTTTAGATTTGTTGTTGTTTGAACTTTGGGAGCCCAGACTGAGAATGTACTGGGTATAAGGGAAGAGATAAGTGCCTAAAAAGTGATTATGTGGGGGAAATACAAGGAAAAGTGCAACTTAACCACCAGCTACCCAGCAGGACATGGCTGTGCATTCTGAACCGTTCCTATCGTGCTTATTTATTGAATCTTAATTTATTTGCTCTCTGCTCGGGGTTGTTCTCAGATTTTCTGGGTCAGAGGAGGTGATGGTGCCTCTGTTTCAGAGCATCAGGAGCTCCTAGCAGGGTGCATCGCGGTGGAAGGGAAGTGCCTCGTCCCTGACTGTCCCTGGCTGTGAGGGTGTGACCGATTCTCCTGGCGTGGGGAAGGCCTGGGTGGCTCCAGGCATGAACAGAGGTGGGGGTTTAGAGATGGAGGAAAAATTTCTGCTGAAAACTTGGTGTGCAGATTTGGGTGGGGATGTTCAGATGTTCCCCCCCTGCCCAGCTGCTCTCAGGACTTGAAGGCACGAGGTTTCCACCAGAAGTTTTCCTCCAGGAGGACGAGCTCAGGGTGGGCAGTGCGTGCCCTGCTCCTGCCTCTCCCGGGGCCGGGGGGAACGCGCAGAAAGGGAGCAAATCCGTCTGTGAACACCCGAAGGAGCCGCGTGTGGCCGTGCTGGGGGTGGCAGAGCTCCTCCATCCAGCGCCAGTCCCGGGGCTGTGTCCTGCTCCCGATGGAGCCAGAGCCCTGCTGGCAGCAGAGATGCCCCCGGTGCCCCGAAAAGCCGCTGTCCCCCGACTGGGGGGACACCTCCACTGGCGATTTCCCTTGCAAATAATTAAGCTTTCAAAGTCTAAGACAGCAAGCTGCCTCGTTGACGAGGCCGCCCTACTGGGTGCCAGGGTGGGCGAGGGGAGAGCCGCAGGTGGCATTCAGGGTGGCACCGAGGGAAGCCACCCCCGGCCGTGGCTTTGGGCGGGTGGCACCCCCAGCCCCTGCCCCACTGCCCCGCGTGGGGTGAGCGGAGTTTCAGTTCTGCCCGTGCCGGAGCAGAGGGCGCTGGAGCCCCAGAAAACTCCCGGGGATGCGGCGAGCGGCTCCAGAGGCAGCGGGTCCCGCGCTCCTGCCGCTGCCAGGGCTGCGGAGCGGATTCTGCGGGATGCAGGCGCTCCTCGAGCTTGGACGGGGCTGGGCAGTGCTCCCCGCTCGCCAGGGCTGGCGCTCAGGGTGGTGCCTGTCCCAGGGGTGCCCGTCCCGGCATGCTGGGGCCAGGCAGCGGCGAGGCGGAGGTTGGGGTGATGATTTTCCTCCGAGGCATTTTCCCGTCCTCTCCCAGCAGCTCCGCGCAGTCCGAGGAGCCCAGAGCCTCGCTGGGTTTCTGGCCCTCGGCCATCAGCTCAGGGCGGCGTGGGCTATTGGCCCTCCACGGGACTCTTGGGTTTCCAGAATCTTTTCTTTGACATCCTGAAAGTTCGGATGCCACTTAAAATGCGGGTGATAACCTGCTTATGTATTTGGGATGGACACTAATTAGCACCCTCTTGGCCCCTCCCTGCTGGCTCTCTAACTCGTATAAAATCCTCTCACAGTTTATCTACTGTCGGGGTCGGCTTGGCAAGACCCCAGCACTGTGAAAGTCCTTTTTCCTTAGCCCGGCAGCCAAAGAAGACGTCTGGAAGGCGTGAAGCTGAGTTTTCAAGGTTGTTTATTTCTTCTTATCTAAAATATTTTCTCTCTGACCTGCCGAGGTCCAGCTAGTACAGAAGCCATGGCAGTCTGCCCCGAGCCCCGGGCGTCTCCCACATTATATACTCAAAATTACGTGTACCATGTTCGCAGTTCCCATACCAATACCTAAAATCTACGTTGGACAGTGTGTCCCTATCCTAGGCCAATAGAAAAGTGTCACTATTACACCGAGACATGGAGGACAAGAAGAAGGAAGAAAAGGCTAGGGCACGCCCAGATTGCTCCATCTTGTGCCCCTGAATTACATTCTATAAAACACCAAAATTCTACTTTTTCACCCTGTGTCAATTCCCTTATTTCACTACTCGAGCCCTTTTGGCTTGTAATTCCTCATATAAGGTTGGCAGCCTCTCCCATGGGCTAAAATCGAAGCCACAGGTGTTTTTGACTTGCTGCCAAGTTCCCTGAGCCCCCTGCCAGGGTCTCGAGACATCCAGAGCAGCCAAAGGGATGTTCTGGACTCCGACAATTTACCACTTTAACGCGGTGGTCTTGGTCCGTTGACAGCTTTCCCACCTGTTCCGGCACCCTGGGAGCTGATTTTCGGGCTTGCCCACCTTTGTGGTTGGCTGTGGCTCTGCTTCCCCCCGATATCTTGGTAGAAGGTAGGAAATGGTCTCAAGTTGCTCCAGGGGAAGTTTAGGTTGGATATGAGGGAAAATTACTTCTCTCGAAAGGTGTCAAGAACTGGAACAGGCTACCCAGGGAAGTGGTGAAGGCACCATCCCTGGAGGGATTTAAAAGTCCTATGGATGTGGCACTTGGGGACATGGTGGCCTTGGCAGTGCTGGGTGAATGTTTGGACTCGGTGACTTTAGAGGCATTTTCCAAGCTAAAAATCCCGTGATTCTATTTCCCGAGGAGCTCTGACTCCTTCACACGCTCCCGTTGGCAGCCAGTGAAAACGTGGCTCCTGCCTGAGCCTCGGGCTGCAGCTGGCGCTGGTTCCGTGGCACTGCCAGGGGTGGGACCCCTCAGTGTCCCCAGTGCCGCGGTCCCTGGGGCTGCAGCTGCCGGAGAGAGCCTGGGGGGCTGCGGGCAGGGGGAAGAGCAGCCCCCCGAGCTCAGCCAAGGTGGGGCAGCTCCCTCGTTGCCCGCCGCAGCCAGCGCGGCCCCGGGGCTGTGCCTGTCCCCGGCCGGGTGTGACACGGCTCCCGGGCAGCGAGCTCAGCGCACCCTGGGGCTTCTGCTGCCTCGTAATCCCGATTTCTGCCATCAGCGAGAGAGAGCAGCTCCCCTTCCCCCCTTTCCTTCCTGTCTGTGCAGTGGGGATCAGCTTCAGGGATTAACTCTTCCTGCTCCTCGGCCTCTCCTCCCGGTGCCGTGTGAGCCAACAGAGAGAGAGTGATAGAGACTCTGTGTGACCACAAGAGATTAATTAAACAGTAAGCCCTAATTACTGAGGCTAAGGCTGACCGACTTACTGTGTCTGCAAGATAGCTGAATACTTAATTTAGACGGGAGTGTGGACATAACTTTCACCATTAGCTGAACAAACAAGGAGCACCCGAGCTAAACGGATCGGCAGCCTGATGGATGTGGGGCTTCCTCCGGAGCTGTCCCGGCAGCCTTGGGCGCCCTCCGCCTCCTTCTGCCTGGCCTCGGATTTTGGGTAAGGGGGAGCCGCTTTCTAAAGCACGAACCTGCCCCAAGGGATTCCCCGCTTGTCAATGTTATTCAGATTCCAGGCTGCTTCTCAAAGTCGTTGTCGTTTGCATTTCACTGCAGGTTTGGAAAAAAAAAAAAACAAATGGGGGAGAGACTGAAAGGCATAAAGGCAAACCCAAACCCCAACTCCCAGTGCAAGGCAGTGGAAGTAGGGCAGCCAGCTCCTATTCCTGCCTCTCAGTATCTTCCTTTATAACAATAACAGATTCTAGGAAGTGAGGGTTAATCTGTAGCTGCAGAGCTTTTTATTGTGTTTCTCCCTTTCCGTGTGCATTAACCTTTCAGATTTAGAAGGCCGTGCAGTTGGGCATTGCTTTTTAAAAAAAAATCCTATTATCTGTGCGTGCTGCATGGCTCCTGATGCAGTCCCAGACAGAGTGACAGCCATTCCCCCATTAACTGCGGCTCATTGAGCACTTCATCAGACCTTGAATTGGTGTCTTAGGTGGACTGGAGGTCCCAAGAGGGCTTGAAGTCTCGCTGAGCTGAGCACTCTGCAGAGGAGGAGAGAGCATCCCAGGATCATGGAACAGCTGAAACAGGGAAAACACGAGCAAAGGAATCTTGATGCCTGTTTTGAGATTAGGGAAATGGTGATTTAGAGGCTGGAGGTGTCGCTGTGTGCACAGGGGTGTTAAAAGTGCTCGTGACAAAGCCTTGGGGACCCCCAGGTGTCCTGGCTCTGGTTTCAGCACTTGGCCAGCAAACCTCAGCTCTGTAAGAGCTGCACAGCACCACACTGGCCACAACTACTCCTGCACCTGCAGAAAAGGGCAGAAGTTACCACTGCCCTGGCTTTGCTTCTGTGTATGTCACATGTGAGTGAAGGTATCTGCAACCTCATCCAGGAAAAGTTAATTAAATACCCAATTTTAAGGTGTCTTGCCCACATTTTTGCATGCATGATCCATTTTGGTTGTGCCATAATGAACTGAAGACCTCATATGGGAAACTGATCCTTGTTTTCTGCCATCTGACCACATGGCACTAAACCCTGCTCCCTTTCCTGGTTAAAAAGGCCAAAACCAACTTGAAAATGGGAGTATTTGGGATGGCTTCAAAGCTAGTCCTGGGAACATTTCCCTGTGGTGTTTTCCTGCAGAGGTGGTGATGTGTGAGGTGGGTGCCACCACCCTGGCTCGAGCTGCACCGGTGTTTCCAAAGGATGAAGGGTGAAGGTGAACTCTCACTGACTGCAGCTGCAGAAATCTGTGCTGTCACTGCTCCGGGTTGTTCTCTGCTCCATGGTGATGCCTTCTGAGCTGGCCTTGCCCAGCCAGCTTGTTTCAGCTGCTCCAGAGCAAAGGCTCTTTTTTTTCAGTGCAAGAAAACCGTCGAGGTTCTCTGTTCCCCCTCCATGGCCTTGCTCAGGTGTGTGGCGTAAGCCAGAGCCTGGTCACTGATGTTGCAAACACATTTTGGCCACATTTTTCCAGCTGTTGGGTGCAGAAACCTGCATGGCAGCTGCAGGGCTCTATTTTCTCCCTTAATTCCACAACAACAGCCGTCCTCCAGCTGAGGAAGGAGAAGGCTCTGAAATGTGGTGCTCTCCTTGTGTGGTCTTCAGTCCCCAAGATCTTCAAAACTTTGGAGACCTTTGGGAGTCTGGGCTCTCCTGCACTTTGTCTTTGGGCATTTCATCCCAAACCTTGGCAGCTGTGGGCATGGAGCTGTTTCCCTGGCTGTTCATTTCTCTTCTATGCCTGAAAAGTTTCTCTTGCTCATCATGAGAAGATGAAAAGCTCTCGGTCTTTAATCAATAACAATGCTGAAAACAACCCAGGCAGGGTGTGACCCCTGCTGCAGTGGGATTTGACACCTGATACACAGGGAGCTTTGAGTAATGTCCAGAAAACTCCTGTGGGGGACAAGCACAGAAAGGCCGGGGTTTTGTCTTCAGCTTGCATTAACCTTTGGGCAAGTGACTGGTGAAATTCCCAAATTTCTCTGACATTTTTGCCTATCTGGCTCCAGATCTGGACATGGTGCTCTGTCAGTTCCTAGGATGCTTCTGCCTCCTGGATTCCCAGAGTGAAGCTCATGCAGAGCTGAGCCTGTACACGACTCAAGTTCAGATAAAGTCGGATTTGAAAAGCTGTTTTGACATAGAGATGCTGAGAAGCATCCAGGCAAATGTTAGAAGAGCCTAAGGAGAGGAGAGACCTGAATCTTAAGGAGGATTAGATGTCTGATCATTTACCACAGACAGATATGTACTGAAAGACAGGCAAAGACTCCCCAAATCTCCCTCTCCTGGTGATCAAGTCCTCAGTTAAATTGAGGTCTAAATAATGGAAGAGAAGTTGTGAAGTTGTCTTCCCTGCTGGCCAGTCTTGGAGACCAGTGGGGTAGAAATGATCTTAGAAATAAAAAAATAAAAATATGAGGCCAAATATACTTGTAAGTTCCTTTTATCTCTCATCTTCTCACAGCTGCCTGCCACAGGCACTCTCTGTGTGCAAACATGTTGCTTCCCCACGGAGAAAACCCTGTTCTGGTGGTGCTGGAGCTCAGAAGGGAACTCTGAGCACCACTGAGGTGTCTCGTGCCTCTTCAACCCTTGAGCAGCTTTGTGTCCCTGTGTCCTGTGATTTCCTGGTTATTTCCTGTGAATTTTCCATGGTGCTGTTCAGACATTGGTCCTGCTGGCTGAAGTCTTTTCTGAGCTGAAAACATCATTTTTGAGCTACCTGGGACTGAACTCGGCTGGCTCCTGCCACAGCCAGGGTTTGGAGTCGTGATCCACCTACAGAGGAATTCAGTTCAAGAGGAACAGCATGAGCACAACAGCTCCTGGTCCCCTGGGGCTCACCAGGGTGGGGAAGGTGCTGAGCAGGGACTGCCAGCTCCTGCTTTCTCTCCCTGCCCTGCTCTGGGCTCCATTCCCCTTCCCTCAAACCCATCTCAGCCGATTCTTTCGACACTGCCTTGGTCTGTGGTGGCCTGGGGGAGCTGTGTGGTGCTGTGGGATCGGAAGGGTTCCAGCCTGGGGGGTCTGTGCAGCCCCTCATGCCGAGGTGGAATTGCTGTGCAGCCCAGGGTCCCCACCCCAAGCAATGAGCTCAGGGTCTCTCTTGCTCCACGTTTGGGCAGCAGCTGAGGGTAATTGGCCCTGGGGGTTTAGGACACTAAACAATGCCATGATCAGGACTTGCATAGGAGGAGCTGTATCTTCAAAAGGCTTCTTTTCCCTTTGTTCACTCTCTTATTCTCGAGAAAAAGTTTCAGAGCATCTTCCTCATGGATTTTACATAAAGCCATTCTACATCCTCTGGCAGACCTGAGTGCCAGCTTTAACAATTTCCTCTGCCTGCATGGCAGCACAGCTGGTGCAAAATGGGAGTGAGGAGAGCAGGAATCCCTGGCCAGGAGCACCTTGGGAAGCTGCTTTTCTTGGCCTGAAGCTCTGAACCTTCCTGTGGGCTGGAAGGAGATGTGCAGTCTGTGCTGTTTGTTTATTTTTAAAGGAAATGTGCTCCCGGGAGCTGCTCTGCTTGGCATGACCCTGGATCCAGAGCCTCAAGATGGGATTGAAAAGGCTCCTCTGTTCCTCAGCCTTGCAAATTCTGAGTAAATAACAGCCTGCCTGCAGTTCCCCGAGCTCACCTGGACAAAAGGTATTCTGGAGAGCTCTGACCTTCCCTCCGAGCTACTCCAGGTGTAGGGCAGGGTCCAGGGAAGTCAGAGCATGATGGGAGTCCTTTCCTTCTTAAAGGAAGAAATCTTTCCTGCTGCTGTTTTTGCAAATGTCCCCACTCTGTCCTGCTCAGAGGGGGATGTTGGGGCTGTGTCCCTAAATTTTAGCCACCGTCCCTCATGCTGGAGGCCTGTGCTGCTGCCTCTGGAGCACAGCAAGCTGGAAATTCGCTTTGTGATTTCCCCAGAAACCCCTCCAGAGATGGAACCAGACTGTCCCAGCAGCTCCTGGGAGCTGCCCTGCCGGGGCAAACACAGACCACAGGTGCCTGCCGTGGTCCCAGTGTCCCAGGCAGGAGCATCCTGCCACTCTGGGCCATTTTCTCTGCCCTGACTGTGCCTTGCCAGATGGAAATGCTGCTCCATTAAGCCCAGTCACCTGCCTCAGGCTTGGGATGGAAGTGAAAGTCCAGGGAAACGCTTGATTGCCTGGCAAATCTGCTCAGGGAGGAGGAAGGTTCCTTGCTAAGCAGTGCTGGAGAGCAGAGTGATTTACTCACCTCTGTCTTTGGGGCTTGAGAGGAGGTGTCACTCATGACCGAGTCCATTTTTAGAATTTTCCATGGAATGCTCTTTGCCCTCCTGTAATGGGAGATTATGGATGTCTGACCTGTTTCAGTGCTCCAAATTTTTTGCTTTCTCTTAACTCCCCTGCTTTTCTCCTAATCTTAAAAAGCCCAACTAAATCCTGACGCTTCCCTTCTAAAAGCCAAATAATCTTTGCAATTGCAATCTCCTTCTCTTCTTTAAGGCCTTCAATGCTTAAGGTCTGCGTGATCTTCCTTAGGGTGTGAAAAAAAGCAATCCAGGAAAAAAGCCCTGAGCATGCAGATTGAGGAAAGGGCAAACTGGTTTAACAGAGCATCCTCATGACATGCTCACACCATTTTCTCACTGTCACGAACACCCCCACTGCCCTGGCTGCTGATTTCACTGCAGTGCTGTGGTGGGGAGTTTGTTCTGGGAGAGGCAGAGTGGTTTGGTGGCTGTAGGAGGAGAGAAGAGATGTGGAGGTCAGGATTTTCCCTGTTTCTTTTTTTAATTTTTTTTTTCTTTTCAGAGCTGTTGTGTCATCCATCCCCCTGATTCTGTAAGCACAGGAGGATGAAGATTTGTGGAAAGCAATGTATTTTTTTCTCCATATACTGATTTCCATCTGGAGAGGTGAGGGGTTATTGCAAATGACATTTCTTCTTCTAGTCACTGAGAAAAAGTCAGGTTTTTTCACTGAAAAAGGATGCAGGAGATATAGTGGCCAGAAGCACAAAAGTGAAAAATCAAACCACTAAGAAAGTAAGTTTAATAAAAATGAAATGAGTAAATGTGTCGGCTGGGGGAAACTTGACTTTCAGGTGAAAGATAAATCCATCATAGGATACAATGCAGTGAGGATAAAAACGGTTTTTAGGGAAAATTTTAAAGAAAGAAGAGCTCCCTGCACCCTCCTTCTCCATCCACAAAATAAAGGAACTTTCCCATTTGTGTGGATCAGCTCAGCACTGCTCAGGGGTGAAGATCCTAGGAGGAAACACCGGTTTGAATCTCTGCCCAGAGTCTGTGTGAGTGGAACAGGGATGCTGAACCACTCCAGCATCTGTCTCCGGGCAAAGTTTTTCCCAAAGACTCCAGCTCTCAGCTTGATCTGCAAATTACCCAAACCTGGGGAGGGGGAAAAGGTCTTTTATTGCATTGCCAGCAAGCGGAGAGGAAGGCAGCCTCCAGCCTGGAGCTGCTCTCTCTGCCCTGGTCCGCAGGGCTCGCAGACCTCTGTCGGTGTCGGGGGCTGGCGGTTCCTGCTGCGTGCGACCCTGGAGGCAGCAGGATGTGATTCACCTCCTTCCCTCGCTGTTTTCCGTGCCTCAGAGCCGCTGCCGGCTCCCCTCGGCTGCCGGTGCCGCCTCCGGGAGCGTCTCCTGCCTGTGCTGCATCGTGCGAGAGCCCTTCAGACACCGAGCCCCGGCGTAAGGAGCCAGTTCCTTCCGGAGAGTCACCCTTTGCGTCTTGCCAGACCTTATTTGTGTCACTTGTGGCTGCTGCCAGCCCTCTGACTGGCTCCTGAAGCCAGCAGATGTTATTGCTCCAGGCTTGCCTGGTCGGTGGGTTGGTTTTGCACTGAGCTTGGATGACTAAGGCAAAAAACACATTAGCGGCAGAGTCCAGGCTTTCCTTGCTGTGGAGCAAGTGCAAATGTGCCCCGGTTGACAGCCCTGACTTCTCCGGAGGGTCCCTTCTCAAAGTTAATAGTTTCTACCCCAAATTTAGCCTAAAATGCAAAAGCATTTCCTCGCCAGCTACTGCAGTGACTGTTGCCGTGCGGCGCTCCAGGAACAAGGAGGAGTTATCTCTCTGACTTGTGCTGGAGGGAAGCAACAGAGGGTGTTGGAATAAACAGGATTAAAGGATTTCGTCCATAAATACAGGATTAAAGGTATCCAGCGCTCTGCAGGAGTCATTCAAACCAAGGAGAAACAAAGTAAGTTGTGCAGAAGGGCGCAGCTCTGCTTGCAGCCAGCCCGTGCCGCACATCCCCGCACCGCCCCAGCGCCCGGAGCGCTGCGGGGACCGCATCCTCCGCCCCGCATCCGCCCGTGCCCCAGCCCCGAGCCCCCGGCGGCTGCCAGCTGAGCACCCCGAGCCCCGCACCTCATTTCGCACCGTGACAGCCCCCCCACCCTCGGCGTCCGCGGGGTTCTGAGGGCACCGGCGGGGTGACGGGAACTGCGCTGCCCAGCGCTGGCCGCGCCGCGGCTCGGGGCACCCGTGGGGGCAGCAGCTGGGCCGTGCACGTCTGGGCAGCGCACATCTGGGCAGCGCACATCTGGGCAGCGGCGCGCAGGCGCGGGGGCTGCCTCGCCTGTGCCCCCCGCCCATCCGAGCGGCGGCACCCCCGGCCGGGGCTCTGCGCGCCCGCGGAGCGCTGCGCAGGGGTGGGGGGGGATCGAGCCCTCCTTCCCCCGGGGAGTGGCCGCGGCTCAGCCGTATTTACCGGGGTGGGCGGCGGCGGCCGGGCCGGGCCGGCTCCATCCTCCCTCCTCCCTCCCCGCCCGCCCCCCGGTGCCGGTGACTGGAGCGGGCGGAGCCGCGGCGGCCGATTGGCTCCGGGCATCACATGCGGCGGGGCCGGGCCGTGCCGGAGCCGTGCCGGGCTGGGTTGGGCACGGCGGAGCGCTCCCGCGGCGGGCACGGCAGCAGCGCAGCCCCTTCCCAGCCCAGCGCCCCGTCGCCAAAGGGACCGCGGCCACCGCGGCCACCGCCCGCCGCCCCGGCCATGAGGTCGGGCCAGAGAGACGCCACCTGTGCGGGGAGGTGAGCGGAGCCCCGGCGCCTTCCTCCGACCCCCGGGCAGCCACAGCGGCGGGGAAGCGCAGGGGGTGGAGGAAGGAAAAGGGATATTTTTTGTTTTATTATATATCGATCTATTTTTGCCGCGATCGATCCCGATCCCGCAACTGAAGCCCCCGGAGGGAGAAGTGCTGCGCGCTGTGATGCGTCTTCCTCTCACCTCGGCTGCCAGTTTGGATTGTAGCGCCCGGCTCCGTGCACTGCGAGGATGGCTCGGTTTGGGGATGATCTGCCAACCCGCTATGGAGGTGGAGGGCCGGCCGGGGCTGGAAGAGGGAGCAGCCGGCAAGGTGGCCCCCAAGCCGGCCAAAGGATGTATAAACAGTCGATGGCTCAGAGAGCCAGGACTATGGCTCTCTACAACCCCATCCCTGTCAAACAGAACTGCTTCACAGTCAACAGATCCCTCTTCATCTTCAGTGAAGATAATGTTATACGGAAATACGCCAAGCGAATAACAGAGTGGCCATATCCTTTCAGGGAGGCTGTGTGGGCACGGGGGGAAGCTGGGGAGGGGGAGAGGGAGGCTGAGGGGCAGAGACCCCTCCAGGCAGCGCAGGGCGAGTGTCTGCCGCTGATGCAGACGGTGTGATCGGGCTGTGCCATGGGTGTGTGTGCCGGGGAGCCGTGTGCCCGACATGATGCACGGCCGTGGCAGTGGGAATGTGGGAATATGGGAATTAGGGAATCGCTTCTGAGGGAGCTCCGAGGGTCCTTTTGGTGTGCTTGATGCCAGGGGTGTGTAAGCCATGTCAGGGTGTCTTTAGAGGTGAGATGTACAGGTGCATGGATTGACATTTCCTACAATTCAAGTCAGCTTCTGTGAGACTCGTGTCCGTGAATCCTGATTTTTAATTCCATCTTGGAGCCTTTCAACTCTTCTGTCTTCCTGTGAATAGAAGATGGAATGTGGGATAAAAATGGTGACACCTTAGCACTGAAGCTACATTGATAGTAAGGGACATTGAGAGCTCAGTTAAATCCCAGGAATGCAATGATTGCAGCTCGGTTTTAGCACATCCCCTCCGGAATCCATTCGAATCAACATGAATCATGGCACTTCGATTAGGTGCATAGCCTAAGCTTAGGCTGCATGAAAAAAAAAAATTAAAATTAGCAAAACCTTGTGGCAGAAGGAGGCAGTAAGTGGGGAGAGGGATCATCTGCTGTACTGTGAAAGGGGCAGATGCTTTCTGTCTGATACCCAGCTCCCAGGCCAAGTGAGCTGCAGTGAGAAGGGGGCTTTGCTCGGAATGATGGTGGTAAGCCGTGAGCAGAGGGGAGCAGGCTGAGGCTCCCAGGGAGCAGATTTTGCGTGTGTGTGTACAGGAGTGCTTTACACTGGGGGTCTCAGGAGAGCCCGTTGTTTTCTTTTCATTTCATATCACACCCCTATTAATCCTGAGCTAACAGCAGCAGGGCCTCCTCCCAGCCTCCTAGCAACACTTTCAGTTGCCACACAGGCCAGCTCCTGCTTAGACTTCCCCAGTTTTCACTTCCTGAGGGGCTAACAGGAAAAATACACCAATGGAGTCAATGCACTTCCCTTCTCTCCTAACGCACACAAACACGTATTGATCTTTCTGTCCATATTATACAATCCCAGCGATTGCTGCATTTCCTCATCCATTTCTCCTTCCCTGCGTTTAAGTCTGGATAAACAAGCCCCAAACCCCTGGTGACAGGCAGAGCAGCGCCTTGACTGCGCGGGTAGACTCAGGCTTTCCCTTCCCTGCCTCTTGGGCGATTCGGCTGCATCTTTCCGGGGGATGTGGGGAGGGGACCCCCAGTGCGGCGGAGCCGGGGGACCGGCGGAGCCACCGGCGCTTCCCCGCGCCGGAGCGGCGGGGCCGGCGGGGCCGGCGGGCGGGCGGGGCCGGGCGCTGTCCGCGGCGTTGGGCTGAGCTGACCACGGTGCTGAATCCAGGCTGACCACGGCGTTGAGATGAGCTGACCGTGGTGCTGCGCCGAGCTGACCACGGTGCTGAGCCGAGCTGACCACGGTGCTGTGTCCGGGCTGACCATAGTGCTTGAGCTGAGCTGATGGTGGTGCTGAGCTGAGCTGAGCACAGTGCTGGGATGAGCTTATCACGGTGTTGAGCTGAGCTGACCACGCTTTTGAAGCCAGGCTGACCATAGAGCTAAGCTGAGCTGACCACGGTGTTGAAACCGGGTTGACCGTGGTGCTAAGCTGAGCTGACCGTGGTGTCGAGCTACCCTGACCATGGTTCTGGAGCCAGGCTGGCCACAGTGCTGAGCTGAGCTGATCACGGTGCTGAGATGAGCTTATCTCGGTGTTAAGCTGTGCTGACCACGGTTCTGAAACCAGGCTGATCACAGTGGTGAGCTGAGCTGACCACGGTGCTGAGCTGAGCTCATTGTGGTGCTAAGCCGGGCTGATGGTGGTGCTGAGCCAGGCTGACCACGATGCTGAGCTGAGCTCCCCGCGATGCTGAACCAATCTCTCCATGCTGCCAAACCGAGCTCTTCGAGTGCTGAGCTGAGCCCTCCAGGGTTGTTGTGTCTGCGGTGCGGCTCGGCTCGGCGCTGTCCCTGGTGCTGAGCTGAGCTCTCCTCTGTGCTCAGAGGAGCTCCCCATGGCGTTGAGCTGATCTCTCCGCAGTGCTGAGCCCATCTCCCCGCAGCGCTGGGTCCATCTCCCCGTGGTGCTGGGTCCATCTCTCCATGGTGCTGGTGCCAGCTCTCCATGGTGCTGGTCCATGTCTCCATGGTGCTGGCCCCATCTCCCCGTGGTTCTGAGCCCATCTCTCCATGGTCTGGGTCCATCTCTCCATGGTGCTGAGCCCCTCTCTCCATGGTCTGGGTCTGTCTCTCCATGGTCTGGGTCCGTCTCTCCATGGTCTATGTCCGTCTCTCCATGGTCTGGGTCCATCTTTCCATGGTGCTGAGCCCCTCTCTCCATGGTCCTTGTTCCATCTGTCCATGGTCTGCTTCCATCTCTCCATGGTGCTGAGCCCCTCTCTCCATGGTCCTTGTTCCATCTCTCCATGGTCTGCTTCCATCTCTCCATGGTGCTGAGCCCCTCTCTCCATGGTCCTTGTTCCATCTGTCCATGGTCTGCTTCCATCTCTCCATGGTGCTGAGCCCCTCTCTCCATGGTCCTTGTTCCATCTCCCCGTTGTGCTAAGCCCCTGTCTCCATGGTCTGGGTCCATCTCTCCATGGTCTGGGTCCATCTCTCTGCAGTGCTGAGCGGAGCCATCGCCCACCCTTGGCCCCCGCTGCCGCCTGTGGCACGGCTCCACCCTGGCACAGCTGGGGATCGGCACAGCTCAGGGTGGGAGATGGTGGCAAAGAGCAAGGGGGCACCTGGTGCCAGATTTGGATTCTTTTCCCTCCCCACTTCCCCCCTACATCCCAAAAGGGCGCCGAGGGTTTTATTCTCACTGAGAGCGGGCATTGCAATCGAGCAGTAATTCATGTTTTAGACCTGGGTAAGTACTCTAAGTTGAACTTTTCATGCCCATCACTTATTTGCACCATGTGCTGAAGTTAACTGTTTCTGAAGAAAAATTCAGCAGATGGTGTTTAGTTGTATAATCTATTTGGAGGCAATTTAGCTTATCAATCTCATTGAAAACCAATACATATTAATAGTTTTTTATTTCCTTTGGACCTTTCGCTTTCTTGCTCCCGGATTCCTTGAGCAGCTCAGTTTGTGTGAGTCTCTAACTCTCTTAAAGAAGTGCCAATTCCCTACTTCTCTTCCAAACACAACCCAGAAAGAACCGAGGAAGTCAAGGAGACCAAATGTCTCAAAAAAATATAACAAATCTTAGAATGCTCAATTAATGCAACTCTGTGGGGTTGGGGTTTTGGATGGGGTTCTTCTTGTATTGTCCAGTGTCTTCTTTAACTTCTGGTCCCCACTCCATTTGAATACATGATTTTAGCTACAATCATAGCCAATTGTATTGTGCTGGCTCTGGAACAACATTTGCCGGATGGAGACAAGACACCGATGTCAGAGAGATTGGTGAGTTGCATTCATTCATTTTCTTTTTTTTTTTTTCCTGGTCTAATACAAAAAGCAGTTGGCCACTGAGTGTTGGGAGTGTTTGGATCTGTTTTAAAGATCCACACGTAAAAAGACAGGCATTGATATGACAATCAGAAAAAATCTGTCACAGCAAGGATAACTGTCCCCTCCAGATCCCATCTGCACAAGAATGCTTCATCACTCCAGCCAGCCCTGCCCAGCCATGGGAGAGAGCTGGACCTTGTGTTATGATCAGAAGGGCTTCAAACTTAGATTGTCTCTAAACCAGGACAGGAAGGAGCTGAGGAATGCTTAGAATTATCTATGGAATCAAATGAACTTCTTTGTAATTTTAATTTTCCCAGGGAGTGGTGGAACAGAGCGACCTTTTAGGATTTGTGTGTCTCTTCCTGCCACAGCACAGATCCTTCAAAGCAAACTTTGGGTTCGGATGATTACACTTCCTTTCCCCCCAAAAAAAAAAAAAAAAAAAAAAACGCAACCAGCTTGCAGAGAAAAATAATTTACCCGCAGGATTTATGGTAATGAGTCCAATTACCTTATTTCAAAAGAAAATAGAAGAATAGCTTCAAAATAATTCTCCCATTTATCATCCCTGTAGGAAAACTGTGTAATTCTTGGTTTGATTTTTCTCCTACTTTTAATGATCTGGAACGTCTTGCATGCCCAAATGCATTAATCCTGGTGCATGTTCAAAGGATGGATAAATAGGGATCCATATGTGTTTTCCATGTAGATGCTATATTATGCAAACAAAGATAACATTAGGCTTGCTGCCAGAAACAAGAGCCTCTGAACAGTGGTTGCTGCAGTTCCCAAGGATGGCCCATGCCAGTGGGCAACTCTCAGAATCTCATTCTCCAGAAGCAGGAAAAAGTGTGTTAGTGAGCAGTCTGGAGAGTCAGGGTCAGAATGTGCTGCTGGTTTGGAAATGGATCCACTCCTGCTGGCTGTCCTCCTGCATGGGCCTTGTTTTCTCTCTCTGTTGGAATTCTTTTTAATTAAGAAGACAGGAGGATAAAATTAATCAATGATTGTATGTAGATCTTTCTGCCACTGAACCTGTCTTTCTGTGCTTTGGGGTTGGCTGGCAAGGCCAGCCTGGGGGTGTGAGCAAAGCAGAGGTTCAGAGCCAGGACTGAGCTGGGAAAGTGCCTTCCATGGTAATAAACATAAGGAAAAGCAGTTTCAGGGACGTTCTGGCTTGGCAATCCTTTGGTTCATGTTGGTTTTATGTTTCTCTGTATCCCTCGATTTATAAAGGCATCCTAGAGGCATTTTATTGTCCTTTTCCCAAGAGTGTTAATTTCATTTTACAGCACACACACCTTCAGATCCTGCCTGAATCATTCCAAAGGGCATTGCCAGTGAGCAGTGTGAGAGAGCTGTGTGAGTTAAATGCACAATCTCTGCCCTGTTGGCTCTGCCTCGGAGAGGAAGGAAGAATTAACCCCTCACTTTTGTCCCAAGCACTGTTATGTTTGATCCAGATACCCTGAAGCCATTTTAACTAGAGCACATTTGTAACTCTGAAGTATAAAGTGATTTTTCATAGAGTAGCACTGAGAATCTTTACAAGTCATGAAATACTTTTTATTTTTAACATAAGCTGGAAAGAATAAGCATTGTGACTAAGAAAATCTGTCTTCTAGTTTTCAAAGTGAAGCCTCTTTAGAATTCTCCTTATACTTCTATAAACTGGAAGCTGTTTCATCGAAAATGTTACAAATCTGTGTTAAACCACAGTGGGGAAATGTTCCCATACATTTCCCATACATTTTCAGGTTTGTTCAGCCAAATTCTAAGTCCATGCAGAACAGCAGGTGCTTTATTGCTGTCTTTAGCAGGAATGGAATTGGTCTTTTTTTGGACAATGGTTAATGGATATGGCTTTTTTTTCCCCCCTGGATTCATTAAAATCTCCAAATTTGAGATCATCAGCGAAGAGTTAATCAGATGTTAAAGATATGAGGTGCACATCATAAAACTTTTGTGACTGGGAGATGTTGGCAGAGTTGTTGAAGGAAAACTGAAGTTGCCCAGATAATTTGTTCCACAGAAACAAAGAAAAAAAAATAAGGTTGTCTGTTTGGTAAAGCTGAGAAAAAAAAGGGAGGAGCCCATGCAAATATTTTAATTATTTTTGTCTTTTATTCAAAATTCTCCTCTATTTATCTCCCCAAGACCCAGGATATGATCCTATAGTGCAATCTCACCGGGCTGTTTTCTGTGCTCCTGTTATTTGTCAGACAGGGTTAACTGAGCACATATCTCAGCACATGCAATATTCCAAGATTTTGAGTGTCTGAGTTAGGAGAATTCTCAGGATGTATAGAAAAGCATTACTTGGCTCTGGGCTGGAAATTCTGGTCAAAATCAGGGCTCTGAGAAAGCACCAGCCTGGTGATCAGAGCATTTAGTGGTGAACTGGAGGAGTGGCTCAGCTCCTCGATCATCAAACGAGGAGTAAGCTCATTCTCCTACCAGCAGCAGACTGACCTACCCCGAGGCCCTTTCCTTCTCTGAGCTGGAAGTCTCACATGCTCTGGATGCTGGGAATGTTTCCCTCCCACCAGGAATTGTCCAGTGGAACAGGTTAGATCCAGGATGGAACAATGTCCATCTCCACCCAGTGCCGTAGCCAGGGGGCTGTGGGGTCAGCATCCCTCTATCCCAAAGAATACTGCATTGTTTGTGCACACAGGAGTGATGCAGCTGCAGAGATGCTGAGGGAGCTGTTCTGAGCAGCCCAGAGCCTGCTGGTGAGAGCTCCAAATGTGGGAATGGGAACTTCCCATCCCAGCCCCAAATGGTCTTGTGGGTACCTTGCTCACCTTGCTCAGCTCTTGGCTGTCCACACTGAGACCTCTTTCTCTCCCTGTCTCCTTCCTAATTGCTCAGTTTTCCATGAGGAGCTCCAGGAGATCTCTCCTAGAAGGACAGTGATGATTTCAGAACTTGCAGGACAGGAAATCTCTTTTCTGCCCTGCTGTGCCCTGGGGCAGGCCCTGCTGGAAGGCACCAGAGTGTCATAGTTGAGATGGAGACAATACAAAGCAACACACTCCATTTTCAGAAGGCTTCAAACTGTTTTTAATTCTAGCATGCATGCTTTTCTACATTCTTACAAAACTCAGAAGTTTACACTTTACTCGTTGGTCAGGAAATACAAACCAAGTGCTCGTTGGAACAGGCAATTGCAGGTTTCTCTTATTTATCCCATTTTCTTTCTTGGTTTCTATGTCAATGACCTTGGTAGAAAATTCTTCCAGGGGTGAACATGGATCCTCTTATCAAACTTCTCTCTGGCTCACAGAAGTCACTGTAAAACCTCTTCCACACCAGAGGGGCTGTGGGATGTTCGCTGCAGGCTCGGGGTGTTTGGCTCCCCCGGGTGTTTTGGATGTGAGGACAGAACATCACATTTCCCAGATTTTCAGCTCTGTGACAGCTCTGGCAATTTACTAATGGATTTAATGCTTTCTCCCATCCACAGGCACTTAGAGCAGTAATGTGTGAGCTGCTCATATTAACCTTTGCATGAACAAAGCATTTCACACCCAAACCTCTCCAGGCTGTCACATCTGAAGGCCAAGGAAAGACACTAGGACATGAAGTAGGAATGGTAATGACTTTCCAGACCCAGAAGCTGTTTCTGATCAGAAACATATTGATTAAATGTGTGTTTGGCCCAGTCTCAAGCTCTGCTGTGTCCACAGCAAACAACTTGCTGGCACAGCTCTGGCTGCTGCCCAGATTCTCTGCCCTCCTTCCAAGTACGCACAGGGATTCTCATCATCACCTGCTCTGCCCCTCTGGAACCCGAGCAGGGCCACAGCCTTCGGTCTGAAGGAGCTTCAGGGTGTCCTAGCAGGGACTCTGAGCTGAGGCAGGGCCATTTCAGTGCTGCACAGGGCATTCACCCACGTCCTTCCCTCCTTCCATCACACACAGTCAGGCAAATCCTTTTTTTTTTTTCAGCTGTAACTCCTCGCCCCAGTGGGGCATAAATTTTATTTTTTATCTTCTTGTTACTGCCTTGATTCTTGGGCTGGATCAATGTAAATTTAGGCAGGCTTTAGAAAAGACACTCTTTTGCCTCTTATTTCCCCAGTTACTCCCTGCCAACCCTATAGATGAGTTTTTCTTTGTAATAAATACCCAAATCCATCTGTGAGCCTTCCTGCTTCCATAGAAGCTGACAAAAACCCCTGACCCACTTCCTAAGAGCTCTGTGTAGCCCTAGCTTTGGGAAGAGCACATCCCATCAAACCCTGGAGTACCTGGAGCCTGGCTCTTTAAAGCTGGGAGCTGTAATCACCAGGCACCTGACCTAGATTGAGCAGAGACTGGAGTAGATACCAGGCTTCAAGGAAGTGAGGGAGTAATGTGGAGGAGTGCATGTGGGTAAAGGTAGCTTTTTTTGTGTGTGTTAGAAGAGCTATTTTTAGAGGCACGCGAGTAGTGGTGGGATGGGGATTTGGGATGGGCTGGGAGGCCTTTGTGTGCAGACATTATCTGGAGCTGTTGAGCCAGGAGCTGTGGGGAGTGTTGAAGAACAGGTGGATTGGACTGTCAGAAGGCTCCTGTGTCCATGAGGAGTTGTAAGGAACTTCTCCTGGAATCACATAGCATGATTTTTGACCTCTTCTCCCTTATTCCCTCTTTTCTGTACTGGGTTGGAGCCCTGGGATGCTTCCAGCTCTCGCTGTGGAGCAGCTGCTGGAAGAAGATGTGTATTGTAGGATTTCTGTTGAAGGTCATAAAAGGTCTGGTGGCCGTTGCTCCTGATTCTCTGTGGGTAAACAGCTCTGAGATGGGCAGCTGGAGGTCTGGCAGTGGTGGCTCCTGAGTCCTCTGAGCAGCATCCGTGAGGGACAGAGGGCTTGGAGGCGCTGCTGCTTGTGCAAACCCCTCCTTGGCTGGAGGGGAAGCCAGTTTGGGGGCTGGGTTTTCATTTTCTGCTCTCCACTTCAGCCAGAGGCCCAATGTGAGCTTAACAGGCCCCTGCTCTGTTTCGCTGCCCGGCCAGCCAGCACCTGCGAGTGTCTCTGCAGGTGACTGTCACCTCACCACAGGGGCATGGCAGGTGGAGCTGCTGGGGCTGTGAGGTTAGAAAGGTGGAGGGGAATAGAGGTAACACGGGGTGAAAGGTGGAATGTGTGGAACAGCTGTTCCCACTGAGGTGTGTAGGGATGTGGGGAACAGAACCTGAATTCAGCAGCTGATGGAAAAGCCTCTCCAGGGGTTGTGTTTTCCAGCAGCTTGGGGACATTCCTCAGTGGCTGGAGCTCTCTGCTGGACTTGCTGAGCTGGGTCATGTGTTAGGGAAGATGAAACAGGAAAGCCTTATGAATATGATTGCCTGGCAAAAGATTTTGAGAATATAGAAACTGTAAGTGAGATTGAGATGAAAGCAAGCTTTGAGATACCAAACCTTAGTTACTGAACAACTGGAAAACAATGGCATGGCCGGCTGAAGGTAATCCCCTTTTGGTGAAACAACACCCTCTGCTTGCAGACAGCTCCAAGGGGCAGAGCAGACCCTACCAGCTTGGCAGAAGGGGTCGAAAGTGTAGTTTTTAGGGTTTAAAATGTAACACAGTATGGTAATGTCATGATTCTTGTAGGGTGTGTGTAAATGCTGTAAGATTTGTATCTTGTACTAGATTGGTTAGTGAAAATTAGAATATTCAGCACAGAAGATTTATTGTATTGTAACGGGAACTTCGTACTCTTACTCTTGCCCTCTCTTGCTCTTGCCTCTCTTTCTCTCTTGCTCTCTGGGGCCTGCTCCGAGCTGTGGCCAGCAGCTCCAAGCAGGGCCCTGCACCCAGGCCCTTGTAATGAACCACAAGTTCCAAGCCCGGGCTGCAGAGATCTCTCATCTCCATCCATCCTGACCGTCCTACCAACCAACGCTCCTGCATCATGTCCAGCCCAGCCTCCTTGGGAGGGCTGTGCTGTCACGTTACAGATCCCAGGGTGGGTCAGGCTGGAGGGGACCACAGTGGGGTCACTGCTGCCACCTCCCTGCTCCAGCAGGGCCACCCCAGAGCACAGGGCACAGGGCGGATGGTTCTGGAATATTCCCAGTCAGGGAGACCCCACAGCCTCCCTGGGCTCTGCCCAGGGCTGGCACTGCCCGGGGCAGGAGCTCTGCCTCCTGGGCAGGGAATTGCTGGGCTCAGGCCCTGCCCGGGGCTCTGGGGCCATCGCTGGGCCTGGAGCAGAGCCTGGGCCTGCTCTGCCCTCTGCACACAGGGACAGACTGGGACAGACAGACAGGGACACACAGGGACACACAGGGACAGGCTGGGACAGACAGACAGGGACAGACAGGGACACACAGGGACAGGCTGGGACAGACAGACAGGGACACACAGGGACAGACAGGGACAGACAGGGACAGGCTGGGACAGACAGGGACACACAGGGACAGACAGGGACAGACTGGGACAGACAGACGGACAGACAGACAGGGACACCCAGGGACACCCAGGGACAGACTGGGACAGACACACAGGGACAGACAGGGACAGACAGACAGGGACACCCAGGAACAGACAGGGACAGGCTGGGACAGACAGGGACACACAGGGACACACAGGGACAGACTGGGACAGACTGGGACACACAGGGACAGACAGACAGGGACAGACAGGGACAGACAGACAAGGATAGACAGAGACACCCAGGGACAGACTGGGACAGACAGGGACAGACAGACAGGGACAGACAGGGACACACAGGGACAAACAGGGACACACAGGGACACACAGGGACAGACAGGGACAGGCTGGAACAGACTGGGACAGACAGGGACACACAGGGACAGACAGGGACACACAGGACAGACAGACAGCCAGGGACAGACAGAGACACCCAGGGACAGACTGGGACAGACTGGGACAGACAGAGACACCCAGGGACCCCCAGGGACACAGAGGGACACCCAGGGCTGAGGGCCCCTCTCAGCATCACCTCTCAAGACTGAACAGGCCCAAACTCCAGTTTCTGGAGCAAGTGCTGTCCTGAAGTGTGGGTCTGTGCCAGAGCTGAGCAGGAGTTGCTGTGCTTGTGTCAAACCTGCTTCTTCCCTGGTTCCGGGACCACAAGCTTCGACATTCCTGATCTTTTTCCATCAGAGAACAAACAATCCGCTATTGTCACTGGGAGAATTGCAAAATACAGACAACTACACCTCAAACAGCAGCTCAGCTCTTTGGTTCTGGTGGCCAGGAATGCCAAAGCCACTGGAAAAGAGATTTCTAATCTCTCAGAGTGGAAGTTTGCTTCTTATTTGGGTAGGGCTGCTTTGCTTCCATTGAATTCAGCTGAAAACCGGGATCTAAGGCACATTTGGAAATTGGTTACTGGTGCCAAAGCTGATGAACAAGTTCTTGAAATTGATGCCCATTGCTTTTACATCTTGCTTTGTTCTCGTTTCTTGCCCAAATCTTCCTTCCAAATGTGAATGCTTCCATTTGGCACTGAATTTGTGTTGAAACTCCAGTCAATAAAGTCTAATCCTGAGAGATCTGGTGCAGAGGTGGAATAAAAGGTTTAGTAAAACTGTAGAGACTGAGCTTGATTTTCTGTGTAGTGAGCAAGGGCCCGAATCTGCAGTCCCAAGGGAGGTGTTAGTCTGCACCATGGACCCCAGACACAAATCTTGCTGCTCCTGCTGTTCATGGGAGGGGTTGGGGATTTCTCCCTGAGCCAGATCCCCAGTGAAAGGAAAACAAATGAGGCTGCAGCTGTGAAAATTGATAAAATGGAGGAGAAGGAGCAAAGAAAGAACTGATGGAATAAATGATAAATAAATAATTTCCTGTCAGTGCAGTCAGGCTTGCTGTGGCTGACTGTTGCTCCCAAAGACACCCTCTTGTTTCAGGTTTCTGGATGAATTGTGGAACATTTTCCATGCCAATAACTCCAGAAACCTGTCATCTCTAATTTAAATATACCCTTAGAGCAAAATTTCCGCATCAAAATTCCCTCCAGAATATTCTGTAAAGGTGGAAAGTGTGGCGTGAAACCATCAGATTGAAGGCCAATAGGATTGCCAATTTGTACAGAAAATCCGTTTCAGAGAAATAACAATGAAATTCCTCTGTGAGCTTAGTTCCAACAAACTTAAACCTTTAATTTCAGCTCTGTTCAAAGAATGGAAAAGGTGTGCAGTTGCTGCCTGTAGCTGTTTAGGGGACAGGTTATCACTGGTTATTAGCAGGAACATGGATATCTCCTTGACTCCTTTAATTTCCCTTCTTTTCCAGGATGACACTGAGCCCTACTTTATTGGAATATTTTGTTTTGAAGCTGGTATCAAAATCATCGCTCTGGGCTTTGTTTTTCACAAAGGCTCGTACCTGCGCAATGGCTGGAACGTGATGGATTTTGTCGTGGTCCTCACAGGGTAAGTGACCTCCTCTCCCCCTGAGCTTAACGGGGCTCTCACCCTGATTTGTGGTGTTTGGTTGCTCTGGGTTGGGCTGGGATTGACTGGAGTGGAATGGCACTGAAATCCTGCATGTAGTAAATCCAGCTCTTGTGCTGAATGAGTCACTTGCCAAGCATTTGAACCAACTCAAAAGTGGTTTTGAGGATATTTCTTTGTAGATATTTGTATCAGTGTGTATCTGATCCAGACACTTCCTGATATTTCTGTGGCTTTGCAGGTTCTAATTGCCACTGGTACTTGAACTTGATTTAAATCAATTTATTTTCGGACATTACAGGATGACTTTAGAACTCAACATGGAGTGTGCTAACAAATTAAATGCATCCTGGTTTTAAGCTGTTACAACTCTGAAATCAGCCAAGTTTCTGCAGGAATGAATTTCTTCCCCTATAAAATAACTTTTCTCAAAAGAATTCAAAGGTGTTTGAAAAGAATTCAAAATGTCTTATTAAGGATGGAGGTGAAAAGGTTATGTGTGCATTTTGTACCCTGGTTTGAGATGATATCACTGATCTCTGTCTTGGAAATGCTGACATTATTTTACATTATGCATTGCAGCAATTTCTGTCTATATATATAAATAGAGGGTGATGCTGGTGGATAATGAAAACATAAACATGAACACTTCTAGTCTACAAATTGGCTTTAAAGCTTCAGAGGAAATGATCCAAAGGTCTGCGTGAGGTCCTGAGCTTGCAGCCTTCATCTTGGAAGGATTTCAGTTCATTTCTCCCCAGACACTGCAGCCTGGCTCCTGCTATTGATATGCTTCCCATATCCGTCCTTTCCCACACCTTCCCTGCCCGTGTGTGTGGCGAACGTGGGTATTCCCTGCTCCTGGTGGTGGTGTGGAGTAGGGAAATGCTTGCATACATATACAAATGTATTCATTAGCTACATGATCACTGTAATTCCATTTGCATTCATGGCACCCTGTGATACAGCACTTGAGAGGCCAAAGGGAATTCTTGATGTATTAAGAGGAAGAGAATAAATATTCAGGGCTTGGTTCTCCTGCTGCTGGGGCTGGGTATTTAATCAATAGAAACTTCAGTGGAGGCACAAGGAGAATCAGATTTCCATACTTAGAAGCAGGGGGTACCAGGATGAAAAGAGAATTAGCACACATGCTACAATTATTCTCACTGACACTCTGTTCTGATTCCTAGTTAGCTCCACGCTGTTGTTTGTGTTAAAAAAAATAAAATCAAGGTCCTGATTCTGGAAAGGACTTTGGCATTGGCTGAATTTATCCTACAGCAAAGCATTCCACTATATGCTGGAATTCAGCTGACTCCAGTGGTTCTCTACTCAAAGTTCAGGCTGCACAGAAAAGCTTTTCTGAATCCCAGCCATATTGCTTAGACATGGTTTGAATTCCTTTTATTTTTTTTTTTCTCCATAAACACAAGACTCCAGAGTTTGTTGGTTTTATTTTCCAACTGAGACATTCCAAGTTTTGCAGCCGAAGCGGCCGCGGGATCCCCCCGGAATGAGCGGCGTCTCCCCAGTGCTGTGGGAACTGCTTGCAGCACTGTTTGATCCTGGAAAATAATTGTGGAATATCAGCTTGATGAGACAGCTGGAACAAGGACCCCCGGTGCCATCTGCAGCCCCGCGGGTTCCTTTGAAGTGCCATCCTGTTAACGTCACCGCTGCTGTTTCCAATGGTGACACCAACTGGGCCCTGCTGAAATTGTTTTGTACAAGGGCTTCCCACCAGGCAGCAGTGCAGGGGTGGCAAAGGCTGAACTCATCGGCTTCAAGTCCAAGAGTCATCTCCACTGAGGAAATCCAGACCTCTAATCCTTGTAATTCGAGGGCTGGATTTAACAAGGCACTTGAGCTCGTGCCCGATTTTTGGCGTTAGGGGGAAGGTACTGAAAATAACAGAGTTACTCATGCTTGGTTTGTTGCTTTCCTGAATATTTCTAGCCCAGGTGGAGGGAGCACTGAAAGCTCTGCAGCTTCACACTGGGGGTTGAATTGGTGTTTTCTCTGTAGCCTGGTGTGTTTTGCTCTGCAATGCCCAGATCATGATGAAGTTCTCAGCTCACTCCTGTGTTGCCATGGGGCTGTGCTGGAAACCTGGAGTTCCTCTTCCTTGGGTTTCCTTTCATGTGCACGAGCTCAGGTCAGAGGGGAAACCTGTGCAGGGCTGTTTATTTGAGACAAAATCCTCCTCATTTCTGCATCAAAGCTTCAAAGTCAGCTTGATGAGTGAGAAATTTCCTGCTGACAAACCCTCCAGGGGTGGGCTGTAAGGTGGAGACATGAGTGGGACCTTAATTTTCATTTCAGTGGAAGGCAGACTCAGATCTGTGTATTTCAAAAAAATGATCAAGCTGTAATTTATTAGGGAATAATAAAAAAGGACAGTGCTAAGGCAGTACTTAATGTGTTCTTGTAAATATAGATAGGTAGGACATCAGTTTTTGAAATATGGTTTTGCTACTCTATCAAAAGCTTTCCTTTGCCATATGTGCAAGATTTCTACTTGAAAATGTTACTTCATGTTTCCCAGGCAGTGCTCAGCTCCCAAGCTCAGTTTTACATTGATCTTCAATATTATAGAGGGATTTTGAGTCCTCTTTTATTTTTTTTTATTTCTGTGTAAGCATGAAAGATCATGAAAATGTTCCATGATACCCCACACAGAGCTGTGTACCTGCTAATCCTGCCAAGTGCTTGTTTTTATTAAGGTAAATGGTGAATGTCAGAAAACCTGATCTCATTTTCAGCTTTTAGCTAAGCACCAGAAAAGCAAAGAGCAGCTCTGCTCTCATTCTCTGTTTCCATAGGAAAAAGGCCAGCCAGAGTCTGGGTGTGCTTTGGAGGAGGCTGTGGGGGAAGGCTCTGCATTGATTGAACTTAGCCTTGTGTAAATATTCCAGTGATCATGCAGCAATCCTTCCCACCTGCTTTTTCCAACCCTTTATTTTTTTTTTTTCGGCTACTCAATACCTGCACCCTGGAATTATTGATAAATATATTTTTTATCTACTTGCAATGAGGGAGATTTTGTTTGTCAAAAGCAGACAGCAGAACTTGTTAATCAGGAAATACATCAGGGCTGTGTTCCATGCAGCCAGGATCAATATCTTATTGAGCTAAACTCGAGTCTAACAGATAGTGGCCCAAAATGGCTTTGGTTTGTTGTTCCAGAAAACACTCCCTCGGTTTCTTTTCCCAGCAATGCTGTGGTGCTTATTTCTCATTTGCTTCCAAGGAAACCTGTGGATCTGCTGTTAACAAAGGCCTGGGAAAGGAATAAGTTGCTCTCCTTGGAAGATTTTGTTACCTCTGTGATTTTTTAGTGATATCTTGTGATCTCCACCACTTGTAGACGAGTCTCAATGAAAGCTGCCCCTGCTGTGATGGGCCTGTTGCTGTTGGGGACAAAACCACGTATTTTGTAGTTCCTGCTCATTTTATTTCCACATTTCTGTGAGATTGCACTGGCTCCAGTGGTGACATCACCTATTAGCAGCACTAAATCACACAAAAATGCAGTTTCTCCATTGGCCTGGGACTGGATGATCTTAATGCACTTTTTCCAAGGTGGAGGCAAAGGGACTTTTTAACTCTGTTGCTGCTATGTGTTTTGAGTTGAAAATTTTAGAAATCCACAGTTGTTTTGGGGACAAATTTGTCCTGTTCCCAAACTCCTCAGCTGGAGCCATGTGCTCTAATTCAGGGCCTGGAGGGTTCAGACCTTTTCCTCTTGGAGTTCATGGGAGGTTTTCTCCCGGGTTTTGGATGCAAAGCCTGAAGAACTGCTGGTTTTGCATGAAGCTGGTGTCAAGGGCTGTGGGCTGAGGGGAATAATGGGGAACAAGGCATGGACAAAACAATATTGGTCTTTGAGTCCCAAAATTCAGATGTCTAGGGGTTTTTCAGGGGAAAAAAAAAGGCTTTTAAACCGTGATGTCCAAGGGGTCTGCCCTCAGTTGTGTTTTAGAACTTGTTTATACTTCTGGTTTCCCATATTAAGGATAATGGGCTTTAGGGTTTAATTCCATACCCCAAGAAAGGAGTTGCTTGTCCCTTTTTCATCACCAGCTATCTGAGATTCCCCTTGGTGCCTTCTAGTAAGGTTTGAAGAAGAATTCCTTTTTCTGCATGCCTATGGTTTTATGAAATGCCAGCTTTTCCCCAGGCAGAGATTTATGCTGCCCAACTTCCCTTGACCTGAGAGCTTTTCTGTGCACCACAGCCTTTGCTGCTGCTCTGGTCCTTTCTTAGTTCTGCCACATCCTCATGGAGTGACCACAACCATATGGTGTTTGTCCAAGAGCCACACCAAGAGTGGCTAAAGGCCGCTATGAAATAATGGAGTGCTTGACAGGATCGTGCTCGGCCCTTTATGAACAGAATTATTTCTTTTGGCTTCAAATCAGCCTGGATTAAACACTCTTGAAGAGTCCTGGTGGCTTCTTGAGCCAGTTGGATCAGCTGCCTGGATCTCTGGGTGGGACTGGCAGAGACAGTGTGTGCCAGGCCCAGAGCTGCCAAATGATGTGCACAAAGTCTCTGTGCGGGTACGGATGTCTCAGGCTGTCTGGAACAAATCACAAAAGCCAGAATTATCTTGATTGTCTGAGAAATGTGCTCCCAGCTCCTGATGCTGCTAATAATTTGGAAGGCAACTCATTTAGTAACAGCATAAAGGCCTGCTCATCCTCGATGTGAGCGTTGCTGGTTACCAGGATCATCCTGCTATGTGGGCAGTGGGAGCTGCTATTCCTGGTGCTGTGTTTGAGGAGCAGCAGCCTTGGATGCAGCGATGAGTGACAGAGTGGGAGGCACAGGAACCACCCAGCCTGGGCTGTGCAGCAGGTTTGCACCTTGGAGCTGCCCCTTTCAGGTGGATGTACCTCCCAGACAGGGGGTGGGGGGAGATGTGACCAGGGAAGTGTTGGAGAAGGAAATGCCTTGGTGAGGGCTGGGATTTCTTAAAGCTGTCAAATACTCATAGAAGCTTTGGCTCCAGCATTTCTTTCTCTCCAAGTGCATGTTCCTGTGCTTCAGAAGCCCTTAAATGAGGGTGTCTGAGCTCTGGGACTGGCTCTGGTGTCCTTTGTGTACAAGGGTGACAAGATGAGGGGAAATGCCTTCAAACAGAAGGTAGGCTGAGATGAGATATTAGGAAAAAAATCCTTCCCTGTGATGGTGAGGAGACCTTGTCAGCTGTGGCTGCCCCTGGATCCCTGGCAGTGCACAAGGTCAGGCTGGACGGGGCTTGGAGCAGCCTGGGACAGTGGAAGGTGTCCCTGCCATGGCAGGGGTGACACTGGATGATCTTTAAGGTCCCTCCCAACCCAAACCTTTCTGTGATTCCATTGATTCTATATTCCACCTGCAAATAACCACAGAACTAATTAGAGAAATGAAATTCAAATGAAATCAGCCCCCTTGGCTGCCCTGCAGCACCCCTTTAGGTAGCTGCTGAATGCTTTGTTTATCAGCTCTGGGTGTGGAGATGAAGGGAATGAAGGGGTCAGAGCAGGGAAGTGCAGATTTTGCTCTGCTTTCCTAATGTGGAAATTTTGGCACTTGTGTGCTAGAAAGCAAAGCAGGGCAACAACAGGAGCTGGGAAAAGGGACACTCTGAGAAGGAACAAGCTCAGTCCTGGTTGGCTGTCACAAGGAAAAGGAGCTGTTTGCTTGGGGTGGTGATGGACTCGGGGTGAGTGCTGTCAGCACTGTGCATGAGTCATGAAAGGAGCAAAGCCTTTATGGATTTTAATGCAGCTGATCCTTGTGTTCAATTTCTTTTATGCTCCAGTGATGGATGGACACTTGCTGGCTCAGAAGAGCAAAGGCCCCCTTCTGAAATTAAATCAGATAAAGGTGGACAAGACACAGGGAATTTACCTGTAAGGTATTACCCAGTGTTCTAGCTGCTGAGTGAGGGCAGAAAGGGAGGAAGCCAAGCAACCAAATTTTCATTTTTGAAGCAGAGAGAATTTAAAACTGGGAGGGAGGAGGGTGTATGAGGTCTCAGGTTGAACAGAGATTGTTCTATCCTCTGGCCCTTGGCTGTCTGGGTTCTTGGGGAGCTGCAAAAGCCATTCCCTTTAGAGAAGACTGGGCAGGGAGGAAGGGTTTGAGGCTTCTAAATCCATCTGGCAAATGTCCCTGTTTCCCTTTTTGCCCAGTGGGCAGCAGCTTCCTTGGGACTGGAGCTTGTTTTCTCTCTGGGCTTGTTTCTCCGAGAAAAGGGGCACCCTGGCCATGCTGAGCCTCTTGCTGTGTTAATTAGGGCTCGTGTCTTTTTTTGTTGCTTGTAGTGGCTTTTCTGCATCGATTTTGGTGGGGGTGGCTGGAGGCAGGTTGAGAGAAGCGGGTGGGTGAGTAACTGAGTGGCTGGCTGCTAAATCAGGAGACTTTCCTGGGCAGAGGAGGACTCCGGGCTGTGCTTAGAGGAAGGCTGCAGATGGTCCCAGCCCCTCAGAGGACCTGCAGGTGGGGACAGCCCTTCCCTGGCAGAAATTATCCTGCTCTGGCTCTGCTCTGGTGGTGACAAACCAAATGTTTCAGGTCAGAGAACCTCTCAAGGGCAAACAGATAATGAGATTGATGTGCTGCTCTCTTACTTTATTAAAAAGGACTGCAAGGTATAGAATACCTGGGATGAGAAGTGATAATGATGGAACAGCACAGGGACCCCGGAAGTCGAGGCACAAGCAAACCCCTTTCTATTACAGAGAGAGGAAATAAAACCATCCAGGTTTCCATCTTGGATCCATTTCCACATTTTGTGCCTCTTTGTGCTTCCTGGAAGCTTTGTGCTTACAGAGAGGGGCTGCCAGACAATATTTACGGGTGTTTACCTCTCCCTGCAGCAGGGCAGCTGTCAAGTAAAAGTGACCATACCAAGTGAAAGTAAGGGTTGTCTCTCATGGCAGCCAGAGCTTTATCAAAGGCAGGCAGGATCATTAGTCCAGAGTCCAGACAGTATTTCTAGCTTTTTATGGCTCTTGAAGGCAGGTGGGTGGCAGGGAAATATTGTCTCTTGTGAAGGAAGCAGCTGCACGGGCAACTGTGGAGCCTGCAGGTGGGAAGAGGACTCTGGACCTTGGGATCTGCTCCTAATGTGATCCTGCCCTGGCAACCGTGTCCTGTGCGCACCTAGAGGTGGAAAACCTTGGGAGCTGCTCTCGGAGCTGGGTGTGGACACTGGGAATTCAACCCCAAACCAGCAAATCAAACTGCAGCTTAATTATTTTTAATGCTTCCTAGTTTAAAAACAAACAAACAAACAAAAAGTCACCAAGCCCAAAATACCCAAGTGCTGTGTGTGGTGTTGAGTGCTGTCCCATAATTAGATGAGGAGGAGGGTGCAGGTTACCTCAGACTCCTGTTTCTCAAGTAGTGCTTCTGCTGCTGTGTCCCAGTTCCAAGGGAGCAGCTTTGGATGGCAAAGTGCCTGCTCATCTGAGAGGAGAAGAACCTGCCTATGACTGTGGAAAAGGGTAAGGATGTGGAAAATCAGCCTGGTTTTAGTTGTGATCTAAGCCTGAGTGCCAACAGTGAGTCTGCAAACGTGTCCTTGCATCCACATCTCACCCCAAAGGTTTTGGGTGCTCTCAGATCATTCTCTTCCTCAGGGCTCTCTAAAAACATCAAGAAAACTTGAATTTTGAAAACTTGGATTTGGAAAACTGATTTTCCATTCTGTTCTTGCTGAACCACCAAAGAGGTGTGTAGGATATTCTGGCCAGGGCCAGGCTTCCATACTGGAAGCTGGAGCCAGAGGATGTGTGAATTCCAGGTCAAGCCAAGTCCAGGATCAGCACCTGGAGATGATTTTCCACACAATTCCACAAGATTTTTTGCTTAACTTCAGCTCTCTTACATCTTCTTGTGCTGAAGGGTCTGATGGGGCTGGGACAGAGGAAGGGATCCCACATCAATGAAGTCAGGCTGCAGGATGACTCTTATGGATGAACTCCTGACTGTGGGAAGGCCACTCTTCTACCCTGGGCAAGCCCAGCAGCTCAGGGGGAGAAAGTCCTGCCTCCTGTGGCAAACATCAAACCTCTGGGGTGAGCTTAGAGGCTTTGGAAAACTCCCTGATCCTCACAAAGGAGCAGGGCCACCTACACAATACACAGGAGAAACCTTTCCCTCCTGGCATGGTCAGCATCAGCTAAATGCATGTCTGACACAATTGTGTCTCCTCCCTACTCCATCTCCACATATTTCGGTGGCCAGAAAAGTCACCTGTCATGGGTTTTGGATTGAGAAATGAAACAAACTCATTTGCTCAGTGATCTCAGGGTGGAGCATTCAGGAAACAGGTCAGGCTTTTCTGGTGGATATTCTTATTCTGTCAGTGCTGGAGTTGTCTTGGTTTCTGAGCTGGCTGCAGGGCTGGGTGTGTTTGTGTAGGTGATTCTCGTGATCAGCTGCAGAATTTTAAAAGCCTCCCTCTGGAGCAAGAAGTTCAGGTCACTCCTGAGCTAAACCCAATTTTAGACAATAATGGGTTTAGCTCTTGGCTCAGTTCAAGTCAGTTCAGGCTGGGCTGGGTGAGATTTGAGCAAGGAAAGGATCAGGAGTAGAGACTGGAGCAGTGCTGGGCTTCCCTGAGAATAGAAATTGTTCCTGGGGCTCTTCAAAGAGGGAGGGCAGCTCTCAGCCAGAAATCTGTGGGCAGAAGGTTGTTCCTTAGGGAAGTTTCTGAAGAGGGGTTGAAGCTGACTCCCCTCCTTTGCCTCATTACACAAATTCCCTGCAGGGCTCTGCACAACTGGAAGGTCCCAGAGTCAGACTGAGGCTTTAGGAGCAAGTTGATGGTCCATGATATGATGTAGAAGTACAGAAGTAAAGGATAAAAATGAGCTGCTTGGAGAAGACTGAGACTTTTTCAGCTACAAAATGTTCCTGAGCTGAAGAACTCCAATAATCAGAAATGGTTGGATGTAGCTTGCTTCTGATTCAAAAGGGACTTAATAGAACTTAAATTGAGGCTCTCAGCTAATTTTCCAATTAAAAAGAACCAAAAAAGGAAGACAGTTTAATCTTTCAGCCTTTTGGCTCAATTTCCCCCTCTCAAACACCCTGAACCAGCATCCTTAAATAAAGTTTGGGCATGGGAGCTTAGGATGAAGGCTGTGAAAATGATTAAAGCATTGAAGAAATGTCCATTTAAGGAGACGTGAAAAGGCTGAGAGAGTTAAAATGAAGAGCAGAGTCTCATAAGGCTGAGATAGATAAAGAAAAGCAGAGAGGAAATCATGTTTCCCTATCTATTTTGGTAGGACTCAAAAAACATCTGTGACAAAAATGAAGTTTTAGAACTTCTTCACTAATGGGAATGTAATTAACTCATGGAAATCATCACAAGCACTTGCTGGTTTGGGTCTTGAGACCAAAGTAGCCTTGACATCATCTTCAGATCCACCAGAAGGGAAATGGTTTTTTCTGAAGGGGGATGATTAGGCTTTTCCCTGGTGCTTCCTGGAATAAGCTAGGTGGAAATGTGAATAGGCTGTTTCATAATTGTCCTTCTCTTTATCTTGTAATTTCTTCTGAATCCTGTGGAGCCACAGCTCAGGAGCAGGATCCAGCCTGTTCCAGCCTGACCTGGGAATGCGACTTTGCCAGTTTAGACATGAAACAATGTCGATAGGAGTGCTGCTATTTCATCACTTCATGTCTGATTTAAAGATCAAACATCTTCCTGCTACAGCTCAGAGAGAAACTTCAATGCTCCAGTGCTGAGTGTGCCCTCCAACCCCGTGAGCCTCAGCTGTGGGAAAAGATCTGGGGTTGAAAATTGTCACTCGTTTCAAATGAATCCCAGGTGGTTTCTGGTAATGTGGATCTCACTGTGATAAAGGAGGGTTGGTTTTGTGGAGGAGGCAGGTCTGGCAGGCTCAGATTTGGTGCTGCAGGGTTATAACTGCTCCCTTTCCATGGTGGAACATCCCCTTGACCTTCCTTTGGGAGGATCTCATCCATAGCCTCCCACCTTCGCCAGATCTGGAACACAGGAGAAGATTCTGGCAGGTGAAATTATCCAATCAGAGGGTGGCCCTGTCCTCAATGAGGCTTCAGTCAGAGCTGAGAGCTCGTCCAGCTGCCACAAGTCAGGCATGAAAGCTCTCCTGCTGGGGAGGAGCATTAACAAACCTCCCTCCCAGTGCCAAAGACAAATCTCTGCTGCTTTTCTGGCCTCCAGTGCTGGGAGGAGAGTGGCAGCCAAAGGCTGTGGGAGGTTGCAAGGAGTTATTTCTATTTCCACACTGGGAAGGGATCTGCACTCTTGGCTGCTGGTAGGTGGGTAAGACCTTTCCTGAGGGTCATTAGAAACAGTCCTGGAGAAAAGATGAGGTGAAGTCTCAGCTTGATAGAGACATGGACTGCTGAATCCTGGCTGCTCTGGCTGCAGGATGAAGACTGAACTCCAGAAAACTCCTCACATTTCTTTTTAATCCCATTATTTTCAGAAGTTCATATCCATGTGATCCAAGTAAGTGACGCTGTATCTGTTCAAAACCATTTAGCTGATAACACAAATAACCTCATCACGGATCTCTGCAGCTTATCTCTGCTCTCTGAGAAATGTGCTGAAATGAAAAATTTTACCTTTCTTCTCTTCTGATGCCAAATCTCAGCCTTATTTACCCACTTCCTGGGCAGAAACATTCCAAATTCCTGAAGTTCTGTGGCCAAAATTACCTCCTGGACTGGCTGGATGAATCCTGAGCTTCTCTGAATTTCTTGTTCTGTAATAATCAATAAAGTACTAAAATTGGATAGGTACAATAAAAGAGGATTTGGAAATTCTCAGCTTGGTTACCAGTTGTACAGACAGGACCATCCCAAGCCTTTTTTTAAAAAACACCTACTTTTTTTTCACTCTGGTTACAGCTTTAAAGCCAGTTATAACAGGTACCCCTGCCTTATGATGGTAACCCCTGCCTTTCACAAAGGGTGAAAAAGACAAAGGAAGCTTGGCATGATCCAATTTCTCATTTTAATTTGAAGTATGAAAGAACAGGAGATTATGGGAGCAGTTAATGCTGTGTCCGAGGCAGATCCAGGATAATGCAGTTCTGGTTCTCTTCTGGAGCAGACTGGGCAGTGGATGGGATTTTGGGTGTTGTGTTTTTCTCTTCTGCTCATGTCTTTGGCTAATAAGGGATTTTAGGCCGTTTCTTTTCCCTTTGTTTCCACATTCTCACCTCTTTAAAAATGAAGGCAGTGCTGGAACCTGACTTTGTAACGTACTCGTGAAGGAGGCTGGCTGTCAGCACTGGAACGTAGTGAGTTTAAAACATCTCAAAAGAAGTAAAAATAAGCCTTTAAAAATGTTGAAATGAAGTGTGGGGAACTTGAATCAGAAGTAAAAGAGATGGTAACAGCATCATCTTCTAGAAATCATCAGCTAGAAATCTTCTAGCTGCTCAGTCACTGTGAGTGGGAGACTCTTGCACGGAGCTCAGCGTTCGTGTTCCACGGGGAATGTGTTAAATCCACGGCGTGGCACACACAGAACTGCAGCTGTGGGTGTCTGCCAGAGCTCAGCCCGAGGCAGGATTGGACCTTTGGGGGAGGTGGCGTGCTCCCATGCATGCCATGAAAATGTGGCATGTCCACGAGTGTTGTCACTGACTTGCGGTGTGAAAACGAGGGGCTCCACCTTGGGTGGAGAGAGGGGAATGTCCTCGGTGGCAAAGTCGGTGCTCAGGATCATGTCCTGGCTTTGAAATGCTGGAATCATGGGTTGATCTTCAAAAGCTGTGACTTGTGAATGGAAGGCAGAAGTTGGGAGTCTTTTCCTGGTGCCTCTTTCCACAGAAGGATGGGGCTGTAAAGGTGTCCTGAAGCAGGAGCCTCTCCGGGGTTCCAGCAATGCTGAAGCCACAGCTGTGACCTCAGGCCAGGTTCAGCTTTTTGGGTTTCAAAGGCCACATCTGAGCAATCAGCTGAGACCTGCTTGGCATGAAGGTGCCCAGGGGACAAAAGCAAACAAAATTTGTATTTATTTTTCCTTTTTGGAACCTGGCAGCCCTCCAGCTCATCAAACAGCACTTCTGCTTCTGATCCCTCTAGGGCTGCCCTCTGATCTGGCTTGTGTGGGAAGGATCAGAAATCCTTTCCTTGTAACTACAAACCTCTGGTGTCCCTCTGTGAGAGCTGGAAGATGCAGAGTTAGTGTCCCTTTTCCTCAAATCAACCTTTTGTCCATTAGCAGGAGTGGAATAGCCCCCCTGCATCTTTGGAAACCTTTGTTCCACAGGAGGAAGGTTTGGGTGAGGCTTAATTTCCATCTAATAGCCTGTTAAAATCTTCACATGGTTTCTTGGAGAATGCCATTAAGAATCAATTACATTAATGGGGCTCAGTTGGAGCTGTGCTGAAATATGGATGGGATCAAGGAAAGTGACTTTGCAAAACAGGGTCCTTGGTGGTGCAGCCATTTTTTCCTCCTGATCTCCCCAGGTTTCTGTGTGGACCAAACCTGCTCTTGGATGTTTTCATCTCTGCAGAAGCTGAGCTTGTTCAGGGTTGAGGATTAGTGCCATGAACTCTGGTGTAAAGCCACTGCCAGGGGGGTTAGGAAGGAGTAATTCCCTTGCCCTGGTAGAGATGGTGTTGGACTGCCCAGTTAAAACCTGGCAGCACCTGGAGATTTTCCAGGCCTTGTTCATCCAACTGCAGAGCCTGATCTGACACCTTAGAGGTGTCTGGGACTCTGCTGCTGACACTGCAGAGTGTCCACAAGCTTATCATGTGACAAAGGGCCTGGAGATAAGAGAGGATGGAGAGAAAGAACTTTCTGTCCGTGGCTGCTGTGTTGTTAAACTGATTATAATGTGGGTTGTGAAAGAGGATCCTTGTCCACGGCAAGAAGATGGTGACAGAGAGAAGCTGGATGTCCCTGCAGGAGAGTGAATGGAAAGGTGAGTCCTGAGATTGCTCAGGATCTCATATAAAGGTGGGACTGAGAGGTCACTGTCCAGTGTGAGGTCACTGTCCATCAAGAGGTCACTGTCCACTGCCCCTTCCATGGGGTGGGATTTAATGAGTGCCCCACTGCTCACAGCTGGTGTTGGGCAGTGGTGGCACTCTTTGGTCCTGCTGCTGGTGTAGGAAATGTGACTGGAGCTGGGATTGCAGTGAATATGTCGGGAAAGCTCCACCTGAATGCTCGTGGATTGGGATGAGGGATTCAGGTGGGGTTGGGAAGGAGCCTGTAGTGGCCGCAGTGACTCAGGGTGAAAGCCCAAGAGAGGAACAGAGACAAGGCCTTGGTGTGTGTCTGTTGTGTACTTTCCATCGTACTTTGAGCCTCTTGGATTGTGTATTTTTTTACAGGAATGTTTGTAGAAAGGGATCTGTGGAATCCAGCTGCCTCATGCCAGTGTTTCCAAACGCTGCGTGGGCAGCTCAGCTGCAGGCGAGTGGCCTGAGAGACTGAGCTGTGAGGCAGAGCCCTGTGGTGTTTGCATCCAGGTGCCAGGCAGTGCATGGGTGTCTGTGAGGTGCAGGGAAAGCCACAAGTGTTGGGGGCTGCCTCTTGTCCATGAGAAATTTGTGATTTACAAGAGATCATCTGTTGCAATGTATTTGCAAGGGCCATAGTGTGCACCAGCCAGCCTGCTTCTGAGTTTGTTATCAAGGCCTCAGGAATTCGTCAAGGCTACTGGAAGATAAATTGTGCTGAATTAACAAAGAAGAGGCTGAGAAACCGAATAGCAAGACAGCAAGAACTGGGTAACAGAGGGCTGTGAAACACCTGCACTGTAACCAATCACACACTCTGAGAAATGCAGGCAGAAAATGAGTGAACAAGACAAAGGCACCGATCAAGAAGTGTGTACTTAGTAGCTTGTAGAATCTATAAATATGTGTGTAATATAAACAATAAATGGCTTTTGCTTGATCATATTGGTCAGTTGTCCAGGAGTCCTGGATTTCCCGCAATACTCATCATCCCCAGACTCATGAGGTTACCTAGGTTTGTTTTCCTCTTTACAAACCAGGGGCTTGAGTAAAACCAAAGCCAACAAAATCTTTAAAAGATCTAAAGTAGAAGTGGAGTGAGCATCCCCCTGGTTCCCCTGCGTGCCTTGGCTGAAGGACTCGAGGTGCATCTGAAGAGAAGCCCTGCTGCCAGAGCCAAGGCACTGATGCAGGCAACAGGTGCGAAACTGCTGAGCTGGTACCCTCCAGCAGAGCTGCATCCTGGGAAAGGGCTCCACTCGGTGTCTGATCACCCTGAACACCCCAGGGCTGGCATCTCAGCTGGCACCGGAGCTCCTGGGGCTGCCCACCCTGCCTTGGCACCGCTGCCCTATGGAGCGGCCAGGGCTTGGCGCACGCCCGGAGCTGCAGACCCCACAAAGGTGACTCCATGGAAATGATAACTTTGTGTTTGGAGTTGGAGGCTGGAGACGTGCCTTTCCTGGAGCTGCTCTGTTAGGGAACCGGCTCCTGCGTGCAGCCTGTGCTGGATGCAAAGCCTGTCCCCCTGAGCTCTCATTAAATCCCGCAGAACCAAACCTGCCTCTCGCCACTTCCCACCTCATCCGGCCCGAGCTGTGCGTGCGGGGAGGATCCGTAAATCCCCGAGCTCAGGCTTGGCCTAACCTTGGAGCAGAGTGATGGGAAGGGCGTTGCTGGAGACCAGCCCCAGCCAGACTCTACAGTGCCTCGTTCTTGGAAACAAGCTATGTTTCAGGCAAATATCCGGGAGCTGGGGATTTTTTTAGCCTGTCTCTTGCTGTTCATTTTCTCCCTGGCACTGGCACTGCAATTCCAGGAACCCTGGCTATACTTGAAAGTGCCTCTCAGACAGGGATAAAAGTAATTAAACCTCTCAGCTTTCTCTTTTTTTTTTTTTTTTTTTCACTTATTGTAGTTTTTCAAACGTGGATCTAAGATGGGGACAAAATGTACGGGCTGAGATCTGCCAGCCTGTTCCAGCATGGAGCAGGTGAATGGGAGGATGAGGAGGGTCCTCCATGAAAGGCTCCAGAGCTGCTCCTGGAGCAAGCAGAGGTGGTTGGCTGCTGCCAGGTGCAGCCTTTCTTACACTTCCCCTCTCCTCCTCACGTAATTAACTCGTTAAATTTAGCTGTCTGAGAGGTATGGAAATGCACGTGGTGCAACTGCTTCGGCTGTGCAAATAAGCGTGATTTCAGCTTCCGTGAAAAATCAAGGGAATTGTTTCATGCCATGCAGAAGCACTGAAAGAACTGAGTTTCATACAAAAAGCAGATTAAAAAGGCAAGAAAATTGGGGAAAATTATGAGTAATGTTTTTGTCTAATCTGGATTGTGATGATTTTGAGCTTTTAATGTTCTCAATTTTAATTTTTTAACTTCACTTTTATTTGGGAAATTAAACTGTGACATCCTTTCAAGTAGAAAAGACCAGACTCTCAAGGTTTTCATTTAACAATGTTGGCACACAAAATGTTCTCCATGCTGCCTTTCTTCAAGGAAAGGTTTTGGCAAACTTGGCTTGAGTTACTGAAGTGTTGTGGTTGCCCAAAATCCAGGGGGAATGTGTGTGGGGGAATTCAATAAAAACTATCCAGCAAAAAGCTTCACTCCCGCTGTTGTGCTACTCCATCTTTGGGCAGATGGAGCCAGCTGATAGTCAGAACATCCTTAAAAATGCACTTTTTGGATGAAATGATTTCTCTGTTAATAGCTCTTCCTGATTGCTCTGTGCTTTCCCATATGGAGGGATGGCCCAGTCTGCAGAAACTGAATTTGAACATACCTAGGTTAATTTTAGGGTTGCATCCCAAAGTTGTGGTCACTGGAGATTTTTTGATCTATCACAGAGTTATTTAGGTTGGAAAACACCTGTAAGATCATCGAATCCAACCTGTGACTGACCTCCACCTGCTTGTCACCCAGTGAGTGCCACATCCAGGTGTTTCTTGGACACCTCCAGGGATGGGAACCTCACCACCTCCCTGGACAGCCCTGTCCAATGTTTAATCATCCTTTCTGTGAAGAAATTCCTCCTGATGTCCACCCTGAGCCTGCCCTGGCCCAGCCTGAGGCCGTTCCCTCTCCTCCTGTCCCTGTTCCCTGGAGCAGAGCCCGACCCCTCCCGGCTGTCCCCTCCTGTCAGGAGTTGTGCAGAGCCACAAGGTCCCCCCTGAGCCTCCTTTTCTCCAGGCTGAGCCCCTTTCCAGCTCCCTCAGCCTCTCCTGGGGCTCCAGCCCCTTCCCCAGCTCCATTCCCTTCCCTGGACACACTCCAGCCCCTCCATGTCCTTAGTGAAGTGAGGGGCCCAAAACTGGACACAGCACCCTAGTGCTGAGTCCAGGGGGATTTTTATGGGATTCCATCTGCAGAGGAGCTGGGCTGCTCTGAGCCAGCCTGCCCTGATGGAAAGCCCTCGGTTGTGCCCATTGTGGAGAGGGTGAGAGGCTGGTGATGGAGCGCAGGGAGCAGCTGAGGTCAGCTCAGGTGGGACGGCCCTGGTTCATCGAGTGCTCCCGGGGTGCTCGTGGTCTCCTCACGCTGTCAAACATTAACCTGCCCCTCCACACACAGCTGTCCCTGAGCCTTCAGCTCCTGTGCATGCAGCACAGGATCCTGTGCCAGCTCTGTTTGCTCTCAGGGCTCAGCTCCTGTGGGGTACAGCACATGGGGACGAAGGCTCCAGGTCTGCCTCATCCTGAGCATGGATGGGGAGGAGATGACCTTCCTGGGAGCACAAAAATGCTCAGTGGAGATAATCCTGGAGCAGGGAAATCCCACCAGGCACCTGCTCCATCCCCAGAGTGTTTTATCCGGGTGCAAAAGCAGACTGGGTGGCCCAAACTCATTTTCTGCTCAGCAGTTTGTTGGCAGTGGGGCAATGTTGGCATTAACCTGCCTGGCTCTCTTGGGTCACCCCCACACTTCTCCACTGGGCTCCAGCTTTGTTTGAGGTGCCAGAAGGGATTGTTCTAATCTAATTTTCCATCTTTATTGTTCAGTGCACAGCCCTAAGTCTTATTTACAGGCTTATTCAAACCGTGGGCTGAACATGGGAATCTTCATTTCCTTCCAGACCTCTTTTTTATGGACCTCATTGCCACAGTCTGAGAGCTTCACACCAACATTAACTCAATTTCACAACACCCCTGTGAGACAGACTTTGATGTTTCTTATTTTATGGTGCAAAGGGAGGTATAGGAATATCAAAGACAAAAGTAACCATTAATTTTCACTTAATACCCTCAAAACCTGTTTTTGGGAACAGCAATAGGCTCATTTCTCCTGCATGGGTTCACACCCTGACAAGTTTTAGGGCACCAATCCAAATGGAAAGATTTCTACGGCTTATCATGAACTCACACCAGAGTTTTCTTATGGTTTTCCTTGATTTAGGGCTCAGACGGCAGCTAGAAAACTCCACCTAAAGGTAGAAAGCTATAAACAATAACAAGAGTGTGTGGCTTTAAGCCTTTTGGTAACTTCACACTTTTCTCGTCTCATCATGCACACTGGAAATAAAAATCCTGCAGGTGATGCTGGCAAAGAATGTCCTAGTGGACATTTTAGCTTAAAGCTGGCAGTTTATGCAACTTGTACTGAATGCTCAACTGAAACCTTCCTCCACCCATCCCCTCACTGAGCCCTCTTTGCCATCTGTTAGTCCAAAGTGGTTTCTGAAGTTGCTGCTGGTGGAGCTGTGCTGTGGAGGAACAAACTTTGTGGCATTATTTCTTCCCTTGGTATATCTGTGCTTTAGGAGGAAAATGTCCAAGAATAATTGAGATGAATCAGGTTTCTATATGTGGCTTTTTTGAATATTTAACATCTTAGATCTTGTGAAGCAAAAGGGGCAAGGAACAAACGCTATCTATTTTTAGGGCTGGGGAGTGGATGAAGCTGCTGGCCTAGATCCTGAACTCCTTCCAGGAGGAGCAAGGCAAAAAACAACCATAAACTGAGCCAGTCTTCAGGTGATGGGCAGGATTTCTTGTGTTTATTTGAGTGGCAAAAGCCATTTGGTTTTCATGTTGAGTTGTTTGAGTTGTGGAGGGAAAAAGTAAAAAAGGGATCATGAGAACTTTGAATAAAACCTCTTCCCTCTCTGGTTTTATTTCAGTTGTCCAAACTGAGAATTGTCTACATACTTGAAAAGGATGAAAGTCAATAAAGTAAGGGAAGACTTTCTCCCTGTCTCCACCTCTTCCCCCATTCAACACTGGGGTTATCACTTGCTCAGGAGTTATTCCAGTGTTTTGCTTTTCCCAGCTGCCACAATATGGAAATTTTGGGAGTTTTGAGGGCTCTTCTTCTTTCCCTCCTCTTACCTGTGCCAGTCCTGATGCTTTGCACTGGTTTCAGTGAAAATTCATGTTAACTACTGACCTGTTCTCAGAAATTCAGCTGGGTTTAAACAGCCCCCAGATAAATCTCAAGTTACAGGCTGGGGAAAGGTCTGTGTTTGCAGTGCATTTCTTACTGGGAGATATTGCTGTTACTTTAAAATTAAAAATAAGAGCAAGATATACTGAAAAAAATAGAAATAAGTGGGGTGAAAAACTGTTCTTCAGCTGAGACTGAGAATGGAAAATTTCTACCCAAAAGAAGAATATTTCTGGATATGACAACTCAATGGAAACATAGTTCTCTAATGCATTCACTGTTAAGTGAACATTATTTATATTGCAGGAGAGAAACACAATGTGGCAGAAGTTATTTGGTTGGAAAAAAAATAGAAAATCCATGAGCAGACATTCATCGTTTGCAAGTAGGGAGCCTGGGATACAGATGAGCTAGAGGATGAAGACTCCAGACTCTTGCTCTTGCAATTTGCATTTTGTTGGTATATATAAAATGAAATGAGGTTTATATTTGTTTCAAGTAGAAGTGCTTAGCAGGCATAGGAAAAGCTGTCTGCAACGTTGAGCATATATTCCAAGTTTTCTTGGAACGAGATCATTAGGAGGAAATAGCTACTCTTTTTCTATTCTTGCTGAGGTAGGATCATGTTCTCTACATTGTTTAATAGCAAGTCTAATGCTACTTTTGAGACTCTTTTTTGGAGAGGCAGCACATTCTCAGCCATGTGATCCTGCAATCTGCAGTTGTTTTGGGATAAAACTTGGATTGCTCCAAAGGGGAGATGCAAATCCCACCTGATTTGGGCTGACTTGTGGGAATGACAGGGGAATTATATTCTGGGACAAATCTACACAGGGGCTTTATTCTTCCTTCTCTTTATTCGTCCCTTCTAGGGCTGTTGGAATGGTTTGGGCCCTGCAGTGGTGTGGTGCTGCTGCTCCTGTAGGCTCTGGGTGTGTTCCTGGCACCCACAGCTCCGAGGATTTTGGTGTGTCAAATTCTGCAAGGAGGGTGCGATGGGAAGGTGAGGGGGCTCCCAGTGCTCCTCCTCTTTCCTATCTCAATAATGTCCTGTTGTGCAAGGGAAGTTCCCCAACACATCCATCCATCCTGCAGTCTCTGGGATGATAATCTGGCCAAACTCCTGAGCAGCTACTTTTTCAGGTTCACCACTTGTGGAAAGAGCTTTTCCTTTTGCCAGTGGGAAGGGCAGAGATTAGGATTTCTATTTTAGCAGTTTGCTGTGGGTGGCAGATCCTTAACCCTCTTACTGCTGATTTCAGTGGGTTTCAGATCTGATCCCAAAATCCTTTGGCCATGTTGCAGGACAGATTTCCCAGCTCAGAGCTCCTGTATCCCCTGGAATTACTCCCTCAGCAATAAAGACAGCCAGATTGACAGCTAAAATACTTTTTCTCTTTGTAATGACTTTTTAACATTCAAAATTTATGGATCTCTTTATGCCCATAAAACATAGCAAGACTATCCTCTGTCCCATTCCAGCATCACTTGCCTAAATTTGAATCCATCACTTTGAAATGATTTCATTGCAAATGGGGTGCATGATGAATAATGGAATATCTTGAACCCTACTAACTTCAAATTAATGTCCTTTACTGCCAAGTAATTACTGTCCCATAAAGGAATCCTTTGTACCTCTGCATGAGGCTTTCTAGTCCCTCATGCCCCAAAATCCTTTAAACTGTCCCTTTCAAGCTGGTCTGGACCAAAAATATACAAGGACTGTGGGTCCTGATAAGTTTTTATTTCTTTAATTGGTTTTGTGGAACTGTTGGAGGCTAGGAGTGTGGCTGGAGCACATCTCGGGATGACTTTGTCCTGGACACCAGAGTGATTAGCAAGAGCCCTGTTGCTTTTTAAGGTTCAGCCTGGCACTTGTGAAATCAGCTCGTTCTTGACCCTCCTGGAGCAAAAAACCAGATTGTTGTGGTCATTTTTTTTTTGCAAATATATTCTACCTTGTCCTTATGGCTGTGACTGGGTGCTTCAGGAACATCTCAGGATGGGAATTTTGCTGCTGAAGGGAGGGGAAGAACTCCATCTCTGGGCTAATCTAACTCCTGTCCTTCTGCCTGCCAGGTTCATTTCTGTTTCTCAGTGCCCCAGGCACAAGGATGGAAAATCTGACCCCACTTATTTCATGTGAGAAACAACTGGTGGCACTGAGCATCAGGAATTTTCAGTCTGCTCTCTTCCAGGAAAGGCTTTTCTCACACTTCACCAGTGCTTTGTGCTTGATCTTGTTGAATTTTAAAATTGCTCTCCTGGCCATAGATGAGCAACTAACTCTGGTGTCTAAAAGAAGCCAAACCAACATGAGTATCTCCCCAATTTCTAGGATGCTCACTCTGTCTTGCACTCTAACAATCAGACTTTTCCCCATTTCTCCTTTTGTGGTTCTCACCATTAGATTTTCAATTTGTTAATTTTTACAGTGCTAGTCAACTTATTCTGTACAAATCTGAGCTCCATGAGGGGGCTTTTTACACTTTCTTATCATTTCATACAGAAAGACCATGAGCAGAAAGTCACACAGACACGTTCCCTTTATCCCACCCAGGGCATCTAAGGATGCAGAGGGAGGGACAAGGTATGTGGAGTGACCTGAACCTGTTTGTGATATAATGAATCTGCTCCATCATTACCTCATGTCATAATGACTACTTGGTGCCAGAATCCTCAAGAAAAATCCACCCCAACCTGAAGGATCATCAGTCTGTGTCATTAAACATGCCCTGACCCAATCAACCAGAGCTATTTAAAATTTAAATATAATCTCTTGGGTGTCTGTCTCCTCATGAGTCTCTGGAGGCTGCAAATCTGCCTTAGTTCTTCTAACAGAAGATTTCAAAAAGGTTTCACTCCTTTCTCTCATGCTTAGGATCACAAGCGAGATGGCCGTGACAATCTAAATAAATAGATGTGCTGCTGTTGGGTTATTTCATCTTCATAAGGGCCATTTAACCCCCTTCTGCTTTTTCTGCTGGAGCAAGGGAGTTTTCAAAGGAAAGGGTCAAGGAACAGGATGCAGAAAATTGATGTCATCCTCAGAGCTGTCCTTGCCAGCCCCCAGCTTGAAATATCTTGGATGACACTGAAAGACTCCCTGCAGGGCTCTGAGAACCAGGATGACTGAGGATCCTTGGATTAAATGATGATTAAGTGCCTGATGAAATGGGATGAATGAGGTGCTGCAGGCAAGAACTCCTCCATTATCACAGCTGACCCCGGGCCATATTTCCTCCATTTCCCCATCTGTAAAAATGGAAATTCATTGCATCATCAGTTAAGGGTGAAGTTATGTCTTAGAAACCTTCTTGCTCTGGAGAGCAGAGAACACCTTTCTGTTCACAGCTCCTGCCCAGGTAATCATGGGATCATGGGTTGGAATAAGCCTTAAAACCATCTGGTTCCACCCCCTGCCATGGGCAGGGACACCTTCCACTGTCCCAGGTTGCTCCAAGCCCTGTCCAGCCTGGCCCTGGGCACTTCCAGGGTTCCAGGGGCAGCCACAGCTCCTCTGGGTACCCTGTACCAGTGTTTTATCCCCCTTATAATAAAAAACTTCTCCCCAGTATCCCATTTAAACCAACTCTCTGTCAGTACAAAGCCATTCCCTCTTGTCCTGTCACTCCATGCTTTTGGAAACAGTTCCTCTTCATCTTGTGGGCTCCCTTCAGCCACTGCAAAGCCACAATGAGGTCACTCCAAAGCTTCTCTCCAGGATGAACAATCCCAGCTCTCCCAGCCTTTTCTCCAGCAAAGCTGCTCCCTATGATCAATGAGGAGGCCCATAACACTACCCTGCTGCTGATATTTAGTAGAAACTTTCACAAAATGGGCTAAGACAGGAAGCAGTTTTTCCCCTGGACTGAAATCCTCTGTGTGAGCCATGTATTGAATGCAGATGCTCCACAAAGATCCCCTGAGTGAGTCTTCATGAGGCCTGGTGCAGATGGACACACTTCCATCTTCTCTGCATCATCCATCAAGGAGCTTGAAGTAGCAGGAAAGAGATGGTTATTGAATATCTCATGAAAGATGAGAGAGAAACAGAACTGTTACCCATCTTTGAGGAAAGGAAGGAGGGAGTAGTAGAAGAGTAATAAAGCAAAGAACAAAACCACAGTTGCCCTGGTGTTTGGTTTAGGCAACTGCCTGCTTTTTTAGGGCCAGGAAGGGGAGTAGGTACAGAGCATGGTAAATCCTTCCTCCTCCAGCACTCGCTATGAAGTTCACTGCAGATCTTCCCAGTGCAGACAGAGAAGTGGGGCCCTGACCCAGTAGGGTCATGGAGCCCACTTGGCATTTCCAGCCCAACTGGCTTTTTGTAGCCCTGACATCCTGGCATGGCACTTCTTAGGATCAGCCTCCCTAAGCCTTCCTTGCACCTTTAATTGCTTGTTTTCTTCCTGGCTGGATTCTCAAAGCCCCACAGGACGTTGGGAAACAGCTCCCTGCCATTCCTCCTGGTGGTTGCATCCATGTGCTACGTCAGGTGACTGTTCCAGCTGGTAAAACATCCTGGGGTCATTTCCTACAGAGGGGCTGAACATGTCCAAGATCAGGATTGTTAAATCCAGGCTGTTTTAGCTGCACAGTTTGGTTTTACATAAAATCAATTACTCTCTGAGTGAATGTTGGGAAAAATGACCCATTGTAGGCTGGATGAAGAATCCCTGGCTCTGAGAAAAGCTCAGTGCTGTCACTGGGAATTTCTTGTTAAGGAAATACAGAAATCTGAGAGGTGAAGTCAAGAACTGCAAGTGTGATTTCTGATGGAAAACTGCTTTATTTCTTCCCTGTCTTTGGACAAGCATTATCTGTGAGTCTCAAACCCTGCAGGAAACATCTCTGATACTTCCTGAAGGAGCTTGCTGATCCCTTCCCCTTTTGTAAAGAGGGAAGACAAAGGAGGGGCATAAAAAGCACATTAAAAATGGCTCCATGGCAATGACAGATACCGTGGTGTTCTTCTGGAGAGTTTGTTTCCTGGAAGGGATTGTTTTTTGCACAATCAGTTGATTCCTGACCCCTCCTGGATGATCTTGAATGCTGTCCCAGTCAGGCAGAAATATCAGCTGTGACTCTGGTCTTATTCCATGGTGTAAGTCATGGGCATCAAGAGAAACTTGTCCTCCACATGGCTGAGGGCAGAATCACAAGAGCCTGGTTTTCCTGCATTCCAATTTATTTTGGCTACTGTGGAACAAATATTGAATGATCCTTTATTTTAAACGAACTCAGAGATCTCCCTGAGATTGTTCCAAGTGAGCTCTACAAGCTTCTTCATCTAAATTTTACTCTGGGAGCAGCTGAGGTGGCACTTTCTGCCCCTTTGCACAGATGGATTTTCCAGGAAACCCTCAGGAAAATCCTGGTGAGTCAAAGTGGAAAATGTTGACCTGAAACAGCAAAAGATCACAGCAAAAGGTCACAGATGGAGACTTCCAGCTCTGTCCTGACCCTCCCACCACAGCAGCATGGTGGGGCGGTCAGGGAGAGATGGACAGGGCTGCTCTGAAGGGCTCAAAATGGTTGGGCCCCGGTGATTTCCTCAATGCTGTGGAACCTGGTTCATCCAGAGGGGCTGGAAAGTGGATCTTGGGATTGTCTTTGATGTCAGGTTATTCAGCTGGGCCCGGTGGTTGGAGATGACTCAAATGAGAAGTGACAGGAGCTCCGGTGGTGGGCAGTTGAGTCGTGTGGTGCCAGGCAGGGCTGAGATCCTCAGATCAGGTATCTTCTAAAGACAGGGCTTACCTGGGGAAAGATAATATTGTCTTTGCCAATTTAATGAAAAGTTAACTTGAAACGAGCTGGATTTGCAGGTGATGATGTTTCACAGGTTTGGCAGTTTGACACATGGGTGCTCTAAGGGTGTTGGCTCTCACCAGGGAGAGGCAGCAAAGCTTTCTCAGCTGGGCTGTGACCTTCTGCAGGGGCTGGGCCACCCCAGGTCTCCTTCATCCTCATTTTCTAAACTCTGCTGTATTCATTAAGAGCTGTTCGCACTTTGTTCCAGCCCTTTTTGCTGAACAAAGGGCTCTCCTGAAGGCCAAAGAGCCCATTAACAGCATACACAGGGAAAAAAGTAACACCATGAAGAAAACATGAGATTTCTTTTTGAATATCTGAATCCATCTGGTGAAATATGGATGTTTCAAGCCAAAAATGGAGAAGGAATAAAATTGAAAGCGTTTCATTTTGAAATATATTGCTTTTACGTACTTGAAATGCTTCTTTTGACTTTATGCTTGGAAATAGCACTGATTTAAACTGTAAATAAAAATTAATTAAGTGACTCAGACACCATAAATCTGTTACCTTCAGGTCAAATGAAATATTTGTTGGCCTGAGGTGGCTTTTCTCGGATGCTTTCTCCCTGGGAAAGCACAATGTCTGCAAATGGACTTTCACTGGTGTCCTTGCCCCTGGGGTTGGAATGAGATGGGCTTTAAGGTCCCTCCCAACCCAAACCATTCTGTGATTCTATAAAATGATTTTCTCCAGTCCATTTGGATCATCCAACTAAAAAGTTTGTTTGGATCATCCATCTGAAAAGTTCCCTTGTCCAGCTCCGGGTGGCAATGATTATTTTTTCCTGTTGTTTCTGCACTCAGAGATATGGTTTCTCCCTCAGGAAAGTGTCAGCAATTGGGATTTTCCTTTGCCAGTCTCCTCTGAAACACATTCCTCTTGGATTAGAAGGAATCTGCCTTGGGAAGACCTTAGACCTGACAGGGAAACACAACAAAGTAAATAGAGAATCAGGAAATGAAGATTATTTGTAATTGAGATGATTTGTCTCCCTTGCACCAAGCCCTGAAAGGGATTCTGGGGAATAGAAAGGCATGATGTAAAAAAGAAGAAGCTTTTATTCTGCTTATCTGGGCTGTTTTGAAACCTTTTTTTTTTTTTGGGGGGGTGGGGGGGTGGGAAAGGGTATTATTATATGCAAAGCTTTGTTGTGTCTGTGGCCTGTAATTCCAGCAGAAATACCTGGAATAAACCCAATTCCTCAGTGCAGCATTTGGGGATTGCTGGTGGCAGGTCCTGGCTGTTAAATTCAGCTGAAAACATCTGAAGGGGCCACCGAAAGAGTTCAGGCCTTAGAAGGAAACAAGAAAGAGATGCTGAAAGGTTATGGATGTCCTGCCAGCTTTTTCCTGGAAAACACGGAGCTTTACAGGCAGGTGTTGTGCAACAAAGACAAGCTTGAGCAGGCTTCAAACACAGAAAATCACAAAGGGCTGCAGCCAAGGAGGGGTGAACCCAAGGCAGACAAAAGGCAGGAAAATGCATCTCCAAGCAAAATTCCCATGGGATGGAAGCACAGGTGGCTCTTGCCTCACAGAGACCTTTTATTTAATCTTTTTCCTCAGGAAAATGTTTGAAAAAACCTGACTCTACGCTGATTCTCTCAAGTTTAAGATATTTAGAAAAAAGACAGTTTCTATCCTCAGGCCTCCTTGTTCCTCCCGGGAGAGATGAATTGCTGGAGAGGCACTTGAAGATTTCATTCCATTTTGGTTTTCCTTCATCTTTCTCAGCCTCTGTGCTGATGATCTGGAGGGGCATGGAAGTTTCCCCAGTTTTCCTTGGATTTCAGCGAAGTTGTAAGAAAGTTGCCTTCTCTTCATTTTATCCTTCACAAATGCTCAGAAGCTTTTATGCTCTTTCAGATGCTGTGGCTCATAAAATGGGGCTTTGGTGAGGAAGGGGAGGAACAAAATTGGAGGCAAAAAAACCCTTTCAATTACCACCCCCTCTGCCAAACCAAGGATTCACAGGTCCCCTCTGCCTCTCTCTGGGAGGGAAAAGGAGCTGAGTGAAGAATGAGCAGAGTTTTCCAATCAAATTCCTGGCTGGAGTGAGCGTGGCAGCTGCTGATCACTCTGAGTGCCATATTCCCCTCTCCTTCACTCTGGTGTTTTTTGGGCTCTGAGCTGTGCAGGATTCTCTTAGAGCCTCTTTGTAACTCCTCTACAGAACAATCTGCCCAAGATGGCCCTGGACCAGTGTAGACCAGTCCTGGAAGCCCTCAGGCAGGAGAGGAGAAGCTGGGCTGTCCCTCCTTTTCCAACACGTCTCTACCTGGGATTCCCTCTGTCCTCAATGTGTGCTCAGTCAGTATTTACAATTTTGTTGTTGTTTTGAGCTGGAAGGTTTGATGTGTTTATTGTCTCATTTCTCAGGGTCTCTTCTCTCTGGGTGTTTGTCCCACAAGTTTCACCCAGGACGGACTGGGACAGCTTTCATCTCATTTAGGAGGAGGAACCTAAAATACAGGTTAGGAAGGACGTTGAGATGCTTGAGCACATCCAGAGGAGGCAACGAGGCTGGAGAGGGGCTGGGAACACAAACCCTGTGAGGAACCACTGAGGGAGCTGGGGGTGCTCAGCCTGGAGAAAAGGAGACTCAGGAGTGACCTTATCACTCTACAGTTCCAGAAAGGTGGCTGTGCTCAGGTGGGGTTGGGCTCTTCCTCCAGGCAGCACTGACAGAACCAGAGGACACTGTCTCAAGCTGCACCAAAGGGAAATTTAGTTTGGATATTAGGAAAAAGTTTTTCACGGAAAGAGTGATAAAGTTCTGGAATGGCTGCCCGGGGAGGTGGTGCAGTCACCATCCCTGGGTGTGTTTAAAACAAGCCTGGATGTGGCACTGGGTGCCAGGGTTTAGGTGAGGGGTTGGGGCTGGGTTGGACTCGATGATCTTGAAGGTCTCTTCCAACCCAGTGATTCTGTGAATACTGTGAATTGAATATTGTTGGAAATTTGAGGGTTTTTGCATGGTGGTTTGGTTTTTTCCCCTCAGGGTTTAATCAATTGTATTCCCCATCCAGGACCAAGAGTTTCTTCCATTTCACATTGGATATTCCAAAGAGGAGCCATTTCTAGAGCTGTTAAGGTGGCAAAGTATTTTTTTATACAGAGAATCATAGATGGTTTGTGTTTGACTTGTTCCCCTACTCCTGCCATGGGCAGGGACACCTTCCATTGTCCCAGGGTGCTCCAAGCCCAGTCCAGCCGGGCCTTGGACACTTCCAGAGATCCAGGGGCAGCCACAGCTACTCTGGGGATACACAATCCCCCTTCCCCTGCATACACCACACACCACTGCCTTTGAGTGCTTTCTTTCAGTGTTCCTAAATTCAAAGCATCTGAAAAGGGCTTTGAATTGAAGTTAATTTCTTGTTACAGTTCTTCAGCAGAAGCAGGGCTCTGTCCTGGGTAATCTCACTTCCATCATCACTTCCACAATATTTTAATTTAAGAAATTATTACCTAACATTTCATTTTATGAACCTATTTATGCCCATTTGTAAAGAGCCCGCAGATGATCCAGGCCTGTATTTTACTCAGTCCTATACAAACAGGAATTGGATCTGAAACCAATTAGAGGCTCAATTTCAATCTGTGGGACAGTTATTAATCTCTGGTTTGCCAGACAATCTAACTCCTTTCTCCAGCACAATGACCTCACATCTAGATTTTGGGAATGGGATTCAGAAGAAATGAAGCTTTCATGTAAGGCTGTAATTGTTGCATCTCCTCTGGCAGGAAACATTGATTAGCACTGATGGACAATGTGTTAATGGCCCAGAAAAGTGTCTGTGAAGATGCAAGGGTCAAAATCTCATGGATTAGTGAGTTTAGCCAAGAATTTTGGGAGATGGGGACCAAAAAGACAGGATGGGAACAGGAGGAACCAGTGGTGACAGCCATAGAAAGACAGCTCATGCCATGGAGGGGATAATTTGAGTTTCTGAATGATAAATGCACCCACCCTAAGGGAACTGTGGGAAAAGGGTGAGAGATCCAGGTGAAACTGAAAAGCAAATGGAAAATCTCCTCAATACCTGGCAATAGTGAAAATTGTAATAAAATAAATGAAAATAGTAATAAACCTATTATCATTACATTGGGGAAAAGAAATAAAAGACAATATATCAGCAAAGGACCCTTTCCCGAACTACTCACTGATCCCTGCATCTAATGGAGTTCATGGAAGAGCAATGGACCAAGGATGAGAACCAGTAGCACTGGAGCAATATTAATGAAAAATTGAGGGTCAGTTAATGTAAAAGGAGACATGAGAGATGTAAAAAAATAGACAATGGGCCAGTGGATCAGCAGCTCCTTTTCTTTCTTGTGAAGCACAAGGAGAAATTGCAGATAATTCTTGAAAAAAGGAATGAGAAAGTAACCCCACATGGGAAGAAACGTCATGTTTGTACTCACAGAGGAGCCAAGGACTTCTGAGTCCTGAGGGTGATGGGAGGGTGGAGCACCTTTCCTGTGAGGAGAGGCTGGGAGAACTAGGGCTGTTCAGTCTGGAGAAGAGAAACTTCATGGAGACCTAATTGTGGCCTTCCAGTGCCTGAAGGAGCCAACAGGAAAGGTGGAGAGAGATAACTTACAAGAGATGGAGTGCCAGGACAAGGGGGAATGGCTTCCTACTACCAGAGCACAGGGTTAAATGGGATATTAGGAAAAAATCCTTCTCTGTGAGGGTGGGCAGGCCCTGGCACAGGGTGCCCAGAGCAGCTAGGGCTGCCCCTGGATCCCTGGCAGTGCCCAAGGCCAGGCTGGACAGGGCTTGGAGCAGCCTGGTACAGTGGGAGGTGTCCCTGCCCATGGCAGGGGTGGAATGAGAGGAGCTTTAGGGTCCCTTCCTGCCCAGAGCGTTCCATGATTCCAGGATTCTGTGGCACTGGCACAAGCCAGGATCTCTGTCTCTGGGTCCTGTCAAGGCTGAGGAACTGTGTCTGTGATGTCTCCTCAGTCCAGCATCACTGGTGTTGTCCTGGCTGTGTTTCATGGCACCTGCAGGCCTGGAAGGGAGGGAAGGAGGTGAATGTGGCACCCTCTGGGATTTCCTGCCTTTGCTTCAAGGAATTTGGGCAAGACCACAGTTAAGGATGGATTTCCTCAGATATCTCTCTCTCCAGAAAATGCCCCGTCATGCACAAAATTGACTCCAGAGTGGAGATGGGTTTCAACTTGTGCTGGAGGAGGAAGGTCCAGGGGCTCTGTAGTGTCATCCCAGGCTGGTTATTTCCTTCCTCCTCTGAAGAAATGAGAAAGAGAAGGTGTTTGGTGCCTGTGGGTGCCCGCTGGGGGTGTGCAGGGCCGGGCAGCATCCTGGGGATGCTTCCAGAGGGCTGCTGGGTGGCTGGGGAGGAAACCTGCCTGAGGCTAAAAACACAGCCCAGGGGGGAGCAGGGGATCTCCCCACTGGGACACAGTTGCTCCGGGGATGTGCTGCTTCAGGTGTGCCCCTCGCCCACCGCAGCCCACCCCAGCCCAGAGGGGCTGGGCTCTGCTTGCTGTCACGTTGAGAGGAACTGGGGAGAGCCACTTCCCCCAGTTCCTCGCCTGGTTTCTATGGTGATGTTGCACTCAACTGTGCTCAGCAGGTCTGGGTTTATTTCCCTGCAGATAAAACAGCCTGTGCTGATACACTGCAGCCTGGGCTCTGGGGCTTGGCAACAAGTCAGCCTTGGTGCCACTGAGCTGGAATGGCTCTGGGTGGAAGGTTTTTCATGCTGGATTTGGCAATGGGTGGAATTAGCTCATAAAATAATATTTGGATTGTTTGTTGCGGCTATTTGCTGCCCTGAGGCTGGAAGGCCGGGGTGCACATGGAAATGTGCATTCTCCTGCTCCTCCTCCAGGTTCCCTGGTGCAGAAAGCTCAGGGACAGCCAGCTCGGGCTTGGCTGGAATGCAGTGCATGCTGTGGGAGGGAAAACGTGTGAGAGAAGGGTGTTGGAAGCAGAGGGAAAGGGGCTGTGCTGGGGGTGTTCAGGCTGGAGCTGTGTGGACTCCAGGTGAGTAATTCACACCCTTTCCCTCCACGAAGGAGCTGCTGCAGTTCCCATCCCCACTCCACCTAGGGGGTCTCTGGAAGCAGACCCACCTGTCTTCTCCTCCTTTCTCCAAGGCCTGAAGGCTTTGTGTGCTGCTGAGGGAAGGGGATGGCAGGTGATGGATGACTCCTCGTGTGCATGGGGGATGTGGGGTCACTTCTTGCTGCTCCTGGGAGTGGACACCTTCCCTTTTGTTGGCTCACATGGCTACAGCTCATCCTTCCCCACGGGAACTGCCAGCCAGGGACATCCCTGAGGATCCTGTCCACCGCTCAGACCCCAGAGAGCAAGGCTCAGTCCCACTGTTGGGTTGTGCAGCAGCTCAGCTTTGACTGGAGTGTTATTTGGGGACAGAGATGTTTTCTTTAGCTTTCTCCAAAGAAAACAAGGTTCCAAACCTGCCCTTTGCTGTGGCAGGGGAGTCTCTTCCCTTTGCTGTGTGCAGAGCTTTGATCCTGCCACACACCAAGATGTGTTTGCTGAGGTTCTCCCACCTGAGTCATGCTTGTGTATTTGCTGCAGAGGGAAAAGAAATACACCTGGGGAGAAAATGGGACCCCCCCAACCCAGCAAACCAGGCTGTGGCCTTTGAAAGGACCTGAAAAGTGAATTATTTTAATGATTTAGCATATTTTTTCTGCATACCTGGGGGGAAGAGAAAGACTGGGAATATCGCAGCAGAATTCCTTGCAAAGAGTGATGCTGCTCCTCTGAGCAGGAGAAAGGGGGCAGGCAGTCCCAAATGCTGGGGCTGTGCCCTGGGACCCTGCAGTCCCAAATGTTGGGGCTGTGCCCAGGGGACCCTGCAGTCCCAACTGCTGGGGCTGTGTGTGCCCTGGGGACCCTGCTGTCCCAAATTCTGGGGCCCTGCAGTGCCTGGTGGAGCTGGCAGTGCCAACAGCTCGTGAGCCACCTCGCCCTGGTGATTATTGGGCCGCCAGCTCAGTCTCTGTCACTGTCACCTCTTCCCCCCCTGCTCCTGGGCTAAGGCCTGGCTCCAGGGCTGGGATCCCATCCTGGGAAGGCTCTGGGATCCTGGGAATGCTGCCTGTGTGAGGAAGAGGCTCTGCTGTGGGCTCACACGGCATCTGTGCCTTCGCAGGCAGCGTGGTGGCACCAGGCAGGCTCCGCACGGTGACGCAGGTACTTGGCTGCCTCCCTGCTACACTTCACACCTCTCCCAGGCACGACTGATCTCACCAGTGGCATTTGAACGTCCCCACCACCGCCACAGCTCCGGGCTGACGCTTCCAGCACATTCCATTCCTTCGCAAAGGGCCGCGGTTTGGAGCAGACCTGTGAAAACAAGGCAAGATTTCACTTGGGAAGTTGCAAATTTAAGCTCATCTCAGAGCCCTCCTGGAGCTGCTGCCCACATCCCGCACTGAGGGTGGAGCATCATCACCAAAGCAAGGGCTCAGGTCCTGTGATCAACCCTCAGCTCCTTGGCCAGTTTGGCACCGAGGACCTGGTGGCAAAGAGGTGACAGTGACAGAGACAGAGCTGGGAGCACGGTAATCACCAGGGCGAGGTGGCTCACGAGCTGTTGGCACTGCCAGCTCCACCAGGTACTGCAGGGCCCCAGCACTTGGGACTGCAGGGTCCCCAGGGCACACACAGCCCCAGCATTTGGGACTGCAGGGTTCCTGGTCCTCCAGGCCTCAGACTGCAGAAGGGATTGAGGGAAAACCACCCCTGTTTCTGCAGGGCTCAGAGCCAGCTTGGAAGGAATATTAAGGAGAAAACACATCACATCTTGAGGAAGCTCCTGAACTCAGGGCAGCTCTCTGAATGTCCGGGTTCCATAAGGAGTATGGGTAGGATGAGGGTGGGCAGGCCCTGGCACAAGGTGCCCAGAGCAGCTGTGGCTGCCCCTGGATCCCTGGAAGTGTCTGAGGCCAGGTTGGACAGGGCTTGGAGCAATTTGGTACAGTGGGAGGTGTCCCTACCCATGGCAGGGGTTGCACTGGATGACCTTTCAGGTCCTTTCCACACCAAACCATTCTGTGAGTCCACTGATCTTTTTTCTCTATGTTTTCCAAACCAAAATACTGTCTTGGAGCCAAGCTGAGGATATTGATGTAGCAGGTGGTGTTGGACAGCTCAGGAAACCCCTCAATTTACTGCAGGTCTCCAGGACACTTCTGGATCCTGAACATTGCCCAACTCCACATTTCTAGAGGAAAGTTCAGCAAGGTTATGGTTTTAGCCAGTAAGAACTCCAGACAAGTGACCTGTGGTGCAGCTAATTGTGCAGCTTTGGTTTATTTTTGTCCATCCCAGACTAACAGCTTGTATGTCTGACAGAAGCTTGCTTTTTCCTTTCCCCTTCCAGTGAAGGATTATTAATAGATGAGGCTTCAACAAAGAAAAGACCATTTGAGAAATAAGATGGGACACTTGCTCTACAGTGGAAAGAAAAAAAAACCAAAACAACAGCACACACCCACATGAAACATTATTTTCTTTTTAAAGCACATTGACAATGAAGGCCTCTCTCCTTCGGGAGGCATTTGTATTCCCCAGAGTTCATGATTCAGCCAGCATTCCTGCCCTCTTCAAATAGAGACAAATCTGAAGGACTTTTTCCCCCCCGCTATTGTGCTTGAATGATTTTAACTCAGGTCAGATGCTGACTTGCAAAAGACTGGGCTTGAGCATCATCTCCTTTTATTGCTCCTATCTGAGACTCCGTGGTCTCTTTTCAGGCTCGAAATAAAATGGGACTAAACATAATAAAATACCATGCTGCAGGGCAAAATATAATTACCTGAAGGGAGCAAGGAGAAATTGTTTTTCTTTTGTGAATTGCTCTGATTAATACAAAGTGGGCTGATGATGGTATTTCTGACAAGCAGTTATGGGCCATCGCTGGAAATGGACTCTGTGTGCAAAAGGTCTTTGCTGCTGATACACTGAAGGCTCATTCCAGGGGGCTTGGGAGGTGGACTGGGAGAAATAAAGGAACTTTAGGCTCTGGGAAGCTTTTGGATTCAGAGCTGAAGGAGGACTTTGCAGCAGAGCGGTACAAAGTGTCTGTGGAGAAGGACAGGAGGAGCTCAAAGGGTTTGTGGAGAAGGAAGGTGCTGCCTCCATCCAGGTACTGAGCCATTCCCAAGGTGCCACCACCCATGGGATGCTGCTTCCTGATCACACGTCCTGCCTGGCCACCTGTGAGACCCAAGGGATGTCTTTGTCCTCAAATCTTGTCCCCTGCGGTGCTTTAACAGCCTTTCCTTCAGCTCAACAAGCAGTCTCCAAATGCAGGAATTGTTTCAGGGCAGAATTTATTTTGTCAATGCAGCACCTGCCCATTTCCCCAGGGATCCTGGTGAAAGATCCCATTTGTTAGGAGAATGTCTGAGAGTGTGGGGAGCACTGATGGAAAAGTGAGAGATCACTGAGTTCAGCAGGAGGGCTTTTGTTGGAAAGCCTGGAAACCCCTTTGGCTCAGCTATCAGGTGAGGAATGGCCTGGAACTGATCTTTTCCAGGTGGCTCAAACCCTCCTGGAGTCCTGGGACCAGGGGAGGGAGGGAAAGGTTGAAAAAGGCAGTGGCGGAGCAGCTTCTGCCCTGATTTCAAAGACAGAGCTGATTCTGGCTGAGCTTGGGCACAAAGGCTGAGACCTGGCCTCTGGCATCACCTTTGAGGCTGAAGATGTGTTTGCTCCTGAATTCTCCTCTCTGAGAAAAGCAGGCACCAGCAGGCATCTGCTCGAAGTCTTTGACTGTTGTGTCTATTGAGAATGGAGTTTGTTGGGTTTTTTTTTTTGCATGTCCTTTGCATTTAAAAGTCTGTTTTGGTGAGGTGAGGCGGGGTGTGGGTTTATGGGGTTGCTGTGGTGTCCCAGGATGTGCTGTGGGAAGGTGCCCAGTTTTTAACTCAAATGATGCTGTAGCACCCTTTTGAGACTGGCTCTTGTTTTCCCACAGATGGGATTGCTGGAATGACAGGGAAAGCTGCTGAGGCTTCTTTGGAAAGAGGAAAAAAAGGCTCTGCTGTTATCCTTAAAGGTGGGCTGTGAAATTCATGTCCTCCAGGATCCAGGAAGGCAGCCAGGTCTTTCTGCTGAGTTTGAGACTTTTAAAGACCTTTCCTCCTGAATTAAACCCAACAAGAGCTGTATTTCCTTGGAGAACCAGAGTTCCACTTGTTATTTAGGAGTGTGTCTTGGAGAGACTCAGCCCCACGTCAAGTCCTTCTTGCTTTACTCTGTAGCTGCATCTTTAATGATAATTTACTGAGCTAGGCTTGTCCAGCCCTAATTTTCCTGTTTGTGTGCTGGAAGTGAAAATCAAATTGCCACAAGAGCAGGTTTATATAACTCCTCTGGCCTGCTGGGCTGTATCCTGTTGGCTGCAGGTAATTGGTGGCTCTGTTGCCATTAAAATTTTAAAAAGCCTCAAACAAAGTGATAGAAACTGTTACAGTTTTGGAACTCAGCTCTGAAATGCGCAGAAAATAAGAAATATAACCTCTCCAACAGTCCTGTTAGCTCTCCATGTGAAATGTAGAGATCTGCTGAGATTCCAACTGTTTTGCCAGAAGTATGGCACCAAAATGAAAAACCTGTGGGCTATATGAGGACATGCACAAACAAGGATATGGAACAGGGACCATGTGATTCATAACTTGGCCAAGTGGGTTTTTTTCTTGGAGTTAAATCCTTAATCTTATTAAAATTTTATTTATAAAGTACCTTCTTGGAGTCACTTAAGGTGTTGCACAAGCTATAAAAATGCACTAATAAAGAAAATAGCCTCATAAAAAGTATAGAAATGAAAAGTACTAAAATGGTGCTATCACACAGACAGCAGCTATTACAAGTCATATATTGATGTCAAAATTGTCCCTCCTTATGTTGTAAAGATTAATAATTTGCCACTGGGAACTCAGGTACCATGGTGACAGGGGCAGGGTTAGACTGGGAGGAGAGCAGAAGAGATGGAAAAGTTGAAGGCAAAGCAGAGGATGCTTTGTTGGCCTTTGGAAGTGGGGAATGCAGCCTGGATCAAAGCAGGGCCTGGGGGACAGGAGGGGAATTGGGCTTCAGCCTGAAGTTTTAATGACCAGAGCAACCTGGGAGAGTGAAAGGTGTCCATGCCCATGGCAGGGGGTGGAAGGAGAGGAGTTTTAATGTCCCCTCCAACCCAAGCCAGTCTGGGATTCTGTGCACACAAAAACCTGTCCAGTGAATGCAGAGGTATCCTCTTGGTGTTTGTCTTCAATTGGGACCTCGTGGCTTTGTGCTTATTTAGAGGTAGAAAATCTGCGTCACCCACTCATCTTTTGCTGTTCCTATCTGTTCCCATCCTGCAAAGTTTCTGGGCCAGGGAGTTCCCAACCTGTGGCTCCTGAGCACAGTGGCTCCTCAGGTTGGGATAAAGCACCCCTGGGTGATGGCAGGGACGTGCTGGGTGTAGGAGGTTAAAAACTGCACGAAAAGTGACTGATCCAGCTCCCTCTGCTGAGCCTGGAGACAGCCCCCACTATTGTTCAACACTGATGCTCAGCAAATCGTGCCTTTTGTAAGAAAAGTGGGTTTTTTAATCAGTGGCAATTGCTATGTGAGCTCTCAGAAAGAGGAGCAAAACATACCCCCACTTCCCTCCCCACCCCCGCTTGCAGCCCCCAGTTTATTCTGCCTGGTCTATTTTTGCCTTCCCAGAGTTACTGGGAGAACAAGATTAGCAACTGATCATTTATGCTGATTTTCCAAGCGCTGAGATGTCTTTCATTAAAACTGTCATTCAAGGGAAAACGTTCAATTGCGCGTTCGCTTTTGCCGCGCGCTACAACTCCGCATGCCGCTCGTATCCACGGATGGGGACATCTGGGTGCTGCTGCCTGGGAATTTGGTTTGTCTTGGAAGAAAGAGATGGGCCTGGGGGACGTTGTGTTTGATTCCATCCCTCGGTGCTCCCTGGAAAGCTGTGGTGTGGCTGCAGGAGCTGGGTTTTGTGTGATCCTTGCTTTTATCCAGCTCCAGGTGAAGGTGCTCCCGTGGCCTCAGGAAAGCAACGCCTTGTTTATCAGCTGCATCTGCAAGGAAAGCCTGCATTTGCCTCCCAAGGCTGTGGAAAACGCTTCCCAGCCTCTGATTTAGAGGCACTTATGGTCTGAGGCTGGGGGTGTGCCTGTCTCCAGGATGGAGGTGGGGTGGAAATGTGCCAGCTCTGTAAAAGCTTTCAGGGCTCCCCTGAGGCACTGCAGCCCTCTCCGCAAGCTGGGGATGGGAGGCTGGGAAGGGATCTGCCTCCAGCTCCTCCAGCTGTTCCCTGCTCCGTGCCAGGCCAGGAATTCTGCTCCTACTCCCTGGCACCTGGAGTTTGCTGAAGGTGTTTCTCTGCAAGGCTTTGATATCTCATGGCTTTGATATCTCATGGCTCTGCTGATACCCCACCAGGCTCCCAGCCAGCTCCCCCTGCCCTTCCAGGCTCCAGCACTGGGCTTGGACACGGGGAAAATTGGGCCCAGCCTGTGATCACCTCCGTTATTATTCCCTTTGTCACCACAGGCAGCATCCACCGTGCAGAGGCTGCTGCCTTCCCCCACCTCGCCACCTATTGCTTCTCTCCACCAGCTCCATTTTGATCCATGGCACTCCTGGCAACTTGTAGCGTTACCTACCCAGGCTTTGATGTGCAGAGACTGAAGTATGTTAGAGGCAGCATAAAAATTGCATGTAATTATCCTTGGTCTGGTTCTATGGGAACAGGGAAACATCAATATTGATGGGTGAGAGCATTTATGTTTTATGTGTGAGCATATATTGCCTCTTCTCCATATTCAGCAGGAGTTTTTGATCCCTGCCCGTGTGCTGCACCATTAAAGCTGCTCTTGTGCTGGTTCCTCTTCCCCTGGGGCCGGGGACCGAGTGCTGAGGTACTTCCAGAGCTCATTACAGTGGCTGGAGCCCAGCCCTGGGGAATCTGCAGCTGGGAACGGGGTGACAGCTTCCCAAAGTGACTCTGAGTTCCGTCTCTGGCTGTACTCCTGCACCACTGCTGACACCCATGAATAATTCAGGCTGGAAGACGGAAGGGGAGGATGAGTGCTCTCAGGGCTGGGAGAAGGGAGGTGCTGGGAGCAGGGGACTGGTGACAACCCTGTACATGGGCTGGGGCAGGGCAGGGCTCAGGCTCTGGTGTGAGTTCTGGTGTTTGTGCCCTGGTGCAGAGAGGGCAGTGCTGTCCCTGGAGAAACCTGAACTCTCTCCTCACCCCGAGGATGGAGGGGATGTGCTGCAGCAGGAGGATGGGTGGTGCAGGTAGGCGCTGGTGATGCTCAGCAGTGTTTGGGCACACAACACCCACGTGGGAGAGAATCCTGCTTCGCTCTGGTCCTCCCTTGACTTGACTTGAAATCCCAGCCAGGACCAGGCATTTCCCATTGCAGTTTCCCTTCTGCACCCAACCCCAACTGTGCTCCTGCTCTGGCTTTTCTTCCCTGTGGGGATTGTGTTTGAACCATGTTGATTAGAAGGCAGTTGCACTTGAGGAATTTGTGCCCTGAATGTCTTTAAAGGTCTGATCCTTAGCAGGAGTGGGCTGGGAAAACCCTGGGGGAAGTGTTTGGCCAGGAATGGGGTTATTGGATGAGATCTTGCAGCACTCTGGGTCATCCCCAATTTCTGATGTGACCCTTGGGGTGTCTGTGCAGGGCTAGGGGTTGGACATGTTGTCCCTGGTGGATCCTTTCCAGCTTAGGATACTCTGTGGGGACAGGCCAGTGGGTGTAGGCTGTGCAGGGTGGGACCTTCCCACGCCCAGTGGGGTTTGCTCTGAACCACAGCTTAGGAATGAGCCCAGACAAAGCTTTGAGGGGGTTAAATGACAAAGAGCCACACAGCAGAGGGACACTGTGGGACAGAGGCATCATCCCCTTTGGGACAGCGCACCAGGGACAGTGGGAACTGTCTGTCTGCTCCCAACCCTGCCCCAAAGCAGAGGCACCCTCAGGCTTCCAAAGCCCCAGACTTCTGCAGCTTTAACAAACCTGGATCTCAAATCCTGTGTGCTGCAGCATTGCTGAAATCCATCCAGCACATGGAAAACAGACTGGGGTTTCTGGATGGGGCAGGAGAGAGACAAACTGGTGATGTTACAGGGTCTGAGGCATGGACAGACAGAGGCTCTGAGGCTATGGGATGGTTTTTGGGGTGTCAGTCTAGGCACTGTGTTCCTGTTGGTGTTTTATGGTGCCTTGGGATAAAGAACACATTCCAGCTGTGCAGTAAAGACATCTATGCCCCCCTCAGAGGCCGTGCCTAGCCCACATTTCTGGCCCTGGAGTATCTGTGCTGATGATTCCAGATGTGCCCAAGCCTCCGGGGAGCTGTGCCCATTCTGCTGGGATGGCTGGAGTGGGGTCTGGCTGGGAGCACGCTCCGAGCAGAGCCTTGCAGCTCCCTCCTCCTGCCCCTCATTGTTCCTGCTCTCAGGATGGCTGGATGGGAAATGTCACTGCTCTGGTATTTGTAACTGTGAATGGCTGCTCCCAAGGGAAGCTGCCGTTCTGCTCATCCTGCATCAAAATGGATTTCCTGCCCAGAGATGGAGGAAACCAGAGAACCAGCAAACAAGGGCAACACTCCCTCCTAGTCACTGTGAAATGTATAATCCTCCATATGTATGGGGAAAACTGGACATTTTCCTGCTATTTTGTTCTTGAGGTCACTTAAAAAATATCCTTTGGATGAGATACCTGTATAATATTATAATTAGTATAATAATTTTAGTAAATCCCATGTAGCACAGAATCACAGGATACTCAGAGTGGGAAGGAAGGGATCATCCAGTCCCACTCCCAGTCCAACAATCCCACTCTGTGCATCCCTGAGACTGCTGGCACAACACTCCTGGAGCTCTGGCAGCCTTGGGAGTGTCAATAGTAGATTCTATCATAGTATCTACTACCTAAATACTCACAATATATTATCTATTATGTAGTGTGCATATATAGAATATTATATATAGCATCTACAGAACATGGTACTCATCAGGCTGTCAGTGTCAGCTCTTCTTTATTTTTAATTTTCTCCCAATTACAACCAAGGCACCCAGAAACCCTTTTTTTAGCAGTTTGTTCCCCTTGGTTGAAATGAGCTCCTTTGATGAGGAGACTCCATTCTGCTTCAAAGTGAGGTTGGGTTGTTGTGAGCAGTGCTGTAAATTGAGTTTCCTAGGGGCTGCTCACACCGAGTGAGAGTTGAGGATGGAAGTTTTACTCTCCAGTTAAACACTGGCTCTTCACTGGCCAGAGCTGACCTCTCTCCTGGAGTGTGTTGGTTCACTGTGACATTTCCAAGAAAAATCAGCTCCATCAATTTCACAGCTGTTTCAAAAGTATAAAACTTTTTATGTTGGACTTTGTGTGTTGAGTCCCTATTTCATGGGAAGATGGTGGACACTTGAGTGAATGACCTCCAGAGCTTCTCTCTGCTGTCCCTGCTTTGGTGGATTCCTGTACTCACCAGTCCAATCTGATTTAAAACAGGCTGGTCTTGAATAAATATTATTTTTGATTTTTTAAAAAGCCTTTCTTTGTCTAAATACATTGTTTTAAAGAATATTACAGCTGATATTTGTCTGAGTTGTTTGAATCTCTGAAGAAATAATTTTTTGCTTTAAAAACAAGAGCCAGCTACCCACAGCTTTTATTTCCAGCATATTGTAGCTTCTCAGTACAATTAGAAGCAGTGTCTGTTGCAAGGCACTCATTTAGACTCTGACCTAGGGCTGAGATTAAACAACTCCTTTGCAAGTTTGTCCCTGTGTTGGCACATTTGATGCATTGCTGATCCAATTAAGTTTTCACACAATGGCTGTATTGTTACTGCAGGACTTCTTTGTTTATTAACCTTTCTTGGGGAGAAATTCCTTCCCTAACCTTCAGCAGATTGGACATATGTTAATGTCCCACAACGGGGAAGGAGCAGAGTCAGGAGGAGGGGAGGTGACACGGCTCTAACAGGGCTCAGGTGAGGGGAGTCAGCACTTTGTGGGCTGGAGCAAAATTAAAGATTCCAGCTGGTAATAGAAATATCTTTTACCCATCTGTTCTTCCATTAAAGCTTTCTGTGTTGGGTGGTTTCTGCAACCTTGAATCACCTGTGTTTTTGTGGAAATAGATTTTGCTCTCTGTGCTGTCCCTGGTGGCATTTCACTCCAGCTGTGTTTGGGCCCTGGTGCTGCAGCCTGATGGAATCACAGAGAGATTGGGATGGAAATAGAGCTTAAAATCTATCCAGTGCCACCCCTGCCATGGCAGGGACACCTTCCACTGTCCCAGGGCGCTCCAAGCCCTGTCCAGCCTGGCCTTGGGCACTGCCAGGATTCCAGGGGCAGCTGCTCTGGGCACCCTGTGCCGGGGCCTGCACACTCCCACAGCAATTAATGCCACTTAATCACTTGTAATGCTGTTTCTGCTCCTTCATTGACTCGTGTCTGATGTGTAGTGCCAGGATTTTGGCTATGGGAGTTTGCAGGCTCACTCTCTGTGAGTTCTTTTAGTATCCAGCAACACAGTTACAATGATCCCCCCAAGTGTTGCACAAAATCCTCTGATTTTTGTTTCCTTTCACTGCTTTTACCCTGCAAATTCTGGCAGAGTAAGAAGTAAAAACTGTTGTAAAACATTAGTGAAGCAAGGCCTCCTCTTCAGTGCCACAGGAACAGCAGCAGAAAGGGATTTCAGGTAACTCAAGCATCTCTTTATTGTAATTCCTGTACTCCAGGTCTCTGCTTGACTCTGTCCCTACCAGTGAAACATTAATAACGCACTTAAGCCAGGCTTTATTCCTGGGGTTCAATGTATGCTTGCCTTGGATGCTTGGATCAAGCCCTGCACAAGCATGAACAGTAGAAGTTTGCTTTCCATGAGTTTAAACAAGCCCCAGACTTGTTTCCTCTTGGTTCTGTTCTGTAGCCAAAGTTCTCTGGCCTTTTTCCTTTGTCCTACTGCATCAACTGGAGCAATTCAGGACATCCCAGGCTGTGCAGCTGGTTTCCCTGCTCAGATATTTGCCCCACCCTGCCACAACCCCTTCAGGAATTCGGGATTTAAGGAGCAGCCTGGCTGAGAACAAGCTGTGGTGAAGGATGTTTGACTCTCAGGGAGCTGCCCCTGACAAAGAACAAAAGCAAATAGCTGCTTTAGGCTTTACCCCAGTGTTTGCTGTGCTTTGGCTGCTCTCTTTTGGAAATGGCACCATAGCACCCTTGGGGAGCAGGCAGAGCTCCTTAGAGATGAAGAACCTTGGAAGGTGTGACATTCACATTCTCTGGACAGAGAGACATAACTCTGTCTCTCAGGATTTCTTGGAGAAGCACAGAGAAAGAAGAGAAAGCAATCTTTACCTCTGCTCCTTTGTTTTCCCCATGTGGAATGTGGTGTGGAGATTGTTCACCTGCAGTGATTGCTGGGTTGGATTCTGGTGAAGGTTGTTTGGGGTCAGTGACCAATGGGATCCAGCTGTGTTGGGCTCTCAGCAGAGAGTCATGAGTTTGAGTGAGTTAGGTAAGTAAGAAGCAAGTATGTAGAATAGTATCGTATCTCTTTAAATAGTATATTAATGTAATATAGTAGAGTTTTAATAAAGCTATCCTTCAGCCTTCTGACCTGGACACAGACATCATAATTTCTTCCCTGATCTGGGGTTCGCCGCATTTTACTATAGGAAGGGGCAGGAAGAGAACCAGGCTGGCTCCTAAACCCAACACACGGTTCTGTTCCATCATTTAAAGGGAATTTTCTTTCGTCTAGTGACCCGTTAAAGCATGGATTATTCATTCCAGCATCCCAGCTCCATTGGTCACCTATTGGGAAGCCGAGGAATAGGAGGAATCTTCAAACACCTTGGGCACTCTTGGCAATCCAACAGCTCCAACAGCAGACAGGCAGCAGCATCCCATTCCCTTCCTTTGGATGTTCACCAGCCACAGCTCTTCCAGACATCCCAATCCCAAGAGCACAGTGAACCCCACCTGGAGGGGTTTTGTGCCTCTTGAGGACCTCCAGTTCTCCCAGCAGTGCCCTATTTTTTTTTTAATGCCTTAGATATTTTTAGCTGTTGAGCGACAAATTTAGTTAATGCATTCAGCTCTGACGTCAAAGGCAGAGCCAGTGGGTAGATGGAATAGCTAACATTTTATTTAATCATCTTGCTAAGCATTTTTTTCCCTTCCTTTCCTTTTCTAGAGGATCTAGAAAGGCAGTTCAAGCTGGGCCAGACTGTGACTACAGGGGAAGTTGGTTTTGGTCTCCATAAGAAGCCTCATTCCTCACCTTGTTGCTCTTCAGGCAATGAGTTTTGTTGGAAAAGTGAGGCTGAGATGCTTTCCTGTGGGTCTGACATCATCAAAAGTTTGTTGTTGACAACTGGCCAGTTGTGTTTGTTCCTTCTGGGACCTGGTCCATGGGGGAGGTGAATTACAGAGCAATTACTGAGTTCTTGTTTTGCTCCCTGGTTCATTTGTCCCTTCCTGAATCAGCCAGTGCTGGGTTAAACCATCAACTGTGCCCTGTGCCAGGACATGAGACATGTGGAGAGCTGGTGTGGGAATTAGTCCAAGGAATAACTGTACAAAACCCACCCTCCAAGAGCACCAAAATATCATTATCATTATTAGATCTGCATGCAGATGTTCTGCCTGAAGTCGCATTCTTGCTAAAAGAGGTGAAGGAACAGAATAAAGATCTCAACTCCTACAGCTCCATTGAGAGTTCAGGCACATAAACTTAATCTTGGGAAATTTTGAGTACATCTCTTTTTAAATGAGTTTTTCCTGCTCAACTCTCTCTTGGAAGGGAGTTTTTGGAGGAGCTGTGTGTTTGGTTCTACACTTCCACAGGGAAGAGACCCTGTGCTTTGGCACTTGGCACTGCTGTTGCTGTGGCAAAGTGCTGGATTTCCCTTCCCTACCACATCCCCTGAGGAAAGGGGAACATAAGGCTGCCTTTGGGGCTGGCTGGAGATGGAGCAGCTGTGCTGCTGAGGGTGGCTGTCTTGGTTTGAAAAGACAGGTGTCTGCTAAAGAAGTCATGAGCCTTCAGTGAAATGGAAAATGTAAACCCCTCCCTCAGAATTATTATAATTTTGAAATTAAGGGGCTCTCAGGTAAAAATATGGGAATAGGAATAACAGTTCTTTATTAGGGAAGAAATAAAAAATATAAAATAAACAATGCAGTAAATACAAAACACTGCCAGAGACAGAGCAAGCCCTGGCAGCCTGTGGGTCAGGGTGGTGGCAGCAGTCCCATCCCATGGTGGCTCAGCCCTCCTGCAGTGCCAGCTGTGCTTCTGCTGGAGCAGGGATCCTGGGCAAGGGTGGAGTTTTCCTCTGAAGCTCCAGGGCTGGTGGAGATGGGCCTGGGCTTCCTCTGGGAATGCAGTGGGGAAGAAAGCTGCTCCTCTGGGAATGCAGTGGGCAAAGGCTGCTGTGGTGTTCCAAGGTCAGATTGTATCCAGGTAGGAATGCTTGGCTCCTCCCCTGGGCGGAGCCTCTCCCCATGGATGATGGAATTTTCTCAGCCACGCGGGGACACTCAGTGGCCATGGACAGAAGAGATCTCCTGGAGGGAGGATTGGCTGTGGGAGAGATAAAGAAAAGTGCCCAATGCACAGAGGATACCTGCCCCAGCTCTGACAGGTGGCAGTAGAACACACACATATCTTACAACCCAGAACAGGTGTGCTGTGCTGCTCAGGTGGGTTGTGCTCACAGAGGGCTAAACCCCAGGCTGCACCCTGTTAGCTCTCAACAGCCAGCTAAAATGTGTGAGCATCTTCCCACTTAGTTAACTCTCGAGGATAATGCAGAGGAGAGATTCTACGGTAGCTTTAGAGCTGGGTAATTGTTCCCCTTAAAGCAGCCCCAGGACTTGCTGAAGCCTTGGCTGTGCTGAGCATTTCAGCCTCTGAGCTTGCTGGGAGTTGTGTAATGACAAGGGACTGCCCTGTTTGCTGAGGTGACAATATCCATGGGGATCCAGTGCCAGCTCTTCCCAGCCAGCCAGATGGGGACAAAAACTCTCTGCTGGCTCCAGGTGACAGTTTGGGCTCAGCTAGTCCTGGTTCTCTGCGGTTCTTGCTCAGCCTTGGCTCTGCTTTTGTCGTGGTTGGAGCTTGTTCTGCTTGGTAGCAACTTGAGGTTGTTCCACCTTCTGTGCCAGAAGAGCAAAGATCTTCTTCTGGGCACCCACAGGCTCAACATGAGGAACACCTCAAATCCTCCTGGGAGCTGGACCTGGTTTCCCTGTTCCCTTGACTTTGCTGCTGCAAGCAAAGCTGAGACAGTCAACAGCACAGCAGAGCCCTCCAGGTTCTGTCATTTGCAGAGGATATTGGTACAAGTGACTCCAGGGCCCCTCACAAGCAGCTTCTGCCTGTGCCTGAGCCTGTTCTGCCTTCTGTGATCCATCCAGTGTTCCCTCCCATCATTCCAGCTCTTCCTCTAGGCTCATTCTCCAGGTAACAATGTTCTTTCTCTGCAACAGTAAACCCAAACATTTTTCTCAGCAGACAGGTCTCTGTGCTATTATGCAATTTTATATCTTTTTGTCTTTGTAAATGAATGCTGCTGCAATCTGCATGATAGGAGATTTTTAGGGGGTTTTACAGGAATTAAAGGATTGGGGTCTGGTCACTGTTATATGGGGTATGTTGGTGCAGAAATGAGGTGGTTTTGTGATTTATGTGCAGCTCAGCCTCGCTTTGGGCCCTGACCAGCACTGCTTCAGCCACAGAGCGATGACTTTCTCCCCTAAACTGATTCCTGTGAAGGGTTCTACTGGGGTTCCTCCTTTCTCTCTGCCTAGCGAGCACATCAGGCAGGTGAGCTCAGCTGGAGCTTGCCAAAGATTTTAATTCTGCCCTGCTCTGGCTGTTGCAGAGCTCAGCACGTTTATACTGAAGTGAAGGTCAGCACCAACTTTCTTCAACCCAACTTGGACCTCGAATATTTGAGGAAGGACTTTGAGTGTTGTGGTTTCATCCAGGATCTTCCAAGCAGAGTTTATAGTTAAATTCTCAGGACTGGGCTGTCTGCAGCTACCACTGTGGTATAAATACAACAATTTTCCTGTTTTCCAGGGGAAGGAATTGGGCTTGTTCATAGCTTTCCTGCTCTTTATGGGGCAGAAGATCCAGGCCAAGCTCAGAGCAGCTCAGCACAGCTCTGAGATTTCAGCCAAGAGCTCTACATGGTAATGAAGCTGCATCTGTGGCTCTGAGCACGCCATGAAGTCAATGCCTCCAGTTCCTCTACAGACACCCCCTGCCATGGTATTTATAGAGTACCTGCTGGTGGGTGGTGTGATTCTTTCTTGTATTGCCTTTTTTAAATATTTTTTTTTACATTTTCATTCATGAAGGATGAGGCTACGCCGCCCACTCGGGACCGGTGCCGTATCCTGAGCTCTGCAGCAGCAGGGCTCCCACCCCTCCCTCAGGGAGCAGCTCTGCAGGGAGCTGCTGAGGGTTTCGGCTGGGGATGGACAAATTCCCACTGCCCTGAGTTGTCTGGGTGCCTCATGGGGCTGTGGTCCTCACCCCGGCTGAGCTGCTTTGAATTTTTGGACCCCACCTCCTCTGCTCTGTGCTTGCCACTCTCTGTCCGAATCTCTCCTCTGCTGTTCTCAGATGGGCAGACCAGGATTTTTCTGTTGATGGGCCACATTTTCCCTTCTGCAAATCAAGGCTGCTTTACCAAAGTCCCACATTTTACACCCAGAATTCCTTTTTGCCTTTTTATTTCCGCCCCCCCCCCCCCCCCCCCCCATCACTCCACCCCTTCAGCAGCTTCCCCAGCATCTCCAGCACCCACCCCTGCTCGCCTGCAGCCCTTCCTTGCCGGGTGCTCCTCGCCCCCTTCTCCCTGACAGCTTCTCTGCTGTTCCTGATGAACCCTGATGCCTTCCTGGGAGCCTCAGGCCTACGCCGCCCTCTTGGTTTCTTTTTCGTGCTTTTCCAGGCCTTCCTGGGAAAAAAAGCAACTTCCCTTTGCTAAGGAAAAGGGAACTCTTACTGCTTGAGAGCCCCTCCAGCACCGCCCCGAGCCAAGCGAGGGAAGGGGACTGGGATAACTTTGGGGCTTTGTGCTGTTCCCCTTGGATCTGGAGCATGGAAAAGGGATAAACCTACAGCCCCCAAAGGGCAGGAGAAGTTTTTTCCGAGGTGCCAGACTTGGAGCACCGTGTCTGAGCACGGGGCAGGTGCCAACAGACCTCAGAGGACCCCATGCCGCTCGTGCCTGGCACCCTCCCAGCCCGGTCCTGGCAGGCAGCGGCTCTGAGACACATGGATACCTGCCTGCCAGGACCTGGATCAATCCCACTGGCTTCCCACAAGGCCCCAGGCAGCCATCAGATGGTGGTTGAGCATCCCCGCTGCGTTAGGCTGGACTGGGACCAGCGGCTCGTGGGCTGGGCACGTGCTGGCCGGGCTGGGCAGCGTGTGCTGCGTGTGGGGCTGCCCAGCACGGCCGCTGCCAGGTGGCATTTTTGGCCCTGCCCTTCCTCAAGGATGGGGAATGTCAATCCCATCAAGTTCACAGAATGTGGGATGAGATATCCTCGGAGGACGGAGTTATTTTGTTGGTTTTTAAAGAGTTGCTGAGCACACAAATGCACTTTGGAGTGAAGTTGGGATGAAAAGGAAAAAAAGGAATTGCCATTAATGGGAGAAAAAACTGGATTTATCCCAGGTAACTTTAAAACTTGAATGATACAGCTGACCCCAGTGGACAGAATTTTTAAAGGAATAAACTTCTGGTTGCTTGTACCCACAAGCCCTTTAAATCAGCAAATCCAGGAATCAGACTCTTTACTTTTGCATGTGTAACTTCACAGGGTTTTTTTTCCTCTTCTGAAATCTAATAACAGAAAACATTTTGAAGAAATTAAGTCAATTTAAGCAGTAAGCTGGAGAGAGAAGGCTTCCTGCAGCTCCCAATCCATCTCCATCTCTGCTGGGGTGATGCCTTGTGAGGGCTGCCCTAGAACAGAGACTGCACAGAGCTAAAGAACAAAGCAGGGATTTATTCAAAGGCCTCCATGGATCCACCTTGGGCAGCACAAGAGCCCAGCCAGGGCTGCACCCAAGGTGAACCAAAATGGTCCCAAAATGCACGAGCGCTCCCGGGGGCTCTCACTGTGATCAGCTCTGCTCCATTGGCACATTGCAGTTCATTGTCCCATTCCAGCTTCAGCCCATGCAGTCCATCCTGCTTGTTTTTCTCTCTCCAGCCCACGTTGTTTGTGCTCCTGGGCCTGAGATTTGGATCATTTGTCCTTGGTGCCCAGCTGGAGAAGGAATTGTTTTGTCTCCCTGCTCTGTGCAAAGAGCTCACCATCCCCTCATGTGAAGCCCAGACCCACAGACTAAAGCAGCTCAGATTGTGAAAATAGAAAAGCTCAAACCTGAGGTATCAAGGGTAAAGCTGAATTGAGCTTCCAGGGAGGCAAAGGGACAGTGAGGCTGGAGTCCTGCTCAGGGAGTCTCTGCCCCCAATGCCAGGGCACAGGTGGTAGCTGGGTTTGAGCCCTGTTGTGCTCTGCAACATGGGATTGCTCACAGCTGGGGACAAGTCTGAGCTGTTCCCCTTCCGGGGACACTCTGTGGTTCTGCTGTGTTCCAGGAGGAGCCCTTTGTCCTGCAGGGATGAATTTCTGTACCGAGCACAAAGGCTAAGGATGGGAATGGATGCAAGGAGTGGAGGTGAGGCTGAGGCAGGAGGGCTGAAGGGAGACTGTGATTGAGCAGTTACAAACCAAGGCTCTGAAAATGGCTTTTTGGGCAAAAGATTTGAGGAATTGAGGACAAATCCTCCCAAATTTGGGACAACTCGAACCAAACCAGGTAGTTTTACCTGAACTCAAGGCAGTTACCAAGTCAAGGCAGCTGCTTTCAACCTGTCTGAGATCCTGGCTCCCCAGACAGGAGATGAAGTTTGGAATGTCTGTAATGAAGTTGGGCTTTGCATCTCTTGTGGCCCCCCAGGGATAAACCAGAGACCTTCCTGTGGGGTGTCTGGCAATGAGGGGACAGTGGGAAGGGTGGGACACGTGGCAGTGCTGTCCTGTGCTGGGAACACAAATGCTTCAGGGCTGTCCCCAACCTCTCTGTGTCTGGGACACCTGGAGTGACAGGTTTGTATGTCACTAAAGAAAACTCAGCAGGATTTGGCTGATTTTCCCAGGTGCAAAGGCAGAGGGAGGAGCTGGGCAGGCTCAGGAGAGGGGCTGAGAAGGGAGAGTTGTGGGGAGGGAGGGGCTGTTGCTCTGAGCTGTTCTGGGGTCTGAAAGCTCTGGATAATGACCCCAAAGCTCTTGAGGGTGGCTCTGCTTCTCTCTGCTCACTCCTGCAGCACTGCCAGCTCCTGTAACTATGAGGGCTAAAACTTTCTGCTGTTTTCTGCTGTTTTTTCTGGGCCATTCTCATAAGAGTTGGACTTGATGATCCTCCTGGGTCTCTTGAACTCAGAATATTCTTTTATTCCAAGCTGCCCATGAGTTTTTTTTTTTTGTTTGTTTGTTTGTTTGTTTTTTTTTTTTATATTCTCTGCTTTTTAAATCAATGTCTCCTCTCTATCAGTGCTCTTGGCTGCAGAGCAGAGTTTCAAACCACGACTGTACCAGCTGCAAATGTACCAGAAGAAACCTGATGGGAGCTCCTGAATACCCTTCCGTGCTCCCCAGGCTGGCTGCAGCCTGGTGGGGAGGCTGTGCTGAGCTGTGAGCGCATGGCAATGTCACCAGGGTCACGGGGACACAGCCCAGCCACCGAATTTCACTTCAGGTTTGCTGTTGCAAACGTCAGCTGTGAATTGCTGCCTGGAAGTGTCAGGCTGTCCTCCCGTATCGATGGCATTCCGAGCTGGTATTGCCAATCCCACACTGTAAAACATGATTAGGAGGGAGACAATAAACAGAGCAGCCATCACTGATGCCACAGAACGCATTCTGCCCTTCCAATATCAATTTTTCCATTTCCTTTTCTAATTTCTAGTAATTGAGCTCAATGAGCCTGCTTGGAGCTGATTTCTCGATCTAGTTTTCTTTACATCTATTTCTGATTTTTGGCCTCGCTCCAGCTGCTTGCTTGATGGTGCATTTTATTTCAGCTTCTTAATTTGCTGTTAGAGTTGTCAACACCGCGGGCCCCCCTTGCTGCTCTGCTCTGCTTAAGTGGCGTGGATCTATTCCTTGGATTTGTTAACCTCTTGCTTGCTGCTGGCACCACGACCCTGGCTGGTGTCCCCAGGTGAGTTCAGACAGCCAGGGTGGGGCTGTGCTGCTGGATGAGCTGGGAGAGGGAACGAGCCAGAGGTGGGGATGAATTTACCGGGCTTTTGGGATTTTGGTGATGTCCTGGTACAACTCCCAGCTGCCCACCCGCAAAGGGACAAAGGGAAAGGGGCTGTTCCCTCTTTCCCCATCCCCATCCAGGTAATGGTGTTTGGGAAGATATATTTGCCTTGCAAACTGAGCTGCTGCAGGTAGAGATCACCCAGCATGGATGCAGGGAGGTGAAACCCCCTGGCTCCAGGCAGTTGGAGGAGTGCTGCAGAGCAGCTCTGCCCCAGTGCTGCTCGGAGCTGGCTCGCTGCCCGTGCAGTTCTTTCATGCTGCTTTTTGTTGATGCAACAGAAAGCATTTCCATCTTCTCTTTATCCAAGGAACAGACAGGATCCAATCAGCCTTGTGATGAGGCAAAACAAAAATATGAGGCATAAAGCAGAAGCACAAATGCTTGCCTTCATGATTTCTTTCATCCCCTCAGTGGCTCAGGGTTTTATGGCTTCACAGGACTTCCCCCAGCACATTTTTCTTTCAGTACCCATTTAAATTTTCCAGGGCTTGGTTATGCAGGCAGAAAGGAGATGTTTTGCAGGTGTCCTGTGACATTTTCACTTTTCCAGAAGATCTCTTTTGACACAGCATGTTCTCCTAGGCCCTGCCACGCCAGTTGAAATGTCCCAGCTGGTTTGTGTTTGTTGCTGTCTGCATGGAAAGAACTGCTTCTGGAATGTGTGATACCCTATGGGCTTGTTTTCATTTGAATTTTTTTTTTTAATTTTGGTGTCAGCCCTTTGGGTTGCTGGTGTGGGGAGCTCTGGCCACTGGGGCCGTGCTGTTTCCTGTGACTGTTTGAGACATCTTGTTCCATCGCTTACGGGAGAATCGTCACTGGGAGAATGAAGCCCATGCTTGGAGCCTGTTACTCAAATGCTGCTCTGCTGCTTTGGCTGAATCATCATCCCCATGCACATAACCACTGTTTATTGTTTACCTTACTCCCGAATTAATCAGCCACTTTGGAGAGGAGGAAGGAAGAAGCAATTGTTTAACCTTGCTGGTGGCAAAATATCTTTGGGCTCCTTAATCCTGCAGAGTCACTTCTGCATCTCGGGCAAAACAACTTCCCTTGCATTTCATCCATGGGACTCACGGTCTGGCACACTGTTGGGATTATTCTGTGCTAGAAAATGTCTCACTGGGTTTCATTTTGGGTAGGAATTAGGGAAAATAAGCTTGATGTCACTGTGTTGTGTGATATAGTGAGCAATGGGGAAGAGCAACAATCTCTGCCATCATTTTCTGGGTTTTGGGGACAAAAGGGATGAGCAAGAGAGGTGTGGTTGTGCTTGGGGTAGGGTTCGGAGGGGGCTGTAAAACTAAAGGTACAAACCAGCCCCTCTCAGGCAATGCTATTAGTGCCACAGCTCCTCTGGCAGCAAAGAACCCAACTGCAATTCCTTTCTGTTAATGAGCCACGAGAGGATTTCAGTGCTGCTGTGTTTTCTCCCCTTGAACACAGACATCTGCAGGAGATGTACAGCAGCCCACTTGTAGCTTGAATAAAGAGTGTTTAGAGCTTGATGGTGATGGAAAAAACCCAGTGATGGTTAATACTTTCTAGCTTTGATTCTCTGCTGGATACTTGTATTGGCAAAGGCTGTCCACCCTTGGAGGCAAGTGGGTGGTGATTTGCACAGAAAGAAAGACACAAGATGATGTTGGGATGCAAAGTAGAAAAAGAAATTGCCATTAATTGGAGAAAAAGCTGGATTCATCCCAATTATCTTTAAGTTCTTGAGTGATGTACCTGCATTGGAAGATTAGGGATCAGAGAGGTGTCTTCACACAGTGGAATTGCCTCAGGGACCACCTCTGTGAATTGAGGAGGGAGAAATTTGGGAAATTGCACAAGGGAAGCTGCTGGGCTGCTCTGCCTGAGGTGTCCTTGTGCAAACCCTCTGTACTTCCCTTTCCCCTAGCCCTTCAAGTGAGGAAATAAAACTGGATGTGAAAATAGGAGAGACCTGGGTGAGATGGGATCACAAACCCAGCAGAACAAATCCTTGGAAACAGCCTTGGCTCCTTTGGGTGGCTTTTGCAGTTTGCAGTGCAGCCAAGGAGCCTCCAGAGAGCTGCAGGTTTGTGGGGCTGGGGCTGATTCCCATCCCTGCACTTCTCCAGCCTGGAATCCGGGATGTGAGGACGGCAGGGTGGCACGGTGCCATGGAGCACGTGAGCCCAGGGCGGGTTTCCATTCCTTATGCAGAGCGCACCAACTCCAGCTTTTACAGCCTGAGGTAAAACTTTAATAGTTGTTTGATGGTAAATTTCCATGTCAGCTGCTCTGGAATTCGGTTGCAGGGCCGAGCCAGAAGCAGCATATTGCAGCGGGGGGATCCCTGGTTATGTGAGAGCCACAAATGTGACCCGGCAAGGCAGAGATCCAAGCGAGGAATGCAAAGTTTGACTGATAACTGTTGCCTCATTCCAAGATGCAAATGAAACACCAAATGTTCAAGTTCAAGCTGGGGTGGCAGCTTTTTTTTTTTTCTTTCCCCTCTTGAAGGATCTGGCCACCCCCAGACTGGGTCTGATGCAGCTTCTTTCTTGAACATATTGAAGGCAGAATTCATCATCTTGGTAACTTTTTCCATATGGCTGTTATTCCTCCTGGAAATAGTTCTGTGTTTGGCTTCCTGTTCCCCGGTCCTCCCTTCTCATGTCTGATTTCTTCTTTTTCCTCTCTTTTTTAAATTTTTCTTTTTTTTTTTTTTACTGCCTGCTCAAGTGTGATTGTGGTTCCTTTGCAATTCATAAGGTGGAAATGAGGCAGGATTTGGGACGAGGGCTGAGCGGGAACTGCTGGGGATGCGCTGCTGTCGTGGCGCTCACGTCTCCAGCCCACTTGCTCAGACGTACTCGCTCATCCACATGGATACAGGCTCAGTCATCCCAGCCTGCATGCATGCACTCATTCCCCTCCTTTGCCAAGTCCTCAGCTCCCCCTTGGAGTCCAAAAGCAGGAGAATTAAATCCCCATAACTTTCGTGCCGCTCTCTTTCATGTCAGAGCTGCTTTGTGTGGCTGTGTGGTCACTGGTCAGCTGCTGGAAGGGAGAGAGGCTCCTGGGACTCTGCTTCTCAATAAAACCAAACCTACAACGTGTTTTTGCTCCTGTATTAGAGCAGAGCTTCCATCTTTGGGTGCTGGGCCTGGCCAGGGAATTGGGATTCAGGCCCCTGTTCTTTGCAGTGAATCCTGACCGGGATCTTACAGGGGGACCCCAAGCAGGAGAGGATTTGTTGACAGCAGTGCCTTCCAAGCCTCTCCTTTCCTTGCTGTCCCGTGACTCACACCTGATGCTGGAGTAGCCTTTGCTGGAACAACCTTGAGGTGTTCTCTTGCTGCTGAAATCCCTGCACGAGTGCCAAGGCCTGACTCTCCCAGGGAAGCGCTCAGGGCTGAGAGCTATGGGCTCTGCTCAGCCTGGAGGATTGCAAAGTGACATTTGACAGCATAAACTGGCTTTCCATGGAAGTGAGGAGCTGCTCCCAGCTCTGGAGAGAGAAGAGTGGAATTTTGGCCACCCTCCTACACGGATCTGCCCAACATCCGTGTGGCACAGGAGGGAATCATGTTGGAATGCTTGCTGGGCAGACTGGGGAGATCCATCTGAGAGCTCTGGGGCTCCTTTGATCTGTCTCCAGCAGTGCCAGGCAGTGGCAGCGCCCTGCTGGTGCCAAGCACTGAGCTCATGGGGACATCTGGCACAGCACAGGTCAAGCTCTCAGTGTCCAGATGGCAACAAATTGCCCATTAGGTGAATAATTGTGTTTTCTGGAAGGGAACAGGCCCTGAGGTTGACCATGTGTTCCCAGGAGATGCTGCCTGGTAACCTCAGATGTTGTCCTGCAGCCTTTGGGGAACACAGAGTGCTCCTGGCTCTCCTGGCTGCTGGGTGAGGGTGGTACCCTCTGTGCATGTGCAATTCATGGCAGAAAATGCACTAAAAGATCTTTATTTCTCTAATGGGTGACATTAGAAGGGACTTGGAGACCAAGGAAAGCTTCACTGCTGGAGTTGAAGCTTTCCTGAGCTCCTGGCTGGGGGAGCCCTGAGGTTCAGGGGGATTCTTGTGTGTCATGGAGAGCTCATGAGCTCCATTAGGCAAATGATGGTGAATAAAGTCCCTGGGAGCAGGCAGGAAGGGATCAAAGCCCCTGAATGAGGAGGGAAGAATCCCAAACGGAGCTGTCTTGGCCAGGAGCTGGTTCATATGGCAGATCCCAGACAGGAAAGACTGTAAGAAACACCCAAATTATTGGCACAGGTTTCTTGGCAGATGTTTGCCCAGAGCCCCTGGGAATGGGCTGCCATGGACACACCAGGACTGTACAGCAGCCACCAGGCTGGCCTAATAAATCTGGGTTTGAGGGGGGGTCTCTGAAGGAGCGTCTCTTTAACATCTAGCAGGAATCAAAGCTTCAGAGACTGGGGGAACTGTTGTGTCCTCACCCAAAGCAGGAGATCTTTAGGAGAACAAAAGAGAAATAGTTTATTTTGCTTTTTCTCCTGCTCCTTGGCAGTGTGCTCCCCCTGCAACCATGAAATAATCACAAGATAACCATGAGATAACCACGAGACAACCATGAGTTAACCAGGAGATAACCATGAGTTGACCACGACATAACCACATTCTCTCAGCAGAGCTTTGCCCAGGCAGTGCAGCCCCTGTGTTGAGGCCAGCTCTACTTTCCCAGCTGGGATGTGAAACACCTGAGAAAACCTGGGGAGAAGGGGCTAAGGGATGGATGGATGGATGATGGATGGATGGATGGATGGATGGATGGATGGATGGATGGATGGATGGAAGCCTCTCTGGGCTCTTCCAGCTGACCTGTGCCCAGCCTTCCCAGATGGAAGTGGCAAAAGTGGTTTCCTTGTTTCCTTGCCTTCCACGTGTTTTTAATCCACAGCAGGATGACTCTGGGGCTGTGGCAATCTCAAGATTTCTTCTTGGAGCAACTCAAGGCATTGCTGAGGTGGCAGCTGCACTGCCAGTATCTTAGACTTGGCATTACCCTTGATATTCAGCACAGTTCTATTAATTTTCCCCATTAAAAGCTGCTGTCCTTGAGTAGGAAGGAGCAGCGAGGACAGACACTGGCAGTGCCGCTTTGCTATGACCCTCCTGCCACCAGGGAGGCACAGACAGGGACAAGGACAGCTCTGTCCCCTACAAACAGCTCCTAGGACACTGCAGACACTTGGTAAATTGTGCAAGGGGTAATTGAACAGTGCCAAGTGCTTTTAACTTCCCTTATGGAGCAGCTGAAGAAATTAACTCAGCCTTGCAAGAATCCCTGGAAGTTGGGAGGCTGCTGTCACTAATCTCAGTTTGTGCCTGTGGGGAAATCAGGCAGCCACTGTGTGAAAGCCTCCAGGAGCTGAGCGAGGAGCCCCTGGCCCTAAATCGCTGAAGTGCTCAGATTCCTTTCCTTTCCTTTCCTTTCCTTTCCTTTCCTTTCCTTTCCTTTCCTTTCCTTTCCTTTCCTTTCCTTTCCTTTCCTTTCCTTTCCTTTCCTTTCCCTTTCCCTTTCCCTTTCCCTTTCCCTTTCCCTTTCCCTTTCCCTTTCCCTTTCCCTTTCCCTTTCCCTTTCCCTTTCCCTTTCCCTTTCCCTTTCCCTTTCCCTTTCCCTTTCCCTTTCCCTTTCCCTTTCCCTTTCCCTTTCCCTTTCCCTTTCCCTTTCCCTTTCCCTTTCCCTTTCCTCCCCCAACAATGCCAGGTTGTCACTTGGTGTCACCCCCATTTGAGGACTGATGCCATTTTCGTGATGCAGCCTGAGGCAATGAACTGTCAAATATTCAAATCTGACCTGGGACTCTTGGTGTGTTTACAGGATCCTCATTTTCTTTTCAGCCTCTGCCTGGTACATCAGGTCTTTCCCTGGCTCTCTCATTGCCATTAGGAGCGTTTGTCTGCAGAAATGTTTTGCTCTCACCCAGTTTTTGTTAAAAGTAATGCTTCAAGAACCCGCTGAGATCCCGTGTTCCTCCCTGAAGTGTCAGTCTCAGCCATCTGTGCCCTTCCCACACCAGAGCTGGTGCTTTGCTTTTGTTTTCTTTGAATCTCCCACCCCAAGGCTGGGACAAAACCATCCATGTTCCAGCCAGGGACCACAGTCTGGGAGTCACTGGTAGGAATTCTGCCCAGGGACCACAGTCTGGGTGTCCCCAGCAGGCACACTGCTCAGGGACCACAGTGTGGGTGTCACCCCTGTCTGAGATTCTCCGGCTCCCAGCAGAGGTGGCAGGTGCAGGCAAAGGGCCGATGGAGTTTTTGGATATTAAGGTGTGGCACTGCCAAGGGAAGTGGTGCTCAGCCCCAGCAGGCAGAGCTGCCCTCTTGCCATCCCACCCCACTGGATGCTCCAGGGTGATGTGGGAGAAATTCAGCCAGGGCCATGTCTGGGGGGTCAATTCCCGGGTGTCCCTGCGGGTGTTGTGAGCTGTGCTGGAAAACGCTGGATCCTTCCTGGGTGAAACTCCAAACCCTGCTCTGTTTGTGCTGAAGTACCCCTGAGTGATGTGCCTTGATTGTCCCCTGTGGCTCAACGGTTGTGATTGCCACAGGATGAACTCCTGTGGCATCCAAATTTGGAGTTTCAAGCAGTTTCTCAAAGGTTAATGTTGAGGATGATGGATAAGTAACAAGGCAGGCTAGTGGGGTGATGGAGATGCCCAGAAAATCCCCAGGTCTTGGTGAATTATCCCTAAAAAACAGCACAGCCCGTTGTGTTTAGCAAGTTCTGCTCCCTGGTTAAGTGTCCCTGACTCTGTAGGAGTCAGCTCTGGCTGGGAATTTATCTGTGGAGATTTAAATATTTTTCTTTGGTAGCTTTATTTGAATCCCTTGTGCTGGGCAAGGTGGCAGATGCTGTGGGAAGAAAAACCATTCCCACCTTGCTTCTCACCCTCACAGCCCTGCTGTTTGATCCCATCCCTGTGGGAAGCTCCCAAGAGTTGGACTGAGGGATGTGAGGAAGGACTCATTGTTTAGAGATGTATTAGATTTGGGGTTTGGTTATAAAACCACAGATTTTCAGTTTTGAGGGCTCCCAGGAGCATGAGATTTATAGGATTTTGTTGTTCAATGTGCCTTTCTTGCTCTGGCTGTCGGTGCATGAAGAGAACTCCAAATTCCTGAAATATCCCATGCCCTTATCCTAAAAGACGAGGATTAAATTCCCATTGATGGCTCCTTTGTTATTATTACCAGCTGAGATAGGAGGCAGGCAAAGCATTCTTTAGGAAGCTAAATTTGCTTGGGAAAGATAAGGAAAAGAAAGGGGATATTCATTCATTTGGCTGCATCATGGTCACTGCCTTACATCTGCCTCCTGTGGATATTGAAGGTGGCCAAAATGTCTGTTTTGGTCCCAAAAGGAGGGACAGCACCTTGAGGGACAGCACCTTGAGAGCCAAAGTCCTGCTTGCAGCAGCAGCCCCTGCTCTGCTCCCCCCCACCACGGATGAGGGGACACTGGAGTGTCCCCAGGCCTGGCACTGACACCAGAGAGCAAGCGTGTTGCCATTTCCATCAGCACAAGAGCCTCCAAACAACCCCATTTTCTGCCTTTTTTCCCTTGCATTCCACGTCCTTCCCAGCTGCGGGCTTCAGGGAAAGCTCTGTTTTGGATGCTCTGTTTTGCTTTTCCAGGCCCGGTTTGTTCAGTGGGGCAGAGGGATGTCCTGTGCTTGAGTTCCCCCGCTGCTGTCCCCATGGATGTGCTGGATGGGGACTCCTGCCCTGCATGGGACATCTCATGGCCCTTGCAGCTCCTTGTGGGGCTGGGCCAGGGGACAAACCTGGCTCTGGAGCACTTGCATAACGAGCAGAGCATCTCAGTGGGCTCTGCTGATCTGCAGCAGGGCTCAAATGCTGCCTCTCCTCTATAAATAGAGTGAGTAGGCCAGTTTGCCTTGAGACAAGAATCTTCCCTCCCCCGAGAGCATCCTAAACTTTCATGCCTGATGGAGCCAGAGCTGCTAAAGAAACAAATTCCTCCCAATTAATTGCTCCCTGGTCTTCCCTTCCTTTGTTTGGGGTTTTAAAGTCAGCAGCAGGTGGAGTGCTCCTGTCCCATCAGCTCTGTCCAGGGGAAGATGAGGATGCTGCGGGATGGATATTGGAGGACCCTTCCACAGGTTGTTTCCTAGGAAAGAGGAGAATCTGGGGCTCACTTAAAGAACAATTCTGCAGAGTAGCTGTGGGAGATTGCCTTCTGATAAAGGCAGACACCGTGAAGGGCGAGTGGCTGAAGGCCTGGCTGGGCTGGAGAACTGCTGGAAGCGTTTCCAAAAGAAATTTGAGCTGCCAGGTGCAAACCCCACAGGAGCAGCACTGTGGGGAAGGCTGTGCTCTGCTTGTCTGTGCTGTCCTTCACTGCCACGGTCCCTTTGGATCTGGGGTTTGGTTCTTCTGCCCCCCAAGGGCTGAGTGAGCCTGGCACAGGCTCTGCCACAGCCTTTGCTTGGCACTGCCCCCTGTCCCATCTCCAGCCCTGCTGTGACCTCGTGGGGTGTTTGTCACAGCCCCCCGCACTGCCCATTGCTGGAACCCAAACTGAGCTGAGCCTTAAATAAGTTCCCATAAATTATCTTGCTTGCATGTTCCAAGTTCAACCTTTTTTATTTTTTAATTTATTTCATTTTTACTGCTCTGTTAACCCAGCCCCTGAGAACTTGGCAGAAATTTAGAGCAACACCCCCCTTCCCTCTTCCCAGCTTGAAAATATTGCAGTGTTAAAGCCTCAGAGTCGCTGGTTAAATACCAATTCATTTCCAGTCATTCCTGCTGAAAGGGATAATGCTGAGGAGCTAATTATTTGAGGATGTTTTAGACCATTTCTACAGCCAGGTGTTCTGGTTCTTATTTCTCACTTGGCCCCGGCTCTGCCTCCTGCCAGCTCTTCCCATCAGTGCTGTGTTCTCACGGACCTGGAAAATGGTTTGGATTATCCAAGCCAGGCTGCCCTGCTGTCCCTGATAAACGTGAGCTGGGGCTCAGCTCCTGTCTGCATTTCCCCAGCAGAACCTCCCCTGGCGCTCCCCTGCCTTTCTGACAACCATGCTGTGACCTCAAATTTCTGTTTTCTTTACTAAATGATTCCCTTTTGGGGTTTTTTTAAAGGATTTAAGGGAGGGGGATGCCTTTGCAGACGAAGCGCTGCCTGTGTGCAGCTTGGTTCTTGCTGAGCTTCCTGCGTGTGCTGGGGAGAGAAATAAAAATAATAAACTGCCTGGTTTTCCCAGGAGCTGAATAAAAAAATGGTGTGTCTGTGATATATATATATATATATATATATATAAATTTTTTACATATATATATGCACACACACACATAAAAATCTGATGAACTGCAAATGTGCCTCTTGAACTTAAAAACAATTTTGTTCCTTCCCATCCCTGGAAGTGCTCAAGGCCAGGTTGATGGAGTTTTGAGCAACCTGGGATAGTGGAAAGTGTCCCAGCCCCTGGCAGGGGTGAATGAGATGAGCTCTAATGTCCCTTCCACCCAAACCAGTCTGTGATCCCGTTATTCTTCTCTTTTCTCTTTGTCATGGATCTGTGGCCCTGCCAAGGTTTGTTTTGTCCCTCAGGTGGCTGTGGGAGGACAGGAGTGAGTGTGTCCCTTGTCACCACTGCAGGGGGATGCCCCTGTTGGGGACAGGTTTAGACAGAGGTGGTGACAACCCCTGGCCTTTCCTTGACACGTGCCATGAGCTGTTTCATGTGTTCATCACTCCTGCCGTGGGGGTGGGCACAGAAAAGCACCACAAATGCTGGTGTGGGCACTTTTAGGGCAGGGAACCTCTCCAGGTGTGGGGATGTTGGACACTGCAGCGTGGTGGTGGATCCAGCAATCCCCAGGCTCTGGCAGAGCAGCCTCCCTCACTTGGGCCAACTGGAAAGAAAGTCCCAGTCAAGGAAAACCATTCTTATTTTTCCCCCTTATAAATGCCATGCCACGTGTTTGTGGTTGTTTAACTTGTCCTGCTGCTCCCTTGCTTTCATCCTTATTCCTTATCAGTCTGGGAAGCAGGTCTGGCTGCCCTTTAGGAGTTATTGCTTTGAGTTTGCAGCACAGTTCTCCATGTCCTCCAGACAGAGTATTTAGGGATTAGAGGGTATCTGTATTTATTTCGTGCCGCTTTTTCTCTGGCTTACTGACTTTAACACCTTTCAATCCCACTGAAACATGTTCCTTGTCCCCAGATTTGGAATGGATTCTGCTTCCTCCTTTTTTGGTGGCTTTCCTTGCTGGCTCATAAATTCCCCCAATAAATCTATGGGTGGCAGCTTTAACGTTGTCAGCTGAAAACAGATTTTCAAAGAAGAAAAAATCTCTGCGTAAGGAGCCAGCTCGTCCTTAGCTGTGATTCTGATACCTCAATCCTGAAATTATGGCTTTTTCAGTGGGGGGGAAAAAATAGAAGGGACGAGATTGGTTTGCTGCTAGTTTTGCTCTGTCATCCCAAGGTGGATCTGCAGCAGTTACCAGAAAAATCCTCGGGAGATGGAGATGAATCATTCCCCATTCGAGGCAGGCGCTGGTGGAGCCTGTGGAGCTGGGGGAAGCCGTGTGCTGTCTTTAGGCTCCTCAATTATAGGAACCTGTACCTTCCTTTTGGGCCACTTCCCATGTGGACACAGCTGCAGCCCACTCGGGACGCAGAGGCTCCAAGGAAACATCGCTTTGTCTTTGAGCCCTGCGTCCTTCCATTCCCTCCGGGAGCAGAGGGGGATTTGTGGGGCTGCTGAAGTGCGGGGTGGGCTGTGAGCTGTTTGGGGTGGGGCTGTCCTTTGGGGACACCGCTCCTGCCCTGGCTGGGCTGCGGGTGGAGGACCAGGGGATGCGGGCAATGTAACATGCGCAAGCAACAGCAGAGGGAGCTTGGAGATGGGTGCGGGATCCAGCGGGGAGTTTCGGGCTTTGCCTGAACTTCACCCAGGGAGAGCAGGTGTGGGATCCTCGGAATGCTTCCTCCTGAGGGAAATCCCCAGGGCCTTGCCTTGGAAGAATATATCACGGTTTCCCCACCTAGGCTGATGGAGAGGACTCAGCCCATGGTGCTCTGCAGCACTATTGCCAATCTACATTAGATTGCCTCCCCCATGGGCCAGCTGACACTGCCCACCTCAATTACTCATCCCTCATCGCCCCTACAGGCTGCTGCCCTTTGCCCACCCCTGTGCCCTCACTGACCCATTGGTCACTGACCCCATACTCAAGTCTGTGCACAGCACATGGTTCTGTCTTTGTCCCTGATCTCTTTGGCGTGCTTTGGAACAAACCTCACTGGAATACATCATGCAAAGACCCTTCCTGTCCTTCCTCACCTGAGCTACCTGTGGTGTGTGTGTGCATGGACTTGAAATGGCTGCTCCCATGGCCTTACCCCGAGTGCTTCTGAAGGAGACACTTGGAAGAAGGTTGCAGCATTTCTACCACCCTGCCACGCTGCGACAGCCAGGGCTATTGGAACGAGCAGGAGCTGCAGTGTGAGGCCTCCCAGGCTCCCCAGTGCTCACGGCCAGCACTGTCCTCCATCTCCTGGTCATTGTGGAAGCTGGATCTTGGACAAGCCCTTGAGAACCTCCCTGTTAAACCCTTGAGTCCAAGCTCAGCTCTGAGCACAGGTTTAAGTGTTTGGCAGAGCAGAAAACACTCTGCAAATCCCAAATCCCTCCTGGGGGACCTGAGTGATGTGGCACCGTGATCCACTGGGCAAACATGTGGAAGGGACCAAGTGGGCTCTTTCTCCCAGGTTTCCTGTGGCTTTTTATATGACCCTGGACAAGGCAATTCATGTCTCCAGGTCTGCCTGGCTGTGGGAGAGGAGCTGATCCTGATCCACTGGCAGGGATGTTGAGTGCTGGGGGAGCTGCTGGTGAAACCCCAGCCTCATACTGGGGGCACGAGGGGCTGACCCCGAGGCCTTGGCAGCATCTGCTGCTCACCCCCAGCCTGTTTGAGCAGTAGATGATCCTGGTTTATTGCTAATGATCAAAGTTGGTGCTTGGTGGTGAAAACAAACCTTGCACTGGGGTGTTTGGTGTGGCAGAGAGGGGAAGGATGGATCAGAGGGATGTCTCATGCCATGCTGAGCCTGATGAAAAGCTTTCCTTTCAATGAGCTCCCCCAGATTGTTCCCAGCTCGTGTGTTTTGGAAGCGCCTTTGTTGTTTTTCTCTGTTAATCACTGCTGATAGTTCTCAGTCTAATGATTTTGGGGGTTGTTTTCTTTTGGTCTGGTGCTTTTTCACTTTAGGATAAAGGCTAAAAAAGGCCCTAAATCCCAAAGAACCTGTAAAGCTGCTGGGGTAAGCGAGGGCCAAGGGGGCTGTGCAGTTTCTGTGTGTGACTGCACACACAAGGGAGACGCCAGTGCTGAGCGATCCCCACGGGAAAAGCTGCCTGGTTTGTTATGTGGATTACACAGGAGCTGTCTGCTTCCCTGGAGCCCTGCTAAGCCGGGTCTTACTCACACCCTGCTCCCATTGCTGTGGAATTCCTGCTCAGCAATGGGGAACAAAGCCAGGAGGGCTCTGTGGGATTGGTGTGGGGCAGCTGCCACTGCCCAGAGCAGGAACTGCTCGTGGTGGTTGGGACACAGAATCACAGAACCTCCTGAGCAGGAAGGGACCCCAAGGATCACCCAGTGCAGCCCCTGGCCCTGCCCAGACCCCCACCAACCCCACCCTGTCCATCCCTGGCAGCGCTGGCCCAACGCTCCTGGAGCTCTGGCAGCCTCGGGGCCGTGCCCATTCCCTGGGGAGCCTGGGCAGTGCCAGCACCCTCTGGGGGAAGAACCTTTCCTGCTCTCCAGCCTGACCTGTTCTGGGCCAGCTCCAGGCCATGTTCAGGATGTGTTTGTTGTGCAAGATGTGTTGGGATGCTGAGGCTGCTTGGGTGCAGGGGGTTGTGCTGTGTAAAGTGCTGCAGACACAGAGCCTATTCCTTCTAGGAGGTGATGTTATAGAAAACCATGGGGAAATGCTTGCCCTCTGTAAGGGGGAAACACAGGATGGTTTGGTTGAAAGGGACCTTAAAGCTCATCCCATCCCACCCCTGCCATGGGCAGGGACACCTCCCACTGTCCCAGGATGCTCCCAGCCCTGTCCAGCCTGGCCTTGGGCACTGCCAGGGATCCAGGGGCAGCCACAGCTGCTCTGGGCACCCTGTGCCAGGGCCTCCCCACCCTCCCAGTGAACAGGAGAAGGTAAAATCAGGTCACTCAAGCCCAGATCTAAAGCTGGTTCCTGGCTCACTACAGGCAAAGTGGAGCAGCTTGGCTTAGTTCTGTCTCAACGTCACTTGAGCTGAGCTGCATTAGGAACCACATCTCTGAGGTGGGAAGATGCCTCCAACCAGGACAGGAATTTCCTTCCTTGTCCCAGAGAGATCTGCAAGAATGGGGGTCTGAGGAGATGAGGTGGTGGCTCTGCTTCACCTGCTGGAGGTGTGGGTGCACAGAGTCCCCTCTGCTCTGGATGGCCCTGGCTCCACCTTTAGAAGAAAGATCTAAAGCTGATGGAGAGTTCAGGAAATGGTGAAGGGTCTGGGTTGGCCCGTGAGGAGCAGCTGAGGGCACTGGGATTGTTCAGCTGGAGCAGGCTGAGGGCAGAGCTCCCCGGGGGCTGCAGCTCCTCCCGAGGGGCAGCTCCCATCTCTGCTCTGGGACAGGGACAGGAGCCAGGGAATGGCTGGAGTTGGGCCAGGGCAGGTCAGGCTGGAGAGCAGGAAAGGTTCTTCCCCCAGAGGGTGCTGGCACTGCCCAGGCTCCCCAGGGAATGGGCACAGCCCCGAGGCTGCCAGAGCTCCAGGAGCGTTGGGCCAGCGCTGCCAGGGATGCCCAGGGTGGGGTTGGTGGGGGTCTGGGCAGGGCCAGGGGCTGGGTGATCCCTGGGGTCCCTTCCAGCTGAGGATATTCTGTGATGCCATGATGTTGTGTCAATCACACCACACTGTTAAAAGTCCAGTGCAGGCTCCAGCACTCGTGTCCAGCTCTGAATCCCAGGAAGCAGCAGGAGCAGCAGGGTTTGCACCTGGAGCTGTGTCCTCTGCATTCAGCTTTTGAACTTGGAGCGTGCTTAATGCAGCGGGGATTTGAGAGGCAGCTGCTTCCCCCTTTCTCTTGATTCCCGCTGAAGAACAGGCATGTAACGAGATCAGGCTGGGGTTTTTTCAGTGCAGCTGAGGCTCATTTCACGTGCTGAAGGCACCAGAATTCAAAAGAAATGCTTTTAATGTCGGAAAAAATGGAAATGAAATGAAATGCCTTTGGAGTACCAGAGGGAACAAGGCAAAGGCGCTGGTGAATGAAATCAAGTGTGTGATGACAGGGGAGAGGAGAAAGAGAGTGAAAACCAGGGAAAAGAACAGAGAAACAGTATCTGCAGCCTGCATCCATGAAAGGTTTGGCTCCTGGATACCTTAAAATCAGGAGAAGTTAGAACATAAACAGCGCTGTGGATCTGGTGCTCAGATTTTTTGCCTAATTTTGGTTGCTATTCACACGGCAGGTTTTTGCTCTGTTTTGGCAAGATCAGGAAGAACAAGCCCCCGGTGCTCCCATGGCGGGGCTTCAACCTGGAAAAATCAGGGATGTCACTGCCACCCATCCATGGGGACAGGTCACACTCTGCATCCCAGCTGGGTCTGCTGGAATGTAGGGATTTTTTCCAGTCTCCTGGACCAGGACCTTGATTTGTAGCCAAGAACTTAAAAAAACCCACCCAAAAAAAGAAAAAAAACCTCAAAAAATTACCAAAAAAAAATATTTCCACAAAAGCACACCAAAGATTCCCTCAGACTCCCCTATTCTCATTAAGAGGTGTGATTACAATGGATCTCAGTTTAAAAATTAGAACAATTATTGCAAATATTCTTTATAATTTATTCATCCTATTAACCTTCTTGGGCAAAAAGTACTCACACAGGTTCAAAGTCAGGGCAGAACCTGGAGATTCCACCATGCCAAAAATATTTTGCAGTGTCAAAAATCTCTCTATGGAAAGCTGAAGTCAGAATTTTCCAAGGAGAAGGGCTTGTTTAGGTGGGGATAAAAATATTTTAATTTTGTTTTTAGAGTTTATTTCTGGCATGAATCTTGATAAAATAAAAATAAATGTGTTTTCAAAACAAGAACAAGTGCGTTTAACCCAATCAGACAGATTGTGACTGTTTTCCTAAATGAGCTTTTGCTAAGTTTGACCCCTTCCAGCAGGAAGTTTTGATATGATCAAATTGTCATTTTCTGACAGAAAACCATTCTTCCAGAAAATCTGCAGCCACTTCCAATCAATATTTTCCTTTCTCATGCTCTGAGCAACCTTGGGAATGAATGTCCTGCGGTGGTTCATGGTGACGTTTCTCCAGAGCCTACAGGGGCTGCAGGAGAGCTGGAGAGAGACTGGGCACAAGGGATGGAGGGACAGGACACAGGGAATGGCTCCCACTGCCAGAGGGCAGGGATGGATGGGATACTGGGAATTAGAAATTGTTCCCTGGGAGTGTGGGCAGGCCCTGGCACAGGGTGCCCAGAGCAGCTGTGGCTGCCCCTGGATCCCTGGCAGTGCCCAAGTCAAGTTGGACAGAGCTTGGAGTGACCTGGGACAGTGGAAGGGGTCCCTGTGGCACTGGATGATGTTTAAGGTCCATCCCAACCCAAACCATTAAAGCATTGTCTGAAAAATGAAAGATCAGCCTGGCTGGAGGAGCTACCTCGCAGTGCTGGTGGTCCTTTCCAACCTACAGCAATCTATGGAAGAGAGGAAATTTAGGTGGGATACTGGGGAGGAATTGTTCCCTGGGAGGATGGGCAGGCCCTGGCACAGGGTGCCCAGAGCAGCTGTGGCTGCCCCTGGATCCCTGGCAGTGCCCAAGGCCAGGCTGGACAGGGCTGGGAGCAGCCTGGGACAGTGGAAGATGTCCCTGGAATGGCAGGGGTGGGATGGGATGAGTTCTGAGGTGTCTTCCAACCCAAACCATCCCTGGATTCCATGTGCTGCCCGTTGAGGTGATAGGAACATTAGGAAAGGGCAGCAGGAGGTTTTTGGGGAGCAGCAGAGCTCCCTCCAGCCTCCCTCTGCCCAGGGATGCTCCCAGGAGCTGCAGCTGGGCTCAGGAGCAGAGCATTCAGGTGGGAGCCAGGTTTGGCTCCTCGCACATGGAAGGGTCTGTGGGAGCTCCTGTGCTTGCTGAATTCCCTTCCTGTCCTTGATCCTGAATTGCAGGGGGGGTTTTGCTGCTGGCCTGGCTGTGTGCACATCCTGGACCAGTTCCTGCCAGCTGCGAGCCAGGCAGCAGGAGCTGCACAGCCCCAGGGGTGACAGCGCTGCCTCCCTGCCTCTGTCCTCCCTGGGAGAGGCTGGAGGACATCCTGGATGTGCTGGGGCCCCACACGTGGCAGGGCCAGGTAGGCTGTCCTCGCTCCTTGAAGCCAACCCAATCCCAGCTCCTTCCTCAGGGAACAAAGTCCCCTGTGCATCCAGGCAATGTTTGAATGTCTCCCCAAAATCCCTGAACCAGGTGAGGATCAGTCTCTTCTCCCAGGACATGAGTGATAGGATGAGAGGAAATGTTCTCAGTCTGCACCAGGGGAGCTTTGGTTTGGTACCAGGGAAAGGGAAGGCTCATCCAGCCCTGGCACAGCTGCCCAGGACAGTGGTGGAGCCCCCATTCATGGAGGGATTAAAAAAATGTGTGGATGTGGCACTTGGGGACATGGTCAGTGGTGGCCTTGGCAGTGCTGTGGCAACAGGACTTGATCTTAGAGGGTTTCTCCAACCTTAGGGATTCTATGGAATAAGTCCCCAATGTTCTCTGCCTCCCTGGAGTGCTGGGGGAGCATCTCTTGAGCTGGTGATGGGATGTAAGGTGATCTGGAAAGGGGATGAGCTTTGAGGGATTCTTATTTGATCCTTAATAATCCTGTTCTCATTAAGGATAAAATACTTCTTTCGATCCTGTTTTGCCTGAAATACAAAACCCAAGCCTGGTGACCTCCTTAGCCAAAAGCAGGAATTTCCAAGGCTGGAGCTGAGCAGTGAGGGCTGTTTAAGCACTGTTTTGGGAGGGGTAGGACAAATGATATAACTGCAAGAATACACACAGAATTTTTATGTTTTACATTTTTTTTTTTCTTTTACCTCCAAGCAATCACCAAGCAGCAAATGAATTCCTGAAAGCTGCTCTGTTTTCCCAGAGGGTCTCACAGGAAACATTCCCTCTCCCAGCAGCCTTGCTGCTCCCACCAATTGCCATCAGGAACTCAGGAATTGTTCCACAACATGAAAACCATGGCAGTTTGATGGGCCTTAACAGAGGCCTGAGCTCCTGTGCAGGCACTGAGGGAGAGTTAAACACTTCATGGGGAATTCTGCATGCACCAGGGGAACTGGAGTGCCAAGGGCAGCACAATCACAGCTTCCAAGAGGCAGGGCCTTTCCCAGGACACTGCAGTCCCAAAGCAGCATCCCCAGAGTGGAGATCCATCCCCTAGGGTGGCACATTGGCTTGGTTTGATCAGACAGGTGTCTGCTAAGGAAGGCAGGAGCCTGCTTTGAAATGGAAAATGTAAACCCCCTTCTGAATTATTATAATTTTGAAATTAAGGGGCTCTCAGGCAAAGATATGGGAATAGGAATAACAGTTCTTTACTAGGAAAATTAAAAATACAAATGCAATAGTACAAAAAAACCCCAAAACACTGCCAGAGTCAGAGCAGGCCCTGGCAGCCTGTGGGTCAGGGTGGTGGCAGCAGTCCCATCCCATCGTGGCTCAGCCCTCCTGCAGTGCCAGCTGTGCTTCTGCTGGAGCAGGGATCCTGCACAAGGGTGGAGTTTTCCTCTGAAGCTCTAGGGATGGTGTGGATGGGCCTGGGCTTCCTCTGGGAATGCAGTGAAGAAGAAAGCTGCTCCTCTGGGAATGCAGTGGGGAAGAAAGCTGCTCCTCTGGGAATGCAGTGGGGAAGAAAGCTGCTCCTCTGGGAATGCAGTGGGGAGGAAAGCTGCTCCTCTGGGAATGCAGTGGGCAAAGGCTGCTGTGGTGTTCCAAGGTCAGATTGTATCCAGGTAGGAATGCTTGGCTCCTCCCCTGGGCGGAGCCTCTCCCCATGGATGATGGAATTTTCTCAACCACGCAGGGACACTCAGTGGCCATGAACAGAAGAGATCTCCTGGAGGGAGGATTGGCTGTGGGAGAGATAAAGAAAAGTGCCCAATGCACAGAGGATACCTGCCCCAGCTCTGACAGGTGGGAATTGAATACACACATATCTTACAACCCGTATGATCACAGCTGTGCTAACTTAATTCCCCTGGGATTACAGGAATCCCAGTGCAGGTGTTCAGGCACCAGTCTGCACTGGGAAGCTGTTGGAGTGTTCCACTTGTGTGCTGCAGCACGTTCTGACCATTTCCTGGGTTACCCAATTATCCCAATGGGGTCAAGCCAAGAACCAGCTGGCTCTCTTCTGGTTTTCCTTCTGCTCCTGGTGGGTTTTGTGCCATGTTCTTTTAACTTCTCCTGCTTTTAGAGCAGACATTGCATTTTTTTTAATGTTGTGGTAAATTCCAGGGCTGGTCCTAGTCGGTGGCTGCAACAGAGACTGCTGCAGGATTTTAACGTGATTTTTTGGGTCACTTTTCCCATTGTCAGTGGGCACAGAGGAGGTGGTTCATTGCCCTGTCTCTGAGGACTACTGAACTCCACAACTGAACCAACCAGAGAAAGTTGATCCTGATTTTGGCTCTTGGAGCTGCAGGAGGAGCAGAGGCTGTAGGATGTCCTTCACCCTATCCCAAATGCCACGTGCAGGTTACACCAGGGCTGACTGGGAATGCTGTTACTTACAGGGACATGGGAACCCCTAAAAATGTTTTACAGACAGTCCAAAAATTGGTGATGGAGCAGAACAACCTTTCCCCAGTCTGGGAGATTCATTCCTGGTCTGGGTGGCCAGGTTGGAGAGCTGAGGGATTTTTCTTGTAGGAACAAGATAAGAACATCTTGTCCTCTTTGAAGCTTCTTCCTGGCCTGGTTTGGTGTTTAACCAGACAGGAGTGGGGGTGTCCTGCTGCAGGGTGAGGCTGTAACTGCTTTGATAACCCCCTGATGGCTTGAGGGGATTTATGTCAGAGAGAACAGCTCCAGGGGAAGGGACACAACTTCCCCAGGAGCTTCCTGCAGCTCATGCTCAGAACTTTTGGAGTCAGGAGAGCAAACTTCAGAGCTGAGTTCTGCTGGCTTTTATGGCGGTGCTGCATTTTAAAAGAGGATCTGCTCATCAGCTGGGAGCTTTGAATCCCTTCTGGGGGAGCAGCCCTCTCCTTTCCTCCTCATCCCAAGCCACAGTGTCTGAGCTGAGGGTCAGCAGACACAGCTGAACCAACGGGAGGTTCTTAGGGGTGCATTCCTCTGGGGACAGGTGCTCCAAAGCATCGCCCCATCAGCTGCAGGCTTGCTCTGAACACATATTTTCCCACCAAATCAAGCTCCTGATGAACTGAACAGCTGAGAGGAACCAGCTCCAAGGAGAACCAGTGAAAAAGGAGAGATGAGAGCTGCCTGGGAGCTCCTGGAACAGCTTCTTCACTTCTCTGGGCTCTGCCCATCGCTGGGAAGAGCAGAACCAGCAGGATGGACATGCAGCCTGCATGGGCAGCCCTGGGCTTTGGAGAGATGGGAGCAGTGCTGGCAGCCCTGGTACAGGACACGGGGGATGCAGGGAGGGATCGCAGCCTGGGCCTGGGGCTGTGGCCCTGGGGGTGCTCCTAATCCAGAATATCCATCCAAAGGAGGATCCAGGGCTGGGCTGAGCACTCCAGGGGCTTCCAGATATCCCTCTGATCCTGATTTTTAGAGCTTGGCCTGATATTTTCCACTTCTGCTGAACAACCTGAGGAAAATCAGCTCTGCATGCTCGGTGGACCTGGGCACTTCTCTCATTACTTTTTCTCACAAGGTGTGAAAATCAGCTGTTGCTCCATTTTTCTGGCTTTATATATAAATTTAAAAGCTCATTTGTGCTGACTCATGGAAAATTAGCCATGATAAAGCACCATTTTGAACCACCTAATTGAGCAAACACTGAAAGGAAATGTTTGATTACTCCTTCAGCTCCTCATTTTTCCTGGCTGAGACCATTTACTGTATTCAGCTCAAATTAACCAGCACTTTTGGTTTCACTCCACATGCATTTTCCTTTGAGAAAGTATTTTCCAAAAGGAGTTTGCTCAGCTTTCTTCCATTCCCAGTGTTTAGAATGAGAATAAAAATCAGATTTCTCATTCTCCCAGGGTGTTGAATGGGAATCTTGTGTTATTTAGGCTGCACACCAGTGCTTTTGTAAGGGATATTCTTTGTGTGGAGGGAAGATGCTGTAAAATATTATAAAGAGATTTTAGTTTCCTCAAGTTGGGAATTTGCATGTGTGTGTGCTGGCAGCTCATTTTTATGTGTGCCCTGAACGATTTTTTATATAAATGAGACCTGTCTGGACATCTTGATGTTATTGGGAGCTGACTCTTAAATTTGTTTTTCTAGAAGATGGGTTTCCTGTGTTGCAAATCTTGAGGCAAAACCTTACCGAGTTTGTTTTATGTGTGTTTAAATTTTAATGGAGATAATTACTGGGGAATAATTGAGAGTCCTGCTCTGGTTTGACTTGTATCAATTAATTTGTTTTTCCGCTCAGTGGAAGAGGATGGGGCTCTCCACCATCTGAGGTAGAGAGTTTAAAAATAATTTTCCTGCTTCTTCTGATCTGCTGCTTTGATTTTGTTGGGAAGAGAGGCCCTATTTCTTTGTGATGGCTTTAATTGAAATCCACTCAGCACAGAAATGCTGCAGATCTCCAAAGATGCTGCACTTACTGCACTGGGCAGGTTTTGTATTTATCAACTGATATGGGCTGGAAGGAGCTTAAAACTCCCCTTGTTCCACCCCTGCCATTCCAGGGACACCTCCCACTGTCCCAGGTCACTCCAAGCCCTGTCCAGCCTGGCCTTGGGCACTGCCAGGGATCCAGGGGCAGCCACAGCTGCTCTGGGCACCCTGTGCCAGGGCCTGCCCACCCTGCCAGGGAACAATTCCTGATTCCCAATATCCCATCCATCCCTGCCCTCTGGCACTGGCAAGCCATTCCCTGTGTCCTGTCCCTCCATCCCTTGTGCCCAGTCCCTCTCCAGCTCTCCTGGAGCCCCTGTGGGTCCTGGAAGTGGCTCTGAACTCTCCCTGGATCCTTCTCCTCTCGAGGTGAGCACCCCCAGTTCTCCCAGCCTGGCTCTGGAGCAGAGGGCTCCAGACCTGGGAGTATCTCAGAAGCCTCCTCTGGATCTCTCCAGCAGCTCCAGGTCCTTCCTGTGCCAGGAATTGTCCCCATTGTGTCACCCAGCCCTGGCCAGTGCTTTCTGCCCCAGGGATGGGTGCTGGCAGGGGTGGGCATGCCCTCATCCCCTCAGCCTGTGCCACAGGCCATTCCCTGGAATTCCCTGGCTCCCTCCCACAACCTCTGGAGCTGCTTTGTGGGTCAGGCACAGACCCCAGAGTGGATCCAGCTGCTCCCAAAACACAGGGATAAAAATGCCAGAGGGATTTCAGTGGTTCTAAGCTGGTCTCCAGCCCAGGAACTGGAGTTCTCATTAGCCCCGTGAGATCTGGGTGTGCTGCACATGGATTTCTGCCTTTTGTTCTCTTTTATGGCTTTTAAAGATGAAAAAGCTCCCTGAGATCCTGGCAGCCGTTTGCCAGCCTGCTGGGAGGGAAAGTGTGTGATGTCCTGAGCTGATGTGTGCAGCGTTTGAGGCCATGTCCCAAAAGCCCTTCCCCTGCTGGCTTTGCAAGGGCTCTCCTTGTTTGGGGGGGTTGGGAGAGGCTTGGCAGTGGTGGAATGTGTGTGAAGCTGGGCTGTGTGGGGACAAAAAGGGTGTTTTTAAGGGCTTCTCTCAGATGAAGCAGAAAAATTGAATTTTTAGGGCAATATTAAAATGCCAGGGACTGACTACAACTGGCATCACCCCTCTGCCTCTCTTCAGGTGGCTTCCTGCCTTTTTCTGACTCCCCAGCTGATTACTGAGACATGGGGTCACTTTTCTATGCCCTCAACCTCCTCGTGGTGGCCAGGAGAGAGGGGGCAGGGAGGGAGCCTTGGCTCCTCCTGGAGAGAAGGTCCCTGCCAAAGGCAGAGCCCTTTGGAAGTGAAATAGGAGCAGGCACCAGCAGCTCCTTGTTAAATGCCATTTATAGCTGGGGCTGGAGCAAAGGAAACTGCTGGAATGGGGCTCATAGAATTTATAAGGGAATTTGGCACTTGGAGCTTGGAGGGGGAAGGCCAGCACATGGCTCCTGGTGGAAATGCCATGGAGGTCACCTCACACAGCCCTTTCGACGATCCTTCACACCCTCACCCTTCCTGGGTGCTCCTCTTCTCCTTGGGGGATGTCCATGGAGGGAGCCTGAAGGAGTAACATGAATTTTGTCAGCGTTGAGGGTCTTTGAGGCTGGACTGAATGCTGTGCTCAGGCACGGACAGTCCCTGCCCCGAGGAGCACTAGTGCAGAGCTGAGCTCAGCTTGCTTCTTGTGTCTGAGGCTCTTAAAATCCTTGCTGGCCCAGTTATTGGTGTCTTTCCGGATCCACTCCAGGGCAAAGGAGGTCCCTTGGGGACAGGAGGGGCAGTGCAGAGTCTCTGCAATTCACTGGAGTAAGAGAGGAGGTGGCTTGTGGCCACCACGGTCCTGGGCCAGCAGGGCTGGTCTGACCTGTAGATATCAATATCATTTACCCAGGGATGGATGGATGGACTCAATCTGAGAGGCCTTTTCCAACCTAAATGATTCTGGGATTCTGTATTTGGAGGTTTATACTGTGTTTAATTATTAATTTTTGTGTTGTCACTGGTGATCACCACGGGTCCTGGTTATCAGGGGTTAATCTCACTAAAGAACAGATGTTAGACTCAGCTTGTTTATTCCAGTGGTGTCAGAGTGTAAAATCGGAAGCCCTGCTCAGCTGGTAGAACATGAAACTCTTAATCTCAGGCTCGTGGGTTTGAGCCCCACGTTGAGCGCCAGCTGTAAAATGGGAACCCCTGAATGCAGGGGTGATCTTACATAGGACAAAAGTAAAAGACGAAAGGCGCTCTTCTCCTCGAGACTAAAATACTGTTTATTCAGGAGTCACCTCGGATCCAGGCAATGCCTCAGGGGGTAACAGAGGCCGAGGTGTCTGGTGGTGTCCAGGAGAGGAAAGAGACCGAAGGTGTCGTCCAGGAGGGTTTTGAGCCCAGGGAAAAGGTGGGGGGAGCTGAGGGGCCACATCCATTGGGATACAGGTGAGGAGAGGGAGAGGGGAGGGACAGACTAGGGAGAGACCACTACACCTGAGGCTTCGGGGGGAGAGGGGGAGAGACCATGTGATACCAAACACCCAGTGCAAAACAACAACTACTAAATAAACTATTTAGTGCAATGCAACATCAGAGTACTACAGAAATGGCAGCTTGGGATGTCAGGATGACAAGACAGAATGGAGACACCTGATGTGGAGCAGGCTGGGAGTGTGGAAAGCAAACCCTGTCTTACCTGGGCAGGGATGGGAGATGTGGTGTGGGAGGAAGTTTAGATGATGGCTTTTGTGGCCATGACTGTGTTTTCTGGGGGAATGTGGTGCCTGGTGCCAGGCTGGGGTGTGCAGAGTCTGAGGGCAGTGGGAACTGGAATTGAGAGCTGGTTCTGCTGCCTTAGGGCCTGTGGGTCTGAGGATTCAAGCAGCAGCTTGGAGGGGTGAAAAGCTCTGTCCCAAGGCAAAAGATCCCTTGGGACAGAATTGCTGCTGGCCACTGTGCTGGGATGGTGTGCCCGGTGGTGTGCAGGTGTTAGAGGGGGTTTGGATGAATTTTTTGTGGCCATGAGCATTTTTTTTTGGGGGGGGGGGGGGGGGGATGTGGTGACTGGTGCCAGAGTCTGAGGGCAGTGGGGTCTGTGAGTAATTGAGAGCTGGCCTTAGGGCCAGTGGGTCTGAGGATTCAAACAGCAGCTTGGAGGGGGGAAAAAGCTTTGGGGCAGCTAAAAGAGATCCTGTGGGACAGAATTGCTGCTGGTCCCTGCTGTCTTGCTGTCCCTGGAGTCAGCCTGCCTCCCTGGCTGACCCCGAGGCTCATCTTCAGGGTTTCTGCTTGGCAGGAGCACAGGAGAAGGAGAGGGCACAGCTCTTGTTATAAAGCTGTTCCTGCCAGAGATTTCATGCTCCTAATTGCTGACACAGGCTGGCTGGGGATGTTTTCCTCTCCTTTCCTGTTGGAATAAATAAGTAAAAGCAGGTGAAAGGCTGCTGGTGTTTCAGAGATGAGAGGGGCCATGGCCAGGAGAGCTCGGGCCTGATCTCAGAGCTGCAGAGCACAAGGTGAGGGTGGAGGGATTTATTGACTGGCAAGGGTGGCACGAGGTGGCTGGAATTTGGAAGGTGGAATTTGACTTCTTGCTCCCAGTGCAGGGAGGAGATGAAAGCTACACATGAGTCAATGATCTGGGCTGCAGGAGAGCACAGCCTGAGCCAGGGAGGAGCATTTGCTGGCCTTGAACCCTATGGAGGAGCTGGATATTGTGGTGGAAGACAATCTATCATTGAGGTAGGGGAAAGGGGCTCCAGGGAGAGCTCAGAGCCACTTCCAGGGCCTAAAGGGGCTCCAGGAGAGCTGGAGAGAGACTGGGGACAAGGCATGGAGGGACAGGACAAAGGGAATGGCTTCCACTGCCAGAGGGCAGGGATGGATGGGATATTGGGAAGGAATTGTTCCCTGGGAGGGTGGGCAGGCCCTGGCACAGGGTGCCCAGAGCAGCTGTGGCTGCCCCTGGATCCCTGGCAGTACCCAAGGCCAGGCTGGACAGGGCTGAGTGTGACCTGGGACAGTGGGAGGTGTCCCTGCCATGGCAGGGGTGGCACTGGATGATGTTTAAGGTCCATCCCAGCCCAAAACATTAAGGGATTGTCTGAAAAATCAAAGCTCAGCCTGGCAGGTGGAGCCACCTTGCAGTGCTGGTGATGGGGGAGGAGAGCCTGGCCCAGCAGAGCTGCAGGGAGTGGTTGCCCTCATTTCCTCTTCCAAAATTCCTTTTGTGTGGTCGCGCTGGAGGGACTGGTCCTGGCTGTGCTGCAGGGAGGGTCCCCTGGGGATTGAGCTGGGGGAGAAGGGTTCTCATGGAAGTTATTTTATATATTTGTGTTTTACCTTCATGAAGTGGTATCAGCTTTGCAGCCCTGGGCCTCCCAAGTGCCTGGCCCCGGTGTGAGTGCAGAGCTGGGGGAGCTGTCCCTCTGTCAGGGCAGTGCCACATGGGGCTGGCAGGCTCAGGGAGCTGTCCCTCTGTCAGGGCAGTGCCACATGGGGCTGGCAGGGCTCAGGGAGCTGTCCCTCTGTCAGGACAGTGCCACATGGGGCTGGCAGGCTCAGGGAGCTGTCCCTCTGTCAGGACAGTGCCACATGGGGCTGGCAGGCTCAGGGAGCTGTCCCTGTGTCAGGGCAGTGCCACATGGGGCTGGCAGGCTCAGGGAGCTGTCCCTCTGTCAGGACAGTGCCACATGGGGCTGGCAGGGCTCAGGGAGCTGTCCCTCTGTCAGGGCAGTGCCACAGGGAGCTGGCAGCTCCTGCTGCCCTGTGCATGGCTCTGGGGGCTCAGCATCACCCAGAGGAGCAGCAGATAACTCCTGCTCTGCCCTTGCCAGTGCCTCCTTGGGAATGCTGTGAGTGGCAGCATCCTGGGACAAAGGAAGGGTTGGACAGGGGTTTCTGTGAGCACAGGGGGCTCCCTGAACTGCTGCCGGGCAAAGCAGAAGGGATCAGTGCAGGTGGGAGGAACATCAGACTGCACAACTGATTTTTTTCTGCTTTTACTTCTCCTGTGCTTCATCCCCACACTCCAGCTGCACCCAGCAGCTCTCTGGGCAGAGCTTTTGCAGGCTGAAAGTTTTAAACCCAATAAAGGCCTGCCCCAGCCAGATCCCCTCTGCCTGTGCCCCCATCTCCACAGGGAGCTGGTGGCAGGCTTCTTCCCAGGCACTTTTCTGGAATGGCTTTTGGGAAGTGCATCCTGCAGAGCTGCTGCTGCAGCTGTGCAGTGCCAGGAGGTGCTGCTGGCAGGACAGCTGTGCATGCAGCAGGCACTCGCTTCCCGCTGTGTCCTCCTGCAATGCCACTGTCCCCCATCCCTCTGCCCTGCTGATGCTGCTGGAAACCTGCAGCTTCCACAGAACTGCTCATCAGCGAGCAGAAACTCCCCCAGATGTCCCCTCGTCACACCAGGTGCCTGTCAGAGTTGAGATGGTCACAATCCAAAGCAACACTCCATTTTCAGAAGGCTTCAAACTGTTTTTATTCTAGCATGCATGCTTTTCTACATTCTTACAAACTCAGAAGTTTACACTGTACTCATTGGTCAGGAAATACAAACCAAGTACTCATTGGAACAGGCAGTTGCAGGTTTCTCTTATTTCTCCTTATTTCTTGGTTTCTATGTCAACTGCCTTAGTAGAAAATTCTTCCAGGGGTGAATGTGGATCCTCTTATCAAACTTCTCTCTGGCTCACAGAAGTCGCTGTAAAACCTCTTGCACAGGAGGGTCCTTGCTGGGCAGGGGGGATGTTTTAAGCTGTTTGGGGTGGGTGATGTGTCCTTGAGGGAGGTGGGAGGGTTGGGGCCAAGCACGGAGAAGCTCTGGGTTCAGTGTGTTCCTGTGAGGGTGAAGCAGTCCGAGGTGCTGAGATGTTGAAGAGCACAGAGGAAAAGGAAATCTTGTGTTTCTGTGTAAGTCATGGGTGGGAAGAGAGACTTCCCACTCAAAAAAGATCAACTGGGGTGGCTAGGGATGCCCTGGTGGAGCTGTGGGGCAGGGTCTGTGCTGGCTTTTCTGTGGGGCCCAGAGGTATTGGATGCTGAGAGATTTTGGAGGGCTGGGACCAAAGTTTTGGGATAGTTCATCTCCATCTTAAAATGGAAAGCACTGGGAGTAGGGAGCAGCAACCCAAAACCACCAAACCTTCAGTCTGAGCAAAATCAGTGCAGATTTCGAGGCTGAGAGGAGTCCAGGATGCCCAGAGCACCTGGGGCTGCCCCTGGATCCCTGGCAGTGCCCAAGGCCAGGTTGGACAGGGCTGGGAGTGACCTGGGACAGTGGGAGGTGTGCCTGCCATGGCAGGGGTGGCACTGGATGGGATTTAAGTCCCTTCCATCCAAGCCATTCCAGGCTTCTCTGGTGGGCTGGGCACTCTCTTTCCTGCATTATTCAGCAGCATCAAAAGGCAAAACGACTTTTTTTTTTTTTTTTTTTTTTTTTTTTTTTTTTTTTTTTATTTTTTTTTTTTTTTTAACATCCCCTCAGCCCTCCTGATGGTTTGGAAGAGCCCAAAAGATCAGGATCCACGGGGCAGGTGCCTTGACACAAATGTGAATTTGGGCGTGTGCTGCTGTGCTTTGGGCTGAATCCTGAGGGTGCCTTGGGCCCAGCTCTGGGGGGACACAGGCACCAGCAGCTGCCAGGAGCTCTGATTTCCTCTCCCCTTCCTTCCTCCTCCTCCCAGCCTGGCTCTGCTGGCTCTCCCCTCAGAGCAGACAATTCTCTCTCGTGTTTCTAGCAAGGCTGTGGTGCCTGCTCCCGTGGCTGCAAACACGAGCTGCAAACTTCATTATATGAAGAAAGCCCAAAGTCAGGTGGCAGAAGAGATAATTACCTTTCTAATATAATAATGCCAGGGCTGGTGAGCCTTTTATCTCACTCTGTGCTCCTCTGTACAATCACAGGCAGGGATTAAAATTTCCTGGGTTATTGCTCGCCTGTGGCAGCCAGCGCTGTTTTCTCTGTTTGCTTCAAGGCGATTTCAGGTTAAAGGGAAAGAGGAGGATTGGGCAAGAGGAAAGAGCAGGGGGAGAAGCCCTTTGTGTTTTTAAGCAGCTGGGAGGGAGATGCAGCAGCCTGTGAGGAGGATGGGTTTTGTTTGTAGTGGTCCCATCTGATGGGAATGGGGCAGCAAAGGAGGAGGAAAACAGAAGACAAAGCTTCAGGGAACAGCCTGGGGTTGGGACTGGGTCCTGGCTGGGCTTGGTGCTTCTGTGTAAGGCTCAGGACTTCACTGCATCTCCGTTTCCCAAAGGGAATCTGTTCTCTGTGCTACGGGAAGAGTGACAGCCCTCTGCCCTCTAGCAGCACTGAGGTGTTTCCCCTGCTTTCATCCTCTTTGAAGCACAAAACTCCATCCCTGGAGTGCTGTGCCCTCATTTTCCCCACCCTGGTCCCACCTGGGCAGAGGCTGGTGAGAGACTCCTGCATCCAGCCCTTGGTTATTCCCAGTACTCCCTCTTGGCTGATCCCTAAATGCTGATGGTGTGGGAGGCATCTCCTTGTTCTTCTCCCACCAGGAAAATCCCATGGCTGATTTACTCCCAGCAACAAGGTGCTTTTCCTGGCTGTCCCCTCTCCCTGGGAAGGGAGGGGGTTCTGGACAGCTGCTGGAATTACAGAGCACTGCAGAAGTCAGAGCAGTCCCGTTTGCTCTGAGCTTTTGCAGAACATTAAAGCCCTTAGAATTCTGCTGCCTCATTTGTGTAACAAGGGAGACAGGAGGAGAGAGAGGAAAATGAAAGGGAAAAAAGTCTTCCCTCCTGCAGCTGGGACAGGGAAAAGCTGCAGGTTTAACTCTTGCACTCAGCTGTGGCTGGCAGGGGGTTGATGTCGCTGCATGTGCAGATTCAGCCTCTCCTTTCTGTGCAAAGCAGTTACGAATCCTGCTCCAGGGCACTCATTACTTTAATGAGTTTGGTGCCTTCAGTTCTCTCCCCACTTTGGGCTCCTCAGCTTGGTCTTTGGCAGAGCCTGTGCTCAGAATCCAGGAGGTGCTGGGGATGGGGGACATCCATCCTGGCAGGTCATTTGTGAGATTTTGGCTGGAACAAGGGCATGTGAGGATGAGCTGCTGGCTCAGGGGAGGTGCTGAGAGCTGAGACAGCAAAGTCCAGGATACTCCAGGATTCAGCATCCCTCATGGAAGAGGGGATAGGATGCCATGGGCAGGGTGGGACAACAGTGATGGGACACCCTGACTGCCAGAAAACTGCAGCTGAGTTAAAGGAAAGGGGGGAGATGTGTCCCTCAAAACCTGCTCATTCCATGTGAGCAACTCCAGAGCAGGTTTGGGGAACTTCCAGGCTAAAATCCTCCTTTTATTTTTTTTTTCCTGAAGAAAGGCTGTCTCTGAGATAAAATCCAAAGCCTGGTTCTATCCCAGCCTGTAACTTTTGTGACCTGCAAATCCCAGGTGTCAGCTTTGTCCCTCCCGCTCTTGGCAAAGCCGTGGCATTGATGGTGCTTGGCACCCTCCAGCCTCCCTCCTCTCTGCTCCCTCCTCTTCTCCCCCTCCCACAGCCTGACCTTTCTCCTGTGCTGGAGCTCTGCATCCTGCACATCCCCAGCACCTGTGCTCCAGGAGAAGGATGTGTCTTGCCAAGTCTCTCTGGGGTGGATCCTGCTCGATCCCATTGATTCATTCCCCACCTTGCTTCAATCCAACCCCCCTGGGGCCTCTTCCCTTTCTCAGTTTGCATCTGGTTGAGCCTTGCCTTGCCTTGCCTTCCCTTCCTGCTCTGGGGGAATGTGACAAGGGAAGGGCCACCACAAATCCATCTCTTTTCCACGAGCTGCAAGGAACTGAAGGAGTTCCCTCTCCTGCCAAAAGTGTGATGTGCTGGAGGCTGCTGTGACAAGCAGTAAATATCACAGTGCCATCACTCATCGGAGCTGTCACAGCTGAAGGTGTGTGGGATTCCCTGAGCCAGAAGAAAGGGAGTGGCAATGCTGGCTGGGGACTCCTCAGGAGGGTCCTGCTGTCCCCACCTCTCCCCGTGGCTCTGAAGGTGAGCTGGAGGCACCAAACTGTCTCCATCCCAAATTCTCAAACCTCAAACCCCATCCCAGTGGGAAGGGGTGATGACACAATGCAGGGTGACAGTTTTTCCCTCCAGGTTTGCAGGATGGTCACACAGAAATCCATGTTTTTCCTTACTGAGAAATACAAGAAGAATAATCCTCATTCCAAAAATTTTTGGTTTAGAAGGTAGAGATTCCCTGTGGGAGGTTTCAGCCTGATTTTAAGTGGAAATGCTGCTTTCAGCCCGCTTTACAATATTGCTGCAGTTAAAAGCAACCAAATAAAAATAAAATCTGAAGTCATATTTGAACTTAAAGCAAAACCAAAATGTTTTGTTATTTCCCACTGGAAAACTGAACTTGATGTTTCCCTGAAAACAAACATTTTTGGTGGGGAAAAAAAGGCTTTCTCCAGCTTTCTTTGAGCACTTTTTCTAAGAACAAGCAACACTTCTTGATTGGCTGGAGTTATTGCCACAGAGATGTCACTTACCTGAGTGACCTGGAAGGTGTTCTTGCCCTTTGGGAGGGGTTGGAATGAAATGAGCTTTAAGGTCCTTTCCAACCCACAGTAATCTATGAAATTTAGATGGGATATTGGGAAGGAAATGTTCCCTGGGAGGGTGGGCAGGCCCTGGCACAGGGTGCCCAGAGCAGCTGTGGCTGCCCCTGGATCCCTGGCAGTGCCCAAGGCCAGGCTGGACAGGGCTGGGAGCAGCCTGGGACAGTGGGAGGTGTCCCTGCCCATGGAATGAGATGGACTTTAACGTTCCTTCCAACCCAAACCCTTCTGGAATTCAGTATTTCTTTTTGCATTTTGCCCGGGCAGCTCCTAATGCTAGAATGGAGGCTGCAGCGTTCTGTCCCTGTTTGGTGATGTTCCCCTGGACACGATGGCAGTGTCCCCGTGCTGGCCACTGCATGCTGCAGAAGTGTCTGGCCTGAGCTCTGAACTGCTCCAGGGATTCTGGGGAAAACAATCAGACAGGGACAAAGCAGAACGAGCTGCAAACGCCCCCCAACAAGGAGTTGCATTTTTGTAGCACTTGACTGTTTTGAGGTGCTGGTGTCTCCCCAGCCGTCCCTCCTCATCCCAGCCCCCTGCCCTGCGGCTGGATGCAGGAATTACCAGTTGTGCAGTCTGATGTTGCTCCCACCTGCACGGATCCCTTCTGCTTTGCCCGGCAGCAGTTCAGGGAGCCCCCTGTGCTCACAGAAACCCCTGTCCAACCCTTCCTTTGTCCCAGGGATTTGCCCCGCAAGAATTCCCAGATAAATTTGCTCCGATGGGCTGGGGGGGACAAAGTGCCCCCAGTGCCCCCTGGCAGGCGCAGCCCACGCGGGCACATCTGGAGCTGCCTCCTGCTGCTGTTTCCAGGGCTACAGCGGAGGGAAAGCTCCGCATCCCGGGCGGAGGGAAGGCGATGACTCTGCAAATGTCAGAATCGCTTACTCTGGAAACCACGCTGAGTCCTCCCGCACCTTCCCGGCTCGGAGCTCAGCGCTGTCTAGACGATGGTCTGCTCCGTGCAAAGCCCAATTATCATAATGGCAAGCGGTGGAAAAGCGCTCCCAGCTCCTCCCCTGCCCGCCGTGCGCGGCTGCAGCCCCAGGGATGCCCCTCTGGGGCTTTTTTGTGCTCGGAGAGCAGAGTCAGCTGCGTTGTGGATGGGGCACAGACTGGAGCTGGGCACTACCACCCACCTGAGATTTAAACCCAAAGTCAAACACAAAGCATCTCCTCCCTAAAAATCCCAGTTTAAGCAAGACCAGTGTGTTTTAGAGTGGAAAACACAGTGTATTTTAATAGTATTTTAATTTTAGAGTGGAAAATGCAGTGTATTTTAGAGAGGAAACAGCAGCACGGAGTGGAGCAGTGACTTGTCTCACAGACGATTAAACTCATCAGGTCTTACAGCCCTCCTTGCTGAACCCAGCCTGCACATTTAGGACCCCAGGGACTGCCAGCGCTGCTCTTGGTTTCTTTTTCCCTGCCCGTGCTCTCCTCTGTTGGCTGTAGCGCTAAGCCTGGGCCGATTTAGCTCCAAACACAACACTTAACTCGGCTGCTGAAGAGCTGGGGGGGTTTTCTGGACCATTTCACAGCAATGGGCTGCATCAACAGCGAGCATCTGATGCTGTTGGCCGGCATCCCAAAGCCCTCAGTGCGAAGTTCTCCTCATCACAAAGCTGCTGTGAGCCACGGGCTGCTCCTCTCCTGCAGCTGCCTGAGAAATCCCCCACGGATCTCTCTCTCTCCTGCTCCATAAATTCAGGTTTGAATTTGTGATGAGAGGAGAAGTGTCTGCAGCACATCAGCAGCAGCCCCACACCCAGGGTTATCCCTGCTGTGTTCCTGAGTTTCAGGGGGCTGCAGCACATGGAAAAATCTCCCTGCCTGGGCTTTGAAACCTTGGAAAACTGCAGCTTCCATCTCTGCCCCACGGGACTGCTCTGGAGATTTGGAAAACACAAACATTTGCTGCTGTGCTGGGAGCTGGGATGGCAGATTTCTGCCCACAGCATGGATTTTTTTAAGGGCTGGAATGTACAGCCCAGAAATGTGGAGTTTATGATGAAAATGCTGCCAGACTTTTATCTGCAGCAATTCCAGGCTTGGTAACAGCCCAGTGGAGAGCAGGAGTCTCTGTTATCTGAACAGCCAATTAATTTAAGCACATTCCCCTCTCCTGCTATAAAGATGTCACTTCCCTGTGCCAGTGACATCGCTCTGGCCCCTGAGGTGCCACCTGCCCATGGCATTGTCCCTTTCATTCGCTGGAACAGGAGCTCAGAAAGGTTTGGAGCCTCTTCCCTGGAGGTATCCAAACCCCATCTGGACACAGTCCTGGGTGACAGCTCCAGGGACCCTGCTGGGCAGGGAGGTGGGACTGGATTAGGGAATGTTACAGGTTGGAAAGAACCTTAAAACTCATGCAGTGCCACTCCTGCCATGGCAGGGACAACTCCCACTGTCCCAGGTCACTCCAAGCCCTGTCCAGCCTGGCCTTGGACACTGCCAGGGATCCAGGGGCAGCCCCAGCTGCTCTGGGCACCCTGTGCCAGGACCTGCCCACCCTGCCAGGGAACAATTCCTTCCTAACTCTCTCTAAATTTCCCCTCTTTCAGATTTTGTTTGATGACCTCCAGTGGTTCCTTCCAGTTTGAGGCACTTTGTCATTCTGTGGTTGCTGCCCAGGGAGTGTCTGTGAGCCCGCGCTGCCTTTGGGAAGGGGATGCTGCTGCTGTGCTGGGGGAGAAGGGATGGGGAAGGTGGAGAAAAATGGGTGGAAAAGGAGGAAAGCAGGAGAGGCAAACCAATGCCCAGGGAGACTGTGACCATGAGTGTGTGCTGTGTTGGTGCTGAGGTGATCCTTGGGGTCATTACAGATGGCCTTGGGGCACACAGAAGCTGTGCTGGGATCTCTGAATATCTGGGTTCTGGCCCGTGTTCACCGGGGTGCATTTAATTCTGTAGATTTCCTTGGCACTGAGCTGTTGTTCCTCCCATTCTCTTTATCCAAAGACTTTTGTGGTTTTGGAATCCTGTGCAAAGTAGTGGAGCACTACTGCTGCCCTACATCTGCTTTGTCATGTCCTAAAGGTTATAAATTCACCCCAGCATCCTCCTCTTGCTGCACATCTGGCAGCCTGAGCCTGTAAACACAGCTGGATCCCTCTTTCCCCAGCTTGGCCGGTGGGGAGTGGTGTGGTGGCTCTGTTTGGCTGTGGGAGCTCCACTCCACTCCAAACGGGTGAGAACAAGGGTTAAAAATAACAAAATAAAATTTGTTTGAGCTGTTGAATTGGTGCAGGCTCTGTTTGAGTGGCCATGGGGAGAGAATTCACCTCATCATCCGTCTGGACCATGGTGGGGTGGTGCAGGAGCAGGAGTTGCAAAGGACGATCCTTGTGGACTCCTTGCAGCTCAGGATATTCTGGGATTTTATTATCCCATGAACTCCTCAGCCACAGAGCAGCTGTGGCTGCCCCTGGATCCCTGGCAGTGCCCAAGGCCAGGCTGGACAGGGCTGGGAGCAGCCTGGGACAGTGGGAGGTGTCCCTGCCATGGCAGGGGTGGCACTGGATGGGCTTTAGGTTTCCTTCCAACCTTGCAGGCTGTGGTTCTTGCAGCTGAGTGCAGCCAGAAGAGACTTTTTAAATTAAAGAATTGAATTTTCTGGGCTGGTGATCCCCAGCAGGGCCCGTGGGTGTGAAGGATCTCACGTGGGGGTGGCAGACCCAGCTCCTGGAGGCAGCGCACACCTGGAACTGCCCTGCACCTTCTCAGCTGCAGAACTCAACTTTTATCTACAAAAAACAGGGGGAAAATGGGATTTATTTGCCACATTCATGAAATACTGCTCCCCAAGCACCCAGCATGGGAGCTGTCATGGCTAAATTATCCTAAAAAACAGAAAGAGGGGGAGTTACAGTTTCTGGTTTTGATGCTGAAGGAATAAATTCTGGCTTTTCCCTGTCCACAGCCCAGCTTGCAACAGGTTTAAAGCACGGTACAGATGGCTATGAAATTATTGCCAACAGCTACTCATTATATTAGATAAGGCCCTGGGTTTATTTAGGAGAAGCAGATGGAGGGAATACACAATATTTTAGATGCCTTGGCAAACTGTGTTTTCCTTAGAACAACACTGCATGTTTGGTGTGAGAGTTCTGGCCAAAAATAAAACAACAAAACAGGGAAAGAGGAATAATTATATCCCTTGAGGGGCAATAAGGTTTGTATTAAAATAAGAAATATTACAGTACAAGTCAGATTAGGAGATCTGAGGCCTTATTTTAATCCTTGTGGCAAGAGGAGAGTTTCTGATTTTACTTGAAAAATCTATATTTTTGTGGCCTGTGGATAAAGCTTGAAAACCTGACCCCAGCTGCCTCCAAATCTGAGGGATCACAAGGCAAAGAGAGAGTTTAAATGTTTTGGTTTTTTTTCAGGATCTCCTGAGTTTTAGTCCAGCCTTGTTGATTTAGGGGCTGCCTCCCTGTGTGAGCACTGGCACCCCGGGATGGCTGAGCCAGGGGCAGGTGGAAAAATGCTGGGATTTGGGATCTCTGGGGCAGCAGGCTGGGCCAAGAGGTGTTGGAGGAATATCAAATCTGCCGTTTGAGGAATATCAAATCTGTGCCTACTCAGGGCACTCATTGGGAAAGGCTCCCCAGAGACCTCTCACCGTGGAGACCAAGGGTCCTGTAACTCAGAACCCTGGGAAAACAGTTCCCACGTGGAGAAGTGCCTGGTGCCATCCCAGCTCTGCTGCCTCCAAGAATTGCTTTGTTGAGTTTCCTTTGGGGCCACTGCCAGGAATGGGTGGAGTGCAGTTTTCTTGTTGAACCCCACTCCAGCTCCCCGCCTTGCTCCCAGCTGCTCCTGGGAAGGCCCAGGGGGCAGCTGGAGGGGAGGCTGTCAGTGATGCCCCCAGGGTGGTTCCTCAGAGCCCCTGAGGAGCGACTGGAGCTGTTCAACACCCACAGGGGGACAGCAACAAACCCTGGTCCTGCCCCTGCCCCTCTGGAGCCTGGTGTTGGTTTTTATCCATGGTTGAAGTCATCCCTGGGTGTCCCGTGTCCCTCCCTGGGTGTCCCATGTTCCTCCTTGGGTGTTCCATGTCCCTCCCTGGGTGTCCCATGTTCCTCCTTGGGTGTCCCATGTCCCTCCTGGGTGTCCCATGTTCCTCCTTGGGTGATGTCCCTCCCTGGGTGTCCCATGTTCCTCCTTGGGTGTCCCATGTCCCTCCTGGGTGTCCCATGTTCCTCCTTGGATGTCACACATCCCTCTCTGGATGTCACACATCTCTTGGGTGTCCCACATCCCCCCTTGGGTGTCCCATGTCCTTCCCTGGATGTCCCATGTCATTCCTCGTCTGTCCCACATCACTCCCTGGATGTCCCATGTCCCTCCTTGGATGTCCCACATCTCCTGGGTGTCCCATGTCCCTCCTGGGTGTCCCATGTCCCTCCTTGGATGTCCCACATCTCCTGGGTGTCCCATGTCCCTCCTGGGTGTCCCATGTCCCTCCTTGGATGTCCCACAACTCCTGGGTGTCCCATGTCCCTCCTGGGTGTCCCATGTCCCTCCTGGGTGTCCCATGTGTCTCCCAGGCCCATGCTGGCTGAGCACAGCAGGGGCAGCAGGAGCAGAGGTGCTGGGGTGCTGATGGCAGCAGGGACCCCTGGGTGCTGATGTTTTGTGGTATTGCAGGAAAGCGAGGCCAGGAGTGTTTGACATCCTGCTGAAGTTCTCCACCTTGGCTGAGTTCTGGTGGGTTTGGGGCTCTCCCTGGTGAAGGACACGATGCCAGCTGTGGGGATGCTGATGATCCTTTCTGGCCACTCCTCCCCCTCTGGCTGTGCCCTGAGGCTGGGGAGAGAGCACCGAACAGTGCAAATGTGGCAGCAGGAATCACCTCCCTGTCCCTGTCCCTGTCCCTGTCCCTGTCCCTGTCCCTGTCCCTGTCCCTGTCTGCCTTCCCTTTATTTCATGGATGGTTTTGGCTCTCACTCTGCACGAGCGTTGATCTTTCCTCAATATCTGCCCCCCGCCAGCAGTGATTTGGGGTGAGGGGCTGCATTGGGACATCCCCCAGCCCTCCAGAGTCCAGTGCTCGCTTCAGCTGTGGCTGGGTGGGCAAAACCCCGCAGTGCAGGGGCCCAGGAAAGAGTCACCGACCCCGAGGTGTCCTTTCCCTCCTGACTGATGTGCCCAGCACTGGCTGGTGCTTTTCCTTCCCCTCTCTGGCTGTTGCTGCCATCCCTCTCCCGGCACCAGTGGGGAAGGCTGAGCTCTTCTTCCCACCCGTTTGGTTTTGCTTTTCCAGCACTGATGGGATGTGATAGCGCTGACATTTCCTGCCCAGCTCAGAGGCAGCTCCTCCTGGGGGCTGGCCAGGTGCAGAGGGTGAGGTGGCTGCGCCTCCAAATAACACAGATCTCGTCACAGCTCCCAGGGCAGCCTGGCAAGGAGCTTCTCCTCCGTGGTGCTGGAGGGAAGGAGGGTTGGGATGTGTTCTAGTGACTCAGAGCTCTCTCCTCCTGCAGTCTGTGCTGCCCTGTTAGCCCACCTGGCAGGAAAATCCATCCCCCATCCACCCACCAGCTGGCCTGTGCCCTTTGCTTTGTGCTTGCAGCTCGTGGAGAGCACAGCTCTGCTCCTCCAGCATTCCTGGCACAGCTCTGAAGGGCAGGGCTTGGTTTGGGTGATGTTTTTCACTCACACAGGGCTCGGGAGTTTGTAATTTTTGGGAAAACGGCAGCATTAAATCAAGGCAAAACTATTTGCAGGCTTGACAAGAATTGCTTCCACTAAAAAGGAAAATGTATTTAAAGCTGGGGATGCTTCATTTTAGAACTTGACAAATGAAACAATCCCCAAATGTTGTTCTGTTGCTCTCTCATTTACATCCCCTAAAGTAAAAATACTTGAAATGTTTTGCTGAGCCCGAAATTCCCCATGAAGAATCTTGTCTGCTACTGAGACAAAACCCCTCATATCTTGACCGTGGGGTGGGTGGCACCAGAACTCTCCAGGAAATGCTTTCTGCTCCCAGCTCCTGCCTCAGGAACCTCTGGAATGACATTCTGGGGTGGCCATTCCCAAGGACAGCCAGCAGCACCTCTCCTCTGTGCTGTTAGTGGGTGAGGCTCAAGGTGTGACCTACTTTCTGATCCCCAGAGAAGGGCAGGGTGGTTTTAACTCCTCTGCACTCCGTTTTCCCTGGAATGGTTTCGGCTGTGTGGTTTTCCTGCCAGCTGTCAGTGCTGATTGCAAACAAGCCTCCTTTGCCACTCTGCAGTGGTGCATGTCCCTGTCTCTCCTGCTTAGCAGCAGCAAGGACTTTGAGCAGCTGCCTCATCATCAGAACATCTTCCTTCATCCTGGGCACAATCCAAGCCCTGCAAATCCTCCTTTGGTGGATTTGAGCGGCCCTCCCTGCCCGGCTGCTGTGGCTGGCCGTAGCAGAGGAGGGGCTGGCTCCAGACACTCTCCCTCCCCGGCTTCTCCCTGGAGCCTGGCTCAGGAATTACACTCACAAAAGTGAGTTTCAGGTGCTTTGGGGAGGGGATTCTGCTCCTGTTTTGCTCTGTCTCCCCCCAGGACTTGGGAGCATTTCTGCCATGTGGAAGAGGAGGAGGAGAAGGGAGTTTGTGTTCCCTTCTGGGCACTGCTGGAGGCTGGTGGTGAATGTAATGCTGGCAACAAAAGGCTCAGAAATGCACCTGTTTTGGGGGAGACCAGGGAATCACAGAATCCCAGAACAGCTGGGGTTGGAAGGGACCTCTGGAGATCATCCAGGCCAACCCCTTGCCAAGGCAGGGTCACCTGAACGGGTGATACAGGAATGTGTCCAGGTGGATTTGGGATGTCTCCAGAGAGGGAGACTCCACCTCATCCCTGGGCAGCTGTTCCAGGGCTCTGCCATCCTCAGGGGAAGAATATCTTCCTCACGTAGATGTGGAAATTGTTGTGTTTTAGTTAATGGCCATTGCTCCTCATCCTGTCACTGAACAGAGTCTGGCACCATCCTCTGACACGCCTTGGAGGTATTTTATGGATTGATGGGATCCCCTCTGAATCTCCTCTTCTGGGCAGGCTGTTTGTGCCTCTGAAGCCCTTTGCTGCCAAATATTGTCATTTCCTGGGTGTATTTTACTTTGCCCTCTGTTCCCTTCACGTTAGAGCTAAGGAGAAGTTTATCCCTCACTGCAGGGAGGCTGTTTTGATGGATACAATCCATCTGGGAACAAACACATTTATCTGAGCACGGGGATCAGCCTGAGGTGCTCTGCTGGAAGGAAAGGGTGGGATCTGTCCATTGTGCTGTCCATGTGGAGGTCAGGGGCAGGATCAGATGGAATATGCAGGCTCTGCTGGGATGCTGAGGTCTGGTGTTGGTGATCCAAAGGAGAAGCAGAGACCTGCCAAGCCAGGCCCTTTGTGTGGCAGGGACAGGACAGCTGGTGGGGAGTCACCAGCACCGAGTGACAGAGCCACCAGCAGAACCTGGCACTGCCATAAATTAAACACTGCAATTAGCACCTCACCTGGACTTATCAGCCCAGGCCGGGGCTCCACTCCGTGGCTTTGGTAGTCAAGATAAAGCTCACAGGCCCTGAAATCAAACTTAGTGGCAAAGGGCCCCTTTCCAAGCACTCTGATCCCCGCGTGTCCCCACTCGGGGCTGTGGCACTGCCAGCGCTGCCACTGCGGGCCTGGCACGAGCCAGCTGGGCAGAGTGACAGCCACATCCCAGGGCATGGCCATGGACACCCCTGGGCTGGGTGCCTGTGCTGCCCTCAGGTCCTGGCTGGGGCAATCCGCCAGGCCACATCCCGCAGCGGCACCGGGCAGTGTCCCCAGGCTGCGTGCGGGTGGCACAAGGGTGACAATGGCTCGTGCTGCTGTGCCCTGCAGTGATGCCTTGTGAGGGCTGCCCTGGAACAGAGACTGCACAGAGCTAAAGAATAAAGCAGGGATTTATTCAAAGGCCTCCATGGATCCACCTTGGGCAGCACCAGAGCCCAGCCAGGGCTGCACCCAAGGTGAACCAAAATGGTCCCAAAATGCACGAGTGCTCCCGGGGGCTCTCACTGTGATCAGCTCTGCTCCATTGGCACATTGCAGTTCATTGTCCCATTCCAGCTTCAGCCCATGCAGTCCCATCCTGCTTGTTTTTCTCTCTCCAGCCCACGTTGTTTGTGCTCCTGGGCCTGAGATTTGGATCATTTGTCCTTGGTGCCCAGCTGGAGAAGGAATTGTTTTGTCTCCCTGCTCTGTGCAGAGAGCTCACCATCCCCTCATATGAAGCCCAGACCCACAGACTAAAGCAGCTCAGATTGTGAAAATAGAAAAGCTCAGACCTGAGGCATCAGCAGCTGAGGGGCTCTGAGCAGCCAGCGCCTCCAGGACAGTCCTGCAGCCCTCAGGGGATGCAGCTGCGGGGTTTCTCCCTTGGCCATGGGCTTCATCCTCTCCAAACCTTCATGATCCACTTGGAAACGGGGGCTGGGGTGCCCTGGTGGCACAAAGGGCCAGAGGTTGTGGCACCTCCAGGTGCTGCCTGTCTGCTGGAGTTCAGGGCCAGAATGGTGCCATGTTTCTTTTCCCAGTTTCTTCTGCAGCCTGTGGGTAGCAGAGGAGACACTGGAAGGACAGAGGTGACAGTCAGCCTGCAGGTGACCCACAGATGGGGAAACACATGAAACTACTCAGCCAATCTTCATGAAGTTTGTTATTTTGGTTTTCCCACTGGATTCCACTCCCAGGGGTCACTGGGGCTTGTCAGTGTCATTGGTGCTCTGTCAGGTTTTGGGAATGGGTGTGCTCCAAGGCAGGTTTAGGGAATGGGGATTATTTACTGGAGTTTTCTATTTCTCAGAGGTTTTGGGGTTATTTCTAGGACTAGAATTTATAAAAATTAGCAAGGCTACATTAAAATACCCTCAAGTTATTCCAGTGATTCCTCCTCACCAGTGGCACCAGTGATATCCAGTGGTGAGGTCCCATGGGAAGCATTAATGGCTCTCAGACAAGGTGGGGATGATCCTGAGGAACAGGATTTGCTTTTCCCCACTCCAGTCCTCAGGATTTGGAGCACTGGGGCTAAGCCTGAAGGAATTCCAAGGCATTTTCTTCGCTCAGGGCTTCACTAAGGATGTTCATCCCTGTGTCTGGCAGCCGGGGTCTTGCTGAACCAGAACAAATCAATCCTGAGGTCCCAGCCCCTTACAGGAAGGGATTGCTAATTATTTATGATATCAGAACATTCAGGGAAGGAACTTTCCCTTTATTCTCTGCTTTCTTTTATACCCAGAGGAACAAGCTGCTTTCATAATTTATTCCAGGCATTGCTGGAATAAAAGTTATCAAGCATTTATCCCACAGCTGGGCTGTCTCTGGGAAGAGCTGTCAGTCAGGGCTCCTTAGTGGAGGAGAGAGAGAGAGAAAAGCAACACTTAACCAAGTGATGGTAAAACTGGGGAGTGAGTGCCACTGTCCTGAGCCCCCAGGGATGGCGGGGGGGTGCCCAGGTCCTCCTCAGCAGCACAAAAATAAGAAAGGTTTGGTGTTTGGACATCACAAAAAAGACAACGTCCACAGAGGAACTGATTTTGTTGCACTTAAACCCTTGGGAATGCAATCCAAGGCAACACCCCAAACCTATCCAATCTCTGTGCTTCTGTGCAACCCACTGAGACACAGAAATGGCAGCAGATCAAGCCATTTATCACCTAAAATCTGATTTTTTCTTCTTGTTTTTGCTTTTCCCAACTGATTTCCTCTTCTGGCACTGGGTGCCCCACTACCTCTGCTTTGTTCTCAGCTGCTGGCTGTGCAGCCAGGGATGCTCCAGCAGGATTTTGGGATGTGCCTGTCAGCTGGCTCCTTTGATCTCTCCATTTCTTTTATTTTTAAGGATGATTTCCCACTCTTCCTGACCTAACTCGCAGTGGCTTTTATGAGCTTTCAGAGGGAAAAAGTAAAACAAAGGTGGCGCTTTGGCAAAAGCCCCAGATGATGTTAACTAAGGTCTCCCCCTCACTGAGATGTTTTCCCAGGCACTTTAAGGCACTGGAATCCTGTAAATGAGCTTTGGTTTTGTGGGGGGAAAGGCACCATCCCCACCCTGGCACAGTTCCCCCTCCTGAGCTGCTTTGTTGTGCTCCAGCTGCTGCCCCCGGGTCCTTCCTGACATCCCGAGGGTTCCTGGCATGGATGCTGACACCACAACACTTTTTTAAAGCCTCAGGCCCCTGGTTCCACTGCTGGCACAGCCTGCCTGGGGCTGCAGAGCCACGGGGGTGGGCATGGAATGCCAGGGGGCTGCAGGGACAGGGCTGGATGCCCAGCCTGGGCTTTGCCAGCCTCTGCCTCACTCACCTGCAAGGTTCCAAAGGGGATTCAGCCCCAGAGCTGCCCCCTCAGCCCCCAGGAGTCTGCCGGAGAGTCCAGAGGAGCCCTGGAGCTGCTCCAGGGCTGGAGCCCTCTGCTCTGCAGCCAGGCTGGGGGAGCTGGGGGTGCTCACCTGGAGAGGAGAAGCTCCAGGGAGAGCTCAGAGCCCTTCCAGGGCCTGAAGGAACTTCTGAAAAGGAGGGAGAGGGACTTTTTATATGGGCAGAGTGACAGAACAAGGGGCAATGATTTCAGAATGAGAGAGAGCAGAGTTACATGGGATATTGGGGGGGGGGGATTGTTCCCTGGGAGGGTGGGCAGGCCCTGGCACAGGGTGCCCAGAGCAGCAGTGGCTGCCCCTGGATCCCTGGCAGTGCCCAAGGCCAGGCTGGAGGACCTGGGGGTGCTCACCTGGAGAGGAGAAGGTTCCAGGAGAGCTGGAGAGGGACTGGGGACAAGGGATGGAGGGACAGGACACAGGGAATGGCTCCCGATGGCAGAGGACAGGGATGGATGGGATATTGGGAATTAGGAATTGTTCCCTGGGAGGCCCTGGTGCAGGGTGCCCAGAGAAACCCAAACCATTCCAAGCTTTTTTCCCAGCTTTGTTTAGCCTGCAGCTGTTTTTCTTTTTTTTTTTTTAACCTCTCTCGACAACACCTGAGCTGTTTTGTTTTCCAAGAGCGGTGGGTTCATGGGCAGAGGGAGCAGGGCCAGCTCAGCCCTGCTGGGGGGGTCTGTGGTGTTTGGGAGGGATGGGATGGAGCCCATGGAGCAGCTCTGCAGCCACGGGAGGTGGTGGCTCTACGATGTCCCGTGCAGGTTAACTGGGGGGTGACAGTGACAATGATGTCAGAATTCATGACTTAAATGGTCAAATGCAGGAGTTTTCCTGGGAAAGGGGATTTGTGTGTGCTGCCAGAGTTGGAACAGGCTGGTTTTGCCAGTTTGGAAGAAAATTCTGGAATGACGACTTCATCCCATTGGAGCATTTGCTGGCACCCATTCCCTCCCGTTTTCTCTCTGAATTTAAACCAGAACAAGAAGGTCACAAAGGACCCTTTCTCTCAGCCTGGTGACAGCACCAATCCATCCTGGCTCAGCTCAGACTGACTGTGCTGTTGGGAAACTCACCCAGGGTGGCTGTTCAGGATTATTTCCTCCCTGGGTTGTTCCCACACTGCACAGGTCCATAAGTGAGCAATTAGGCCGTGAGGATGGAGGGAAGGGAGCAGAGGATGAAATCACTGGCCTGGGTGCAGCAGATTAAATTAGAAGGCTCTGCAAGTGCTGGTTCTTGGTTTAAATTGTCTCCTGTTGCTCGTGCTCCAACTGCATCCATGGAGCTGATGTCATGGGAATTTTAAGGTCGTGAAAATGTGGGAACAGGTGTCCAATAGAATAAATACTCAGCTCCTCATGTCCTGGCTGCCTTCTGCCTCCTGCCATCCAAGATCCCAGCAGGCTTTTTTCCTGATCTCCAGCACCTCCTGCTGATGGAGTCTGGCCCTTTCCGCCCAGCAATGCTGAGCCTGCTCTTCCCTGGGCCAGGCTCAGTCACTCAGTAAATTAAGGACAGGGATTTATTCTGGGAGTGCTCTCTGCACTGCCACGGCCACATCCTGCACGGCTCAGAGTGCAATTGTACAGCTGCTCTCAGAAAACCCTGCTTTTCCTTGGGTTGGTTTGATGGTGGCTGGTCACTGCTGAATGCTCTGCAGCCTGGGGTCAAGAAACTGCAGAAAAAGGGCTCCTGTTAGCAAGAAACTGAGGGGAAAGGCCTCCTGTTATCAGGAAACTGAGGGAAAATGATTCCTGTTAACAAGAAAATGAGGAAAAAAGGGCTCCTGTTATCAGGAAACTGAGGGAAAATGATTCCTGTTAACAAGAAAATGAGGAAAAAAGGGCTCCTGTTAGCAAGAAACTGAGGGAAAAGGCTCCTATTATCAGGAAACTGAGGGAAAAGGGCTCCTGTTATCAAAAAAACTAAGGAAAAATGGCTCCTATTATCAGGAAAGTGAGGAAAAAGGGCTCCTGTTACCAGGAAATTGAGGAAAAAGGGCTCCTGTTATCAGGGAAATGGGGATAAAGGGCTCCTGTTACAAAAACACTGAGCTAAAAGGTCTCTTGTTAGCAAGAAACTAAGCAGAAAGGGCTCCTGGTGTCAAGAAACTGAGGAAAAGGGGCTCTTGTTAGCATGAAAATGGGAAAAAAGAGCTCCTGGTGTCAAGAAAATGGGAAAAACGGGCTCCTGTCATCAGGAAAAGGAGGGGGAAAGGCAGATTCTCATGGTCACTGGGAGTGGTGCAGAGGATGGAGGGCTGGTGGGAGGGTTTGGCCTTGGCTTGCATTAGAATCATACTTGTTTAGGCTGAAAAAGCCCCCCAGGATCATTAAACCCCACCTTCAGATGAGCACAGGCCCAAATAAAGGAAGTTTTTGCTGGAGCATCCCCAGCAGTGCTGCAGGAATTGGTGAAGGTGGCTGTGCTGTGCTCTCTGTGGGGCAGTGCTGGCTCTCTGAGTTCCCATCATTGTCACCTGTGGACACTGGGACAATATTTCTTCCCTGGCTGTGCCCTAAAGCAGGGAATCCATTTCATTTTCTGTGCAGAGCATCACATTTTTAAGACCCCTTCTGCTCTGGGGGCTGGGTTTCATGGTGTGGCAGACCCACCCCCTGCTCTCTGCACGCTCTCCTCCAAGAGGATGCTCTGAGCAAAAATTAATTCTGCACACAGAGAAGAAACTCCGAGCAGAAACTGCTTCAGGTGATGGGAAACACCAGACATCAAATTGAGGGATTTGTGGATTTATTATGGGAAGTTCTGGTAGGTAATTTCCAGCATAACTGAGGGATTCTGCTCCTCCTCTCTGTCTCCTTTTGGGCTGTGCTTTCCTGGGGCACAGGGTGCAGCTCTTTGATGATGCCCAGTGGCCTCATAAACAGGCAGAGATTGGGGATTCTCCTACAGCAGTCCTGGAGTTTGTGGGAATTAATTCCTTGCACTGAACACAATCCACAATGTGATCACAAAGTTTAAAGCAGCTCCAATATTTGCTGGTTTTACACCAGACTTAGCCATGCTCTGGAAAGAGGAATTTGCATTTAATCTGGAATTTTTTCTTAAAGCAGCTCCAATATTTGCTGGTTTTACACCAGACTTAGCCATGCTCTGGAAAGAGGAATTTGCATTTAATCTGGAATTTTTTCTTAAAGCAGCTCCAATATTTGCTGGTTTTACACCAGACTTAGCCATGCTCTGGAAAGAGGAATTTGCATTTAATCTGGAATTTTTTCTTAAAGCAGCTCCAATATTTGCTGGTTTTACACCACATTTAGCCATGCTCTGGAAAGAGGAATTTGCACTTAATCTGGATTTTTTTTCCCATTTCCCCTCAGGATTCTGGCGACTGCTGGGACTGACTTTGACCTGCGGACCCTGCGAGCTGTGCGGGTGCTGCGGCCCCTGAAACTCGTCTCGGGAATCCCAAGTGAGTGTCGGGACCGCGTCGTGTCACAGCCCAAGGGCTCTGTAGATTTGGGGTGTTACTGCTTTGCTCAGCAATATTTTCTCCCCCTGCCTCTCTGGGCTCAGTGGCTCCTGCCTTCAGCAGGGTCTGGCTGTCTCTCGTCCCATTTTGTGCTGATTTCAGCTCTGTGCTCCCAAATCTGCAGGTGAGGGGCTGGGTTCTGTCCAAGAACCCCTTTTGTCTTTGGGGGTGAAGGAATTCTCTGGGGAGAGAAGACCTGAGAGCTGAATTTTGCTGCTTTCAGGCTTTTCAGCTTGGATCTTCTGATGGGTTTGATCAGCTGATCATCCTGTGCTGGGTTTTACTGTTTTAATAAACGGGAGAAAATAAAGGGAAAGAGTGGGTGGGATCTGGCCATGCCTACTGGATTTATGCATTTTATGTGTGAACCTGAAGGGTCTGAATGCTGGGTGAGGAGCTGCATCATGCCCGAAACCATCCCAGTGCTCACACCGTGGCTTTCTGCCTTTTAATGTCACAGGCACAGCTGCTCTGCCCCCAGCAGGGATCACTTCCAGGAGCTCTTTCATTCCTGGATGTGGAATAGAGAGGTTTGTACCCTCCAGCAAGAGCTGCTGGAAGGAGCTGCAGCACAGTGGGATGCTCTGGTGTTCTCAGGATTCACCTGGGGGCAATGACGGCACCAAAAATTCCTGAAATCAGGGTGCATTCATGGGCAGGGCTTCAATCTGAATTCCCAGCCAGGACACATCCTTGGAAAGGTGGCATTTGTTAGCAGGATCTCCAACAAGGAGATGCTGCTGCCTGTTTTTCCCTGGACCTTTTGCCTGTGCAAGGTGTGGCAATGACACAGGTTGTCACAGAAGGGAGGTGGCCCCTCAGAGCTGTCCCTGTCCTGCTGTAGGACACGTGTGCATGTGTCCTGGGCCAGCACAACACTTCCCCACCATAACTGCCCTCAGGTTTTTAGTGATGTGGTGAAAGCTGAATATTTTATAGTTTCTCCCCTGTAATAAATGCATAACCTTGATGTACAACCACCCACAAACACGGAATATTCTTCCCTTTTATCCCCTCGGTGTTTTTCCTGTCAAAGGGACCTTGATGCTTTTTTAAATGTCTGTGCCCATCTCCATCTCACTGTGCTGTGGCAAGACAAGGATGATCCTTCATCCCCCAGCCCTCAGGACAGGCCACCAAGGCAGCTGCTGCCCGTCCCTGCAGGGTTTTGCTGTGTGCATCTGCAGGACGTTATCAGCCACCTCCATCTCCAGCCTGTCTCTCCTTATCTCCCTGCCTCTAACTGAGATGGGTTTCAGGGCTGGTGACAAAGCTGTGGCTGGGCAGCCCTGGGTTTGTTTCTGCAGAGCGGGCTGTGGCAGGGACAGCAGTGTCCCTTCTGTTCCGTGGGTGGTGGGGGGACAGGAGCTCCCGAGCAGCCCCGCTCCCTGGCACAGGGGATCACATCCATCCGCGGGGCTCTGCTTCCCTCCTCCACTTTCAAACCCAGTGACAATATCAGGGGCTGGGACATGCTCTCTTTGCCCCCACTCTGAGCTCCTCAGGACAGGTTTGCACTGCAGTCCACATCCTGCCCGATCTCTCCGAGCACCACCATAATCTTCCTTCCAGAGAAGCGCTTCAGCCTCGTGTCTATAGACACAAATTGGAATTTATTTTGGCAAATATCTGCAGGAGACCCTGGTGCAGCTAAATAATTGTATTAGCCGAGGTTTAATCTCCTGCTATGGTCTCACTTCCATTTCAGTGCAGTCAGATAATAACAGTAATAACAATTTAGCACCAATTTCTTAATTACCACTGAGTCCAGTCACTGTGTGAATTTGGTGGGATAAAGCTGACACTTCCAGCATGTCTGTGGAGAAGAGGGAATAAACTTTTCTTCCCCCTGCTCTACACCAGACTGGCTTGCTTGGCCCTAAGGTCTCCTAGGTAGAGTTCAAAGCTGCACCACAATTCACAATTCTGTGAATTGTGTGCCCCAAGGACCTGGCTCAGCTCCAGGCTGAGTCTCAGGACTCCAGCAGCTTCACTTCAGGAAAAATGCTCTGAGTGCCTCTGAAGCTTAACAAACCACTGGATCTGTCACCTGAACAAAAGACATCACAAAAGGAGACCCTCCAGCTGTCTCTCCTGCTCTCATGGCAGGAAATTGTTTCATAGCACCTTGGGAAGAGCAGCATTTCTTGGTATTGCCAATCCCCAACTGTCCCTTGGACAGTCCCTCTCTCCCACCTTATCTCCACTCCCAAGGCCCCATTTTCCTTCCCTCCCTGAGGTGTTTTTGTGTCCCCACAGGCCTGCAGGTTGTCCTCAAGTCCATCATGAAGGCCATGGTGCCCTTGCTGCAGATTGGGCTGCTCCTCTTCTTCGCCATCGTGATGTTTGCCATCATCGGGCTGGAGTTCTACATGGGCAAGTTCCATAAAACCTGCTTCTCCAACGAGACAGGTGAGCTCTGGCCTTGGGGCCTTCCTCTCCTGCTTCTGTGCTGCTTTTCCTTTTGCCTCTTCCACATTCCCTGCATTCTCTCCCTCTTTACCCACATATTCTGAGAATTACACAGAATTTTGTGCCCACCCTATATGGACTGGGACACATTCTCCTCTCTCTGATGCCACTGTGCTGTTCCCAGTCTGCCCAAGAGTGAGATGAAAGTTCTTGGGGCCTCCTGTCCCAAAAGAATGTTTTCATAACAGAAGCACAGAACCAAATTCCTGTTGTTTCTTATTAATTAATTGTGTCTGTCTAATTTTCCTTGAGTTTTGCTTCATGCCCATTGAGTTTCCTGGGGGGGGTGGTTTCTGGGGAAACTTTGGTGTGGAATAGTAAAAGATTGAAAAGTCTGGAAGCAACCAAAAAATAAAAGGGCAATAGATGGGAGGCAAGGAGTCCTTTGATGGAGAAAGGATAAATATGACCTTCAGAGAAGGGAAATTGGGCACTGAAGAGTAAATGATGTGTCTGCCTGTGAGTGAGTGAGTGATAGACCCCAGAAGATGGAGGTGGAGAAGGATGATCCCAGAGATTCTTGGCTGGGAGCAGCTGAGTCAAATCACGGACTCATGGAATGCTTTGGGCTGGGAAGGACATTAAAGATCATCTTGTTCCACCTCATTTCTTTATAGCAGTGTTAATATATGTTTATTATCTGATAACACACATTAAAATGTTGTTCTTGTCTCCAAACCATTGCATTTTAAGGTGCAATCGACTTTCTTTAAAACACAGTCTTGTATTTTCAGTCATTATCACTAATAGGTCTTAATATTGATTTATTTCCATGCAATCCAATGGTAATAAAACAACACCCCTGCCAGATCTCTGGGCATCCCTCACGGTGCCTTCTGATGGGAGCAGTTTAATACACTCAGTGTACACAGAGATTTGCAAAGGGAGTTCTTGCTCATGTTCCTGTGGAATGCTGGAATAAAAAACAAGGGTTGTGAAGGAGAATTGGGACTTGTGACTTGTGAGAAAATCCTGGCAATTCCTTGAGGAAATGAGGTTTTGGGCTGGATTTGTAGGAGGGAAAAGTGTCTTACAAGAGTGGGTGTCTCCTACAAGAGTGGGTGGTGTGGCCCCTGCAGGGGCTGTGGCAGTGCTGACAGGGGACAGGGACAGCAGTGACAGGAGGGGTGTGGAGAGAGCAGCGTGTCCGTGCTGAGGTGGTGGGGAGGATGAAATCCTGAGCAGATTGGGGTTTGCCAGGAGCATTTTCGGGTCTGTTAGACTGCAAACAAGGTGGGGGATGTTTGTGGCATCCCTTGTGAGCAGGAGCAGCTGCAGGCAGAGCCCGAGGCTCTCCCTCCCGGCTGACACCTGGTGAGGGAGGATCTTCTTCCCTCCCCAGAACAGTGCAGAAGGCCAGCATCACCCCCAGAGCCGTGTGTGCTCCCTGCACGCTCATCTCTGCCGTCAGTGGTGACCAAGAGATTCGGGGCCAGGTCTGGGGACAGAGGACAGGTTTTTGTCATGGGTAATGTCATATGCAAGCTCCTCTTACTACCTGGGTGCATTCCAGCTGGGATTGGGAGCATGGCCGGAGCTCTGCTGCCCAGGCTGCATTTCAGCTCTGCTGCCCAGGCTGCATTTCAGCTCAACTCTGCTGCCCATGCTGCATTTCTGCTCTGCTGCCTGAGCTGCATTTCAGCTCTGCTGTCCATGCTGCATTTCAGCTCTGCTGCCAGCTCGTTGTGAGCTGTGCTTGTCATAGTTGAGATGGTCACAATACAAAGCAACACTCCATTTTCAGAAGGCTTCAAACTGTTTTTATTCTACCATGCATGCTTTTTTTACATTCTTACAAACTCAAAAGTTTACGCTTTACTAATTGGTCAGGAAATACAAACCAAGTGCTCATTGGAACAGGCAGTGGCAGGTTTCTTTTATTTATCTTTTCTTTCTTGGTTTCTATGTCAACAGCCTTGGTAGAAAATTCTTCCAGGGGTGAATGTGTATCCTCTTATCACACTTCTCTCTGGCTCACAGAAGTCGCTGTAAAACCTCTTGCACAGTGGCTCAGCTCCCAGAGCCCCTCAGCAGGCAGGGGAAGGTGCTCTGGTGCTGCTGAGCTGGCTTTGGACGGGTTCTGAGCATCCATTCCAGCTGCCGGGCGGGAAATGGTGTTTCTGGAAAGCAGAGTGGGGTGAGGTTTCCTGGCACTGCATCCCCTGGGAGCAGAGCAGCAGAGCAACCCACAAAGCTTTTGAAAACCTAAGTGCTCCTCATCTCCACCGAGGTGCATTAAGGAGCCCGGGCAGAGACCACGGCTCCAAACTGGCCTGAGGGTGGAAATGTGAGCTCATTAAAGAGATGCCTCTGCTAGGAGGTGGGAAATGGGAGGAGGGAAAGCTGCTCGTGCTTCTTTCTGTTCCAAATCCCCAAAGTGAGCAAAGCCCTGGGATTTTTCCTGGAATCAGGAGCCAGAGGAACCAAGTGTGCATCATGAGGGGACCAAGCAGAGGTGTCAACACCGAGCGTTGCTCTGCTGAGCCAATAGCCTGGGTAGCTCAGTGATGAACTGCCAGGCACCAAAATATGGCCAAAGGGTTACTCAAGGCCTTTCCCCTTCAGCCTGACTGTTCTGAGCTGGAAACATGTCATTTTTGTAATGAAAATGGGTAAAACTCAGTGGCAGTGCATGCTCCATTGTTGTTTCCCTCTCCTTGCTGTCCTGTTCTGCTGACACAGGATTATTTTTAAGCACCTGACCCAGCCCAAATGCCCCAAAGCTACTCCAGGAGAGAATGGCACCATATTTATTTCCCATTTTTCTTGAGATTTCTCCTTTCTCTGTCTGGTCCAGCCATGAGGAGTAAGGGCCAGTTCTGGTCACTGCTTTAAAAAGGAAAAATCCCCCCCACCACTTTGTGGTAGATGTGTGCTGCATTTTCAGAGAATTCCCTGGCAGCAAAAGGCCAAACCGAGATGAAACTGGATCCTCTTTTAATGCATACTCACAAACGGTCAGCGGGAGCCAGCTTTGGCATTTTCTTCTCTCACCAAGCCCTTGTGAGAGCCTGTGGTGACCCATCTGGGAGCTGGAGGTTTGCCCTGCACCGAGGTGTTGAGTCAACAGGAAAGTGTCACATATATATTTATATGTATCTACACACACTTATATCCTACTCCACGGTGACAATTTTGCTTTCCTCCTGCAGGCTTTGCTCTGTGGAATGATTGTTACTAATTTTTGTTAGTGCTGCTCCTGCTTTTCCCCCTGGTGAATTGGATTTTGTGCCGTTTGCTGCTCCATTACCACAACGTGTCCCTTTAAAAACCCTTGAATGCTTCCCCAACCCCAGCTCTCTAAACAGGGATATTGCTTGGGATATTTGCTTGCTCTGAACACCTAGCACTGGAGTTTTCCAACCTGCAGCACTTCCCAGCTGAGCCTGGAAGGTGCTGGGATGGTCCTGGCCATTCCTGGTGGTCCTTCCCTGTCAGATTTATCCACCTTGGCCTCCTCTGGGTCTGCAGTGAAACTCAGCAGAGAAGCACCATCCCACATAGATCCTTTCCCTCCATTTGGAGCAAAAATGTGGAGCTTCTGGAGGAGCTGGAGTCCTTCAGTGCTGCCTTGGGGTGACACCAGGAGCTCCTCATGAAGCTGTGCTTGAACATCTGTACCAGGGCAATTTTGGGGCAGTCCACACCCCCAAATTGGCAGTAGTGCAGAAGGTGCCCTTTTGCTTCCATGTTATAAAGCAATATTTAGCACTTTGAGGGTGTTTAAAGTGCATGTCATTCCCAAAGCCCTGCTTTTACCACATTGTTGCTTTTATTTTTTGTGTTGTTGCTTTATTTTTGGGTTTGTGTGGGGGTTTTTTTGTTGTTTTTGGTTTTTTTTTTTTTTTTTTTTTTTTTTTTTTTTTTTGTGTGTGTGTGTGTGTGTGTGTGTGTTTTTCATGCTGCTCTTACACCGTTTCTAGACCTCTCAGATGTAGTGGGCTGTCATGAGCCAGAAATTATTTACAGCTTGGAAGCCTCTTCTGCCAGGTAACAAGTGGTAGGACAAGAGGAAACGGCCTCAAGTTGCACCAGGAGAGGTTTAGACTGGAGATTAGGGGAAATTTCCTCACTGAAGGGGTGGTCAGACATTGCCAGGGGCTGCCCAGGGTGGAGTCCCCATCCCTGGAAGTGCTCAAAAACGTGTGGATGTGACACTTGAGGACATGGGTTAGTGGTGCTGCGTTGATGGTTGCACTTGGTGATCTTAGAGGTCTTTTCCAACCTAAACAATTCCACCATGTAAGATGGCAAACTACGAATTCTGGGCACTTCAGGGATGGCTCTGCTCCACCCCACACTGACCCACCTCTCACAGCCCAGCAGTGTGGAAATGATGACAGGGACACAACGACTTTTCCATGTCCATAGCGGCACAAAGAAACCCAAAATGTGAAATTAATCCTTGCAGTGGTGCCAGGAGGATGCAGCAGCACCAGACAGGAAATTCTCAGGATGGATTCAGTCAGGAACTTGTCAGCATGGCTCCAATCCAGAACTCTTCAGGATGGTTTCAGTCAGGAACTTTTCAGGACGGTTCCAAGCAGGAACTTTTCAGGATGGTTCCAACAAGCAGAAATTTCTCAGGATGGTTACAAACAGGAACTTTTTAGGATGGTTCCAACAAGCAGGAATTTCTCAGGATGCTTCCAAGCAGGAACTTTTCAGGATGGTTCCAAGCAGGAACGTCTCAGGATGGTTCCAAGCAGGAACATCTCAGGATGGTTCCAACAAGCAGGAACTCTTCAGGGTAGCTCCAATCAGTAACTTCTCTTCCCTCTCTGCAGGTGAGGAGGTGGGGGATTTTCCCTGTGGAGAGGAGCCTCCTGCCAGGCAGTGTGAGAGCGGGACCACGTGCAGGGAGTACTGGCAGGGCCCCAACTATGGCATCACCAACTTTGACAACATCCTCTTCGCCGTGCTCACCGTCTTCCAGTGCATTACCATGGAGGGCTGGACTGACATCCTCTACAACGTGAGTCCTCTGCTGGGGCTGGGGGGGGTTGGTTGGGAAGAGATGGTTCTGGAAGAAAAAAGTCACTTAATTTGTGTGGTTTTCACCTCCTGACCCCCTGCTTTTGAGAGGATCATTCCTGTTTTCCTAAGGGTCTGTTTCTGGTTGAGTCTGTGGTGCTCAGCTGCAGTGGGATGTGTGGGGGCAGGGGGGTGGTGGCAGTGCAGGAGTTGATGTCACCCCAAGATGCTCCTGTGCTCTGCTGGGTGAGTCAGAGCAGGTTCTCACAATGCCCCACAGAAAATCCAAATTGTACAAAATTGGGTGGCAAAAGCAGCATCTCCTTCATAGTTTGTACCTGGAGGTTTCCTCTCCTGACTGGGTGATCAAACATGTAACACTGAGCTCTAGGACTGGTTTTGCTTAGTCTAGTCCAGTTTTACAAAGCCCTATCACTCACCTTCACCCCTGGCATGACTCTGTGGGCTGCAGAGAAGATGCCCCAGGCTGAATCCCCCTGCCTCCTGCAAGGCAGGACCTGCAAGGATGACTAGCACAATCTCTTGGCTGTTCTGTTTTGCTCTTCCCAAATTTATAAAGGGCAGGACTATTTCCCCCAGCCTCTGCTGGCTTCCAGGCAGTGCAAGGCTCCCATTTGAGGGTGTAGTTTATGTGGAAAAATCCCTAAGTCAGGCATTACTGATGCCCTCAGCTCATTTCTCTGGCTGGAGGGTTGATGCTGTGCTCAGTTTTCTTCATCACAGATTCCAGAGCCATGCTGGCCCCTTTCACTCCTTCCTGGGAGGCTTTTTGTAGCAACAGGAAAGGATTATCCTCAGCCACAGTGAATTGGCAGGTACAATTCTGCTGTGTTTGGAGCCAATAAATGTGATTTATTCCCTTCTCCCTTCCTTGCTCAGTTCCTCCAATTATTCCCAGTCTCTGACCACTTAAAGCCATCTCTTGAAGATTTCTCCCCTCACCCTAAAGCTTCACCATACTACCAGTTTCTCCCCTTCTCATTCAGCATTCCTGCTCCTTCCTCCTGGTGCCAAGTGTTGTAAGAAAAGCCCATTAACATCCTGGCTGGCATTGATTAATCAATATGTGGTGTATGAGATCATCTTCTCCCAACCTGCCTCTTGTACCACATGCAAAACCCCGAACTTCCTATGGGGGTATTGATTTTGGGGGTTGCTTTGATGCTGTTGTAGTTTCATTCTGGATACCCATTAATTTACCCATTAATTGGGAACAGGTGCCTGGAGCAGCTGCAGGGTTGGATTTGTTGTGTCTGAGACCCCAGCTTAGGGTTTGCTGCTTGGATCTGGCAGATCTGAGGGGCTCTGGATGTTCTCACTGAGGGGAGGCTGAGTGGTCTGTGCCGTGCCATGGGACACTCAGCAGAAGTAAGTGATGCCAGGAGCCATCCCTGCCACCTGTCCCTTGTCTCCAAGAGCTATCAGCTCTTCCCTGTGCTGCTCTACTAGCTGAGGACCTGGCTGTGCTACTGCAGGTTGGAAACAGAGAGAAGCTGTGGCTGGAGAAGATCCACTCTGTGCAGCCCTCAGCCTTTTCACAGCTTCACTCATGTGCTGCTTTCTGGCCACTTGTTTTTTGGTTTGGTGTCTTCTGTGCCTACTCCAAGTTCATCAAATTGAAAGTTGCAGCCCAGATTATGCTGCAGCAGTGACTGGAACTCCTCCATGGTGTGTTTGTGGGTGCATTGTCAGGCTGTGCACAGGTAGAGAAATCATAGAATTATGGAATGGTCTGGGTTGGAAGGGACAATCCCATTCCAATCCCTGCCATGGCAGAGACACCTTCCACTGTCCCAGGTGGCTCCAAGCCCCATCCAACCTGGCCTTGGGCACTGCCAGGGATCCAGGGGCAGCCACAGCTGCTCTGGGCACCCTGTGCCAAGGCCTGCCCACCCTGCCAGGGAACAATCCCCCCCCAGTATCCCATGTAACTCTGCTCTCTCTCATTCTGAAATCATTGCCCCTTGTTCTGTCACTCTCCCCATATAAAAAGTCCCTCTCCCTCCTTTTCAGAAGTTCCTTCAGGCACTGGAAGGGCTCTGAGCTCTCCCTGGAGCTTCTCCTCTCCAGGTGAGCACCCCCAGCTCCCCCAGCCTGGCTGCAGAGTAGAGGGCTCCAGCCCTGGAGCAGCTCTGTGGCCTCCTCTAGACTTGTTCCAGCAGGTCCAGATCCTCCTGATGTTGAGGACCCCAGACCTGGACACAGAACCCCAAGCAGGGTCCCACAAGGGTGGACTAGAGGGGGGAATCACCTCCCTCATCCTGGCCACTCCTCTGTAGGTGGAATCCATCCACCCAGCTCCAGGCAGCTCAGAAACTGCCCAGGGATGCTGCTTGGACCAGCCTGATCCCTACTGGACCCAGACTGGGAAGAATCTGGAAAATGTTTCCCCTTGAATCCAGAACTGGTAGAATAAGTGAACACATGCTGAGACTTAGACAAAGAGGGGGTGTCAGGTTATTCCTTGTTATTCCTTGTTCAGGGAGCTCTGATTCACCAACTGAGTTCTCCACTGGGGAGGAAAATTTTTTTTTGTTAGGAAAATTTTATCAGGAGAAATTTCCCTATCAGCCCCAGGCTCTGGTCTCCTCAAGGAGAGCAGCATTCCCCTGATGCAGGATACTCATCAGAGCTGAGCTGTGGACCTACTTTTAATCTTTTCCTTAATTAAGATTTGCAAATGGCTGTGGGACCATGGGAGGCAAGATGTGGTTTGTGTAAACTGTGATTAAGCATTAGTAAGAAAAAGGCTGGAGCTTCTTCTCCTGCTAGCCCGTGAAAGCAGGGAAAGCACACAGTTCTGGTGCCCCCAACATAATGAGGACATGGAACTGGGAGCAAGTCCAGAGGAAGCCACAAAGTTGGGAATAGAGCACCTCCCCTATGGACACAGAAGAAGACACAGAAGAGCTTGTGTGGAGACCTCAAAGCCCCCTCCAGGGCCTAAAGGGGATACAGGAGAGCTGGAAAGGGACTGGGGACAAAGTATGTAGGGACAGGACACAGGGAATGGCTTCAGTCTGACACAGAGTAGGGTTAGATGGGATATGGGGAAGGAATTGTTCCCTGGGAGGGTGTAAGGCCCTGGCACAGGGTGCCCAGAGCAGCTGTGGCTGCCCCTGGATCCCAGGCAGTGCCCAAGGCCAGGTTGGACAGGGCTGGGAGCAGCCTGGGACAGTGGAAGGTGTCCCTGCACAGGGTAGGGGCTGGATGGGGATGATCTTTAAGGTCCTTTAAACCCAAATCTGTGATTCTATAAAAGCTGCTAATCCTCAGACTGAGCTGAGCCCTTCCTTCACCCCTTCCTGTGAGTGCCCAGGTTGGGGTAGATTTGTCCCCCTGCTTGTACAAACCCCTCCCTTGCTGCTGCTGGAGCAGCCAGCCCTGCTGGGACCGAAATCCCCGTGCTGCCAGGCAGTCTGGGACTGAGACCCATTAGGGGAAGGCTGAGGTTACAACTTCTGCCTTAATGGCCCATTCATTTCCTGCTGCAAAACGTCTGGATTGATTGTCCTGCATCAACAGGGCTCTGCTCTCCCTCCCCTCCTCCTGCTGCACCGTGCCTGGGGGCCTCAGGGCAGCCAGGGTTGTACTGGGATGTCAGGGAACAGTCACTGGGTGGGATGTGCTTCACCAGCTCAGCATTAATTGAAATCTGGGAGGGTTTGCTCTGTCCTGAAAGCAGATGGGTGGCTGAGAAAGTTGGTCTGTGATGGCATCAGGCAAACTGAGGAGTTTGGTGTCAAGGGTGTTGAGGAGAGAGGGATTGGGGTTTGATGGCTTGGCTCAGGTCTGTCAAAATGAGGGGTTTGTTGTGAAGGATTATTCAGTCATTCCCAAAGGATTGAGGTGACTTTAGAGGTGGTCCAGATCCAGCTTTCCTACAGATTAAGAAAGTCACAGCATCAAAGGCTTCAGCACAGCCTTTGCAGTTGGAAACCTACCTTGTAAATATTCACTCCTCGTCCTGTGATAAATTGAGGAATTAGGGGAGCAAGAAGAAAGCAAGTTCACAAATCTCAGCCCATTTTTACCATGCTGATGCACTACTTATACTTCCAGAGACTTTTCCTTTTAATTTGGGCTCATGAAAGCTTTCTAGCAAGGCTTTATCTGGGAGGTGATTTATGCTTGAAGCAAAGAGGCTGAATCATCAGTAGGGTGAAATTCTTCAATAATAAGCTGGGGAAAAGAACTTCCTGCCTCAGCAGCACAAAAGCATTGGAACAATGACTCCAGCCAAGCTCCTCTGAGAGCTGCAGGCTTGTCTCAGCTGTGGCTTGTTTGTGCTCAAAAGTGTCCAAGGAGCAACAGGTGATTTAGGAAAGTTGGTGCTGGGGAAGAATATTTTTTCCAGTAAATGCAGCGCCTCCTGCTAATTCCAAGCTACAGCATAATCCGGGAATGTATTAAAACAGAGCAACCCAACTGTTTCCTCAGGGTGGGAGCCCAGTGCTGTGACCAGGTTTTCAGTCCAACCCAGTACAGACAGGTCAGAGACCGCTCAAGTCTGGGCAGAGCATTTTCTGGACCAGGAAATTAGGGAAGAATCTGCTACAGCAGCAGCTTGCTTGGAGGGCAATGCTGTTCAGGGGCCACATGCCCTAGACCTGACTTTGTGTAGCTGGGCCCAGCCCAGCAGCAGGCTGGGCTGGTGGCAGGAGCTGTGTCTCTCTGCAGTGTGGATTCAGCATTAACTGGGTTGGTGCAGATGTTCTGGATCTGGTGTGGTGGTGCCAGGGCAGTCTCTGTTCTGGGTTCTCTGGGTCAGGGTGGCCCTTTGAGATTGTGGTGTTCACCTGGAGCATCCCACTTGCCTTGGGGTGACATGGGACACCACAGGTTGCTGCTGAGGGTGGCTGTCTTGGTTTGAACAGACAGGTGTCTGCTAAGGAAGGCAGGAGCCTTCCTTGAAATGGAAAATGTAAACCCCCTCCCTCTGAATTATTATAATTTTGAAATTAAGGGGCTCTCAGGCAAAGATATGGGAATAGGAATAACAGTTTTTTACTAGGAAAATTAAAAATACAAATGCAATAGTACAAAAAAAAAAAAAAAAAAAAAAAAAAAAAGAGAGAACAAACCACTGTCAGAGTCAGAAGAGGCCCTGGCAGCCTGTGGGTCAGGGTGGTGGCAGCAGTCCCATCCCATGGTGGCTCAGCCCTCCTGCAGTGCCAGCTGTGCTTCTGCTGGAGCAGGGATCCTGCACAAGGCTGGAGTTTTCTTCTGAAGCTCCAGGGCTGGTGTGGATGGGCCTGGGCTTCCTCTGGGAATGCAGTGGGGAAGAAAGCTGCTCCTCTGGGAATGCAGTGGGGAAGAAAGCTGCTCCTCTGGGAATGCAGTGGGCAAAGGCTGCTGTGGTGTTCCAGGAGTCAGATTGTATCCAGGTAGGAAGGCTTGGCTCCTCCCCTGGGCGGAGCATCTCCCCATGGATGATGGCATTTTCTCAGCCATGCAGGGACACTCAGTGGCCATGAACAGAAGAGATCTCCTGGAGGGAGGATTGGCTGTGGGAGAGATAAAGAAAAGTGCCCAATGCACAGAGGATACCTGCCCCAGCTCTGACAGGTGGCAATAGAACACACACCCCCACTCACATCTTTCAACCTGAGGGACTGGGCCAGCAAGGACCCACTCAGCTGGTGCCTGAGGTGAGAGGTGACTGGTGCTCAGATCAGCTCTTGGGCCCCTCATGTGAATTTATTCATTATCCCCATGAACTGTCTGGATTTGCCAAGAATTGCTGCATTTGTTATCATGCTTTGAGCAGGGCTCTGACAGTAACTAGGGGCTGCTGGAGCTGGGGGATTTTGGTGCTGTTGAAGGAGAATATTTCCAGTGATGGACTCCAAAGGCAGAGTCTGGGTGAAGAAATCACTGTGCTGGGGTGGGAGGAAACAATGCCACTGCTCAGCAAGAGAAGCTGTGCTGCCTTGGGATCTGAGTCCTCCTGAGCCCTGTTTTCTCTCCAGATCTTGCTTTCAAATTAAGGTCTTCTGGATCATTTTAGATCCTCTTGTTTACGTGCTTGGTGTTTGTGAATGACAGTGATTCATCTTTTGCTAATATGGGCTCTGTGGAGGTGGAAAACCTTTTAAAGAGGCAATAGTACAACTCTGGTTTCCTTCGCTGAGCAGTAATTCCCAGTTTTACCCATGCAAGAACCTTATTGTCCATCATCAAACCCTCTGTTGGTTACCATGGGAAGATCCCTTTGTTTTGCAAAGTGAGAAAAGCCTGAAAACTTCTGGGCCTGCCCATGAATTCCTCAATCAAAATAATTCTTTTGCTAGGCTGAGTCTAAGCATTCCTTACAGAGAGGAGCCAGGTGGGAGCCATCCTGAGGGAGCTGCTGTGGAGCTGGCAGTGATGAGTTTGGAGCTCAGAGCTTTCTGTGGGATCCCCAGTGGACTGGGAAGGGGTTGGGGCTCCTTGCTGTCCTTCAGAGCCAGCATGGTTTGCTCTGCTCTGTTCCCTCTTTGAGGTGCAGTGGTGCCTTTGATGTGCACCAGGAACTTCCAAAGAATTGAGAATTGTGTTTGCTGTCCCAGAAAATCACGGCTCAAATGTGCTCCATCTGGAGCTGTCAGCAGCCTCGGTTCTGACTTTCAGTGAGCTGGCTTTCACCTTTCATCTTTCCTCTCCAGGAGTTCAAAGCTCCACAGTGGAATTTGCTTTGCAAAGCAGGGGCTCCTTGCAGGAGAGGAGAAATGTCAAAGTGCACCCTCGCTCTCTCTTGATCTTAATGGCAAGAGATTTTCATGTTTCTTCCATTTCCTACTGACAAATATTAGTGTCCAGTGGTCTTCCAAGATGTGGACTGGGCCTAACCTAATATGCTTGTGAGTAGGGATGAACAGTTCAAACAAGATATAAATCTACCTTAAATTGGATCCCAACTGGAACTTTACCCTCCCTGAATTAAAATAGCCTATGATTCACTTGGTATTTTTCATTCCTCTTTGTGTCTTTGAATTTCTTGATTCCTGAGAAGATACAGAAATGAAAGGCTGGGATGGAATTGTTGCTCCATTTCCAGCCCAACCCAGAGATGATTTTGTTGGTGGGATGGTGTTGGGGCTGTAGGGGCAGAAGAGACTCTGTTGTCCCAGTTTGGAGAGCTCACATGTGTCTTTTTGGGGTGTTTCATAGAATCATGGAATGGTTGGGTTGGAAGGGACTTTAAAACTCATCTCATTCCACCTCCACCATAGCAGGGACACCTTCCACTGTCCCAGGCTGCTCCCTGCCCTGTCCAACCTGGCCTGGGACACTGCCAGGGATCCATGGGCAGCCACAGCTGCTCTGGGCACCCTGTGCCAGTGAAAGGTTGATTTATGAAGATTGAACCTGTGACTCTTGGTGTCCATCACTCCCAAGTGTGAGCTGGGGGATCCAAGGTGATGTTCCTCAGGAGGAGTTTGGATGTGGCCAGCACTGGATACCTGGACCATGAGGTGATTTCCTGAGCAAAACCCCCAGGAGGTGGTGTGAGGGTGCACTTTGAATGTGCTACAGAAAACAGAAGGGAAATAAATAACACAGAGCAGATCCCCTCATCTCAGACTTGGATGAAGGTTCCTCTTTGCTCCCTGGCTGCTCGTGAGATTCCTCAGGGCTCAAGAACCTCCACACTTCAAGCACCTCTGAAACCTGCCAGTAAAGGCTTACAGGTGACCTAAGTGTATTTTTGCTGGCCCTTTGCTCAGATTGTGGCTTCCGTGGGGGGGTTGCACTTGGCTTTGCTCATGGGGACTGTCACAGCTGATTTGGTGGCACAGTGACTGCTCCAGCAGAGCCCGTGGGACTCTGCAGGTGGCACTGGGATTGCTCTGTGCCACTGGTGGCACTGGGATTGCTCTGTGTCACTGGTGGCACTGGGATTGCTCTTCTCTCCTCGTACAACTGATGAGCAGTTGGTCTGCTCTCTGTTAGAAGTGACCTGAAGCCAATGCACTAAATCACAGATCCACAATTGCTAAATACTAAGAGGAGAGAGAAGAAATGTTGTGTTTGCAGTGGTGTCTGTGTGTCCTGGGGCTGGTAGCAGTGGTGTGAGGAGGTTTAGGGTGGGTTCAGTCTCCTATGAGCACTCTGTGCTTGATCAGCTCTCCTTGTGAATAAATATTGAGAAGCAAAGCTGTTTAGCCAGCAGAAGTGTGAGCAGGCAGCAAAAGGAAAAGCTGCTGAAGGGTTTGCCTTACATTAACAGGGAAAATAAGCACAAGGAGAGGCTTTGTTTTGCCACTCTGAATCCCACAGCACATTTCTGACACGGTTCCTTTGTTGTTGCTGTCATGTCCAAAGACCAAACTTTGCTGCAGGTGAATGTGGAGTGGCAGAATCCAGGGCTGGAAGTGACCAGCCCTGGGAAAACAGAGCAGGGGGCTGTGCCAGGCTTGGCACTGAGAGCAACCTGAGAGCAAGAGTGCTCTGCTTCCCCTGGGCCACAGCCCAGGATTCAGCTGGGTCTTTGAAGAGGCGCAGATCAGGGAATCACAGCTGAAAGGATGACCAGAAGCATGAAGTCCAGGACTGCCCAGGACACCCCAACAATCCCTTCCTAGGCAACCCTGGGAGTGTTTTCCAAATGCTCTGTCAGCCTCAGTGCTGTGCCCATTCCCTGGGCAGTGCCAGCACCCTCTGGGGGAATCCTAAAACAGAACACATGTGAGAAGGGAGGAGCCAACAGATGGAAAATGAATGCTGAAACATGCAATGCCCACAGGTGTGTGTGAAGAATTGTCACCATGGCTTTGTCTGCAGCAGAGCCTGTTCTCAACTTTCAGCTTTTTAGAGCACACAGCATCTGCCTCACAGCTGGGCCACAGATTCAGCGTAAAAGCCCCTCCAGCCCTGACCCAGGGAGAGGTTACCCTCGGGACTTGATGCTCACCAGTGCTGAACTTCTCTTGTCACTGTGCATTTGCTCCTGGAGATGCCCAGGCACCTGCTGGGGACAAAGCCAGCAGGGCACGTGTCACACGCTGGTGTCGTGCAGCTGTGATGGAGATGGCAGCTGAGCTCCTGAGCTGTGCCACAATGTAATTGTGCTCTCTCCTTCTCCCTGCAGCTTCATAAAGAAGAGCAAAATCTCCTAATGCTGTTAGTGCTCAATTGCACTTGCTATCGAGTTAGGGTGATTTGAATTTGCTAATAAGAACCAGCCACCTTCAGCGAGCACATAAAGGATAATTCCCAGCCTGGAGCTGTGGGGTTAATGTTGATTTTGTTGATTTTGTGGCTCAGTATCACCAATCATCTGCAGGAAAGTAGGGCAGTGATGGCAGAGTTTGGAGCAGGCAGCCAAGAGCCTGGCAGCAGCTCCGAGTGCAGGGCTGGTTTGTGAGGGAAAAGCTGGTGGGGAGGGACGGAAAAACGTCTCCTGTGCATGGGGCTTTTGTAGAAGGGGTACTGGAAGGCAGGGACACACTTAGGGGTGACCAAACGCTTGCACAAAAACCCCAAACCAGCTCAGCCCAACTATTGACTTGAGCACAAAACCACAATGGGAATTCTGGATGTGTGGAAGCCATCCCAACAGAAAGAGCCCATACGTGGCCTGTGTGTCCCCCACAACCCTCTGACACCCCTGCTGTTGGCACACAGACCTTTTGTCAGCTGAGATGTGCATTTCATCCATGTTTCCTGCTGGATTTAAGCTTCCTCCCTTCCATTATGTTGTTACAACCTGTGGTTTTTTTGAGTATCAGACAGATTTATTATAATGTAGAAAAATCTGCCTTTTAGGTCAACCTTCATTCACTTAGCTGATTACTGGTGTGTGACAGACATCTCAGCATCTCAAATTTCAGAAATTCTTGTGTAAAGACTCACCTACCGCCCGTGTGTGTACAAATATCCAAATTTCTCCGTGCCTTAAACCCCTCCCTGGAGCTCTGTGTCCAAACTCCCCTGAGCAGCAGATGGAGTGGATTTCTCAACTCCCTTTTCCCCAGGGAGGAGCCTCACTCCAGGCTTTGGAGTAATAAACTTGCTACTAATGATACCTGGTTGGGTGTAGCAATCCAGGAGTGTAATAAATTGGTGAGAGCATCCACAAATTTGTAGGAAAAATCCCTTGTGGAGCTCTGAACAAGCAGCACAAGCTTCTGTGAGGGGAAAGCATGTGGTGAAAGGAGGAATCTGCACAGCTGATGGATCCTGTGTGAGCTGTCAGTACAAGAATCCTACACCAGTCCCAACTCTGCCCTGGCTGATATCCATTATTGCTGCTTTCCTCCTGGATTCTGGAGGGCTGCAGAACTCCTGTTTGAATTCCCAGCTCTTTTAAGGGATGCAGGCTTCGCCTGCCTCCTCCTCTAAAAGGTTTGCAGAAACCCAAAGATGCTGGAATAGGAAATGTGTGGAGCAAGCCTAAGGCTAAAATGGCTTTGGAATATTTAGATGCCAAGAGTGCTGCATGTTTGTGCCCATGCCTGGGTCTCCATCCATCTGGGAACACAGCCTGGCTGACCCCGTGCCCACGTGGGCATTCCCTCCAAGCCTGAGAGGATTGAGACATTTCAACCCTGCTCCAGCAAATTATCTTGCTCAGAACAGCCCTTGAGCAAATGTGTGAGGCTGAGAAGGAGCTGAGGCACCTCCCTGAATCTTCTGGGGTTTATGTAATGTCTCAGGGAAGATTTCTTCCAAATGACTGTGGGGTGGCCACCTCCAGGTTTAATAGGAGACATTTCAGATATACAGCAGGAGAGTGACATATATCAGACAAACTTCAAGAGTCTCTTCAAGGCAGCAAGTGCTCTCTGAAAAGCAGTGAAACCTCTCCAAACAGCAGTGTAACCATGGGGGCTTGCCAAGGCAAAAACCTCCAGCTGAAGAAATCCACTTGCAGCTCAAGAGCATGAAAACAGCGAGGGTACAAACAGCTCTGAGCGTGCCTGACAACTGCTTTCCTGCTCTGGATGGAAAAGGCAGCTGGGTGCTTTCAGATTGTGCCAGTGCTCTGCCACCCCTGCTGCATCAGGGGCTGCAGTGACACAGAGTGACAGAATGGGTCTGAGAAAAGCACAAGTGGAGGTTTCACTTGATTTTGTAGTTCTCTTGGTTTCAAAGGACAGGTGTCTGCTGAGGAAGGCAAGAGCCTCCCATGAAATGGAAAATGTAAACCCCTCCCTCTGAATTATTATAATTTTGAAATTAAGGGACTCTCAGGTAAAGATATGGGAATAGGAATAACAGCTCTTTAATAGGAAAATTAAAATAAAAATAAAATAGTACAAAACAAACCACTGCCAGAGTGAGAACAGGCCCTGGCAGCCTGTGGGTCAGGGTGGTGGCAGCAGTCCCATCCCATGGTGGCTCAGCCCTCCTGCAGTGCCAGCTGTGCTTCTGCTGGAGCAGGGATCCTGCACAAGGGTGGAGTTTTCCTCTGAAGCTCCAGGGCTGGTGGGGATGGGCCTGGGCTTCCTCTGGGAATGCAGTGGGGAAGAAAGCTGCTCCTCTGGGAATGCAGTGGGGAAGAAAGCTGCTCCTCTGGGAATGCAGTGGGCAAAGGCTGCTGTGGTGTTCCAAGGTCAGATTGTATCCAGGTAGGAATGCTTGGCTCCTCCCCTGGGCAGAGCCTCTCCCCATGGATGATGGAATTTTCTCAGCCATGCAGGGACACTCAGTGGCCATGAACAGAAGAGATCTCCTGGAGGGAGGATTGGCTGTGGGAGAGATAAAGAAAAGTGCCCAATGCACAGAGGATACCTGCCCCAGCTCTGACAGATAGCAGTAGAACACACACCCCCACTCACATCTTTCAACCTGAGACACTCTGCCATGGCAGGGACACCTTCCACCATCCCAGGTTGCTCCAAGCCCCAGTGTCCAACCTGACCTTGGGCACTGCCAGGGATGGTGTGTGAAAATACAAGAATAAAAGTGTTTCTGTAATAAAATAATGGGTTAAAAATTTCCTATTAAAGGCTCTGTTGTGCCAGGAAGTTTAACTTCTGGAGAAAAAACAACAAATTGCCTGAGAGGTGGTGGCTGCCCCATCCCTGGCAGTGTCCAAGTCCAGGTTGGACAGGGCTTGGAGCAACCTGGGATGGTGGAAGGTGTTCCCACCATGGCAGGGAGAGGGATGAGATGGGTTTTAAGATCCCTTCAAACCCAAAATATTTTATGATTCTAAAATCCAGCAAATGCCTTGCAGGGGAGGAAAATTACCCAGGAACTGTGAGAAGCAGCTCATCCCCCCCCCCAAAAAAAAAAAAAGCCCAGGATGCCCCTGCCATTTCTGGGGTTGGCTTGTTTAACTGGTCTGTGGCAAAATATTTGCTGGCCAACCCTGCTCCCAGGTTGTTTCCTCCTCCTGGAATCCAGAGGGGAGCAGCTTTGAGCTGGGCTCATCATTTTTTACAGGCTTAATGAATATACACTGTAGTAAATATTTTCACATTTCAGTTTGGAATTTCACAGGCAGTTTTCATTCAAATTTGGAACAACTTGGCAAGGCTTTTGGTTAGGGAAACCTTTTTTTCTTTCCTAGAGTCCTTTTTATTTAAAATGTCTGCACAAAACCTCGTGAAATGTCTTTAGATGGAGCTGAGAGGATCATGCCCAACTGATTTTTTGTTCTGTTTTGTCTAAGGCAGGAAAATGGGAAGGATAAAAGACCTTTGGAATCTTGTTCTGAGTAGGGATTTAATTGACAAAGGGCTCTTGGGCCTGGGGGCTTTGCTGTGCTCTCAGTTCTGTGGGACTTAGCTCTCAGCTCCAGCTCCTGAGATGTAGATTTACTTACAAGGATATTTTTTGCTCATAATTAAGGAAAAGTTGAACTGCTAGAGGTGTCTCATTAGAAGATAAGAATGAGAAGGTGGCCTAACCTAAATAAATCGATACTCTACTCATTCCCAGTCCTCTGCTGGAGAATGCAGGTGTGTAACAGCCCTTGGTTATGACTTTTTACCAGGGAATCAAGGCTTTAATTCATTCAACCAATTTTCTGCTGCTGGAAACTTCTTGGGAGTCTTTGCTGGTGATGTTTAGAGGGAAAATGAAGAATCTGGATCTGCATTAGGATGATGAGGAAGCCTGAGCATTATCCTTAGGGCTGTTGTTATTTGCAATGATTTTGGGTCTTGCCCCACAATTTCTTCTGCTCAAAGCCAGCAAATGCTGGAGTATTGGATCGCTGTGGTGCTCTGGGAATTGCTCTGTGTCACTGCCGACCGAGGGGCTGCAGGGCCTACTGCTGAGTGGCAGGAAAAGTTTGTTCTGCATCTACTCACTAGAGCAGCAAAACTCTGTGTGGGTCTGAATGCATCCTTACCTGAAAATCTCCTGTGTCCCTGAACAGCCAGAGTGAGCAGGGCTCTAAATCTGTGTCTGTGTTTATACATTTATACCTGGGGATATTTCTCCCTTCTCATGACTTTCAGAGCACAACTGGGGACAGCTTTGGCTCTTCAGACACCTGAAGCCTTTGCAGAGTAAGAAAACATGTCCAGAGAGCACTGAATTTCCTCCAAGTACAGCTTGACTCATGCAGGAGTTCTCTCCATGAATGATTTGTGCTGGATAAGAATTCCAAGCTCAGCAGCAGAATTTGTTTTTCAAGGTGCTCCCTCCAGCTGCACCATCCAAGCCCAAGAGCTCCTGTGTTGCCCTGATTTTTAAAAGTGTTAAGTTTTCTTTTATAGTTATTTTGAAAGTTTTAAAGTTCTCATAAAACTTCTTTAGCCTTCTGATAATGTTTGCATATTTGAGAGTCAGAGTTTCCACACAATTTCAAGTATAAATAAAATAGTTTACATATTTCTGTTTGGGTGGAGAGAAATGATTGATTGATCTTTGGACCAGTGTGGTTGGAGAGGGGGTAATTCCATCCTCCAATCCATGGTCACCTTTGGAATTCTAGAAATACCAGATGTTCGAATAAAACTGGGTTTTTTCCTCTTTTGAACTTCCCAAGCTTCTGTGTACTCATTTTGTGTCCAATAGTGACACTCCTGTGCTCTCCTTGTGCCCCCTTCCCAGAAAATGCAAGTCTTGTGTGCTCAGAGAAACCTGAGGATGGGTGACTGAGGCACTGCTGGTGGGAATCAGAATATTTGGAGTTTTGCTGGATGAACTGGCTGCCCCTGCAGCATCTCAGCTTGAGTCCCATTTTGTTGAACTGCTGGAATTACTTGGTCTCATGAGCTCTGTGGCTTTTAGATTTGTGGTAAAATGTGTAAACTGCATCCTCAGAGAGTCACAGAATGGTTTGGGTTGGAAGGGACCTTAAAGATCATCTGGTTCCTGCCTCCCTATTGAGGACAGGGACAGCTTCCACCAGACCAGGCTGCTCCAAGCCTCATCTAACCTGGCCTGAAATCCTCCTTATCTTCCAGATAAGTGCCCCGTGGGGCTCAGAGAGGGGCTGGGCAGGTGTTTGCTAGGGCAAAACTTCCTCTGGAGAACCCCAGCCAGAGGCTGCCCTTCCTCACCCTGAACGTGCCTCACCTGTCCCCAACAGGAACAGTCTGCACCGAGTTTCCATCCATAATTCAAGCCCACAGCTGCTTAAAAATAAAAGAAAGGGAGGAGAAGCTATGAAATCAAAATAAAAACATTAAAAAGAGGTAGAGCCCCTTGGCCAGCCTGTTATTTTTGACAGTGGCAGAGCTTTCCCAGTGCCAGTCAGGCTCATGAATAAAGCAGCTGAGTGAGTTCATGCTAGCTGGGAAAGAATGAATTTTTTATCAAGAAACCCTGTTAGCATATTTATGCATTGATATATTGGTGCCATAAGCCTTTGGATCAAGGCATAAAACAGCAGTGGTTTTACTTTTTCAGCCTCCCCAGCTCTGCAGAAGGGGAGAAAAAAAGGGGAGGATTTGCTTCTATTTAAACTTGGCTGAATTAACATTAATATTGCTTGCAACAGCTACGGTTAAAATGTGTTCCTACATCTACTGCTATTGTGCAAAATTAAAATGCTGCCAGCTTTGAGGATTTTACCCGGAGTCTTCTCATATTTGTGTTGATTTTATGCATTTGGATGCTTTCAGAGGAAAGCCCAGCTCTGGATTGGTGTATTTGGGGGAATTATATCTCCCTTCACTCTTCTTTGGCACTTTCTGAGTCCTGTCAGAGGAAATAAAAGGTGGAAAATGAGAATCCTAAAGGGAGAGGTGATCTAGATGTGTGTGCAGGTGAAAAGGAGGAGTGGAGTAGCTCAAAGACCTCAAAGAGTGAGGATCTTCAGAGGAGCATGGATTTGAGTGTAAATGTGCAGGGCTTTGGGGTCTCTTCCCAGGAGCTCAGGCTTTGTCAGGACTTTGGGGTGAGGAGAGGGCAGAGGCCACTGGGGACTCTCTGAGGGCTTTTCCTACAACTGCTCACCCCATCCCAAAGGGCTCCCAGGAAACACTTCTGCCATGGGATCCTTCCTGGTGTCCAACCCCCCACAAAGGCACAGTTACGATGTGCTTTCAGAGGAGATCAGATCAGAGAACCTCAGAACTGGGCTGGAAAAGATGTTCAGACTTGAAGATCTCAATCTATGACCTAACACCACCTTGTCAATGAAACCCTGGCCCTGAGTGTGACATCCAGTGTTTTTTAAACACGTCCAGGGACAGTGTCTCCATTCCGGTGCTCAATCCCTCTTTCAGTGAAGAGTTTTTCCCTAATTCCCAGCCTAAACTTCCCCTGGTGCAGCTTAAGGCTGTGTCTCCAGTCTCAAATTGTTGTCTGGACCTTGCATGAAGTTTAGAGGCTCCTGAAATCCTGTCCATCCCACTTCCAGCCATGGAAACTTCCAGCTGAGGGGTTTTCTTCACAGAGGACATAAGCAGGTTAAAATCCTAAGCAGTGGTGTTTGAGCTTGGCTCCCAGTCCCCTGCAGCTTGCTGGGGGCTCTTCCACTTTAATTCCCTCCCTCTCTCAACAGTGACACCTGCTCTGACCCACCTGACTCCAGGTGAGGAGAAGCTCTGAACCCCAACCCAACCCCATCTTGCTGTACCCAGAGCTCCATTTGGACCAGCCACTAATTTCATTAAACCCTGTCTGGTTTGAACAGAACTGGCTAAGGAAGTCATGAGCCTTCAGTGAAATGAAAAATGTAAACCCCTCCCTCTGAATTATTATCATTTTGAAATTAAGGGGCTCTCAGGTAAAGATATGGGAATAGGAATAACAGCTCTTTAACAGGAAAGATAAAATAAAAATAAAATAGTACAAAACAAACCACTGCCAGAGTGAGAACAGGCACTGGCAGCCTGTGGCTCAGGGTGGTGGCAGCAGTCCCATCCCATGGTGGCTCAGCCCTCCTGCAGTGCCAGCTGTGCTTCTGCTGGAGCAGGGATCCTGCACAAGGGTGGAGTTTTCCTCTGAAGCTCCAGGGCTGGTGGGGATGGGCCTGGGCTTCCTCTGGGAATGCAGTGGGGAAGAAAGCTGCTCCTCTGGGAATGCAGTGGGGAAGAAAGCTGCTCCTCTGGGAATGCAGTGGGGAGGAAAGCTGCTCCTCTGGGAATGCAGTGGGGAAGAAAGCTGCTCCTCTGGGAATGCAGTGGGGAGGAAAGCTGCTCCTCTGGGAATGCAGTGGGGAAGAAAGCTGCTCCTTTGGGAATGCAGTGGGCAAAGGCTGCTGTGGTGTTCCAAGGTCAGATTGTATCCAGGTAGGAATGCTTGGCTCCTCCCCTGGGCGGAGCCTCTCCCCAGGGATGATGGAATTTTCTCAGCCATGCAGGGATACTCAATGGCCATGAACAGAAGAGATCTCCTGGAGGGAGAATTGGCTGTGGGAGAGATAAAGAAAAGTGCCCAATGCACAGAGGATACCTGCCCCAGCTCTGACAGGTGGGAATTGAGTACACACCCAGCTACACCCGAGAGAAGCCAATTCCAGTTTTATCCTTCTCACACAGCAGCCCAGGCTCTGCCACGTCCTTCCTGTGGGTGGCACAGCCCCGGGGTGTCCATGGGGATGTTCCTGTGCCAGCTGAATTGGGCTCTGGAGGCCCTGCAGAGCCGAGCACCAGATGCTCCCAAAAATGGACTGGAACATCTGAGAGTCAGAATCCAGAGAAACTGGGCTGGATTTGAGCCAAGATGACATTTAAACTGGGATGGGGAAAGGCTTTCTGCAGATCCTGGTGCTCTCTGGAGCAGCAGTGGGCTCAGTGTCGCTGTTGTATTGAGGACAGGTGAATAAAGTGACACACAGGTTCCAAGGTCTCAGAAGGCAAAATGCAATTTTTTTGAAAACCACACACTATTTATAGACACTTATGATACAGGTGGATCTGCTTGGTCCTCCATCAATATCCCTCACACCATTGGCTAATTAGGCACAACACCCTCTTGTAAACATCTTAGGAGAAAACACCAGCTGTAAAGATTAAGAATTGTTTTAATTCCTTCTCTGAACTTTCACAAAACTTCACAGAGCAATGCCTGTGAAAGTTTATCTGACTTTTATCTCTGACCAGTTCTCAGCATCCATCTCATTCAGCACTTGAGAACTGGGATTTCTCTCTCTGCTCTGCTGGGGAATGTGTGAGCAGCTCACCTTTCACCTGGCTGTGACCCAATTTCACCTCCTGGCAGGTTGGGGATTGCAGCAGAGATCTCCTCAGTGCAGGGCTCGGTGGTGTTTCTGGGTCAGAAAGGGTTCAGAAGGTTTAAAATATGAAAGCCTTTTTAAATAAAGTCTTTTTTCTCCTTCTGTTTTCATTGTAAGGCAGGTTCCAGGTGCTCTTGTACATGCTTGTAATATTTTTTTTTTATTATTCTTAGTAATTTCTGTGTTCATTTAAATGTAAGAATATGAACAGATAGAAATAAATCACCTGTAAAAAGCTTTGCTAATTATCAGAAAAAGTGAGGAAAAGAGTTGGGAAAAATCAGATACAGGGTAAAGAGAGTTCATCTCTCCAAGACAGCTGAGAGTTCTCAATGCAAAAGCACTTACCTAAGGGAATATTACCCTTTAATTGCCCTGAATAAGTCAGGCCGTGCCATTGATTAGATTCAATGAGTAAATCTAGGTGTGCTGTGTTTTTTATTTTGATTAGAAACATGGTTAAAGCAAATGGTCTGTGGTGTTTGGCTGTATCTGTCCAATTAAATCCCATTATTGACCCCCACTCAGGAAACATGGCAGCCCCTTATTTGTTTGTCTTTCACATTAAAGGTTATTTTGTGTGATGTTCCTTCTCCTCCCAAAGCAGCTCCTGCTCCCTTTGATGGAGTCAGCAGTGGGACCTGGGATGATCTGGTGAACCTTGAAGCTCCCTGGGGATGGGGAGCAAGGAGCCAAGAGCAGGCAGAGAGCCTGGGCAGCCAGTGAGGGGATGGAGATGGGCTGGGAGAGGGATGCTGGAACAGGCCAGGCTTTTTTGGCCATTTCCTGGTGATGGGGTGGGGCTGGAGCAGAGCTGCTGCTGGTCCTGCAGCAACAAGAATGAGAATCCCAGATTGGTTTGGGCTGGAAGAGACCATAAAGATCACCTCCACTGTGGTCAGGGACATCTTCCACTGTCCCAGATTGCTCCAAGCCCCATCCAAGCTGGCCTTGGGTACTTCCAGGGATGAGGAAATGCCCCTTGGAGCAGCCCTGGGAAAGAGACGATGGCCAGAGCCGCAGGAAAGGAGATGAGAGGTGATAAAAGGGAGTTTTTGGGCTCTGCAGTACAAGCAGCAGTTGGCTGCTTTCAAGTCGATTGTTTCAAAAGGGATCTTGGAATGAATTAATAACCAGACTCAGCTGCCACCTTGTTAACACGGGGAAGCAGGGGCTGAGCAGCTCTGTGTGCCTGAGCCACAAAGTGAGGATTAACCCTGGCCCTGCTCTGCTCCTGGACTCGGCACAAAGCTGGTGCTGGGAAGTGCCGTGTGCTGTGCTGGGGAATGCCCGTTCAGCAGCTCAGGGCATTAATCCCCTGCAGGGGGATTAAAGAACAGCAGATTTTGGCTTCTGACTCTGTTACAGCTGCCAAAATTCCCCCACAGATCCCTGCACCTCGAGGGGTGGCCGTGCTGTCACTGCCTGAGGACACCAGCACTGTGCACAGAGGGACGAGAGAGCCCCTGGTGCTCAGAGCCAATATAGTGATCCCTTGGGATTTGAGTTTTTCTGTTTTCCATATATTTGTAACCCTGCAGTTCTTTAGTGTATAACTCTAAACTCCACACCCAGTGTGAGCTGCTGCTTTCCCATTTTGGGCAGACACAACAATTCCTCTCCAGGCCTGGCAATCAAGGACACCTCACTGCCTCAGGCCCTGAGAGATGGAAACAAAAGTGAGTTGTGGGGGGAGCAAACTTGGGGTAAATGACTTCATGACCTGAAGCTGGAATTGGCAGATGAACCCCCAATATGCAAATGGACCAAACTTATAAAAGTGTGAAAACCCGTGACCCATTGTCCATTTTGGGTGTAGCCCCTTGGGGTCTTTGTCTGCCCTAAATGTACCTGAAGGCCCTTCAATAAATATTCCTGCTTTTTATTGACTTAATCTTGTCTGGCCTCTGTTTTTAGAGATCCCAAAAAAGCATCAATAGGGAGAGAGCAGAGAAAGGCTGTCCTGTGACAGCCAGCTGTGGGCAGGGACAGCAGCTCCAGGGTAGCTGATGGAGTAGAGTCACCTGGAACAGGCTGGAGGGATGCTTTTGGCGATTTAGGAATTGGGTATTTGGGTATTTTACATGCTGGGTACGTCCTGCTACAAGTACCATGTCAGGGGTGGGAGCAGCTGGGGGCTGAGCAGAGCTCAGACTTTTAGGGAGAGCACTCCACGGGCTGGAGAGTTTATGTGGGCTTGAGATGTTTGAGATGGAGATCACTGTGGCCCCGAAAGTGCCCCTCAGCTGCCTCAGTTTCCCTCTGTGCAGCTGTGGGAGCCTTGTGCTGTCACATTTAGGGGACGTGGATCTTTCCATGCCTGGGGCACTCCTGGGGCCGGGTGTGGGCACTGCTCTGGGGGTGCTTGTGAAGAGCCCCATGGCTGTTTTTAACAGAAGGCTCAGGAGCAGCGTAAGAGCCCCCTGTGAGCCCCTCCTGAATTTCTGGCTGGAATTCTGGCACGTTGTGTTGAGTATTTCTTTTCTCTTGCCCTCCTGTTATGTCTCTGTGGGCACGAGAGGCACTGACAGACGGCCAGACGTTACAGCAGTGAAATGCTGTAGCTGGAACATAAAAATTGATTTGATCTCTTGGCTCCTCCTGCTTAATGAGTGAGGCTGGAGCTCAGTGGCTCTGTGGATGAAGGGCTAAGGGCAGACAGAGCTGCCTGTGAGACTCTGGGGGCTTTCCCTGGGGGAAGGAGTTTGGTTTTCCTGGCAGCAAAGAGGTTTTGAGCCATTAAAGCCTCTCCCTGTGGCAGAGCCGGGGCCGTACCCTGTGCTTGGGTTCCAGCTCACTTGTGTGAGAAATAAGACTCACTTCCAAAACATTTAAAAGGTTTATTAAAACCTTAACAAAAAATACAACAGAAGACTGAATAGAGGAAATGTTACGGCGTGGGGAGCAGAGGATTTTCCCACCATGTGCTCACCCACACAATGGGTGCTCACATCCATGTGGGTGTTCACAACCCACATGGAAGTTTCACCTTTTAACCTTTCAGTCCCTCCCAAAGTTCTGTCCATGGACTCCTCCTTCGCTGCCCAGTGCTGGAGATCACTTCCTGACATCTTTTTTGGAGGTCAGCTGTTGCCGTGGTAACGAGCCCACCCTCCCAAATGTCCCAGAACCAGGACACCCCCGATAACAACACAAGGGGGGTAAAACATAGCTATAAATCTATAAAACTTCTCCTAACATATATCCATGATATTTGCCTTTTAATTGTGATAAAAAATAACTATGAATCTATAAAACCTCTCCTAACATATATACATGAAATTTGCATTTAATTGTGATAAAACATAACTATAGCTTTATAGAACTTCTCCTAACATATATACAGGATATTTGCCTTTTAATTGTGAGAGCCAACCACGGCATTTCTCATCTATCACACTTGGGAGCACTGGGAAAGGTGCTGCACATCCAAGAAGGCTCTGCTTTCTCCGGAGCACTTTGTCACCACTTTTGCCTGGTGTTTGTCACCATATCCAAAGTGGAGTTTGTCCTGGATCCTCGTGAGCGAGGCAGAGCAAACAGAGCCAGGCCCTGCCCTGCCCTGAGCAGGAGCTAATCCAGCAAATGCTCAGGGAAGGGTGGTTAATTGGTTGTATTTCAACACATTTCGTTTTTAAGGGCTTTGATCATGGCATGGAATTGTGGATCTGTAGCCAAGTTTGGGCTTCAAATGGAGAAATAGACGATAAACGATCATTTGGCAGCTGTGAACCCGCTGCACTCCCTTTGCATGTTTATGTGGTTTTCCCTTCTCCCATCTGTTCCTTCCTCCAGCTCCCCCCCGTGGGCTCTCCAGCCCCCCTTGGCTGGCTGACAGCATTCCCAGCCTCACAGAACCATGGAATATCCTGATGGGATATTCCCAGCGTTCCCAGCTCTCCCTGGATGGGATCTGCTTGCTACAACCAGAGATGTTTGATTGACAAGATGAAAACTGAAGGACAGCCCCTAAATTTAAAACCCTAAATATAAAATTGCCCCGGACACTTCCCCACTCCTCCTTTTTCTCTGTTTCCAGACAAATTATGCCGCAGGCAACACCTGGAATTGGCTTTACTTCATCCCTCTCATCATCACTGGCTCCTTTTCCCCTGATGTTGGGAAGGAAGCACTGAGGATGAGTTTCCCTGTTGCCTCCGAGCCCATCTGCAGAGATGCAGGGTAGGAGAACAGGGCAAGGAGAGAGCTGAAAGCAAAGAGAGAGAAGAACAGAAAGCCAAACCAAGGAATGAAGAATTGGGGTGGGATGTCAGGTATTCCAAAGTCCTTCAGAGCCCTAATTGGGCAGCTCAGAGCTTTCCCTGCATTTCTGCTCTGGGCTGTTTCTCCTGAGATACATTTGTCCCTCACGTGCTGGTTCTGCCTTGAGGTTTGTGGTGAGTGCCCATTCCTCTCCTCTGAGTCACTGATCAGCTGACACAGACATTCCTGACTGCTCTTTGCTATTTGGGGAGATGCTGATCTCGTGTTTGATCCTGGAAGAAGGATTTGTGCAGACATGCACCCTATTAACAAACCCCGGGGCTATTTACTCGTGTCAGTGCTATAAATGTTATATAGAAGTGTTATAAATGTTATAAATGTTATCATCTGTGAGAAATACTCTGACAGTTTGGGGTTTGCTGTTCATTGGGTGACTTCTCATACAGAGACTTTTGAGGTGGCACCAAGTACATGCATAGCTGAGGTAAAACACATTTAAAGTGCTTCCTTTTCTGAGTCCTGCAGGCAAAATTATTCTTGGAAATATGATTGGGAGCACTGGCCAAAAGCATCACAGATAATAAGTTGAAGTTAGAATGAACACAGTTTTTGCCAGTTGGTGTTTGAGTGCAGCTTTCTGTGGGCTCTGCCTTTGGGCAGGGAGCTGAGCTCAGGGTTCCTGGTTTTCTTTACCCTCTGCATGAGGACAAGGAGAATGCAAGAGTTTACTTGTATCAGTGTTATAAATGTTATCACCTGACAGAAATGCTGTCACATAGGTTTTGCCTGTTCATCGGGTGACTTCCTACACAGAGACTGTTCAGGTGGCACCATGTACATGCATGGCTGAGGTAAAGCACATTTAAAGCATTTCCTTCTGTGAATCCTGCAAGCAAAATTACTTTTGGGTATATGATTGGGAGCAGTGACCAAAAAGCATCACAGATAATAAGTTAAAGCACCAATATCAGAATTAATGCAGGTTTTGCCAGGTTGGTGTTTGAGCTCTGCAGGCTCTGCCTTTGGGCAGGGAGGTGAGCTCGGGGTTCCTGTTCTTCTGTACCCTCTGCAGGAGGAAGGAGGAGGATGAGAAGAATGTGTTTAAGTCTTTACTTTCCTTTTTGTTTCCCTTCTCCCTTTCCTTCCACCCAACATCAGATCCTCAGATTGCTGCATTCTTTCCGCACAAGAGAGGAATTTGCATTTTCCTCAGCACTGGGATTCTGTCAATGGCCATGTGGCATTTTCCTGTTCAGCACTTCCCCAAAGAGCTCCCTCGTGGCTGATGAATGCAGAAACTTTGTCATAAACTGCACCACCCTTCCCTCCTGTTCATCTCCCACTGCTGCCTGCTCGGGGTGGGTTTGGCTGGCAGGAGCCCGAGGTGCTGAGTGAGCAGATGTGGAACTCCATCATTCCAGAGATCCCGGCTTTCTTGCAGACTCCTTGTCTGGGTGTGAGCAGATTCTGGGCTGAACTGCAGCCCGGCCTTAGGGAAGGCTGTGGCTCCCTGCTGGAGTGGCTCTGTGTCTTGGTTTGGAAAGACAGGTGTCTACTAAGGAAGGCAGGAGCATCCCCTGAAATGGAAAAAAAAAATGTAAACCCCCTCCCTCCGAATTGTTATAAATTTGAAATTAAGGGGGACTTCTCAGGCAAAAATATGGGAGCTGAAATAACAGTTCTTTACTAGGGAAGAAAATAAAAGATAAAATAAACAATGCAGTGAACCAAAACAACACTGACAGAGTCAGAATACAACCTGACACCCTGGTGGACAGGGTGTTGGTAGCAGTCCAATTGGAATTGTGGCTGCAGTCCTCCTGGAGTGTCAGGTGTTGTTCTGTTGGAGTAGTGATCTTGTAGAAAAGGGTGCAGTCTTCCTCTGAAGAGGCAGTGGAAGAGGCAGCTGTTCCTCTGGGAAAATCCAGCACAGAAAAAAAGCTGTGCTGGTGGGCCAGAAACTCAAGATTATATCCAGTTAGGAATGCTTGGCTCCTCCCTCTGGGCCGAACATCTCATGATGGGATGCTGTAATTTTCTGTCATGCAGTGACACTCAATAGCCCATTAACAGCAGATGTCTCCTGGGGGGAGGATTGGTTTGTGGAAGAGATAAAGAAAACTGCCCAAATAAGAGAAGATAACTGCCACACCTCCAACAGATGGCAATTGAATACATCTTGCCTTGCCGTCTAGGACACTCCATTCAGATGGAAATGTGGTGCTGGGAGTTAGAGGTGAGGTGGGGAGGGAGGAGGCTGCTGCAGAAAGCCTGCACAGGGTTAGGCCACCTCAAAATGTGTTTAGGTCCTGCAGCAGGGTCAGCCTGGAGCTGTGGAATTGTTTAGGTTGGAAAAGGCCTTTAAGGTCATGGTTCCCCCAGCCCATGTCCCCATGTCCCCCACATGGCTTTTAAATCCCTTCAGGGATGGGACTCCACCACTGCCCTGGGCAGGTGTGCCATGGCTGGGCAGCATTTCCATGAAGAAATTTTCCCTAATATCCAGTCTAAACTTCCTTTGGCCCAGGCTGAGGCAGTTCCCTCTCCTCCTGTCCCTGTTCCCTGGGAGCAGAGCCCGACCCCACCCGCTGTCCCCTCCTGTCAGGAGTTGTGCAGAGCCACAAGGTCCTCCCTGAGCCTCCTTTTCTCCAGGCTCAGCCCCTTTCCAGCTCCTTCAGCCTCTCCTGGTGCTCCAGCCCTTCCCCAGCTCCGTTCCCTTCCCTGGACACACTCCAGCCCCTCAGGGTCCTTCTTGAGGAGCTCAGGACTGGACACAGGATTTGAGGTGCCCCAGCACAAGAGTGGTCACTACTCTGGACACACCATGGCTGGGACAGCCCAGGTGCCATTGGCCTCTTGCCTACCTGGGCACACCTGGGCTCATGTCCAGCCACTGTTACAGCATCCCAGGGCCTTTCCCAGCTCTCCAGCCCCAGCCTGGAGCTGTGACCCAAGGACAGGACCCTTGTTGACACTCAGCCCATTGGTTTGACGCCATGGATCCACCCTGGGCTGACCCCTCTGCAGGGCCTGCTGCCCTCCAGCACATCCACGTCCTGCCCAGCCTGGTGTCGCCTGTGTACTCCATCCCCTCATCAGGTCATTGGCAGAGATAGCAGAGGGATCTCTCCACTAGAGCTGAGGAAAAACCATGGTGTGGATGTTGGGACAAGCAGTTATTTGGCTGGAATTTCAGCTGGTGAACACAGCAGTACTGACCAGGACATCAGTGGGGGACACTCCTGTGGAATTCCAAGGGGAATCTCCTCTGCCCTGCAGGTTCTCTGTGGTTTTCTTTTCGAGGTGAAATAATACTTGTGTTTATCTCTCCTTTTCCCCTTTGTTTCCAGACAAACGACGCTGCAGGAAATACCTGGAATTGGCTTTACTTCATCCCTCTCATCATCATTGGCTCTTTCTTCATGCTCAACTTGGTGCTGGGCGTCTTATCAGGGTAAGGCACTCATGAATTTCTGTCCCCGCCTGGATATTAAAAGGGAGGATGTGTTGATTTTGGCTCTGGGGGGATACTGCTGAGAGAGATGGGTGACACATCACACTGTGTCCCCTTCCCACATATCCCATCCCATCCTCTCCTTGCAGGGGGATATTTCTGCACAATCCTAGGATGGGGGGGGACAGGCTGGTGAAAAACCCTGCACTGAGATGATTCTGAATCCAGAGCCAAGAGTGAAGTGAACTTTAGTGTGGAATTAGACTGATTTGGGGCAGTGCAGCCAACACTTTTGTGCTTCCTTGAAAACTTCCTGTTCCATCAGGAACCTGCTGGTGCCACTAAAATGCTGGAGTGGGACGTGGAAATGTGGGTAATGCATTTGGTGCTACTGTGCAGCCTGGGGAAAGGGGAACTCAAACTCAAGGCAATTAAAAGATCTCAGGTTTGGGAATTTTTTGGTGGTGGTTTTTTGTTTTCTTGCATTTGATTTTTTTGTTGACTTGTTTTGCTTGTTTGATCTCTGCCTGCTTGAGCCAATGTCTGGATTTTGGGGACACACTGGCCCCTTGATGTTCAAACCCAGGGGTCAGACAGGGATTTGGTGTTTGTTGCAGCTGAGTTTTGGGTTTGGACCTTTGCAGGAATCAAGGTGCCAAGTTTGAAGCTGGAACATTCCCAGCATCTGGGGAGATGTGATCTGGAATTAACACACTCCAGGACTAGAAAGCTCTCAGACTTTGGCACCTCGTTTTGCGCTGAGTTTCTTCATAGATCATGCAGGAAATTAAGATCATAGAAATGTATTAAAATCTGGATTTTTTTCTTCCTCTTGGCAGCAGGGGAAGAAAAAATTAGTCGTTTCTGCTGTGTGGTAAAAGCCCTTCAGTGCTTCACCTTTCCTCTGCCTTTTTAGAGGGACTGGAGAAAGGAAAGTGTTTTCCAAAGAACATATCAATGCTGATTTGTATTATTTTGTTATTATTTTCCTCCTCAAAGCACAGTTGTGGGCAGCAGTGCAGTGGTGTTTGAGGAGGGGAGAGGGCTGTGGGTGAGGCTGTGTCACACCCTTCAGTGCAGGAATAATCATCACGATCAATAACTGATCAATCCATTTATAACTGATCAACAACTGAACAAATACATTTATAACTGATCAAAAACTGATCAAATCCATTTATAACTGATCAAATCCATTTATAGGGCATCCTGGTGTATCAGAAGCTTTGTCTGATGGCTGATTTTCAGGGATTACCCCAGCAGGGCTGAGTGTGGTTCATTAGGTGCCTTATCTCCCTCATTCCACAGTGGGATTTAAACCCACCCAACATCCTGCAGGCTCCTGTTCCTTTGTGCTGGAATCAAAGGGGTTTGGTGAGCTGGAGCTGGAGACCTCTGTCTGGCTCTACTGAAAGCCTCTTGTTGCTTGGGGCAAAATATGAATATTACATAAATGTGTATCTCTTCTTAAAAACACAGCTCTGTGCAGGATTCCCTTTGTTAGTGGTGAGGATGAGAAAATCATCCTCACAGAGGGGAGCCTTTAATTTCTGTTTCACAGAGTGGTTTGACGTCCTTGCCTGGAATAATTCCTGGGGAGAGGCTGAGGAAATAAACATCACACTGCAGGTGTGGAGCACAGGGCTCCTGGTGGGCTTGGAGCTGCTGAGCAGGGAAGGAAAAAGATATAAAATGTATAAAATCCTTCTCAGTGAGGGTGGAGAGGCCCAGAGAAGCTGCCCCTGGATCCTTGGAAGTGTCCAAGACCAGGTTGGACAGGGCTTGGAGCAGCCTGGGACAGAGGGAGGTGTCCCTGCCCATGGCAGGGGGTGGAATGGGATGAAGTTTAAACTCCTTTTAAACCCAGACCATTCCATGTTTCTATATCCAAATGGAGGAGTGGTAAGAAGACACCAGAAAAAAGGAAAGCCCCTCTGAAAGCAGATAGTGTTGTCAATGTGCTCTGCAGCCAAAAGCCCAGACAGCACAATGGAAAAAAGGGGAAAAAAAGAGAAATTTCATTTGGAGTCATTATTTGCTTGGGTTTCTGTATGGAGAAAGGCATGGAGAAGTTGACTTCCATAGGATAGAGCTTCACTTAAGGACACAAAGCCATCACATCCCAGGGACAGCATCAGCTCCAGCTCCTGCTATGGAGACTCCTGGCAACACCCCCCTCCCTGTTTCAATAAAACAAAGTTGATTGAGGGTTAGGGAATCCACAAACAACCCCTGAATGGGGTTAGCTCAGCAATTGCTCATCTGTTGCTGATTTTTTTTTTAATTGTATCACAGAAATACAGGAAATACAGGACATACAGGAAATACAGGAAATACAGGGAGTACTGTGTTGTTTTCCAGGGGGATTGAGAGATTTCCTGGAGTGGTGCAGTGGTCAGAGGTGCACAAGGGAGCTGTGATTGAAGCAGCTCCTGAAATCCTGGGAGTTTGGTTGTTTTTTACGGAATTTCTGGGGCTCTCCAGCAGGACTCAACATCCTCTGGAGCAGTGGTTTTGTGTCCCTTGTGGGGGATTTTCCTCCCTGCTCCTCACTTTGTACTCCTCCCCTTTCCATTTTCCTTCCCTGGTGCTTGATTCTTCCATGAACCAAGAAAACTCAGCAGCCCTGCAGAACCCAATAGAGCAGAAAAATACAGATGATTTCCTTCTGTAGAGCTTTTGCTGAGTGTCACAGATGATTTGGGAGCTCAGGACTGCACAAGGCCAGGAGAGCAGGGGGAGAAATTCCTCTCCCTTTTGATACCAATAACATCCAGGAGCTCATTTCCTTCTGCTTGTGAACTGTGGAATTCTGGAATTCAGACCATGGCTGTGTCCTGCCCATCCATGTGCTGGGAATTGTGTTGGGGTAAGTCCCCAGTCACAGACACACACAAGAAAGGGGAAAATATAAATGATAAAAATAAGTAATTGAAAACTAGGTGGAATTAGGAGATTTGACACCTGCTTCAAGTTTTGCTGGCTCATCCCTCCAGGCCCTTGGGTGATGCTATCCCTGTTTCAAAAGCTGGGGCACCTTACTTCCTAAAAACTGAGGTAGCATTTTCTAAGAGTGGAACAACTATAGTGGTGAAAATATTTAGGAATTTGTATCCATAATGTATTTCCCTTGGAACACCTTTCTGTGCTGACTGCAGTGGGAGGTTATTTTTATTAAATCATTTGTAAACTCTTTATTTGTGATCTAGGTAGCAATGCAGGGGAATACAACTTTTCCACAAAAAAAAAAATAAATTGGCTGCCTCTGGTGGCACCACGAGATTGTTCTGACCGCAAACCATGGCAGGAAGTGCTGACCCCAGCTGCCCTCCTGCATCCCTCAAACACGGGGTCATTTGCTGCTTGGGATGTCACGACTTCCCTTCTGGCCACAAAACACCCTGGGATGATCCCCATGAATTTTTTATTGAACTCTGCCCATGGTTTGCAGCGAGCAGGGAAAAATCCCCACATGCAGTTGAGAAGTGCTGCCCCAGAGTGAATCTTTTTCTGATTTAATTCTGGTTTCTTGCCCTCTGTCAGCAACGGCTGGGCACCCCAACCCCAACTCCATCCCCACCCCTGTGGCAACAGCTCTCTGGCCAGAGAGAAACAGACAACTTTCCCAGACATCCTTCTGGGGAAGGCTGTGGGAAGATCAGAGAAAAGAATGAGAAAGAATTCTTATCTTCATTTGCTGCACCTGGTATTGCGAACATGTGGAATGTGTCATGGAGATTTGTTTACCAAAGGGTGATTTCTTAATTAGCCAATGGTGATGGTGTTTTAAGTAAAGGCCCAATTAGGTCCCCCTGTAGAGAACTAGGGTATACAAGCATGGGTTTCTTAAAAAATATTATTCCTACTTTAAAAATATAATAGCCTTCTGAAATACATTAAATTGATGTAAATTATTACCTGGCCGGGGACCCATTGCCCTGACATACCCCGATTCCATCCTCATCCCCATCTCAACCCCAATTCCATCCTCATCCCCATCTCAACCCCATCCCCAACCCCGTCCCCATCTCAACTCCATCCTCATCCCCATCCCCATCCCAACCCCAACTCCATCCTTATCCCCATCTCCATCTCAACCCCATCCCCATCTCAACTCCATCCTCATCCTCATCCCCATCTCAACCCCAACTCCATCCCCATTCTCACTTTGTCTTCCCAGTGTTCCCTCCCTCAGCAGCCCCTTCAATGCTGGTTTTTTCCTCCTGCTGCTGTTCCCCTCCCAGTCCTCAGCCTCTCCTCATCCCAGCTCCCAGCATTTCCCACAGCCTGCTGGGATTATGGGGTTTCCTCCAGCTCGGGTATTAATTTTGCCTGCTAATGAGCTGCATGGTGCCACACAATACATTGGTGAGCTGTTTTGATGCTTTGGATTACACAATGCAAAGAGGATAAATGTTATCCTGGGATGCTGGGAGGAAGATGATTGAACTTATTGCAAGGCTAAGTGCTTTTTGGCACGGATTCAGGCAGGGGGAGCACTGAGGGTGGCGAGACAGCCGGAATTCTGGCCAGAGAGGCCACGCTCCCAGAGTGATGCATTGGGATCCTGGGAGTCTGTGCCTCTGAAGTGTGAAAAATGCTGCTTGTCATGTCCTCAAATATTTATGGTGAAGCCTGAGGTGTTTCCAGCCCAGGCAGTGAAGAGGGATGGTTACTGCCAGGGTTTATTCATCTGGCTGCGAGAGCCGAGCTGGCCAGGGCTGTGTTTACCCCAGAACTACTCTGTCCTGCACGTGCCACGCCTCTGTTTTATAGGATCACCTGGGGTGGGTGATGCCTTTTTCAGGCTACCTAAAAACAGAGGCCAGACAAAAAAAAAGGGAATAAAAAGCAGGAATATTTATTGAAGGGCCTTCAGATACATTTAGGGCTGACAAAGACCCCAAGGGGCTACACCCAAAATGGACAATGGGTCACGGGTTTCACACTTTTATAAGTTTGGTCCATTTGCATATTGGGGGTTCATCTGCCAATTCCAGCTTCAGGTCATGAAGTCATTTACCCCAAGTTTGCTCCCCCCAAAACTCACTTTTGTTTCCATATCTCAGGGCCTGAGGCAGTGAGGTGTCCTTGATTGCCAGGCCTGGAGAGGAATTGTTGTGTCTGCCCAAAATGGGAAAGCAGCAGCTCACACTGGGTGTGGAGTTTAGAGTTATACACTAAAGAACTGCAGGGTTACAAATATATAGAAAACAGAAAAGCTCAAATCCTAAGGGATCACAAGGACTCTGGAGAGATGTTTGGAATGGGTGCAGCAGCTTTGTGCCAGCAGGAGCCTGGCAGGGGACACAGCTCCAGCTGTGCTGGCACCTCGAGGGGACAAGGGGCAGGGAAAAAGGGGCAGGGAAAAGGGGTTTATTTATTTTTCTCACCCTTTTCTGAGCAGTCTGGAGCCTGGATGCTTCATCCCACCAAACACCCTCCCCAGTGCTGTGCTCCAGGCTCCCTGGGGGATCTCTGTCTCTGCTGTCCTGTGGTCACAGAGGTTTTTGTGGTGTTGGAGCAGCTTCTTGGGAGGCAGCACAGCCCCATCCCCACCTCCCTGAACCTGGCTGCCTCGGGGACTTGCCCTGCTGAATTTCATGGCAAGTTTTCCCATCCTGAGGACTTTTGCCAGATTGAGATCACAAAGCCTCTGCCTGCAAGCCGTGCAGAGGCTGGAGGAGAGTGGTGCTGATTAATTTGTCACAATGGCAAAGTGTTCTTCTGTCCTCCTTCCCCTCATTACAGAGACAATCCTTCATTTCCCTGCACATTTTTTCCCCGTCCGCTGGTACCTGCTGCGATCTGACTTTGCCTGGTGTTAATTATTTGCAGCAGAAGAGCTGCATCATGGAAAGAGAGGAGATTCTGGCTTTCTCCTTGCTTTTAGTCTGTTCCAAGGCTGTGCTTAAAAGGGAGGGGAAAGAGAAGAAAAAAAAGCAGAATTCTTTTTTCCCTTTTTCTTTGCTCATCGCCCTTTTTAACAAAGCCATCATTGCAAACATGAAATGAGGGAGAAATTTTTCTTTCCTGGTTTCTTGCAGGAGGGGGTAGTGACTGATCCTACTGAATATGGGTCCTTTGCTCCTTCTGTGGTTTTGGTTAGGCCAGGAGAGCTGGACTTCCTTTATTTGCCCTTCTCTTGAGCCACAATGGAAATCAAAGTCTGGAATACAAAAATGATATAGAGAAGACCTAAATTTGAATTTCATGGGGCCTCTGCTTTGTACTGGGAGTGGAAACTTGAACAGAACCAGAGATTCATCCTGCAGTTGCAGCTGGCTGAGGCGATGAGATAAATGGGGCTTTTGAACTCCTTTTTCCCCCTTTGTCGGTGCCTCCTTCCAGCCAGGTTTGCCCAGCTGTGGCACTTACAGATTTCAGATCAGATTAGGGGGAATCAAAGTCAAATTGGCACAAGCTGAATGTAAAGACAAAGGAAAGGAGGGAGGAAGATGCATTGAAGGCTTCACCTCTGTGCTGTTCCCCTTCTCTCCCCAGAAATACAGGACATTTCCCATATCTGGCCTGCACTTGAAGCCTCTTGTTGCTGTGGCAGGGATTTAAGTGACCCTGGAGCCTGACTGGGTGCTCAGAGATCATTCTCTCCAGATACTCCCATCCCTTTTCAGCTGCTGGAGGAGAGCTGAGTGTTCCCCTCTTTAGAGCAATGAGGAGGAAGCAGGAGCAGCTCTCCCCATGCAGGATTGATGGATCTAGTGCTAATTCCTCAGCACTGGATATTAGGATGGGTTAAGCAGCTCTTTGGGCTCAGCCTGGACCTTTCCCAGTGGGATCCTGGCTGGCTGCAGCTCCAGGTGAAATAGAAACAAAAATGTGTTTCTTGGGACAGCCTGGGGTGGGTGAGGAGCCACAGAGCTTTGTCAGCTCAGGCCTCTGGGCTTTCCTTATTTAATAAACTCTGACTTCTCAGCAAACTGCAGCAAAACTTATCTTAGAGGTGCCAACTGTCACCAGCACAAAGGAATTCTAAAAGAAATCTGTCTTTTCAGGTGAATCCATTGTTTGGTTTCCTCTCGTTCCAGCAGTTTTCAGTGTGCTCTCCCTGTGCCCCACGGATGGGCTTCCTTTCACCTCCCTCAGGTTTTTCCTTGCCCAAATGAGGTGCATTTCCATGCTTTTCTTTCTTGTTCCCTGTGGCCTTTCCAATCAAGATGCTTTGCCTGTGTTCAGCGATGACCTGGTCCTGATTTTTAGAACTATTTGAAACCAGTGATTTAACAATACACCACGTTCCTCTCTATTCATGTTTTCAGAGCAGTAAGTCAGAGGCATCAAATTATTTTTAGTTTTGCCTGCAGATTTCTGAGGATTTTGTCTGTGGATGAAAATAATCAAAGTCAGCTCATCCTGAACTTTTCCTGATCCTTGCTGCGGTAAAGAACTGAAGTTATGGGGAAGAAATCCGTGGTTTTGCTGCTCTCCTGTCATTCTGTTTGCAGCCCTTGTGGGTGCAAAATGCCAGCACCCACAAAGATTTGTCCTCTTGGGTTTGCATCTTCCCAGCTCTGGGTCATGTCCAGGCAGCTGGAAATTGCACTGCTTTTCTATTTTCTATAAACAAGCTGTGGGTCTGCTGGCAGATAAAACTAGCACTGAGAGATAAAAGAAACAATGGGAAGGATTCTGCTGATTGATTAGTGGAAAAAGATATTTGCTTTTACAAATAAACTTTAGGTTTGTTGATAAATGAAACTGGACATTGAAAGATAAAAGAAACAATGGGGAAAACCCCTAAATTCCATAAGAATTAGAAATTAAAATGGAGGGTTATACATTAGAGGGATATCTTCCGTGTCAGGTGTATCGGGAAGTCTGAACCTCTCAAGTCCCTCAGCCAATGGGGAAAGAAAGAAGGGAAATTGGGATAAAAAGGAGGCTGCGTCCTCTAAAAATTTGAGAGACATCAGGGAAATGCCCCATGGCCTCTCCCTTTATTCAAATAAAGTAAAAGGACTCTCGGGAATTCGTCAAGGTTACGAAAAAATTGTGCTGAATTACCAAAGAAGAGGCTGAGAAACCAAATACCAAGACAGCAAGAACTGAATAACAGAGGGCTGTGAAACACCTAGATATTGTAAAATGCAAGCAAACCCGGTGGGAAGAAATACTGATGTCCGACTCCAGTTCAGAAGGCTGAATGATTTCTTTATTATAACTATGCAATAATACATTAATATACTATATAAAGGAAGATACTAAAACTACAAACCTACTTGTTCTGCCATATCTAACTCACAGCTCGTGACCCTCTCTGAGAGTCCAGCCACAGGTGGGTTGGATTGGCCATCAGCTCAAACAATCCTCACCAGAATCCAACCAAGCAATCACCCCAGGTAAACAATTCTCCAAACACATTCCACATGGGAAAAACAAGGAGCAGAAATAGAAATTGTTTTCTCTTTCTTTCTCTCTGTGCACCTCTATGTAAAATCCTGAGAGAGAGAGGAATGTGCTTGCCACACCTGGATGTAACCAATCACACACTGAGAAATGCAGGCAGAAAATGAGTGAACAAGACAAAGGCACCAGTCAAGAAGTGTGTACTTAGTAGCTTGTAGAATCTATAAAAATGTGTGTAATGTAAACAGCTTCTGCTTGATCATATTGGTCAGTTGTCCAGGAGTCCTGGATTTCCCACATCCAGGCAGGACTGGCTGTCCCCATGGCTCCTGAGGTGTCACCTGCCATCCATGGCTTTATCAATCCTCGTTTCTCCAGGCAGGACTGGCTGTCCCCATGGCTCCTGAGATGTCACCTGCCATCCAGGCCCGGCTTTATGTATTCTTTGGATGTACTCGGGCTGGAGACCAAGCCAGTCCTAAAACTCATTGGATTTCTTTTTTTTTTATGTTAATTTGAAGACTTGAAATTCCGAAAGTTCTTCACAGCTGCTTTCCAGGAGTGGCTGGCAGAGTCCTTCCAAGATCTGCTGCTTTCTCAGCAACGCTTCAGCTCCTTGGATGGCGGCTGCTCTCCTGTGTAGAGTCTAAGATTTCCTGAGATCTGAACGTGGGATCCTTCTCAATGAGGAGCTAATTACCTGTGCGGTAATTACGAGTCGCTAATCATCAGCACTATTAGCGCAGGGATGACAGCGGTGCTGTCTCATCTCTCTTTGCCTCTTCCCCGAGTGGGGAGGGTTTCTGGCTGACTTCTGAGCAGCAAACCTGAATTGCAGAGGTTTGAGGATGCGATCAGTCTCGTACTGCCTCAGCCCTGGGCGTGTGCCATGCAAGCCAAAGCAGGAGGAGAATTTAGGATGCTCCATCCCAGCTCTCTGCTGTCACACAGGGAAGTTAATCACACGCTCAGGGGATGAAGATTGTGGTTTGTTGATTTTTTTCCCCTCTTCGATGTGACAGTATTTTTAATTTAAGGCCAACGTGGATAAAGTAGTTATAAGAATTTCATTAGTTTATTATGTTTGCTGACCCTGGTGGTTATTCAGGAGCTGCCTCTGTCTCTTGTGTGGCTCGGGGGGCTCTGGAATTGCCCTGGAGTGGCAGTATCAGTGCATATTTCACAGCAAGATTGATTTCCCTCCTCCACCCACCAAGGTGGAAAGCAACAACCATCCATTTCCTGGTGACATTAAGCACCGGCCACTCTCGAGGAGAAAAATGTGACACACAGAGCCTGACTGGATGTGGTTTCCATGATGGATGCACTGCCTTGGAATCCTGCTTATTCCTGCTATCTCTGTGCAATCAGCTACAACGTGGGCAGGGACACCTTCCACCATCCCAGGCTGTTCCCAACCCATCCAGCCTGGCCTTGGGCACTGCCAGGGATCCAGGGGCAGCCACAGCTGCTCTGCGCCAAGACCTCTCCACCCTCACAAAAAAAAAAAAAAAGAAACAACCACCATTGCACATTCCAGAACTGGCCAAAGGGTGAAAAAACAGCTCTGAGAAAAATCCTGGAGGTAAAACTGGGCAGGAAGCAGCAAATTCCTGCTCAGGTTTTTCTTTTCTGGTGATTTGGGAGATTTTTGTAAGTCAATGGCATAATGGGAATTATGCTGAATAAAAGAGGAAACCTATTTACTGCTCCCAACCCTTCCCATGGGGCTCTGTGTTTTCATTTGGAGCTGGCAGGGAACCTTCAGTTGAAATATTTTTAGATAAAATACAGCATTTTGATATCATTTCCCCCACTTTCTTTGGATGTGTTCTGAAATCTGTTGAAGAGCTCTCAAAGGGAAATTCTGGGAGTTTTCTAGTTGCAGCAAATGGGGAATATTTCAGTTCCTGAATGGTGATGGATGTAGTGGAAGAGACACACATAATTTATTATTTCATTTCATATAGAAAACCTTCTTTTTAACAAGTCCCTGCTTCACCAAACCTCTCTGCCATCTCCTGAAATGAGAAAGAACAAGTGGAGCTCCTTTCACCAAGAAGATCCTAAATCAAGACCCTCCAGTCTTGAGTCTGATTGTGCAGCAGCTCTGGAGCATTCAGAAGGAATTTCATGGGCATAGACCCAAGGAATTGCCTTCTCCTAGAAGTTACATTCCCAAATTCTACAGCAATGCCTGGACAAGGGTTCCACAGGAACCTCGGGAGTTTTCAGCAGTGCTGGAGCTGCCCCTGGGTCAGGAGAACCCCCAGGACCAATCCAGGCTGGGATGAGCAGCTGGAGCAGCCCTGGAGAGGGAGCTGGGGGTGCTGTGGGTGAGAGCTGGAGCTGCCCCAGCCCTGAACCCCCTGCCCTGGGCTGAGCCCAGCGTGGGCAGCAGGGCAGGGGGATTGTGCCCCTGTGCCCTGTGCTCAGGTGAGACCCCACCTGCAGAGCTGCCCCTGCCCTGGCCCAGCACAGGGAGGAGCTGGAGCTGCTGGAGAGATCCAGAGCAGGCACCAGGGGGATCAGAGGGATGGAGCAGCTCTGCTGGGAGGGAAGGCTGGCACAGCTGCAATTGTTCACCCTCAGAGAAGAAGCTTTGGTTTCATCTCACTGTGGCCTTGCAGAGCCTCAAGAGACTGACAGTAAAGATGGAGAGAGACTGTCCAAGGACCTAGAGGGACAGGACACAGGGAATGGCTTCCCAGTGCCAGAGGGCAGGTTTGGATGGGATACTGGGAAGGAATTGTTCCCTGGGAGGGTGGGCAGGCCCTGGCGAAGGGTGCCCAGAGCAGCTGTGGCTGCCCCTGGATCCCTGGCAGTGCCCAAGGCCAGGCTGGACACTGGGGCTTGGAGCAGCCTGGGACAGTGGGAGGTGTCCCTGCCATGGCAGGGGTGGCACTGGATGGGCTTTGAGGTCCCTTCCAACCCAAACAATTCTGGGATTCTGTGGTGGCCAAAGCTGCCAGTTCCAGGGAGCAGGAGGGCACAGGTGGCTTTAACTTCCCACTGTCCCTCACTGGTGCCTTGGGAGATCTGTGTTTGGCTGTACAGAAACTGCTGAAGGTTTGCAACTTCCAGCAGTTTCTCCCTCATTTTCTTACACTTTTAAAGTACAGACTTTCCACTTGAGATTTTGGACTCTGATCCTTGTGGGTCCTTTCTGTTTTGTGATTCTGCAGTATAAAGTTGTGATAAAAGGGACAAGTCCTGGGTAACTTTTACTGTCCTCAGGCCAGACGGGACCTGGCAGAGGATGAAAAGCTCTGCAAGGAGAGCTCTGCCTTTGCTGCTCCTGAGGGGTGAGGGAGCAGTGCCATGGCTCATCTGCTGTTCTTCCTGCCCACGGGGGTCCTCCAGGAAACTTCCCACTGCTGTTGTCTCCTCCTTTGGGAAGCCTGTGCTGACGCCAGCCCCTAACGCCACGCCTGGAAAATGAAATGCATGTTTCACCTCATGCTTCCTGATCTCAGTCCTCCTGCTCCAGACACAAATCCAGACTGAGGGAAGGTCGTGGCCCCAGGCAGCAGGGGCTGAAGCAGGAATGAGAGCATGAAAAGGGAAGAGGGGTGACACAGCTGACACGTGCAGGATCTGGGATCCTCCAGGGATGTGCTGAGTGCCAGGGAGGAGCTGTTGGCTCAGAGCCGTGTTTGGACTCCCTTTGTTCCAAGGATGGGCCCAGAGGCTGTCCTGGCAGGTGAGGACAGGAGAAGGGAGTGAGGAGCCTGGGATGTGCTCCAAAAAGAAGATTCCAGCTCAGCCCTCCCATCAGTGCCAGGTTCTCCCTCAGTCCCTTCTCCGTGGGTCACATTCCTGCCAAACGAAGCACAAGTGGCACCTTTGAAGGACCAGCTTCAGATTGTGAATGCAAAGCTGCCCCTGGCACTTGGAACTCCTTTTCCCCCCATTCTTCCAGCCTTCTCCCAGCTCCTGCTCCTTGCTGGCTTTTGATGAGCACATGTGGGTTGATTAGGTGGGATTTCAGTAAAAATCATTGGTTAGCTCATTGATTAATTAATAGTAAACTGAAGGTGTGAAGGACACAGAAGAGTTAAGATGTGCTGAGGGACTGAAGACTCTGATCCTCCATTTATCCACACAAAGCTCTTGTGGGAGACACTCCAGTGAGTGCTTAAAACAGGGATTGCAGGGGCTGGTCAGAGCTCCATAAATGGCAGCTGGACACCTTCATGTGTCCAGAAAATCAGAAAATTCCAGAGGTGCCAGGACCTACCTTGGGGAAGGTGCCAGTGTGGGTTGTCAGGCTGGTGGCTGCATTTTTTCTCACCTTCATTTCAAGCTAGACCAGCAGGATGGACTTGGACGTGATTTCTGTGATGGTTGGATGACCTTTCCTTACTGCCTACCCTGTTTTAGTGAGGATATCCACGCTCTTCCTTTCCATGGGATTTTAGCAAACAGCAGGATCATTTTTACCCTCAGCCCAGGACATCTGGGCTATTTCACCTCAACCCACCCCCACTCAGTTCTCATTTGACCTGTGCTTGTCACAATCACCAAAAGCCTGGGAAAACGTGAAGAAAGGCTGACAGGGAAGAGCAGATCCCTTTAGAAAAGTGCTGATGTCTGTGACTTAATCTTGGCTTCCAGAGGAGATTGTGCTGTGGAGAGACCTGGAGGATGGTTTTTAGTGTTGAGGATGGTAATTTGTGTTTCATGACTGGCTGTGGTGTGTGCACATGGAATTTTTCAGGTTTTTTTCAGGATGAGAGAGGCAGCTGAGGAATAATTTGTTGGACTGGTACCTCAGGTTTGAGCTTTTCTATTTTTCACATTCTGTGCTGCTTTAGTGTGTGGGTCTGAGCTTCATATGAGGGGATGGTGAGCTCTCTGCACAGAGCAGGGAGACAAAACAATTCCTTCTCCAGCTGGGCACCAAGGACAAATGACCCAAATCTCAGGCCCATGAGCACAAACAATGTGGACTGAAGAGAGAAAAACAAGCAGGATGGGACTGCATGGGCTAAAGCTGGAATGGGACAATGAACTGCAATGTGCAAATGGAGCAGAGCTGATCACAGTGAGAGCCCCCGGGAGCGCTCGTGCATTTTGGGACCATTTTGGTTCACCTTGGGTGCAGCCCTGGCTGGGCTCTTGTGCTGCCCAAGGTGGATCCATGGAGGAAATCCTCTGAATAAATCCCTGCTTTATTCTTTAGCTCTGTGCAGTCTCTGTTCTAGGGCAGCCCTCACAAGGCATCAGGACAACAATAAGCCCCTTGCTGTGCTTTCCACTCCCTGCTCCCATGCTGGTCTCCACAGGCTCCCTGGAAGGCTGAGGGGGAGGCTGTGTGCCTGCCCTGGCTGCCTGTGATGGGTTTTCCCTCTCTTGACAGTGAATTTGCCAAGGAGCGCGAGCGGGTGGAGAACCGCCGGGCGTTCCTGAAGCTCCGCAGGCAGCAGCAAATCGAGCGGGAGCTCAACGGGTACCTGGAGTGGATCTTCAAAGCAGGTAAGGCAGGCAGCTCCTGGGCTTGCCTGGATGTGTTTTGTGGCAAGTGAGGTCTGGTGATGGGCTCCAGAATTAGTCTGTGGTGTGGCCAAGCCTGGGCAGGGCCCGGCCAGCACTCGTTGGTTTTGTTGGAATTCTTTCAAAGTGGTTGCACCAAAGTTATTGCAAAAATATCTTGGTTTGGTTTAAGCAAAACTAAAGGAGCTGAGCCAGCTTTATTGCTGAGATCAAAGCAATTGTCCTAATACAGGATAATATAAAAAATTATTGAGTGCCCAAAGCCTGCACAGAGGGGAACTGCTCCCTTCCATGAGTAATTCCTGTTTTATTTACTCCCTGTCCCAGCTGGTTGATCAGCCTTTCTTTCTCTGCTGGTAAAACCCACCCGAGTGGCATTTTTTATGAGCTACAAAGATCACTTGCATGAAACTCCCCCCAGCCCATATTAACATTGATTTATAACCCCTGGAACTGAACATTGCTCTTTATTGCAAGGCGTGAGCAACTTTAACCAGAACCCAGACACATTAATTTAACAGAAAATAGCATTTTTATCAGACTGCAACGATTACCAATAACCTTCCTGCCTTATGGAGGAGCTGATATTTATATATTGACATAACCACAGTCAATTCTTCCATGCAACACCAAGAAAATGGGAGGTAATTTCCTCCTTGCTTGCTTTTCAACGTCTGAGCTGAGTGAAAAGGCCTTTTAAAACAATGATGGGGAGGAAAAGAAGTGCTGGTTTCTCAAATGGATTCGTATATGCCATTTTAGACAGATGAGCTTCATCTTTGCTCTTTACAACTGAAATGTAAAATAGAAATATCAGCAGTTTATGTGGTGCTTTAAACCCATTATTTCTTGTAGCACTTGCACAGGGTGACAATTGAGAGCCACTTGTGTTGTCAGACTTTTATTCACTGTGACTGTTCAACAGCAACTCAGGCAGCCACTCTTCATTCTGTGCTTCTGGAGGAATGAGAAAATAAAGAATTCCCTTTCCTTTCCATTTAGAATTTGTCTTCTCATTAGTTTACAGCTTTTGTGCAGCCTCAAACTCAGATTAATTCCTGGCTTGCCCAGGCTGGAGCAGGGTTCTCTGGGCTTCTCCCTTTCTCATCCTGTCCTGCTTTTAAGGCTCTTGGTGATTTTTGGTCTCTTAATCCTGATCTCCATCACTAAAACACAGCTGAGAATTCCCCTGCAGGGTTGAGGGTGGCTTTGTGTCACTTTGGGGCCTGCTCTGCCCATCGCCCGCTGGACTTGTGAGAAACTTGGGATGGAGAAATTATAAAATGTACAGTCAACCTCTGCTCCAATTTCCATCCCTGTGGGAATTCCTGGCTCTTCCATTTCTTTGTTGCCAGGGCTGAATAAATGCCACACCAATCTCGAGCAAGACTGCTGGAAAATGCACATTTTTCAACCTAATAACACACGATCCAGAAGGTTTTGTGGAACAGGGAAGTGCATGCAAAAGAGCTGAATCAGGGAATGTTAAAAATACTCTGCAAAGGCATTGTTGAGAATACAATAGGAATATAAAAGAGCCTCCTAGTACAGCTGAATAATAACAGTAATTAAAATCAGCTTAGCAGTGTTAATAAAATCTTTGAATAAAAATGCAGTGTGAAGGCAAAGCAGAGCAGAGAATCCAGGCTTTAGGACTGAGGCACTGAAAATTGGGACTGTGCCGTTGAGGGGGATTTCCCGGGTCTGGTTTGGGGATTTCAGCTCTGAAATGATCTGGAATTCCTTCTCCAGGATTTGGAGGGGGGACATACAGCCAGTGAGGACAGACAGACGTGGACAGAAATCTTGCAGCAGCCCCAGGCAGGAGCTGTTTGCACAAAAGGAAGAGCAAAAGCTCCTGGGATTCTGCTCTAATGGAACTCTGGAGGATTTGGTCATTATTCCTGGGAATAGCTAATTGCTTTAAGTCCTTCTGCCAGCCTTGACCTCGTTGACTCTTGGAGCAAAGAGTGCCCCATGTTAACACTCAGTTTGATTTTGAAATAAACCAACTCCATGGAGCTGTGTCCTGCCCTCACTTTAAATCTGTCGCCTTTCTGCAGCGAGAGGAAGGATTCAGGAGTTCTTTTAATTACTTTTCTTTCTCTAATCTCCCTCTACCTTGTTTCACCTTATTTTTTCCTGCTCTTGAGCACCCCAAACCAATCAGCCCAATCCCCTCTCTTCCCCTGGAAGCCTCATCAGATTTCCAATATTTCTAATGTACTCCCTGAGCATTTGGTTTGTTTGGTATTTTCCCCCCTCGTTTATTTTTGATGCAAGGCAGGAAGAGTGGAAAGCTTCATTCCAGTGCTTCATAAAATGATATCTTATTCCTTTGATAGTTTTTGCTCTGTAGTTTTTTACATATTCTGTGTAGTTGCTGGAGCTGGGCAGGAGGTGCCCTTGTCCTTTGTAGTGTTCATGTTTTTACCTTAAGTGTTGTTTTAGGACCAAAGGAAGTGTGAGTGACTAAAATCACTCCTTTACCTGTGCCCCACCCCTCAGTCAACAATAACTTCAATTTAACAATTGTGGTTATTGCTCATTGACCACCTGAAGTGTTGTTAATGTTTCTCATTAATGTCAGTAATTTGAATTATCACAGAATCCCAGACTGGTTTAGGGTGGAAGCCCCATCCCGCCTGGCCTTGGGCACTGCAAGGGATCCAGGGGCAGCCACAGCTTCCCTGGGCACCCTGTGCCAGGGCCTGCCCACCCTGCCAAGGAACAATTCCTAATTCCCAATATCCCACCTGAACCTCCCCTCCTTCAGTTTGAAGGCAGTTGAGCTTTCCAGAGGAATTTAAAAGTGGGGAAGCCAAGCGATGCAATCCATGCAGAGGATTTTGCCCCTGCTGCTTTCTCCACTGAACTCCTCAGAACTGCAGGAACTCCAAGGCTGGAATTTTTGGAGAGCAGGGAACTACAAGTTCTCCACACAGAGTAAAGAGTTTATAAACCCACGAATATTCTTTTGAAGATGTTTCTCTTATCTTACTAGGACATGAATCACTTGGAAAACACTTTGCTCAGAGACTCAAAGTCTTCCTGTTCAGGGCTAATCAAGTTCCACATCTTTTGCATTTTAATTCTTTCTGAATCCACCATTTTCAAAGCACAAAACTGGAGTGCTTCTGTTCTCCTGGAGTGTCAGGCTTTGGGAATGGTTTCACCTCTCTCTCCCAGCCCTCTGTAATTTCAAGGCTATCCCTTGGCAGGGCAGAGCTTTCTGAACATCAGGTTTCAGCTTTCTATAGAAGAACAGAGCCCTGAGCCCCCGAGAGAGATGGGAACAGACACCTCCAGCATAGAACCCCGGGTGAGATGCCAAGGCAGGGGAATTGCCACAAAGACAAAGCAGAGCTCCCTGGGAGAGTGTGCCAGCCACTTCTGAGGGCTGCATTTTTATCAGCTTTTTCTATTTACCCAGAGAGAAATTAAATTCATTTAGTCTTTGTTTTTCCTCACCTCTGTTGCCTGTTGAGTTCAAGTTATTTCCAATGATCTGCTGCTCCTTTGAGCCCCCAATATCCTCTTTTCTACACCAAAGAGAAGGAGAAGAGGTACCACTTTCTTGGCTGCTTTGCCTTTATTTCCAGCCCAGTCACACCCAGCACTTAATGACCAAAATTCCTCTTGCTGCTGAGACACCCCTGCCTCTGATACCCTGGCAAGCCCCGGAGCCTTTGTTTGGAGGCTCAGAATTGCTGCTCTGGTCCCATCCCTCTGCTGAACATTTGTTCTCATGCAGAGGCACCGTTTTGGGGGGTTTTTCAGGTGCCCAATTATCTCCTTCCAGGCTCTGTTAGGGATGACTAAAGGCAAAGCAGCTCCTGAGCCTCTGTTCAGGATGCTGGCTGGTGAAAAACCCCTCCTGGCAGTGCTCAGTGACCTGCTGAGCTCTTTTTTTAGCCTTAAAAACCTCCTGGGGTAGCTGTGGTCCTTTGGATTCCCAGAGGACATGAGGCAGACAGGAATAATTATCAAGGGAGAGAACCTGCTGCAGGAGGAGAATGAGGCTTCAGGGAACTTCAGAGGTGAAACAGGGTTGGGTTATTTTAAAGGAACAGCAAAACTGAGCCCAGCTGTGTTTATGGATGGAGATTTGCTTGAGCACCAATGCAGGACCCTGAATTTGGGGCCAAGTTTTGCAGAATTGTCTTGTAAGAGTAATTTGTAGGTGGGAATCCAGTACAGCAGCAGCCTTTGGGAAGGGTCTCCCATCCCTTCCTGGTGTTTCCGGGCAGCCAGACTGGGAATTGCCATTTCAGTCCTCCCATATTTTAGCCCCCAAACATCAATACAGCTTTCCCTGGGGAGGCCTTCAGAAGAACCTTTTGGTCTGAGGTGCTGGCTGGTCAGAAAAGTCTCTTGAGCTGTCTGAAGAAGCCCATTTCACTCTTCTCACCTGTCTTAAGAAGACTTGAAAACCACCAGAATTGTAGGTGGGGGTTGCAGGCACAACTTGTGGGTTTTTGGACAGGACTTTACGCCTTTTAAAGTGCAGCTTTGAGCTCACGTGACATTTTTACCCCTCTCAGCTCTCCTTCCTTTCACATTTCTGGTGCACTACTTTGCACTTTGGCATTCCCTTCTCCTCTGCTTGGTTTTCCAGCCTTCCTCAGCCCTTGGTATTATTTTTCAGCCTTCTCAATTTGCTGTCTTATTAAAGTATCATTCCCTCTCTCTCCCAGATGATTAATAAAGAGATTATATAAGGCTTGTGTGGCTTATATAGGCTTATATAAGGCTGATCCCTCTGGTATCCTTCTAGACAGCTCTCAGCTACAAACTTTGATGTTTGGCCTCTGGTTTGTTTGTAATTATTTTTCTGAAGTTACTCTTCCATCTCGACTGGCTTAAATGGACTTTAAAGCAAAATTTGGTGGGAACACAGTGTCAGATGTTTTAGTAAGAGCCCAGATCACATTGATGGAATTACAGGCGTGTGAATTTGCCATTTATGAGAATAGAAGGAAGTGTGGAGTTTACCAGCTCAATGTTTTGTTTGCTTTGGGTTGTCCTTTAGCAGACACCCACATCAGTTTCCAGCAGCAAACCCAAAATCTGTGGTTCTGAGTGTGGTCTCAAGCATTGGCACAGCGCTGCAAACTGGCCAGGGGGGTGGCAGTGCCCTGGGAAACCTCAGGAAACTGGGTTGTCTTTCACACAGATAGAAATTATTCCATTCTGTGAGGTTGGTTTTTAGTGTTTCCTGTTTTTGGTTTTCCTTTTGTTAATTTAGGAAAGTGCAAGGTTGTTTTTTGGAGATAAGTTGCAGAGGAATGGAAGGGTGATGTTGCAGTCACTGTGCCAGGTGGAGCTCCCCCATGGAAAACTTGCTGTAGATTTTATTTGGACAAAGATTTGATGTGATGGCTTTGTGGTGACAGCGACTCTCCTGCCGTATGGCCCTGCTGCTCTCACCCTGTGCCACCACTCTGTTCCCCCTGGCTGAATCCTGATTTTTGGAGACAAAAGAACAGTGACGGGTGTGGAGCACCTTCTCCAAACCGTCTCCAGCGTGGATGGGCATGAGGGACCTTCCTGGGGCTTGTGGGGACTTGTGGTGCTGCCTGGTGTGGAGGAAGGTCCTTGGTCTCCAGAGGTGCCTTGGGGATGAGAGCTGGTGAGGAACCCAGATGGGTTTGTGAGGAGGGATCTCATGGAGGAAGTGGTTTGTTTGGAATCCTCCCCCTGTGCGAGAGGGACACGGGCTGAGAATGGCATCCTGGCCTGGATCAGGAATAGTGTGGCCAGCAGGAGCAGGGCGGTCATTCTGCCCCTGGACTGGGCACTGGTGAGGGCACACCTCAAGTGCTGTGTTCAGTTCTGGGCCCTCAGTTTGGGAAGGACGTTGAGGACCTGGAGCACGTCCAGAGGAGGCAATGAGGCTGGAGAGGGGCTGGGAACACAAACCCTGTGAGGAACCACTGAGGGAGCTGGGGGTGCTCAGCCTGGAGAAAAGGAGACTCAGGGGTGAGCTGATCACTCTGTACAGCTCCTGAAAGGTGGCTGTGCTCAGGTGGGGTTGGGCTCTTCCTCCAGGCAGCGCTGACAGAACCAGGACACAGTCTCAAGCTGCACCAAGGGAAATTCAGGTTGGATATTAGGAAAAAGTTTTTCACGGAAAGGGTGATAAAGTTCTGGAATGGCTGCCCGGGGAGGTGGTGCAGTCACCATCCCTGGATGTGTTTAAAACAAGCCTGGATGTGGCACTGGGTGCCAGGGTTTAGCTGAGGGGTTGGGGCTGGGTTGGACTCGATGATCTTGAAGGTCTCTTCCAACCCAGTGATTCTGTGAATTCTGTGAATTCTGTGAGAAACACGGCCCTGAGCCATGAATTGCTCTGCAGACTCTGTCAGGGGCTGGGCAGGGTGGCACTGGGACAGGCTCCTGCTGCCCCACCAGCCGGTGTCGGAGCAGGGCTGTGAGGAACCTGAGGTTGACCCTGGCCGGTTTTCCTTTTCCAGAGGAGGTCATGCTGGCCGAGGAGGACAAGAACGCGGAAGAGAAGTCCCCTCTGGACGGTAGGTGGCTTTGCTGGGCATTTTCCTCCTGTGCCACGGGAGAGGTTCCACTGCTGTCACTGCCACGCCTTCCTCCCGAGCAGGAGGATCCTCCCGCATGCACCCGGCACAAATCCGGCCACAGAGCCCCTTCTCCAGGCTGCAGGTGGCTGAGGAGCAGTTACGGGACACCCCACACCGGCCCGGGATGGGGATGTGCCCTCGGGGTCGGTGCCCACGCCCTTCCGAGGGTGGCTGGCTGTGTGTGCAGGGGGTAGAGGCTGCCAGAAGGATGGAGAAGAGCGAATGCGCTGACCGAGAGAAGGCAGGGCTCCGAACGGATTTGACCAAGGGACTGAGCCCCCTGTTAGCTGTAAGCAGTAAGACATAACAGGGTGTGGTGATCCTTCCTTCCGACGTGCGAGCCCAGCGTGGCAGGACGGCCGGAGGAGCCGAGCAGCGAGGCCACGGGGATGCTCCCCCTGTGCCTCCAGCCCCGACAGCTCTTAGGATGCGCCAGCCACTCAAAGCTCAGTTAAAGATTCTTCCCTCTCCCTTTTCTGACCATCTTTCGTCCTCCCATGTCTCCTCCTTTCCCCTCCCCTCCCTCCCCCCCCTCTTTTTTTTTCTCCTCCCATTCACTGTCAGGGAGGGCCGCCTCGGAAGGGCCGATTCCTCAAGGCACGGCGCCGGCAGAGACTGGCAGCGGCAGCAGCTACAACAGTGAGTGGATTGCAAATCACCAGGGGCTTAGGTGGCACACAGGGGCAGCTTTCCCCCCGCCCCCGTGCCCAGGTCACCGGTGACAGTCTCCAGGTGGTTTTGCCTGGCTCCCAGCCGTGCAGCTCTGCGGAGCGGCAGGTGCTGCTCCAGCCTCGGCCAGCCCGGTGACCTGCGCTGGGGAGGATTTGGGGCTGGAAGAGCTGGGGCTGCAGCAGGTCAGGGCTGAGGTGTGCGTGGCCAGTCCTCGTGTGCGTGTCGGGGGTGTGTGTGAGCTGGGGAAGCCTGTCCGGCACTGGTGCAGCCAGGGCTGCCAGGCTGCAGCTGGACTTTGTGTCTGAGGAGCAGTCTGAGAGGCTGAGTGCTGTGAGAAACTCGAGGTGGGTGCAAGGCACGCAGTAAAGAGACAGAGATACTCAGGCTTCTCTTACCTAAAGCGAAAGGAGCCCGAAAATGTTTCCAGCCTTGAAGCAACTGGTGTGAAGCAGCCCACAGTCTATGGTGGTAAATTCTGAGTCCCCAAAACACAGGGATGTGCCTGGAGAGATGGCACAACCTCACTGCCAAACACACGGAGGAGTTTTCTGGGGGAGAAGATAAAAAGCTGCTCAGTTCATGCCAGGGAGTGGTGGAAAAATTTAATCCCAGTGCTGGTTGTGCTCCAGTGCTGAGGATGGCCCTGGACAGGCTGGAGTGTACTGGGACAGACACGGCCTCAGGAACCCCCGAGCTGGCATTGCTGGGACTGAGGATTCAGCCTAGAGCTGGGTGGGGCAGCAAGGAGCACCAACAATGCAAAACAGTGAATCCAGATCACAACTTCAGAGCATCCTCCCCTCTCCGAGCCTCTCCGATCCCGGGTGTGGCTCTGGGTGTTCCCTTGTAGTGACTCAGGCACAGCCCGTAGGAGGAGGAAGCGCATCCATGTCTCTGTCAGGGCAGGGCAATCCGTGTAGAGTGGGAAATGAATCTGTAGCAAATTAGGGTGAGGGGATGTTGTGGAGGAGCCTCCCCGGGGCAGTCTCTGCAGCGTGAGTGGCTTTGCTGTGTGTGCCCACGGACCAGTCTGTATCACCACACCGTGGGGTGTCTTACTGCTGATAGAAAGTGCTGCTTTAGTTACTGTATGTCTCGAAGCTGTCACCAAACTGTACCAACGTGATTTTTTTTTCTGCCACTTCTCAAGGTTCTGCAGGTAGGTGGTCCTGGGAGCAGCGTCCTCAGTGCTCCTGCCTCACCCCCGTGCTCTGGGTGGACAGTGCAGAGCTCTCGTTCCCTGTTGGAGTAAATGTAGTGATGTTTGCCCTCCCCACTAAAAGCTGCTTTTGGAGGAAAAAAAAAGTGTTTTCAAAGAATCCCGACATCCCCGGGGGCAGGGGTTGCACACCGGGTGCTGCTGAGAGGCTGCTCACTGATGTGTGGCCGCTTTTTCCACGCAGCATTTCTGCTCCTTGAGGCATGGCTGGGTGGTAAACAGAGCTCCGTAAACGCTGACTCCCTCACGGTGCCTGCTGCAAGCAGCACTGGTGGTTCCAGGGGTGGCAGCACTCATCTCCCAGCCCCAGTGGGGCTCAGGAAGCTCCAGCGTCCCTGCCCAGCCTTTGTGCTGTGCTGAAAGGCCCGGCAGCTGCAGTGCCCCCCACCCTCCTGCACGAACCTGCAGAGCCGTGCCTGGCACACCTTCAGGAGCTGGAAGGGCAAAGGAGTGAAGCACCCTGGCACTGAGGCGTGCAGAGGCCCTGCAAGGTTGTGGGTTGTCCGGTTTGCTCCGGGGTACCCTGGTGGGAGAGCTTTAAGCTGGCATTGGGAAGGAAATGCTGGCCCCGGAGAGTGAAGGGAGGGGGAGAGAGAATCCACTCTGCATCCTCACGGGGCATTTTCTCTTTAATTTGCACGCAGTGTTGAAAAGAGCCGCAATAAAGAAGAGCAAAAATGACCTGATTCATGCAGAAGAAGGTGAGGACCATTTCACAGACATTTGCTCCGTTGGTGAGTACTGGCTTCGCATCCCCTGAGGTCTCGATCTCCACCTGAACCTGTCCATGTCATGTTTCCTCCTCTGGAGCGGCTCCTCTGCTCCAGAAGCTGTGGTTTCCTGAAGGAGAATGAATTTCCACTGCTGCTGCAGCAGCACTTGACTTCCCAAAGCAAAAAGCTCCGTGGCTTCACCCTCTCCCTGCGCTGCCTGCCTCAGCTCTTGCATGCTGCACCCTTGGGAGAGCCCTGCAAAGCCTTGGGACAGTCCCTGCCGGGCTGGCCATCCCGGGATTCTGCTTGGAACGTGCTCATTCATGCTAGTGAACCCCAAATCTGCCCAACAACACTGTTGGAGGGAGGAGAGGAAGTGGCCGCAGTCCCGTTGTACACTAATGCCCAGCTGAGGTGTTGCAGCCTTTGCTGTGGGAGTGGTCACTGGGAGGTGCTGGGCAGCGGCCTCAATTCTCTCATTCTTGTCTTAGAGGAAGATCTTAAAGTGATTTTAAAGCCAGATCTGGAGCTCCAGTGCAGAGCAGGGCATCCTGCACTGAAGAGCGTTGCTGGGGTGAATTTGGGATCCTCAGGCTGAGGAGGTGCTGCCCGTTCTGCAGCTCCCAGAGCTGATTCCCTGCTGAGATCTGCCCAGGTGGGGAGGCAGAGGCAGCTCTGGGCTGCCAGGGGAGGCTCTGGGCACTCAGCACCCACCTCAGGGAGCCGCTGGAGCCAAAACCCTCTGAGCCGTGGGAGAGGCATCTCCTGCTGCTCTGCAGTCGGGCGCTTTGCTCATCCCCGTGCCTGTTGCTGGAGTCTGTTTTGCTGCTGAAGCAGCAGATGTTCTCATTATCTTCCAAAGAAATGTCTTGGCAGCCCAGTCCCCACGAAGCAGCAAATCCTGGATGCACAGGAGGAGCAGCACAAACAGCACATTTGAGAATCCGTGTCCGTGGCTGCTTGCACAGCATGAGTGCCTCAACTGCCCTTTGGAAAGCTGGCGTTGATATTTTCAGGGATCACAGCTGCTGCTGGGATTTTATTTTCCCCCTTTAAAGGAAGACCTGGTTGCAGAAAATGAGTGTGGCTTGGCATGTTCCTGACACCAGCACTGAGCTGCCACAGTCCCCTGGGCTGCAGGGTTTGTGGTGAAACTGCTGCCACTTTCAGGAGAGGTTTGGTGCTGAAAAAGGGCAAAAATGCAGCAGCCTGTGTGCATTTTTGGTTTGGTTTGCTGTTGTTTTCTCTCGGATCCCTGCATGGATAATAAGGAATGGTCATTTTTTGAGTATTTGCTCACGGTTGCAATAATTATGAGATCTTTGCCTCCAAATCCAAGTCCCTCCAGGCTCTGGGCAGCCAGTGCCACGCCAACAGATCTTGGAGTTCAGCATTTCAGGTGGCAACGGATGATGGAGCATCTGGGCTTGGGAATAATCTGAGGCAGAGCTGGGAACTGTCTCGGGAGCATATGGCAGGAAAAATAACAGCAGTGCTTTCCACCTTCTGCGAGTGCTTCACCCACTTGGGAAAAGTGGTTTTGATTTTGATTCATGGAATGAGGCAGAAAAGAAGGAATGGATTAAGTAGCCTGTTCTGCAGGCTTGTGAAGAGGCTGAAATGCAGAGCATAAACAATCAGATCACGTGGGCAATTACGCATAAAGGATCTGTTTTGGAGAAAAGGGGTTTTTGGATGGTTTTCTGTAATGTTCAGATGGGAGCAGAAGGAGCGTGGAAGAACTAACAAATAATCCCTGAGTGCCACGTGAAGATGCAGCTCAGGGTGGGGGAGACTTTGCCAGGTCTCTCTCTGGTAATTGGCTGAAAGTGTTGCACTTTAATTCAAACACAAGCACCTTGTTGAGCTTTATAACTGCAGTATAAGGCTCTGTAAACACTTCCCAGGGTGTTCTCTGCAGTTGTTCTTAGCTTTTATTCTTTTCTTTCCACTCCCTCTGGCTTCACACCCTCTGTGCTCTACGAGGCACAGGGCACTGCTGTGATTCCCAGACACCAAAGCCTGGAGAAGGGGACGTTTTCCACATTAGAGCAGTTTCAATATCACTGCTCTGCACTGCTGGAAGATCAGCAGACAGGAATGAGAGGTCAGCACTGTTCCTTTGCCAGTCTGGGAGTACAGAAGGGCTTGGATATCGGAGAGCTCTGTACCTGCTAAGGAGTGCTGTGATATGAAGCAGCCTAAATCCCAAACTGTGGCTCTTCTTGTTGTCTTAAAGCAGAGCAGAGGAGGAGCACTGTGATTTCTTCTCTTCTAAACTGCCAAAGGCAGGATTTTCAAACCAACAGAAGAACACACTGATTTTTTTCAGCACGGAGTTTGTTCAAAGCCTGGCCAAGGCCAGCTCTGCTTTTGGAGTGCTGGTGGATGGCCAGAAATGTGAAATGGAGCAGAGAGCTCACTTTCCATGGGGGAACATCACACTTGTGTGGGGCTGTGAGGCTTGGAGAACCCGCTGCTGTCGCATCTGGATGCCTCATCCTTTCTCTGGCTGCTGTGGTTGATGTTGCACGATGAGGCTGGGTGAGATTCCCACCTGTTCCAAGTGTTGACATGGAGGTGATCACACTCCAAGATTTGGCTGCTGAAGCCAGAACTCTTTGTTCATGTCACTGAGCCCAGGAGAGCCAACCTGCTCCAGGACAGGACGAGGACATGTCCTCCTCACCCTGCTGGGATGCTCCATCCCAGGATGGGGAAGGGCAGCAATGATATCTTGTCACAAACCACTGGCACAGGCAGTGGCCAGCCTGGCACAATCACCATTTCCGCTGCTTGCAGCAGCTTCTGTGGCTGCTGCAGAGGAGCCCCAAGGGGTTCCTGTGTTTATTCCCTTATTCCTGATTTCTCCTGCCTCAGCACCGGCTGGAGATTGCCTTTTCATCTGAGTAGTGCCTCTACCCCAGGGGGAGAGCTGACATCAGGAATCATTTCTTCCATCAGCTTTCTATTGTTGAAACCCTTGACTCTTTGCCAGGGTTTCAGCTCAGAGTGGAAATGGAGCTTATAGAGGCAGAATTGAGACAAATGAATGGCTGAGCCCAAAATCTGATACACGGATGCAGGTTGAGCCCTCTGCTAAAGAAATAGCTGAGGCTGGGGAGTAAATTAAGGAGAATTCACTCAATTCCCTAGTAACTGGTCCTTGGAGCAGGACAAACAGGGACGAGATTTCCTGTGGCACCTACCCAGCTCCTCAAGGACGTGCTCCACACCTTGGGCAGAAATACCCTGTGTCTGCTGCTCTTTGTCCCCGTCAACCAGGCAAAAGTGATGAGTTTAAATGGGACAATCAGGATTGCTGCAAAGGTTTGGAAGCCCAGTTTAGATGGTGGAGGTAGGCATTGACCCATGATTTTTTAAAAGCCCAGCCTTCATCCCTCATTACAAGCAAGACACCCTTGCTCAGCCCATTCTCAACATCCCCAGCTTCCTGCTGAGCTGTTCTGGTGCTTGGAGAGGCTCTGTGTGCCCAGGAACCCCCTCCAGCCTTTTCTCTGCTGGGATGGGCTCTGGTGACTCTTCTTTCTGTCCCAGGGTCTCCCTTTGCTCGCGCCAGTTTGAAGAGTGGGAAGAACGAGAGCTCGTCCTACTTCAGGAGGAAAGAGAAGATGTTCCGCTTCTTCATCCGGCGCATGGTGAAGGCTCAGAGCTTCTACTGGGTCGTGCTCTGCGTGGTGGCCCTCAACACCCTCTGTGTGGCCATGGTGCACTATGACCAGCCCGAGAAGCTGACCACTGCTCTCTGTGAGTACTGGCCACTGCTGTTCCCTCAGCAGCTCTGGCGTTTCTGATCCTGCAGTGCCGCGCTCCCGTCGCGGCTCTCCACGTCCCTCAAAGCTTGGTTCTCCTGACTCACGACTCGTGGGATCACAGAATGGTTTGTGTGGGAAGGGAGCTTAAAGCTCAGCTTATTCTACCCCCTGTGCAGAGATACCTTCCACTAGACTCTGTCCAACCTGGCCTTGGACTCTTCCAGGGATCCAGAGGCAGCCACAGCTTCTCTGGGAATTCCATTCCAATCCCTGTCCTCACAGGGAAGAATTCCTTCTCAACATCCCATCTATCCCTGCCCTCTGGCAGTGGGAAACCATTCCCCCTGTCCTGGCACTCCAGGCCCTTGTAAATTGTCTCTCTTTGCCTTTCCTGTCAGCCCCTTCAGGTCCTGGAAGGCCACATTTAGGTCATCTCAAAGCTTTCCTTCTCCAGACTGAACAATCTCAATTCTCTTTCAAATCATATTTCAAATTATTGATTTACACAATTCAGAAAAAAATCCAGCAGGGTGTTAGTTTGAGAGAGGAATGTTATCCTAAAGGTTGTTGCAAAATTGAGATTCAATCAAGTGTAAAGCCTGGAACAGGGCAGGAGGAATTGTCCTGGAACAGGGCAGGTAGGAATTATCCTGGAACAGGGCAGGAGGAAGGAGGAATTATCCTGGAACAGGGCAGGAGGAGGAATTGTCCTGGAATGAGGCAGGAGGAATTATCCTGGAACAGGGCAGGAGGAAGGAGGAATTGTCCTGGAACAGGGCAGGAGGAAGGAGGAATTGTCCTGGAACAGGGCAGGAGGAATTGTCCTGGAATGAGGCAGGAGGAATTGCTCTGAAAGAGGGCAGGAGGGTTGGTCCTAGAGCAGGATGCACAAAAGGAAGGGGAATGATGCCTGGGAAAAGCAGGATTTTCTGGCTAACCTGTGTCCAGAGAATGCAAATTTGTGTCCCTTTGCAGCAGATCTGCACCCATGGGTGATTGCAGTTGGGGGCACACTCAGAGCTCTGCCAGCTCTGATATTCCTGGGGTACCAGCAGCTGGAATGGCCTGTGAGATAAAAATCCTGCCAGTGCTTATGGAATCAAGCACTAAGCCCCCACATGTGCTGTGATTCTTGTCAGAGCCTTTAAAAGGTTGCAACTTTACAGCTCTTTTGGTTCCATGTCCTCCCTCTTGGGGTGTGATGACATGGGATGGGTGTCACGGTGCCCTCCTGTGACATTAAGTGACAGAAATACTCCCAGAGGGAAGATTATCCTGTATTTATGAAAAAGATTTTATTTTAGCTGGTTCCTGTGGTCACCTGGTTTAGCTCAGAGAGTCTAGAAGTGCTTTTGAAATATGAGTTTTGGGTTTTTAAATTGCTCTGATGAATGTGAAATGGTGTCTCCCTGAGGTCACAGACTCGCTGACAAAGCTTGCTTTAAAAAAATATGGAAGGTGAGAGATGGAGCTTTTTTGTTTATTTTAATGAAGTTTGGAGGCTGGGACTCCTAGAGCTGGGAAACTCTGAGAAACTCCTCATGCTGATAGTGCAAATTTTTCCTTCTGAAGGGATGGGATAAGGTTTGTTCCTGGAAGAAAAAGCCATTCCTTTGGCCATTTCTGACCCTATAAAATGGCCAAGAACAAATCTGTTGCTCAGCACTTGACCAGATGAAAATTTAAATAAAACTTCTGAAAAAAGCAATCAGAAGACTGGGAAAAAACCTCAAATATTTCCAACAGTCTAACAATGTTGGCTTAGATCTTTAAAGATCCTTATCTACCTAATTTGCCTTGATTTCTCTATAAATTAGATACTTAAATATTTCTTGCCTCAGATCCTCAGGTCTTACCTTATTACAAGGAAGGCAAACTTTTGAAGTTTTTTTTTACTAGACCTAAGAGGTCATGAATACTGAGTGCTCTGACATCAAAAGCTCCTTATTAATATTTGTTGAAATATTTAATGCCACCAGGTAATGGAGCTCTAATGAGAGATGTATAATAAGGACAGAAATTGCTTTCAAGTTTTTTTTTTTTTGGCAAGATTTCAACTGAAAATAGAGACAGACCATACAGAGAAGTCACTCTTGCTTATTCATTACCTCAATTTACCAGAGGAAATAATAAGCTAGATTGGCAGAGTAATTAAAAGTTTGAGGATTAGGATTTCCTCTGGAATTAGGACTAAATGTTTAGGAAACAAACCCCACACTTGAAGTCTTTCAACTCAAAAAAAGGTCACAGATTTATAAAACTCAATTTTGGGAGCACCTTATGCAGTGACTTTTCCAAGGGAACATGGAGAAATCCACGAGCCAGAAACTCCTTAATGTTCCAGTGAGGGCTGGAAGGGCTGGTTCTGTCTCTTGGAATTATTCACCTCCAGCTGGGAAAGTTATCTGAGACAAAGGCCACAAATGAGGCTTCCAATCTATCCCAGCTGAAGACAAAAAACAGGGAATAGATTGGAATTAGGGATGGATCCATGTTTCAGGAACTCTGCATTTGTCCAGAACACCCAGTGACGTCAATTAGTGCCAGGAGCATTTGGGCAGCAAGTTTGAATTTCTTGGTGTGGAGTTGCACTGAGCTGGGAGTGGGGAATCCCACTGCCTTACATTTAATGGAAGAGGCAGGAAACCACCAAAAATTGGGATTTCTTGGGGATTAAATTCTCAGCATCCTCCCAGACTTTGCACCATCCCACAACACTTCACCTCGAGCCCTGAGGGTCCTTTGTCAGTGGGGAAACACCTGGACAGGGCCTTCACAAACCATCCCTGAAAGGGATCCCGGAATGGGGCAGGGAAGGGACCTGAGAGGGTCATCTGGTGCCACCTTCCTGCTCCAGCAGGGCCATCCCAGAGCACAGGGCTCTAGGGTGTGTCCAGATGGCTCTGGAATATCCTCAGGGAGGAGGCTCCACAGCCTCCTGAGCTGCTTGTTCACCTCACAGGGAAGAAGTTTTTCCTCACGTTCAGGTGGAGCTTCCTGGGATCAGTTCCTGCCTGTTCTGCTGTCCCACTGCTGGGCCCCTGGAGCAGAGCCTGGGCCCTGCTCTGAGCCCTCCCTGCAGATGTTTTGATGAGATTCCTCTCAATCTTCTCTTCTGGAGGCTGAACAGCCCCAGCTCTCTCAGCCTTGTCCTCACAAGAGAGATGCTCCAGTCCCCTCAGCATCTCTATCACCCTTCATCCAGGAGATCTGAGTATTTCTGGGATATTAAACCCTGCTGGAAATGCCCCTGGCATTGGGGAGGGGCAGCCCAGTGAGGGTCACAGAAAAAAACAGATTATCCAAAAGTAGGGAAAGGTTTTGTGGATGCTCACACTGGGTTTTTAGACAGGGTGGTACAAGACTGGTCACAGTGACAATGAGAATAAAAACCAGAGACCCCAGCCTGGTTTGGGTTGGAAGGGACCTTAAATCCCATCCCATCCCATCCCATCCCATCCCATCCCATCCCATCCCATCCCATCCCATCCCACCCCTGCCATGAGCAGGGACACCTCCCTCTGTCCCAGGCAGCTCCAGCCTGGCCTTGGGCACTGCCAGGGATGCAGGGGCAGCCACAGCTGCTCTGGGCACCCTGTGCCAGGGCCTGCCCACCCTCACAGGGTGTTTCTTCCCAATATCCCAACTAAATCTCTCCATGCATGGTAATCATGGAAATTCTAATGTAGGCCAGACAATTTTGGGGGTTTTTATTTGTTTGGTTTTTGGTTTGTTTTATTTTTATAGATGGTTTTCACCAAGACAAGAAACAGAGGCTCTGTGTACTCATTTTGGGGATGATTGTCTCTGCTCCAGGCAGAAATTTATTTTAGTGTGATTTTTGAACAAAGAAATTTGGAGCATTTTCCTGAGAAGCCCTACAAGTTCAACCTCTTAAATTCCAAGTATCCCATGCCTCCAAACCCTCCTGAATTCCAGGCTGAGAAGCTGTGGGACTGCATTCACACCTGGCTGGGCATTGGGGATGTGTGGTGGGCACATTCTTCTCTCTTTTAGGATTTTTACATAGAGGAGCACAGAGGAAAGAAAGAGAAAACAATTTCTATTTCTACTCCTTGTTTTTCCCATGTGGAATGTGTTTGGAGAATTGTTTACCTGGGGTGATTGCTTGGTTGGATTCTGGTGAGGATTGTCTGAGCCTGATGGCCAATCCAACCCACCTGTGGCTGGACTCTTGGAGAGGGTCACAAGCTGTTAGTTAGTTAGATATGGCAGTTAGAACAAGTAGGTTTGTAGTTTTAGTATCTCCTTTAAATAGTATATTAATGTATTATTGCATAGTTATAATAAAGAAATCATTCAGCCTTCTGAACTGGAGTCAGATATCAGCATTTCTTCCCACCAGGTTCACCTGCATTTACAGTAGGGGATGACCTAAACCTTCCTACCCCTTTCCTGGGGGATGGCAGAGTTTTCATAGCTTCGTATTTCTACAGATCCCTCACTGAATCCTGAGTGCAGGGAATATTTGGTGCCTTAGGGACTTGGCTGCTTGTGTTGGTGTCACAGTGATGGCCAGACTGGACGTGTCCCCTCACTCCTGCCTGGATAACTCTGCAGCACAAACATCTGGGAAGGAGCCCAGCTGGGGCTGAGCCCTCCAGGAATGCTCCTGGAAAGCCCCGTTCTGCCCAAGATTTGTGCAAAAATCCATTAGATAGAGGCAGAAGGAGATAGCACAAAACCAGGGGATTTCAAACAGCTCCTGGAAATACTTGGCAAAATCCTTTAACTGGGAGAGTGACAGAATTTAAAAATGGCTTAAAAGTTAATCCATGATGAGGGAACATCACTGCAGAGGAGCAGGGCCTGGCTGGTGTGATGCAGAGCAAGAGAGAAATCAAAAATTCCAACGATGTTTTTTCAGGGAAGGTGCTCAGGAATGAACTGAGGAGGCTTTTTGGGAACTGTAGCAGCAGGAGAGGAGCACAGAAAGGATCAGCTAAACCCTGCAACTCTACCCAGGCACCTCTAATTCAATTATACCTGTCCCTCTGGGGAGAAGTTTAATTACATTACAAATTAATTTTACTTAAAGAACAGTTGGTAAAAGCCTACGGGTCGGCATTGATTTATTTTTCCCTTGGTCTTTTCTTTTAACTTTCCTGTTTTGAATTGTTCTGATTAGCTTTCTCTGCTTGATGCTCCATATCTCTACAAGTGCTTTGGAAAAAGGACTGCAGGAGCTTTGGAGAAAGGCTTGGGATTTCTTTAGCCTTATTGAAAGCACTGATGAGGAATTCTTTGAATTCTTGTGGTATGATTAATAACAGGCCCTACTTCATGACCCTGTAATTATCCTCAAATTCAATCAGAGATTCTCCTTCTCTGTGTGGAAAGGACTCCAGGGCCAAATAGGATTTCTCTCATGCTGCAGATGGACTCTGCTCAGTGAAGCACACAACTTTGGTTAAATAAGCTGCAGTTGCTTATAAAAGAATATATTTCATGCATGTATTTAATGATTTTATTATCATCTCTTCACGCTCCTTTCCACCACTGCCAATATTCCGAGAAAGAAGAGATTTCTGTCAGAAACCAACTCTGGAATGGCATCACTGAGGTCTGGTAGAAGCAAAGATCAATTTCCCACTGACAGCCCCCCAAAATCCCTGCTGGGGACACCGTGGAGGAGCAGAGTGACCAGGGCTGTGCCTTTGGACATGTGCAGCAGCTCCTGCTGTGGGGGCAGCTGCAGGCATTGGTGCAGGGCAGGAGGGCCCAGGGATGGGGTTGGGGGTGGGCTCCTCTTCCTCTGGCTAAAGCTGCAGGGTGGAGGAAGGACCAGAGCTCTCTGGTTTGTGGGATGGGTTTTAGTGACTGTGGGATGGGTTTAGGGATGGTAGGATGGGTTTAGGGATGGTAGGATGGGTTTTAGTGTCTGTGGGATGGGTTTAGGGATGGTAGGATGGGTTTTAGGGACTGTGGGATGGGTTTCAGGCACTGTGGGATGGGTTTAGGCATTGTGGGATGGGTTTTTGGGACTGTGGGATGGGTTTAGGCATTGTGGGATGGGTTTTTGGGACTGTGGGATGGGTTTAGGCATTGTGGGACGGGTTTTTGGGACTGTGGGATGGGGTTTTTGGACTGTAGGATGGGTTTAGGGACTGTGGGGAGGAGGTTTCAGCTCTGGGTCACTCAAGTTTCACTCGGGGCTGCCTTTCCCAAAGCTCTCTTCTTTCTCCAGCAAATCCTGCAGGGATCCTTCCTGGCTCCTTAATCTGTGTAGGTCTAAACCCCAAATCCACAATGTCTCCTTTTGATAAATCCAGTATCTGAACACAGCATTTGAGCCATTATGGCCTGAGAGCCCGCCCACTGCTGAACCTCACGTTTGGGGCAATTTGGCCTTTTTTTGGTGCTGTTGTTGCCTTTGAAGTCAAGACCCAGCTCTCTCTGGATACCCGTGTGCATCATTTGTAAGGAAAAGGCTTTCTGGAGCATATTTATTTCTGCCTGCTGAGCATTTCACATCTTGGGCAAAAAGGGGGAGGTTTTGCCCTGCTGAGGTTCTCCTGCTCAGTTTAATGTAAGAGGAGAGTGAGGAGAGGGAAGTGTCAAGCTCAGCACCTGCTGCTGATGCCACTGGCCTTGGAAATGGAATTAATCCATAAGTGATTGACAAAAAGGAGCTGGTAACTCTAATTAGGAACCTAATTCAAAGGTGTGGGGTTGAGGAGACGCTTGCACGGCCTTTGCCAACAGCACAGCTTGGAAATGAAATAAGTGTTTGTATCAAACTTTTCCTCCTTAAATCACATCACAAAATGCTTTTGAGTAACGCAAATGAAATTAGGTGAGGTTTGAATACCAGGAGGGCCAAAAAACAAAATTGCATTTTCAATTATTTAGGCAGGGCCTTCTCAGAAGAAATCGCATGTTGGATGCGGCAGCCTCTCCATGAAGCCAGCTCCTTCTGCCTGAGGAGTTCAGGGTCTGAATTCCACTTCCCTCCATCCCAGCCTCCCTGGGCTCTGATTTGTAGCATCTGGTACCTGCTGAGACACAGCTCTTGCTGCCAGATCTGGGCTCTGCTCTGGAATTCATCAGCTGGGAAAGGCCAAGGGTGGCTCTGGCAAGAGCAGCAGAAGGAAGTTGGTTTTTAGATGCTCTGAGTCTTAAACATTTCCTGGCTTTATATTTTTTATTTTTAATACATAATCAAATATTCCTTGATTCTATTTTGCCACTTTCTAGCTTTTTTTTTTTGGGGGTGGGGGGTGATATTCTGGATTTGCATGTGTGTTTGCAGGGTGTGTCAGCCTGATGGTGACACCTTTGACTTGTGATACGCAGGGTGTGTTCAGCCTCCTGTTGGAGCGGTGACTGAACATTAATCCTTGGTCCTTCCTCCTTTTTTGCTCCTTTGGGATGATGGTAATAGTCTTGGCAAAGTGTCCTGAGGTCTGTTGGTGCAAATTTGCAGATAAAAAACACTACTGAGGGTTTTTTTGTTCTGTGGAAGAATCTGGGGGCCACCCGAGGTCTGACTCAGACAGGTGAGGCTGGGGCAGAGATGAAGGGATGAGAATCTCCCTGCTAGAGATACAACACATGTGGGGGCTGGGCATTGCTTCCTGGAGGATCTACAGCCTCTCCCTGTGATTTTATCAGCTGACTTAACAAAGCTTTCACAGCATTGGCTGGATATCAACCCTTGGCACAGGGACACTGCCTCTGGAAGTCATGCCAATCAGCACCACCTGCTGAGTGTGATACCAAAGTCCCTCTCCAGCTGTCCTGGAGCCCCTTTAGGCCCTGGAAGGGCTCTGAGCTCTCCCTGGATCCTTCTCCTCTCCAGGTGAGCACCCCCAGCTCTCCCAGCCTGGCTCCAGAGCAGAGGACTCCAGCCCTTGGAGCAGCTCCAGGTTTGCTCTGGACTCGTTCCAGCAGCTCCAGGTCCTCCTGCTGGTCCCAGAGCTGGGGGCAGCTCTTCAGGTGGGGCCTCACCAGAGCAGATGGAAGGTCAGATGGATTCCCAGCAGAGTTATGGATATCTCCTTACTCTGGGATCCTTGGTGCTGGAGACAGACTTTCCTCACTGAGTCCTTGGGGAGAGGACTCCTGTTGGAAAGGAGAGAAAAGTTGCAGCTTGGCCAGGTGTGAAGAGGCTTCTCCTCAAAATCTCCAGGCTCAAGGTGAGAGGGAGTTGTGCTGCTCCTGTGCCCATGCTCTTCCCTGAGTGCTGAGATCCAGAGGGTGGATCTGCCTCTTCTTGGGAAAAAGGCTGTGGGTCTCAGATTTTGTCATCTTATTCCTCAGCTGGGAACACGTTGCCCTTGAGAGTCTCCTTTAATGATCTTGCTCCTTTTTTCAAGGAGAGCAGGTCACGTGGGATAATTAATCCTCGGCTGAAATTTCCTCCCCTTTTGCAGATGTTGGCACAGGTGTCCTTGCAGGCTCCTTACCAAGGTGTTAATAAAGCCTCTCTCATGTCATTATTGCTTTCTGGATTTCAGGGAACTTTATGCCCATGGTGTTCCATGACTGGCTTGCATTTAAAATTTAAAACCCCTTTTTATTTTTGGGTAATTGAAGCTGCATTTTTCAAGGCATTTCCAAAGACACCCAGAATGGCCCTGGGCCAACTCCGCTCACTCCCTACAGATGTGCAAGGCTGGGAATGGAAATCTAGGCAGGTGGGAAGGACCCTCACTCCCTCCTGTCTCTCCCCACACTCAGCTGAAGCTGCAGATTGCAGGAGGTCAGAGAATGGCGGAATCATGCAATCTTCTGAGCTGGAGGGGATCCCCAAGGACCATCCAGTGCCACCCCTGTCCCACCCCAGACCCACACCAACCCCACCCTGGGCATCCCTGGCAGCGCTGTCCCAACGCTTCTGGAGCTCTGGCAGCCTCGGGGCCGTGCCCATTCCCTGGGGAGCCTGGGCAGTGCCAGCACCCTCTGGGGGAAGAACCTTTCCTGCTCTCATGGAATCACTGGGTTGGAAGAGTCCTTCAAGATCATCGAGTCCAACCCAGCCTCAACCCCTCACCTAAACCCTGGCACCCAGTGCCACATCCAGGCTTTGTTAAACACATCCAGGGATGGTGACTGCACCACCTCCCCAGGCAGCCATTCCAGAACTTTATCAACCTTTCTGTAAAACACTTTTCCCCAATATCCAACCTGAATTTCCCTTGGTGCAGCTTGGGACTGTGTCCTCTGGTTTTCCAGCCTGATGTGCCCTGGGCCAGCTCCAGCCGTTCCCTGGCTCCTGTCCCTGTCCCAGAGCAGAGATGGGAGCTGCCCCAGAGTGCAAAGCACCTGGAATCCATGATCATCCTGCTGAAATTTTCCTTGTATGTGTTGCCCTTCTTCTGTCTCCGTGCACCTCTGCATAAAGTTTGGCACCATCTCCTTTTTAACATTCCTGGAATCATAAAATTGAAATTACAGGAGACTTTCTTGTAGCATCTGTTCTGCTGCAGCCTCTGAGAACCTCCTGTGCTGCACTAAACAAGGTGATTAATCCCCACCTTTTGAGGTTTGATTCTTTTCCTCATCTTTTCTCCAGAGAGAGAGCTTTGCCTTCTGCTGTTTGGTTTTTCTTGGTAGTGTAGGTGGTTTTTGCTTTTTTTTTTTTTTTTTTTTTTTGTTTTTTTTTTTGTTTTTAACATTTCACTCTTGCTGTTGCTTATTGGCCCCCAGATCCAAACTTAAAATGCCAAAGGCAGTGTTTGCTGTAGCTTCAAGTCCTCAAAACTTGATGTGGAAATTGAAGCCTCCAGCTCTGTTCCTTCTGCCCTTTGTTTCATCATAGGTGATAAATTTTCCCATCAAAAGCTTCCCAGTCTGTGATATGTGAAGGAAAAGGAAACAGAAGGGGTTCTTCCATAATTACAGGGCTATAATAAAAATAAATGTGGTAACAGGAGACACAACACCTCTGAATATGAGCCCTCAGAGTCAGCACTTCTGTTGGGTAGAAAGGTATTTTTATCATCAGAGGATGGTACAGAAACTTACACCCCACACCCAAAAGTTCCCATCTCTTGAAAGTACAGAAGTCCCAAAACATCTCTGCAATTAAATTTGACCTTTAAAAATATTAGATCCAGGGCTTTCCTTTGAAATTCCTTTCTAGAGACAATGAGGATATTATTTAATGCTCCTTCCCCCACCCAAGAGTAGAGGTGAGCATTGCCCTCACACAGCTCATGGACACGCAGAAAGAATTGTGCCAAACTCTGCCTGGGTCCTGTTTGCCATTGCACAGGGATTTCCATCTGCCAGCAGGCCCTTGCTGCTGTGAAAAAAGGAACAAAAAGTTCCCCACATGAAGAGCTCTGCCCACCAAGGGCTCACAGATGAATTTAATCTCTTCTCCTCTTCTCCTGTTTCCAGATTTCGCAGAGTTCGTTTTCCTAGGGCTGTTCCTCACTGAGATGTCTTTGAAGATGTATGGGCTGGGGCCAAGGAATTACTTCCACTCTTCATTCAACTGCTTTGACTTTGGGGTGAGTAACGTCCAGCAGGGTGGATAAATCATGGAATGGTTTGGGGTGGAAGGGACATTAAAATCATCTAATTCCAACCCCCTGCCATGGGCAGGGACACCTTCTACTGTCCCAGGTTGCCCCAGCCCCGTCCAACCTGGCCTTGGACACTTCCAGGGATCCAGGGGCAGCCACATCTCCTCTGAGAATTCCATTCCAACCCCTCCCCACCCTCACAGGAAAGAATTCCTTCCCAATATCCCGTCCAACCCTGCCCTCTGGCAGTGGGAAGCCTCCCTCCTGTCACTCCATGTCCTTGAAAACCCTCCCTGTGCCAAGCAGGTGTCTCTCCTGTCATTCAGGTGCTGGGCGTTTAAGGATGAAGTGGTGCTGGGAGCATCTCCTGCGGGGACCAGTCCCTGTATAAATTAGCAGTGAAATGCATTAAGCTTCCCTCGTTATCCTCCTTTTGGAAGGGAAGTGACAGCGGGGGGATTTCATTTCCTCCAGCCCCGGGCTGTTGGCAGCATCAGCGCCCCTGAGCGCTCTGATTGCCGGCAGATTCTGTCCCTCCCATTGCAACGAGCTGATTGAAAGACAAAAAAGCCCCCATACATCTTCCTGCTCATGCCACCCACTGAGCAGCCTTCACCTGGAGTCACACAGGCAGAGCTTTTCAGACATCACCAGGAGCAGCAAACACCTGACGAGGTGACAGCAGGGCAATAATTCAAATTCTTTCAGTGCAGAAGTCCAGGCTCAAACTGCAGCTCTGGTGCGAATAGCAGCACTGGGTTTGGCTCCACCTGACAAAGAGCCTGGCGTGTGAATGTTAATTTATTCATTAAAAGCTATTAGCTGTAATCTGTGCTCGCAGGGGAGAACTCGGCCTCTCTTATCTGCAGCTGGGCTGAGCAGGACTCAGCTGTTGTAACAATCCAGATACGGAGCTTTAGATCCAGCCACGGGCACAGGGAGAGCGGCTCAGGTCACTGCACTCCTCACCCTGCCCTGCTCTGACACTCAGGCTGTTGTTTCTAGCTTTTATCTGCCAAAATGCTGGGAGTGACTCTTCCTCCACGAAGCCAAATTCCTCTGCTCCCACAAGGGAGGAGGAGATGTTGTCACCTTCAGCAAGTGACCCTCCTAAATCCAAGGCTCTGAGTTGAGCCAATTTATTCTTTTTTTGGCCGTGACAGCAGCAAAGCTCAGAGTAAATAGAATTTGAGATTCAGTTACTCACCCGTGTCCAGCACCCTGAGGTGTTGCACGAGGCTGTCCCAAATGTGGGCTCTGGTTTTGGGGTGTCCTGGCAGCTGTGGTGGCTCAGAGGGTTGGGATGGGTTGTCCTGCACAGCCCAAGGGACAGTGCCCAGACCCAGACTGTCCATAAATCGTCCTTTAGTGGTGTTACTGCTGCCTGGTGAGGGCTGCCCTAGAACAGAGTCTGGACAGAGCTAAAGAATAAAGTAGGGTTTTTTTAGGAGGCCTCAATAGATCCAGCTTGGGCAGCACAAGGGTCGATGTCCTGCACTGGGTGGGCTCTGAGCTGCCCCCCAGGCTGGTTTCCAATTTCCTTGGATCCCTGAATCCAGGATGCTCATTCCACAGAGAAAGCTTGTCAGGGACAGGTGATTTAGGAGCTTGCACAAAGCAAAGGCTGAACTCAGGAGATGTCTGAGCTTTGTGGGCTGTGCAGCCCTGGCAGGGAGCTCTGCTGAGGGTTTCCCAGGAGGGAAAGCTGTTGATCTGTTGCTAATTCCTCCTCCTTCAGAGAATCCATAGGGATCCTCCTCCTGTCTGTGTTTTTCCCTCCCTCACCCACCTTCCAGCCCCCAGAACGAATTCAGCACTGGAGCACCACAGAGCTTTGTACCCAGTTTTGTCTGACAGTGGAACATCACAGAGCTCTGTACCCAGTTTTGTGCGACAAACTGTCGAGATGGAGCCGTGCGAGTGCACAGGGTGAAACAATAAACCAGAGCAACATCTGCCTGGGGAGCACCAGCCCAGTGGGAACCAGGCTCCCAGGAGGGCCTGCTGAGGAAATTAATTATCAGTGCTGTGTGCAGGGGCTGAGGAAAGGCTTTTGCTGGTTCATGTGGGTTCGAAAAGCCAGGTGTCTGCTAAGGAAGGCAAGAGCCTTCCCTGAAATGGAAAATGTAAACCCCCTCCCTCTGAATTATTATAATTTTGAAATTAAGGGGCTCTCAGGCAAAGATATGGGCGTAGGAATAACAGCTATTTAACAGGAAAATTAAAAATACAAATGCAATAGTACAAAAAAAAAAACAAAAAAAAAACAAACCACTGCCAGAGTGAGAAGAGGCCCTGGCAGCCTGTGGGTCAGGGAGGTGGCAGCAGTCCCATCCCATGGTGGCTCAGCCCTCCTGCAGTGCCAGCTGTGCTTCTGCTGGAGCAGGGATCCTGCACAAGGGTGGAGTTTTCCTCTGAAGCTCCAGGGCTGGTGTGGATGGGCCTGGGCTTCCTCTGGGAATGCAGTGGGGAAGAAAGCTGCTCCTCTGGGAATGCAGTGGGCAAAGGCTGCTGTGGTGTTCCAAGGTCAGATTGTATCCAGGTAGGAATGCTTGGCTCCTCCCCTGGGCGGAGCCTCTCCCCATGGATGATGGAATTTTCTCAGCCATGCAGGGACACTCAGTGGCCATGAACAGAAGAGATCTCCTGGAGGGAGGATTGGCTGTGGGAGAGATAAAGAAAAGTGCCCAATGCACAGAGGATACCTGCCCCAGCTCTGACAGGTGGGAATAGAACACACACCCAGCTACACCTGAGACAATGAAGGATTCCCAATGGTGGGAGAGAAGTTTTAGTTCTTCTTCTTCAGATGGGAGACAGTGGAATTATCAGCTACTGTGGATCTCCTTTTCCCTCTGTATTTTCTGGATGCCCAGGGCACAGCGTGTGTTGCAGGATACTTAAGCAGTGATGGAATTTTCAGACATCCAAGTTTTTGTCATGAAAGGGTGGGAAAAGGAACTGTTGGCATTTGCAGTTGAGCCAGCAATAAAAAATTCTAATTAAAAATGACAGTGTCCTTCAAAAAAAAAAAGGTATTTTGAGGTACTTTGATTGCTAGAGAAGAAAGCATTCAAGAGAATTGCTAGAGAAGAAAGTGTATAAATCACAGAGTGTTCTCCTCCTGGGTATGGAGAAATCTGGGGTGAGGTTTTCCAGTTCTCCTGGCTAATTTAGGATTCTCCTGAACTTTTTGTAACAAAGGGGTTCCCAGCGCTGCTGCCCTCATGAATCCTCCCTCCCACTGCACAAACCAGCTGGGCTCTGGTGATAACCAGTTCTAAACTGGTGTTTATGGTGTGCTCTGCCCAGCTGGTTTATGCTCGTATAACTCCCAGAGCAGTGGGAGCTCAGAAATGTTGGGTTCATGTGAATTATGCCAGCAATTGGCAGGGAAATGCCTGATCCTGGTAACTCTGCAGAAACTTGTGTGGCTGTAATTGTCCTTCCCAGCTGTGCTGAACCCATCACTGTTTGTCCTTTTCCTAATGAAGAATTTTTTTTAGGAGATTTTTTTCCTTGCTTGAGGTGAATTCTCTTCCATCCTTAAACTAACCAGAAAAACAAAATTTGAAAAACCCATCTTGATTTGGGACAATTTTTTCAGTACCCCAAGGCTGAGGGCCAGGCAGATGATGGGGCGTCTGTGCCAGAGGCTTTGCAGGATCTCATAATAATTATTGCTTTAATTGCTCTCCTAAAGACTCTCAGCTGCCAGAAGTTTCTGGTAGATGTTACCCAGAGCTGCTGTTCTGCTGTGGATGAAGAGTTTTAGTCCTTCTGATGGGAAGGGGAGGATGGGGCAGTGCCCTCCTGCAGTTCTGCAAGTTGTTTGGGGTGAGAAAAGGAATGACAGTGGCCTGACAGGAGAATGTCCTTTTTTGCTTTAGTTTTAAGCTTGTTTAAAACAAAAATCTCGGGTTATCACTCACATTTTGTGGTAAAAACCTCAAGTTTTATTTTCTTTCTGAGTCCCATCAAGTGTTGGCATTTGCAGTTGAGCCAGCATTAAAAAAATCGAGTTAAAAATTACAGTGTCCTTCAAAAAAAAAAAAAAAAAAAGGTATTTTGATTGCTAGAGAAGAAAGCAACAAGGTCCTCTCAGTGTATAAATCAGAGTGTTCTCCTCCTGGGTATGGAGAAAGCTTGGTGAGGTTTTCCAGTTCTCCTGGCTAATTCAGGATTCTCCTGAAGAGCCTGAACTCTGATTCCTGAGCCTCTCTGAGAGCCCCCCAGGGAGCTCACCAGCAGCTGTGCCCTCTCTCAGTGGTCTCTCCCCGCAGGTGATCGTGGGCAGTATTTTTGAGGTCATCTGGGCTGCAGTGAAGCCAGGAACCTCCTTTGGCATCAGCGTCCTGCGAGCCCTGCGGCTGCTGAGGATCTTCAAAGTCACCAAGTAAGTGCAGCCCCCTTGGCACTCACAGCAGAATCTGAGCACCCCAGGGAATCCCTGTCCCCAGAGCCAGGAGGAGAGTGCTTTCCACATTTATCAACAATAAACTAATAATTAAATCGCTAAGAAGTTAGAAATAAACCAAAAAAACCAATGCCCCAACCCTCTGGGGGAGCTGGCACAAAATCCCTGCCTGCCCCAAGCTCCAAGGTCTGCACTGGGGGACAGGAATAGATTGAACCTGCAGATGCAGAATTCCTCTTTCCTTGGCTGGGCAGTTGGAAATGTTGGGAATTCCTGAGCCTGGATTTACACCCACAAGGGATTTTAAGAGCCCTTTCTCTCCTCAGCCTCACGTCCAGGTTTGTCTGCCCTTGGTTCCTCGGTGGGCTGACAGTAGGATGTGCTTCTTTGCTTTATCTTTAGGCTTGTTCAAAGCAAAAATATTGTGTTATCGCTTGTGATTCGTGGTAAAAAACCCAAGTTTTATTTTCTTTCTAAGTCCTATTGATCTGATGACAATTCCTTAAGTGGGAATGACAGTGGGCTGACAGGAGAATGTCCTTTTTGCTTTGGTTTTAAGCTTGGTTAAAACAAAAATCTCAAGTTATCACTCATATTTTGTGGTAAAAATATTTTATTTTCTTTCTAAGTCCCATCAACTTAGAATGTCCTTCTTTGATTTATCTTTAGGCTTGTTTAAAACAAAAATATTGTATTATCACTCGTATTTTGTGGTAAAACCCCCAAGTTTTATTTTCTTTCTGCGTCCCATCAGCTTCCCACTGATCTGATGACAATTCCTTAAGTATTCAGGCTCTGGAAAAGCAGCTTCCCTGGGGATTGCTGGGTGCTAATCCCGGGGCTGAGCTGCTGTGTTGACACAAATCTGAAATGTGTTCCTGCTGCCTGGGCTGGGATGTCAGAGTTTTTCAGCCTGGAGACTCTGAGGTGGAATTTTCACTCAGGTTTCCACAGCTTTTCTGTTGTTTTCGTGCTCCTGCCTTGAGTTAATGTGTGCTGGCATTAGCAAACAGCTCCTGTGCCATTTCCAAACCCATCCAGAGCTGTTTCTGCAGGATTTCTCTGGAAACTGATGACAAATTTAGGTGCTCCTGCTGTTGTTTTCCACCTTATTTTTTACACCATTGCCTCTTCAGTTCTCCCTTGTTTCCACCACTCCCTGAATTCTTCGTAGCTTGGAGGAACAGCCCCTCCCTCCAAAAATACCCCAACCACCTTAAACAGATAAAGAAAATCTGAGCAAACCAGTCATTTGAAGCAACCAGGAATGAGTTTTGTAGCTCTGAGGGGCTGATTTGTACCTGCTAATTGTTTACTGCTAATTATTACTATTCAGATCCCAGATATGTGTGTGGTACTGTGTCATTTGTTGTCCTCTGGGACAAACAGGGTGGAAACTTGAAGTTCTGTAAATGTCCAGCAAAAAAAAAGTGGCTACCTGCACCAAAAATGTCACTGTGCCTTACATTTGCACTGATTTACATGTAGGAAACTCCTGGGTTCACAGCAAATTCTGAGCAATTTTCACAAGTTCATTTTACCCAGAGCTGCTCAGATCTGCTCTTGCTGATTGGGTGCTATGCTTTGTAGAAATTTTGGATGTTTTTGCACGTTACAATTTTATTTTGGTGAGTTCTGACCACTGATTGCAGTCAGCATGATAAAGGGATGAAACATGGAATTATTTAGGTTGGAAAAGACCTTCAAGGCCATCGGGTCCAACCAGTTTTTCCAAGGTCACCACTCACCCATGTCCCCAAGTGCCACATCTGCAGGGTTTTAAATCCCTGCAGGGATGGTGACCCCACCACTCCCTGGGCAGCCTGGCCAGGGCTTGACAAACCTTTTAATGAAGAATTTTTTCCCAATACCCAACCTAAACCTGTCTGGGACAATTTGAGGCCGTTCCTTCTTGTTATTGCTCATTCTTTGGGAGGAGAGATTTAACTTCACAAACCAATCTGAGCGCTCTGCCCCATCTCAGGACAGCAAGTGACACTCTCAAGCCACTGATGCTGAAATTCCCCTGCCCTAATTAAGTGGATTTCTCACCCCACACGACAGAACTGAGTTCATTGCATGGCCAGAGCCAGGTCCCTGCAGCTCCCAGGGGGAATCCTGCTTTACCCCAGTGCCTGAGTGCACAGCTCGGTGTTTGCCTGGCTCAGGAGAGCCCCCAAAGTGCTGGCAGCAGGCACAGATTGCTGCCCACCCCTCTCAGTGCAGTTTTGCTGGAAAAACATCCTGACCCTCAGCAGTTTTCTCCTTTTTCCATCTCTTTCATAGCAGTTTTTGTCTGAAATTCCCTGCCCTGGTTTGTTTTTCCTTTGTGTTTAGCAGGAGAGGCTGCAGTGCTCCTACTCTGAATAATCAATGGGATTATTCAAATTATGATTTGAATTGATTGGATTGTGATTGGGATTTTGGTTCCCACATCCCAAATCAGTGTAGCCATGGACAGCAGAGTTAAATGGGTAAAAGGTGACAGCAGGACAAGGGCACACAGCCCAAGAGGGGCTAAAATTCAGTGAGGAGGATGAGGACCAAAGAGCTCCCCACGTTTTCTTCATTGTCCTGACAGAGCTGAGCAGGGTCTGGCTTCTGCAGGAGTCAACTCTTGGTGCCTTGGGAGCATCAAATCCTTCCCCTCCTCCAAGGAGAGCAGCTCAGCCCCTTTAAACCCTGAGCAGGCTTGGTTCAACTTACTCAAAGTTGAAGTTATTCTCCCAACAGACAAGATTTCCCCCTGCAACCTTTGTCACTGTGTTGTGGATGTAATTTTTCCTTGGAATGAGTGCAATGGGATGTAAGATCCTTGGTATGGACATCAGAGAAACCTGGGGTGGGTCAGTGCTCCCAGCTAGGCCTGGGAGAAGGAAGAGGGGGAAAACAAAGGCAAAAAGACAGGATGGTGCTCCTCCTCATCTGACTCCAAGCTCTGAGCTTCTCAGACAAATCTATGGAATCCCTCCTGCTGGAAAGCCTCTGTGGGAAGGAGCTCAGAGTGGGGGTCTGGAGGGCACTTGGGGGAGAAGGAATCATGTGCTGCTGCTGGGAATTGGCTCTGGACAGCAGCTCCCAGTGTCAGGAGCTGGAAAGGAGAGAAAAAGAGGGAAAAATCCTCCCCATGGCTCTAAATCCCTCTTCTCCTGCCTGCTCCAGCCCCGTTGTTCCAGGCTCCCATGTGTCCAAAGGGATCTTGTCAAATTGGTAGCTGCCCCTGCATTTCCTAATCCATTGGTTTTCCTCCTACAAACACTCCCTGCTTGTTCCCAGCAGGGCAAGAAATCCAGGGAAGAGCTGTTCCAAAGTTTTGGAACCCTCTCGGAATGTGCCAGGAGCTGTTCCAGGGGATGGGGAGATAAAACCAAAGCAACTTCAGCCCCTGGCCAGATGTGCTGGGATGGGTCACTCAGGGCTGGGCTGAGCCAGTCCCTCTTGCCAGGCTGGAATTAACATTCTGGATTTGTTTCCACACCCTGAGGCCACTGCTTGGTCCTGGATGCCTGGATGTGAGATTCCCACAGGAATGTTTAAAACTGGGGATTTAATCCACTGCTGGATACTTGCAGTGGATGGGATGGGAGGACAACCTGCAAGGATGTCCAGGTGGGAATGAGGTGTTGATTCCTGATTTTATTCCTGATTTGTGTCTAATGGAGGCTGGGGCTTGCTGTTCCCATCTCCAATCTCACCTTCATTGATAAACCCCTGCTCCTGACACCCCTCCTGACTGCTGTGCCAGGTGAGAAGATGCCAAAAGGATGAAAAATCCCAGGAAAAGGTTCCTAAGGAAGTAATTCAGACATTCCCTGACTGTTGTGTGTGGGTGCTCGCACACCAAGTGACCATCTCTGCTCTCTGGTTCTCAAGAGATTTTACCACTCCCTGAGCTGTGTTTTCCAACAGTAGAAGGGAGTTTAAAGACTCTGATATCCCTTGTCATTCTTTTCCTTTTTTAAACAAGTGTCTTGGTTTGAAAAGACAGGAGTCTGTGAAGGGAGGCTAGAGTCTCCCGTGAAATGGAAAAGGTAAACCCCCCCTCCCTCCGAATGACTACAATTTTGAAATGAAAAGGCTTTCAGGCAAAGATATGGGAATGGGAATAACAGTTCTTTACTAGGAAAAAAAGGCTAAATAATAATAATAAATATAATTAGTACAAACAACACTACTTATAGAGTCAGAAACCTGACACCCTGAGGAGTCAGGGTGTTGGTGATAGTCCAGTTAAGTGGTGGCTGCTCCTCCTGGAGTGGCAGATGAAATGCTGCTGAAGCGGTGGTCCTGTAGAAGGGTGTAGTTTTCTCTGAAGGTCTGGTGACAGAGTAGATGGGCCTGGTCTTCCTCTGGGAATCCAGCGGAGAAGAAGCTGCTCCTTTGAGAATCCAGCGAAGAGGCTGTTCTGATGTCCCAAAAATGCTGATTTTTTGCAGGTAGGGATGCTTGGCTCCTCCCTCTGGGTGGAGCATCTCCCAATGGGATGATGTAACCCCATCAGTCACGCTGTGAGTCATTCAATGGCCCATTAACAGAAGATATCTCCCCGGAGGGAGACATTGTTCTTGGAAGAGATAAGAAAACTGCCCACTTCCAACAGATGGCAATAGAATATATGCTTATCTTACAAGCCAGGACAACAAGAAATAATTAAAGCAGTAATAATAATATCAGTGAAGTTGTAAAAGACTTCAGGATCTTCTCATCCAACCATTCCCAGCACAGCCAAGGCTGCCACTGACCATGTCCCCAAGTGCCACATCTTTTAAATCCCTGCAGGGATGGGGATTCCCCCACTGCCCTGGGCAGCTTTTTCCAATGTCTGACCATCCTTTCCATGAATAATATCCAACCTCAACCTCCCCCAGTGCAACTTGAGGCTGTTTCCCCTTGTTCCATGATGCCTTGGTTTGAAAAGCCAGGTGTCTGCTAAGGAAGGCAGGAGCCTCCCCTGAAATGGAAAATGTAAACCCCCTCCCTCTGAATTATTATAATTTTGAAATTAAGGGGCTCTCAGGCAAAGATATGGGGGCAGGAATAACAGTTCTTTACCAGGAAAATTAAAATACAATTGTAAAATAGTACAAAAAAAAAAAAAAAAATCCCCACTGGCAGAGTCAGAAGACGCCCTGGCAGCCTGTGGGTCAGGGTGGTGGCAGCAGTCCCATCCCATGGTGGCTCAGCCCTCCTGCAGTGCCAGCTGTGCTTCTGCTGGAGCAGGGATCCTGCACAAGGGTGGAGTTTTCCTCTGAAGCTCCAGGGCTGATGGGGATGGGCCTGGGCTTCCTCTGGGAATGCAGTGGAGAAGAAAGCTGCTCCTCTGGGAATGCAGTGGGGAAGAAAGCTGCTCCTCTGGGAATGCAGTGGGCAAAGGCTGCTGTGGTGTTCCAAGGTCAGATTGTATCCAGGTAGGAATGCTTGGCTCCTCCCCTGGGCGGAGCCTCTCCCCATGGATGATGGAATTTTCTCAGCCATGCAGGGACACTCAGTGGCCATGAACAGAAGAGATCTCCTGGAGGGAGGATTGGCTGTGGGAGAGATAAAGAAAAGTGCCCAATGCACAGAGGATACCTGCCCCAGCTCTGACCAGTGGTGACAGAACTCACACCCAGCTATACCTGAGACACGTGGGAAATAAATTCCTATTAATTTCTCCCCAAAGGCTCTTCCCCACTCATGTTTTCCCTTGGCTGCTCTGATCCAACACAGGTACTGGAATTCCCTGAGGAATCTGGTGGTCTCCTTGCTGAACTCCATGAAGTCCATCATCAGTTTGCTGTTCCTGCTGTTCCTGTTCATCGTGGTCTTTGCTCTGCTGGGGATGCAGCTCTTCGGAGGGCAGTAAGTTGGTGAATTTTTTTTTTTCCTTAAAGTCAGGAATAAATTGTGAGATTGTATTTTTTGGTTGGACTTAGATGTTTATTAGTTTTCATTTATGTTATAGTTTTGTAAGTTGTGAGTTATATAGTACTTTTCTTTAACAAACTAAAAAATTGAGTTGTATCTCTTTTTTCACAAGATCTTTTAAGGATAAACTGTCTAATTCAGAAATAACACTTAAATTATTTTTATTTTTAACTCAATAGCTAACTATTTGTCTTTTGTAATGTATATTTTTTATTTGATGACACAATGCTACTTAAACTTATGAAGTAGAAGGTAAAGAAGAAGGACTCACTTCTATCCTAAGACTTTAATTTTGTTTTATATATATTATTATATTCTAAAATGTTAAACTCTAAGTTTTTTACTTTGTGATACACATTTTTATTTAAACTACACACTCATAATCTTAGTTTTATTATTTAATTTTGGAAGTTTTATAATGGCTTTAGGTCTTGGGGGTTACTGTCTGTTAGTATAGAAAGTTGAAAATTTTTGTAACTAGGGTTCTAACAGGAGGTGTAAGGAATCTTTGTTTTGCCTGGAAGGGTCCACATCCCTGATTTCAGGGCTGGGGATAGGGGAATCATTCCTGTTGTGGTGTTTTCCCTGGAGCTGGGTTATTTCCTAAGGGAGAATTTCCCCAGTTCAAAGCTGCCCCTTCATGCCCAGGACACCCAGAGCTGAAGCAGGACTGGGGGGCAGCACTTTCTGTACTCTTCATTCCCTGGAAACCAGAGTGCCATTATATTTATCCACTATAAAACAGAATATCCAAATATGAAATATAATGGCACTCTGGAATATTTTCCTGCTGGAAAACACAGTTTTGTTGGATCTGATTATTTTCATTAGAAATGCCAGTAGTGGTGAGTTTTGCAGTTAGGACCATCGCAGTGTTACCATTTAAACTCCAGCTTCACTTCTGAACTGAAATAATGAAATGGTTTTATTAGGTCTTTTATTTTCCCAGTCAATACCTATTTTATCTTTAAAATAGTAAAAAGGAAATTATCTGCTAAGAGAGAAATTTCAATTTGGGCTTTTACACTTGAGGATGAAAACTACTTGGAATGGCTCATTCTGTAAAATCATTGGAGATTTTTGATTTTTCATTTTAATTGGGGTTGAAAATGAATTTCAAAGCATTGGAATTTTCTCTGGGAATGAAATTGAGTTTTTGCTGATGGTTCTGTTAAGCACCTTCTGAGATATTCCCCACCGAGCTTGCCTGGGGTGTTACAGCCAGGTAGAACAAATGTTGCTCCCTGACTTGGTTTATGGGGTGTTAAAGGGTGTTCCAGGGCTGCCTGGAGCTGCCTGTCCCTCCCCACTCTGGTTTTTATTTCTTCCTTCTCTCCAGGTTCAATTTCCAAGATGAAACTCCAACCACGAATTTTGATACCTTCCCTGCTGCCATCCTCACAGTCTTTCAGGTAAAGCCATTCCTTGTCCTGGGGCAGTGCTAGAATTGGAATTCCTGGGTGTTTCTTCCTGCTTAGGGAGGGCAAACAAGTCCCCAAAAACCTGTGGAATTTAGGAAAGGGGGACTCCTTCCTTCTCATGTGTTTTACTTTGCTGACCAATACATGCATCACTAAAAATCAATTTAAAAATCAATGCTGTGGTATTAAGGAAAACTAGAACAAAAGATGTATTGCTAGGAGGGAAATTGCTGATAAAACAGATATTTCTGTGCTAAATTAAAATAATTAAATTAAGATGCCCAGGCTGTGCCACATCTGAGAATGCTCTTTGTGTTCTCCAGCCCCTGCCCACAGAGCTGCAGCTCTGGAACATGCAATGCTTGGATTTATAGCCAAATTGTGCAGCTGTTTTCTACCTGTCTTTTTAAAAAACAATAATTTTAATAGTTTTAAAATAATTAGAAAATAATGTTTTCAGGTGTTTCCCAGCTCAGGAGAGTTGGGGCTGCTCCAGGTGCAGGTGACCCACACAGATCCAGCATTTCCAGCCTTCTCCTGCACAATGTGGGCTCCCCCGATCCAAAATTCCCCAGATCTCAGCAAGGTCTGGCTGATGTATTTCAGTGTCACGACCCCAAAAAGAGATAAAAAGGAAGGGAAGGGGGATGATGACAATTTCTGGATTAAGACAGAAAAAGAATCTGAAGGAAAATGTGTCCTGTGAGCTCTGCAGGAGCCACTGCCCAGATGTGAGGCAGGTTCAGTGCTCACCTCACAGGATATTGCCCATCACGGGGGATTAAGATTTGCATAAGATTTTCCTGCTCATCAAAGGAAGGGCTCAGAGACAGGTATTGCCAGGGAGCAGCTCCGGATATGAGCCATGGGAATGTTGGTTTTGGTTTGCTTTGGGACTGGAGTTGCCTGTGGAATACTCAGCTGGAATATTTCCTATTAGTCCTGGGATAAATACGGTGCAATGTGGGGTGAAGGAAAGCACATGGGTTTAAGGTATTTGTCTGGAATGTCAGAGGTTGGAGCTAAACCCAGCAATAGCCATCAGCACTGGATTAACTGTGGTCTCCCAGAGGCTCTTTGATACCCTCTGCTGTCCTTCCACCCCACTCCTTCCCTGAGCTGCAAACTCCAGCTCAGTGTTTCTTCCCTCTGGGGTTGGGATCCCTTTCCAAAGTTTTCTTCCATAATCTCAGTCAGGCTGAGCAGAGCAGCATCAGTCAGAGACAGCATTCAGTGTGCTGAATAAATAAAGTTAGATACACCCTGCCCACTCCTGTACCTCTGGGGATTCTCTGTGTAAGAAGCTTCTCAAACAAACCCTTCTGCCCTCTGCTTTAGCCCATTTTTATCCCAGCAGCCCTGGCTGGGTCACGGTCCTGTCACTGGACACCCAGGATGGGTTTTGTCCACCTGGCAGCTGGCTGAGCTCAGCCTAAATTCCCTCAGAGGAGCATCAACCTCCACCTCCAGCTCCTGAGGAAGTCTGTGAGCTGAATGTCCAGCTGTGAATAATCCAAATACACACACAGACAACATCCATGAGCACAGAGCCTCTGGAAAGCAGAGTTCTGTGTTAGGTACCTGTGCCCTGCTCCCTGATTTCCTCTGGAAATCCTCACAGGTTGCTGAGGGCAGAGCAGAGCAGTGGTGACAGCTGGAAATGAGGAGTGGCAGTGGCAGGATGGGAGCAGAGCTCTGTGCCCATGTCACACAGAATCACTGGGTTGGAAGAGACCTTCAAGATCATCGAGTCCAACCCAGCCCCAACCCCTCACCTAAACTCCGGCACCCAGTGCCACATCCAGGCTTTGTTAAACACATCCAGGGATGGTGACTGCACCACCTCCCCGGGCAGCCATTCCAGAACTTTATCACTCTTTCTGTAAAAAACCTTTTCCTAATATCCAACCTAAATGTCCCTTGGTGCAGCTTGAGACTGTGTCCTCTGGTTCTGTCAGTGCTGCCTGGAGGAAGAGCCCAACCCCACCTGAGCACAGCCACCTTTCAGGAGCTGTACAGAGTGATCAGCTCACCCCTGAGTCTCCTTTTCTCCAGGCTGAGCTCCCCCAGCTCCCTCAGTGGTTCCTCACAGGGTTTGTGTTCCCAGCCCCTCTCCAGCCTCATTGCCTCCTCTGGACGTGCTCCAGGTCCTCAACGTCCTTCCCAAACTGAGGGGCCAGGACTGGGCACAGCACTTGAGGTGTGCCCTCACCAGTGCTAGTGTCTGGCTGTGGGTGGATGTCAGAGCATCCTGCCTGTGGGACAGGACATGGAGCTACAGGAATTCAGCCTTTCCTCAGGCATCTCCCTTTCACTGCAGCCCCTGGAAGCAGCACAATCCTGCTTCTGCTCCTGTCCCACCCTTAACCTGCTCATTATTCCATTAACATTTCACAGCAGCTCTTGACAGCTGCTTTATTCCATCCCCTGCTGGCTCCTCAGTGTTAAGCAGTGAGATGTACTTCAGATGGTCATTTGGGGCAGCTGAAGGCTGTTTGGAGCCCAGGGAATAACAGAAAGAACCAAAACACATACAGAAACAACATCCATGAGCACAGAGCCTCTGGAAAGCAGAGTTCTGTGTTAGGTACCTGTGCCCTTGCTCCCAAGTCCTCATTGCCTGTGCCTCTCCCTCTGCAGTGCTGTCCTTCCCTCTCCTCAGCAAAAATTCCTTACAGCATCCCTAAAGAGACCTGAGAAAGCAGAAGGAATTTCATTAACTGCTTGAGGACAGAGCCAGCAGATCCTGGATCCTTCAGGCTGCTCCCTAATTACTTAAGTAATTCCTGCAGCTGATGGGTGACCGTGGGAAGGACACAGCTCCTCTTTCCAGGGCCTCAGGGAGCATCCTCAGCTTGTCCAGGCAGGCTGCTCAGTTTAGATTATTTATCTCTCTGCAAAAGCCCCCAAAAACGCCTCTTTTTTTTTTTTCTTGAACTTTTTGTTCCACTTGTAAATAATCCAAAAGTTGGATTTTGAACCCAGACCCTGCTGGACTTTGTCATACCTGCAAATCCTGGTCTTCTGCTTGGGAATAGAAAAGTTCCCAATGGTTGCCCTTACCATGAATATTTGTGTGATCAGAAATCACTTTATGGCTATTCCCAGAAAGCAGGAGCAGCTGTGAATTCAAGGGAATTCTGTAAATGCACATTTGTGGACAATACTTTGCTTAATTGAGTGGCAGATTTGAAAGCCCAAAGCCCTGTTCCATATTCTGTGGTGCAAATCCAGAGTAGCTCCAGCAGTTTGGGTCTGAATCCTGTTTTTGGAATTATTTGAGGCTGAATTGTGCATTTGGGAGAGGAGTTGGTGTCTGCACTGGGTGTCCTTGTGTCTGGACTTGCTCTTGCCCAGTGCTGTCATCAGCACCATCCCTGCAGCCAGAAATTTCCTCTCTCTCAGCAGCTGACAGCCAGGCTGGAGGTTGCAGGCTGGAGTTTGCAGGCTGGAATTTTCAGTCATTCCAAGCATCCTGTGTGCACATGGAAGTCCATTACTACAGCACACATCAGGCTTGGGGCTTTTTTTTTTTTTTTTTTTTTTTTTTTTTTTTTTTTTTTTTTTTTTTTGTTGCTTTTTTTTTTTTCACCTACTAAACCCAAAGACAACTTTCTGTTTTGGAGTTGGACCTTCACATCCCGATGTTTTAATGCACTAAAAGTGGTCATTGTTTGACTCTGCTAGGGCAGGCAGAGGGTGTGCTGATGTGCCCAGAATTCCAGATTTTGGGAAGAAAGGAACGCCAGACAATTCAGAGGGGTGCAAAATGAGCATTTAGCATGGCAGGGCTTGTTGGAGTCTTGCACACTGATTAGTTTTCCTATTATTCCTGTATTCGTTAATTAGCCCTGGGCTGATAATCAGAGGTGCAGCTCTGTGCTTGTCCCTGCCCAAGGACTAGGAGGGCCAGAGTCCCCTTCAATCTGTCCCCTGCCCTGTGCTCACTCACAGAGGTTGTTGTTTCTGTTTAGGGATTTTTTTGGGGGGGGCTTTGTGGCCCTCTGGGTCAAACCTGGTGAAACTGAAAAGGAACCCGTGGTGTGCAGCCCCTGCAGTGGTCGTGGTGCCCAGGAGTGATGCCCAGGCACATTCCAGCTGCAGGAAGGCTCTGCCAGCCCCGAAGGGCAGAGGAGGGGTGGCAGGAGGTGACAGAGCTCCTGGGGACAGGGAGTGAGGGCTGGGGGAGCTGAGCAAACCCAGCCCTGCCTGCAGGAAGGGCATGAGAGAGGCTGGCACCTGCAGAGCTCCCACTCGGGGCACTGCTCTGGGAGCTCAGGGCTTTCTTGGGGCTGTGGGAAGTGCCCTGCCGGGTCAGGTGAAACCTAGAATCTCTGCACGGCTTAGAAAGGGAGAGGGGGAGAAAGAAGTGTCAGAACGTGGATTTTTGTTTCCTCTGCCTGTGTGAGGGTCCCTGGTCGAGGCTGGCAGTGGGCAGGTGACCCAGAGGGGCAGGGCAGGGTCACCCAGTCCCAGCCCAGCCCCACCAACCCCACCTGGGCATCCCTGGCAGCGCTGGCCCAACGCTCCTGGAGCTCTGGCAGCCTCGGGGCCGTGCCCATTCCCTGGGGAGCCTGGGCAGTGCCAGCACCCTCTGGGGGAAGAACCTTTCCTGCTCTCCAGCCTGACCTGCCCTGCCCCAGCCCCAGCCGTTCTCTGGCTCCTGTCCCTGTCCCAGAGCAGAGATGGGAGCTGCCCCTCGGGAGGAGCTGCAGCCCCTAGGGAGCTCTGCCCTCAGCCTGCTCCAGCTGAACAATCCCAGTGCCCTCAGCTGCTCCTCACGGGCCAACCCAGACCCTTCCCCATCCCCGTGCCCCTCCTTTGGACACTCTCTCACAGCTTTAGATCTTTTTCTGATATTGAGACACCCAAAACTCCCCAGCACTGGGGGTGAGGCTGCCCCAGCCCAGAGCAGAGCAGAACAATCTCTCCCTCCCCCATCTGGTGATGCTGTGCCTGGTGTCCCCCACGTGCTCCTCATTTCCCAGAGACAATCCTTGGTAGCTTTGCTCTGCCTGGGTCCCTCAGTACTTCCTTTCACAGAATTCACAGAATCACTGGGTTGGAAGAGACCTTCAAGACCATCGAGTCCAACCCAGCCCCAACCCCTCACCTAAACCCTGGCACCCAGTGCCACATCCAGGCTTGTTTTAAACACACCCAGGGATGGTGACTGCACCACCTCCCCGGGCAGCCATTCCAGAACTTTATCACCCTTTCTGTAAAAAACTTTTTCCTAATATCCAACCTGAATTTCCCTTGGTGCAGCCTGAGACTGTGTCCTCTGGTTCTGTCAGTGCTGCCTGGAGAAAGAGCGCAACCCCACCTGAGCACAGCCACCTTTCTGGAGCTGTAGAGAGTGACAAGATCACCCTCTCCTGTGAGTGACCCTCTCTGTCCCTCCCTTCTCTGTGCAGATCCTGACGGGGGAAGACTGGAATGCTGTGATGTACCATGGGATAGAGTCGCAGGGCGGCGTCCACTCGGGAATGTTCTCCTCCATCTACTTCATCGTCCTCACCCTGTTTGGTAACTGTATCCTTCCACGGGCATCCTTGGTGGCACAGTCCTTCCCATGCTGCTAGAAACCCCCGGTTTTCCCTAAATTCTCACAGCCTCATCCTTTAAAAGCCAAATTGTTGCCACGGCTTTGCTCCTGACAGCACTGAAGGTTAGTTGTCCAACTTGGTGTTGCTTTTCTTACGGCAACATAAGAATTTTTCATTTAATTTAAAGAAATTTTGTTTTGATTGTTGTGTTTTGTCTTGAAAATGTTCAATTAAGGGTTAATGTAGATTAAGGGAGAAATAATTGAGGGCGGGTCAGAGCAGGACCTTGAATATCTTCACAAACAGTTTGTTTTTAGTCAGGGGAGGACTGAGATGGGTTTGGTGGAGGTGAGTAGATGATGGTGGAGATGAGGCTCCATTCTCTTGGTGCCTTTGTCTAGGGCACCTCAACCAGCTGTGCCGTCCCAAATGCTCAGAATTAGCTCATCTCCACATAATGCTTAAAATTTATTTCTGGGTCTTGGGTTTCAGGTTCTGGGAGTGGTCAGTGTTCCAAGCCTTGGCACATGAAGTGTGTGTTTTGTTCTTCTGAGAGATGGAAATCTCTTGAGGGTAACAAGAAACTGGGAGCTTTTATCCCCCCAGTGTCCCAGGGTGTCCCAGCCAGGGGGAGGGGTGGTGTGTCCCAGAGGTCCAGGGAGGCAGGGACAAAGTGACACCGGGATGGGATTTGGGAAGGGAGGCTGTATTTTATATTTTATACACAAACAAGCAAAGCAGCTCCCTGATGGAGCAGCTAGGTGTGAGGAGGAGAGCCAGGAGGGCAGAAGGGCTGTGCTGGCCCTGTCCCTGTGCCAGTGGTGGCCGATGCTCTGTGACAGTGCCACCACCAACCAGCCACAGCATCACTGGTGTGAGGACACAGCCCTGAGCTGCACCAGGGGAGGTTTAGGCTCGACCTTAGGGAGAAATTGTTCCCAGAAAGAGTGATTGGGCATTGGAAAGGGTTGCCCAGGGAGGTTTGGAGTCCCCATCCCTGGAGCGTTTAAGGAGAGATTGAGTGTGGCGCTGGGTGACAAGGCAGTGGTCAGGTCTAGGTCGGGCTTGATCTCAAAGGGCTTTTCCAGCCTAGTTAATTCTGTGATTGTGTGATTTTGTGATTGGTTCTGTGATTGTGTGATTGATTGTGTGATTCATTGTGTGATTGATTCTGTAACCCTGTGATTCTCTGATTCTGTAGCTGATTCTGTGATTCATTCTGTGATTCTGTGATTGTTCCTGTAATCATGTGATTCTGTGACTGATTCTGTGGCTGCAGCCACGAGCTGTGTGGAGCCAGAGGGAGCATCCCTAAAACAGGAAACCCAGGAACTGTGGTAGAGCTGAGGCAGCCCTGGCTGCTTTATTTGTTCTGCAAAGTGGGATGGGAACGCCCCAAAGTGGGATGGGAACGCCCCAAAGTGGGATGGGAATGCCCCAAGGTGGGATGGGAACGTCCCAAGGTGGGATGGGAACGTCCCAAGGTGGGATGGGAACGTCCCAAAGTGGGATGGGAACGTCCCAAAGTGGGATGAGAACTCCCCAAAGTGGGATTGGAACGCCCCCAGGTGGGATGAGAACGTCCCAAGGTGGGATGAGAATGTCTCAAGGTGGGATGAGAACATCCCAAAGTGGGATGGGAGTGTCCCAAGGTGGGATGAGAACTGCCAGTGCTGCTGCTCCACCCAGGAGCTCCCATAAGGATTTCTCAACCTTCTCACTGGTTACAGTCCCAGCATTCCCCTTTTCCTGGGAGTCTTGTTTGGGCTGGAGATGCAGGAGAAAGGGAGAGGTGAACTGGGGGAAGTACTGGGGCTAAAGACAGAGTTCCTGCAGAAATGGGCTGCTCCAGCTGCAGTGGAGGTGACAAACCGTGCCATCCATGACATTGGTGCCCGTGGGTGGCACAGCAGTGCTCCAGCCCTTTGGCTTGGCTGGAATTCTGTCCTTCAAGATGAGGAGCAGGAACGGGGAAGAGCAGAGCAGGCAGTGGGAGCTGTGCCTGTCACACAAGTGTCCCCATGGATTTATCCCGTTCCTGGAGCCGTGGCAGTGATGCTCAGACATCTCCTCACAGAGCCAGCACGGCCCCTTCCAGAAACACCAGGCTCTGCAAAACTGGGTCAGAGGAGAGCAGGGAGGGAGGGAGAGCTCTAAATCCTCCGGGCTTGGCGTTTGGAAATGAGATTAAGCTGTAATCAGGCTTGACAGCACAGCTGAGGGAGGGACTTTTCACCTCCAAGCTGCCGAGATCCAGCGTTTTTGAGGAATGGGGCATTCATTCCCTTCCTCACCTTTAATCCAGAGGGGACTTCTCCCTGCTCCTTTGGCTTTCATTGCCAGGAAAAGAGCAGGGGATGTTCAAGAGGAGGGTATCTGCTGCCCCTGCCATGGATTTTGGGTTTGAAGAGTGGAAACCTTACCCACCTTCTCCCTAAATCTCATCCTGGCAGGTGCAGATGTCTTGTTTTCCCTTCTGCTGTTGAGGTGATCCAGGGGGGTTTTTCCTGAGTTCCTCCAGACATCTCCAGAGCCTCTTCCATGCCCTTTGCCCACAGCCCTGTGCTCGTGGCTCCTTGAGCTCCTTGGGACATCACTGGGGCGTTTAGGAAAGAAGGAGGATGTGCCAGGTGGGATTCTTTGATCCTCCCTGAGTTCTGCAGGTTGGGATGAGTTTGCTGCAGGTGAGGTTGTGTGAGCACAGAGAGAGAGGGAAGAATTTGCTTTTTCAATGGATCATGGCAAGGAAAAGTTTGTTTTTCTAAGTGGGAAGTGTCTCATGTCATGTTTCCATTTTCAGAGAGTCTGTGTGGAACCAGAAATGGTTTAATGAAAGTTTTATGATTAAAGTAACAACAGGATTTGGCCCATTTTCCAGGAAATTACACCATGCCTGCATTCACTGTTATCCACTTAATTGATAAATGGAGGCATCTGTTGAGACAATAAAAAAAAGGAAAAAAGAACTCCAAGAAAAACTGCAGAGGAGCCTGAAAAGAAAAGCAGGAACTGTCTGGAGGATGCTGCCCTTCCCTGGCCCTCAAGTGCCAGGCAGGAGATGATTCCAGACTCCAGAGCCTGGAGTTTGGGAGAAATCTGGGGAAACCCCAGCCCTGCAGAGAGAACTGAGGGACCTTTTTTGGGGCAGAAACACCCAAGTCTGCCAGACTGTGTCTGCTTGGAAATGGCTCAGGCCAGGCTGATCTGATAAAAAGGAATTAATTCTGTTTCCAGGGGCTGCCTGTGTTACAGGAGCCACTTCCAGTGGGCAGGGAGGCAGTTGTACTGCTGAGACATTGATTCCCTGATAGGAGTCTTGGAAGTGTTTCCAGCCTGTTGGAAGCACCCCAGAGGAAAAACCCCAAACACTCAGCACAGCCCAGGGGTGCCCTCAACCTCCCACCCTCAGAGAAAATGGGGGAATTAATGTCCTTTGTGAAGGACAAATCTGGCTCTTTGTGGGAGGGGGGATGATTCCAGCACTGTGTTTTCCTGTTCTGTTTCACTGGGATGAGGTGTTCTCAGCCACTCCTGGCTGTCCTGCTGGGATGGAGGAAGGAGCAGGTGATGGGCATCACATTCCAAACCTCCCTCTGGCCTGAGGAATCATCTTCCAAGGGTAAAAAGTGCTGGTTCCTGGCTGGAGAAACCCCAGGGCTCTGTGTCCATGCCCTGCAGGGCTTGGCAGTTGGGGAGGATGGAGAAACATCCAAACGGATGAATCCAGCTCCTGCTGGAGCCAGATCTGATGGGCATCAGGCTCTGGGTGACGCCTTGTGAGGGCTGCCCTGGAACAGAGACTGCACAGAGCTAAAGAATAAAGCAGGGATTTATTCAAAGGCCTCCATGGATCCACCTTGGGCAGCACAAGAGCCCAGCCAGGGCTGCACCCAAGGTGAACCCAAATGGTCCCAAAATGCACGAGCGCTCTCGGGGGCTCTCACTGTGATCAGCTCTGCTCCATTTGCACATTGCAGTTCATTGTCCAGTTCCAGCTCCAGCCCATGCAGTCCCATCCTGCTTGTTTTTCTCTCTTCAGCCCACGTTGTTTGTGCTCCTGGGCCTGAGATTTGGATCATTTGTCCTTGGTGCCCAGCTGGAGAAGGAATTGTTTTGTCTCCCTGCTCTGTGCAGAGAGCTCACCATCCCCTCATGTGAAGCCCAGACCCACAGACTAAAGCAGCACAGAATGTGAAAATAGAAAAGTAAAACCTGAGGCATCATTTCCCCCCTTTAGAGGCTTGACAAGGCCTTGTTGGGTCTCTATTCTAAATATTTACTAATAATACGTATTTAATAACAGATAAATATCTAACAATAAACAACTATCAATAGAAACATCTAATAATAAACGTCTAATAACAGATAAATATCTAATAGTAAAAAAACATCTAATACTGGATAAATATCTAATAACAGGAAATATCTCACAGTAAATGTCTGGCTCTCCCTCAGTGGGAATTAGAGCTGGAAATGCCTGCTTCTGGAGTCTGGGCTAAATTGTTTGGTAAAACCCTGGAAAAGGGAAGCAGAGGGGCTTTGAGCTGCTGGTTTGGGCCAGCTTTGGTCCCTGCCTGCCTTGGGAAGTTTCCTGATGTGGGACAGGGCCCTGCAGCACCCGAGGCAGGCTGGAGCTGCAGGGACACTGGGATGGCTGTGTGGGACAGGGGGATCAGCCCTGCAGCCCTCCTGGCTCCTCTGCTCTCAGCAGCCCCCGGGTGCTCCTCCAGACAGCCCTCTGAGGGATGGAGAGCCACAGGCAGGGCTCTGGGGCCACGGGTTCCCAAAATCCCCCTGCAGGCTGGCAGCACCCTCGGAGCTCGCCCCTCGCCTGTCCTGCCCTCCCAGCAGGGGTTTCTGCCTTCCCCTCTCCCATCCTCACCCCAGTCCTGCCCTTGCCCTTCCACCCCACAGCTCAAGGCAGGGAACATGGACCTGACAGAAAATCCCAGGATGGTTTGGGTTGGAGGGGACCTCAAAGATCACCCCTGCCATGGCAGGGACACCTCCCACTGTCCCAGGCTGCTGCCAGCCCTGTCCAGCCTGGCCTTGGACACTGCCAGGGATCCAGGGGCAGCCACAGCTGCTCTGGGCACCCTGTGCCAGGGCCTGCCCACCCTTCCAGGGAACAATTCCTAATTCCCAATATCCCATCCATCCCTGCCCTCTGGCACTGGGAGCCATTCCCTGTGTCCTGTCCCTCCATGCCTTGTCCCCAGTCCCTCTCCATCTCTCCTGGAACCCCCTGCAAATACCTGGATTCGTTTCCTAAAACTCCTACAGGTCCTTTCAGCGGGTTTCTGGAGCATTCCCGGGCACATTCCTATCTGGAGGAGCAAACAGAGCTCTGCAATGAGTGACTCTGCTGTCCCCAGGTGATGTGCAAGAGCCAAATGCATTTTCTCCTTGGGAGAGTGGTTTTGCTGTGGTTTTGCTCTGCTTGCCCTCTTTCCCTGTGCAGAGGTAGCTGATTTATGGCTGCTCTGGGGCTGTTTTGCAGCCACAAAGCTGGAATAACAACAATAAACTCAGCAAAAGCTGAAATCACTGAGTGGAAAAATGAAAGTAAAATAGGAATAAATAATTCCAGGCTAGTGTTATGTCTCAGGGATGGGATGCAGAGCTCTGCTGAGAGGCCTGAGCTGCCATGGCCACTGCCCTGGCTTAGCTGGGCTCTGGGCTGGGCTTAGGGCTGTTTTATCAGCAGAGCTCATAAATGGGGCTGGCTGTGCTGCTCTGGGGGAGCTGAGCTCTGTGTGGGGCTCAGCATATCTGGGGTGGCCCCACTGCCACCCTGACTCCAGTGAGATAAGCCAGGATCCTTTCCTCCCAGCAGCAATGTCCTGAGATTTATTTCGCCATGCTCTCCATGACTTTATAAACTCTGTGGATATAAAAATGCAAATGTTGGCTTAAAATGACCCATTTCCTGCAGTTATCCTTTTAAACAAGAGGGGAAAATGAGGCTGAAATCTGCATTTCTGGGCTGGAGGAGTGGAAAACCAGGGGCTGTGGTGCCTCAGGGAGCAGCAGGAGGTCCCACCCTGCCCCTCTGATGGGGTGACATCCCTCTGGTCCTGTCCCCTCTCCAGACAGGTGCTGGGGACACAAATGTGTGTCCAGCCCTGCTGGGCTGCAGGGCCAGGTCCAGGCAGGGTGGGTGAGCTGGGAATGGTGGCAAAGCTTCCAGGGATCAAGCCATAAAACACCGAGGGGGAAAGGGGGGCAGCAGGAAGGGAATGGTTGCTGCCTGTGCTGTGTGAAGATCTTTTCCTTAGCTGCTCCCAAAGATACTCTCCTGAACGTCTTCTTGGCCATCGCTGTGGACAACCTGGCCAACGCCCAGGAGCTGACCAAGGTAGGTGGGACATTCTTGTGCCTTCCAGAGCACAGGTGACACCCTGAGGTGTCCCCTGGAGCCCTGGGGTGCCTTAAGCTGGAACAGAGGCCAGATGGAGTTAAGGGGAATAAAGAGATTTATTGAAGGACCTTCAAAGGCCACACCCTGGCAGTAGCGGAGCCACCGCCATGGCTCTGCCCCAATGGCTCCAAGATGGAACCAAAAGAGGGCTTGGCACAAGATCTCACATTTTTATCAGTTCTGCTCCATTTGCAGTTCATTGTCCAGTTCCAGCTTTAGTCCATGCAGTCCCATCCTGCTTGTTTTTCTCTCTCCAGCCCACGTTGTTTGTGCTCCTGGGCCTGAGATTTGGATCATTTGTCCTTGGTGCCCAGCTGGAGAAGGAATTGTTTTGTCTCCCTGCTCTGTGCAGAGAGCTCACCATCCCCTCATATGAAGCTCAGACCCACACACTAAAGCAACTCAGAATGTGAAAATAGAAAAGCTCAAACCTGAGGCATCTCCTGCTGCACCTCTGGTGACCAGCTTGCACTGCAGAGAGGTTTATTCCCCTGTAGGTTTCTTTATTTCAGGTTGCAGTGAATATTTTGTATTTGCTTTATCCCAAAGTGGGCATTGCTCATCTCACATTTTCTGTTTCCAAGAGCAGAGGAGAAGCAATTAACAGTTTTTTGGCTGATTGGAAGCTCAGACAGGAGCAAATTCAGGTGTTGTGGTGCTGCTTTTGCCCTTCTGGTGACCAGCTTGCACTGCAGAGAGGTTTATTCCCCTGCAGGTTTCTTTATTTCAGGTTGCAGGGAATACTTTGTGTTTCGTTAGGTCTCACACTTTGTGTCCCTTACCTCGCCAAGGTTGGTGATGGATTAAAGAATTAAAATTTTCCAATCAGCTCCAGGCAAAACAATTTGCAGAGGCTGTTGTGAGCACTCAGGGGAGATGCTGGGATATTCCTGCCTCTCCCCAGGTGTAGGAGAAATCAGAGGCAGAAAGCCAGGTCCTGGCAGGGGATGGGAGTGACCCTGATGTGACTTCTCTGGATGCAGAGAGCTGGACACAGATTTCTGTTGGAGAATGTTTACATTGGAGCATTCCCAGGGAGAACAGCTCAGCCCCAGGCCTGGGCAGGGAGGACTGTGTCTGTTGCCCTTGGCATTGGCGTTATTGCACTGTTTTGATTTCTTGGTGCACTCTGGTGGATTTATGAGGAGAATTAATGGGGTTTTTGCACGTTTTTAGCTTTTCTCACCCATCCCTGTGCTGCTGCCATCAGCACCAATCACAGTGACCTGCTGGGGGCAACGGCAGCAGTGTCCCCGTTGGGGTGGTTGTGGTTTAGAACTTTCATTTCTTTCCTCCTGCCAGTGGCAGAGCTCTGCCCGCGTGCTGAGGCAGCAGCAGGCAAAGGTGGTTTTTCATTTTAGGGAAAGGCGCAGCAATTCATGCCCCCGGATCCCTGGCAGCGTGCAAGGCCAGGCTGGATGGATCTGGAGCAGCCTGGGGTGCTGGAAGGTGTCCTGGATGGGCTTTGAGGTCCTCCCACCCCAAAGCACCCCAGGGAATTATTCAAAAGCCACGGAGATGTGGTGCTCAGGGTTAGTGCTGAGGTCTGGGGGTGGACCTGGCATGCTGGACTCGATCTTTTCCAACATTTATGGCTCTTTGGATCCCCACTGCAGCTCCACACTTCAGGGGCATGGAGATTTCCCCACATTTCCCACCCTCCTCCAGCTGCTGAAGACCAAACCACAGAAGGTTCCCAGTCAAAAACCACGTCCCTGCTGTAGCTGAGCTGCTCTTTGCCATCTCCCCTTTTCCTGCAGGACTGGCTCCAGCTCCCAGCTTTTCTGGAGCTGTTTCCTAACAAACCCTCCAAACAGCCTGGTGGCTCCTAGGTGAAAAATAATTTTTTATTATTATAAAGAATTTTAATTATAAATAATTCTTTATTATTATAAATAAATTTTTATTATAAATAATTTTATTATTATTCTAAATTAAATTGTATGAATTTTTATTATTTTAATTTTGTTCCAATTATGTGTTCTGCATCCCTGCTCCCTTAAAATGCTGCTCATGGCTGTATTTAATGGCTCTCTGTTGTTTTGGAGCTTTTAATTTTTAAATTTTTTTTAAATGGGAATTTTTTCCCTTTCAGCAGCTCAGCTGTTTCTGTGCTCACAGAAATCTCCAGCCTGGAGGCAAAAATCCTCCCAGATTTATGGACATCCCTTGCATGTGCTAAGAGGGGAGATGAGGCCTGGCACAATTCTTGGATAATGAAGCTCATCCTCCTTCTTTCTTGATCCTTTAAGTGCTTTCTTGTGAATATTTCAGCAGCTGACAGGGATGGTTAGAAACCAGACGTTGGGGATGTTTATAAAGTCTAATTAAATATTGATGGATTCAACAGCATTGCCAAATCATAAAGTTTCTCCAAAAACTCTCTTGGGGATTTTTTAAGTTTAATTTTATATATGACCTGCCCCCCTCCAAAATCACTGGGGCTTTCAAAAGAAGAGGAAAAAGCTAAAATTCAATTAGACACATACCTGGAGAATGAGGATTTCCTGCTGAGTAAATATGATCATGCAAGTCCCAAAAATGGCCCAGAGATACAAGGAAGTTACTCAGGAGTCAGTTGGTCCCAGGAGACTTTCCTGACATTTATTCTGTGGAATTGATTGAGATCAGTGCTGAATTTAATGTGGGAGAACCAGGAGCAATTGAAATTGCCTCTGTTTAGGGAAGACACAAAACTTTCCTGCCTCAGGACTGAAACATCTCAACTTTCCCCACTTCTGGGTGCTAATTTGGATTTCTTTGTGTGGCATTTTGGCCATTTCTGGGCTTTGTGACATGTAAGAGGAGCTCTCTGAGCTGGGACTATTTTTAACTGCAGCTTGAGCATCCCGTGGCTGTTACAGAACTCACCAGTGCTTAGGAATGACTCATTTTTGGGGTAGAAAAATAAAGAATCACCACCTTTGCTTTCAATCTATAAAAAAATCTGCTCCCAGCTCCCTCTCCTGCTCGTCCTCTTCTGGCCTGACTCAAACTCTGCCAACCCAATTTTTAGTCATTCCTGAGAACTCTCCTGAATCCCTTTGGGTTCCCTCACCTTTAGGTTTTTTTTCAATATATCAACAGGTTTTTCTTCCTGTTCACTTAGAGAGGAATCTACAATTGCCCCCAAAATTTGCTTTTCAAGTCTCTCTGCTGATCATCCAGAATGTCTCTGCTGACATCAACTCCTGCTTCATCCTCATTAAACTGCAGTGTAAACCCACTACAACTGAGGCTTTATTTTCCTAAATATCTTCAAGCAGGAAGTGTTTTCTCATCTCTGTCCCCTGCCAGTGATCCCCAAAAAAGCGGGATAAAAACATGTATGAGGGATGTGGGAATTTGATATTAATTTGTATAAAATTTCTGAGGAATGCCCAGAAATTCTGGACAGAAGGGAGTGGCCAAACCAAGAGCTGAATGTCCATAAATCCCCCTCCTTCTGCTCCCCTATGCAAAAGGCTTTAACTGGCTGAATGTATTAAAGAAAATTCAGTGTTAATGATGCTCATCATGATGGGTAGCACCAAATATGGGTTTTACCCCATGAGAAATTGATTTAAATAAAGATTTAGAGCTCCAGAATACAGAAAGGGACAAAAACCAGGGATGTCCTTATGGGCAAGAGCTTTATCCCTGAGATGAAAGTGACACTTTGAGCTGTTCATAGCTTCAGTGTGAACTGGAATTTTAAGTATCAGGTAAAAAATTAACAAATTCTTGGAGTCATCTGCAATATCTGCATGGAAGGAGCTACAGAGATATTACAAAGCAAACATCTGCTGAGGGCTGGGCTCGTTGTGAGTGAGGAACAGCTGCGTTTGCTGCTCCTTCAGGATGTAAATCCAGCAGAATTACAGAGGCACCCGGGAGAATGGAGCAGAAGCCACAAATTCAAAAGAGGTTTTAATACCTGCACCTGGTGCTTTAGGCGCAGAGAAAGAAAAATCAGCAGCCTTTGGTTTTTAAGGCTGCTGGAGATCCCTCAAAGGAAGAAATAATTTGAATTTACCTGGAGGATGAAAGGAAAGCCTGAAAGATTTTTTTTTTTATTGGGGTTTTATTCCTTTTAAAACCTGTGTCCTGAGGATAACATTTCTGCTGCATTGGGATGGGCACAGTTAATTTTCTTCCCAGGAGCTGCTGTGGGATTTGTGTTGGAACCACTTCAGGATGTTTTGTGCTTGCTGAGCAGTGACCCCACAGAGTCCAGGGGACAAAGTTGGGGGGCACAGGGGCTTGGGGACACACAGCTGGGACAGCTGAGCCCAGGGACATTCCAGACAGGGTGACAACATCTGTCTGTCCCAGTTCTGTTCCATGGAGGGAGCTCTGCTGTGCTGGGGATGGCAAAACCCAGAGTGGGAAATGTGGAATTCATTCCTTTCTCTGCTTGTCTCCATGGCTGCTTCTTTCCCAAATCCACTGAATTGATCCCAATCCATGGGTGCTTTGCTGTTTTCCCAGCCCAGCAGAGTGAAAGGACAGGTACCTGGGGCTGAGCTGGGGGCCAGGATTAAACCAAACACCCTAGATTTGCAACGAGCTCCCGAAGCTTTGATAAATTTACTGGAATTTGGCAGCTGAGAAATATTGACTTTGTATAATTGCTCAGCCGGTCTTTTATTTAGCCTTGGTTATAGACTTGCAAATATTTGCAAAGGAGAAAAAAAGGGAAAAAAATAAAAAAAAAAGGAGGAATTTATATGGTAACGATTTTTTAAATCAGTTTTCCATCTTTTTTTTTTCCTTCTGAACGAGAAAAGGAAAACAGTTTCCAAATTAGTTCAGTTGAAGCAAATAGAACCAAAGGCAGAGCGAGGAGCTGTTTATGCAGATGGAATTCAGGGTGGATAAATCTCTATAATTTCTTATTCCAAAGCTGGAGATCTGTCTGCTCTCATTGTTTTAATCATGACTCCTTCCAGCACCACCCTAGGAGAGCAGAGGCAAACCTGTGCCATTCCATAAAGTCTGACAGAAGAGCCTGTGGCTGCTCTCAGTGTGGTTTTCCCTGGATTTGTGAGATGCTGGTGTTGCTACCAGAGCTCTGTGCTTATCCTTCCATGATTTGACTTTATTTTGGCTAGAAAATTCCAGCAAAGTTGCCCTTGGTCACCACTGAAGGGGAACCAGGCTGTTTCCTTTGTTTTTGCTCTCACCTCAATGTTTAAGATGCTTACATTTTTAATTTTTGAAATTAATTGTTGTAAGTTTTTTTTTTTTTAATTAGGATCCATAATTTTGAGTTTTAGTGCTGCTTTTCATGTTGGGTGGGAAGAGAGAAATCCCCAGTACAATCTTCAGAGGTTAAAAGTCCTTGTGAGCCCGAACCCTGCTTTGCTCCACAAACTTCAGTTAATATGGTTCTTTTTTTTGTTTTCTGAGTCCTCAGGGATCTGAGGTGGGTGTGAACAACTGATGGGAGCAGGACCAGTCCCAAATCCATGTTTTTTATTATTGTTTCAGAAAAGTCCCCTTGGCAGGAGTTCAGGGAGGATTTAGGAGCCTGTCCAGGTGTTTCAGCAGGACGCTGGCTTTAGAGGATTGTTACACACACAGCTCTTGGATAATTGGGAAATTCCTCCTGGAATTGTCCTATTCCTGCTTCCCCAGAGTCTTCTTCCCCAGTGCTGTGTGCTGAGAGGAGACCCAGCAGAATCAAGAAAGTTTCTGAGTGTAAAAAACCCTCTTGACCAAACCTTGCCGTTCTCACCTCAGCTTGTGCCAAACCTGGGGCTCCTTGCAAGAAAATCTGCCCGAAATTAAAATTCCTGTGTCCTTGCAGCCCACCAGTGGCAGCCACCACGCCCCAGGGGAGCTCTGCTTGTTGCTATTTCATGATTTATTCCCTGATTTCTCCTGCTTTTGTGCCCCAGGACGAGGAGGAGATGGAGGAAGCCACCAACCAGAAGCTGGCCCTGCAGAAGGCCAAGGAGGTGGCCGAAGTGAGCCCCATGTCGGCGGCCAACATCTCCATAGCAGCGTAAGCACCTTTGGTTCCTTGGGAGAACGTTCCCCCTTTGCAGTGTCTGTCTGTCTGTCTGTCCAGCTGGAGCATCCTGTGGTGCTGTCTGGGAGCCCTCCTGCTCCATCTCTGGCCAAATACTTCAGTGCTGAGCACTTAATTAGGAGTTTAATGAAGGATTCCTTTCAGTTTGGTGCTCTTTGTAAGGCCTCATCTTTAACTGTGTTTTAGGAGGACTTTTTTTTTTTTAAGCTGTCCCAGGATAGATTTCACCAGGTGAAATGTTAATGTCCCACTTTGGATTTTTAATGAGGAGATGAGTTTAATGATTTTTAATGAGTTATTTCTGTGTGTGCACAGAAATAACTATTTTTAAATAATCTTGAGAATTCAAGTGCAAAGGCATCCTCTTAAATAGTTGAAAAATGTGCTTGAATTCCCTTTCCTTGCTGTTTGAAAGAGCTGGGTGGAATAAAATGATCTGGTTTGGAGGAAGGAACAGCCATCTGGGATTCTCGGATGCCTGGATGAGGACAAGCACAGGCTCTGTGATACCAAAACCCTTGGAAAGCTTTGCCTTGGGCCCAACTTCTCCTGCATCCTAGAGGTGCAAAAATGAGGTGTAGATGGAAATATTTGTCCAAGTTCCTGTGTTTGAGACATCCCTGGAAATATCCAAGTGTTGGATGGACTTGGAGCAACCAGGGATGGTGGAGGGTGTCCCTGCAGAGGTTGGAATGGGATTTAAGGTCTTGCAACCCAAACCATTCCATGATTCTGTTCTGGGATTCCTCACAAGGAATTGCTGAAAAGGTTCCTTGAACTCTTCTGGAATTTCAGCATCAACACCAAAAAGTTTGGTTCTGCATTTTACTGGGAGCTGCTGATGTTTTCCAGACCCCTTTTACAGAGGAGACCTCCAAGGGCTGGAGAAGCTCGAGCACAAAAAAAAAAAAAGAAATTTCCTGCTCAATTTATTGGAAAAAAACTGAACTGCAGCCGGATTCCTTCAGTGGAAATCTCTTTTTACTGGGAGTTTAATCCACTTTAGCAAAGACAAAAGGCCAAGTGGAGCCCGTTTGTTATATGTGAAGGAAAAGAATACTATTAATTTGCCTATTTTATTCTTCTTACCATTTTATTTTGTCATTACTGCTGTAATCAGTTCCTATTTATGCTCTGGCTGTTTGATAGTTTTAAATACCATTTTTTCCTTACAATTATTTTCTGGCCAGCCTTGAAAAGAAGTCAAATGAGGATAATTGCTCCTGCTCTTTGATGAATTTCTTGGTTCTGGTATTTGAAAATGCAAGATGATGATGGTGCTTATTTGCTTCTGTTTGAATCAAAGCATTTTGCATGGGAAGATTTCTTAGAAATCAGCAGGAAAAAAACAACTCACTTCCATGGGGCTAAGGTTCAAATTGCTTAAAATCACCTTTTCCCATCATTTTTTGCCAGGTTTTCAAAAGCACAAGGAGACTTTTGTGACAACAATTTGAAGTGAGGACAAATTTGTGGATTTTTACCAATTTTGCCTCCAATTGAGTCTGCCCTGCCCCAACTGCGTGAAAATTCACATGAGCAGAGTGGAAAGGGTGGTTTCCACATCTCCTGACCTGTGACACCCTGTGACATCTCCTTGGCCCTGCTGCAGGACCACGCTGAGCCTCCCACGGCCGCTCACAAAGCTTTGCTTTGGGGGAAGAAAGCAGCTTTTAGGTCCTGAGTTTGATGCCCAAAGGGATGAGGCCCTGGAGGAACAGGCAAGGGAGGAGTTAGATTTTGGGAGATGGGAAGAAGGGCTGGATGGATTGGTGGCTCGTGACCTGTGAAGTTTAATGAATCCATCTCAAAGCAATTTTTTTATACATAAATCCCAGAATATTCTGAGTTGGGAGAGACCCACAAGGATCAAATCCAGCTCTCAAGTGAAGAACCCATACAGGGATGGAATGTCCATCCTCAGGGAGCTCCAGAGGGGCTTGGTAGCCCCTAAATCTTGGACAGGGGTGGCTTGCAGCCACTAACCCTTAGATACCCCTCTCCAGTACAGTAAGGCTGATTTGGGGACCTTTTGGCACCCAAATCCACTCCAACACTTCATTTCTCCTGCTCTTATTCCCCACAGTGCTCTGAGGGTGGAGCAGATGTCATGACCATGGCAAGTCCTGGCAGATCAGATCCAGAGCTGGACATGCCAAAAGTGTTGGGTATTCTTAAAAATGGGGTTTTTGGTAAATGGAAATATCACCAGAACCCAAAACTCGGGTACAAAGAACTGAGAATCCAATCCCTGTAGGATTCAGTGAGCAAGGCCTGGGAAAACTGGGATTGAGCTCCTGCAAAGGTAGCTCTACCCAATCAATTTCTATTTGTACTTCCCCCTAAGGAATATTTTTTTAATTTTATAGTTTAATATAATTTTCCCAACATGTGAAAATGGATTTCTAGAACAGCAGGCATTGATGGCACGGATGGATGTTCTGAAAACATTGATATTTTCCCTGCCTGCATCAGTCCAAACAGGTGGTGGCAGAGAACACCGTGACTTGGATTTTCTTAATCACGATGTTCATGTTCCCAGTGTTCCCACAGTGGTGACAAAGCTGTCCCTGGGCTGAGCCTGGTGAGAATTCATGTTGGTTGTGCTGTCTCAGGGCTGAGATGCCGTTTTCCTCCCTGCCCTTGCCAGTCCTGCTCCAAGCACTGACTGCAGCTCCCCCTAAAGCTCCTTCCAGCCCTTCCCATGGTGCTGGATCCTCCACCTCTGGCATTTTTCCCATGCCAAAAAAGGGTGAGCTGTGCCTGAAGAGGAATTTTTTGCACTCTGTGTCTTATGAGGTTTGGGGTTTTTTTTGATTCCGTGAGGTAACGGATTACAGTTGCAGCCAGATCCAAGGGAATCTTTTAATCACCTGCCCCAGCTTCCCCTCCTAACCAAGCTCCATCAAATTTGCACATCCAGTGCCTTGGAAGTGTTCCCTCTCGGGGTCTCAATGCTGGGCTGACACCAAGATTGTAAAAGTCCTAGTTTCCCAGCCCGTGCAGCCAAAGAAGGAGTCTGAAAATGAGTAGGATCGAGTTCTCAAGTTTGTTTATTTTTCCTTGTCTGTAACATTCTTTCTCTGCCCTGCTGAGCTCTGTCTAGCAGGTCGGCCATGGCATTCTGTCTGCCCTCTGAGGCGGTGTTTACCTTTTATACCAAAAACTCCGTGTGCCACGTTTACAATAACGTGCCAATATCTATCATCTATGTTGGACAGTGTGTCTCTGCCTTAAACCAACAGAAAAGTGTCACCATCACAGCAAGTCATGGAGGGCGAGAAGAAGGCTAGGACATACCCAAATCCCTCCATCTTGTACCTCTGAACCACCTTCTAAAAACCCCAAAATTCTACTTTTTCACCCTGTGTTAATTCAACTACCACACTACTCAAACCCTTGTGGCTTGTAATTCCTCATACAAAGCTGGCAGCTTTTTCCACGGGCTAAAATTGAAGCCACAGGTGTTTTTGACTAGGTGCCAAGGTCTCCGAGCCCCCTGCCAGGGTCTCGAGACAGCCAAGGCAGCCAGAGGGATGTGCTGGACTCCGACATCCCCCCTCCTCAGCTCTGAGCTCCATTTATTGTGCTGGTTACTGAACATCATTCCCTAAGCAGAAAGAACTGGTTGTTATCCAGTGTTATCCAGGCTCTGAAGAGGCACCTTCACCTCTCCACCTGGAATTGGATGCTGTGGGAGCTGGGAATTGGTTTGTGATTGATGGGGATCTCCTTTAATAACAGGCTCATCATTGCAGTGCTGGGAGGGATCGTTCATCATTGGCCTCACAACATCCTGCATTGCTTTGGAGCTCCCAGAAATTTCCTCCCTCACCAAAGGCATTCATCTGAACACATTTGTCTGACCATGGTTGATTTTTCACCTGCTGAGCTCTGTCCTGCAGGATTTATTTTGTGGATTTTCATTTCTCTGGATGAAAAGCGAGGCTGGTTTGGAGCTCCTGCTTCATCCAGCCCCCAGCATTTCTCTGCTCCACCAAAGGGACCTGAGCAGATTTGTGTGAGCACAGTTCCTTTTTCACCTGGTGAACTCTAGCCTGAAGGATTTATTTAGGATGGAAAGCGAGGGTGGTGTGTAGGTTCTGTCACTGTTTGCAATGTTTGGCTGAAAACAAAAGATGTGTTTGATTTGAGCCCGTTGTTTCACTCTTATTTTTTTGTGATTTTTTTTTTTTTGTTTGTTTGTTTTCCGTTTAGCATTTTCCTTGCTTTGTTGTTTCTGGAGGTGAGTTCTGGGTTTGTTCAGCCCCTCTGTGTCGTTTGCCCTGCTCAACCTCTGCATCTGAGGGACTTCACAGAGCCAGGGGTCCTTAGGGCAAACCATTGGTGCAGCTTCCTTGGCAGCCAGACCGGAGGACGGGGGACAAGGGGACAATTCCAAGGCACTGGATGTCCAAAGCACTTTTTGGTGCCACTGCCAGTGGAAGGAAGAGCCCTCAGGCTCATCCCTGTGGGTCACGCAAAGACCCCAAAGCAAAGTTGGGTTTTTTTCCTGGTTTTGCCTGGCCTGATGCCTGAATTCCCCGTGTTTGGGTTCCTCCTCTTCCTTCCCCATCCCAGCCAGAGCTGCACCAATGGCCTGTACAAAAGGGGCTGCCACGAGCACACCCTGCCCCAGGCAGGGCATGACCTGGGGCTCACCTGGCACCCACAGCATTCCCCAGTACCCTCTCCTCACCTTTTCTTGGGGAAAGCCTTGAAATAGCAATTTTTCAGCACCCCTAAATTTGTTGGAGCCTGCCAGGTAGTCAGCCACACTTGGAGGAACTTTTTGCACTCTGTGATTTACGAGGTTTGGGGTTTTATTAATTCCATGAGGTAATGGATTAGAGTTGTAGCCAGATCCAAGGGAATCATTTAATCACAGGTGTGAGGTGTGAGTTTTGGGTGGGAGGAGAACTTGGGTGGTGGATGAAACATGGTGGGCAGTGCCAGAGACAGTTCCTGGGCGTGGGCACCAGACCTAAGCACAGTTTGTCACATTGCCCACTGCTGTTCCAGAGTTATCTGTGCTTCCCAGGACAACTTTCCAGCCTCCAAGGACCTCCCTCTGTCTCCAGGACTGGTTTCTGCTGGTCCCACTGGGGTTGTTCACAGAACTGGTGCTGTAATTGCAGTCCCACAGGGGACAGTGCCTGTCAGTGTGAGCAAGGCAGAAAAGCCACCAGAGGTGGCACCTCAGTCACTTCATCCTGACCCCTCTGGCCCTTTTGTACAGGCCTGGGGATGCAGGGAGGGGGGAACTGCTCTGTTTCTCCAGGTTTTCCATCTCGGAGGTTCCACGTTTTCCTTCTGTCTTGGGAGTACACTGGCTGATTTCCACATCTCTGTTGGGCTGTGGGGACCCAACAGGACCCAGCAAGAAGTTGCCTGAACACCCAGCCCGTGTCCTGTGCTGTGCTGGGGTTGTAGATTAGAAGAGGTGTTATTTTTCTCTTGCTGGTTGTGATTTCTTCCCTCTCCTCCTCCCCTGGAGTGTGTCAGTGTGTGAGGTTCTGATTCCTCCTGTGAGCTTTTCTCTCTGTCCTCACCGTTGGTGTCACCCAAAGCCACTCTCTGGGCTCTGTCCCTCCTTCCTGGTAAGTAGCATCTGGTGAAAATCAACTCCTGCTGTCATTTTGCCCTGGAAAAGGAGGCTGGGCTGGCCCTGTGGTTTCACACACGGCGGTTCCAGGCAAATTAATGGTTTAAAAAAGGCAGATCCAGCCACGGGAGCAGAGCAGTGAACCTGGAGCGCTGCAGGACTTGCGTCACATTCCCTGCACAGGTGACAAGGACAGAGCGTGGCTTTCATCCTGCCCAGCACCAAACGAGGCAGGAAGACACACAGAGGTTCATCCCAGCCTTCCACTGAGGGATGTTCATCTGCTTTCAACAATTTTCAACAATTAAACCCAAAATCTCCACACGTTTTGCACGGTGCTGACTCCCAGGTGAATCAGGGCAGCCCCGTGCATTCTCTTCCATCCCAAGTTTTCCCAAACGAATTTCTTGGTTATGCCCTGCAGTCAGGGGCTTGTTCTCTGCAGGATTTTACTGCCAAAGAGTAAAAAGGTCCCCAGCTTGAACAACCTGGAAATAATAATTTCCTTGGCCAGCATGCAGGACATGCCACCCCCACTCTGCCTCTGCTCCTGTTTCATTTGGCACCAGACAAACACAGAAATCCTGGGGTTTAGGTAAAATACTTCACCTGGCTGCTCAGCAGATTATTTGCTTCAAGCACAACTTTTATGATGCCTTCCATAATTTTTCTTATATTCACTCCAGGTTTCTGAACCTCTGGATTTTGTGTTATATGCAGTAGCTGAGCCAACATGTCTGTTTAGAACAATCCATTAATTTTAATAAATGTATATTTAAAACTCTACTTCTATGATACCCAAAGAACATTAAATTTTAACTGGGCCTTCTGGTTGGCTAGAATTGATTGTTAGCAGATTTAAACGCTTGTGAAAGGAGGAGGAAAAATACTGCAACTGAAAAGGCAAATCAGGAGGTGAAGGGATTTTATTTTCAGTCTCGGGGAGAGTTTTTGGAACACTGTAGATTGATAAAAATGGTCATTTAGGGCTATGGAAAAATTAATGCCTCAAGCCAGGATCAATCAGGCTATTAAGAGTCCTGGTTTTCTGTGGATTCCCTGCTTTTTCTGTGTGATTCAGTGATTCCATATTTAGAACCCCCCACGTAAATGGTGTGGAGGAGATGGAGGAGAATCTACAAAATTCCTTGAGCTGCAGGAAGCTCCTTTCAGCCCTGGGCCCTGCTCCACTGAAGCTGCAGCAGAGCTGATGTTTTTAGGCCCAGTGACCCAATATTGGGCAGTCTGAGCCATTTCCATCCCAAGGAGAGAGGTAGGTGCCTCCAAAGAGCCAGTCTGAGGCAGGGACTGAGGAGAAGTTGCCTGGCACCAGCTGCTGGAGCTCAGGTGGATTTTGGAGCCCAAGGTCCTCTCTCCAGCCCGTGCTAAAGCTTCCTCCTGGTGCCAAGAGCAGGAATTAGCATCCTGCTCCACTTGGAAATGAGGATTTGCAGCACAATCCCCCCGTGGCTGCAGCCAGACCTCCCCAGGGTCGCAGAGGTGGCTCCTGCAGGACTTTGGCAGTGTGAGTACCAGGGAGCCACAGAACCCTGTGGTCATTGTGTGCCCCTTGGTCACCTTTTCCTTTTGGCTCCCTTTTGGTTCCATTTTGGACTCTTTGGTTGTGTCCCCGTTCTCCAGAGGGTGGTGTGTCCATGGCTTCTGCAGTCCTGGAGCTTGCCCGGTCTCCTCCCCGTCTGCATCCGACAGGACATGGCCTGTACGAGTCTCCTCCCGATGTCTTTTACTCTGCTCCTTTGGTTTGGTTTGATTTTTTTTTTTTTTTGTTTTGGTTTTGTTCTGTTTTTTTGGCTTTTTCTTTTCTCACTTTTTGTTTTCTTTGTTTGTTTTGTTTTTTTGCATGTGCAGTTTTGTAAAGCAAACTCGAGGTACTGTATCTCGCAGCTCGTCAGTCTCCAGCGTAAATTCACCGTGAGTTGCTCTCTGTTACGATATTCACTAAGTGGATTTCTCATCTAGAGCTCTATCAACCTTCCCCTTCTCCTGGTGCCTTCACTCGCCTTGTGTTCTTTGTCCCCAAAAAATCATTCCCATCATTGTGGAAAGCCTCCAGACCAACATCCAGGGAAAGGACTGGAAGGTGTCATTGTCATTTGATGCTTGTGATTTGTGAGCAACTCTTGTGTTCCATACATTGACTGTGACTCTTCCCCCTCTTCCTTCCTCCATTTTTCTCCCGTAATTCCTTTCCATCATTTCTCCTGAACTCTTCTCCTCTTCTCCTGTCTCCCCTCATTTGATGGTTTGTCTTGTTCTCACTTGTATTTCTTTCTGTTCTGTGTGTTTATTCTGTGCTGGGCTGTTGGCTTTGATGCTCCACCAGTGTTTGCACTCTGGGTTCCGTGGGAGAACCAGGAGAGCTCTCTTGGAGGGAAAACTGAAGGAGGACTTCAAAAGAATTCTGGAAACAGGGTCCAAGTGAGACTAAATTGGAAAAGTCTTGGAAAGCTGGTTATGTCTTTGCTCTCTGACCTTCTCGAGCTGGAGCTTAAAGCGACAGATTTTGTCCTAACGAAGCTCTTGGCAACTCCTCTGGAGCTGGAGTTGGGCAAACACAGTGGAAAACTCACTCATGTGCTTCCTCCCAATCCAATCCTGCTGGCTGTGCTGTGGGTCAGGGTGTGCTTTGACACCAACAGGTTGGTAAAAACATCATTACTGCTGCTGACTAACCCCAAAACCTCCTCATCAGCTCCTGTCCCACCCCTACAAGTGTCCTTTGGGTTATCCTTTAACTGTGTGACCTTGTCTTTCTTCTTTAAATGCTTTTGGAGACTCAAGTAAGTGCAATTCCAGCCTGGGGGTTTGTCCTCGCCCCACAGCAGGCACCAAGGTACTGTGAAGCCAAGCAGGTTTTCCAGCAGCTTTTCCAGCAGCTTTTCCTCCCTGATATTTCCCTGGCTGTTTGGGGGCTCCTTGTGCACTGGTGGATCTTGGACAAGTTGGGATTTAAAATATGTTGATGCTTTATGTGAGTTTAACTTCTGTGATCAAGACTGAGCTCTTATGACTGCCCAAAGTAGGTATGATCTGTCTGTGCCCAGGTCTGATGGCTCATGGGGAAAATTAGGGGAATAAATTAGATTTAGTCATCTTTTGGATCATTTCTTCCAGTGTATTTCCTGGCTGCTGGGAGTTTTGACAGGCAGGAAGGTGCAGAGAGGGCTCAGCTGCACTTTGGGTGCCTCCCACCCTGGCAGAAGGGCCAGGATGGAGAAAGGGAGGTGCTGGGAGCTGCCTTCAACCCAAAATTCCAATTTCTCCCAGCAGAAGTTACCCCAAACTGCTCAGAGTCAATGTTTTCCCAACTAGCCTTTAAAAAAAAAATACAGATTTTTGTCCCCTTTTCCAAATTTCCAGAGGCAGTGTTGCCTTTTATAAAAGGATGAAATCAAAGTGCAGGTAGCAAATTCCTTTTGGAAGGAGGATTTGGCCATATTTTGTGGCATTTTTCATCGGGGTTTGTTGTTAACTCCCCACCAGAATAGAGACCCTGGAATTTAACTGTTGTGACCCAGGTTGACTTTCTATGACTGCCCAAAGTAGGTGTGACCTGTCTGTGCCCAGGTCTGATGGCTCATGGGATTGGGACAGTGAAAATTAAGGGACTAAATTAGATTTAGTCATCTTTTGGATCATTTCTTCCAATGTATTTCCTGGCTGCTGGGAGTTTTGACAGGCAGAAAGGTGCAGAGATGGATAAGCTGAATGTGCTTCTTTTTCTCAGTGAGTGTTAAGAAGCATTTCCCCAAAAAACTCCAGAGAGATAAAACACTGGGCTTTGTGCACACACACCCCAAAGTGAAATATCCCATCATGTTTTCCAAGTGGAAAATGAAAATGTGGAGTTTATGAACCCTGAGTTCATGAACAGAAAATACGATTTGAGTAGAAAGGTTTTGTTGTATTTTAACAACAAATTCCCTTTTATCTGAAACACAGAATTTCACCGCCAGTGTGTAATGTGTGGTTATTTTTAACACTGAATTATTATCTTTCCATGGGCTGCTTTCATTCATTATTTACTGCAGCAAAATTTTAAGGATTTCCATGAAATGCAGCAGTGATTTCAAAGGTTACGGGAAGAAAATCTTGAATCATTTAAGGAGCACCCTAAGATTAGAATCTGACTAAAAATACACTTCCCTTTCTTGAACAAACCACACAGTGCTTGCAGTTTTTATTTATACCAATATTAGTCATTGATTCATTGATACGAATTTTATTTGATTCTCCAGGAATTAAGGGTTTTTTCCCAGCCACAGGCAGGAGTTTTTGTTGGTGTCTTAACCCAAGGAAAACCAGTGGAGCTGGTACCAGCAGTGGTATCTACAACATTTCCAGCCTAGGATGGAGCAGAGCCTTCAAAGAGTTCCAAATATTCCTGAAAGTAGGGATGGGGAGTAAAGCAATGAATTACCAGCAGTGTTTGTAGGATGTTGGCAAGTCAGGAGTGATTTACAGGGCAATTTCCTTAATGGCTTCAGGATCATTTAAGCAGCCAGCAATGAGCAGGGTTCAGATAAGCAGTCGGCTTTATGGTTTTTTGTGGATTTTTATGGTTTTTTGTGGATTTTTTTTTTTTTGGTGAAGTAAATATTTGTTATCACAAATCCTCTTTTTGATCAGTTTAGACAAGTCCTGCCCTGCTCATTCTGTAGCTGGGCTGTGCCTGCCCCGATTTGAGCAGAATTCACTGCCCCAAAGAAGGGGGGAGGCAGAGGAATTAATTTTTGCCCTGTTGATGTTTTTCCATCTCCTCTAAACCCCTCCTGTTGCTGCATCTCCTCCCGGGCAGGCAGCTGGGCTGAAACCCTGCTTTGTTTTAAGGGGTGCCATAAATCAGCTCCCAGGCTGTCCCCGTGCCCAGGGAGCACCAGGAGAGGAGGAGCTGCCACATATCCCGAGCTCGGTGGCTGTGGGGACTCAGAGAGAACCAGGGCTGGATAAATCCAGCTGGACAAGCAGCTGCCACTGCCTGCTGCTGCTCTGGCTCTGGAATTCCCAGCACTGTCCCCACAGGGCCCATGTGCTCAGGTGCTTTGCCCCCATTCCCCCAGCAGCCCCTGTGCCCTGGCTCTGGCTCCTGAGTGGTGTTTTTGGGATGACAGGATTTGGGATTATGGGATTTGGGATGCTTCTTACTGCCCTGGAGACAGAATTGCTGCATTTTCCTGATTGGGTTTTTACTGCACTTCATAAATATCCTGATTTGCCATTTTAAACATTTTTTGGGAGTGTTTTTCCTGTGGAAAGAGGAATGGCTGTGCAGGCATTGCCTCTGTAGCTCCTGCTCTGGAGTTGTTGGTGCCCAGAACCAGCGGGTGGCTTTGTGCTGGAGGTTTTGGCACTTGCCTTCGTGACTTATGTCAACATTAAGGATGTAGCTCATTTCCAGGTGCTGGGAAACTCCAGCTCGGAATGTCAGTGGCTGTTTTACCCAGGGATCTGAGCTGGGTTGATGTGTGCACTGCCTGGCTCCTGTAGGTTCTCAGGGGTGCAGTTCCCTGGCAGCATCTCTCACTCAGCCCTGAGTGATGGGCAGTGGGAACAGCTCAGAGATAATTTAAAAGCTGATTTATGTTCTTGGTGGAACTGAAACAAAACTGCAAAACCCCTCCTGCAGTGGCACAGCTCGTGTCAGAGCTGGGCTAAGGATCAGCCCTGAATCCCAACCTTCCTCCTCCCCACATCCAGCCTGACTGAGGGGATTTTCTTTCCTTCTTGGCTGGTGTCCTGGTTTGAAAAGCCAGGTGTCTGCTGAGGAAGGCAGGAGCCTCCCCTGAAATGGAAAAAATAAACCCCCTCCCTCTGAATTGTTATGATTTTGAAATTAAGGGGCTCTCAGGCAAAGATATGGGGGTAGGAATAACAGTTCTTTATTAGGAAAATTAAAATAAAAATGCAATAGTACAAAACAAAAACAAACAAAAAAAACCCAAAACAAACAAACAAAAAATCCCCACTGCCAGAGTCAGAGCAGGCCCTGGCAGCCTGTGGGTCAGGGTGGTGGCAGCAGTCCCATCCCATGGTGGCTCAGCCCTCCTGCAGTGCCAGCTGTGCTTCTGCTGGAGCAGGGATCCTGCACAAGGGTGGAGTTTTCCTCTGAAGCTCCAGGGCTGGTGTGGATGGGCCTGGGCTTCCTCTGGGAATGCAGTGGGGAAGAAAGCTGCTCCTCTGGGAATGCAGTGGGGAAGAAAGCTGCTCCTCTGGGAATGCAGTGGGCAAAGGCTGCTGTGGTATTCCAAGGTCAGATTGTATCCAGGTAGGAATGCTTGGCTCCTCCCCTGGGCAGAGCCTCTCCCCATGGATGATGGAATTTTCTCAGCCATGCAGGGACACTCAGTGGCCATGAACAGAAGAGATCTCCTGGAGGGAGGATTGGCTGTGGGAGAGATAAAGAAAAGTGCCCAATGCACAGAGAATACCTGCCCCAGCTCTGACAGTTTACACACCCCCAGCCACATCTTGCACTTCCAGCCTCAGGCAGCTGGGATGGGCTCAGCACAGGCAGCGAGCACAGGCTGTGTCCGTGGGAGCTGCCTGATGCTTTTCTCAGAGTTTTGCTTTGGGGAGTCACTGCAGGGACACTGAGGCTTCGTGTCCCAGCCCTGCTGGTTCCTGTCCCATGGCAACGGAGCACAGGATGGAGCAGGGGTGGTTGTGCTCCTCCCTCTGCTTTTGGGTTTTAGATAAACTGGAAGTTTCAGCACAAAGACGCTTTTCTAATTAATCATTAAGGCTGATTATCAGCTCAGTGCTGCCCAAAGCACAGGACAGAGGCTGGTCCCCACCCCAGCACTTTCACTATGGAATGAGGAATATTCCCTAAGAACAGAGATGTTTGTGGCAGCATTCAGGGAGCTCCAGCAGGCACAGAAAATCCCTGAGCTTTCCCTGAGCCTGGCTTTGAAGAGATTTGTCGCCCAGGAGCATGGCAGAGCAAGGCACCCACCCATCCCAGAGAATGTGCTGGACACCCCGGGATGCCCATCCCAGGCAGCTCCAGTGCTGCTGCCTGTGAGAGCTGTGCAGAGCTTTCCTGTGGCTTCCCATGGGAAATCCTTGGACAGGGCAGCAGGGCTGGCCAGTCGAAGGCTCTGCACATTCCTCATTCCTTCTCAGACCAAGGAAAGCTGCTGATGAGTGAGAATATTTAAATTTTTCATCATTTTGAACTAAAGAAAGCGCAGAGTGCCCACTGTGATGGGGCTGTTCATCCTTGTGCCAGCTTGGAGGGGGCTCTTCCTCAGGAGGAGCTTGTCCTCCCTTGAATGTGAGATTTGGGGTGAGCAGTGCTCTAAGCCATGTCTCCAGGACCTTCTGGTATGATTTACATTTAGAACTGTCATTTTTATCACTTGTTCTCCTGCCGTGGTGCAAATGGGGGGACTTGGCTGCTGGAAAATGAGTCCAGAACTTGGCAACAGGGCGTAGATATTTAATTTTGGTGATCAGCACTGATTTTGGGACTAAATAAGGTTTCTTCACATCTGCCTGGGTGCTCTCATGAGGGCTTTTAGTGAATTTTTTCCTCTTCAGCAGCACCAGGCAGCAGCAACCTTGGTAAAGAAGCAATTCCGCAGCAGAGCCCAGTGACACAAAACCCTTCTGACAGCTCCGACTGTGCTACATGAGCGTGGCTGGACGTCACCTCCCCGGGCTCTGTGCATGGTGACAGAGCCAGACAGTCCCAACCAGCACCAGAACACGCAAAAGCTGCTTTTTTTCCATTGCCAGGGGAGCCCAGAAAATGCATAAGGAAGTTGTGTTTGCCTCCCATGTGGGCTCTGCTCCCTCCAGCTGCACAGATCCGGCTGAGGTGTGGGGAATGGAGATGTCAGAGCAGGCTGGGAGGAGGAAAATGCCTTTCCTGGTTTTGCTAGAAAAAGTATCATTAAGGAAAAATGTGTGCTGAGCCTGCATGAGGTTAAATCCAGAACTTGCCCTGGCAGCCAGTGAAAAGCAGAGTTTGGCTTGAGGTTTTTAGGAGAAAAAGAAAAAGTTGTCCCTTCACAACCTTCAAACCCTGGTTGGGTTTGTGGTTACTTTGAATGTGGTGGTGAGAACCCAAATGCTGTGCTGAAAAATCAAAGCATTCAGGCCATGTCAGAGGAGGTGTCCTGGGACAGGAGGTGACAGAGATGAGCAGGGGTCTCCAGGTGTTCCCATCTCATCTTCATCTTGGGATACTGAGATGGGGAAGGGCCTGGAGGGGCCCGTGAGGAGCAGCTGAGGGCACTGGGATTGTTCAGCTGGAGCAGGCTGAGGGCAGAGCTCCCCGGGGGCTGCAGCTCCTCCCGAGGGGCAGCTCCCATCTCTGCTCTGGGACAGGGACAGGAGCCAGGGAACGGCTGGAGCTGGGCCAGGGCAGGTCAGGCTGGAGAGCAGGAAAGGTTCTTCCCCCAGAGGGTGCTGGCACTGTCCAGGCTCCCCAGGGAAGGGGCACGGCCCCGAGGCTGCCAGAGCTCCAGGAGCGTTGGGCCAGCGCTGCCAGGGATGCCCAGGGTGGGGTTGGTGGGGGTCTGGGCAGGGCCAGGGGCTGGGCTGGGTGATCCTTGGGGTCCATTCCAGCTGAGGATATTCTATGGATCTGTGTGTAACTCTCCCACTCTCTGGGCTCTTTTCCTGGTGCACAGGACAGTTTTCCTTTCCTACTTGTACTTTTCCCTTCTCCAGTGATGTGTCCATGCTCACCTGGAAGGATATTGTGGATTTAGAGCAGTTTTAGACCTGTTCCATGAGCCAGCAGGGCAGCACAGCTGGAAAACTACCCCTGGGGCTGGCTGGAAGGGGAAGGAGCTGGTGGCAGGCTCGGATCCTCAGGGACAGGTTTCATTTTCCCTGCTCCTCCTTGCTGATCTAACTTCTCTTGCTCACTGCTAATTTCCTCATCCAGATATTTCCAGGTGGGGAGAAAAGTGCTGCTAATTTTGGGAAGCTTTGTGGGCTGCTCCAAAGCTCTGGCTGAGGTGTGTGATTTTTGTGTGCTGACGTTTTAATCCTTCAGACTATTCCCGAGGCTTCCACATTTCCGAAATGCAGAATAACTCCTTTCCAGAGGGCTGATCTCATAGTGTGTGGGCAAACTAACACGGATGATCCTGCTGGCTTTCCCTGCTTATGTTCTCTCTCCATCCCTGTTACTCCTTTGGTTCGACCCTCTAATTCCCCACCTCAGCTGAAAATTCCCTCTTTTTTTTTTTTTTTTTTTTATTTTTTTGGCTGGCATTTAGGGAATTGGCGCAAAGTCGGGTGCTGATTTCTCACGTTTCTCCCACCTTTAGCAAGCAGCAGAATTCCTCCAAATCCAAGTCGGTTTGGGAGCAGAGGACAAGCCAGATCCGGATGCACAACTTCCGAGCCAGCTGCGAGGCACTGTACAACGAGCTGGACCCCGAGGAGCGGGTCCGGTACGCCACCACCCTGCACATCCGGCCCGACATGAAAACCCACCTGGACCGGCCACTCGTCGTGGAGCCCCGTGGCGAAGGCAGGAACAACATCACCAAGCTGAGCCCCGTGGATGTCCAGGAGGTGGTGGAGCACCCCAAACCCACCTCCACTGATGGGGCAGAAGCGCCACGGAAGCACCACAGGCATCGGGAGAAGGAGAAGCTGGGAGAGCAGGAGAAGGGAGACGTGACCAAGGACGAGAGCGGCGAAGCTGGGGCTGGCAACAAGGAGGAGCGGCACCGGCAGCACCGGAGCCGCAGCAAGGAGGTGGAAGGGGGCAGCAAGGAAGGGAAAAGTGACCGTAACAGGGGGCAGGAAGGGGGGAAGAGGCACCACCGGCGGGGCTCGGTGGAGGAAGGGGCCGAGAAGGAGCACCGCAGGCACCGCAGCCACCGGCACTCGTCCGACCGGCCGGGCAAGGAGGGCAACGGCACCGCCAACGGTGCCCGTGGCGAGCGGCGCTCCCGGCACCGCGGAGGGTCCCGCTCCGGGAACAGGGATGGAGAGCCCGCGGCCAAGGGGGACAATGGAGAGGAGCCCCACCGGCGGCACCGGCTCAGGAACAGGGCGCTGTCCACCTACGAGTCTGTGGAAAAGGACAGCGGGGAGAAGGAGGGGGATGCTGGCGAGAAGGAGCACCGGAATCACCAGCCCAAGTGAGTGAGTGCTGCCACACCCTGCCCAGGTCGGTTCAAGGGTCACAAAGCCCCAGATGTGTTCCAGAAAATCCCTTATCGCCCTTCCCGTGCCATTCCCTGCTGTCCCTGTCCCCACACCAGCTCCCACCACAACCTGCACTTCTGTCTTGCCTCAATCAGCAGTGACAGAGGCTCCCAAAGACAATTTTGGTTCATAAAACAGCTCAGGTTTAAGGCAGGAAATATCCTTGCTGTAAACACTAACAGACCCTGTAGGACACCAAGTGGAGCAGAGAATTTCCCAGCTTCTGAAGGAAGCTCCTGAGGGACAGCTATTTAAATTTCAGCCAGCCTTGCTTACAGCCCTTTGATTTTCATTTTCAATGGGGAGCCTTCAGCTGCACCACCAGTTGTTCCAGCACATGGCCTCTTCCATTAATAGCAACGATGGCCCCCATTTGCTTTAATTCTTATGTAAGTCAAGTGAGAAAAGCAGCCCTGGTGAAGCATTTGGAGTAGTTAATAAAGAAGGATAGATTGCCTTTTCAGTTTTATTAGTCTGATGGAAAAGAAATTGCACGGGGATTCTTTAGAATAGAGTTCATGTCACCGTGGAGAGCCGTGAGTGGCACTGAGATAATAATTTTCCTGTCTAAATTATCTTCCTTTCAGCTGAATTTCCAAACACTCTGCCTGCTGTTCAGTGTGCTCATGTGCATGGGCTCACTTTCCTCCTCACTGAAGCAGAGCTGCTGCTGCTGCAGAGGAGAGCAGGAGCCATTTAGCTGCTGATTGCCAAGTTCCAGAACGGTACCAAAACTGTTCCAAACCGTTCCAAAATCTGGAAAAGAGAAACAGCACATTTAAATAAGGCCTGGGGAGAGCGTTAGGGAGCAGTGTGTCAGGATTCATCCAGCAGCTGCTCTGGGGAGTGGCTCATGGCACTGCTACATGGTCAGGCTTGGGAGCATCATTAAAGTGACCTCAGGGATGTCCAGTGCCACAGCTCCCTCCTAATGCTGGGATTGGGGTTTGGCTCGGGAGGTCTCAGAGAAAAAGATCCCAAATTTTGCTGTCAGTTGTCCTGCAAAGGATTTCCATGGAGGAAACAAGCCCAGCATGAGGCGCAGCATCAGGGATGTGTTCTCTGAACCCTTCCCGGGCCATATTGAACATATCCTGCTTTTTCCTAGGGAGAACCAGTGTGAGCTGGAGGCCAGTGGCAGTGGCAGTGGCCCTGGGGGTGTCCCTGTGCACACCCTGCCCAGCACTTACCTGCAGAAGGTGCCCGAGCAGCCCGAGGATGCCGACAACCAGAAGAATGTGACCAGGATGATTCAGCCCCCCCTGGACAAAACCACCACTGTGAACATCCCTGTCACCATCACTGCCCCTCCAGGGGAAACCACTGTCATTCCAAGTGAGTGCCTTTGTCCCCTGCTTTTCCTGCTGCGGAATTGCCAGGAAATCTAGATTTCCAAGGAGTGAGGGGGGCTCTCCTGTGCGCTGCCACCCTCGAGAGAGGCAGCCAGGGAGCTTGGGGATAGAGGATCTGTAATTGCCACACAGACTGCAGGGACTCAGCAAGGGTTCCTGGCTGCCTGGTGGCTCTGGAAAATACCTGAGATTCCCTGGAGATGGCTCACCCAGGCCACACCCGTTGTGTAAGGGAGAAGTGAAGGAGCAGCAACATCCATGAGTGCCCCTGCTGCTTTGGGATCCTGTGACATTCCAGAGCTTTTTACAATCCTCTGCATCACACTTGGAGCAGATCCACCCTCCCTGTCCACCTCCAGAGCTGTCTGCCTTGGGTCTGTCAGCACAGATTTACAGATGGTCCCAAGATCCATGTGCCCAGCCACCACCAGCCTGTTCCCACCACCTGGGTGCTGATCCCTGCCAGGGTGGGAACAGCCTGGAGAAGTCTGGAGAGCTGAGGAGAATCCCACTGGGAAATCCAAGAGGTCCACATTAAACTTCAGGCTGTCAGGACTCTGCTTTCCAAGAGGCACAGCCAAGATCTGGCAGGGTCTCTGTGTTTTTTCACCCTGTTGTCAGCCACAAGATTTATCTTTTATTTTATTTTTTTTTCCTTCTTTCTCCTCCCCCCCCCCCTCAATGGTAATTTTCCTATATTGCAATGCTGAGTTCCTGTCAATCACAGTTTATCAGCCTCTCCCTTTCTTGGCCATTTCCTCTGGATCTGACTGGAGATCCAATAAGGAGTTTATTGAATGTGTCACTCAAACACAAAGAAATGTCATTTTCTTGCAAAATAAAATAAAAAGTAATAACAGCCCTGCACTGAATGCATTCCAGAGGGTGGGATTGTTGGACTTTATGTCCTGGGAATTAACGGAAGAGCCTTTATATTTGTCTAAGAAGAGAATTTGCAACATAAAATGTTATCCAGCTCATAGATGGGAAATTATCTTCAGTAAATTATCCCATAAACCCCCTGCAAGGGAAGTCAGGATGAGAACTGGAGAATTTCCAACTTTTGGGAGGGAGGCTGGGAACAATCTCAGAGAAGGAGATCCCAAAACCTGCTGCAGGATGGAGCTGCTCTCTTTTGCACGTGGGGAACTCTGACCAAACCGAGGTGTGCAATGCAGGCACAGCTCTGGGGGTCCAAGAAGTCCTTTCCACGTCTCTTTTCCTATTTCTGGGAAGTTCTGCAGTCTCAGCCCCCAGATTATTAAACCTCATCCATGAATCTGCTCTTTTATGTGTTCCAAAGCCAGTTGTGCTCCTGCTCCATGGGAGAAAACACCGAATTACGAGGCTGCTCAGACTTCCTTTTGATTTTCTTTCAAGGATCCTGAGCTGATCCCTCTCCCTAAGAATTTGTACTCTTTGGGATGAGTTTTCCAGCCCCAGTTTGGCATCTCTGGGATAAATCAGCTCATGGTTTCATTTCCTGCTTGGTGGCTCACCGGCAGTGGAGAGGCAGAGTGATAACGACCCAGTGATTGTTTATCCCATTTCATCAGCACTTCCCATGGCTGTTTGCTCTCCCAGCTGCACTGCTTCCATTTCCAGCTGTTCCAGGCTGAGGATCCATTTTTAACCCTCTCCTTTGTGTTCTCCCTGAATTCCCATTTCCAGTGAACAACGTGGAGTTTGAGAGCAAACCAGAGGAGAAGAAAGACGTCGATGACTTGACGAAAAATGGGCCTAAACCAATCCTGCCTTACAGTTCCATGTTCATCCTCAGCCCCACAAATCCGTAAGTTCCTATAACACCAATTATGTGCTTCAAAGCAGTAACATGAGTGGGATTTTCATCTCTGAAAACACATTAAGACATGAAATAAAAGCTTTTTTCTGTGGGCCAGATGCTGTTGATCTGTTAGTTTTCCTAGGGTGATAAAATATCAGGACAGGGAAAAGAAAATGCTTTGGGCAGACCCTGCTAATTTAGATCCCAAAAAGTGGGAGCACAGGTACTGTTGGGAAATTATTTGATCAGGAGTAAGAGGTTGAGGACTATTTGGATACCAGCAAATTCCTGCAGATTCCTCAGCTGGAATTCCTGTTCTTTCCATAAAGTGGCTTTGCATCACTGCAAACTTTGCACTTCTGGGAAAACCTGGATATTTTTTATTTGCCAAGGCTGGGAGTGGGATCTGCTGGGACTGAGGAATTTCTTCTCCTTCAGGCAGCGCTGCCTCCTGGGGAGCTTTGGACTCAAAGCCTGGGAATTCTGATTCTGTTCCTCTGCAGGGCTGCAGGGGAGAGGGGTTGGAATTATTGTGGCATGAAGGGCTGTGAGTCAGTTTGAGCATTTTAAGGGAGGGTGTTTGGAACTTCTGGAGATCCCCTCGAAGCAGAGGTTTCTCTCTGGCTCAGGTAAACTTGTACTTCTCAGAATTTCTCTCTGCCCAGATACCAAAGGGGAGCTCAGGCCCTTCTTTGGCAGCTAGATTTAAGAGAAGGATGAGTTCTCTTCCTGCTGCTGGGGCTGTGACATCCTGTGCAGTCCTGGAGCAAAACAGGCTCTGAGTTCTCAGATTTGACATCCAAAAAGCCCCTGTGGTGCCCCCGGACCCTGGGCAGGCTGAACAGCATCCCAGAATCCCAGAATCTCCTGACTGAGCTGGGAATGACCCACCAGGATCATTGATCTGGCTCCTGGCCCTGCACAGACAACCCAACAATCCCAACCTGTGCATCCCAGATTGTCCGAACGCTCCTGGAGCTCTAGCAGCCTTGGGACCATGGCCTGGGAAGCCAAATTAGGATTAAGGAGTTTGGCCTCTGTCTGGATGGATAAGGAAATGGCATTTCCCTAATATTTGGTGGTTCTGCTGTGAAGTGACCACCAAAAATGAGCTGGGAAAGATCAGCCAAAGCAGCATTGCTGGGCAGGGAGTGAGAGGTGCTGAGCCCAGGCCTCTGAGCTGAGGGCTGGGCTGGGCAGGCAGAGAAGCAGCAACATTTCCTTGTTTCCTACGGCTCCTTCTTTTCTCTCCCCTCATCCCAGTTAGGACCTTCTGAGCTTCAGAGTCCAGGACCTGGGGGTTCTTTCAGTTGCTTTGTTGTTCCAGTTTCCTCCAGCTTTCACTTCCTCCCAGAAAAAAAAAAAAAAAAAAGCTCTGCTAAAGGACCATTGGAAAAACAAGGTTCACTGGCAGAAAAAATGTGTCACAAGCAAGCCAAGGGGGAATAACAAGACAAAGCCCAAACTGCAGGAATGTCAGCAGCTTGTCTGTCCTCCTCTGGGCAAGGTGCAGAGCCAGCTGCATCCCCCCAGGTGTTCTGGCTGCTGGGAACAGAGCTGAGAGCCCTTTCTGGGGTCAGAAGATTTTCCCCACTCCAGTGCTGCCATCTCCTTTCCAAACCCTGCTGGGGATCCATGACCCAGGTGCTGCCAGAGGGGAAAACAGTTCAGGGAAGCAGAAATAAATTCATTTTCTCCCCAAGTGCCACCACCCTCTTAGAGCACACAGGGTTGTGAAGTGATTTCTCAAGCCCCACTGGCGGTTCACAAATGCTCCCATATCTCACTGCTGGTTATGAATGATGGGGGGCTAAAAATAGGGGCTTGTTATTGCTTTGATGAATTGAGTTTGATGCAGGAATTATGGCTACAAATGTTATTGGAAATGTTGCCTTTCACTTCTGTGGCTTCTTGGGGCACAGAGATGATCATCTTCTCCTGGCAGATTGAAAACCACAGTTAAGGGGTCCACAAAAGCACTTTTCTCCAGGTTATTTTCTATCACATTGGCTTCCCTGGGATTTGTAACTTTTTTCCACTCTGAATCCATTAGCAAGCCAAAGAAAAGGAGTATGTAAGTAGATGTGAAAAATAGACTTTAATTCCAACTGTTCAGATATTTGCTTAGAGAAAATGGGATAGAGGAGCTGAAATACATTCTCAGATAACAAAGTTGTTGGCAAGTTAAATCTATAATTTGATTCTCAGGCTAAGTCCTTTATTCAGCTGACAAATATGGTGCAAATGCAGAGCTCTGTATGCAATTAAGGATTTGGGAATTGTGGTCAGAAGGAATTATTAGCTGCAATTTGTGAAGAGTTCTGGATTGCTTAGAAATGAAAGCATTTACCATTTTCCTCGGACACAATTTGTGAATAAAAAGATTAGGTGGAAATAATCAAATCCATTCCTGTAAAGTATTTGTGCTGTAAAGTGTGAGTTGGAGTAAAGTACAGGCAGAGAGAGATTGGTGGGAGGAACACTCAGAGCCACAAAGGCAGATTCAGCTGAGTCTCAACATTTTAAAGGGATTAGTTGACACTAAAAGGATTTCAAACCTTGTTTTGAGCTCACAGGGCGTTAACCTGGCAGTTCAGCGGGAGAAGGATGGGGGAGTGCCATAAACATAATTTGTAGAATTGAGTGTGGATGCTTGAAAGCTCTCAGTGCTCTTTTTGACAGATGGGTAGAGAGATAAATAGATAGAGAAATAAACAGATAGGGAGATAAATAGATAAAGAGATAAAGAGATGAATGGATGTTGTTGCTTTGCAGAGGGAGCAGAGATCAGTGCAAAGATGTTGAACTCCTTTATTTCACTGTCACCACAGATCTGCTGCAAACTGGAATTTAAAGGCTGTTTTTAAAAATTTCCTTCCCATGATTACAGCAGGAATCCCAGAGGTGCTGCTCCTGCTGGCTTTGTGCCAGTTGTCCCCCTCTCCCAGCCCCATGACCCGTCCTGTGCTCCTGTCCCTGCAGGATCCGGCGCCTGTTCCACTACATCGTCAACCTGCGCTACTTCGAGATGGTGATCCTGATCGTCATCGCCCTCAGCAGCATCGCCCTGGCTGCAGAAGACCCTGTCCAAGCTGAGTCTCCCAGGAACGATGTAAGTGCCACCCAAAATTCCCAGAATTCAGGTGCTTTGCTCCTCCCAGCTCCTGGCGCGGCCATTCCCATCTCCGCAGGATAACGCACGGTGCTGCCAATGCAGAATTAGAGGTGCCTTTGAGAACACACTCCAGTTATCTTTGTTTCACTGCCAAAATGCTCAAATTCCTGTCCCTTTATGCTGCTTCAACCACATCTGGGCTTGAGAGCTTGGAAATCAGGGGTTGTGTGGCTGATGTGGCTTGGGTGGAGGAGCTGCAAAGCTGGCACCCCATTCCACACTGGGAGAGGCTGGATCCTAAGGACCTTGAACATCCTTAGGAAAGGATGTTCAAACATTTCATTTTGAAATACCCCTTTTTGCCTTGGTAAACCTGTCAGAAATGCAGGTGCACTGGAGCCAGCCTTGGGTGCAGTGTGGCAAGGACTGGGAAAATGCTGCTTTAAATCAGATAATTCAGGTTTGTGCCTAAATGATCTGAAACTCTCCCACCAGATGATTTTTGTCCATCCCAGCAGACAGACTGGATGAGGTATTTTACTCCTTGCTCATGTGCAGGTTATTTCAGTGTGTGGCCTTCCCTAACATACATTTCCCCTTCCCACTTAGGCTCTGAAATACCTGGACTATATATTTACAGGAGTCTTCACCTTTGAGATGGTGATCAAGGTAAGAAGTTTTCCAAGCAGAATGATTCACCTCCTCCTTCAGATTTATTTGTGAGAAGCTGGAGCAGGACAGAGGTGGGGAGGATGGGGAGCTTGAAGTTGGGAACAGCTCTCACAATCTGATGCAGCAGCTCTCCTGGCTTCAATCTCATATTTTATGGAGGAAAATCAGGATATCTTTAGGAGCTGTGGCTGTGTAAGAGGACAAGAACAGGGAAGAAACAGGAGCTGACAGACCTTGCTGAAGACACTCCTAATTCTGCCCTTTTCCTTTGGGGCTGAGCAGGAATTTTAATAACCACTGATTCTTGGTTTGTCATGTTTCAAAAAGCTAAGAATTTATCTTTTTACTCAGTAGGGTGACAGGTTTTGCCAGGACTGTGGGGCAGTAACTTCTCAGAGAGCACAATTCCATAAAATCAGGATTCAGTGTTGGGGTAAGGCAGGAGTTGGGTTTTCTTGTCAGAGCAAGATACAAAAGAGATGCAGAATAAAACCAGGATTAATGCATGTGTGTGGAAAAAAATCCTAGGGAGCAGTGAGAGCTCTCATTTCTACAGCTTTTGGTTGTGATTTGTTGATTTGAGCTTCATTTTTGGGTGAGTTTTCCTGCCTGTTAGAGAGGAGCAACTTGGCCAAGTATCTCAGTAATTTGTGAAGGATGTTTTGATCCAGAACCTTCTCCTGCCCCTTGGCAGGGTGGATTTGGGGCATGTTTTATTAAAACTCTTCCTTTTCTGTGTTTTCTCTGCAGATGATTGATTTGGGGCTGCTGCTCCACCCTGGTTCCTACTTCCGTGACCTGTGGAACATCCTGGACTTCATTGTGGTCAGTGGGGCCTTGGTGGCTTTTGCCTTCTCGTAAGTTCATTTTCCTCCTCCTCCCAAATCCCAGGGAATAAGTGACAGAGGGGGCAGGAGGCTGGCACAGATACAGTGGCTGTGTGATGTTTGTGGCTGCATTTCTCAGTGAAATGTTCAGTTCCTGCACTTTTCCCTCTCGTAGCTAGCGGGCAGGGGATGGGAAGAAAAGAATAAACCCAATTAAATTTGTGTTGTGGAATCTCGTGAAAATCCTCCCAGCTTTAGGCTGAGTCCATTCACTGCTCATTCATACACAAAGCCAAGATTTTTGTGACTCTTTGGCCAATTCTTTTCAGGAGCTCACTGTAACACTTCGTGGCAGTCCAGTGTCTCCAGTCAGTGACTGTGAGAATCGCTCTAATTTTGAGAAAACAGTTCAAGAAATCAGCTGATAACTCTGTGAACTCTTGGCAAACCCTTATTTCCAGAGTTGTGGATGTTTATTCTGGTTCACAAACCTTTGCTATTTTTCTCCTTTTCTCTCCTCTCTGTGTACTTCCGCTGAGTTTCACTCTTAGTGCTCCCTCCCTGAAACCCAACTCTGTATTTATGTCTTTAAATAATACCCCACGTTCTTCTTTCGTGTCATGGAGGATTTTGAGCAGCAAACACGGAGAAATAACTCCTTAAAAATTAAGATTAGCTTCTCATCCGAGCCCTTTTCCTTGGAAACAACCAGAGGACGAGCAATGCAGGTCCTTCCAACCTTCAGGAGCCGAGCTGGAGAATGGAAAGAAATTTTCCACTCGGGTTGTTGTTTGCAAATCCTTTCCTGAGAAACACTGGGAGACACCTGGAAACAGGCAGCGGGACTTGACCAGTTTAATCTTTTGCTAAATTAGCCCCGAGCAATTACAGGAATGTTCAGCAGCCCCGCACTCCCCAGTTTGTGACACGATGATTAGAGGAGAGGAAATTGTTTCACTTGCTAAAGAGAATTAGCAGCTAATGAGAAAAGCATCCACCTTTGTCAGGGAGCCTTGGAGTGTGGCTGGGCTGCTTTAGATTGGCAGAATTTTTTTTTAACAGAGCCAAATCCCTGCTCCTCCCTCAGCTCTGCACAAAAAAAATGCACAAAATGTTGCTTTTCTGGTAAAATATTCCTCAGCAATTTTTCATTTTCTGAGCTGTCAAAACTCCTGTCACATCGAGGCTGTGAGATTTGTGGTTTAGATCTGCTTTTCTTCAGTGCAAATGCAAATAAATACAAATACAAATACAAATACAAATACAAATACAAATACACCCTCTAAGTTAAACTGACCAAAAAGTGGATGGACAGGATCGATATTTTAGGTGTGATTTTTAGCGATATTGAAAGCTGGGCTGTGCCTGATCCTTCACCAAATTAGTCGGGTCTTGGAGAAAATAATATCCAACATAATGTTTTCAAAGGAACGCTGACCTTCTCTCTTTAAACATTTTGTCCCTCATGAAAAATCAGATTTTTGGAGGAGCTGACTGCTCTATCCTAAGCAAAATTGTCTTGGTGAATGTCCTGCTCACCTAAAATTTAATATCCAAAACCAAGCTGCTTTTTAAACTTGACTAGACATGTGTGGGGTTTTATTTCCCTGCACATGAAATATATCTGTGGAACATCTTTCAGAATTCGATTGACTTAAGCCAGACTGAGTTAATAAAAAATTTAACTAAAAAAAGCAATGTAACAACATTAGAATTTAACAAAGCTCCTCTGAATTGAAGAGAAATAGAGAAGTAAAATAATCACATAAAACAACACAACCCAAAGTCTGGTGTTCCATGAGAATTTCCCTTTTCCATCAGGAATTCAAACTTCCAAGACTGGTGGGAGAAGGGGCATTTTGGGAGCCCTACAGAGCAGCTCCCTGTGCTGTGAGAACAAACCTCAGGCTCTGCCTTTAAAACATCTTCTCTTTGAACACCATTTTCTTTTGAGGGAGATTTTCCTTGCTCGAGTTACGGATTAAAATGAATAATTTTTAATCTTTCTGAGGCTTTTCGTGCTCAGGTTTTCTTCTATTGCTCCTGTTGGGCCATGAATATCTAACAGCACCTCATCAGCCTCTAAATAAATTACTTTTACATCCCCTGCCTGTGCTTTATAATAGGTGCCCCAAGCTGCTTTTATTTTCCACTGTGAGTGAGTCTTGAGCAGGGTTTTACAGCCAGGGACTGCATAAACCCTGCCTAGTTACTGTCTCCCAGATTAAAGTCAGACAAGCTTATTTGTGTGACTCAGGAAAATTTGAATTTCTTCTGTGATTTTTCTGCTTTCTGTAAGCCCTGCTTCCCATCCCCGTTCCAGTAGGCAGCGTCCAATCCAGGGAATGCCTGCAGCCTCCCTGCTGGAGCCCAAAAGCAGGAAAAGCAGTCATTCCTAGGAAATGACTTTTCCCTGTTCCAGTTCTGAGTCCTGACAAGGTAGAGAGCCGTGACTTAGGCCCAGCTCCTGGTTTGGTTAAACCAGATGGACACACAGAGCCAGCTGAATGTTGATAATCCCAAAAAGGAGCTCCTGGAGTCTCTTTGTTGTTCAATCAGTTGGATTTTCCCAGAAAATCCTACAGCCCTGTCACCCTCCTCAGTGTCACTAAAAATGGGATTTAATGTGGCTGTCACCACTTTGTTTGCAAGAACTCACAACTGCCACGTGCCAGGTGGGATTTAATTCATGTTTTTGGCCTCCTTGCTGTCCAGTGAAGGTGATGTGAACCAACTTCTTGCTGAATGAACCCATCCCTAAAAACCCAGGAATAACAGAGCTCCCTGAAACGTTCCCATCTGGAATATTGCAGCAGTCTGTGCTAATTTAAGCATTTGAGATGGTATCAGTCACTGCTACAAGATTGATAAAATCCAGCTCTCAAAGCAGCTATGGGTTTTCTTTCTGCCTGCAGCTCTTTAGAAGCAGCTCTGTGGTTAGAAAAATAAAAAAATAATTTTCAAACAACACCCCCAGAGAGATGCTGGGAACAATAATATGATGCTGATAATAATAAACTAATGTGTTCCATTTAGGAAAGCATTTCAAAGAGAAATCCCTTTCTTTTGCTGGAGATAAACATGCCACAAACACCCAGACACATTTGAGTCCTTAGGGAAAAGGAAGCAAACAAAAAACCCATGGAAACTTGTCGCCAAAATCTCTCAGCCCCAGGTGCAAAATGTACTTGGAAGGAACAGCTGAGGGAGAGCAGCAAAGATTTGGCCTGGAAAAATTTGGAACAGAGATGCCCAGAATTTCGAGATGCTCTTGGAAAAAAACAAATAGTTGAGGTTATCCCTCCCAAAGTGGGAGAGAAGAGATGTGGAGGTGTTTTTCCCAGTGGAAGGGCTGATCCAGCAGGGAATGTGGGATTTGTGTCCAGAGCCCTCCCTTCCCCGCTGGTTTATCCTGTGGGGCTGGTGGGAGTGGGCCAGGGGCTGGGGGATCTCTCTGATGTTTCTGTTTGTCATTGACTCTGCTCTTTCTTTGTCTTCTCCTCGCTGGAATCTCTCTCTAGGAGTTTCATGGGGTAATATGTTCTTCCTGTCTCTTGCTGCTCTGTTTTGCCTGTCCAACCTGTGTCCACACACTTTGCCACTGTGGAGACAACCCAGCCATGTTCCACCCATCCCATTGACCCCTCTGTCCCTTTACTGCTCATTATCCAGTGAGATGTATTATTTTTCCTCATCCATCCTGATTTTCCTTCAGCACAGATAGGAGCAGACTAGAAATCCAAGCCAGAGAGTCAAAAAAACCACATGGAGATATATCTGTACCAGAAAGATTTGAGGGGCTGACTCAGTGGGCACTGAGGGCTGAGGTACAATTCATGGAAATCTTAATAACCAGGTTTAAAGAAGCAGTTTGAGTCTGTCTTAGAGGATTTCACCTCCACACAGCCAAGCTGGAAGTTCCAGGACTGATTTTGTGCAGTGTGGGCAATGTGACCCAGTTGGGATCCAGGCTCCGATATTGGGCAAAGCCTCTGCCATGAAAGCACAGCTCAGGGAGCTTTTTGCAGGGGTGATTTGTGAAGAAGGAGGTTCCAAAAATTGTATTTAACCCTGGGCAAGTGGTGGCAGTTTTGCTGTCAGTGCAGGGGCAGGGTGGGAGGCAGAGCTGTGTCCTCTGTCCCCACATTCCAGGAGCTCCAGGGGAATCCTCCACAGAAAGAAGGATGTCAAGTAAAGCCTTTGATAGGATCCAGGAAATTTGGCACTTGGTTCTTTCTACTCTCTAGGAAAGCAGAGGATTTAGGGCAGGAAGAGGATGGCTTTGTGCGTGGGCAGGGTGGAGTGACCTCATTTACTCTTCCAGGGAAGAATTCACTCTGCCAGGAGGATTCCAGACAATCACAGAAGTCAGAGGCTCCACCTCACCCTGAATTTTTGATGCCCTGACTCTGAGAGGTCCATGTCATCTGAAATCAGAGCTGCTGGCAGCAGCAACAGGAACAAGCAGCTTCCATTTGAAAGAACCACTAAATTTTTAAAGGCTCTTTTATTTATTAAAGGGAGAAAAGGCTCTGCAAAGCTGTTTTAAAATATTTTTAATGTTTTAAATAAACAGGCAGCAAACTGACACAGAAAACAACAACAAAACAGCACTGGCCTAATGCACCTAAAATTGATCTAATGCAGTTTTTTTTGTGGTATTATCTTTTTTTTTTTTTTTTTTTTTTCTGTCTGCCTTTATCCTATACTTCTCTTTAGGTCTTATTCAAGATTCAGCTCTCCTGAATGTTGCAGTTGTTATTCTGCAGTCAGTTAAAACCTTGTTCTTCCATGGCAATTTATTTATGTTGTGAGGGATATTCAGGTCAGATGTGTGCTTGGATACACCTTTTGACTGAGATCCAGCTCCATCTGGACCTTTTATTTTCTGGGACATCTGGCTTTGTATGGAAGCAGGTTAAAAACCCCCATATTGGCAGAGAGGGTTTTTAAAAACACACAAACCCAACCCTGAGGGTTTTATTTGACAGAAGAGTTGCAGAGGATCCTTTTAATTAAAATGCAATTTACATCACTCTGGGTCAGAGCACCAGGAAAAGCTTTTCCTATAGCAGGGACCTTACTGTGACAAGAAATGGCATTTTTTTTTCCTCAGGATTCTCTATATGGCTCAGAGCATAAATCCCATTAAGATTTAATTGGCTCACCCTCTTTATTTGCTTAAGTGCCTGAATGGAAAAAAATCAGTCAGCCCTTCTTAGTGTCCTCTGCTGAGGCAGAAGGAATTCTGTGTGACTGGAGCTGTCTGCCCTCCACCTCTGAGCTCACTCATCCGCGCCTCTCCCATTCCAGGGAAAAGCAGGAGCCAGGATTTGCTCTGCCCCACGTCTCTTTAACCTTCCTGGAAATATTAAATCCACAGAAATTCTTGCTTCAGGCGTGGAGCCCGCCCTGAGAGAGCAGAGCAGGAAAATGTCTCTGTTCTCATTGCACTAGGCCTCGTTAGTGCAGTTGTTAATTGGAACAAGAGCAGTGTGGTACATTCGGGTCTCCTGGAGTCAGGAGAAAGCACCATGAGGGAATATTCTGGGGTTCTGAGTGAGCCCAGGAGAGCAGAGCTGAGCTCTGCTGGGCTGGGCGTGCTGATGTGCACAGCAGAAGCGTGGCTGTGGCTGGGATGGAGCAAAGCTCTGGGCTCAATGTCCCCGTGTCCCACCCCTTCCCTGTCCTGCTGCCCAAGTTGCCACATGGCTCTGAAGGGTCTCCCCTTCACTTCTCCCTCAGCCCTGCCCTCCCCAGCTCCCACCTTCCCTGGCTTTCCTCAGCAGCAGTGCAGGATTGGCTTGACCTGGCAGAGGGGAGAGGTGCAGGGAGCAGAGGGGGCAGCCCAGAGGATGGGGGTGGGGTGGCCCCAGTCCTGGGGACAGGTGGCATCTGCTGTGGCATCTCCTTGGCCATGACCCATTTCCCCTTTTGCTTCCCTGCTGCCTTTCCCATCCTCCTGGAGAGGCTGAACAAACTGTTCTGCAGCCAGGGCACTGCTGAGAGTCACACCCGGGAGCTGCAGGTCAGCTGGTGGCTCTGGTAACACCGAGGTGACCATGGCAGGGACAGTGAGCTGAAAGCAAATCTGCAAAGCCAAGTCTAGGCCAGACCTTCAGCTCTGCTAAAACGTGACAAGAAAGGCAAAAAAAACTCTGCTGGCAGTGCCTGTTTCATCTAGAGCAGATCAAAGATCTCTAATGAGAATCAAATATTATTTTTTTAAATATTTAAGTTATTTTGTGGCTTTGAATTGGTCGTGTTGCTCTGGGAGTAAATCCAGTGCCTGGGTTTAGAGCCATGTCAATGGTCAGGGTCCAGCTGGGATGGATTAAAATGGCCCTGAAACAGCCCTGAAGGATGAGAGAGGGAGAAGATAGGGACCTGTCCATTCTGCTCCCCCTCTCCTCCACTTCTACTAAATCTTGTGGAAAGGAAATTTCTCCTCAAGTTATACATCCCTGGGATACAACCGACAACACTCCAAAAATTCCCGTGTCTCCCTCTTACTTCATTTCCAGACAACTGCAATGCCTGGTAACGGGACAAAGGGACTGGAGCTGAGGTAGGGGTGTGGGTTTGTGTTGGAGGTTCTGGTCCAGTGTTGCTATTGAGTAGTACGGGGTTAGGAGTGAGTTCTTCATCCTTTGGAAGTGGATGGATTTCCAAAAAGACCTTTCCAGGCTCAGCCAGCCACAAAACTGGGTGGTTTCCTCCACTCTTGGTGCTCCTCCCTCAGCACAGGATGTAGGGCAGGGTGGGGGAAGCTTTGCAGTCCCTCCCAAACCTCCGTGGGTCTCTCAGGCCTCTCACACTTCCATTATTTCCCTCTTGGAGAAGAGGAATGTTCAGCAGCCTGGAGAGCACAGAATAGGTCAGCATCTGTCAGCATCTGTCCCACACGTTCTTCATTCCCACCTGTGTTCCCTCAGCGCAGTCCCAGACCCAAATCTCCAGCCATGAATAAAACTCTGTTCCAGATTTCCATCCCATTTTCCACTCCATATGAAATGAAGGGAATGTCGTTGTTTTGCCGTGGGGTTGGAAGAAGATGTACCTGTTGTCTTCTTGTGTCTCTTTATTTTGGAAGTGCACGAGGAAAGGAACTCTGTCCTTCCCCTAAAACTCCTCTTGATGTTAACAAGAGGAATGTTCTCAACCTTGCACTCAGTTTTAACAAAACCTAAACCCCAAAAGTGACTGACAGCACCTGCATGCCTGAGTGGGGAGTTGCCCCAGCACAGTTCCAGGCATGTAATATATTGCCATATTACATGTTCCTGCATGGGATTGGTGGCATGTCCTCCATGGGAGACTCAGGGATGAGGGAACAGGCTCTGACCCCCAGGAGAGCTCTGTCCCTCACCGGGAAGGCTCCCAAACCCTCTTGGCACAATGTTCCTGCCAGAGAAGTGCACGGAGAAACACCCCCTGCCTCATCCAGAAACAGCCCCTGCCTCATCCAGAAACAGCCCCTTCCTCATCCAGCTGGGAGGGAAGAGCCTCGTGTGGCTCTGTCTCTTCTCCTGCCAGGAATGGGATGGAGGAGCTGAGCCTCCTGTCCCAGTGCTGCTGCTCTGGCTGGGAGTGTTGTCCAGGTGTGGAGTCGGGGCAGGAAGGGCCCCACATCCTGGTAAGTGGCTGAGAGGTGACAAAGCCTGGCCAGCATGTGTGGCTGAGCCCTGCCAGGACCCTGTCCTGCCCCAGCCTTCTCCTCTGTGCTGCTGGAGACATCCCAGGTGAGGTTGGGTCATCCTGCCTGCAGCCCTGGTGAGGATTTACACAAAACCTGTCAAAACTTCCCCAAACCCAACCAGTTCCACCACCAAAGCCACCCTGGATACCCACAAATATCCCAGTGAGTGGCCTGGGGAGCAAACGATTCCCTCTGTTGTTCTTGTGCCTTTTTCTCCCTTGCAGAGGAACCAAAGGCAAGGACATCAACACCATCAAGTCCCTGCGAGTCCTGCGCGTTCTCAGGCCTCTGAAGACCATTAAACGTCTGCCAAAACTAAAGGTTAGAAAATAACCCCAGTTTTTCCTTCTCTGGAGGTTTCTGGCTGATCTGAGTGGAAGCTGGTGGACTCCACGTAATCCAAGTTGTTTCTGTTGCTTTTATTTCATGGCAATGAATCTTTTTGCCAGATGAGCACAAACGGCTGGGCAGATGTTGAGCAAATGTCAAACACCTGGGTGCTTTTGCAAACATCGTGGATAATGTTGGGGATTCTTGTCCTGAAAGAAAATTTAAAAAAGAAATATATTTTTTATTTATACCTGAAAATAAAACTTCTACAAATAGAAAAAACAAACCCGCAAATAAATTAAATGACAGTTCAAATGTGGGATGGTCTTTGATGTGATAAAGAAGAAATGGGGTTGGAAGGGTTTGGCTTTCCCTAGAGAATTTAACATGAATATTGCAAGATTTTCCACAAGCTGTCCAAAGATATTTGTCATTGCTACAGGAGAAGCTTTAATTTATTCACCTTACTATTAAAGAATCCATAGTTCAGAGGTTTATCCCTAGAGCATGGATCTAAAACTAAAATAAATTTAATTGCCTGTGATTACTCATCCAGCACCAACAGTTTGAGGTACAGCCAGGCCCTGCAAAGAGAGAATGGAAGGAGTTAACAAAACTCAATAATTTCTGAGGTTTAGGGACTCTTCAATACCTTTTGTGGGCTGTTTTCTGTGAGAGCTGGGGAAAAAGCAATGAAGGCTCTGGAAGGGTGAAAATGTGTTTGACAATTCCTGTTTTCACATCAAAATAAGGGTCAGCTCTTCTGTAGATTTGCTTTTGTCTGAACCCACTATTCATGCTTAAATAATTTTAGTTTTATGCTCACTAAATTTATCAAAAAAGGAACATTAATGCTGAACCATATAGAAATTTTATGTAGGATTTCTGGGCTGATCAGAGGGATTTCCATCAGTATTTTTGGGTTGATCAGGGGAATTTCCATCAGGATTCCTGGGTCGATCAGAGGGATTTCCATCAGGATTTCTGGCCTGATCAGAGATTTCCATCAGGATTTCTGGGCTGATCAGAGGGATTTCCATCAGGATTTCTGGGCCAATCAGAGGGATTTTCATCAGGACTTCTGGGCCGATCAGAGATATTTCCGTCAGGATTTCTGGGTTGATCAGAGGAATTTCCATCAGGATTCCTGGGTTGCTGTCTTGGTTTGAAAAGACAGGTATCTGCTAAGGAAGGCAGGAGCCTTTCTTGAAATGGAAAATGTAAACCCCCTCCCTCTAAATTATTATGATTTTGAAATTAAGGGGCTCTCAGGGAAAAGGGAAAGATATAGGAATAACAGTCCTTTACTAGGAAAATTAAAATTAAAATGCAGTAATACAAAACAACACTGCCAGAGTCAGAGCAGGCTCTGTGTGTCAGGGTGGTGGCAGCAGTCCCATCCCATGGTGGCTCAGCCCTCCTGCAGTGCCAGCTGTGCTTCTGCTGGAGCAGGGATCCTGCACAAGGGTGGAGTTTTCCTCTGAAGCTCCAGGGCTGGTGTGGATGGGCCTGGGCTTCCTCTGGGAATGCAGTGAGCAAAGGCTGCTGTGGTGTTCCAAGGTCAGATTTTATCCAGGAAGGAATGCTTGGCTCCTCCCCCTGGGCAGAGCATGGCCCAGTGGGATGCTGGAATTTTCTCAGCCATGCAGGGACACTCACTAGCCATGAACAGCAGATTCCTCCCCTCTCCTCCCTCCTGGAGGGAGGATGGGTCCTGGAAGAGATAAAGAAAACTGCCCCACCTGGTTTTAAGGGCTGACCCATTAGCAGAAGATAACAATAGAATACACAGCTCCAGCCACTCTCACATTTACAACCTAAGGCAGTTGCATCAGGACTAATTCTGTGAATCACTCACTTCCATTCAGAGGAACAGAAGCAGGATTGTACAAACCCTGTGCTTGGGCAGGGACTGCTCAATTTCTGGTTTTATGACAAACTTCTGACTAAAATGAAACTGCAAATTACTTGTAATGAATCAGGGCCTCATACCCACGTAGGAAATGGATTTGAGGAGTTCTTTGCAGGGAGTTTGGGAGTGCACATGCTGACTACATTAGTCACACCTCCTTTTGACAGACAGCTCTTTAGAAAAATATTTATTCAAAGCATTTGGTTGTTTTGTTTCTGGTATTTTTTTACTTATTATTCCAACAGTTTTTGTGCAGCCACTGGAATTAAAATTAAAAGAAGCGCAATTTTCATTTAATAATGATATGTTTGCTCAGGACTAATATTGTCTTGACAAGTGTGATTGTGTTTATAAATGTTATGAGCAGCATCAGAAAATTCGGTGGCACAGCCGAAGTTGTGGATAAAGCAGGAGATGAAGGAAGCTGGAGTTATTTCTCACAGCTTTGGGAAGTGTTTGGGAAGCAAAAATCCATTGAAGCATCCATGGGTGGTGGGATGGGTAATGAGTCCCAAACGAGAGAGATTTAGGTGAGCTATTGGGAAGGAATTCTTCCCTGTGAGAGTGGGGAGGCCCTGGCACAGGGTGCCCAGAGCAGCTGTGGCTGCCCCTGGATCCCTGGCAGTGCCCAAGGCCAGGCTGGATGGGACTTGGAGCAGCCTGGGACAGTGGAAGGTGGGAATGAGATGATCTTCAAGGTCCCTTCCAGCCCAAACACTCCTGTGATTCCCTGAGTGTGGTTAAATGGTGGTGCCAAGATTTTGGATGGACTTTTCCTTTCTTCCCACCCCTTGACCTTGTCCCCCTGCACCCCCAGGCCGTCTTTGACTGTGTGGTGAACTCCCTGAAGAATGTCCTCAACATCCTCATTGTTTACATGCTCTTCATGTTCATCTTCGCCGTCATCGCTGTGCAGCTCTTCAAGGGCCGCTTCTTCTACTGCACAGATGAGTCCAAGGAGCTGGAGAAGGACTGCAGGTACAGCTGGAAGCAGGGAATGTGGCAGGGAGCAGCTTCCTCCAGCTCCCAGGCTGGCCCAAAGGCAGGGATTTGCTGAATGGGAAGAATCTCCTGTAAATAAGAGCAATAATTCAGCTCAGGTACCATGGAGGTGAATTTTCCCTTCTTTTTCTTTAACAGCTGTGTCCTTCCTGGCTCTGATCTTCCGGATACAGGGGAGGCAGCTTCTTTCCTGAGAAAGCTGAGTGTGATGTTTGAGAAGAGATTGTGATAGTGTGACTCCTCTTTCCACCTGTTGCCTCCATTCTTAGAGCTCTTATGAATTAGAAAAACACACTGAATAAATAATCAGACGCGTGGGACATTAAAGAGCTGCTAATTAGCGAGGAGAGGGACAGGATGTGAATATCTTAAAAGCCCTGTCATGCTTTGTACTTCTCAGAAGGCTGGCAAGGTGTGTTGAGCATGTCATTAGCTTTTTCCTTGGCACCCAAAGCACCTCCTCAGCACTGCCCTGCTCTGCCCTGTCCCTCTCCTGCCGCCTGGCACCTGCAGGGCTCATCGCTGGTGGGGTCCTAGAGGCTGTCACTGCAATTCTTCCTCGGAAAAATGCAGCTAAATTACAGAAAGGATTGTGAAACTACAGATTAGGGTAGGTTGAAGAGGGTTCTCCACATGCCAGGTCCCTCAAAGTGGGATACATTTAGGAATTAGATCCAAACCTGCAGTAGGAGGCAGAGATGTTTCCCCATCAAGCAGAAGTTTTCTGTGGGGTCAGACAATTGAGGGGCAGGCATGGTGTTAATGGCTGGCTTTGCCTAATGAATGAATGAATGAATCCTCTGATTAAAATCTTTCATTTTCAGACCTCAGGTCCAGCTCCCATGGCTAGAACTGGCTCAAAAATTGGCCTTTACTTCTGTCACGGACTTTGAGGGTGTCCCTTTGTCTTTAACCCACAGCACAGTCCAGACTGTGCTGCTGGGGCTTTCCAATACTCCTGAGTGCTAAGATCTGCTTTAATTCTCTCATTGGCTCCAAATCTCTTTTTCCTAGGGGTCAGTACCTCGATTATGAAAAAAATGAGGTGGAGGCACAGCCCAGGGAATGGAAAAAATACGAGTTCCACTACGACAACGTGCTCTGGGCTCTGCTCACACTCTTCACCGTGTCCACAGGGGAAGGGTGGCCAACGTGAGTAAATGGCACTGCCAGGGGCTGATGGTGCAGGTAAAGCAGGTCCCCAACACTCTGAGGGACAGCAGGTGACCTGGGAAATGAGAAAAGTCTTTTATCAGCTATGTTTTGTGTGATTATTGGGTGAACCAGCAGGCAGAGCTCTTCATTTTCCTTGGTGCTCTTCCGAGCTTGCACAGGGATGCTCAGAAAGTTTTCAGTTCTTGCTTCAGGCTTTTGGACTCACACACCTTTCTCAAGGGTAAAACCGATAATGGAAATGGTAGACAATGCAGGGGGAAAAGTGTTGTGAGCTCTGCTGAAAGTCTGCTGGGCATGACAGGCCCCAAATGACATTTCCTGCTCAGCACATGACTTTATTTTGGCACACGTGGAGTGCAGTGTGTGGCCAGGGCTTCTCTGCTTCCACGTTCAACTCTTTCATAAAATAAAGACTAAAACAGCATCAGCCTCCCTTTTCCAGTCCCTCGCTGTGTTCCCCTACTTGGATGTCATCAACACCTCTCTTTTCCCACTCTTACTCCATCCCTGTTGACCAGAGAAGAGAAGCCAGATCCAGCTGGATCCTCTCCCCTTTGGGAGGTCAGGGGGGATCAGTGGATCTGGGCACAGCAAATCTCCACCATTCTGCAGAATGGTGGCAACAAAGGGTTTCCCTAAAAATATCCTCAAGGAAAACTTCCTCCCAGCCTCGTGGACGGGACCAAGCTTTTCCTGAGCATAAGTGGAAAACCCTGCATGTGAGGGAGTGATTCTCAGGGGGTCCTTGGTGCTTCCCAGGGATTGTGTTGACCTTTCCTCTCTCTTTGCATTTGCTTGCAGTGTGCTGAAGCACTCGGTGGATGCCACCTACGAGGAACAGGGGCCCAGCCCTGGCTACCGGATGGAAATGTCCATCTTTTACGTGGTGTATTTTGTTGTCTTCCCTTTTTTCTTTGTCAACATCTTTGTGGCGTTAATCATCATCACCTTCCAGGAGCAAGGAGATAAAGTGATGTCAGAGTGCAGCCTCGAGAAAAACGAGGTACCCACCTCTTCTGACTCCAGAGTTGGTGTTCTAGGGGCTCAGAGCACCTGGATACTGGTGGAAGACCTCTCCCCATTCCCCCTGTGCTGGGGGGACTGGAGAGCAGTGGTTATTGGAGGGTGTGTGGTGTAGAGACCAAAGAAATGAGTGGCTCTTTAGGTTTTTGCATTAAAAAAAAAAAATAGGGAGAGCACCCAAGCGCTTCCTGTTGGGAACCACTGCCTCACATCCCCCTGGACCACACCAAAGTGAGGATGGTGAGGCCCTGGCACAGGCTGCCCAGAGAAGCTTCCCATCCTTGGCAGTGCCCAAGGCTAGGTTGGACACTGGGGCTTGGAGCAGCCTGGGACAGTGGAAGGTGTCCCTGCCAAGGCAGGGGTGGCACTGGATTGGGCTTTAAGGTCCTTTCCAGCCCAAACCATTCCATGATTTTATGTTTGCTCAAGGGTGGAGGAGTAGAAGGAGGCAAACCTTGAGGTCAGACCTCAGAAACCAAACTGAGGTTCAACTGCTGTGGCTGCCCAGAGGAAAACTCCTCTCTCCAGGCTGGTTTTGTGCCTGGCTGGGATATTTCCTCCTGGCAGCAGCCAAAAGGAGATGCCTTGACAAGAGTGTAAGACCAGGGCAGAAGAAGCTGTGAGGCTTTTCTTTAAAGCCTCCCAAAATACCATTGTTTTCCACTCAGGGACCTCCTGAGCTGGTTTTTCTTTAGTTACTGGCATCCGTGTATCTTCCTGCCATGGGTGTATCCAGTTTCCTTCTCAATGCATGCAGATTTTTAGCATCTGCAGCATCCTTCCTCCAAGGTCCCACAGCCTCAATGACCTCTTTTGGGAAGAACCATCTCTTTTCATATATTTTGAAACTGGAACCTGATTTTTGATGAAAAGAGATGAATTTTTAAGTGATTTTTAATTAGTTCCTTGTTTGTCTAAATGAACAAAAAGTCCAAAATAAAGCAGAATATTTAGAGAGCTTTACCCATGTTATTTTCCAACTGAGCAGAAAGTGATTTCAGACTTGCAATTCTTATGTCAATTCAAGATGAGAAAACGCTCCAGAATCAAAACCACTTGTAGAAAGCAATTTTTATCATAGTTTTATATTCATAATAAAGCGAACAGAAATAGCCAGTGAAGGGGATCTCTGAGAGTTCCCCCCAAGTGCTTTTGCTGGATAATTTATTGGTAAATTCAGTTCTCATTTTATGAAACATTCTGAGCTGTTCAGGTATTGCTGTGTGTGAGGACACACCTGAGTTCCACAATACTTTTTATAAACCACAAATAACATCTTTACCAATCCCCTGGTTCCTACAATCGCCCATCAGGAGGAATTGGAAGTGTTTTTAGAAGTGGGAAGGGATCAGGACCTTGGAGGAGCTGGTCTCTAATGGAATGTGGTAGGACCACAAGGGGCATAGGAATGTTACAGGGTAAATATTCCAGGAAAATTGATCAGGATTTGGGGATCCTGTGCTGCATTTTACAGGAACAGTCAGTACTCACTTGGTGTAAATGCTCTGCTCACTCTCCCAACCACATCTTGATGGATAAAGACTTCCAGCCCTTTTTGTGGCATTTTTTCATCCCCTTTTTTTTTTGTAGAGGGCCTGCATAGACTTTGCCATAAGTGCCAAGCCCCTGACCCGCTACATGCCTCAGAACAAGCAATCCTTCCAGTACAAGATGTGGAAATTCGTGGTGTCCCCTCCCTTTGAGTATTTTATCATGGTCATGATTGCTCTCAACACCATCGTCCTCATGATGAAGGTGAGTGGGATCTCCCTGGATCTTGGAATTTTGGGCTGTTGGCTGGAGAGACTCTCACCCTGAGGGCTGAGAGTCAGCCGAGCAGCCACCACTCCCCATGTGCCTGGTGGGATTCTTTTGGCCCCCGAGGGAGGTGGATTAGCTGGGATGAGATCCCACCAGTGGGGTTCCCTGCAGAGTGGTGGTTGGGCTCAGCCCCTTTGGTGTGTGAACATGGGATGGGAACTGGCATCTGCAGGTCCTGATCTCCAGCCCAGCCTGAGCTGTCTCATGCAGAGCAGGGTCTTGGGGCTGCTCAAAGTCCAGTCAGGCCATGGAAATTCAAACTGAAACAGAGTATGTCTAAACGGGATATTGGGAAGGAATTCTCCCCTGTGAGGATGGGCAGGCCCTGGCACAGGGTGCCCAGAGCAGCTGTGGCTGCCCCTGGATCCCTGGCAGTGCCCAAGGCCAGGCTGGACAGGGCTGGGAGCAGCCTGGGGCAGTGGGAGGTGTCCCTGCCTGTGACAGAGGGTGGACTGGATGATGTTTAAGGTCCCTTCCAACCCAAACCATTCTATGATTCTGTGAAATTACTCAATTTTGGAACAGCATCAGGCTTCTGGGATGTGATCCAGAGTGGGGGAAGAGACACAGGTGGATGATGTCCCCTCCTATCTCTTGCCTATCTTAGAGTATCTTTGCAGTCAAGGGGTCCCCATATTCTTAGTGGAAGAAACAGTTCTGCACTTCTCCTCTGGGTTTGAAAATGCCCTTCCTCCCTCCTGGTCCATGCTGTGCTTACAGGGAGGTGTCCCTCAGCAACAGTCTCCACTGCTGGGGATATTCCAGCTGCCCCCTCAGTATAGGATGGAGCAAGAGAGACAGGAATAATTGTGTTGTAACCCCAAATCCCACTTAAAGTGAGCACAGAATCCTGACAAAAATGAGCAGGAATCAACTGGGGAATCAGTGATCTTCCAGTAACAGCCTTTCTTCCATCCCACTTTAGTTCTATGATGCTCCAGAAGCATATGAAGAAATGCTGAAATGCCTGAATATTGTGTTTACATCCATGTTTTCCATGGAATGTGTGCTGAAGATCATTGCCTTTGGTGTGCTGGTAGGTGCCTTCCTCGTTCCCTTCCACCTCTTTCCTCTCTCGACGAAATGCTCGCGTTTCGTGACGTGGGTTTAAAACCAAGCAAACAAAAAACCCCCTGACCTGTGCTGGCAAAAAGAAAATAACCCCTGGATCCTTCTATTCCCCTTGTGTTCTCGTTTGGCAGAATTATTTCCGAGATGCCTGGAATGTCTTTGATTTTGTAACAGTGTTGGGAAGTATTACTGATATTTTAGTAACAGAGATTGCGGTAAGTACAGTTTGCTCAATTTATTTCATTTATAAACAAAGCTGTGCCCTGTCAAGACATTGAACCTTCTCCCTACCAGCCTTATTCCCTGGAGCTGCCTCTGGGAGTCATGATGGCCTTGGCTGACCCTGTTCCATGAGCTCTTCTTTTCCATGGAGCTGAGCACAGCTGTCTGCCCCAAAGAGGGAAAGCTCTGATGAGAAGCACAGTGCTCGTGACTCTGCCAGGAAGCAGCTCCCTCTCTCCTGCAGCAAATGACTCTATCCCCAGGCCTTTTCTGCCTATTCATGGAAAAATCCTTCTGAATTTAGAGAGGGGAAAGACCAAAGGGATTCTGCTGTGTTAATGTTTTAACATAATGGGAGGTTTTTTGCAGGGCGTGTGTCTGGCCCTAGGGGTTCCTGCCCAGTCTGGGTCAAGGGGCAGGGTGAGGGTGAAGGGAAGTGACAGGGACACAGGGAAGGGAAGAGGTGAAGAGTCTGGACTGGGGGAATGCTCCTGTCACAAAAGCTCTGTGGGGCAATGAATTAACAAACAGCTTTCCCACAGGATTTCTGGCCAGCCCTACAAGGGCTGCTGTCTCCCTGCTACCAAGCCTTGTATATCTCACAAAGTGGCTGGACTCGTCATTGAATTCTGAAGGATTTTTCCATAAGGGCAGCCAGTGTCTGTCTCAATCCCTGACAGTCTGATATTACCCGATGTATAAATTGCTCCTCTCCTCTCCAGTGCATGTTGTAGCTGATGATGTATCAGAGTGTGATGAATTTGAACTTGACCTTTTAACTTTTTTCCTCAGTCCCAGGGGTTTGCCTGTAGATCTGTTTTGTGTGTGCTCAGAATTCCCCACGTTCCTTTACAGGTGGTGGTGAAGACCATGTGACTGTTTCTAACAAAATGCATTTTAATTTAACCTCCTTGGTACAAAATAACGCACAACCCCCCAGGTTTTCCTCCCCATACAAATGGTGTTCATTTATCTGCTGGTGGATCCTATGTTGTAGGGTTTGGATTTTGTTTTCAGTGCAGCCAGGCTGAAGTTACTCAGCTCACCCTCTCTGAGTGCTGTGGGAAGGCACAGGGTGCTTGTCCCCACTCCCTCTGCCATGGGATGTGTTTTCTTGCCAAGGGCACCCAAGCTTTTGCCATGGTTTGAAAATCTGTGAAAACATTTGCAAGTCAGCCATAAACGGACTGAAGCTTTTCCAGCCCCACTTTGGCCACTTTTCCTTGGAGAAAGCAGCACTGACAGCTCAAACAGGGTAAGGAGCCTGTGGTCGCTCCCAGACTGGTGTCTTCTCCTTCAGAAAATTTCTACTTGTCAACACCAAGCCCACATGCTGCTAAAATGCTCAATTTTGGAGCTATTTCACAGGCAAGGAGCAGCCACAGTGTTGCCCTTCCCTGCTCAGTTAATGGGATGTTGCCTCTCCCTCCAGCTCCCACAGGATGGCCCAGCCAAGAAATTGGATCAGGCTGGGCTCTGAGACATTTCCAGCATCAAAACCTTTGCAGAGCTCTGGGAATTACCCCTAAAACTCCAACAGGGCTAAGCCCCCAGGGACCCACGTGCCTTTCCCTTCTCCTCCCAGGTGGGAGAGATGAGGTTTTTTGGTTTATGAGGAACTGGATCCATTCAGTCTTTAGAGAGGATTTTCTAAAGGAGGTCACCAGATTCCCCTGGCAGTGTCCAACATGGAGCTGACCACAAACATCTCTCATATAAAAGCCAGATGTCCCCAGGACCACTCCAGCCCTGAGCTCTCGGTCCTTTGTGTCTCTGCTCTCTCTAAATTCTCTCCCTTCTGCAGCACCCAGGAGGGTCTCTTCTCTCAAGTAAGAAGCAGCAAGGCAAGGGGAAACAGCCTCAGGTTGCTCCAGAGGAAGTTTAGGGTGGATATTAGGAATAATTGCTTTATGGAAGGGGTTGTCAGGCACTGGAATCCCCAGCCCTGGAGGGATTTGAAAGCAGTGTGGATGTGGCACTTGGGGACAGTGTTTAATGGTGGCCTTGGCAGTGCTGGGGGAATGGTTGGAATCGTGATCTCAGAGATCTTTTCCAACTTGAACAACTCCCTGATTTCTGTGTAGCCACCAGATCTCCTTCTCTACTTTACCCTTTGGACAGAGATTGCCCAGGGGTCATCCCCTGCCACTTTTCTTTCTATACTTGGTTTTCAACACTTCCTTGATGCAGCTCCTGCCTGATCTCTCCAGCAGCACTCCATCCCCACGGGACAGCCACCAGCACACGCTTCCTTAAGCCACGCACATCCATGCCAGCCTCCCACAGGGACGATGGACAGGGATCAGAGGGATCTGCACAGTGCCCTGAGTAGCTCAGTTTGCTTGCAGGGGACAGTGATGGCCAGGCCTGAACACCCCTGCTTTGTTCTGGCACTGAGTGTTGGCAGTGGTGCCCTGAAGATCACACTGATAATGGAATTGATAACAGGATTGATAACAGGATTGATAACGGGATTGATAATGGGATTGATAACAGGATTGGTGATGGCAGCTGACCATGAGGGATGCCCCTCATAGAATTCATTCCACTTCAGCCAGTGGAATGTGGTGGATGTGGTCTGGTAGCAGGCTCTCCACTGCCACTCAAACCTTCCTGCCCTCAAAGGGCTTGGAGCAACCTGGGACAGTGGAAGGTCCCTGCCCATGGCAGGGGCAGAAGGAGAGGAGCTTTAAGGTCCCTTCCAACCCAAACCATTCCATGATTTTATGATTCTCCCTTTCCAGTCCTGAGGATGGAAAAGCAGCAGAAGGATGCAGCCCTCTGTTCCTGCCCCACGTGGCCAGTTTTGGGATATTTTGTTAAACTGCAATTTCTCCTGATTTAAATACTTCTGGTATTGAGAACCAATGTAGAAAAATGAACCAATAGAACCAGTTTGATCCAATTTGGAACCAATAGTTCCAAAATAGAACCAAGTTTAGAAAAATGTAGGAAAAAAGGGCTGAAAGAGCTGATGCAGAGATGTGAACGTGCAGGGATGGAGGTGAGGAGCAGGAAGTGCCTCATTCACAGAGCACAGCCCGGGTGTGGCCTCTGCCCAACTTCTTTACCTCTGCAATTCCAGGCAGGGCAGAGCAGGAAATAAAGGAAATAAAATCCACTCAGCTGCTGCTGAACCAGCCCCAGCTCACCTTCCTCAGGACACTCTCCTGGAGCAGGGAATAAGCAGAGAGGAGAACAGCTCTTGGATCACCAGTCCCACAGCTGTGTCCCCAGCAGGGAATGGCCCTTTCTCCATGTGCCTTCCTCAGCCCCAGCCTCCCCTCCTCAGCTGGGCAGAGTTTGGGGCAGCCCCTTCAGTCCCTCCAACCCTCCTGGCAGCCATTCCCACGGAGTTTCCTCAGCTGGGAAGTCCAGGTGACAGCCACAAGGTGACCTTGACTGCCAGCCTGCAGCTGTTCCTGTCCCACCACCCTCCAGGTCCCCGTGGAGATGTTTTCTAGGTGTGACACTGAGCTCAGGCTCACAAATAGTTGCCACAGCACCGTTTTCCTCCATGTTTTCCAGCTAGAGGTGTTCTCCAAAGGTAAATAATCATGGGTGGCCTCACCTTGAGAGACTTGGCTTCCACCAGCCTTGTTTGGTACCTTTAACCCTCTGAGAAGTAAAGACAAAAGGAAAAGAAATGTGTGGATTAATTGCTTTATTTTAATTTTCCTGGTCATGTCACATGTAATTTACTTTGTGATTATAGTGGAATATCAATTTTTTTATTTCCTCAGGCAAAAGCATGAATGTCAGTTTTTTTACCCTCAATAACTGAGGGAAAAGAGGTGGGATTAAGGAAAAGGTGTCCTTGTGGACACAGTCGGCCTTGGGAGGCTGAGTGGGTGTTTAGCAAACTGACATCTATTTCTATGCCTGGAAATATAAAAAGCCATCCTGAGAAGTCTTTGTGAATTGTCTCCAAATTTGCATTACAAACTGAAATGCAAATAACAACTGCACTGTGTGTGTTACCTCAAGGATCTCCAAATCTGTTTTGGTTCAAAGCATTTTTTATTTCTGGAGTTCCCATAAAATAACACCTCCCCCAATAGCCCAACGGTTTTTTTCCAGTGAAATTTTTCAGAGTTTCCTTTTTGCTTGTCCTGATTACTCATTTTCTCTTTTGTTTCCTGTTTTTGTTCCTTATTTTCCTTATCTACCTGCTGAATCACGCCATCCAATCAACATACAATGCGAAAACCATGTCTCCGTCTGTATGTTGTGCACCTGCTGCTCAAAAAAAATATAAAACTTTGTAAATAACCTTGCAAATATCCATCCATGACAACATCACATATAGGACACGGTTGGTTTCATTGAATTTAAAAACTTCTTTAAATTCTCTGCTTTGATTTTCTCTAGTTTTTCTTTGATTTGATACGTTTTTGGTTTTTTGTTTTTGTTTTTGTTTTTTTTTTTATGAGAGTTCCGATTGCACTGGTGGAAAAGCCTCACTGCAGCGTGCCCCAAAATGGCTTCTGCCCTGCACCTCCCTCCCTGGGCTCATTGGTGACCTGAGCAGTTGCCAATAGCCCATCCCTGCTCCCTGTGCTACCCCCTGTGCCAAAGGGGACACTGCCACTTGCTTTATTTCCGTGGGAAACGGGAGGAGATGGCGAGGGAGGGATGTTCTGCACCTGGAAACGCTGGGGTTTGGAGGTGGTGGTACCAAATTCGGCTCTCTCTAAGTGGGTTTGGCTTCTTTTCAGATGAGAGGATGGAGCTTTCTGCTGAAGGAGGCACCTGACAGCCTTACAGGTGCTTTAACCTGTGTAATGTAAGGCAGAAATATTATTGGGATGATGGCAGACTTGCATCCCTCAGATCAAAAATTATGGGAAAGAAGGATCTTAAATTTGAAAATTCTCTGTGACAGCAACCCAAAGAAAAACACATTTTGCCACCACTGTGGACACAGAGTCACTGGATGCAAACCCAAAACCCCAAGTAAAATGAATAAATCATGTTATGACCAGAGCTGAAAAGTACCAGGAACCAGATCCCACTGGAAATTCAGTGCTAAAGTGCAAATTTATTCCAAAAATGCCTTCAGAAATATTTACCTTTATCTTTAAAAATCACCAATTAAACAAAAGAGAATACATAAAGGAAAATGCAATCAGAAATATATATCTATATATATTATCATTCTTAATTATTTTGGATATGGTTGATAACACAAACAAGACCAAAAGCTTCTCAAAAATCCTTGCTCAGCCACCTGACACCAGCTCTTGGATCTGTGAACATCCACCTTTCCTGTTGCACAGTTGCTGTTAAGAAAGAAATCAGGGTGAATTTTTATTTCCAGGCTGCACAGAAGCTCCATGGATATTCATGAAGGGTCCTGTGGGGAAAATTTCTGCTGGCATGCAGCAGAGAAAAAGACAATGTGTAAGTTCAAAGCTTGCCCAGTGCAAGCCAAGAAGGGAATCCTTCCAGATCCCTTCCAGAAGCGTGGGAGCAGTCAGGATAAATTTGGAGACTTTGTCTGCTGCACACCTGGCCCAGGCAGCACAGAAAAGGGCTCTGGCATTAGCTGTGAACATAAAAATATATTGGGCAAAAATCAGTTGCAAATTTTGGCTGCTGTCCCTGTTACAGGTTGAAAAGCTCATAGTGCACTTTGTTAGGATTGGGGTCATTATTCCCTAGAGACAGGTCCAGGCTCCTTCAACCAGTCAGAATCCAGGTGAGGTCTTTGGAGCACCACCTTGTCCTCTGGAGCTGCTGCAGTGATACAGCAGGAACAGCAAAGCTGAGAGAAATCCTGGAGAGGAGGAGCTGAGGGCAGAGCTCCCCGGGGGCTGCAGCTCCTCCCAAGGAGCAGCTCCCATCTCTGCTCTGGGACAGGAACAGGAGCCAGGGAACGGCTGGGGCTGGGCCAGGGCAGGTCAGGCTGGAGAGCAGGAAAGGTTCTTCCCCCAGAGGTGCTGGCACTGCCCAGGCTCCCCAGGGAATGGGCACGGCCCCGAGGCTGCCAGAGCTCCAGGAGCGTTGGGCCAGCGCTGCCAGGGATGCCCAGGTGGGGTTGGTGGGGGTCTGGGCAGGGCCAGGGGCTGGGCTGGGTGATCCTGGTGGGTCCCTCCAACTCAGGATATTCTGTGATTCTGTCAAGTAGGGAATGAGGAGAGTTCTGGGCATCACACACAAAATTTTTCCAGCATTCCCGACTCAGAATGGAAGGACTGATAGGAAGTCCCTCCAAAGGCAGAGCCTCGAGACGCAGATGAGGGTGGCAAAAATCTTCAGCCTCTTAAAATCAGCAGTGGATTCCCCAGACTGCAGATGAAACCAAGACCCCGTGCAAGAATCAGGAATACTTCAGTGCTGGCAATACCATGGACATTTACATGGGAACTCAGCCATTTTCTTATCAGTAATTCCTTAATTAATTAATAAGGTGATTCTTGTTGATGCCAGATGAAGATAAGTCGTTAAGCCTCCTGAATGATGCCATTCTTAGCTTAGTCAGATTCTTGCAGCTCCTGTGACCCTGCAGACAGAGGGAGCAGCTCCTGTGCTGGGCAGGAAATCTCTGTGCTGCTGAAGGCACTGGGGAACAGATCCAGGCAGTGCCTGTGTCCTGCTCTTCATGGCTTCCCTGCTTTTCAGTGTGGAAAACTCTGGAGCCCCCAGAAGAAGCAGGACATGGAGATCCTGGAGTCCAGAGGAGGTCATGGAGCTGCTCCAGGGGCTGGAGCCCTCTGCTCTGGAGCCAGGCTGGCAGAGCTGGGGGTGCTCACCTGGAGAGGAGAAGGATCCAGGCAGAGCTCAGAGCCCTTCCAGGGCCTGAAGGGGCTCCGGGAGAGCTGGAGAGGGACTGGGGACAAGGGATGGAAGGACAGGACACAGGGAATGGCTCCCACTGCCAGAGGGCAGGGATGGATGGGATATTGGGAATTAGGAATTGTCCCCTGGGAGGGTGGGTGATGCTGGCACAGGGTGCCCAGAGCAGCTGTGGCTGCCCCTGGATCCCTGGCAGTGCCCAAGGCCAGGCTGGACAGAGCTTGGAGTGACCTGGGACAGTGGGAGGTGTCCCTGCCATGGCAGGGGTGGCACTGGATGATCTTTAAGGTTTCTTCCAACTCAAAACATTCTGGGATTATATGAAACCAACCTAAAAAAGTGTAACAGAGCAGTCGGCCATGGTGGGACAGCCTTCAAGGGAAGCTCTTTATCAATGGTGTTTATTCTCCCCGTTTCCCCTCTCTCCCCAGTTTTCTTAAGGGATGCATCTGCCATCTCCTGCTGTGGGAGGTGGTGGCAATATCTGGCCATGCCCAGACCCCCAGGCTCCCTTCACTACCAGCCTTCCTTTTTCAGGAAAATAGTGACAGGCAAGGGGAAAATTATTTTCCAAACATAATTTGTGATTCCTCAGATGGATGATAAAATCCTAAAGCTCTGGTGCCTGTTGTGAGCATCTGTGCAACAGGAAAGCAAAAAAAAAACAAAACAAAAACTGGAAAGGATGACTTTGATAACCCAGATATCAGATCTGTGCATGGCACAGAGGTGGCTCAGTGGGAGGAGAATTGATATCAAAAACTGTTGTACCCAGGAAATACAGCAATGTGGAGTTTCCCCTTCGGCTGCATGCCATCCCAATTCCTGCCTGGAGAGTTGAGGTGTGGGAGGATGGGTTTTGTCTGTGGGGTGCTGAGGGTGCCACACACGTGGAGCCCTTGCAGCCACCACCAGCGTAGGGAATTGCCTCTCTCCGGGCAGTGCTGACAACGGTCCTTCCAACAGTGCCAGGGTGTCGCTGGTGGGGGATTTTCCTGGGTTGGGAGTGATTCCACATGGAGCCGAGGCTTTCACTGCTCTTTAGGAAGTGGCAATGCCAGAGTTAAATAGGAAATGTGGGGGAAAAAAAATCTATGGACTATTTGTTCATCTAAATCCCAGGGAATGAGGGGTCACAGACATAGCTGCATAGTCTTGAACCCTTTTCCCATTTAAATCCCTTTTCCATGGGTACTGCTGGGGTTGCTCAGCTTGCAGGGAGCCCAGCCCAAAGCAGGTGTTAAACATCCTGTCAGCTGTGATGATGAGGTTTTAGCAAAGCCTGAGCAGGACAACGTTCCTGCTGCTGGGATGCAGTTATGTGGGAAGAGGGAGATCCCACAGGATCCCGCAGAGATGGATCCTGTGCCCCTGCTCCTCCCTGGAGCCTAGGGATTGTGCACAGGAAAGATCTGGCTTGAGCATTGCTCTGAAGTTCAAATCAGACTTTCAGGCCTAAGTGCTGCCAGCATTACACGTGAGGGCTGATCCAGTTCCCACTAGTGGGGAGATTTTCCTGATTAAAAGGGCTTATGGTTAAACCTCTGCCCTGCCCTGGGACCGGCTCACAGTGGGAAGAAGAACCCCATTAGTGATGGTCCCCATTACCCAGCTGGGTTCCAGCTCTGCCCCAGGGCCTCTTCCCCAGCCCTGCCCTGCTCAGGTGAGTGCAGCTGGACTGATGTGAAGGGAAGGTAAGCACTGTGAAAACAAACCTGGAGCTGATGCTGAGACAAACTGTACATTTTCAGTGCCTGTTGTACTGCCCAACCCAGGGGAATCCTCGCTCGTGCTTTGCCTGCCAGAGGTGGCTTCCGTTGCTGGCTTGAATGAGCTCAGTGTTGTCTGCTCCTTCATTGAACATTCCTGTGCTTTTCTCTTTTCTCTTTATTTGAAGATCGAGTCTGATTTTCGGTCTGTGCCTAACTCTGAGCTGCTTGTGTTTTTAACCTGAGAGAAACCGAGTGCATGCCTGAGACTGAGTTCTGGAACTCTTTGATGGGATTGGTGGAATGCAATGCTAATGGCCCCAAAACTGAGCTGGCATTGAAAGAATCCATAGATCCAACAAGCCCCCCAATTTCAGCATGAGCTCTGTAGCCAAATGAGCAAGAAATGTGGGTCAGTTCAAAGTGACTTCTGGGAAAACAATAATCCAAGGGAAATACAATTTTTGCTCATCTTTACCAAGCAGAGCTCCTTATGATTACATTTGCTGCTTCACTGCTCAATAGTTTAAAGTGGGATATTTTCTCTCTTTAGCTCACGCAGTCAAATAAGTGGCTGTGATCAGAGATCCACAAAAAAGTGAATTATGGAAAGGGGGAATATTTTTTCATCTCCTTAAAATAGGAGGGCAAGAGGGATCTGGCTTTTGCATGTTTTGTTTTGGAAAGAACCCTCTCTAGATTAGCTCATTGGGGCAAGAATCCTCTTTTCCCCGAAGGAAAGAAAAAAAAAAGGTGAGGGTTGGGGAAAATCCTGGAAAACAAACGGAAATCAGAACCTGCCTCCAGCAGTTCTTTGATCCACTTGTGCAGACACACTTAATGAGAATTTGGAAAACCAGCAGGTTCCTAAGGCATCTTCCTGCTGGTGAAAGCTCAACCTCCCCAATTGACTCGCTGCCCTCGATCCATCTTCCAAACAATCTTCTGGTGCCGTTTCTCCTTGGCAAACCTGTCCAGTTACATGCTGCACAAACGTTGAAAACCTCCAGGTTGGAAAACATCCTCATTCTTCCAAGGATGTTTGAATCTTCACTGCCTTTCTTTGTCCCTTGCGAGTGTCTTGGCTTAAGTTCAATTCCATGTCAAAACTGAGCTGACCAAGACTTTCAACCAACCTCATTCCTTCTTAAAATGAAAATCTGGCACCATCCCCCTCTCCCTGAGTCTTGAGGGGGAGAAAATCTGTCTTGCTCTAAGCAAATCAGCCCTCCAAGGACAGCGTGACAGGGCCTTTTCCTTTTCTCTCATTGACCCAGTAGCAGAGGGGAGGGCTCTTGTGGAGAGGGGTTTTCTCATTCTTGCTGCATGTGGAGTGATCTGCACTGACGAATGTTTCTTTTGGAAGGTTTTCTGGTGGCCGATTTGCTGCTTAGATCGTGAAGCTGGTAATTTTAATTTCTTTTTTGCGGGCTGTGGTTTCGGATCGCGGTCGTTTCTGAAGGACACAAAACCTTTACTTTCCACAGGACAACTTCATCAACCTCAGCTTCCTGCGGCTCTTCAGGGCAGCCAGGCTCATCAAGCTCCTCCGCCAGGGCTACACCATCCGCATCCTGCTCTGGACATTCGTGCAGTCCTTCAAGGTGAGCCTTGGCAATGTGGGGAGAGGTTTGGGGAGAGGGTCGTGCTTGGCGCACATGGAGCATCTTCCAGTGAGGATCCAAGAACTTCCCTGGTCTTGGAATGGCCTCTCTGCACCTCTACAGAGCGACTACAGGAATTCAGAATTCAGGAATTCTTCAGAAAAGAGGATTGGTGAGCACTGCCCAGCCATAGGAGTATTAATTCTGCAGAAAATCCAACTGGTTAGCACCAAGACTATTAATTATTTATTCAACTGGTTAGCATAACAAGGGATATTAATTCTGCTGAAAGTGAACTGGTTTGCACTGACCATTCCTAAGAATATTAATTCTGCTAAAAATGAGCTGGTGAGCACTGCCCAGCCCCAGGAATATTAATTTTCTACAGAAAAGAGGACAGGTTAGCACTGACCATCCCCTGAACACTGCATTTTGGAGGAGGAGGCTAACGGGCTGCTTGCTCATGCGGACTCTAGAAAGTGCTCAACACTCAGGTTGCCCTTGAAACTATCCCAAACTCCCTCTGGCAAAGTCTGGACGCTCAGGAATTTGCATAAAGAAGCAGTGGCCTAACTGATGAGTGCCTTCTTCTTCACCTGCAGAGAGTGCAAGGTTAAATTACCTGCCCCAGGATTTTAGTGTGGTGGGATCTGGCAGAGGTGAAACCAGCCCCTTGAGCTTTGGTAACACAAACTGTGAAGCTGTAGAGCCACAGGCCTGGGTTTGATGACGTGGAGGATTAAAATAACGAGGTTTTGTTGGGGTTTTGTTGTGAAGTTGAGGCAGTTGCTTTGCTTGGTTTCCTTTCCTTCTGTCCTTCCTCCTGCCAATCCTCAGCACATTGAATTAGCTGTTTTCTAGATCTAAATAAAAGCCCACATGCCCCAAAGCTGGTTATTTTTACAGCTGTCAGCTGGTTTGGAGCCCATTTTTCATTGTTTGATGCTTTAACTCTGGTCCTGGGGCTTGCTCAGGTTCTGCAGTGCCGGGAGGAGAACACAGAATGTGCAGCCAGGATTTGTGGCAGTGATACTGGGCTCTGGCACACCAGCATCCGTGGGCTGGGAGCTGTGGGTGCAGAGCCCCAGCCCCTCTGTGGGCTCTGCAGGTGTGGGGTGTTCCCAGTCAGGAGAACAACTATTTTATCTATGGATCTCCGGAGAAGGGGCTCAGCCTTTTCCAGCACCATCCCGACCCTTCAGGGCCCAGAGTGTGGCCTGAGGTGGAGCCAGGACATCCCTGGGCTTCATGAGGAGCTGTTTGTCTGTCTGTCCCCCCAGCTTGGAGCTCTCAGGCCGTGTCCCTCGTGCAGAGGCGTCCATCAGCCCATCAGTCCCTTTTCCCCAGCTTTCCTCCAGGTTTTGTCCCAGGGGTGCCTCAGGGCCAGCCAGGCCAAGGATGGGATTGTCTCGCTCTGCTCTGGGCTGGGGCAGCCTCACCTCCAGTCCTGGGGGAGTTTTGGGCACCTCTGTAAGAAAAAGCTGTGAGAGAGTGTCCAAAGGAGAGACACGGGGATGGGGAAGGGTCTGGGTTGGCCCGTGAGGAGCAGCTGAGGGCACTGGGATTGTTCAGCTGGAGCAGGCTGAGGGCAGAGCTCCCCGGGGGCTGCAGCTCCTCCCGAGGGGCAGCTCCCATCTCTGCTCTGGGACAGGGACAGGAGCCAGGGAACGGCTGGAGCTGGGCCAGGGCAGGTCAGGCTGGAGAGCAGGAAAGGTTCTTCCCCCAGAGGGTGCTGGCACTGCCCAGGCTCCCCAGGGAATGGGCACGGCCCCGAGGCTGCCAGAGCTCCAGGAGCATTGGGCCAGTGCTGCCAGGGATGCCCAGGGTGGGGGCACTCGTTGATCCTTGGGTGTCTTTTCCAGCTAAGGATATTTCATGATTCTACAATTCCTGCTGGGCTCCCTTGGCCTGCAGAACTCCTGCCCCAGGCACCACAGGGGCTGGCCTGAGGGCAAGTCTCCGTTTTCTAGCTATTACTAATTAAGAGGCATTAATTACCCATTCATTTAGCCCAAATGGAAAATAGCTGTCACTTTCAGCCTGAGTGACATAATTACACTGCAGCCTTCACTGATTTCTTGCTAAAACTCAGAATCTTTTTGTCCTCCTGGGATCTCAAACTGGGCCTGTTTCAGAGCAGGAACTCATTTTTGGGATGGAGTTTTTTTTTTTTTTTTTTTTTTTTTTTTTTTTTTTTTTTTTTTTTTTTGCTCAGACTGAATTTACAGCAAGGTCATTAACAATTAATGTTCATACAATTATGCACACAAAGTGCCAGTGCCTGCTGGTAGCTCCAGTGTTTGATAGATGAATACCTGCCTCCAGGGGGTTGTTTCCTGAGGGCTGCCAGAATTCTTCATATCCTCTTCCCAGTTCCTACACCTGAAGGACACAAAACTCAGTCCTGCCAGGGAATTCAATGTTTGCATTTGCTGTCATTAATCCCACTTTTTCCTTTCCCACAGGCCTTGCCTTATGTGTGTCTCCTCATTGCAATGCTCTTCTTCATCTATGCCATTATTGGCATGCAGGTAAAATATTTAACTCTTTCATTCTGGCCATAAGCAGCCTGGGTTTGTTCAGGGTGCAGATGGTTGTTGCACCCACACCAGGAGCAGCACTGATTTGGGATGAGGCAAAAGCTCTTCTTGTCTGGTGTCAGGTAAATTAGAAATGACAAAAAAGCCTCTTTTCCTACTTTAATTGTCAGCTTTCATGTTGAAGTGTCCCCAGTGAGCTGGACAAGCCAGCTGTGGGCATGAGCCTGGATCACATTTCAGCACTGGATATCCATGAATCCCATGGGAAAAGACCCTTCCCCTGGCCATGGACACATCAAGAGGCTGAGAGGAGGGAGCAGCCCAGGCACTGCACCTTCCTGAGAAGAAATAATAAACTTGGCCTGGGATGGAGCTGAACTGCTGGAAAGGACCTTTGTGAATGCAAAGCACATTAATCTTGTGTTTGATCTCCACAACACGTTTTTATCTCCCTTTTCAGCACAGAAATCATTCCAGCTTTTGAGAGCCTTTAAATGAGGACAAATTCTTTCCCTGCCTTATTTTCCAACTCCATTTGATGTGCCTGGCTGAATCCCTTCTGTTTTCCCTGGCAGGTATTTGGGAACATTGCCTTAGATGATGAAACCTCCATTAATCGGCACAACAACTTCCGCACCTTCCTCCAAGCCCTGATGCTCCTGTTCAGGTAAGGAGAGGATAAAGCACCCTCTGCTTTGTGTGTGAACAGCAAAACTATCTTTGTGCAGGTGCCAGTTGAGCTGCTCAGACTTGGACATCCTTTCAAATAGGTATTTGTGTAAATTATCCACTCCTGCTTCCTCCTCTTCAGCAGATCGGATTCAACCCCTCCACAAAGTGTCACCTACAGCTGTGATCCCCCCATGGCAACTCAGCAGAATCTGAATATAGAGCAGAACCCCGCTGGTTTAACTGATTGATGGGTTTCCTGTCCTGAAACTTGGTTAATTTTTTTTTTTAAGTGAGAATTGCTTTAATTGGCAATTTTTGCATAACCAGAAGTCAACAGCTTCTACACCAACCCTACCTCTGCTTCAGAATTCAAGTGTTTCCCCCATGGTTCATCCTGCCTGGAAATGAAGCATTTTCAAGTGAAAAACCAATCAATTAAATAACAGATTTTCACTTTAAGACCTGACAAAACAGGCCCTGCTCCAGCTCGGGGCAGTTTGGGGGACATGTTCCTCATCCAGCTGTGGAGACCCCCCCAGTGAACAGCAGTCCCTTCCAGCCCTGCCAAGGCTCAGCTCCAAGGATTCTGTGGTGCTTGGGATGCCTTGCCTGGGAGTTTCTGTGAAGCCACACAGAAATGGAATTAGCCCTCTCTAGCTCAGAATAATCACTGGGCTCAGAACTCTGAATTTTAATAAATCTGGGTCGTTATTCAGCCTCATGGTCCCTTACCAGCCCCACAGCAGAGGGAGTGAGGAGCAGAGGCAGCAGGACTGGGATGGGAGTTGGTTTCTGCACAATTCCCCACGAAGGGAATGGGTCTCTAGCACCCAGGCACCAGTGGAGGAATCTGCTGTCATTCAGAGCAGCCTGGAAGTTATTCCAGGTTAGATGGAGCACTGAGTTTTCCCAAAGTTTGTGTGCTGGCTGTGGGAATACAAGGCAAAAGAACATTGAGGGAAGCAGGAATCCAGAGTAGGTGCATGTGGAGAATCCCTGACTTCCATACCAAGGGTGCACTTCACAGGGACTGCTTTATTTTGAGGACAAACTCTCTTTGGACTCCAAAGTTTTTCCTTTTGGCTCTTTTCTCTCAATAGTAGAAGTTAGAGAGGGAGGAGGGAATTGGTGAAGAACACCCTGGAGACTGTGATGAAAAAGAGACCCAAGTCCAACCAGCCCATGGTGGAATTTATCTGCCTGATAAAGGAAATAAGATATTCCAGTGGAGAAGCCTGGTTTCATTTCCCATCCTCTGCACTGGCTTTAGAGCCAACACTAGGTGAAAAAGGCAACAATCTAAACTCTGTTTACTCAGATTTGTACTGTTTAAATCAATCATCTTTTATTCTCCACAGAAGCAATAAAGCTTTTAGCCTACCTGAGCCTGTCTGGTTTCTTTTACCCCTGTAACAGAGGGAAATGTTCTTTCTCCTTTATTTTTCATGAGTAGTTCCAACTCCCAGTATAAATACAGTCTCTGCTCCTGGGCACAACCTTCCACCTCATTAATTTGGTTAATTGGGTGCAGTATTATTGCAGGGTGGCTGTCATGGGGAGGGGTGGATAAACTCAGCCTCTGCTCTGGTGTTGCAGGAGCGCTACAGGGGAAGCCTGGCATGAGATCATGTTGTCCTGCTTGAGCAACAGAGCCTGTGACCCCCTCTCTGGCCTCACCAAAAAGGAATGTGGCAGTGATTTTGCCTATTTCTACTTTGTGTCATTCATTTTCCTCTGCTCCTTCCTGGTAAGTCAGTCCTGACCCCCCACAGGGGGGGTGCTGGTGTGGATCCCCCAAACCCTTCCCTCCCCACCCCTGTGCCTCCTCCTCATCCCTAACTATGATTTAGACACCACCAAGCCAGCTTTGCTAACCCCATTTATCATCTTGCTGATAAAATCCCCAAAGAGATCATTTAGTCATTAAAGGAAAAGGGTTTATCTTTCTTCTCATGGGGGGGGTCTAACATTTGGAATTAATCGAGTTTGTCTTGATTTCTACCATCCCTTTGAAGAAGGGCAGTGGGGAGGGCAGGGGGACAATGCCCAAGTTCAGTAGCATCACACTCATTTCACAGAACCCCAGGATCTGCTGAGATGGAAGTGACCCACAAGGATCATCATTTGTTTGCCAAACAAATGCAAAAATCACTTTTTTTTTTTTCCGCCAGAAAAGCTTTAGACATGAAAACACTGAGGGCTGCTGGGCTTAGTACCTATGGTCAATGTGGGTCTGAGCTTTATGAGGTGTTGATGCCTTTTTGGGGCTACTTAAAAACAGAAGCCAGACAAAATTAAGGTAATAAAAAGCAGGAATATTTATTGAAGGGCCTTCAGGTACATCTAGGGCAGACAAAGCCCCCCAGGGGCTACACCCAAAATGGACAATGGGTCACGGGTTTCACACTTTTATAAGTTTGGTCCATTTGCATTTTGGGGGTTCATCTGCCAATTCCAGCTTCAGGTCATGAAGTCATTTACCCCAAGTTTGCTCCCCCCACAACTCACTTTTGTTTCCATCTCTCGGGGCCTGAGGCAGTGAGGTGTCCTTGATTGCCAGGCCTGGAGAGGAATTGTTGTGTCTGCCCAAAATGGGAAAGCAGCAGCTCACACTGGGTGTGGAGTTTAGAGTTATACACTAAAGAACTGCAGGATTACAAATATATGGAAAACAGAAAAGCTCAAATCCCAAGGGATCAGTGCCAGTGCCTTCCTGAGCAGTCATAAGCACCTCCCTGCTCCTTGGGTCACTTCCCAGCCCTGCTGGGACAGAGCCATGGAAAAGCAGGGACAGGGACCCGATTAAAGCTCAGGCAGGAGGAGCTGAGAGCTCTGTGATGTTCCAAAAGCAGTGCAGGAGCCTTCGCTCAGTTCCAGGGCTTTGCTGTAAAATCCCACATTTGATGCTCTGTGCAGCCAATCCCTGCTGTCCCCAGAACCCCTCCAGCAGGAAAAGGAGCTCCATGTGGCAGCTTGGAGCTGGATATGGACACACCAACTTCAGTGTCCCCCTGCTGAGACCCTTTGTGTGGCTGCTGTTGTTCTTTTGGCCACCCAGGGATTATTTCTCGTGTGTGTATTAAAAAACCTGCAGCCCTGAAAGCTTGTCCAAAGTTAATGCTCCATTTACTGATTCCTTCAGCATTCTGGGCTTTAAACCCAAATTTTTCCCTCATATAAATCTCTAACCCAACATCCACCATTCTCGTTGTTATTTTCATGGGTATTATTGTTTCTGAAGCCTATTAAAAAAAAAAAAAAAACAAAAACAAATAAAACAAACAAAAAAAAACCCAACCCCACCCCAAAACAACAACAAAAACAACAACAAAAAGCCCAACACAAACCAAACCAAAAACCCAAACCAAAACAAACAAAAAAATCACAAAAAACCACAAAAAAACAAAAAACCAAACCCCACCAAAAACCCCAAAAATAAACAAAATAAGTACATGTAACATCTCCCCAGAGTCCCCTCCCTGGGTTTGTCAGTTGTCCCACTCAAGATGTGGCAGCAGAATTGGAGGCAGGAGCAGCTCTGTGCAAATCCAGCTCTGTGTGAGCTTTGTCCCTGAGTCAGCACTTCCAGAAAATCCTGGGAAATGGGACCGGGAGAGGGGAGAGCCCTTGAAGGAGCAAAAACTGAAAACCAGGCAAAGCCAAGCAGCTGAACTGCTACAGGACAGGGCTGTAACTGATATTTTAAAATATATTTAGCACTTCATTGCTTCCCCATGAGCAATTAAAGCTTTGCAGAGTCCCAGCCTTGCCAGGAGGGCACAATTTTATGGTTTGTTCAACATCACCCCATAGATTGAGGGGGTTTGGATTATATATTTGGGTTTAAATGGTGTTTCTGGCTCTTTGTGGATGTGCAGCTTGACAGAATTTTCCTCCTGTCATTTGCTGAAGAAAAATATAAATTGAAATTTAGGTTGAGGAAGATCAAATGGAAGTTAAGAATATACAGGAGGGAGAAAAATATAAATTGAAATGTATAATAAAAAAACAGAAATTGAAAGTTTGAGATCCTGGGGCTTTATCCAGCGTCCATTCCCTGCTGTCCTCCTGCTCTCCAGTCTGCACATTGATCTTTTCCCATGGAAATCCTTGTGATTTCTCCTGTTCTTTAATAACAGGAGAAATTCATGTGCCAGAGGCGTTTCCAGGCTCTTGTTGGTGGCTGTTAGGGACAGGAGCCTTTTGTGTGTCCTGCCCCTCACCTTTCTGGGGACCTTGGGAGGCTGGAATTGTTATGAATCTAAAGTAGCACCTTCAGGCTGGAGAATGGGATTTCCTCCAGCTGTTCTAGTGTTGATGTGCCTTGATCTGGACGTGCTGGAAGAGTTCCCATCTCCTGGCTGGAGGAGCAGTGGCTGCAACCCCTGTGTGGGCTGTGCTGGAGGGGAGAAGGGAAGGGAAAGGGCTGATCCAGCTGGGATCCAGGCTGGACCATGCTGGAGGCAGCACCAGTGATGGGGATGTGGAAAAATGGGCAGGAGAGAAGGGAGCAGCAGTGGCATTCCCAGGGATCCAGGGCTCTGTTCCGAGAGTTTCTCCCTGGGCTGAGGCTGCTCCTTGTAGAAACATCCAGTTTTGGGAATCATGCATGCTTCCCTTCCAGGTTTTAATTTTTAAAATTCCCTTCCCATTCCCCTTCCTCTTTACCTTCCCTTCTTCTTCCCTTCCCATTTTCCTTTCCTTCCCCCTTTCCCTTTTTCTCCCTTCCTCCTTCTTTCCCTTCATTCTCCCTTCTCTCTTCTCCTTTCTCCCTTCTCTTCTCTGTTCCACTCTCCCTTCTCCTTTCCCTTCTTCTGCCTTTCCCTTCTTCTTTCTCCCTTCCCTTCTCTGCTCCCCTCTCCCTTCTTTCCCTTTTCCTCTCTTCCCCTTTTCTCCTTTCTCCCTTCCTTTCTCTGTTCTCCTGTCTCTTCTCCTTTACCTTTCTTTATCATTTCCCTATTTCTCCCTTCCTCTTTCTCCTTTCTCCCTTCCCTTCTCTACTCCCCTCTCCCTTTCCCTTTTCCCCTCTTCCCCATTTTGCCTTTCCCTTCTCCTTTCTCCCTTCCCTTCTCTGTTCCCATCTTCCTTCTTTCCCTTTTCCTCTCTTCTCCCTTTCTCCTTTCTCCTTTCTCCTTTCTCCTTTCTCCTTTCTCCTTTCTCCTTTCTCCTTTCTCCTTTCCCTTCTCTGTTCTCCTCTCTCTTCTCCTTTCCCTTCCATTTTCCTTTCCCATTTTCTCCCTTCCCCTTTCTCCTTTCCCTTCTCCTTTCTCCCTTCCCTTCTTTGTTCCCTTCTCCCTTCTCCTTTCCCTTCCTTTCCCTTTTCCCCCTCCCTGCCCTCCCGGGCCCCATCCCCACTCCCTCCCTGCAGATGCTGAACCTGTTCGTGGCAGTGATCATGGACAATTTCGAGTACTTGACCCGGGACTCCTCCATCCTCGGGCCACACCACCTGGACGAGTTTGTCCGGGTGTGGGCTGAGTACGACCCCGCAGCCTGGTACGTGCTGGGACACCGGGGTGGGACATGGGGACACCGGGGTGGGACAGGGGGACACCGGGGTGGGACACGAGGGGACACTGGGGTGGGACAGAAGGGACTATCCCTACAAATGTCAAAACCAGTCCATGCAGCATTAAAAAACTTTCATTACTGACACCCAACTTAACAACTTTAGAATAACAAAAATGTAAAGAAAAAAAAATCAAAAAAATATGATCCAAATTATAATAATACTGTTCACACATAAAACAAAACTCAAAAATTACAACTACAATATTCTCACCACAAACAGCATCAAAAATAACCTTAACTCAATTAAACCAAACAAAGTGTTAGTTAAACAAACACGCTCATACCATCTCTTACACTAAGTAACGTATTAACAAACGTCAGCAGTATAAAACAAGTAACTCTTCAAAACAAAACAACAATTAATTATTTATTACTAACACATAAACACAAAGAATTTAAAAACATGTACTACATAAAATTATCTAATAATTCAAAATCAATTCATATAGACATAAAAGAATTACAAAAAAGTATAACCAAACTCGGAAAAGTTCCTAAATCTACTAAACTGCAGAGGGGACACTGCAGCTGTAATGCTGCACCTGAGCCCGTTTTAACGGGAACAACTCCAGGATTTGAGGTAACGCCGCTGTTAAATCCTGCAATTCCTTGAGCCCTGGAGAGGAACAAACCTGCTGTCACTGCAAGGGCGTTTCCTTCACGCACACACAACCCCTGAAAGCAAAGCACCAAAAATGAACAGATTAACAGCCTCAGTGCCACCGAGCCTGCCTAACTGGCCGTAGAGAAAAGCTATTTAGCACTTCCAAAAGGAGCTTTTGCTTCCTGCATCCCATCCGGAGATGCAAATCCGCAAATCTCTGGCTGTTGGCAGCACTTGAGGGAGTGGGAGAGGTTCACGCTGCATTTGTGCAGCGTTTTTTTAATTGAGATCCACCTTGGTGGTTTCCCAAATGCTGCGCAGACAGCCCGGGCTGCATCTGAGTCAGGTCCTGCAGGGTCTGCTTCCATCCTCCCACCCGCTCCCAGAGGGAATGATGTGATGTTCCTCTGCCTTAGGGTGGTTTCCTGAAAATATGGGATTTTTTCAAACAGCCTTTCCTCATTAAACACTACATTTTTCTCCTGGAAGCCTCCTTGTAATGACATCAAACTCTATGTGGGAATTTTGGCCTTTTGAGTAATACTTAACTCTGGAGTTGCAGTTGAGATTATAAGATGTGCAAAATGATCAGGATAAAATGAAATGGGCCAAAGTTTGGAAGTGTTTAATTCTTATATTATATTTAATTCTCTGATAAAATATTCCTGATTTATGAGGGGGTTAAAGGAGGGGATGGTTTTCACACACTGGACAATGAGATGTTTATTTTAAGGGTTTATTTTTTAAAATTTATTTCTTCCAAGACACAGGGAGACCTGCACACTGGGCTTAAGCAGTGGAGCAGCAGCACAGACCCCAAATTAAGGAATTTTTTAAAATTGAGGGGATGGCCCTGGCCAATGACCACTTCTAGTGCAGGACTGATTTAATAAATTGCTTTTCTGTATTGCTGCACCACAGCCCTGGTGATGGGGTTATTCTCATTTCTGGATGCTCTGTCCCAGGTCCCAATAATTCCCTTGATATTCTGTTTGGGAATTTGCCTGTTGGGAGAGTCTTTGTTAATTTAAAGCTCTGCTAATTTTGGATCCCTTTTTTCCTCTCTGCGAGTTCCTGTGCCATGAATCTGCTCTGGATTTGTGATGCCTCCAGCTCTTCCAATCTTTCCTTTCTTTTTTGTTTCCCTTCAGCAGAGACAGAGGCAGGGAGTGTTTGGATAATCAACATCTCAAACTCCCTGCTAGGATGCAATTAAACTGCTTTAAAATCTCACTTCAAATGATTTAGCCTAACTTTAAATGGAAACTTGTTCCAAAACCCTGCATTTCTCTGAACTGTGGGGGATTTTACCTGCTCCAAGCCACCCCTACTACCAACCTGAATATTTACTCCACACTTACTACCAGCTTGTAATCTCCAGGCAGATTTTCATCCCCATGAGGTTTTTGACACAGCAAATCCTTTGTGGGGATCTAGCAGGCATAAATAGCTTTTCTTTTTCCCTTTTTCCAATCCAATCCTGTCTCTTCCCACTAGAAAATCTCAATGAGGCTGAAAACTCGGCAGTGCCTGGTTGCTCCTTAGAAAAACAGCCTTGGCTCTACATCTGTGGGAGGAGGAACACACCTGCAAGGGGAAAAAATGGGATCAATGTGGATTTTTAATGTTTATATTCAGGAACTTTCCACCCAGAAGAGGCACCAGCACTGTTTACAGGAAGATTTCTCGCTCTATTAACTCTGAGTCACTCAGGGGCCAAACCTTTCCACTCCCAGAGCTGCTAATGCAGAAGATGTCAGATAGTAAGATGCTAATTCTAGGTTTTTTGGTTTTGATTTTTTTTTCTTTTCCTCTAACCCAGTTCCCTTTTCACTCTGGTGGGAAGTTATTGAGTGTGAATAGTTCCACTGAGATCACATTTTCAGAAGTGCGCCTAAAATCTCCACAAGCCTGAAATCCTTTCACACTTTAAGCCAGAACTGAGCTTTCAATAATTTTGATTTAAGACCTTTCTGATTTAGAGGTCTTTTTCAACCCAAATGATTTTCTGATTTGATTATTCCATGATTTGAGCTGAATGTGGTCACTCACTGATCACTTCTTCCAAGGTCTCTTCCTTGATTATCCCAAGAAAAAGGGAATTACAGTGTTTGTCCACTTTCCTCAGCTTGAGACCCCCAGTGAAAAGATGCTCCGCAACTGTTATATTTTTATTATCTACATACTATTTCAAACACAACTTAATGTGTATTTTACCCATATTTCTGAAATCACCTTTGGTTTTGTTACAAAATGCAACTCCCTGGAAACTTTTCTAGGAAAAAAACATTCAAATTCAAGTAAAAAAGGCAGCTGGGAGTTGTTACTCCAGCTGTGCCACCTTCCCTAGGGGTGAGTATGGGAATGTGAGTGTAAGTATGAGCTGGATTTAGGGGTGGGAAAAAAAAAAAAAAAAAAAAGAGGGAATGAGAGAAATGGGGAGCACAGGGTGGTTTGGTGGGAGTTAATTGAGAAAGGAGGGCAAACAGGATTTAAGGATGAATAGGGAAGGAAAACATAATTGGATTTCTAGGAGCTTTTCTTTGTTCAACCTACAGAAAGGGAGTTGTTTATCTGTCTTATTCCTCTCCCAGTGCCCACCCCATGGAGATACTGGTGATGTTGCTCTGGCCATCCCGCTGCCATCAGTTGCCCCAGAGTACTCAGGAGGAGCTGCAGGTGCTCCCAAGGGAGCTCTGGGATAACGGGATGCTGAGGAAAATCAGATTTAAAGAAAAATTGTGGCTGCTCCATCCCTGGGAGTGTCCAAGGCCAGGCTGGAGGGGCTTGGAGCACCCTGGGATAGCAGAAGGTGTCCCTATGGAATGGGATGGACTTTAAGGTCCTTCCACCCCAAACCATTCTGGAATTCTCTGAACCTGGAAAAGGATTCCTGTTTGTCCTGATTTTGTACCATGATCTCCCAGTGCAAAGCATCTGTTCGTTTTCCAGCCTTCCACAGACTCTTGGAGAGCTCAGGGAAGTGTTCAGCCATATTTTCCACACCCTGATTCTCCAGAATCCTTCTAAAATTGTAAGGAAAGTGTAAATTTGGTGCCTCAGTTAAACCAAAACCTTTTTAGACCCACATGTTGGCCTGGAGCCAAGACTTGCATGGTTCCATTTGCTCTCAAATTCATAGTTTGCACTTGATTGGGAAAGGCTTTGAATAGACCTTAATTCTTCACAGCCCAAAAAGCAGCAACACTGAAGGAGTTCTCCCAAAACATTCCAGCCTTCTTTACAGAGTGCACCAAAATAAATACGGGGAGGCCAAAGCATCCCAGTTTTTTTCAGAGGTAATTTTGAAGTTCGGCTCTTCTCACCTATGAGTTGGTTGTACAAAAAAGATTGAGAAATATAATCCTGCTGTTTGATTAGCTGAAATTATTGTGGGGAGTTAATGAGAGTGACCATAAAGCTTCCAGGAGGTGTCTGATTTCTCCTTCTGCTATGGAAAGCTGGATTTTCCCAGTGCCAATGCCCAGCATGGCTCTGGAGGTGACACTTTCTGCTCTCCCAGCAAATTCCTCATTGCCCAGGAATGGCCCTGCTGGGGTTATGTAGGAGGTGACAGTGGCAGGGAGAGGTTTCCAAGGTTTTAAAGCAGCTAATTTGAATCCTGGCAAGAATCCATTGAAGAGCTGTAATAAAATCCCAGGAATTATCCATTGAAGAGGCTCTTTGTGGCCTGCAGGCTCCGGGTGTTGGGCAGCAGAGTCTGGAGGCTGATGCTCAGGCATAGGGAATTAAAACATAAGTGGGAAGGGAAACCAAATGTTTGGGAAGCCTTCCACACAGAATTGAACGTTTCCCAGAGGAAAATCCAAGGATATAAAGTTGGGTGAGCAGTTGGAAGTTCTCTCTGTGTGTTAAAGTGGCTCCTTCCTTTCCAGACTAACCTTTCTTTTCAGCGTGTTTTGCCCTTCCAATTTGTCCTGTTGGCCTGTGGAAAAGCTGATTCCTGTTGGATTTTGCTGTCATAACCTCTAGTGTTTCCTTTCCAGTTGCCGCATTCATTATAAGGATATGTACAATTTGTTACGTGTAATTGCTCCACCCCTGGGCTTAGGAAAGAAGTGCCCTCATAGGGTGGCCTACAAGGTTTGGAATTTCAGAGATCCCTCCAGCATCTCAAGTCCTGGTTCTGTTTCTTTTTATCCCCTCTTCCCTCCCCCGAGTGCAAATGCAACCAGTAGAGAAAAGAAACTGTAACGTAACCAATCCCTCGCCTGAAAAAAGGAATGATTGACTGACTGCCTCCTTTTTCCCCCATGCATCCCTTCCCTGTCTCCTCCCACACCCCAGCTGCCTGTGGACAGGCAGTTTATGGGACAGGGAGCCCTCCAGCTTCCATCCTGCCAGCTCCAGGTGGGAAGTCCTGGGGAAAATTATCCCAGCACTTCCATATATTCCAGAGAAATGGCATCCCAAGGTTTCCAGGGAGCAACAAGTTTGGTTTGGCTTTGTAGCATTGTTGAGTGATCAACTTGCCCTTTCCTGAGCTGGAAAACCATTGGATCTGGGCAGAGATGAGGGATGAGGGATGAGCTTTCCATGGTGCCAGAGATGGCCTGGGGCTTCAATGATGTCTCTAAGCTGTGGTGGACACCCAGGGAGAGCTCCTACTCATGGCACAGGGAAAGTTCACTGTGCTTGGGAACCCAGGTGAGGGATCTGGGACAGATCTTGCTGAGAAATCAGCATGGGACGGGCATCAGTGGGGAACCAGTTTCAGGCAGGGAGTTTCTTGGAAAACAGAGGATGAAGGAGAAGACTGGAAGCAGCCAGCCCAGAGCTTCCTCTTCTTCTCCACTCCAGCCCAGGTGTTTCCCACACCTGACTGAGGATTAAGAGCTCAGAAGTTCTGCAGAGAAAGAGGAGACCCCATGCCCCAGCCCAGGAGCAGGAAGGAACCAGGGGAGGACACTGGCTCCAGTTCCCATCTGTGTCTCCCAGCAGCTGGGCTGGGAAAGCTGGGTGGGATTTTATCTCAGCAGTTACCAGGGTCAGGAATAGATGGTTTGGGCTGGGTGAGTTCTCTCCTCCTCCTCCCCCTCCTCCATCAAAGCTTTACATAGGAACTGAGATCTATGTCAGGGCTTTGGGCTGGTGGGAAGGTTCCTGCTCAGAAAGAGGGGTTTAAATGGGTGCTTAGGTTTTCCTTGCTGGTGTAGAGAGGATGACATTACCTTGCTTTTCCAGGGGTTAAACTTTAATTAATAACATCCCTGGGTCTCCTCAGATGGCAGGCAGCAGAGGTTTGCACATTGTATAAGCAGGCAGCTCGTTGGGAAAACAAAAGAAGATTGGCACAGTTCTGCTCCCAGTCCCAACAGGCACATAAAGGTGAAGCAGGAATTTTCCACTGTTTTGCACCCTCAGGCCAGGATTCATCCACCACCACCACCACTGTGTGCGGAAGGGAGATGCCCTCAGCAATGGGCTACTCTGAGGGACTTTTCCCGAACCTCTGCAATTCCCATTTGAGGCAGGCTTGGTGAAAAACAAGCCCCACCAAAAGTGAGGGAGGAGCAGGTTCTCTTCCCACCTCCTGCCAGGGCTGGGCTCTGCTTTTGCTGGAGCAGGAATTTGCAGAATCCCAGCCTCAGCTGGGAGTGGGAGCAGTCCCAGTGCATCCCCTCAGCAAACCCCCACGATTGACTTCTCCCTTGTCCCATCAGCCAAACCCAAAATGCTGCTTCCTGGAGGGAAAGCTGCGCTGTGTTCCCCAGCCCTGTCCCATAACTCTGCCCCCCAGCTCTCCCTGGCATGGTGACCTGACTGGTTTGGGGGCTGATGGGGAACCTTCATCCCCCACCCTGCCAACAGCCAGCCAAACCCAGCCCTGCCACCCCTTCTTCCCCGGGGGACATCAGTCATTCCCCGGGGACATCAGTCATTCCCCAGGGGACATCAATCATTCCCAGGGCCACGGGCCACCCCTGCAGGAGGAGGAGACGTTGGGCGCTGAAACAGCAACGGAAGCGGAGCCTCGTTTCTCCTGCCCCACCTCTTGAGTTTGGTTTTGTTTCCCGGAGAAATCTGATTAACCAGATCTCTGTTTTCTTGTCTGCTTTCCCTTCTCTCTCTCTCTCTCCTCCTTTTCATTTGCTCCACTGTGTTGCCTTTCCCCCCACCCTTTACCCATTTTCCCTGCCTCAATCCAATGGGATTTCTGTGTCCTGGTGCTTTTGCCTCCATCCCTGTGGTCCCAGCGGGCGCATCAGTTACACAGACATGTATGAGATGCTGAGACACATGTCCCCACCTCTAGGCCTTGGGAAGAAATGCCCAGCTCGTGTTGCCTATAAGGTAGAAAACCTCCCAGGAACTCCTGCCCAACCACCAGCTTTCTGTGCCGTGGCTGAAGTGGGGTTTCTGTGGCATTGGTGTTGTTTTTCTGGACTTTTCTGGTGCTTTCTCTGCTTTCCAAGCAAGATTTTGGATCTTCTGATTTTTTTTTCTTTTTAATTTTTATATATTTATATATATAATGTTTTTGGGTAACTTTTTTTTACGGTCTTTGAAACTCTGGCACATCAATTTGTCTTTCTGTCTTTGCTCTCTCCCTATCAGTGTTTCTCTCTCTTTTCTCTCATTCTGCTTCCATTTAGGTTAATTTGGGGAGGGACCATGCTAATTAGCAAATTACCCCCCATTAGATCCCCATTTTTCTTCCTGGGGCTCTTTGTCTCACTAACCCTTCAGTAGAATGTTGTTTTTTCCTCCTCTTAATTAGATTGGAGTAATTAGAGTAGGCAGTACTGTAGGAGTGAGCAAGCAATTAAACAGAGACTACACCAGAAGGGCTCCTTAAACACCCTCGTGGAAGAAATTACTTGAACAGAAAACATTTAGGACAGGGAGATGGAGAAATCACTCCAGCTTATTGCTGATTTAGCAAAATTTTTAATTGACCCCCCAGAATGAATTCTATCCCAAAGGCTGCTGCCTGGGTGGAAATTCAGATGGAAATGGAGCAGACCCAGTAAAGGCCAGGCTGCCCTCCCAAAAACTCTCAGGGTGCTTGGAAACTTTCATTTCCAAGGTGATTTCTTGGAATTTTCACCAGTGAACCTCACAGTTTAGAGGGAGAGGTTGCTCAGAACTGTTTATCACTGGTGTGGTTGAGGATCCACCAAACCGAGCAGGATTTTTTGGCTGCTGGTGTCACTCCAGCCACCTCCAAACCCCAAAACTTAGTCCAGTGGATCCACATCACAACAGCCCCTCCTGTACTGGGGGACTTTTCACTGAGACCAAATAAACCCAAGATTTTTGTGAAGAGGCTCAAGCTAGACCCAACCTGGGCCGGATTTATTCAGGCAAGAAGTCCAGATAAATCTTCCTACAAGATCCTTCCTCAGCGTGCCAGGATTTAAAATAAAAGGAAAACAAAACATCACCTTAAATCTTTCCAGTTAGGTGGCTTTGCTGTATTTGATTTGTTTCTGGACACCATAACTGAGCTTGAGGCACCCAACTAGATCAAAACTCCAGGTCTCAGCTATTTTAAACACCAATTATCCACAGAAATCCAAGGATTTGCCACCTGTGAGTATCCATTGGTTTAGGAGAGCTGTGTCCTGCTGAAAGGAGGTGTTTGCACGTGGGCAACCAGATCTGCTCTGGGGCTGTACCATAAGGATAAAATTCTTTTTTTTTCCCCCTAAATCTTGTAGAATTCAAAAAGGAAGAAAACAAAGGGGAAAAGAGATCACATGTTAAAATAGGCATTTTAAATAAGACTTTGGGCTGGTTTTCATAGCAGACTTTGTGCCCACAGGCATTTCTTCAGCCTGAGAATTTCCTGAGATCTCCTTTAATTTGTCTGTCCCTACAGAACAAACCCACAGAACCAGGGTACAGAGGAATGGCTTCAGACTCTTGATTTTTAAAGATAACATTAATTTTTACCCATCTCAGAAGAAGCCTCTGGATTGTGTCTGTGTGTCACAAGCACAGGCAGAGATGGGTTCAAACAGCTCCAGTCTGGTGAACATCAGATTTCTCTGAGTTTTCATCAGATCATCTCTGAGATGATCACATTCATTTCCCCCTTATCAAAGAGCCCTGGACTACAAAATATGGATTTAAGACAAGATCAGATTTCCCCCATGGATTAAAGCTGCACTTTGGGCTCATATCTCACCCAGTTATTGCTGATGAAATTAACCCCTCATGGGGTAGGACTGGTTTTTGCTCCTTCCCTCTTCCACGTCTCCGTGCAGCACATCCATGGGTTGGTGCTGGGCATCTTCCCCCATGACTGTGGTGGGATGTGGCACCCCCTGCCCTGCTCCTGCCAGGTGTCCCCCGTGGTGCTACTCAGGTGACATCCACTCCCAAGTGGATGAGAGACTGAGGAGGACACTGAAATCCCCCTGGGCACTGACCCCTCCCCAGAGCCTGGAGAGGGACATTGACCCCCTGCTCCTGCAGGTGCAGCTCAACTGGTGCCAAGAGCAGCCAGGGCTTTGTCTCTGCCCTATTTTCACTTTCTCCCTCTGGTTTTTAAAACCCTGACTGTTCTGTCCAGCAAAAGCTCTTTTGCCCCACATATCCCCACTTTTTCTTTCCATGTCTACTTTCCCTAGTCCTCATCAGAGGTTTTGTGTGTTTTCCCCCTGTCTTTGTTGCCTTCTCAGTACGTCCACAATGGTTTTTGTTTGGATTTTCCCCTCTTTGTAGCCTCCTTGGCTGCTGTCCTTCCTTTCTGCTGTTTTCTGGTTCCCCTTTCTCAACTGTTCTCCTTGGTCAGCCTGACCAGCCTCTGCAGTTCCGTGTGCGTGGCTTTGCTGCTTGCCCAAGGTGCATGGGATCCTCGGGCATCAGGGAGCTCTATCCTGCCCTGGGCTGGGGGAGGAGGCTGGAAAAACCCAAATTCCTGTGGTCAGTTCTGTGCCACCCACAGTGAGAAGGACCCTGAGGGGCTGGAGCGTGTCCAGGGAAGGGAACAGAGCTGGGGAAGGGGCTGGAGCCCCAGGAGAGTCTGAGGGAGCTGGAAAGGGGCTCAGCCTGGAGAAAAGGAGGCTCAGGGAGGACCTTGTGGCTCTGCACAACTCCTGACAGGAGGGGACAGCCGGGGGGGTCGGGCTCTGCTCCAGGGAACAGGAACAGGAGGAGAGGGAACGGCCTCAGGCTGGGCTGGGCAGGCTCAGGGTGGACAGCAGGAAGAATTTCTTCACAAAGAAAGAGTTTTCACAAAGAGTTTTCAAGCCCTGGAAGAGGCTGCCCAGGGCAGTGGTGGACTGACCAATGCTGGAGGGATTTAAAACCATACAGATGTGGATGTGACACTTGGGGACATGGGTCAGAGGTGGCCTTGCAGTGATGGATCAGTGTTTGGACTCGACGATCTTGGAGGCCTTCTCCATCCTAAATGATTCTGTGATTCCATAAATTTTACTCTTTTCTATCCCATCAGATGAAAAGGGGGAAGAAAACCTCTTTCACTTCACTTTGCTGTCTTAGGATTTGCTCACTGTCCTTGCCCATGGCAGAGGGTGGAAGTGGGTAAGCTTTGAGGTCCCTTCCAACCCAAACCATCCCGGGAATCTGTGGTTCCTGGCATGATCTCAGAGCTGGGCTGCTCCACCAGCATGCAGCGAGAGGGATGAAAGCCATGGAGAGCCAGCAGAATTAAACCAGAGTCGAATCATTCCAACTAGGTCGGGGTGAATTATTCATAGCAAATAATTTATTCACCAAACTCGACCTCATTTCCCACAGCAGCGCTCCACTGTCCCAAATTTATTCCTGTCTGGGGATCATTCCCAGAGCAGCTCCTGTCCCAGAGCTGATGGGGTGCTCTTAATAATTCAAATCTGTCGGGGTGCCAGTAGTTTTCCAGGCACTGTGTTCTCCTCTTCCTGCTGCCTCTGGGTAAACGTGCCAGGAAAGAGGATTTAGGGTGTTGTAACTTTTTCTGGGTCAGACTGGAATCCAGCAAGGCACCTTCGATCCCGGGATGAATTTTTCCCCTATTCATCCAGCACTTTCCTTGCCTTTTGGGCCATTGTCCAAGCAGATCCTGAGCAAAACTGAAAGGGAATTTATTCCTGTCACAGAGATTTGGTTCCTCGTTAGCGCTGCCTTTGTTAATTGGCAATTAAACAGCGCCGGGGCCGCCTCCTGACCGCGCCCGGACCCCGCGCACCGAGCGCTGCCTCCCGACCCCGCCTCTAATCAGCCCCTCGTTATCAGCACAGCGTTAATTAGCAGGCTCCGGAGACAACGGCGCCGCTCCTGCCTCTGGGGCCTTCTCCTGTAGAAGCATTAACGAGCTCCAAATCCGCCTAATTAAAACCCGGAGCTGCGGGAGGGATCCCCACGCGCGGCCGGGAAACCGGAGCGGGGACTCCACCTGCTGCTGGCTGCGCCTCCTCACCCGCCCCTGCAGAGGAGAGGGGCTGGGGATTCCTTTCCTGGCAGGTCAGGGCTCCTGGGAAGCATTTCCACCTTTTTTTCCTGCTGCCCATCATTAATTCACCCGAGTGCCCCTGCGTTGCGGCTGGCGAGTCCCAAGTGATGCAAGTTCTTTGTCGGTGCAGGGAAGGAGCAGCAGGCTCCTAAAATTTCCTTCTGGCCTCCAGAAAGATGGGAAATGATCCAAATTAGAGTTGGGATTTTTTAATCTTTGTTTTGGTTCAGTTATTTTTGTTTTTGTTGGGATTTTTTGGTTGGTTCTTCTTTCCCTTCTTCTTTCCCTTCCCCTCTCCCCATTCTCCCTCATTTTTTTCCATCCTGTTTCAAACCGTGAGCTACAGCTCTGACACAGCTTCGAAGCACAACTTCAGGCAGAAGAAACAGGAAACATGGGGGGAAAGTTTTAATTTTTTTTTTTTTTAGTTGAGTACACTCTAAACAATTAGTTGAATTTTTTCCCCGTATATTCTTATCCCTAAGTCTTTGAGAAAACGTGAGGTTTTTTTCTTCTAGCCTGGTTCAGGATGAAAATCAAAAGTTCTTGATTGAATTTTGCAAGGAGAAATTTTGGTTCAAGCAGAATATTTTGAAATTGAAAAATGTTACCGATTTCAATTGGATTCCTTTTAAATGGATACTCTAGAAATGGAGAGGAATTAAATACAGATGAAATTAGAAAGTAGCCTGGAAAGGCTTGAAACTTCACACTCTGCACAAGGAGATATTTTTATGTACAAGGTTATTTTGTAATACTGAAAGGAAAAAATTAATATGACTTTTGTTTGCAGTTTCAGCCTTTTGGCTGCATTTCTGGCATTGGGAAAACACACCAGACAACGCTCAAGTATCAAATCCCTCCTGGCTGTGCCAGTGTCTGGCTGAGTCCTGGCTCCTCTGGGTGCCCTGGGTGATTTGGGGCATTGATTTGGGATGTGGGGTGAGCAATGTCTCACCCAACCCTCCCTCAGCACCCCAGCTGTGGTGGCAAAGCTATTTTGGATCCAAGATGAATCAATTCTTTTCTTCCAACTGCTCCATCCTCAGCAGGAGCTCTCCAGACATGCCAGATATTCATTTTGAAAACAATTTTCTCAAGCCAGAGGCTTCCAAGGCAGGAATTTTCCCGGCTTTTGGGAGGATCTCGGGTGGCTTTAGTTTAGGCTTGTTGGCTTTGGCTGCTGCAGGTTCTGAGGCATTTCTCTCTTATTTTATGGCTTTTTTTGGTCAAGAAATGGGCAGCTGGAAGGTGCAACCTGCAGCTCACCTTGGCAGGGCAAGAACTCCTCAAGTGCTGTCCAAAGGGAGGTGAATCCCAGTTTGGCACCCTGAGGGGACACAGGGACTTATCCCATCACAGCTTCCCTCTCCTGAGCTGCCCATCGCTGATGGAAGAGCCACTCAACCCCCACTTTGTGCTCCTTGCTGGGTTCTCAAATTGGGAATTCCAATGGCCTGGAGGTGTCTGAGTTACCTGTTTGACCAGTTTGGATACTGGGATGGAGAAAAAGGCAGTGCAGAGGGAAATGCAGGGAGGAAGGCAAGGATGTAGGGTAGGGAGAGCCTCTTCCAGGTGCCTGTTTGCAGCAAAATGTGTGGTTTGCTCAGCCAGACTTCCAAAAGTGGGAATCCCCTTGGAAAATCTTCCCCTAAATCCTCTGTCCCTGGCTAAAATAGAAGAGGAGAGCACTGCTCAGTACAGCTGTGGGTGGCCTGTGTTCTGCATCTGTATCCTTTGGAAATTCACCTGGGAAATCAGCTGGGGAGACCTGAGATGTGCCAGTCACCAAGAGGTTTTTTGGTGGTGGTTTTTGGGAGGATAGAGCTCTCCTGTGGGGAATTGTTCCTCATTTGCCTGTTCTTCACTCGCATGCATGTTCTTTCTCTCTGCATCCCTTACCTCTCTCCCATTCCAGTGGGATTCTGGGACTGTGATTGTTAACTGTGGGCTCTCATTGATGTTTTTTTGTAGCTTTTTGTGTGCTGAGGGCAGAATTGGAATTAAATCCCATTTCGTTCGACATGAGTGAACTTAAAAACCCCCATGGTGTTGCCAGCACTTGATACTGTCACTGACTGAGAGGCTGGACTTTGATTTCCCTGTTTCTGGGGCTGGGCAGACACAGAATAACCTCTGGGCATGCTGTAAGGGAGATCACAATGGTTTGTCCCAGACTTTAGGTGACAGGGACATTGTTAGAGTGGTCTCTTGTCCCTGCAGGGTGTAGTGAGAGCTGAAAATGTGTAAATAGGTAAACAAGGAGATTTCAGCTCCTCTGAGCAGATTTTATACTGGATCAGCACTTTGTGCCCTTTGTCTGTTCATATCAACACCAACAAGTGTCCCCCTGGGGGGAAATTGTCTCCTTGGCTGGCAGAAGGTGCCAGAATTGGGGTCTGCCCTCCTTGAGGGCATGGAAGTGTTCAGGGCCAGGTTGCATGGAGCTTGGAGCAACCTGGGCTGGGGAAAGGACCCTGCCCATGCAGGGGGAGGGATGAGATGATTTAAGGTTTTATCCAACTCAAACCAGTCTGGGATTCTAAGGAAGCTCAGTCCATACATTTTGGAAGTAGAAGTTGGAAGTTTCTCAAAGCAGGAAGGTTATCCCAGAGATGGAAAACCTGGCCATGTTTTTGTGCCCCAGCCAGGGCTTGGTTTGGGGAAAACACAGCAGCAGCAATTGGGGCTCCCACTGAGCCTTTCGCCTTGCCTGAGGCTCCAGCAGGTCCCTGCTCTCACCTGCATCTTGCTCCCTTCACCAGCAGGAAAATGCCCATCGGCAGAGGAGTTTCTGCTGCAGGTTTTCCCCAGGACAGCAAAGAGGCTGCAGCAAAGTCTGCATCTCTGAAAACAGTGCCAGGCTTGTGCCCACTGCTGCAGTGCCCAGAGCCCTGGGGTGAGTGCAGCTGGCATCTCTGGCAGCCTTTAGGGGCTGTTGTTAAACAAAGAGCAGGTTTCTGTGCACACAGAGGGATGGGAATAACAGCCCAAGCAGCTTTCAGATGGGGATGAAATTCTCTCCCCAGCAAGGGGCCCAGGCCAAGCTGCCTCTGTGTTTTTGAGGCTGTACTCAGGCAGATCAACAGCCAGGGACTTCCTTGGGCTGCTAATCCCTCTGGAGAACAGAAACCTCGAGGTTTGTCTGATATAGATCCAGACAGTGATGTTTTCAAGCAGCTCCTGAAAGCTGAGGAGCTGGGGAATCATCAGGCTGCTGAAGGAGGGGAATTCCATCCTTTAAATGTGTGCTGAGGTTATCAGCAAGGCTTGGCGCTTGGAGCTTTTCTGCTGCCAGCAGGTCAAAGCTTTCCAAAGCAATTTCAGGTGCTTCCTGCTCAGGAGAATGATGGGTTTGCCCTGGCAGAGGTGGCTGGTGATGGGGAATGAGTTGCTCCCAGCTCTGAAGATCTTGGAAAATACTGATCCTGAGGGATGGTTCCATGTTTGGATTGGAAGAACAGGCTGGGAATTATAGTCCTGGCCATGTTAATCCAGCCTCTCCTCTCTGGGAAGGCGTGGAGGGACTGTGCAGCTCAGTGACTTGAAGGGAAGGAGACAGGAGCCAGAATCCAGGTGTCCCCAGCAGGAAGGACATTGTCACCTTTACCTGCTACCAACCATTCCACAGCTTGAGCCACATTCCAGGCCTCAGCAGCTGTTCCCAAGTGTGCTTCAGGCTGGGACCAAAATACACCATCCCAGCCCCTGCAGGGACAGCACAGCTCCTGCACAAAGCCCTCACATTGTCATTGTCACTGGGAGTGTCTTCATCACATCCTGCTCCCAGCAAGGCCACCTGGATGGTTGGCAGGGCCACACTCAAGATGGAGCTGCAGTCTCGGGTGGCAGATGCAAACCTTCCTTCATCGTACTTCAGTCAGTGATGCCAGGCCCCATTTTGTCCTGTTTTAGGATTTAGGTGAAGGATTTAGTGAGGTCAGCTGGTGTAGGAAAGGGTGGAGGAGGTGGATTTATGATTTTTTTTCTCTTCAGCATTCTGCTTTGGCAGGTGGGACAGGTACAAGCCACGTGTCTGGTGCAAATCATTTTGCTTCTTTTCTGCCAGGGTCAGGATTAAATCAGGAGATGACATTTCTTGTTGGGACTCAGATGTTTGTTAGTTCTTATCTCTGTTACAGTCTCACAGACCCTGAGTTCTACAGCACTTCACTCTAACAAACTCAAAATGGAGCTGTGTCTCTCTCTCTACAAGGCCTTTTAAGGATAAACTGTCCAGTTAAGAAATGACACTTAAATTATTTTTACTTTTAACCCAATAACCAACCACCCGTGGCCCACAATGTGGACTCTTCTATCCAATTACACAAAACCACCCAAACCCATGGAGAAGAAGGTGAAGAAGAAGAACCAGCCTCCACCCTAAAACCTCCATCTTGCTTTATATATATTACTATATTCTAAACCCTTAAACTCTAAGTTTTCCACCCTGTGATATCACACACTTCTATCCAAACTCCACACCTACAATCCCAGTTCTGTCCTTCCATTCTGGAAGCTTCCCCATGGCCTCAGGTCACATGCAGTGTTCTCCTGGGGGTCAGTGCCTGTCAGCACAGAAAGTCTCAAATTCTCAGCAGCCAGGGTTCCAACAGTCTGGATAGTACAGACACCACTGGAGACAGTCAGGAAATGGGATGAGAGCCTCCCACCTGGCTTCTTTTTGGGAGAGCTCTGTAGGATTGCAGTGCAGTGCTGGCAAATCACTCATTAAACCACTGAAGTTCTACCCAAACCTGCTCCTGGAGCTGGCATCCATGTGCAGAAGAATTTCAGCTCAGCACACAAAAAGTTCCTTCCTGTTTGTATTTGGGGGGTTCAGAGAGGGGCAGGCGAGGGTGGGGGGAGGACTCCTGGCCCCCACTCACAGCCAGTCCTGTCTGTCTCCAGCGCCTGGTGAGGATGAACATGCCCATCTCCCCCGAGGATTTAACCGTGCACTTCACCTCCACGCTGATGGCCCTGATCCGCACAGCCCTGGAGATCAAACTGGCCTCAGGTGAGAGGGACGGGGTAGCTGGGTCACCTGGAGATCAAACTGGCCTCAGGTGACAGGGATGGGGTGGCTGGGTCACCTGGAGATCAAACTGGCCTCAGGTGACAGGGATGGGGTGGCTGGGTCACCTGGAGATCAAACTGGCCTCAGGTGACAGGGATGGGGAACTGAGGGGTGGCTGTGTCACCTGGAGGATGCAGCAAACAGACCAAGGGCAGCTCAGCTCCTTGGAATCCTCTGTGACTGGCACGGTCACACAGGGATTAAGGAAGCTGAAGTCTGCTCTGGGTGTGGATTTCATTATGCTGCAGGTTTCCTGTATGTGGAAAAATCCCCAAAACAGCACCAATAAGAGACCAGTGCCCTGCCTGGCCTCTTCCAGAGATGTTCCCAGCTTTGTCAGCCTCCAGCCTGTGCCTTGTTGGATGGGAGAGCATTTTCTGCCATTTGAGCTCTAAGAAAACCAGGGGAAAATTAGAGTTTTCTGAGAGCACATCGGCTCACAGCCCAGCTCCTGACCCCGAGATGGGCTTGGTTGGTCACAGCAAGGTGCCAGGAACACCAAGGACACAGATTTATCCCTGGATGGGCCATTCACTGAAGAGGTTGACTTAATCCTTGTGGGTCCCATCCAGCTCAGAGTATTCAGTGAAATCTGTGGGTTTGGTGTCCTCCCAAAACCATGGAAATTCTGCCCCAGGTGGGAATCCTATCTTCCCATGCCAACACCTGAGGACAGGGGAGCTTGGGGAGAGGACAGAGGGGTCCTGAGCATCCCTGGCAGTGCAATGTGGGAATCTTTGCCCATCCCAGTTGAGAACCCTGTGAGGGGGAGCCCAGGATGTGTCCTCCTTGCTCTGAATCAGAAATAAGCTTCCACACCTCTGTTCTGAACTATTCCAGTCCTTTCTCCCCAGTTGCTCCGTGCTGGCAGCAAGGAAGGAACTCCAAGTGCCCCGAAGCACATTCCACCTTGAGATAAAATGTAATTATTGAAGTGCTTAATCAGGCGTTTCCTCGCCTCCCAATTAAACTTTGCAGTGTAACAAAGTGCACCGGCCTTTTCTCTGGGTCATTACCCCATCTCATCAGCCTGCCTGGGGTCACGGTCAAGGCATGCCTGGCCTAAGCACTCTTACACCCAATTTCAAAGTTAACAGGAGGGAACCACACTCCCAGGAGCAGGGGCAAGGCAGGGTTAGGCTGCTGTGCTTTCCTGAGCGGTTTTAGGCCAAACATCTGAGTTAATCTCCTCCCTCCTGTGCCGCTTAAACTTTGCCTGTGATGCTTTGGGGAGGCATTGCTGGAAGAAGACAACATTTTGAGGTGCCTGGGGCTCCCCACAGGAGTGGGATCAAGACAAGGATCAGACACTCGTTTCTACAGATGCTTTTAGGACTTCCTGTGACTTTAAGAGCCAGCACCTTATTTGAGGAATAACTCCTAGATAAGGATGCTGAGAGTTTGTTTAATTTTCAGTGTCTGGTTACCTGTCTGCCTTTTTTAACTGGAAAAGCTCCCCCCACCCTTTTGCAAACTTGAAGGGAGCCAAGAGGAGAACTTAGTTGATCCTCTGGATTATTTCTGTGGTTTAGCTCTGCTCTGGGGTGTGAGGTTCTGACCTGTTTTGTTGTTATGAGCTCCCTTTGAATAGGTTCCATGCGCTAAATTTAATTGCGTCTTTAGTGGGTTTAACGGGCCCTTAATAAACCTCCCTAATGAGTTTGGTGTGGCGGTTCAAACCACGGTGTAACAGGGTACCCAGAGCCTCCTCTCTTACTCTGCTCTTACAAAAATAATCTCTGTCATTCAAATGAACTCTTTAATTGCCTGCTGTGTGGGGAATTCAGCTGGGAGCTGGCCCGGGGCTCAACCAGCCCTTAATCACTTTCCACGTGCGCATTTAGGCTCGGCTTTGGCCCTTGGAGCAGAGCTGCTGGGTTTGGCTCTGCTCTACCTTAGGGTGAGGTGCTGGGGCAGAACTCTGAATTTGTGTCATTGCCAGGGGGTTTGGGAAGAGCTGGTGGCAGAGGGTTTGTAATCCATCAGGACATTGGAGGGTGAACCTGACCATGGCAGAGGGGCTTGTGTTAAAGGATCTTTAAGGTCTTTTCCAACCCAAACCAATCTGTGGTTATGGGATTTTGTGATTCATGTCCAGGTCCTTTGCATCCCCCCTGGGAGGTGCTGCTGCCTCCATGGGAAGGGGCAAAGGAAGAGACACCTGCAGTTTAAGCATGGAATAAGTTTGAGCTCACATTTAAGTCCCAGCTCAGGGTTCCCAGGGCAAGGCAAGGCTGGTCCTGCTGAGTTCATGCACTTCTGTCACGGAGAATTCCCGGATTCTCTGGGCAGAGAAGGGCTATGCTGGCTCACCCTTCCCAAGGAATGGGAAGAGGGGATGCAAACAGTGGGATGTGCTCCAGGGCAGGGGTTCACTCCTCCCCTCTCCTCTCCCTCCCTGGCTGCAGGCGGTGTGAAGCAGCACCAGTGTGATGCTGAGCTGAGGAAGGAGATCTCGCTGGTCTGGCCCAACCTGTCCCAGAAGACTCTGGATTTGCTGGTGCCTCCTCACAAACGTAAGTGCTTCAAGCACTGGGTCCATCCCAGACACCCAGGAACCCCAGATTAGGTTTCTCCCTCCTTGCCTGCTCTATCCAACCCCAGATTGGGTTTCTCTCTCCTTGCCTGCTCTATCCAACCCCAGATTAGGTTTCTCTCTCCTCATCTGCTCTATTCAACCCCAGATTAGGTTTTTCCCTCCTTGCCTGCTCTATCCAACCCCAGATTAGGTTTTTCCCTCCTTGCCTGTTCTATCCAACCCCAGATTAGGTTCTTCCCTCCTCATCTGCTCTATCCAACCCCAGACTGGGTTCTTCCCTCCTTGCCTGCTCTGTCCCAAGCCCCATCTGGGTCACCCGGAGGATGCAGCAAAGACACCAAGGGCAGCCGAGCTCCTTGGCAGCCTCTGTGCTGCCCTGGCTCTGTCACACAGGGACTGGGGGAGCTAAGCTCACCTCTAGGCATGGACTTCATTGTGCTGCAGGAGATTTCCGGTGCACGGAAAAACCCAAATCCCAAACTGTGCCCAGAAGAGACCAGTGCCCTGTGTGGCTGTCATGGTTTGACATGTCAAACCACGACAGTGGCCTCTGCCAGAGCTTTTCCCCATTTCTGTCAGCCTCCAGCCTGTGCCTTGCAGGGTGGGAGAGCAATTTCTGCCATTTGAGCTCCAGAAAAACGGGGAGAAGAAAGGTTAAAGCTTGCTGAGGACTTAGACAATCAGATGTGAGGTGCTTGGGGGTTAAAGGCATTTGTGTTATTTGGTGATGTCCTGGGCAAAAGTGCTGAGAAAATGGAGAGTTTGCTGTTCTCTTGATTAGCTCTGGGTTCCTGATTAATTAGAAGCAGTGTAGAGTAATAAAGGCATTGTTAATTAAGAAAAATGAGGGAGCTGAGGAGGTGCAAATCAGTGGGTAGTGACTGCTGAAGTCTTTCCCTTCCCTCCTCTCTTGATTCCTATATATCTGCTGCTCCAGTTTTTTTCCATGGTGAGTGTTCCAGTGCTGGGCAGGAAAGGGCTGTCCCATGGCTTTGAGGGTGAAAAAAACATCTGGAAAAAATGAAATATTCCTTAAAAGTATATTAGCCCATTATACCCCATTGACTGTCTTTCAGAGAAGCAGGAGTAAGGCTGCTTTGTTGATAAAGGCTGCCCGGGGGTCTGGGATGAATTTAGGAATTCTCTCAGCAATGCTGACAATGCCACTGAGTTTTCCTGCCTGTTTTTTCCTACACAATCCCTGTGTTTGCCACAGAGAGCTCCAAACCAAGGCAAGGCAGCAATGGGCAAAGAGTTGAAGAATCTGTTGTAAACTTTTCTTTGTTTTTATTTTTCTTTCCCCTACTTTTCTGTGTCTGTTTTGCCTCATTATGCTCATAAAATAAAATTTCATTTTATCCATAAAATAAATAATTTATTATTAATAATGATGATTTTTATTAACAAAACAAAATACTTTATTAATAACAATTATTAATAATTTTATTAATACTTTTTTCCCCTCAAAATTTTCATGTTGCTTCCTCCCTCTCCCTGTTTTTCACCATTTGCTGTTTTTACTTATTCCTGTCTTGTCTTCATCCTTGGAATGGCTCTGCTGTGTTTTCCCCACGCTCTGGCAGCTGATGAAATGACTGTGGGGAAGGTCTACGCAGCCCTGATGATATTTGACTTCTACAAGCAGAATAAGAACAGCAGGGAGCAAGTCCAGCCCCCTGGGGGCCTGTGCCAGGTACAAAAGGGGTCTTTCCATCCTCCCTCTTGGGCAGCTTTAACAAGAATCACCAGCAGGATTCATCCAGAAGGTCTGGCTGCTCTTCCAGGCAGGGTTTCAAAATGCTGGCTCAAAAATGGAAACCTCTCCTGAAAGTCTCTTTAAAAAAATACATTAAAAAATTGTTGCGGTTACCTTTTTTGAAAAGAAAGATCTTAAAAAAAAAAAAAAGACAGCTGATCTTTGAAAGTCTAAATGGTATGTTTAAAAGTGGCCTAGGGCGCACCAAAAGATTTCCTTGGGATGCCAAAGAACTATTGAAAGCTGCTGGTAGTTTGACTATAGAAGGCTTAAGTTATTTTTGAAAATACAAATTATTCCAAGTCGTTTTGGCTCTAATAGGTTTGCAGGTTTTTACAAATTCCAGAAAATATTTCCACACAACTGGCATTGAAAGCCCAATCACTTCCAGTAGGACAAACACCTATTGTTTTTAGGATGAGCATCCAGCTGATTTCCAGCACAAGCTGGAGATCTGTCCCACATGTGGATGGCCCCACCAGATCCATCCAGAGCCACTGGAATTGCACTGCCCCTCTGGCCACATCCACGGGGGAATTCTCTGCTCTGCTCTGGTGACTGGGAGAGCATCCAGAGGGAAGGGGGATTGCAGCAAGGCTTGGGAGAACATCCAGAGGGAAAGGGGATTGCAGCAGGGCTTGGGAGAACATCCAGAGGGAAAAGGGGATTGCAGCAGGGCTTGGGAGAGCATCCAGAGGGAAAGGGGGATTGCAGGAGGGCTTGGGAGAGCATCCAGAGGGAAAGGGGGATTGCAGCAGGGCTTGGGAGAACATCCAGAGGGAAAGGGGGATTGCAGGAGGGCTTGGGAGAACATCCAGAGGGAAAGGGGGATTGCAGGAGGGCCTGGGAGAACATCCAGAGGGAAAGGGGGATTGCAGCAGAGCTTGGGAGAGCTTCCACAGGGAAAGGGGGATTGCAGCAGGGCTTGGGAGAGCATCCAGAGGGAAAGGGGGATTGACTTGTACCAGGGGTCTTGACTTGTCACAGCAGAACTTGACTTGTACCAGGGCTCCCTCAGAGCCTCGCCCTGCTGTGCCCAGGCTGGCGTGGCCGTTCTGCTGTCCCAGGGTGCCAAAGTGGTGTTTTCATGGAGTAGGAAAAGCCCTGCAGCCCATGCCAGCTCTGACACCCCTCCCTTGTGCTTGGCAGCCTGGGCCAGTGTCCCTCTTCCACCCCTTGAAGGCCACCCTGGAGCAGACCCAGCCTGCGGCTTTCAGCAACGCCAAGGCCTTCCTGCGCCAGAAGAGCTCGGCCTCCCTCAACAACGGGGGAGCCTTGTGAGTATCCCTGAGCCCCTCCAGAGCCACCCCACCTCGGGGTCACCCCATCCACCACTGCTGCTCTGGTGACACCAAAGCCAGCAGCCCCTTCTCACCATGGCTGGGACAATTCCCGCTGGTGGCTCTGCTCCCACTGCGGTTATCCCGGTACTGGTGGCATTGGGATCTCGGTGTTTCCTTCATGAATCCTCACTGGAGAGTTTCCCAGAGTGAGTTTGCTCACAGGAATTTGGGACCGCTGCAAAACAACCAAACAAACCCCACCAATGAGTTTTTGGGAGGCCCTAGATCCTTGGGAATAAATTAGTTCCTCGAGCTTGTGGTAAGTGCTTGCCATGACATAATTTGTCTCTTTGGGAAAATTATGCCTTCATGAAGAGCTTTCCAAACACTCCTGGTGACAGTGATCCCTAATCAATTCTCCATTTCCTGCTCTCCAGGGGATTTTCCTCTGGAACATGAGCGCTGTGGAATTTTAGTGACAGACATCTGAGGTTTAAACATCCCAAATAATCCCGATGGGGAAACCAACTCTAGATTCAAGCTGAAGGGACTTCAGTATGGTTGAGGTGTTTGACCAGTGTCCAGCTGGTCCTGCACACAAAATCGTTCTGAATTCCCCAATTCTTCATTGTCCATCAGGATTTAAGCGGCAGAAGTTGATTTCCTTAATTATTGGAAAAAAAAAAAAAAAAGAATCATAGTTGGTTTGATTTCCTCATTCTCATGGGATCTTCAGGCTCTGCAGGAGAAAAACCCAGGGCACCTTAGAGCTTCACCAGCCACTGTGCCCATCCTGCAACTGATTTTCACATGTGAAACTCTGGAGGGTGCTCGAGTTTGGTTTTCCAAATCTAGCAAAATCTCTTTGCAAAAGCATGAATCTTTTTCCCTCTTTTTTTTCGGACAGGCCACCCCCAGAGGGAGGGATCAAAGAGTCCAGTTCTTGGGGGACTCAGCGCACCCAGGACGTGTTTTATGAAACCAGGAGCCCAGCTTTTGAGCGAGGCCACTCGGAGGAGATCCCCATTGAGAGGGTGAGCAAATGGTGGGGAGGTGGGAAGGGGGAGATGCAGATTTTAGAGCTGTGGGAGAACTTGAGAAAATTAAGAAAATGTGTAGAAAAAGCAGGTGAAGACGGGGTGAGGTGCAGGAGATTTTAGAGCCATGGTGGATTTTCAGAAGTTTCAGAAACTGTTTAGAAAAACCAGGTGAAGACAGGGGCACCTGCATTAGCAGATCTGTCCCTTGAGGCAAGCATTGTTGTGTCTCTTGTTTGTTTGAGCATTGTGGAGAAACCCCAAACCTGGCAGCTCCCACAGCCTGATGTGGACATGCTTTTCCTGGAATTCTGTCTTGCTGCCATAGGTTACCTCAGGCTTTCTCCTCCTGTTTCCCAATCCCATTGTCCCAGCTCAGGTGAGGGGTTTCTGGTCAGAATGACCTGAGGGGTTTCCAAGGTCACAGATGGGGTTCCTGGCTGGTGGAAGAGCTCATCCCACTGCTTGGGGGATGTCCTTGCTGAGGACAGAGTAACCTGAGCACTCCACTATGGGAATTAATCACACGGGACTCAGTTTTCTTCATTGTGGAAAAAAACCTTCCTTATTCACATATCTCCTTTTTATACAGTTTTACAGACCTCGTGTGTGACTCCCATTGGTCAGGAGCTTTCTTGCCAATTCCTTTATTGCTCGTTAACAAGTTGTTATTCTGTATTAATTGGTCACTCAAACCCTCTGTGTGTACCTGCAGCGACACTTGTTTGTGAGAGATAGTTTTCATTTTTCTATCTAACAGTGTAAAACCAGTTTATACAGGGGTAAGATGTTTCTCACCCAGGAATAGATTGCTATGTTCATGAGCTGCTCACACCAGGACTGCTTTCACATGGGAACCTGCACAGTGCTGGCTTGACTTAGAAGAAAGGACAGGCCAGCCAGAGCAGCCCTGATTTTATATGGCTTTTCTTTATAATTTTTCTACCTTACTGCAAAACTCCACAGCTCTTCAGTTGCTCTCTTTGCCACACCAGCATCTCTTCCCAGTGAAATCAAACTTCAAGAAGCTGATGGTGATTTCAAAGCTGATGCTCCTGTTCTTGCTACTGAAACCATTCCATGTTTTGATCAGGTGGTAGAAATGAAGGAGATCAGCCCCACAGTTGCCAACGGAGAGCCCCAGCCAGGCCTGGAGAGCCAGGGCCGGGCGGCCTCCATGCCACGCCTGGCTGCTGAAACCCAGGTGAGACACGGGGAGTTGGTGGGAGACTGAGAGCTGGCCAAGATCTCAGCTTCTTCTCTCTGCTTGTCATGGGTTGGGAATATTGGTTTTAAAAGATGTGGGGACAGGAATCCAGGCCTTGTACTGGGATGGCCAGGGATTCCCTGCAGGGTGTGGCAGCTATCCTGTGCAGTCACAGCACTGTCCCCTGGGCCACCCCAGAGTGTCTGGGTCCCTATTTGGGGACAAGGCCATTTGCAGGCTGAATTCCTGGAAGGCACTTTTCCCATTAGTCATGTGTTGTTTATCCAACCAGCCAAGCCGTGTTCCTGTGCCCTATCCTTCCAAAAAGCTGCAGATGTGCTGTGACACACACAGGTGGATGCAGCAGGCACAGGGACTCCCTGGAAGCTGCACTGGGACACTGAGTGTGTTCCCTGTATTTTCCTGTACTGTGACCTTGGCCAGTAATTTAATGTTGAGGATTTCCCTTGTTGATTTATTTAAATTATTTTCCAAAGAAATCTCCTCACTGGAGTTGACTTTCACAGCAACTTGTGGACACTGCTCTGTGTGTGTAGGATGTCACAGATCATTTTTGGCCATTTCACGTGTTTGCTGCTGTTTGTCCCCAGTACTGCCCAGCCACCATCCTGCCGCCTGTGTCACAACATCTCACCACTCGTGTTTTGCCTCATTCCCAGGGCCTGATTCACACAGCCAGGAGGAAGCAGTCTGGCCTTGGGCTGTTTCTGTGGCTCTCCCGGGGGAGCAGAATGTGAAGGATCTGCTGCACCCCAAAGTGAAACCCCGTGTTGTGCACACACAGCAATAGCTCCAACAGATGGAATTGTTGTGCCAGCATGCTATGGGTGCCCCTTGCCAGCCAGAGGATTTCCCACCTGGCTCCTGGCTCTAGAAACTGCAGCCTTTGTGTGAGCCCTGGGATTCTCAGAATTATCAGGAGCACTCCTCACTGTGCTTAATAAAAGCAACAGCCCACAAAGCAAGGCCCTTCCCCTTCCCAGAAACTGTCCTCTATCCTAGACCACAGGTAACCTCTTTCCTTCCTTGGCAGTGCAGCTGGCAGAGCCTTCCCTTGGGAAGCTCCTCTCCGTGGCAGTCAGACATTTATTTGCAGGAGTGTCCCTGACAGAAGCATGGCTTGTGTCCCCAGGGTGTCACTGCCCCTCGTGCCACACCTGGTTGTGAATCAGGCCCGGAATCTCAGATCTAACCTCATTTAATGGTACAATGTTCAGTGGTGGTAGCTTGGGTGAATAACTGATGTCCTTTCTGTGTGTGTCTCCCCCTCCATGCCCCCCACCCTCCCTCTCACATGCTGCTCTGCCCCTCCCCAAACTTTGAGTTCTTTCTAACTCTTACTTACATCGCTTTCTGTTCCTGGACACCTTCCTTTCTGTTTGCCTCTCTCCTTTTATGTTCCACTTATTTAAAAAAAACCCTCCTCCTGTGTGTCCACCCTCCCTCTTTGCTGTCCTGCCCTCATCACCTCCCTCCCTGGTCGTCATCGTGTCTGCTGCACATCTGATGTCTGACACTGGCTGTACTGTGGGGCTGCTTCCAATAATGTCCCTCACCTTGTCCGAATTGTTTGCAGAGGAGCAAAGCACGGTCACCTGGGAGTTACCTGGCAGTATGTAGTTTGCACTAAATTGTATCCTATTAAATTCATCTTAAGAATTAATTAACCTTCCTTTAACCCTTGACTCTTCTCCCCTCTCATCTGGAGTCGCTCCGGCACAGCTGCTCTGTCTCTTCCCACTTTTTCCCTCTGTCCATGGTTGCACGCTGCTCGCTCTGGTAGCAGGGGTTGGGTGGGTGGGTTGCTTTATTTTGATTTGTTTCTTTTCATGCCTCGTTGCTCCGGAATTTAGGCAGTGAAAACAGTCGGGTTGGTGATGAAGAAGCAATTAGGAGCTCTCTGCAGGGGTGCATGCAGTCTCCCGAGGCTTTTTGGGAGCCTGTGCCTCCTGTAACAAATCCTTGCCAGGATTTATGGAAAAGGGATTGACTGTTTTGCCAGTGATTTGTGCCAGTGGGACTTCTGTCACTGGAATAAGTGTGGAAATAGGACTAAAGCCCAAAAAGAAATGTTAATTTCTTGTCAATCTACGTGTTTTTGTTTGGGTTTTTTTTTTTTGATTTTTTTTTTTTTTTTTTTTTTTTTTTTTTTTTTTATGTTGCTTTCTTTCTGGCAGCCCCTCTATGGATTTTGAAAATCTGGCTATCTGGATGTGTTTTTTAGTGAGAAATACTTTCACTTCCCATATTTTTGCCCACCAGACTGTCCAGTTTACAGCCCCCCCAGCTGCAGGCTCAGCACTAAACAAGGACAGATAGGAAGCTCCTGAGTATTAATTTCTTGCCCGCACAAATGAGGGCCACCAGAGGTGACACTAACATGGTCCTGCTGATGGAATTGGTGCTTCCAGGGCCACACCACAAGCTGTGCTGGGCTCCCTCATCCCAGCCTTGTGCCTCTGATAAACCTTCCAGCACCAGGATCCCAGCTGCCCTTCAGTGGGAAGCACCAAAATGTGGGTAACTGCCCAGATCGTGCCTTTACACCCAGGATAATCTGCCCTCAAGGGGAGATAGAGTAGTTTTTCCACTCAAAATAATGAGCAGAGCTGTGAAACAGTTGGCTTTGCCTTGGGTAAATATCACAGGGAAGCAGAGATTGGGATTTCAGGATAAGCAAACAAAAAGGAATAGACAGGAAAAATAATACAGAGCTCTCAGGAAAGGTTACAGTGAGCAGAGTAAATGTTCCCTGAGAGCTGGTGTTGGAGGCACTTATTGGATTGGGAATTCAAACAAGTGTAAGTCTGAGGAACATCCTGAATTTCACTGTCGAGCTGGGGCACTGTGCTCTGAGATCTCTTCTCTGGTACACGGCTCGGATGCAGTGACAGACCCAGGGAAGCATCCAGAGGATGGATGAGGTGTTGTCCCCACACAGAGCCAACTAGAGGCTAGCAGAGGAGGAAATACAGGAACTGTCCCTGTTTTCTGAGGTTTATCCCTGGGCAGAGGGAGGGCAGAGGATGTGAGAGGAGCTGTCCTGCAGGACACTTGTCTGGGGTTCTGCAGAAACTTTTTAAGGTTTTGTACCTAAAGGGAAGGGAGCAGGGTCTGGAGCTGCCACCAGCACAGGGAGGGGGTCCAGCAATGCTGTCACAGCTCTCAGTGCCCAGATGTTTGGACACAAATGTTTTCAAATCAGCAATAGCAAACCCAGGTATTCCTTTCTGGAGATGTCCGGGTGGCGTTGCAGGATGTACGCACAATCCCTGCCCCAGGCAAAAGGCTTCAGGGAGAGATGGTGGGACAAGAGAGGTTTAAATGTTTGATGGGAGTTGTGTTCACTGCAGGGAGATAGAAGGAATTTCCTGGTGGCTTGGCCTGTACCTTCCCTGATTCTTGATTTTTCTCCCCCTCCATGTGGTGCTCAGCAATGCTACTCGCTTTCCTCTTTGGAGCTGCTTTGGGATGCAGGCCCTGGAGCAGCCGTGGGTGCCTCTGGTGTTGGAGAATTGCCCTTGTGAGGTGCTTGGCTGCTGCTGTGCCCCGTGTCCCTGCTGAGCTCCCCGCTGGGTGTGCTGTGCAGTGCTGCCTGTGCCTCTGCTCCCGTGGTCCCCATGGATTGGCACTCGGAAGTCACATTCACTCCCCAAATTTCACAATCCACATCCCACAAATCCTCCTGCCCATTCCGGTTGTCTCCAATGAACCATTTCTCTCGTTCCCCTCCTTGCCCCTTTCTCTCGCTGTTTAACCCCCTCCATGCTGGGAACCAGGCAGCTGAGCAGGGCGGGACGCCTTCCCTCACCCTGCTCCGTGTCCCTCCCTGTTCCCTGCAGCCCATTCCGGACACGAGCCCCATGAAGCGCTCGGTCTCCACGCTGACCCCGCAACGCCCTCACGCCATGCACCTCTACGAGTATTCCTTGGAGCGGATGCCTCCAGAGCAGGGCCACCACCACCACCACCACCGCTGCCACCGGCGGAAAGAGAAGAAGCAGAAGTCCTTGGATAGGGCCGCCCATCACTTGGCTGATGGACAAGCTGGTGAGTGCTTTGCCAACGAGGATTTGTCCCTGGGAGGTCAGGGAGGCGTTTCAGGTGGGGTTTGGGGTCCTGCTTGCGTGGAAGGACCTCCTCACCCCACACATGCTGGTGACCCCCTACCCAACATTCTCCTTTCAGTAGCCCAGTCTGGAGAGTCTTCTTCCAAGGACAAGAAGCAGGAGCGTGGCCGCTCCCAGGAGAGGAAGCAGCACTCCTCCTCCTCCTCCGAAAAGCAGCGCTTCTACTCCTGCGACCGCTATGGCAGCCGGGACCGAGCCCACCCCAAATCTGCTGACCAGAGCAGGCCCACCTCCCCCAACGGGGGCCCAGAGCACGGCCCACACAGACAGGTGAGGAGAGGCAGGGTGGGGAAACAGCCCTGAGGTCTGCCAGGGATTTGTGCACCTTTTCTGTGTTTTGCTTAAATTAGAGGAGGTGAAAAGGGCAAGGAAGGTCAGGCAGTTGCAGATAAAGCCATTGTGGTCCTGCCTGGGGTCTCGCACCAAGGCTGGAAAATTCCTCCAAGTCCAAGCTGTGCCCAATCCCACCTTGTCACCGGCCTACAGTGCCACATCCAGGCCTTTCTTGGACACCTCCAGGGATGGGGACTCCAAACCTCCCTGGGCAGCCCCTTCCAAAGCCTGTCCACCCTTTCCAGGAAGAAATTCCTCCTGATGTCCAACCTGAACCTCCCCTGGTGCAACTTGAGGCTGTTTCTTCTTGTCCTGTTTCCTCTTACATGGGAGCAGAGCCTCACCCCCACCTGGCTCCATGCATCTGTCAGGGAGTTGTAGAAGCCAAAAGGGTCCTCCCTGAGCTTCCTTTTCACCAGGCTAAAATTTAGTTCTCCTTTCTTTGGTAACTGTGAGATGCTCAGGCCCTTGGGAGAAGCTGGGCGGCTTCCCCAGGATGCTGGAATGTTGCTGGTCACTGGGAGAGCCAGGCAGGGCAGAAGAAGCAGTGACTGACAGCCTGATGAGTTGATAGGAAGGGAAAAGTGCTCTTTAAAAATTAACGGTCTAGTCTCAAAATGTTAGGTTGGGAAAGGCTGAGGGGACTGTTCATGTGCTCATGTCCTGCAATGGGAGAATGTAAACAGAAATGGGAAGACAGGTCCTTTCCTCTCACTCATGGCATTTGTGTAAATTACTGCAGTTTAGTTCACTCTCACAAGGCATTATTAGTAACCCAGGAAGCTGCCACACCCTTCTACCACTCCAGAATCAAATGTACAATATTAAAGAGGAGAATGTGAACACATTTCTGTTAAAGGGACTTGTTAAAGCCTGTCCAAAAAACTTTTGGTTGTTATTTTTTCAGAAATTGGCTATTTAATCCAAAGGCATTTCATTCCCACCCTGCCAAAAGCAGTCGCCCAGATCCTCCTTCCATGCAGAATCCATAATAAGAATAATAATAACAACCCATAATCCAGTTTTGGCAACAGAAATAGATTAATGGAATCCTAAAATGGTTTGATTTGGAGGGGACCTTAAAGCTCATCTCTTTCCAACCCCCTGCTGTGGGCAGGGTCACCTCCCACAAACCCAGCGCACACAGTTGTGGGGTGAAGTTCTGCACAAACCCACCCCAAAGCAAAACTGTAAGAAAGCCAACAATAATTTGTAAAAATCCCCAATAACTCGGGTTTTTGAGCTGCTCCCAGGCCAGGTAAGGCGCATGTCGAGCCCTGTATGCTGTGGGTGCCTCCCCTGGGCAGTGTCCCCTCTGTTGGAGCCATGTGCCAGTTTGCGTCCTACCGATGCTCTGCCCCTCTCTGTTCCTACTGCTCCCAGACTTGAACTCTCCAGCTCTTCACATCTCGTGTTGAATTATCTCTCGAGAACCTCCCGCCCCGACTGTGCTTGTCTAAACTCTCTCTTTTTTTGCTTTTCTTTCCTCTTGTGACTCGTCTCTGCCTTCTGTTGCTTCTCCTTCTGTTTGATACCTGCCTGCCTTTGTGTTTGTCCGGTGTTTCCCTTTTTTTATTTTTTGATTTGCTCTGTTCCAATTTTGATGTAGGGCAGTGGTTCAGTTAATGGGAGCCCCTTGCTGTCGACATCTGGTGCTAGTACCCCCTGCCGGGGTCGGAGGCAGCTCCCACAGACTCCACTGACCCCACGCCCCAGCATCACTTACAAGACTGCTAACTCCTCGCCCGTGCACTTCACCACTTTCCAAACCCCCACGTTCTCCCCGGGCCGCCTGAGCCGCGGGCTGTCCGAGCACAACGCGCTGCTGCGGGGGGAGCAGCAGCCGCCCCCGCCCGCCGTGGCCCGCATCGGCTCTGACCCCTACCTGGGCCACCGTGACGCCGCCGCCGACAGCCCGCAGCGCGCCGCGCCTGAGGACACGCTCACCTTCGAGGAAGCCGTGGCCACCAACTCAGGCCGCTCCTCAAGGACTTCCTACGTCTCCTCCCTGACCTCGCAGTCGCACCAAATCCGCCGTGTGCCCAACGGGTACCACTACACGCTGGGGCTCAGCACGGGCCCCGGCGCCAGAGGACGCAGTTGCTACCACGAAGCCGATGAGGATGACTGGTGCTAGCGGCTCGGCGGAACCCTGCGAGGTGTGCGTGCTTAATAAGGATGAGTTTTATCATCTGGAGGGCTGGGAGCTCCCTTGGGGGCCCGGGGCCAGAGGCGGCCGGCAGGGCAGCCCTGAGGACTGCTCAGCGCCCGGGGCCGGAGATGCCCCTGCAGCCTCTCTCTCCTCTGTTTTTCTTTAATTTGTTCCTTTTTGATTTGTTCTTTTTTTTGCACTAGACAGATGGAGGAAGAAGGCTCCCTCCTTCTGGGGAAGGCAGTGGGAGGAGCACATCCCTCTCTGCCCCCTCCCCACTGCCTTGTCTAGTCCCGAGACACGCACCAGGCGCCAACCCGGCCACGGAGGCGAGGAGCTGGGAGAAGAGCGATCCTCACCTTCCACGGTGGAAAAGCAGAACTGTGGGTCCTTCTCATGATTGACGCAGTTTTGTTGGGCTATTTCTTAATTAATTTTCCATCATAATTCCCCCTTCCAGGGTGGGAGCCGGGGGTCACAAAGGGACTCGCGCAAACAACGCTCGTCCCCCGCGTTTTGTCTCGTTGAGTGCTGAGAAGGAAGAGATGCACCCAAGAAACTGGGAGAGGAGAAACACAGCCCAGAACAAAGGACAGTCCTTTGGGACTTGATGTTCAGCCACTGCAATCCTTTAGGGCAGAGCTGGTGCCACCCCTGAGCTGACCCTGCTGTGACACCACTGCCCTAGGGGTCTCTAATGTCACTCACCACATTGGGTCCTTCACACTGACACACGGTAAAGCCACAAGAGAGCTCCTTTGTAAGGACTGTTTCCTTGCTGCTGAGACTTTTCAATCCATCCCTCTCTCCTGTTGACTGCAACACACCCTCACTGTTTTGTCTTGTTTACAATATAAGCTTGATTTAGCAAAAAACAACTTAAAAAAAAAGGTCCACAAAAAAAAGAACAACCCAAACAAAAAGAGGAAAAAAAAAGCATAGGGGTGAGAAGAAGAAATGTTATTGGTTTTATATCAAGCTATTAGATAGAACTTTAACTTTTCATTGTGTGCATTTTTGTAAATTGTACAGTAAAAAAAAAAAAAAAAAACAAAAAAAAAGAAAAAAATTTCCTCTTTCTGTAGAGAATTAGTCCAATTGTCATTCCAGGTCCCACCGTTTCTACCGAATGCTCCAGTTGTTCACTACTAAGTGCCTAACCTTTGAAATCTTTCACAGTGACGATGCAACCTCTTGCTTCGAGGCATCAGAGCTTGGGCGAGTGTGGGGAGGGCAGAGGGGGCGGGGGCCGAGCGGCCGGAGCCTCGGAGGGGCCCTGGGGTCACTGTGCCCCAGGCTGGGAGCTTCCAGTGGGGAAGGCAAATGTGCTTTGGGTTCGGTTTGGGTTTTGTTGGCTTTTTATTTTTTTTCCTTTTTTTTTAGACTATATAAATATATATATATATATATATAGATATACTTTTATGGGTGAGAGGGGAGTGATTGCAGCAAACAAAGCCGGCCTTGTCTCATTGCCCAGTGAAGGAAATGTAGGTGGGAAAGGGCAGCATCTGCTGGGGTGCCCCTGCAGGAGAAGCAGCATCTCCCACAGGCCAGCTGAGAGAGCTCTGGCCGTGCATCATTGGTGTGGAGGGCAGTTGGAGTGAGTTGTTTTTATTGCCTGATAAGAGAAGGTTAAAAAAAAAGTGATGATAATAATAATAATCCAAACCTCTAACTCTGATTCTCAGGGATGAGATTTCTGCGTTCTTGCAACGACTCTTGTGTTGGCTGGTTTCTTTCTTTTGTGCCCGTGTGGATTCCTGCACTGTGAGCCTGGGAAAGGGGCAAATGCTGTGCTGGCGGGGAAGGAGGCTGGGGGCGAAGCTCGGCCAGGACCTCGTGCCTGGGGCTCTTCTGAGCCCTTGTAGGGCTGGTTCGGGGCACAGGGCAGCCAGAGGATGTGGAGAGGTTAAAAGGTGAAAGGAGATGGGTGGGAGGTGCTGGGCACATCCCTAAAAACGCCACTAGGAAAGAGGATAGGGTTGGAGAGGTGAATTTTTTCAGAGGATCTACCAAGCCCCAGACCTGTGGAACTTCTCCAGGTGCAGTGGTCACATGGGGTGGGTGGAAATCCTGCTGGCCCTGGCGATCTGTTCTGACCCTGGGTTGCTTGGAGGGGATCAGATGCCACCAAAATGCTCAGGAGGTCTCTCGTGCTTTCAGCAAAGTCTGTCAGCCTCAGGCAGGAGCAGTCTGCTCTAGGGTGGTTCTTCACATCTCCTGTAGCTCTTTTCTTGAGGAAACTCGACCTGGTTTTGTTCCCTCCGGTGTTTTGTTTTAATTTTGTTCTGTTCAGTAGCAATCTCTGGCCGATCTCATCCCTGGATTCTGCTAAAGGATAACTCCTGTCTGTATCTCTGTCTCTGTACTCGTGTGCACTTGGAATAAAGGCAGTGTGGTAGCCAGAGGTCACGGCTGGCATTCCTGGCATTCCCAAATGGAGGGCTATGCAACCAGATGACACGTCCGGACACACACCCACCCCACCACCACTCTGAGACCTTCATCCATCTGTAGCTTTAGCTGCTGGATTTTCCTGTTTCAGGCTTCAGCACGATTGTGACCAAATGTTTTATACATTTTCCTGAAATGAAGGCACAAACACTTTATTTGAAATTTTCCAAGGGAACGTTCCTATTTTACTCCAGGAAGTTGAGGGGAAGGGACAACACCATCTCTCTGCCCGTGCATGCAAACATTGTACCCACACTGGAAAGCAACAGAGATGCCTTTCTGTACGGAATAATTCTGTCTTTTCCCCCTTTTTCTCTCCCATTTTCCATCCCAAACCCCCCAGCCCTGCACTAACACAGCCTTGGGTCACCCCAATTCGTAGGCAGAACACGAAGAAGAATCTCAAGTTGTCCAAATCCTCCACCCGCCTCATAGGGGTCGATGACAGTGACAGACAAGCCTGACCACAATTATCCATAACCCTTTCCCGACGTTTTTTTACAGCCTCTCTGCTGTCTCTCCATCTTTCCAAGAATCCTCATAGTGAGTTGCCAAACTTGAATTGCACCGATCAGTTTTCTGCATCCAGAACCAGTCTCGTAGTGGCTGTACTTTGAATAAGTAATGTTTGCATGTAATATATATACATATATACATATCTATAAAAAGTATGTGCATGGAAAATGTTTATCTTCGTACTTTTTTGATACAATGTATTCATCAGTTGTTAATTTTTAATTATATTTGATATAAATTTGGGGGTTTGTTGCAAAACTTTATATTTAAAAAACAGTGTGAAAAACGATCAAAGTTCCAACCATGCAACATAAGTGGAACTTTACCCAAAAAAAAAAATAAGGGGGGAAAAAAAATTGAGAAAAAAAAAAAGGTTCTGTGATTGCCTAGTTTGCTGCCTGAGTAATATTTATCAGCCAAACTTTGAATTCTGCAGTTGTTTCTACAATTCCATTTTGTATGAAGCAAAGTCCTTGAATTAAAATAAAAACTTAGCAAAAAAAAAAAAAAAAAACCAACCTGAGCAATTCCAAGACGGTGTGTGCGGTGTGCCTGCTGAGCGGGAGGCGCCGGAGGGCCGGCTCCCAGGATTGACAGCCCGGGAGAAACTGCATCCCAAACTGGGATTTTGCAAGGAATTGACCACCTCTGTGGGGGTTTTTTTTTGTCCATAGAGGCTTCACAGATGCTCTGTTTGAGTAGGGAGCTGTTTGGAAATTTGTGGTGTGGATCCAGCATGGAGATGGCAGTTCCTGGAGTCCAACAGGCAGCAGAACTATAAAGTTGAGGGTTAAAATCCCCCAACACTGATTTATTCCTGCCAGTTTTTTAACAGTCCTGTAAAACATTGGCACAGGTTGCTCAGAGAAGCTGTGGATGCCCCATCCCTGGAAACATTCGAGGTCAGGTTGGATGTGGCTTTGAACAAGCTGAAGGTGCCCCTGCTCATCCCAGAAGGGGTAGACTTGAGACCTTTGAAGGGTCTAACCCAAAATCCAACCCAGACTATTCGATGTGCTGGGTGTGTGGCTTCCTTTGGCTCTAACCCTGACTAAAGCTGAACCCCGCTCCCAGCTGGTGTTCCTGGGGCTCCCTCAGAAGTCAGCAGCATGAGGGGTTGGATTGGTGTCAATCTGTGACCAGGCCCTGCTGCAGCACCTGGAAAAAACAGAATCTTAATCATACTTGTGGAATTAATTGGAAGTTGGTGCTTCCAAGGCTTGCACTGAGCAGAAAAACCCAAGGGCTGTCGGGACAGAAGGAAAGAACTTCTCATTTATCTGGATAATTGGAGAATCCCCCTCATTCCTTTCCAGGGACAGAAATCCACTGTGTTCCTCCTTCATCGGGGTCTTCTGGTGTCACACAACACCAAAAGGACTCTCCAAAAATTCTTGGATGCTGTAGAGCACTTTTTAGAGCACAAGGTCTTGACTTCTTCTCTCTTGTTGCATCTTTTCTGTGATGAGACCACCCAAGGTCCCACCTGAGATTTGGTGTGGAATGAAAGGAAAAGGTCCTCAAGCCCCTGATCTCCAGGTTAGGCTGGAGCCTGGGGAGGAGATGTTTGGCTTGAGGTCACACAGTCCATGGTTAGCAAGGTTTGGGGCAGGAGAAATTTCCTTGTCTTGCAGCCTGGTCTGTGCAGGGTTTGGGGTTCTTGGCTGGAGGACACGGAAGAACAGGAGTTTTATTTTCTGAAATATCCCAAATAAACATGAAATGCAGATTTCTGAGCAGGGTACAAAGGAAGTTTTGAAGTGGAGGATTTTGGAATCAGTGTCCACCCCGACCACTGAGGGTAACCTGCAGGATTTGCTTCACCACAACCACCTGGGGAGCTGGAATCTGCCTGGGGGATCAGCTGAGCAACCTCTCCCCTTCACACTTGGATCACAGAGACCTCCAAACCCACTTTACAACCCTTTCTCTTTCTCCTTGTTCCACTTGTGTTCTTTGGGTCCAAGGCAGCAATGAAGCCATCAGCTTCTCCAGGGCCTGCCTGAGCCCTGGGCTGGGGGAGCTGGAACAGGCAGGATCCCTGATCCCATACTCAAAGCATCTCCCACATCCGAGATGCTGGAGCTGGAACCTCTGGGTTTGAGTTCAGCTGAATCCCAAAAATGGCTTTAGTTTTGTTTCTCATCCCATTCCTGGTGGAATGTTTTGCTGTCAGGGTGTTTGCCCCCCAGGGACACATCTTTCCAGCAGAGACCACGCGATTTCCATTCCCTTTATTCTCTGTGGATAAAACCTGGATCAGCTTTTCCTAGGCCAGCACCCCACACCCGGTTGTGCCATTAGGGGGTAGCATTTTCAGGCTTTCTCTACTTTCTAGGGGAAAAAAAAAAAAAAAAAAAAAAAAAAAAACACTGATTCGAAAGGCTTGAGAATCATTCCCTGGAATATTTATCTTAGGATGCAGAAGACTCAGGGTGAGATGCTGAGCACACCTGAATTCAAAGTGCTCAAGGAATTTGGCTTTTTTTATTCCTGGAGCATGAAAAGCTGGGATCAGCCACTGATTCCTCATTCCAGCCACGTTTCAGACAGCACCCACAGACTCCTACATCCCCTCCAAGGTGATGGATTACTCATCCCAGTGTATTCATCCCTCTTTATCAAGCCTAAGCAGATCTCCTGATATTTTCCAGGCTGTAAAAACACCATTTTCAGAAAGTGCCTGATTGTGATAACAAACCTCAACTCAACGCTGTCACTCAGCACTTTCCAAAATATTTTGCAGAAGAGGCGAATTTTGCATTTTTATGTAATTTTAAAAAAAAGTCACTTGAGACCCTTGAAAGGGACCAAATTTACCAGGGTCACCCAGCAAGTGAGGACAAGGTTAAGGTTGTCCTGTGTCTTCCTTCATGTTTGAAGCCACTGGTGTGTACAGGACTTTTTTTTTTTTTTTTTTTTTAACATCAACAGGTTTTTAGTAGGATCCCAGTGAGGAGGGGTCACTGGGAATTTGGTGTTTCCCTAGGAGGGAATTCACTCGGGGAGAATTTAAAGGGGAGAGCAGTAAGAGAAATGCTGGAAGGTTGGGGACTGAGGGATGGCAGCAACTGATGCACTGGGGCTCTGATTAGGGTGTGCAGGTATTTGGGGGCGAAGTTTGGGGTGGGTGAGTCAGCAGGAGAAGGGAGATCTGAGCAAAACAACCCTGAGAGAAGGGATGGAAACCCAGAATGGAGCCCCTCCACCCAAGGAGGAAGGCAGGAACAAGCTGGTGGAGCAGAGCTGTTAATTCAAAGCAAACAGTATCAATAACCTGAGTTTATTCACTTCAGCCTCACCTCCACTTTCTGTCATTGCTCTGAAACAGAATATCTCAGCCCTGGCTTTGTCTGTTTTTATTATTTCTCGGGTTCTGGCAGCCTTTTTCTCTGCCCAGCACGACACAGAGGAGGAGGAGGAGGAGGCGTGGTCCTTGTCCAGCTACTCCTGCACAAAAGGCTGGCACACCTGCAGGGCTGGAAATCCGAATTTTCTCTTCGAGGGCTGAGGAGGGCGTGAATGTGGTTGTGTCACTGGATACAGCAAATGCGGGTGGTTAAAAAGAGGATGCTGAGCTGAGAGACAGGACTGTGCAACAGGAATCCTGGGAATTTGACAAGGGGATTTTCCTCCTGGTGGGTTGCAGAGTGTTGGAAAAACCTGGTTCTGCAGGTGATTCACCTAAAAAAGACCTGGTTCTGCAGGTGATCCACCTAAACCAGACCTGGTTCTGCACGTGATCCACCCAAAAAAGACCTGGTTCTGCAGGTGATCCCCTGAAACCAGACCTGGTGGGATGTGCAAGGAGCAGAGGGCAGAGTCCCACGGGCGCCCCAGCAGGGGTGGGGTGCAGGATGTGCCAAGGGATGGGACATGTGCTGCTGGAACAGAAGGTCACATCCAAGGGAATCAATCAGTGAGATTCTGGAAGGAAAGGCAAACCCGTGTCACATGTTCTTGACAAATAAAGTCCTCTCCATGGCAAAGCAAAGGCTCCTGGAGTGTCCCTGACCTTCTTTTCCTTGGCAAACTGAGCCAGTGTGGCAGGGGAAGGGCCTGGGAAGTGGCAGAGAGAGGTGGGCACAGCACTGAGCTTGGCTCATGTCTCAAGCAGCAATCAGGATTTCAGGTGGGGATTCCAGAATCTCTTTTCCAATGCCATGGTGTGGCATTCACCAGCAAAATGACAGCTGGGTGTCACTCCTGAGCATCTCCTGCTCCCTGGCAGGGATGTCCAGCTGGAGTTTGGCTGCCTGTCTCTTGCTGAAGGTTCCCAAATCTTTTGTGTCTCTGCATGATTGCTGCAGGGAAAATATTATCATGGATTGGGAATGAGCCTGCCTCCCCCATGGGCCTGAGCCAACCCCCCAGGGCATCTGTGAGCACCCAGGGCTTTGTCACACACTGTGTGGCACAGTGGGGCTCCAGCTGCAGGCTCTGTGCCACTGGGAACACTGGAGAGCTGAGAGGTGGAGTCTGCTATGGGGTCTGGAGCGGGGACTGGGGGTACTCCCTTTTGGGGTGAGCTGCAAATGCCTCCCACTGGGATGGGGACATGGCTGGGGAGGACGTGGCCGGGCTCAGATTTGCCCCCTGTGGTCTCAGTAAGGGGCCGGACTGGCCCAGACCCTAAGGAAAGAGGGGTTATGCCCAGTCCAGCTCTCGTTGGAGAGCTGGGGTGCCTCGCTCACCCCAAAATGCCAGGGCAGGAGCTGCTCTGTCTTCCCCTCTGCAGGAGCAGGGCCGGGTACCCCCAGGGGGAGCTGGGCATGGCTGGGGGGGCAAAGCACCCCAAGAAACACTTGCAGTAAGTTTTTGGGAGAGGGAGGATGTGGGATGTCGCCTGTACCTGCGGAGGGCAAACCAGCACAGGAGGGGGTGTCAACATCCCCTGCAGAACCCGCTGGAGGCACAGCCCGTGAGCGTGTCTGGGGTGTGTCTGTCCGTCCGTCCGTCCGTCTGTCACCCGCACGGGGGGGAAGGAGGACCCCCACCCCCACCTCCTCATCCCCGGGGGGCTCTGGCAGCGCGGCTGATTTTGGGGAGGGGGTGAAGTGGGACATTAACCCCGGGGCTCCCCCGGCCCGCGCGGTGCGGGGCAGGGCGGGGGCCGGGGGCGGGGCGGGGGCCGGGGCCGTGCCTGTCCCGGCGGCGGGGCCGGGCCGGGATGCGGCGGGGCCGGGATGCGGCGGGGCCGGGCCGGGATGCGGCGGGGCCGGGATGCGGCGGGGCCGGCGCCGGGCACGATGCGCGGCGGGGCGCTGGCGCTGGCGCTGCTCTGCGCCCTGTCCCTGCGCCCGGCGGCGCTGGCGGCCCCCGAGCCGGGCTCCGGGCTGGACTCAGGTAGGACGGGCGGCCGGGGGTCCCGGGGGGGTCCCTGAGGGCTCAGCGGGGCTGGCGGGCGGCCGGGACATCCCGGGCAGGGATGCGGGCGGTCCCCAAGGGGATGCGCTGGGAGCCCGGCACGGCGGAGGGGCGAGCGGGGAAGGGGAAGAGGGGCTCGGCCGGGACCCCCGGGGTTCTGCGGGGATGCGGCGGCGGCTTCTGGCTGTGAAGGGGACTCCCCAGGTGCCCCGGCCACGGGGCAGCCAAAAATGTTATGGGGCAAAAAGGCTCTCTCTGCCCAGGGCGAGGGGCGTCCCCCGTGAGCTGCTGGGGGCGAGCAGGGACGGAGCCTTTTGCGGCGTCCCCGTGTCGTAGGGTGCCTGGAGGGGTCCCTCTCCCTGCGGGACAGAGCAGCCTGGTTTGCTGGGATTTCTGTGTGGCTTCTTGGATGTCTCACGTCATAGAATCATGGAATCCTAAACGGGTTTGGGTTGGAAGGGACCTTAAAGCTCAGATTGGTTCACCCCTGCCATGGCAGGGACACCTGCCCCCGTCCCAGGCTGCTCCCAGTCCCATCCAGCCTGGCCTTGGGCACTGCCAGGGATCCAGGGGCAGCTACAGCTGCTCTGGGCACCCTGTGCCAGGGCCTGCCCACCCTCTCCTTTGGCTGAGCATCATCCAGGTGTGAGGCTTTGCCCTTTGGTCACTGCTGCCCGGGCTGGGGAAGGTCCTGAGCTCAGGAAGGTTTTCAGGTTTTACTGTAGATCTGGCTGGTGCATGGTGCAATCCTCCAAACGTGGGGTTTTCCTGGGCTGTGGGCCTAAACCAAGACACTTCTTTGGGGTTGAGGCTCTTGTTCCCAGCCAGTCCCTGCTGATGGAGCAGCTCTGCTCCAGGCAAGGCCTGTCTGGTGGCACAGCTCCAGGAAACTCCCTCGAGGAGCAGGGTGGGAGTGAGGGGGAGCAGGCTGCTGGGCTTGGCTAGACTTCCTGCCCTTGGAGCTGGAGCAGTGACCTGTGGCACTGCTGTGCCTGGCTGGGTGCCCTGGGTGCTGGTCCTGAGGCAGGTGGGCAATGATTGAAGTGTGGAGAGAGTGCCAGAGGAGAGCAGCTCATGACTGGAGCCGGGACTTGGTGTTCAGGCCTGCGAGACCTTGTGAGGTTCTGTGTCCCCTTTGCTCCAGCAGTGGCAGAGGAGAGGGCACAGCACGTGGCACTTGTGACACCTTAGGCTTGGAAGGAAAATGGGGTCATTTCTCAGGAAAGAAGGATCCCTGTGTTCTTTCCTGCCTCCAGCTCAGTCAGGACAGGGTGATTTGTTGCTCCTGTTCTCTGGGTTGGACAGGAAGCTGTTGGTGTTCCTGGTGTCCTGTCGCCTGTGACCACAGCTCACCCATGTCCTTCAGCACTGGATCAAATCCATCCCATGAACTCTAAACTGAGTGTCAGCTGCAGCACCAGGCTGGCCTGGGAATGGTGCAGAGGATGATTTTTAAGGGAGCAGTTACTGAACTTGCATCTATTTTTTGTGGTTTCATAGAAACCTGGAAGGGTTTGTGTTGCAAGCGACCTTAAATCCCATCCAGTGCCACCCCTGCCATGGCAGGGACACCTCCCACTGTCCCAGCTCACTCCCAGCCCTGTCCAGCCTGGCCTTGGGCACTGCCAGGGATCCAGGGGCAGCCACAGCTGCTCTGGGCACCCTGTGCCAGGGCCTGCCCACCCTCCCAGGGAACAATTCCTAATTCCCAATATCCCATCCATCCCTGCCCTCTGGCACTGGGAGCCATTCCCTGTGTCCTGTCCCTCCATCCCTTGTCCCCAGTCCCTCTCCAGCTCTCCTGGAGCCCCTTCAGGCCCTGGGAGGGCTCTGAGCTCTCCCTGGATCCTTCTCCTGTCCAGGTGAGCACCCCCAGCTCTGCCAGCCTGGATCCAGAGCAGAGGGGCTCCAGCCCTGGGAGCAGCTCCGTGGCCCCCTCTGATTCTTTTTATTGAAATTCCTAAGAATTCCCGTGCAGTGTTGTGGATCTGGGATGGGGGCTGGCACTGGCAGGGATTTTTGCAGTTGGAATGCTGTGGGGTGGTATGAGCCCCAGCTGCCCCTTCCTGTCCTCACAGCCTGGGGGTCTGCAGGGCTTTGCTGAGCTCCTCCCACCATTCCTGGCATGCTCTGGTTGAGAAGGAGGACAAAGTGGGAAGCTCCTTGGTTCAGTGGGAGCCCAGCAACTCCCGAGCTCCTGGGAGCCACCTTTCCTTACAAATGCAATAAATGGTAATTGCAACCCCACTCTTCAAGACACAAAACTCCCTCAAATCAACCCAGAAAATCCTGTCTGGGAATGAGATCCAAAAAGGAAAGTGCACGAGTAATTGGCCATTAATTAAAGCTGGAGTCGTCCAATTAAAATCTGCTTAATTAAGGGATGCATCCAAAAATGCAGGGCTTGGCTCCTGCAGATGGCATTTCTTGCTCGAGGTTTTGGGGAAAAATAGGTTTTGAGGAAATTATCCTGCTGGAGGCCTGAGACTCCAAAAATGTCGGATCCAGCATTGTGCAAGGTCCTCAAATCTGGGGTCTTTTGGAAATGTGCACACGGACATGGTAAATGAAACATTAAACCTGATGAAAATATGGAAAATTATATATAAATTGTGTTGCATCAGTGCTGTTGCATGTGTTTTATATATATTTTTATATAAAAACATATTTATTTTGATTAAATCATATTTATGTCTGGGCCTGATACTGATAATCTTAACTAGTTTCAAGTCCAACTTCTTAAAAATCCAGACATCCCAGATTTGTACTCTTTGTATCATTTCCATTTGACCCTCCATTCTATGGTGTGTCATGACATCCTTAATTAGGCAATTATGTGGAATTACCAATTTTTTTCCCCTTGACAAGACCCTAAATTGTGCATTTAAAGTGGAATAAACACAGGGGTCACTGCCTGTGCCCCCAGCACCGAGAGCAGCTGGGAGCCTTCCCCTGAAGCTCTGCCCCTGGGAGGGCAGGGCATGAAAAACCAAACCCTGGGGGCTCTCAGGAGTTGTGGGAACCCCAGACAGAGCCCACCGGGAGATTTTTACAATCCAGCTTTTATCCCTGAGCTCCTTTGTGGGTTCTTCTTTGTGCTCCAGAGGGAGGAGGAAAAAACCTGCCTGGGTTTGTGCTTCAGATCCATTTGAAGGACTCCCTTATATGAACTCTGCATTTGCTGAGCATCATTTTCCAGCATTTTCTGCTGGATGGAAGAGCCTTTTCCCTAAAATAATTTTAATTGGGAATAGGGAGGAGGTGAGTTCCTGCTTGCCCTCAAATACCTTCTCTGATCCCTTGGGGTTGTGTGGTTGTACCCTCCTTGCACTGCCCTTGGCACACCCAGGTGCCTCTGGCTCGGCTGCTTTGGCAATTCCAGCCTGGAAGTGGCCCCTTGGACACAGGGAGCAAGAACAGCAACTGCTCTGCTAGTTATCCTGAAGTTAAGGTCCAAATCCCTGTTGCAAAACACAACGATGCTGTAATAGAATTTATTTATCTGAATTTGATTATAAAATCGGGATCTGATAGTGTGGGAAGAGCTGGGAGACAAGGGTGGGTTTTTACCAGTATTTTTGAAAGCGAACAGTTGTTGTTTCAGGTGGCAGTGACATTGCCAGCCAGCTGTCCAAAGTACTCCTGACAGTAAGCCCCCAAAGAATGATTTTCCTTCTCTGGAGGAGAACGTGCTAACCCAGGAGCTGGCCCTGCATTCGGGATGTGGCAAATAAGACGTTTTCCTGCTGTCCCAGCTGTCACTGCCTCCTCCCCAAGGTGACGGGAGACACAACACTTATGGCAAAGCCCTGAGGGATGGGATTTGGGGTGCAGGGACACTGAGGGGTGGGTGCACATCCATCCTGGGCTGCCAGTTCCAGCTGCTGGCATGGTGCTTTTTGCTCTGTTTAACTTTGCCCAGCTGCAGCTGTTTGGATTGAAAAGTCCCTCTCTGTTTTAAGTCTGTCTCGTGCTGGATTATTTGAAAACTTCCAGCCCAGACTTCCCAGCTATTCTCAGGATCCCTGTCTTCAAAATGTTTTGGTGTTCCTGGAAGCAGAGCTGGTGTTTGGCTGCATCCCCACGAGATCCCTCCAGATTAGACCAAATTAAATACCTGAAACTTCTCCACAAGCCTCATTTCCTAAAGCCTCTTTCCCTCCGGATCCAGGCCTTGCTCTGAGCTGGCTCTGGCACTCACAGCCCATGTCCCCTGTGCCACCACAGAGCACAGAAAGATGCCAGAGCTTCTTTCACCTCTATTTTCTGCACCTTAGTAGGTGGGAATAATTTCATATCATTCCATTTAAACTCTGGGGTGCTGGGGAAGGGTTTCAAGTGCTGTTCCTTAGGGGAAGATTTTCCAGAGAAGTGGAATGGACCATCCTGCAGGCTTGGGATCAGATCAGCTCCCCAGGAGCTGAGCTGGTGCATACAAACATCATTCCCATGGCAAAATGGACAGTCTGAGCTGAGTGTCACACCTAAACCTTGTCCAAACCCTGGCAGCTCCTGGTGTCAAGCCCAAAGTGAGCCAGGCTGGGCTTAGGTGGAAAATTCCAGGGGCAAACATAGAGTTTGGTGTGAGAAGCAGCTTGGAGTGGCTACCCACACCTCCTTCCTCTGGGCAGGCTCTCAAAAGCTCCTAATTCCTTGCAGGAGGAGCAGCCATCTGCTCCTGGTTGAGGTCCTGGCCGTGGGGTGACGTAACGTCGGTGCCTCCCTGGCTGAGGCAGCTGGAGCTCTGTGTGTACATTCAGGATGTGCTCTAGAGGTATTTCTGTGTTTATACACACATGACATGGCTCTCACAGCCAGCCCGGGGCTGGCACTGCCTGTGTGGGCCAGGAATTCTGGCTGTGGTGCCCTGGCAGGAGCTGGGGATGGTTTTACAGCTCAGCTCCAAGGGGGGGCCATTCCCTGGACACTGCAGGTTGTGGGGTCCGGCACTCCTCAGGGGGTTTGGGTGTCTGGAGCTTGTCTGGGAGGGAAAGCTGGGGGATATCAATGGATCTTGGGTGCTAGGATGGGTCCTCATGGCCCTGCTGGGTGCAGGGTCAGGGCTCAGCTCTGCAGGGAGTGAGGGAGGATCACAGAACCACAGAATCAATCACAGAACCACAGACTCACAGAGTCACAGAATCAATCACAAGATCTATCAGAGTCACAGAATTAATCACAGAATCACAGAATCAATTACAGAATCAATCACAGAATCAATAAGAGAATCACAGAATCAATCAGAGGATCAATCACAGAATCACAGAATCAATCACAGAATCACAGAATCAATCAGAGAATCAATCACAGAATCAGTCACAGAATCAATCACAGAATCAATCACAGAATCAGAGAATCAATCAGAGAATCAATCAGAGAATCAGTCACAGAATCAGTCACAGAATCAATCACAGAATCAATCACAGAAACAGTCACAGAATCAATCACAGAATCAATCACAGAATCACAGAATCAATCACAGAATCAATCACAGAATCAATCACAGAATCAGAGAATCAGTCACAGAATCAGTCACACAATCAATCACAGAATCAATCACAAAATCTATCAGAGTCAGAGAATCAATCACAGAATTAGCTACAGAATCACGGAATCAATAAGAGAAACAATAAGATAATCAATCAGGGAATCACAGAATCAGCCACAGAATCACAGAATCTGCCGAATTGGAAGGGACCCAGGAGGATCCCTCCTCCCTGGGAAGCTCTGGAATGAGGCAGGGGCTGTGCTGGTGCTGCAGCTGTTTCCAGGCTGGTGTTGAAAGGGGCTCTGCCTGCTCCTCTCGGCCCTGGCAGAGCGTCGGGGGACAGATTTGAGCACAGAAGCCCCATTTCCTTCCCCTAAAAAGAGAGTGCTCTCCCAACCCACCCCATTACAGGGTTAGTAGGGTTTTTGGTGCTTTGCTCCCTGTTTTTAGACAAACGCGGCTGCCAAAGCTGGCTGTGTCCCCTTCCTTCCCATCCCACAGAGCATGGAGAGGCTGAGCATCCCCGGCTCCGTGGGATGCAGCAGCTCGGGGGCACTTGGGGACACTGGCAGAGGGAAACGCTTCCTGGCTGGGGCAAAGGGATTCCGTGTCCCCGCTGCTCCTGCATTGTGCACAGGCTTCATTCACGCGCGAGGAGCGCTCGGCTGGAAAGCTTTGCTCTCCTGGGCTCATCAATTAAGGGAAAAAACCTCCCCAGGATTTGAGCACCCTCCTCCCGCGCCTTTGCCACTCCAGGAGCTCAAGAGAGCAACAAAGTGACAAAAAGCAGCTTCTGTTCCGCGCACCTCAACCCTGACAGGGCGTTTCTGTGCCACAACGCCGGCAATTAGTGCAGCACTAATTGCCGTCGCTGCCGGCAGTGTAATTCCTGCGGGGTTAAAGGGCACCTCGGGTGACACCGCGCTGATCCCGGGGCTGCTGGGGACACGGGGCGCCCGGCGCGTGGCTGCTGCGGCGGGGCGGGCGAGGGCAGGGGGGACGGGATGGAGGGACACGGCAGGACAAAGGCACATGGAGGGATGGAGGGACATGGAGAGGTGGAGGGATGGAGGAACACGGCAGGACAAAGGCACATGGAGGGATGGAGGGACATGGAGAGATGGAGGGATGGAGGGACACGGCAGGACAAAGGCACATGGAGGGATGGAGGGACATGGAGAGGTGGAGGGATGGAGGAACACGGCAGGACAAAGGCACATGGAGGGATGGAGGGACATGGAGAGATGGAGGGATGGAGGGACACGGCAGGACAAAGGCACATGGAGGGATGGAGGGACATGGAGAGGTGGAGGGATGGAGGGACACGGCAGGACAAAGGCACATGGAGGGATGGAGGGACATGGAGAGGTGGAGGGACAAGGCAGGACAGAGGGACGTGGAGGGATGGAGGGACACGGCAGGACACTGGGACAAGGCAGGACAGAGCGACACAGCAGGACAGAGGGATGTGGAGGGACATGGAGAGATGGAGGGTCAAGGCAGGACAGAGGGACATGACAGGACAGAGGGACATGGAGGGACAGAAGGACATGGAGGGACTGAAGGACATGGAGAGACTGAAGGACATGGAGGGATAGGGAGACATGACAGGACAGAGGGACATGGAGGGACAGAAGGACATGGAGGGACTGAAGGACATGGAGGGATGGGGAGACATGACAGGACAGAGGGACATGGAGGGATAGAAGGACATGGAGGGATGGAGGGATATGGAGAGACAGAAGGATGTGTTGGGACAGAGGGACATGGTAGGACAGAGGGACACAGTGGGATGGATGGACATGGTAGGACAGAGGGACACGGCAGGACAGAGGGACATGGAGGGATGGATGGACATGGAGGGACAGAAGGACATGGAGGGATGGAGGAGACACAACAAAACAGACGCAACAGGACAGAGGGACATGGAGGGATGGAGGGACACAGCAGGACAGAAGGATGTGTTGGGACAGAGGGACACAGTGGGTTGGAGGGACAGAGCAGGACAGAGGACACGGACATGGAAGGACAGAGGGACATGGTGGGATGGACAGACACGGCAGGACAGAGGGACACATCAGCCCCTCCATGCACAAACCTGTTTTCCCTCGGCTTTGCTGTCCCGGCGGCCCCAGGGGAAGGATCCCCAGGATTTGCTGTGACTCCTTTTCCAGGGGTTGGGCACAGGTCAAACAGATTTAGCCCAGGGAAAAAAACACTTGATTTTTGTTGCCTTTACCAGAATGTGAATGAAGTAATTTTTAATGAATTATTTGTGGTCTTATAAAATCATTCAAACAGCAGTTTCTATTTTCTTAAAGGAAAAAAAAAAAGGTGCAGGAAGGTAATTAACTTTTATTTGTTGGAATCTGATTACCCTCCTATCCCCATCCCAGATCCACCTCCTCACTCCAGAAGATGGATGTGTCCTGAAGCTGATGCATTTGGTTAAGACATAAAATATTTCCATCAGGGCTCAGAGAAGTGGGAGGAGGAGGTGGGTGATGGGTTGCAGAGACATCTGAAGGCTCTCCAGTCCCAAACCCATCTGTGAGAGCTGAAAAGCTGATTCCTCCTTGCTGGAAAAGATGAAAGTTTGACAAGGAACTCTCACAGATATGTGTGCTTGGCAGAAAGATCTCTGAATGTTGAATCTGAGAGCAGAATAGAGATGGAAGCAAGCTTTGATATAGAAGAATAAGAGATGTCTAAATTGAGAATTGCTGAGCCAGTCTTACTGGACAACTAAGAAAGCAAAGGTTAAGTTGAGCTGGAAGGAGGTTTTATGATTAGAGCAAAGGATATGTTGGCCACAAACAAAAAAGATGTTTTTTTCCCAAGTAGAAAAAGGTCTTAGGAAAAGCAGAAGATACCACAGGCAAACAAACATATCAATGTAGCAAGTAGAAAAAGGTTCAAGAATTTTCCACTGCAAGAAAACTGAAAAATAAATTTAAGCTTAAAGTGTAACACACTAGCTCATGTGTTTGGACAGTAATGACTATCTAATGACTAGTAATGACCATCATGTGGTAATGACAGTAGTTGTGATAGGCTGTAGGTAATACTGAAGGTATTGATTGGTTCTGAGGTGTTGAGATGCTCAGGAAAGAAAAGTATGTAATGCATTGTAACCAGAACTAAAGGGGTAGGATTGTGTTATTTAAGGTAAATAATTGTGTTTTTTAAGGTTCCTTCTGAGGATTCCTCCCAGAGCTTCCTGGGATTCTGGGACTCTCTGGCTGGGGCTGAGCCAAGGCCCGAGTGCTCTTCCCTCTTCTGAGCGTGCAGTGACCAGCACCAGGGTGGGGCTCCTGGCAGAGGAGCAGCCCAGCCTGGGGAGCACAGTGGGCTGGGCTGGCTCAGAGCAGACTGCCGCTCCTTGCTTCCTCAGCCTGGGTAGCTGTGGTGCCCTCGCAGGGACTGCGGTGTCAGGATGACCCCAAGAGTGTACAAGTCCTCATTTCCTAGCCCGTGCAGCCAAAGAAGGAATCGGAATGAGTAGGATCAGCTTCTCAAGGTTGCTTATTTTTCCTTATCTATATCCTTCTTTGTCTGACCTGCTGAGCTCCATCTAGCAGGTCGGCCATGGCATTCTGCCTGCCCTCTTGGGCAGCGTTTACATTTTATACCAAAAACTACGTGTACTGTATTTACAATAACGTGCCAATACCCACAATCTATGTTAGACAGTGTGTCTGTGCCTTAAACCAATAGAAAAGTGTCACTATCACAGCAAGACATGGAGGACAAGAGAAAGGAGAAGAAGGCTAGGACATGTCCTAAACCCTCCATCTTGTACCCCTGAACCCCATTCTAAAAACCCCAAAATTCTACTTGTTCACCCTCTGTTAATTCAACTACCACACTACTCAAACCCTTGTGGCTTGTAATTCCTCACACAAGGTTGGCAGCTTTTTCCACAGGCTAAAATTGAAGCTACAGGTGTTTTTGACTTGGTGCCAAGGTCTCTGAGCCCCCTGCCAGGGTCTCGAGACAGCCAGGGCAGCCAGAGGGATGTGCTGGACTCCGACCGTGCCCCTCTGCCTGTCCAGCAGGGCATGGGGTGGGACAGTTGCCTCCCCTCCTCCTGCAGCGGCTCCCAGCTGGGATCTGAGTGGGGAAATGCAGCCAGGCAGGGATTTGCTTCCATTAGCTCCTGTCTTTTCCTTTTTGAACCTGCCAGACGTGTTTGGAGCAGGGCTGGGATCCTGCCAGCGTGCTCTGTGTGACACTGCAGCGTTCCCTCCCTGGCACCCTGGCAGGGCCAACTTTGTGCCCTCCTGTTCCAGCAGAGACCTGCAGGAACTGGTGGATTCCTTGGGGCAGGTCCTAGCAGGGGAAGCTGCCATGGGGCAGGGGCATGATCTGTCCCTGAAGGGTCCCTAAATCCAAGGAGGGAGTGGAAGAAATTGCAGGCATGGAGACCAGAGAGTTGTGGGGTGAGGAGGATTGATTGGAATGTTCTCCATGTGCACAGTACCCTGTGGGACCCAGAGCTGAGGGGTTTGGAGTGTGGGAGAGGTTGGGGGTGCTCACCTGGAGAGGAGAAGCTCCAGGCAGAGCTCAGAGCCCTTCCAGGGCCTGAAGGGGCTCCAGGAGAGCTGGAGAGGGACTGGGGACAAGGCATGGAGGGACAGGACACAGGGAATGGCTCCCACTGCCAGAGGGCAGGGATGGATGGGATATTGGGAATTAGGAATTGTTCCCTGGCAGGGTGGGCAGGCCCTGGCACAGGGTGCCCAGAGCAGCTGTGGCTGCCCCTGAATCCCTGGCAGTGCCCAAGGCCAGGCTGGATGGGGCTAGGAGTGACCTGGGACAGTGGGAGGTGTCCCTGCCATGGCAGGGGTGGCACTGGATGATCTTTAAGTTCCCTTCCAACCTCTTCCATCATTCTCTGATTTCCTCTCTAAACAATGAAATGTGTTTATACTGAAGATTAGGAGTACATGAGACAGGTAATTTCTGCTCACAGTGCATGAGATAAATTTTATTTATGACTTTCCCTGCTCCCCTGCTGCTGAACCGTCATTTCAAAGCCACATTTTCCATGGCAGCTCCCGCAGGGAGTGGGAAATGCTTGATGAAAGAGGCAGGTTAAACGAGCTGCCATCCAAGGAAGGCAGCAGCACCCAGGAGTGGAACCTCTCGTTTGGCAGAGCTGCGTTATTAATACTTGTTTGAATTCCTGGAGTGGATCAATGGAGCAGCTGGGCTTTGCCTGTGGAAATGCTGGGCTCTGTTTTGGCAGGGCTGAGGGAGATGTTCTGTAATGAGAGCTATTAAAAGGTCGTTAGAGATGTGGAGGAGTTTTGAAGTCAGATCTCAGTTTCTGGCAGCGACTTTTGTGTGAGCAGATTTTTAATCACCTCCTGTGCTTTTTCTTATTTTTCTTTCCCTTTTTTTTTCTTTCATTCCTGGAGCTTTTTGGATGTTTCAGTTTTGAGGATGGCAAATGAAAGATGGGGGTGGGATTCATGTCAGGAGACAGGACTTGGTGCCAACGTGGTCCCCTTTGGCCTGGCCGGTGACATTTTGAGGAGTGTGGAGTTAGAGTGAGCTGCAAAGGAGAGGGAGAAAGAGAGAAAACCAGAGGGTTCACACTCTGCATGTGGAGTGTGGGTGAAAAAGGTCCTCCAGAGGGTGCTGGCACTGCCCAGGCTCCCCAGGGAATGGGCACGGCCCCGAGGCTGCCAGAGCTCCAGGAGCATTGGGACAGCGCTGCCAGGGATGCCCAGGGTGGGGTTGGTGGGGGTCTGGGCCAGGGGCTGGGCTGGATGATCCTTGGGGTCCCTCCAGCTCAGGATATTCTGTGATTCCACAGCTGTTTTGGGCACCCTGTGCCAGGGTCTCTCCACCCTCCCAGGGAACAATTCCCAATTCCCAATATCCCATCCATCCCTGCCCTCTGGCAGTGGTAGCCAGTGTCCTGTCCCTCCAGCCCTTGCCCCCTTGCACCTGTGGGGAGCAGAAGCCAACCTGCTCCCACTGGGCAGGTCCTGGAAGATCACAGACCCCACAGAGACCTGTGGTGGTTCCCTCTTTATCAGGGAAAACCTTTAAGCTGTTAAAAAGGCTCTGAGCAACGCCTTCCTCAGTGGCTCTTCCTAAAGCAGAGCTCAGGCTCCTGCCCGGGGCACACAGAGCTCTGAATCCACATGAATTCATCCTGTAATGCCTCACTTGTGCTTTTCCTCTCCATTTGAGGAGACTTTGGGGAATCCTGCAAACCCTACACCTCCTGCAGTAAAAGTGCTGTTAATTTTCTCCCCCATCTCTGCTGGTTTTAATTGTGACTCCCACGCCAGCTCTCACAACCCACATGTTTCATGTATTTATTATTTCATTTGCTCCTGGCCTTCCCCAAGGCTGGGTTGTGGTAGCTTCAGCTGCTGGCAAGGCTTTAAATCCAGATGAGATGTTTTTCCTAAAGGGAAGGGTGTTTTTATAAACTCAGCCACAACTCTTGGTCTTAAAGTAGGAATTGAGCCAGAGATCTCCTTTGGCCTATTCTCTGCGGGACAGCAGACCACAGAATCACAGAATTACAGAATGGTTTGGGTTGGAAGGGACCTTAAAGCCCATCCAGTGCCACTTCTGCCATGGGTAGGGACAACTCCCAGTGTCCCAGGCTGCTCCAAGCCCATCCAGCCTGACCTTGGGCACTGCCAGGGACGAGGCAGCCACAGCTGCTCTGGGCCAGATCTCAGTGGGGGCTTTTTCCTGCATGAAGAGGAGCAGATCCCACACTCAGTGACCACTCTAACACTTTTTTTTTTTTTTTTTTTGAGTGCTGATTGAGAAAAAGGGACCCAAAATTAAACTAAAGCAGGAAAAATGCTGTGCCTCGCTGTTGACCCCAGGCACAGCTATAGGAGGCAGTGCTTAGATGTCATATTTGGGGTTGTTGTCATTTAGTGATCCAGATTTTATATTTTTCTGTCTTAAATGTACCTGGCAGTCGTGGCTCTTGGTGGGCAGGGTGTGATGCTGCTCCAGCAGCACTAACTGGTGTTACTGGTGTAGCTCCTGCTGGTCACTGGAAGAGCTAAAAAACCCAGTTTCATGGCTGTTGGGACATTGCAGGTGTGTTTGTGCAGTGGCAGGTGGGGTAGGAGGTGTTTTAGGGACATTTTCAGGGCATAATTCACCTTGGAAGAGACTTCTGGAGATGATGCAGCTGCTCTGGGCAGCTTCATCCTGATCCAGACACCTGGACCTGGCTCCACTGTTTGCCTGTGGGTCAGGATCAAATGTTTAAAACAGTATTTCTTGTTTGGAGTCACATGTTTATTGGTTCTTATTTATATTACAGTCTCACTAATTGTGAGTTCTACAACACTTCACTTACAAACTAGAAAATAGAGCTGTATATCTCCCTCTACAAAGTCTTTTAAGGATAAACTGTCTAATTAAGAAATGATGCTTAAATTATTTTTACTTTTAACTTAGCAACCAACCACTCATACCTCACAATGTTGACTTTTTATCTAATTACACAACACTACCTAAACCTATAAAGAAAAAGATAAAGAAGAAAGACTCATTACTACTCTAAATCCTCCATTTTACCTTATATATATTACTATATTCTAAAACTTTAAGTTTTCTACTATGACTTCTATTTGAACTACACACCTATAATCTTAGTTCTGTTATTCAGTTTTAGAAGTTTTCTGTACAGCCCCAAGCCAAATGTAATGTTCTTTTAAGAATCTGTACCTATCAGTACAGAAAGTCTAAAATTCTCAGCAACCAGGGCTCCAACATGTGGGGACAGGAGTGGCAGTTCCAAAGCTGTTCCTTTGTGTCTGGGCTCTTGTTCCCAAGATTTGCAGAGTCTGGTTTTGTTTAACTTGGTCTCAAGCCTTGGGGAGAAGGGTCTGGGGTTACGTCAGAGGCTGCAGCTTCCTCCTGTCGAGGGCACGGAGCCAACTGATCCCGGAATAGGCAAAGGACAGAGGGCTGACACACTCCAGCAGGTCCCAGGGCACGGAGACAGCTCCAAGTTGGTCAAGTTTGTGGGAATTGCAGCTCCCAAGGCAGCATTTCACCCTGAAAAAAAAAAAAAGGGATGGAGCACAGGGGGAGGAGGCTGAGCCCAAAGCAGCTCCCCAAGGCATGGGATGCAGGGATGCAGGAAGGAGCATCCCCGGCTGTCCCAGCGTGTGGGGCTGCTCTGCCTCCTCCTGTCAGCCCAGGGACCCCCATCCCTTGCAGCTTCCTGCCTCTCCTGAGCCAGACATGTGCAAACGTGACCGGGAATCCACCCGGGATGGCTTTTCCTCCCCCAGGCTGGTATTTCCTCCCGGCTGCCTCTCCCCCTGCACGGCCCCTTCTCCACGAAGCCAGTGAGGCATCGCTGTTGACCCTGACCCCTGCAGCTCCCCATCCCTCCCCTCCTGCAGAACGGGCAGCATCTGGCAGGCACGTGCTGCCCAGGCTCTCCCAGGCTCTGGGGTCTCTCCAGGCTCCTTTTTGGGATGTGTTCCCTCTCCAGCCCTGGTGTGCAGGTGGGGACACCCCTCAAAAGGACCCCCCTAAGGACAGGGGTGGCCCCAGCATCGCTGCTCCTTTCAGTTGCTTGGGGAAAGGTTCCTCCAGCAGAAAGGTTTGGGGGCTGTGATGGAAGTTTGAGGGTGAGGAGTGATCCTGGATGGCTCCAACCTGATCCCCTCTTGGCTCCTGTGCGCTCCTGGCTTCCAGGAGTGCTTTTTTGGGGAATATTTTGAAGAGGAAACCTTCTGGTTCCTGTGGTTAATCCCTTCCTGATGCCTGCAGCAGCTGGGATGTTCCATGGGCTGGGCTGCAGACCAACAGGAGGACACCCCATGCCTCATTGCCATGGTGTTCTCCTGACCATGCAGGAAGGGGAAAACAGGTTCCTCCTTTTCCATGGGCGACCCTGGGTGTCAGGTGTCGCTGCAGGCCCCCAGCTGGGTCATCATTAGCACTGACTCCATGATTGCAGAAGGCTGATCATTGCTTTATTAGATCATCTATACTATATTATACTGCACTTCTTAAGAAACTCAATGACCCTCACAGCCAGTCTGATCCAGCTTTGACCTAACTGGTCAACCCATCCAAACACCATCCAGTGTCCAGTTAAGAAATCACCCTTTGGTAAACAAATCTCCAGGACACATTCCACACGTGCACAACAGCAGGTGCAGCAAGTGGAGATAAGAATTGTTTCTCATTCTTTTCTCTGATCTTCTCACAGCCTTCCCCAGGACAATGCATGGGAAAGCTGTGCCTGCTCTCTGTGCCAGAGAGCTGCTGCCACAGTCAGGGAGGATTCATCCATGCAGAGAGCCGAGAGGTCCCTGAGATGTTTGGCGTGGCCAGGGGTGACACAGTGGGCAGGGGGAGGATGGATCACGACCTCAGCACCTCCTGTGAGCTGGGAAGGCTCTCCCTGGGGCTGTTCCTTGCCCAGAGCCTCTCTGGAGGTGTCTCTGTGGAGGAGGATGAGGAGTTTCTCCATAGGATGGAGCACTGCAGGTGAGAATTCCCCACCTGGCCTCAGTGGGACCATCCCTGGGTGTGGTGCTGCAGCCAGGGAGGGGCTTTGGGGCTGGGCAGGAGCGGGACAGGCACTGGTCAGACCAGCCTGCTCTTGGAATTAATGAGGAGATGGAAGCTTTCGTCAGGGCTGGGGTGTGGTGGATGGACACTGGCATGCTCCTGAGCATGGAGAGGGGCTGGATGATTTTCCAGATGGGATCATAAGCTCCTGGCTTAAAGAAAAAGCCCGGAAAAAAATCTCCCAAAACCAACCAAAAAAAAAAAAAAAAAAAAAAAAAAAAAAAAACCAACCAAAAAAACCACCAAAAAACCCCACAAAACAAAACAAAACCAAACCACAAAAAAACACACAAAAAACCAAAAAAAAACCCACAAAAAACCCCACAACCCCGCAAAAAACAACCAAACAAAAATAACAAAACAAAAAACCAATGACAAAACCAAAAAAAAAAAAAGCCAAAACAACTCCCCCCAAAAAAGCCCCTCAAGATGCCCCCCAACCCCTCCCCAAAATAAAATAACGCCAAAAATTTTAAAAGTATAAATAATAAAAAATTCCGTCTGAGCTTTTTGTGTCCAGTTTTTTTGAACTGTTAGCAGTCAGGTTTCCCATGCATTTCTCCATGGCTGTGAGGCTCAGGAAGTTTAATTAAAGAGAGGTTTAGGGCTGTTAATGAGTCCAGCAGCTGGAGCATTAAATCTTTGTCTGCATCAACAAGTGGGGAGTGCTCCCAAAAGCAGCTCCAGGGCCCTGTGCCCACTCAGGGCTCCGTGGTTTTTCTTCTGAACTGGGCTTGGATTTTCAGTCCAGAGGATCCTGCCCATGTTGGAGAACATTAAATCTCCTCCCCAGCACTTCTGGTTTCTCCTCCCCAGCAAGGTGTGTTGTTGGAATCCTGGATGCTGAGAATTTTAAACTTTCTGTGCTGAAAGGCACAGACCCACAAGAGAACACTGTGTTTGACCTGAGGTCGTGGAACAGGCTTTTAAAATTGATTAACAGCGCTGGGATTACGGGTGTGGAGTTGGTTAGAAGTCTGTAATATCACAGGGTGGAAAAAACTTAGAGTTTGGGGTTTTAGAATATAGAAATAAATATGAAGCAAGATGGAGGTGTTAGGGCAGTGGCTGGTTGTTCTTCTTTACCTTCTTCTCCATGGGTTTGGGTGGTGTTTTGTGATTGGACAGAGAAGTCCACACTGCAGGCTTTGAGGGATCAGTTATTGGGTTAAAAGGGAAAATAATCCAGGTGTCCTTTCTTAACTGGATGGTTTAGCCTTTAAAAGACCTTGTACCAAGAGTCAGCCATGTTGTGCTTTGCTAATGAAAAAGCTGCCGAACTGATGGTTGTGAGACTGCAACACAGATAAGAAATAACAAACACCTGAGTCCAAACCTCAAACACCATCTCAAGTGCCTTCAATCCTGACCCAGAGAAGTGGATAGGGTGTGAGCAGCAGGACAGGGCGAGGGCATGGCTGGGAATGCCCCCTGGAATGACCTCCTGATGCTAATTAAAACAACTCGTGTGCTGTTGGTTTTAATTTGCTGTGTTTATTTTCCCCCTTGCAGAACAGGTTGTGAACATTGCCTTGCTGCAGCTTGGTCGGGATTGGATCCGTGTTGAGCCAAGGAAGGCTTTTTCATGGAATCTTGGAAAGATTTGAGTGGAAAGGGAACTTAAAGCCCATCTCCTTCCACCCCTGCCATGGCAGGGACACCTCCCACTGTCCCAGGTCACTCCCAGCCCTGTCCAGCCCAGCCTTGGGCACTGCCAGGGATCCAGGGGCAGCCACAGCTGCTCTGGGCACCCTGTGCCAGGGCCTGCCCACCCTGCCAGGGAACAATTCCTAATTCCCAATATCCCATCCATCCCTGCCCTCTGGCACTGGGAGCCATTCCCTGTGTCCTGTCCCTCCATGCCTTGTCCCCAGTCCCTCTCCAGCTCTCCTGGAGCCCCTTCAGGCCCTGGAAGGGCTCTGAGCTCTCTCTGGAGCTTCTCCTCTCCAGGTGAGCACCCCCAGCTCTCCCAGCCTGGCTCCAGTCCTGGAGCAGCTCCATGACCTCCTCTGGCCTGGCTCCAGCAGCTCCAGCTCCTTCCAGAGGGGACCCCTGTAATAGTTGGGGTCTCATGAGAAGGGCACAATCACCTCCCTTGCTGCTCTGCCCACTCTGCTGGTGATTTTTGATTTATTTATCCTTTCACCCCTGCTCTCCGAAGGCAGTGGGACACGTGGAGCTGCTCCTCTCACTCCTATGCCTTTCAGGGATGGCCCAGCTGATTTCCAAGGAGCTGCTGATCCCAATTAACATTTGCTCTCCATCTGGGACCCGTTACTGGCCCTGGGCTCCCTCCCAGCTGTGGTTGTGCCTCAGGAGTGGGGACAGAGCTGCTGTGGCCTGTGGAGGAGCCCTGGGCAGGGCAGCACCCGTGGGGCACACACAGAGCTCCCTGAGCAGGAGAACAATTCCCAAACCTGGCTGTAGGGCACACACAGAGCTCCCTGAGCAGAAGAACAATTCCCAAACCTGGCTGTGGGGCACACACAGAGCTCCCTGAGCAGGAGAACAATTCCCAAACCTGGCTGTGGGGCTCACACAGAGCTCCCTGAGCAGGAGAACAATTCCCAAACCTGGCTGTGGGGCTCACACAGAGCTCCCTGAGCAGGAGAACAATTCCCAAACCTGGCTGTGGGGCTCACACAGAGCTCCCTGAGCAGGAGAACAATTCCCAAACCTGGCTGTGGGGCACACACAGAGCTCCCTGAGCAGGAGAACAATTCCCAAACCTGGCTGTGGGGCTCACACAGAGCTCCCTGAGCAGGAGAACAATTCCCAAACCTGGCTGTGGGGCTCACACAGAGCTCCCTGAGCAGAAGAACAATTCCCAAACCTGGCTGTGGGGCTCACACAGAGCTCCCTGAGCAGGAGAACAGTTCCTGCACCCAATTTCCAAACCTGGCTGTGGGGCACACACAGAGCTCCCTGAGCTGGGGAACAATTCCTGCACCCAGTTCCCAGACCTGGCTGTGGGGTCCCCCTTCCCCAGGCTCAGCCCTCCCAGCTCTGCACCCAGCGTGATGTGAGAACATGAACCCTGCTCCTTTTCACAGCACACAGTTAACTGCCTTTTCCCATTTAATCTCCCTGAATGTGTTTTTGTTTCATTTTTACACTCCTTCCAGGCTTTTACTGGAATTCCCACAGGCCGGAGTGGGTCGGGGATGCTGATTGGAAACAGAATAGAGCTGGAAGTAGCTGAGATAAATGGGGCTGATAAAGCAGCCAGAGCCTGGCTGCTGTGGGACTGTCCTCACCCCCTTCTCCCTGCTCCAAGGGGGCTTGAGGCAGCCAGGAATGCCCCACTGCTGGGAATTGCTGCTTCTCATGGAAGGGAATGGAGCTGGAGCCCCAGGAGAGGCTGAGGGAGCTGGGAAGGGGCTGAGCCTGGAGAAAAGGAGGCTCAGGGGGGACCTTGTGGCTCTGCACAACTCCTGACAGGAGGGGACAGCCGGGGGGGTCAGGCTCTGCTCCCAGGGAACAGGGACAGGAGGAGAGGGAACGGCCTCAGGGGGGACTCAGGTTGGGCAGCAGCAGGAATTTCCCCATGGAAAACGTTGTTAAACATTGGCAGGGCTGCCCAGGGAGGTTTGGAGTCCCCATCCCTGGATGTGGCACTTGGGGACCTGGGTCAGTGGTGGCCTTGGCAGTGCTGTGGGGACAGCTGGGCTCAGTGACTTCAGAGGGCTTTTCCAGCCTGAACAATTCCATGATTCCACATTTGCTGCTGGTTAACAGCCCTGCCCATGCTGGAGAGCTGAGTGCCAGGAAGCAAGGGCCAGGAATTACCCCAGCTTGGAGATGGATGTTTCTCTGCTTGGATAAATGAGTGGATTTTTCTCAGCTCACACCTAGGAGTGGGTTAAGCCTGGAGGAGAGTGGTGGATTTTTCTGAAGCCTTCACATCAACAGTTGTCATCTCCAAGACATCCCACCCTGCTGGCTCTGAGCAGGGGGCAGGAACAAGGAGATGACTGCTGGCTGATGTGTTTAAAACCATGCCCTGAATTCCTCATGTTTGGAGCTCCTTCTGCAGTGGGGCAGAGCAAAACCTCCCCTGCAGCTCCTCAGGATTCCCCACAGCCCAGCTGGGGTTTGTCCTCGTTGTGATCCACAGTTTCACAGAATTCACAGAATCTCTGGGTTGGAATAGACCTTCAAGATCATCGAGTCCAACTCAGCCCCAACCCCTCACCTAAACCCTGGCACCCAGTGCCACATCCAGGCTTGTTTTAAACACACCCAGGGATGGTGACTGCACCACCTCCCTGGGCAGCCATTCCAGAACTTTTGTTGCAAACACCATCACAAGGGTCTCCCTGGTCCTCACTCAGGACTGGAAATCCCATTTCCTTCCCTGTGGTTTTCCCTATGGGAATAAATCACACAGTCTCCATTTACTTCATGGTGGAAAAAAAACCCTTCCTTATTCACATACCTCCTTTTCATACAGTTTTACAGACCTCGTGTGTGACTCCCATTGGTCAGGAGCTTTCTTGCCAATTCCTTTATTGCTCATTAACAAGTTGTTATTCTGTATTAATTGGTCACTCAAACCCTCGGTGTGTACCTGCAGGGACACTTGTTTGTGAGAGATAGTTTTCATTTTTCTATCTAACAGTGTAAAACCAGTTTATACAGGGGTAAGATGATTTTCACCCAGGAATAGATTGTTATGCTCATGAGCTGCTCACACCAGGATTGCTTTCACATGGGAACCTGCACAGTGACAAGGCCAGCCACTGATTTTAGGAGAGCAGGTTTGATTTTATGAAGCCTTTCTTTATGATTTTTTCTACCTTATTGCAACATTTCCCTACAAAAGAAACTGCTCCTTGCTCTTTCTAGGACAGGAGGAAACAGCCTCACGTTGTTCCAGGGCAGGTTCAGATTTGAAATGAGGAAAAATTCCTTCTTGGGAAGGGTTTTCAAGCCCAGGCTGCCCAGGGCAATGGTGGAATCCCATCCCTGGAGGGTTTCAGAAACCGTGTGGATGTGGCACTTGGGGACATGGCTCAGTGGTGACCTTGGCAGAGCTGGGGGGATGGTTGGACTCTGGAGGGCTGGGCAGGCTCTTGAAATGCAGGAATCAAATATTTTAGGGAGAAGAGGTGTTTGAGCCTGCTCACATCCTGCAGCAGTGTCCTGGTCTCTGGCTGTGGCAGAGAGGGAACAGCCCCATGGCTTTGTGTGATTGTTCTGTCAGATTTTACAGTGAATTAAAACATTTCGATATTTAGGGCTGAGCTGATCCCTTGGAGTCTTTCTTTTACTGCAGGTTTGATGGGAATGGCACAGCAGTTCAAGCCAACTACACTTTTTATGTTAACTTTTCTTCATTTGCTTCACTTCCAAACCAGGAAAAAAGCAGCAGAGCCATTCCTTCATGTGGTCCTGCTGCTCCCAGAGCACTGGAGTGTGCTGGAAAGGCTGGAACACTGCTCCAGCCCAGCAGGAGAGCTGCTGCAGCAATCTCCAGGACATTTAATCTGATGACTGCAAAACAAACCCAGCCCGGTGGGTCTGGAGGAGCCCTGCTCGCTGCTGGCTGGATAAATGCTGCAGGAATTGCTGGAGTTGGACAGGAAAGTGAGGTTTTGTGCCCTCAGGAAATGCAGGTGTGGAGCAGGAGCAGCCATCCCGTGGTGTCTGCAGCACTCCAGGCTCTCAGGGAGCTTTGTAGAGTGGTTGGTTTTTTAGGGATATTTTTGGGAGAGCCCCGAGGAGCAGAGCTGTGCAGCAGCAGGGGTTTGTCCATGTCCGAGAGCTCCCAAGTGAGATGTGCAGAGGGATTTTGGAGATTTATATCCAGTGGGATCTCAGTTCTTCTACCCTCTCCTTCCTTGGGGTCACGCTCGCTGCAAAGTCACTGTTGTCACCTGCTCTGGTGTTTGTGCCTGCACCTCACACCTGTCCTGGGGACATCTGGGCTTCCCTGGCACGTTCCTGGTGGGAAAAATGGTGGAGCCCAAGGTTAGGGAATAGGGGGTGCCTTTCCAAGCTGTGGATGCTGCACACTGACACTGGGGCAGGGTTTTGCTGGGCCCACAGGGATGCTGGGGGACCCTGGAGGTGTCACCTCCACTGCAGCTCCTCCAGGCTGTGCCAGTGCTGATGGTCCCAGCAGATTGCCCTGCCCAGCCCTGATCCAGCACCTTTTCCCTCCTGACCAGGGACAGGAGCCAGGGAACAGCTGGGGCAGTTTTGGGCACCACAGTATGAAAACTGACATTGAGCTATTAGAGAGTGTTCAGAGAAGGCCACAAGGGAAGGGTCTGGGTTGGCCCGTGAGGAGCAGCTGAGGGCACTGGGATTGTTCAGCTGGAGCAGGCTGAGGGCAGAGCTCCCCGGGGGCTGCAGCTCCTCCCGAGGGGCAGCTCCCACCTCTGCTCTGGGACAGGGACAGGAGCCAGGGAACGGCTGGGGCTGGGCCAGGGCAGGTCAGGCTGGAGAGCAGGAAAGGTTCTTCCCCCAGAGGGTGCTGGCACTGCCCAGGCTCCCCAGGGAATGGGCACGGCCCCGAGGCTGCCAGAGCTCCAGGAGCGTTGGGCCAGCGCTGCCAGGGATGCCCAGGGTGGCATCCAAGCTGGGCAGGGACAAAGCTCAGGCTCTCTGGGACATCCAGGATCCATGGAAAACCCCCCTGAGCTCCACATGGCATGGCTCTCTTCCTTCCTGGCACCAAGAGGCAAAGCCAGGTGCCCAGGATTGCTTTTCACCAGCTGGGAATGTTTTCTTGTCTTGGAAAGAGAAACCTTGAAACCTTCCACCAGGAGGAGGATTTCTCCCACCATGACACTGGATACAGGATATGGCTTAAAAAAGAATTCCTGGCACTCTGGGGAGACAATGTGAAATACTGTTTTCATTTAGGAAATCCTACTTTTCCAGTCAGGATGGCTAGTTCATGGATTTAGGTTTTTTCCTTATTTTTAAGCATTCCAGGGTGGGTTATAGGTGATGTCCTGGTATTTTCCTACCCATGTGTGTCCATAAAGGTGGGAGTTCCAGGGGTCCTCTTCCCTGCTGTAAAGTTTTTTGTTCTGGAGGTGGCTTGAAAATGAGGTGGAATGGAGATGCAGCAAAATATTGGCTGCATTGTCAGACATGAGAGAATCCAGAGGATTCTGAGGCACTGGAACAGAAGAATATAGAGGAATTAGAGAAAATAGAAGAATATAGAGGAATTCTCTGCTTGGGGATGTTCCTCAGGCTGGCTGCTTCCAGGTAAAGGTACAGGGAATTGAGGGAGGGTGGGCTCAGGAGTCTGGAGCTCAGTGGACTTGGTGGAGGCTGAAGCAGGGCTGGTGAAACTGGGACTGATCAGGTGGAAAATTTCCAATCAGGAAGAGGGAGTGAAACTCCAGCTCATTAAAATGGTTGGGTTTCTTGGGGTTTGTGAAAAGAAAAAAAAAAAAAAAATAAAAAACCCAAAAAGTGGTTTATTGGGGAGGGAGGAAATGTCCTGTCATCTCCAGGGGTTAAAAATAATACTGAATTTTCTCTTTCAAAGAGTTTCAGTTAATTAAAGTGAACTTGCACTAAATAAAAGAAAACAAGAAACAGGCAGCTCATCCACAGAGGTGAAACCTTTCATTTCTGGGCTGACTCAAACTGACTCATTTTCCTTTTTCTTTTTTTTTCTACTCAAATATTGGGAAAGTTTTCTATTTGACACACCATTTCTCTCCAGCAATTCCCTTTAACCCCGAGAGCTCCCCCACATCCCAAATCCATCTTTTCCTCAGTCTGGGCTGCTCAGGGAAGTGATGAATCACTAACAAATGTTCTCCTGTGCTCAAAGGCAGGGGGAGGAATGAAGAGCAGATTTTTTTTTTTTTTTTTTTTTTTTGCAAGGCAAAGACATCTCTGCTGTTCAAACAAGATTTGTCAGCTCTGTCTGGGGCTCTCCCCAAATCCACCCAATTCCCTGCAGAGGCAGCGGGATGGGGGAGCGTATCTGACCTGGGCCCTTCTCAGCTTCACTTCTGATAAATAATCCAGCCTCAAAAACTGCAGGTTTGAGGGGGGAAAATAGATTTTCCTCTGTGTTCTACTGAATAAAAAAACCTCAGGGAAATTCTTTAGGTTTGTGAAGAAATAGAAAGGAAGATTGGTTTGAGCTGGGAAATCATTGCTGCTGGTGGGATGCTCTGAGGCAACCTTTGAAGCAGAAAACACAGGAATGGGCATGAGCCAGGACTTGGATAGGAAGTTTTTCAGGGGGAACATGAGGATTTTGAGCCGTGGAGAGGAAAAAGGGCTGGAGGGGTCCACATCCAGCAAGGGGCTTTTGCATAAAGGTTGGCCTGTGCCCTCCTGCTGAGCATGTCCTCTGGGGACCTCATCCACACTGGAAGTTGCTGGAAGTTTCTTCAGCCCCATCCATGCTCATCCTCACCCACGTTTCCAACTGTGTGGAGCCTCCCCAGCCCAGGATCTGGCCCAGGGAGCCCCAGAGGGTTCAGCCCCTCCTGGGGCTTGGCAAAGTGGTGCCTCCAGCACCGTTTTTGGGGTTTGGCAGCTTCTGTGCACATGAATAAAATTCTGGTTTATGTTTATTTGCCCAGAGGCTCCTGAGCTCTGGTTCCAGCATTGTGGGCTCGACCTGAGCTGGTGAAAGGAGTTTACAAGAGGAAATCTTTTGGATGGGGCTCTCAGTGACTCCCACACTTGGTGAAGCAGCAGCTCCTGCCTTGGAGCAGCTCTTCAAGGAATTTGGAGGCTCCCAGGCACCCAAAGATAATTTCGGCATAAAAATACCAGTGGTGGGGGAGAGGTGGGAGGTGATGAGCTCTGTCAGAGGAGCTTGGAGGAGCATTTGAGAGTTGAGTCAAGGTTGAAACCGCAACAATTCAATTGTTTGTACAGAAACCTGGCAGCCGCCGGCTGGAGTGAATCACAAATGTGCACATGTTTTGCCTGGGGTGAAAATCTGAGCTCTGTTTGGCTGTGAAATGGCAGCTTGTTAGGCTGGGAAACACACATTTTTAATTTTTTTTTTTTTTTTTTTTTTTTTTTTATTCTTGGGAGCTGTGTTGAAGGGAGCAGGAGGGGAAGGCCAGGCCTGGTGCTGCTGCCCTGCTCTGCCCCAGGTGTCTTGGTTTGAAAAGACAGGTGTTTGTTAGGGAAGGCAGGAGCATCCCCTGAAATGGAAAATATAAATCCTTCCTTCTGAATTATTATAATTTTGAAACTAAGAGGTTCTCAGGTAAAGATATGGGAATAGGAATAACAGCTCTTTATGAGGAAAACTTAAAAAAATACAAATGTAAGATAGTACAAACAACAGCAAGAACAAAAAACACTGCCAGAATCAGAACATGCCCTGGCAGCCTGTGGGTCAGGGTGGTGGCAGCAGTCCCATCCCATGGTGGCTCAGCCCTCCTGCAGTGCCAGCTGTGCTTCTGCTGGAGCAGGGATCCTGCACAAGGGTGGAGTTTTCCTCTGAAGCTCCAGGGCTGGTGGAGATGGGCCTGGGCTCCCTCTGGGAATGCAGTGGGGAAGAAAGCTGCTCCTCTGGGAATGCAGTGGGGAAGAAAGCTGCTCCTCTGGGAATGCAGTGGAGGAGAAAGCTGCTCCTCTGGGAATGCAGTGGGGAAGAAAGCTGCTCCTCTGGGAATGCAGTGGGCAAAGGCTGCTGTGGTGTTCCAAGGTCAGATTGTATCCAGGTAGGAATGCTTGGCTCCTCCCCTGGGCGGAGCCTCTCCCCATGGATGATGGAATTTTCTCAGCCATGCAGGGACACTCAGTGGCCATGAACAGAAGAGATCTCCTGGAGGGAGGATTGGCTGTGGGAGAGATAAAGAAAAGTGCCCAATGCACAGAGGATACCTGCCCCAGCTCTGACAGATGGCAATAGAACACACACTTAACCCAGGACAGCTGGGATGAGGTGCCGGTGCCTCCTCCTCTCACTCCTGCAGGATGTGTTCCTGCACATCCCCCAGGGAAAATGATGCCCAGGAGCCCAATGCAACCTCCAGACACTGACCCAGGTGCAGAATTTTAACACCAGGCCCTTGGAATAGCAGCTCCTGGAGCCAAGGAAGCAGAAGTGGGTCCCTGTGAGACTCTGGGGGCTTTGCTGTCCTGCAGTCAAAACTCTCCCTTAATGAAGTTCACTGCTGCTAATTTGGGGTGAGAATTGGTCACACCGGAGTGACAGGAGATGGGGAGGTGCCTGTAGGTGCAAAGCTCAGCTCAGGCAGGTCCAGCTCCCCCATGGGCTCCATGAGCAGAGTCTGTCTGTGCCCTGTCCCTCAGCACAGGGCCTTGGTCCTCCTCAGGGAATGTCATTGTCCCCAGAGTGGAGATTGCAGCATGGAGTGGCTGCATTTTAGTTGAAATCAACCCTGCACTGACCTGTGGCCACCCTTTAAAGGGACAATTGTCCTGGATGAAGAGAGAGTGTCCCTAAGTTGGGATGGGCTGGGACAGAGGTGCAGTGGGGACAGTCCTGGAACAAACCCCACACTCCTGAGAGGATCGCACAGGAGCTGCCTTTCCCTGCCAGCCCTTGCGACCTGGAGTGTCCCACTCACTCCCCTGAGCTCCCATCACTGCTGGGCAGGCAGCAGACTGTGCCCAGGAGCCCAGGCATGGCTGGGCACTGGCTCTGTGCCTGCTGGCACAGCACAGGAGCCTGTCCCGGGCATGTCCCCTGGCTTTTGGCCTCAAGCTCTTTCCCCAGTGCCAGCTCAGGGCAGGGCACTGCTGGGTGCACCCAGCTTTGTCACGTTTGCCCTCTGCTTTTGGGTCCACGGATCACCCCACAGTGATGTTTTTCCAGGTTTGCTCTGCAGGCTAGCAGGAAAGCCAAGTTTAAATGTGAAAGCCCCCCGAGGAGTTTCTGGATCTCCCATCACCGACTCTGGGGTCCTGCTCACCACAGGGTTTGCTGTTAAATCCCCTCAGTTCACTTCTCTGACCTCTAATCTCCCCTAAACCTGTGAGTTTGTCTGAGTCCAAGCAGACCTGAGTGGGAATTTGGCAGCTCTGTGCTGGGTGCAGGGTGTGTGATGGGGCTGGGGGCACGAGGCCAAGGGCACAGGAAATTCCAGGTGGGATTTCTGCCTGTCCTCTCCTGCTGGGATGTGATAAGTCAGTGTTCCCTCAGCCAGAGGAGCTGAGCCAGACCTTCCCAGGGCATTCTCTGGTTTCTGCCTGGCTGAAGTCACTGGCTCTTATCAAGGCTGGAAAATGGAGCTGTCTGACTCCCTCGCCTGCTCCCAGGCAATTTGTCTTCTGGGTCACTGCAGGGAGGTTGATAAAATGTGTTTGTCATGAATCCACTGAGAGAGAGGGCTGGGATTGCCAGGCTGGATGGCAGGGATGTCATCCGGATATCTCTGGCTCATCTGGAGGTTGCTCTGAGCCTCTCTGGCTCAGCTGAGCCAGATCTGCTGGAGTAGGGAACCAGCAAGGTGAGGGAAAACACACTCTACTTTTATGGCTGCCATGAATAAAATAGCAGCCAGTTTAGAGTCCCAGAATCATTTATGTTGGAAAAGGCTTCCACAATCACCGAGTCCAAGCTGTGCCCAATTGCTACCTTGTCCCCAGCCCAGAGCTCTGAGTGCCACCTCCAGCTCTTCCTTGGACACCTCCAGGGATGGGGACTCCAAACCTCCCTGAGCAGCCCCTCCCAATCCCTGTCCAGCTTTTCAGTGAAGAAATTCCTGCTGATGTCCACCCTGAGCCTGCCCTGGCCCAGCCTGAGGCCGTTCCCTCTCCTCCTGTCCCTGTTCCCTGGAGCAGAGCCCGACCCCCCCAGCTGTCACCTCCTGTCAGGAGTTGTGCAGAGCCACAAGGTCCCCCCTGAGCCTCCTTTTCTCCAGGCTCAGCCCCTTTCCATCTCCCTCAGTCTCTCCTGGGGCTCCAGCCCTTCCCCAGCTCCCTTCCCTTCCCTGGACACGCTCCAGCCCCTCAGGGTCCTCCTTGAAGTCAGGGGCCCATACAGATGCTATTTGGTCAATGCAGGGCCTGGATTTGGGGGTTGCTGGAGTTAAAAACTGCAGCATTGATTGCTGTGCTGGGTGTGAGAAATCTCCTCTAGGCACATCCCATTCACCCAGGATGCTGCAGGAATGGAAACCTGGCAGAGACACTGCATCACCAGGGTGAGCCTCTCCATGGGCAGAGCTGCTGGAGCAGGGCGGGCTAGGAGGCAACATCCCTTTGGATATTTCACAAATTCCATTGTGGCCATGTGTCATTTCTCCCTGGGGTGTACCTGAGGCTTCTTTTACAACACATTTCCTCCAGCTGGTCTCTCCAGCCGTGACCAGCCCTGGAGTGAAGCTGCTCTTGCCTGTGTGTGTGTCCAACCCACCCCATCTCCAGTGTTTGAGCACAAAGTCCCTGAAGGCTCTGAAGCTACAAAGGACCTTCCACTGCTTCCCTGCTGCTGCTTTGCCACAGGATTGGGATACTTTGATTCTGTTGGTGTGCACAAACACCACAAAACTCCCAGGAATTGTCTGGATTTGAAAGATTCAAAGTCAGGACCACCACGAGATTCTTCCAGCCCCCAAGCCCTGACTCCAACAGCAGGAGAAGAGCAGGAACAGAGCGAATCTTTCCTGCTGGTTCCTCCCAGCTCCCTGCAGGCCGAGGATTTGCTGATCCAAAGGCAAAATTTACATTATCAGAAAGTGGAGCTCAAGTCCCTCCTGTCCCGGGAAGCTCTGGAGGATATTCCTGCAAGGAATCCCTGGGCACACAGAGCTTCCATTCTCCTCCTCTTGAGCTTTCCTGATGTTTTGTGGAGCCCCAAACTCCTCCTAAGGCAGGCTGGGGTGCGTTTGTACAGCCTGAGCCGCGTGTTGAGGATCAGGACAAGGAGCTGTAGCCCCTCTGCCCATCGGCTGTGGGAAGGGAAGCAGCTGGAAGCATTTGATTTAACTCCCAACTCCCCTTTGTTCACCAAAAACCAGCAGGATCAGCAAAACCAACACCAGAAATTACAAAAGGTAGAGGTGAGTGAGGCAGAAAGATTTCTTACAGCAGGAAATGCAATGTCAGGGTTCTGGAATAAAGCTACAATTTGATGGGAAATACTGACTTTTGGGACACCCTGGTCCCCTTCTTCTCCATTCCAAGCTGATCTCCATGAATGTTTCTCCAGCTTAACCTGCCATTGTCTCAGAGAAGTTATTTTAAAGCCTGGCAGCGGCTCAGTCTGGGCTATTATTGCAACAACATTAAAAGTGTCCTGAGTGAGCAGGGAAATGCTGGGCTTGGTGTTATCTGCTGCTGCAGACACATGTCTGGGAGAGATTACAGCCTGAGAAAATCCAAATAAATACATCCAGGGAGCCCGTCCTGGGAATTCCTCTCATTTCAGCAAATGCAGATGGGCTGCACCCCAAAACCCTCCTGCTCCTGCTCCTTCTCCTGGTGCCCAGTGGGTTCCTTTGGCAGGGAGTGTCAGAGGAGGCTGGGCAGCTGCAGATATCCCTGGAGATGTGCAAGGCAGGCATGAATCAGTGCTGAAAGGCAGCCAGGGAGGGTGGCACCTGTGCCAGGAGCCATGTGTCACCTGAGAACAGGCACACCTTGGCTCAGCGTCGCTGCTCCTCCTCTTTGCCTGGCCTCAACACACGGCTCAGGCTGTACAAACGCACCCCAGCCTGCCTTAGGAGGAGTTTGGGGCTCCACAAAACATCAGGAAAGCTCAAGAGGAGGAGAATGGAAGCTCTGTGTGCCCAGGGATTCCTTGCAGGAATATCCTCCAGAGCTTCCCGGGACAGGAGGGACTTGAGCTCCACTTCCTGATAATGTAAATTTTGCCTTTGGATCAGCAAATCCTCGGCCTGCAGGGAGCTGGGAGGAACCAGCAGGAAAGATTAGCTCTGTTCCTGCTCTTCTCCTCTCCTGCTGTTGGAGCCAGGGCTTGGGGGCTGGGTGCACCTCGTGGTGGTCCTGACCTTGGAATCTTTCAAATCCAGACAATTCCTGGGAGTTTTGGGGTGTTTGTGCACACCAACATCTATGTGCTCTCCAGGATGAGAGGGAACGGCCTCAGGCTGGGCCAGGGGAGGCTCAGGGTGGACATCAGCAGGGATTTCTCCATGGAAAACACTGCTAAACATCAGAAGGGGCTGCTCAGGGAGGTTTGGAGTCCCCATCCCTGGAGGTGTCCCAGGAAGGGCTGGAGGTGGCACTCAGAGCTCTGGGCTGGGGACAAGGTGGGGACTGGGCACAGCTCAGACTCGATGATCCTGGAAGTCTTTTCCAACCTAAATGTTTCTGGGATTCAGTGATCAGAGTGAGAGTTTGATGAAAATCAGGGCTGCAAACCCTGGCTGGGTGTTCTTCCCAGCCTGGGGTGTCCAACCCACCCAGAGCAGCTTTTTGGGATCATCCCTTCACGGCTTTGGTGTTTATTTCCATTTGTATTCCAAGCCTGTAAAACATGGGGTTTTGTTTTATAAAACCACGGAGAGGGAGGCTCTTGGAAAGCTTGTGCTGGAAACAAGTCCCTGGAGTGGGAAAGACTGGAGAATTTGCTGCTAATTACTTTGACAATGGAGCAATAAAGAGAAGTTTATTTACGAGCGAGGGCCAATGTTTATGGCACTTGTCCCCACTCAGTGTCACACAAATTTTATTGGGATGTTTTTATTTTTTTTTAAAGGAATCCCACAGAATCTGCTGGATAGGCATTGTGCACCAATTCCAATGCTGACTCCCTGTAATTCAGTAATTAATTTAATTGCTGCGAGGCCAACTTGAACAGGTTGAGGAGCAGTTGTGTGGGAATTTAAATGAAAACCATGTAAAGATGCCACTCTAGCTAAAGCTTTTAAGCCCTGAATGTGAATAAAACATAATTTCCATGGTGTTTGACTTGAGATAAGTGAGGGTTTGAGCTCAGCCCAGGAGCTGTCAGTGCTCCAGGAGGAGAATCCACAGAGCAGGGGAAGGAGGATCTGGAGGGGAAATGAGAACGGGGGTGGAAGATGCACCAAGGTGTGAGTGTGGCCTGGGGGGTGAGGGCTGGGCAAGACTGGGGTGACACCCGAGCACCTCCCCAGGGACCAGGAGCTCTGGGTGGGGTTGTTAGGAAGGAGATGGGTGAGGAGCTCTGGGAGGTCTGGGGGGTTGGATGGGCTGACCTTTAAAGGTTCCTTTCAACCCAAACTATGTCATGATTCTGTGATCTCTCAGCACTTCTTGGAAAAGTTGAAAATGGCTTCTTTTTAAATTTCCTATTACAAAAAACAAACAAAAAAACCCCAAAAAACCCAAAACAAAACAAAAAAAAAAAAACCAAAACAAATCAAGCGAGGTCACCAAACCCTGCGGAGCAGCTGGACCCTGTGGGCTTCCCTACTTCAGAGGGGTCTCCTTGCTCAGCTTCCAGGATATCCATTTGCTCCATGTCCCAAACCCTTCCCACGGCCCCACAAGGGCAGCAGACACCTCCCAGACCTCTCCCCCTTGGTTAATGGGATGAGATTTTTATTCTGGCTCATGGCTTGGAGAGCTGGGATTTGCCCTGAGCAGGATAAAGCTGAAGGCTGAGCTGCCCCTTCCACACTCCTGTGCCCACTCTGGCTTTAGCAGCTCTGAAACTCTTCCCTGCTCCCAAAGCTCTCTTCCTTTCCTGCTACTTGCCCTACTTTTCCCAGCTTATCCTTACTCGGGGTCATCCCTCCTTCCAGCAGCCCTTCCTCCTGCCAGGCTTTGTCCCCAGAAGCCCCATCCCCAGCCCGCAGAGCCCCCCGTGCTGGGCGGGCACAAAGGAGCAGCAGCACAGCTGCAGCTCCGGGTAATGAGCTCCAGGAGAACCTGTGCTCCCGTTTTTCCTGTCCAGACAATGCGTGCAGCCGAGCTCTTTCTTCCCAGAAGGTTTCTCTCCCCTGGAATTTGCTGTCCTCTCTGTGGGTGGGTGGCTGCATTCACTCTTCCATAATGGGTCCAGCGTCCTCGGTGGGAAATGCCCTTGTTCCTTTTCTTCCTGCTTTGGCTCTGTCCCCTCTGGACTTGCAGCCACGGGGTCAAACCCAAATTATCCCTGCTCTCTGGAGCAGGGAGGAGGAGGAGGTTGAAATCCTGTTGCATAACCAGCCCTGAGAGCTGTGAGTGCTGCAGCTCAAAGCTCACCTCAGGTGCCTCCTGGAGGCGTCCTCAGAAGGGGATGGTTGGATGGGGAGGGAAATGGGAACAGTAGGGAATGGATGTGGCACTGCCAGTGACACGGGTGGCTGCCATGGTCATTGACACGAGAAATTCTGGGATGGAAGGAGAAGCAGGAAGAGCTGCCTACAAAAAACTTCACATCAAGGTGTTCTTGAGCTTGTCCAGCCAACATGCAGAGCCACCAGGCAATTCCAAAATTGCTATTTTTGCTGCCCTTGCTCCAGAGAAAGTCAGGCACAACCTCCAACATCTTCCCACAGCTGTGGGATGTCAGAGGGAGGTGGAGGAGCCCTGGTGTGCTGGGAGGGCTGTGCTGGTTTGGATGCTTGGTGCTGGTGTCACTGGTGTGAGCCTGCAGCATGGAGCCCTGGTTTTCCATCACCTAATGCAGGAAACCTTCCTGTTTAAATTCTGGAGCTGTGATGTCCCAGCCTCTCTGATGCAGAGTTTGGAGTGATCCTAAGCAGGGTCTTGGCAGGACATTTCCATCAGGCACTCAGGAGTTAGAGGGAGGAAAGGCCCATTAGGTCATGGGCTCCATTCCCCAACCAGGCTGTCCCCTGGGCTTGTCCCCAGGGCTTGGCCAGCCCTGTTATTTCAGGTTCCAGCCAGTGCCACATCCAGGGGAAATTACTCAGCCTGACAGACCCTGCTAGGAGCTCTCCAAGGCCCCAGTTTTTGTCTGTTTAATACAATTTTCCCTCATTTCCCTCTTTTGGGGAGAACGTAAAGCTCAGTGGAAGTTTCACACATTGAAGCGAGCCAAAGGAGAATATGGGTGGTCACTTTGCTGTGTCTGCAGCTGGGGGTGCCCCTCAGGGAACACCTTCCTCTGGGATGGGATGGGATAGAGTCACTATTGAAGCCCATCTGATTCCTGAGAGCACTAATGGGCGTTAATGACCCCAACCAGCCTCACCTGGGACCCCCAGCTCATCCCAGCAGCCCCATTTAAGCTCAGCCCTCTACCCTCAGCTCTTTCTTGAGCTCTGATGGGGGTGAATCTTTGCCTCCTGGATGGGCCATGGACCTTCCCTGGATGGAGTCTCTCTCCTTGTCCTTTTGCTCTCTGTCCCACCTCTGCCCTTGGATGGGCTTCACCCCTCACTGCAGCCTGGTTTCCACACCAGCTTCTGCCTGTGCTTCCCTTTAGCACTGACTGTGCTCCAGGAGGGATCTGCACCTGATCCCTGATTGCCTGGGGCTGCCTGTGGAGCATCTCCCCAGGGGCTGGCATTGTCTGGGCTGTTCCTCCTTGGAATCTGTGCCTGTTAACAAGGCCCTGCCTGCCCCAGCTCCCCACAGCAGCTCCTGGGAGCTGCTCCCTCCCAGCTTCCCTCCCCGACTGCCCCTGCCCGAGTCTGGCACTGGCATGCCTGGGAAGATTCCTGAGCTGCTTTTAGGAGCAAGTTGGATTTGGCAGCTGCAGCTGCACTCCAGGAATCGCCTTCCCAATGCAGGAACAGCCATTCTGGAGGTGTTAGGGCAGAGGCTGAATAGCAGAAGGGTTGGGTTGGGGTGCTGGATGTGCTGTGTGGGCAGTGGGAAGGACAAGGAGAGTCCAAGGTGAGCACAGCTGGGCTGTGAGCTCTGTTTTGGGGTCCAGGATGGAGGTGGAGGGGGACGCTGGGGGTGCAGGATGCTCAGCAGGGGTAGAAAGAGTGTTTGTGTGCAGAGCTGCTCCTTGATGGCCTCTGGAAGGAGAAGGGAAGCCTGGCTGTGGAAGTAAAGCAATTTAGCCCTGGGAATGCTGAAAACTCCAGAGAAAGTGGGATTTTTGTAAAGGAAACAGAGAATTCCTGTAGCAGATGTACAGCCTGGGCTGTTCCTGCCTCTGGCTGCTGCAGCAACTGCACTCAGCAGCCTCAGCATCCCCAGCATCTCCTGCCTGGGATTAGTGTGCTCCCAGGAAGGTGTGACCCTGCTCTCTGGGCTGGTGACAGCCCCTGCAGCTGGGAATCACTTCCCAGGAAATCCATGTCCTTGGGAAGCAGCCTGTGAGCTCCCAGAGCACACAGGCAAAGGGAGACAATCACCCTGCTTGGCAAATCCGTGATGCTCCTGTAGGAACCACAAACGCAGCTGTGCCAGCAGGGAGAGGTGGCCCTTGGCTAACCCTGGAAAGAAGCAGCAAGGAAAGGCTTTGGTGTTGAGGCTGGCTGAGCCCTGAATCAGTGTCCTGAACAACCCCATTGTGCAGCAGCTCCTGCCCCAGAACTGTGGGGCAATGAGCTGCAGAGAGTGCAGGAACCTACTCTTGGAATCCTGTTACAGTTTGGGTTGGAAGGGACCTTAAAAACCATCCAGTTCTACCCCTGCCATGGCAGGGACACCTCCCATTGTCCCAGGCTGCTCCCAGCCCTGTCCAACCTGGCCTTGGGCACTGCCAGGGATCCAGGGGCAGCCACAGCTGCTCTGGGCACCCTGTGCCAGTGTTTAACCAGCCTCACTGTAAAAAAAAAAAAAAAAAAAAAACTTCTTACCTCAAATCTAAATTGTTTAAAGCCACTCCCCCTCTGTTCCCTGCCATCACAGCCTAAGCAGGGAGTGGTGCCCTGCCCAGGGAATATTCCCTGTGTGTTCATTCCAGGGCTGTTCTGATGCCTCAGGTTTGAGCTTTTCTATTTTCACATTCTGTGCTGCTTTAGTCTGTGGGTCTGGGCTTCACATTAGGGGATGGTGAGATCTCTGCACAGAGCAGGGAGACAAAACAATTCCTTCTCCAGCTGGGCACCAAGGACAAATGATCCAAATCTCAGGCCCAGGAGCACAAACAACGTGGGCTGGAGAGAGAAAAACAAGCAGGATGGGACTGCATGGGCTAAAGCTGGAGCTGGACAATGAACTGCAATGTGCAAATGGAGCAGAGCTGATCACAGTGAGAGCCCCCAGGAGCGCTCGTGCATTTTGGGACCATTTGGGTTCACCTTGGGTGCAGCCCTGGCTGGGCTCTTGTGCTGCCCAAGGTGGATCCATGGAGGCCTTTGAATAAATCCCTGCTTTATTCTTTAGCTCTGTGCAGTCTCTGTTCCACGGCAGCTCTCACAAGGCATCAATTCCAGCTGCAGCAGATGTGGGAATCACATCCCTGACAGGATCCACTGAGCTCTCAGTGCCTGTGATCTTCAGCAAAGCTCGACCCTGATGGGGGCTGCAGCCCCTGGAGATGGAATTTTGGAGGTCCTGGCATATCCATTGATGCCAGCAGTGATGGAATCACTCCCAAAAATGCTTGGGACTGAGAGGGACAAACACTCCTGATAGTTTCCTCTCTGTGAGCTCTTTGGTCTTGGATTAATTCCCACGCTGTGCTGATAAACTGTGCTGGCTCTGCCTCTGGGGGTTTTCGGTTCGTCAGGGCTCCCAGGGGCTCAACCCTGCACCCTCTGGCTTGGTCCCAGTTTTTTGGTGTTCCTGCTGCCAAAAGCTGCTGCACCTTCATTTTGCAGAGCTTTAGAGGTTGCCTGGAAACCAGTGGATGCTGTGCCCATGTGGGGAGCTGGGGAAATCCCAGATGACCCCCACAAAAGCCTCATCTCCTCCATTCCTTCCCCTCTTTCCCATCACTGAGCTCTTTCCCATGCAAAATCTTCCAAGGAGGTGGTGTCAGGAGTGACCCACGAGTGTCTGAAACAGATCAAAGCTTTCTGCTTGATTGATTTGTTAGTTTGCCTATTTGGCGTGTGGATATCTCCTGGCAGGTCGCAGCGTGCCCGGGGCTGTTTGTCTACCCTCAAATCAATCTCACACCTCATCCACAGCGGGAATTCCAGGGAGTAAAGGGGCTGGATGCTTCCCAAGCCAGGGCAGATGCTCATGCAGATGGTGCTGGCACAATTCCCATTGACAAATAATCGAGTGGGGTTGTCCAGACCCGCCCAGGAAAGGACTGTGGGGTCTGGAGTGATCCTCCTGGGCTGGACCAAAGATGCTGATCTGTCCCTTGTCCCCACTCCTTGCTGGTGGCAGCGTTGTTGCCACACTGGTGGGATCTGGTTTTAGATGTCTGGGGTCTGCAAGTCTTTGCTAATGGAGAGGAAGAAGAAACCTTGAGGTTTAAAACACATTTTTCCTCAGGTATTCCTGTAGCTCAAAGAGTCTTTAGTTAAAGATGAACTTGGGAAGAGCAAGTCTGTTCACCAAGGGAGAGTGAAAAGCTTCTCATGGTGATGCCAAACAGCCCAGGGCAGGGGCTCTCCCCTGTTCAAACCATCCCAAAAGTTCACAGCACATCCTGAGAGTGGATCCTTTCCTTCCTGGGAATTCCCGCAGGAATTCCTGACCCTGTGATAGGGCTGAACCCTGCTTTGGGGGGGTGTCCCCACCCTCTGCTCAGGGCATGCTGAGGGACACAGCGACTTCTTCCCACTCCTTGGTCTAATTCTTTATTTACAGCATCAACAAGGAAGTTTGGGAAAGGATGAGCAGGATCCCTGTACCCAGCTGCTCCAGGACTTGTGGTTTGGGGCACTTGTGTCCCAGGCTCTGCTTTACAGCCCTGAGCATCCCAACTCTGTGGTTGTGAAGGTACCACCACGGCTGGGGAAGGAATGGCCCTTCCTACCTTTGGGACAGTGGCCTCGAAACTCATGTTGTGGTTCAAAAATCTCACCTGGCTGTTTGTGGAGTTGTCTGAATGGTTTTTGTGATCTGAGTCTGCTGGATTTTTGCACTGGATTTTAATTTTCCCATACTGACACTCTTCTTCCTGCAGGTTTTGTCTGTTGTCCAATTTGTCTGTTTTTCTCTTGCTGGAGAATAAACAGAGCAGAGCCCTTTAGTGGAGGTTTCTCAGCCTACTGAGCATCTCTCTCTTCTCCCCCAACGCAGATGAGGTGAACCTGCTGGACAAAATCACTCTCCATGCCCAGGACCTCAGCAATGTTTCCTTTGGCTACGACCACAGCAAGTGCAGGATCCTGGAGATTGGACAGTACGCGACCCTCAACATCCCCACCAGGGAGGCCTTTGGGGACAGGTAACCTCCCTTCAGGGGGTGGGAATGGGCTGCTGGGGCTCAAAAATAATCTAAGGTGTGGCTGTTCATTTGAGGAGTTCCTTGGAGAGCCCATTCCATGATGACAGGGAGATAACTCAGCTACTCTGTGCTCTGAGCTCAGGGCTTCCTTCATTTCTTACATTTTGGAACAGTTTGTCCTGTCCCCAGAAGTGTCCAAGGCCAGCTTGGACAGGGCTTGGAGCAACCTGGGACAATGGAAGGTGTCCCTGCCTGTGGCAGGGGGTGGGATGAGATGAGCTTGAAGGTTTCCTCCAACCCAAATCATTCTGGGGTTCTGTGATTGTTCTTGGTTGGGTGCAGGAAGGACACCTTGGCTTGGCCCCATCACCCTGTGCTGAGGTTGTGTGGGCAGTGCTAATTTAGGCCTGGCTGCTTCTCTTTGAACCTCTCAACTGGAATGATTGTTGGCTGTTTTTCCCCTTTTTTTTTTTCCTCATCACTCGGTTCATTTGTGCCGTGACTCAAATTTTTTTTATCCTCAGAGCTCAGCTGATGGTGACATCAGCAGCAGCTGCACAATGGCACATGTCCCCTCTTTCCACCAGGTTTGCAGATGAGCTGAGTGTGCTGCTGAAGCTCAGGTACTCCCTGAAGGAGGACACCAGTCTGGTGACCATCCTCAGCCACCGCAGCCACGTGCTCTTCCAGATCAGGATTAACCCCTATGCCCTGGTTTTTGTCACCACGAGGAGGAGGCACTATGAGTAAGTCCCAGCCCAAGCACTGTTTTCCTGCCTTTCCTTCCTTCCTTTTTTCCTCCCAAGGCCAAGGGTCAGGCTTTCACTCTCTGGTGGGCTTGGGGCAGTGCTGAGCTCACCTCAGCAGAAGGAAGGTGATGTCCCTCAGACCTGGCGCAGGTTGTCACTGCCAAACTCCACTGTGCCAAAATGATGCAGCTCTGGGAAACAAAGCAAGGAACAAAAAGGTTCAGATCCCTGGGGATAAATCAAGACCCAAGCCCCAGTCACTTCTCAGACACCTCAAGTGGTTGCAGACATCCCCAAATCCATGGAAAACAAGCAATGGTGTTGTAACATTCTCGGATTGTTCCTTGTGTCTGCACCGAGGACAGACACGTGAGGGACCCTGGGAGCTGCTAAGAGGTGAAGCCTGCTCCTGGATCAGGTGTGGGATGAAGTTTCCTGTTGTGCCTCCTCCCTTTCCCTCAGGTTCCCAGTGTCCTTCCTGGGCGATGGGCACTGGCACCGAGTGGCTCTCAGCATCTCCCTGGAGAGGCTGGAGTTGCACGTGGACTGTCGGCTGGTGGACAGAGTGAGCTGGTCCAACTATTTTGGGATGGGAGTGAACACTGAGGGGCTGATCATCATTGGAGGCCTCATCGAGTCCTTTGAGATCCCCTTTAAGGTGAGAGCTGGGCAGGGTCTGCTCTCCCTGCATGAGTGAGGCTGCAAGTTCCCTCTGATGGAATCCTTTTCCATCGCCTTCTCTTCCCAAATCAGCATTTATTTTCATGCTTGGGCAGGATAAACTTAGCAAAGGCTTGGAATTGTGCAGAGGGCTTGGGTTTGGGTCAGGGCAGCACAAGGGGCACCAGCCAGGTCACCTCTGGACTTGATTTCCACTCGTCCTCTTTGGACCATTCAGAGAATTCTGTGCAGTCAGCATGGAAAGATCTGGCTGGGGAAGTGTGTCCAAGGCTTCAGACTTACAAAGGACGGGGTTACATGGGATATTGGGAAGGAATTGTTCCCTGGGAGGGTGGGCAGGCCCTGGCACAGGGTGCCCAGAGCAGCTGTGGCTGCCCCTGGATCCCTGGCAGTGCCCAAGGCCAGGTTGGAGCAGCCTGGGACAGTGGGAGGTGTCCCTGCCCATGGCATTTTGCATGGAACGCCTGAAGCTGGAGAGGAAACGTTCATTGCCCAAACCATCCTGTAAAGAAATCCCTGGCTATGAGAAGCTGGAGCTGACCTCCCCTGCAGGCCCTTCCAGACCTTTCCCTCTCCTCTGGAAGAAGCAGGAGCATAAACTCTGCTTTCTGTCTCTTCCAGGGCGCTCTCCAACAGCTGACCTTCGTGATGGGGGACCCAGCAGCTGCTGCTGAGCAGTGCCACAGCTACAACTCAACCTGCCCAGGCTCCTTCAGCCTCAACAAGGCCCCGTGGGAGCTCCCAACAGCCTGGCCTCAGGTGTGGCTGGGGGCAGCTGACAAATTTAGGGACTGCTGGGCCAAATTTTCCTTGGTGTCACACGATTCCAAGGAAAGGCCCAACCCAGGGTTTTGCCTGGAATTGCTGGGATCTCCAGTTTGCGATGGGATATGAGGAGGTGGGGTGGTTCTTTTCCATCCCTTCGAGTCACAGATGGGTTTGGTGCCAAGGAGAGTGAGGTAAAGGGAGAGTTTGGGATCCAGGGAAAGCCTGGGGGTGGCTATGACTGGATGTGCTCCTGTGTATGGCAAGGGAAAGCTTTGAGTAATGCTGCAGCTGGAGCTGTGCTTCTGAGAGGAGGTGAAAGCTGTCCTTGGGAATTGGACACCACTCTGGAATTCCTGCCCACTCCCAGCAGCATTGCACCATTTGGTACTTCATCTATCCAGAAGCTGTCCCTCAGTTGCACCAGCATTACTGGATAATGGAAATTTGGGGGACTTTCCTTTCCTTGCGGTGTTCAGCAAATTTTCAATAACCATATCTGTGTCCAAAAGCCCAGATCGCTTCATAAATCCCCCAAAACATGAAGCACCCAGGCTTTCCTCAGGAGCTGGAGTTGCGCCAGGGAAATTCCTCACATCTTAGGTCAGGTACCTTCACAGGAAGTGCTTCATAGGAGCCTGGAAAAAGCTGGAGAGAGGCAAGTGCTGGATGTCAGCACCTGGCATGAGCCTCCCCATGGTGTGAGCCATGTCTGTGGGCTGGGGAGGAGCTGGGACAGCTGCTGGGAAAGGGCAGTGCCAAGGGAGGAACTGGCTGTGCCATGGGGCACCTGCCCTGTCTGGCTCCTGCCCAGGGATTCCTTTGGGATGCAGGAGCCAGCACGTCCAGGCAGGGAACAGGACGCGGTGGCACCTGGGACAGCCCTGCAGTGGCTGCTGCACTCCCAGCACAGGCTGCTTTGGTTTGTGTTGGTTGTTTGAAGAGCAGGATTTGTGGGAAAGCCCTGCTGACGAGGGATTGAGGAGCTGGCTTTGCTGGGAGTGTGGAGCAGGCTGAGTGTAACACTGAGCTGCTTCCGTCCTGCTCTGGGGGAGACAGGAGTGGCCAGTGTAACCCCGAGTGGCCAGTGCAGCCCCTGGTCATCCCAAAATGAAACCTCCATTGTCCCGAACTCTGGAGGCCTGGAGCTCTTCCATGAATGGCTCTGGGGTCTCACCCATCAAGCAGAAAATTTCACTTTAAGCATCACTTTAAGTAAGTTGCCTGCAGGTTACCCCCGGGATAATTCTGCCCCTCATCCCCCCCAGTTCCCATCCCTTGCTGGCCCTCCTCAGGACTGAGGAGCTTCCAAATCAACAGAAACTGCAAAAAACCCACCCAAGCTCTTGAGAGGTTTGATCAGAAGCCATTCCCTGATGTTGCTGGGAAGGATTGGCTCCCACTGTGCATTCCCTGGATGTTTCCTGTGCCGGCAGAGGCAGCTCCTCAGTCCTGGAGCCAGCAACAAACACATGCTGAAGTCAGTGCTGGTCCTTGGGCAGTGATGGTTTTCCTCTTCTCTCTCTCCAACTCTCCAGGGGCCAAAGGAAACCAATGAAATCCAGGATTCATCTACTCAGGTATGACTCCTGCACTGTCCTGCCTCGTGTCCCTGTGCTGTCACCCCCAGGCTGTCTCCTGGGGACAGGAGTTGCTCTAATAAGCAATAAGGCAAAGCTGAAATACCCAGACAATGCTACTAATTATGATTTTCTTGGCTGTTATTGCTATTTTCTTTACTGACGTCTCTCTCTTAAATGGTTTAAATGTTCCTTGCCGTGTCCCAGACCTGGTAGAGGTCATGGTGAGTGCTCAGGTGACCTTCCTGAGCATTTGCACAGAGCCAGAGGGGTGGTGGTGGGGCAGGGAATGAGGTGGATCAGGCCAGGGGATTTGTGGCTCTGCCTGGGAGCTGAGCCAGGCTGGATTAGCCCGGAGGGAAGGAGGTGAGGTCAGCAGGGGGGCAGGATTTGGGATAAAGCAGGATGACCACTGCTCCTGCCCACAGTGGGATGTGCTGCCTGCCTGGGGAGGCGCCCTCCAGGATGTCCCTGCTGTCACTGAGGAGCTGGGAAGGGCTGGAGCTCCCTGTGGGAGGGGGTGGTTGTGGTTCTGGGGCCCTCATTGGCATGGCTTCCTGGGATCTGGTGCTGGGAGAGGGATGGGTGCCCCCCGTCCCACTGCAGCTCCTGGTGCTGAGCTCCTTGGTGGAGCTGCTGTCCCCCAGCTGGAGCTTGGGGCGTGTCCCCAGCTCTTGTGCATGTGCTGGGGACATGAGGGAGTGCTCTGACAGAGGCTGGCTTGCTGTTCCTGTTTTATTTGGGGTTTTTAGCCAAGCTTTGTTGTTCAAGTCCACGCAAACACATCCTGAGGGGAAAACCCGACAGCAAATGCAAATTGTGGTTTGTGTGTGTGTGCCTGAGCAGTTGGAGTTCTTCATTCCCCTCACCCTCCTGGTTGCTGTTAACTCTTTGGGGACCATCTCTCTTCTCTCAGCTGGCTTTCACTGCCTGGCTACACCTGGATAATTCCAAACTGGACCTGGCCAAGTGGCCTTTGGCAGCTGGGTCCATCCCTCTGCTCTGGGCCCAGCAGCTCAGGGGGGACGTGGGTTTGTAATGAACTGAGGTGGCAGAATCACCTTTCCTGGGCACTTATGGAAGGTGGGCTCTGTCATCCTGCTGGATCCTCTCTGGGGTGTGATTCCCACCTGTGGGTTCTCCCAGACCCTGGCAAGGCGTTGCCATAACAAGGAAAGTGGTGAAATTCATAGGTCTGCAGGGGAAAAAGAACAATATTCTGGATTTGGGACAAGTTTATTTTTCAAGCACTTAATAAGGAGCAGAGACGCCTTGGAATATTTGGCATTAAGATTTATTAGGAATAAAAAAAGGAGTTTGGGAGTGATGAGGAGCAGCCCAGCTCTGCTGCAGGCACAGGCCACAGCTCTGCTTTCTAGTTCCTTTGTTCATTTAGAAGTAAATTAGTACATTGGTGGATTCCTTAATTGTTAATTAGAGCTAAATAATTATGGAGGCTCAGGGTGATGGCAGAGGAAGATGTAATGGGGGAAGGCAATAGATGAGTTTGTTACTGGCAGTGATACCTGAATTGCAGCCCACTCCTCTTAGCATTTTTTTTTTTTTTTGAGGAATAAATTGCCATTTATGAGCAATCTTTGGGGCATGGATGGCGTTGAGCCACTTCTGCTGTGTTTTGTTTTCTCTTAGACTGCCTGTCCTGAACGTGACAGGAGGGCTGAGCTGGCTCCTGAACTGAATGGCTTTTCCAAGGCAGCTTAACCTGGGATCCTAAAGCCATTCACCAAACAGTCAAAGCTTACATCCCACAGATTTCCAAAGAGACAAAACTTCACAGGTTTAATTTTCTGGGTAGTCCAAACTAGTTGGGAAATTCCTTCTTGATTTAAAAATGCTGTGAAAGCTCTGTGGAAACACTTGGTTGGGTCGGGGCACTGTTTTCTTGTGCTTAGGTTTGTCAGTGAGCACAGGTGGTATGGGAATCACCCCTTCAGGCTCACTCAATCCTAAAATTCCATCCTTCCTGTCCAGTCAGAGCGGCCCGGAGCCTGTGGAAATCAGGACTTGCACATACTCCTGGTTCTGGGCTTCAAAACACCCGTCCCAAAAGGCTTGGGCTCAGCCCATCCAGACTGACAAAGACAAGCCCTCATGGGGGAACTGTCCCTCCTCCACCTCACCGTTTCCCTGGAGCTCTGGGGCTGCTGGCTCCTTGGATAACGTGGGATAACACCAAATATCCCTGTGGGGAACGTGACTGGCAGCTGGAGCCCAGCTATCTCCCGCTCTCAGGCCTTATCTTGAGGTGTTGTTCCTGACAGCTCTGGTATCTCAGCCCCCTGAAGAGCTCAGAATCCAGTTTCTCCAGCAGGATAAGATCTGTGGATTATTTATTATCCCACAAACCCACTGTGGGATAAATGTAATGACAGGAGCCCGCTGAGCTGAACCCTAGAGGTTTTTAATCCCAAACCCAAGTGCTGTTCCACCCAATCCAAGCCCTCTGCACAATTCCAAGCCTTTGCCAAGTTTATCCTGCCCAAGCATGAAAATAAATGTTGTTTTGGGAAGAGAAGTGCTGTGAGGAGCCTCTGGTGGGAATTACTGCTGCTCTCCAACCTTTTATGAGCTGGCCTCCTGCCTGGGGGCAGCTTTTGTGCCCTTGCTGAATTTTAGGGCTTGTCATGTGCCAGAAGTGTGGCAGTGAGGCCTTGGTTGATCATCAGAAGATTCCCAGGGGATTGTTCTTCCCACCAGTGTCTCGTGTCCTGCTGCAGCTCTGTGCCCCTGTCCTTGGGGAGCCACATCCCTGGGAAGGGCCAGCAGAGCCTTCCTGCCCAGCTGAGGGCCCTGAGCCGTGGCTGCTCCTGACTTTCCTTCGGGAAGGTGAGGCACCGGCGCCCCGGGACTGTGGCAGGAGCACAGGGAACCCTCCTGGCCCCTGCATGGGGGCTTGCAGGGATGCTCAGGATTTTGGGTTGCTTCAGTTTGAGCCTGGGTAGGACATCAGGGGGCCCCAAAAATCCCCCTGGGAAATGGGGCATTGCTGAGGGGTCACAGGGATCCCCAAATAAAAACCATCCTGTTCCCATGGGACACCTCCCACTGCCCCAGGCTGCTCCAAGCCCCGTCCAGCCTGGCCTGGGACACTTCCAGGGATCCAGGGGCAGCCAGAGCTGCTCTGGGAATTCCATCCCAGCCCCTCCCCGCTTTCACAGGGAAGGATTCATTCCCAGTATCCCATCTAAACCTCTTCCAGTTTAAACTGTTCTTCCTTGTCCTGTCACTACATGCCCTTGTAAAAAGTCCCCCCCTCCAAACTTCTTGTAGCCCCTTTAGGAGCTGGCACTAGAAATAATTGATCTGATTTATTTTATAAAAAAATAAATTTTTAAAAGTTTATTATTTATTATTTTACTGTATTCCCTTCCCAAATCCAGCACCCAGGTGTGATGTGGGCTGAAGTCCTGGGACATGGCCCCATCCCCTCCCCAGGAATGAGGGCAGAGCACAGGGGCTGTGCTGAGCTCCAGGAGGGGTTTATCCCCTCCAGAGCCCTGCTGTGGGTGCTGCAGCTCCTCAGGTACAACTGGAACCTGATCTGCTGCTGCCCACAGCCCGTGGCATTTCCTGGCACTTATCCTTCTTTAAATCAGTCCAACCTTGATTTTTGATTTTTTTTTTCTATGATGCAGCCTCTTCTAGGGACTTGATGCTAGAAAATGCTGGGGAAAATAGTTTAAAATAGTCTATTTCTGATCTTGAGTGAATCACATTGTGCCTTTGGCTGTTGGAGGGAAGAGGCATCTATTAAAGAAAAAAATCTGTTTCCTGGGAGAAGACCCTGAGCTTTGAACTCTGTTTTACCCAGCCTGACACAGCTGAAAATGTTATGTTGGTTGTCTGGGCTGCTGAAAACAGGGATGCTTCGAGCTGGGCTTTAACCCCTTTGCCACTGGGGAGTTTTTGGAGTGTGGCACAAGCTGAAAAGCCCTCCAGAGGTCCAGCAGCATTGTTATCTTTGTCAATAAAACACTCTTAGGCTCCTCAGGCAAGATACCAAGTTAGAAACTCTTTCCAAAACCACGGCATTAATTGCATATCTGTGGTTTCCTTATTAATGAGCCCCATATCAGTTGTTCTGTTATTTTGCTTGGGCTCAGCTTGAGGGAAGAGGTCTGTAATTACTCAAAGCTTCCCATTTGCCTTTTTTTTTGCCTTTCTTTTTTTAAATTCCATATTGGCACAACACAAAGCCTTTTCCCAGTCAGTCCCCTGGAGCTTCCCCAGCTTTCTGAGCCAAACTGAGAATTCAGTGCTCATCCTGGGGAGAGCCTGAGGTTTTAATGCTTTTGGGGTGGAATTCTTGGGCTGGGATTGAGAAACCTCTGCTCCTTGTCCCCTCTGGAATGGGAAGTACTTTGTTGTCATTTGGTTATGTCATCTGGATTCTCTAAGTGTGGACAGAACTGGGCTTCTCCAGCTCTTCCCACGTGGTTGCTGTGGTTGTGTCACTGCCACCTGGCAGGTGACAGCGGGGACCCAACATGTGGCTGGGGCAGAGACTTCTGCCTTTATTTTCCTTCTTTAATCCAATTTTCTGCAAGTCACAGACCCTGCCTTGCTTGTCACATGCCAATTCCTTCTTTTTTCCCTTCTGTTTTGTCATCCTTAATGGCTGCTTTCAATCTGGGCTTCTTCCCCACTTCCCAGCTGGAATTTCTGGGAGTTCAAAGCCACATGCCTCACTCAACTCTCACGCTTTTGGACAGCCTCAGAGCTGTTCCCAATTTGTCCCTCTCAGCTGGTTCTCCTCTAAATTTGGCCAGTTTGGAGGAGCAAGGATGGATTCTATTGATTTTGGCTTTTAGTTGTGTTTACACAAACCAATATAATTCAGCTTTGTGCCTCAGTAATTTTTCCTTAGAGCCCCTTTTCCCCTGAGCTCTGCCAGATGGGAGCTTCCTGGGTGGACCTTTCCCATGTCAAGTGTTGAAGTTGAATTAAAACCTCCTTTTCTTTACTGTGTGGGAATTCTGGGCTCCCAGTGCCAGCTGCCAGGTCTGGATGTGGCTTCCCACTGGGATTCCCAGGCGGGCACATCCTGTGGGGCTGTTCTGCACCAGCATCACCTCTTGGGAACCGGAACACTTCAGCTCCTGCAGCGCCTCTCAGCTCGTGGTTCATTCCATTTGGGGATTCTCACCACACTTTTCCTCACCTGCTGGTCCAGTTGCATGGAAATCTGAGCAGCCTGGCCCATGGAAGGTGTCCCTGCCCTTGCAAGGGTGGAGTGAGATGGGGTTTGAGGTCTTTTCTAACCCAAGACATTCCCTGACACCATCTGCCAGCTGTTATCCACAGGTAACTGTCCTTTGGGGAACTGGTTTTTAAATTTCTGGCTGCTGTTGCCCCTGGGGTTAATCTGCCAGTCCTGTGGAGCAGATAGGTGCTGCTGTCCATTCATTTTTCACTTCAAGGTGTACAAAATGAGGCACCAAGTTGCTGGAGCTGAAACTTTCCAGTCGTGGGGGTTGCAAAATGTGTTTTAAGGAAATTACCACTTTGGATCAAAACTAGAAGAATTGGTTGGAGGGAGAAATACAGATCAAGTTGGGATGCTAAAATACATTGATTTTTTTTTCACCATTAAAGGTGTATTTCAAAACCTGCTTTTAATCAGAAACCCCACAAAGCACCAAAAATGTAACATAAAAACTGTACTGCTTCATGGTTTAATTTCTGAAAGAAAAATTCTTTATTTCAACTCTTTTTCAGCTCCCCACTTCAGGTGTTTATGAAAGAATCTCTTTAAACCTAAATGTTAAAAATTTAAAAGTGAAAATTTCCTTTTCTCCTACGTTTGGGATGGGAAGAGCTTGGAAATCTCCAATGTGATGGCAGCAGAGTCAAAGCTTCAGCAGCTCCTGCTGCCTCCCATGGCCACCCCAAATGGGGCTTGGCCCGTGGGGTTCTCACCTGAAGGATCACCCCTTCAGGGAAAATAATTGTTTTTCCTGCTTGCTGCTCCTGCACATCCCCCTTGGTGCTCCCAAGCCCATGGAGCAGAGCAGAATGGTGTCGGAGTTGAGATGGTCACAATCCAAAGCAACACTCCATTTTCACAAGGCTTCAAACTGTTTTTATTCTAGCATGCATGCTTTTCTACATTCTTACAAACTCAGAAGTTTACTCGTTGGTCAGGAAATACAAACCAAGTGCTCATTGGAACAGGCAGTTGCAGGTTTGTCTTATTTATCCTTATTTCTTTCTTGGTTTCTATGTCAACGACCTTGGTAGAAAATTCTTCCGGGGGTGAACATGGATCCTCTTATCAAACTTCTCTCTGGCTCACAGAAGTCTCTGTAAAACCTCTTGCACAGAATGGGAGCCAGGTGAAGGGCTCAGCCCATGGAATGTGGGAAGAAGGAAGGGAAGGACTCTCCAGGTCTCCTTCCCGGCCCTGCAAGGCAAGCGTGGGGCTGCATCTCCCTCTAGTGACTTCTCTCAGCTGGTTCCTCAAGCAGCTCCTCCACCGGGAGCCACCAGGCAGGGCTGGTGCCACCAGCTCCGGGCGCCACACGCTGTCCATGTCCCCATGGAGCCTGGTGGGAGCACGGAGCAGTCTCCAGGCAGGGCTGGTGGCCATGTGGGGCTGCTGGAAATGCTGCAGCTGCTCCAGGAGAGCAGCTCCAGGACCTCCACACCCACCCACAAGCCCAGCCTGAGGTGCTTTCACTGGTGCTGGGTGGAAAAGCAGTGGGATTTTGAAATGCAGGGAACTCTGAAGTTTCATTCCTTTTCCACAGTCGGTGTTTGTGTGTTGAGTGTAGGGATTTCTCCCAGCGTTGCAGTTTTCCCCCCCTCCAAGGGCAGTGCCTGGAGGTTGCAGGACTGACAGAGCCCTTGAGACCTGCAGGCACCATTCAAGGTGACAGCTGAGGACAGAGAGAGCCCTGTGCAAGTCACTGCCTTAAATTAAATCGCTGGAAGCATCCAGGAGGCTCCTCCTGGCCTTGTGACTGTTTCCCCTTCCCAGCCCTCGGAGGTTTGCAGCTGCTTCAGTGGGAAGTTGTGTGGTGGAGGCTCTGAGCTCCCCTCTGACCTGCTGGCACCACTCCCCCAGCAGAACTCCAGGAGCCTTGGAATGTGCAGGAGCAGCAGAATCCAGAGGCTGAAGGGACACATCGATCCCTGCTGTAACTCTTTTAGTGATTGCTCTCAAGATTGGATTTCTGTCGTTAGGCTGTGGGCTCTGGGGAGAGCTCAGAGCCCCTTCCAGGGCCTGAAGGGGCTCCAGGAGAGCTGGAGAGGGACTGGGGACAAGGCATGGAGGGACAGGACACAGGGAATGGCTCCCGCTGGCAGAGGGCAGGGATGGATGGGATATTGGGAATCAGGAATTGTTCCCTGGGAGGGTGGGCAGGCCCTGGCACAGGGTGCCCAGGTGTCCCTGGTGGAAGGTGAGTTCTGGTTTGTAGCTGGGTGCAGTCTCCTGCTCGTTCTGGATGAACTGTCCCAGAATTTGAGGGCTCCTGCCTGGTGCTCACAAGCTGTGCCCTGCATTGTTCCTCCAGCAGCATTCCTGCATGTGGGAAATGAGGAATTATAGAATCATTAAGGTTAGAAATGACCTTCAAGGCCATTGAGTCCAGCCTGTGACCGATCTCCACCTTGTCACCCAGAGCAGAGCACTGAGTGCCACGTCCACTCCACTCATGCCTTGGACACTCCCAGGGCTGGTGACTCCACCACCTCCCTGGGCAGGCCATTGAGCAGGAAAGGGGGGAAAGTGAACTCTTCAAACTTCATTTTTTTCCCTTCTCCCTTTTCAGGACTCCAGACTCACCAGTTCAGATTTGGCCCCGGGGCCACCTTGGCCATGGGAGGATGCCCAGGGGACCCTCAGCCTCCAGCCTGATGGGAGTGCCCTGGCTTCCCTCTCTGCTCACGAGATGCCATCAGCTGAGGAGGAGGAGGGCAGCCTTTCCATTGAGGATGAAGGCTTTGAGCTGCTGAACTCCACCTACAATAAAATCACCGGCCCTGGCAGGCCAGCGCTCAGGAGAAGCTCAGGTGAGTCCATGATTCTCCTCCTTTTCTCCATCACAATTTCTGGGAATTTGACAGTGTTTCATCCACCCAGGAGCCTCCATCAAACCCCCCCGAGCAGCCAAGAAGGAGCGTGGCTCTGATCCCCAGGAGGAGAACATCACCACGGAGAAGCTGTCGGGGGATGCAGGCACGCGGCGGCGGCGGCTCCCGCCCGGCAAACCCCGCCTGGACCCCGTCCCCAAGGTGTCCCCACCAGCTCACTGGGGGGCTGCTCCCAAAGGAAACGTCCCCAAAGGTCCCCTGAGGGCAGGGGCAGTGCTGGGTGTCCCAGATCCTCCTCTTGGAGCGGGACACCCCGGATTGTGGGTGGCACGTGGATGCCAGGGCTGTGTGAAGCCGGGACCACCGGGGCTGCCGGGACCTCCCGGGCTGCCGGTGAGTGGAGGAGGGGAGGGAGGGGTGGGTGGTGGGAAAAGGCTGCTGAGATAGGGGAAACAGCACAGGGAAGGCTTCCCCAGGGTGGGAAATGTTCCCCAGGGTGAGGAAACTTCCCCAGGGTGGGAAACCTTCTCCAGGGTGGGAAATCTTCTCCAGGATGGGAAACCTTCTTCAGGGTGGAAAATGTTCCCCAGTATGGGAAACCTTCCCCAGGATGGGAAACCTTCTCCAGGGTGGAGAAACCTTCTCCAGGGTGGGAAATGTTCCCCAGGGTGGGGAAAGTTCCCCAGGGTGGGAAATGTTCTCCAGGGTGGGGAACCTTCCCCAGGGTGGGAAATGTTCCCCAGAATGGGAAACCTCCAGGATGGGAAACCCTGCCCAAGCTGGGGAACCTTGCCCAGGATAGGAAACCTTCTCTGGGATGGGGAACCTTCTCCAGGGTGGGGAACCCTCCCTGTGCAGGCACAGTGGGGCTGTGCATTGACCTTGTGAAAAGGTTTTTGATATTCCTGGAGAATTCTTCAGAAAGTTCACTGAAAACTGGAGAGAAGATGTTTGCCTTGTCCTCCTTGCTCTAGAGATGGTCTCAAATCATTTAGCCATACTGTGGGTTTTTATGTCACACTGGTCCAGCCCAGAATTAGGATGAGGGGATCAGAGAGGACCAAGCCATCTCCTCCAGTCCCCACACCAACCCCTGCACCCACCCACAGACCCAACTGGCATCGTTTTGGCTTCTTCACCCCCAAATTGATGACAGGTTGAAAGCAGAGTGTTGAGTTTACCTTTTAATAAGTTCTGACTGTTTTTCAAGTCATTCAGTCATTGCAAAGGATGAAAAAAGGGAAATTTAGGAAAAAAAAGGTAAATTTAGACTAGAGAAATGTTTAGAGGAGTCACGTCTTCATTGAGGATGAAAAAAAGGCAAATTGTAAAAAAAAGGTAAACTTGAAATAGAAAAAGCTTTAGAGGAGTCTTGTCTTCATTGAGGAGTAGCTGAAAAATGGTTTCAAATATTTTTCCATGTTTGTTTACTCTGCCAAAACTATTCCCCTCATTTGATTCCATTTTCTTAACAATTTCTTTAGGAAATTTTATTTTATTTTATTTTATTTTATTTTATTTTATTTTATTTTATTTTATTTTATTTTATTTTATTTTATTTTATTTTATTTTATTTTGTTTTGTTTCATTTTATTTCATTTTATTTTATTTTATTTTATTTTATTTTATTGTGACCCTGGGCACCTTCTCTTCCCTTTTCCTTCCATCCCTGTGGAAGCTGTGGGCTCTGCCATGGGGCTCGGGGGGATTCTGCAGGGCCATTTCCATGGCTGTGTTTGAGGAACCTGGCACTAAATCCATCATCCCTGAGCCAGGCTTGGTTTAAATTTAGGACTGCTAACTTCCCCCTCAAGCCATCTCCTTGCTGCTCCAGCTCCTGCCTGCAAAAATAGAAGAAAAATGGCAAAAGGAACAGATGCTGGAGGCTGAAAAAATCCCAGGAGCAGAGGAAACGTCACGACGTGTGACAGCCCTGCTGTCCCCCAGCAGGAAGAGGGAAACTGCTTTCCTCTGCTGGAGAAAGGCTGGAGATGGGCTTTTTGTCCTTGGTCCTGATGTCCTGGATGGAAACACCGGTACCAGGGCTCCATCCCAGCTTTAGGAGCTGACAGGAAGGATGGAAAAGGGCTCTTGAGGGCATGGAGTGACAGGACAAGGGGAGTGGAAAAAGAGCTTGGAAAAAGAGCAGATTTAGATGGGATATTAGGAAAAAAATAATTTCTCTGAGGGTGGGGAGGCCCTGGCACAGGGTGCCCAGAGCAGCTGTGGCTGCCCCTGGATCCCTGGCAGTGCCCAAGGCCAGGCTGGACAGGGCTGGGAGCAGCCTGGGACAGTGGGAGGTGTCCCTGCCATGGCAGGGGTGGCACTGGATGGAACTTCAAGGTCCCTTCCAGCCCAAACCAGGCTGGGATTTTATGTAGCACTGAAGCTCAGTGGTGGGACATGCCAGCCATGGCCAGAGCCATAAGATGTGTCCCCAGCCTGGCAGCCTTCCCTGAGGACTGAGGGCAGGGCCCCCATGGAGAAGGAACTGAGCCATGGAGCTCTGTGGGCCTCAGATTTGGTGACCTTCAGGCTCAGAACAAAGCTGGTGTCTGGAATCGAGGCTGTCAGAGCTGCAGCAGACACAGGCAGCGGCTGTCAGGCAACACCTTACAGGGAATTTGCTGTCACCCCAAAAGGCCAGGATCTCCCACCTGGCTGGTTCTGCCTTGGTATGCCCTGAAGTGGGGTCAGCCCTTGGCCAAAATGTGAATTTTTACCCAGATCACATCTCCCACCAGTTAAAAACAGCAGATATTTTTGTCCTTGTCCAAACACCTATTGGAGTGTGGATATTATTCAATTTCAGTGGATTTTTTTTCCCTAACATATTGCCTGTCCTCCCCAGGTGTCAGGTGATGTTCTCCTGCTCCCCTGCCTGCTCTGGGGTGTTTCTGTGGTTATGCTGGGTGGCACAGGTCAGCTGCTGGTGCCAAGGCAGGAGCAGCCAAACCAGGGGGCCCTTCCCACCCCACACTGGCTTTTGGGGTATTTCTTGGGGACTGGAAGCTGCTGGTTGGCTCTGAATCAGCCATTTCAGTCCCTTCTTCCCTGGGGCTGTGGCCCTGGTCACTCAGTCTATGTGGGATGTCCCCTTTGGGGTCACAGCTCTGCTGCTTTGCCTTTCAGGGCTGTCCTGGCAGACGGGGACTGGTGGGACCCAAAGGAGACAAAGTGAGTACCCACAAAAACAGGGGCGGGTCCAGTATGGGCTGTGGGGTCTGGGGCTGACACCACCATGCTTTGGGTTGGTTTGGGGGTTTTTCATCCAGAGGGCAGTGGGAGCTCTGCAGCTGCAGGGCAGTAGCCCTGTCTGTGGGTTTGGAAGAGGAAGGAACTGGATTTAGTTAAGCCCAGGCTCAGCATTAAGCCATGCTTGAGTTCTGGGGAGTTTTGGGCACCACAATATGAAAACTGACATTGAGTTATTAGAGAGTGTTCAGAGAAGGCCACAAGGGAAGGGTCTGGGTTGGCCCGTGAGGAGCAGCTGAGGGCACTGGGATTGTTCAGCTGGAGCAGGCTGAGGGCAGAGCTCCCCGGGGGCTGCAGCTCCTCCCGAGGGGCAGCTCCCATCTCTGCTCTGGGACAGGGACAGGAGCCAGGGAACGGCTGGGGCTGGGCCAGGGCAGGTCAGGCTGGAGAGCAGGAAAGGTTCTTCCCCCAGAGGGTGCTGGCACTGCCCAGGCTCCCCAGGGAATGGGCACGGCCCCGAGGCTGCCAGAGCTCCAGGAGCGTTGGGCCAGCGCTGCCAGGGATGCCCAGGGTGGGGTTGTTGAGGGTCTGGGCAGGGCCAGGGGCTGGGCTGGGTGATCCTTGGGGTCCATTCCAGCTCAGGATATTTCTGATTCTGTGACTGAGCTGCCAGGACAAGCTGCTCTCTTCCCTTTGGGCTCTCAATGGGAGATGGAGCAGCGTCAGCTCAGGTCACCTGGAGGAGGGACGCTGCTGTGTCCCAAAGCCCAGCCCCATTTCATGTCCATGAAATCATCTTGCAGGGACTGCATTTGTCCTGCAGCCCCAGGCTGCCCTCCCTGCCCGGCCCCTGGCACTGCCCTGACTCAGAGCCTGTGTCCAGCCTGGCTGAGGCCCAAATCCCTGCTGGTTTTAAGGAGCTGCCCTTGTCTCTGCAGGGATACCCAGGGGCCATGGGGAGGACGGGTCCCCCAGGTGACCCTGGCCCTGCTGGCACCCCCGGTGTCCCCACCATTGTCCTCTGGAGGAACTCCAGGGAGGACTGGCAGTCGTTCATGGTGAGTTACAGCCACAGAGGACAAGTGCTGCACTCGCACCTCCCCAGCAGCGCCCTGCATCCCTGGGATGGGATGGGATGGGATGGGATGGGATGGGATGGGATGGGATGGGAGGAAGGGTTTGCTGTGGCTGAGATTCCTCATTGTTGGGTGGGAGGTGGGGGCAGAGGGGACATGCCAAGGAGGGAGGTGCAGCTCACTGCGGGTGGCTCTGTGGGTGGAATGGGATCAGTGTGTGCCCTGTCCCTCTGTCCCCTGTGACTGACCAGGACACCTTGGCCCCCCATGGTCCATCCATCACCTCCCTGGGATGGTTCTGCAGGACAGGGCCCAGGGAAGATCTGAGCCAGGCACGGGCAGCCCTTCTCCTGCTCTGTGCTGCTGATTAAAAAGCCCCTGTCCTGTCTCCCACCCTGTCCCAGCTCCCTGCTGTGCCCCAGCCTTTGGCTCGTGGGGTTTGTGCCCATCCAGCTCTCTGAGGTGTTTTCTCACCTGACCCACTGGAGCAGGACGGGGGTCTGTGGGGAGGCAGGAGTGCCTCAGGCACTGCACAGCTGGATGCAAAGCTCCAGGGATGACTCCAAAACTCACTGAACAGCCCAGCCAGGCTCATCAAGAACTCCCAACTCCACACAGCGCAGCCACTGCTGTGATTAAGCTTAATTCTGAACTCCCTGTGGAGCGTGGCCTGGCCAGGGCAGCAGCTGAGGGCATTGGGTTTCTAAATGCCCCAGGCACTTTTCCTGGGGCTGGGAATGCTCTTTGCTTTATCCTTCCATGGCTCTGCTGTCCCTCTGGGCCCTGCAGTGTGGCACGATGCTATCAGTGGCTTCAGGGGCAGAGCAACGGGCTGGTGAGAGCTCAGGCTCCGCACTCCGGCTCTCCACAATGGCCATGGGCAGGATATTTGAGTTCTCCACGGCTCGTTCACTGGGGAAGAGCCGTCATTGCATCCTCTGCTCCGGGGCAAATGCCCGGGATTCCGGGGAGAGGATGCAGCAGGAGGATCTCTGCTCTGCCAGCACAGCACACCCGGGGTGGGGATGGTGCTGGAGGAGGAGGATGGTCCTCTGCTGGTCTGGATCTGAGCTTGGATTATTAACCTGCTGGGAATCCTTGGGCCAGACCTTTGTGGTTGTGGGTTGGACTGGATCAAAGCAGAGATCAGATTCCTGCTGGGAAGCGCAGGACAGTTGATCATCTGCTGAAGTTTTGGTTCACCTGGAGAACCTCCGTGTTCATCCTCCTGCTGCCTAGGGCAGGAGCTGTGCAGCTCTCGGTGCTGCCAGGATCCATCACGGGCACACAGTGTGTGCAGGAACAAACAGGGATAGGACAGAGGCAGCTGGATGTCTCCATGCCAGGGATCCCCTTCCAGCAGGGCAGACCCCTCCCTGATCGATTCCTGCTCTCAGGGCACACTTACAGCACTTGGCAGAGCTGCTCCCATCCTTTGCTCTGCAGTCAGAATTCCCTTTATTTTCCCCTTGCGTGTGTTTGCAAAGAGCCCTCAGGCCTTGCCCTCCTGCAGGCAGAAACAGCCACACCTATGGATGTTGCCGGGAGCTCCTTGGTGTCCCCGCCTGGGAGTGCTGGAGGGAACATGTCCCGTCTGTGCTCGGGAAACCAAAGCTGGAGAGATGCTGCGTTCTGGCTGTGGGCTCTGCTGCTGTCCCCTGGCCCTGGGCTCTGTGCTGTCCCCTGGCCCTGTGCTGTCCCCTGTCCCCTGTGCTATCCCCTGTCCCCTGGCCCTGTGCTGTCCCCTGTCCCCTGTGCTGTCCCCTGGCTCCGTGCTGTCCCCTGTCCCCTGGGCTCCGTGCTGTCCCCTGGCTCCGTGCTGTCCCCTGTACCCTGTGCTGTCCCCCGGCTCCGTGCTGTCCCCTGGGCTCCGTGCTGTCCCCTGGCTCCGTGCTGTCCCCTGTCCTGTCCCTTGTCCCCCGGCTCCGTGCTGTCCCCTGGGCTCCGTGCTGTCCCCTGGGCTCCGTGCTGTCCCCCGGCTCTGTGCTGTCCCCCGGCTCTGTGCTGTCCCCTGGGCTCCGTGCTGTCCCCTGTCCTGTCCCTTGTCCCCTGGCTCCGTGCTGTCCCCTGTCTCTGTGCTGTCCCCTGTCCCCTGGGCTCCGTGCTGTCCCCTGTACCCTGTCTCTGTGCTGTCCCCTGTCCTGTCCCTTGTCCCCTGGGCTCCGTGCTGTCCCCTGTCTCTGTGCTGTCCCCCGGCTCCGTGCTGTCCCTTGTCCCCTGTCTCCGTGCTGTCCCCTGTCTCTGTGCTGTCCCCCGGCTCTGTGCTGTCCCCTGTCCTGTCCCCTGGCTCCGTGCTGTCCCCTGTCCTGTCCCTTGTCCCCCGGCTCCGTGCTGTCCCCTGGGCTCTGTGCTGTCCCCTGGGCTCTGTGCTGTCCCCTGGGCTCTGTGCTGTCCCCTGTCCTGTCCCTTGTCCCCCGGCTCCGTGCTGTCCCCTGGGCTCTGTGCTGTCCCCCGGCTCCGTGCTGTCCCCTGGGCTCTGTGCTGTCCCCCGGCTCTGTGCTGTCCCCTGTCCTGTCCCTTGTCCCCCGGCTCCGTGCTGTCCCCTGGGCTCTGTGCTGTCCCCTGGGCTCTGTGCTGTCCCCTGGGCTCTGTGCTGTCCCCTGTCCTGTCCCTTGTCCCCCGGCTCCGTGCTGTCCCCTGGGCTCTGTGCTGTCCCCCGGCTCCGTGCTGTCCCCTGGGCTCTGTGCTGTCCCCCGGCTCTGTGCTGTCCCCTGTCCTGTCCCTTGTCCCCCGGCTCCGTGCTGTCCCCTGTACCCTGTCTCTGTGCTGTCCCCTGTCCTGTCCCCTGTCCCCTGGCTCCGTGCTGTCCCCCGGCTCTGTGCTGTCCCCTGTCCTGTCCCCTGGCTCCGTGCTGTCCCCTGTCCTGTCCCTTGTCCCCCGGCTCTGTGCTGTCCCCTGGGCTCTGTGCTGTCCCCTGGCTCTGTGCTGTCCCCTGTCCTGTCCCTTGTCCCCTGGCTCCGTGCTGTCCCCTGTCTCTGTGCTGTCCCCTGTCCCCTGGGCTCCGTGCTGTCCCCTGTACCCTGTCTCTGTGCTGTCCCCTGTCCTGTCCCCTGTCCCCCGGCTCCGTGCTGTCCCCCGGCTCCGTGCTGTCCCCTGTACCCTGTCTCTGTGCTGTCCCCTGTCCTGTCCCCTGTCCTCCGGCTCCGTGCTGTCCCCCGGCTCCGTGCTGTCCCCTGTCCTGTCCCCTGTCCCCCGGCTCCGTGCTGTCCCCCGGCTCCGTGCTGTCCCCCGGCTCCGTGCTGTCCCCCGGCTCTGTGCTGTCCCCTGTCCTGTCCCCTGTCCCCCGGCTCCGTGCTGTCCCCCGGCTCCGTGCTGTCCCCTGTCCTGTCCCCTGTCCCCCGGCTCTGTGCTGTCCCCCGGCTCCGTGCTGGCCCGGTCCCCGCAGGGCTGGCCCGGGCCGATCTCAGGGGAAGGCAGTGTCTGCCGCGGGGGCCGTGGGCCACCCCAAAGCCACGCAGGGCCATGGTGTCTGTGGCCCCGCGACCCCGGCGCTGCCGCGGCAGAACGCCAAGCCCTGGGCTGGGATTTGCTAATCTCAGCTGAGATAAGGCCGGGGTGGAACTGGCTGCCCCGGGGATGCGGCGGGCAGCCGCAGCTCTGTGCTTTGGGGCCGTGCTGCTCGCAGTGCCCGTGCTGGGGGGATTGGGGCTGTCCTGGGCTGTGTTGCTGGCCCAGCCCATGGAAATGCGGGGCAGGGAAGGTGCCCCGCAGGCTCAGGGCCGCTGCAGGAGGACGGGCTGGGAAAACGAGGGATGTGCTGGCTGTCCCAGCGCGGCTGGGGCTGCCCTGCTGCTCTCAGCCCCTCCCGCTCCCTCCCCCTGGAAAACAGCCTTTGTTGTTAACTGGAACGGAGGAAAAGCAGCTCAAGGCCGCTGTGATTCCAGCCCAAGCCCCTGCCCTGTGTTTGTGCTCCCCAAGTGTTGACAGATGCTGGCTTTGCCAAGAAGTTGTCTCGCTGTGGCTGGAGGGCAGGAACTGCTGCTGCCTTGTTCTGGAGCTGCCTTCAGCAGTGGGGAAGTCCCAGAGTCCTGGGAAGGAGAACTGGAGCTCCCACAGTTACTGGAGAGCTTAATCTGCACCAGACTCCTTTCCTTTTATCCAGCCCCTTGAAAACAGGGGTCAGGCTGGGCAATGGGGCATGGGAACCTCAGAGGGAAAGGAAAAATCGATCCTTGAGGAAAAAGAGGGAACTTTTAGGGATGTGCTGCTACTGCAGGGTTGGCATCTGCCATGGTGGGGGTGGCACAGCTTGGGGATGGCCATGGGGTGACTGCAGAGGGTGGCACAGGGTGGGCAGCCAAAGCTCTGCCAGGCCTGAGCTGCTCCCCCAGGGCTGCTGAAGGTTTCTCTGCCCTGAAGGTTTCTCTCCCCCAAGGGTTCCTCTGCCCTGAAGGGTTCCTCTGCCCTGCTCCCAGGCTGCAGTCCAGGAGCCCAGATCCCCATGGCTGCTGCTGCTCCCCATCCTCCCTCCCCTCCCCTTGTGCTGCTCCCCGCTCCCAGAGCTGCAGCAGCAGCAGAGCTCCGACTGTTTCCTGCTGGAATTGCAGAGCCCATTAACTGCTCTCCCCCTCCCTGGCATCTGCTGCTCCGAAATCCGAGTCCGTGTCTCAGGTGGGATTTTGTCTTCCTTCTTTTTAAAAGGTTGGATGAAATCATATCCTGTCCTGAGCGAATCGGAGTTCACCGATTCCTGAGACAAGGCAAAAGCCTTGGCTGTGCTCCAACCTCCTCCAGAAAGGTTTTGGGAGTGGATTTTTAGGGGAATGAGAACTGGCTGGACAGGAGGAGCATGGTCCTGCCAGGGGCTGCACCGTTCACCCACGGAAATCAATTTGGGATCAGCCTGAAAGGAGCAGGGATGCCATCCATCACCTGCCCCAGAGTGCTGGTCACTGCTAGGAATATTTCCATCTCTTGAAAGCTCTGGGTTTATTTTCCTTCATGAGTTCCTTGGCTTTTCCCCTCTCTCCCACTGGTAGTGGGGGACAGATCCTTGGAGCAGGAGACAGGAGGGGTTTACCAGTGCCCTCGAGATTGAAACTGGGGAGAACAGAGGAATGCTGCCCCTCCAGCTGCCTGGGATTGGGATGCTGGATAAGGAAAGGGATTTCTGAACCATTGATGCGAGCCAGGATTTGGAGGAGCTGCCTGGACTGTCGGTGTGGGGTCACCATGGGAAGGAGGAGGAGAAAGAAAGATGGATTTTGCCCCCCTGTGCTGCTGGTAGCTGGAGATGGACATTTTATTTCCTGGACCCCTCCCAAAATTTGGGAAAACTTGGCTTGGAAGTGTGCAGAGAGGAGGCTGCACGAAGTGGTCTTAGGACCTTTATTTGGAAGGAAATATGATGGGATTAATCCACCCTGGGCCTTTCAGGTGGGTTTCCCCTTCTCTGTGGTCATCTGGTCTTCGGAAAAATTGGAAGTGCATCCAAGATTTGGCTGCTGGGAGCAGCAAGAGGAAAGCCTACTTGGGATCTGCTCCTCTGGGTTTTCCAGAGGCTGGAGGAGATTCCCCACGTGGAGTAACCTGCAGGGTCAAACCAGCTGATTTTAGTTTAAAATCTGGCAGTCCCTGTGCTCACCACCACCACATTTCTGACCTTCCCATGTTCCAAACATTTTGGTGTCCCAGGGCTGCAGGGCACCTGTGGAGGAGATGAATTTCACCAAACCCAGGAGAAGTGGGCTCTCTGCCTAATTTTCTACTGAAGTAGTTCCTTATTTCCCACACCTTATCCTCAGATTGTCCTTCCTCCTATGCCTCGCATGCACTGAGTCTGAAATAAACAAATTAAAGGCGTGGTTCATTGCTGCATCTTCCCAAGACAAGGAGAAAGCCAACAAAAAGGGATTTGGGATTATTTTTTTTAACATTTTGCTTTTCCCCCCTCATTTTCTTCCAGCAATCATCATTTTACCAACTCCTGCATGCGGGCTGGCCGGTGAGTGCTGCTTTGGTCACTTTGAGTTTGGATTTTTCCTCGTTGGCAGCTGAGTTCTCCTTGCTCCAAGCACTTGATGGGTTTTACCAACGTTTTTTTTTTTTTTTTTTTTTTTTTAATCCAGAGAAAACCTGGAGCTCCTGGGCCCCCAGGACACCCTGGGAAAACAGGAGCACCCGTAAGTACCAAAGTCCTGCTGTCCTTTTGGTGGCCTTGTGCCACTCTGGCTGCCCTGGGGACACTTTCAGGGTGGATGTCCCCAAGCACTCAGGCTGGGGCCGCTGCTGTGCTGTAATCAGGGGCTTTGGGATTGGGTTTCAAAGCAGCCTAATGGATTTCTTGTCTGCTTCCCACTGAAACCCGGGATGTTTGATATCCAACTCCCAGGGTTGTCCTGGCAGCTGCAGCCCCTCTGCTCTGCCAGCTGAGCAGGGCTGGCTGCGTTTCCTGGGGCATCAGGTTCCAGCCCTTGTTTTTGGGGAAGGGACCATGTGGATCCCTCCCAGAGGCACAAAAACAAGGCAGGGAAGGGCTGGGGCAGGATTTGTGTGGGGCCAGCCTGTGCTGGGGGTCTCAGCCCAATGCCCACTAGCTTGGCATTGCTGGGTGATGCTTCCCCCCCATCTGGCCATAAGGCAAAGGAAAAGAAGGCAAAATTCTCTGTCCTGGAACCAAAGGAGTGGGAAAATGGATCCGCTGCTGACTCCAAACCTGCCCTGGGCATGGTGGGCAGGGTGGGGGTGCCAGGGATGTGAATTATCCCACTGTGCTCTTCCCAAGGTCACCTCTGGGCATTGCTGCTTGTCCTGCCAGCCTCCACAGGGCTCGGGGCAGGATGGGGGGACACCGTGGGTGACTCAGTCCCTGTTTGTGCACAGGGAGCCTGCGGAGCACCGGGACAGCCGGGCGAGAAAGGCCAGCGGGGGTACACGGTGAGTGAGGGCTGGGGGGGTGTGGGAACACTTGGGACAGGTTGATTGTGCCCTCAGGGCTGCCCTGGGACCCTCAGCAACCCTGGCCCTCTTGGATCAGCCCATGCCTGGGTGAGGGAGAGTCGTGATGGGCTTGGGGACAGCTTGGGAATGGTGTGCCCGGTTTGGAGTGATGGGATCGATGCCCTGGTCTCCTCCCTGCTGTGCCAGGCAGGGGTGGCTCTGCACAAAGTCATTCTCCTGCTGCTCCTCTTGTGCTGCAGTACCAGGGATGGCTCAGTCACAGCTCAGCACAGCCCCTTTGGGTGCTGCACACCTCCGGGTGACGCCCTCCCAAAGTCCTTTTGTCACCCCCTAGAACCCCCCCAGCTCTGCATGGGACGGGTGAGCTCTGCCTGTGCCCTCCATGGGGATCCCTCATGGGATCCCATCTCCCCTGGGGTTGCCCAGCTCAGCTCCCTGTGGGATTTAGGTGCCCTGTGGGTACCAGGAAAGGAGAGCAATGTCCCACTCTCCCACACCACTGCTCTTCAGCCTGCCTGAATTCAGGACTGCACCAGGCTCAGGGGTAAAGCTGCTCATGGATCCTGGGGTGGATCTGCTCTGACTCCTGCATGTGGGAAAGGGTCAGGAATGGCTTTGAGGCAGGAGCTTTCACTCGACCTTCTCTCACTGCATTTCTCCTTCCCTGCCCTCCGTGTTGCTTCCTGATGTGCAACCCCTTGCTCCAACTATCCCAGGGATTTGGAGGAGAACCTGCAAAGATCCACCTGCCCGATGCTTGCAGCCCCTGATGCATAGAGCTTTTCCCCAGCTCCGGAGCCAGGGACAGGCAGAGCTCAGAGTTTCTTTATTGCTTTCATAATGTGGATATTTTAATTTTCCATGCTTGGATTTTTGTCCCCAGGGGGAACCCGGGCTCCAGGGCTTACCAGGACGTGTGGGATACCCCGGATCTGATGGTTTCCCTGGCTTGGATGGCAAACCTGGGCCCTGGGGGCTGCCAGGGGAGCAGGTGAGCCATGGGCAGGCAGGGCCAGGGAAGGCTCAGGATCAGGGGGAAGCTGGAGCTCCAAACCCTGGGCTGGAGACAAGGAGTTCCTAAAGCTGCCCTTCCATTTCTTGCCTCCTTTAGAATATTTCTCCTCATCCCCCAAACCAGGCAGGCCTCAATTAGTGCCTCGAGGTTTAGATTTGCCAGGAATAAAAGGGTTGTGGGGCATCCCACACGGGCATTAAGGGGCTGGCATATCCAGAGCTGCAGCTCCTGAGTGTGGTGGGTCTGAGCAGCAGGGCTGGGCTGCTGCACCTGGACTCCCTCGTGGAAAATAACTGCAAATCCTGGAATGCCTTGGGTTGGAAGGGACCTTAAAATCATCTCATTCCACCCTGTGCCATGGGCTGGGACATCTTCCACTAGACCAGTGGCCTTGAGGGCTCAAAACTGGGAGGGTGAGCAGGAAATGAGAGTCATTCCGGAATGCCTGGGTCGTGTCCAGTCCAGGAATCTGGTTCCTTGGTGCCTGCCCTTGTCCAGACCCTGGCAGCAATCCCTGGGGAATACAGGCAACGCTCCTGGGCTCGGGAGCTTTTTCAGGGGGTTTAGAGGGCAGGGGCTGGGGGGTGCTGGAAAGTCTGGGGCTCTCAGCAGCTGCTGGGGAGCAGGGGGGACACGGGTGGCAGCCCCTCAGTGCCTGCCCGGCTCCTTCCTCCCCTTCCCAGGGCCTCCAGGGCTTCCAGGGTGACCGAGGGCTGGCTGGGGACAAGGGAGAAGAGGTGAGTTGGCTCTGGCTTGCACAGCCATGGGCACGATGAGGTGTCAGCCCCAGTCCCAGCAGTGCCAGCTCCAGCAGGTGCTCCCAGTGCCAAACCCAGCACCTTTCATACTGGTCGCACTGGTACCAGCACTGCTCCTGCAGCTCCTCCCCAGGGCTTTGTCAGCCAGGATGGAAAATGTCCATAAAACAGTGAATGCTGGTGGTTTGTCACCCTTTAATTTTTTAATTTTCCATCACTTAGTCTTCTTCAGACCAACATTTTTAGAGCTGCCAGGTGATTTTTGGGCTCCTCCAAAGACTGATCATCCTGGTGGGTTTGAGATCTAATTTCTTTTTGCAGCAGCAGTCCCATGTGGGTTATCAGATCCCTGTTCTGGGCCACACTTTGTGCCCTCCTGCCCTGTGTCACTGCTGTGGGTGACATGGTGCCCGAGGAGCTGCAGGGAGGTGACACCATGGTGGGCACCAGCAGCCAGGCTTTGCCCCATGTGGCACAACCTTGAGGGTCCCCATCCTCCTGTCCCACCCTGATTGTGTCCTTTGAGGCACAGCAGCCACACTTTAACTCCTGGTGGCCCAGCTGGGGCTCATCCTTGTTCCCATTTCATCCTTGTTCAATTTCAGGGTTTCTTGGGAGAACCTGGACCAGCTGGGGACAAAGGAGAGAAGGGAGTGAAGGTGAGGGTGGCTGTCCCTGCACCTCACAGCCCTGCCAGGGTGGGCAGGGGTCTCTCCTTCCCTGCCACAGCCCCCCAGCCCCAGGTCCTGCTCTCCTCCATCACTCAGGCTGCTCTTGGCTTTTCCAGGGGGTGAAGGGAGAGAATGGGCTGCCAGGTCCTGCAGGGCTCCAGGTGAGTTACCTGGGGAGCTGGAGGTGTCCCACACGCTTCCCTCCGTGCCCTTTGCTGGCCTGACCCCTGTCCCTCTCTGCGATGTCCCCAAGCTCCAGCCCACACTCTCCTGGCTTTGGCAAAGCCCTCGTGGGCTCTGTGTTGTCCCTGCCCCTCCTGTGAGGGAGGGGACAAAGGCAGTGTCACCTCAGGGTGCTGACACCTCATTCCTGGCTTCTCTCCCAGGGGCTGGCGGGGCTGAAGGGTGCCATGGGCTTCCAGGGCCCTGCAGGGCCGGAGGTGAGTGGATTTCCCTTCTCTGTGCCCTCCCCAAAGGGGTGCAGGAGTGGGGATTCCCACTGGGAAGAGGGGTCTGAGCAGGGATTTGCACCCAGGCACGTTGGGGCCTTGCCTCCAGCATTTCCCATCCCTGTTCTGGCTGGGGACGAGGAGAAATGAAGAGAAATGAGCTGTTCCAGAGCACACTGGGATTTATTTTAGGTGGCCACCTCCAGCTGAGATGAATCCCAGGCTGGCAGCAGTGGTTTTTCCAGGCTGCTCTCAGCATATGGATAGCTCAGTGCTCCCACATAACTGGGAGACATCCTGTCCAGGAGAGGGTTGGAAAAGGATTTGAAAGGAAAACTGAAGGGGTTTGGTGGTGAATGGATGAATTCTCCAGCATGAAAGGGAGCTGGGGTTGGTCAGCAAATGTCCAAGGGGGCATCAAACAGCTGATGTGAAGAAATGTGGGAAATGATGGGAAATGATGTGAAACAAAAGGGGGATTTGTGCTGAAGGAGAGAATCAAAACAAAATATTTTTTTTTGTTTTGTTTTTTGTTTTGTTTTTTTTCTCCTGCTGCAGGGAGAAGGTGGCTCAGTGGGTCCCCCGGGCCCTGCTGGTTCCATGGTGAGTCTCAGGGTTTGGTACAGATGGAAGTTGAGGCAGCAGAGCTGCTGCTGCCCAGAGTGCCACCTGGTTCATCCCTTGTTCTAACTGACACCTAAAATGCTGCATTTGGTTAAAACCATCCTTGGCAGCGGGGGAGGACTGCAAAAGGACCAGTGGTGTTAAAACTCACCAGCAAAGCCCTCCAGCATCCCCAGTAGCCCCGGGATGCTCGGAAGTCCCTGTCCCACCTGCCCTGTGGGGCTGAGCAGGGTCTTGCCTTGCAGGGAGAGCCCGGCCAGCCGGGATCCGTGGGATGCCGAGGCATCAATGGCTCTCAGGTGGGTGTGCCCGGTGCCCATCCTTTGTTGTTTGGGATTTTGCGGTCGCTGCTGCGCTCACCCCGCCCCTGCTCTGCTCTCTCCGCAGGGGGAAATGGGCCCTCCTGGGATGGCCGGCCCCCGCGGCCCCAAGGTAGGAGACCCCCGGGATGGGGTGCCCGGGGTGGGAGGCTGTCCCAGGCTCACCTCGCCTGGAGTGGTCTCCTCCAGCCGGGAGGGGTGCGTTCAAAACCCACCCCAAAAGCTGCAGAGGCTGGCTCAGGGCTGGGAATCCTTTCTGTAGCCCTCAGTGTGCCCTAAGCTGGAAACTCTGGAGCTCCTCAGCGGCTGGGAATTCCCAGGAGAGGTTTTGATCCTAACGGCAGCTTCCTGTCCCTCCTCTGCAGGGACCCCAGGGCTTGCAGGGCAGGCGTGGCCCCCCCGGCCCCAGGGGCTCTCAGGTGAGTGGTGCTGTCCTGGGGTGGGTGCATCCCCCCAGTTCTCTTCCAGGAGCTGCTGGGATCTGTCCCTCATGTATTTGGGAAGTGGATGTGAAATCCTTGACCCTGGGGGTCCTGGTGGCCCCCCAGGAGTGGGTGGGTGGTGTGGTGTTCACCCACACCCATTCTCTGAACAGAGACAGACATGATTCTCCCTCCCAGGATTTTTCCTGGGAAGTTGTGAGATGCAGTGAGAAAGCTCAGAGAAGGAAGAAAACAATTCTTCTCTCTTGGCACACATGGGATGTGTTACGGAGATTATTTACCCAGGAGTGATTTGTTAATTGGACTCAGTGATGGTTGTATGGATTGACTGGCCAGCCGGGTCTGAGTTTTTTCGTTAGTATCTTTTAAGTATGATATAGTTCTAGTATAGTATTAATTGAATATAATTTAGCCTAATAAAAGCAATTTATTCAGCCTTCTACAACATGGAGTCAGAGCACGTTATTGCCCCTTCAAGGGTCACTGCTTCGATCGGGTGGGAAGGGCTGTGTCCCCTGGGTGGGGACAGCTCCTGCTGTCCTGAGGTGTGAGGCAGCTCCTGGGCAGGTTCCTGTGGGCTGGGGTCTCATCCCCAGAGCAGGACAGGGAGCCACATCCCTCTTCTCACAACATCTCCCTGCTTTTGCTTTTCCCAGGGTCCAGCAGGGCTGGAGGGATCCACAGGTCCCAAAGGAGACACAGTAAGAGCGTTTTTCTGGACCTTGGTGGGGATGAAGCCCAGCTTGGAGGGATTTCCCTTCAGGGACGTGGCATATGGGGTTGAGGGGGTCCTTGTTCCTGTTTTTGGAGGGGAGCGGGGGCAGCACTTCCAGCTGACCTCCCAAATGCCACCTGGTCACCCTGGGGAGGGGACATGGAGGGGCTGGGTGCTGGAATGAGAGCTCCCTGCACTCTGGGACAGGGACAGGAGCCAGGGAACGGCGGGGGCTGGGCCAGGGCAGGTCAGGCTGGAGAGCAGGAAAGGTTCTTCCCCCAGAGGGTGCTGGCACTGCCCAGGCTCCCCAGGGAATGGGCACGGCCCCGAGGCTGCCAGAGCTCCAGGAGCGTTTGGCCAGCGCTGCCAGGGATGCCCCGGATGGGGTTGGTGGGGGTCTGGGCAGGGCCAGGGGCTGGGCTGGGTGATCCTTGGGGTCCCTTCCAGCCTAGGACAGTCTGTGATTCCAGGATTCCTCTTGCAGGGTGCAGATGGGGCCCCTGGGGTGAGGGGACAGCTGGGACAGGAGGGCCCTGGGGTAAGTGCATGGGAAGGGGGTGGCTGGATGTGGGGTGCTCTCATCCTCCCCCTGACAGCCCCACAAAATCCTGCAGGGAATCCCATTTCCCCAGCTTCCCACAGAGCTGGTGGGGATGCCAGCCACATCTCTGTGGCCACAGTCCTCATCCCCAAAGCTCCTCTTTTTAGTCTCCATTTTATTCTTTCCCTGTGGATTTATCAGCAGAGATGACCCAGCCCTGCTGATCCCTTCCCTGGGACACCCTTTTCCCAAGGGATTTGGGTGCTCAGATGCCCTTTCCAGAGGCTTGGGACAGCCTGACCTTCCTCCTGCCTGGCCCAGGTGTCCCTTTCTGTGTCCTGGGACCCCAAGCTACAGAGCTGAGAACTGGGGCTTGAATGGGATGAGGGGTGGGAGGTGGTGGGTGCATTTTGGAGTTGAACAAGGTCCTCATCCTCATCTTAGGGACAGCCTTGGGAGGGTTTGTGACTCTTCTGGTCCCTTTTTGGGGAACAAATCCCACTGGGGGATCTCAGCAGCAACCCTGCATAGCCAAACTGGTGCCCCCATTTCCAGCCCAGCCCATCCCATCCCTGCCACCTCCAGGAGCACACACAATGCTTCCCTTTGTGTGTTTCTTTTAAACTTGCATTCTCTGTCTCTCTGAAGGGTTTTCTTGGCCTGCCAGGTGCTAAAGGCACCCAAGGAGAGCAGGTGAGTGATGGCATCCATGAGATCCTGCTTTGGAAGCAGGGGAGCCGAGGCAGAGCAGCCCAAAGCTGCGGCTCCATGTTCTTTATGTGTGCTTGGACTTGATGTTTGAGTAGGTGCCAGCTGGAGCTGTTTGGGAAGGCAGAGCTGAGTTTGGGCTCCTTTTGCTGTAGTAAGAGGAGCTTTCAGACTTGGGAGTGTCCTGAGAGGTCACCTGCGTTTGGGAGCTCCGGGAGGTGGGAATGCTTTGGCCTGAGCGAAGGAACACAGCAGTGAGGAGAAGACACTTGGCATTGTTTTGGTGGTGCCAGGGATGCCACCACCAGCTGGGAGCTGGCACTGGTGCTGCCATGGGCTGCTGGGCTTGGTTTGGTGGGGATTGAACCCAGAAGTCCTGGGGCCAGCTCCAGCAGGTCCCTGCTCCCAGCTCAGAAAGGCCCATCCAGAGGAAAGCCCTGACTGGAACAGGGCAAAATTCTCTTTCTTTGGTGGCAGGGTCAGAGCACAGCTTGCACCAGGGGTTCCTCAGTGTAACCTCCACTGCTGCTGCTCTTGCAGGGCTGCCGAGGTCCGGGTGGAGCCAAGGGAGATTTGGGAGCCAAAGGAGGCAAGGTACCAATTCCCAAGCCTGTGGTGCCTCCAAATGCCACCTGGAGGTCCCTGGCCACCCTGGGGAGGGAACATAGAGGGGCTGGGTGCTGGAATGAGAGCCCCCTGCACTCTGGGACAGGGACAGGAGCCAGGGAACGGCTGGAGCTGGGCCAGGGCAGGTCAGGCTGGAGAGCAGGAAAGGTTCTTCCCCCAGAGGGTGCTGGCACTGCCCAGGCTCCCCAGGGAATGGGCACGGCTCATAGAGCTGCTGCCTCTGTTGCTCAGATGTGCTTTGCCCAGCTGTGGGTGGGTGTGGCTGCCCGAGGAGCCTGGGCCCTGCTGGGTTTTGGGGTCTGTGAGAGCCAGGCAGCCCATTTTGTACTGATCCCACCACCTGATCCATCCTTCCCTGCTCCATTTTGCTCTGCCTGTTTAAACGATGTATTTCCCCATTTCAGGTGCCCCAGGGATGCTGGGGGACGAGGCTTTGGGGTGCCCACCCCTGCCAGTGATGGGTTCTCCAGGGGAATTCCTGCCCATGGGTCAGGGAATTGCTGTCCCTGCTTTGTGACATTCAGTGTTTTGTTCCTCCAAGGGCCCACGAGGAGCACAAGGAGCAAAAGGCCCTCCAGGAACCCGGGGCCAGGGGGGCTTGCAGGGCTTCCCTGGCCCCCGAGGGGCTGCAGGGCCACGGGGACCAGACGTGAGTGCCACTGCTGGGATGGAGTGTCACTGGGTGGGGGAGCACACAGCTCCTGAGGGACCTGTGTCCTGTGTGACCTGTGTCACAGCGTGGGGACAGCCCTGAGGGGGGCAGGCAGTGCTGATTTATCGGATCTCTCCTAAGGGATCCCTTTAACAGCATCAGCCACGGGGAGTTTGGCCCAGAGCCCCCAGCCTTGGGGCTGCAGGTGCCCCAGCACCCAAACCGAGCTGTGCTCTGCCTGCTCCACACCTCTGCACCCCAAAATTCGCTGCTGGGTTCACTGATGCCAGAGCAGGCTCCGGCAGAGGATTGCCAGCCCTCCCCAGCTGCCTCAGCCTGAGCAGCTCTGCAGGATCCTGCTGAGTCCCTGCTCTGGGCCAGCTCCTTTGCAGCTTTTGGGAGCAGAGGGTTCGTGGATTGCTCATTTTGTGCCCCTCTCTGACTCCTGCCAGCCTCCCTGCTCCTGGAGCCTGTGCTGGCAGCCTGAAGGGCTTTGGGAATGCTTCCTCCTTCAGTGTGTGCTCTGAGAGAGCTGTCTGGGAGACTGAACCCCCCTCCAGATCCGTGTTTGAGGCTGGCTGCTGATCCCTAGTGATTCCCAGCTTCTCAGGAAAAGGAGAATTACTTTCCCACCCACCTTTCCAGTCTGCAGGGGACGCCCTCCCACTCCCAGGGCTTTTGGGATACCCTCCTGGATCTGCTTTATTGCTCTCCGGGATGAGTAACAGCTCCTCCCACCTCTCCAGGAGCTGGGGATGCAGCAGGAATCCTCTCCTACCTAGTCCACCCTCCCAGGCAGTGCTGCTGGCACAGGGGCTGGAGCAGGCAGCAGCTGTGGCACAGCAGTCCTTGGAATTGCCTTTAATTTGTCCACCAGGAAACAAAAATATTCATTAACTATGTCATTTTGGGCCACACCAAACTGCTGAGATTTTACTTTCTGCCTGGTTTTTTAGCCCTGGGGGATGGGGAAGTCGCCATTCCCACCAAAGCTCAGCTGGTGCCATTTATTAATGTCACCTCTGGTCACACTCGCAGTGTTGTTCCCTACACCAGCAGCAGGCTGGTGACTCCCGGGGGATCAGGGGCTGTGTTTTCCCTGGATCATTCCTCCCCTCTCTCCTGGCAGGGGGAAGAAGGTCAGATTGGCCCTGCAGGGCTAAACAGCAGCGAGGGACCCAAGGTCGGTGCCAGAATTTGCTGCTTTTCCATGGGCTGCCCACTTCCTTGCATGGCAAACAGGGATGTGCCCACCCTGCCAGGGTCCCAGCACCCGGGGCCACCATCCTGGGGGGGTCTCCAGCCTCTTGTCCCCCTCCCTGCGCATGGCATCCCCCTGACCTGCCCCTATAGATTTGCAATGTCTGTGTTTTCCTTTGTGTGGATTTTAGGGATGCCAAGGACCTGATGGCCCCAAGGGAACCCCAGGACCACGGGGAGCCCGGGTAATTAACAGGACGCTGGAATTTGGGGCTGGATCTTGGAGCATCTTTGGCTGTGGGGGATTGAAACAGCCCTGGATTGAAACATGCCTTGCTTGGCTTGGGATGTGCTGGGCCGGAGCACATCCTTCAGGCACAAGATTTTCCTCCAGATCTGCAGCTTTGCTGCTGGCAGAGGGATGGGTTTGTGATTCCTGCTGTTTTCCAGGGCCGTGTGGGGCAGCGTGGGCTGGTTGGAGTCCCTGGACTGCCTGTAAGTAGAGGATATCCCACATCCCTGGGCTGCCATGGAGAGCTGCTGGCTCTGGGACATGGGAGCAGCATCCTGGCATGTGATCAGACCAGAGGGTCAGGAATTTGAGCAGGAAAAGTTGGGGATGAGCATCTCAGGCTGTGGCACATTGCATTTTGACAAACCACCTGCCCAACACCACGACTTCCTCCGGAATGCTGAGCACAGAAAATTCCAGGAAAGAACTTTATAAGGAAGCTCTGTTATTCAGAGCTGAGGCTGGTGAAGGAGCCAGGAATAAATAGCTGGGGCAGGAGGAGGGAAAACCCAGCTGAGGTGTTCCTGGGATGAGCTGTGCACGGAGGAATGCACAGCTCCACAGGCAGTGCCACTGCTGATGTGCCACACTGTCACCCTGCAGGGTGGCTCTGGGCCTGGGGGAGCCCTTGGTGGGACCACCCTGAGGCAAAACTCTCCTTGCAGGGCTCGCGGGGCGTGCCGGGAGCGGAGGGCGCAGAAGGAAAGCCTGGTACACAGGTTCCCATCCTACATCTGTACTTGCCTGGGGACAGGGTGCTGGGACGTGTGGGCAGGGGCAGCTGAGCCCATGGGGGCATTTCCCAACCTCCCATCCCATGGCCATGAGGGACAAGAGCTGATACCATCAATGGGGACACTTCCCAGCCTCCCATCCTTGTGGCTGTGTGGGACAAGACCCGATACAATCAGTGGGAACACTTCCCAACCTCCCATCCCATGGCCATGAGGGACAAGAGCTGATACCATCAGTGGGGACACTTCCCAACCTCCCATCCCATGGCCATGAGGGACAAGAGCTGATACCATCAGTGGGGACACTTCCCAACCTCCTATCCTTGTGGCTGTGTGGGACAAGACCTTGATACCGTGGACTTTGCCATGAGGGGGCTGGGAGAGGCTGTTCTGCTTCCTCATCCTCATCCTCATCCTTGTCCTCATCCTGCAGGGCCACCCAGGGATCGTGGGCAGCCCAGGCAGGAGGGGACCACTGGTGAGTAGAGCTGATTTCTGGCTTTCCATCCCTCTGCTCAGCTTTATCCCTTTGGGAATGTGCCTCCAAAGCATGTCCATGGGCAGCTGGAGGGTGCTCCTCTGGGAATCCTACTCAGGGGGGAAGGACTGGGAACAGGGTAGTGGGATTTCCCACCCCTGGCACTGCTAGCCTGAACAAATCCAGCAGCAAGACTGGGGCTGGCAGCAGGTTTTCCCTTCTGCAGGATATCATATATTTATGTTTGCTCTGAAATTTAAAAAAAAAAAAATTTAAAAAATGAAAATCTGGTGCTTCCCTCAAAAAAGAGGATGAAAACTGGGTCAGAGACACACCTGAGTGCTGCCAGCATCACACTGAGTGTCTGGGGGCACAAGTGGGTGTTGTGTCTGTCCACTCACAGCTGTAGTGATTCCATGAGGAATCCAGGAGCTGGATTTGAAGGAAAAGCCCCAGTGCTGCCTTGACCAGGCTGGGCCCTTCACCTGTGCTTTGGGTGGGGCTCAAACCCGGGGCTGAGTCTCTTCATCCTCCTCTCCTGCCTTCCCTCCATGGCTCCTCTGCTGCCCTTCCCTCCAGGGATTTGCTGGTTTGCCAGGGGGCCGTGGGCACGCCGGAACTCCTGGATCCATAGTAAGGGAAAAAAAAATGTTGCTCTGCATGAACTATGTGTTTTTCTAGGTGGGATGTCAGTGGGGCTGGTGCTGCTGGTGGGAAATGTGGGACTTTCCTTGGGAATCAGGGCATCTGTAGGACCTGATCTTAGCTGGTTGATAAAACACATTTAAGAGGCTCAGTGGTAGAAATAACTGGGGCTAGGGAAGAGCAGAATCATTCCCCCAAGGAATCAGCCTGCTCCAGGAACTATGCAGCCTCCCTGAGCCTGGCAGGGTGTCCATGGGGAACAGCAGCTCATGGAAACCCTCCATGGCTGAGCAGGAGCTGGCTCTGGGTCCTGGGAGCACATCCCAGCGGCAGAGGGTGGCACAGGTTCAGGAGGAGGGTGCTGGCACTGCCCAGGCTCCCCAGGGAATGGGCACGGCCCCGAGGCTGCCAGAGCTCCAGGAGCGTTGGGCCAGCGCTGCCAGGGATGCCCAGGGTGGGGTTGTTGAGGGTCTGGGCAGGGACAGGGGTGGCACTCGGTCCTGGTGGGTCCCTCCAGCTCAGTGACCTGGGATGGAGACCTGGAACAGCTCCTGCAGCTGGAACAGCTCCTCCCTGAGAGCTTGCACTCAGCTGGGCTTGGTGGTGATGTTGAGGGCAAGGATTGTCACTTTCCCTGGTGACAGCCCTGCCAGCCATGGGGGCCGGTGTGCAGGAGCCACCAGGACCAGCCACAATAGCCGAGTTTGCCCCCGGTGACCCTGCTGGGCCCAGGTGACCCCTGGCTAGGAGCTCGGGGCACCAGTGAGGGCTCGGGGGGCTAGTCTGCTCTCAGCCTTTGACTGACACCTCTTCCCCAAATAATCCCAAAGGGCTCTCCAGGAAAGCCTGGACTTGATGGAGACCCGGGTTGCTCGGGCCCAAAGGTGAGAGCTGGGTTTGGGGGGGGATGGTTGGGGAGTGATGGTGGTGCACAGCCCCCAGAGGCTCTGGGCTGCCCTGGGGAGACCTGGGGGGATCCCATGGACCCAGCCCAAGGGCTCCTCAGATCCCGTGGGATCACTGAGGCAGGGAGGGTGCCTGACTGCATCCCGGGAGTGGAGGTTTGCTCATTCTCTTGTTTTACCTGCCAGGGGCTGCCTGGGAAGCCCGGCTTGGAGGGGCCACAAGGACCTGTGGGCACCTATGTAAGTGATGGAGCTGCCCACGGAGGGGACACGGCAGTGGCCAGACTGGGAGGAGGCTGCAGCAGCCTCCAGCTGGGCACTCACCATCCTCCCAGGGCTCCTGCCTTTCCCTCAGCCACCTTCTCCCAAAAACACAGAGATGCCAGGCAGCCCCAGCTGCCTCCTAACCCCAAGCTCTTCCCAGGGCTATCCAGGACCTGCTGGAGACCGTGGGAGGTTGGGACGCAGGGGAGACAAGGTAGGGATGGGACACCCCCTCCAGCACTGGAAGCACTGGAAGCATTTTTGGGATGAGTTTTGAAGCCAGTGGATGGGTTTGGAGGTGTCCATAGCCTCCACCAGCCATGGTGGGAGGAGAACAGCTGGATCTGTCTCCCATAGCAGGTGAATCATTGGCACTCCAGCACCTCCTCTGCTCCAACACCTCTGGATTGTTCTCAAAGCTGGTTTTTGTTTGTTTTGTTGTGCTTTTTTATGAGGTTTTTGTGTTAAAACATACAGAGGAAAGGAAATCTTTCTTGCCTCCTAACAGGGAGAAAGGGGAGCTCAAGGTCAACCAGGATTTCCAGGAAAAGCTGGTCCAAAGGTAAGCACTGTTTGCTGCTGTTCTGGGCAGCTCCAGCCCCTGGAAAGCAGCAGGCAAGTTCTCTGTGCTGGGCTGGGAATGGGGAAATGGGAAAGCTTTGCCATGGGGAGCTTTTGCCAGTGTTGCAGTTCAATTGGCAGGGAGCACAGCCAGGGCTGTGTCACTGCTGGTGACACTGCTCTTGTCCCCCAGGCCCTGCCAGGTCCCCCTGGTCCTCGTGGTGCTCCAGGCTCCCAGGTAGGGCTCTCCTTGCTCCCTGTATTCCTAGCCGCTCCGATCCTCTGCATGGATGTGTGACCTGCAGCACGGACCCATCCCAAAGCCCTTTCTGGGAGCAGGCAGGACCCTGGTCCCACTCCCTGCTGGCTGGGCTCTGTCCTGATGTGGCACAGACACCTTTGAGATGGTCCCAAGACATGGGGATTTCTCTGAGCGAAGCCTCACCCTGATCCCACTTCCCTGCTCCCCTGTTCCATGGACACACTGCTGAACATCCTTCTTTTCCCAGGGCAGAACAGGTGACCCAGGTCCTCGAGGGCTCCCAGGGCTGCCTGTAAGTGCAGAGCTGCACCTTGCTGGGCTGGGGTCATGTCCCACAGGTTCCTGTAGGAGCCCTGGTCCCTGAGAATTTGAGACTTTTTTGTGCTGACAGGCACTGACCCCCAGGAGAACACTGCATTTGACCTGAGGCCATGGGGAAGCTTCCAGAATGGAATGACAGAACTGGGATTGTGGGTGTGGAGTTTGGATAGAAGTGTGTGATATCACAGGGTGGAAAACTTACTAAAGTTTTAGGATATAGTAATATATATATAATATATATATATATATATATATTTGCACATATAATATAATAAATATACTATACTATACTATAATATACTATAATAAATATAATATAATATAATATAATATAATATAATAATGATATGATATGATATCATATCATATCATATCATTATGATATTATATAATATATATTATGTCTAACATGTATATAATATATCATATATATCATATATATAGTAATATATATAAAGCAAGATGGAGGTTTTAGGGCAGAGGCTGGTCCTTCTTCTTCACCTTCTTCTTCATAGGTTTAAGTAGTAGTGTGCAATTAGATAAAAAAGTCTACATTGCAGGCCACGGGTGGTTTGTTGTTAGGTTAAAAGTAAAAAATAATTTAAGTGTAATTTCTTAATTAGACAGTTTATCCTTAAAAAAACTTGTAGAAAGAGAAATACAGTTCCATTTATAATTTGTTAGAGTGAAGTACTATAGAACTCACAGTTTGTGAGACTATAATATAGATAAGAACTAATAAACATCTGAATCCAAACAAGAAATACTGCCTCACACATTTAATCCCAACCCTAGAGCAAAAAAAAACCCCAAAAAACTCAACTGACATGGGTGCCACTCCAGGGCATTTTCATCCCTGGCGTGGTTGTGGGGCAGGGAACCCCAAACCCTGTGTGTGTGGGTGGTGACGAGTGGGGTGTGGGGACAGCAATGTCCTGCACCTGGAGCAGGTGGCACCTTTGGACCCCGAGGTGACCCAGCTGCATCAGCCACGGGGCTTTCCCTGGCTTAGCCCTCCCGGAGCTGTGTTTTGGGGGGCCTAAGGGGCTTTTCTGGCCTTGCAGGGTGTTCCTGGCACAAGAGGGCTGGATGGCATTCCTGGGAAGCCTGGCTTGGGTGGGGAAAGAGGCGCTCCTGGAGCAGCTGGTGCTGCTGGTCCGCCTGGCTACCCGGTGAGTGCTGCTGGGAGCCCTCCACTGATCCTCTCAGCAGGACAGGCATTAAGGATTTTATTTTGCTGCAGCAGCACCTTTGGGGAGCTCCCTGAAGCAGCTGCAGGAAGGGATGGAAAAGGGAAGCTGTTGCAGGGGGCTTGAGGAGCTGGAGCAGGGATTCCCTGTGTGGTGTGTCAGGACACCCCAGACCCCGCTCGGGAGCTGCAAAGGCTCCTGAGCTCGGGCCAAGCCCCTCTGCTGATGTGGAGTGTTTGTTCTCAGGGCCGGGAGGGTCCAAAGGGACGTGAAGGACCTGCAGGGATGAGAGGAGAGAAGGTGAGAACAAAGGAGAGGATTTGGTTTCCCTGGGAGCTGCCCCGAGCCTCACGCTCACCCCACTGACCTCCCCAGGGCTGTGGGGGCCAGCACTGCTCCCAGTTTGGCCCCATCCCTGTGGGATGGGGATTTACATCTCGGGGAGCTGCAGAGACAGAGAACCACCACGGCTGCTTGTCCTGACTTTGTGTCCTCTGCAGGGTGAGGTGGGAGATCCCGGGGGAGCTGGAGTCCGCGGGCTGGATGGGGAGCAGGTACGACAGCTGGGACCTGTGTCCCCACCCCGATGGGGCTACTCCAGCCTCCCCCGCCCAGTTCCCTGTTCCAAGGATGGGAAAGGATGGGAGCAGGCTGCTGATCCTCAAAAAAGCCAGAAGGTTAAAGCTGGGCCCATGAGCTGTGCTAGGGCTGGGCTTTTCTTCCCTCCACAGGGACCACCAGGACCACCAGGAGCAGAGGGTCAGCTGGGGCCCAAGGGTGAGCAGGTGGGTGCTGGGGGTGATGCTGGAGGTGGTGCTGGGCTCACCCCACTGCTGCAGGGTCACACAGGCACCTGAATGCCCCCCCAGTATCCTCATGCCTGGGGATTGACATTGCTGGACATGGCAGGGGGGTGAAAGTGGGGGTTTTCCCAGTATGGGAAATGATGGTGGGCAGAGCCAGGCTCAACTGCAAAAAACAGCCAAGAATCATCCTGGTCATCTTCATCCTGTCCAGGGAGAGGCAGGAACCCGTGGAGCTCCAGGCATCAGAGGGAGCCCTGGGGAGCCAGGGGACGAGGGGACAGAGGGGCCACCAGGACAGCCTGGGAAGCAAGGCAAGGAGGTACGTGTGGGATTGTCTCCTCGGGGAATGGGAATGGGAAAGGTGTTGCCTCTGGACCCTGTCCATGCCATAGATTTGCCCCACAGAGCCTGGGATGCTCCCATGGAACCGGGGGTTGATGCTTTGGGGTCCCCGTGCTGGGCAAGGTGTGCTCAGCATTTTGTCTCCACTCACTTTTGGGGTAGGGGGGTCACAGCTGGGGTGGTCTCCCAGCACAGGAGGTGAGGCCATGCCTTGCCCAGCATCAAAATCCCGGCCAGGGGAGGGTGGAGAAGCCCATGGAAATCCAAGCCCAGCCTTTAACCCACCCTGGGATGGGGCTGGGGAGCAGCTGCTGTGTCTGATGTGGGCATTTCCCCCCGGGCAGGGTGACACTGGTGACACTGGAGACCCGGGCGAGCCAGGACTGCGGGGACAGAAGGTGAGGGATGTCTCTAACCCTGTCCCTCTTTCCAGCACCTTGGGAACACCCCATGCCTGCTCAACCTCTGCTGCTCCATGGTGGGGACAGAGCAGGACAGGGGTGTCCCCATGGCTGAGGAGCAGCCCAGGGTGACCTGCTCTCTGTGGCCAGAGAGTGACACAGCTCACCTCCATGCAGAAGCTCATTTAAGAAAAGAACAGAAAGAAAAGAAAGAAAGAAAAGAACAGAAGCTCTGTTCTTTTCCCTCTTTGTGGTGACACTTGTCTCCATCCCTGAGCAGGGCAATGCTGGCCCCAGGGGCCTTCCTGGAATTCCCGGTCCAGGAGCTGCCACAGGTGAAATTGGAGGGAAAGGCCACAAGGGAGAGAAGGGCCGAGAAGGTTTGCTGGCAAGTACAGCTGGGGCTGGGCTACCTCACCCTGCAATGTCCCCAAAGGCTGGCTGATGGGTGCCAAGGAGGCCACTCACCCCTGCTGGAAACCTTGGGCTCTAGGAGCTGCAGAAAACCCTAGGAATTGTCAAATCTCCATAATTAGGGAGTTTCGTGTCTCACAGGCATGACACCAAAACTGGGTCTTGCTGGCACAAAGGGATGGTTTGGGTTTGTGGGGCAGTTTGGGATGATGCTGCCTCCAGCCACGTTCCAGCCCCTGCCAGGCTGGGAACAGGTCCCCCTCTGTGTGCCAGGGCCAGGGCGGTGTCATTGGAGCTGCAGGACCTGCTGGAGCCAGAGGATGGTTTGTAAGTCAGATCATGTCCCCTGTCTCCTTTCCACCTGTCCCAGACCTGGTGGGGGGGATGTGTGTGTGACTGGGAGCACTGGCAGGGGACATTTGTGTGACTGAGAGCACTGGCAGGGGACATCTGTGTGACTGGGAGCACTGGCAGGGGACATCTGTGTGACTGGGAGCACTGGCAGGGGACATTTGTGTGACTGGGAGCACTGGCAGGGGACATCTGTGTGACTGGGAGCACTGGGCAGGGCCCATTTCTGTCCCAGATGTGGTGAGGGGACATTTGTGTGACCAGGAGCACTGGGCAGGGCCCTGCCTCTGTCCCACAACTGGCAGGGGACGTTTTTGTGACCGGGAGCACTGGCAGGGCTGAGTGACCCGGGCTCCTCTGCTTGTGCCCTGAACAGGGGCCGCCAGGACTCCGAGGTCCTCCTGGGCTCGATGGTCCCGAGGGAGAGAAGGTACAGAGAGATGATGGCTCCAGCCCTTCATCTCCGGGTGAAACTCCCTTTTCTGGCCTCTTCCCAAGGAATTCCTAAGTGGGAAATTCCCACATTTCCCAGTGGTAACGTGGTGGGACTGGCTGCATGGATGTCCTGGGCAGGCTGGTGACAGGGGGATCTGCCATGGGACACCCCTTCCCTTGCTGCCTGAGATGCAGAGCCTGCAAGGCAGGGAAGGGTTTTCCATGGACAGAGCTGTTTCCCCTCCTTTCCCAGGGAGATCCAGGGCCACGAGGCGTGGATGGACCTGCTGGGGCTGCAGGACTCCAGGTACTGATGCCTGGAATGTTGCAGAGCTGGGAAGTGCCAAAGGCTTCTCCAGCTCTTCCCTATTTCCAGTACAACCCAAAGGATTTATTGCCCCTTCACTGGCCAGGCTGGGGGGCTCAGAAATGAGGAGGGGGTTTAATACCTCATACGTCAGGACCCTAAAACCCCAAACTCCCAGTACCTAAACCCCCAAAATCAGACCTTTTCCAGCACCCAGTGCTGCCTCATGGAAAATCTGTTCCTGCTGCTGAATCCTGTTCACTCCCACGTGATTCCCAGTGCCGTCTTGGCCAGTTGGGCATGGGATGTGGGATAGGATGCTCAAAGTCCACAGAGGTGATGCACAGAGGTGAAGGACACAGTGGTGAGGGGCTTTTTCTGAGCCTCCATGTCCCCACAGGGACAGGCCGGAGATGATGGAGCGAAGGGAGATGGTGGCAAGCCTGGCCCAGTGGTGAGTACCAGCTCTGCCCCCAAAAATTCTCTTGGGAAAGAGGTTTGGTGGCATTTTGGGATGTATCTCACCCTAGGAGTGGCTGCAAAGTGAGCTCTGCCAGCCTGGCCATGGCTCCCCGCTCTGGGACTGAGTCTCTGCTTCCTTGGGTTTCCCACAGCTAAAGCTCCCCAAAGGAATTTTAACAGAGCTGTTAAAAGCCGAGCCAAGGTGCCAGGGCTGTTGCACAGGTAACACTGGGCTGCTGCAATCTGCCTGAGGCAGCTCCAGGGCTCTGGATGTCCCCCTCCTTGGAGCAGATCCACAGGTGTCCGTGTGGCTCCGGGAGCTGCCCAGTGCCTGGAACACGTGAGATGCCCCAGGATGGGGATTATGGTCACGACAGAGAGTCCCAGATGTGTTATGGATGCCCTGAGCTCAGCTGTAGGATAAATCCCACCTGCATCCCAGTTTTCCCACTTTGCAGTGCTGCTCTGCCCAGGCAAGACGTGCCCATACAGAATCCCAGAATCCCAGAACTGGGTTGGAAGGGACCTCAAAGCTCATTAGATTCCATTCCCTGCCATGGCCAGGGACACCTTCCACAGACCAGGTTGCTCCAAGTCTTTAGCTTGGGTGATTTGCTGGGAGAGGCCAGTCTCTGGAATGAACTCCAGGTGGATTTGCTGTGAAATAAACTCTGGGTGGATTTGCTATGGAATAAACCCCAGGGGGATTTGCTGTGCAATAAACTGCAGGTGGATTTGCTGTGAAATAAACTCTGGGTGGATTTGCTATGGAATAAACCCCAGGGGGATTTGCTGTGCAATAAACTGCAGGTGGATTTGCTGTGGAATAAACTGCAGGTGGATTTGCTGTGGAATAAATCCCAGGTCGATTTGCAAAGCTCAGTGCAGATGAAGTCCCTTGAGGGGTGGCTGCTCGGGCCCTGCTGAGGATGGGGCTGAGCAGTGTCCCCATCTCTGTGCCCTGCAGGGCTCACAGGGGGCTCGGGGACTGGCAGGTGCCCCTGGGCTCCGGGGCTACACCGGCCACGAGGGAGCCAGAGGAGTGGTGGGCACCAAGGGCCAGCCAGGCCGGCAGGTAACGCCTGTGCTCCACGGGGACGGGCAGGGGACATCCCTGGCACAGCTCTCCCTGGGGACAACAGCCCCAGCTGTGCCCTCCTGCCTTCCCCTGGTGCCAGCCTCATGGTTTGTCCTCAAATGAACTCAGGGAACTCTTGGGCCACCGGGCGAAGCTGGAGCCACCGGGCTGAGTGGCACTGAGGTGAGCAGGCTCCTCTCTGCCCCATTCCCTGCTCCAGCTTTTCCAGCTTCCCATATCTGTGTCCCTTAGAGAATAACCCAAATATCTGAATAACCCAAAGTTCTGGATTTGCCTTGAATTCTGTTTTCCTTCTTAGGGTCTGGTGGGTGCAAAAGGGGAGCCAGGCGAACTGGGAAAACCAGGACAAATGGTGAGGAGTGGGATGGAGCCCTGGTGGCTCTTCCTGAAAGAGGCTGTGGGATGCTGGCATCTCCTGGATGTGTAAAAGTCCAGTGCAGGCACCATCTCCTGCTCCTGTTGTACCCTGCCTCAGCCCCCCTCTGCCCAGCCTGCTCCAGAGAGAGGGAAAATCCCAAAGGGAAGATTCCAGCTTAGAACATCCTCCTGTGCACACTGGGGCAAGGCAGGGAGGGAAGGCAGGAGGGGCATCCCTGGCACGGCGCCCTCACAGCAGGGTTTCCTTCTCCTTTGGGATTTTAGGGGCCTCCTGGACAAGCTGGTCCTAAAGGACGGAAAGGCCGCAAAGGAGATAAGGTACCCCCAAAGTGCTCCCCTGGGGATGGCACCTGAGGGGGACTGCCCAGTGGGCATGGGGTGGGCAAGCCTGAGCTGGTCAATCCCTGTGGGAACCATGGAGAGAAAACTGGGAATTGCCCAGGAGGAGCTGGCAAACACAGGATGCTCTTGGGCTGGTTTTTGGGTGAGGGGCTGGCAGATCCTGCCTCCAGCCTGGCTCAGGTGGCCCTGGGGGGCACAGGGACCTCTGCAGCTCTTGGTGCCCATCTCTAGAATCCCTCAGTGCCTGCTGGGCTCTGTCCCCATCTCCTCCTCCCCAGTCCTGGGATGTGGCTGAGCTGTTGGAGACCCACACCCTCCCTCTCTTCTTCCCCCAGGGCGACGTGGGGCAGGAAGGGGATGAAGGGCTCCCAGGAGAAGCTGGCAGACGGGTAAATGGAACTGCTGTCCCCACGAGGGTGGCAGGGAGCTGCTCCTTGGAGCCCGTGCAGGCCCTGCAGAGTGGTCCCAGTTTTCTGGAGGCTCAGAATCCCTGGAGAGGGGATCCTGGAGGGATGAGGGGTGTCTGGATCAGTTTTGGAACTACCTGTGAGTCTTTCATCTGTGGTCCCCAGGGCAAGCGAGGCAAGATGGGCCAGCAGCCCCCACGGGGACCCTGGGGACACAAGGTAGGTGGCTTTGTCAGGCTGCCTTGCCCCCCTGGCAGTTTGGGGGTGCTCCCACCTGCCTGAGCCCCAGGTTAGAAAAGAATAAACCATGATAACTGAAGGCTCTGTCCCCCCAGAGCCTCCCAGCCCAACAGGGGCATCTCCCCTACCTGCAGCCCTTGTGGGCTGCTCTCTCTGCCCTGGAGCATCATCCTGAGCACAGCCAGGGCTTCTCCCTTTGCATTTCAGGGCTACCCAGGTGACAAAGGACTTCCAGGGCCCCAGGGACCCCAGGGACCCTACGTGAGTATCAGTGTGGGGTTTTGGGGTGCTGGCTGCTCCCTGTTTGACCCCACTGTTTGACCCAGCTTTGCAGGGCCCCGAAGCAGGGATCTGTTTAAAATGAGATGAGGGAAGTTTTTAAATGGTTCATCCATCTCCTCCTGTCTTCTCCTCCCAAATTAACATCCCAGGAGGGTGTGTGCAGTCAGACAAAGCACATCATTCCCAAAATGTGGTTCTGGAAGCCTAATCCTCCTTTTAGGTATGTGTCTGATGCCAGGCAGTGCTGAGCACTGGTGGGACTGTGCCCCCTTCCCAAAGAGCTATCATGGCTGGAGGGACAAACTGCAGCTGGCAAAAAGGACCAAAATACTCATTTTAATTACTCGAAATTGCTTTTTCTCTGCTAAAAAAAAAAAAAAAAAAAAAAAAAAAAGCCCAACTTTGGCAACTTCACAAAAAACAGGCTGGATATTGGATATTCTCAGCCATCCAAGGCACCTCCAGTTCATTTTTAATGGGCTTTGCTGCGGGATCGTCCTGAAAGCAAAAATCAAAGAAACAATGAAAAAATGCCTCAAAGCTTCTAAAAACTGCCTGAAATCCTCAGAATCCTCAGGTGTGAGGAGAGCCCTCCTTGCCAGGGGCTGACAGGAGCAGCTCAGCCACAGGGTGAGGCAGTTCCACGTTTCTCTCTTAGGGCATCCCGGGGCTGAAGGGCACCAAAGGAGACCCCGGACCGAAAGGACACAAGGTAGGGAACAAGTGCCAGGCACAGCAGGGACGCTGGGCACAGGGTGGCATTTCATTTGCTGAATGCCATCCCATATTCCCCTCTTTTGAACCCTGATGGCTGCACCATCCTTCTCTGAGGGTTGGCCACCATGTCCCCAGGTGCTGGGAGATGGAACCTTTAGATTTTCTCCCAAATCCAGTCCTTTTGCAGTTTTTCCATCCTCCTGGAGTTGCAAGCAGTGTGGAGCCTTTTAATCCCTGCTCTCAGCATTGATGCTGATGCACCACGAGCTGACCTCCCTTGTGCCATTCCTGATGGATCCTTGGCTGGAAAAACTGAGCACATCCCATCCCATCCCATCCCATCCCATCCCATCCCATCCCATCCCATCCCAAGCAGTCTCTGGCGATGGGGAGCTGCTCAGAGCCTTCAGGAAAATGAAACCTTGGGAATCATTAAAACTTTAAATTTTTTGTCAGCCCAGTGAGCAGCTCTTGGGAGAGCAGGCAGAGGAGAGGCTGTGCTGGGATTTTTTCCCTGCTTCTGGTTTCAGCACAACAAGAGTCTTCTTTATTCTCTCCAAGTGCTTCCTGGCAACTTCCAAGGTCTTCCTGAGAGAAACTTTAGTCTGGGATGATCCTTTCAGTTTGGAGCTGATCATCCCTCCTGCTGCCTCTGTCCCCAGCAATTTGGGTGCAGTGAATTCTCTGGAACCAAAAGGATGGGTGTTTGGGGGTTTTTGCTCCAGAAGTTTTGCAGCCAGCCATAACTGGGAATTTCCCCACCCACACTGCTGTCCTGGGGGTTCTGCCCTTCCCTTTGCCACCAAAGCTCTCCCTGACTCTTTCCTAGGGCGAGAAGGGCAGCAAGGGTGACCTGGGCCAGCAAGGGGACGATGGCTTCAAGGTGTGTGATAGGTTTTGCTCTTTTCCTTCCCCCCGGCCCCTTGTCACCCTGTGTGACATCCTGCCACGTTTCCAGGGCAAGCCAGGACCCCACGGTGTCCCTGGGAGGCCAGGACCCAAGGGAAAGCAGGTAAGGGCAGGGTGGAGAGGGATGTCAGGGACTGAAATGAGTATTTGGGGTGAATTTCTTGTTTTTCCATATAAAATCCACCTGAGGAAGGGGCTGGGTTGTAGCAGGATGCAGGGCTGGGGAATGTCCTGTGCAGTGCCCTGAGCTCTTCTGTTGTCCTTGCAGGGTGACACTGGCCCCCCTGGCCCACAGGGACACCCTGGAATTCCCGGGACACCGGTGAGTCCTTCCCCCTCCCGCAGGTTTGGGGTTCACTCCTCACCCCACAGGGATGCAGCTTTTATCCCACCTGCCTCCCCCTTATCCTGGTCCTGTCCTTTCCTTCCAGGGCTCATCTGGACCTAAAGTAAGTAGTGGGGAGCAGCTGGAGTGGGATCAGCCCTGCCATGGGATCCCTTCCCTCCTTCCCACTCCAGGGGTGCAGGGGGGCCGTGGGGGTGCAGCTCAGCACAGCAGCATCTCCCACTATGCTTTCCTTCCCTTCTCCACCTCCTCCTTTGGCAGGGGCTGAGAGGCTTCCCGGGCCTGCCAGGCCCCCGGGGCACACCAGGAATGCCGGTAAACAGAGCCACAAATGCCCCTCAGCCCAAAATTTGGGTCCCTCACTCCCCTAAACGTGGCAGTGAGGCCCTGCCATGCCATGCTGCCATTCCATGGGGATGTCCAGCTGCTGGCACTGGTGGAGGAGCTGCTGGGATGCTCGTGGGCAGCAGCCAGTGCCACCAAGCGCTGTCATTGTCCCCCAGGGTCTGGCTGGCCCCCCTGGTCCCAGCGGGCCTGCACTGATGCTGTCCCAGGAGGAGCTGCAGGTGAGTGACCCTTGCCCAAGAGGGAGGGGCTGCCAGCGATGCTGTCCCATGTTCTGCTGCTTCCGAGGCCCCTGTGCACCAGGACCATGAAGATCCAGCTACTCCTTCTCACCCTATGCTTGTCCTTGTCCCCTGCACATGCCATCCCCTTCCTCAACACCTGATGATGCACCTGGTGGGGGGGATCTATGGTCAGTTTGGTGATAGCCCCTCCTTTTTCTCTCAGCACCTTATTTATTCCTCCAACCACCTGAATTACACCGTGGTCTGGGCTCTGCTGGACACCCTGAGCCGGGAGCTGCAAGCCCTCGTGGAGCATCCCAATGGCACCAAAACCAACCCGGCCACCACCTGCAAGGAGCTGCTGCTGGCTCACCCTGGCCTGCCCGACGGTACCAGGGGCATGGGGGGCTCCCCTGGACCTGGCCTGGTCTCCAGAGCCTGTGAAGGGACAGGCAGCTCTTTGAAATAAAGAGGGAATGAGGATTTTGGGGAATGAGGTCAGATGGGCTTCGTGGGCATCCCTGGCGAAACGGGCTGGCAGCCAGGCCACTAGCTGGGGTGGGATGGCACTGTGTGGCACCCTCCCTGTGCCAAACCTGGGTGCCAGGGCTCTCCTCTCCTCCCTCCAGGGCAGTACTACATCGACCCCAACCAGGGCAGCCCCCAGGACGCGCTGAGGGCCTTCTGCAACTTCACAGCTGGGGGGGAGACCTGCATCGCCCCCGTCCACAACCAGGTATGGGGTGGCTTCCATGGGGCAGCTTCAGTCCCGAGGGCCCCCTCAGGGTGGGTGGGGAAAAGGGCTGGTGGGGCTGGAGAGGGACAGGGTGCCCAGTCCCTTGCTGTGGTGCCCACTGCCCTGGCAGGGAGCTGTCGGAGCACTCTGGAGTGAGGATCCTGGTCACGGTGTGTGCCAGGCTGCAGGGACACACAGGGGCTCTGTGCTGGCTCCGTGTCCTGTCAGTGCCACTATCCCCCACTGGGACAGCGTGACAATTGTCCCCGCTCCCCTCAGGTCCCCATCAAGGCTTGGCTGAGCACCTACAGCTCTGAGAACACCTTTGAGTGGTTCAGCACCCTGCCCGGGGGCTTCCTGGTGAGTGCCCGGCTGGAACAGCAAGGGGACACAGAGCTGAGGTCTGGGGTCTCCAAGTGCCACCCTGCAGTTCTGGGACAGCACCCGGTCCCCTGGCTGTGCGCAGAGGGATGTGACACCTCCTTCTGCGAGGAACTCCAGTGCTTAACAGCGGCTGGCCCCTGCCAGGGTTTAGCCTTGAGGGGATCACAGCCGCCCTGGAGCAGCCTCTCCCGCTGTCCCTGCAGCTGGAATACGCGGGGGCCAGCCCGGTGCAGCTGCGCTTCCTGCGCCTGCACAGCCACCGCGCCACCCAGAAGGTCTCGTACTCCTGCAGACCGGCCCCCCAGCGCGGCCGGCCCCAGCCCGACAAGGAAATCCGCTTCCTGGCCGACTCCCGGGATCACAGCTATGCGGCCAGCCTGCAGGGCTGCCTGGTGAGCCTGGCCCTGCGCAGCCTTTGCGCCTGCAAAAGGCTCCCGACATTTGGAGAGCCCTTTGGAGAGTGTCTGACCCCCCGCAGTTTGGGATGCAGCGGGTGGATGAGGCTGCACACGGTGGGGTGGGATGGGGATGGAGAACATCCTTCCTGCTCTTGGGACGTGGCAAGGGATGGGGTGGGGGACATGGGGGAGGTCACCACCCTGGAAAAGCCGGGAAGGGCTGGGGATGGAGACTGGCTGCAACAAGGAGCAGCCAAGGGAGCTCCAGCTGAGTGGGTTGGTGCCACTCAGCTGTCCCTGGTGGTCATTTCAGCTGGACAACGAGTCCTCCATCACCGACACCATCTTCCAGTTCAGCACGGAGCAGCTGTGGCTGCTGCCCCTGCGGGACCTGGCTGTCTTCCACAACGGCGACGCCTCGCACCAGTTTGGTTTCACAGTCGGACCAGTTTGCTTCAGCTGAAAGTGGTGCCACTCAAACCGAGCCAGCTAGTTCTGTCCCCACCCAAGAGCCATCCCAATGGGGACAAGTGGATGCCGGGGGTGGCACAGGGCTCCCACCTGCTCCACAGAGCTGCTGGTTCTGAGCTCCGTCTTTGGAGCTGTGTTATGCCCCGGGCTCCATTTCCTTCTGGAGTAGAGGAATATTGTTTACAAAAGTCATTTCTCTATAAATTATATATATATATATTATATATGTATATATTCTATATGAGAAGGTGCTGATTTAATGACTGCTTGGGGGAGGTTTGTGTAATTATAATCACTGGGAGCTGTCTGTAAGGAAAAAAAAAACAAAAACGAAAAAAAAAAACAAAACAACCCAAAACCCAAAAAAACCCCACAAGGAGTAAAACTAGTGCCAGCTTGGGAAAAGGGGAAGGAAAGGGGCTTTTCTTTGCCAGGGTCAAGTGCACAAATGGTTGGAGCATTGATTGCCCAGGACTGGGCTGGGCAGTGGCCCTGGTGAGCCTGGGAGAGCCCAGTGTGGTGCTGCTCCAGCACCTCCCTGCCAGCCAGGCACCAAGTGCTGCAAAGGGGTGAAAATGTTAATCTCCCCCAAATTCTGCCTCTGTTTTGTGTCTCCACCTCACTGCGAGGGATTTTTGTAGTGTAGAGCCAGGCACTGTAGCACTGGGTGTCTTTGTGGGCATCTGCACCTGCTGGCACTTGGGGAAACTGAGGTAGGCCAGCTCATCACTCCCTGTTCCCAGGTGTAATGGGGATAGTTGGAATGTCCCAGCATGGAGTGAAAATCCGTGTGCTTCTAGTCACAGTTGGAAGGAAAGTTCTCCTTTGTCCTGCCTGTTCTATAGAGAAAATAAAATCACAGAATCCTAAATGGTTTGGGTTGGAATAGAACTTAAATCCCAACCAGTGCCACCCCTGCCATGGCAGGGACACCTCCCACTGTCCCAGGTCACTCCCAGCCCAATCCAGCCTGGCCTTGGGCACTGCCAGGGATCCAGGAGCAGCCACAGCTGCTCTGGGCACCCTGTGCCAGGGCCTGCCCACTCTGCCAGGGAACAATTCCTAATTCCCAATATCCCATCCATCCCTGCCCTCTGGCAGTGGGAGCCATTCCCTGTGTCCTGTCCCTCCATGCCTTGTCCCCAGTCCCTCTCCAGCTCTCCTGGAGCCCCTTTAGGCCCTGGAAGGGCTCTGAGCTCTCCCTGGAGCCTTTTCCTCTCCAGGCTGAACACCCCCAAAAATCTTTCAGCATTTTTAGGGTGCAAACCCCGGGTGCCACCCGCGCTCCGGGGGCGGGGGGGACCAGCAGAAAAACCCTTGGGCGCTTTAGATCAACCCCGGCACCGGGACGGAGCCAGGAGCGGAGGGAAAGCGAAACCGCGGGGCGCGCAGGGGCCGGGACGCGCGGAGCCCTGCCCAGGGCGGCTGAGCCCGGACGGGGACGCGGGGAGGAGGGGACAAGCGAGGGACCGCCCCGCACTACAGATCCCGGGGAGCCCCGCGCGGCCGCGACAGCGGCGCGACAGCGGCGGGACAGCGGCGGGACAGCGGCGGGACAGCGGCGGGACAGCGGCGGGACAGCGCCGGGACAGCGGCGCCGGGGGGACGCGCCGGGCCCCGCGGCCACCGCCACCATGCAGGTGAGCCCCGGGACGGGACGGGCACGGCACCGGGGGAGCTCCCTGGAACCCCGGAAATCCCCCCTGGAGCCCCGGGATTCCGCCCTGGAACCACGGAAATCCCCCCTGGAGCCCCGGGATTCCGCCCTGGAACCCTGTGAATCCCCCTGGAGCCCCGGGATTCCGCCCTGGAACCCTGTGAATCCCCCTGGAACCCCGGGATTCCTCCCTGGAGCCCCGGGATTCCGCCCTGGAACCCTGTGAATCCCCCCTGGAACCCCGGGATTCCGCCCTGGAGCCCCGGAAATCCCCCCTGGAACCCCGGGATTCCGCCCTGGAGCCCCGGAAATCCCTCCTGGAACCCCGGGATT